>NC_091257.1:59657500-62157500 GCF_042477335.2 Ovis canadensis | reverse complement strand
CATACTAAGTCAAACTAGTAGAATCAAAATATCATAAATTTTTTAGTTTTAGGCAAAAGTTCATACGTTTTCTAAAATATATGTATTTTACATATTATTTATATATATGTATGCAAAAGCTTTTCTACTGTGCTTGATAAAGTCTTGAGAAAGAACATTAAAGAAAAGATGGAAAATTGAAAACCATAAACTAAATGAAATAGAAGCACTGATGATGAAACAGAAAAAGTGAAACAAACTAAATAAAAGTAAAAGAACCTCATATAGTCCAGCTGTTTTTACACATGATTGCTCATTAGAAACATATCTGGAGCTCTGGAGAAACAAAAAGCAATATCTGGGCATTTGTATTTTTCAAAAAAATTTCAAGATAATTCTGATATGCAACTGGATTTTAAAACGTAATTACAGGTTTTTCTATTAAATCCTAGTTTTGGCGATACAGAGTTTTATTATTATTTTTGTTGACCAATCATGATACAACGGTATTAAGTGAGCAGTAGTTACATAATCACAATAGTGAAAGATGTTTATCAGTTTTCACAATCAATAGCCAGACAAAAAATAAAAGATAATTACAATTGCAAGCCATAATGGGAACATGATTAACTTAACAATATAAAATAACTGCATACAATTTGGGGAGTCAAGCAGAGTGATGTGGTAAGTGGAAGTGCATACATGCACAAGTTTTCAGTCTATGTCTTTTGGTTGGTGCACTTAATTTATTTACATTGAAGGTAATTATGTATGGTCCTACTACCATTTTCTTGTTTTAGGTTTATTTTCTGTTAGGTCTTTTCCTTCTCTTGTGTTTCCTATCTAGAGAAGTTGTTTTAGCATTTTTGTAAAGCTGTTTGGGTGGTACTGAATTCTCTTAACTTTTGCTTGTCTAGAAAGCTTTTGATTTCTCCATCATATCTGAATAAGAGTCTTACTGGGTAGAGTATTCTTGGTTATAGCTTCTTCCCTTTCATCACTTTAAATATATAGTGCCATTCCCTTCTGACTTGTAGAGTTTCTGTTGAGAAATCAGCTGATAGACTGATGGGAATTCCCTTGTATGTTATTTATGATTTTTCCCTTGGTGCTTTTAATATTTTATCTTTGTCTTTAATTTTTTTCAGTTTGATTACCATTATCAAACTGGTATGTTCCTCCTTGGGTTCATCCTGCCTGGGACTCTCTGTGCTTCCTGGACTTGGGTTGACTGTTTTCTTTCCATGTAAGGGAAGTTTTCAACTATTATCTCTTCAAATATTTTCTGAGGTCCTTTCTCTCTCTTCTCCTTGTGAGACACCTATGGTGTGAATGTTGTGTCATCCCAGAGGTCTCTTAAGCCATCTACAGCTGTCTTCATTTCTTTTCATTCTTTATTCTGTGTTCTGTTCTGTGGCAGTGATTTCCACCATTCTGTGCTTCAGGTCATTTATCCGTTCTTCTGCTATTGATTCCTTTTAGAGTATGATTCATCTCTGTTTGTCTGTTCTTTAGTACTTGTTGTTGTTCAGGGGCTCAGCCACGTCCAACTCTTTGTGACCCTATGTACTGCAGCATGCCAGGCTTCCCTGTCCTTCACTCTCTCCTGAAGTTTGCTCAAACTCATGTCCATTGAGTCAGTGATGTCATCCAACTGTCTCATCCTCTGTCACCCCCTTCTCATTCTGCCCTCATTCTTTCCCAGCATTAGGGTCTTTTCCAATGAGTCAGTTCTTCACACCAGGTGGCCAAGTATTGGAGATTCAGCATCAATCCTTCCAATGAAAATTCAGGGTTGATTTCCTTTAGGATTGACTGGTTTTATCTCCTTGTGGTCCAAGGGGGTCTCAAGCGTCTTCTCCAGAATCACAATTCAAAAGCATCAAATCTTTGGCACTCAGCCTTCCTTATGTTCCAACCATCACATCCATACATGACTACTAGAAAAATAATTGCTTTGACTATATGGACCGTTATCAGTAAACTGATGTCTGCTTTTTCACATGCTGTCTAGGTTTGTCATGGCTTTTCTTCCAGGGATCAAGTGTCTTTCATTTCATGGCTCCGGTCACCACCTGCAGTGATTCTGGAGCCCAAGAAAATAAAGTCTCTCACTGTTTCTATTGTTTCCCCATCTATTTGCCATGAAGTGATAGGATGGGATGCCATGATCTTGGTTTTTTGAATATTGAGGGGTTTTTTTTAACATTTTTTTTAAAATTTTTATTTATTTATTTGGCTGCTCTGGGTCTTAGTTGTAACATGTGGGATCTAGCTCCCTGACCAGGGATCGAACCTGGACCCCCTGCACTGGGAGCTCAGAGTCTTAGCCACTGGACCACCAGGGAATTCCCTGAATATTGAGTTTTAAGCCAGATTTTTCACTCTCCTCTTTAACCTTTATCAGGAGGCTCTTTAGTTCCTTTTCACTTTCTGCCATTAGGATAATGTCATCTGCATATCTGAGGTTATTGATATTTCTCCTAGCAATCTTGACTCCAGCTTGAGCTTTATCCAGCCTGGCATTTCTCATGATGTACTTTGCATCGAAGTTAAATAAGCAGAGTGACAATACACAGCCTTATGGTAGTCCTTTCCCAATTTTGAACTAGTCCATTCTATATTCGCTTCTAACTGTTGCTTCTTGACCTACATACAGTTTTCACAGGAAGCGGGTAAGGTGGTTTAATATTCCCATCTCTTGAAGTATTTTCAACAGTCTGTTGTAATTCACAGTCAAAAGCTTTTGTGTAGTTAATGAAGCAGAAGTAGATTTTTTCAGGAATTCCCTTGCTTTTTCTATGTTTCAACGGATGTTGGCAATTTGATCTCTGGTTCCTCTAACTATGAGCCATGCCGCCTAGGGCCACCCAAGACAGATGGGTCACAGTGGAGAGTCCTGACAAAATGTGGCCCACTGAAGAAGAGAATGGCAAACCACTTGAGTGTTCTTGCCTTGAGAACCCCATGAACAGTATGAAAAGCCAAAAAGATATGACACTGAAAGATGAACTCTTCATGTCAGTAGGTGCCCAATATGCTACTAGACAAGAGTGGAGAAATAGCTCCAGAAAGAATGAAGAGGCTGAGCCAAAGCAAAAACAATCACCAGTTGTGGATGTGACTGGTGATGGAAGTAAAGTTCAATGCTGTAAAGAACAATATTGCATAGGAACATGGAATGTTAGGTCCATGAATCAAGGTAAATTGGAAGTGATCAAACAGGAGATGGCAAGAGTGAACATCAACATTTTAGGAATCAGTGAACTAAAATGGACCAGAATGGGCAAATTTAATTCAGATGACCATTATATCTACTACTGAGGGCAAGAATCCCTTAGAAGAAATGGTGTAGCACTCATAGTCAACAAGAGTTTGAAATGCAGCACTTGGGGGCAATCTCAAAAATGATAGAATGATCTCTGTTCATTTCCAAGGCAAACCATTCAGTATCACAATACTCCAAGTCTATGCCCCAACCACCAATGCCAAAGAAGCTGAAGTTGAATGGTTCTAAGAAGACCTACAAGACCTTCAAGAACTAGCACCCAAAAAAGTTGTCCTTTTCATCATAAGTGACTGGAATGAAAAGTAGGAAGCTAAGAGATATCTGGAGTAACAGGCAAATTTGGCCTTGGAGTACAAAATGAAGCAGGGCAAAGACTAACAGAGTTTTGCCAAGAGATTGCACTGGTATAGCACCCACTTCCAACAACACAAAAGACGACTCTACACATGGACACAACCAGATAGTCAATACTGAAATCAGGTTGATTATATTCTTTGCAACTGAAGATGGAGAAGCTCTATACAATCAGCATAAACAAGACCAGGCTCAGATCATGAACTCCTTATTGTCAAATTCAGACTTAAATTGAAGAAAGTAGGGAAAACCACTAGACCATTCAGGTATGACCTAAATCAAATCCCTTACAATTATACAGTGGAAGTGACAAATAGATTCAAAGGATTAGATCTGATAGACAGAGTGCCTGAAAAACTATGGACTGAAGTTTGTAACATTGTATAGGAGGCTATGAGCAAAACCATCCCCAAAGAAAAAGAAATTCAAAAAGCCAAAATGGTTGTCTGAGGAGGCCTTACAAATAGCTGAGAAAAGGAGAAGTGAAAGGCAATGGAGAAAAGGAAAGATATATCCATCTGAATGCAGAGTTCCAAAGGAGAGATAAGAGAGCCTTCTTACATGGTCAATACAAAGAAATAGAGGAAAACAATAGAATGAAAAAGACTAGAGATCTCTTCAAGAAAATTAGAGATACCAAGGGAACATTTCATGCAAAGATGGGCACAATAAAGGATAGAAACAGTATGGACCTAGCACCCAGAAGAGAAGATATTAAGAGGAGGAGGCAAGAATACACAAAAGAACTATATAAAAAAGATCTTCATGACACAGATAGACCACGATGGTGTGATCATTCACCTAGAGCCAGACATCCTGGAGTGCGAAGTCAAGTGGGCCTTAAGAAACACTAGCATGAACAAAGCTAGTGGAGGTACTAGAATTCCAGCTGAGCTATTTCAAATTCTAAAGGACGATACTGTGAAAGTGCTGCACTCAATATGCCAGCAAATTTGGAAAACTCAGCAGTGGCCACAGGACTAGAAAAGGTCAGTTTTCACTCCAAACCCAAAGAAAAACAATGCCAAAGTATGTTCAAACTACCACACAATTGCACTCATCTCACACACTAGCAAAGTAATGCTGAAAATTCTCCAAGCTAGGCTTCAACAGTACATGAACTGAGATTCAAACTGGATTTAGAAAAGGCAGAGGAACCAGAGATCAATTTGCCAACATCCATTGGATTGTAGAAAAAGTAAGAGAATTCCAGAAAAACATCTACTTTTGCTTCATTGACTGTGCTAAAGCCTTGACTGTGTAGATCACAACAAACTATGGGAAATTCTTAATGAGATGGGAATACTGTACCATCTTATCTGTCTCCTGAGAAATCTGTATGCAGGACAAGAAGCAACAGTTAGAACCTGACATGGAACAATGGACTGGTTCCTAATTGGGAAAGATGTATGTCAAGGCTGTATATTTTTACCCTACTTGTTTAATTTCTGTGCAGAGTACATCATGCAAAATGCCAGGCTGGATGAAGCACAAGCTGAAGTCAAGATTGCCTGGAGAAGTGTAAATAACCTCAGATGATACCACCCTTATGGCAGAAAGAGAAGAGAAGTTAAAGTGCTTCTTGAGGAAGGTGAAGGAGGAGAGTGAAAAAGCTGGCTTAAAACTAACATTCAAAAAACTAAGATCATGTCATCTGGTCCCATCTCTTCGTAGCAAATAGGTGGGGAAACAATAGAAATAGTAAGAGACTTTATTTTGTGGGGCTCCAAAATCACTGCAGATGGTGACTGCAGCCATGAAATTAAAAGACACTTGCTCCTTGGAAGGAAAGCTACAACCAACTTAGACAGCATATTAAAAAGCAGAGACATTACTTTGCCAGCAAAGGTCCATCTAGTCAAAGCTGTGGTTTTTCCAGTAGTCGTGTATGGATGTGAGAGTTGGACCATGATGAAAGCTGAGCACCAAAGAATTGATGCTTTTGAACTGTGATTTGGAGAATACTCTTGAGAGTCCCTTGGACTGCAAGGAGATCCAACCAGTCCATCCTAAAGGAAATCAGTCCTGAATATTCATTGGAAGAACTGATGCTGAAGCTGAAACTCCAATATTTTGGCCACCTGATGGGAAGTACTGCCTCATTGAAAAAGATCCTGAGGCTGGGCAAGATTGAAGGCAGGAGAAGAAGGGGATGACAGAGGTTGAGATGATTGGATAGCATCACCAACTCGATGCTCATGAGTGTGAGCAAGCTCCAGGAGTTGGTGACAGACAGGGAACCGTGATGTGCCACAGTCCATTAGGTCACAAAGAGTTGGACACAACTGAGTGACTGAACTGAATTGAACTGTACATCTGGAAATTCTCAGTTCATGTACCATTGAAGCCTAGCTTGAAGGATTTTGAGCATTACCTTGCTAGCATGTGAAAAGAGCTCAATTGTAATAGTTTGAACATTCCTTTTCATTGCCTTTCTTTGTGATTGGAATGAAAACTGATTTTGTCCAGTCCCATGGCCACTTCTGAGTTTTCCAAATTTGCTGGCATATTGAGTGCAGCACTTAAACAGCATCATCAGGATTTGAAATAGCTCAGCTGGACTTCTTGTAGGTCTTTGGTAAACATTTCTTGCATCTTCTCCATTCCTTTCCTTAGAGCCTGGATCATCTTTACTATCATTATTCTGAATTATTTTTCTGGAAGTTTGCCTATCTCTACTTCATTTAGTTGTTTTTCTTGGTTTTTGTCTTGTCCCTTCATCTGGGACATAACTTTCTGATTTTTCATTGTGATTAACTTTCTGTAATATGGTTTTTGTACTAACAGCTGTGGGACTGTGCTTCTTCTTGCTTCTTCTGTCTGCTCTCTGTTGGATGAGAGGCTAAGAGGCTTGTATAAACTTCTTGATGGGAGGGACTGATGATGGAAAAAAACTCAGTCTTTCTCTGGTGGGCAGGGCCTTGCTCAGTAAAACTTTAATCTAATTATCTCTTGATGGGTGGGGTCGCACTCCAGTTCAGTTCAGTTCAGTCTCTCAGTTGTGTCTTTGTGACCCCACAGACTGCAGCACTCCAGGCTCCCTGTCCATCACCAACTCCCAGAGCTTGCTAAAACTCATGTCCATTGAGTCAGTGATACCATCCAACCATCTCATCCTTTTTTGTCCCCTTTTCCTCCTGCCTTCAATCTTGCCTAGCCTCAGGGTCTTTTCAAATGAGTCAGCTCTTCACATCAGGTGGCCAAAGTATTGGAGTTTCAGCTTCAGCATCAGTCCTTCCAATGAACACCCAGGACTGATCTCCTTTAGGATGAACTGGTTGGATCTCCTTGCAGTCCAAAGGACTCTCAAGAGTATTCTCCAACACCACAGTTCAGAAGCATCAATTCTTCGGTGCTCAGCTTTCTTTATAGTCCAACTCTCACATCCATACATGACTACTGGAAAAACCATAGCTTTGTCTGGACAGACCTTTGTTGATAAAGTAATATCTCTGCTTTTTAATATGCTGTCTAGGTTGGTCATAGCTTTTCTTCCAACGAGCAAGTATCTTTTAATTTCATAGCTGCAGTCACCATTTGCAGTGATTTTGGAGCCCCCCAAAGTAAAGTCTCTCACTGTTTCCTTTGTTTCCCTATCTATTGGGAAAACAAGATGGTGGAGGAGTAGGTGGACGGAGAGTACATCTCTCTCCACGGATACATCAGGAATACACCTCCCAACACAGAAGTGTATGCAGAACACCAGCTGAGAGTGGACAGGAGTACCTGATCAGAGGAAAAGAATATATAGAACCAGGCAAAACTCACTTAAACATCTGGACAACTCACTTCTGAACAACTGTCAACAGGAGAATGTTGGATCCCACCAAAAAAAGGATACTCCACATCCCAGGGCAAAGGAGAAGCCCCAGAAAGATGGTAGCAGGGGTGAAACTGCATTTAGAATCAAACCCTGTACCCGCCAGAGATGCTTAGAGGGCTCAAAGAAACCTTGTGCGCACCAGGACCCAGAGACCCCACAGAGACTGAGGTAGAACTGTGTTTCAGTGTCTCCTGCAGAGGTGCGGATCAGCAGTGGACTGCTGCAGGGCCAGGGGCTCTGGGTGCAGTAGACCTGGGTACAGCATGTCTTGCAGGAGGTCGCCAATAACCCCACCATAGAGTTGCCAGAACTTACACAGGACTGGGGAAACAGACTCTTGGAGGGCACAAACAAAACCTTGTGCCCACCAGGACCCAGAAGAAAGAAGCAGTGACCCTACGAGAGACTGACCCAGACTTGCCCATGAGTGTCCAGAAGTCTTTGGCAGAAGCGTGGGTTGGTGGTAGCCTGCTGCAAGGTTGGGGGCAGCAGTGCATGCATGGGACCTTTTGAAGGATGTCGTCATTATCTTCATTACCTCCACCAAAGTTTGGCCTCAGGTCAAACAACAGGGAGGGAACACAGCCC
Organism: Ovis canadensis; assembly: GCF_042477335.2. Classification (NCBI taxonomy): domain Eukaryota; kingdom Metazoa; phylum Chordata; class Mammalia; order Artiodactyla; family Bovidae; genus Ovis; species Ovis canadensis. Next base: position 62,149,467 of record NC_091257.1, on the reverse strand, counting down.
CACCCATCAACAGAAAGTTGGATTAAAGCTGAGCGCCAAAGAATTGATGCTTTTGAACCGTGGTGTTGGAGAAGACTCTTGAGAGTCCTTCGGACTGCAAGGAGATCCAACCAGTCCATCCTAAAGGAAATCAGTCCTGAATATTCATTGGAAGAACTGATGCTGAAGCTGAAACTCCAATACTTTGGCCACCTCATGCAAAGAGTTAACTCATTGGAAAAGACTCTGATGCTGGGAAGGATTTGGGGCAGAGGAGAAGGGGATGACAGAGGATGAGATAGCTGGATGGCATCACTGACTTGATGGACATGAGTTTGGGTAAACTCTGGGAGTTGGTGATGGACAGGGAGGCCTGGCATGCTGCGATTCGTGGGCTCGCAAAGAGTCGGACACAACTGAGTGACTGAACTGAACTGAACTGAGCATGGCCCCACCCATCAGAACAAGACCCAGTTTCCCCCTCAGTCAGTCTCTCCCATCAGGAAGCTTCCATAAGCCTCTTATCCTTCTCCATCAGAAGGCAGACAGACTGAAAACCACAATCACAGAAAACTAACCAATCTGATCACATGGACCACAGCCTTGTCTAACTCAGTGAAACTATGAGCCATGCTGTGTAGGGCCACCCAAGACGGACAGGTCATGGTGGAGAGTTCTAACAAAACGTGGTCCACTGGAGAAGGGAATGGCAAAGCACTTGAGTATTCTTGCCTTGAGAACCCCGTGAAAAGTATGAAAAGTGTAATAAATCAATTATTTATCCTGAGGTGACCTGGCCCTGGTGTCAACTGTCTCTATTAGAAGGGTTAATGGTGAACTCCATGTGGGTTTCTGCAAAGGGGTGTCTTCCTGACCTGATGCTGCCAGTCCTCCCATCCCTGTGGTAAGCCCCTGCTGACACATTACTCCACAGGAGACTTTCCAGCACTAGCAGGTAGTTTTGGTTCAGTTGCCAGTGGGGTCACTGCTCCTTTCTTCTGGGTCTTGGTGTGTGCAAGATTTTGTTTGTGCCCTCCAAGACTGGGGGAGTCTCCATTTTCCCCAGTCCTGTGGCAGTCCTATATTCAAATCCCACTGGCCTTCAAGGCCAGGTTCCCTGGGGATTATCACTCCCTTTCTTAGATCTCCAGGCTAGGAAGCCTGACATGGGGCTCAGAACCTTCACAACAGTGGGAGAACTTCTTTCCTGTTATTGTTTTCCAGTTTGTAGGTCATCCCCCCAGTGGGTATGGGATTTGATTTTATCATGATTGCCCACCCCCCATACCATCTCTCTGTGGCTTCTTGTTTGTCTTTAGATGTGGGGTATCTCTTTTTGGTTGGTTCCAGCATCCCCCTGTTGATGTTTGTTCCATAGCTAGTTGTAGGTTTTGTTCTCATAGGAAGAGATGAGTGTATGTCTTTCTACTCCATCATCTTGAACCAGAAGTCCTCTAAAACTCATTTTAAGTGGAATTCTCCTCACATTTCTAGTAATTTTTGTTTTATATCTTTAGTTTCCATGTTATTTGGTGTTTAGATGTTTATAGCTTTCTAAAGAAGACATATCTTTTTTAGAAAGTGTGACTTCTATCATGATAATCTCCTTTATTCTACTTAGTGCTTTGACTTTTAAATTTCATGTTGTTCAATATAAAAATCACCACTTTATTAGCAGTAGGAGGAAGAAAAGGGGTATTTGTGTCTACTTGGTTTCTCTTGCCCATCCCTTTATTGTCTGACTCTTTGCAACCCTATGGGTTGTAACTTACCAATCTCCAATGTCCATGGGATCTTCCCAGCAAGAATATTGGAGAGGATCCTATTTCCTCCTCCAGGGTATCTTCCCAACCAAGAAATTGAACTTGCTTCTCCTGCATCTTCCTGCATTGGCAGGCTGATTCTTTACCATTGAGCCACATGGGAAGCCTTGGGCAAGGACTAATAAATGAGCAGCCTTTCAGGCTGTTAAGAGACAATGTTGACGCCCCAATATCATCTCTGTCCCCTAGCCCACTTGAGTTCGCCTACAGCTGCAAAGGAAGATAGTTTCCAGCACACTGATAGCTTCCTACCACCATAAGCATCTGTGTATCTTGCTTTTTCTCTGCTTAAAACTTGGAAATCATGAGCATTTTCTCAACTGATGGTAGCTGTACACAGAAGTGAATTCAGGGGTTTAACCTCAACCAATGAAGGACTGGTACACTTGGCAAATGCCCTAGTGTTCCACCCTCCAATGAGGTAAGTCTAAGGCACATTCCACACAGTCTCTCAGAGAACTTGTACAATTGAGCTCCCGTTGCCCACAGGGGTAGCCTGCTTATTATCACAACTTTAATTGGCCTTACTCTTCCCCTTGATCCACTTATCCACTCCCTCACTGGTGCTTTCTAGGATTACCTCCCGAAGAATCCAACTGCATCAAAATTCTTATCTCAGGGTATAGTGATTTCAGAATTCTTTAACACTCCTTCCTAAAAGGTAGACCTAATTTCTCTCCTTTGAGTGTGGGTGAATTTTATAACTTATTTCTAAAGAATGCAATAGCAAAGACAATGTGCGTTTTTGAGGCTAGGTCATGAAAGACTTTAACTACTGCCACCTTCTTCTTGGATCATTCTCTCTGAGAAAAGCTAGCCACTGTGTTGTGAGGGCTCTCAAGCAACCTTATCAAGAGGTACATGTTGTGGGGGCAGAACTCAGGTCTCCTGACAAGTATTTCACTAGAATGGAAATTCCATGAGGTATAGAGACAGGAATTTTTGTCCTTTTTATTTACTGCTATGTCCCCAATGTTTAAAATAATGTGTGGTACCTGGGAGCTGCCTATAAACATTCACTGAATTAACTGCTAAAGAAATATACCAGCTAATACAAACATCCTATTAATGTCATTATAATTCAGAGATGAAGATTCCTTGCTTACCTAGCAAAAAGGTCAACCTATCCTTGCTGCCCCTAAAATCAGGCTAGCTACAAACTTCAGCACAGCAACATTCAAAGTGAGAAGAAAATCTTGTACCTGCTATGACGCCATCAAGGCTAGCAGTCTGAGTGATGATTAGTGGGTATTTCCCCTGTGCATGGCTGAGGAGACAGAAAACGTAAGGGTTCGGAGAGGGACTTGAGATTCATTTCCCAGGTTCATATTCCTATTCTAGCACCTGCTGGCTGTGGTCGTGAGAAAGGTACCTAGCCACTCTGTCCTTCAGTTTCCTCATCTATAAAATGAAAATAAAAATACCCCCTTCTCCTTAGGTTGTATGAGCATTAAATGAGTTAATGCTTGTAACTTGGCAAACAAGGAAATATGATTCATTTTCTCATTTGTCAAATATGTGTTGAGTACTTACAGTGTACTGGAAGTACACTGCAGATGGAGAAGGAGGTGAACTGATAAATAAGACACCAACTTGGTTCTTGGGCTGGTTGACCCAAGAAAGTGGTCCTTGTAGATGCATTTTGAAACAGTGCTATGAGAACACTGAGGAATTCATGGGGTGAGTGGGGCCCTCATGGAGAGGGGCACTGCCTAAACATGAACCTGGGCTGCCAGAGGTGTAAAGGCCAACAGATGTGAGATGAACAGATGATGTGACTACTCAGTAGAGACTAAATATTTTTGCCCTCTGTGCACCTGTCCCCATTTTGAGAAGTCCTGGCCCTACCCTGCTGCTGTCCACAGAGACTGAGTGTGTTGAAGCTGGGTGCAGGATCCAAGTGCTTGTAGACTGGAAGATATTCATCTGGGCAGATGTGGAGAGATGGCAATATAAGAAGCAAGGAAGAAGAGAGGGAGGGAGCAGGTAGAAAGACACAGAGACAGAGAGACAGGCGCCTGTGCAACACACACACACACACACACACACACACACACACACACACAGATTGAATCCTGTAGGGCATATTCTAGTTCATCCTGGGCCTGGCTCACTTCCTTCCCATGAGTTCTGGAAGAAAGTCTTGTTTCTTTAAAATCAGTCTCACTGACAGCAAAAGAGACACAGATGTAAAGAACAGTCTTTTGGACTCTGGAAGAAGGCGAGAGTGGGATGATTTGAGAGAATAGCATCGAAACATGTATATTATCATATGTGAAATGGATCACAACTCCAGGTTCGATGCGTGAGACAGGGCACTCAGGGCTGGTGCACTGAGATGACCCTGAGGGATGGGATGGGGAGGGAGGTGGGACGGGGGTTCAGGATGGGGAACACATGTACACCCATGGCTGATTCATGTCAATGTATGGCAAAAATCACTACAATATTGTAATTAGTGTCCAATTAAAATAAATTAATAAAAAAAATCAGTCTCACTTTTCCTAGGCTGGTTCAAATAGCTTCTCTTTCTTGTAACCAAATGATGTAGTGAGTTGATTTATCTAAGTCTCAATTTCCGAGCTTGCCAAATAACATTATTTAAGCAGATGCTGCCTAATATTTTTCTGGGCTCCATTATTCTTATTTCTTACCATGCCTAGCATGGCACCTTGCATACAGTTGATGTCTAGCAAATATCTCTTCTATGAATATAATTTTGAAACTGTATTTAATTTGTCTTATGACAGGGTAACATTTTCACACCAAATAATTAGTATTTCAATACAACCAAAAATGGGAAGGGAGCTTTGATGGAATGTAACCTTGGGGTTAGGGAAACTCAGATGGATTCCTGGAAAAATCATATGTAATCTCCTATCTAATTTGAAACATAGTTCAATTACCAAAGTCTATTTATAAGTACTTTGTTTAGAGGAATACCTACCCAGAGAGTTTAGCCTTAGGGTGCTTCACTAAATACTTTGTGTGAAAAGAGACACATCTCCTGGAAATAAACTAGTCAAGTCCATGTACCTTTGTTGTTGTTGTTGTTGTTTTGGGCCGTGCTGGGTCTTTGTTTCCACACACAAGTTCTTCATCGTGGTACACAGGCTTTCTCTAGAAGCTGTGAATGGGCTTCTCATTGTGGTGGCTTCTCTTGTTGTGGAGCACAGGTGCAGGCTCAGTGGTTGCACTGCACAGGCTCTCCAGTTGTGCACACATGCGTAGTTACCCAGCAGCAAGTGGGATCTTAGTTCCCTGGTCAGAGATCGAACCTGCATCCCCTGCGTTAGAAAGCAGACTCTTAACCAGGGAAGTCCAGGTCCATGTACTTTGAATCCTTTTCCCCTCTTACCAGTCCCTGTCTGCACTTCCACTGGAGGGGAGAAAATCTTACAAGATATGGCTCCTGTCTGGGGCTTGAGATGCATATTCCTAAGCTTACTTAAATGCGAAGCAAACAGAAATGTTAATCCACCCTCCTATCTCTGAGGATGAATCCAGATCCATACAGGTATTTTCAGTTCAGTTCAGTTCATTTCAGTCACTCAGTTGTGTCCGACTCTTTGCGACCCCATGAATCACAGCATGCCAGGCCTCCCTGTCCATCACCAACTCCCGGAGTTCACTCAAACTCCTGTCCATCGAGTTGGTGATGCCATTCAGCCATCTCATCCTCTGTCGTCCCCTTCTTCTCCTGCCCCCAATCCCTCCCAGCATCAGAGTCTTTTCCAATGGGTCAACCCTTCGCATGAGGTGGCCAAAGTATTGGAGTTTCAGCTTTAGCATCAGTCCTTCCAATGAACACCCAGGACTGATTTCCTTTAGAATGAACTGGTTGGATCTCCTCACAGTCCAAGGGACTCTCAAGAGTCTTCTCCAACACCACAATGCAAAAGCATCAATTCTTCGGCACTCAGCTTTCTTTATAGTCCAACTCTCACATCCATACATGACCACTGGAAAAACCATAGCCTTGATTAGATGTACCTTTGTTGGCAAAGTAATATCTCTGCTTTTGAATATGCTATCTAGGTTGGTCATAACTTTTCTTCCAAGGAGTAAGTGTCTTTTAATTTCATGGCTGCCGTCACCATCTGCAGTGATTTTGGAGCCCCCAAAAATAAAGTCTGACACTGTTTCCACTGTTTCCCCATCTATTTCCCATGAAGTGATGGGACCAGATGCCATGATCTTCGTTTTCTGAATGTTGAGCTTTAAGCCAACTTGTTCACTCTCCTCTTTCATTTTCATCAAGAGGCTCTTTAGTTCCTCTTCACTTTCTGCCATAAGGGTGGTGTTATCTGTGTATATGAGGTTATTAATATTTCTCCCAGCAATCTTGATTCTAGCTTGTGCTTCTTCCAGCCCAGCGTTTCTCATGATGTACTCTGCATATAGGTATTTTAGATGCTACGAAAACTTCTTATCAGTGGAAAAAGTAAACTCTTAATTAAGATAATCCTTCCTCATGAAAGATAAACTTGTGGAGTTCAGTGACAAAATCTTTGTTATTAAAATGTCCTTTAGTTCCTCCATTTATGAGAACAAATGGGATCACACTAATAGTCATAAATCTAAATATTATCAGCTCACTCAGGCTTTGGCCATCTGGAAATACCTCTATATTGCTTTGGAAGGGGGTGTATGTAGGAGGAGAGTTCTCCAGGTGCATCTCTCTCACAGGCTCATAAATAATCCAGAGGACTCCAGACTTGTGTCCACTAATAACCCAGTCATTTCAGCCATGGATACTTTATCCTATTCTTTTTTTTTTCTTTGTATTAAAGACTTTCATTTTTTGTGTTTCCTTTTTCCCCAGCTTTATTGAGATATAATTGACACACGGATTTAAGGGGTACAGTGCGATGATTTGATGTACATATATATTGTAAAATAATTACACCAATAAAGTTAGTTAACAAATCCATCACCTCACACAGTTACTTTTTTAAAAAAATCCTGCTAAGGTCTTTAACAGTTAGCTACTGCCATGTAACAAACTGAGGCAGGAGATAGATGGGTCCCAGGCTGAACAGTTTCTACCCTGTGTATAGAAGCTCCAGAAAAGCAGGATGATGGAGGAGGCTGGGCCCTGCTCAGATAAGAGTGAAAGATTCTTCATTCTCCAAGTTAAGGCGACCTGACAACACATGTGCAGGAAGACACCTTGGAGGTCAGAAAGGGAAGGAGCATCACATCATTGTAAGTGACGACAACCACCCATAAGCCTCTTCGCTAGAATCTATCTTGACTAAGAGATAAATATGCACATATGGGAGGTTCTTGAAACATACCAACTATGGCCTCAGAACCAGGCAAATCAAAATGACTGGCCAAAGGAAAATGGGAAGAAACGCCCCCTAAAAGTAATTCAAATTGCCACTAGGGCGTGACTCAGTGACACAAGTCTGCCCGTGTGTCTGTTCACACATACTGCACTCTTTTTCCTCCTTGTTTCACTATTTTCCATTTTTGTAGGAATTTTTTTTTTGGCTGATCACTGGTCCAGTGGCTAGGATTCAGCATTCTCAGCACTGCGACCTGACCTCAATCCCTGGCCAGGAACTAAAGTTCTGCTTTGAGTTGCTGTAGGCTGAGGCCATCCAAGATCAAAACTATCTCAAATTTAGTGACTTAGAATAACAACCATCTATTTACCTTATGCTTTTATTGGTTGGCTATTTGGACTAGACTCAGCTGGGCTCCCCCATCCATCAGTGGTCAGTTCTGGGTTGGGTAAGGGTCTTTACTGATCTTGTTTGTACTCTCCCACATATCTGGGGCCTTGGATGACTAGCTGGGCTGTCTTTTCTCTGGGACATTCTCCAGCCAGCTAATGCAGGTTTATTCACATGGCAAAACAATGTTTCAATAGAGCAGAAGGATGCAAGGTTTCTTGAGGCCCAGGTTCTGGAAAGGTACAGTATGACTTCTGTCCCGTTCTAATGTATTGGCCAAAGCAAGCTGCAATGTCAACCCAGATTCAAAGTGGATAAGGAGACTCTACCTCTTTGTGAGAGGAGCTGCAAAGTGTATGCAGAAAGAGGATACTTGTTATCATTCTGGCAACCCATCTACCACTTTCTGGGTAATGTTGTCAACATACCAAGACCTTGAAATTGAGAAGCTGAGTGTTAGAGTGTTGGTCCCTTAAATATTACTTAGTAGCAGGATCCCCAAGCATGTCTGGTTGAGCCCCAGAGTATCCCTGAAGTTTATGAACCAATCTCTTCCTTTAAGTTGTGACTTAGAGCCTCTTTAATCTTCTCAACCCCTCCCCTTACTATTTGTCCAGGGAATCAGGTTGGAGGCAAAGCTCAATGACAACCTCACCTCCTTTCTTTCAACTAAAGTTTTGTTACTGGGCCAAACTTGGTTTCTTCTTTCTCTAGAATGAAAATTATCTCCCAAGAGGGCCTTTTTTTCACCTCTCAAACAGATTTCTATCTAGATAGCCCACTATGCTATGTCCTGACGTATTGAGGTGCCAGGGGCAGACCTCACTTAGGCTTCCCTATTTCTCTATTAACTCACTGGATCTTTCTTTGCAGATTCTCACCTCCTACATAGCAGATGGAAAAAATGGAGTCTGATGTGATAAGCAGTCCTGTTGGTCTCCTTAGGTTAAAAATTCTGAGTTATTCCTCTCTTTCCAGCTCTCTCCAAGATGGATCTTTAGGGGATATTCTCTTCCCTTCTCAAGGCTAATGCCTCAGCTCCCTTGACTGCCCTGCAGAGGGACTGTTTTGTACCATCCTTCGAAAGCAGAATGCTGAGGGGTGGTGTCCCCATTCATCAGTGTTTGGTTGGCAGATAGTGCTAATATCTGCAGCTTGTATACCTCATGGTTTGGGTGCTCCATTCTCCTTCAGAGCTCTGCAGTGCTCCCTGTCTTCTCTAACCTTAACTCAGCCCTCACCAATGGTCCCTCTGAGTCCCCATCAGCTTCCAGGGTCAACTTGCCCTCTCTGAGTTGGGTCTTAGAGCAGATGTTTTGTGTCACCTTCCCTCAGCCCACTGTTCACTCCCAGCATAGCTGGGGTGGGCAGCTCCACACACAGTAGTTGGTCCTACCTCAAGTGTCAACGGCAGTGGTTCCGGCTTTTCTACCTCAGATGTTTCCTTGAGGTCAAAGATATTCACCCAACCAGGAAGTAAGAAGAGGTAAACTTTCTTGGGAATAATCCAAGATCCAATAATCCAATAATCTTGTGGAATGAGAGTCAGTGGATACATTTCCAGCTCCCTGACCTTCAGAGAGAACAATTCTGAGGTGCATTTTACAGAGTTGCTTAGAGGCCCCAAAGGAATAGAGGACCAGTTGTATATACTGTATTAACTTTTTCTCCTTGTTTGTCTCACATCACTGCTTTCTGAGATCTACTCCTAAGTACATGACTTGCACCCAAGTTCTTTCCTCACATTCTGCTTGAGGAAGCTCAAACTAACCTAGGTGCTACAGAAGGGCATGGTTCACCATTTAGCTTTCTTCTGAGGCCCCTGGTCCTTGGGAGCAGGTGAGAACTCTACCTCAGGTCCATGCCATGCAGGAAGTGTGGGTGACCCCAGAAAGCTAAACCCAGGCCCTCCCTTTGGATAACATAAACAATCCACTAAGTTGACTTTAATGAGGCTCCCCTCCACCCTCAGGTCAGTGTCTGAGAACCTTGGAGAAAGAGGGAGGCAGTCAGTGAGGTGATCTCTTCTATTTTACCCCCAGAGCTCCTTTTGGTCCATCAACATATCTTCTCACTCTGGCTGAAATCACAAACAAAAAAGTTGTAGCATTTCCTATTGTCTATATCCCCTACTTCTTCTTCCCTTCCCCCAGAAAACACTGCAATTAAAGAGTAGGCTTTGAGCCTCCCGACATCTCTGCATCTCCTGCTTTTCTTCCCAGGCACAAAGTAGAACTCTGATCTCGGTAGACAAAGTCTGCCTCTTGAGATGTTACAGGGGAACATAGAACAATGTTGAAAATCATTTTCTCTGACCGTGCTTGATACTTCTGTCACTGTTTCGCTAAAGAGAAAAGGGAAATCAGCTTTGAGACTCCAAGCTCCTCAGTGACCTCCTTGCTCTTTAAATTGTGCAATCCCAATATGGTAGCTACTAACCACATGTCACTATTATGCACTTGAAATGTGACTAGTGGAACTGAATATTAAGTTTATGTAAGCTTAATTATTAAAACAAATTTAAAAACTGATAATTCAATTATTGGGAAATTTTAAGCATGGTGGAACAACTTGGGTACATGTGAATATACTTTTTTCATGTGAAAGTTTCATAAAACCTTAATACAGATCAAGTATTTTAAAACTTTTATTTCAAAATTTAATGCTCAAATTGAGAGTTTCTGAAAAGACCTTGATGCTCGGAAAGATTGAGGGCAGGAGGAGAAGGGGACGACAGAGGATGAGATGGTTGGATGGCATCACCGACTCAATGGACATGGGTTTGGGTGGACTCTGGGAGTTGGTGATGGACAGGGAGGCCTGGCATGCTGCGGTTCATGGGGTCGCAAAGAGTCGGATATGCCTGAGCGACTGAACTGAACTGAACTGAAGTGTAAATACACACCTGATTTCAACCTTAGTACAAAAATGGAATGTAAAATATTTTATGAATAACTTTCTTTATATTGTCTACACATTGAAATAGTAACATTTTGGTTATATTAGTTTATATAAAATATATTATTAAAATTAATTTCACTTTTTCTGTTTTTACTATTTTTAATGTGACTAGAAGGCTTTAAATTGCATCTGTGGGCATGCATTGTATTTCTACTGGAGGATGGCTCTAGAAATACTTTTCTGCTGCTTCTTTGAGGTCATGTGCCTCCTGGGGGTAGAAGTTTGCAAGAAAACATGAAAAACTACCTGGCTGTTTTCTTCAACAGGAGCGTTAAGCCCCAGTGATAGAAGTGACGGCCACTCTTTGGCATATGTCTGGGGTGGAGGGAAGGCCAGTCTATGATGAAAGAGAAGAGCTGGCTCCTCAGAGAAGACTTTCTGGGTTACTGGAAGCCCTTCAAGTTCTATATTTGCTTCTTACGGAGCTCTCCCTGTAATTCTGACCTTAATGTTGGAGGGAAATCCTCATGTCCTCATAATACATTTCCCTGAAGGTGCTCCTATTACCTGCAAAGCAAAGAAGCTTACTGAGAATTAACTCCAAAGTTTGGGGTGGGGGAGGGAGGATTAATGATTGAGCTTTGTGTTTTACAGCTCACTGGGAAGGAACCAGAGAGTTTTTTCCTATAGAAAAAGTTGATCAGTGGTCTCCTTGTTCTGGGGTAGCTGACACAGTTTTCACCACTAACCTTCAGCTGCATTTTGGATTCAAAAGACTTTTGTGGCCAGCCTGGGAAGCACATCACCATTTATAACATTGTTTCTAAGGGAAACACATTCCATGCACCAAACAATGAATTTATAAAGTGTGTCTGGCTTCCAAGGAGGGATGAGCTGACCCAGCTGTACCCTGAGGTATAGTTTAACCCTTAGTCTCTGACACCAAAAGGCCTGGAGATCAACTCTACAGGTCTGGAGTATGTATGTTAGTCGCTCAATCGTCTCTGATTCTGCGACCCCATGGACTATAGCCTGTCAGACTCCTTTGTCCATGGAATTCTCCAGGCAAGAATACTGGAGTGGGTTGCCATTCCCTTCTCCAGGGGATCTTCTCGACCCAGGGATAGAACCAGGTCTCCTGCATTGCAGGAAGCCCATAGTATGTTTGTGGGGCTAGGGGAGAATTGCGATAAGAAGGAGGGAACAGATAAGGCACCCCTCATCTGGGGTGCTCTAGGGATCCCTGTGCACTGAGAGGCCATGAGGCTCAGGGATGGCTAAGAGGGGGAGGTGAGAGGACAAAGAAACTTGGCCTCCATATTGGTGTCATGTGTGCCAGCCCGCGAAAGGCCGCGAAGTCCAAGGGGCCTTGCTCAGCTCAAACCCTTTCTGGAATAAGCAGGTGTTAGAAAAAACATCCCATATTCTCTGCTTGGGGAATCCAGGGCGCTCGACGTGGGCTTCGCGGGGCAGAGTGACTGATCTCTGGGAGTGGCTATCACCGTCCAGAGCGAGCCAAGGGCCAAGACTACATCCCTTTCGGAGGTTTTGGAGAACGCGGTGAGCAAGCCAGCTCATTCTCCCCACCCTCTTACTTCTACCCCTCCACCCCAGGCCGGAAGAGGCGCTGGCAGCCTGGGCCCTGACTCGCAGGAGGGAAGGAGGCGACGCGCAGCCACAGCTTTGTCTGGGAGGGAGGGGAGAAGCCCCGCCCCCAGCGGGCGGGGGGCCGCGAGAGGAGGGGGAAGAAGAAAGGCTAGGGAAGGAGGGTGGAGGGAGCGGTGGAGAGCTAGAGAAAAGAGTAAGGGAGGGCGGTCAGATCCGATAGAGGCAGATAAAGACGGAGGGGCGGGAGAGAGGACAAGGAAGGGCGGAGGGGGGCGGGGCGCCCGACCCCCAGCTGCGCGGCTGCAGCCAGCTCTGCCGAGCTGCTAGGGATCCTGGCCCGCCGATTGCTGAACGAGCTCCGTGGCCACCCCCGCCCCCCTACTTTCCAATTCCACGGTCCCCGCAGCGCGCGCGAGATGCAGCCGGTTCCGGACGCAGGCAAGGCGCGGGGCGCGGGCGGCTGGGAGCAAGGCTCCCGGAGCAAGTTGCGGGGCGCGAGGTGTGGTGTACTGGGCGGTCCTCTCTCCCCTCGCTGAAAGTTTGCTCGCAGTGTCCCCTGCCTCTTCCGTGTCAACCCCTCAGTCCCTCGGCGCCCTCCTTTCCCAGACGCTGGGGGTTCCAGGCTGTGCGGGCTCCGCTGGGGCCGCGTAGGCGCGGAACCCCGGCCAGCCTGCCTTCTGAGGGACAAAGTTGTGGTCCAGGCTCTTCCTTCCCCTTCGATTCCCTGGGGGTTTCTTCCTTCTCTCCGCGCCAAGGGCGGCGGCAGGAAGCCCCCCACCCCCCAACCTTATTCCCGGGGTCCCCCGGGACTCCCTGGCGAGAAGTTGCCGGGCGGGCAGGTGCAGGGACGTCAGACCCCGACAGCCCGGGGGTTTGGGTGGGTGGTGGTGTCCGATCCTAATCCGGTTCTCTTCTTCCCGACTGAACCGAGGGTTCCCTGGAGGCGAGTTCCAACCAACAGCGCCTGAGCCTCCCTTGGCCTTCAGAAGGGCGTTGGACGCGTTGGGGCCCTCGGTCCTCCTTGCACTTCCCCTTTGCCGGCTCTTGGCCTGCCTCCAGAGCCTGAGGTCGTTGAGAACCTCGGCTTTGCGTCCTGTCTCACTGAAGAGGCAAGTGCCTTGGGCCGACTCCGGCCACCACTGCATTTTGAGCCCCTGCATTGCACTCAGTTCCTAAGCTGGGAAAGCCCTAGGGACAGAGAGAGACACACAGTCGCCTGACAGGGAGACATGAGGCTCCATTTTATCCTGGGGCGCTCCTTGGGTCCTGAGTTATTCACTGCACCTCTGCCCCTCAGTGACGGAAGGAGCTGAGGGCCAGGCTTCTGAACCCTGCGATGCACTTTATTCCCAGGTGTGTGGAATCTGGATCCCTAGAGCTTGTTCTCCCAGAGAACAGAGTTGTCTAGAGCTGGCCAAGTTCATAATATGTACTTTACATGTGATGAGTGAATGTAGGCACCAATGAGCTGACAAATAACAATCCCTGTCACAATTGATCTTGGCACAATGGGAAGAAAGAATTAGAAACAATGATTCTTTTAAACAGCTGTGAGACAGAACCAGGGGCCTTCTTTCCAGAGCATCTGGTTGAGGAATCTGGGGTTGGATTTATTTTATTCATCAATCTACATTTACTTACTGGAAACTTTTTCTTCAGGTGGTCTGAAGAATTAAACCTCTTATGGCTAAGCTATATTACGTTGTTTGAGAAGAGGTTTTGTTTGTTTGTTTGCTTGTTTTTGTTGTTTTGTTTTAAACTTGTGTCCAAATTCAGTGTTTCAGGGACTAAAATTGAAGTCAGCCTGCGAGGTACCCATTTGGGATCAGAGACTCTGAAGTAAGGCCATGAGTATGGGCAGCAACTGTGCTTTCTCCTCTGAACAGGTCAGCCTGATGCCTGAGAGCTGCAGCAATCCAGTGGGCCTCAGGGGGATAGAAGAGGGCCTCAAAGGATGACTGAGCTCAGAGAGGCAGGGTAGCTTTAGAAAGAGGGTAGTTCTTCCCCTCGGGTAAGGAGGGGGTGATGCCTGGGAGTCCAGCCTGGTTCAATTCAGGATTCCCTGTGCTAAGAAAGCTGGAAGGTGAATCCTGCTCCTCCTTCAGAAAAAGGGAGAGCAGAAGTGGAGTACTGAGTAGTAGATCTTTGACATGCAACCTAAACATACCCTTGTTTTTATGCTGGTGAAATCTGGTTAGAATGATGAGGACACCTTTGGGGGACCTGGTTGAGAGAAGGCCAGTGGACCAGAGCCCCTAGTCACATCCTTGTCCAGGGGAAGGTAATATGCCCTCTACACCTGGCCGAGCAGGCCAGGGCCTGCACAGTATCTGCCCCTGCTGTATTTCTAGCTGGCAGCATCCCCACCTTCCTGAGAGTGGTTTCACTCTGCTCCAGAGTCCACTTCTCTGGGGTTGTGCAGAGGTGGGACGAGATTATCAGAGAATCCCTTGGAGAGTTTGGGGAAACTGGACGGTCCCAAGAGCAGTCTCAGGATTTGTCCACGTTCCTTTTCCTCTGCTCAGAGTGAGAAACTGGGAAGGTCTCAGCAGGGTTTTGGGGGATGGAACAAGACATCCAGTCTGTCTTCAAGCCATAGTTGCAGTTTATAGGGTTTATAAAACTAGAGCAGTGGTCCTTTTCTGCACCTCCTCACTAATCCCACTACTCATCACAATATGGTCCAGTTATTTATCCCAGTGACATACCGTGCCATTTAAACACTCCCTGCCTCTCCAGAAGAATTTTAAATAAATCCTTAAGGCTGGGTTAGCTACCACAGGCCCATGATTGCTAACTTCAATTGTTTGATTATTTGTGGGTTCCTATGGAGGATGAGGTGGGGGAGGGGGTGGAGCTGGAGGCAGAGGGGAAGCAGAGCGCAGTAAACAGGAACATCCTCCAGATTCCCTTGGCTAGGTGGCCAGGAGGTCAGTTTTAATCATCCCTTGGATGGTAGACTCTGGAGCCTGTAATCAGAGGTTGATGCAGCTGCTCAAGGACTACGGCTTGAGGCTGTAGAATTCTTGCCCAAGGCAGCTGTGACTGAACTAGAGAAGGCAACCTCACTGAAGAAGGGGCAGGGAACAGGCATTTGGTTAATTCTTGTGGGATGAACAAAGTGACTTAGAATGGCTTTTCCTAATCCTTATATTGATAACAATTAGCAAAAAGATACATTTTATTTCCTTGGACATGTTAAAAAAGTCATTTGGCAAATACATTTACTTTTACCAGCATGGCACTTTGCCCATAGTGTTAGTTTGATTAGCTACTCCTTTCTATAATGAAAAAGGTATTGGATTTGGAGTTTGAATGGCTTTCAAATTTTCTACCTGCATAATATTGGGCAATGGAATAGATGCTGTCAGCATCCATTCTGTGTTCCCTTGACCTCAAACAACGCTCTTGGGAGCAAGTGTATAAATGCTCCAGCTCCCTCACTTCTCTGTTGGGGCAGCTTTGGGGCATAGTCTATGCTGTCCTTCAGAGTTGCTTAGTAAGACCATTTCACAGTGACTCCCGTCACTGGCTGCCTTCCCTTCCCTCTTTCACTTTCCCACTCCCTTTCTACTTGCACTTGAATCCTTGTCCTATGGGCAACCTCTGGGGGAATCGACCTAAGTCTTTAGTTTGTAGTTAAAAGTCATTTTAAGTCTGTGTCTCCATCGAGAATAGACCTTGCCAAAGGGGAGGAGTGCAGGAGAGGGTTGGATTAGGAGTTTGGAACCAGCAGATGAAAACTATTATAGGTAGAATGGATAAAAAACAAGGTCATATTGTGCAGCACAGGGAACTATATTCCATATCCTATAATAAACCATAATGGAAAAAATAAAGATAAACCTTGGTTCTGATAGAAAGTGGAAGATTCCTCTCATCCAGCAGGACCTGAAAAGCTTGGGGCCACATTTCCAGCTACTTCCAGTGTCACTGCATCCAGGAATTGTTCCCTGACTGTGCCCCATGGGAGTATGGCCCCATCTTTTGCATTCTTATTCACATTTTGCCCATCCCTTTCTTCCTTGTTCCATTGTTGTCTCTCTCTCACCTTGTACAATTTGAGAGCTGAGTCCTTGATTGATACTTCAGTAGCATCCTACAGAATGCTTTTGACATCTTGGATTCCTTTTAAATATGGTTGAGTTAATAAAAAGTGAGAAGAAAAAAAAGGCTCTGAGTCTCAGTTTCCCCAACTGAATGATGGAAATGATAACTGTCTCACTGTAATACGTACTCAGACACAGCGAGCATCCAGGCAAATGTTTGCTGGCTCTTTGAATAGTACAGGTGAGGCTATGATGGATTTGGGAATGGGCATTGTGGTGGAACATGAATTATGCTTTGGAGAGAGAGGCTTGAGAGCCAGTAGGACCCAGCTCCAGCACAAGCCTGGCCTTGACTGGACTGGGATGTGATCAGTGTCTTAATTTCCGATTTTGTACACAGGTGAGGAGGATAAGAATTACCTAGGTAATTACTAGGAGAAGGCAATGGCACCCCACTCCAGTACTCTTGCCCAGAAAATCCCATGGATGGAGGAGCCTCGTAGGCTGCAGTCCATGGGGTCTCGAAGACTTAGACACGACTGAGCGACTTCACTTTCACTTTTCACTTTCATGCATTGGCGAAGGAAATGGCGACCCAGTCCAGTGTTCTTGCCTGGAGAATCCCAGGGACGGGGGAGCCTGGTGGACTGCCATCTATGGGGTCACACAGAGTCGGACACGACTGAAGTGACCTAGCAGCAGCAGCAGCAGCAGCAGGTAATTACTAGGTAAAAAGAAATACTAGGTGTCAGAACTCCCCGGCAGTCCAGTGCTTAAGACTCCACACTTCTAGCGCTTCCACTGCAGGGGGCGTGGGTTGGATCCTTGTTTGGGGAACTAAGATCTCACAAGCCGTGTAGCATGGCCAAAAATATTTTTTAAAAAAGGATTATACTAGGTGTCGAAATTTAGGGTATGTTCAGCTGTGTCCTAAACTGGCTGAATCATTGTGTATGAGACACTTACGGGATTCAGTTAAAAATTACTGAAGTGTCTATGCTCTGAGTTTTAGGGGGGGGTGGGGCCTTGATTTCCTCTCCTCCAAGGCTAGAGATTAGATGATTCCACAGGTCCCTTCTAATCCTTGGTCTCCTCAAGAAGAGTCCATTACATTCTCCTTCTGTCCATACAAAAAAAACCTTTAACAAAAGAAAACCTTTCATGTGTCTACACATAGGTTACTCACCATGGGGCACCCAGCATTGAGCCATCCTAGAGTTTTAGTTTTACTATAGTCTTTCCTGCTGGCACAAGAGAGTTCAGTAGAACTGTCTCAGTAAATTTTGCCTTCCTTGTGTGCCAGTTTCACTTAATGACCTAGGCAGGCATGATGTGTCCCCGCAGGAGGACTGGGGAGTGGGTAAAGAGGATATGGAAATGATATGCCCTTTCCTGAACCACTGTGCAAAGTTGTAGACACCCACATGGAAAAGTCCATGTGGAGGAAGACACATGGCTTCTATATGACAGAATTCAGCATTCCTGGTTGGGTTCTACTCATAAGGCTCTGTTGATAATCCTCCTGAGGGAGTCCCTGACTCAGCAATTCCACCCAGAGGAATTGGACACATGCAGAAAAATATGTGCATGAGCAATGTCCTGTGAAACGTTGTTTATAATAATAATAAAACCAAAAATGGAGACTCAATTCAGTTCAGTTCAGTCGCTCAGTCGTGTCCGACTCTTTGCGACCCCATGAATGGCAGCACGCCAGGCCTCCCTGTCCATCACCATCTCCCGGAGTTCACTCAGACTCATGTCCATCGAGTCCGTGATGCCATCCAGCCATCTCATCCTTTGTCGTCCCCTTCTCCTCCTGCCCCCAATCCCTCCCAGCATCAGTCTTTTCCAATGAGTCAACTCTTCGCATGAGGTGGCCAATGCCCCCAAATAGTACATTTGTTAATCATGGTGTATCGCTACATTAAAAATACCACGTGATTACAAAATATTTAGGATACAGATATGTATCTGTTAACATGGGGAAATATGCATTTGTAAAGAGCAGGTTACCAAACATTGTGCTGTTGTTGTTATTGTTCAGTCATTCGGTTGTGTCCAACTCCTTAACGACCCCATGGACTGTAGCCCACCAGGCTGCCCTGTCCACGGGATTCCTCAGGCAGGAATACTAAGTGGGTTGCCATTTTCTTCAGTTGCCATTTCCAAACAATGTGGTGGTTTTGTAGGGTCCATTTATATTTGCCTCTGAAAGGGTGTATGGAAAAATATTAATAGTGATTGTCACTGAGAGGTGGAATTTTGGAAGATTTTAATCTTTCATTTTCTTATATTAAGTATTTTCCATTTTATATTGTATTTAAAATATGCACAATATAAAATTAACCTTGTTAACCATTTTTAAGTGTACAGTTCAGGGGCTGTCTTAGTCCGTTTGAGCTATACAGTATAACAAGTGCCATAGACTGAGTGACTTATAAACAACAGAAACTTACTGCTCACAGTTCTGGAGGCTGGGAGTCAGATCAGGCTGTGAACATGGTCAGGTGAGGGTTCTCTTCCGGATCACAGACTTATTATTATATCCTCCTGTGGCAGAAGCAGCTGTGGGTCTCCTTTAATCCCATTCATGGCTCGACCTTTGTGACCTAATTTACCTCCCAAAGCTCCCCACTCCCCCCAACCCTTAATGCCATCATAGGATTTCAGCATATGAATTGCGAGAGGACAGAAACATTCAGACCATAGCAGTGGCATTGAGTGCATTCACTGTGTTGTATGACCATAGCCACTATTCATTTCCAGAACTTTTCCAGAGACTCTGTACCCATTGAACACTAACTCTCCATTCATTCTCCTCACTCCAGCTGCTGGTAACTTCTATTAACACCTTCATGAGTTTGCCTACTCTAGGGTTAAGAGTGGAATTGTACTGTAATTGTCCTTTTGTTGATCTTAACCTTTCTGCTTTTCTATATCTTTAAAATTTAAAAAAAAAATCCGTTTTACTTGTATAAAAGAAGAAAAGGAACAAGGAAGCCCTGGAGAGAATTGTGGTATTTGGTCTCTCGCATGTTCATTTCAGACTGGGCTGCAAGGGCCTGGCCATCCTTGTCGCTTCTGCTGCCATCACCTGGGGTGGAGGTTAGGGTCTGCCCTCCATCTCAGCCGAGCAGAACAAAGGTAGACAGCCAGTGGGCATCAGAACTAATCACATTTGGGACTTGCTGGTTGCTAGCAGCTGGGCCTTGGGCCCCAGGCCTCTACTGCTCAATCATCATATCCCAGGGTTTTTTGTGTGTGGTGGTGGGATAAAGTGTGCTTGGGGTTTACTGTGCCTTAAACCTAACAGCTATCCTATAGTGAGTAAGGTCCAAACCAGATGGAAGTTGGATTGTTGAGACCATCTTCCTTAAAGAATGAGAATGAGAGCCTCAGCCTTTCTATTTGAAACATCCTTTGTGTATTCCAGATCCTATAGCTCAACTCAACTTATTAAATACCCACCATGGCACCTGTGGCGGCTGCTGAATGTTTTGTCCATGGGCAGGGTCAGCCTGCCTGGGATGCAGAGAAGACTTTAACTAGTGGAGTCCGTGAGATCCTAAGTACTCTGGGAGAAGGGTAGTGGCCTCATATAATCAATGCCCTCTTCCTAAAGCTCCATGCAAGCTTTTATAGACGTCTGGGCCAAGGATTGCTCTTTTGTGTGTATGGTGGGTTGTGTATTTGATAGAATAATCAGGAACATGGTGCAGAGGAGTGGAGGCAGGGGAGGTGGTATGTTTTTGTGTTTCAATCTGGTCTGAGGGGAGAGGAGATCAGGAAGCGTCAGTACCCAGACCTGGATAGGTTGCGTGACTATATTCAGGGGTCAAGGGAGTAGGTCAAGTAGCTTTGCTGTGGGACTCCTTGTTCTATGGAAAATGCTTTAAGCTCCTCTTTAATCAAGCTCCCAGAGGAAACTGCCTGCCCTCCACCAAGTCGCTGAGAAAATGTAGGTCTGGGAGGGACAGATGTACGTACTGTGCTCTCTGGAAATTACTTTTCCTGGCTCTGCCTGTTTTCTCTCTGCCCAGCTGCTCTTTGAATCCCAGACAGTAAGGGGGAAGTGAAAAGACTTTACAGAAATGGCCTTTGAAGACCATTTTGAGAAGTTCAGCTTTTCATGGTGCTGATTTTTCTTTCGGGTTAGTCAGCTGGTTGCAGGACATGAGGAGGAGGAGAGTGTGAGTGTGGTTTTGTGGAAAACTTCCCCTGAGCCTCCTGGAAATGTTCTGGAAACCCCTGGATGAGCTGTCTCCCCTGGGTCCAAGATCTGCTGTATGAGGCTGAATTTCCCTGCCTGTACATATTGTAGGGTGTTAACGAGGTTAAGAAAGGGTGGATATAAGATGCACCATGGCTGCCCCCAGGGGGAGGCTCAGTACTTGCTGGACCCTTCCTCTGCTTGCCCTTCTTTACTGTTTCCAAGGGCAAGGAACCTGCCTATACCTGGGGGTGAAGGAAGCCAGCACTTTAGGCTTTTGCATTTCCTATCCTGGCTTGGGGGAAGCAAGGAGGGGAAACCCTAAGATCTCTGCACACAAAGCTGAGTCTCAGTCGATAGCACCAAAAAAGGGAAAGACCGCTGGGGTATCCTTAGGAAGGGGATGTGAGGTCAGAGATGAGTCTCAGAGAAGCACTCAGTAAACAGGAAGTGTGGCCAGAGAGAAACCTGTGCTTGTAGGAAGTGGGGCGTTGGCGGCTGCCTCCCAACTTGGCCTGGGTAAGCCAGCAGTCCCTGCCGAGCTGGTGGCAAGTGGAGGCTCAGAGCACGAGGAGTGACACAGATCTCGGGCCCTCCCTGTGAGACAGGGCTCCACTTAAATCTTGTAATTATTGGGCTGGAGGAGAGCTTAATTTGCCCTTCGGAAGGTAGGACTTTAAATACCCCATAAAATAACCCTCGGTTTTGAGAAATGCAGGTCAAGGAATGCTTAGTCTTATTTTCCTCCACCAACTTCCCATTCTTTCCTCGTGCCAAGTCAGTTATAAGGAATTTTGCACTTTGTTGAGTTTTATCCTGTGAGGGGACGCATCTTGGCAGGAGCCCTTTGGGTGAAGGAGATGGAGGAAGAGGTGACTAGGCCCTTCCCTGGGGGCCTGTAGATATTGGAAGTTATCTTTCTAGGTCTTGTGGGTTCTCTGAGCTATAGTCAAAGTTGTTTATACACACACACGCACACACACTCTGTCTCTCTCCACACACTCTCTCATACACCCCTACTTACACATTCATTTGCACACTTACTCTCTCCCTCACACCGATACACATTTACACATGCATACTCTTACACATTTACGCCTATACGTTTCCTCACACATCTACACCTACATATTCACACACATATAGCTTTTTCTGTATGCAGTCTTTGCTTCCTTTATGTCTTTTTGGTCCCACTCCAACACCCTGCTTATTTGACAAGAGGCTAAGGGTCTTTGGGTTTCCTTCTAAATATCTATCCAGAAAGTCAAAAACTTGTGGCTGTAGATGGGACTTCCCTATAAACAAGTAGTTGCTCATCTGGGCCCGGGAGGTGATTGTTTGGGAGGCTGGGTGGTGACTGTTGTGACTCTCCAGCTCTACTCACCTGGCCACCTGCCTACTAGCATGGGAGTAGGAGACAGGTCTTCTCAGCAGGAAACAGACCATTTCCTCAGAGCTTCCACAGGCACACTGAAGAATTCAGACTAGTGTGCAAAAGGCCTGAGCAAGAAGGATCAATGCCCAAGCTGTCAGCGGAAGGAGCTGGGGCTTTTGCAGACCATGCTCCTGGCATGAGGGAGCCCATTTGACCACCTGCTGAATCTCATGTACCCATCTGGCAGGTGTGCCAGGCGAGGCTTCTCCGGGGATAGGATTGAGGTTGCCTGTCAGTAGGGGCCTTGGACCTGTTGTTAGACCCCCAGGCTTTTTCCAGAACAAGGAGCAGGCAGTTTTGGGGCCCATGAGTGTGAGGAATAGCTTGTTCTGTAGACAGGGTGAGATATGTCTGGGCATTCATGGTCCTGTGACATTGCAAGTGCCCAGGTCTCTGGGTGGGATCTCTATCCCCTGCAGGGTCTGCTTTTCCTGCAGGTTGTCTGCCAGGCCAGTCACTAATTCGCCTGCCTTCCCCAGGACTCTGGGGCATTCTGTGGCTAGCAGCTGAAGCCAGCCTCCTGCTGCCTGTCCTACTTGGAGACCCTCGTACCCAGTGCTTAGCCAAGGCACCAGAGAAGGAGCACCGTTTTCATGTCAGCTCTGTGACCTGGGACAAGTCACCTAACCTTCTGTTTCCTCATCTTTAAAGTGATAAAAATAAAGAGTTCTTTTAAGGAATAGGAGAAAGCTTTTAGAGTCTTGTTACCAGCAACGCTAGCGGCATTTGGAAGCTTGTTAGGGATATACCTTCTCAGACTCCACTCCAGAAGTGTTGAATCAGAAATTGAGAGGGTGGGAGAAACGGAATCTGTATTTAATGAGCCCTCTGGGGGATTCTGGTATATATTTCTCTAGAATATGGCCGGGTCAGGTGATTTTTAACTGAAAACTTCTTCACTGCAAGGCAGCTGTAGCAAATATAAGTTCTGTTTTGCATCAGACAGTCCTGAGTTTGAACTTCAACTCTGTCTCTTCCTGTGTGTCTTTGGACAAGTTATTAATACTTACCTTCTTTGTGCTTCAATTGCTTCATCTGCAAAGTGAGACTATTAAGATTTCTTTCTACATTGGGTTGTTACGGAGATTAAATGAGTCAAAACAGGTAATAGCTAGCATGTAGTAAGCTTGCATTTCTGTTAGTCATTTATTATTCACATCTGTTGTTTTGTTATTAGCTTAGTAATATTGTTGTGATTGTTCTGTTCACTATTTGTGAGGAGAATAGATTGGGGCTTCCTTTGACTAGTCTTCTGTTAGCTCTTTTTGCTGCCTGCCTCTGCATAAAAGTGCCATCCCTCCTCAGGCAGGACACACCAACCTCTTCCCAATTATTTATGTTGGTGCAAACGTTTTTTGTGGTTTTGGACTATAAATTTTTAAATTTAAATCATTATAACTAGGTTCAAACACATCTTTATTAATCAAAATAGGTACCATTGCAATCACATTTTTGCCAATGAGAAATAAGTTTGTTTATTCCTGTAGCTTAAAAATCCCTGCTTTGAGATTCCGCAAACTCTTGGAAAGCATTTTCTGTATTCTGTTGGTTGTGGAAGTATTTTCCCTGCAAAAAAAGTGGTCAAGATCCTTGAAGAAGTGGTAGTTTGTTGGTGAGTGAAGTGAAGTGAAGTGAAAGTTCCTCAGTCGTGTCCGACTCTTTGTGACCCCATGGACTGTAGCCTGCCAGGCTCCTCCGTCCATGAGTTGGCGAGAGCTCAAGTGAATATGGCAGATGAGGCAAAACTTCACAGCCCAATTCATTCAACCTTTGAAGCATTGGTTGTGCGACATGAATTCGGATATTGTGGTGGAGAAGAATTGGGCCCTTTTCTGTTGACCAATGCCAGCTGCAGGCACTGCAATTTTTGGTGTATATCATTGATTTGCTGAGCATACTTCTCAGATGTTATGGTTTTGCCAGGATTCAGAAAGCTGTAGTGGATCAGATTGGCAACAGACCACCAAACAGTGATCATGACCTTTTTTTGGTGCAAGGTTGGCTTTGGGAAGTGGTGTGGAGCATCTTCTCAGTCCAACCTCTGAGCTAGTCATCGCCTTTTCGTCGAACGCCACAATCCGATCAAGAAATGGTTTGTTGTTGCGTAGAATAAGAGAAGAGGACACTTTAAAGTGACAGTTTTTTTGATTTGTAGTCAGCTTATTAGGCACCCACTTATTAAGCTTTTTCACCTTTCCAGTTTGCTTCAAATGTCGAATGACCATAGAATAGTCAATGCTGAGTTCTTCAGCAACTTCTCTTGTGGTTCTAAGTTTCATGATGGCTCTCAGTTGGTCATTGTCAACTTCTGATGGCCAGCCACTACATTCCTCATCTTCAAGGCTCTCGTCTCTTTTACAAAACTCATTGAACCACCACCACACTGTTTGTTAGGAGTTCCCAGGCCAAATGTGTTGTTGATGTTGCAAGTTAATAAGAAAATTGCTCGAATTTGCTTTTTGTCTGATGTCATTTCCATGCTCTAAAATAAATATAAAATAAACAGCAAGTAGTAAGTCATTAGCAATAAATAAATAAATAAAGCAAGAAATATGCATTAAAATGATGCCACATAACCACATTTATTTAAGAATGTATTCCAGGATCAAACAGCAAATTTCAGCAATGCAAAAACTGCAGTTACTTTTGCACCAACTTACTACCTTCCCCTCTCCCTTTTCTCTAACCTCTAACATCTTTTTGGGGTGCAGAGGGGCAAAGCTTTGTATTTGCAGTCATAATAAAGCTGAGGAAATGGAGTACATATACCCAGTACCCTTGACCTTATCTCTCCCTTTTGTGCTGTTTAGTGCTCTTTTCCTGAGCAGAGTGACTGAGAGCCCTGTAGGTGGTTCCCTGGAGGCCTGGACACCAGGGGTGGGAAAGGAATGGAGGAGGCATGTGGGTTTGGCCAGAAAGTGGACCTTTTATTGAAGAAAGCAAGGGAAGGGAAAGTATGCTGTTCCTTGCTAGGCAGCCCAGATTTTGCCGTTGTCTAGGACAGGCTCAGGTGGCATCTCTTGTAATCTCTAGATCTTGGCAGGGCCCCAGGCCATAGCTCAAGTCTCCTTCCTTGTGCGGTGCTGTAGGACTGGGGTTTCCTGTTTGCCATTGATACTTCTTCCTGCTGCCATCCTAGCGAGCTGAAGTGCAGAGGGGCAGCCCTATCTCCTCTTTCACTGCTTGGTTATAAAGTGGAGTCCCTCTGGAGACCCGATGAGGCAGTATTCAACACTCTAGTATAAAGCACCATGTCAGAGAGCGTTCTTCTCCAATCCTGGAGCTCCAGATTGTCCCCAGAGGGCAGGGCAGAGCAGGGTTCAGAAAAGAGGTAGAGAAAGGACTCAAAAGGGGAAGCTGCAGGCCTCCAGTCAGTGTTTCATTTGCATCAGGTGCCTGTAGCTGACTTGCTGGTTTCTGTGGTGTGGTGCCCTGGTTTGCTGGATGGGGCCCCTTGCATCTGCTCTGCGCATCTCTTCTCATCCTTGGGGATGGTCTATGCTGTCCCCTCTCCCCTCTGAAGTTTAGTAATGGGAGGGGAATGCAAAAGACAACTCATTTGTTTTTAGAAAATTATTTTCCTTCCCTTGAAAGACTACTTTGAGATGCGTTTAGGGGTGTCCTCAGTTTATACAGCTCTGTCTCCATCATATTTCATGATGGCTCTCAGCCGTGGTTGTACATTGGCATGACGTGGGGAGGTTATAAAAATGCTCATGCCTGGACCTTCCTGGAGGGTCTGAAGAAACTGGTCGGAGTTGCAGCCTCAACATCAGGAATTTCAAGTCAACCCTCCTACCCCCTCCCTTGGCTCCCCAGGTGGTGAGGTAGTAAGGAATCTGCCTGCCAGTGCAGGAGACGCAGGAGATGCAGGTTGATCCTAGATCAGGGAGATCCCTTGGAGTAGGAAATGGCAACCCACTCTAGTATTCTTGCCTGGAAAATTCCATGGGCAGAGGAGTCTGGTGGGCTATACATAGTCAAGGGGGTCTCAAAGAGTCGGGCACAACAGCACGCACCAACATACCCTACTCCTACTCCAAGAGAGTCTAATGAGCCCCCAGAATTAGAACCTCTGAGATGTTGT
This sequence comes from Ovis canadensis, assembly GCF_042477335.2. NCBI lineage: Eukaryota > Metazoa > Chordata > Mammalia > Artiodactyla > Bovidae > Ovis > Ovis canadensis. Next base: position 62,123,691 of record NC_091257.1, on the reverse strand, counting down.
GTGTCTTGAGGTCAACTGTTACTCCTTTCCACCTTGGTTTCAGTTGAGGCCTTGCCAACTGCATATCCTTCTCGCTGGTCAGGGCATAGCTCTGTGGAGTTTGCCCCACTGGGAATGCTTTGTGGAATAAGCCCTCCCCTTTCCCAGCCTGTCTCTTTCTTCTAGTTATATCTTCTTAGAGACTGGGACTGCCTGGGTCCTATAAATTGGCTGTTGTTCCCTCACTCCCATCCTACCCGGGGAGCTGAGGTGGGAGTCAGGATGTGGGGCCTGACTCTGGTTCTGGAAACAGGAAGACAGAAAACAAAGAAGCAAAGAAACCACTGAAGAGGTTCTTCATCTCACTCTGGGCTTTCCTGCCAGGGGTTTCCCCTGTTTCTGTTCTTTATTTGCCTGCTGGGACTTTCCAGTTGATCAATAAAATGAGAGACACTTAGTCTCTAGGCGGAATCAGAAGCTTTGTAGGGATTAGCCAGCCTCCTGGCAATGCTCTGAAACCAGATTAGCTTCAGTGTGTTCTCTGGGCTCCCTGACAGAAAGGGAGTGAGGGCATAGGAATTTGGAGGAACCAAGAACCAAGAACAGACAAAGCTGTTCTTTTAAGACAGCATTGAATGCCTTTTCTACCTCCTCAAGCTTCCTAAGGATTTAATGCTTTCTCTTCTCATAGGAAGTTGAGCTGGTTGATTTCAAGGGCCTGGATAGCCCCTCGTTTATTCTTGGGGAGTCTGGAAACACCTGTGAGTGGGGAGTCTGTGAAAAGAGAAAGGGAAAACTCCTTTGTGCAACAGCTACAGGGTAGCTGCAGGGTTTTTACTGGTCCAGAGCTCGGACATCTGTCCCCATTTCTGCAGCTCAGCCTTGCATTGCACCCAGTGATGCTGGGTGGGCAGCTGTTTCCTCCCAGCTTGAGAGTGGGTGGACAAAGGTGACAGAGCCAGGAGCTGTTTCAAGCCCTAACAGGGGGCATGTGTGGTGGTCGCTGCTGGTATCCACCCAATCCCCTTTATCTACCGCATGTTATAAGTGTGGACTGTTGACAGGTCTCAGTTGCTCCCTAGTCTTGAGAACTGCTCTTCAGGGAATGCCTCGGCCCTCACCCCCTCCTCCCAGTTGTGACTCTCAGCCAAGACTGACTAGTGCCAGATACAAAGGCCTGGTCTGCCTCTCTTAGGGTGGGACAGTTCTATGAAGTTGTTCACACCCTAGAGCTCCCATGGGATCAGGCTGTGGCTAGGCTCCAGTTCCTTCCCCAGCCCAGTCTTGCTTCCCTCACTTCCTTACAGGTTTCTCCTGAAGTCACTTCCTCAATAACTCATGTGCACAAGAATCCTCTGCCTCTAGGAATTCCCTGACAGCAGGCTAGCTTTCCTAGGGCTGACTGTTGAATCCATTGTTTCCAAATAATTAATAATGAGAATGAAAATATTTTCAAGAGAGAGACACAGTGTGGGATCTGGGGCCCAAAGAGAGAAACCTCTAGGCCCAGGAGAAGAAAGAAACACTAAATTAGTGGTTTCTGTGTGGTGGTAAGTGCTGTGATGAAGGACAGACTGAGGTGTGGGTGCCGTCCCCTCAACACTACCCAGGGATGGTGGGAACAGTTTGTAGGGAGAGGTAAGTTTTGGCAGGGTTTAGGGAATGTGTGAGTTTCCTTGGGTCTGAGAAGAAGGAGTACCCTCACAGAGCATGAAAAGCAGGCCCCGAAAGTTCTCTGTAGCTGGGATGTCATCATCTTCAATAGCTTAGGAACCTTTGCTTTGTCAAGACATTCTCTTGGATCTTAGGGAAGATTGTGTCCTCAAGTCATGCTGGGAGCAGGCAAGAAGGGTCTTCACGTGAGAAGTACTAGATCCTGCTGACAAGCTGCATGGCATCACGCAGGCATTTAATGGAGCTGAGTAGAACACAGAACATTCTACTAGGGCATGAAGTGGTGCCAGAAGAGAGGACTGATTGGTTAGTGGCCTCAACAAGTGTCCAGTGTGTCTAGGTGACTAGGAGGCTCATGTCCTGACTCAGCAAGCCCAACAGTATTCATGTCTCTAGACATTTTAGCAGATGTGCTTTGTAGTTAATGGGGCTTCCCAGGTGGTGCTAGTGGTAAAGAACCTGCCTGCCGATGCAGGAGACATAAGAGATATAGGTTTGATCCCTGGGTTGGAAAGATCTTCTGAAGGAGGGCGCTGCAACCCACTTCGGTGTTCTTGCCTGTAGAATCTTATGGACATAGGAGCCTGGAAGACTACAGTTCATAGAGTTGCAGAGTCGGATACAACTGAAGCCACTTAGCACACACGCATGCCTTCCATCTTTTAACGTTTTTCTAAAGAGAAGTTGTACTGATTTAGAATTCTTGAGGGCTAAGTGGTCATGTTCACAGGGGGGTTCAGTAGGTTTAAATATGTTTTAAACGTCAAAGATTATTTGTGTCAAATCTGCCCTTTCGTTCCTGTCCCATGCGTTCTCTCTTCTCCTTTCTCTGTATGGGACTCAGTCAGCTGTTTCAGTTCTGTGCCTGAGATGCTGGCTGATGTGGGAAGTCCCCTCCTTCCCCTCTCTCTTACTTTCCCCTCTTCCAAGAGATGGTGAAGAGTTGTTCTGCATTCTCAAGGCAATGTGGAAGTGATGCTTGAAAATGATCCTTACAAGGCATTTTGGAGTCCAGAAAGGCTTCATATATTCTTGTTAACAGAGAAGGCAGAAGAATTGCAACTAGCTAGCTGAGCAGATCTCTCTCTTCAAGACTGTGGATACTGGTGGGCATCCTTGGGGAAAGTGTCCAATTGAATCCATATCCCAGCCCCATCAACCATCTTCCTCTGACTCTTCCTTGTATAAGAAGCAATATTCCGTTTAAGCAAGATTGGACTGAACTCTAAATTTTGGCCTTTTGTTTGCTCTGTTACTGTGTTTGCCTTAAAGTGTAGGTAAATTTAGCCAGCTTTTTTTCCCTCCTCTTCTGCTGGCTGGGGGTAGCCAGTGATTTGTGGTGATGGTTGGAAAGTTTATGAAGACAGATGCAGATGTTATCCTTGAGACAGACAAAGGAGGGCTTGGGTCCTAGAATCAGTTATCTGTAATTTCAATTCAACAATATGGTAGACTGTGTAAGTATTTTCCTAACATTCCTAATCCAAAAAATGTAAAAGTAAAAAACAAAAACAAAAATGAAAAAACAGGTGGGGAGAAGTCAGGCTGGAGACAAAGACTGGGCCAAAGGAATCTATATGTGTGCTCAGTTGTATTCAACTCTTTGTGACCCCATGGACTGTAGCCCACCAGGCTCCTCTTTCCAGGAATTTTCCAGGCAAAAATATTGCAGCAGGTTGACATTTCCTACTCCAGAGGGTCTTTCCTACTCAGGGATCTAACCCACATTTCTTGCATCTCCTGCATTGGTATAACAGGTGAATTCTTTACCACTATGCCACCTTGGAAGCCTAGGTCAGATTTATAGTGATGGCCTTGGTGAAATCACTCACTAGGGAGAGAGTGACTGAACTTTAGAGAATTCCCACATTTGGGCCATCAGACTACTTGATGATTTTTATCAACCTGGTAAGTAAAAAAGTATGCATGGATGTGAGAGTTGGAAAGAAGCCTGAACACCAAAGAATTAATGCTTTTGAGCTGTGGTGTTGGAGAAGACTCTTGAGAGTCCCTTGGACTGCAAGGATATCCAACCAGTCAACCCTAAAGGAAATCAACCTTGAGTGTTCATTGGAAAGGGTGATACTGAAGCTCCAATACTTTGGCTACCTGATGCAAAGAACTGACTCACTGGAAAAGACCCTGATGCTGGGAAAGATTGAAGGCAGCAGGAGAAGAGGACGGCAGAGGATGAGATGGTTGGATGGCATCAGCAACATGAGTTTGAGCAAGCTCTGGGAGTTGGTGATGGACAGGGAAGCCTGGTGTGCTGCAGTCCATGGGGTTGCAAGGAGTCAGACACAACTGAGCAACTGAACTGAACTGAATAGCGCTGGAGAGAGAGGACAGACATTGCAGAAGATAAACCAAGAGTGGAAGGAAGAGAAGCAGCAATCAAAGATAGTATAGGGTAACATTTCCCTGGCTGGAGAAAGACTTGAATGTTCAGGATGAGGTCTGTCAATGGACAGGCACCACTAATCTGATTTCCACTCTATCTAAACTTAGGAACTGGCTCTGGCTGAGGTTCCTCATAACCTTGTGTGGTAAATCAGAGACTACTCTTGGTTTCTATTCCTTGGGTTCCCACCAACAGCTCCTGGCTCTGCTGATCATGGACTCCTTCTCTTGGTTTCCAAGATACTCTGTCTCCTCTTTTTCCTCCTCTTCTAGGGGCTCTTTTTTTCCTGCCTATGCCTAACCTACTGGGTTCATTGGATCCCTGCCCTTGGCCCTGCCCCTTTAGTCCTCCCTACTCTCTCCTTGGTGACCTTGCCACTCTTCTGACCTCCTTCCCCTCAGCAGAGCCAGGATTCCCTCCCTGGGAGCTCCACACTGTCTCTTTCCTGGGGCACAGACCAGGCAGGGCTTCCTGTCTTCAGCATCATAGGGTTCCATGACCTGCCTCAAACTCGGCCCATATTCCTCACAGCCGTGTTTGTGACTGTGCATGGCTACCCAGCAGCCCCATGTAATGTGAGAATCTGGCCCTTTCCAAATCTTTTTACTGACGGGATATGACTTCTTTCTCTACCTCTTTAAACTCATTGGACCCTGTTACTCCATCCCCACTGCCTGCTTCCCTGGGACAGGCCTCTCAATTGGTCCCTTTGCCTCTGTTTTCTTCCCTAATCCTTTCTCAAAGTAAAGAGTAGAGTGAAGTAATCATTCCAAAATTCAAGTCAGATCACACCCTTCCCTTATAACTCCCCTTGTTTTCCTGTTGCCACTGTAAATGATCACAGACTTGGTGGCTTGAAACAACAAAAATGTACTCTCTTACATTCTGGAGGCCAGAAGTCTGACATTGGTTTCAGTGGGCTGAAACCAAGGTGTTAGTAGGGTTGCGCTCCCTCTAGAGCCTTTGAGGGGTGAGAGGGAGGGTTAATTTGCTTGCCTTTTCTCTCTGTGTTCCTTGGCTAATGGTCCCTTTCTCCATCTTTCATCCATAGGGTAGCATCTTCAAATATCTTTCTCTGTTGAGGCTGTCTGTAGCAGAATCTCCCTCTGACTTTCTTTTAAGGATACGTGTGATTATATTTAAAGTCCACTCAGTTAATCTAATTAGGCTTATAAAAGGAAAGCTGAGCGCTGAAGAATAAATGCTTTTGAACTGTGGTGTTGGAGAAGACTCTTTGGAGAAGACTCTTGAGAGTCCCTTGGACTGCAAGGAGATCCAACTAGTCTATCCTAAAGGAAATCAGTCCTTAGTATGCATTGGAAGGACTGATGTTGAAGCTGAAACTCCAATACTTTGGCCACCTGATGCGAAGAACTGATTCATTGGAAAAGAGCCTGATGCTGGGAAAGATTGAAGGCGGGAGGAGAAGAGATGACAGAGGATGAGATGGTTGGATGGCATCACCAACTCAGTGGACCTGAGTTTGAGTCAACTCTGGGAGTTGGTGATGGACAGGGAGGCCTGGCATGCTGAGTCCATGGGGTTGCAAAGAGTAGGACACGACTGAGCAACTAAACTGAACTGAACTAGGTGGCAACCCACTCCAGTATCCTTGCCTGGAAAATTCCATGGACAGAGGACTGTAGTGGGCTACAGTTCATGGGGACACAAAGAGGTGGACATGACTGAGTGTACATGTGTAGGTAATCTAGGATAGTCTTCCTATTTCCAGATCCTTAATTTAATCACATCTGCAAAATCCCTGTCTCCATATAAAGTGACATGGACAGTTTCCAGGGATTAGGACCTAGATATCTTTGGTGGCCATTATTCAGCCAACCACATACTCCATCCCATTGCACTTCAAAGTCCAAACTCCTTGACATGGTCAAGGTCCAGCATATGTACTACCTCATCTTGGTGCATGCTCCTTCTGCCTGGACCGCTCTGCCTTTCACCTTTGCCAGCTCCATCTCATCATTGAGGTCTCAGTTTAGAGTTCACTTCCTCCAGAAAGCACCTGGGACACCACGCAAGTCCAGACTAAGGGAGTTTCCTTCTCCTTCCCATCTTCTAAAAGCCTTTCCCACATTTCCTTGGCTCACACCCTGCTTCCTCCAGCTTCAAAGCCAGCAGGAGTGAGTTGAATCTTTTTCACATTATGTCACTATAACACTGATTTTCTGCCTGGTTTTTCCATTTAAAGTTTTGTGGCTAAACATGCATAAAATTTACCATTATAACCATTTGTAAGTGTACAGTTCAGTAGCCTTAAGTGCATTCATATTGTTGTGCAGCCATCACATTATCCATCCACAGAACTCTTCATCTTGCAAAATTAAAACTACATCCATTAAATATCAGTAGTAACTTGCCATTTCCCTTTCCCCAACCCCTGGCAACCACCATTCTACTTTCTTGTCTCTTTGGATTTGACCTAGGTACCTGATTTAAGCAAAATTATACAGTATTTGTCATTTTGTGACTAGATTATTTCACTTGGCATAATGTCCCCATGGTTCATTCATGTGTGACATATGACAGGGTATCGTTCATTTTTAAGTCTGAATTGTATGTATGTATTATTAATCTAGTCATCCACATTGTTAATCTAGTCATCAGCTAGTAGGTACCTGAGTGGCTTTTGTTATAATTGCTGTGAAGAACACGGGTGTACAAATATCACTTCAAGGTCCTACTTTCAGTTCTTTTGGGTATCTACCCAGAAGTAGAATTGCTGAATTGTATGGCAGTTCTATTTTTAAGTTTTTGAGTAACTGCCATACTGTGTTTTTTGTTTTTTTTAAATTGGAGGATAATTGCCTTACAACGTTGTGTTGGTTTCTCCCATTCAACAACATGAATCAGCCATAAGTATCCATATGTCCCCTCCTTCTTAAACCTCCCTCTCTCCCACCCCCCATCTCATCCCACCCCTCTAGGTTGTCTCAGAGTACTCAGTTGAGCTCCCTGTGTTATGCAGCAACTTCCCAATAGCTATCCATTTGACACATGATAATGTATATGTTTCAGGGCTATTCTCTCAGATCCGTCCCACCCTTTCTTTCCCCCACTGTGTCCAGTCTGTTTTCTATACCTACATCTCTATTTCTACCTTGAAGATATAGGTTCATCAGTACCATTGTTCTAGATTCCATATATGTGCATTGATATGCAGTATTTGTTTTTCTCTTTCTGACTTACTTCACTTGGTATAACAGGCTGTAGGTTCATCTACCTCACTAGAACTAACTTAAAGGTATTCCTTTTTATGACTGAGTAATAATTCCTTGTATATATGTACCAACTTCTTTATCCATTTATCTGTTGATGGACATCTAAGTTGCTTCCATGTCCTATCTAGTGTAAATAGTGCTGTAATAAACATTGGGGTACGTGTGTCTTTTTCAGCTAAGGTTTTCTCAGGGTAGATGCCCCATAGTGGCATTGCTGGGTCATATGGTAGTTTAAGTCCTAGTTTTTTGTTTTTTGTTTTTTTAAGGCATCTCCATACCATTCTCCACAGCGGCTGTGTCAACATTCCCACCAACTGTGCAAGAGGGTTCCCTTTTCTCCATACATTCTCCAGGATTTATTGTTTGTAGATTTTTTTTTTTTGGATGATGGCCATTCTGACCAGTGTGAAGTGATACCTCATTATAGTTTTGATTTGCATTTATCTAATAATGAGTGATATGTAGATGACACCACCCTTATGGCAGAAAGCAAAGAAAAACTAAAGAGCCTCTTGAATAAAGTGAAAGAGGAGAGTGAAAAAGTTGGCTTAAAACTCAACATTCAGAAAACTGAGATCATGGCATCTGGTCCCATCACTTCATGGCAAATAGATGGGGAAACAGTGGAAACAGTGACAGACTTTATTTTGGGGGGCTCCAAAATCACTGCAGATGGTGACTGCAGCCATGAAATTAAAAGACACTTGCTTCTTGGAAGAAAAATTATGACCAACCTAGACAGCATATTAAAAAGCCAAGACATTACTTTGCCAACAAAGGTCTGTCTAGTCAAAGCTGTGGTTTTTTCAGTAGTCATGTATGGATGTGAGAGTTGGAATATAAAGAAAGCTGAGTGCCAAAGAACCGATTCCTTTGAACTGTGGTGTTGGAGAAGGCTCTTGAGAGTCTCTTGGACTACAAGGAGATCCTAAAGGAAGTCAGTCCTGAATATTCATTGGAAGGACTGATGCTGAAGCTGAAACTCCAATAATTTGGCCACCTGATAAGAAGAACTGACTCATTGGAAAAGAGCCTGATGCTGGGAAAGACTGAAGGATCTTTCCCAGCATCAGGGAAATAGACAATGAGATGGTTGGGTGGCATCACTGACTCAATGGACATGAGTTTGAATCAACTCCAGGAGTTGGTGATGGATAAGGAGGCCTGGCATGCTGCAGTCCATTAGGTTGCAAAGAGTCGGACACAACTGAGAGACTGAACTGAACTGAACTGAACTGATTAATGAGCGATGTTGAGCATCTTTTCGTGTGTTTGTTGACCATCTGTATGTCTTCTTTGGAGAAATGTCTGTTTAAGTCTTCTGACCATTTTTTTATTGGGTTGTTTGTTTTTCTAGTATTGAGCTGTATGAACTGCTTGTATATTTTGGAGATTATAACCTTTTGCCAGTTGTTTCATTTGCAATTATTTTCTCCCATTCTGAGGGTTGTCTTTTCATCTTGTTCATAATTTCCTTTGCTGTGTAAAAACTTTAAAGTTTAATTAGGTCCCACTTGTTTATTTTTGTTTTTATTTCCATTACTCTAGGAGGCAGCGGAGAAGGCAATGGCACCCCACTCCAGTACTTTTGCCTGGAAAATCCCATGGACGGAGGAGCCTGGCAGGCTACACAGTCCATGGGGTCGCTGAGGGTCAGACTCGACTGAGTGACTTCACTTTCACTTTTCACTTTCATGCATTGGAGAAGGAAATGGCAACCCACTTCAATGTTCTTGCCTGGAGAATCCCAGAGAGGGGGGAGCCTGGTTGGCTGCCATCTATGGGGTCACACAGAGTCGGACACGACTGAAGCAACTTAGCAGCAGCAGCAGGAGGCAGGTCAAAGAGGATATTGCTGTGATTTATGTCTGAGTGTTCTGCCTATATTTTCCCCTTAAGAGTTTCATAGTTTTTAGCTTTACATTTAGATCTTTAATCTATTTTGAGTTTATTTTTGTGTATGTTATTAGGAAGTGTTCTAATTTCATTCTTTTATACATAGGTCCAGTTTTCCTAGCACCACTTACTGAAAGACTCTTTTCTCTGTTATATATTCCTGCTTCCTTTGTCAGAGATAAGTTGCCTATAGGTGCATGGGTTTATCTCTGGGCTTTCTATCTTGTTCTACTGATCTATATTTCTGTTTTTGTACCAGTACCATACTGTCTTGATGACTGTAGCTTTGTAGTAGAGTCTGAAGTCAGGAAGGTTGATTCCTCCAGCTCTATTCTACTTTCTCAAGATTGTTTTGGCTATTTGGGATCCTTTGTATTTCCACAGAAATTGTGAAGTTTTTTGGTTCTAGTTCTGCAAAAAATGCAGCTGGTAATTTGATAGGGATTGCATTGAATCTGTAGATTGCTTAGGGTAGTATAGTCATTTTCACAATATTGATTCTTCCAATCCAGGAACATGATATATCTCTCCATTTGTTTGTATCATCTTTGATTTCTTCCGTTAGTGTCTTATAGTTTTCTGTATGCAGGGCTTTGGGCTTTCCAGGTGGCTCAGTGGTTAAGAATCCACTTGCCAGTGCAGGAGGCACAAGAGACATGGGTTCAGTCCCTGGATTGGGATGATCCTCTGGAACAGGAAATGCAACTGGCTCCAGTATTCTTGCTTGGAATATTCCATGGACAGAGGAGCCTGGTGGGCTACCGTCTATGGGGCTGCAGAGAGTCAGATACCACTGAGAAACCGAGCACATACACATAGGTCTTTTGTCTGTTTAGTTTATTCCTAGATATTTTATTTTTTGTTGTTGTTCCAGTGGTAAATGAGATTGTTTCCTAAATTTCTCTTTCTGATTTTTCATTCTTAGTGTATAGGAATGCAAGGGATTTCTGTGTATTAATTTTTGTATCCTGCAACTTTAAGTAAATTCATTGATTAGCTCTAGTAATTTTCTGGTGGCATCTTCAGGGTTTTCTATGAATAGTATTGTATCATCTGCAAATAGTAAGAGTTTTACTTCTTTTTCAATCTGGATTGCTTTCATTTCTCTGATTGCCATGGCTAGGACTTCTGAAACTATACTGAATAATATTGGTGAGAGTGGGCACCCTTGTCTTATTTGTGATCTTAGAGAAAGTGCTTTCAGTTTTTCACCATTGAGAATAATGTTTACTCTGGGTTTGTCATATATGGCCTTTATTATATTGAGGTATGTTCCTTCTATGCCCATTTTCTGGAGAGTTTCTTTTATTATAAATCAGCATTGAATTTTTCAGGAGCTTTTTCTGCAGCTATTGAGATGATTATACGGTTTATATCTTTCAATTTGTTAATATGGTGTATCACTTTGATTGATTTGCATATACTGAAGAAGTCTTGTACCCCTGGGATAAATCCCACTTGATCATGGTGTATGATCCTTTTAATGTGTTGTCAGATTTGTTTGCTAGTGTATTGTTCCAGGATTTTTGTGTCTATGTTCATCAGTGATATTAGCCTATAATTTTCTTTTTATGTGATATCTCTACCTGGTTTTGGTATCAGGGTGATTGTGGCCTCATAGAATGAGTTTTGAGTTTTCCTCCCTCTGCAAGTTTTTTGGAAGAATTTGAGAAGCATAGGCGTTAGCTCTTCTCTAAATGTTTGATAGAATTAAACTGTGAAGCCATTTGACCCTGAGCTTTTGTTTGTTGGAATATTTTTTATCACAATTTCGATTTCAGTGCTTGTGATTGGTCTGTGTGTGATTTCTCTTTCTTCCTGGTTCAGTTTTGAAAGGTTGTCCTTTTCTAAGAATTTGTCTGTTTCTTCCAGGTTATCCATTTTATTGGCATAGAGTTGCTCATAGTAGTCTCTTATGACCCTTTCTGTTTCTGCATTGTCCATTGTAACTTCTTTTTCATTTTTAATTTTATTGATTTGTGTCTTCTTTTTCTCTTGATAAGTCTGGCTAATGGTTTGCCAATGTTGTTAATCTTCTCAAAGAGCCGGCTTTTAGTTTTATTGATCTTTGCTATTGTTTCCTTTGTTTCTTTTTCATTTATTTCTACTCTTATCTTTATAGTTTCTTTCCTTCTACCAACTTTGGTGGGTTTTGTGCTTTTTCGTTTGCTTAGGTGTAACATAAGGTTGTTTATTTGGTTTTTCTCATTCTTGAGGTAAACTTGTATTGCTATAAGCTTCCCTCTTAGAACTGCTTTCACCTCTTCCCATAGCTGTTAGGTCATTGTGTTTTCAGAAACTGTTTTCTATAGTGGCTGCCCCATTTTACAGTCTCACCTGTAGTTCGTAAGAGTTTCAATTTTCCTGCATCCTCGCCAATGCTTGTTGTCTCATGTCTTTGTAATGATAGCCATTCTAACAGGTGTGAAATGATATCTCATTGTGTTAAAAAAATAAATTATTGCGGTATAATTGATTTATAATGTCATATTTAATTACTGCTGTATAGTAAGGTGACTCAGCTATACACATACATATTCTTTTTCATATTGTTTCCATCATAGTTTATCATGGAATGATGAATATATTTTCCTGTGCTGTACAGTAGGACTTTATTATTTATCCAGCCTGTATTTAATAGTTTGCATGATTTGCATTTCCCTGATGATTAGTGATATTGAGCATCCACAGTTAGAAACCTCCCAACAAAGGAAAGCCCAAGATCAGATGGTTTCACTGGTGAATTCTACCCAATGTCTAAAGAAGTGTTAATATTGATCCTTCTCAAATTCTTACAAAAAATTGAAGAGGATGGAACACTCAAACTCATTTTACAAGGCCAGATACCAAAGTCAGATAAAGACATTACAAACAAACAAACAAACAAAAACACTACAAGCCGACTCACTGGAAAATACCCCGTTGCTGGGAAAGATTGAGGGCAGGAGAAGAGGGTGACAGAGAATGAGATTGGATGGGATCACTGACTCAATGGACACGAGTTTGAGCAAACTTAGGAGATAGTGAAGGACAGGGAAGCCTGGCATGCTGCAGTCCATAGAGTCGCAAAAAGTCCAACACAACTGAGCGACTGAACAACAGGTCAAAATACTAGATTAATATAAGTAGAAAAAATCTCAACAAAATACTGGCAAACTGAATTTCGAGAGTGCATTAAAAGGATCATGCACTATGATCAAGTGAGATTTTTCCCTTGGAATACAAGTATGGTTCAATATATACAAATCAATAAATGTAATTATTGATTCAACTTATATATTTCTACTTGTTTATCTTGTTTAAAAAACCCAGCTCTTAGTTTCATTGACCTTTTCTATCTTTTTTCTGGTTTCCATTTCATTTATTTCTGCTCTGATATTTGCTATTTCCTTCTTTTTTGCTAGTTGTAGGTTTAGTTTTTTCTTTTTCTAGTTCTTTAAGGTTTAAAATTAGATTGTTCATTTGAGATCTTTTGTTTTTTCTTAATGTAGGTATGTATTGCTATAAACTTCCCTCTTAGAGGTGCTTTTGGTGTATCTCATAACTGTTAGTGTGTTTGCTTCTGTTTCTATTTAAGATGTTTTTTAATTTCTTTTTTGTTTCTTCTTTGTCTCTTTGGTTGTTCAGGAGTGTGTTGTGTAATTTCCACATATTTGTGAATTTTTCAGCTTTTTTCTACTGTTGATTTTTAATTTAATACTACTGTGATTGGAAAAGATACTTAGTATGATTTCAACTTCTTAAATTGCTAAGACATGTTTTGTTTCTAATTTACTTTGAAATGTATGAAAAATAAGATGAATTATTGAATGAATAAAGGGATGGACAGATGTGTGATAGTGTAAAGGATAGTAAATGTTAAAGGTTCGGTTCAGTTAATCACACAGTTGTGTCCAACTCTTTGTGCCCCCATGGACTGCAGCCTGCCAGGCTTCCTGTCCATCACCAACTCCTGGAGCTTGCTCAAACTCATATCCATCGAGTTGGTGATGCCATCCAACCATCTCATCCTCTGTCTTCCTATTCTCCTCCTGCCTTCAATCTTTCCCAGGCTCAGGGTCTTTTCCAATGAGTCAGTTCTTCTCATCAGGTGGCCCAAAGTATTGGAGTTTCAATTTTAGCATCAGTCCTTCCAATGAATATTCAGGACTGATTTCCTTTAGGATGGACTGTTTGGATCTTGCAGTCCAAGGGACTCTCAAGAGTCTTCTCCAACACCACAGTTCAAAAGCATGAATTCTTCAGCACTCAGCTTTCTTTATAGTCCAGCCCTTACATCCATACATGACTACTGGAAAAACCATAGCTTTGACTAGATGGACCTTTGTTGGCAAAGTAATGTCTTGGCTTTTTAATATGCTGTCTAGGTTGGTCATAGCTTTTCTTCCAAGGAGCAAGCGTCTTTTAATTTCATGACTGCAGTCACCATCTGCAGTGATTTTGGAGCCCCAAGAAATAAAGTCTCTCACTGTTTTCATTGTTTCCCCATCTATTTGCCATGAAATGATGGGACCAGATGCCATGACTTAGTTTTCTGAATCTTGTGTTTTTAAGCCAACTTTTTCACTCTCCTCTTTCACTTCAATCAAGAGGCTCTTTAGTTCTTCTTTGCTTTCTGCCATAAGGATGGTGTCATTTGCATATCTGAGGTTATTGATATTTCTCCCAGCAATCTTCATTCAAGCTTGTGCTTCATCCAGCCCAGCATTTCACATGATGTACTCTGCATATAAGTTAAATAAGCAGGGTAACAATATACAGCCTTGACGTACTCCTTTCCAGTCTGTTGTTCCATGTCCAGTTCTCACTGTTGCTTCTTGACCTGCATACAGATTTCTCAGGAAACAGGTAAGGTGGTCTGGTATTCGCATATCTTGAAGAATTTTCCAGTTTGTTGTGATCTACACAGTCAAAGGCTTTGGTGTAATCAATAAAACAGAAGTAGATGTTTTTCTGGAACTCTTTTGCTTTTTCTATAATCCAGTGGATGTTGGCAATTTGATCTCTGGTTCCTCTACCTTTTCTAAATACAGCTTGAACATCTGGAATTTCATGGTTCATGTACTGTTGAAGCCTAGCTTGGAGAATTTTGAGCATTGCTTTGCTAGTATGTGAAATGAGTGCAACTGTGCAGTAGATGGAACATTCTTTGAGATTGGGATGAAAACTGACCTTCCAGTCCTGTGGCCACTGCTGAATCTTCCAAATTTGCTGTCATATTGAGTGCAGACCTTCAACAGCATCATCTTTTAAGATTTGAAAATAGCTCAGCTGGAATTCCATCACTTCCACTAGCTTTGTTCTTGCTACTGCTTCCTAAGGCCCACTTGAGTTTGCATTCCAGGATGTCTGGCTCTAGGTGAGTGATCATACCACCATGGTTATCTGTGTCATGAAGATTTTTTTGTATAGTTCTTTTGTGTATTCTTGCCACCTCTTCTTAATATCTTCTCTTCTGTTAGGTCCATAGCATTTCTGTCCTTTATTGTGCCCATCTTTGCATGAAATGTTCCCTTGGTATCTCTAATTTTCTTGAAGAGATCTCTGGTTTTTCCCATTCCTCTATTTCTTCGCATTGACTGATGAGGAAGGCTTTCTTATCTCTCCTTGCTATTCTTTGGAACTCTGCATTCAGATGCTTATATCTTTCCTTTTCTCCTTTGCTTTTGGCTTCTCTTCTTTTCACAGCTATTTGTAAGGCCTCCTAAGACAGCCATTTTGCCTTTTTGCATTTCTTTTTCTTGGGGATGGTTTTGATCACTGCCTCCTGTACAATGTCATGAACCTCCGTCCATAGTTCTTCAGGCACTCTATCAGATCTAATCCCTTCAATCTATTTTTCACTTCCACTGTATAATCATAGGTGATTTGATTTAGGTCACACCTGAATGGTCTAGTGGTTTTCCCTAATTTCTTCAATCTAAATGTGAATTTGGCAATAAGGAGTTCATAATCTGACCCACAGTCAGCTCCCAGTCTTGTTTATGCTGACTGTAAAGAGCATCTTCATCTTCAGTTGCAAAGAATATAATCAATTTGATTTCGGTATCAACCGTCTGGTGATATCCATGTGTAGAGTCTTCTCTTGTGTTGTTGGAAGAAGGTGTTGGCTATGACCAGTGTGTTCTCTTGGCAAAACTCTGTTATCCCTTGCCCTGCTTCATTTTGTACTTCAAGGCCAAACTTGCCTGTTACTCCAGGTATTGCTTGACGTTGTACTTTTGCATTCCAGTCCCCTATGATGAAAAGGACATCTTTTTGTGAAAAATAAGATGAATTATTGAATGGATAAAGGGCTGCACAGATGTGTTATAATGTAAGGATAGTAAATATTAAGGATAGACTAGCCAAAAGTATATTGCTATTCCTGTCTTCTTATATTTCGTTTCTGAAAAATTTCAGAATAAAATACTTGAGAAAAATTCTAATAATACTATTACCTGAGAGAGCTGGCCTTTCATTCACTTACATATACATATGCCAAATGTTCTCAACTAGGGGCAGTTTAGTTCCCTGGGGACAGTGGTAATGTCCTGAGACATTTTTGATTGTCATGACTGGGGGCCATGCTCCTGGCATCTAGTGGGTAAGGGTGAAGGATACTGCTAAACATGTTTCAATGCACAGGACAGTCCTCCCAACAAAGAATGACCTAGCCCCCAAAGTCAATAGTGCTGAGGTTGAAAAACCCTAATATATATATATATATGTATCCATTCACATGAATGTATGTTGTTGTTCTTGTTCAGTTGCTCAGTTGTGTTTGACTTTTTACAACCCCATGGATCATAGCACACCAGTCTTCCCTGTCCTTCACCAACCCCTGGAGCTTGCTCATACTCATGTCCATTGAGTCAGTGATGCCATCCAACCATCTCATCCTCTGTCGTCCCTTTCTCCTCCTGCCTTCAATCTTTCCCAGCCTCAGGGTCTTTTCTAATGAGTTTGCTCTTTGCATCACGTAGCCAAAGTATTGGAGCTTCAGATCAGTCCTTCCAGTGAATATTCAAGACTGATTTCCTTTATGATTGACTGGTTTGATCTTGCAATCCAAGGGACTCTCGAGAATCTTCTTCAACATCACAGCTCAAAAACATCGATTCTTCAGCATTCAGTCTTCTTTATGGTCCACCTCTCACATCCACACATGACTACTGGAAAAACCATATCTTTGACTAGATGGACCTTTGTTAGCAAAATAATGTTTCTGCTTTTTAATATGCTCTCTAGGTTTGTCATAGGTTTTCTTCCAAGGAACAAGCATCTTTTAATTTCGTGACTGCAGTCACCACCTGCAGTGATTTTGGAGCCCAAGAAAATAAAGTCTGTCACTGTTTCCACTTTGTCCCCAACTATTTGTCATGAGGGGATGGGACCAGATGCCATGATCTTCATTTATTGAATATTGAGTTTTAAGTCAACTTTTTCACTCTCCTCTTTCACCTTCATCAAGAAGCTCTTTAGTTCCTCTTCTCTTTCTGCCATAAGGGTGATGTCATCTGCATATCTGAACTTATTGGTATTTTTCCCAGCAATCTTCATTCCAGCATGTGCTTCATTCAGCCCAGCATTTTGCATGATGTACTCTGCATAGAAGTTAAATAAGCAGGATAACAATATACAGCCTTGATGTGCTCCTTTCTCAATTTTGAGCCAGTCCATTGTTCCATGTCTGGTTCTACCTGTTCTTTCTTGACCTGCCTACAGGTTTCTCAGGAGGTTGGTAAGGTGATCTGGTATTCCCATTTCTTTAAGAATTTTCTACAGTTTGTTGTGAGCCTCACAGTCATAGGCTTTAGTGTAGTCTTTGAAGCAGAAATAGATATTTTTCTGAAGTTCTCTTGCTTTTTCTATGATCCAGCAGATATTGGCAATTTGGTGTCTGGTTCCTCTTCCTTTTCTAAATCCAACTTGTACATCTGGAAGTTCTTGGTTCATATACTGTTGAAGTCTGGCATGGAGAATTTTGAGCATTGCTCTGCTGGCAGGCAGCAAAGTAATGTGTATATATATGCAGATTTTATGCTTGCATGCATGCCTGCTCAGTCACATCATGGAGCTTTGCAGCCCCATGGACTGTAGCCTGCCAGGCTCCTCTGTCCATGGGATTTCCCAGGCAAGACTACTGGATTGGGTTGCCATTTCCTCTTTCAGGGGATCTTCTCGACCCTGGGATCCAACCCACATCTCCTCCTGTGTCTGCTGCGTTGGCAGGTAGATTCTTTATCACTAAGGTAACTACCCTTGAAAGTAAAATTGCTCAGTTTTGTCTGACTCTTTGAGACTCCTTGGTCTGTAGCCTGCCAGGCTCTTGTGTCTATGGAATTCTCTAGGCAAGAATACTCAGTGGATTGCCATTTCCTTCTGCAAGGGATCTTCCCAACCCAGGGATCAAACCTGGGTCTCCAATATTGCAGGCAGATTCTTTACCATCTGAGCCACTAGGGAAGCCTTACATGTATATTAAACAAAATTGGATTCATAGTTTTATAAGTTTGTTTTCATAATGTATTGTCATTTTCTCAGGTAATTAAATTGCCTTTCATATTGTCATGTTTTAATGATGATGTATATGCTGTGATTTATTGTGCACATTTCTCTCCGGGCATTTTTTTTTAAGGTTGTTTACCAATCTTTAGCATATCTCAGTAATATCAACCTTCCTTTTCAGACAAATCTCTATTCTGCGTAGTGAAGTTCTCTTCAGGAAGATTCATTCCTTCAAACCAGCTTGGGTGCCAGCATCGTCTGTGGTTTTGGGGCTGTGCAGGGATTGTTATCTTTTGTTTGGGTTTTTCTCTCAGAAGCTCTGGCAAGCAGAGGCAGCAGCCAACAGTATGGCATCTCCCTGGCCCTTTGTCAGTGCTGGGCTGCTCAAGCTATGTATCTGGTGCAGGGACAAAGAACCATGTGCTCCCAGCCCCCAGCCCATGTTCTGCTGACTTCTTAAAGACACAACTGGACTTTAACTGCTGTCTTCTTTCAAATATAGGCCTCTTCTGATGAAAAGAGAAAGGAAGAATGGACTACCATCACCAAACTTCCCTAGTCCCATGTGGACAAGATAAATACATTTCCAAGTAAGGTTTTTTGCTATGGTGTTGTCTTTGCAGTGGCTAGTCCCATGTGGATGGAAGCCACTGGCAGAGGAGCCTCCTCTGTACACGAGAGGAGCTCCTATGTGTGAGAAGGAGAAAGCAACTGTGTGTGGACTAGTGGGAACATCAAGCGAGTTTGCTGCTATAGTTAAAGAACATGCCCCCAGAGCCTGGCCATACAGAGTGAAGTTAAGAGGGTCTTCAAGACATAGTACCTTTAGAGGCTCAAAAAAGCTGATGTCCTAGAGAGTTTCTAGGAGGAGGAGTTGGTTGTGACAGCCCCAAATCTTTACACTGAATGACTGGACTTAAAGTGACAGAACGCCCTTGCCTCTTGCCTGAGAAGAGGCAAAAGCACGCCTCAGTTTCTCCGCAAGCTCCTCCCTCCTCCCAGGCCTCCCTTCATTTGCTTTCAGATAAACTTGATCAGAGCATTTTCAGGTTTGACAACTTTCACTCTGGTCACAAAGGGTGTCACATGCTCTCTCTTCCATGTTTAGTATTAACAGAGCTATGCTCCCAAGGGAACAACTTGGAAACCAGTATTTAGAGGCCTTGTAAGGTTTTAAAAAAATGTCTTTGTAAACTAAAAGCACATAGAATAAAGAGACAAAAGCACCTCTTGAAGGAGAGAAGAGTAGATTAGATTAGTACATTTGAAAAGTAACGCAGGGGCTTCCCTTGTGGTTCAGCGGGAAATAATCTGCCTGCAATGCAGGAGACATGGGTTCAATACCTGGATTGGGAAAATCCCCTGGAGAAAGGAATAGCACCCCATTTCAGCATTCTTGCCTGGGAAATCCCATGAACAGAGGAGCCTGGTGCGCTATAGTCCATGGGGTTGTAAAGAATTGGACACAACTTAGCGACTAAACAACAAAGGTATGTCAGTGAAGCCTAAGTCAGTGGGGCCCAGAGCTCTCCCTTTTTAACTTCCTGAAATCCTTGGAGTTTCTGAGTCTCATGAAGGTCTGCAGTGAATGTCTTCTCACAGCATGTGTGAGAGAGGAAAGTCTGTGGAGAGGCTAAAGAAACCTTGTGTATGGGCTTTAAAGTGCATTTGCTTCTATGAATCTGCAGTTTAACAAGGCCTGCGTATTTAGCTTGGGTTTGAGAAATGTAGTGAGAGCTGCTAACCTTTGTCAGCAGACCAGACCTGCCTTGGTTTTCTGGAGTTGCTCCTTACATTAAGTCTGTTCTAGGTAGTATTTACTCTTGATCTTGATCCTGGGAAAGTTTGTGATGGAAGATGTGTGGTTCTACACTCTATGGGTGTGTATATTTGTGTGTATACACATGTAGACAACACCCTGACTGGAGTGACTGAAGGCCAGATTAGAGGTGAGAAAAAGAGGGAGTAATTGCATTATAAGTGATTTTAGCTGAGATTGTGACACCTTTTGTATTTTTCTCTTAAGGAATGAACTTCTCCTGCATTTGAAGACCTACAACTTGTACTATGAAGGCCAAAATTTGCAGCTCCGACATCGTGAGGTAAGGAGTCACAGGGAAGATCTGTGGGGCTCCTCCCCTAGCGGCCAGCCCAGTCTTCGTCTCCATGTCTTCTGGGTCTCCATGTCTCCATGTCACCCTCACCAAGAGGGTCTCTGCCTCTCTTGCCGCAGTGAGTAGCCTCTCAATGTTAGTGATGTTATTGGGAGTCCCTAGAGTTCTTTGAAAGTACACCCTGGGCCCAGATTTTTTCTAAAAAGAATGTGTTTTCTGTTCTGGAGATATTCCTGTGGCTGGACTAATACTAGCCTCAGAAGGAGGACCCTCCAAAAGGATGCTTTCATGAAATGACTATTTCAGATGGTACTCAAGCAACCTTTTTCCTCTTGGGCAATTCAGGAACCTCACCCTGTCCTCTGTGTTGGCACATCTGGCCCATGTGCTGTTGCAGCAATCTGGACAAGTTACATAAGCTTTGGGTGGGAACTCGGCTTTTCCCCACAGCTGCAGCAGCCTTCCTAGAATGCTTTCTTAGCATGTCTTTTGTTATCCACATGTCTTTCCCCAGCCCCATCCTGTATCCATTTCTGTAAAGCCTATTTCGGGTAGATGGTGAATTATATGGGAGCCTGGTAGAATAATTTATACTCAAGTGTTCTTGGCTGATAAGAAGGTACATGTAATACCCTTCTAAACACATTTTCAGGTTATCAAGCCATATTGATTTAATCTGTAGAAACAGATATCAGATGGTAGAATTTCAGCTACCAAGGCAGGCAGGTTGGGTATAGTATGTAGTGGTTTTTAGTATGTTCCTCAAACTACACCACTTAGGCAAAGTCCTACTTTGGGTTAAATTCTGCCCTCTAATCATGTGGTATAAAGTATTGATGCCAGCCTTGACCACTTAGAAGACCATACATGTAACCTGTGCTTAAATAACGCTTTTCTCCTTAAGATCCCCAAACACCCTAAAGTTGTTCCACCCCTCTCCTGCCTTCTTTTATTACCCTCTCCCTCTCTAAAGATGATCTTGGGACCCAGATTGGTTGTTCACTGAGCATGTGTCGTCTTCTTTCATGGGGCTTGTCCTGAAGATGTAGCCATAGCCCAGACCTTAGGTCTTGACCCTGCTTATAAAACATGGGTTCAAAAGGTTTTGCTGAGATTCTAGAAAGAAGACCTGACTCTTTAGGCACTGTCCTCAAACCTTCTACTAATTAGTGGCTGGATCAGTAGCAAGATTTTGGTCCTTAAACAGCTTTTCTGCTGCTGCTGCTAAGTCACTTCAGTCATGTCCGACTCTGCGTGACCCCATAGACGACAGCCCACCAGGCTCCCCCGTCCCTGGGATTCTCCAGGCAAGAACACTGGAGTGGGTTACCATTTCCTTCTCCAATGCATGAAAGTGAAAAGTGAGAGTGAATTTGCTCAGTCGTGTCTGACTCTTAGAGACCCCATGGACTGCAGCCTACCAGGCTCCTCCGTCCATGGGATTTTTCCAGCAACAGTACTGGAGTGGGGTGCCATTACCTTCTCTGATACAGCTTTTCTGAGGTATGTCCTATAGATGACTCAAGGGTCTGGTGATTCCTGAGATCCATTTCTTTTTGAATAAAACATCAGATATTTTTAGAAGGCCTTCGCATTTAAATTCTTATCAATCAACAACCCTTGAGTATAAATTTGGAATTCTTGCAGAATTTATTCACCTCTTAGAGAGTTATTATGTAGCACATTAGCTAATTATTGGCTCTGGGAAGTTCTGCTGTTAAGAAATCTGATAACACATCATCTCCCAACTCACGATCACTTGATACTCTTTTTAAGGTAACAGTTCATCTTGCCAGATGAGCTAGTATTCTGTTGAACAAACTTGAGAAAATGTTACTTTAAATCATCAGCCGGTGGGTCAGATTGCTAAACATGTTATAATGAAAGACGCATCACTTTCTATAGTAGGGGAGGGGAAAAATAGCTAATTCAAGGTTTTAGCTCTTGCTTCTGTTAGCAGAATTTAAGAATAACAGGCTATTTTCTCACATACTTTAAGAAATATATTTATCGTTCTTTAAAGTCATTAGTATAAAAAACAACAAAGAAACCATTGTTAGAATTTGCACATGTCTATGAATTTTGAGGCAACTATGTGCAGACCTCCGAGCTCAGCTTCAGAGCCTGGAGAGTGGCTCAGAGCTGAGGTGTGACTATAACTTGGGTGCACCTACCTGGGCACATCAAGAAAATTGTCATTTACCATAAACAACATGGTGCTGGCTTCTTTGGGACTTCTCTGGACTTTTCCAATTGCTTTGTGGCAGGAGGAAGATGAGTTTATTGTGGAGGGGCTGCTGAACATCTCCTGGGGACTGCGCCGGCCCATTCGTCTACAGATGCAGGATGACAATGAACGCATTCGCCCCCCTCCATCCTCTTCCTCTTGGCACTCTGGCTGTAACCTGGGGGCTCAAGGGTGAGTAAAGAGAGATAGGACTGGGGATTTACCAGAGGTATCTGGGGGTTGCATGTGTTCTCAAGCTGGTAAAGGCTACTTTCTTCCAGCAAGCCTTGATCAAGCTCCCGTTCCCACTCCCCCCTGCTCTAGGCTTGGAATGAGGAGAAAGGGGCATATGTTGGTGTTACTGGGCTTCCAGGCCTGGCACCACAATCAATGAACGGAAGAGTGAGGAAGGGAGATGCTGAGTCCAAGAGGAGAAGCACTAAGGCTTGAGTGAGCAGCGTGCCATCGCTGGTGGAGACCCTACCTCTCTGAGGGGTATTGTAGTGGCTAGCCAGCCTCAGTCTGCAGATTTCTGACAGGACACCCAATGCCCCAGCATCCTCCCGACTGGGACCACTCCTCACAGAGTGACCCCACCCCAGAGTCGTTTAGGGCTCAAAACTTCTGTCCAAAGCTCTCTGTGTCTTAGAGGAACCTGAAAGTGGAGAAAGCATGTCAGGCCCTGACCAAGCCAGCCAAGCAAGCTCTGCTTCCTTTAGGTTACACCTGGAGTTGGGCGGTGGTGTGATGGTCTGGGAGGTCCCCTCTCCCGTGTTCCCACTAGAAGGTCTGTGGAGACTAAGCCTGTTCCTTCCTGTAGCCAGATGAGTAGCTCTGTACATCTAGTAAGGCACACCCTCTTTACTGTTGTGTGTGTGTGTGTGTCTGGCTGTGCTGGGTCTCCTTGTGGTGCATGAGCTCTTCATTGCTGCATGCAGGCTTCCTCTAGCTAAGGTGCACAGGCTTCCCATTGAGGCGGCTTCTCTTGGCAGAGCACACTCTCTAGGGTGTGTGGGCTTCAGTAGTTGTGATGCATGGGCTTAGTTGTCCCACGGCATGAGGAATCTTAGTTCCCAAACCAGGGATTGAACCCATGTCCTCTACGTTGGTGGGCAGCTTCTTAACCATTGGACCACCAGGGAAATCCCGACTATCTGGGATTTCAGTTTTTAGGGTAAAGTGACAACCCTTTGTTCCATCCTAAAATTTGCTAATGTTGAATGCCTTGGGGCCAGAGCATGGTGGAATGCACCAAGATCCCAGCCAAAACCACAGTGATGTTTTTTTCTGTTTTAAATGAGAACCAAGCCCTCTCTGTTGGCCCCATTGAACATTTTGTTAAACTCCACAGCCAAATCTCTTCTTGGCTGAATTTAAGAGAAATCTACAATGTTGCCCAAAGCCTGTAGCTGATCTGGTTTATTTCCAAGGGAATTTAAGGAGGAAATTCTTTGCTTGTACCATCAGTGCTGGGGTTGGGGGTATGGGGGGAGCCGCGGAGAGGTCCAGTCAAGGTTCTTTGGTTTCATCTAACTTTGCAGTTTCATACTCTTCTTTGCTTTCGGCATTTTCACTGTATTTGGTTTCAAGTAGGCCAAACCCATTCCATAGCACCAGCCTAGCCCGTGGAGTATTACATTTCGTTCCCTAAGAGAGATGGTTTTTAAAATTCCATTTGACCATGTGGCCTTTGGCTGGCCTGCTCCAAAAGTCTTTCAAGCTGTACACTTGTTTCTTTTCCCTTCCTTATGGCATCAAGCTGGTCTTGGTTGCTTCTTCAAACCTGCAAATACTTTGACAGAGTTTTCAGGAATGATAAATAATGTTATTCCAGTGCCTGCTATAGTAAAGTGAATGCCTGGACCACTATTTTAAGAAGAATGCTGAGTTTGGAGGAGAATGGATACATGTACATATATGATTGAGTCCCTTCGCTGTTTACCTGAAACTATCACAACATTATTAATTGGCTATACCCAAATACAAAATAAAAAGTTGTTTTTGTTTTTTTTTAAAGAAACATGCTGAGACCAGTTTCTGCTTGGGCAATAAAGAGGGTTTCAGACTAGGGAGTAGGCAGTGGCTGCTGTGGGTGCCAAGTGTACACCATTCCTGAGAGTCTCTGATTTCATTCTGGGGCTCAGACACCCACAAGTTATAACTATACAACAAGTAGTTCTTTTAGATGTTCAATTTTCAATTGTCTTTCCTTAAAGTTATCATCCCTGGCGGTCCAGTGATTAGGACTCATATTCTCACTGCAGAGGGCTCAGGTTCAAACCCTGGTCAGGGAACTAAGATCCCACAAGCCACATGATGTGGCAAAAAAAAACAAACAAAAAAGTATCATCCCTGGACTGTAAGTCCTGTCTCTGCTGAGTTGTAGCATTACCAAACCAAATTTGGGTCTGCTCACCTACATGCAGTAAAGCCAATTTACTGACACAAGTTTATGGTGAAGGGAGGTGCTGCATTTATTGCAAGTCCAAGCAAGGAGTATAGGCAGCTCATGCTCAAAAGACCTGAACTCTTTGATGGCTTTCAGGGAAGAGTTTTTAAAGGCAAGGTGAGAGAGACTGTTGCAGAGTGGTAGATGCTCTTCTCATTAATTTGGTGGTAAGGTAATTAGGTGGTACTTCAGGAGTCAACATTATCTGGTTCCAACTGGTTTGGGGTTCACCTGCTTGTGGTCAGAATGCAGTTAACTTCATATACCTGGTGGAGGAGTCAGTATCTGCAAAACATCTCCTGGGTATGGCTCAGGATATTATCTATAGCCCCTGAGGAAGAACTAAAGGTTCTTGAATTGTTTTATGGCTAAACTATTATTTTTTTGTCTTGCTTGGCTGTTTTCCTTTGTTTCTGCATTTTCTCACATCTCTGATTTTTTTTTTTTTTTTTTTTGGAACTCAGAGAAGGCCTAGAAGGCTAAAGCTTTTTAACAAATAAGAAGAGGATGCAGGGGTCTGTTCCTGGGAAGCCCCCATAGGGTCTTGCTTGGTTTCACCAGGGCACCTACATTCTTCTCACCATGGGAAGGTCTTAATTGGTCAAATTCGATTCTCCTTTCTAGCCAAATCCTCTGTTGATTTTGGTTGTGTTTCTCTGAGCTTCTTCCATTGTCCTTCTGAGCTTTGGGAAGTTATTTCCCAGTTATCAGGGCAATACCAGGTCTCAACTCAGATTGCCTACATGTGACCCTCTCTCCAGCAACCCTGAGCACACTGTCATCAGTGCCACTCCATAGTTACTCTGACTCTCATAGCAACCAACCTATTAATTTCCATTCCTGTTAGATTCCAGAAGAAATTTCTGAGTAATTCCTCCAACATAAATGGGTCTGTACTAGAATCTTGTCCCTAAAAATAAATGACCATTATTAGGGTTTTCTAAATAAGGCATAGACTTTGTAGGTGCTTAGAAACCCAGCACAGGTACCACACAGCTATTCTTTGTTGTTCTCTGTCCTGGGCTTGATGTTGCTACAAATGCTGGGAGCAAAACTTTCTCCCTCCAGAATTCACCTTCCTTGCTCAGTGCTTGGCTCAGGAGCTGGGCCAGCCTCATGAGGCCCTCAGCATAGCCTACCATGTCCTTCATCACCTACTGCATGATCCGCAGAAGTATTTCCTTTGCATGAGTGGTTTGGGGTGGGATTGAGGGAGTTCATCTGCAGGGGCTGAACCTTTTGTTTGTTTTTGTTTCCAGTACCATCCTGAAGCCCCTCACCATGCCCAACATTCCAATCTCAGAGGTGGATGCCCTGCCTGAGAGTGATCAGACATTGAGCTCCACAGGTACACGCATGGTGGGAGGATCCTCCGGTTTGGGGCCAACTGTGTGAAGACTGATGTGATGAATGTTGCATACTGTTACTTATTTTTTGGAAATATAAAATTCACATGGTTTGAGATTCAAAACTTATTAAGAAAAAAGAATTCAAAGTTTCACATCTCATCCACCTGCTGATTTTCCCTCCCTAGAAGCAATCTGAAGGCTTTCTTCCCAAGATATTCTTTGCAAACACAAGGAAATACACAGCAACAAAGCTTAATGTTTGGATGTCATTTTTTTCTTTCCCTTTCTTATATCAGTGGCAGCATTTTGCACATCCCATTTCTGTTAGTTTGTCTTGAGGATTGTTCCATACAAACCCAGAAAGAACCTCTGCAATCTTTACAGCTCTGCAGTATTTCATTGTATGAATAAATAATTTAATCACTTCTATTGATAAACATTTAAGTCGTTTCTAGTCTTTAGACAGACAAAAGTGTAGACAATGTCCTTGTACGTGTCTCATTTCACACATTTGTGTCTGTAGAATTCATTCAAATTAAGTTTCTAGGTCTGAGGCTGTGTGCATTTGTAATTTTGATAGATATTATCAGTTCATAATATCTTGCAAGTCCTTATATCATGCTTATCCTGTGCCTGACACTGTTCTAAGTGCTTTCAATTAATCAACTTATTTAAACCCGTACAACAGTCTTGTTAGGTGGATGCTATTATTCCCCTTCTATAGGTGATGTAGCTGAGGCACAGAGAGGTTAGTGATATATGATGTTGGAAAGAAAGACATTTTTCTCTACCTGTTACCGAGTCCAGGCTCATTCTACTCCACCACACAACAGGCCAATAAACTGAAAGCTGAGGTGCTGAGGCAAAGAATATGAGTCAGAAAGCCATAGACTGAGAAGATGGCAAAATAGTGTCTCCAAAAAACCCATATTTATCAGGGTCTGGATTCCAGTTTCTTTTGTAGAACAGAGAAGGAGAGAAGGTGAGGACATAAAGTACAAAGGCCATTTATCTTGTAATATAGGAGAGGATGTGTTAAATTCATCTTTTCTGCAACTATTCTGCAACTGATGGGCAGGGTCAGATTGTCTCCCTGTGAACTGAACAAAGCCACTTTAGCTTAACAGTTAGACAGAGGGGCAGATTTCCTTGAGGCAGGCCATTATGTATTTTTATAATAACAAAAACAAAGGTAAAGTCAAAGAGACAGATCCAACATGGAATCAAAACTGGCTTTTCCCTATTATAATCCCCCACTGTCAATGTCTGTTCCATAATCTTGTGGAAAGGGGGTGATGACCATTCTAACTGCTTCATCAGATGGACCTTTCTGGGAGTGTTCACCATTGGTGCCAGTGTTCCAAATGTTGAGATTTGTCTTCTTTTGTTCCCCTTTGGAAAGTGCCTTCTTTGTACTTGTAGACTTAAAAATATTCACAATCTCAAAGTTGAGAGTTTTGTTTTATTCAGCAAGAATTTTTTAGGACTTCAAACCCAGGAGGCAACATCTCAAGTTAAGGAATTCCATGCTACATGTGGGAAGATTCCGTGCTACATATGGGAAGATACAAGAGTTTGGGCTCACTGAAATCATTCTTTTGATATACTTCTCAGTTAACTAAGGCTCTGTATCCTCTATTCTCACATCCTGAGTTTCCTCAGGGCTCACCATAGGGAATGGCCACAATCTGATGGCTGCAAATGGCAAATAGTCCTTCCTTCTTGAGTTCCCTCAGGGCTCATCAGCTCACACTGGAGAGCTGCAATTGCTGATGACTGATCTCCTCTTGGTCAGGAATTTGGCTAACATTTGGGAAACATTTCATAATCAAGCTTTGTCGCATGGTGCTGGCTGGGAGGCCCATCCAAGATCAGGCGAGAATTCTTGCTATGCCACTCCAGCTGCTAAATTTTTGGTTAGGCCCTGTCAGTAATAAAAGATCATTTAGATCTTCTGTCTAATTATGAACCAAGAGACATTCTCCCTTGTTGCTTCTTCCCACACCTAGAATCACACTATTACAATTACTCTATGTAATAAATGTGGTCTGTGCCTCAAGATGTTTAGCCATAGTTTTGTTGGAGGCCTGGTTACACACTCGGTACTGTAAGAGACAATAATCTTGTAAAAAAGACAGGATATAAGTAACACAGCTAGTAACATTAACAAAGACATAGTGCCGCAGGGAGACACAAAGCACAAACAACTTGGAAAAAAGAATAATTAAAATGATGATTAGTATAACCAGTTGTAGTGTTAGTTGGTCAGTCCTGTCCGACTCTTTGTGACCCCATGGATTGTAGCTCGCCAGTCTCCTGTCCAGGGAATTCTCCAGGCAAGAATTCTGGAGTGGGTAGCGATTCCCTCTTCCAGGGGATCTTCCCAACCCAGGGATCTAACCTGGGTCTCCTGTACTCCAGGCAGATTCTTTACTATCTGAAGCACCAGGGAGTCCAATTGCAATAAAATATCAAGTCCACAGGAGAGCCAGCTGGGGCCTCCAAATTTTGGTTGGATCAGATAGAAAATGAGAAATATTTCAGCTTTGTTTGCAAACATATACTTTATCAACTTGTTGTAGGTCATACCATAAAAGTTTTTTTTTTTAATTAAAGCTAGTATATTTCTCAAAGTCATAAAATTATGAACCATATTCATCAGTCCATGTAAAAAACTTAAAATAGCCTAAAGATTTGAGTAAAATGCAGTTAGCAGGAAACTTGGTTATTTCTGTGAGATATAACATTTTAGATAATATATCAGGACATATCAGATGTTAGGGATTCCACATAAATTTTGGAATATCTACATTAGTGGCATTTATCCATACACTATAACCTAAGGTTCTTCTCCAACCATTTGACAAGGATTTTGAAGTAATTTAACATATCAGATAAACTTAGTTTGACCTTCCTCTTTGAAATGTCTCAGAGATGTTCTTTTGAAGTATCCCAGAGTCAGCTGGAGGCTAAAAAAGCTTTAGTCAGAAAAGTTTGTTAAAAATATCAAAACGGTTTTAAAACACAATAGGTCACTGTGAAACAATATTTATTCATTTAACCAAAGTCTCCAAATGATTAAAAGAAAGCAAATATGGATCACCTAAGGGCCCAGAAACTCATGCAACTGTAACCAAAAAGGAGCACTTCTAATAGAAAGAGATATATCAAATTCCAGCCTTATATTAGTTTACCTAACAAAATCCATTTACCTAGTCAACTTCAGTCTAAATCCTGACCTTGTATAAAACTTTCTCAGTGAAATGTAATCTCATGCCTCATACCTTCTTTTTTTCTTTTTAGCATTTATTAACTGGGTCTTTTTTAACACTGTTAACCGGATCTTCATTGCTGCATGCAGGCTTTCCCTAGTTGCAGTGTGGGATGGTAGGGGGTGGTGGTGGCTACTCCCTGTTGCGGTGTGTGGGCTCCTCAATGTGGTAACTTCTCTTGTTGCAGAGCCAGGCTCTAGGTGTGCAGGCTTAGTAGTTGTGGAGCACAGGCTTAATTGCTCTGCAGCACATGGGATCTGGGACCAGGGATCAAACTCATGTCCCTTGCATTGGCAGGGACATGGACCACCAGGGAAGTCCCTCCTCATGCCTTCTTAACCTCACACATTCTACCATAAAATGTTTTATTGTCTTCAGTAGCTTTAATTATATATTTAAATTAGAATTCCCAACTCCTAAAAATCTTAAATTCTAGTGAAAACCAAGAGACAAATAATAGTTACCAAAATATGGAGAAACTATTTTAAATGATTTTTAGCTAAAGTTATCAAGTTATTTTTTCTTGCTGACAAATTTGCCACAGGTATAACAGAATTTCCTTTAACCTCTATTAAAACTAGGTACAGTGAAAGAGTGCTACTTAATATTGATGGTTCCAAAGACATATCTATATTAATTAGATCAACAAACAAACATTAACATAAGATATTAATTTAATACTAAATACTTTCCTGTTCACTGAACCTAAAACTAATTTAGCTTAATTTCCTTTGTATTTAGAATTGTTTGGTTTGTAAGCACTTACTTTTCTTTAAGGCAATTTAAACAGAGCTCTTTTATGAATTAACCTTAACAATAATATCCAAAGACACTTACTGAGATATACACATATCCACATAGACACAATAAGAAATATTATACTTTATTTTCCAAACTTAGTCATGAATCAGATATCACAATACAGAACTTACTAATTTGTAAATGACAGAATAAGAAAAAATTTTAAAGGCTTCTTCCTTTTTTACTAATATTTATGGAAAACAAGTCAAGTTCTAAATTACTTGACCCTTTTAAAAAATTTGCATTTTAAAGAGATGGTAGAGATGAGGAGACCAGATAGGACATTTGCATCTCAAAGATACAGGGAAATTTCTCCTAAGATGACTTTGTTTCCCCTTTGTTTAATACTTGCCAGCCTCTTACTGGGTAGTATTTGGGGACTTCAGAGGGGAGGAAGGCAATTCACATGGAGATGGAGAAGCAATGGTTGGTCAGAATTGAAAGAGGCACGTGTACCCCAATGTTCATTGCAGCACTGTTTATAATAGCCAGGACATGGAAGCAACCTAGATGTCCATCAGCAGATGAATGGATAAGAAAGCTGTGATACATATACACAATGGAGTATTACTCAGCCATTAAAAAGAATACATTTGAATCAGTTCTAATGAGGTGGATGAAACTGGAGCCTATTATACAGAGTGAAGTAAGCCAGAAAGAAAAACACCAATACAGTATACTAATGCATATATACGGAATTTAGAAAGATGGTAACGATAACCCTATATGCGAGACAGCAAAAGAGACACAGTTTTGTACTCTGTGGGAGACGGTGAGGGTGGGATGATTTGGGAGAATGGCATTGAAACATGTATAATATAATATATGAAATGAATCACCAGTCCAGGTTCAATGCATGATACTGGATGCTTGGGGCTGGTGCACTGGGATGACCCAGAGGGATGGTACAGGGAGGGAGGAGGGAGGGGGGTTCAGGATGGGGAACACGTGTATGCCCATGGCAGATTCATGTTGATGTATGGCAAAACCAATATAATATTGTAAAGTAATTAACCTCCAATTGAAATAAATAAATTTATATTTAAAAAAAAAAAGAAAAGCAATGGTTGATAAACAGATGTTTGCTTGGCCCTGAAAAGACAGTGTGACATGCGGTGAACTTTGATCTCTGTTTCCTTTACCACATTTAGCCCATATTCTTTGTAGATGTCTCTGATGGTAGCTTTAGGCCTGTAATAGGCCTACTATTTTAAATCCTTGACAGTTAGGGGAAAAGTCAGTTTCTTTCTGAGTTTTTTGGCTGAAAACTTATTACAACCTAAAAATTAAGAATTTTAGGGAATTTTTAGGACTTCAAACCTGGGAGGCTGTATCTCAAGGAACCCAGACTGAGAGAGCTGCTCCAAAGAATCCAGTGGTGTGCAGCTAAGATATACAGGAGTTTTGCAACAAAGGACAGTTAATCAGAAGTTAATTGTTAATTTTAAAAACCCAGATATTTCAAGTTAAGGAATTTAGTGCTTTTCTATGTATGGGAAAATGCAAGAGTCTGGGCTCAGTGAAATCATTCTTTTAATATGCACCTCAGCTATCTGAGGCAAATATCCTGTGTTTTCACTTCCTGAATTTCTTCAGGGGTTGCCGTAGGGAGTGGCTGCAGTCTGATGGCTGCAGTCTGATGGCTGCTAACTGGCAGGTATTCTTTCCTTCCTGAGTTCTCTCAGGACTTACCAGCTCACCATCGGCTGTGACTGCAGTCGCTGATGACAGTGATAGCCTTTGTTTCCTGATATGGCGGGTATTGTTCCATTTATCAGTCTTTTGGGTCTTGATTATTTTCAGCAGACCAGTGACATTTTGGGGTGGCAAATTTTGCTTCCCTACAGTGGCAGTGGTAGAACTGGAGTTTGAACCTGGGAGTCTGGCTCTGAAGTCTGTGCTCTAAACTTTGTCACTGTATTGCTTTTTGGTAAATTATGTATCATGTTTTTTCCCCAGCAAGAAATACTATTTTTATAAAATATATTTTTGGGGAAGCTGTACATACTGTAGCATTGGTCAAGAAGTTACTGTAACTGCCACATCCCAGGTCCAGACATTCAGAGCTCATTTCCTCTTCCCATCTCAGACTCCAGGGGCCTGAAGTCCCTACAGGAAGATACCCCACAGTTGATGCGCACACGCAGTGATGTTGGGGTACGTCGCCGTGGCAATGTGAGGACACCCAGCGACCAGCGGCGAATCAGACGCCACCGCTTCTCTATAAACGGCCATTTCTACAACCACAAGGTAGGGGAAGCAGGGTAGCACGGGGCATGGGGCAGCCCTAGTGGGAGCAAGACCCCTTCCTGGGCAACTGCCACATCAGGGCTGCAGACACCACCTGGGAAGCCACTCAGTCTTCACCTTGTGGGTGGGCTGCTGGCTCTGTTAGAGATGAGGGCCTCCAGATCAGGAGCCCCCCTAGGTGGTGGTGGTGTAGGAAAAGCTGTGAGAAGATGATTGTGTCCCAGGTCTTAGGTGAGTCCTTTGGAACGGGCCACCAAATGAGGGTCCTTGGCTTCCCACAATTCAAGAGTGAGCCACAGTAGAGTGAAAGGAGGTTTATTCAGAGAGCTACACATTCTTCTGTAGACAGAGTGTGGGCTGTCTCAGAAGGGGGGGTTGACCTAGGGCATGGGGTCACCTGAGAAAGTGAGGGCAGTGCTGGGAGAAACACACTCCACAGAGAGTGTAGCCCTGGGGGATACACATCCACAGACAGAATGCAGGCCATCTCGAAAGGAGAGTGGTGGCCCCAGGACAATGGGTCATCTGGGAATGTGAGAGCAGCCCTGGGCTATGGGGGTGGTTAGTTTTTATGGGGTGGAGAATTTCCTAGGCTAATGAGTGGGAGGAATATTCTAACTATCTTGAAGAAGGGATGGGGATTTCCATGAATTGGGGTACCACCCACTTTTTGGCCTTTTATGGTTGACCTCAGAACTGTCATGGCACCTGTGAGTGGGTCATTTAGATGCTAATGGATTACAATGAGTACATACGGAGGTGAAGGTCTACTGGAAATCAGATCTGCTGACATCTTGGGCCTAGTAGGTTCCAACCAGTTTTTGTGGTATCCTGTTCACAATGGCTGTGCCGTTCTTTTAATGGTTGTGCCCCGCCCACTTTGTTCCTGTCTCAGTGAGTGAGATGTGAGATGACCCATAGACAACCCTCATCAGAATCACCCCCTTTACCCCCAGTCCACGTGTTACTCTGTTTCTGCACCATGTGCCTCCAGCTGCTATGGGGCCTGACTTCTCTGTGTGTGGGTGTCCTCCCTAATGAGGAGGAGCATAGTAAAGAGGTGTTTAATATAGGGCAGTTCTTTTGGGTCTTTGTCTTCCACCTGGCCAATCATCTTGTTTTGCCACCCTGGCTAATTTGTCTCAAGACCTTCCCCCTACGTGCATATGTACATTTCAGACAAGATGGATTTTGAAGGAAAGCATCCTGGGAGAAGCAAGACTCATCATGGCCTGGCACTGTCTCCTGACTTTTGTCCCCCAAGGAGCCTTTATGCACATGTGCAGTGTCTCCTTTGCCTCAAAGATGGGAAATATGTGGTCTCCTGATCCTTTATGCAAACAAGATTTAGCCCATCTCTGTTCCTGTCAGGACTATTATCTTAAGGTAAATAGATAGGAGACAAAGCCTCCCTATTTACCCTGTTTCTGTTACTCCATTTGGGAGAGCAAACTTACCTAACCTGGAGCCCACCTATCTCCTGTCTCGGGAAATACAAACAGGAGGCTAATTGTAAGTGTCCAGCCTGAAGCCCACTTTTCCCTGCCTGTGAAATGCAAACATGAGACCAGTTGTAAATGCCTAGCCTGTGGCCCATCTAGCTCCTGCCTCAGATTCTAGTGGAAAGGCCTGTGGGTAGTTGACATCATACCCCCTCCCTTTTTGACCTCCAAGGAGCCTTTTTGCACATGTACAATTGGGGAGGTCTCCTTAACTTCCCAGGTGGCTCAGATGGTAAAGCGTCTGCCTGCAATGTGGGAGGCACAGGTTTGATCTCTGGGTTGGGAAGATCCCCTGGAGGAGGCAATGGCAACCCACTCCAGTATTCTTGCCTGGAAAATCTCATGGACAGAGGAGTGGTGGGCTACAGTCCATGGTGTCGCGAAGAGTCGAACACGGCTGAGCGACTTCACTTTCTTTTTTCTTTCCTTAACTTCAAGATTGAGAAATATGTGGTCTTTTTTCTCTTATCTGGGCAGAGCCCAGCCTCCTCCATCATCTTGCTTTTATGGAGTTTCTACTATGAAGGCATTTCTACCCATGGGGAGAAACTGTTCAGCCTGGGGCCCCTCTATCTCCCACCTCAAGACCCCAAGCTAGCTGACCCTCCTTCAGTCTTGCTACTTGGCTTTAATCTGGCCCTAGAAACAATTGCATCATGGAAGGATGATCACAGACTTCCTCCTGTTGAAGTTGTAGTGGAAGGTGCTTTGTGTGTGTTTTGTTTGGATGGAGGGCCTCCCTTATCTGTTCCTCTTTCCCTCCCCAGGCCTGCCAATTGGCAAGCTCAGATCCCTCCAGCCTCCTATGGTGGGGTGGTTGCAAGTTCCTGAGCTAGGCAAAACCCAGGGCTCTTTGTTGACCTCAAAGCCTGATACTTCTAGGTTGTCAGGGGCAGGGGACCCTCAGGAAGCACAGATTGAGTGCCATTGTCCTTGTCTCTTGGATTTTAGTGCCCCATTCTTGTACATCCACTCTGAGTCAGACTCTTCTGTTAACAGACATCAGTGTTCACGCCAGCTTATGGCTCCAT
Organism: Ovis canadensis; assembly: GCF_042477335.2. Lineage (NCBI taxonomy): Eukaryota > Metazoa > Chordata > Mammalia > Artiodactyla > Bovidae > Ovis > Ovis canadensis. Next base: position 62,089,020 of record NC_091257.1, on the reverse strand, counting down.
CACCAATGTCCGCATCAACAGCACCATGACGACTCCACAGGTCCTGAAGTTGCTGCTCAACAAATTTAAGGCAAGTTCTCTCTGCTGGCTGTCTCAGACAGTGACATGTGTGCCTTGGGGCCCCCAGAGGTGTAGAGGTGGGAGCTATGGAGAGTGTGTGTTGCCTGGTTAGGAGGACCCTGGGCAGAGAAGGTTTAGGTTCTTTAGATCCCATGAAATCGGCATCACCTGGGAGTTTGTTGGCAAAGTAGGTTTTCAGGTCTCTCTCTCCCTTGAATCAGGCCCACTGGAACTCAGAGAGGCCAGGGAACCTGTTCAACAAGGCTTACAGGGATTCTGATACCACTGAAGCCTGGGAAGCACCACCCCTCAGATCCTTCTCCACCAGAGAAGGACCCCAGACCTGATGACTGGATCAGGGCTCCATGTACATATTGACTTCTGTGCATTTAGGGAAGCTACTTTAAAAAATCAGTCTTCAGTAAATGTGAAAATTATAGTGCATGGTGTTTTAAAAGTCTTGTTACTCTGTATGTGTTCCACCATCACCTTCTAAGTCTTTTGGAAACCAGGTATTCTTATTTTTATAGAAGCCAGTGTTTCCTAGTGGTTTAAGGCATGGCCTCTGGGTTTGAATCTCCATCCATCATCTGCTGGTTGGATGATTTGGACAAGTGACTTAAAAATCCCTGTGCTTCTGCCTCCCCATCTGTAAAATGAGGTTGAGAGCACCCATTGCTGGTGTCAACCGAAAAAAAAATTGCACAACCTAAAAGTTGAGAGCTATGTATTTTTTCTATTTAAACAAAATCTTGAAGTTTGTCTTGGAGTATAGCCTATTAACAATGTTGTTAATAGTTTCAGGTGAACAGCAAAGGGACTCAGTTATGTGTATACATGTATCCATTCTCCCTCAAATCCTCCTCCCCTCAAGGCTGCCACATAATATTGAGCAGAGTACCCTGTGCTATATAGCAGGTCCTTGGTGGTTATCCATTTTACATACAGCAATGTGTACATGTCCATCCCAAACTCCCTAACTATCCCTCCCCCCAGGCAATCTAAGTCTGTGAGTGAGAGCTATGTTTGGCGGATATTCTTAGGACTTCAAGCCCTGGAGGCAACATCTCAAGTAATCCTGAGAAAATTGCTCCGAGGAGACAAGGAGGGAGCTAGAATACATAGTTTTACAACAAAGGGCAAGTAGTCTGAATGTCAAAAGATTATTGTGAATTAAAGGAAAACCAGATATCTCAAGTTAAGGAATTTAGAGTTTTTCTAGGTATAGGAGGATGCAAGTGTCTGGGCTCACTGAAATCATTCTTTTGATACGCACCTCAGCTATTGGGCCAGAGTTCGGTCTTTTCACATCCTAAGTTTCCTCTGGGGTCACGTGTGGAGTCGCTATAGTCCAATGGCTGCTAGTTGGCAAGCACTTTTTGTTTCCTTCCTGAGTCCTCATCTGGACTCACGGGCTCACCATTGGAGGTGCCTGCAATCGCTGATGTCTGTAACATCTTTTGTTTACCGATATGCCAGGCAGCATTTTACTTCTCACTGGATTTTCATGAGTATTAGATGAATTAAAACATGTAAAGTTTGTTAGAACTGTGTCTAGCATGGTGCAATAAATATTAGCACCTATTTTATTACCTATTATTATTAATAAAGTTACTTACCTGCCCCATCTCCTTATCACTTTTAATGCTGTAGATAAATAATCCTACCCTCAAAAGAGCCTGTCATTTATTTAGCTTTTCAGTGTTCGAGAAGAAGAAATGGCCACAGTTTAGAAGTGTAAATGTATGCTTTTAGTGAGTATCTTTTGCTCCTTCCCAATTCAGATTGAGAACTCGGCAGAGGAGTTTGCATTGTATGTGGTCCATACCAGCGGTGGTAAGTTTAAAGAACACAAGGCGCTTAAAACTTTTAATTAACTCAAAATAGCAAGTTAAAAACAGAATCTCTCCCTTATTTGCTTAGTTCTTAGTTTTGGAAACCTCCAAATGTTGTTTGCCTTCAAGGCGGGTGGGCTCCCTGGGTTAGTTCACTGGGGAATGCCATATATGGTGAGTAAACAAACCCTAAAACCTAACTGCCTATAAAAAAAAAGGAACTGGATTTTCTCAAAGCACAGAGAAAACTATTTTCTCCAATGCAGCATCTTTCAAAAGGCATGAGGCATGGAAATATTGCTGAGGGGTAGGGGAGCGGCAGCGGTTGCTTTGAACAATACCTGTTGAATCTCTCATTTACAAATCAGTTTTCCTGACTTGTATGGCCGCATCGCCTAAGGTGCCTGGTCCATTTAGCCCATTTAACTCAGGGGCTACTCACTGACAGCTACTTACAGTGAGAAAGACCTCAGGCAACTCAGAGCTGCTCTTGGCTGTGTGTGGTTCCAGAGAAACAGAAGCTGAAGAACACGGATTATCCTCTGATTGCCCGGATCCTCCAGGGCCCGTGTGAGCAGGTCTCCAAAGTGTTCCTTATGGAAAAAGATCAGGTGGAGGAAGTTACCTATGATGTGAGTCCCTTTTCAGTCCGATATCTGTCCCAGGAGGGTGGTGGGTGGGTTGGATAAATGATAACTGGGTTATAAGCTTGGTTTTTTTGCCCAACTTTGTTGCTATTTCTCAATACTAGGTTTTCTTGAATGGTAATGATCATGGGGCCAAGGAAAGTTAATGTAGAGGCTAGGCTGAGGGTGTGTCCTGTGGGAATTAATTGGAAGAATGCTCAGGCACAAAATGATTTCCATAGAAAGAATAAATTTATTGAGGCTTTTAGGTATATTTAAGGGCTGAAAAATTTCTGCAAACCTTTTCTAAGCAATTTCAAGAAGTTAGCTGAGATCTTTACCTTGCACATTAGTCTGCTTTTGCCATAGTAACAAACATTCCCAAATCTTAGTCACTTAACAACAGCAAACATTTACTTTCTTGATCAGGATTCTCCAGGCTGGTAGCAGTCATTCCGCTTTAGATGTGGGTTGACTTCAGGTGGCTCAAATGGCAAAGAAGTTGCCTGCAATGCAGGAGACCCAGGCTCAATACCTGGGTTGCGGAGATCCCCTGGAGAAGGAAATGGCAACCCATTCCAGTACCCTTGCCTGGAGAATTCCATGGACAGAAGAGCCTGGTGAGCTACAGTTCACAGGGTCACAAAGAATAGGACACGACTGAGTGACTTTCACTTTAACTACATGGTGTGTCTTATTCAGAGGCCAAGGGTTCAGAGGCAGTGGCTACTTAGGTATGCTCCCTATGGCAGATGGCTGGAGTGCAAGAAACCATGTAAGCTCATTTAAAGCCCCCACTTGGATTTGACACATGTCACACCCACATACATGTTCCATTGGCCGAAGCAACTTGCATAGCTGAGCCCAACATTAAAAGGGTGAAGACATATACTTCTCACGTGGAGAAGCTGATAGAGCAGGGTGAGGATTCGGGTGAGGGAGGAGGAGTGGCTGGTAGGGGCCACTCTCTCACTTACAGCTTCTCAAGAGGAAGTTCACATTTGGATACCTGTTTGAGACTTGAGGCACAAATCATCATTCTGAGCATGGTTCCTTAAATTCTTTTAGGGGAGATCAGAGGGGTTTATTGAATGTTATGAGTTCCAATCTTCTCTGCATGACTGAATCAAGAGAAAGTGCTTTTCTGTGTTTGACATTACCTCTCGTGGTATTGAATACATGAGATAAAAATGAAAAGTCATGAGATAATGTATTAAATATCATGTAGATAAAGCAGTCTTTATCATGGACTCTTTGCCCACCTTGAGAAGAATAAAACTTGGTTCCTGTCTTTGAGGAAATCCTGAATTAGCACAGAAACAGATTTCCCAAGCCTTTGTGCCTAACATGAGAGAGATGCCCAAAAAAGTTGGAATAGTGCTGATAGAGGTCTTATAGCCCAGACTTACTTTTTCCTCCTCAGGTGGCTCAGTATATAAAGTTTGAGATGCCTGTCCTTAAAAGCTTCATTCAGAAGCTCCAAGAGGAAGAAGATAGGGAAGTCAAGAAGCTGATGCGCAAGTAAGCATGGCCCCTGGGGTGGCTGGTTGGATTCTCCCGAGGCCTCAATGAGAGAAGGCTCTGCTCTGGAGCCCTGCAGGGGCTACGTGAGCTGCTGCCGGGATCTGGGTCTTACGGACTTTGTTCAGGGGACTTCCTGTTGACAATGCCATATGTCAGGTGGGGACATGAAACTTGTGTTGGTGTGTTCATCTTTCTGCTTCTTATTCAACTTCTCATTTTGATATGGGACATAAAAATATTCCAAAGATTTTAGGAAGATTGTCTCGGTAGTGGAAATTCATCTGAGCAGAGTACCTCTAAAATCCCTTCCTTGTATCTTTCCTCCTTTTTTTTTTTTTTTTAAACATCTCTTCTGGAAATTGCATTTGAGTTGAAAAGTCCAGTACTAAAACTTTGTTCTAGGAAGGATTTTTTTTTTGGTCATATTTAGTCACAAAATAGATTACATTTCACAGATATGGCAGAACAACTGAGGTTTTCTTGCCACTAGAGAATAAAGTGATAACTAGTATGATAGCAATTAACATTTATTGAGCACTTACTATGCCAAACTTTAAAAATAGTTTTTGCTGTGTAGTGGAAAGCCATGTTCACTCTGTATAATAGTGTCCACTCCAGTATCTGAATTGCCATAATTCAGGAAAGGTATAAAAAACAGTACTTATCAATAAGCCATGGACCTCCATGCCTGGTAGTTACTATATCCTCTTTGGCAAAATGCAGATACTAATATTAGGTTGAACCATATGAAGTTGCCATTTTTGTAGGCTCTTCCAAATGGTAAAAATAATGGCAATTTCCTATGGTCCAGCCTAGTTGAGGATTATGTAATCCTCTATGTATAGTGCCTTAAGCATATTAAGCACTCAGTGAAGGGAACCTTATTACTGTTCATGTTATTTCACCTTCTCATTCTTTGTCAGATTTTCTAATAATTATAAAATAATTATAATAGTTTGGAGTGAGCCTCTTCAGCCCTTTCATCCTGTTGTGGTAATGAACACAAGTGATGAAGTGGTTCAAAAGTGGGCCAGTAAAAGAAGCAAAGGGTTGACGCATCTGGCCCCGCTGTGACCCAGGTGGTGGGGAGGGTCACGAGAGGGAGTGTGTTGCCTTCTGCTCTCCACTGCAGCTCTTCTTTCCCCAGGTACACTGTGCTCCGCCTAATGATTCGGCAGAGGCTGGAGGAGATAGCTGAGACCCCAGCAACAATCTGAGCCACTAGAAGAAGGGGATCCAGATGCTGCAGAGGCCTTTGTTGCCAGAGAAGACTCACAGGAAGCTGGATGCCTTCCATGGAAACATTTAAAAGCAAATCTTTCCAGCTTTCAAACCACAATGGAGAAGCCAGCAACTCCCTCTCCTTTCTTTCCCTGCTCCTTTGCTTCACTCATGAGGACTTTCAATTTTTATTATAAGGAGGACCCAAAATGTGTGCACATGTGTGTGCTCATATGGTACACATCCACATGCCTACATGATATATTCACATGCAGTTCAATTCCAAGCAACCAGCACTAGTGCTTGAGGCTGGCAAATATGCTGCTTGTAGGCAGGAAAATCAGAGAAGTCACTGCCAGTCTGAGGGGTTTCAGACTGAAGAAAAGATTTCTCCTCTCAAGTGCCAGGGAGCAACCATACATATCTGCTCAACTTTAGAAGGAAAAGAAGGCCTAGCAAACTCACCATCTGGGGTATTTATATGTTAATAGGAGCTTCCCTGGTAGCTCAGCTGGTAAAAAATCCACCTGCAATGCAGGAGACCCCAGTTCGATTTCTGGGTTGGGACGATCTCCTGGAGAAGAGACAGGCTACCCACTCCAGTATTCTTGGGCTACCCTGGTGGCTCAGATGATAAAGAATCCGCCTGCAATACAGGAGACCGGGGTTTGTTCCTGGGTTGGGAAGATCCCTGGAGAAGGGAATGGCTACCCACTCCATTATTCCTGCCTGGAGAATTCCATGGACAGAGGAGCCTGATGGGCTACAGTCCATGGAGATAAGACTGAGTGGCTTTCACTTTCACTGTGTTAATAGATATTCTCTTTGTATGCCTAGAAGGATCTGTGAGTCTGAGATCCTTGGAAATAAACAAATTAATTAACAAACCATGCCCTCAAGGCAGGTCTGATGAAAAAAAAGAAGATAAACTATCAGTGGGATAGATGCAATAAGCCCACAGGTTTTTACACTGGAAACTTTGATTGTTCTAAATAACAAGGATGTATCTGTCTGGATGCCAGTAAAGAATGGACCCTTCCTTGGCCCTTGCCTCCCTAGCTACTTCTTGGAGATAGGGGGAGCCTGATGTTTCTCTCAGCATGCCAAGTTGTTGACCCCAATTCTTTGGTGCCTCCTGCGTTGAAAGAAATGTCTTATGAAACAGGTCTCACTTGTTTGTATAAGGTGCTGACTGGCTGGCGAGATCAGGGCCTAGTCTTGGGTGGCTGGGAAATTTCCCCTCCTTAGGGAAATGTGAAGACTTCTTGTAGAATGACAGGTGCCTGTAAGTTCAGTCTATTTGCACATAATCAAGGAGTCTTCCTGCACTCGGAGCTGAAGTCCTATGTTTGAAGTCAAGGCTTTAAACTTTCCATCCACTATATTCTTGCAGGTTGCTCTCACATTGTATGTGGAAATGGACTCTTAGGAATGAAGACTTCTGCTGTTTACCAAGTATGGGGTTCAGAGATGCCTTTTGGGCTGCCCTGTGATGGTGCATAGTTAAGATGGAGCCTCTCTCTCAGCTTCTCTGAGCAGCTACCTGGGTGATATTTAGAGAGACTCCAATGGAGGGGAAAGGGCAAGAAGAGTCTGTCCCCTGGAGCCCCCATTGGGAAGACTGACAAGTAGCTCAGCCCCAGTACAGCTGATACTGTTTGAAGAGGGTTAGATGGATGGTTGGAACAGGGTGCTGGCTGTGGAGGTCAACCAAGCAGGGCCAGAAGCTCCTAACAGCAAGAGTCTGAGTTGGGGTAGAACTCCCCATCTCTTCTCTACCTCCTCTCTGAAGATTTGGAGAGCCGGGCAGTTGAGGAAAGAAGAGCCACTGATCTGTGCTTGCAAGGAAAGTGGACCTTTGCAGCAGAGCTCTTCCTGCCCTGGGCACCCTTGCCCCCATCTGCCCCTATGGCTTCCAAGAAAGACCTCTTAAGATGGCTTACAGCTGTGGTTTCATTGTTGACTTTTGAGAAGATGATATGCTGCCACCTGTCATTTGGCTAAGCTTACTGCCTCTGTGGGGATATCCACCAGCCTTGTGCAGGGTGGACTGGAAATCAGGAGGGCCTTAGCCTCCTCAGTGGGCTTCTGCAAAATGCACAGAAAATAATAGGAGCCCAGGGAGAGGCTTCCTTTGTTACAGATGGGAAAGAACAGTTTTGTGAATGCAAACATACTTCCTGAATTTTGCATTTGAGAAATGACTTGGAAAACTTTTCTTCTGGTTATTTTTATTTTGAATGTTCAAAGCCTTTGTTGGCCCTAATAATCTTCCTTGAATGGCTTGGGAAAAATTTTTCCACAATGTAAATTACTAATGACTAACTTTTATTGGACAGCTATTTTGGTTTATGAAAGTTCTCTTTAATTTGCACTAACATTTTGATAGTATTAAACATGGAAATGTTGCAAAATGTCAATTTGCCAGATCACTTTCTGAGAAAGTGATACTGGGGTAGACTTGGTTTTTTTAAAGATTGGGGATTGGGGTGGAATTAAGGGAAATCTCTTACATGATACATTCCACTTAATGCAGACCCCAATTTTCCATTTTGGCTCACCCTGTTTAGAAATCATTTCTCATGTACTAATAACCCAGTCAGGAATTTTGGAAAGATTCTTTGAAATAGAGACACTGCTGTGATGTAGAGCTGTATTTTCTCACTGGTATCACATGGCCTTGCAGCTTTGAACTCCTGGACAGATTTGTGTGCATTTATGTAATTGTGTGCAATGAACCTGAAATCGTGTGATGAACAAAGGGCCAATTTATAGGGTTTTTTCCCTCACTTGTGAAAAGCAACATAGCCTCATCCAACTTAATCTTTTTCCCGGAGCTTATGTTATAAGGTGATCAAATGAAGGAAAAACTTGAGTTTATCTGATTGGTGATAAGGGGATCCAGTCCTCCAGGTGATGTTGGAATTAAGCACAAGGTAACATTCTTAGTAATTACATTAGTGAGAACGTGAGGAGTTAAATTGTAGGGGGAGGGGGAGTGGTTACCTTGAGGAGGAACTGAAAAGCACAAAATAGGCTTGACTGTGCAAACTGTGACGAATGCATACTGACCTCCAGGCTTTTGGACTTTAACTCTGAGTTGAGGCTGAGGTGGGAGAATCTGAGATTAGCCATCCCTGTGACAGATGTTGAGCCCTGAGGTTGAGGTTTTGGCCTGAGACTTCAAGGAATAATATATTCACCTTTCCCTCCTTTCTACCAGAAAGAAAACAAGACACTCTCCTAGAGACTTCCAGATAATGATATTTTGTCATCTATGTCGATAAGACTTTAGGACATAAAGACCAGAAAATAAAAAAGTCACTCAAAACACAATCTCTGATGCAAAAATGTCTTGGCCAGAATTCTTTCTCTGGAGTTTGGGCAGTTATTTCAGGGTTAGGAGATTGGAAGGAGAGATGGATCACAGAAGGAGAAGAAGCTCTCTTAAAGAAAAGAGATGCTGTCTTTAAAAAACAAAACTGTTTCAAAGCTCTGTAGCACAGAACACGGTGCCGTAGATACATCTCCAAGAGAAATTTCTGTATGAACAAAGGAATTCCATAGGTGGCCCTAGTAGTAATGAACCTGCCTGCCAGTGCAGGAGATCTAACAGACACGGATTCAGTCCCTAGGTCAGGAAGATCCCCTGGAGAAAGGCGTGGCAACCCACTCCAATATTGTTGCCTAGAGAATCTTATGGACAGAGCAGCCTGGCAGCTATAGTTCATAAGGGTCGCACAGAGTTGGATAGGACTGAAGCAACTTGGCACAGCAGCGTAGCGCCCAAACCATGATGTGAAGGCCTAGGTAGAAGGCAGAGATCTCCTTGAGCACCGATGCAGCAATACAGATTCTCTAGTCGTCTCTACTTAAATTGTTTTACACAAAGTCTTCTTGTTGGAGGCAGACGAGATGAGAAATGATCTAGAGAGGTAAAAATAGAGAAATGCGGCACCCTTTCTTTCTGAGAGAATTGACAGCATTTATCCAGTGGCACCCCACTCCAGTACTCTTGCCTGGAAAATCCCATGGACACAGGAGCCTGGAAGGCTGCAGTCCATGGGCTCGCTGAGGGTTGGACACGACTGAGCGACTTCACTTTCATGCATTGGAGAAGGAAATGGCAACCTACTCCAGTGTTCTTGCCTGGAGAATCCCAGGGACGGGGGAGCCTAGTGGGCTGCCGTCCCTGGGGTCGCACAGAGTCGGACACGACTGAAGCGACTTAGCAGCAGCAGCAGCAACCCTGTCGTGGGAGGTTACAGCTCCCGCTGTGTTATAGCCGAGCGCTAGACATGGACCAGCTGTAAAGGGAGAATCTCAGTTTACCCGTGGAGCCTCCCCAGCGGATCGCAGACCTGTTTTCCAAGCTGCTGGTTTCTGGTGTATAACTGCTAGTGTTTCTTAAGGGTTTCCCCATTTGATTTAGCTTTGTGAAGTATCTTTTATCATAATCATAACTTGCTTTTCAAGCAATGGTACATGACCTGGTTCAATGTTTGGTTCTGAATTTATAAACTGATGTGTTTAGATATCTTGATGTAACTTGACAAGTCCTCAGTAGGGAACTGTGAATTTCTGTAACATTTTGATATGTTTTAAAGCACCTGACTTAGATCTTTTTGAATAAAGCACTCTCAAAAAGAATTTTCTGGTGGACGAGTATGTGTGTCTGCTGCGTTATAGGAGGGTTGGGGATGGGAATGTGAAGGTGCATCTGGGAGAGGCTTTGATATTCTTCCTTCAGAGTTTATGGTTTGAATGTGTTTGGACTTGGTTCCAGTTTTCCAAATAGAAAGTGAAATTAGAATATTCCTTAGGAATCTTGAGTTCAGGCCCCCGGTGGAACCAAGAATTGTAGGAATAGCTGGGGACAGCTGTTCAATGAGGCTGGATTTTTGTCCTAACTCTACCCTGGGTTTTTTGGGGCCAATTCATTGAACCTTTTTCTAGGACTTGTTCCCTCATCTGTAAATGGTCAAACCACTGTCTTTGGGTTGAGGACCTGGGTTTATCTCTGTTGGTGGCAGCCCCCCAGGGGTTGCCAAACCTAAGACCTACCAATTAGGGCCCAAGTTCCATCAGATGATATGGGGGAAGGATGATGGTTAATTTTATGCACAACTTGGCTAGATCATGGCACCCAGATATTGGTCAAACACTAGTCTGGCTATTGCTGTGATATTTTTAGATGGGATTAACCAGGTGGCACAAATGGTAAAGAACCCAACTGCCAATGCAGGAGCCGTAAGAGAAGCAGGCTTGACCCCTGGGTTGGGAGGATCCCCTGGAGGAGGGCACAGCAACATACCCCAGTATTCTTGTCTGGAAAATCCCATGGACAGAGGAGCCTGGCGGGCTACAGTCCATACAGTCACAAAGAGTCGGACATGACAGAAGTGACTTAGCATGCACGCAACATTGAAATCAATAGACTTTGAGTAAAGCAGATCACCGTCTATGATGTGAGTAGGCCTCATCCAATCAGCTGAAGGCCTTAACAGACAAACACTGGGGGAGAGGGAGAGGGAATTCTGCCTCCAGTCTGCCTTTGGACTACAGCTGCAACACTGGCTCTCCCCTGACCTCCAGACTGCCAGCCTACCCTTGAGATTTTGGATTCCTCGTCTCCCACAATTGCATGAGTCAATTCTTTAAAGTAACTCTCTCTATATCTATCTATCTATCTATATCTATATCGATATAGATATACATTATATCTATATATTATATATTTAATATATTATGTATATATAGATATGTATATATATGTATATGTATCTCTTCATCCTGCTGGCTCTGTTTCTCTGCAGAACTCTAACACAGAGAAAGGTTGTGTAGTTGGTTTAGAACATTTAAATATATGATTGACAGTTGTCTTCTTAGGATATCTGGCCATGGAGCATAAAGAATGGCCAGCATAATTTGGCCTCTAGAAAAAGATAACAACCAAGACTATATTTTTATCAGTGCCACCAAACAATGCTTGTGTATTTAGAGTTTTCACTCCAAGCAGCAGCGTTTTAGGTGCTGAATTAATTAAACTGAAATAGATGAGCAAACAGCTAAAACATATAAAGCAGTGAGGTTTTTGTACTGTACAGTATGTGGATGTAGGCAACATAAACAAAAGATAAATGGTCTTTTTGGGGTCCTACTAAGACCTCAAATCGGGCAGTAAACTTTATAGAAGTTAGAGCGCCTGAAGTCACCCAACAAATACTAATAGCTGCTGCCAAAGGAGTTGGCAGTTTCTGTCTTGCTTTATGAAAACAAATTTTATGACATAATTTGTTGGTATCTGTTTTATGTAATGAAGCTGTTATTAACCGGAGTTTGCTATGAGAACAAGACTTTACTGTAAAGTTCTGAATACATCTAAGTAGGTTTTCCTGGAACACTTAGATGCAAGCAAACCTACTGAAGATTGAACCTGGGTAAAAACTGACAGACGAAATAGGGGGTGGAGAGAATGCAGGGAAAAAAGAGGCAACCAAACAAAGTAAAAATTTTTACTTATTATTTAAGTATGTAGTTATGTAACTATGTAAATGAACTTTATCATAATGGTAACATGTATTTTATAAATACGTAAGTTTAGCAGTTTTTAAACTATGGGCTCATTGGTAGGGGCTGTAAGTCCTGGTTGCTCAGGACAACTCCAACTTATGTCTGTTACTCTAGTGTAATTATCAATAGCCCCCCCTTTTGTTCTCAAAATGGCCCAGTGTGGGTGATAAATATGGTCACTGTGTGCATTGGCCAAAATCGGCGTACCACAATTTTAGTATGTAAGATGTTTAAGAAAAGTCATAAATTAGAGTTTAAATGTTAAATTTAAACTTTAGAGTTTGCTGAAACCTACCCATGTTTTGATGGAAGGCAGACTATAACGTGGATATTTTATTTATCACTATTTTGATAATGCTGATTTAAATGTTAAGTTGTAAAATTGAACACAATTCAAATTCAAACTCGTGATTTTCAATGTCACCCTAACTGCATCTTCACAACCATTTAAGGGATCAGGAACACTACTGAGAGAAACCTGGGCTCCCAGAGTGTGCATGTGTGTGCTAAGTCACTTCAGTCGTGTGACCCCATGGACTGTAGCCCTCCAGGTTTCTCTGTCCATGGGATTCTCCAGGCAAGAATACTGGAGTGGGGTGCCATACCCTCCTGAAGGGGATCTTCCTGACCCAGGGATCGAGCCTGTGTTTCTTATGTCTCCTGCACTAGCAGGTGGATTCTTTACCACTAACACCACCTGGGAAGCCCCTCCCAGAGTGTAGTTTGTACCAAAGTTTGGATCAAAGGAACAGGACAAGCATGGGTTGTCTTATTAATGGAAATAATTATGTCTTAGAGATGTCTGAAGTGTAATTTCAGGAACAAACTGCTGATGAGAACTCCCACACATATTGAATATCTGGACTGTAAAAAGCCTGGAATCCAAAATGACCCCAAGGAAAGATTTTTAAAGGCAAGGGACATATTTACAGAAATGTAATGAGTTAAATTGTTAAAGTTCCTTTTCCAAATTTTGGCAATAGCACAAGTCATCACAAAAATTAATATTAGTAGTCTGACCAGAATCTTTTTGTTAATTAAGCTCAGTCACATCCAAATCTTTGTGACCCCATGGACTGCAGCCTGCCAGGCTCCTCTTTTCATGGAATTCTCCAGGCAAGAATACTAGAGTGTGTAGCCTTTCGTTTCTGCAGGGGATCTTTCCAATCCAGGGATCCAATCTGGGTCTCCTAAATTGCAGGCAGATTCTTTACCATCTGAGCCACCAGGGAAGCCCCCCAGTTAACTCAGCAGAAAGAACAAACTGCAACATCCATGAGCCACTGAAAGAAAGCAAGTAGAAGCTGAATTTAAAATGATCATAACAGGACTTCTCTGGTGGCCCAATGATTAAGAGTCCGCCTACCAATGCAGGGGACATGGCTTCTATCCTCAGTCCACAAAGATTACACATGCCTCAGGGCAACGGAGCCCCTGTGCTGGTTCACAAATCACACTCTGAACACGGCTGAAAGCCACATAAGCCCAAAGGGTCCTAAGAAGACTAAAGCCACCCTACATTCTAAAGTACCCTCAAAGATCCTAAACAGAACTAAACCCTAAATCCCAGGCAACACAAAACATCCTCAAGTTTCTTAAGAGATGCTTAAAATCTTAAGCCCCAAATTACCTAAACTAACTCAAACAACTCTACATGACCTAAGGATCACAATAGACTCTAAAAGATTTTAAGCTTCATACTTCCCTAAAGCGCCTTAAAAATTCACATTTGCTTTAAATCTATTTTAATGAATTTAAATCTATTTTAATAGATCTAAACCCTTTCAGTCCAAAAGGCCATAAAAAACCCCAAGAAATCCTAAATACACTTAAATTCTAGATTGCCCTAAACAGTTCTAATTGTTCCAAAATTATCCTGTGCTTGCTAAGTCACTTCAGTCATGTCCGACTCTTAGTGAGTCCGTAGTGCTATAGCCTGGCAGGCTCCTCTGTCCATGGGGGTTTCCAGGTAATACCGGGGTGGGTTGCCATGCCCTCCTCCAGGGGATCTTCCCCACCCAGGGATCAAACCCCTGTCTCCTGTGTCTCCTGCATTGCAGGTGGATTCTTTACCACTGAGCTACCAGGGAAGCCCCTTTGCAAGCACTTGCTAATAGGATTCAACCCATCCTCCTCATCTAGGAACCTGGATGCCCCAGGGCCCTAAAAGGTGGGGAGGCTGCAAAACATCCCTCTCTCCTGAGCAGGGGAGTGCCTCTTCTCTAAGGAAAGTCTTGTAGGCATCTGGCTGCATGGCTGACCAGAGGCCCAAGTGGTCCTTTTCACATCAGTGACTCTCCATACTGGCTACACATTCTAGCATCTTCAAACCAATGACTTGGTCAGCTTTGACATGCGTTGTCAAGAGCTAATGCTCTATCTCTTGCCCATTTGGAGCTTCTGTTAGGACCAGCAAGGTCATTTTGCTCAGGCTCAAATTAATGAAGTACCTTAAGTGGATGCTTTTGACATTATCACTAGGTGACACGCAATTGTGTTTTAGTTTGGATTCAAACTTAGTTTGGGAGTTGATTCCACAGATGAGGTGGAAGAGGAAAGTGTGATAGGAAAGGGAAGGAAAGGAAGGAAGCCAATACAGGGTTTGTTATTAAGTTACCACTTGGGCAACTACAGCTCAGTCCTGCTGAAGACCTTTGGGAACATGGTAGAGTACACCTCAGAGTTCTCCCACTGCAGGGCGAGACAGCCGGGGTATTTAAATACCAACCTTCATCAGGCAATGGCAGAGGGCTGCTCTTGGGGGAGGAGGGAGCCATTAATTCCCTAAGCACATCAGCTTGCAGGTGCTGGCTGTTAATGATCAGGTGTGTGTACACAGAAACAAGTGATATGAACAATATCTCCTACAGGAAATCATCGTATCTGTATATGTTAAAAGCGACAATTTGTTCGATGTAAATCTTAAAGCTATTCCGCAGCAGAGGTTTGTAAACTTGTTTCTTCATTCTTCATCTTACAATTTCCTGGATGTCCTAAAAAGAAAGGCTTTTCTCCTTCACTCCAGGAATTCATCTAGGGTCCATATTCCACCATAATTTCTTCCTTTCAAAATCTTTAAGCACATTTGCAAGGATCTTTTTTCCATATAAGATAACATTTATAGGTTCCAGGGATCGGGACCTTATATTTTGGGCATCATTTGTCAATCTACAGAACTATGGAAAGCCTGAGCTACTTTGGAAACAGTGAAGTTAGACACAAATATTGCCCATAGTTGGCCGCATGATCCTGTTTAGCAAATTAGAAAATGTATAACTGTGAAGGCTGGAATAATGCCCAGTCATGAGAAACAAAGTCTGAGAGAAACAAGGCCAAAGCAGGGCTGACCCCAGACCCCCAACTCCAGGGATCCATACTTCTTGAAGCTCATTCCCTTCTTCTAGGCCATCTCAAAGCCACCATATAATTGTGAGTAAAAGCAATTAGTGAACTGAAGAAGCTTTGGTTCTTTTGCTTTGTCATTCATTTAACATTGGAATCAATTAAGATCCCAGACAGAGAAAGATGAGAAAGATGATGTCTTTTGGAAAGACGGTGTGTCTCAGGGGAGGAGCCCTTCTCTGTGTAAGCCTGACTGACATGCTGAAATTGCCCACCTATTTTCTTGCTCCTGCCCAGCAGTTAGTTCCAACTTATTTCACTTTGGTGAGATCGCTTCCATTCTCAGATAACAACAGATGGCCCCATCTCAGATATCCAGCTTAGCTTTTCTTTCTCCAGGTCATTTAGATATTTGGGGTGGCAGCTTTCAGTTGGTTTTCTTCATTCTGAGAGTGCACAGCTGACAACCCAAAGGTATCTACCAGACAGAAACAATGGGGAGTGCAGGCATTTGGGGGACACTCTGCTGATATTTCAGTCACCTGACCATATGAGAGAAACCCTTTGCTTGCAGAATTGTGGGTTAATTTATGCACCATATGGACCAACCAGGCACCTGTTTTCCTGGAACACTGGACTTCCTAGGGTGTGTCTACAAGATGGCTGCTGGACTCCTAGGAGTGGGCATACAGGGAGCTCAGGTCAGTGGTTGGGCAGTGCCCTTCCTGCTGATGGCATTCAGCCTTGTCCCTTTTCTTCTGACTCACTTTTCAACTGGCTCATTTCAGGAGGCATATATTGGTGCCCACTTGTGGAATACTCCAGGCCTGGGAGCCCTCCAGGTGAACCTGGCTCTTTCTGACTCCTCTACATCCTGCCCATTCCTTGCTGTGCTTTCCATCTGTGGGCACAATGCCTACCCTGGACAACTTGGACCCCTGTTGCTTGTCTGCTGTCCAGGCCACTAATGTCAGTTCTCAGGTAGTTTCTTGACTTTGCTGCTTCCTCCTCCCTCTTCTGTAGACTCTGCCTGGAGATGGTCTGGGGTTTACCAGGCTCAGAAGCTCTCTTTCCTCCATGTCCTCTCATTCCTCCCAGAGACTTCCAACTGCACTTAGAATGAACTCCTACACAGACCTTCAAGGCCTCCTCAGCAGCCCCTGGCTACGTCCTCAACCTCATCTCACACACCTGCTCCTCTGCTCCCTTTGCTCACGCTTCCCTCCTCACGCCACCAAACACATTCTCAACGTGGGCTATTTGAGCACACAGGTTTCTCCTCCTGAAGTATCTCAGCTGCATGGTTACCATGGCTAACTAGTTCATTCTTATTCTAGCTCATTCTCATTTTTCAAGTCTCAACTCAGATGTCCCCTCTGCAAAGAGGCCATCCTGATCACCCTAGTAATGTCTTCCTTCTCCAGTCACTCTTTTCATTATTTAAGAAAGTTTTTTATTAAGATAAATTCTACTTATTAAGATAAAATGTACCTATCTTAAAAGTAGAGCATAGAGAATTTTGACAAAGGTATACATCCATCTGAGGGTAGCAATACCCCAATCAAGATCAAAATCAATGGACATGAGTTTGAGTAAACTCTGGGAGATAGGGAAAGATGGGGAAGCCTGGTGTGCTGCAGTCCATGGGGTTGCAAAGAGTCGGACACGAATTAGCAACTGAACAACAACTCCAATCAGGATACAAACTTTCCTCAGTGCTTTCTTATCACACTGTCTGTTTCGTCAGCTTCACTCTGTAGGACATTTCTTACTTGTTTTTGTCTGCCTCCCCCTCTAAAATGGAAGCTCCTGGAAACCAGAGATCTCCTCTGTTACCTTCACTGCTGTATTCCTAATGGTCAAAACATTCTTCTCTGTGGCACAGAATGGAATTAATGAATGATGTTTTCTATTGGTATAAGCATGGAGTCCCGCCTTCTAATGCTGCAAACTCACCCACGGTATTCTGTGGGATTTGGCATTGCCCTTTCTTTGGTGGAAAGGAATATAAGATGCTGGTACCAAAAAAAAAAAAAAAGGTGCAGGTACCGCTGGAGTGAGTAACACTCTTAGCCCCTGGGCCTTTGCCAGAGTGAACCTGTCAGAGCTCTTTCCTCTAACTCATACTCTGCTTCGGTGCTGTCACATTCTGCATCTGCCCAGCCTCAGAGGCCGCCTTGGAGAGTCAAGGTTAGGGTCCTCCCATGCAGTCCCAAAGCCAAAAGTCATTCATGTTAACCTCAGAAGTTTGGATGATGCCTGTGTGAGTTAGAGGGTTGTTTTTTTTTAAGCAGAATGTCTTAACAGGCCTTTCCCAGGCCAGGCTCCTCTGTCCGTGGAATTCTCCAGACAAGAATACTGAAGTGAGTTGTTGTTCAGTCATTCAGTCGTGTCCTACTCTTTTTGACCCCATGGACTGCAGAACGCCAGGCTTCCCCTTCACTATCTCCTGAAGTTTGCTCAAACTCATGTCCATTGAGTTGATGATGCCATCTGACCATCTCCTTCTCTGTCGCTCCTTTCTCCTCCTGCCCTCAATCTTCCCCAGCATCAGGGTCCTTCCCAATGAGTTGGCTCTTTGCATCAGGTGGCCCAAGTATTGGAGCTTTAGCATCAGTCCTTCCAATGAACCTCAAGGTTCATTTCCCTTAGCATTGACTGGTTGGATCTCCTTGCAGTCCAAGGGACTCTCAAGAGTCTTCTCCAACACCACAGTTCAAAAGCATCAATTCTTCGGTGCTCAGCCTTCTTTATGGTTCAATCTTTGTGTTCATCCGTACATGACTACTGGAAAAACCATAGCTTTGACTATACAGACTTTGCTGGCAAAGTGACATTTCTGCTTTTTAATATGCTGCCTAGGTTTGTCTTAGCTTTTCTTCTAAGGAGCAAGCGTCTTTTAATTTTATGGCTATAGTCACCATCTGTAGTGATTTTGGAGCCCAAGAAAATAAAGTTTGTCACAGTTCCCATTTTTCCACCATCTATTTGCCATGAAGGGACGGGACTGGATGCCATCATGTTCGTTTTTTGAATGTTGAGTTTTAAGCCAGCTATTTCACTCCCCTCTTTCACCTTCATCAAGAAGCTCTTTAGTTCTTCTTTGCTTTCGGCCATTAGGGGGATATTATCTGCATATCTGAAGTTGTTATTTCTCCCAGGAATCTTGATTTCAGCTTGTGAGTCACCCAGCCCTGTATTTAGCATGATGTACCCTGCCTAGAAGTTAAAAAAGCGGGGTGACAATATACAGCCTTGTCAGAGTCTTTTCCCAATTTTGAGCCTGTCCATTGTTCCATATCCAGTTCTGACTGTTGCTTCTTCTCCTGTTTACAGGTATCTCAGGAGCCAAGTAGGGTGGTCTGGTACTCCCATCTCTTGAAGCCTGGTGTACTGCAGTCCATAGGATCGCAAAGAGTTGGACACAACTGAGTTTGAACTGAACACAATGAAAGACTTCAGTGTAGTCAATGAAGCAGATGCTTTTCTGGAATTCTCTTGCTTTTTATACTATCCAGTGGATGTTGGCAATTTGATATCTGGTTCTCTCTGCCTTTTCTAAACCCAGCTTGTACATGTGGAAGTTCTTGGTTTATGTACTACTAAAGCCTTGCTTGAAGGATTTTGAGCATTACCTCGCTAACATGTGAAATGAGTGCAGTTGTATGGTAGTTTGAACATTCTCTGGAGTGGGTAACCATTTCCTTCTCCGGGGATCTTCCCCACCCTTGGCATCAAACTCAGGTTTCCCACATTACCGGCAGAGTCTTTACTATCTAAGCCACCAGGGAAGCCCCTGAAATTGTTAAAAAACATCTTTTTAAAATCTGTCTCCAGGAGGTGGTAGATGTGGAGGCAGCAGGTGGGGGCAATGCCCCCTTGTGTTACCTTCTAGCTCTGGGACTCCCTGAGAATTGCATGGTCCTTGCCCCATCCGGGTATTAGCAGAGATTAACACCTAGGCTTTTCGTCCTCCCAGGCCTAGCGCTGAGACGGATTTGGAATTAAGACAGGCCCATCTTTCAAACTGGATGAGTCTGATGGCTAAGGAGCAAAGCAAACTCGGCAGAAAGGTGTTCAGGTCGTGAGTGCCGTCAACAGGTTTGGCCCTTGCTGATCAGGGCCGGTTGGTTTATGGCGCCCCTTGGTGGTCGCGACTCTGTGTTGCATCTATTTCTCTTCTGAGTAGTGGCTTCCAAAGTGAGGTAGGACAAGACCTCCATTTTAATTGAAATAATTGAATTTTTTAAATTCTTAAAATAGTGACACTTTGATCTTTGTGCCCTTTCTTGGTTTGTATGTCAGCTCCGTAGCTTGTTGCGCAAGTAAAGCAGAAGGGACGCTCTGAGAGTACGTGAGAGCTTCATGCCTTGAAGAGGCCGCTGGTGACACCCTCCCTGGGCGCAGTGTTTGGGACATCAAAGCTTTTGACGCGTCCCGGTGTGTTTTGATGCTTTCTGAGCCAGACTTCTCTGGTTCGAATCCTCACTCTGCTATTTTGAGCCCTGGCTTGCTCACTGTCTACTTTCATTTCTTCATCATTTGAATGGGAATAATATTAAGGCCCATCTCATGGTGATACTACAGGAATTAAACATCTTTAGAACATTTAGAAAAGTGCCTTGGTAAGGATGATATAAGTGACAGGAAGTAGTACTTTTAGTTTTACTGAGCACGTGTCCTTGCTAAGTCACTTTAGTCATGTCTGACTCTGTGACGCTATGGACTGTAGCCTGCCTTGCTCCTCTTTCCGTAGGATTCTCCAGGTAAGAATACTGGAGTGGGTTGCTGATGCCCTCTTCTAGTTTTACTGAATCCCTCACCAAAAAACCTAAAAAGCTTTAAAAAAATCACTGCAAAAAATAAAAATAAAAAAATAAATCAGATAGTATGAATAATGCAAGTGCAAGAGGTCATTAACATTAGTATTTAAAGGTATCTGTAAAGTATTTAAGAGCACAAAAAGCCTAAAAGACTTAAAAATTACTGCCAAAAAACATAGATCTAAGATAATATGAATAATGAAAGTGCAAGAGGCGACTAACAATATTCAAAAGTACATTTATATAATTTATAAATAAGAATTAGCATATATTAAGAATGCTCACTGCTGCTGCTGCTGCTGCTGAGTCACTTCAGTTGTGTCCGACTCTGTGTGACCCCATAGACAGCAGCCCACCAGGCACCCCCGTCCCTGTGATTCTCTAGGCGAGAACACTGGAGTGGGTTGCCATTTCATGTATGTCTAATCAGAAAAATTTTAGAATCCACTGGTTCTGAGCCTGGGTGGAAACACATGATTCCAGTGGAAATGCTGGCTTCACCCAATGTATCTTCTTTAATGTTGCCCCTTGGGGTGGCAAAGGCTTTAGTGCTTTAGTGTCATGTTTCATATGAAGATACTGAAGCACAGAGAGATCAGAGACTTTATCCCGAGTTGCTTGGTGTGATCACCAGCTGAGCTAAGCCTCTTCACTCCAAGGACTGCTGGTTTTCACACATGCCTAGATGCTCTTCATGAGTTTTAACCTCTTGTGGACCTCATTCTTCACAAGAGGTGCAAAGGGAAACCCATCAACCTTTGCAACCCTCTCTCTACCTCTGCCTGCTGCCACTTCCTTCTCTGGAGAATACTTACGTTTGAGACCAGGAGAGTTTGTGGCTGGGCTGAGCTCTGGACTTTACTGGTTCTGCCATGTCCGGGTGGAAAATGCCTTGCATGGTCTTTGTCCTGGTCAGGGCCACTTGCACGGGCTTTCTCCACCATTTTGGACCATGAGGTGGCTCTTGTGGTTCTCAGGCCATGTCCAGAGCTGCTGACAAGTAGTGCGTAGTTGTACATGAGTAATAAAGAGCTCCATCATAAGAAGAGCTTGTGTCCAAGACCGTCTCCAACCAGAGGTATTTCTGAGAAGCCAACAGTCACGATGATTTTATAGGATGTTGTTTGGACTTCAGCATACATTTTTGGTTCAGGAGTTCATTAGCATGTATAAAGGACTGGTTGAACATCTATCACGTGCCCAACACTGTTCTAGGTGAAGATACATAAGACAGATAAAGGCCTTGCTTGCTCAGAGCTTATGTTCTAGTGGAGAAGGGAGAAACAAAAACACGGGCTTAAACATGAGACTTGCTTTGGCCAATGGAATGTATGTGTGGTTGAACCACACTGACTCTATTTTGTCAGTCCCATCTTAGGCCCACATCATAACCCCCACCCCTTTCTGTGCGACTGAACTTCAGCCTACTCTCAAGGAATGTGCCCCAGCCAAATAAGTGCCTATCATCTTTTAACCTTGCCTTCATCTGGTATGAAAACTGGAAGAATGCCTTTAGCTGATGCAGATGGGGAATGGTCATAAGACCCCCAGGGAGAAGAAAAAGTCCCAATTCCTGTCATTCTTGCTTGGTAGTCAGGTTCTGTTTTTAGATTCAGGCTCTTTAAATCTCTATAGACCCATTTTGGTTTTGGTCAATGTTTCCTGTATAACGTTACAAATCCTCCATAGTTCGCATAGTTCTTTAGGCACTCTGTCTACTAGATCTAATTCACTGAATCTTTTCGTCACCTCCACTGTATAATCATAAGGGATTTGATTTAGATCATACCTGAATGGCCAAGTGGTTTTCCCTACTTTCTTCAATTTAAGCCTGTATTTTGCAGTAAGGGCTTCCCGGGTGGCTCAGTAGTAAAAAAAAAAAAAAAAAAAATCTGACTGCAATGCAGGAGCCTCAGGAGATGCGAGTTCAAACCCTGGGTGGGGAAGATCCCCTGGAGGAGGAAATGGCAACCTACTCCAGTATTTTTGCCTGAAGGATTCCATGGACAGACCATGGGGTCGCAAAGAGTCAGACACTACTGAGTGACTAACACTTTGCAATAAGGAGCTCATGATCTGAGCTACAGTCAGCTCCCTCTCTTGTTTATGCTGGCTATATAGAGCTTCTCCATCTTCAGCTGCAAAAAATATCATCAGTCTGATTTCGGTATTGACCATTTGTGATGTCCATGTGTAGAGTTTCTCTTGTGTTGTTGGCAAAGGGTGTTTGCTATGACCAGTGTGTTCTCTTAACAAAACTCTGTTAGACTTTGCCCTGCTTCATTTCGTACTCCAAGGCCAAACTTGCCTGTTATTCCAGGTATCTCTTGACTTTTTACTTTTGCATTCCAATCCCCTATGATGGAAAGGACATCTTTTTTGGGTGTTAGTTCTAGAAGGTCTTGTAAGCCTTCATAGAACTGGTAACTTTAGCTTCTTCAGCATTAGTGGTTGGGGCATAGACTTGAATGCTGAATGGTTTGCCTTGGGAATAACAGAGATCATTTTGTTGTTTTTGAGATTGCACCTAGGTATTGCATTTTGGACTCTTGTTGACTATGAGGGCTACTCCATTTATTCTAAGGGATTCTCACCCACAGTAGTAGATATAATGGCCATCTGAATTATATTCGCCCATTCCAGTCCATTTTACTTCACTGATTCCTAAGATATCTATTTTCACTCTTGCCATTTCCTGCTTGACCAAGTCCAAAACCTTAATTCATGGACCTGACATTCCAGGTTCCAATGCAATATTGTTCTTTACAGCATCAGACTTTACTTTCACCACCAGACACATCCACAAATGAGCATCATTTCCACTTCAGCCCAGCTATGTCATTCTTTCTGAAGTTATTAGTAATTGCCCTCTGGTCCTCCCCAGTAAGCATATTGGACACTTGACTTGGGGGGCTCATCTTCCTGTGTCATATCTTTTTGCCTTTCATACCGTTCATGGGGTTCTCCCAGCAAGAATGCTGGAGTGGTTTGCCATTCCCCCCTCCCATGGACCATGTTATGTTAGAATTCTCCACTATGACCCATCTGTCTTGGGTAGCCCTACACAGCATTCAAAACTTAATTGAGTTATGCAAGCCCCTTCACCATGACAAGGCTGTGATTCACGAAGCAGTTTGTAACATTGTACAGGAGTCAGTGACCAAAACCATCCCAAAGAAAAAGAAATTCAAGATAAAGTGGTTGTCTGAGGAGGCTTTACAAATACCTGAGGAAAGAAGACATGCAAAAAGCAAGGGAGACAGGGAAAGGTATGCCCAACTGAATGCAGAGTTCCAGAGAATAGCAAGGAGAGATAAGAAGCTTTCTTCAATGAACAGTGCAAAGAAATAGAGGAAAACAATAGAATGGGAAAGACTAGAGATCTCTTCAGGAAAATTGGAGATAAAAAGGGAATATTTTGTGTAAGGATGGGCACAATAAAAGACAGAAGTGATAAGGAATTAACAGAAGCAGAAGAGATTAAGAAGAGGTGGCAAGAATATACAGAACTATACAGAAAAAGCCTGGAAACCATGATGGTGTGGTCATTTACTGAGAGCCAGACATCCTGGAATGTGAAGTAAAGTGGGCCTGAGGAAGCATTACTATGAACAAAGCTAGTGGAGGTGATGGGATTCCAGCTGAGCTATTTCATCCTAAAATATGATGCTGTTAAAATGCTGCATTCAAATGCCAGCAAATTTGGAAAGCTCAGCAGTTGCCAGAGGACAGTCAGTTTTCATTCCAGTTCCAAAGAAGGGCAATGCCATTTTGTCATGTTCACACTACCGTACAATTGCGCTCTTTTCATGTGCTAACAAGATTATGCTCAAAATCCTTTAAACTAGGCTTCAGCAGTACCTGAACTGAGAACTTTCAGATATACAAGCAGGATTTAGAAAAGGTAGAGGAACCAGAGGTCAAATTGCCAATGTTCATTGGATCTTAGAGAAAGCAAGGGAAATCCAGAAAGACAACTTCTTGTTTCACTGACTACACTAAAACCTTTGACTCTGTGGATCACAACAAACTGTGGAAAATTCTTAAAGAGATGGGAGTACCAGACCACTTACCTGTCTCCTGAGAAACCTGAATGCAGGTCGAGAAGCAACAGTTAGAACCAGACACAGAACAACGGACTAGTTCAAAATCGGGAAAGGAGTACCACAAGGCTGTATATTGTCACCCTGTTTATTTAACTTCTATGCAGAGTACATCATGTGAAATGCTGGACTGTATGAATTACAAGCTGGAATCAAGGTTACTGAGAGAAATATCAATAACCTCAGATATGCAGATGATACCACTCTAATGGCAGAAAGTGATGAGGGTGAAAGAAGAGTGTGAAAAAGCTGGCTTGAAACTCAGGTTTCAAAAAACTAAGGCCATGGCATCTGGTCCCATCACTTCATGACAAATAGTAGGTGAAAAGGTGGAAATAGTGACAGACTTTATTTTCTTGGGTTCCAAAATCACTGCAGATGGCAACTGCAGGCATGAAATTAAAAGACGATTGCTGAAGGAAAGCTATGATAAACCTAGACAGCATATTAAAAAGCAGAGACATCAATTGCCATCAAAGGTCTGACAGTCAAAGCTATGGTTTTTCCAGTAATCATGTATGGATGTGAGAGTTTGACCATAAAGAAGATTGAGCACTGAAGAATTGATGCTTTTGAACTGTGGTGCTAGAGAAGACTTTTGAGAGTCCCCTGGGCAGCAAGGAGATCAAACCAGTCAATCTAAAGGAAATCAACTCTGAATATTCACTGGAAGGACTGATTCTGAAGCTGAAGGTCCAATACTTCGGCCACCTGACTCAAAGAGTCAACTCATTGGAAAAGATCCTGATGCTGGGAAAGACTGAAGACAAAAGGAGAAGAGGGCAGCAGAAGATGAGATGGTTATATAGCATTATTGATTCAGTGGACATGAATTTGAGTAAACTCCAGGAGACAGTGAAGGACAGGGAAGCCCTGTGTGCTGCAGTCCATGGGGTCACAAATAGTCAGACAACTTAGCAACTGAACAGCAACATACCCTTTTTGGCGTATTGGCGTGCAGCAGCAAATGCCTCCGGATCATCTGCCCAATCCTGCCTGTAGGTAAGTTACCAAAAATAAACTTCATAATTTCATTTTATGAATTTGCCTGCTTTGTTTTGCTGTCTCAAAGTTCCTTCTCAGTTCATAGGATATTATTCTAAATCTCTGTTTTCTGACAAAAGAGATGGTATGTCAATTCTGAGTGTAGGTCTCAGGAGATCTTATACATTTCTGCTTACTCTATTGCTCCTCCACCATTGCTGTGAGAAAAACATACGTGTCTGGTTCTAGCAGGATGATGAGAGACATATGGAGCTGAGATGCTCCCCCAAGCAACCCATAGCCCTGCCCTGAGGAACAGAGCTGTGCCCAGCTGAGCCCAGCCAACCTGCAGATGTGAGTGATAATATAGGATTGTGATTTCAAGCCATGGAGTTTTGAGATAGTTTGTTACACAGCAATAGCTGACTGATACAGGTGCCCTGAAGGGAAAAAGAAGCTGAGATAAAGAAGCACCTGAAGGAACATACTGAGGCAGGATGGTATGAAAAATTCTGGAATGGAGCTAATACTTAGGCTGCGACCTGAAGGTTAAGAAGAAGCTCCCCACATGATAATGAGAGAGGAAAAAAAGTTCTGAGGCTGGAAATAACTTGTGTTTTAGCAGAAGACCTGGGTGGCTGAAGCAGAGTTGTTCCAGGAAAAGGGGCAAATGAAGCTAGAGAGAGACACAGAGCTTTGCAGGCCAGTATAAAGTGTTTGAATTTTATTTTCAGTACAGTGGGAAGATTTGAAAAGGTTTTAAGGAGGAGGAGAGAGAAGAAGACGAAAAGAGGAAGGGAAAAAAGGAAGGAGGTGAGGAGATCAGAAGAGAGGAGAGAGAATTGCTTTTATGGTTTTAACTGTCCATCTTTGTCTTTGTGCAAATAGAAGCAAGAATGCCAGTTGGAGGACTGTTGAAGATATCCAGGTGAGATAATGGCAGAGCCTGGGCCAGGTGGTGACATTGGCAGTACCGAGAAATGAGTGGGTTAATGCTGCATTTTAGAATAGATTTCGTAGGACCAAGCCTTCTGGTTTGGGGTATGATGGAGAACTATCATCAGCGACTAATTCCCCACCCCTAGAAAACTATTCCTGGAAATCCAGAGGGAAAACAAAGAAGACAGATGATGGGTATGTCCATGGCATTTGAGTAAGAGTGTAGAAGTAATACAAGCAGTGTAGTAACTATTTGTCGAGCATTTACTATTTTCTATATACTTCCCTAAGCCGTTGACATCTTACACCAACCTATGAGGCAGGTCTGTATCTCCACTTTACAAATGAAACAGAGATACCATGAGGGTCAGTGACTTGTTCAAGGGCACACATAGCTGGTAAGAGGAGCACAGCGATCTGGGATTTGGCACAATCTCTCTTTTGGCTACACTCCAGGGGAGGATCCTAGGAAAATGGTGTTGGACTTTGCCTTTGCAAGTCTTTCAGAGATCCCTCATTCAGATGTAAGCAGTGTCCCCCATGTGGTGAAAAGCTCTTTTGTCTTCTTAGGTCTATACCTAAGACTAGAGCTGACACCCGGTCTTTGAAGACTGGTAAAGTCTGCAGGGTTTTCAGTATTGATTAGCCATTCTGTAGTGGGTAGAGGGAGACATGTTGGATGCAAATCTGGTTGAGCTGATCCTCCTGGACTCCCAGCAGCTCCAGCCCCACCAGTTCATTCAGTATCTTAAGAAGATGCCCTGATGAGGCAGGAAACTCCTTCAAAGTAACTGCAAGCACTTCTCAGTAAAAGAGCCCAATCTGCCTCTCAGCCAGGCCTGGTTGAGGACTCATGTGAACTGGAAATGCCTAAATTAGGAGAAGAATGTGCCTTGAACATTGTTCTCTTCCCTGAGTGGATTTGATAAATGGAAATAGAGAGGAAGCCAGGGGACCAAGCAGGGAGTGGTTACAGGGATTGGTTCTATGACCTATAAGCTGAACACAAGATTGTTGACACCAGGCTTTCCAAACCTCTTGACAGGGCACCTGGGACGAGCAATGCCGTCTGCACCTGGTTCTGCTTCGGTGGAGACCATGTCAGTGCGGAGCCAAGTGGAGTCTCCTGCCCGCATACCAGGGCCATGGCCTTCACTTGAAGACTCCAGCAGCAAAAGATGATTCTCCAGCCTTGTTGATGAAAAATTTTTAAATCTGAAAATTTATTTTTGGCTGTGCTGTGTCGTCGTTGCTGTATACGGGCTTTTCTCTAGTTTCAGAGAGTGGGGACTGCTCTCTAGTTGTGTGTCAGGAAGCATTTAACAGGAGGCTTCCTGTGTGCTGTTTTGGATCTGTCAGGAATTCTCTGTTCCTTATTAATTCCAAATATTCAGGAATTAAGAGGAGAGGCAAACCTCTCCCAGGGGGCTGAGGAATCCAGGCATTTCCTTCGTTAGTTTTTCTATACGGTGATAAGTACCCTCTTCCTTCTTGTGAGCCATATGATAAAAGTGATTATTTACAACTCTCTCTCTCTTTAATATGGATCGCCTATGTTTTGTAAATTTGGAATTTTAATCTTTATCTTTGCTGAGAATAACTACAGTATATATGCTCACACCATGTTGATTAAAACACCTTTGCTCCATCAGAGCTTTGGTCCCCATGTCTTGCTTTCTTTCTCTCTCTCTCTCCCTCTCTCTCTTTTTCAGGCTGATCCCCTGGAGCACAGAGGCTTTCTGAGTTCACTTTCCTGCCTAGGCTTCTAAGACCCTCTCTAGAAGGCGCTCTGCACCTTCACCCCATAGAGAGGGCGCCTGAGGCCTTCGTGAACAGAGCAAGCCCCGGGCAGGGGCTTTATTGGCTTTCTGCATAAACCAAGGAACATCGCCTCTTTCTCTCTCCTTTACTTTCTTATCGGACAGGGAGGCCTGGTGTGCTGCGATTCGTGGGGTCACAAAAAGTCGGACACGACTGAGCAACTGAACTGAACTGAACTGAAGAATGAAATTCCCCTCATGGTTTATTTATTTATTTATTATTTTTTTTAAATTTTACTTTACAATTCTGTATTGGTTTTGCCATACATCAACATGAATCCACCACAGGTGTACATGTGTTCCCAATCCTGAACCCCCCTCCCACCTCCCTCCCCATACCATCTCTTATAACTGGAAGTTTGTACCTTTTGATCCCCTTCACACATTTTACACCATTCCCCCTTCCTCTGATAACGACCAATCTGTTCTCTGGTCGATGAGCTTGTCTTCTATTTTTTTTAATATGTTTAACATTTTTAAATGTTACTTACTTACCTTTGGCTCTGCTGAGTCTTCATTGCTACACATGGGCTTTCTCTGTTGCAGCAAGTGGGGCTACTCTTTGTTTCTGTGCACAGGCTTCTCATTGTGGTGACTTCTCTTGTTGCAACACGTAGGCTCAGTGGTTGTGGACATGAGCTTAGTTGTCTCTTGACATGTGGGATCTTCCTGGACCAGGGATTGAACCCGTGTCTCCTGCATTGGCAGGTGGATTCTAAACCAATGGGCTATCAGGGAAGTCCCTTGTTTTTTATTTTTTAATTCCACATGTAAGTGAGATCATAAGGCATTTGTCTTTCTCTGCCTATTTCACTTAGCATAATGTCCTCAAGGTCCATCCATGTTCTCTCAAATGGCAAGATTTAATTCATTTTTATGGATGAACACTAAGAGTGAATATTGTAGACATTCTCATCCCCCCAAAAAAGAGTAGCTGTGTGTGGTGATGGATGTTAACTAGACTTATTGTGGGGATCATTTTATAATATACACAAATATCAAATCATTGTGTTATACTCCTGAAAACAATATAACGGGCTTTTATATCTCAAGTTAAAAAAAAGAATTTCAAAGCAGTGATAGCAGAGCATTGAATCAAGCATAGGGCCCTTCTGATGGCTGCACAGTCCGCATGCACATGAAGCTGACCCTGATGACAGAGGTGTGCTCTGCTTATTGCATTTTCCTGGGACTTCTGAAGCTATTTCTCTCTGTTTTTGTTTTCCTTGGAGATATAGTTCACATAGTCTAAAATTCATTCCTTCAAAGTGTACACATAGTTCAGTGATTTAGAGTA
Organism: Ovis canadensis; assembly: GCF_042477335.2. NCBI lineage: Eukaryota > Metazoa > Chordata > Mammalia > Artiodactyla > Bovidae > Ovis > Ovis canadensis. Next base: position 62,059,873 of record NC_091257.1, on the reverse strand, counting down.
TATTTGTGAAGCTATGCAACCATCAACACTATCTAATTCCAGAACATTTTCATCACCTTGAAAAGAAACCCCATGCTTACTAACAGTCCCTCCCCATTCTTCCCTCCCACAGCACCTAGATAGCATCAATACACTTTCTGCCTTTATGGATTCCCATATTCTGGACATTTCATATAAATGGAATCATATAGTTATGTGGACTTTTGTGTCTGGTTTCTTTCATTTAGCACAATATTTTGAAGATTCATTCATTTTTATTCCCTTTTATGGCTGAATAATATTCCATTATAAGGATAGACCACATTTTATGTATCATTCATTTAATATTTCTTTTTGAAAATTGATCTCTACATGATGCAGTGAGTACAAATAATTATCCCATACTCAAAATTCACATACTTCCTCCTTTTTCAGTTCAGTCGCTCAGTCATGTCCTACTCTTTGCAACCCCATGAACTGCAGCATGCCAGGCCTTCCTGTCCATCACCAACTCCCGGATTCCACTCAAACCCATGTCCATTGAGTCGGTGATGCCATCCAACCACTTCATCTTCTGTTGTCCACTTCTCCTCCTTCCCCCAATCCTCTCCCAGCATCAGGGTCTTTTCCAATGAGTCAGCTCTTCGCGTCAGGTGGCCAAAGTATTGGAGTTTCAGCTTCAACATCAGTTCTTCCAATGAACACCCAGGACTGATCTCCTTTAGAATGGACTGGTTGGATCTCCTTGCAGTCCAAGGGACTCTCAAGAGTCTTCTCCAACACCACAGTTCAAAAGCATAAATTCTTCGATGCTTGGCTTTCTTTATAACCAACTCTCACATCCATACATTACCACTGGAAAAACCATTAACTTACAATTAAAATTCAAGCATCTGAAGTGTGCACTTGATTAGTTTTTACCTGTGTCTATACCTGAGTAACCACCATCCAGATGCAGATATAGAGCATCTCTTCCTCCCATTAGGCTGTTTCAAGCCTCCTCCAAGGGACCGCCCGCCCCCCCCCCCCCCAAAGCTGCTATGCCAATTTCTATCATCTTAATTTTGCTTATCCTTGAACTTCATGGAACATGAAGACATGGAACCATACGATAAGTTTTTTTTTTGCATCTGATTCTTTTTTTTTTTTTTGCATCTGATTCTTTTGCTCAGCAATAAGTCAGTGAGGTTCATTCACATTATATGTGGCAATAGTTCTCTTTGGTTGCTGTACCATTTAGCTATTCCATTTAGCAATACTATCCATGGACATTTGGGTTGTTTCCGATTTGTAACTACTCTGATAAAACTGCCATGACCCCTTTTGTCATTTGGTAGACCATGAAGCCTCACTTCTGTTGTGTATTTACCAAGAAGTGAAATTGTTAGGCCTTAAAACAGGTGCATGTTTAGTTTGGATAGATTCTGTCCAAGAGTTTTCCAGAGTGGATTGTGCCAGTTCCACTGACAGTCTAGCTGCTCTTTCTCTTCCTCGACATTCAGTGATGTCAGTCATTCTAGTATGTGATAGTATCTCTTTGTAGTTTTAATTTGCGTTTTCCTGATGATGAATGAGATTGAATACCATCTTATGTCTTTGCTGGCCTTTGGATAGCCACCCATCACTTTTTTTTCATTTAACACTTTTGAATCATATTTTTCTTTAGAGTCTGACAAAAGGATGACAAAGAGATAATGCCTTTTCTTTCCCTCTGTGTGTGCTTGCTTATTTATTTTTGGTTGCAGTGGGTCTTTGTGGCTTTTCACAGGTTTTCTCTAGCTGCAGCAAGCAGGGGCTGCTCTTTGCAGTAGCGTGCGAGCTTCTCTTTGAGGTGGCTTTTCTTGTTGTGGTGCGCAGTCTCTAGGCACATGAGTTTCAGTGGCTGCAGCATGTGGGCCCAGCATGTGCTGTGTGGGCTTCGTTGGTCCACGGCTTGTGGAATCTTCCCAGACCAGAGATAGAATGTCCCTTGCATTGGCAGGTGGATGCTTATTTGCTGTACCACCAGGGAAGTCCCGGATAATGCCTTTATTTCCTCTGAGTTTTCTTAAAAATTCACTCATGTTAATTCATATTTAATGACACAAGTTTATGTGAATGCATTTTCATTGTTTCCTCACAGCCTTGCTAAGGGTGTCTATCATCAGTCCTCTAAATTGATAAGGGAAAAACTATCTTATCAATAGTTTAATGTAATGTGCATTTCGGTGATTGTTATGAAACTAAGCATTTTTTCCTATGTTTATTGGCCACTTGCATTTCTTTTGTGTGCCTTTTCATATCCTTTGTCAATTTTCCTATCGGCTTGTCGGCCTTTTCCTCATTGATTATGGAAGTTGTTTCTATAATCCATGTAATCCATAATAATCTATGAAATCTGTTATATATTGCAAATACTTTTTTTGCTGCTTGTATTTTTTCAAGACTTGGTTGTTTAGAAAAGTTTTACATTTACTGAAAAGTTGAGAAGATAGTTCCCATCTAACGCATACCCAATGTCCTCTATTATTAACATCTTACATTAATGTGGTACTTTTATTACTACTAATGAGCCAATATTGAAGCATTATATAGTTGCTTGTGTTTTTAGGCTTCTCTTGGCTGTGATAGTTTCTCAGAATTTTCTTGTTTTTAACCATCTTGATGGCTTTGAAGAGTACTGTTCAGATATTTTGTAGGATGTACCTCTACTGAGTTTGTCTTTGTGTTTCTCTCATAATTAGACTTGAGTTATGAATTTTGGAGAGGAAGACCACAGAGGTAACATGCCATTTCCTTCACATCATGTCAGTAGTACATACTATCAACATGATTTATCATTGTTGATGTTGACTGTAATCACCTGGCTGAGGTGACATTTATCAGGTTTCTCCCTACGAAGTTACATTTCCCATCTTTCTGTACTGTCATCTTTGGAAAGATATTACTAATGCAACTCACACTTAAGGAGTGAAGATTATGCTCCAGTCTCTTGAAGGCAGAGTATCTGCATAAATTATTTGGAATTCTTCTACGCAGGAGATCTGTCTCTTCCCTGCTATATACTATGTATTCAATCATTTATATTAGTATAGATTCATGGGTATTTATTTTATTCACATTATAATCCAATATTATTTTTTTTGTTGTTGCTCAAATTGTCTTAACCTTGGCCCCTAGAAGCTCTTTCAGCACTCCTGTATCAGACAAATCTGTATATTATCACTGTGCTTATTTAACTTCTATGCAGAGTACATCAAGTGAAATGCCAGACTGGATGAATAACAAGCTGGAATCAAGATTGCTGGGAGAAATATCAACAACCTCAGATATGCTGATGATACCATTCTAATGGCAGTAAGTGATGAGGTACTAAAGAACCTCTTGGTTAAGGTTAAAGAAAAGAGTAAAAAGCCGGCTTGAAACTCAATATTAAAAAACAACAACAACAACAACTAAGATCATGGCATCTGGTCCCATAGTGTTGAAAGTGTTAGTCACTCATTTGTGTTCAACTGTTTGTGACCCCATGGACTGTTGCCCACCAGGCTCTTCTATCCATGGAATTCTCTTGTCAAGAATACTGGAGTGGGTAGTCATTTTCTTCTCCAGGGGATCTTTCTGACTCAAGGATCCAAGCCAGGTCTCCTGAATTACCAGCAGATTCTTTACTATCTGAGTCACCAAGGAAGCCTTAACTTCATGACAGATAGAAGGGGAAAAGGGTGGAAGCAGTGGCAGACTTTATTTTCTTGGGCTTCAAAAATCACTGTGGATGGTAACTGCAGCCATGAAATTAAAAGAAATTTGCTCCTTGGAAGGAAAGCTACAACAAACCTAGACAGTGTATTAAAAGCAGAGACATCAATTTGCCAACAATGGTCCATATAGTCAAAGCGATGGTTTGTCCAGTAGTCATGTACAGATGTGAGAGTTGGACCATAGAGAAGGCTGAGTGCCAAAGAATTGATGCTTTCAAATTGTAGTGTTGGAGAAGACTCTTGAGAGTCCCTTGGACTGCAAGGAAATCAAACCTATCAATTCTAAATGAAATCAACTCTGAATATTCATTGGAAGGACAGATGCTGAAGCTGAAGCTCCAGTACTTTGGCCATCTGATGTGAAGAGCCAACTTACTGGGAAAGACCTTGATGCTGGGAAAGACTGAAGGCAAAAGGAGAAGGGGCCTCAGAGAATGAGATGGTTAGATAGCATCACTGACTCTGGATATGAATTTGAGCAAACTTTGGGAGATAGTATAAGACAGAGGATGTGGTCCACTGGAGAAGGGAATGGCAAGCCACTTCAGCATTCTTGCCTTGAGAATCCCATGAGCAGTGTGCAAAAAGATATGACACTGAAAGATGACCCCCCTCCCCAGGATGGTAGGCGCCCAATATGCTACTGGAGAAAGTTGGAGAAATAGCTCCAGACTGAATGAAGAGACTGAGCCAAAGTGGAAATGATGCCAATTATGGATGTGTCTGGTGGTGAAAGTAAAGTCCAATTCTGTAAAGAGCAATATCGTATAGGAACCTGGAATTCTAGGTTCATGAATAAAGGTAAATTGGAAGTGGTCAGACAGGAGATGGCAAGACTGAATATCAACATTTTAGGAATCAGTGAACTAAAATGTATGGGGGCGGGAAAATTTAATTCAGATGACCACTCTTTCTACTAGTGTGGGCATGAATCCCTTAGAAGAAATGGAGTAGCCCTGATAGTCAAACACAATCTGAAATGCAGTACTTGGGTGCAGTCTCAAAAACAAGAGAATGATCTCTGTTTGTTTCCAAGGCAAACCATTCAGTATCACAGTAATCCCAGTCTATGCCCCAACCACTAATGCCAAATAAGCTGAAGTTGACCAGTTCTATGAAGACCTACAAGACCTTCTAGAACCAACACTCATAAAAGATGTCCTTTTCATCATAGAGGACTGAAATCCAAAAGTAGGAAGTCAAGAGATACCTGGAATAACAGGCAAGTTTGGCCTTGGACCAGGTCAAAGGCTAACAGAGTTTTGCCAAGAGAGTGCACTGGTCATAGCAAACACCCTTTTCCAACAACGCAGGAGACAACTCTACACATGGACATCACCAGATGGTCGATACCAAAATCAGATTGATGATATTCTTTGCAGCCAAAGATGGAGAAGCTCTATACAGTCAGCATAAACAAGACTAGGAGCTGACTGTGGTTCAGATCATCAGCTCCTTATTGCAAAATTCAGACTTAAACTGAAGAAAGTAGGGAAAACCATTAGGCCATTCAGATATGATCTAAATTAAATCCCTTATGATTATACAGTAGAAGTGACAAATAGAGTCAATGGATTAGATATGATGGTCAGAGTGCCTGAAAAATTATGGATGGAGGTTTATAACATTGTACAGGAGGTGGTGACTAAAACTGTCTCAAAGGAAAAAAAAAAAATGAAACAAGGCAAAATAGTTGTTGGAGGAGGCCTTACAAATATCTGAGAAAAGAAGAGAAGTGAAAGTCATAGGAGGAAGGAGAAATTATACTCAACTGAATGCAGAGTTCCAAAGAATAGAACGGAGAGATAAGAAAGCCTTCTTTAGTGAACACTGCAAAGAAATAGAGGAAAACAATAGAATGGGAAAGACTAGAGATCTCTTCAAGAAAATTAGAGATACAAGGGAGCATATCATGGACAGATGGGCACAATAAAGGACAGAAATGGTAAAGACCTAATAGAAGCAGAAGATATTAAGAAGAGGTGGCAAGAATATATGGAAGAACTGTACAAAAAAGGTTTTAATGACCTGGATAGCCACGATAGCTTTGTCAGTCACCTAGAGCCAGACATTCTGGAATGGGAAGTAAAGTGGGCCTTAGGAAACATTTCTAAGGAGGTGGAGGTGATAGAATTCCAGCTGAGTTTTTTCAAATCCTAAAAGATGATGCTGTGAAAGTGCTGTACTCAATATGCCGGCAAACTTGGAAAACTCAGCAGTGGCCATAGGACTGGGAAAGGTCAGTTTTCATTCCAATCCCAAAGAAGGTCGATGCCAACAAAGGTTCCAACTGTGACACAATTTCTCTCATTTCACTCACTAGCAAGGTAATTCTCAAAATCCTCCAAGTTAGGTTTCAACAGTACATGAACTGAGAACTTCCAGATGTACATGCTCGATTTAGAAAAGGCAGAGGAACCAGAGGTCAAATTGCCAACATCCATTGGATTGTTGAGAAAGCAAGGGAATCCCATAGAAACATCTACTTCTGCTTCACTGACTACACTAAAGCCTTTGACTGTGTGGATCACAAGAAACTATGGAAAATTCTTAAAGAGGTGGGAATATCAGACTACCTTACCTGCCTCTTGAGAATCCTGTATGCAGGTAAAGAAGCAACAGTTAGAACCAGACATGGAACAATGGACTGGCTCAAATTTGGGAAAGGAGTATGTCAAGGCTGTATATTGTCAACCTGCTTATTCAACTTCTATGCAGAGTAGATCATGCAAAATGCTGGGCTGGATGAATCACAAGCTGGAACCAAGATTTCTGGGAGAAATATCAATAACCTCAGTTATGCAGATAATACCACCCTAAAGGCAGAAAGTAAAGAGAAACTAAAGAATCTCTTGATGAAGGTGAAAGAGGAGAGTGAAAAAGCTGATTTAAAACTCAATATTCAAAAAACTAAGATCATGGAATATGATCCAATCACTTCATGGCAAATAGGTGGGGAGAAAAGGGCATCACTGACACCTTTATTTTCTTGGGCTCCAAAATCACTGCAGAGGGTGACTGCAGCCATCAAATTAAAAGGCACTTGCTTCTTGGACGGAAAACTATGACAGACCTAGACAGACTATTAAAAACCAGAGACATCAATTGCCATCAAAGGTTTGTATAGTCAAAGCTATGGTTTCTCCAGTAATCATGTATACATGTGAGAGATGGACCATAAAGAAGGCTGAGCACTGAAGAATTGATGCTTTCAAATTCTGGTGCTGGAGAAGACTCTTGAGAGTCCCTTGGACAACAAGGAGATCAAATCAGTCAATACTAAAGGAAATCAGTCCTGAATGTTCATTGGAAGGACTGATACTGAAGGTGAAACTCCAATAATTTGGCCACCTGATGCGAAGAGCCGACTTACTGGAAAAGACCCTGATGCTGGGAAAGATTGAGGGAAGGAGGAGAAGAGGATGATAGAGGATGAAATGGTTGGATGGCATCAGTGACTCAATGGACATGAGTTTGGGCAAACTCCAGGAGATAGTGAAGGATAGGAAACATGGCATCCTGCAGTTCATGGGGTCACAAAGAGTCAGACAAAAATGAATGACTGAACAACAACACAAATTCTGGTGCTTTCAAGACAAAAGGATGGTGGAAGGAAAGAGATTCAGGAGAGGTGAAATTCCTGAGACAGACATGTAGAGAGGCATTTAGGACCCCACTGTGAGGGTTCTAGTCCCTGCAGATATCTGACAAGACTGGGTCAGCACTTGTGTAGAGGAATGCAAGGTGATCAAAACTTATCATTGGATTTGGAGACACTCACAATCTGCTGTTAGAGATACACATGTCAATAAATGCTTGGGCTTCCCTGGTGGCTCAGAGGTTAAAGCGTCTGCCTGCAATGCGGGAGACCTGGGTTCAATCCCTGGGTTGGGAAGATCCCCTGGAGAAGGAAATGGCAACCCACTCCAGAATTCTTGTCTGGAGAATCCCATGGACGGAGGAGCCTGGTGGGCTACAGTCCACAGGGTCGCAAAGAGTCAGACACGACTGAGCTACTTCACTCACTGTCGATAAATAATTACACCACAAAACCACAAGGAGACTGGTTATCTTACCCAGAATCTTAAGACAGGTCTTATCTGAGGTGGTTCTGAGATGTGAGTAGGAATTCTGCAGAGGGTAGTTGAGGGCTTGAGAGGGCTGGGCAGTATGGTTGTGTTGTAAAGCATGGGTTACGGAAGGCGAGCTTAGAGAACAAAAAAGGACCATGTCGTGAAGGACCTTGTGCACTTTGTTAAGGTACCATGACCTTCTTCTGTGCAAGGCAGAATGCTCTTAAAGGGATTTGAATAGATTTGAAGGACTTTCAAAAACAAAGAATCTACCATTCTTTGTTAGATCCAAAATAGATTGTAGTTATCACTTCATGCTTTCCTTGAAGAATCTGAAGTGTTTATAACATGAATTGTTTCTGATACACCTGAAGAATGTTCTTAAAAACCTGCCATATCTTTTTTCAACAATTTTGTACTTTGTCTTTGTGTGTGTGTGTGTGGTGCAGGTAAACTCTTGAGTACCTGAACTTTCGTGTGAATGGGAAAACAAAGAAATTCTTCCTGTATATCTTTGAGCCACTTACATGTATTGTTCCTATGACACTGACAGAGATATACAAAGTTCTTTTAAGACATGATAGACTCTCCTAAGTGGGTGTGGGAGTAGTAGGAAGTAGGAAACTGGGTTTCCAGGGGCAAGACAGAATAATTCATTCATTCACTCATTCAACTGATGCACTCAGTTCTGTGCTAGGTGCTGTGTGGGATACAAAAGGAGCAGAAACTTCAGCTCTTATCCCTGAGGAATCCATATTTGACTTGGGAATATATGGAAGAAGAAGGCAATGTCAGTAAAATAAGACAGTGAGGTCTGATCTGTAGAGATGTGTTAAAGACATTTCAGTGAGATACAGGAAATCTTTCTGGATTCACAGTGTTGCTAGTTTTGAAGTGATAGACATAAATGGGGGGAGTGCAACCAGGGAGTGCAACCAGGGAGAATTGCATGCTTGAGGTAGGGCCAGGTGCATATGGATGATCTCATGTTGGAAGCCATCAGGATAAGCACCCCCAGTCCAGGAACCTGAGGCCATAAACAGAGAATCTTTGCTGGCATACATAGGAATTGCCCAGCAGACCAACACTCCCACACACGCCCAGAGATCCTATTGCTTCTTGTCTTAGTTTGTGCAGCTAAAGCAAACTAGGTGGTTTATAAACAACACAACTTTACTTCTCAGAGTTCTAGAGTCTGAGAAATCCAGGATAAAGCCATTGGGAGATTTGGTGTTTGCTGGTGTCAGAGGCAATTCCTGGTTTTTAGACAGCTGTCTTTCCTCTGTATCCTCACAGAGGAGGAAGGGAGGAGTTCTCAGGGGCCTCCTTTTTAAGGGAAGCCCTCTCCCTTCCCCTCCCTTCACTCTCTTCCCTGACAGCTCAGTTGGTAAAGAATCCACCTGCAATGCAAGAGACCTGGATTTGATCCCTGGGTTGGGAAGATCCCCTGGAGAAGGGAAAGGCTACCCACTCCAGTATTCTGGCCTGGAGAATTCCATGGACTGTATAAGTCCATGGGGTTGCAAGAGTTGGACATGACTGAGCAACTTTCACGTACTCACTCACTCACTCACTCCTTTGTTAGGGTGCAGCCTTTATAACCTATTCATCTCTCAAAGGCTCCACTTCCTAATATTATCACATTAGGGAGGGTAGGATTTTGACATATGAAGTATGGGGAGACACACGCATTCAGTCTATTGAACATCTCATTCCCCACCTCCAAGCACTTGGGCCTTGCAAGTTTGGGCCGCATGAGACAGTAGACTCTGGAACTAATAGCTATATCTTCATTACCTCTAACACCCACTCAAGATGAGGTGATAAATCGCCTCTTTCCTGAAGGCTCTCCATAATTAGAAGTTGAAACTACTCTTATATTTTTTAGTGCTTAGATAGATGTATATTCTTTTGCTAAACAAGAGTATCTTCCCCCTCAGACATTTGCCCTAGTTTTTATGTGATTGTCCACTCACTTATTGATGGACATTTAAGTTTCCTCCAGGTTTGGGCTATGGGCTATTCTGAAGAGAGCTGCTATTGACATTTGAAATATACAAGGTTTTTTTGAGGGCATATGTTTTCATTTCTCTTGTATATATATACCTAGGAGTGGAATTGCTGCGTCAATATGTTGAACTATTAGAAGCTGCCCAACAGTTTATCAGAGTGATTGAACAATTTTTCACTCTCAGCAGCAGGGTAAGAAAGCTAGGAATGGGTTTTCATGTGCCTCCCAGGTGGTGCAGGTGGTAAAGAACCCACATGCCAACGCAGGAAATGTAAGAGAGGCGGGTTCAATCTCTGGGTCAGGAAGATCCCCTGGAGGAGGGCATGTCAATCCACTCTAGTATTCTTACCTGGTGAACTCCATGGGCAGAGAAGCCTGGCAGGCTGCAGTTCATAGGGTCACAAAGAATCAGACACGACTGAAGCAACTTAGCACGCACACACTCCCACATAATCTTAGGTCTCAGAACTTCCCTGGTGGTCCAGTGGCTAGGACTCTGCACTCCTATTGCCAGGGGGGCACAAGTTTGATCCCTGGTCAGGGAACTAGATTCCTCATGCTACAGCTAAGAGTTTCAGTGCCGCAACTAAAAAAATCCCATGTGCCACAATGAAGACCTGACATAGCCAAATAAATGAATAAAAATTTGTAAAGTAAAAAAATAAAATAAAATAAAATCTGAAAAATAAAACAAAATAAAATATCTAGTATCATTGCAAAATATATATATATATTTTTTAAATCCTTCAGATCTCAGCACAAATATTAACCCTCAATTTTAATACCCAGTTCCCCTTTACTCATGTCAAATTGATTAGCCATATTCATTGTTTGAGTCTGTCTCCAATATTGACCTATTCTAAACTAACTGTGGTCTCTATCACTGTAGCCCCAAGGCCGAGCACACAGGAGTAGCTCAGTTGTCTGGCAGCTTATCTGCTCTCCTTTTGGTCTGCATATAAGGTTGTTATGTCCTGTTTTCTAATGATCATACACTTTCATTTCTAGCCACTCCCCTAGTCATAGTCCACTTTAGAGTTATACCAAGCTGTCTGTGGTGCCCTTTTCACCACTTTCTAGCCCTTTAATTCATTTGGCATGCTATTTCTTCTTAATAGGAGCACGCTTCTGTGCTCCATTGTCTTACTTTCTAATGACCTGTACCTAAATCTCATCTCTAATCTCCCCAGGAGCAGCTAATCGGCTCTACTTTAAGCCTCCACAGCAGCCTCCCTAGCCCCTTTGAGCCTATGATGTTTCCCCATCACTGTGACTGTAAACATTTCAAAGCAATATATCCTAAAATTTTGGGGAATCTGATTATAGCACAGGTTTCCCCCATGGAATTCAGTAAAGATTAATTAGAAAGAATAAATGACAACCCTCTGGGGACAGGTACTTTTAAAACTAGTGAAATAATTTCTACCCCTAAATGAAATGACTCTGTAGTATAATAAGACTGAGTGACAGAAGGCATAAATTTGCCTGAATCTTGTTTAGACTGGCATCCAGATACACGAGAAGATGTACTATAGTGAGAATATTTCTGGGGGGGGGGGGTTCCAGCATTTCCCCTGGGAGGGGAAACATGCAAGGCAGGTGGTAAGGACAAGGGAATCAGACAGGGGAGGACAGGCAGATTCAAGATGGAACACCTCAGATGCACCATGTGCCAGACTTAACCTTTTTCCTTTTGCAGTTCTGGTTGCCTGCAGCCCGTTCCCTGCCCAGCAACTAGAGTCATATTTCTAAATATGACTGAAGCCTGAGGTAGTATTCATGCTTGATACAGTATTCCTAATACTCTTCACTGCTTGCTCTTACCTACACTCTTCTCAAAGCATAGTCCATGGACCAGTGGTGTTGCCTCACTGGGGTCTCCTAGAGCTGCAGAATTTTGAGCCCACCCACCCAAACCTGCTGAAGCAGAGCCTGCATTTTACCAACATTCCCAGTAAAGCTTAAGAAAGTGCTGCCCTGTAGGAGCAAAAGAATGAAGGAACATTGTCGGCCTTGCTCTTCTCATTTTCTAGCCTTATGGCGTCAGTCTTCACCACATGCCTCCACATCTCTATTGAGCTGAACAACTTTGCAACTCCTTGAAGGTGCCTTGGTGGTTTTGGTTTTGTTTTTTGCAATAATACTGCACTTCCCTATCTTCTTCACCTAGGTATACCCATTCATCTTTTCAGACTTGCCCTCTCTGGAAACCTTTCTTGCTAGTGCCCATGGGTAGACAGAACTTTCCCATACTGCTCAGTCATTATCCACTTCCTCAACAGACTGAGACCTGGAAGGCAGCAGTGGCAATTCTTTCACTGTGGTATCTGCAGAGCCCTGGGGATTGTCAGGCATGCGATAGAGAGTCAGTAAAGATTTATTGCTAACTGATCCTAAACTCCAGTGGGGGCCCAGGTGCCATCTCTCTTCTGCTCTGGACTGGCTCTTCCCAATCCCATGTACCACTGGGGGTCCATCTCATGTGAGGAGAGAGATATAGAAGGCAATCTTCAATCATCTACAGCCCTCAATTTGAAATGACTTCATCTCTGACTTGAGAGGGCTACAAAGTTGCCTATGGAATGAATTAATATGTGTAAAGTTTATAAATTCAAATTAGTTGTCCTGGAACCAGTTACAAATGACTATGTACATCTCTTCTCCCTCTGCAGTCAGCTGCTAGTTTGAGACTAGCCAGGTATACTAATCATGTTTTTGAAAAATTCTGCATATTTTGATGTTTTGATATCCTAAAAATTGCCTTCTCAGGACCAGCCAACTTTTAAAGATAGCAAAGGCTTAGCTGAGAGAAGTGGAGCTTGCTCTCTATCAGACCTGCGCATTCCTACCTTAAAGAGTTGGGAGCCAGAAAACTAGAGAGCAACAATATAAGCTCAAAGTCCGCTGAAATTATCCAGGCTAGCCAGCCCTAAGCTGTTTACTGAATCCTGCTTTGCCCTTCCTGAGGAAACCCCAATCGAGCCCTGACTTGGGCTCTCCCTTCACTCTTGCTTCTGCTTCCTAACCAGGCTGGTGTTCGTTCTGTGACCCTCTGGTGCTGGCAAGGTGTATCTCTCATTTCGAGGGAAACTGTGATCCGTGACATTGACTTCCTGCTGCTGTCACTCAGTCATCTTCATAAATTCAGACCTGGGCACAGAACACCAGGTCACTATTGGTAAATGGTACAAACCAGGGCTCCCCCAACTCCCAGAGAGCTGGCCTAGCAGTTTATCTGTGGGTATGTGTATGCGCTGGTGCCACCAGAAAGTAAAGACCCAACAGCAGGGATGTTGCCTTACTTGCCCACCATTATAGCTCCAGCACAGAGTAGACCGACACAAATATTTCTTGAAGGAAGGCATGCCCAAGATAAGGCATGAAAGGACATTGGCTAAAATAGTGAATATAATTTAAGAGCTGAGCTAGTGCCCAGGGGAAAATTATCTGTAATTCTAAGCAAAAGCCCTCTGCTAAGGCAGAGGGCCAACAGCCTTGAAATATAGATGTGGGAACTCCAAAGACAGGGTCAGGTCCTGTCCTGAGAAAGTCTGGCAGCTGGACTTATGGAGACTTCCATCTGCCCAGGTCAGTCTCTTCACTGAGAGGGAGCAGTTCACTGACCACACTAAGTTTCAAATTCCAGATGGGACATTTTAGAACCTGCTCTATGACAATAAGCCCAGAAAAGCCCGTTAAGTGTGAGTGTCGAGGGAGGGGGTGGTGCTGTCTCCACTTTGACTATGCTATGTAGGCCAAAATCTGAGGGAAACCCACCGACTCTTTGCCTCTTGCTCATCTCTATTTTATTTTGCTTCAGGGGAGCAGAGGTGATGATGATGTTTGGTTTAGGCCCAAAGAAGGATAGATAAAATGAGTTTTATAAGATGCTAAAAGGATTCTGGAACCAATTCCAACGTGTGTGTGCTGGGGCATGGGGTGGATAACCCCACACATCTGAGCAATTCTCCAATATCAACTGGGTGTTTTGAACATAATTCAGCTGAATTTTGACAGTATCTGCCTGGATATATTGTCAGATCCCACAGGTTAAGGGTTCATCCTATAAGACTGCCTGCTCTCTACCCCCATTTCAGATACCAGTCCCAAGCCCAGGATGTCATCTGTGCTTCTGACTGACCAACAATAATCTGAGATTCCAAAGACCTACTCCTTGAACTCAGTTAAGTGGCTCATGATATGAAAAAGCAAATACATCACTTTGCCAACAAAGGTCTGTATAGTCAAAGCTATGGCTTTTCCAGCAGTCATGTATGGATGTGAGAGTTGGCCCATAAAGGCTGAGTGCTGAAGAATTGATGCTTTTGAATTTTGGTGCTGGAGAAAACTCTGAGAGTCTCTTGGACAGCCAGGAGATCAAATAAGTCAATCTTAAAAGAAATCAACCCTGAGTATTCATTGGAAAGACTAACGCTGAAGCTAAAGCTCCAATACTTTGGCCACATGATGTGAAGAGCCAACTCACTGGAAAAGACCCTGATGCTGGGAAAGACTGAGGGCAGCAGAGGATGAGATAGTTAGAGAGCATCACCGACTCAATGGACATGAATTTGAACAAACTCCAGGAGACAGTGAGGTACAGGGAAACCTGGTGTGCTGCAGTCCATGGGGTTGCAGAGTTAGACATGACTTAGCAACTGAAAAACAACAAAATGGCTCCCAGAACTCAGAAAAACATTTTACTTGCTAGCTTAACAGTTTATTACAAAACAATATGACTCAAAAACAGCCAGATGGAAGAGATGTGTATGACAAGGGATGGGGAAGGGTGTGGAGTGTTCATGCCCCTCTAAGTGCATCACGGTCCTTACATCTCCACATGCTCACTACTGGGAAGCTCCAAACCCACCCTTTGGGGTTTTTATGGAGGATTCATTACATAGGGGATGTTGGTTAAATCACTGGCATTTGGTCATTAATTCAACCTGCAGCGCCCTTCTCTCCCCAGAAATTAGGGGTTGGGACTGAAAGCTCCAAACCTTAATTCATGGTTGTTCCCCCTGGCAACAGTCCCCATCCTTAGGTGCTCTCCAAAAGTCACTACATTAATACAAATCCAGTAGTTGTAGAAAGGCACTTGTCATTAATATCAAGACACCCTTGTGGCTCTCAAGTGATTTTAGGAACTAGGGGAAAGGACCAAATATTATGACAAAATTGTTCTAATCCCATTGGAAATTTTTCTAATCACTTAGGAAGTTCCAATGTTTTGGGGATCTGTGAACAAGTAACCATGGACAAAGACCAAATATATATGAGAAATGTATTTGGTCATCTGAATGACCAGAAAATGACCAAATATATTGATACAAAAGAGGCAGCAGGCCCCAAATGTACTAACTGCATGTCACTAAATTGAGATTTAATATCTAAATTAATTACAATTTCAACCTCTCCCCAGAGTGGAATCTTAAACCAGTCAATCTGGAATTACTTGGTGAAGTGAAATGAAAGTCGCTCAGTCACATCTGACTCTTTGCGACCCCATGGACTATACAGTCCATGGAATTCTCCAGGCCAGAATACTGGAGTAGATAGCTTTTCCCTTCTCCAGGGGATCTTCCCACCCCAGGGATCGAACCTAGGTCTCCTGCATTGCAGGTGGATTCTTTACCAGCTGAGCTATCAGGGAAGAACCTAGTAAGCACTAGTAATATAATCTGCCTGTTAGGCCCCTGCTGTCCCTTAAAGGAAGGCAGCCTTGCCACAAACAATCCATTGTTTGCTGGTTACTTCCTTTTTCCATCCCTCTTCTGTCTATAGAAGTCTTCCATGGAGAAGGAAATGGCAACTCACTTCAGTATTCTTGCCTGGGAAATCCTACGGACCAAGGAGCCTGACAGGCTACAGTCCATAGTGTCGCAAAGAGTCGGACACAACCTAGCAACTAAACAAGTCACTGTATAAAAATTTTATATATTAAAAAATAAACAAATATAAAAGTCTTCCATTTTGTACAGGTCTTTGGAGCTCCTTTCTATCTGCTAGCTTGGATACTGCCTGATTCAAATTGACTTTTGCTCAAATAAACTCAAAATTTTAAATATACTTCAGTTTATCTTTTAATAATATATTTCTTATAAATCACAGCACTACAGATGTTATAAAGCTCTATCATTTTGTTCTTGAGTGGCAAATAAACTCGAGTCAAAACAGCCAGTTAAAAAAATTAGAAACCTGAATTATGGATTTGGAAATTCAAGGAGAAATTCAAGTGTTCAAGGAGAACACAACTACAGGTCCTACCTAACCAGGACCATTCCGTGGGTCCCTTCCCTCTGCTTAGTCCTTGAACATCTCTTTCCTTGGTGTTAAACCTTGTTTATTGAGCCTAGAGCCTTGTTGGATGCTGATGTCACCTCTGATGAGCCTTACATGAGTAATTCTTCCTGTGGATAGTGTCAACTGAAAAATAAAATGTATAACATGAAAGTTGTGAGTCAATGGCACCTCACTCCAGTACTCCTGCCTGGAAAATCCCATGGACAGAGGAGCCTGGTAGGCTGCAGTCCATGGGGTTGCAAAGAGTCGGACACAACTGAGCGACTTCACTTTCACTTTTCACTTTTGGAGAAGGAAATGGCAACCCACTTCAGTGTTCCTGCCTTGAGAATCCCAGGGACAGGGGAGCCTGGTGGGCTCCCATCTATGGGGTCGCACAGAGTAGGACACGATTGAAGCGACTTAGCTGCAGCAACAGCAGGGCAAAATGAGGACTACAGCCTAGGAGACAGCATCTCAGAGAGCTCTGAGGAACTGCTCCAAAGACATAGCGGGGGAGGTCGGTATATACGTGAACTGGTGAATGTATGCCATCAAGCACATGTCTTGGCAGAAGCTTGCTGCTAGTCATGAGGAGCAGATGTCACTGTTAATGATTTTAGAGCTTTTCTAGATATGAGGAGATGGAAGAATTGGGGCTCATAAAATCTTCTGAAAATATCTAACTATTTGAAGGCCTGTTCTGCCAGTTTCTCCCAGAGCGTAGCGTGCCTCATTCCTGATCTCCCCTCTGAACTCCTTTCAGTGTGTGTTGAAGATCAGCGACTGCAGTGGCTAGAGAGTTAATCCTTGTAGAGGTAGATGGCAAGTGACAATTTTTAGCTAACAGCAGTTCCCCTGCCCCCGCCCCAAATCTTTCACTCTCATACCTCCATCTATTCAAGGACACCAGCTGTGTTAGGTCCTCTGGTCCTGATTTGTTTCCAGCTTCCTCGAGTTCCTTTCTGGCCTTCTGCCAACTTCCCTGTACAATTTAAGGCCAAGCTTATTGGAGTTAAAACAATTTGTATTGTTTAAGAATGCAATGCTTTCCTACAAAAAGATGTGGAAATTCCAAGGGAAGATCAGGGAGGGGTGGGTGGGTGTTGAGTGGATGAATGAAGATAAGAAATTCACAGATGGAAGCATCTTGGGGATTCAGGGACATTTAGATATTGGAGGATAACCTTTTTCTGGGTGATTGGCTTTGGCCTGGATGCAGCTGCCAGGAAGATCCTTTTGGGAGTGGGGTGGTCAGTCTGAGGCCTCTTGTGGGTCCAGGTGAAGGCTCCCATTTGCCAAGGGAAACAGCTGAGTCTGTTTTTCTGGAGCAGGTTTTTGATGGGATTGGCTAAGAGATGTCAAAGATATATCATCTTATTTACATTTTGCAGGTGTCTGTTTTTCCCAGTAGCATAGGGATTTGGCTCCCTTCTCTTCTACCTGTGAGGCTGGGTGCCCAACTGAAACAGGGACTTCTATGGGCAGTGAGGATAAGATAAGGACAAGCCCTCTGCTGTGCCTGACTGCGTGACCTTTGGGCAGGAAAAGTGGACATGCAGCCACTGACCTGAGCTAGGATTATCAGAGGTCTGCTCTTCAACTGAGCAGCACCTGAGCTTTCAGCTGGGGAAATGAAAAAGCCATCGTGCCACATCTGTGTAAGTTTTCTTGACTACTCCCCTGGCATATGTAGTCTGCCCATGCGTTATCACTACCTGCAAATAGGCACATGGGCCCCACTCTCAGCATTTCAAGTTGAGACCCTGGCAGATTCCAGAGTGTGCCACATAGCAACATGTGGATGTTAATATCTTAGGGCATCCTTGTCCAGCCAGATACAGCACATGAAGAAAAGATAGAGTTGAAAGATGTGACCAAACTGAAAGTGCAAAGTCAAGGCCAGGGGTCCACTTCCCAAAGTCAGTCACTTGTTATCAGAAAGCTTGAGGTAGAGAGTAGGGGCAACTCAAGACAAACTCATGGCCACTATCTGGGACAAACCTCGTTAGGACCAGAGGGTGGGGTTTCTCAACATTGCCAGTCATATCCTAAGTCAGGTGGGGTGTGAGGGCTCCGGGAAGATGCTGATCATCTGCCCAGACAGCTCAGAGGAAAGGAGAAGCATGGGCTATTTACACTGTGTGCTTGATTTCTTCTTCTTTTGATTTTTACGACCTGGAGAACATTCTTGCTGGGATGCAGATATTTTTATTTCTTATTTTACTGAAGATCAATAAAAAGGCTAAGACCAAACATCACACTGTGCTTCTTCTGCCAGTTAGGGAGTGTGGAGTTGTGCAAACAAATCACCCTCTGAGCAGAACCCCCCACACATTCCAGCTTTCCAGATGTTTTGGGCCACAGACTAGGTGTAGGATGGAAACTGCTAACAGTTTTACAATTTTCAAATAGTCTTTATACTCAGAAATTAGTTGGAAAACTTTAGGTGTGTTGTATGCAAAGTAGTAAAGATGCTCAAGCACCATTTGGAGAAAAGGCAGTTGCTGTAACTTAAATGACATAGAGACTTTTAAAGTTAGCACAGAATACTGCAAGGGGTAGAATGAGAACTGCTCCAGCTATTTAGGAACATAATCTAGTCATGTCTAGAAAAATTTAAATTGCACATAGCTTCGTTCTAGAAATGTTGCATGTATAAATCTACTCCACAGAAATAAAAGTAACAGATTGCATAGTTGTCTGTACATTGATGTTTGTTATTTGCAGTGGTAGAAAACCAAAGACAACCTGAAGGTCCATCAACATGGAAATGATTAAATCAATCAGAGTCTAGTCCATGGTATAGAATATCATGCCACATCCTAAAGGACAAGTTAACTAACTAGGTGGCTGTTGCACTAGGGTGAAGGTGATAACACAGTGAGACAAACTGCAGAAGAATAAATGTGAGTTGTATGATTACAGTATTTTTTTAATATAAATTGATTTATTTTAATTGGAGGTTAATTACTTCACAATTCTGTATTGGTTCTGCCATACATCAACATGAATCTGCCACAGGTATACACATGTTTCCCATCCTGAAGCCCCCTCCCTCTCCCCTCCCCATACCACCCCTCCAGATTACAGTATTTTTTTTAAGTGATCAAACAAAAAACTATCTGAGCACAATGAAAGCATGGAGGCTACATCTCAGGCAGGAAGGAGAGTGGGTTGGGGAAGGCAGCAGGAGGCAAGAACCCCTAAATCATAGAAAAATGAAAAACGCATAGAACAAAGTTGAGCAAAAATTTAGAAATATATGATCACTTAAATTATTATTGCAAATATGTACATTTGTATATGCAAATGGTAAGGACCAGGAGGTTATAGGGCAAAATGAGAACACTGACAATCAGATGCTGGAACTGTGGGCAGTGTTTGGTTTTGGATTTCTGTTGTAATTTTAGTGCCATTTTTACAATAAACGTATTTTTAAAATGAATGCTTAGAAGAGACAAGAAATCAATGGTTGGTGAAATTATTCACTTTTAAAATGACTCCATCAAGAATAATTCAGAAATCCTTCACAATGTCTTATACATAGTAGGCACTTGACCAACCTTTGTTAAAGTGAAAAACTAGACTCACAAAGCCTTGACTGGATCTCATAATTCATAAACATGAGCAAGGATGTTCAAATAAATATGGAATCAATTTAAAGTTCCAATAATAAATTTGACATTTAAATCACTATATACCAATTCACTACACACCCACTTAAATCTGGTTTCTGGAACTATTAATGAAATGAGGAAAGACACTGGCTTTCTATGTAAAAACCTTCCAACTGTATCCTTGAGAAGAACACTGATTAGCAGTGGAGGTTCAGAACAAGAGGTACCATTATCAACACTCACATTTTAAAATACTTTGGATAAAATCATCTGACAATGCACATTTTTTCACCCATACAGACAATTGATAATACTCAGCAACTTTTATCACCAAATATGGTTCAACAACTCCTGAGGGTGGGGGCTGGGTACTCTGAGCATATCCTCAGAGAGCCTCTGGGGGCATCTTTTAGAGTATTAGATTCATTATTTTTATTTAAACTGTATTGATATTTTGTAATATAAATGTAGTTTAATGATAATTCTTAATTAGGGCATGTATGAATTCATTAATTGATCTTCTTAAATATATATTTTATTTTTAACCTTTCTACTGAGGAATTGTGTTTTTGAAGCTGTAAGTGGTTCATGGAAATGATGGCCCCTCACCAAAGTAGCAGTAAAAGAATGACTGGAGATTGTATGGAGCACCTGTATAAAGGGAATATATTTAAAGATGCTTGTATGCATGTATACCTAAAAACATGCACACACGGTTGGAGGAACATTAGAAAGGAAATTTATCATTTAGAAATAGTTTCTTAAATACATTAACTACTTCAGAGATGCGAGTAGCAAATGCTTATACTTCTTGTGAAAAAACATCTTTATGCCATAGATCTAGACTACTCCAGGAATCAAGCTGGTAATACTTCCTTACTAGGCAATATGGACATTTGTCTAGATTTTATTTATATTTTAGCTTAATTCTTTCATTATATCTTACTTTAATTAAACTAATTAACTTCCATGTAATAAGTTATCAAAAATGTGGCCATCGGCATCAATCATTTCGTATTTCCAAAAGTAGAAATGTACAGAGCAGGAATCTGGGTTAGATAAGCCAGGGTTGAATTATGGCTGATACTTTCTAACTACTTTACTATTTTATTTCTTGGAGCCTCAATTTTCTCATCTATACCAAGAGAATAACACTTATTACACCTACCTCTGAGAGTTGTCAGGAAGCATTGTGAAGTGCTTGGTATGGTCCCTGGCACATTCTTTTATCTGCTTACCAAACATTTATTGCATAATATGGTGGGCCAGATGCTACACCAGAGTTGAGAATGCAATGATGAACAAGCCAACTTTAGGTAGAACCTGGAGAGGATTGATACCCACACATTTATCAAATATAATCAAACACCTGAGTGAATACTTGGGAGTGCTATTTCAAGTGCTAAAGAATCAATCACACTGTTCTTTGGTACCTTCAGAACATGTGGAGTTTGGGGTTAGAGGAGAAGAACTGGAATAACTTGCTTATGGTTTGCTTGCCTATTGATCTCTGTGGCTGCCAACTTGCCTGCAAGCTTATTTCACAATAAACCAAATGAAAACCAGCAGGCAGAGCATCATGGGCTGGTCCAGAGTGACCTGAAGTCCTGCTCCCCTTTCCAACCAAAAGTCACAGTGCTTGATGGAGCAGAGCTCCCTGATCAGCTGCCACAGGACCCGCTGGTAAAGCTTGTTGTCTTGTTTCTCACGGGACAGTTCCTCTTGATTTGCCACCTGGGTGGCATTAATGCAGCTGGTGACAAACTTTTCCTTGGTGACATTGGCCTCGGAGCAGCCGTTGTAATGGATGCCGTCAGGAAACTGCCAATAGTTGGCCTCATAGTACCTATTGCCCTCCACTCCAAAGTTGATATCCAGCTTTCGGCCTTGCTTGATGAAGGCCCCTGGGCGGATTTCCGCAGTGTGGGCCTCCGTGACCTGGGAGGTACTTGGCAAGACCTTCCGGTTCCACTTGATTCTGTGCTTTATGCCTCTCGCCTTGACTGAGGAGAGTTGGCTAAAGAGCAGGACACAGACAATGGCCAACCAGCATCCACCCAGATGTTTCCTCATTGTGTCGGAATCTGCAACAGAAAAGGCTGGAGCAGTTAACTTCCTCAGTGGAGTTCTGAGTCTCCCATGTCCCCTCCTGTGTGTAGAAGACTCTTTGAGAGGAATGTCATTCTTGCACCTTTTACATTTTTCCTGAAACATAACTGTTTCCCCAGGCTTGGTCTGCATAGGGTTAAGTCAAAACCAAGTTTCTTGCTCTGGCCTGGAATTACACCATTCAGGATGGTGATCTTGGTTTTCTCAGACAGATCAGAAGTTGCAACAGGCAATTTGATTATTCATGGATATCTTTTCTAATCACATCCTGGGGAGAGTGGGGTCCCACCCTCCTCCCTCAACCAGCTTCTTATTGCACATACCATGCCAGCTGCTGACATTGCCTAACTTAATTCTCACATGGGGTAGATATGTTATTATCCTCACTTTATAAAAGTTGTATTGGGTTTCAGAAGTTAAGTAATTTTCCTGAGGCCACACAACAGCAGAGAATGGGGGCAGATTTGAATCCAGCTCTGTGATGCTTTTCCCAGGTACCCAAGGGCCATGTCCCATTACCCTTTTGAGCTGCTAAAGGGGATGGTGCTTTTGAGTCACTGGGCGTGAGGTTAAGTGAATAGCAGCTCTGATGGCCCCTCAGTTAAGTGAACAGCAGAGCCTGTGAAGAATTTCAGAGGAAATGAAATAAGAGGAAGAACAAGAGGGCTTGGGGAAGCACCAAGAGTCAATCTGGCCCCAAGACATCTGAAAGACTGCTGATGACCTCAGGAAATATCCCTCCTCCTTAAGGCCCCCAGTCTGGTAGTTAGTCACAACTGGTTCCTGAAACTACAATAGCTATTGTGGAACTCCATCTCTTAAGGTCAAATATTCAGGACATTCAGCACCTGGACCTTTGTCCATGTGGATCAGGAATACACAGAGAGTTACAATAGCAGAGCCTGCTTAGACGGTCTTCTAGGAGATTTCCTGAGTTCACCAGTGCCAGAGCTGAAGGAGGTTGACAAGTTTATCTTGCTTAGGCCCTAAGATACCCTCCCTGCAGTATTCCTTAAAATGATTAGTACTTCTTTGTTCAAAATATTCAACTCTAGTGTGACACAGCTTCTTATGCAGAAAAATAGGCAAAATGCAACCTAACTGCATGCACATCCACGCTTCTCTGGACTCCTGCAAAGAGGCCTCTGCTGACCTCTCTTTATATGCAGACATCACCTAGTCACTGTCCCAGGGTGGGCATGAGTGTGCCAGGCAGCAGCCTGAGCACCTAACCTTCCAGCATCCCATTCATCATTGCCCACCAATCACAGCGAGCTCAGACAAGCTTTCTTCAAAGAGATCCAAGAGATCCACACCCCTTGGTAGGAGAAGCTTTAAATAAGAATAATAGCATAAATTATGCATGCATCAAATTAAAAAATAAAAGCATAGAGACCTTGAGAAATAGATTAGTCTTCAGAGGCAAAGGCTTAAAAACAAAAGAAAATCCTAACCAGCCAACCCTTAAGCTAGCATTTTATTACAGCACCAAAACATAGACAGGAACCCCAGTGATGTTTGAATCTTCTCTCAAGTGTCCCCAGACTTGGGACCCATCCCAGGAGGTGAGATTCAAGAAATCACTGCATGGTTTGTAGTGGTATTAAAAATGAACAGCCCTGGCCACAGAAATGGTTATCACACATAAACTCTGCTCCCCACATACCTTAGGATCTCTCTGATGCACCTCTGGAGCCACGGGCACACTGTCCTCTTGTGCACCTTCTGCACATACTCCTGGACCTGCCTAGCTATGTAGGAGCTGCAGGGGGAGGTGCATTCCTGCTGCTTTCCAAATATGGGAGCCTTTCCCTCCTGGCAGGACCAATCAGGGGTTCCCAAGTACTTCTTTGCCTTGAGACAGATGGACCCTTTCATTACTCTTTACTAATAAACACCAATAAACACCATGTGAAGAACTTGGTAAAGTCCAGAAAGACTTGAGAGGTGACTTTTATTTATCTTATTTATTAAAAATATTTTAAACTTACTATTTCTGTTCGATTAAGGAGGATATAAATGAACAGCTAGATGAAGAGGTACACAGGGCATGCCTAGAAGGTTTCCAAGCACAAGAGTGTGGAAGCACATTCCCGTGGAGTGTGGGGTACATCACGCTTCCTGAATGTGAATTCACTGACCTGGAAGCTCTTTGAAACTCATGCCAGAATCGGGTGACAAATCAAATATTTTAATGAAAGATGTTCCTCTCACCCCTGTCACTCAGGAAGTTACAGGGTTTTGGAAGCTCTGTGCCAGGAACTGGGAATGAAGATCAAATATATATTTCTTACTATATCAAAATGTCAAAGCTGAACAGATAAGTGGCTGTATCTGTTCAAGGAGTCTGGTTAGGGCTATTTTAAGACTGATATTTGGAGAGGTGACTTTTAGATTGAAAAGAAAAAATGTTAGAAGGAAAATGCTTTTCCTTCAATATTTATACAAAGGTGTTTTATTTATTTAATTTTTAAATTTATTTATTTTATTTTTTAACACCAAAAACATTTTGTATTGGGGTATTAATTATGTTATTACCATATGTTCTGTAATGATTAGTTATGTTATTAACAATGTTCTGTAACTTTGAGCAGAGTTCCATGTGCTATACAATAGCCCTTTGTTGTTTATCTATTTTAAATATAGCAGTGTGTACATGACCTTCCCAAAGTCCCTAACTATCCCTTCCCCCCAGCAACCATAAGTTTCTAAGTCTGTGAGTCTATAACAGGGCACTTTAAACAATCCTTGTTGGTTATGCATACTGTCCTTCACCTAAAGACCAGTTTCAGAAGCTAAGAGTCCTTTGCTAGGCAGTCTCTGTGGGAAGGATCAGGTTGGGAAATGGGTGAGAAACCCATTGAACCTCATGACCCACAGCCTGGACCTACAGGGAATGAGGAAGCTTCTTCAGAGTAGCTTCCTTGGAAAGTAGGGCTAATGTTGGGTGGAAGACAAATGAGAGCACTTGCCAGAACTTTGGGTTGCTGCTGCTGCTGCTAAGTCACTTCAATCGTGTCTGACTCTGTGTGACCCCATGGACTGCAGCCCACCAGGCTCCTCCACCCATGGGATTTTCCAGGCAAGAGTACTGGAGTGGGGTGCCATTGCCTTCTCCGCTTTGGGTTGCTAGGAATGGTTAAACCAATGAATTATTCCAAAGGCCAATGAGGTGAATATTTATAGAAACCCAAGGGACAGAGACAAACGAAGATGAAACCCACACTGTTCAAAGATGGTGTGGATTGAGAGTGGGTTTCCTGAGTGCCTCTCTCCAGTGGTGCCCAAGCCTAGTGGGGAGAGACCTGGAAGATCTGCCTCATGTGGTACAACGGGCTGTGCATGGTTATCAGGTGAACACACCGAAGGGACTTACTTAAGTGTTCCTGTTAAAATCATTACTGCAACACCAAATCAAAAGTGACTTCTGGAGGTGAAACCGGAATGAGATTTACCTGTAAACAGAATACCATTTTCACCCTGAATATGACCCTATCAATGGTCCCCCAAATTCACTTCAAAGCCCTTTTTTGAACCATATTAAGTGGTTTCTTCTGGAATGACCAGCAGATGATGCCAGAAGAGTTTACAAAGACATTTCACCTTGGAGGTGGGAAACCCCAAATCAAATGCTGTCCCTGCAGGGCTTCTGCGCTAGGTGGATTTTTGGCCTCCACATGGACCTTTCTTTCTTCTCTGCCTCTGCCTTTAAATTTTATTCATTTTTCCTCTCTTAAAAAAGAAACTTTTTCATTTTCTTTCTAGAATCATAGATATTTTGGTTTTGTGGACATATGCACAAACACACATTATCAGTAGTGGAAAATTAGCACAAACTATTTGTGAAATGCAGAAGAGAGGAAGAAAAAGACTTAATATTTCACTATCCAGAGACAAATGCCAGTACATGTTTGTTCAACATAATAGATGCTTAGGGTAGTAATTAGGTTTGGGATGTTTAGAGCTGGGAAGGACTCAGAATCCTCTAGTCCAGCTCCTTCACACTATAATGTCATGGGGCCCAGATAGTCCCAAGGTCACCCACCCAGGAGGCTGTGTTGCCCCTGCAGGCCCATTGCCCTGTTCTGAACTCCGTGTTCTGTCCACCCTGCCTGTCCCCATCTGTCGCAACCACCTCCAGGGCCCCTCCCCTCCAGGCCTTCCCCTTCTTTCTTTTCCCTTTCAGAGGAGGACTTTGCCCAGAGGGTTGTGGGAGGTTGGTTTAGAGCTGATGAGGCTGCAGATTCCTCTTGTCAGTGAACAAAAGGCTGTTCTTGGAGGCACAGAGGAGTGTAGAGGGCTGTGAAACGTTTGAGACGATTGGAGGAGCCCTGGAAGCTACAAATGAAGCGAGAAAACTGTTAACCAGATACAGAGTGCAGAACGGCTCTGATTCTGCCCCACACCCAGCTGATGAACAAACAGCCAAGGAATTAGTGAGAGAACATTAGTTTCTTCAAATGAGCTGAAAGGCCAGGGCTGGGTGAATTGTGTCTTCCACGCTTGAAAATTATAGTAAGACAATAATAGAATTTTGATCATATTTGAGAAAACTGGGAGAATGAGACTGATTCCACCGAGTTGGGCGCTCCATGACACAAAGACTGTGATGTATTTCTCTCCAACATTGTTGTCAGCCAAAATCTGGCCTTTCTCTGCCCACCAAAGCTGAATAAAATATGTGGAGACAGAGTCTGAAGGTAATAGAAAGTTGACTTTAATTCTCAGCCAGTGGCAAGGGAAATACAGTAGGCTCATGCCTCAAGACTTTGCTCCCCACTCCATGAGGAGTCTAGGGGCTTATACAAGATGAGGGATCGCAATCAGGAGTCAACGATGAGGAACAAAGGTGTTAGGATCTTGCCAAAAATAGTCATAGGCTGGCAGCAGTAACCCAGTAATTGAGTCCGGCAGCTCTGCGGCTCTGTGGCCTTCCTTCTCATATGTAACTACATGGGTAAAGGAGTGTTATAAGGGTAAGCAAAGGATAATAGGTGCGAAATGTAATTCCTGCAGAATTAGGGGGCCGAAAAGCAAACTTAGTTGCAGACATGCAGAGTTAGGAGCAGTTAAAATTAAAAAGAAACTAGGAATGTTCAGGTCTGCTCAATGTTCTGTTTACCTTTTTTGTTCTCAGGAAAGGGAAAGAAAAAACTCTTTCCTCTTTTTCCTTTTCACTGAAACAATACAAATAATCAAAAATTATGTGCATTAAAAAAAAAGCAAAACAGGGAAAGACTGAGTTTTAAAATGCATGAAGGGATTATTATTATATCAATTCTATGTTTGTTAGATCTTGGGCCTTTTTGAAAACATTTAGAAATAAATAAAGTGATCATTAAGATAGAAGATGCCATGGCAAAATCACTGTATACAGAAAGGTTAGTGTGTGGGAAGATTACCCACCATATCTTGGCTTCTTGAAATTTATCAAGTGTCTGTTATGTGGGAGAGCATAGAGATGAATAAGGCAGCTAAAGTAGCTCATGACCTAATGATAAAGAAATGTGTTTTGGAAAAAAATACTTATTAGATAGCTGTGTAGTTGTCTAAACAGCCATACTCAATTTTTCTTTTTATTGAAGTCTACTATACACACAGGGGGCTTCCCTGGTAGCTTAGCTGGTAAAGAATCCACCTGCAGTGCAGAAGACCCTGGTTCGATTCCTGGGTCAGAAAGATCTACTGGAGAAGGGATAGACTACCCACTCCAGCATTCTTGGGCTTCCTTGGTGACTCAGCTGGTAAAGAATCCACCTGCAATATGGGAGACCTGAGTTTGATCCCTGGGTTGGGATGATCTCCTGGAGAAGGGAATGGCTACCCGCTGCAGTATTCTGGCCTGGAGAATTCCATGGATTATATAGTCCAGGGGGTCACAAAGAGTCAGACACATCTGAGCAACTTTCACTTTCAGTTTAATACACACAGAAAGCCGAACATATCCTAAGTATACAGCATTGTGTATTCTTACAAACTGAATCCACCCATGTAATGAGCACCAAGATTAATGAGATGAACATGACAAAGTCCAAAGCCTTTTATCTTCCCATCCGGTCACTGCCCCTTCCCTATACTGACCACTGTGCTGACTCCTTATACCGCAGATTAGTTTTGTCTGCTTTTGTACTTCATATAAATAGAATTATTGCAAAGAGCTGGACGTGACAGCACACACAAGCGTGAAAAACATGCTCATAAGTAGGAAAAAAGGGAACTACTGAAGTACTGAAAATAGGGAACTACTGAAGGAGTAACGGCATGAACTCTGTGTTTTAAGTTGATCCAGAAAGGACTGGAGTGTGAAGGCAGATGGGCTTTAGGAAGCATTGCTACAAAGCTAGTGCAGGTGATGGAATTCCAGCTGAGCTATTTCAAATTGTAAAAGACAATGCTGTCAAAGTGCTGCACTCAATATGTCAGCAAATTTGGAAAGCTCAACAGGCCACAGGACTGGAAAAGGTCAGTTTTCATTTCAAAGCCAAAGAAGGGCAATGCTAAAGAATGTTCAAACTACCTTACAGCTGCACTCATTTCACATGCTAGGAAGGTTATGCTAAAAAACCTTCAAGCTAGGCTTCAGCAGTATGTGAACCGAGAACTTCAAGAAGTACAAGCTGTGCTTGTAAAAGGCAGAGGAACCAGAGATCAAATTGTGGGCACTCATTGGATCATAGAGAAAGCAAGGAAATTCCAGAAAAACATCTACTTCTGCTTCATTGACCACACTAAAGCCTTTGACTGTGTGGGTCACAACAAACTGTGGACAATTCTTTAAGAGATAGGAGTACTAGATTACCTTACCTGTCTTCTGATAAGCCTGTATACAGGTCAAGAAGCAACAGTTAGAACAAGACATGGAACAACTGACTGGTTCCAAATTGGGAAAGGAGTACGAAAAGGCTGTATATTGTCACCCTGCTTATTTAACTTCTACACAGAGTACATCATGTGAAATGCCAGGCTGGATGAAGCACAAGCTAGAATCAAGATTGCCAGGAGAAATATCAACAACCCCAGATATGCTGATGATACCACTCTAATGGAAGAAAGTGAAGAGCCTCTTGATGAGGCAGAGGAGAGTGAAAAAGCTGGCTTGAAACTCAGCATTCAAAAAACTAAAATCATGGCATCCAGTCCATCACTTCACGGCAAATAGACGGGGAAAATGTGGAAGAAGTGACACATTTTATTTTCTTGGCTTCCAAAAATCACTGCAGATAGTGATTGCAGACATGAAATTAAAATGCTCTTGCTCCTTGGAAGAAAAGCTGTGACAAACCTAGACAGCATAGTAAAAAACAGAGACATCACTTTACCGACAAAGGTCTGTATAATCAAAGCTATGGTTTTTTCAGTAGTTATGTATAGATGTGAGAGTTTGACCATAAAGAAGGTTGAGTACTGAAGAATTGATGCTTTTGAATTGTGGTGCTGGAGAAGACTCTTGAGAGTCCCTTGGACTGCAAGGAGATCCAACCAGTCCATCCTGAAGGAGATCAGTCCTGGGTGTTCGTTGGAAGGACTGATGCTAAAGCTGAAATTCCAATACTTTGGCCACCTCATGCGAAGAGTTGACTTATTGGAAAAGACCCTGATGCTGGGAGAGATTGGGGGCAGGAGGAGAAGGGGACAACGGAAGATGAGATGGCTGGATGGCATCACCGATTCGATGGACATGAGTTTGAGTGAACTCCGGGAGTTGGTGATGGACAGGGAGGCCTGGCGTGCTGTGATTCATGGGGTTGCAAAGAGTCAGACATGACTGAGTGACTGAACTGAACTGAACTGAACTGAACAAAGGCTGAAGAGGTTGGTTCCAGAGGCTGGGTCTGTGATGGCCTTCAGGCAGGAGAAAATTGAAGCATTATCAGGACAATTCATATTCGGTGGGAAAATTGGTGGTCAAGCTGCAGAGCCAAACAAATTAACCATGCAGGGAGAGGTCACTTGATGTTAGTGGCTTTATCGGGATGAGATTCACCAGCAGGTGGGAATGCTTTTCCAACATTGTGAACAAATGCTTTTATTGAAGCACAACATGTATATGGAAAAATGTACATTTCATAAGTGCAGGGTTCAATAAATTTTCACAAAGTAAACAACCTTATGTAGCCTGCAGAATATTCTAAACCCTTACAACCACACCCACCCACCCATCCAATGGTATGCTGTCCTGACTTCTAATGTTCAAGCTAGTTTCACCTGCTTTTGTATTTTGCACAAATGGAAACATGAGTGCTCTTTTATTGCTGGCTTTTTTGCTCATCATTATGTTTGTGAGATTCATCAGTGTTGTTGCCTAGAAGTGTTATTTTTCAGTTCTCATTCCTGCATGATATATGGTTATATGAGTAGATCACAGTTTATCTCTTCACCTCTTGATGGATATTTGGGTTGATTCTCGCTTGGACCTATTTATAAATGCAGGTGCTTTGAAAATTCTTATGTACATCTCTTGGTGAACATAGCTCTCATTCCTGAGGCAAAACCCTCAGGGGCAGAGAGGCTTGGTCATCAGATACATGTCTTTTCAGCTTTAGTTTTTACTAAAACTGCAGCTAAACAGTTTTCCAAAGTTGTTCAACAAATTTATATACATCTGCATGAGAGGTCTCCCAGGTTCCTCACGTTTCTGTCTGCTGCATGCTGGCCCCACTGTGAAGGAGACTTCTTTTAATTCTTCCCACCATTATGGGAATGGTGCTCAATGGAGAAGTTTTGCTGCATTGTTTAATAAACAGTAACAACAGCTTGGTAAATAATAGCAGAGTTAAGAACAAAGTATAAAGGTTAGGAGATTAGGCCTAACTTTGTCCTGCTAGTTGCAGGGGTTCTTAAATTGGCAAGGGGCAGTCCATGGATAGAATTTGGAAGATTCATGAACTTGGGAAAACTATCACATCTTTATTTCCACTAACCTCTACCTGAAATGCAGACTTTCCTCCATGAAAAGTGCAGATAGTAGACACAGTATCATTAGCTATACCTGTGACCATAACCGACTAGAATCACAGATGTTTTCAGGTCACATTACAGGAAGGGCGACCAACTGTCCCAGTTTGCTAGGGAGTGAGGAGGCTCCTAGGACATGGGATTTTTCAGTGCTAAAATGAGAAGTATGAGGCAAACCAGAACAATTTGATCACCCTGATTCCAGATTTAGCAAATCTCTAAATATTGTCTATACTTACACTTATCACATGAGGTCATTAGGCCTGCTAGTAGATCTTATTTAGTGACTTTATAGATATTTACATTTAATCAGTGTAAAAGTGTTTTGATAACTCTATTTCAGCATAATTGGTTTCCTGTATAACCTCTATATTTTATGAATTTAAAAACATTATTCTGAGTAAGGTCCATAGGCTTCATCAGACTCACAAAGAGGTCTGGCAGGGAAAGACATTTCAGCTGGGTCTTGATGTATAAACAGGAGTTTGTCAGATGGAGAGGGGGCAAGGAAGACATTCCAGGTGGAGGGAACAACATAGGAAAAGAAACAGAAGGCTTCCCTGGTGGCTCAGTGGCAAAGAGTCCACTAGCCAGTATAGGAGACACGGGGTCAATCCCCAATCTTGAGGATCCTACATGCTACATGGACTACTTAAGTCCATGTGCCACAACTACTGAGCCTGTGCTCTAAAGCCCGGGAACTGCAACTACTGAGACCATGTGCCTCAACTACGGAGCCCTGCTGAGCCCTAGAACTTGTGCTCTGCAACAAGAGAAGCCACTGCAAGGAGAAGCCCATGCACTGCAACTAGAGAGTGTCCTCCCGCTCTCCACAATTATAGAGAAAAGCCTGCACAGTCACAAATAAATTAAAATTAAAAATTTTTTAAAGGAAAAGGAAGGGAAGCATCTTAGGAGTGCCTCTAAGGTACAATAAGGTAAGAATTCATGATGTGTTTGAATACAGTTTTTAAAATTAGGCTTGAGGAACTGACGGTAGTTGGGTGTGATTAATAATATTTGTAAGCCACAAAACAGCCCCTTGGCTCAGTTTATATGATGCTAGGTGCCAGGCAAGGGTTATCAGAGTGTAGAGGAAGTGGTGATCATTTTGGTGGAGGTCTGCAGAGATAACTGCTTAGAAGGGAAACAATGAGACTAGTTTTGGGGAAGGAAGTGAGGATGGGCAAGATAGGTGTGCTTATTTTAGGTGTGCTTATGACACCACCCTTATGGCAGAAAGTGAAGAGGAATTAAAAAGCCTCTTGATGAAAGTGAAAGAGGAGAGTGAAAAAGGTGGCTTAAATTTCAATATTCAGAAAACTAAGATCATGGCATCCGGTCCTATCACTTCATGGCAAATGGATGGAGAAACAATAGAAACAGTGAGAGACTTTATTTCTTTGGGCTCCAAAATCACTGCAGATGGTGACTGCAGCCATGAAATTAAAAGACGCTTACTCCTTGGAAGGAAAGTTATGACCAACTTAGATAGCATATTCAAAAGCAGAGACATTACTTTGCCAACAATGGTCTGTCTAGTCAAGGCCATGGTTTTTCCAGTGGTCATGTATGGATGTGAGAGTTGGACTGTGAAAGAAAGCTGAGCACAGAAGAATTGATGCTTTTGAACTGTGGTGTTGGAGAAGACTCTTGAGAGTCCCTTGGACTGCAAGGAGATCCAACCAGTCCATCCTAAAGGAGATCAGTCCTGGGTGTTCGTTGGAAGGACTGATGCTAAAGCTGAAACTCCAGTATTCTGGCCACCTGATGCAAAGAGCTGAGTCATTGGAAAAGACTCTGATGCTGGGAGGGATTAGGGGCAGGAGGAGAAGGAGATGACAGAGGATGAGATGGCTGGATGGCATCACTGACTCGATGGACATGAGTTTGAGTGAACTCCGGGAGTTGGTGATGGACAGGGAGGCCTGGCGTGCTGTGATTCATGGGGTCGCAAAGAGTCGGACATGACTGGGCGACTGAACTGAACTGAATGGAGGACCAGATTGCCACTGAGAGGGCTGTAGGGAGGAAGGCACAGAGAGGGATAACTGACATCTTTAGTGTTCTGCTGGATTTCTTTCACAATTGTTTCTGTGCTGCAAATTTTTCCATATGACTCAGTTTTGTGGTCTGTAGGAAAGGCTAATACTGAACAATGCATTCTCCTTTCTAGCCCTGAATGGTGGTCATTGTAAGGGGAACGATTCATCCTGCAGATATATCTCTACTAGCAGCTCACAGACCACATCCACCTCTACCATAGATGTCCTTGATTTCAAGGGTTTTTCAAGGGATGGAAAAGATCTTCTCAGCCATTCACTTTAGCTGCCATATGAAAACACTAAAAATTTTTCAACTACATGAACTAATGCCCCTCTCCCATCTTTTCTGATCTCCTGACCTCAAGTGGTCAGGAGAATTGAAGAACCAAAGAACTGATGCTTTTGAACTGTGGTGTTGGAGAAGACTCTTGAAAGTCCCTTGAACCACAAGGAGATCCAACCAGTCAATCCTAAAGGAAATCAGTCCTGAATATTCATTGGAAGGACTGATGCTGAAGCTGAAACTCCAATACCTTGTCCACGTGATGCAAAGAACCAACTCCTTTGAAAAGGCCCTGGTGCTGGGAAAGATTTAAGGCAGAAGGAGAAGGGGACAACAGAGGATGAGATGGTTGGATGGCATCACCAACTCGATGGACATGAGTTTGAATAAGCTCCAGGAGTTGATGATGGACAGGGAAGCCTGGCGAGCTGTAGTCCATGGGGTCGCAAAGAGTTGGACATGATTGAGCAACTTACAGAACTGAACTGACCTGACCTCAAGTGGAAGTGACATATAGGTATGAAATGACCAACAGGGAAGGAGAATCAGATAAAAACTTGGGAGGAAAAACCAAATGAAATGAGCACCAATAGAGGAAAAACCAAAACATCAGATGCTTTATTCAGATGGGTTCTTAAATGATATAGCAAGGCCCCTGAACAAGGAAAGCAGGTCAAAGTAAAAAAACATGGAGGTACGGAAGGGTGGGTCCTTAATCATCTGTGTAACTTCTCTACTCAGTGGAAAAGAAACAACTGGGCTACCTCTGCTGGGCAGATTGAGAAGTCCAGAGAAATGCCATCCTTGGGGAAAAGGGTAAAGTTTCCACCAGGTGGATGAAAGTTGTTGCAATAGTTTGCTGGAGGAGTGACTTGTAATGTAATAGAAAAGGCAGTCATCACAAAAACTGGTGCAGGAAACAACTTCCAGGTCCTCCAATTGTTTATCAAAGATCATAGTTTTTCTTGAGGAAATTTCAGGATTTAATGTTGAGTAAAGGGGGTTGAGCTTTTGCCACATTATTTACCTGGTAACAGTTTTATTTTACCGGGTAACAATTCTGTCACCTCTTGACACCAGCATGTCCTCTAATATAACATATTGCAGGAGGGGCAAGCAGGTTTTAAATTCAACCACTTTGTGGTTAAATATTGTGGTGCTCACCTTTATAGAGGCAGAGAATTTTGTATAACATGTTTCAGCTTTCATTGAATAGGCTTTGATTCTATGGCTAGAAAAGGCTTTGGACTCAAGGCTTTTAGGAGAAAAACAAGTGGGTTGAAATATTCTTATAACAGATTAAATTTCAAACAAATGCTCAAATCTCCCTCTACCCATTCATCACTTCTATTCTTAGGTAGGTAATTCTATGTTTAAAATTTTTTTCATTTAAATATAATTCAAATACCATGAAACTCACCATTTCACACTGTACAATTCAGTGATATGTAGTCTACTCACAAAGCTGTTCATTGTCACTATCTCTTATTCCAGAATATTTGTGTCATACCAGAAGAAAAGCTCACATTCATTCAAAGTCACTTCTCATTACCCCTTCTTTCCAAGTGCTGGCAATGAATAATCTACTTTCTGTCTTTATGGATTTGACTACTCTGGATATTTCATATAAATGGAATCATGCAATATTAACCCTTTCGTGTCTGACCTTTTTTCACTTTAGCATCATGTTTTCAAAGTCTGTTCATATTATAGCATAGATCAGAACTTCATTCAGTTTTTTGTGGTTTACTCTTGTCACTCTGGAGGGCATAAATGCTCCTCAATTTGATGTTATGGTTTGATAATTGCAAACTAGGAGACACTGAATAAGATAATGTCTCTGCTGTTCAAGTACCCTTCAGGTGATTTTGTCAAAAGAAAGGTTATAGCTTTCACAGGGCATTTTCCATAACTTGGCTGGACAGAGCCAAACAACCCAACCTGGTTTATTTATTAAGTTCTTCTTCTGGCAGGTTCTGAGGAATGTGGCTGCCCTAGCTGTGGGAGTCAGATGTGCAGCAGAGCCAGAGTGGGCCTCCTCCATTGGTGGCAGTGAAAAATCATTCTCCTAAAATTCTCAAAGCTGAGAATTCTGATACATTAACCAGGGGAATCTGGGCTTGACTGAGTATATCCTCATTGATCAAAGATCCAGAGATGTTTCTTGAAGAAACATTAGCCCTGCCTGATGGCTTTAATTGAAGGTGGGAAACCTTTCCTTTGGACTTTCCTGATGGCTCAGCAATAAAGAATCTGCCTGCCAATGCTGGAGACACAGTTTTGATCCATAGATTGGGAAGATCCCCTGGAGAAGGAAATGGCAGCCACTCCAGTATTCTTGCCTGGAAAATCCCATGGACAGAGTATCCTGGCAGGCTATAGTCCGTGGGGCTGCAAAGAGACACAGCTTAGCAACTAAATGATAACAGCAATAACCCTCTTGGGCTAGTCTGGTCCACAACAATAGGCTCAGTGTTTGCCTGATACCATGGAAACAGCAAACGCACAATGTTTTGTCACCTCCTGGCAGGCAGTATGGAGAAGGCAATGGCACCCCACTCCAGCACTCTTGCCTGGAGAATCCCATGGATGGAGGAATCTGGTGGGCTGCAGTCCATGGAGTCATTAAGAGTCGGACACGACTGAGCGACTTCACTTTCACTTTTCATTTTCATGCATTGGAGAAGGAAATGGCAGCCCACTCCAGTGCTCTTGCCTGGAGAATCCCTGGGACAGGGGAGCCTGGTGGTCTGCTGTCTATGGGGTCACACAGAGGCAGACATGACTGAAGTGACTTAGCAGCAGTAGCAGGAAGGCAGTATAGAGAAAAGATTCTTCAGATTGGTTGGAGAGAAAAGACATGGTTGGAGAGAAAAGGCCTCCTTGGAGGGCTGGAATAAAAGGAGATTCAGAGACATGCAGGGGGATGGGAGAAACATGGCTGGACAAACAAGAGAGTGTCTCCTTTTTTACTGAGTTCCTGGTCTAGACAATGGGAAGACCACCTGGGTAGGCCTGGAATCTGTGGGGTTCTCCCTGCACATTGAAGCTGGGGCCTTGGGAAGATGAGCTGGGCCTAAATGAAACCTGAGTGGGAGCATTCCATATGTGGGCAGATACCATGAGCAGGGTGATGGGCGAGACTAGCATTCAGAATTTGGCAGCATGAGGGGATAGAATCTTGCCAACTTTCTATAGTACCCCTTAAATTATAGCTAACACTCAGTTTTATGTCAATTAATTCATAATCAGTGTATCTCTAAGCCAGGTGTGTTTGCTGTGTATTTGACTGTGTGGATCACAATAAACTGTGGAAAATTCTGAAAGAGATGGGAATACCAGACCACCTGACTTGCCTCTTGAGAAATCTGTATGCAGGTCAGGAAGCAACAGTTAGAACTGGACATGGAACAACAGACTGGTTCCAAATAGGAAAAGGAGTACGTCAAGGATGTATATCGTCACCCTGCTTATTTAACTTATATGCAGAGTACATCATGAGAAATGCTGGACTGGAAGAAACACAAGCTGGAATCAAGATTGCCAGGAGAAATATCAATAACCTCAGATATGCAGATGACACCACCCTTATGGCAGAAAGTGAAGAGGAACTCAAAACCCTCTTGATGAAAGTGAAAGAGGAGAGTGAAAAAGTTGGCTTAAAGCTCAACATTCAGAAAACAAAGATCATGGCATCCAGTCCCATCACCTCATGGGAAATAGATGGGGAAACAGTGGAAACAGTGTCAGACTTTTTTTTTTTTTTGGCTCCAAAATCACTGCAGATGGTGACTGCAGCCATGAAATTAAAAGATGCTTGCTCCTTGGAAGAAAAGTTATGACCAACCTAGATAGTATATTCAAAAGCAGAGACATTGCTTTGCAGACTAAGGTCCATCTAGTCAAGGCTATG
The DNA here is from genome assembly GCF_042477335.2 of Ovis canadensis. Taxonomy (NCBI): domain Eukaryota; kingdom Metazoa; phylum Chordata; class Mammalia; order Artiodactyla; family Bovidae; genus Ovis; species Ovis canadensis. The sequence continues at coordinate 62,022,863 of NC_091257.1, read as the reverse complement.
GTTTTTCCAGTGGTCATGTATGGATGTGAAAGCTGGACTGTGAAGAAGGCTGAGTGCCGAAGAATTGATGCTTTTGAACTGTGGTGTTGGAGAAGACTCTTGAGAGTCCCTTGGACTGCAAGGAGATCCAACCAGTCCATCCTGAAGGAGATCAGCCCTGGGATTTCTTTGGAAGGAATGATACTAAAGCTGAAACTCCAGTACTTTGGCCACCTCATGCGAACAGCTGATTCATTGGAAAAGACTCTGATGCTGGGACGGATTTGGGGCAGTAGGAGAAAGGGATGACAGAGGATGAGATGGTTGGATGGCATCACTGACTCGATGGACATGAGTCTGAGTGAACTCTGGGAGATGGTGATGGACAGGGAGGCCTGGCGTGCTGCGATTCATGGGGTCGCAAAGAGTCAGACACAACTGAGTGACTGAACTAAACTGAACTGTGTGTGGGATGAACGTTATCTGGCTTAGAGTTTTAGCTCTTCATAAATATGAGCCAAACTAAACAAATTTGTTTGGTTATGAAGCTCTTTGTGTGAGCCATGGGGGCATGGTGGCTGGGTTTCAGGGTCTGTATCCAGAATGGAAGCATTTTTGTTTGCTCTGCAATGGGCACTATGAGATAGGTACCCTTGGCAATCCTAAGTGGATTGGTGGGCAGTGGCTCAGTCTATTGAAGGAATAGTGTGATCCTGATAAAGGAATAGGACGTGACTGTGAGGCTGCCATTAAGGTTGTCTTAGTCTTGGGACTGCCTTTGAGCTCTCTTGAGAATTACACTAACATACTGCTATGACATTTCTTGATAGGTGTTGAAGTCATAGCCCTTAATACCTCAAAAAAATGACTGTATTTGGAGTTAGGGCCTTTAAAGAGTTAAAGTTAGGTTAAAATGAAGCCATTAGGGTGAGCCCTAATCCAATTTGAGGAGTGATGACTTCACTTTCACTTTTCACTTTCATGTACTGGAGAAGGAAATGGCAACCCACTCCAGTGTTCTTGCCTGGAGAATCCCAGGGACAGGGGAGCCTGGAGGGCTATAGTCCATAGGGTCTCAAAGAGTCGTACGTGATAGAGCATCAACTGGTCCTTATAAAAAGAGATTAGGTCCTTACAAAGAAGAAAGACTGTGGGAAGATCTAGGGAGGCCTTCTACAAGCCAGAGAAGAAACCAACCCTGATGATACCTTAATCCCAGAAGAGTGAGAAAGTAAATATCTGTTGTTTAAGCCACTCAATCTGTGGCACTTTTTTTTTTTTTTTTATGGCAACCCCAGCAAACTAATCAAGATGGTATATTCAACAAGAAAGGCAATGAAACAAGGTCCTATAAAGTTTTCTTAAATGATTAGGTTGAGTAAGGGTGCTAAAGAATAGAATTACTGAAAACGTTTATCTTTACTCGATATAAAGATTAAGATAGTGATCTTGCTTTTGTTTGTTTATTGTTTGTTTTTAGAGAAGGAAGGAGGAAATGGGCAGATTTGCCAGGACAGTTAGGGAGAAAGAAGCCGCCAGTCCCAATCATCCTGGTAGCCTCCAGCCTAGGGGCTCTGGCAGGAGGTGACATGTATGTGTTCTAGGGGTTAGGGAACTATGGTTTTATTAGAGAGGGCCACTAATCTATGACCCCTGGCTATAGGTCACTTCTGAAATAATATGAAAGAAGTGTGTAGGGGACAGTGAGTGATGAAGGAATCAAATAGGGTAGGAGGCATTTTAGGCTGAATTTGCTTTTAGGATTTCTGACCCTTCCTTCAGGTTCCCCTTGGATTCAACTGAGTCCCCTCAAGCTGGAGCCCTGCAGAAGACCAGGGGGTGCCCTTGACAGAGGCCATGAGTTGTGCACAGTGCCTGAGGTGTCGGACCTTTGAGCCAAACCCTTAAATATAAACAACAAACCAAGGCAAAGAGTTTCCACAATGTGCTTCGGTGAACATACTATTTGTGTGGGCTTCCCTGGTGGCTCAGGCAGTAAAGAATCTGCCTGCAACATGAGAGAGGAGGGTTTGATCCCTGGGTCCAGAAGATCCCCGGGTCCAGAAGATCCCCTGGAGGAGGGTATGGCAACCCACTCCAGTATTCTTGCCTGGAGAATTCCATGGACAGAGGAGCCTGGCAGCTATAGTCCATAAGTTTGCAAAGGGTCAGACATGACTGAGCAACTAACATTTTCACTCACTATTTGTATGACCTTGAAAAACTGACAGAATGTCTCTGGATTTGATATTTCCCATGGGCAGCTAACTAATTCGGCTTGTTTCTGAGATAATACACAAGCTGACTTCACTGCTGCCGGCAGGAGGTTGATTCTTTTAACTCAGGCCAGGTAAGAGGAATGTGCTCTCAAAGCAAGAGAGGCAAAGCTTAGGGCTAAATCAAGAGAAGGTAAAGACTCTCTATTGGCTACTCCCCAACTCCCCCCAGCTCCTGAGACTTCAGTCCTTCTTCAAAGTCTTGGCCAGGGTGTGAAGAGATGACTTAGGCTTCTAGGTCCTTGTTTCTTGGTGCGGTCCTGGGACCACTGGGACCACACATCACCCAGGAGCTTATAGAAATGACAAATTTCCAAGCTTACATCAAACATGTGGCCTCAGAACTGCATTTTGACAGGGTTCTCAGGTGATTTGTGTGCATATCTGAATTTGAGACATGCTCCATTTGTGGCCTGGGTACTATTCCAAGTTTAGCTGAATCTCTCACTAGTGGTGGGCCTCAGGACTCACCAGTCCTTCCAGTTTTTCAGGAAGCAGGTATTAACTACTTCCTTACATCTCCTTTGCTTTTCATCCCTAGAGCTCTCAGCTCTCTCCTCCCCAGGGAGAGTTCCAGTCAGGTTTTTAGTCTCCTAACTGCTCTATTTTTCAGGGCCAGGTTGCCTTCTATTTCATGTACATCTCCCTGCAGAGCAGTGGAGCTCCATTTGCAATCTCCACATCAACAGCATCATTGCCGGGGAGTGTGTTAGAAATGTAAATTCTCTGGTCCTACCCTGCACTCTGGAATCAGAAACTCTGGGGTGGGATGCAGCAACTTGTGTTGAACAAGCCTTCAGGTGGTGCTGATAGAGGTTTCAGTGTGAAATCCTGAGGGAGTTGTTCCAGTGAAGTTTCACAGAACCAGCATGGCACCATCTGGGAACCTGTGAGAAATGCAGAATCTTGGGCTCCAGTCAGGCACACATTCAAGTTTGAGGAGCACTGCTCCAGGGAAAGAACAGAACACCAGCTCTCCAGGAAAGGAAAATTGTAGCAAGGCAGAGTTGAAGCTCATAGGCTGGGTGTGTGTAGCAGAGGTGTGGCTTCTTGGAGAACAGGGGTAGGCCTCACAGGAGTGTGGCAAAGGATGGGTTTAACTCCTCCAATTAATGCAGGAGATGCTAAATCCTCCAGGAGTTTCAAAGAGCAGAGAGGAACTGACCATTCTCAAGTGGAAATGAACTATGTAGGTCAGTTTCTTAGACCAATGGAAGGTCAGGGCCTGAGCCTAGGGAAGCTCAGGTTCTGGCCATATTAAGGCTCCCACTAGAGTGAGAAGCAATACAGACCCAAAATTCCTTCCAAAGGTAGAGGACACTTCTTCCAGAGAGAGGAAGGGAAAGAAAGTTTGACACCTGACACTTGACACTTCTCCAGAAAAACCTTCTGTGAGAGTTAGACTCAGTTATTTAAAATTGGTATTTTAATTTTTTAGTGAAAATCCTTTAACACAAGGAATCCAGATTGGAAAAGAAGTAGTAAAACTCTCACTGCTTGCAGATTATGTGCTCCTCTACATATAAAACTCTAAAGAGGCCACCCGAAAATTACTAGAGCTAATCAATGAATATAGTAAAGTCATAGGATATAAAATTAATACATAGAAATGCCTTGCATTCCTATACACTAACAATGAAAAATCAGAAAGAGAAATTATGGAAACAATCCCATTCACCATTGCAACAACAAAAATACCTAGGAATAAATTTACCAAAAGAGACAAAAAAAACCTGTATGCAGAAAACTATGACACTTGAGAAATAAATCAAAGACAACACAAACAGATGCAGAAATATACCATGTTCTTGGATTGGAAGAATCAATACAGTGAAAATGAGTATATTACCCAAAGCAATCTATAGATTCAATGCAATCCCTATCAAACTAATAACGGTATTTTTCACAGAACTAGAACAAGTACTCTCACAATTTTATGGAAACACAAAAGACCCTAAATAGCTAAAGCAATCTTGAGAAAGAAATGGAAATGGAGGAATCAACCTTCCTGACTTCAAACTATACTGCAAAGCTACGGTCATCAAGACAGTATGATACTGTCACAGAAATGGAAGTATAGACCAATGGAACAATATAGAAAGCCTGGAGATAAATCCATGCACCTATGAGGACCTTATCTTTGACAAAAGAGGCAAAAATATACAATGGAGAAAAGATAGCCTCTTCAATACTCATACTGGGAAAACTGGTCAGCTACTAGTAGAAGAATGAAATTAGAACACTTCCTAACACCATACACAAAGATAAACTCAAATGGATGAAAGACCTAAATGTAAGATCAGAAACTATAAGACTCTTAGAGGAAAACATAGGGCAGAACACTATCTGACATAAGCCACCTCAAGATCCTCTTTGACCCACTTCCTAGAATAATGGAAATAAAAACAAAAATAAATAAGTGGGACCTAACTAAACTTAAAAGCTTTGTCACAATGAAGGAAACCATAAGCGAGGTGAAAAGACAACTCTCAGAATGGGAGAGATTAATAGCAAATTAAACAACTGAAAGGAATTAATCTCAAAAATATATAAGCAGTTCATGCAGCTCAATAACAAAAAACAACCAAATTTTTAAAATGGGCAGAGGACCCAAACAGACATTTCTCCAAAGATGACAGATGATGAATAATCACATGAAAAGATACTTAACATCACTCATTATTACTGGTCAGAATGGCCATCATCAGAAAGTTTACAAAAAATAAATGCTGGAGAGGATGTGGAGAAAAGGGAACCCTCTGACACTGTTGGTCAAAATGCAAACTGATACAGCCACCATAGAGAACATTATGGAGCTTCCTTAAAAAACTAGAAATAAAGTTACCATGAGTGAGTGAAAGTTGCTCAGTCGTGTGCAACTCTTTGTAACCCCGTGGACTATACACCCCATGGAATTCTCCAGGCCAGAATACTGGAGTGGATAGCCGTTCCCTTCTCCAGGGGGTCTTCCCAGCCCAGGGATCAAACCCAGGTCTCCCATATTGCAGGTGGATTCTTTACCAGCAGAGCCACAAGGAAAGCCCAAAGTTACCATATGACCCAGCAATCTCACTACTGGGCTTATACCCTGAGGAAACCAGAACTGAAAAAGACATATATACCTCAATGTTTATTGCAGCACAATTTACAATACCTAGGACATGGAAACAACCTAGATGTCCAACCATAGATGAATGGATAATGAAGTTGTGGTACATACACACAATGGAATATTACTCGGCTACAAAAAGGAACACATTTGAGTCTGTTCTAGTGAGGTGGATGAACCTAGAGCCTATTATAGAGTGAAATGAGTTAGAAAGAGAAAGACAAATATCATACATTAACACATATATATGGAATCTAGAAAGATAGTAATGATGGTCCTACTTGCAGGGCAGCAAAGGAAACACAGACATTTTGGACACAGTAAGGGAAGGAGAGTGTGAGATGATATGAGAGAATAGCACTGAAACATATACCATATGTAAAACAGAGAGCCAGTGGGAGTTCAACGTATGATGCAGGGAAACCAAAGCTAGTGCTCTGTGACAACCTAGAGGGTTGGGGAGGGAGGTGGTAGAGGGGGTTCAAGAGGGAAGGGGCCATATGTATACATGCATGCTAAGTCACTTCAGTTGTGTCCGACTCTTTGCAGCCCTATGGACTGTGGCCCACCAGGCTCCTCTGTCCATGGAGATTCTCCAGGCAAGAATACTGGAGTGGGTTGCCATGCCCTCCTCCAGGGCATCTTCCTGACTCAGGGATTGAACCCACATCTCTTAGGTCTCCTGCATTGGCAGGTGAGTTCTTTACCACTAGTGCCACTTGGAAAGCCTTATGCCGATTCATGTTGATGTATGGCAGAAACCATCACAATATTGTAAAGTAATTATCCTCTATTTTAAAAAATACATAAAATATAAAAAAATTTCTTTAGCACAACTCAAAGGAACTGGAAGTAACAGGAAGAAAACATGGTAGCCTGAGAAAGATACAGATGTGTATCATTCACTTCGGCTCTGTAAATACCTTACTTTGTATAACTGACATCTTTTCAGTGGGGTATTCTTGGGAGATTATGACTGGCAGATAATGAATAGTTTATTTTTAAATAATCTTGCATATGGCCAAAAGGACAGCATGAAAATAGTCCTAGCACTTCTTATGTTAAAGATTTAACTTTGAGTAATGCTTTTGAGGATTTTATGTCATTTTAAAATTAGTTTTGTGAATTATGGGATATCAAGATGTTGATTTTTAATCTTTACATTTTTAATGCAAAGTTGATCCTCTGTTCAGATACTGAAGGACACTGGCATTTGCTAAAGTATTAATAAATATTATTATTTCAACCACTATCATTTTTTTATTACTTCCACCTGTTAGTGAACTATAGTTGCAGAAGAAAACCTCTGAGAAGGAAAACTGGGAGCTGGTACCTCATATTTGGGAAGGAGGAAACATATGAAGAACCATTTGAAAGCCTGTAGCAAAGGAAAGTAGCCATATTGACCATACAGTGTTTCAAGGGTGGGTACAGGCATAAGGTAGATACTTTGTTAAGTCTCATCGTAATCAAGAAAATCCTCTATTTCAAAATCTTGGACAGAAAAAATCTTCCAGAATGCAAGGACTGTTTTCCTCTGCTATAGTAGTGACTTTGACAGGTATTCATGGAAAAATGTGAAAAGGTAGCAGAAAACAGCTGGCATGTGACTGGGAATAAGGCTGAAGCAGGATCAGGAGTAGCCCTCCTGCTGCAATTGGCAGTGTGAGGACTGAATGTGTCACTTTTCTCATATTAACCCCCCAAATGAAGCTGCCAACATGGTGTGCACACTGGTGAACACAGCCAGACACTCCGTCCGTGGAAGATACTCCTTTTAGCTCCTGTTTAATTTTAGTCAGATATTAAATATTTATAAACTTTTAACACAAAACAAGTACATGCAAAGTTACAAATATAAAAAATATAAGCACATGCGTATTTCAAATATCACTCTGGATTCTTATACAAAACTATTCAGTGCACACTGTAAGGCTAAGGACAACACAGAAGAGTTTCCTTTAAGTATTCAGTATTGGGTTGGCCAAAATGTGCCTTTGGTGTTTAAATAAAAATAAAAGACACATTTTTCATTTTCACTAAGAACTTTACCAAACAACATAGTCACTCTTTTGTTCCACTACCTTCTGCCATTTTTCAGGCAACGTCATAATTCTGTGTTCACAAAACTTTTTATCTTTTTGAGCAAAGAAATTTTCCAGATGCACTTTACAATCTTCCAGGGAATGGAAATTTTTTCCATTATGATAATTTTGTAGACTGAAATAAATGGAAAAAATCCAAAGATGCAACGTCTGAATACAACAGATGAATCAGAAACTCCCAGCCATGCTGGGTCATCAAAGAAATATGTAGTCTTGCGTTATCCTGATGGAAGATTATGTTTTCTATTGACTAATTCTGGATGCTTTTCGTTGAGTGCTGCTTTCAGTTGGTCTAATTAGGAGCAGTGTTTTCCAGAAGAATCCATAATAGAGGATTACTTTCCAATCCCACCATACACACATCTTCTTTAGAGGAAGACTGGCCTTTGGTGGTGGTGGTTCATTTTGCTCACCCTACAATTTCTTCCATTCTACGTTATTGTATCGTACCCACTGTTAATCAAAATCTGTTTTTAAAAACAAAGTGTTTTCATTCATTTCAGTAGAGAACTGCATGCGCAAATATGGTCAAGGTTGTGTTTTTTTTGTTGTTGTTTTTTTGCTTATGTGGAACTCAAACATCAAAGTGATTAACATAACTGAGATGGTGCAAATGGTTTTCAAGGTTCTATTTGGATATTTTGAGTATGTCAGCTATCTCCCGCGTGGTATAACATCGATTATTCTCAATATCTCAATTTGATCACTATCAACTTCAACTGGTATATCCAACTGTGGAGCATTGTCCAATAAGAAATCTCCAGCACGAAACTTCACAAACTACTTTAACAAGCTTGATCAGTTGCAGCCCCTTCTCCATACACTTCACAAATACATTTTCGCATTTTGGTTATCTTTCTTGAAATAATACAGCATGATATGCTGAAAATTTTGCTTCTTTTCTTCCATCTTCAATAGTAAAATGGCTATACAAAAATTTACCAATTTTGATGTTTTTTTTCAAATGCATGCTGATACAAGAGCTGTCACATACAATCTAACAAAATTGTTTCGAAGGAAGATAAAGACAATTACTACTAGAGCCATCTTACAGAAAAAAAACCTAATGAACCTTTTGGCCGACCCAGCATTTATTGTCCTTATTGTTCAGTAGCTCAAGTCTTGTCTCACTCTTTGCAACCCCATACTTAGACTGTACCCTGCCAGGCTCCTCTGCCCATTGGATTTTCCTGGCAAGAATACTGGAGTGGGTTGCCATTTCTTCCTCTAGGGGATTTACCTGACCTAGGGATTAAACCCACATCTCCTTAGTACCTTACAAAAAGTACCTTACAAAAACAGGTAATGCATTAGGTGGTTCAGATGTTAATTGCTCTAACAGAAATTTTTAAGTTTGTCATATGCAAATATGTTTTTACATAGGATACCACAAGGTGCAAGCTGGTAAAAACAGTACAGAATAATAGTGTCTATCTGCTAGGTGACAATATTGAACAATTCAGGAAATAATTTTACCTTCTTAAATAATAGTAATGGAATTTCTTTTTCTACTCTGAATGGATCAGATTTCTATCATCTCTAATTTATTTCTTTAAATGCCTCCCTTTTGATTCAAAAGTCAATTTTACAGAAACCAAGGACCTAATTTTGTTTTTTGACAATTATAAGACAGCAATAAAGAAATGCACATATTTCATGTACACTATTCTCTTCATCACATATCCTATATACGCTGTTATACTCTTACCAGTCCAACACTAGCACTGGTTCAGGAAAAGATTCAATCAAATGAATATGGAGTTTTTATATCTGCATTCTCTACGTTAAAATCTGGGTTCACCTCAATTTAGTCACTCAATCGTGTCCGACTCTGCGACACCATGGACTGCAGGACGCCAGGTCTCCCTGTCCATCGCCAACTCCTGGAGTTTACTTAAGCTCATGTCCATTGAGTCCATGATGCCATCTAGCCATCTCATCCTCTGTCGTCCCCTTCTCCTCCTGCCTTCAGTCTTTCCTAGCATCCCTCCTGCCTTCAGTTCTTCCCATCAGGTGACCAAAGTATTGGAGTTTCAGCTTCAGCATCAGTCCTTCCAATGAATATTCAGGACTGATCTCCTTGCAGTCCAAGGGACTCTCAAGAGTTTTCTCCAACACTATAGTTCAAAAGCATCAACTCTTCAGCACTCAGCTTTCTTTACAGTCCAACTCTCACATCCCTAAGCAATGTCAAAATCATCCTGGGTTCCAGATAAACAACAGATTTGCTCTCAGTGTCTAGAAGGTAGTTTAATTAAGGTACCTTAATTATCTATACTTTATGTTACTAAAGAAAGGAATATCACTTGAAGGTGCTTTAAACATACAAAATGGAAGGCTGCCACCAAGGGCACCTCTTCCATATGTTGGAATTTTTTAGTCTCAGAAGCCTTTCGTATTATGTTCATTCCTTGTGAAAATGTCCTCTGCCCATAAGTCAAAGGTTGCATGAATATCCATTCTTGATGCAATAGATGGCTGTGTTACCTGCAAATGTAACCTGCAAAATGCAGAATATCCTTTATAGTTCTCTGCAGACACAGGACACATGCTCTCAACAGGGTGGACCCTGGGTCTATGAACTAAGGATTTCCAGTTTTGTTTTTTTGAATGAATATTATGTGGCCTCCTTCCAGACTTGGCAGAAATGCTATTCCCAAAGGGAAATGTACTCAGGTGTTCTTGAAACAAATGAGAAAATTGCTACAAAATCACTGCTAAGATGGGACATTAGAATACTGAGCTAATGGGACTTGAATAAACAGCATCTCATGTCTGCTTGTCATTTCCCAGTGCTGTAAGCGCCAAGGGTATTATTATACAGGTAACAAGACAGAAGCAAGAAATGAGACACCACCACTACAGGGCTGCAGGTAGACACTCCCTCCCCCAACCTGGCAAAGATTAAGAAGATAATGAAAACAGGAAGGTTGCCCCTATCCTACTATGAGAAAAATGAGGAAAGAGATGAGGAGGATCACAGGAGGGGAAGAAAAGAGGATCACACTTGCCCCCCTTTGGTAATAAGCCTGGGATTCTCTCTGGTACTGGGTGATGCACATTTGCTCCACCACTCGCTCCATTATCTTGATGTCAGTTTCGGTGAAGTTCTCCCCCTTGGTGGTGGTGGTGACTGTGTGTTGCTTGACTGTGATGTTGACACAGTCATGCACAAAGTTGTTCTGGTTACTATACTGATCCACTGGTCTGTAGTACACTTGGTTGGGGTAACGGTACATGTTTTCACGATAGTAACGGTCCTCATAGTCATTGCCAAAATGTATAAGAGGCCTGCTCATGGCACTTCCCAGCATGTAGCCACCAAGGCCCCCTACCACTGCTCCAGCTGCAGCAGCTCCTGCCACATGCTTCATGTTGGTTTTTGGCTTACTGGGCTTATTCCACTGACTGTGGCTACCACCTTGACCCCAGCCTCCACCACCATGTGGCTGTCCCCAGCCACCACCATGGGGCTGACCCCAGCCACCTCCATGAGGTTGGCCCCAGCCACCTCCATGGGGCTGACCCCAGCCACCCCCTCCCTGAGGTGGATAGCGGTTGCCTCCAGGACTGCCCTGTCCCGGGTATCGGCTCCCCCCAGTGTTCCATCCTCCGCCAGGTTTTGGTCGCTTCTTGCAGAGGCCCACGTCACTCCACATGGCCACAAAGAGAACCAGGATCCAACTGCCTATGTGGCTTTTCACCATGATGACTTCTCTGCAAAATAAAGAGGGTATCAGCATCATATGCCCACGTAAAAATCACTTAAAGTCTGCAGCATAATGAATGACTGTATAGCAGTGGCATCAGCTATAAACATTCTAGGTCATAAATGTTCTTCACATTCCATACATCTCATGAAAGTAATTATAGGTAAAGTAGTAACACAACTCTTTCTCCTCTAAGGACAAAGTTGACCTTAAAATAATTCCTGGCTCATTTCCTAGTAACTTGATAAATACAGAATGCCAGCAACATTGCTTATGATAAAAATAACCTCTGATTGGTACACTATATCATAAATTGGAAGAAACTATAAATATCTGGTAGGTTTACCAAGCTTTGAACTTCTTTAAAGTAGTGATTCTTGCAACTGGGCTTGTTCTTGTGAGGACCCTAGAAGCTCTGCCTATTGGGTTGTTATAAGGGATATTAGTTCCTGGAACCTTCTGAACCCTGGCATGGACCCTATGGAAGTGATTCTAATGTCCAGTTGGGAAGACCCCAAGGTAGGTGCTGAGATCATGAAATAATTTTCTGAATAGCTGGTTCATGTCCTCTTTCCTCATGTGGGAATGTGAGCAGGGAATGAGTCTCTTTGTTTGCTGCTATCTTCTTAGCGGGCCAGGGCAGAGCCTGGCACAGGGAAGGTACACAATAGATATCTGTTAAATGAAGGAATTAACATCTTCTGAACATATAAATGCCAACAAGAATTTTATCAAAGGAATTCTCAATACAATAATTTTTGGAAACAGGAAACAGGCAAGATTTTGCAAACGTACCTATAAAGTAATTTTTCTTTCTATAGACAGACAATCGGGCTATTCAAAACGGGGTAAGAAAGGCTGTGTTCATAATATTTGCAGTCACTCACTCACTGAATGAGTCTTAGTTCAGCATTTAATGGTTCATGAGTGACTTATTTTCTCTTAATTTTTGGTGCAAAAAACACATATCTTACATATAATGCAAGCACAGTTTGGGAACAAAGTACCCTGCATGATAACCTATGAACCATTGTGAATGTACATTCATCAGATTACAGATGAATGAATTGAAGATTCAGATCTTTCAGAATGAATATCTCACTTACCCTGGGTGGTTCCAGGGGCAGAGATTAAAGACGCACAGTAGAATGATCATTAAGCACTTTCTACTGTACCCCACATCAAACCACATGTTCCAAAATACCATTTGCCACAAAACCAAAAATGGCATATGTTGTAACGCTGACATTAGTCATCCTCAGCACTGGGACATCTTCAAATAAAAGTGTCACCAATATTATAAAATTATTTTTCATGACCTTTAGAACTAAAGACTAACTTGGATAATATTCAGAGGAAGGATAACTAAACAATGAATTAACATCCCCTTTATGTTTTTACTATCATAATTGAAATGCCTGGGTATAAATAAAAATACATTTGAAAGTTATAAGGCCGGTTAAACTGCTCAGAATATGTCTACTAGAATTTCTGGAGTCTGTTTTGGGTAAGGGCCAGAGGGACAGGGTCCTGGGATATGCCAAATGGCCTCATTCTTGCACCTGGTCTTTTGCAGGCCTGCTTCCCTGATCTACTCTCCATTTGCACATGGAGTTCAGCTCTTGGCTTCCATGCTGCTCACAATTCTGCTCAAACACCTCAGGGAACTGAACATGAGAACTTTCTCGAAGGCTTGGTGTTTGATATGGAAGATGAAAGACCAGAAGAATTGAGGTGGCAGCCAGATTTCTGGATTGGACAATTCTGTGGACAGAAGACGGAAGGTGGAGCCAACCCATAGGAAGACAAATGAAGAGTGTCACTTTGACAATGCCATTATCAAGCTACACATGGGACAAGAGATACCAGCGAGTCTGGTAAGCTTGGTGAGTCTGGAGCTGAGGAACGATCATGGACTAGAGATACAGGCAACAGGACATAAGGCCATGGGCATATGTTGCTGATCACTACTTTAAAACTGAACATTAGAATAAAGCTGGATAATCATAAACTATATTAAGACAAAATCATTTTAAAATCAGTTGAGAATATAAAAGCAACAACATTTAATTATGAAAATCATAAAAAATTTTTTTGAAGTAGAGAATCATTTCTAAGAATAAGAAGAACTCAAAACTTAATGAGACCTTGGAGAATTTTCTGTTTGTGATAAAATAAGGAAGATCTTATATTATTTAATCTAAAATCTCTCACTGTACAAATTATGTTACAAAGATTAGCAAATTTAAGAAACATATCTGTGATTATAGTAAAATTGCTAGGAATGCACATTAGGTTTCTGAATGCCTGGCTGTGTTATGACACTTCATATAAGATGTTATCAGAGAATAGTCGGGTTGCTGCCTAATCCTCTAGCACATCAAGATATTAAGTATTTGATAACAGTCAATACCTATCTTTATTTTGGGGGCTCCAAAATCACTGCAGATGGTGACTGCAGCCATGAAATTAAAAGATGCTTACTCCTTGGAAGGAAAGTTATGACCAACCTAGATTTTGAACTGTTATTATGTTGGAAAAGACTCTTGAGAGTCCCTTGGACTGCAGGGAGAGCCAACCAGTCCATTCTAAAGGAGATCAGTCCTGGGTGTTCATTGAAAGGACTGATGCTGAAGCTGAAACTCCAATGCTTTGGCCACCTGATGCAAAGAAATCATGGTAAAAGACCCTAATGCTGGGAAAGATTGAGGGCAGGAGAAGGGGATGACAGAGGATGAGATGACTGGATGGCATCACCGACTCAATGGACATGATGAGTTTGAGTAAACTCTGGGAGTTGGTGATGGACAGGGAAGCCTGGCATGCTGCAGTCCATGGGGGTTGCAAAGAGTGGGACACAACAGAGCGACTGAACTGAACTAAATACCTATCACTAAGAAAAATACTCTTAGCAGACTAGGAATAGGAGGAAACCTGCTTAACTTAATAAAGATTATATAACAGAAATGGTAAACATAATTAATAGATAACGTTTGAATGCAGTCCCTTTATGATCAGAAACAAAACAAGGATGTCCCCTGTCACAGGACTGGAGATCCTTCCAGTGCCATTATTGTTATTTTAGTTGCTAAGTTGTGTCCGACTCTTGTGACCCCATGGACTGTAGCTCTCCAGGCTCCTCTGTCCATTAGATTTCCCAGGCAAGAACACTGGAGTGGGTGGCCATTTCCTTCTCCAAGGGATCTTCCTGACCCAGGAATCAAACCTGGATCTCCTCATTGATAGGTGGATTCTTTAACACTGAGCCACTTGGGAAGCCCTTTTCCAATGCCATATGCAAGGACAAAGACTGGTACAATAACTGTAAGAAAAGAGCTCCAGCTGTCATTATTTGGAATTAATGTGATCATATACATAGAAAATTCCACACACTTGGCAGAGGTAACAGGAGACTCAACTAGAGTTCAGCAAGGCTATGGATTGGTTTATAAAAATCAACAGCATTTCTCTATACCAGCAATAACTGCCTAGAAAAAAATTAATAGATAAGATAGTAATAATTTCAACCCATACTGTAAAGTGGGCTTTCCTGATAGCTCAGTTGGTAAAGAAATCACCGACAATGCAGGAAACCCCAGTTTGATTCCTGGGTCGGGAAGACCGACTGGAGAAGGGATAAGCTACCCACTCCAGTATTCTTGGGCTTCCCTTGTGGCTCACCTGGTAAAGAATTTGCCTGCAATGTGGGAGACCTGGGTTTGATCCCTGGGTTGGGAAGATGCCCTGGTGGAAGGAAAGGCTACCCGCTCCAGTATTCTGGCCTAGAGAATTCCATGGGCTGTATGGTCCATGGGGTCACAAAGAGTCAGATACAACTTTCACTATCATACTGTAAAGTATCTAGGATTGACTTAACTCAAAAGAAAGTAAGACTGGGGAAAAAGAAACTGAACACTACTAAAGAACACAGAAGATGATCTGTAAACATGGAAAGGTCTTGGTTGGAACCACCTAGTATTATAAAGATGTCAATTTCCTACAAATGAACTTATAATATGAATAATAATGACAATCAAAATTCTAGCTGGATTTTTTTTTTGAGGAATTCAATAAAGGATGAAGAAATGTCCACAAATAACAAACTCAACCTTAAAAAGGAAATGAGGTGAGAACCTACTGTTCAGTTCAGTTCAGTCACTCAGTCGTGTCCGACTCTTTGTGACCCCATGAATTGCAGCACGCCAGGCCTCCCTGTCCATCAATAACTCCCGGAGTTCACTCAGACTCACGTCCATCGAGTCAGTGATGCCATCCAGCCATCTCATCCTCTGTCGTCCCCTTCTCCTCCTGCCCCCAATCCCTCCCAGCATCAGAGTCTTTTCCAATGAGTCAACTCTTTGCATGAGGTGGCCAAAGTACTGGAATTTCAGCTTTAGCATCATTTCTTCCAAAGAAATTCCAGGGCTGATCTCCTTCAGAATGGACCGGTTGGATCTCCTTGCAGTCCAAGGGACTCTCAAGAGTCTTCTCCAATACCACAGTTCAAAAACCTACTGTTATCAAACATTAAATCCTAGTATAAAGTCATAGTAATAAATATGGTAACAACCTAGAAATGAACATATAGATCAAAGGAAGCAGAATGACAAGTTCAGAGATAAAGCCACATACATTGACTTTAGTACCAACTGGATAAATGATAAACTAACAAAACAAATCAATGAGAAAGGAAAGTTTATTTAGCAGAGACTTCTGGGAAACTGAAGGAAAATAAAAATCGGACCTTAATGTCACATGCAAAAGCAGGCTCTAAATGGATTAGAGACCTAAGTGTGAAAGTTAAAAGTTTTATGAATTAAAAAACTGTGTGGGGATTCCTAGAGATGTTTTGCAAGACTTATGACCCAAGACTTATTGCCTCTCCCTCTCTATTCTGCCTTTTTACTTTACTTCCTCACTTCCCCTCATTTCTGTTCTGTAAAGAACCTGGCATCCAGAACCCAAGAAGATGGTTATTTTAAGATGTTAGTCTGCCATCTTCTCGGTCAGCCAGCTTACTGAATAAAGTCACATTCTTTCCTTCAACATCTCATCTCTGATTCACTGGCCTGTTGTTCACTCAGTAGAGCAAGTCTGGATTTGGTAACAAATTTTACTTGCTGCTTGTGTTTAGCCAGCTCCGTTAGGGAATGTTAGGGCAAGGCTCTAGAAGCTGCTGGGACCATTTGTGCTGAGGATCTCTCCTTCAAGATTCCCTGAAGTGCCATCAGTGGCCCCAGGGCCTGGCAGTTGAAGCAAGGAATCAACAAACTTCTACAAGTCAACAGACCCAATTTCATAGCATTAGTTTTCTTCATTCGATAGCTGGCTCATTTGTTTGTGGTTTTGTGTGCCCTTTTCTATTAAGAGTTGACAAACTTGATTTTGTAGGGTTAAGTTGCTCTGGTGTGCACACTGAGAACATATTCCCCTCTAAATTTGGGCTTTTTCTTTACAGGACAAGCCAATTTGGTTGGGGTACTCTGTTGGAGATGGGAATTGTTGTTGGGCTCTACCTGAGTTGGAACCAGTTTATTGGGGAACTAGTTCTTTTGGGGGCAAGCCTACCCTAGTTGTGTGCTTGTTTTGGGCTATGTCATTTCAGTCATGTCCTACTCTTCATGACCTCATGAACTGTAGCCTTTCAGTCTCCTCTGACCATGGGATTCTCCAGGCAAGAATAACAGAGTATACTGGAGTATAAGAATACTGGAGTATATCAAGGGCATGGCAGTATTCTTGCCTGGAGAATCCCATGGACAGAGGAGCCTGGTGGGACACAGTCCAAAGAGTTGCAAAGAGTCAGATACAATTGAAGCGGCTTAGCATGCATGCCTCCAGAGGAAGGGCACAAAACAAGCACACAGTTGGGATTAGTTCATTTGTTTTGTAGGATAAATTTATTTACCTGAGCTGGAAACTGGTTCATCTATGTATTAGTACTGGAATTTGTGTCATTTATGTTGGAATTCACCTATTTTTGTGTGTGTTTTGGTGCTATGAAACTTATAAAAATGGGAAATATTTCATCTATCCTGAAGAAAAGCTTTGGGGGACATATATTAGATATGCTAAGATCAGAAAAGCAATGGGCCTGAATGGCTCACAATTACACACTCTTGCAATTAGAAGTGTTTTGCAAAGGAGAGGAACACTCTGATAATAAATGAAGAGGCTTGGGGACTCCCTTGGACTTGAGGCATCTGATTCTAATTTCCCTACAGGAGCCCTGGGTAACTTTGACAGTGGAGAGCTTCAGCTTCAGCTTGGGGAGCACCCCCTGTGAAGGAAATTCCATTTATAAAGCATTTTGGACAAAGGTCACAGGTCTAATGAAACTGGGAAGTCATGTTAATGTGACTCTCTAGCTGGCTAGATTTTGTTTTATTCTGGATACTTTGGTAACACACAGACATCTGATACTAATTGCTTGAGCTATTAAGGAGAAGTACTTCCTTTAAGATCTTCACCCTCCTCACACTCGCTCATTCCTTTCTTCTCAAACCGTCTGCAAACAGACTAATAGCTATGGAACTCTAGCTAGGGTTATTCTCTGGAGTGTTTTGAAGGCCTAATAGCCTACTGTGCCCCAATAGCTGCCTCCCAAGCAGGTCAGGGCTCTCCTTTCCTCCTTCTCCCTTAGGCTGAGTACCAGGCCAATTAATACTGTGAGGGCGTGGGTCAGGCACTTAAAAGCCATTAAGGTGCCTGTCTCTTGAAGTCTCTCGTGACAGGATAAGTGGGTAACAGAATGGACCACACTATTACAGCATCTGACTCTGAAGGAGGAAACAAACAGAACAGGCTCCATCTTGAAAGCAGGACCCATGTTGGGCTGGACTGCGGACTTTGAGCTATATGCCCAGTATCTATGGTAATGATACACTAACTGGAAAACCAGACCCACCCACCGCCCCCCCAGATGGAAGAGTCCCAGGGCTCATATCTGGACTCTCAGTAGCCTAAAAGAATACCCTAATTATCTGCATAACTGAATAGAATCATAAATTCTATTATGCTTATTAGGGTATGACCACAGGCCTATTGATAATTGTCCACTGTTAACTACCTAGGCTAAAGGCATATGAATCACAGGTTAACTTTGATTGTATCTTTCTTTTCTTTTGTTCAGACTAGTTTCAAGGAATTTGGGGAGGTGGGTTTGAGCACGTACACTTAGGATATATAAGGTTTTCACAAAAACTGGTCAGAGTCCTTGGCTAAGAGGAGACTCTGCCTTGGGCCCGCCGGTGTAATAAACTGTACTCCACTATCTGCATTGTCCTTCTGAGTGAGTTTGTTTCCCGGAACTTGTGGCTACAACAATTCCAGCAAGACAACTTCTGTGCACTGTGAAGCACACATTGGTTCAAGCAAAACAGTGACCCATTCCCCCTGGCTACAATCTTCCTGGTAGGACTATGAGACGGATTCCTCAGCCTGTCTTTCTTATCTTCACCTCTTTCCCCCCTCAGTCTGGACTGATTTACAGGAGCCTAAATTGTTGCCTCTGTGTCTTCCCAAGAGCTAAGCTAAATGAGGAAAGATAAAACTTTCCAACATAGGTAAATGGGCATGTCAATCCTTCAGTATCATTCAAAAAAAACCCCCACGAAACTGTGTTTTACAAACGTAGTCTTTACAGTACCAGAAGTGTGGTTCCAAAAATAATCCAAATCCCATCAAAACTTTTACTACTCCCCAGACCTTCCCTGGTTATGTTAAGAGGCCTGTAAGTATTAAACAAAGGGGAAACAAAGTCATTTTAGGAAAAACTTGCCTGTATTGAGATGCAAATGTCTTCTCAGGAACCCTCATTATGCTGTCTTTTTAAAATGCAAATTTTAGAGAAGGTAAAGTAATTTAGAAGTTGGGTTGGCCAAGATAATTAGAATTCCTAAGTGCTTTTTATGCAAATATTTAGCTATCTAGCCAAGTGAGTTTGACTTTTTTCCATCTGAGAGAAATCCAATTTTAATTCAACCTCATATGTAAACTGATGGTTTTTTACATTGCCTGACTCAGGACTGCAATCTTGAAATAAGAATTGAGGCCTCTCTGTATGTATTTTTGTCTTTGGATAACATTTGCTGCAGCTGATTTGTAAAAGAGCTCTATTTAATTGGTTTAAATAAAAGTAAGTGCTTACAAACCAAACAATTCTAAATACAATTAAGCTAAATGAGCTCCAGGTTCACGTGAGCTGGGAAATATCTAATATTAAATTATATTTGGTATCTATGGTTGTTTGTTGATACAATTTGTCAGTAAGGAAAGGGACTTGATGTGAAGAAACTTTTAAGGAAAGAAAATGCAAATGAAGATAAGAGCTTTGAGTGAACTTTCAGAAATAATTATATTTTAGGATATCTCCAGATATTCAACAACTTGAAAGTTAAAATTGTGCTAAAATAAATTAATTGATGGAAAGTTCATGAAACATGGACCCTGAAAAAGTAGTTTTGTACATGATCAGGACTAAGTTTGAAACAAATTTAATTAAATAAATGAATCTTGAAAGTAACTTGGTACAAAATAAATTTGGCTTTCTTCTCCTTTGATAACAGATTATAAGTATTTCTACCTTTTAAATAATCTGTTCTATATTTGCCTTTGAAATCATTCATTGTCATTTTGGCTAAGTAAATATTGTTTCACAGTGACCTATGATCCTGTTGTGTTTTAAAACATTTTTTCTTAATGCTCTTTTGACAAGACTTCCCAAATCAAATTACAATAAAGTTCCTTTGATCTTTAGCTAACTTTGGGGTGCCTCAAAGGGCCCCTGAGACACACCAAAGGGAGATATTAAACTAATTAGATTCACTTGGTATGTTAAACTACATGGCAAGTGTTATCCAATGAATAATAAATCTTAAATTATATGATAAATGATACCGATATGCTAGAGATTATATGGAGTTCTTAAAAATGTGCTATGTCCTGGTAGAATATTATCAGTCATAATTCTAGTTCTATTACCTGAAACTATTGTATGTCACAGCAGTAACCAGGTTACTTTGTCAACTGCATCATAATCAGATTTAAAGTGCCTTCTTAAGTCTTTTGTCATTATACAGTTATGGTTTCACTTTGTTGCCTCTGTAAAAATGCCTCCTCTTTAAGGTTTATAAAAAGGACTTTCGGATAAATCCAAGTTTCTGAATTTTAGACCGTAATGCTGAACTAGTAATACATTGAAGAATTCTAATGGGAAACTTGATGGCTTCATAAAGCTGTTAACAAAAAGGATTAGTTACACAGGACTGAGTGAACTGATAAATTGTTATAATTTTTATGGTTTCTATCTAAAAATAACTGGCTTAAATCTGTGTTTTCCAGGTGTAAGGAAAACTTCCTTAACCTCTGACTTACAGTAATTTGGTAAATTATATCCTTTGTAAGCAAAGGTAAAACTTAAATCTTTTTCTATCTGGTTGATCCTCCCAGTAGCATATGCTTGTCTCAAAGATTAAGCTATGCCACGGCCAGTACAATGAAACTGAAGCTAGCTCGTTAAATCAGCTATGGCTCCTGTGGTCACTAGATTATTGCAACTGGACTACAACTAGTCATACTAATCATTGCTTTACTTTATTCTTCGTTTTTAAATTGCGTTTTGTATCTCCCTGTTGCACTATGTCATTATCAGTGTTACTAGCTGCATTACTTATATCCTGACTAATTTATACGATAGTTGTCTCTTGCAGTAACCAATGTATAATCAGGCCTCCAACAAAACTTCTACGGCTAAACATCTTGAGAAAATAGATCACATTTATAACATAAAATAATTATAATAGTGTGATTCTAGGTATGGGAAGAAGCAACAATGGAAAATGTCTCCTGGATGACAATTAGACAGAATCCAGAGAATCTTTAATTATTCATGGGGGTCTAATCCAAAATTTAGCACCTGCAGTGGTACATCAAGAAGTTTTGCCTGATCTGGGATGAACCTCACAGCACTGTGAAGCAAAGTTTGATCATGAAATGTCTCCCAAATATTAGTCAAATTCCTGACCAAGAAGGGAAGACCTGAGAAATGGAATCAACAACTGAAGCCCTCTAATGTGAGCTGGTGAACCCCAAGTCAACTCAGGAAGGAGAAAACTAGGAAAGAAAACTCAGGAAGGAGAATACCTGCCATCTAGCAGTCACCAGATTATACCACTCCCTATGGTGAACCTTAAGGAAACTTGAGAATACAGGATCACAGGCCCCAGACAGCTGAATTACATATCAAGGAAATAATAATGAGTCCTGACTCTTGCATCTTCCCATACACAGAAAAGTGCAAAATTTCTTAACTTGAGAAACCCTCCTGGGTCTGAAGTCCAATATTTCTAAGCTGACAAGTATAAAGTAGACACTTTCCAAGGAGAACAAAAAGAAAACAAATCTCAATATTTGGAACCCTGGTACCAAAGGCAGACACTCCCAGATTCAACTGACAAACAGAAAGATCACTGTCCCCTTTTCCTACAAGATTGTCAAATGGACCTTGACAGTGGGGAACTGTTGCAGAGAAGAACCAATTCTGACTCCATGTTGGAACTGTTTCTTTGACTTGCTTTTTGTTGCTGCTGTTATTATAATCATATATAATGGCCTGCCTCAGAAAACCCAGTCCCTCTGCCTAACTGTTGGACTGAAGTGCCTTTGTTCAGCTCACAGGGAGATAATCTGACACTTCCCACCTGTGAATGGTTGCAGGAAAGAAGAGATTAACATATCCCTTCCACAGGCTGGCCATTTCTGGAGATGTCTTGCAAGACATGGGTCTTTTTTACTTGACTTCCACACCGCTTCTCCCTCTTTATTCTGCCTTTATTTCATCTTCCTACCGTCTCTGTTCTATAAAAGAACCTGGCGTCTAGACACTGATATTTGTTTTGAGACATTAATCTGCCATTTTCTCAGGCAGCCAGCTTTCCAAGTAGTCATATTCCTTGCCTCATTAAAAAAAAAAAAAATCTGTGTGGGAGGGATTACCTTTCTATCCAATTATAAAAACTGACATTGAATCAATCATTAAATAAATTTTTATGGGACAGCTAGTATGTACCAGTTTTTAAATGGAAAACTTGACCTTACATCAAAAGAAATGGAGAAAAAAGTTACTGTACAATAACTATTGATTACTTGAACAAATATTTATTACATGTCTTCTAATATTACTGTTCTGTGGCTGAGGACACAGTGGTAAGATATTTAATTTGTGGGTTTGAGGACTACAGGGAGATAAGCGTCTGGAGCCTGAAACAGTGCGAAGCCATTAAAGTGGCTTAGGAGAATCACATCACAGATTTTTTTTTTTCTTTTTTTTTAAAGTTCACCCTTACTGTTGTGTAAAGAGAAAATTTTGAGGGATAAGAATGGAAATGGTGAGACCATTTAGAAAATGATTAAAGGAAGATGGTGGTGTAATCTGGGACTGTGACAAAACAGCAAGGAGCTGTGAAAAATGGGATGTATTTTGTAGAAAAAAACAATTAAGCTGATAGAGTGGATGAGAGAGTGAGAGTTGACCAGGTTTGTGGCTTTTGGAACTAGGTAGATGGTGCTGACGCTACCTAATGAAAACGAGAAAACTGATGAAGGGCCAGGCTTGTGAGAAAAAATGAAGTTATAGTTTGGATATATTAACTTTGCTACATCCATGAGCCATTCAAGTGAGAGCATCAATTTATGTAATTGTTATAAGAATCTGAAACTCTTACTCAGTAGAGACAAACATTTGGGCAGTTCACCTGAGACGTAGCATTAAGAGCCACAGGGAGTGAAGGGCTCACACTCTTAGCTACCCAACCTTCAGCAATATGGGTGCCAAAATCCAAAAGAAAATACCACCAAGTTGATTTTGATATTTCAGTGAAAGAATACACTGTGACCAATAAGGATTATTTTAGGAATACAAGAATGGCTCAGAATCATGAAATCAATTAACCTATTAGTAGGTTAAGGAGAAAAAAAAGATTCTCTGATGTTGCAAAGTTTTCAATTAAATCAAAGTTCTCACTTAAATTCAGGAATCAGTGCTTTCCTGACTTTTTAAGTTTCAGATGTTGAAAAAATTTCTATAGAACTAGAAGTAATACACAGCCCACACCCTATCTTAACATAAAGAGGAAAAGCATTCTCATGAATGAGATTAACAAGACAAGAATGTAAGTGATGGCTGCTATTTTAGACAGCTATGGAGAAAGCCAGGTATGATTTTCTATCTGGAAAATACAGGACAATCATCCAAAAATGCCTTCAAATAAATGAATGAGCTTATTTATTAGGGTGGCAGTTTTTGAACTCAACATATAGAAAAGAGTGAATACTCAAATTAGTTGTAATTACTTAGAAGATTTAGCGTGAAAAAAAATTCCACTCATTAATGGCAACAAAAAATTCAAACTAAGACTTAATCTAATAATAAATAGTAGAACTTAGACCAAAAAAGCTGGAAGACTGGAAAAAAAAGAAAGACAGGCAAGGTGTATGGTTGGGAAAATCAAGATTGAAGATTTTGAAAGATACCAATTCAACTCCAATTAATCATTAAGTCAATACAATTTCAGTCCTAATTCAAAGAGGATTTTAAAGAATATAGTGATACTCAAAATTAAGAAGACTAAAGAAATTACTGAACAGGAAGAAAATCTAGGGTACACTTGGCCTGCCAAGTATCAGAATGGATTGGAAAGCTATAATAAATATGATCAAGTGGCATTAGTGAATAAGCACAATGGCAGAGCGATGGAATGAGAGAGAAGGAACAACAACAACAAAATCCATATATTGTCCCATTCATCTTATTCCCTTTTATACATGGGGATTGAGAATCAGAGCTGGTAGGAACTTATGTCCAGTGGTCATGTGCCAGGAGCCAAATTTTTGATACTCAAAATATGTTATACTCTTGAGACTTATTTAAATTGGAAACTGGCACCAAACAGTCCCTCTACCCATCCTTGCCCTGGGGACATTTCCAATTTTTCATAAGCTAAGTGGAACTCATTTGTCATATTTTCATCTTTTGAGGTCACTGTCCTTATAAAGAGTCTAATGCAAGCTATACAAAAATTTACAAACCATTTTGAGGTGGAGGTTTTTCCAGTGACACTGAGGCCTAACCCTGGACTGAATAGGGCAAACAGTCCCCAGTCTGGTCCATCCTCAGAGTGATGTGAAGAGCTTTAAGAAAAGCAACACAGCTAGAGTCTACATCAGGCCAACAGCCTGGGATTATCTAGTGATGGGATTTAGTAATCTATAATAAGGCTTCCAGGGAACTGCACTCCTAGCCAATCTTCTGAGCTTGTTCTCAGGAAGAAAACAATTAACATAATGTTTTGCATAAAAGGGAACACCTCCCTTGACGTGATCACACAATATTAGAACAGCAATAAGCAGAACATGGTTAGGAGAGAAAGGATGAACAAACTGAGAAAAAATTCTCCCAACTGTAAGAACTGCTAAACATGCTATTCACTCAAAGATTATTTTGCTGTAGCCATCACAGCTTTAGACACAGTCAGGTTTTGAATGTTTCATATGTAGCAGTTCACAGTTGATAAACTGGTTGCCTTGGAAAAGGAAATAAGATCTAAAAAGGGAGAATGCAATACGTAAGTTAAAACTACAGCTTAGAAAAGCTGTTACCTCATAAAACCTTTTGTCTGTTGACAGTTACCTTCAGTGTTGATTCGGTGCAGGAATGTTAGGTTATTGCTTTTATTATACTATTTTTTAAATGGCTACTTCTTACATAACTCAGAATGATTCTAGAGAAAGCTATGTCCCTTTCCCTGCAAAATCAAGATGATTTTACAAGAAAGTGATATAATAGGTGTGGGTTACATATATAGATCCCAGTGGCCTCCAGAGCAAGGATTTGTGATCCCAGACTTTCAGTCCCTTATCTTCTTGAAACAGTTGGGCACTTTCAACCATCACAAGACCAGAGAGATTCCGCAGGGTACCTACATCTGCTGTGATTCAGCTCAAGTTGGATCTGTGTCTCTGGGAAGACAGATGCTTCAGCTTGGTTGAAACTGTTCAGTTTTCAAATATATTCAGAAGTCCTTTAAAAAAAAAACAAAACTATAATTGATAAATCTAAGAATGGATTATTTAATAGAATAACAGTATATAAATTATTAAACCACTAATGAATCTACTCAAGGAAAAAAATATGATAGTATTTTTAAAAAAGAGATGACGCTGACTAAAAAAAAGCAGCAAACATGACACTGAACTCTCCTCCCATACACAGAAAACTGTGGGTCCATTTTTTATTCAGATTTTCCACATATGCATCCATGTCTGAGTAATCTTACTTTGACCTGTCACTTTTTTCCTATATATCACAGAGAGGCTCTAAAATTATGCCACATGATGGTTACACAATGTTCCTTTCAGTTAAAGTGCTATGATTTTCTTAGCTGCTGCCCTGCTATTTTCTTAATACCTTTAGGTTGTCTCTGGACTGGATCTAATTTTAGATCATTCTGAGCCCTGTGGGTGAATGCAGCTTTTCTTCTTTCCTTATTTCTTCCATTGCAGGTAAGTTCCCAGGAGTGGGGTTTCAGGGTCATGGCTTAAAGGATCACCAGACCATTTTTCACAAATTTCATAGATTCACAAATGTCCCCCAGTGCAGTGTGACTAGGGAAAGAATAAATGTATACATGCTAAAGGTCAGTTTTACACAGTTAATCTTGGCAAACTCCTGAAGTAGGTATAATTTCCTCTATTTTATAAATGGACAAAAGGACGATGACGAAATTAGGTCCCAAATTGTAAAATTAGCTGCAGAGCCATATTTCTAACTCCAAAGCCTTGCCACCTCACATAAACGAATATGCAAATTTCTAGGTAACCTTCCAGTAGTGGTTGCTGTTACTGTTTTTACTAGTAGTTGTAAAACGATAATCCAGACTTGCTTTGATTTGTATTTTATTCCATAAATGATTCTTCATTTCACCATTTATCTTTTTATAATCTTGATATTTTTCTTTCACAAGTATGAAAAATTTGCATCAGATACAAATCAGATACAAATCATATACATAACTCCGTTTTCTTTCCTTTTCTGGTTCTTTTTCATCGTTCTTTTTCACTGAGAGCGCCTCAGTGTCTCCGTAGGAAAACTGTTCCTTTTTATAGTTAATTTTCAAATCTGAGAAAGCTGTTCATTTTCCAGAGGTCTGACATTTTATTCAATTTTCTGTTCTTATTTTTCTCTGACAACTTGTGAAAATTTTTAATCCTATTCTATACGGAATCTTTTGCAAGGAAAGGTAACACTTCAAAGGTTCAGCATTCGGGAAACTGCTTAATAAACAGTGATTGCTCTTAAGTACAAGAAAATAACCTGGCCATGAGATGAGGATAACCATCATCAGGGAAGTGAAACTGCTTTGTTAAGAATCTGGAGACGAGGAAACTGAAAAACAAGATGGTGAGGATGGTGGTCTTATGATTTTAAAAAATCTATTTGCTACATATGGTACCAAAAGAAAAGAGAGGGGGAAAAAACGAAAAAGAACAGCAAAAAACGGACTTCTCCTCGTTGTTTAATAATCAAACGTGTGAGAAAACAACAACAACAACAAAAAAAACGTGAAGGTGCCACCCTTACTGGCAGATGAGGGTGGTTCTCCAAGAGGCGCCTGATCCCCTCCCCTCAGTCTCCTGAGGGCCGAGTTCCCTCCTTCAGTCGAGACAGCGAAAATATCGCTTTGCTTTTGGGTCGACCACATCAGAGCTCCCAGGAAACACTGCTCCCGGTACCTGGATTTCTCTGGAGAGAGGGCCGGGTCGCCCATGACTCCCCTCGCCGAGGCTGAAGCCCAGGCCACGCACGCCCGCCCGAGCCGATCCCCAGGGGGCTGCCAGAGACCCACCCGCTGCGGCTACCCAGGTACCTCCCAGCCGCGTGATGGCAAGCAGGGCCGCCTCTCGGGAGGAGTTCGGCAGCAGCGGCTGGGGGCCCACGGTCGCTCCGGCACTCCTCACGGCCGAGGTCGGGCCCCGTTGGGCGCCCGCTTCTTCCCCACCCCCCACCCCCAATTCCGCGTCTCCGCTGGGCTTCGGGAGGGCCCAGAGCCCGGGGCCTCTCGCTTGTTCTTCTGATCTCCCCAGCGGTTCCTCGGACCTGCGGCCCCTCTACCGGTGCGATCCGCCCATGCCACTCCCGCAGTGGACGAGCGTGGGAGGGGGCTAGATTCCTACACACCACCCACATACTTCAGGAGGGGGACCAGCCAGCCGCGGCCCCCGCCCACATTCCGAGTAAATGGAGCTCTCCTAACCAGGAGGGCAAAACCGAGCGGTGGCTGGCAAAAACCAACGAGCACGCTAAACAGGCCCGACGTTCCCCGCGCCCGCCGGAAGCCCCCAGTCCTCCTCACGGTCAAGGTCTGCCTCCCACCCAGTCCGATCCGGCTGAGTGCCCTAGGGCCTCGGCCGCAAGGCCGGGGGCGGCCTCCGCTGGGGGTTTAAAGGACTACGTGGCTATTTACCTGCCTCTGGGAGAGAAGACGCTCTCAGCTCTGCGGCTGTCAGCGACTGGCAACTAGGGCTGGTGAGTCGCCGTGCAGAGGAGGAGCTGCGGGGGCGGGGAGGCGACGGCGCGCGCACGCTCAGGCGCACCCGCTGCGGGCGCCCGGGGTTTACCGGCAGACCCAGGAATCTAAGTCCCTGGGAAAAACGAGTTGAGACTAGCATAAACGCTAGCATCAACTAACACCGCCTCCCTGGCTCATCACTCCCTGAAATTGCTTGTTGACGATAAAAATCATCTTTAGAGGGAAAATCGGCCAAAGCCCCAGCTTCTCGTTACGTAATGGAGAAAATGAAAGATTAGGGAATGAGAAAGCAATTTCTGGAACTCTGGTAACCAGAAATTTCTGAAAAGGACAAAAATTCTACTACCCTGGATTAAGCCCAATGTTTGTGAATTTTCAGATTAAAATTTGAGGCCTAGAAAGGATATTAGCCATCACCTGCCGTCATTTACTCAGTTCCTGCTCATTATTTACAAAGTAAATGATTTAGATTATGATATTCATAAGTGAGGGAAATGCACTCCATTTAACAAGTCCATTCTGCACATTACCTGAGATTTCTTGTATAAAACATGGTGTGTTTTTGATCATTATTACTGCCAAAATTTTATGTAGGGGTTTGTCTCATGTGAAGGATGGCAAGTGTTAGAAGACATATGTTAGGGTTAGAGGGATCATATACATCATTATCCAAATTTGGGCACTTTTGAGAGTACCAATATTAATTATGCCGGGGCAATGGGTATAAACCTGGGAAAAATGAGATATCTAGGCCCCTTGTTATGGGCAAGAGGCTCCACTAAGCTTGCAAGGAAAGAGGTTTAAAAATATTGAGACACCCATTAGGTTAAACATCTCAGGGTGGATCTCTCAAATAGGATGGAGACAAGTGAGGGAGGGGAGAGGCCAGAAGAATTGTGTAGAATGAGGTGATGTATATATAATGTGGATGGGGGCCTGAAAGTTCTGCTGGGAAGGAGAAATGAGAGGTCTATAAAACATGACGATGGGATGAAGATGATTCAGTAGCAGAAATGGATTGTGGCCAGTTAGAAATGAGTATTAGGCAGCAATGCCAGGGCTGTTTTCTATCCAGTCAGTCTTACATAATGATTAAGTTGACACTACTTTTAGATCCTTACCTTCTTTCCTCAGAGATTGTTTATTGTGAGGTGCATTGGGGGCAGTGAAGCATCTCTTTGAGTCTTGAGCTGGGTGGAGCTGGGAGTGAGTGACCAGATCAGGCTGGGCAAGGGATTGACTTTCCCCTGCCAGAAGGGGCAATGTACAGCTCGTTTAGAAGATGCCGAAACTCAGCCTTTTTTCCTCAAAAGAATCCAATGTCAACTGGCTGAATGCTTTCCTTCCCTCCCCCAACCAAGAAAATGCTTAGAAGGTAATATAGTTTGTGAGGGTTTGAGGGAACCAAATGACATTGCCTTTGGTCCTATTCTGGATATTGTTGCCATGTAGCAACTACTCCAAAACTTAATGGTCTAAAGAAACCACCATTTTATTATGCCCATGAATTGTGTAGGCCAAAGAGTTGGACAGGCACAATGGGGACTTGACTCTGCCCCATGACATATGAGGCTGCTGTTGGGAAGACTCAGTGTCTGAGGTTGACGTGATAGCTAGGAATTGGAATCAGTTCAGTCACTTGCTTGGCTGGCACCTGGGCTGGGAGGACTTGAAAATCAGGTGTACTGATTGAAGTGCCTTCACATGACTTCCCCATGTGGCCTGGCTTCCTCCCAGCATAGTAGTCTCAAGTTTGATGAGCTTCTTACCTGGCTTAAGAAGTCCCAAGAGGACCCAAGTGGGAGACTGTCAGTAAACAACATGGAAGCTACATTGCCACTTCTCACATAGTCTCAAAAGTCACATAACATCACTTTCACTCTATGCTATTGACCAAAGTAGCCAGCTATATGCCCATTCAGATTCAAGGGCAGGGATCATGGACCCCATCTCTCAATGGGAAGAGTATCAAAGAATTTGTGGCAATTTTTGAAAACTGCCATTATGGGGTTGTAGATTCTTAGGGGCTGTCCTTGGCCTCATGAACAGGATCACATTGGTCAGCCTACAGGAGAAAGCTTTTGCAAATGGCCCTACATCGTTCCTCATCTCAGTCTCTACCATCACCACAACTACTATATCCCATTATATATAAGGAAGGCCACTTTCTGAACTGAATGACAAGCATGTTTGAGGGTTTGTCCTCTGGGGCCTGGCTGTGCTGAGGTTATGGCACCATGAAGACATTCTTTGAAAGTCTCCCTTCTCATCTCCCACATCCTGGCGTAACTGAAGTTACCTGTCAACATCACATAGATCCTCCTCAGCAAACGTGGAGAAGCTAAAGAAGTCAAACTCTATGTTTCTCTTATTTTCAAAAGAAGAAATATTTCGTTCATCAAATAATTTATAGAGACCCTAGTGTGAATTAGATATAGTTTCTGACATTAGACAACAAAGGGAATACAGGAAGCCACATAGAAAGTGACCAGGTCATGCAGGGCCTAACAGCCAATGACCAGGTCTTTAGATTTTAATTAAATGCGATAGGAAGCCCTTGAAGATTTCAGCAGGGTGGTGACATGACCTGATTCCAAAGACCATTCTGATTGTTGTGTGGGGCCTGAGGGGCAACGGTGGGGCCTGGTGGTAGAGGAGGTATTCTGAAATGGTGAGAAATGGAGAAAGACCAAGTTTTAGAGGCAACAAGTTTTAGAGAAGTTTCTTCCATTTGGGGTATGTTGAATTTTAATGTAACCTCCAGATTGGGAGGGTTGGTGCTGAGGATGTGCATTTAGAAATTGTCAGTAAGAATCTGCCTGCATTACAGGAGACCCAGGTTTGATCCCTTGGTCAGCAAGATCCCCTGGAAAAGGAAATGGCAACCAGTATTCTTGCCTGGGAAATCCCATGGACAGAGGAGCCTGGGCTTGCAAAGAGTTGGACATGACGGAGGTGACTAAACCACCACCAGTATTTAGATGATTTTCAAAGTTGTGGGCTTGGATGATAACATCAAGGGAGAAAGTGTAGCCAGAGGAAAGAAGAGGAATCAGGACTGAATGGTAAGAAACAGACAGTTTTAGATCATGGTTCCTAGCTTTCAGTGTGCATCACCTGGGGTCTGGATAAAACACAGATTCCTGGGCCCACCTTCAGTTCAATTCAGTTCAGTTGCTCAGTCGTGTCTGACTCTGCGACCCCATGGACTGCAGCACAGCAGGCCTCCCTGTCCATCACCAACTCCCAGAGTTTACCCATTGACTTGGTGATGCCATCCAACCATCTCATCCTCAGTCGTCCCCTTCTCCTCCTGCCCTCAATCTTTCCCAGCATCAGGGTCTTTTCCAATGAGTCAGCTCTTTGTATCAGGTGGCCAAAATATTGGAGTTTCAGCTTCAACATCAGTCCTTCCAATGAACACCCAGGACTGATCTCCTTTAGGATGGACTGGTTGGGCCCACCTTAGAGATTATGATTTAGTAATTCTGAGATGAAGTCCAAGAACCTGCATTTCTCCTGAGTTCCTAGATGGTACTGATCTGCTGAGCCACACTTTGCATTAAAGAAAGAGAAGATAGCAAGAGAGACTGAAAAGTGACAGCTAGTGAAGGAGGAGGATATCAAGAGCGCGAGAGAGGAGGTGCCTTTCAAGAAGGCAGGGGTCAGCTTTAGAGAGACCACATAGAGTAGAGGTGGGAAAGAACTCACTGGATTTGGTGATGGAGGTCATTACTGGGGCCTTGATGGGATTAGTTTCAAGAGAGTGATAAGAACAGACAGAGTAAATTGATGAAGAAATGGAAGGTGAGGGAGTAGAGACAATTCTTCTGAGAAGTTTTGTCCTGGGAGGAGCAGAGAAATAGGCATTAGCTGGAGGAGAGTATGGGTGTAATGGAAAGTATTTTAAACTTTCTCTAGTAGTGAGGGTTCTCTTTAGGATGGGCCCATTCATTGGGGGTATTCATGTCCTCAAAGACCTCCTTCCTCCCCCTTTCTCCCCTCTGACTTTCTCAGTTCAGCAATTTAAGGTATTGCATCAGAAATTACATTTTTCTAAGGATGAATGATTGTGAATTCAAAGAGAAACCATCATGCTGCAGACGTATTACAGGCGGCTATATCTCTCCACTCTTTAAACACATAAAATGATTCCTTAGTGGCTAGACTCCAGGGTCTGGGGTTCGGATTGTGTGAAAAAGCCCAGACCGTGTTTCTGACAACCTCTCTCCCTGAGTACCCCCTGGGCTTCAGTCCTGCTAGGCCAGTTGCCCCTTCTTTAATTGCCTTGGCTGAGGCTCTGCTCCAGCAGTTTCCTCAGCCCCGAATTCCTTCACACTCCTCTCTTCTGTGAAGTTGTCCATATTTCCCCAACAAAACTCAACCATCTTCTTCCTGCTCCAGCAGCAACTGGCTTGTATCATCCAGCGCCATTTTAAGCTGCTCTGCCCATATTTAACTAGATTATAAATTGCTTGGGAGTAGAGCCTCAAAGGAAATGGCAACCCACTCCAGTACTCTCGCCTGGAGAATCCCAGGGACGGGGGAGCCTGGTGGGCTGCCGTCTATGGGGTCGCTCAGAGTCAGACACAACTGAAGCGACTTAGCAGCAGCAGCAGAGCCTCAGACCTTGCAAATGAGAGTCTACTAGAAGAATCAGTTAAACAATGTCCTGAGTGTGGTTACCTATCCCACGTTCTCATCTTGTTCTCGTGCTTGTTTTCCCCTTGGTTCCCACAGAATTTTTCCTGTTCTCTTTCTGTCTAGCCATATGTGAAGTTCCCAGCTATGCAAAGAATGTTTAGTGTCACCCCGAACCTTTGCGACACTTGGGCTCTTCACTTAATTTCTTCCTGGTCCCAGATTTTTAAAACAAACGGTCTGATTTTTGTCATCATTTCTTTGTTTCTCAACCCAGGTTTGGCTTCTGATTTGCTCTGTTCTGGACTACGGAGACTTTGTGTTTCCACTGGCAGTTCCTGCACTGTTGGTAATCTTTCTTATCACTGGTTAAAATCATTCTAACACTCAAACCCAATGTGTGTGTGTGTGTGTGTGTTTGTAGGAGTGGTGGTGGTTTCCCTGCCACCAGCAATTTTCCAACATTACTGCATGTCCTACAATTCAACTCAATTCTGACACTATCTACCCAGAGATAGTATCAGATCCTACAGGTTAAGGGTTTAGTCTCATAAGATAGCCCCTCTTCCTGACTCAGATGCCAGTTGTAAGTCCAGGCTGTCATCTGTGCTTCTGACTGATCTGCTACAGACTGGAGGTTCCAATGACTCCTTCCTTTCCTGTGATTAACTTGCTAGAGTGGCTCATCAGTTCAGTTCAGTTCAGTAGCTCAGTCATGTCCAACTCTTTGTGACCCCATGAACTGCAGCATGCCAGGCCTTCCTGTCCATCACCAACTCCCGGAGTCCACCCAAACCCATGTCCATTGAGTCAGTGATGCCATCCAACCATCTCATCCTCTGACGTCCCCTTCTCCTCCTGCCCTCAATCCCTCCCAGCATCAGGGTCTTTTCCAATGAGTCAGCTCTTCGCATCAGGTGGCCAAAGTATTGGAGTTTCAGCTTCAACATCAGTCCTTCCAATGAACACCCAGGACTGATCTCCTTTAGGATGGACTGGGTGGATCTCCTTGCAGTCCAAGGGACTCTCAAGAGTCTTTTCCAACACCACAGTTCAAAAGCATCAATTCTTCGGTACTCAGCTTTCTTTATAGTCCAACTCTCACATCCATACATGACCACTGGAAAAACCATAGCCTTGACTAGACGGACCTTAGTTGACAAAGTAATGTCTCTGCTTTTTAATATGCTGTCTATAGAAATCACAAAAACACATTTCTGTTGAATTCCAAGAAACCTGTAGTTGGAATTTTTATTGGAATGGCATTGTATCTAGAAATAGATATGTGCAAGATTGACATCTTTATGTACTATGGACTGAATGTTTGTGTCCCTCCCAAATTTACACATTGAACCCTTATCCCCAATGTGAAGATGGGACCTTTGGGAATGATCAGATCATGAGGGTAGAACCGTCATGGATGGGCTTAGTGTTGATTTCAGCTGCAAGCAGCAGTAAGCAACCCCTTGCAGCAAGCAGCAGAGAGCAGTAGCAGGGAGCAAGATCTTAGTTCCCGGAATCCTAACCATTAGACCACAGAGGCCAGTTGGCTAGAGCCTGGATCCATAGTTCATGCCTGTCTTGTCAAGAAAGAATTCAGGTGAGGAGGCAGAAGGTAAAGAGAAAAGTAAAAATTTTATTGGAAAAATACATGTGAAAAGATGCACAGGGAAGCTCAGAGGAAGAGTCGTGCCTTTGGGAAGTTTAAATCCTTTGTAAGGGGGCAGTTTTCCTGGTCTTTTTCTTCCTTCAGGCTAATCATCTTGTTTTGTCCCCCTGGCTAATTTGTCTCAGGACCCTCCCCTTAGGTGTGCATGCACCCCTCAGCCAAAATGAACTGACTTGAAAGCATTTGGGAGGAGAAACTCTCGTTATGGCCCGGCATTTCCTCTGACTTTTGTCTCCCAAGTAGCCCTTCTGTGCATGTGTAGTGTCTCCCTTGTCCCAAGAAGGAGGGGAGCAGAGAGCCTTTAATCCTTTACTCAAATAGGATTTTGCCCCTCTTTGTTCTTGCCACGACTATTGTCTTAAGGTATTTACAAGAGAAAAATCTGGCTATTTACTCTGTTTCTATTGTTACTTCCATTTTGGAGAGCAAACAGAAGGCTGGTTTTAAGTGCCTTACCTGGAGCCCACCTATCCTTGTCCAGGAAATCCAAAGAGAAGGCTAGTTGTAAGTGTCCAGCCTGAAGCCCACTTTTTTCTGCCCCATAAAATGCAAACAGGAGGCCAGTTATAAATGTCTAAACTGGAGCCCATCTATCTCCTGTATCGGTGTCATTATGAGAAGAGACATGAGAAATGATTGCTGTCTCAGCCAAATGAGAACACAGCAAGAAGGCAGCTGTCTGCAAACCAAGAAGAGAGTCCTCACCAGAAACTGGATTGACCAATGCCTTGATCTGATTCTTCCTAGCCTCCAGAAAAGCAAAGTGGGAAGTAGGAAACATGAGACAAGGAAGGGAGCAAAGTCAGGAAAAGTGGGCCAGTTACCATGCTAGGTAAGTGGGGCTTGATCCCACAGGGACCATCTGTGAAATAACGGGAATACACCTCAGGTCATCCAGCTGCAAGAAGGGGGAACTGAGGCATTGATCCACCAACTCACATCTCCCATTGTCTCATCTTTTGGTACATCCAAATGAAGACACAGTTAATGTACCTATTAAAAAGATAAGCACTGCATTCCCCTCAAACATTGCACAGATAGAATTCGAAACATGATAAATACTGAGAACTAAGTTTCTGTTCTTTAAGCCACTCAGCCTGTCATAGCAGGTTGAGCTGACTAAGACATTGTTTGCATATCTAGGAAAATAACGTGAAGCAGCTTACTTAGATTGTTTTGTGTACCTCTCAATAGACTTAGAACAGATGCTGTTGACACCTCATCTTACATTTCCTTGGCCCACTTGAGTTCACCTCTTGCAGGCTTCCAGAACACTGACATCTTCCCACCTCAAGGCCTGCATCTCTTGTCTCTGCCTCAGGTCTTTCTCTGGCTATGTCTCATCTTGCCCTGTCTCCGACAGGAGCACCCACAAAGCGTGGAGAGAGTTACTTCTCCACCCTTCTCCAGTAGCATATTGGGCAACCACCGACCTGGGGAGTTCATCTTTCAGTGTCATATCTTTTTGCCTTTTCATACTGTTCATGGAAAATACTATACACAGAAAATACTAAAGACACTTCCAGAAAACTACAAGAGCTAATCAGTGAATTTAGTAAAGTTTCAGGATATAGAATTAATACACAGATTTCTCTTGTATTCCTACACACTAAAAATGAAACATCTGAAAAAATTAAGGTAACAATTCTATTTACCATCACATTAAAAAAAAAAAAAAACTAGCAATAAAATTACCTAATGAGGCAAAAGACTTATACTCAGAAAACTATAAGATACTGACAAAAGAAATCAAAGATGATACAGGCAGAGAAATACAACATGTTTTTGAATTGAAAGAATCCATGCCATCAAAATGACTGTCCTACCCAAAGCAGTCTACAGATTCAATGAAATCCCTATCAAATGACTAATAACATTTTTCTCAAAACTAGAACAAAATTATTTACAATTTGTATTGAAACACAAAAGACCCCAAATAGCCAAATCAATCTTGATAGAAAAAAAAAGGAGCTGAAGGAATCATGCTTCCTGACTTGAAACTATGCTACAAAGCCAGAGTCATGATATGATACTGGCAAAAAAAAACCCAGACATATAGTTCAGCGACACAGGGTAGGAACCCAGGAATATACCCACATACTTGTGGCCAATTAATCTATGACAAAGGCAAGACTATATCATGGAGAAAGACAGTATTTTCAATATGTGGTGCTGGGAAAACTGGACAACTATATGTAAAGGAATAAAATTAGAATATTCTCTAATAACATATATAAAAAGAAAGTCAAACTAGATCAAAGACCTAAGTATAAACCTTTATATTATAAAACTCTTATAGTAAAATATAGGTAGAACATAAACTGCAGCAATATCTCTATTTAGATATATCTCCTTGAATAATGAAAATAGAAACAAAAACATTCCTTGGAGAAGGTTCTGCAACCCACTCCAGTATTCTTGCTCTGAGAATCCCATGAACAGGGAAGACTGCTGGGATACAGGCCATAGGGTCATCAGGAGTCAGACATGACTGAAGTGACCTAGTACACATACATGTATGGTATCATG
The DNA here is from genome assembly GCF_042477335.2 of Ovis canadensis. Taxonomy (NCBI): domain Eukaryota; kingdom Metazoa; phylum Chordata; class Mammalia; order Artiodactyla; family Bovidae; genus Ovis; species Ovis canadensis. The sequence goes on along the minus strand of NC_091257.1, from coordinate 61,986,259 downwards.
TCATCTACAAACAGTGATAGTTCTACTTACTCTCTTTCAATGTGGATTCTTTTTATTTTTCTTCTCTGATTGCCATGAATAGAACTTCCCAAACTATGCTGAATAAATATGGTTAGAATGGACGTCATTGTCTTATTCCTGATCTTAGAGGAAATGCCTTTAAATTTTCACCATTGAGAATGATGCTTGCTGTGTGTTTGTTGTATATAATCCTTATCATGTTAAGGTAGGTTTCCTCTATGTCCACGTATTGGAGCATATTTTTTTATGATAAGTGGAGGTTGACTTTTGACAAAAAGCTGTTTTTTCTCACCTATTGAGGTAATCACGTTGCATTCGTTTTTCAAATCTGTTACTGTGGTGTATCACAATGACTGATTTGTAGGTATTGAAAAATCTCGTATCCCTAAGATAAATCCCACTTGACCATGGTGTCTGGTGCTTTTTAAATTTTTTTGTTGTTGGATTTGGTTTGCTAGTATTTTATGGAGGTTACTGTGTCTATGTTCATCAATGTTACTGGACTATAATTACATTTGATATTGTGGTATCTTTTCTGATTTTGATATCAAGGTGATGGTGGTCTTTAGATTGAGTTTTGAAGTGTTCCTTCCACTGCAACTTTTTGGAATAGTTTCAGAAATATATGTGTTAACTCTTCTCTAAATTGGTTGAATTCACCTGTGAATCCGTCTTGTCCTGGATTTTTATTTTTTTGAGGAGTTGTAAAATTGCTGATTCTATTCCATTATTGGTCACTGGTCTCTCCATACTTTCTATTTCTTGCTGGTTTAGTGTTGGGAGATTGTACATTTCTAAGAATTTGTCCATTTCTTCTTGGCTTTCCATTTTATTGGTGTATGGTTAATTGCACTAGTCTCTAACATTACACTGTGTTTCTGTCTTATTTGTTGCACCTTCTCCTTTTTCACATCTGATTGGACCCTCATTCCGTTTCATTCATTTCATTGGACCCTCCCCCAACTTTTTTTCTTGATGAGTCTGGCTTATAGTTTGTCAATTTTGTTTACCCTATGAAAGAACTGGCTTGTAGCCTTTAATTCCTAGGGGTTTAAGCAAAATAAGTTTAGTGCTTTAGTGCACAGAAAGTATTTTTTTTATTTGCCACATAACATTTACTAGATGGTTTAATGTTTATATATTTCTTCTCACTGTAGCCCTCTGTTCTACATTTTTATATGTCTAACTCATAGAAACTGACATCAATAATTGACAGTGATAACCTTCTATAAACTTCATCAGATTTACCATTTCCTTTATATAAATATTTTTCATATATATTCCTTTAATGTGTATCAGAAATATGTAGCATGTCCCTGTGTGATGCACATGTGTTGTATCCCATCATGCCTACTGTGGTATCAGGCACCCGATAAGTACTTGGATGACGCTGGCTGGGTTCACATATTATTGACTTATACACAAGGAAGAAATATAATAGGAAATGCTAAGGTAAATTTTTGAACTTTTCCAGTGTTACCATACACAGAAAGCAGAGGAGATCATAAAGAGAAAATTTGGCAGGCATTTCTTTTAACAAAATTATTCTACAGTAAAATAATTATATCCCCTTCTGAACTGTGAAAATTATTTTAAAAATCATCAATATCCTTTAACTATAAAGAAACATAGATGAATATTTTAGAAATAAAAGGCACTCCTCTACATATGTGAAATATATCAATGAGTAAAAAAGACAAATGACACTTAGAATCTAGCTGAGGGGAATAAATAGAATGCATTAAAAAGAAGGTAATTCTAAGAGCTTCCTGCCCCTTCATGGATCACAGACTTGTTGTGGCAATGGGTCTTATATAAATCAGTGAAGCTATTAGCCATACCATGCAGAGCCACCCAAAATGGCTCTGATCATTTGAAGTGTTTTGGCAAAATGTGACCCACTGATAGAGGAAACTGTAAACCACTCCAGTATTGTTTCTGCTTGCTGCTGCTGCTGCTAAGTTGCTTTAGTCATGTCCGACTCTGTGCAACCCCATAGATGGCAGCCCACCAAGCTCCTCTGTCTCTAGGATGCTCAAGGCAAGAACACTGGAGTGGGTTGCCATTTCCTTCTCTAATGCATGAAAGTGAAAAGTGAAAGTGAAGTTGCTCAGTCGTGTCTGACTCTTAGTGACCCCATGGACTGTAGCCCACCAGGGTCCCCCATCCATGGGATTTTCCAGGCAAGAATACTGGAGTGGGTTGCCATTGCCTTCTCCGATTCTTGCTGCTATAACCCCATAAACATTATGAAAAGGCAAAAACATGTGAGACTGGAAGATGGGCCCCTCAGGTCAGAAAGTGTCCATTATGCTACTGGAGAAGAGCAGAGGGCAATTACTAATAGCTCCAGAAAGAATGAAACAACTGTGCCAAAGGATAACAACATTAAAATGCAACCACTAAATTTTAAAAAAGTGTTATTCCATGGAAGGAAAACTATGATGGACCTAGACAGCATATTGAAAAGCAGAGATATCACTTTGCCATCAAAGGTCTGTATAGCCAAAGCTATAGTTTGGCTGGGAGAAAAATCAATAACCTCATATATGCAGGTGATACCACCCTTATGGCAAAAAGCAAAGAGAAACTAAGGAGCCTCTTGATGAAGGTAAAAGAGGAGAGAGAAAAGGCTGGCTAGAAACTTAATATTCAAAAAACAAAGATCATGGTAGTCGGCCCCATCATTTCATGGCAACTATATCAAGAAACAATGGAAATAGTGACAGACTTCAGTTTCTTGGGCTCTGAAATCACTGCACTATGTAACTGCAGCCATGAAATTAAAAGACAACCTGCTCCTTGAAAGAAAATATATGACCAAACTAGACAGCATATTAAAAAGCAGAGACACACTTTGCTGATAAAGCTACATATAGTGAAAGTTATGGTTTTTCCAGTAGTCAAGTATGGATGTGAGAGTTGCGCTGTAAAGAAAGCTGAGTGTCAAAGAATGGATGCTTTTGAACTGTGGTATTGGAGAAGACTCTTGAGAGTTCCTTGGCCTGCAAGATCAAACTAGTCAATCCTAAAGGAAATCAACCCTGAATATTCATTAGAAAGTCTGATGCTGAAGATCTAGCTCCAGTACTTCAGCAACCTGATGCAAAGAACTGACTTATTGGAAGAGACCCTGACGCTGGGAAAGATTGAAGGCTGGAGGAGAAGGGGACAACAGAGGATGAGATGGTTGGATGGCATCACTGACTCAACAGACATGAGGTTGTGCAAGCTCCAAGAGTTGGTTATGGACAGGGAAGCCTGGCTTGATGCCGTCCATGGGGTCGCAAAGAGTTGACCACGACTGAGCAACTGAACTGAACTGAATAATTAGTGATATTCAGTATCTTTACATATGTTTAGTGGCCATCTGTATGTCTTCTTTTGAGGAATGTTTATTTAGATCATCAGTCCGTTTTTCGCATTGCCTTTCTTTTGGATTGGAATGAAAACTGACCTTTTCCAGTCCTGTGGCCACTGCTGAGTTTTCCAAATTTGCTGACATATTGAGTCCAGCACTTCCACAGCATCATCTTTTAGGATTTGAAATAGTTCAACTGGAATTCCATCACCTCCACTAGTGCCAGGGTCCAGCCCCGGTGGATCCAGAGACTTCGAAGCAGGGATGGAGTCAGCATCTGGGAAAGGACTATTTAATTAGAAATATAAAGAGATTACGAAAGAATAGTGCAGTAGGAAATTTAGGGGAGGAAAGAGGCTGTATTCCTTGGTTTACATAGAAAGCCAGTAAAGCCCCGAGACAAGGGACTTGAACCGTCTACATAGGGCCACAGGCACCCACTTGAATAGTGGAGGGTGCCCTGCCTTGGGCTCCCTCTTGCATGGGTCTTAGAAGCCCAGGCAAATAAGTAGACATGGCTAGCCTCTATGTCCCAGATGGGAATCAGCCAGAAAATAGAGTAAGAAAGAAAAGAAGACATGGGGGAACCAGTCTTTCCAGGAACTGGCCCATCCTTTATTGTCCAGAAAAGCTTTTTATACTTTTGGTTGTACATAGAGATCAATGGATAATACAAAATTATGCAGTGTCAGCAGCCCTGACTCTCATCGAGACCAGGCTTTCTCTCTGCATACCTAGCTGTATACCCAAGTCTTAGGTGATTTACGTCATCTTCTGGCCAGGAGGCCTATTAGCATTTTATGGTCCTTTTCTGATAAGGGTCTGTCAACTAGAAAACTTATTTGCCTTAAAAGTGTTTTTCTTTCCAAAGTCTAGTGCCACTCTCAGAGAGCACTAATTAAGGTTACATTCTTATATAGCAAGGACACAACAATTTATAACAAGGAAAGAGGAGTACAGTGATTTATAACAAAGAGAAAGTTCACTAACTCAAAAGTCTAGCATTGCTAACATCAAAACTACTATATTCCTTTTTCTATATCCCAATTACATTGATTAATATCCTCCAGGTACCTGAAAGATAAAGAATATGGAGGCCTGGCAGCAGTCATTGATTCAACAGTGAAACCCATCACAAGTATAATTCTTAGCTTTTTAGAAAAGGCTCTATATCTTTAAGATACTTTAAGCTTTGTGCCTATCACGGTTGGGGGGCCGTAAACAATCACAAGTTGTAAAAGTCTCTAACTGTCAGACAAGTTAGAGAGCCATCAGAGGGGTTTGAGCTGAGACACTCCTTTTATATGCAAGAGACTGTTAACTGGAGCTCTAAGTTAACTCTTTCCAGAGAAAGGTGGTCGAGGATAGCCCCCTGTTATGTCAGAAGAGTGAAAAGCACAGTACAATAAAACAGGCAGACTCTGGTTTTGGGAGTAGATGCTCGAAAAAATCCAGCAAGGCTCCCTTAAGGCCGGACTCACCTTTGCCTGTTGGACCCCTTAACCTCATGCCCTTTGCCATGGGCGAGACTCCTTGTGCTGGCTCCTGGCACACTAGCTTTGTTGGTAGGGATGCTTTCTAAGGCCCACTTGACTTCACATTCCGGGATGTCTGGCTCTAGGTGAGTGATCACACCATTGTGATTTTCTGGGTCATGAAGATCTTTTTCGTACAGTTCTTCTGTATATTCTTGCCACCTCTTCTTAATATCTTCTGCTTCTGTTAGGTCCATACCATATCTGTCCTTTATCAATCTCATCTTTGCATGAAATATTCCCTTGGTATCTCTAATTTTCTTGAAGAGATCTCTAGTCTTTCCCATTCTATTGTTTTCCTCTATTTCTTTGCATTGATCACTGAGGAAGACTTTCTTATCCTTGCTGTTCTTCACTGGGCTGGAAGAAGCACAAGCTGGAATCAAGATTGCCGGGAGAAAAATCAGTAACCTCATATATGCAGATGACACCACCCTTATGGTAGAAAGTGAAGAAGAACTAAAGAGCCTCTTGATGAAAGTGAACGAGGAAAGTGAAAATGTTGGCTTAAAGCCTAACATTGAGAAAACTAAGATCATGGCAGCTGGGCCTATCACTTCATGGCAAGTGGATGGAGAAACAATGGAAACAGTGAGAGACTTTATTTCTTTGGGCTCCAAAATCACTGCAGATGGTGATTGCAGCCATGAAATTAAAAGACGCTTACTCCTTGGAAGAAAAGTTATGACCAACCTAGATAGCATATTAAAAAGCAGAGACATTACTTTGCCAACAGTGGTCTGTCTAGTCAAGGCCATGGTTTTTCCAGTGGTCACGTATGGATGTGAGAGTTGGACTGTGAAGAAAGCTGAGTGCCTAACAATTGATGCTTTTGAACTGTGGCGTTGGAGAAGACTCTTGAGAGTCCCTTGGACTGCAATGAGATCCACCCAGTCCATCCTAAAGGAGATCAGTCCTGGGTGTTCATTGGTAGGACTGATGTTGAAGCTGAAACTCCATTACTTTGGCCACCTCATGCGAAGAGTTGACTCATTGGAAAAGACTTTGATGCTGGGAGGGATTGAGGGCAGGAGGAGAAGGGGACGACCGAGGATGAGATGGCTGGATGGCATCACTGACTCGATGGACATGAGTTTGAGTGAACTCCGGGAGTTGGTGATGTACAGGGAAGTCTGGAGTGCTGCAGTTCATGGGGTTGCAGAGTTGGACACTACTGAATGACTGAACTGAACTGAACTGAAGACTCTGTTTTTGATTGTGTTGTTTTGTTTTCTATTGAGCTACATGTGCCCTTTTTATATGTTGGAAATTAATCTCTTATCAATCATTTGATTTGAAAATATTTTCTAGCATTCTCTGGTTTGTCTTTTCACTTTGTTTATGGCTTCCTTTGCTTTGCAAATGATTTTAAGTTTCATTCAGTCTCATTTGCCTATTTTTCTTTTTATTTTCATTTCCCCAGGATACATATCTAAATATAGATATTGCTGCAATTTATGTTCTACCTGTGTTTTACTCTAAGATTTTTCAACTATCTAGCCTTATACTTAAGTATTTGATCCATTTTGACTTTATTTTTGCTCATGATATTAGAGAATATTCTAATTTTGTTTTTTTGCATATAGTTGTCAAGTTTTCCCAGCACAACTTATTGAAAATACTGTCTTTTCTCCATTGTATATTCTTGCCTTCTTTGTGATAGGTTAATTGGCCATAAGAATGTGAGTTTATTTATGGGGTCTCATCCTGTTTCATTGATCTATACGTCTGTTTTTGTGCCAGTATCATATAGTTTTGATGACTCTTCTTTTGTAGCATAATTTGAAGTCAGGAAGCTTGATTCCTTCAGCTCTTTTTTTTCTCTCAAGATTGATGTGGCTCTTTGGGTTCTTTTTGTTTCAATACAAAGTATAAAAAATATTTTATTGTAGTTGTGGGATAAATGTTACTGGTGATTTGACAGGGATTGCATTGAATCTGTAGATTGCTTTGGGTAGTACAGTCATTTTAACAGCATTGATTCTTCCAACTCAAAAACTTGTTATATTTCTCCATTTGTATCATCTTTGATTTCTTTTATCAGTATCTTATTTTTTGAGTATAAGTCTTTTGCCTCATTAGGTAAGTTTATTCCTAGGTATTTTATTCTTTTTGATATGATGGTAAATAGAATTGTTACCTTAATTTTTTATGGATCTTTTACTTTTCATGTATCAGAATACAAGAGAAATCTGTGTATTAATTCCATATCCTGAAACTTTACTGAATTCACTGATTAGCTATTTTAGTTTTCTGGAATTGTCTTTAGTACTTTGTATGTATAGTATTTGTCTTCCCAGGTGGTGCTAGTGGTAAAGAACACACCTGCCAGTGCAGGAGATGTAAGAGAGGTGAGTTCAGTCCCTAGGTCATGACCATCCCTTGCAGAAGATTTCAGCAGCTCACTCCAGTGTTCTTGCTTGGAGAATCCCATGAACAGGGGAGACTGCTGGGATACAGTCCATAGGATCAAAAAGAGTCAGACATAACTAAAGTGACCTAGTACACACACATGTATAGTATCGTGTCATCTACAAACAGTGATTGTTTTACTTACTCTTTTTAAATTTGCATTCTTTTTATTAATTTTTTCTCTGATTGCCATGACTAGAATTTCCCAAACTATGCTAAATAAAAATGGTGAGAATGAACATCAATGTCTTTTTTCTGATCTTAGAGGAAATGCCTTTAAATTTTCACCATTGAGAATGATTTTTGCTGTGAGTTTGTTGTATATGATCCTTATCATATTTAGATAGGTTCCCCTTATGTCCACTTATTAGGGGGTTTTTTTTAATCATACGTGGGGATTGAATTTTTTAAAAACATTTTTTTATCTTACCTATTGAGATAATCAGGTTGCTTTCATTTTTCAAATTTGTTAATATAGTGTATCACAATGATTGATTTGTAGACATTGAAAAATCCTTGCATCCCTAAGATAAATCCCACTTGACCATGGTGTCTGGTGTTTTTAATGTATTGTTTGACTTGGTTTGCAAGTATTTTGTGGTGGTTTCTGTGTCTATGTTCATCAGTGTTATTGGACTGTAATTTATTTGTTTTTGTGGCATGTTTCTGATTTTAATATCAAAGTGATGGTGGCATTTAGATTGTGTTTGGAAGTGTTCCTTCCACTGTAATTTTTTGGAATAGTTTCAGAAATATAGGTGCTAACTGTTTTTTAAATTGATAGAATTCACCTGTGAAACCATCTTGTCCTAGACTTTTATTTTGGGGGGAGTGTTAAAATTACTGATTAATTTCATTACTGGTAATTGGTCTGTTCATATTTTCTATGTCTGACTGGTTTAGTCTTTGGAGATTGTATATTTCTAAAAATTCGTCCATTTCTTCTAGGGTTTTCATGTGATTGGGGTATAGTTAATTGCAGTCCACTGTGTTTCTGTCATATCTGTTGTACCTTCTCCTTTTTCAATTCTGATTTTATTCACTGGGCTCTCTTCCATCTTTTTTTTTCCTTGATGAGTCTGACTTAAGGTTTATCAATTTTGTTTACCCTTTGAAAGATCTGGCTTGTAGCCTTTAATTTCAAGGGCTTTAAGAAAAATAAGTTTAGTGCTTTAGTGCACAGAAGGTATTTTTTAATTGTGATTTAACATTTGCTAGATGATTTTAACGTTTATATCTTTCTTCTCACTGTAGCCCTTTGTTCTCCATTTTTATATCTTAAACTTATAGAAATTGACATCTATATTTGACAAGGCATCAGTTAAGTTCAGTCGCTCAGTCTTGTCCGACTCTTCGCAACCCCATGAATTGCAGCAGGCCAGGCCTCCCTGTCCATCAACAACTTCCAGAATTCACTCAGACTCACGTCCATCGAGTCAGTGACGCCATCCAGCCATCTCATCCTCGGTCGTCCCCTTCTCCTCCTGCCCCCAATCCCTCCCAGCATCAGAGTCTTTTCCAATGAGTCAACTCTTCCCATGAGGTGGCCAAAGTAATGGAGTTTCAGCTTTAGCATCATTCCTTCCAAAGAAATCCCAGGGCTGATCTCCTTCAGAATGGACTGGGTGGATCTCCTTGCAGTCCAAGGGACTCTCAAGAGTCTTCTCCAACATCACAGTTCAAAAGCATCAATTTTTCGGCACTCAGCCTTCTTCACAGTCCAACTCTCACATCCATACATGACCACAGGAAAAACCATAGCCTTGACTAGATGGACCTTAGTTGGCAAAGTAATGGCTCTGCTTTTGAATATGCTATCTAGGTTGGTCATAACTTTCCTTCCAAGGAGTAAGCGTCTTTTAATTTCATGGCTGCAGTCACCATCTGCAGTGATTTTGGAGCCCCCCCCCAAAAAAAATCTGACACTGTTTCCACTGTTTCCCCATCTATTTCCCATGAAGTGATGGGACCGGATGCCATGATCTTCATTTTCTGAATGCTGAGCTTTAAGCCAACTTTTTCACTCTCCACTTTCACTTTCATCAAGAGGGTTTTGAGTTCCTCTTCACTTTCTACCATAAGGGTGGTGTCATCTGCATATCTGAGATTATTGATATTTCTCCTGGCAATCTTGATTCCAGCTTGTGTTTCTTCCAGTCCAGAGTTTCTCATGATGTACTCTGCATAGAAGTTAAATAAGCAGGGTGACAATATACAGCCTTGACGTACTCCTTTTCCTACTTGAAACCAGTCTGTTGTTCCATGTCCAGTTCTACCTGTTGCTTCCTGACCTGCATACAGATTTCTCAAGAGGCAGGTCTGCTATTCCCATCTCTTTCAGAATTTTCCACAGTTTATTGTGATCCACACAGTCAAAGGCTTTGGCATAGTCAGTAAAGCAGAAATACATGTTTCTCTGGAACTCTCTTGCTTTTTCCATGATCCAGCGGATGTTGGCAATTTGATCTCTGGTTCCTCAATGCATAGTCTTCTATAAACTTCATCACATTTACCATTTCCTTTATATCAATATTTCCCTAACTATTCCTTTAATGTATACCAAAAATATTTAGTTTGTCCCTGTGTGATGCACATATGTTGTATCCCTTCATGCCTACTGTGGTATCAGGCACCTGATAAGTACTTGGATGACTGAACAGTTTGTGTAGTTGGCTGGGTTCACATATTATTGCCTTATAAACAAGGAAGAAATATAATAGGAAATGCTGAGGTAAAGTTTTGAACTTTTCTGGGGTTACCATAGATACAGAGTTGAGGTGATCATAAGAAAATAATTGATGGACATGTCTTTGAATTAAAAGTAGTCTATAGTAAAATTATTATGTCAGTTTGTGAAAATAATTACAAAATCATGAATATCCTTTATATATAAAGAAATATTTTGAATCTTTTAGAAACAAAAGGAACTCTTTTACATCTGTGAAATATATCAATGAATAAAAAGACAAATTACACTTAGAATCTAGCTGAGGGGAATAAATAGAATACATTAAAAAGAAGGTAATTCTAAGAGCTTCCTGTCCCTTCATGGATCACAGCGCTGTCGTGGCAATGGGTCTTGCATAAGTCAATTAAGCTATTAGCCATGCCATGCAGGGCCACCCAAAATGGACAGGTCATTTGAAGTATTCTGGCAAAACATGGTCCACTGAAGGAGGAAATGGGAATTTCCTCCAGTATTCTTGCTGCCAAAACCCCATAAATGTTATGAAAAGGCAAAAATATATGACACTGGAAGATGAGCCCGTCAGGTCAGAAAGTGTCCAATAAGCTACTGACGAAAAGCAGAGGGCAATTACTAATAGCTCCAGAAAGAATGCAACAGCTAGGCCAAAGCATAACAACATTAAAAATGCGGTCATTAAATTTAAAAAAAGATGTTCCTTGGGACAAAAGCTATGACAAACCTAGACAGCATATTAAAAAGCAGAGACATCACTTTGCCAACAAAGGTCCGTATAGTCAAAAGCTATAGTTTTCCTTGGAGAAATATCAATATCCTCCTATTGAAAGGTTGTTGCTGAGCGATGAAAGACACCAGAGTTCTTGGCCTCCAGAGGAAAAGAGAAGGGGGCAGGAAGAGTGCCCCCCTGCTAGTCTTCAGCAGTAAGTTATATACATATCAGCAGGCTACTAATTAGAGAAAGGAAATGTATCAAAATTCAGAGAGTGGCTACAGGCCACTCAGCCACAACATGCATTTTGAGATAACATTGGCACAGGGTGAATCTTCCTGGGCCATAAAATGATTGGCATGAAGAAAGGCAGGTTTCCAATCAAATACATAGTCTCATTAACATAGATTAAGAGAACAATTGTATGAGTAAAACATACTGGTTTGTTGAGTCATTATTGGTTCTGCGTCTTAGGTGAAACCAACTTGAAGAAACAGGGAGTCTAGGGGTTAAATACATAGTTCATTAACATAGCTTAAGAAAAACATTTCTGTAAGAAAAATGCATTGGTTGGCTCAAGATTTGAGAAAAGTTAAATTCAGGTGGAACCAGGTGTCATCATGGCAACATAGAATTTTAAGAGAAAGCATTTTTAATTTTGTATAGAGAAGGGAAAAGAAATCTGACACTTGTAGTTTGTTTCCTCCTGCCACTTGAGAGAGAGATAAAAAATGTCTGACATTTGCAGACTATGACTCTTGAGAATCCCTTGGACTGCAAGGAGATCCAAGCAGTCCATTCTAAAGGAGATCAGTCCTGGGTGTTCATTGGAAGGACTGATGCTGAAGCTGAAACTCCAATACTTTGGCCACCTCATGCGAAGAGGTGACTCATTAGAAAAGCCTCTGTTGCTGGGAGGGATTGGGGGCAGGAGGAGAAGGGGACAACAGAGGATGAGGTGGCTGGATGGCGTCACCAACTCGAAGAACATGAGTTTGAGTGAACTCCGGGAGTTGATGGTGGACAGGGAGGCCTGGTGTGCCGCAATTCATGAGGTTGCAGAGTCAGACACGACTGAGCGACTGAACTGAACTGAACTGAACTTTCTGCCTGTTACCCTCTTTTTCCTCCCTTTTCTTTTAGGAGAATTATGTTTCCTAGGGAAAGGAGCACTGTTCTCATTCTGTAACTGCTTCCAAGCTGATAAGGGGCATCGTCCCTAAATTGGTGAGGCAACATATTCTCCTAACCCTCATATTGAGGGTCTCTGATCCAGGGGCCCCAAGTAGTAGTTGGAGGAAGCTGCCACAGTGGCAGGAGTTTGAGCAACCATTTGTCACTTAAAATCCTTCATGCAGCTAGAAACAAATCCAGCCACACACTTACAGATGCAGGGAGCAAACAGCAAAAACAGAACAATCAGCAAAGTTAAAAGTCTCATAGTGCCCATAGTTAAGGTACAAAGTGTTGCACCAGTCCATCTTAGGATTGTTAGATGTCATCATATTAAGAAGAGGCATCACATATGATTGTCCTTCTAGAAAGATTTGCAGACTTGGAGAAAGTCCTTTCCTTCAAGTGGAGATGCCCACCATGGAAGCCTTCCACTGAGTAAGAATGGAGTACTCCAGAGACCCAGTAATTAGACTGTGAAATGCACAGGAAGGCATTGTCTTGAGGGTTAAATGGCAGATGCTGGATATTTGGAGTTAGCAGAAGCAAGCTCACATAGATTATCAGGCCGATCTGAAAAGTACAAAGTAAGAGTGTAGAGAATAAAGACATAAAGTAACATCATTTAGTTCTGGTCAGGATGCCAACTCTCAAATCAAGTGTGGTGTAAAACGATCAATCACTGGCACTTTGACAGCTATGGGAAAAGAAAGAATAACCTGGTAAGGGCCTTCCCAGAGGGGCTCGAGGGATCGCCCCCGAGATCCCAATATTTTTATCAGGACCTCAGTTCCTGGCTCAGACAGTGTCTTTCTTGACTTAGAGGCTGGGTCATGGGTCACATCACAGAGTTCCTTTAATGCCTGTTGAAAAGCTGAGTGCTGAGTTACATAGTTAATTCCAAGGCTTCACGGTCTATAACAATGTCTGTGGGTAAGAAGGGTCTTCTATAAATGCACTCAAAGAGGGACAGTCCCTCATTTTGGGGGACAATTCGAGCCCTCATTAAAGCTATGGGTAGAACTTTACACCAATTGTCATGCCTCTCTTGAGTTAATTTGCACAGATGTCTCTTAATAATGTCATTAGCTTTTTCAACCTTCCCTGAGGATTGGGGTCTCCAGGAACAGTGTGACAGTCTATTCCTAGAGCTATTGACACCCCCTGAGTTACAGTAGCTTTAAAGGCAAAGCCATTGTCAATCTGAAGGCTCCATGGCAGCCCAAACCTAGGAGTAATTTCATGGATTAAAATCCTTATAACCTGCTTAGGCTGTTCACTATGACAGGGAAAAGCCTCAATCTGTCCAGTAAATGTATCCACCCAAACTTGTAACCAAGAATATCCATTTGCCTTTGGCATATGAGTAAAATCAATTTCCCAATCCTCTCCAGGATATTTTCCACTTTGTTGTAACCCAGATTTTGCTAACTTTTCAGCCTTTGGGTTATTTTTCTGATAAATCTTACATCTTTTGATAATATTCTCTAAAGTTTTCATTACATTTTTCCTTCAAAGAAATGAGAAGCCATCTGGTAAGTGCTCTCAACACCTAAATGAAAACTCTGGTGTAGACTCTTAAGAATTTTCCATTGAGAATTTTCAGTAATTATTCATCATCCATCCTTGGACTATAAGCATCCTTTATCAATAATCTTTGCTCCTATTTTCTCATATCTTTCTAATTCTTCCTCATTGTAATATTTTTCCTATTCCACAGGACCTGTCTAGATCAAAGGCGTCTGCAGTGAAGGGGTTTCTTAAAGTGCTGGTTTTCTGGCTTGACAGTCAGCCAGCTGATTACCCTCAGCTACTTATTCTTGTCCCTGCTGTGCCCTTTGCAGTGCACAACAGCTACTTCTGTAGGACAATTTATAGCAGTTAAAAGTCTCTCAATCTTTTGAAATGCTTAATAGGTTCTCCTGTTGCCGTTTTAAACTTTCTTTCTTTCCGTATTGCAGCATGAACATGTAAAGTCAAATAAGCATGCTTAGAATCAGTGTAGATATTGACTTGCTGCCTTTTGATTAACTCTAGAGCTCGGGTCAGAGACATAAGCTCCACTACCTGAGCACTCATTCCCTGGGGGAGAGACTTTGCTTTTAAGATCTGTCCAGCCACATCATAGTGTAACTTACTTTAAGTTTCCCATCCCAAACAAAGAACTGCAAATATTTCCATATCAGGATTGTCTAATGGGGTATCCATCAGGTCTTCCCGAGCTATATAGTTTAAAGTTAGAAATTGGGAACAATTGTTATCAGGTGTTTCATTTTCCTTGTCAGGAAGGAAAGTGGCAGGATTTAAGTTTTTCAGGTATCCTATATATAGCTAGTAAGACCCTCAGGGTTGTGTCAAAACTCCGAAGACCATACCTTTTCTTTCAGTGACAAACAAATTAAATTCTGACCCTGTGGGCAAGCTCAAAGCAGGAGCTGGCAGGAGAGCAATCTGAAGAGCTTTAAAAGCCTTTTGAGTATCTGGAGTGTGAACCAGTTTGTCAGTTTGGGCTTGTTGAGTTTCAGTTGTAAGTTCATATATAGGCCAGGCAAGTTGCCCATAACCCAGAAGCCAAATAAGGCAGTAGCCTATGATTCCCCCAAATCTTCTCAATTGTCAGAAGGTCATAGGTAGGGGATGACATAGTATAGGTTTAACTCTAGAAAGCATGCTGAAAAATATTTCGCTTGTTCAGTAATTTTATACAATAGGCACCATGGGGTGTAAAGGGTGTACAGCTTCATTTATTATTTGTAAATCTTGAACTAGTCACCACTTATAATTTGACTTCTTTATACCAAAAATAGAAGTGTTGCATGGAGTGTTACAGGGAATTAATAGCCCCTGCTCCTTTAAAATCTCGATGATGGGCTTTAACCCTTCTTTAACCTCGGGTTTCAGTGGATACTGCTTTTGATGTGGAAATATGAGTGGGTTTTTCAGCTTCACAACTACAGGAATAGCATTTTGTGCTCAACCCACAGATTTTCCATCAGCTCACACTTTAGGATTTACATTTTGTTCAATTAAAGGGAGAGAAAGGAAGGGCTCCATATTCATCAAACAGAGGCATGGACCTTGCTCAGTATATCCCTCCCCAAAAGGGGTGAGGGAGACTCTGGCGCAATCTGGCACTCTGTAAAAATAGCACAAAGTCCCAGTTGCAGCTTAGAGGATGACTGAAATATTAATGTTTGGCTCATCCAGACAGTCCCATTATGGAAGCGGATTGGGGAGAAAGTGGACCAGGGGCTTCAATAAGCACAGAGTAAATTGCCCTGGTGTCCACAAGGAAATTGACAGATTGGCCACCCACAGTTACTAATACCTGGTGTTCCTCAGCTGTAATTAGGGTGGGAGTTTGTGTGGGGACCCCCGGGTACATTCAGTCCTGGTTGTCTTGAGAGTCCCACCACTGGGACCTACGCCTCTGGGGGCAGTCTCTCCTCCAGTGTGGTCCCTTGCAAGACCAGACATGGAGCTGGGGACCCCTTAGATGCCTGAGGGCAATCCTGCTTGAGGTGCTCCTCCTTTCCACAGTAATAGCAAGCCCATCCCCATTCACCTGGGTCTCTCCTGGAATTTTTCTCAGGCTGTTTAAGAACAGTCCTGACAGCCATTACAAGGGCTTCTGCCAGTATCTTGGTCTTTCTCTGCCTTTCTTTCTTCCCTCATATTCCCTGCCATAATAGACTGACTGAGCCAGTTGCAACAGATTATCTAAAGACTGATTTGGTCCATACACGTGTTTTAGTAGCTTACAGTGGATATCTGGAGCTGACTGAATAAGAAATCTATCTTTTAAGATTACCCTTCCCTCATCACTTTCAGGATCAATCTCAGTGAATCTGCAAAGGGCTTCCCTCAGTCTATCTAGGAATTTACCAGAAGCTTCCTTCTCTTCCTGTTCTGTTTGCCAATTTAGCATCATTGCCTGAGTCCTTCAAGAACACATCTGACAAAATGACTCTTATCCCATTATCCTTTAGCCATGTTTTAGTCCCAATCTGGTTCTATAGTTGGGACTGCCTGATCCCCAGTGGGGAGGGCAGCTATCTCATCCTCCCTCTTCCCTAATGATTCCTTGCCAAGCCATTCATCTCCATGGGCAACAGCTTCCCATAAAACTCAAGTTGTTGACTCAGAAGTTAGCGCCTGTCCCAGGATATACATCACATCCTTCCAAATAAGGTCATAAAGCAGAATAGGGAGCTGAAAATTTCATACCCTAATATATACCCTTAGGACATAAATCTGACATGTCTCACAGAGAGAAAAATGGCAACACATATGCTACTTCTACCCATTTCCTTGTTCTCTACATAACCAGTTTAATTGTAAAACAATATTATAATTAAGAGACCCTCCAACCAACCACCATTCGCTATCCTCCAGTGGATACCGTGGCCATGTAGTATGACATAGGAAGATCAAGCATGTCTTCATTAGGCTCTGGGGATCAAATCTATCCCAGTTTTTCAAAGGAGTGAGGCTGGAATGGTTAGCTCCCATCTGTAAGAGAGAAAAATAGCAACCACACCGTCTTTCTACTGGAGGCATCCCTCCCTGCTCTAGATGGGGGTGGAGACAGGCTTTCCACCTAACCTTCCTTCCCTGGACAGAGTTAACTTGTCTCTTACCACAGGCATTCTACCACTGGGGTGGGGTGGAGATGCATCAGGGGTACACCTGATGGCATCCCAGACTAATATCCAGTTCCTCACCACTAAAACTTTTGCTTGCCTCTGATGCCACCCAAGGTGCAATCAGAGTAACCTTCCAGAATGCCTCCCAAGCTAAGACTGCTAAGGGAAACATTTGTCTCCTGAGTGCCTGTGCACAACCCTGAGTACATTCCTGACCACAATAAGACCAGTAAATCATAAAGGGCCCAACATAAAACCAAGATGTTCCTTCTGAGTGTCACCACACCAATATAAGTGATAGCAAAAGAAATGGTGAAGGGCTGGCCACTGAGGAAAAAGTGATTTTTGTCCTCAAGTTATTATGGCCAGTCCTTCCAGTTCATTCCCACAGATTCCACAGGAAGAATATCTAAGGAGTTGGAACAGAAGAGACTGGAGATCCTCCTCTGGTCCGCTAAGAGCTAGTGTTACCAAAGGAAGAAGCCTGCTGTATTTCCTATTTGAGTAATCTTTAACCTGAGAGATGCTCTTGGAATCGGAACTCCATCTAGCTTCCAAACTATCAACTCCTAGTGAGGCTAGGCACTTTGTGAATGCAAAAAAAAAAAAAAAAAAGTTTGGGATCTAAGTGACAGTACACAGTAACAGCATAGATAACAAGTCCCTTGAAAGTCTATGATCCCACTGATTAGGTTAGTAGTTCTAATTCCCAAGAAGTTATTAAATGGTCAAAGAGACCAGAAAGTTTGGCCAAGAAAGGAGAGTGCCATCCACACATTTCATCCATCTTGGTCTGTTCCCCTGGAGGAGACATTGGGTGCCTTTTGACATTAGCAGGTCGGTATAATCCCCCGACAGGGTTCCTGCCATAAGTGGTATGAGATCACCTCAGAACCAAAGATTTGGACCCAGATCTTGCTTCACGCATGTGTGCCTCTTTCAATCAATCACACACACAAGCACACCATAGAGTTAGTAAAGTACAGCAGAAAATGTGTTTGCCAGGAGAACAAAGAACTAGAGCTCCAAGCATCCTTACCTTGTCCTGAAGAATCCCAGATGAGCTCCCAAGATGAAAGGTTGTTGCTGAGCCATGAAAGATGATGGGATTCTTGGCCTTTGGAGGAGAAGAATTCAATCTGGGGCCAGTGATGAGACTTGATCACTCCAAGCTTTTGTGTAATAAAGTTGTATTAAAGTATAAAAGAAAGACATTAAGCTTCTGACATAGACATTAGAAGGGGCAGAAAGAGTGCCCCCCCGCTAGACTTTAACGGTAACTTATACACCTATCAGAAGGGTACTAATTAAAGAAAGGAAATGTCTCAAAACTCAGAGAGTGGCACCAGGGCCCCTCACCCACAACATGCATTTTGAGGTAACATTGGAACAAGGTGAGTCATCCCAGGCCATAAAACGATTGACATGAATCTTGAAGAAGGCAGGTTTCCAAGCAAATACATAGTCTCATTAACATAGATTAGGAGAACAGTTGTATGAGAAAAACATACTGGTTTGTTGAGCCATTATCAGTTCTGAGTCTTAGGCAGAACCTAAGTGAAGAAACACAGAGTCTAGGCTAAATACATAGTTCATTAACATAGCTTAAGAGAAACATTTCTAAATGGAAGGGGGCTTCCGTGCAGGGATGGCTCTGCACTGTCCCTTTGTTTGTCTCAGGCTCCTCTGAGAAGGAGATACCCTTTCATCCAGGTAACGAACAAAGTGACATCAGATGGCCTCTGCTGGGCAGCTGCCGCAGAAACTGGGGACAGATCAAAGCAGAAGAGGACCAACATCTGCTGCAACCAAAGCATGGAAGAGTTTCCACTGAGTCAGAGATCTCCATTGTATTCTTGTGCACTGGCTTTTGGAATTCAAGTAAAGGCCCTTTCATTTCGAGTGAAATTCCTCTTGGTAGTTTGGACCTAGGCTGGTCTTTGGAGTGAGATCAATCCCTAAGCGTTTGGAGTGGGAGCACTAACTCCAAGACCCTAGACAACCAGAGAACTAACCCTAGGGAGTGTCAAATAGTGTGAACTCACACAAAGGAAACCACTTAAATACAAGACCCGGCATCATCAAACCGCCGGTAGCACCCTGTGCAGGACTCCTCATCTAAACAACAAACAAAACAAAAATACAAACCCAATCATCAGCAGAAAGGATTACCACCTCCACTCAGCCTTGCCCATCAGAGGAAAAACAAACAAAAACTCAGCATAAATCTCACCCTATACAAAGCTTACACAAACCACTGGACCAACATTAGCTTTCTAAGGACAGGGACATTTGTTTATATTTACTTAGGATTCTGAGCCTAATGGCAAAAGCAGCACTTCATGTCACTGCAGGGTGGTTGCAATCTTAAGCCTGAAAGAAATGCGCATGGGTTCATTTGCCTCTTCCTTACGACCACAGTTCTGCTTAAGTATCTGCGTTTTCTGAAGGCAAGGTGCTTGCTTACTAATGCTAACAAATCACCAGACAGTGTAATTCTGCCCACTCAGGGTAAAAAAAAGGGTATGGCAGAAGCACTCACAGAACACACTTCCCTAAACTCTTCTAAGGGAATGATAGTGTGTCTGTCCTAGGAGTGTCCTTGCACAGCTCTGAAGCTGTGGGGAAACAATTCTCTGAACCTAGAACTTGGGGGCTGAAATGAAAGCAGCATTTGCACCTGCTGCTGCTGCTGTTGCTAAGTTGCTTCAGTCATGTCCGACTCTGTGTGACCCCATAGACGGCAGCCCACCAGGCTCCCCCGTCCCTGGGATTCTCCAGGCAAGAACACTGGAGTGGGTTGCCATTTCCTTCAATGCATGAAAGGGAAAAGTGAAAGTGAAGTCGCTCAGTCATGTCCGACCCTCAGCAACCCCATGGACTGCAGCCTTCCAGGCTCCTCCATCCATGGGATTTTCCAGGCAAGAGTACTGGAGTGGGGTGCCATTGCCTTCTCCGGCATTTGCACCTAGCGAACCTGAAATACTTGGCAATCTCCAGCCTGATAGAAAAGCACACGGGGGCATTTTTGCTTCATTAGGACCACAAGGCTCCTCAAGTACTTGTGTTTTCTGAAGAAACCTGCTGCTTACCACTTCTTGATGGGAAGGCCTCTGACAGTATAGTTTTAGCTGATCAGTGCAAAAACATAAAAAAGTCAACATTCAAGGATAGAACATTGTGTCCTAGGATGCATTTACACAGCTTTGAAACTGCAGGGAGACATCTTTTTGTGCACCTGGAATTGGGGTCTGATGTCCCAAAGAAGTAATTTCCCCATGGGAAATCTGTGTAGTTGCAGCATCCCACCTGCCAGAAAAGGACAACAGGCTCATTCTACTCTTCCATTCCAGAACAGCTTTGGTTAAGTAGTTGAATTTTCAATGAATCCAGCTGGCTTCCCTGGTGGCTCAGAGGAAAAAGCATCTGCCTGCAACATGGGAGGCCCAGGTTTGATCCCTGAGTCGGGAAGATCCCCTGGAGTAGGAAATGGAAAGCCACTTCAATACTCTTGCCAGGAAAATTCCATGGATGGAGGAGCCGGTAAGCTACAGTCCATGGGATTGCAAAGAGTCGCACACGACTGAGCAACTTTAATTCTCATGAAGCAGGCAGCTTGCCACTTCTGGCTGCGAGGTCACCTGACAGGACTTTTCACCTCATCATGGTAAAGACAGGCCTAACATCCACATTCATAGAGTACTCTCTACTGCTATCTTTGCTCCGCAAATGGTACAGAGTTTGTACACTAGGAGTGTCTTTACACAGCTCTAAATGTGCAGGGAAATGCGTTATCTTGAAGCCACAAATCCAGATAATATGACAAAATCAGTATATTCCTCCTGTGAAAGCTGGATAGTTGCAGCCTCCAACCAGATAGGAAGAAACGCACTGGCTCATTTGGGCATTGCGACAGCATTGGTTCATTACTTGATTCTTCCTAAAGGAACATGCAGCTTGCCACTTCTTACTGGGAAGCCATCACCCAGTCTAGTTTTACCAAGTTAGGCTGCTGACAACAGGTATGGCAGTCAACACTCCCAGAACATTCCCTACTGAAGTCTTTACTCATGAAATTGTGGTCTGTCCTTAAGTTCTCTTACACAGCTTTCTAAAGACAGGGACATTTGTTTACATTCACATGGGATTTGGAGCCTAATGGCAGAAGTAGCACTTCTGTCACTGCAGGGTGGTTGCAGTCTTAAGCCTGAAGGAAACGCGCATGGGTTCATTTGCCTCTTCTTTACAAAGGCAACTTTGCTAAAGTGTCTGCGTTTTCTGAAAACACAGGCACTTGCTTATTAATGCTACAAACCACCTGGCAGTGTAATTCTGCCCACTCAGGGTAACAACAGGTATGGCAGAAGCACTCACAGAACACTCTTCCCTGGTCTCTTTCCCAAGATAATAATACAGTGTGTTCTAGGGGTGTCTTTGTCCAGCTCTGAAGCTGTAGGGAAATGTTTCTCTGAACCTAGAACTCGGGGTCTGAAATGAAAGCAGCATTTGCCCCTAATGAACCTGGAATACTTGCAAACTCCAGCCTGATGGAAAAACACACAGGAGCAGTTTTCCCTGCTGTAGGACCTCAAGTCTCATCAAATACTTGTGTTTTCTGAGAGAAACACGCTGCTTGCCACTTCTTGATGGGAAGTCTTCTGATAGAACAGTTTTAGCTGATCAGTGCAAAAACAGATATAAAAGTCACCATTCACGGATAGCCCCATTGTGTCCTAGGAATGCATTTACACAGCTTTGAAACTGCAGGGAGACGTCTTCTTGTGCACCTGGAATTGGGGTCTGATGTCCCACAGCAGTCGTTTCCCCACGGGAACCCTGTGCAGTTGCAGGATCCCACCTGATGTAATTTCGAGCGTCACAGCCAGTTTATTTCCCTCCCTTTTCTGAGCCTTGTGAACACATGCCTAGGTCTGTGACATCACTGTGACATCACTGAGGAAACAGCCTGCGGGGGAGTGTCTGAGAGTATTGAGTGCCGTACTGCTGTTACCTAGATTAACTGATATCCCAAAGGAAAGGACCTTGACGCAAGGAGTTGAAAGCCCCCTGCTTGCTTCAGAAATCCCAATGTTTTGACCAAAGCTATTGCTGTCAAAAGTAGGAAAAAAAATTGTACGGATTTTCAGGCAGTTGCTAGGCCACACCGTTTCAGGGCCATCAGAGAGACAACACTCATTTTGCCAACAAAGTCCTGTATCCAGGTTCATACTCAGTATGTGTCCCTGAAATATCCAAGAATATTCCAGACAGACCTAGGATCTCTGGACTTTCCTACAGAGAAAACTTATGGAACTTAAGTTGTTTTTGCTTGTTTTTCCCCTGTAAGTATGTGGCCCTTCCCTACTGTGACACACGTGAGGGGTAATTGTTAGTTAAAATGACCTCCAAGCACAGATTTGTAAGTAGTGTGTTACACTCAGCAAACAGAATGTTGGGAAACCTATGTTCCTTCGATGAATGAAAGGCAAAAAAAAGTGTTTTTCAGGCATCTATCTGTTAGAAACTATCTAGATTCTATGATGATAGAAACTCTTGAAATTTAATTTTCACAAAGTTTGCACAAAGGCCTTAATTTCAAGAGTCACAGCCGTTATATTTCTCCACACTTTCTGAGCCTGGTGAATACATTCCTAGGTCATCCTGGGACTGCCCAAGAGGAAGCAGTCTGTGGGAGAGTGACTGAAAGTGCTGAGTACTCTCAGCTGTTGTTACCTCATACTGTTGTTACCTAGATTAGTTGACATTCCAGCGGAAAGGACCATGTTGCAAGGATTGCAAGGCACCTGCTCGCCTCAGAAATCCCAGAGTTTTGAGGAACACTATTGCTATCAATGGCAACCCACTCCAGTGCTCTTGCCTGGAAAGTCCCATGGACGGAGGAGCCTGGTGGGCTGCAGTCCATGGGGTCGCGAAGAGTCGAACACGACTGGGCAATTTCCCTTTCCTTTCACTTTCATTGCTGTCAGTGTAAACAGCATTGCTGAAAACAGCAATGAGATGGGTTTTCAGGCAGTTGCTTGGCCGCACTGTTTTAGGGCCAACAGAGAGAAAATGCTAATTTTGCTGACAACATACAGTATCCAGGGTCAAACTCAGTATGTGTCCCTGCAGAATCCAAGAATATTCCAGACAGACCTAGGATCACTGGATCATCCTACAGAGAAAATTTTATGGAATTGGGTTTTTTTTTGTTTGTTTGCTTTTCCCTGTAATTATGTGGTCCTTCCCTACTGTGACACACGTGAGGGGAAATTGTTACTTAAAATGACCTCCAAGCAAGGATTTCCAAGCATTGTGTTCCTCTAAGCAAATAGAATGCTGGGATACCTGTGTTCCTTCAGTGAAAGAAAGGCAAAAGAAAAAAAAAGAGTGTTTTTCAGCTATCTATCTTTCAGCAAATGTCTAGATTCTATGATGTGAGAACACCATAGAGGCCCTAATTTCCTGAGTCACAGCCAGTGTCTTTCCCAGCGTTTTCTGAGCCTTGTGAACACATTCCTACGTCTTACTGGGATACCCATGAGGAAACAGGCTGAGGGAGTGTGTCAGAGATTGCTGAGTGCCATACTGTTGTTTGTAGATTACTTGACATTCCAGTGGAAAGGACCTTGATGCAAGGATGCAAGGAGTCGTAAGCCACCTGCTTGCTTCAGAAATCCCAATGTTTTGACCAAAGCTATTGCTGTCAAAGTAGGAAAAGAAATTGGATGGATTTTCAGGCCATTGCTAGGCTGCACTGTTTTAGAGCCAGCAGAAGGAAAATGCTAATTTTGCCAACAGGTCCGTTATCCAGGTTCACACTGACTATGTGTCCCTGCAGCATCCAAGAATTTCTAGACAGACTTAGAATCACTGGATCTCTCCTAAGGAGAAAATTTGATGGAACTTGGGTTTTTTGTTTATTTGTTTTTCCCTGTGATTCTGCTGTCCTTCCCTACTGTGACACACCTGAGGGGAAATTGTTACTTAAAAATGACCTCCAAGCAAGGATTGGCAAATAGTGGGTTATTCTCAGCAAACAGAATGCTGGGAAACATACATTACTTCAATGAATGAAAGGCAAAAATAAAGTGACTTTCAGGCATCTATCTATCAGCAACTGTCTAGATTTCAACAGGTGAGAAAAACACAATTGCACAGAGGCCCTATTTTCTATCATCACAGCCAGTATGTTTCCCTGCACTTTCTGAGCTTTGTGAACCCATTCCTAGGTCATACTGTGGCACCCCTGAGGGAACAGTCTGCAGGAGGGTGTCTGAGAATGCTGAGTGCCATACTGCTGTTACTAGATTAGCTGACATTCCAAAGGAAAGGACCTTGATGCAAGGAATTGCAAGCCTCCTGCTTGCTTCAGAAATCCCAATGTTTTGACCAAAGCTATTGCTGTCAAAAGTAGGGGAAAAAATTGTATAGATTTTCAGGCAGTTGCTAGGCTGCACCATTTCAGGGCCATCAGAGAGAAAATGCTAATTTTGCCAGCAAGGTTCAGTATCCAGGCTCACACTCAGTGTGTGTCCCTGCAGTATCCAAGAATATTCCAGACAGACCTAGGATCACTGGATCTTTTCTACGAGAGAATGTAAGGAACTTGAGTGTTTTTGCTTGTTTGTTTTTCTCTGTAAGTAGGCAGTCCTTCCCTACTGTGACACACGTGAGGGGTAATTGTTAGTTAAAATGACCTCCAAGCACAGATTTGTAAGTAGTGTTTTTCTCAGCAAACAGAGTGTTGGGAAACCTATGTTTCTTCGATGAATGAAAGGCAAAAAAGGGGAGTGTTTTTCAGGCATCTACCTGTTAGCAACTGTCTAGATTCTATGCTGTGAGAAGACCACATTTGCACAAAGGCCCTAATTTCAACAGTCACAGCCGGTATGTTTCTCTGCACTTTCTAAGCCTGGTGAATACATTCCTAGGTCATTCTGGGACTGCCTATGAGGAAACAGTCTGCAGGAGAGTGACTGAGAGTGCTGAGTGCCATACTCTCGTTACCTAGATTCATTGACATTCTGGTGGAAAGGATCTTGACACAAGGAGTTATAAGCTGCCTACTTGCTTCAGAAATCCCAATGTTTTTACCAAAGCTATTGCTTTCAAAGTATGAAAACAACATTGGATAGATTTTCAGGCAGTTGCTACACCCCAGCCTTCTAGAGTCAATGCTAATTTTGTCATCAAGGTGCAATATCCAGGTTCACACTCAGTAGGTATCCCTGTAGTATCCAAGAATTTTCAAGACAGACCTGGGATCACTGGATCCTTCCTACAGAGAAAACTTGTTGGAACTTGGGGTTTTTGTTTTTTGTTTTCCCCTGTGATTATGCTTTGGAGAAGAAGTGGCAACCCACTCCAGTATTCTTGCCTGGAGAATCCCAGGGACAGAGGAGACTGGTGGGCTGCCGTCTATGGGGCTGCACAGTCAGACACGACTGAAGTGACTTAGCGGCAGCAGCAGCGATTATGCTTTCCTTCCCTACTGTGAAACAGGTGAGGGAAAATTGTTACCTCCAAGCAAGGATTCACAAGTAGTGGGTTACTATCCAGCAAACAGAATGCTGGGAAACGTACATTACTTTGATGCATGAAAAAAGAGTGATTTTCAGGCATCTCTCTCTCAGCAACTGTCTAGATTTTATGATGTGAGAACACCACATTTGCACACAGGCCCTAATTTTGAGAGTCACAGTCAGTATGTTTCCCCCCACTTTCTGAGACTGGTGAACAGATTCCTTGGTCATACTGGGACTGCCCATGAGGAAAATCTGTGGGAGAGTGTCTGAGAGTGCTGAGTGCCACACTGTTGTTACCTAGATTCGTTGACATTCCAGTGGGAAGGACCTTGACACAAGGAGTTGCAAGCCACCTGCAGTCACACAAAGAAATGCTGCTTCTGCCATCAGGCTCCAAATCCCATGTTAACCCTCCTAGTGTACAGACACTGCACCATGTGCTGAGCAAAGATGTAAGTGGAGAGGGCTCTGTGAATGTGGATGGCCAAGGCTGTTTTACTCTGACTAGGTGAGATGTACTGTCAGATGAGCTCACAGCAAGAAGTGGCAAGAAGCCTGATTCATGAGATATGAAGCTGTTAAGTTGTGTTAGACTCTTTGCCATCACATGGACTGTAGCTTCCAGGCAAGAGTACTGGAATGGGTTGCCATTTCCTTCTCCAGTGGGTGGAACTTCCCGACCCAGAGATCAAACCCAGATGTCCCGCATTGCAGGCAGATGTTCTACCCCCTGAGCCACCAGGGAAGCCCGCCTGATTCACTAAAAACTCAGCTCCTTAACCAACGCTTTTCTAGGATTGAAGAATAGAATGAGCCTGTGGGTTTGCTGGCAGGTTGGTTGCTGCAATGATACAGGTTTCACAGAAGATGACTGGCTTATGGCATCAAGCAGAAGAGTGTTCTGTGAGTGCTTCTGCCATACCTCTTGTTACCCTGAGTGGGCCAAATGATCCTGTCCAATGACTTTGTAGCATTAATATGCAAGTGCCTGTGTTTTCAGAAAATGCAGATACTTTAGCAAAGCTCTGGTCTTCAGGAAGAGAAAATGAACCCATGTGTGTTTCTTTCAGGCTAAGGACCACAAGCACCCTGCAGTCACACGAAGAAATGCTGCTTCTGCCATTAGGCTCCAAATCCCTTTTTAAGAAGAACAAGTGTCCCTGTAGTTAGAGAGCTGGGTCTCTAACTGTGTCTCTAATCCAGGGACAGATTGCACCATTCTAAGAGTTAAGAGTTGAGTGGGGAGAGTTCTGAGAGTTAAGTGGAGAGGGTTCTGTGTCTGTTGACTGCCATACCTGTTGTTAGGCCTATTTCTTTGAGAGTGGACTGGGTGATAACTTCCCAGTAAGCAGTGGCAAGTAGCACGTTCCTCTCAGCAAACTCAAATAATTGACAAAAGCTGTTGTCATAATAAGCAATGGAATGCCCTAGGGTGTTTCATGGCTGGTTGGAGGCTACAACTCTCCTGCTTTTCCAGGAGAAACATGCTGATTTTTCCCTATTTGCAGGGACATTTGGTTCACATGGGATTTGGAGCCTAGGCAGAAGCAGCATTTCTTCGTGTGACTGCAGGGTGGTTGTAGTCTTAAGCCTGAAAGAAATGCACATGGGTTCATTTGCCTCTTCCTTACAAAGGCAACTTTGCTAAAGTGTCTGCATTTTCTGAAAGCACAGGGGCTTGCTTATTAATGTTACAAAGTCACCTGACAGTGTAATTCTGCCCACTCAGGATAACAACTGGTGTGGCAGAAGATCTCACAGAACACTCTTCCCTGGTCTGTTTTCTAAGGGAATGGTACAGTGTGTTCCAAGAGTGTCTTTGCACAGATCTGAAGCTGTGGGGAAACGTTTCTCTGAGCCTAGAACTCGGGGCCTGAAATGAAAGCAGCATTTGTGCCCATCGAACCTGAAATATTTGGACTCACCATCAGGATGGAAAAGCAGTAGGGGGCATTCTTCCCTGCTATAGGACCGCAAATCTCATCAAGTACTTGTGTTTTCTGAGAGAAACACACTGTTTGCCACTTCTTGATGGGAAGTCCTCTGATAGTACAGTTTTAGCTGATCATTGAAAAAGCAGATAAAAAAGTCAACATTCACAGGGAGAACGTATCCTAGGATACATTTGCACAGCTTTGAAATTGCAAGGAGATGTCTTCTTGTGCACCTGGAATTGGGATCTGATGTCCCAAAGCAGTCATTTCCCCTTGGGAAACCTGTATAGTTGCAGCATGCCACCTGCCAGAAAAAGACAACAGACTCATTCTACTTTTCCATTCCAGAACAGCTTTGGTTAAGTAGCTGAATTTTCAATGGACCTGGCAGGCTTCCCTGGTGGCTCAGAGGGTAAAGCATCTGTCTGCATTGTGGGAGACCTGGGTTCGATCCCTCAGTCAGGAAGATCCCCTGGAGAAGGAAATGGCAAACCACTCCAGTCTACTTGCTTGGAAAATTCCATGGATGGAGGAGCTTGGTTAGCTACAATCCATGGGATTGCAAAGAGTTGCACATGACTGAGAAGCTTCACTTCTCATGAAATAGGCAGCTTGCCACTTCTGACTGTGAGGTCATCAGATAGTACTTTTCACCTCATCATGGTAAAAACAGGTTGGCCATCCATCTTAACAGAGCACTGTCCACTACTGTCTTTGCTGCGCATCAGTACAGAGTTTGTACATTAGGAGTGTCTTTACACAGCACTAAATGTGCAGGGAAATGTGTTCTCTTGAAGCTGCAAATCTGGATAAAATGGAAAAATCAGTATATTTGTCCTGTGAAAGCTGAATAGTTGCAGCCTCCAACCAGCCAGAAATAAAGGCACTGGCTCATTTGTCTGGGCGTTATGACAACAGGTTTGGGCCATTATTTGAGTCTTCTGAAAGGAACGTGCAGCTTGCCACTTCTTACTGGGAAGTCATCACCCAGTCCAGTTTTACCGAATTAGGCTCCTGACAACAGGAATGGCAATTAACAGTCCCAGAACACTCCCCACTGAACTCTGAGAACACATCCCACTGAACTCTTTTCCCATGGAGTGGTGCAATGTGTCCCTGGGGTCTCTTACACAGCTTTCTCACAACAGGGACTCTTTTTATATGCTCCTATAGGGTTCAGAGTCTAATGGCAGAAGCAGCACTTCTTCATGCGACTGCAGGGTGTTTGCAGTCTTAAGCCTGAAAGAAATGCACATGGGTTCATTTGCCTCTTCCTTAGGATCACAGCTTTGCTAAAAGCATTTTCTGAAAGCACAGGCGCTTGCCTATTGTTGCTACAAAGTCAGCTGACAGTGTAATTCTGCCCACTCAAGGAAACAACTGGTATGGCAGAAGCACTCACAGAATACTTCCCTGGTCTCTTGTTTAAGTGAATGATACTGTTTGTTCTAGGAGTGTCTTTGCAGAGCTTTGAAGCTGTGGGGAAACGTTTCTCTGAACCTAGAACTTGGGGCCTGAACTGAAAGCAGTATTTGTGCCTAACGAACATAGAGTACTTGCATCTCCAGCCTAACAAAAAAGCTCACGGGGGCACATTTTCCTTCTTTAGGACCAGAGGTTGGCTTGCCACTTCATGATGGAAAGTTTCTAACAGTACAGTTTTAGCTTATCAGTGCAAAAAGAGATACAAAAGTCAACATTCATGGAGAGTACATTGTGTCCTAGGAATGCATTTACACAGCTTTGAAACTGCAGGGAGATGTCTTCTTGTGCAACTGGAATTGGGGTCTGAAGTCCCAAAGTAGTCCTTTCCCCTTGGGAAACCTGTGTGGTTGCAGCATCCCACCTGCCAGAAAAAGACAACAGGCTCATTCTGCTCTTCCATTCCAGAACATCTTTGGTTAAGTAGTTGAATTTTCACTGAATCTGGCACACTTCCCTGGTGGCTCAGAGGGTAAAGTATCTGCCTGCCACATGGGGGACTTGGGTTCTATCCCTGGGTCAGGAAGATCCTCTGGAGAAGGAAATGGCAAGCCATTCTAGTACTCTTGCTTGGAGAATTCCGTGGATGGAGGAGCCTGGTAAGGTACAGTCCATGGATTGCAGAAAGCCACACGACTGAGCAACTTCACTTCTTATGAACCAGGCAGCTTGCCACTTCTGGCTGCAGGGTCACCTGACGGTACTTTCTACTTCATTAGGGTAAAAACAGGCCTGGCCATCCACATTCACAGAGCACTCTCCACTACCGTCTTTGCTCCACAAACGGTACAGAGTTTGTATACTAGGGTGTCTTACACAGCTCTAAATGCTGGAAAACGTATTATCTTGAAGCTGCACATCTGGGTAATATGCCCAAATCAGTATATACGTCCTGTGAAAGCTGGATTATTGTAGCCTCTAACCAGCAAGGAAGAAATGCACTGTCTTATTTGTCTGGGCATTATGACAACAGCTTTGTACCATTATTTGAGTCTTCTGAAAGGAACATGCAGCTTGCCACTTCCTACTGGGAAGTCATCATCCAGTCCAGTTTCACTGAATTAGGCTGCTGACAACAGGTATGGCAGTCAACAGTCCCAGAACACTCCCCACTGAACTCTTTACACATGGAATGGTGCAATCTTCCTTGGACTCAGTTGCATACCTGTCTAACAACAGGGACGTTTGTTTGGTTCACCAGGGATTTTTAGCCTAATGGCAGAAGCAGCACTTCTTTGTATCACTGCAGGGTGCTTGCAGTTTTAACCCTGAGAGAAACATACATGGGTTCATTGCCTCTTCTTTATGACTGCAGCTTTGCTTAAGTATGTGCATTTTCTGAAAGCACAGGGGCTTGCCTATTAATGTTACAAAGTCACCTGATAGTGTATTTTGGCCCACTCAGGGTAACAACAGGTATGGCAGATGAATCACAAAACACTATTTCCTATACTCTTTTCTAAGTGAATGATACAGTGTGTTCTAGGAGTGTCTTTGCACCGCTCTGAAGCTGTGGCAAACCATTTCTCCGAACCTAGAACTCGGGGCCTGAAATGAAAGCAGCATTTGTACCTAAAGAACCTGGAATACTTGCAATATCCATCCTGCTGGAAAAGCTCACAGGGGCATTTTTCCCTACTTTAGGACCAAAGTCTGCTTGTCACTTTTTGATGGGAAGTCCTCTGACAGTACAGATTTAGCTGATCAGTACAAAAACAGATGCAAAAGTCAACATTCTTGGAGAGCACATTGTGTCCTAGGAATGGATTTACACAGCTTTGAAAGTGCAGAGACATCGTCTTGTCCACCTGGAAATGGAGATTAACATCCCAAAGCAGTCATTTCCCCTGGTAAACCTTTGTAGTTGCAGCATCCCACCTACCAGAAATACACAGCAGGCTCATTCTGCTCTTCCATTCGAGAGCAGCTTTGGGTAAGTGGTTGAATTTTCAATGAGTCTGGAGGGTTCCTCTGGTGTCTCAGAGGGTAAAGCATCTGCCTACAATGAGGGAGACCATGGATTGATCCCTTGTCACGAAGATTCCCTGGAGAAAGAAATGGCAAGTCACTCCAGTACTTTTGCTTAGAAAATTCCATGGACAGAGGAGCCTGGTCAGCTACAGTCCATGCGATTGCAAAAAGCCAACACGACTGAGCACCTTCACTTCTCATGAAGCAGGCGGCTTTCCACTTCTTGATTCGAGGTCACCTGACCATACTTTTCACCCCTTCAGGGTAAAAACAGGCCTGGCCATCCACATTCACAGAGCACGCTCCACTGCTCTTTGCTCTGCAAATGGTACAGAATTTATACACTAGGAGTGCCTTTACATAGCACTAAATGTGCAGGGAAATGTGTTATCTTGAAGCTGCAAATCTGGGTAATATGGCAAAATCAGTATATTTCTACTGTGAAAACTGGATAGTTGCAGCCTGCAATCAGCCATGAAGAAACGCACTGGCTCATTTGCCTGGGCATTATGACAACAGCTTTGGGAAACTCTTTGAGTCTTCCAAAAGGAACCTGCAGGTTGCCACGTCTTACTGGGAACTCGTCACCCAGTCCAGTTTCACCGACTAGGCTGCTAACAATAGGTATCCCAGAACACTCCCCACTGAACTCTTTACTCATGGAATGGTGCAGTATGTCCCTGGGCTCTCTTACACTGCTTTCTAAGGACAGGGATATTTGTTTATGTTCACCTGTGATTTTTCGCCTAATGGCAGAGGCAGCATTTCTTTGTGTGACTGCAGGGTGCTTCCACTTTTAACCCTGAAAGAAACACACATGGGTTCATTTGCCTTTTCCTTATGACCACAGGTTGGCTTATATATCTGCGTTTTGTGAAAGAACAGGCACTTGCTGATTAATGCTACATAGTCAGTTGACAGTATAATTCTGCCCATCAGGGTGACAGCAGGTATGCCAGAAGCACTCACATAATACTGTCCCCTGAACTCTTTTCTAAGGCAATGATACAGTGTGTGATAGGAGTCTCTTTGCACAGCTCTGAAGCTGTGGGGAAACGTTTCTCTGATCCTTAGAACTCAGGCCCTGAAATGAAAGCAGCATATGTTACTAATGAACTTGGAATACTTGTAATCTCCAGCCTGACAGAAAGCTCTCGGGGGCATTTTCCCCTTCTTTAGCACTGCAAGTCTTGCCACTTCTTGATGGTAATTCCTCTGACAGTACAGTTTTAGAGGATCAGTGCAAAAAGGGATGCAAAAGTCAACATTCACGGAGAGCACATTGTGTCCTAGGAATGCATTTACACAGCTTTGAATCTGCAGGGAGACGTCTTTTTGTGCACCTGGAATTGGTGTCTGACGTCCCAAAGCAGTCATTTCCCCTTGGGTAATCTGTGTGGTTTCAGCATCCCACCTGCCAGAAAAACACAGCAGGCTCATTCTACTTTTCCATTCCAGAACAGCTTTGGTTAAGTAGTTGAATTTTCTGTAAACCCCAGCGGGCTTCCCTGTTGGCTCAGAGGGTAAAACGACTGCCTGCAAAGTGGGACACCCGCGTTCGTAAACCTGGGTCAGGAAGATGCCCTGGAGAAGGAAATGGCAAGCCACTCTAGTACTGTTACCTGGAAAATGCCATGGACGGAGGAGCCTGTTAAGGTACAGTCCATGGGATTGCAAAGAGTCAAACATGACTGAGACACTTCACTTCTCATGAAGCAGCCGGCTTGCCATGTATGGCTGCGAGGTCACCTGACAGTACTTTTCACCTCATCAGGGTGAAAACAGGCCTGGCCATCCACATTCACAGAGCATGCTCCACTGCTATCTTTGCTCGACAAATGGCACGGAATTTGTACACTAGGAGTGTCTTTACACGGCACTAAATGTGCAGGGAAATGTGTTCTCTTGAAGCTGCAAATCCGGGTAATATGGCAAAGTCAATATATTCCTCCTGTAAAAGATGTATAGTTACAGCCTGCAAGCAGCCAAGAAGAAACGCACTGGCTCATTTGTCTGGGCATTATGACAACAGCTTTTGGCCATTCTTTGAGTCTTCCAAAAGGAAACTGCAGCTTGCCACTTCTTACTGGAAAGTCATCAACCGGTCCAGTTTCACCAGATTAGGCTTCTGACAACAGGTATGGCAGTCAACAGTCCCAGAACACTCCTCACTGAACTCTTTACCCATGGAATGATGCAATCTGTCCTTGGGGTCTCTTACACAGCTTTCTCACAACAGGGATTTTTTTGTTTGTTTGTTTGTTTTAATATACTCACATAGAATTCAGAGACTAATGGCAGAAGCAGCACTTCTTCGTGTGACTGCAGCGTGGTTTTAGTCCTAAGCCTGAAAGAGATGCACTGGGGTCCGTTTGCCTCTTCCTTATGATGGCAATTTTGCTTAAGTATCTGTGTTTTCGAAAAGAACACTCCCTTGCTTATTAATGCTACGTAGTCACTTGACAGTGTAATTCAGCCCACTCAGGGTAACAAGAGGTATGGCAGAAGTACTCACAGAACACTCTTCCCTGAACTCTTTTCTAAGGGAATGATACAGTGTGTTCTAGGAGTGTCTTTGCACAGCTCTGAATCTGTGGGGAAATGTTTCTCTGAACCTAGAAATGGTGTCCTGAAATGAAAGCAGCATTTGTTACTAATGAACTTGGAATACTTACAATGTCCAGCCTGATGGAAAAGTTCATAGGGTCATTTTTCCCTTCTTTAGGACCACACGTCTACTTGCCATTTTTTGATGGGAAGTCCCTTGGCAGTACAGTTTTAGCTAATCCGTGGAAAAACAGATGCAAAAGTCAACATTCACAGAGAGCACGTTGTGTCCTAGGAATGCGTTTACACAGCTTTGAATCTTCAGGGAGACATCCTGTTGTGCACCTGGAAATGGGGTCTGAGGTCCTAAAATAGTCATTTCCCCTTGGGTAACCTGTGTGGTTTCAGCATCCCACCTGCCAGAAAAACACAGCAGGCTCATTCTGCTCTTCCATTCCAGAACAGCTTTGGCTAAGTAGTTGAATTTTCAATGAATCCGGCAGGCTTCCCTGGTGGCTCAGAGGGTAAAGCATCTGCCTGCAACATGGGTGACCTGGGTTTGATCCTTGGATCAGGAAGATCCCTTGAGAATTAACTAGCAAGCCACTCCAGTAGTCTTGCTTGGAAAATTCCATGGATGGAGGCTGGTAAGCTACAGTCCATGGGGTTGCAGAGTCGCAATGACTGAACAACTTTACTTCTCATGAAGCAGGTGGCTTGCCGCTTCTGACTGCAAGGTCACCTCTTCAGGGTGAAAACAGGCCTGGCCATCCACATTCACAGAGTACCCTCCACTGCTATCTTTGTTCCCCAAATGGTACAGAGTTTGTACACTAGGAGTGTCTTTATACGGCTCTACTTGTGTAGGGAAATGTGTTATCTTGAAGCTGCAAATCCGAGTAATATGGCAAAATCAGAATATTCCTCTGATGAAAGCTGGATAGTGGCAGCCTCCAACCAGCCAGGAAGAAATGCACTGGCTCATTTGTCTGGGCATTATGACAACAGCTTTTGGCCATTCTTTGAGTCTTCCAAAAGGAACATGTAGCTTGCTACTTCTTACTGGGAAGTCATCACCCAGTCTAGTTTCACCGAATTAGGCTGCTGACTACAGGTGTGGCAGTCAACACTCCGAGAACACTCCCCACAGAACTCTTTACTCATGGATTGGTGCAGTCTGTCCTTGGGTTTCTTACACAGCTTTCTAACGACAGGGACATTTGTTTGATTCACGTGGGATTTTTAGCCTAATGGGAGAAGCAGTATTTCTTTTTTGAACACAGGGTGATTGCAGTCTTAAGCTTGAAAGAAATGCACACAGGTTCATTTTCCACTTCCTTATGAAGGCAGCTTTGCTAAAGTGTCTGCTTTTTCTGAAAACACAGACTCTAGCTTATTAAGGCTACAAAGTCACCTGACAGTGTAATTCTTCCCACTCAGGGTAACAACTGGTATGCCAGAAGCACTCACAGAACACTCTTCCCTAGTCTCTTGTCTAAGGGAATGATACAGTGTGTTTTAGGAGTGTTTTGCACAGCTCTGAAGATAGAACTCAGGGCCTGAAATGAAAGCAACGTTTGTGCCTAAGGAACCTGGAATAATTGCAGTCTCCAGGCTGATGGAAAACACACAGGGGCATTTTCCCTTCTTTAGGACCGCAAGTCTCATCAGGGACTTGTGTTTTCTGAGAGAAACATTCTGCGTACCACTTCTTGATGGGAAGTCCACTGACAGTACAGTTTTAGCC
Source organism: Ovis canadensis (assembly GCF_042477335.2). NCBI lineage: Eukaryota > Metazoa > Chordata > Mammalia > Artiodactyla > Bovidae > Ovis > Ovis canadensis. The sequence goes on along the minus strand of NC_091257.1, from coordinate 61,951,486 downwards.
GATCAGTGTAAGAACAGATGCAAAAGTCAACATTCACAGATAGCCCATTGTGTCCTAGGAATGGATTTACACAGCTTTTATGCTATAGGTAGATGTCGTTTTGTGCACATGGAATTGGGGACTGACGTCCCAAAGCATTCATTTCCCCTTGTGAAGCCTGTGTAGTTACAGCATACCACCTGCCAGATAAATACAACAGGCTTATTCTACTCTTCCATTCCAGAACAGCTTTTGTTAAGTCAGTGAATGAATCAAGCCAGATTCTGGTGACCCAGAGGGTAAAGCATCTGCTTGCAACATTGAAGACCCAGGTGTGATCCCTGGGTCAGGAATATCTCCTGGAAAAGGAAATGGCAAGCCATACCAGTACTTCTTGCCTGGAAAATTCCATCGAAAAAGGAGCCTGGTAAGTTACATTGCATGGGAGTGCAAAGAGTCGTATACAACTGAGCAACTTCACTTCTCATGAATCAGGTGGCTTGCCACTCTGGCTGTGAGGTCACCTGATATTACTTCTCACCTCATCAGGCTAAAAACAGGCCTGATCATCCACATTCACAGAGCACTCTCCACTGCTATCTTTGCTCCACAAATGGTACAGAGTTTGTACAGCAGGAGTGTCTTTACACAGCTCTAAATGTGCAGGGAAATATGTTACCTGAAGCTGCAAATAAGGTAATATTGCAAAATCAGTATATTCCTCCCCTTAAACCTGGATATTTGCAGCCACCAACCAGCTAGGAAGAAATGCAGTGACTCATTTGTCTGGGCATTATGACAACAGCTCTGGGCCATTATGAGTCTTCTGAAAGGAAATTGCAGCTTGCCCTTTCTTACTGGGAAGTCATCACCCAGTCCAGTTTCACCAAATTAGGCTGCTGACTACAGGTATGGCAATCAACACTTCCAGAACACTCACTATTGAACTCTCAGAACACTCCCCACTGACCTCTTTACTTGTGGTATGGTGCAGTCTGGCCTGGGCTCACTTACACACCTTTCTAATGACAGGGGGATTTATTTCTGTTCACATGGGATTTGGAGCCTAATGGCAGAAGCAGCACTTCTTCCTGTAACTGCAAGGTGGTTGCAGTCTTAAGCCTGAAAGAAATGCACACAGGTTCATTTGCCTGTTTCTTACGACCACAGCTTTAGTATCTGCCTTTTCTGAAAGCACAGGCACTTGCTTTTTGTTGCTACAAAGTCACCTGACAGTGTAATTCCACCCACTCAGGGTAACAATAATGGCAGAACCACTCACAGGAGATTCTTCACTGAAATTTTTTCTAAGAAATTATACAGTGTGTTGTTGGAATCTTGGGACAGCTCTGAACTTGTGTGGAAATGTTTTTCTGAACATAGAACTCGGGGCCTGAAGAGAAAGCAGTATTTTCACCTAACAAACCTGGAATACTTGCAATCTCCAGCCTGACAGAAAAGCACATGAGGTCATTTTTCCCTTCTTTAGGACTGCAAGTCTCATCAAGTACTTCTGTTACCTGAGAGAAACACTGCTTGCCACTTCTTGATGGGAAGTCCTCTGACAGTACTGTTTTCACTGAATAGGGTAAGAACACATACAGAAGTCAACATTCACAAAGAGCACATTGTGTCCTAGGAATGCATTTGCACAGCTTTAAAACTGCAGAGTGACAACTTTCTGTGAACCTGGAATTGGGATCGGATGTTCCAAAGCAGTCATTTCCCCTTGTGAAACCTGTGTAGTTGCAGCATCCCACCCGCAGAAAAACACAACAGGCTCATTCTACTCTTCAGTCCCCGAACAACTTCAGGTAAATAGTTGAGTTTTCAATGAATCTGGCTGGCTTTCCTGGTAGCTCAGAAGGTAGTGTCTGCCTGCAATGTGGGAGACACAGGTTTGATACCCAGGTCGTGAAGATCCCCTGGAAAAAGAATTGGCAACCCACTTTAGTACTCTTGCCTGGAAATTTCCATGGACAGAAGACCTCCATAGGCTATATAGTCCATGGGATCGTGAAGAGTCACACATGAATGAGCAACTTCACTTCTCATGAAACAGGCAGCTTGCCACTTCTTTCTGTGAGGTCACCTGACAGTACGTTTCACCTACTCGGAGTAAAAACAGGCCTGGCCATCCACATTCATAGAGCACTCTCCACTGCTATCTATACTCCTCAAACTGTACAGTGTTTGTACACTAGGAGCGTCTTTGCTGCTGCTGTTGCTGCCAAGTTGATTCAGTCGTGTCCGACTCTGTGCAACCCCATAGATGGGAGCCCACCAGGCTCCCCCGTCCCTGGGATTCTCAAGGCAAGAACACTGGAGTGGGTTGCCATTTCCTTCTCCAATGCATGAAAGTTACAAGTGAAAGTGAAGTCGCTCAGCGACTCTTTGCGACCCCATGGACTGCAGCCTACCAGGCACCTGCAGCCATGGGATTTTCCAGGCAAGAGTACTAGAGTGGGGTGCCATTGCCTTCTCCAAGGAGTGTCTTTACCTAGCTCTAAATGTGCAGGGAAACATGTTGCGTTGAGGCTAGAATCAAAGTAATATGGCAAAATCTGTATAATCCTCTTGGGAAAGGTGGATAGTTGCAGCCTCCAACCAGCCATGAAGAAACACACTGGGTCATTTGTCTGTACATTACGACAACATCTTTGGTTCATTATTTGAGTTTTCTGAAAGGAACATGCTACTTGCCACTTCTTATTGGGAAGTCATCACCCAGTCCATTTTTCACCCAATTAGGCTGCTGCCAACAACAGCCAGCTGGTTGTTGTAGGCTGGTAGTCAACACTCCCAGAACACTCCCCACTGAATGTGGGAGCCCACGTGCAGGGTTTGGGGGCTGGGTTTGCCTAGCAGACTGTGAATGTGTGACTCCAGATACATTGTCTTGAGAGGGGTGTCACCCTGAAGATTGTGGACCTGTGACCACAGCTACAGGTTCAGGATGCAGTCACCCTGGAAACTCTGGACATGTGACCCCAGGTGGAGGTTCTGGGAGGGGGTCACCCTGGATACTGGCGACGTTTGATCCCAGGTGAGGGTCTGAGAGGTGGGGACACTCTGGAGACTGTTTAAGTAAGACCCAAGGAACAAGGTCTGGGAGGTGGGGTCATCCTGGATAATGTGGACATTTACCCCAAGAATAGCATGGGATGTGAGTTTACACTGGAGACTCTGGGCATTTGACCTCAGGTGCAGGGTCCAGGAGGTGGGGTCACTGTGAAGTCTGTGGATGTGCAACACCAGGCACAGGGTATTGGGGGGTGTCACCTGGAGACTATGGATGTGTGACCCCAGGTGCAGAGTCAAGAGGAGATCACCCCAGGTAAAAACTCTGGGACACTATCACTCTTGAGGCTGTGGTCATGTGACCCTATGTACAGGGTCTGGACTGTGGGATCACCCTGGAGACTGGACATGTACCCCAGGCACAGGATATGGGAGGTGGGTTTACACTGGAGACTGTGGTCATATGACTCCAGGTAGAGGTTCTTGAGGGTGGGGTCAACCTGGAGACTGTGGACATTTGAACCCAGATATAGTGTCTGGGAGGGGACACCAAGGGGACTGTAGATAGGCATCCCTAGGTACAGGGTCTGGAGGGTGTCACCCTAGAGACTGTGGACCTGTGAAACCAGGTACAGTGTCTGGGGCTCGTCACCCTGGAGACTGTGAATGTGTACCCCAGAGGCAGGATCTGGGAGGGGGAGTCACCCTGGAGACTGTGGGTGTGCCACCCTAGGAAAAGATCTGGTGAGATGAGGTCATCCTGGAGACTGTGGACATATGCCCTAGGTGTAGGGTCTGGGAGGTGGGGTCACCCTGGAGACTGTGAAAGTTTGACCCCAGGTACAGGGACTGGAGAGTGGGGTCACCCTGGAGACTGTGGACATGTGAACCCAAGTGCAGTGTATGGGGAGGAGGGTCACCCTGGAAATTGTGGAACTGTGAACCCAGGTATAGTGTCTTAGGGATCTGGGAACAGGGTCACCCTGGAGACTGTGAACATGTGACCCCAGGAACAGGGTATGGGGGTGATCACCCTGGAGACTGTGAACATGTGACTCCAAGTTCAGGGTCGGGAGGAGGTCACCCTGGAGACTGTGGACATGTGAACCCAAGTGTAGGGTCTGGGAAGGGTTCACCCTGGACAATGTGGACAAGTGACCCCAGTTACAGGGTCTGGGAGTTTTAACCCAGGGGACTGTAAATATGTGACTCTAGGTACAAGATCTGGGAGGGTGTCACCCTGGAAACTGTGGCTGTGTGACCACAGGTGTGCAGTCTGATATGGTGGAGTCACCCTGGAGACCATGGATATGCCACCCCAGGAAAAGATCTGGTGAGGTGAGGTCACCCTGGAGACTGTGGACATGTGAACCCAGGTGCAGTGTCTGGGAGAGGTGTTACCCTGGAATCTGTGGACATGTGACCCCTGGGGCAGGAGAGGGGTCACATTGGAGATGTGGACTTGTGAACCTAGGTGTAAGGTCTGGGAAGGCAGTCACCTGGAGACTGTATCAATGTGACCTCAGGTACAAGGTCTGGGGGGTGTCACCCTGGAGACAGTGGACACATGACACCAGGTGCAAGGTCTGGGGAGGGGTCACCCAGAAGAGTGTCGATGTGAGACCCCAGGTACAGGAGGGTATCACCCTGGAGACTGTGGATGTATGAGTCCAGGTGCATGGACTGGGGTGGTAGGGTCACCCTGGAGTCTGTGGACGAGTGATCCCAGGTACAGGGTCAGGAATAGTGTAACCCTGGAGACTGTGGATGTGTACCACAGTTTCAGGGTCTTGGAAGGGGGGTCACCCTGGAGACTGTGGACATGTGACCCCAGGTACAAGTTCTGGTGAGATGGGGTCACCCTGGAGACTGGATGTGTGACCCTACATTTAGGGCATGAGAGGGGGATCACCCTGGAATCTGTGGATGTGTGACCCCAGGTGCAGGAGGAGGGTCACAATGGAGAATGTGGACATGTGATCCCTGGTGCAGGTTCTGGGAGGGGATCACGCTGGAGACTGTAGACATGTGACCCCAGGTTCATGATCCAGGAGGGTGCGTCACCCTGGAGACCATGGACTTGTGACCCCAGGTTTAGAGTTTGGGAGGTAATTCACACTGGAGACTGTGGACATGAGACCTCAGGTGCAGGTTTGGGAGGAGGTCAACCTGGAGACTGGACAAGTGACCCAGGTGCAGGGTTTGGGAGGGGGTCACCAGGGAAACTGTGGACATGTGACCCCAGGTACAGGGTCAGGGTGGTGATATCATCAGGGAGATGGTGGAATTGTAAACCCAGGTACAGATTCTGGGGGTGGGTCACCCTGGAGGCTGGACATGTACGCCACGTGCAGGACATGGGAGGTGGGTTTACACTGGAGACTGGTCGTGTGACCCCAGGTAGAGGTTCTTGAGGGTGAGGTCATCCTGGAGACTGTAGATGTGTGACCCCCAGGTACAGGGTCTGGAGGGTGGGGTTACCCTGTAGACTGTGGACATGTGAACCCAGGTGCATGCCTGGGAAAGGGGGTCACCTTGGAAACTATGTGTGACTCCAACACAGAGTCTGGAGGCTGGGGTCACCCTGGAGACTGTGGACATGTGACCACAAGAACAGGGTTTGGGGAGGAGGATTCCCCTGGAAACTGTGGATGATTGGTCTCAGTTGCATGGTCTGGAAAATGGGGTCACCTTGAGACTGTAGATGTGTGACCAGGGTGCAAGGTCTGTAGGGTGGGATCACCCTAGAGACTGTGGGCTTGTTACCCAAGGTTCAGTGTCTTGGAGGGGTATCACCCAGGAGACTGTGGACATGTGACCCCAGGTGCAGGAGCTGGGAAGGGATCACCCTGGAGACAGTAGATGTTCAACCCCAGGTGTGGGGTCTGGGAGGTGGGGTCACCTTGGAGTGTGGACATGTGCCCAAGGTGCAGGGTATGGGAGGAGGTTTAGACTGGAGACTGTGGCCATGTGACCTCACATACAGAGTCTGGGGAGGGGTGTCACCCTGGAGACTGTGGACACATGAGGCCATGTGCAGGGTTTGGGAGGGGGTCACCCTGGAGACTATAGACCTTTGACCCCAGGTACAGGTTCTTGGGGATGAGGTCACCCTGGAGGCTGTGGATGTGTGACCCCAGGTACAGAGTATGTGGAGGGGTATCATCCTGGATACATGGGATACATGTAACCCCATGTACAGCATCTGGAGGGTGGGGTCACACAGACTGCTGACCTGTGACCCCAGAGTCAACATCACTGGGGAGATGTTGGATGAGTGAACTCAGGTGCAGGGTTTGGGAGGGGTGTTACCCTGGAGACTGTGGAAGTGTGGTCCCAGATGCATGGTCTGGGAGTGGGTGTCATACCAGAGACTGTGGATGTGTGACCCCAGATTCAGTGTCTGGGAACAGGGTCACCCTGGAGATGTAGTTATGTGACCCCAGGTACAGGTATGGGGATGATCACCCTGGAGACTGTGAACAAGTGACCTCAGGTACAATGTCTGGGAGTGTTAACCCAGGGGACTGTAAATACATGACCCTAGGTACAGGTGTCATCCTGGAAACTGCAGACGTGTGACCACAGGTGTGCAGTCTGACGTGGTGGAGTCACCCTGGAGACTGTGAACCTATGAACCCAGGTACAGTGTCTGGGAGCTCTCACCCTGAAGATTGTGAATGTGTACCCTGAGGCAAGGTCTTGGAGGGGGAGTCACCCTGGAGACTGTGGACAGGCCACCCCAGGAAAAGGTCTGGTGAGGTGAAGTCACCCTAGAAGCTCTAGATATGTGACCCCAGGTACGAGGTATGGTGAGGTGGGTTCACCCTGGACTCTGTGGACATGTGACCCCTGGTGCAGGAGACGGGTTACATTGGAGACTGGACTTGTGACCCTAGGTGCAGGGTCTGGGAGGGGGGCCACCCTGGAGATTGTGGACATGTGATGCCAGGTGCAGAGTCTGGGGAGGGGGTGTCACCCTGAAATCTGTGGAGATGTGATACCAAGTGCAGTGTCATGAAGAGGTCACCCTGGAGACTGTGGATGTATTACCCCAGGTGCAGGGTTTTGGAGGGGCTCACCCTGAAGACCATGGACATTCATCCCCAGTTGCAGGCTCTGGAGGTGAAGTCACCCTGGATACTGTGAAAATGTGACCCCAGGTGCAGGGTCGGGTGGGGGTCACCCTGGAGACTGTGGACATGTGACCCCAGGTTCAGAGTCTGGGAGGGAGTCACCCTGGAGACGATGGACATGTGATGCCAGGTGAAGAGTTTGGGATGTGGAGTCACCCTGGAGACTCTGGACATGTGACCTCAGGTACAGGGTCTGGGAGAGGAAACTGACCATATGACCCTAGGAGCAGGGCCTGGGAGGGGGGTCACCCTGTAGAATGTGGGCATGTGACCCCAGGTAGAGGCTAGGTTCACCCTGGGACTGTGGACGTCTGACCCCAGGTACAGGGTTTGGGGAGGGGAATTCACCTGGAAACTATTGATGTGTGAACCCAGTTTCACGGTCTGGGAAGTGGGGTCACCCTGGGACTGTGGATGTGTGACCCAGGTACAGGGTCTGGGAGGGGTGTCACCCTGGACACTGGATGTTTGATCACAGGTGCACGGTCTGGTGTGGTGAGGTCACCCTGGAGGAGGTCGAGTGTCGAGGGGAGTCACCCTGGAGACTGTGGACGTGTGAACCATTTAAAAGGTGTGTTGAGACAGCATCACCCTAGAGACTATGGACATGTGACCCCAGGTACAAGGTCTAGTGAGGTGCAGTGACCCTGGAGACTGGACATTTGACCGAAGGTACATGATGTTGAGGTTGGGTCATCCTGGAAGCTGAGGATGTTGACCCCAGGTACAGGGTATGGGGAGGGAGATCATCCTGGAGACTGTGGATCTGTGAACCCTGGTACAATGTCTGCAAGATGGGGTCACCCTGGAGACTATGGACATGTGACCTCAGGTACAGAACCTGGGAGGGAACTCACCCTGGAAACTGTGGACATGTGACCACAGGTACAGGGCCAGAGTGGGATCACCATGGGAACTATGGATGTGTGACCCCAGGTGCAGTCTGGGAGGGGTCACCATGGAGACGGTTGACATGTGACCCCAGGTGCAGGGTCTATGAGAGGAGATCTCCCTGGAGACTGTGGACGTGTGACCCTAGGTGCAGGCTCTGAGACGGAAGTCATCCTGGAGACTGTGGACATGTGACCCCATGTGCAGGGTCTCAGAGGGGGTCACCCTGGAGAGTGTGGAGATTTGGCCCCAGGTAAACGATGTTGAGGGTGGGGTCACTCTGGAGGCTGAGGTCATGTGGCCCAAGGTACAGAATATGGAGTACGGAGTCACCCTGGAGACTGGATATGTGACCCCCAGGTGCACAGTATGGGAAGTTGGGTCTCCCTGGAGACTGTGGATATGTGACCCCAGGTACAGGGTCTGGAGTGTGTGATCACCCTGGAGACCATGGACGTGTGTCCCCAGGTTCAGGGTCTAGGTGGGTTGTCACCCTGTAGACTGTGAATATATTACCCCAGGTAGAGTGTCTGTGGTTGGTCACCCTGGAGACTGCAGACATATGACCCCAGGTGCAGGGTCTTGGAGGGGTCACCAGAGGACTAGGGATATGTGACCCTAGGTACAGGGTCTGGGGGCATGTCACCCTGGACACTGTGGAAGTGTGAACCCAGGTGCACTCTCTGGTGTGGTGGGGTCTCCCAGGAGGCTATCAAACTCTGAATTCAGGTAGAAGGTCTGGGGGGCTGTCATCCTGGAAACTGTGGATTTGTACCCCAAGTTCAGAGTCTGAGTGGGGGGTGCAGAGACTGTGGAGGTGTGACCCCAGGTAAAAGGTTTGATGAGGTGGGGTCACCCTAGAGATTGTGAACATATGACCGAAAGTCCAAGTTCTGGTAAGGTGGGATCACCCTGGAGATGGCATACGTGTTACCCCAGGTGCAGGGTCTGGGAGGGTGTCACCCTGGAATCTGGACATGTGACCACAGGTGCAGGAGTGGGGTCACATTGGAGACTGCGGACATGTGACCCAAGGTGCAGGGTCTGGGAGGTAGGTAACCCTGGAGACTCAACATGTGACCTCGGGCACAGGGTCTGGTAGGGGTTCACCCTGGATACTGTGGCCATGTGACCCCAGGTGCAGGTTCTGGGAGGGGTATCTCCCTGTAGACCATGGACATGTGACCCCAGGGAGAGGGTCTGGAGGCTAGGGTCACTCTGGAGACTGTAGACGTGTGACCCCAGGTATAGGCTTTGGGGAGGGGGATTCACCTGGAAACTGTGGACATGTGAACCCAGTTGCACAGTCTGGGAAGTGGGGTTACCCTGGGACTGTGGATGCGTGACCCCAGGTGCATGGTATGGAGTGGTGTAGTCACCCTGGAAAGGTGGGTCTGTTAACCCAGGTACAGTGTCGGGGGCTGTCACCCTGGAGACTGTGAACATGTACCTCAGGTACAGGGTCTTGGAGTGGGCATCACCCTGGAGACTGGATGTGTGAACACTGGTCAAAGGTCTGGTGAGGTGCTGTCACCCTAGAGACTGTGGACATGTGACCCCAGGTACAAGGTCTGGTGAGGTGCAGAAACACTGGAGACTGTGGAGTTTTGACACCAGGTACATGATGTTGAGGATTCTGTCATCCTGCTGTATGAGGACGTTGATGCCAGATATAGGGTATAGGGAGGGGTTCACCCTAGAGTCTGATTGTGTGACCCCAGGTGCATGGTATGGAAAGAAGTGTCACCCTGGAGACTGTGGATATGTGAAACCTTGTACAGGGTCTGGAGGATGGGGTCACACTGGAAACTCTTTATGTGAGAATCCAGGTACAGGATCTGGGAGGGGTGTTACCATGGAGACTGGATGTGTGACCCCAGTGCATGGTCCAAGAGGGTGTGTCACCCTGGAGACCATGGACATGTGACCCCAAGTTCAGGGCATGGAAGGGATGTCACTGTGGAGACTGTGGATATATGAACCCAGGTACAGGGTCTGGGGGTGGTCACCCTGGAGACAATAGGATGGGGAGAACTAGAGATCTCTTCAAGAAAATTAGAGATACCAAGGGAACATTTCATGCAAAGATGGGCACAATAAAGGACAGAAATGGTATGAACCTAACAGAAGCAGAAGATATTAAGAGGTGGCAAGAATACACAGAAGAACTATACAATAAAGAACTTCATGACCCAGATAACCATGATGGTATGATCACTCACCTAGAACCAGACATCCTAGGATGTGAAGTCAAGTGAGCCTTAGGAAGTATCATTATGAAAAAAGCTAGAGGAGATGATGGAATTCCAGTTGAGCTATTTCAAATCCTAAAAGATGATGCTGTGAAAGTGATGCACTCAATATAGCAGCAAATTTAGAAAACTCAGCAGTGGCCACAGGACTGGAAAAGGTCAGTTTTCATTCCAATCCCAAAGAAAGGCAATGCCAAAGACTGCTCAAACTACTGCATGATTACACTCATCTCACACGCTAGCAAAGTAATGGTCAAAATTCTCCAAGCCGGGCTTCAACAGTACATGAACCATGAACTTCCAGATGTTCAAGCTGGATTTAGAAAAGGCACAGGAATCAGAGATCAAATTGCCAACATCCATTGGATTATCAGAAAAGTAAGAGTGTTCCAGAAAAACATCTATTTCTACTTTATTGACTATGCCAAAGCCTTTGACTGTGTGGATCACAACAAACTGGAAAATTCCTAAAGAATTGGGAATACCAGACCATCTGACCTACCTCCTGAGAAATCTGTATGCAGGTCAAGAAGCAACAGTTAGAACTAGACATGGAACAACAGACTGGTTTCAAATCGGGAAAGGAGTACATCGAGGCTGTATATTGTCACCCTGCTTATTTAACTTATTTGCAGAGTACATCATGAGAAATGCTGGACTGGATGAAGCACAAGCTGGAATTAAGTTTGCCAGGAGAAATATCAATAATGTCAGATATACAGGTGACACCATCCTTATGGCATTAAGAGAAGAACTAAAGAGCCTTTTGATGAAAGTGAAAGAGGAGAGTGAAAAAGTTGACTTAAAACTCAACATTTGGGAAACTAAGATCATGGCATCTGTTCCCATCACTTCATGGCAAATAGATGGGGAAACAATGGAAACAGTAACAGACTTTAATTTGTGGGCTCCAAAATCACTGCAGATGGTGACTACAGCCATGAAATTAAAGATGCTTGCTCCTTGGAAGAAAAGTTATGACCAAACTAGACAGTATATTAAAAAGCAGAGACATTACTTTGCCAACAAAGGTCCATCTAGTCAAAGCTATGGTTTTTCCAGTAGTCATGTATGGATGTGAGAGTTGGACTATAAAGAAAGCTGAGCGCTGAAGAATTAATACTTTTGAACTGTGGTGTTGGAGAAGACTCTTGGACTCATTTGGAGAAGAGACTCAGTAGGACTCAGTTGGAGAAGAGTCATTTGGACTGCAAGATCAAACCAGTGCATCCTAAAGGAAATCAGTCCTGAATATTCATTGGAAGGGCTAATGCTGAAGCTGAAAGTCCAATACTTTGGCCACGTGATGCAAAGAACTGCCTCATTGGAAAAGACCCTGATGCTGGGAATGATTGAAGGTGGAGGAGAAGGGGACCACAGAGGATGGTTGGATGGCATCACCGACTAAATGGACATGAGTTTGAGTAAGCTCCAGGAGTTGGTGATGGACAAGGGAAGCCTAGCATGCTGCAGTCCATGGAGTTGCAAAGAGTCAGCATGACTGACCAGCTGAACTGAACTGTTGGTGTTAGGAAGTGTTCTAATTTCATTCTTTTACATGTAGCTGTCCAGTTTTCCCAGCACCATTTATTGAAGAGGCTGTCTGCCCCATTGGATATTCTTGCCTCCTTTGTCAGGAATAAGGTACCCATAGGTGCATGGGCTTATTTCTGGGCTTCCTGTCTTGTTCCATTTATCTATATTTCTGTTTTGGTGCCAATACCATACTGTCTTGATGACTGTAGCTTTGTAGTCAGGACGGTTGATTCCTCCAGCTTCATTTTTCTTTCCCAGGACTGCACTGGCTATTCGGGGCCTTTTGTGTTTCCATATGAATTGTGAAATTTTTTGTTCTAGTTCTGTGAAAAATGCTATTGGTAGTTTGATGGGGATCTCATTGAAGCTGTAGATTGCATTTGGTAATATGGTCATTTTCACAATATTGATTCTTCCTACCCAGGAATATGGAATATCTCTCTATCTATTTATGTCATCTTTGATTTCTTTCATTCAGTTCAGTTCAGTTCAATTCAGTCGCTCAGTCATGTCCAACTGTTTGTGACCCCATGAATTGCAGCACGCCAGGCCTCCCTGTCCATCACCAAATCCTGGAGTTCACTCAAACTCACATCCATCAAGTCAGTGATGCCATCCAGCCATCTCATCCTCTGTCGTCCCCTTCTCCTGCCCCCAGTCCCTCCCAGCATCAGAGTCTTTTCCAATAAGTCAACTCATTGCATGAGGTGGCCAAAGTACTGGAGTTTCAGCTTTAGCATCAGTCCTTTCAAAGAACACCCAGGACCGATCTCCTTCAGAATGGACTGGTTGGATCTCCTTGCAGTCCAAGGGACTCTCAATAGTCTTCTCCAACACCGCAGTTCAAAAGCATCATTTCTTCAACGCTCAGCTTTCTTCACAGTCCCACTCTCACATCCATACATGACTACTGGAAAAACCATAGCCTTGACTAGACGGACCTTAGTCAGCAAAGTAATGTCTCTGCTTTTGAATATGCTATCTAGGTTGGTCATAACTTTCCTGCCAAGTATTAAGCGTCTTTTAATTTCATGGCTACAATCACCATCTGCAGTGATTTGGAGCCCCCAAATAAAGTCTAACAGTGTTAGAAACAGTGTTTCCACTGTTTCCCCATCTATTTCCCATGAAGTGATGGGACCAGATGCCATGATCTTCATTTTCTGAATGTTGAGCTTTAAGACAACTTTTTCACTCTCCTCTTTCACTTTCATCAAGAGGCTTTTGAGTTCCTCTTCACTTTCTGCCATAAGGGTAGTGTCATCTGCATATCTGAGGTTATGATATTTCTCCCAGCAATCTTGATCCAGCTTGTGCTTCTTCCAGCCCAACATTTCTCATGATGTACTCTGCATATAAGTTAAATAAGCAGGGCGACAATATACAGCCTTGACGTACTCCTTTTCCTATTTGGAACCAGTCTGTTGTTCCAAGTCCAGTTCTAACTGTTGCTTCCTGACCTATATATAGGTTTCTCAAGAGGCAGGTCAGATGGTCTGGTATTCCCATCTCTTGAAGAATTTCCCATAGTTTATTGTGATCCACACAGTCAAATGCTTTGGCATAGTCAATAAATCAGAAATAGATGTTTATCTGGAACTCTCTTGCTTTTTCAATGATCCAGCGGATGTTGGCAATTTGATCTCTGGTTCCTCTGCCTTTTCTAAAACCAGCTTGAACATCTGGAAGTTCACAGTTCACATATTGCTGAAGCCCAGCTTGGAGAATTTTGAGCATTACTTTACTAGCGTGTGAGATGAGTGCAATTGTGCGGTCGTTTGAGCATTCTTTGGCATTGTCTTTCTTTGGGATTAGAATGAAAGCTGAACTTTTCCAGTCCTGTGGCCATTGCTGAGTTTTCCATATTAGTGTCTTATAATTTTCTGTGTATAGTTCTTTTGTCTCCTTCAGTTCAGTTCAGTTCAGTTCAGTTCAGTTGCTCAGTCATGTCCGACTCTTTGTAACCCCATGAACCACAGCACGCCAGGCCTTCCTGTCCATCACCGACTCCCAGAGTCCACCCAAACCCATGTCCACTGAGTCTGTGATGCCATCCAACCATCTCATCCCCTGTCGTCCTCTTGTCCTCCTACGCTCAATCTTTCCCACCATCAGGGTGTTTTCCAATTGGTTGGCTCTTTGCATCAGGTGGCCAAAGTATTGGAGCTTCAGCTTCAACATCAGTCCTTCCAATGAACACCCAGGACTGATCTCCTTTAGGATGGACTAGTTGGATCTCCTTGCAGTCCAAGGGACTCTCAAGAGTCTTCTCCAACACCACAGTTCAGAAGCATCAATTCTTCAGTGCTCAGCTTTCTTTGTAGTCCATCTCTCACATCCACACAAGATCACTGGAAAAACCATAGCCTTGACTAGATGGACCTTTATTGGCAAAGTAATGTCTCTGTTTTTTAATATGCTGTCTGGTTTGGTCATAACTTTCCTTCCAAGGAGCAAGCGTCTTTTAATTTCATGCCTGCAATCACCATCTGCAGTGATTTTGGAGCCCAGAAAAATAAAGTCAGCCACTGTTTCCACCATTTCCCTATCTATTTGCCATGAACTGATGGGACTGGATGCCATGATCTTAGTTTTCTGAATGTTGAGCTTTAAGCCAACTTTTTCACTCTCCTCTTTCACTTTTCTCAAGAGGCTCTTTAGTTCTTCTTCATTTTCTGCCATAAGGGTGATGTCATCTGCATATCTCATATATATCAATATGAGGTTATTGATATTTCTCCTGGCAATCTTGATTTGTCTCCTTGCTAAGTTGCTTCAGTCATGTCCGACTCTGTGTGACCCCATCGATGGCAGCCCACCAGGCTCCCCTGTCCCTGGGATTTTCCAGGCAAGAACACTGGAGTGGGTTGCCACTTCCTTCTCCAATGCGTGAAAGTGAAAAGTGAAAGTGAAGTCACTCAGTTGTGTCTGACTCTTCGCAACCCCGTGAATTGCAGCCTACCAGGCTTCTCTGCCCATGGGATTTGCCGGGCAAGAGTACTGGAGTGGGTTGCCATTGCCTTCTCCATTTGTCTCCTTAGGTAAGCTTATTCCTAGATATTTAATTCTATTTTTTGCATTGGTGAATGTGATTGATTCCTTAATTTCTCTTTCTAATTTTTCATTGTTAGCATATAGAAATGCAAGTGATTTCTGTGTATTGATTTTGTATCCTGCTACTTTGCTAAATTCACTGATTAGCTCCAGTAATTTACTAAAAGTATCTTTAGGGTTTTCTATATACAGTATCATGTCATCTGCAAACAGTGAGAGATTTGCTTCTTCTTTTTTGATCTGGATTTCTTTTATTTTTTTTCTTCTCTGATTGCTGTAGCTAGGACTTTCAGAACTATGTTGAGTAACAGTGGCAAAAGTGGACACCCTTGTCTTGTTCCTGATCTTAGGAGGAATGCTTTCAGTTTTTCACCATTGAGAATAATGTTTCTGTAGGCTTATCATATATGGCCTTTACTATGTTGAGGTAGGTTCCTTCTATGCCCTTTTTTTAAGAGTTTTAATCATAAATGGGTGGCGAATTTTGTCAAAGACTTTTTCTGCATCTATTGAGATGATATATGGATTTTATCTTTCAATTTGTTAATATAGTGTATCACATTGATTGATTTGCATATATTGAAGAATCCTTGCATCCCTGAAATAAACCCAACTTGATCATGGTGTATGAGCTTTTTGATGTGTTGCTGAATTCTGTTTGCTAACATTTTGCTGAGAATTTTTGGATCTATGTTCATCAGTGATATTGGCCTGTAGTTTTCTTTTTTTGTGTTGTCTTTGTCTGGTTTTGGTATCAGGGTGCTGGTGGCCTTGTAGAATGAGTTTGGAAGTGTTCCTTCCTCTACAATTTTTGAAAGAGTTTAGGACAGGCATTAGCTCTTCTCTAAATGTTTGATAGAATTCTCCTGTGAAGCCATTTGGTCCTGGGCTTTTGTTTTTTGGGAGATTTTTGATCACAGCTTCAATTTCAGTGCTTGTAACTGGGTTGTTCATAACTTCTATTTCTTCTAGGTTCAGTCTTGGAAGATTGACCTTTTCTAAGGATCTGTCCATTTCTTCCAGGTTATCCATTTAATTGCCATATAGTTGTCCATAATAGTCGTTTGTATTTCTTCATTGTCTGCTGTAACCTCTCCTTATTCATTTCTAATTTTGTTGATTTGTTTCTTCTCTTTTTTCTTGATCAGCCTGGCTAAAGGCTTGTCAATTTTTATCTTCTCAAAGGACAAGTTTTTAGTTTTATTGGTCTTTACTATTATTTCGTTCATTTCTTTTTCATTTATTTCTGTTCAGATCTTTATGATTTCTTTCCGTCTACTAATTTTGGGGTTTCTCTGCTCTTCTTTTTCCAGTTGTTTTAGGTGTAAAGTTAGGTTGTCTATTCAATGTTTTACTTGTTTCTAGAAGTAGGATTGTATTGCTACAAACTTCCCTCCTAGAACTGCTCTTGCTGCGTCCCATAGATTTTGAGTTGTTGTGTTTTCATTGTCATTAGTTTCTAGAAATTTTTTGATTTCTCTTTTGATTTCTTCAGTAATCTGTTTGGGTATTTAGAAATGTGTTGTTTAATCTCCATGTGTTTGTTTTCCTACAGTTTTTTTCTTGTAACTAATATCTAGTCTCATAGCATTGTGGTCGGAGAAGATGCTTGATATGGTTTCAATTTTCCTAAATTTACTGAGGTTTAATTTGTGACCCAAGATATAGTCTATGTTGGAGAATGTTCCATGTGCACTTGAGAAGAAGATGTATTCTTCTGCATTTGGATGGAATGTCCTGAAGATATCAATGAGATTCATCTCATCTAATGTATCATTTAAGACTTGTGTTTTCTTATTAATTTTCTCTTTTGATGATCTGTCCATTGGTGTGAGTGGGGTGTTAAAGTCTCCTCTATTAGTGTGTTATATTTTTTCCCATTCTGAAGGCTGTCTTTTTACCTTGCTTATAGTTTCCTTCGTTGTGCAAAAGCTTTTAAGTTTGATTAGGTCCCATTTGTTTATTTTTGCTTTTATTTCCATTACTCTGGGAGGTGAGTCATAAAGGATCTTACTGTGATTTATGTCAGAGAGTGTTCTGCCTATGTTTTCATCTAGGAATTTTATAGTTTCTGGTCTAACATTTATATCTTTAATCCATTTTGAGTTTACTTCTGTCTATAGTGTTAGAAAGTGTTCTAGTTTCATTCTCTTATATGTGGTTGAACAGTTTTCCCAGCACCACTTGTTAAAGAGATTGTCTTTTCTCCATTATATAGTTTAACCTCCTTTGTCAAAGATAAGGTGTCTGTAGGTGCATGGATTCATGTCTGGGCTTTCTATTTTGTTCCATTGATCTATATTTCTGTCTTTGTGCCAGTACCACACTGTCTTGATGACTGTAGCTTTGTAGTATAGTCTGAAGTCAGGAAGGTTGATTCTTCCAGTTCCATTGTTCTTTCTCAAGATTGCTTTGACTATTTAGGTTTTTTGTGTTTCCATAAAAATTGTGAAATTATTTATTCTAGTTCTATGAAAAATACCATTGGTAGCTTTATGGGGGTTGCATTGAATCTATAGATTGCTTTGGGTAGTATAATCATTTTTACTATATTGATTCTTCCAATCCATGAACATGGTATAGTTCTCCATCAGTTTGTGTCATCTTTGATTTCTTTCATCAGTGTTTCATAGTTTTCTATATAGGTCTTTTGTTTCTTTAGGTAAATTTATTCCTAAGTATTTTATTCTTTTTCTTGCAATGCTGAATGGGATTGTTTCCTTAATTTATCTTTCTGTTTTCTCATTGGCGATATATAGGGGTTTCTGTGTGTTAATTTTATATCCTGCAACTTTACTATATTCATTGATTAGCTCTAGTAATTTTCTGGTGGAGTCTTTAGGGTTTTCTAGGTAGAGGATCATGTCGTCTGCAGTCAGTGAGAGTTTTACTTCTTTTCCAATATGATGCTTTTGAACTCTGGTATTGGAGAAGACTCTTGAGAGTCCCTTGGACTGCAAGGAGATCCAACCAGTCCATTCTGAAGGAGATCAGCCCTGGGATTTCTTTGGAAGGACTGATCCTGAAGCTGAAACTCCAATACTTTGGCCACCTCACATGACGGGTTGACTCATTGGAAAAGACTCTGATGCTGGGAAGAATTGGGGGCAGGAGGAGAAGGGGATGACAGAGGATGAGATGGCTGGATGGCATCACCGACTCGATGGATTTGAGTTTGAGTGAACTCCAGGATTTGGTGATGGACAGGGAGGCATGGTGTGCTGCAATTCATGGGGTCGCAAAGAGTCAGATACGACTGAGTGACTGAACTGAACTGAACTTCCAATGTGGATTCCTTTTATTTCTTTTTCTTCTCTGATTTCTGTGGCTAAGATTCCCAAAACTATGTTTAATAGTAGTGGTGAGAGTGGGCGCCCTTGTCTTTTTCCTGACTTTAGAGGAAATGCTTTCAATTTTTCACCATTGAGGATAATGTTTGCTGTGGGTTTATCAGAGATGGTTTTTATTATGTTGAGGTGTGTTACCTCTATGTTTGCTTTCTGGAGAGTTTTTATCATAAATGTGTGTTGAATTTTGTCAGAGGCTTTCTCTGCATCTATTGAGATAATCGTATGGTTTTTATGTTTCAATTTGTTAATGTGGTGTATCACATTGATTGTTTCCAAATATTGAAGAATCATTGCATCCCTGGGATAAAGCCCACTTGGTCATGATGTGTGATCTTTTAAATATGTTGTTGGATTCTGTTTGCTAGAATTTTGTTGAGGATTTTTGCATCTATGTTCATCAGTGATATTGGCCTGTAGTTTGTGTGTGTGTGTGTGTGTGTGTGTGTGTGTGTGGCATCTTTTTCTGGTGTTGGTATTAGGGTGATGGTGGTATCACAGAATGAGTTTGGGAGTTTATCTTCCTCTGCAATTTTTTGGAAGAATGTTAGCTCTTCTCTAAATTTTTGGTAGAATTCACCTGTGAAGCCATCTGGTCCTGGGCTTTTGTTTGTTGGAAGATTTTTGATTACAGTTTCAATTTCCGAGCTTGTGATGTGTCTGTTAAGATTTTCTATTTCTTCCTGGTTCAGTTTTGGAAGGTTGTACTCTTCTAAGAATTCATCCATTTCTTCCATAGTGTCCACTTTATTGGTATGGTTGCTGATAGTAGTCTCTTATGATCATTTGTATTTCTGTGTTGTCTGTTGTGATTTCTCCATTTTCATTTCTAATTTTGTTGATTTGATTCTTCTCCCTTTTTCCTTGATGAGTCTGGGTAATGGTTTGTCTATGTTATTTATCTTCTCAAAGAACCAGCTTTTAGTTTTGTTGATTTTTTCTGAGGTCTCCTTTGTTTCTTTTTCGGTCATTTCTGCTCTGATTTTTATTATTTCTTCTAGTAACTTTGAGGCTCTTCATTTCTTCTTTTTCTAGTTGCTGTAGGTATAAAGTTAGGTTATTTATTTGATGTTTCTCTTGTTTCTTGGGGTAAACTTGTATTGCTATGAACCTTTCCTCTTAGCACGCTTTTACTGAATCCCATAGGTTTTGGGTTGTTGTGTTTTCATTTTCATTTGTTTCTGTGCATATTTTGATTTCCTTTTTGATTTCTTCTGTGATTTGTTGGTTATTCAGAAGCATGTTGTTTAGCTCCATATGTTTGTATTTTTAACAGTTTTTTTTTTCCTGTAGTTGATATCTAATCTTACCACATTTTGATCGGAAAAGATGTTTGGGAAGATTTCAATTTTTTTGAATTTACCAAGGTTAGATTCATGGCCCAGGATATAATTTATCTGGGAGAATGTTCTGTGTGCATTTGAGAAAAAGGTGAAATTAATTGTTTTGAAGTAGCTCAGTCATGTCCGACTCCTTGCGACCCCATGTGCTGTAGCCCACCAGCATCCTCCATCCATGGAATTTTCTAGGCAAGAGTACTGGAATGGGTTGCCATTTCCTTCTCCAGGGGACCTTCCCGACCCAGGGATTGAACCTAGGTCTTCCCCATTGTAGGCAGACGCTTTACCGTCTGAGCCACCAGGAAATCCCAAAATGTCCTATAGATGTCAATTAGGTCTAACTGGTCCATTGTATCATTTAAAGCTTGTGTTTCCTTGCTAATTTTCTGTTTGGTTGATCTATTCAT
Source organism: Ovis canadensis (assembly GCF_042477335.2). NCBI lineage: Eukaryota > Metazoa > Chordata > Mammalia > Artiodactyla > Bovidae > Ovis > Ovis canadensis. Next base: position 61,931,523 of record NC_091257.1, on the reverse strand, counting down.
AAGTGTGAGTTGGGTATTAAAGTCTCCCACTATTATTGTGTTACTGTTAATTTCCCCTTTCGTACTTGTTAGCATTTGCCTTATGTATTGAGGTGCTCCTATGTTGGGTGCAAATATATTTATAGTTGTTATATCTTCTTGGATTGATCCTTTGATCATTGTGTAGTGTCCTTCCTTGTCTCTCTCCACGGTCTTTATTTCGAAGTCCATTTTATCTGATATACGTGTTGCTACTCCTGCTTTCTTTCAGTCTCCATTTGCATGAAATATCTTTTTCTGGCCCTTCACTTTCAGTCTGTATGTGTCCCTTGGTTTGAGGTGGGTCTCATGTAAACAACATATATAGGGGTCTTGTTTTTGTATCCATTTGGCCAGTCTTTGTCTTCTGGTTGGGGCATTCAACCCATTTACATTTAAGGTAATCATTGATAAGTATGATCCCATTGCCATTTACTTTGTTGTTTTGGGTTCAGTTTTATAAACCTTTTCTGTATTTCCTGTCTAGAGAAGGTCCTTCAGCATTTGTCAAAGAACTGGTTTTGTGGTGCTAAATTCTCTCAGATTTTGATTGTCTGTAAAGCATTTGATTTCGCCTTGATATCTGAATGAGATCCTTGCTGGGTGTAGTCATCTTGTAGGTATTTCTCTTTCCTCACTATAAGTATGGCCTGCCATTCCCTTTTGCCTTGAAGAGTGTCTATTGAAAGATCATCTGTTATCCTTATGGGGATCCCCTTGTGTTTTATTTGCTGCTTTTCCCTTGCTGCTTTTAATATTTTCTCTTTGTGTTTGATCTTCATTATTTTGATTAATATATGTCTTGGGGTGTTTTGCTTTGGATTTATCCTGTTTGGGTATCTCTGGGTTTCTTGAACTTGGATGGATATTTCCTTCCCCATTTTAGAGAAGTTTTCAACTATTATTTCCTCAAGTATTTTCTCATGCCCTTTCTTTTTGTCTTCTTCTGGGACACCTATGATTCGAATGTTGGGGTGTTTAACATTGACCCAAAGGTCTTTGAGATTGTCCTTATTTCTTTTAATTCTTTTTTCTTCTCTGCTTCATTTATTTCCACCATTCTATCTTCCATCTCACTTATCCTCTCTTCTGCCTCAGTTATTCTACTGTTGGTTCCCTCCAGAGTGCTTTTGATCTCGGTTACTGCATTATTTAGCATTGATTGACTTTTCTTTATTTCTTCTGGCTCCTTGTTAAACATTTCTTGCATCTTCTCAATCCTTGTCTCTAGTCTGTTTATCTGTAGCTCCATTTTGTTTTCAAGATTTTGCATCATCTTTACTATCATAATTCTGAATTCTTTTTCAGGTAGACCCTCTATCTCCCCTCTTTTGTTAGGTTTGGTGGGTATTTATCATTTTCCTTTACCTGTTGAATATTTCTCTGCCTTTTCATTATGTTTAGATTGCTGTGTTTGGGTTGCCCTTTCTGTAGGCTGGAAGTTAATGTTTCCTGTTTATTGTGGAGTCTGCTCCCTGTGGGTGGGGTTGCACTAGTGGCTTGTCAAGGTTTCCTGGTTGGGGGATCTTGTGTCTGTGTTCTGGTGGGTGGAGCTGTATCTCTTCTCTCTGGAGTCCAATAAAGTGGCCAGTAGTGAGTTTTGGGGTGTCTTTGGGCTTGGTGTGGCTTTGGGCAGCCTGTCTTTTAATGCTCAGGGTTGTATTCCTGCATTGCTAGAGAATTAGTGTGGTATGTCTTTCACTGGAACTTGTTGGCTCTTGGGTGGAGCTTGGTTTCAGTGTAGGTATGGAGACTTTGGGGTGAGCTCTTGTCTATTAATCTTCCCTGGAATCAAGAATTCTCTGATGTTCTTAAGTTTTAGATTTAAGCCTCCTGACTCTGGCTTTCAGTCCTTCTCTTACAGTAGCCTCAAGACTTCTCCATCCATACAGCACAGATGCTAAAAGATCTAGGTTAATAGTGAAACAGTCCTCCACAGCGAGGGACACTGAGAGAGATCCACAGTTACATAGTTACTGCATTACTGGCAACGCAGTCAGGGGAATTTGTTACTGAAAAATGACCTCCAAGCAACCATTTTCAAGCAGTGTGTTACTCTCAGCAAACAGAATGCTGGGAAAGCTATGTTCTTTCAGTGATGGAAGCAGATCAAAAGAGAGTGTGTTTTCAGGCATCTCTCTATCAGGAACTGTCTAGATTCTGAAGATGTGAGAATTCCAGGAGTGCACAGAGGACCTAATTTCCAGAGTCAAGGCACTATGTTTCCCCGCACTTTCCAAGCCTTGTAAACACAATCCTAGATAATACTGGGTCTGCCCATGAGGAAACAGGCTGCGTGAGTGTGTCTGAGAGTGCTGAGTGCCATACTATGGTTACCTAGATGAGTCGACCTTCCACTGGAAAAGGGCAAGTGGCTAGGAGTTGCAAGCTGCTAGCTTGCCTCAGAAATTTCGAAGGGTTGACCAAAGCTATCACTGTCACAATTAAGAAAACAACAGTTGGATGGACTTTCAAGCAGTTGTTAAGCCACGTCATTTTAGGCCCAGCAGAGAGGAAAATGCGAATTTGCCAACAAAGTCCAGTATCCAGTTTCACACTCAAGATGTGTCCCCACAGTATCCAAGAATTTCCCAGACAGATCTAGGATCACTGGATCTCTCCTACAGAGAAAACATGATGGAACAGAGGTTGGGATGTTTACTTTTCTGTGAGAGTGTGGGGGTCGTCCTTAAGTTAACACAGTCAGGGGAAATTGGTACTGAAAAATGACCTTCAAGCAAGCATTTTCAAGCAATGTGTTACTCTCAGCACACAGAATGCTGGGAAAGCTATGTTCCTTCAATGAGTGAAAGGCATCAAAAGAGAATGTGATTTCAGGCTTCTGTCTATCAGGAACTGTCAAGATTCTCAGATGTTAGAACTCCAGGTTTGCATAGAGGACCTAATTTCCAGGTCAGTACAGTATGTTTCCCTGCACTTTCCAAGCCTTTTAAACACATTCCTAGCTCAAACTGGGACTGCGCATGAGGAAACAGGCAGGGGAGTGTGTCTGAGAATGCTGAATACCATATTATGTTACCGAGATCCATTGAACTTCCACTGGAAGTGGGACAGTAGCTAGTGTGGCAAGCTGCTTGCTTGCTTCAGAAATCTCAAAGGGTTGACCAAAGCTATCATTATCACAAGTAAGAAAACAGTGATTGGATGGATTTTCAAGTAGCTGCTAGGCTGCACCATTTTGGGGCCAACAGAGAGAAAACTGTGAATTTTGCCACCAAGGTCCTGTATGCAGGTTCACACTCAGGATGTATCCCTGCAGTATCCAAGAATTTTACAGACAGACCTAGGCTCTCTGGATCTCTCCTGTAGAGAAAACGTGATGGAACAGTGGTTTGGATGTTGGTTTTCCATTCCCTGTGAGTAGGGGGCCCTTCCCTATGGTAACACCATCAGGGGAATTTGCTACTGAAAAATGAGCTCCAAGCAAGCAGCTTCAAACAGTGTGACTCTCAGCACAATGAATGCTGGGGAAGCTAAGCTCCTTTGAGGAAGGAAAGGCATCAACAGAGAGTGTGATTTCAATCTCTATCTATCAGGAAATGTCTAGCTTCTAAGATGTGAGACCTCCAGGTTTGCCCAAGGATCTGAATTCCAGAGTTAGGGCAGTGTGTTTCCCTGCACTTTTCGAGCATTTTAAACACATTCCTAGGTCATTCCGTGACTGCCCATGAAGAAGCAGGGTTCGAGAGTGTGTCTAGGAATACAGTGTGCCATATTGTGATTACCCAGACCAGGTGACTTTCCATTGGAAATAGGCCAGTGGCTAAGAGGAGCGAGCCACCTGCTTGCTTCAGAAATCCCAAAAGGAGAACAAAGCTATTGCTTGAAAAAGAATGAAAACAGCAAAGGGACCGATTTTCAAGATGTTCTTTGGCCATACCATTTTGGGGCCAACTGAGAGAAAAATGAGAATTTTGCCATGAAGTTCCAGTATCCAGGTTCATACACAAGATGAGTCCAAGCAGTATACAGGAATTTTCCAGACAAACATAGGCTCACTGGATCTCTCCTACAGAGAAAACGTGATGGAACAGGTGTTTAGATGTTGGTTTGCCTTTCCCTGTGAGTTTGGGGCCTTACCTCTGGTCAACCAAGATGGGAAATTGGTCCTGAAAAATGACCTCCAAGCAAGCCTTTTCAAGCAGCCTGTGACTCTCAGCACACAGAATGCTGGGGAAGATACGTTCTGTCGAGGAAGGAAAGGCATCAACAGAGAGTGTGTTTTCAGGCCTCTCTATCAGGAATTTTCTGCCTTCTAAGATGAAGACTTCCAGGTGTTCCCAGAGAATATAAATTCCAGAGTCAGGGTAGTGTGTTTCCTTGCACTATGTTCCTTCGAGGAAAGAAGGGCATCAACAGAGAGTGTGTTTTCCGGCCTCTATCAAGCATGAATTGTCTAACTTCTAGAATGTGAGAACTGCAGGTTTGCCCAAAGGACCTTACTTCCAGAGTCAGGTCAATGTGTTTCCCTGCACTTTCCGAGACTTGTAAACATGTTCCTAGGTCATACCGTGACTGCCCGTGAGGAAGCATTTTGCAGCAGTGTGTCTGGGAGTGCTGGGTGCCATACTGTGGTTACCCAGACAAGGTGACATTCCCCTGGAAATGGACCAGCACTATGAGTTGAAACCTGCCTGCTTGCTTCAGAAATCCCAAAGTGTGGACCAAAGGTATCACTGTCAGATGTAAGAAACAGAAATTGGAAGAATTTTCAAGCAGTTGCTCTGCTGCACCATTTAAGGCCCAACCAAAAGAAAAATGCAAATCTTGCAACAAAGTCCAGTATCCAGGTTCAACTCAGGATGTGTTCCCACAGTATCCTAGACTTTTATAGACAGACCTAGGCTCTCTGGACCTCACCTACAAGAAAACATGACAGAACAGACGTTTGGAGGTTCGGTTGCCTTTCCCTGTGACTGTGGGGATCATTCCTACTGTCTCAGGCTCAGAGAAAATTGAAAGTGAAAAATGACCAGCAAGCAAGCGCCTTGAATCAGTGAGTGTCACTCAGCACAGTGTGCTGGGAGAGGTATCTTCCTTCTAAGAAGGAAAGGCATGAATAGACAGTGTGTTTCTAGAACTCTATCTTGCAAGAACTATTTAGCTTCTAGGACATGAGACCTCTAAGCTTGGCCAGAGGACAAAACTACCAGAGTCAGGGCAGTGTGTCTCCCTGCACCTTCCAAGTCTTGTAAACACATTCCTAGGCCACACCGTGGCTACCCATGAGGAAGCAGGCTGCAAGTGTGTGTCTGAAAGTGCTGGGTCCCATACTGTGGCACCGAGTCAAGGTTATATTCCAGTGCAAATGGAATGGGCCTGCAGTGAGGAGTTGCGATCCATCCGCTTCCTTAAAATATCCCAAAGGCTGGAACAAAGTTAGCACTGTCAGAAGTGAAAAAAACATCAATTGGATGGATTCTCTAGCAACTGCTTCCCTTCGGGGCCCACCGACAGAAAAATGGGAATCTTGAAACCAAGACTGGTATCCAGGTTGACACTCATGGTATGTCCCCACAGGATCCAAGAATTTTCCAGACAGACCTAGGTTCACTGGACCTCTCCTACAGAGAAACCATGATGGACAGGCATTTGGATGATGGTTTGCCTTTCCCTGTGAGTGTGGGTTCCTTTCCTTCAGTCTCAGGCTCAGGGGAAATTGTGACTGAAAAATGACCTCCAAGCTAGCACTTTCCAGCAGTGTATGTCACTCAGCACACAGTATGCTGGGAAAGCTATCTTCCTTCGAGGAAGGAAAGGCATCATCAGAGTGTGTGTTTTCAGGCCTCTATCTAGTAGGAACTGTTTAGCTGATAAGGTGTGAGACCTCCAGGCTTGCCAAGAGAAGATAACTTCCAGAGTCAGGGCAGAGTGCCTGCCTGCATTTTCCGAGCATTCCTAGGTTACACTGCGACTGCCCATGAGGAAGCTGGCTGCAGAAGTGTGTCTGAGAGTGCTGGGGCAATACTGTGGTCACCTCGTGGAAGTGACATTCCACTGCAAATGGCCCACGGAGAGGAGTTGCGAGCTGCCAGCTTCCTCCCAAATGGTGGGCCAAACCTTGTGCTGTCAGAAGTGCGAAAACAGTGATTGGATGGATTTTCAAGAAGTTGCTAGGCCGCCCTGCTTTAGGGCCCACCGAGAGAAAAATGGTAATTTTGCCAACAAGGTCCAGTATCCAAGTTCACACTCAGGGTGTGTCCCCGCTGGATCCAATAATTTTCCAGACTGACCTAGGCTCAGTGGATCTCTCCTACAGGTAAAACATGATGTAACAGACGTTTAGATGTTGGTTTCTTTTTCCCTGAGTCGGGGGACCTTCCCTATGGAATCAGTTTCAAGGAAAATTGTGACTGAAAAATAACCTCCAAGAAAATGATTTCAAGCAGTGTGAGACTCACAGCACACAGAATTCTGGGAAAGCTATCTTCCTTCGTGGAAGGAAAGACATCAACAGAGGGTGTGTTTTCAGGCCTCTACCTAGCAGGAACTGTCTAGTTTCTAAGACGTGAGATCTCCAGGCTTGCCCAGAGGACCTAACTTCCAGAGTCAGGGTAGTGTGTTTCCCTGCACTTTCTGAGCCTTGGAAACACATTCCTAGGCCATTCCTTGACTGTTCATGTGCAAGCAGGTTGCAGGAGTGTGTCTGAGAGTGCTGGGTGTCATACTGTGCTCACCTAGTAGAGGTGACATCCACTGCCAATGGGCCCATGATAAAGAGTTGTGATCTGCCCTCTTCCTGAAGAAATCCGAAAAGATAGACCAAAACGAGTGCTGTCAGAAATAAGGAAACAGCCATTGGATGGATTTTCAAGATGTTTCTAGGCCACCTCACTTTAGGGCCCATTAGGAGAAAAGTGGGAATTTTGCAACGAAGTTCCGGCATCCAGGTTCACACTCAGGGTGTGTCCCCGCAGGATACTACAATTTTCCAGACAGACCTAGGCTCACTGGGTCTCTCCTACTGAGAAAATGTGATGGATATTTGGTTGTTGGTTTGCCTTTCCCTGTGAGTGTTGGAATCTTTACTACTCTCTCAGACTCAGCAGAAATTGCAACTGGAAAAGGATCTGCAAACAAGTGGATTCATGCAGTGAGTGTCACTCAACACACAGTATGCTGGGAGAGGTATATTCCTTCAAGGAAGGCAAGGCATCAACAGAGAGTGTGTTTTTAGGACTCTATATTGCAGTAACAGTTTAGTTTCCAAGACATGAGACCTCTAGGCTGGCCCAGAGGACATAACTTCCAGAGTCAGGGCAGTGCATCTCTCTGCACTTTCTGAGCCTTGTAAATGCATTCCTAGGCTGCACCACAACTGCCTATGTGGAAGCAGTCTGTGGGAGTGTGTCTGAAAATGCTGGGTTGCCATACTGTGTTCACCTAATCGAGGTGACTTTTGACAACAAATAGGCCTGTGGCGAGGAGTTGTGAGCCACTCGCTTTCTTCAGAAATGTCAAAGGGTGGAGCAAAGCTAATGTTGTCAGAAGTGAGAAAACAGCAATTGGATGGATTTTCAAGCTGTTGCAAGGCCGAACAGCTTTAGGGCCCAGCGAGAGAAAAATGGGAATTTTGCCAACAAGGTCTATTATGCAGGTTCAAACTCACAGTGTGTATCCGCAGGATCCCAGAATTTTCCAGACAGACCTAGGCTCACTGGATCTCTCCTACAGAGAAATTGTGATGGAACAGACATTTGGATGTTGGTTTGCTTCTTTCTTTGAGAGTGGGGAGCTTCCCGATGGTGTCAGCCTCACGGGAATTTGCGACTGAAAAATGACCTCCAAGCAAGCACTTTTAAGCAGTGTGAGACTCTCAGAACACAGAATTCTGGGAAAGCTATCTTCTTTCGTGGAAGGAAAGTAATCAACAAAGAGTGTGTTTTCAGGCATCTGTCTAGCAGGACCTGTTTAGCTTCTAAGATGTTGAGACCTCCAAGCTTGCCCAGAGGAGCCTACTACTAGAGTGCGGGCAGTGTGTCTCCCTGCACTTTCTGACCCTTGTAAACACATTCCTAGTCCACACTGCAACTGCCCATGAGGAAGCAGCCTGCGGTATTGTGTCTGAGAGTGCTGGATGCCATACTGTGGTCACCTAATCGATGTGACATTTCCCTACAAATGGGCCTGCAGCAAGGAGTTGTGATCTGCCTGCTTGCTTCAGAAATCCAAAAGGGTGGGGAAAAGCTACCGATATCTGAAGTGAGAAAACAGCAAAGCTGCACAACTTTAGGGCCTTTGGAGGGAAAAGTGCTAGTTTTGCCATCAACGTCCGATATCCAGGTTGACACTCATGGTGTGCTCTGCAGTTTCCTAGAAATTTCCAAACAGACCTAGGCTCACTGGATCCGTACTACAGAGAAAGGGTGATGGAACAGATGATTGGATGTAGGTTTGCCTTTTCTGTAATTTTGTGGATCTTACCTACAATCTCATTCTCAGGGTAAATTGCAAGTGAAAAATGACCTCCAAGTAAGGACTTGCCAGCAGTATCACTAAGCTCACAGTATGCGGGGGAAAATATCTTCCCTTGAGGATAGAAAGGCATCAACTGAGAGTGTGTTTTCTGGCCTCTAGGTTTGCAGGAACTGTTTAGCTTCTAAGACGTGAGACCTCCAGCCTTGCCCAGGGGACCGAACTTCCTTAGTCAGGGCAGTGTGTCTCCCTGCATTTTCTGAGCCTTGCAAACATATTCCTAGGCCACTCCATGACTGCACATGAGGAAGCGGGCTGCGGGAGTATGTCTGAGAGTGCTGGATGCCATACTTTGGCCTCCTAGTCAAGATGACATTCCACTGTAAATGGATTCGCAGTGAGGAGTTGCAGTCAGCCCGCTTGCTTCAGAGATGCCGAATGGTGGAGCGCACCTAGTGCTGTCAGAAGTGAGAAAACAGCAGTTGGATGGGTTTTCAAGCAGTTGCTTGGCCGCCCCGCTTTAGGGCCCACTGAGAGTAAAATGCAAATTTTGCCATCAAAACCCGATATACAGGTTAACACACATGGTGTGTCCACACAGTTTCTGAATTTCCAGACAGACCTAGGCTCACTGGATCTCTCCTCCAGAGAAAACGTGATGGAACAGACGTTTGGATGTCGATTTGCCTTTCCCTGTGAGTGTGGGGACCCTCTGTATGCTCTCAGGCTCAGGGGAAATTGCACGTGAAAAATTACCTCCAAGCAAGCACTTTCCAGCAGTATGTATCACTCAGCACACAGTATGCTGGAAATGCTATCTTCCTTCGAGGAAGGAAAGGCATCAACAGAGAGTGTGTTTTCAGGCCTCTATCTTGCAAGAACTGTTTAACTTCTAAGACATGAGATCTTGTCTTGTTCAGAGGACAGTGTCCAGAGGAGCTAACTCTGGACTCCAAAGGAGTCAGGGCAGTGTGTCTCCCTGCATTTTCAGAGCCTTGCAAACTTATTCCTAGGCCACACCATGACTGCCTATGAGGAAGCAGGCTACGGGAATGTTTCTGAGAGTACACGGTGCCACAGAGTCGAAGTGATATTCCACGGCAAATGGGCCTGCAGCAAGGAGTTGAGAGCCGCCCGCTTGCTTCAGAAATCGCAAAGGTTGGAGCAAAGTAAGTGCTATCAGAAGTGAGAAAACAGCAACTGGATGCACGTTCAAGCAGTTGCTAGGCTGCACCACTTTTAGGCCCACTGAGAGAAAAATGTGAAATTTGCCATCAAGGTCCAATATCCAGGTTGACACTCATGGTGTGTCCCCGCAGTTATCAAAAATTTTGAGACAGACCTAGGGTTACTAGATCTCTCACACAGAGAAAATGTGACTTAATTGTCGTTTGGATATTGGTTCACCTTTGCCTGTGAGTGTGGGGACATTCTCTACTGGCACAGACTCGAGGGAAATGGGGAGTGAATAACAACCTCCAAGCAAGCACCTTCCAGCGGTGCGTTGCGCTCAGCACACATTAGGCTGGAAAAGCTATCTTCCTCCGAGGAAGACAAGACATCAAAAGAGAGTCTGCTTTCAGGCCTTTATCTTGCAGTAATAGTTTAGCTTTAAGAATGAGAGACCCCTAGTCTTGCCCAGAGGAACTAACTTCTGGAATCAGGGCCGTGTGTTTCCCTGCACTTTCTGAGCCTTGTCAACCTATTCCTAGGCCACACCATGACTACCTATGAGGAAGCAGACTGTGGGAATGTGTCTGAGAGTACAGGGTGCCACAGTGTGGTCACCTTGTCAAGGTGACATTCCACTGCAAAAGGGCCCATGGCAAGGAGTTGCGAGCCACTCACTTGGTTCAGAAATTCTGAAGATGGAGCAAAGCTAGCACTGTCAGATGTGAGAAAACAGCCATGGATTTTCAAGCAGTTTCTAGGCTGCATTTTAGGCCCACCGAGAGAAAAATGCAAATTTTGCCATCAAGGTTCGATGTCCAGGTTGACACTCATGGTGTATCCCCACATTTTCCAAGAAATTTCCACACAGACCTAGGCTCATTAGATTTCTCCTACAGAGATGGAAACAGTGATGGTACAGACATTTGGATGTTGGTTTGCCTTTCCCTGTGAGTGTTGGGACCTTCCCTATGGTCTCAGGCTCGGGAAATTTCAAGATAAAAATGACCTCCAAGCAAGCGTTTTCCAGCATGTGTGTCACTCAGCACACAGTATGCTGGGAAAGCTGTCTTCTTTCAAGGCAGTTAAGGCATCAACAGAGAGAGTGTTTTCAGGCCTCTATGTAACAGGAACTGTTTAGCTTCTAAGATGTAAGACCTCCAGGCTTGCCCAGAGGATCTAACTTCCAGAGTCAAGTAAGAGGATCTCTCTGCACATTCTGAGCCTTGCAAACATATTCCTAGGCCACACCACAACTGCATATGAGGAAGCAAGCTGCAGGAGTGTGTCTGAGAGTACTGGGTGCCATACTGTGGTACATAGTTGAGGTGACATTCTACTGCAAATGAGCCCATGGTGAGGAGTTGCGAGCCGCCCACTTGGTTCAGAAATGCCAAAGGGTGGAGCAAATTTAGGGCTGTCACAACTGAGAACACAGCAATTGGATGCATTTTCAAGCAGTTGTGAGGCCACCCTGCTTTAGGGCCCACCATGAGAAAAATGTGAATTTTGCCACCAAGTTCCAGTATCCTGGTTCACACTCATGGTGTATCTCCATGTTGCCAAGAAATTTCCAGACAGACATAGGGTCACTGGATCTCTCCTCCAGAGAAAACATAATGGAACAGACGTTGGGATGTTGGTTTACCTTTCCCTGTGAGTGGGGGGACCTTCACTACGGTCTCATCCTCAGGGAGAAGTGCAAGTGAAAAAAGACCTCCAAGCAAGCGCTTTCCAGCAGTATGTGTCACTCAGCTCACAATGTACTGGAAAAGATATCTTCCTTCGAGGAAGGAAAGGCATCAAAAGAGAGTGTGTTTTTAGGCCTCTATCTAGCAGGAACTGTTTAGCTTTCAACACAGGAGACCTTTAGACTTTCCCAGAGGACCTAACTTTCAAGTCAAGGCAGTGTGTCTCCCGGCACATTCCGAGCCTTGTAAACACATTTTTAGGCCACACTGCAACTGCTCACGAGGAAGCAGGCTGCAGGAGTATGTTTGAGAGTGGTGGTTGCCATACTGTGTTCACCTAGTTGAGGTGACATTCCACTGCAGATGGGCCTGAGGTGAGAGGTTTCAAGGCTCTCATTTCCTTCAGCAATGCCAATGAGTGGAGGAAAATTAACCCAGTCAGAAGTGAGAAAATACCAATTGGATGGATTTTCAAGCAGTCGCTAGGCCGCCACGCTTTATGGTCCACCGAGTGAAAACTGCGAATTTTTCCATCAAGGTCAAATATCCAGGTTGACACTCATGGTGTGTCCCGCATTTCTACAAAATATCCAGACAGACTTAGGCTCGCTGGATCTCTCCTACAGAAAAAAACTTGATGGAACAGATGATGGGATGTTGCTTTACCATTCTCTGTGAGCGTTGGGACCTTTCCTATGATCTCAGTCTCAGGGGAAATTGAGACTGAAAAATGACCTCCAGCAAGCACTTATAAGCAGTGTGAGACTCTCAGCACACAGAATGCTGTGAAAGCTCTCTTCTTTCATGGAGGAAGAACATCATCACAGAGTGTGTTTTCAGGCCTCTACCTAGCAGGAAGAGCCTAGTCTCTAAGACGTGAAAACGCCAGGCTTTCCCAGACATTCTAAATTCCAGATAGGGCAGTGTGTCTCCTTGCACTTTCCGAGCCTTGCAAACACATTCTTAGGCCATTCCACAACTGCCCACGAGGAAGCAGGCTGCAGGAGAGTGTCTGAGAGTGCTGGGTACCATACTGTGGTCACCTAGTTGAGGTGACTTTCCACTGCAATGGGTCTCTGGTGAGGAGTTGCGGGCCGCCCTCTTGCTTCAGAAATTCCAAAGGGTGGATCTAACCTACCACTGTCAGAAGTGAGAAAACAGCTATTGGGTGGATTTTCAAGCAGGCCACCCTCTTTAGGGCCCCCAGAGAAAAATGCTAATTTTGTCATCCAGGTATGATATCCATGTTGACACCCATGATGTGTCCACGCAGTTTTCAATAAATTTCTACACAGACCTAGGCTCACTGGATTTCTCCTCCAGAGAAAATGTGATGTAACCGACGTTTGGATGTTGGTTTGCCTTTGCTTGTGAGTATGGGGACTTTCCTTACAGCTCAGGCTCAGGAAAGTTAGAAAGTGATACATGACCTCCAGCAAGCACTTTCCACCAGTGTGTGTCACTCAGCACACAGTATGCTGGGAACATTATCTTCCTTCAAGGAAGAAAAGGCATCAACATAGAGTGTGCTTTCAGGCCACTATCTATAAAGAATTGTCAAGCTTCTAAGATGTGAGAATTCCAGGATTACCCAGAAGAGCTAACTTCTGGAGTCAGGGCAGTATGTTTCCCTGCACATTCTGAGCCTTGTAAACACATTCCTAGTAATACCAGGATATCCCACGAGGAAGCAGGCTGCGGGAGTGTGTCTGGGATTGCTGGGTGCCTTACCATGGTTTCCCAGACGAGGTGACATTCCACTGGAAATGGGCCTGGAGTTGCACTTGCAGTGGCTAGGCGTTGCATGCCACCTGCTTGTGTCAGAAATCTCAAAGGGTGGTTCAAAGCTATCGCTGTAAGAAGGAAGAAAACAGCAATTTGATTGATTTTCAAACAGATGCTACGGTACACAGTTTTAGGCCTAACCTAGAGAAAAAGGCAAATTTTGCCACCAAGGTCCTGTATCCAGGTTCCAACACAGGTTGTGTCTCCACAGTATCCAAGAAATTTATAGAGAGACCTAGGCGCTATGGATCTCTCGTAGAGAGAACACGTGATGGAAAGGACATTTGGATGCTGGTTTCCCTTTCTCTGTGAGTGTGGTGGCCCTCCTTACATCAACATTGTTAAGGGAAATTGCTTCTGAAAAATGACCTCCAAGCAGGCGTTTTCAAGCAGTGTGTGACTGTCAGCACACAGAATGCTGGGAAAGCTGTGCTACTTCGAGGAGGAAAAGGCATCAACAGAGAGTGTGTTTTCAGGCCTCTATCTAGCAGGAACTGTCTTGCTTCTAAGATGTGAGAGCTGCAGATTTACCCAGAGGACCTAACTACCAGAGACAGGGCAATGTGTTTCCTTGCCCTTATGGGGCCTTGTTAACACATTCCTAGGTCATGCTGGGACTAGCCATGAGGGAGCAGGCTGTGGGAGTGTCTGGGGGTGCTGGGTGCCATACTGTGGTTACCCAGACTAGGAGACTTCACTAGATATGGCTCAGTGGCTAGGAGTTACGAGCTGCCTGCTTGCTTCAGAACTCTCAAAGGGTGGACTGAAGCTCTCTCTGACAGGTGGAAGAAAACAGCAATTGGATGGATTTTCAAGCAATTGCTAGGCCGCACAGTTTTAGGGCCCAGCTAGAGGAAAATGAGAATTTTGCCACCAAGGTCCTGGATCCTGGATCACACTCAGGATGTGTCCCTGTAGTATAAAGAATTTTCCAAACAGACCTGGGCTCCCAGGATCTCTCCTACAGAGAAAATGTGATGGAATGGATGTTTGGATGTTGGTTTACTTTTCCATGGGAGTGTGGAGGCCATCTCTATGGCCACACTATCAGGGTAAATTGTTACCAAACATGACCTCCAAGGAAGCGTTTTTAAGCAGTGTGTGACTCTCAGCACACAGAACACTGGGAAAGCTATGTTCCTTCAAGGAAGGAAAGGCTTCAACAGAGAGTGTGTTTTCAGGCCTCTATCTATCAGGAACTCTCTAGCCTCTAAGATGTGAGACCTAGGTTTGCCTCGAGGACCTAACTTCCAGGGTCAGGGCAGTGTGTTTCCCCATACTTTCTGCACCTTGAAAACGCATTCCTAGGTCATACTGAGACTATCCATGAGGAACTAGGCTGTGGGAATGTGTCTTGGAGAGATGAGTGCCTTACTGCGTTTACCAGATGAGGTGGAATTCACTGGAAATGGGCCAGAGGAGTAGCGAGCCACCTCCTTGCTTCAGAAATCCAAAAGTGTGGAATAAAGCTATCACTGTCAGAAGTAAGAACACAGCAATTGGATGGATTTTCAAGGAGTTGCTAGGCCCTGCCTCTTTAGGGGCCACTGAGGGAAAAGTGCGAATTTTGCCACCAAGGTCCAGTGTCCAGCTTCCCACGCACTGTGTGTCCCCACAGGATCCAGGAACTTTCCAGACAGACCTAGGATCACTGGATCTCTCCTACAGAGAAAACACGATGGAACAGGTGTTTGGATGTTGGTTTGCCTTTCCCTGTGAGCATGGGGCCCTTCCCTACAGTCGCATCCTCAGGGGAAATTACAACTAACAAATGACCTCCAAGCAAGCACTTGCAAGCAGTGTGTGACTCACAGCACACAGAAAGCTGGGAAAGCTATCTTCCTTTGAGGAAGGAAAGCATCAAAAGAAAGTGTGTTTTCAGGCCTCTATTGAGGAGAAATTGTCTAGTTTTGAAGATTTGAGAACTCCAGGCGTGCACAGAGGACCTAACTTTCAGAGGCAGGGCAGTGTGTCTCCCTGCACCTTCTGAGCCTTTCAAAGAGATTCCTAGTCCATAACCATGGACTAGGTGACTGCCCAAGAGGACGCAGGCATCAGGAATGTGTCTGAGAGTGCTGGGTGCCATTCTGTGGTCATCTAGTCAAGGTGACATTCCAGTGTAAATGGTCCTGTGGCAAGGAGTTGCAAGCCACCCGCTGCTTCAGAAATCCAAATGGTGGAGCAAAGCCAGCACTGTCAGAAATAAGAAAACAGCAATTCGATGGATTTTCAAGCAGTTGCTAGGCCTCCCTGCTTTGGGACCCACTGAATGAAACATACAAATATTGCTACCTATGACCGGAATCCAGGTTTACACTCAGGGTGTGTCCCTGCAGGATCCTACTGTTTTCCAGGCAGACCTAGGCTCATTGGATCTCTCCTAAGGAGAAAACGTGATGGAACAGACATTTGGATGTTGGCTTAGACTTTCCCTGTGAGTGTGGAGGCCTTCCCCATGATCACACTCTGACTGGAAATTGTGACTGAAAAATGACCTCCAAGCAAGGACATTCAAGCAGTGTGTGACTCTCAGCACAGAGAATGATGGGAAAGCTATCTTCCTTCAAGGAAGGAAAGGCATCAACAGAGAGTGTGTTTTCAGGCCTCTATCTAGGAGGAACTGTCTAGTTTTCAAGACGTGAGACGTTCAGGACTGCACAGAGGACCTAAATTCCAGAATCAGGGCAGTGTGTTTCCCTGCACGTTTGGAGCCTTGCAAACACATTCCTATGCCATACCGTGACTGCACATGAGGAAGGAGGCCGCAGGAGTGTGGCTGAGAGTTCTGGGTGCCTTTTTGTGGTCACCTTGTTGAGGTGACAGTCCACTGCAATTGGGCCCTCGGCGAGGAATGTGAGCTGACTGATGGCTTCAGAAACCCCAAAGGGTGAAGCAAAGCTAACGCTGTCAGAAGTAACAAAATAGCAATTGGATTGATTTTCAAGCAGTTGCTAGGCCGCACCGCTTTAGGGCCCACCGAGAAAAATTAGAATTTTAACACCAAGGTCCGGTATCCATGTTGACACTCATGGTGTGTCCCTGCAGTTTCCAAGAAATTTCCAGACAGACCTACATTCACTGGATCTCTCCTACAGAGAAAATGTGATAGATTGGATGTTTGGATGTTGGTTTTCCTTCCCCTGTGAGTGTGGGGTCTTCCCTGTGGTCAAACCCTCAGCTGAAATTGCAACTGAAAAATGATTTCCAAGCAAGTACTTCTAAGCTGTGTGTGTGACTCTCAGCACACAGAATGCAGGGATAGCTATCTTCCTTTGAGGAAAGAAATGCATTAACAGAGAGTGTTTTCAGGCCTGTATCTATCAAGAACTCTCTAGCTTTTAAGATGTGAGACTCCAGGTTTTCCCAGAGGACATAACTTCCACAGTGAGGGCACTGTGCTCCCCTGCACTGTCCAGGCATTTTAAACACATACCTAGGTCATACAGGGACTGCACATGAGGAAGTAGGCAGTGGGAGTATGTCTGGCAGTGTTGTGTTCCTTACTGTGGTCACCTAGCCACGGTGACATTCCACTGCAAATGGGCCTGCGGTGAGGAGTTGTGAGCTGTCCTCTTACTTCAGAAATCTCAACAGGTGGAACAAACTAGCACTGTCAATAGTAAGAAAACAGCAGTTGGATGGATTTTCAAGTAGTTGCTAGGCTGCACCACATTAGGGCTCCCCAAGAGAAGAATGAGAATTTTGCCACCAAGGTCCGGTATCCAGTTTTACAATCAGGGTGTATCCCCACAGGATCCAATTTTCCAGAGAGACCTATGCTCACTGGATATCTCCTACAGAGAAAACGTGATAGAACAGATGTTTGGATGTTGGTTTGCCTTTCACTCACAGCCTCAGGGGAAATTGAGACTGACAAATGACCTTCAACCAAGTGCTTTCAAGCAGTGTGTGACTCTTCCTTTGAGGAAGGAAAGGCATCAAAACAGAGTGTGTTTTAAGGCCTCTATTAAGCAAGAACTCTCTGGTTTCTTTTTTTAACATAAACTTATTTAAATTGGAGGCTAATTACAATATTGTAGTGGTTTAGCCATACATTGACATGGATCCGCCACAGGTGTACCTATGTTCCCCATCCTGAAACCCCTCCAACCTCCCTCCCCAACCCATCCCTCTGGGTCATCCCAGTACACCAGCCCCGAGCATCCTGTCTCATGCATCAAACCTGGACTGGCAATCTGTTTCACATATGATAATATACATGTTTCGGTGCCGTTCTCCTAAATCATCCCACCCTCGCCCTCTCCCAGAGTCCAAGAGACTGTTCTATACATCTGTGTCTCTTTTGCTGTCTCGCATGTAGGGTTATCATTACCACCTTTCTAAATTCCATATATATGTGTTAGTATACTGTACTGGTGTGTTTCTTTCTGGCTTAATTCACTCTGTATAATAGGCTCCAGTTTCATCCATCTCATCAGAACTGATTCAAATGTATTCTTTTTAATGGCTGAATAATACTCCACTGTGTATATGTACCACAGCTTTCTTATCCATTCATCTGCTGATGGACATCTAGATTGCTTCCATGCCCTGGCTATTATAAACAGTGCTGTGATGAACACTGGGGTACACGTGTCTTTTTCAATTCTGGTTTGCTCAGTATGTACGCCCAGCAGTGGGATTGCTGGGTCATAAGGCAGTTCTATTTCCAGTTTTTTAAGGAATCTCCATGCCATTCTCCATAGTGGCTGCACTAGTTTGCATTCCCACCAACAGTGTAAGGTGGTTCCCTTTTCTCCACACCCTCTCCAGCATTTATTACTTCTAGTTTCTAAGGCATGAGACCGCTAGGTATGCCCAGAGGACCTAACTTCAGGAGTCAGGGCAGTGTGTCTCCCTGCACTTTCTGAGCCTTGCAAAGAGGTTCCTGGTCCATACTGTGAATGCCCATGAAGAAGCAGGAAGCAGGAGTGTGTCTGAGAGTGCTGGGTGCCATTCTGTGGTCACCTAGTTGAGGTGAGATTCCAGTGTAAATTGGCCCCCTGCGAGGAGATGGGAACCAAATGCTTGTTTCAGAAATCCCAAAGGGTGGAGGACCTAACTTCCAGAGTCAGGGCAGTGTGTTTCCCTGCACTTTCTGATCCTTGTAAACACATTCCCATAGCATAGAGTTACTGCTCATGAAGAAGCAGGCTGTGAGGGTATGTCTGGAAGTGTTGGGTGCCATACAGTGCTTACCCAGAACAGGTGACATTCCACTGGAACTGGGTCAGTGGTTAGGAATTACGTGTCACCATCTTGCTTCAGAAATCCCAAAGGGAAGTCCAAAGCTAAAACTTTCAGAAGTAAGAAAGCAGTAATTGGATAGATTTTCAAGGAGTCACTAGGCAGCACCTTTTTAGGTCCAAACAAGAGAAAAATGTGAATTTTCTCAGCACATCCAGTATCCAGGTTCACACTCAGGATGTGTCCCTGCAGTATTGTAGAATATTATAGACAGACCTAGGCTCTCTAGATCTCTCCTACAGAGAAAACGTAATGGAACAGATGTTTGGATGTTGGTTTATATTTCCCTGTGAGTGTGGGTACCTTCCCTATGTCCACACCAACAGCAGAAATTATTAGTAAAAAAATGACCTCCAAGGAAGCGTTTTCAAGCAGTGTGTGACTCTCAGCACACAAAATGTTGGGAAAGGTATATTCCTTCAAAGAGGGATAGTCTTGAACAGAGAGTGTGTTTTCAGGCCTCTATCTATCAGGAACTGTCTAGCTTCTAAGATGAGAGAACCAACCTCTGGGTTGGCCCAGAGGACCTAACTTCCAGAAACAGGGCAATGTGTTTCCTGGCAGTTTCCATGCCTTGTAGACAGATTCTAGTTCATACCATGACTGACCATGAGGAAGCAGGCTGCAGGAGTGTGTTTGGAACTGCTGGGTGCCATAATGTGGTTTCCAAGATGAGCTGACATTCCAGTGGACACAGGTCAGCGGCTAGGTGTTGTGAGCAGGTTGCTAGGTTCAGAAACCCATAAGGGTGGATCAAAGCTCTTGCAGTGAGAACTAAGAAAACAGAAGTTATATGGATTTTCAGGCACATTCTGTGGCTACCCAGACGAGGTGACATTCCAAGGATATGGGCCACCCACTTGGAATTGGGAGCCATCTACTTTTTTCAGAAAAACCTTAAGGTGAATCAAAACTATTGCTGTCAGAAGTAAGAAAACAGCAATTGGAAGGACTTTCAAGAAGACTAGGCTGCCCCACTTTAGGGCCCACCAAGAGAAAAATGGGAATTTTGCCA
Organism: Ovis canadensis; assembly: GCF_042477335.2. Taxonomy (NCBI): domain Eukaryota; kingdom Metazoa; phylum Chordata; class Mammalia; order Artiodactyla; family Bovidae; genus Ovis; species Ovis canadensis. The sequence goes on along the minus strand of NC_091257.1, from coordinate 61,912,161 downwards.
CCAAGATCCGGTATCCAGGTTCATACTCAGGGTGTGTCCCTGCAGGATCCAATAATTTTCCAGACAGACCTAGGCTTACAGGATTGCTCCTACAGAGGAAACGTGACAGAAAAGACATTTGGATATTGGTTTGCGTTTCCCTGTGTGTGTGCGGGGGGAGCCTTCCCTAAGGTCTTGGTCTCAAGGGAAATTGTGACTGAAAAATGACCTCCAAACAAATGCTTTCAAGCAGTGTGAGACTCTCAGCACACAGAATGTTGGGAAAGCGATCTTCCTTCGTGGAAGGAAAATAATCAATAGAGAGTGTATTTTCAGGCCTCTATCTAGCAAGAGCTGTCTAGTTTCCAAGACGTGAGACCTCCAGGCCTGCCCAGAGGACCTACCAACCAGAGTCAGGGCAGTGTGTTTCCCAGCACTTTCCGAGCCTTGTAAACACATTCCTAGGCCACACCATGACTGCCCATGAGGAAGCAGGCTGCGGGAGTGGTTCTGAAAGTGCTGGGTACCACTCTGTGGTCACCAGGTCAAAATGACTTTCCACTGCAAAGGGGCCCACATCAAGAGGTTGGGATCTGCCCACGTCCTTAAGAAATTCCAAAGAGTAGACCAAATCTAGCACTGTCAGAAGTAAGAAAACAGCAATTGGATGGTTTTTCAAGCAGTTGCTAGGCCACGCTGCTTTAGGGCCTACCAAGAGAAAAATGGGAATTTTGCCACCAAGGCCCAGTATCCAGGTTCACACTCAGGGCGTGTCCCTGCAGAATCCAAGAATTTTCCAGACAGACCTAGGCTCACGGGATCTCTCCTACAGAGAAAACATGATGGAACTGATGTTTGGATATTGGTTTGCCTTTCCCTGTGAGTGTGGGTTCCTTCATATAGTCTCAGACCAGGGGAGATTGCCACTGGAAAAAGACCTACAAACAAGAGCTTTCTAGCAGTGAATGTCACTCAGCACACAGTATACTGGGAGAGCTATCTTCCTTTGAAGAAGGAAAAGCATCAACAGTGAGTGTGTTTTTAGAACTCTATCTTGCAGGTATTGATTAGTTTCTAAGACATGAGACCTCCAGGCTTCGACAGAGGACCTAACTACTAGAGTCATGGCAGTGTGACTCCCTGCACCTTCCAAGCCTTATAAACACATTCATAGACCACACTGCGACTTCCCATGAGGAAGCAGGCTGTGAGAGTGTGTGTGAAAATGCTGGGTGTCATACTGCGGTCACCTAGTTGAGGTGACATTCCATTGCAAATAGACCCATGCCGAAGAGTTGCGTGCCACCTGCTTCCTTAAGAAATCCCAAAGGGTGGACCAAAGCTAGCACTGTCAGAAGTAAGAAAACAGAGATTGGATGGATTTTCATGCAGTTGCTAGGCTTGAGGGCCCACTGAGACAAAAATGCAAATTTTGCCATCAAGATCCGATATCCAGTGGACTCTCATTGTGTGACCCTGTAGATTCCAAGAAATTTCCAGAAAGACCTACGCTCACTGGATTACTCCGACAGAGAAAACGTGCTGGAACAGACATTGGGACGATAGTTTGCCTTTCTCTGTGAGTGTGATGACCTTCTCTACTGTCTCAGCCTCAGGGGAATTGTGCCTGAAAAACGGACTCCAAGCAAGCGCTTTAAAGAAGTGTGAGACTCTCAGCACACACAACACTGGGAAAGCTAGCTTCCTTTGTGGAAGGAAAGGCATCAACAGTGTTTTCGGGCCTCTATCTAGCAGAAACTGTCTAGTTTCTAAGATGTGAGACCTCCAGGCTTTCCCAGAGGACCTAACTTCCTGGGTCAGGGCATTGTATCTCCCTGCACACTCCGAGACTTGCAACGTATTCCTAGGCAACAGCACACTGCCCATGAAGCAGCAGACTGCGGAAATGTGTCTGAGCATGTTGGGTGCCATACTGTGGTCACTTAGTTGTGGTGACATTCCACTGCAAATGGGTCCATGGCGAGGAGTTGAGAGCCGTCTGCTTACTTTAGAAATGCCAAGGGGTGGAGGAAACCTAGCGCTGTCAGTCGTGAGAAGACAGCTATTGGATGGATTTTCGAGCAATTGCTAGGCTGCCCCAATTTAGGGCATACCAAGAGAAAAATGTGAATTTTGCCATCAAATTTCGATATCCAGGTTCACACTCATGGTGTGTCCCTGCAGTTTCCAAGAAATTTCCAGACAGACCTAGGCTCCCTGTATCTTTCCTGCAGAGGAAACGTGATGGAACAGACGTTTGGATGTTGCTTTGACTTTCCCTGTGAGTGGGACACCTTCCTACAGGCAGGGCCTCAGGGGACATTGCCACTGAAAAATGACCTCCAACCAAGAGCTTTCCAGCAGTGTGTGACTCAGCACGCAGGAGGCTGGGAAAGTTATCTTCCTTCAAGAAAGGAGAGGCATCCACAGAGAGTGTGTTTTCAGGCCTCTATCTTGCAGCAACTGTTTCACTTCTAAGATATCAGACCTCCAGGCCTGCTCTGAGGACCCAAATTCCAGAGTCAGGGCCGTGTGTCTCCTTGTACTTTTCGAGCGTTGCAGACACATTCCTAGGTCACAGCGGTACTTCCCATGAGGAAGCAGGCTGTGGGAGTGTGTCTGAGTGTGCCATACTGTGGTCACCTAGTTGAGGTGATATTCCAATGGGCCCATGGAGAGGAGTTGCGAGCCGCCCACTTGCTTCAGAAATGCCAAAGGGTGAAGCAAAGCTAGCACTGTCAGAAGTGAGAAAACAGCTATGGATGTATTTTCAAGCAGTTACTAGGCTGCACTGCTTTATTGCTCACTGAGAGTAAAATGCAAATTTTACCATCAAGGTCAATATCTAGGTTGACACTCATGGCATGTCCTCACAGTTTCCAAGAAATTTCCATAGAGACCTATGCTCACTGGATCTCTCCTACAGAGAAAACTTGATGGAACAGATGTTTGGATGCTGGTTTTCCTTTTCCTGTGATTGTGAGGCTCTTCCCTATGGTCACAGCCTCAGGGGAATTTGCGACTGAAAAATGACCTGCAAACAAGCGCTTTCAAGCCGTGTGTGACTTCAGCACACAAAATGGTGGGAAAGCTATCTTCATTCGAGCAAAGAAAATCATCAACAGAGAGTATGTTTCCAGGCCTCAATCTATCAGGAACTGTTTAGCTTCTAAGACATGAGACATCCAGGCTTGCCCAGAGGACTGAAATACCAGAGTCAGAGCAATGTGTCTCCCTACCCTTATATGCAGAGTACATCATGAGAAACGCTGGACTGGAAGAAACAAGCTGGAAGCAAGATTGCCGGGAGAAATATCAATCACCTCAGATATGCAGATGACACCACCCTTACGGCAGAAAGTGAAGAGGAGCTAAAAAGCCTCTTGATGAAAGTGAAAGAGGAGAGCGAAAAAGTTGGCTTAAAGCTCAACATTCAGAAAACAAAGATCATGGCATCTGGTCCCATCACTTCATGGCAAATAGATGGGGAAACAGTAGAAACAGTGTAAGACTTTATTTTGGGGGGCTCCAAAATCACTGCAGATGGTGACTGCAGCCATGAAATTAAAAGACGCTTACTCCTTGGAAGAAAAGTTATGACCAACCTAGACAGTATATTCAAAAGCAGAGACATTACTTTGCCGACTAAGGTCCATCTAGTCAAGGCTCTGGTTTTTCCTGTGGTCATGTATGGATGTGAGAGTTGAACTGTGAAGAAGGCTGAACGCCGAAGAATTGATGCTTTTGCACTGTGGTGTTGGAGAAGACTCTTGAGAGTCCCTTGGACTGCAAGCAGATCCAACCAGTCCATTCTGAAGGAGATCAGCCCTGGGATTTCTTTGGAAGGAATGATGCTAAAGCTGAAACTCCAGTACTTTTGCCACCTCATGCAAAGAGCTGACTCATTGGAAAAGATTCTGATGCTGGGAGGGATTGGGGGCAGGAGGAGAAGGGGACGACAGAGGATGAGATGGCTGGATGGCATCACGGACTTGATAGACGTGAGTCTGAGTGAACTCCGGGAGATGGTGATGGACAGGGAGGCCTGGCGTGCTGCGATTCATGGGGTCGCAAAGAGTCGGACACGACTGAGCGACTGAACTGAACACTTTGCGCACTTTACAAACGCAGTCCTAGGCCATACTATGACTGCCCATGAGGAAGCAGGCTGCGGGAGTGTCTGAGAGCGCTGGGTGTCATACTGTAGTCACCTAGTCAAGGTTCATTTCACTTCAAATAGGCCCACAAGTGGGAATTTGGGAGCCGCCCGCTTGCTTCACAAATCCAAAAGTGTGGAGCAAAGTTAGCACTGTCAGAAGTAAGAAAACAACAATTGGATGGATTTTCAAGCATTTGCTAAGCCGCATTGTTTGAAGGCTCACAGATTGGAAAGTGCGAGTTTTGCCAACAAGGTCCGATATCCTGGTTCACACTCAGGGTGTGTCCCCGCAGAATGCAAGAATTTTCTAGACGGACCGAGGCACACTATATGTCTCCTACAGGGAAAATGTGATGACCAGACGTTTCAATGTTTGTTGCATTTCCCTGTGATTGTGGGGCCCTTCCCTATGGTCAGACCCTCAGAGGATATTGCAACTGAAAAATTCCCTCCAAAGAGTGCTTTCAAGCACTGTGTGAAAATCAGCAGGCAGAATGCTGTGAAAGCTATGTACCGTCTAAGAAGGAATGGCATCTAGAAAGAGTGTGTTTTCAGGCCTCTATCTGGCAGGAACTGTTGAGCTTCTAAGATGTGAAACCTCCAGGCTAGCCCAGAGGACTTAACTTCATGAGTCAGGGCAGTGTGTCTCCCTGCACTTTCTGAGCCTTGTAAACACATTCCTAGGCCACACCGTGACTGCCCATGAGGAAGGAAGCTCCGGGAGTGTGTCTTAAATTGCTGGGTGCCATGTGTGGTCACCTAGTCAAGGTGACATTCCACTGCAAACGGGCCCACGGTGAGGAGTTGTGAGCCAACCGCTTCCTTAAGATATCCCAAAGGGTGGACCAAAGCTAGCACTGTCAGAAATGAGAAAACAGCAATTGGATGGATTATCAAGCAGTTGCTTGGCCACACCATTTTAGGGCCCACCAAAAAAAAATGGGAATTTTGCCACCAAGGTCTGGTATCCAGGTTCACACTCTGGGTGTGTGCTTGCAGGATCCAAGCATTATCCAGTCATAACTAGGCCCACTGGATCCCTCCTACAGAAAAAACGTGCTGGAAGAGACGTTTGGATGTTGGTTTGCCTTTCCCTGTGAGTGTGGGGACCTTCCCTACAGTTTCAGCTTCAGGGGAAATTGTGACTGAAAAATGACCTTTAGCAAGTGCTTTCAAGCAGCGTAAGACTCTTAGCACACAGAATGCTGATAAAGCTATCTTCCTTCATGGAAGGAAAGGTGTGAACAGTGTGTTTTCAGGCCTCTGTCCAGCATGAACTGTCTTGTTTCTAAGACATGAGATGTCCAGGCTTGGCCAGAGGACCTAACTTCCAGAGTCAGGGCAGCGTGTCTCCCTGTACTTTCCGAGTCCTGCAAACATATTGCTAGGCCATTCCCTGACTGACTGTGAGGAAGCAGGCTGTGGGAGTGTGTCAGAGATCACTGCGTGTGATAGTGTGGTCACTTAGTCGAGGTGTAATTTCACAGCAAATGGGCCCACAGCAGGGATTTGGGAGCCCCCTGCTTGTTTCAGAAACCCTAAAGTGTGGAGCAAAGCTGGTGCTGTCAGAAGTAAGAAAACAGCAACTGAATGGATTTTCAAGCAATTGCTAGGCCGCACTGTTTGAGGGCTCACCAAGATAAAATTGCGAGTTTTGCCACCAAGGTATGGTATTCAGGTTACACTCAGGGTGTGTCCCCGCAGGATCCAAGAATTTTCCAGATGGACCTAGGCTCACTAGATCTCTCCTACAGAAAAAACATGATGGAACAGATGTTTGGACGTTGGTTTGCAAACCTTGTGAATGTGGGGACCTTCCCTATGGTCTCAGCCTCAGGGGAAATTGCGAGTGAAAAATGACCTCCAAGCAAGTGCTTTCAAGCAGTGTGAGATGCTCAGCACACATTTGCTGGTAAATCTATCTTCCTTCATGAAAGGAAAGGCATCAACTAAGTGTGTTTTCAGGGCTCTGTATAGCAGGAGCTGTCTAGTTTCTAAAACATGAGAACCCAGGCTTGCCCCGAGGACCTAACTTCATAAGTCAGGGCAGTGTGTCTCCCTGCACTTTCCGAACCTTGCAAACACATTCCTAGGCCACACCGCGACTGCTCATGAGGAAGCAGGCTGCAGGAGTGTGTCTGATAATGCTGGGCGACATACTGCAGTCACCTAGGCGAGGTCACAATCCACTTCAAATGGGCCCGTGGTGAGGAGTTGTGTGCTGCTTGCTTCCTTCACAAATGCAAGAGGCTGGAGCAAATCTGGGGCGGTCACGCCTGAGAACACAGCGATTAGATGGATTTTCAAGCAGTAGCTCGGCCGCACCACTTCAGGGCCCACCGAGAAAGAAATGGGAATTTTACCACCAAGGTCTGGTATCCAGGTTCACACTCAGGGTGTGTTCCCACAGGATCCAAGTATTATCCAGTCAGACCTAGGCCCGCTAGATCTCTCCTATAGAGAAAATGTGATGTAACAGACGTTTGGATGTTGGTTTGCCTTTCCCTGTTGAGTGTGGGGACCTTCCCTACAGCCTTAGCCTCAGGGAAATTGGGAGAGAAACATGAACTCCAAGCAAGCCCTTCAAGCAGAGTGTTGCTTTCAGCACACAATATGCTTGAAAAGCCATTTTCCTTCATTGAAGAAAATGCATCAACAGAGAGTGTGTTTCAGGCATCTAACTTGTAGGGATTTAGCTTCTAAGATGTGGGAACTCCATAATTGCCCAAAGGACCTAAGTTCCATAGTCAGGCAGTGTGTCTCCCTGCATTTTCCGAGCCTTGTAAACACATTTGTAGGCGACACCACGACTGCCCATGAGGAAATAGACTGTGGGAGTGTGTCTGAAATTGCTGGGTTCCCACTGTGGTCACCTAGTTGAGATGACATTCCACTGAAAATGGCTACGCAGTAAGGACTGCAAGCCGTCCACTTGCTTCAGGATTGCCAAAGGGTGGAGCAAACCTAGCGCTCTCAGATGAGAGAAAACAGCAGTTGGATGTATTTTCAAGCAGTTGCTTGGCTGCCCCGCATTAGGGCCCACTGATAGTAAAATGCAAATTTTGCCATCAAAGTCCATTATACAGGTTAACACTCATGGTGTGACCCCACAGTTTCCAAGAAATTTCCAGATGGACCTAAGGTCAGAGAAAACGTGATGGAACAGATGTTTTGATGTTGATTTTCCTTTTCGTGTATTATGGGTAACCTTACTGTCTCAGGCTCAGGGAGATTGTGAGTGAAAAATAACCTCCAAGCAAGTGCTTTCCAGCAGTATTTGTCACTTAACACACAGTATGCTTGGAAAGCTGTCTTCCTTCAAGGAAGGCATCAACAGAGAGTGGGTTTTCAGGCCTCTTTCTTTGCAGGAACTGTTCAGCTTCTAAGACGTGAGAACTCCAGTCTTGCCCAGAGGAGCTAACTTCCAGAATCAAGGCAGTGTGTCTCCCTGCACTTTCCAAGCCTTGTAAACCTATTCCGAGGCCACACCGCAACTGCCTGTGAGGAAGCAGGCTGTGGGAATGTGTATGAGAGTACAGGGTGCCTCAGTGTTGTCACCTAGTGGAGGTGATATTCCACTGCAAATGGGCAGCAAGGAGTTGCGAGCTGCCCGCTTACTTTAGAAATGGAAGGATGCAAAAAAGCCAGCGCTGTCAGAAGTGAGAAAACAGCAATTGGAAGGATTTTCCAGCGTTGCTAGGCCGCACAGCTTTCAGGCCTGCCGAGAGAAAAATGGGATATTTGCCATCCAGGTCCGATATCTAGGTTGACACTCATGGTGTGTCCCTGCAGTTTCCAAAAAATTTCCACACAGACCTAGGCTCACTAGGTTTCTCATACAGAGAAACGTGATAGAATAGATGTTTGGATTTTGGTTTGCCTTTCCCTGTGAGTATGGGGAACTTCTCTATGGTCTCAGGCTCAGGGGAAATGGGGAGAGAAAAATGACCTCCAAACAAGTGCTTTCCAGCAGTGTTTCTCTCAGCACACAGTATGCTGGGAAAGCTATCTTCCATTGAGGAAGTTAAGGCATCAACAGAGAGTGTCTTTTCAGGCCTCTATCTAGCAGGAACTATTTAGCTTCTACGACGTGAGACCTCCAGTGTTGCCCAGATGACCTGTCTTCCAGAGTCAGGGCAGTGTGTCTCCCCGCACTTTCCAAGTCTTGTAAATACATTCTTGGCCACCCTGCAACTGCCCAGGTGGAGGTAGGCTGAACGTGTGAGTCTGAGAATGCTGGGTCCCATACTGTGGTCACATAGTCGAGGTGACATTCCACTGCAAAAGGCCCCGTGGCAAGGAGTTGCAAGCTGCCCGCTTGCTTCAGAAATGCCAAAGGGTGGAGCAAACCTAGCCCTGTCAGCAATGAGAATACAGCAATTGTGTGGATTTTCAAGCAGTTGCCTGGAAACACCACTTTATGGACCACCAAGAGAAAAATGCAAATTTTGGTATAAAACTCAGATGTCCAGACTGACATTCATGGTGTGTCCGCTGCAGTTTCCAAGAAATTTCCAGACAGACCTAGTCTCACTGGATCTCTGCTACAGAGCAAACGTGATGGGAAAGATGTCTGGATATTGGTTTATGTTTCCATGTGAGTGTTGGAATCTTTCCTATGGTCTCAAGCTCAGGGAAATTTAGAGACAAAAATGACCTCTAAGCAAGTGTTTTCCAGCAGTGTGTGTCACTCAGCACACAGTATGCTGGGAAAGCTGTCTTCCTTCGAGGTAGTTAAGGCATCAACAGAGAGTGTGTTTTCAGGCCTCTATCTAGCAGGAACTGTTCAGCATCTAAGACGTGAACCTCCAGGCTTGCCCAGAGGATCTAACTTCCAGAGTCAGGGCTGAAGGTTTCCCTGCACGTTTTGAGCCTTGCAAAAACATTCCTAGGCCACACCACAGCTGCACATGAGAAAGCAAGCTACAGGAGTGTGTGTGACAGTATGGGTGCCGTACTGTGGTTACCTAGTTGAGGTGACATTCTACTGCAAATGGGCCCGCGGTGAGGAGCTGCCAGCCACCCACTCGCTTCAGAAATGCCAAAGAGTGGAGCAAGCCTTGCACTGTCAGAAGTGAGAAAACAGCAATTGGATGGACTTTCAAACAGTTGTAAGGCCATCCCACTTTAGGGCCCACCGAGAGATAAATGCAAGTTTTGCCACCAAGGTCCAGTATCCTGGTTCACACTCATGGTGTGTCCCCACGTTTCCAAGAAATTTCCAGACAGACATAGGGTCACTGGATCCCTCCTACAGAGAAAACGTAATGGAACAGACGTTGGAATGTTGGTTTGCCTTTCCCTGTGAGTGTGGGGACCTTCACTATGGTCTCATCCTCAGGGGAAAGTGTGAGTAAAAAAAGACCTCCAAGCAAGCGCTTTCCAGCAGTGTGTGTCACTCAGCCCACTGTATGCTGGGAAAGATATCTTCCTTTGAGGAAGGAATGGCATCAAAAAAGAGTGTGTTTTTAGGCCTCTATCTAGCAGGAACTGTTTAGCTTTTAACACAGGTGACCTTCAGACTTCCCCAGAGGACCTAACTTTCAAGTCAAGGCAGTGTTTCTCCCTGCACTTTCGTTATAAACACATTCTTAGGCCACACTGCAACTGCCCATGAGGACGCAGGCTGTGCTGTGGGAGTGTGTTTGAGAGTGCTGGTTGCCGTACTGTGTTCACCTAATTGAGGTGACATTCCACTGCAAAAGGGCTTGAGGCAAGGAGTTTCAAGGTGCTCGTTTGCTTCAGAAATGCCTATCATTGGAGCAAAACGATCACTGTCAGAAGCGAGAAAATACTAGTTGGATGGATTTTCAAGCAGTTGCTATGTCTCACCACTTTTAGGCACACCAAGAATAAAATGCAAAATTTGCTATCATGGTCCGATATCCAGGTTGACACTCATGGTGTGTCCGACATTTCTATGAAATTTCAGACAGACCTAGGCTCACTGGATCTCTCCTACAGAAAAAACTTAATGGAACAGACATTTGGATGTTGGTTTGCCATTCCCTGTGAGTGTGGGGACCTTTCCTATGGTCTCAGCCTCAGGGGAAATTGAGACTGAAAAATGACCTCCAAGCAAGCGCTTATAAGCAGTTTGAGATTCTCAGCACACAAAATGCTGGGAAAGCTATCTTCCTTCCTGGAGGAAAGACATCATCACAGAGTGTGTTTTCAGGCCTCTACCTAGGAAGAAATGCCTAGTCTCTAAGACATGAAAACGCCGGGCTTTCCCAGACAACCTAAATTTCAGAGTCAGGGCAGTATGTCTCCTTGCACTTCCCAAGCCTTGCAAACACATTCCTAGGCCATTCCACGACTGCCCATGAGGAAGCAGGCTGTGGGAGTGTGTCTGAGAGTGCTGGGTGCCATATTGTGGTCACCTAGTTGAGGTGACATTCCACTGCAATGGGCCCCTGGTAAGGAGTTTGAGCTGCCCACTTGCTTCAGGAATACCAAAGGGTGGATTTAACCTAGAACTGTCAGAAGTGAGAAAACAGCTATTGGGTGGATTTGCAAGCAGGCCGCCCTGCTTAGGGCCCATCGAGAGAAAAATGCTAATTTTGTCATCAAGTTCTGATATCCAGGTTAACACCCATGGTGTGTCTGGGCAGTTTCTAAGAAATTTCCAGACAGACCTAGGCTCTCTCTGCTACAGCAAGAACATGATGGAACAGACATTTGGATGTGTTTTGCCTTTCTCTGTGAGTGTGGGGACCTTCCCTACGGACTCAGGATCGGGGACATTGTGACTGATAAATATCCTCCAGCAAGCACTTTCCACCAGTGTGTGTCACTCAACACACAGTATGCTGGGAAAGTTATCTTCCTTCAAGGAAGCAAAGGCTACAACAGAGAGTGTGTTTTCAGGCCTCTTTCTTGCAGGAACTGTTTCACTTCTAAGACGAGACCTCCAGGCTTGCCCAGAGGACCTGACTTCCAGAGTCAGCACAGGGTATCTCATACCAGGTTCCAAACTTTGCAAACATATTCCTAGGCCACATGGGCGACTGCCCATGAGGAAGCTGGCTGTGGGAGAGTGTCTGAAAGTGGTTATTGCCATACTGTGGTCACCTAGTCAAGGTGTCATTCCACCGCAAATGGGTCAGTGGCGAGGAGTTGTGAGCCACCTGCTTGTTTCAGAAATGCCATAAGATGGCACAAAGCTAGCCATGTAGGAGGGGAGAATACAGCAATTGGATTAATTTTCAAGCAGTTGCTAGGCCCCCCCACTTAGGGCTCATCGAGAGAAAAATGCACATTTTGCCATCAAGGTCCAATATCCAGGTTGACACTCATGGTGTGTCCCCAGAATTTCCAAGAAATTTCCAGATAGACTTAGGCTCACTCTATCTTTCCTACAGAAAAAACTTGTTGGAACAGCCATTTGGATGTTGCTTTGCCTTTCCCTGTGAGTGTGTGTATCTTCTCTATGGTCTCAGCCTTGAGGGAGATTGTGACTGAAAAAAGACCTCCAAGCAAGGGATTCCAAACAGTGGAAGACTCTGAGCACACAGAATTTGGGAATGCTTTCTTCCTTCATGGAAGAAAAGGTATCAACAGAGAGTGTGTTTTCAGGCCTCTATCTAGAAGGAATTCTCTAGTTTCTAAAATGTGAGAGCTCCAGGCTTGCCCTGAAGCCCTGCCTTCCAGAGTCAGGGCAGTGTGTATCTCTGCACTTTCCGAACCTTGAACAATAATCATAGGCCATTCTGTGACTGCCCTTGTGGAAGCAGGCTGCGGGCGTGTGTCTGAGACTGCTAGGTGTCACACTGTGGTCAACTATTCAAGGTAACATACTACTGCAAATGTGCACACCCAGAGTAGTTGCAAGCCAACTGCTTCCTTTAGAAATGCCAAAGGATGGAGCAAAGCTAGTGATGTCAGCAGTGACAATACAGCAACTGGATTGATTTTTAAGCAGTTGCTAGGCCAGACCTCTTTAAGGCCCACCAAGAGAAAAATGCAAATTTTGCCATCAAGGTTTGATATCCAGGTTGACATTCATGGTGTGTCTCCGCAGTTTCCAAGAAATTTCCAGACAGACCTAGGCTCACTGGATCTCTGCTACAGAGAAAAGGTGATGGAATAGACGTTTGGATGTTGCTTTGCCTTGCCCTGTGAGTGTGGGGACCTTCCTTCTGTTTCAGTCTCAGGTAAAATCATGAGTGAAAAATGACCTAAAAAAGCACTTTCCAGCAGTGTGTGTCATTCAGCACACAATATGTTGGGAAAGCTATCCTTCGAGGAAATTAAGGCATCAACAGAGAGTGTGTTTTCAGGCCTCTATCTAGCAGGAACTGTTTAGCTTCTAAGGCTTGAGGCCTCCAGGCTTGCCAAGAGGAGATAACTTCCAGAGTCAGGGCAGAGTGCCTGCATGGATTTTCCGAGCCTTGTGACTATATTCCTAGGCAACACCGTGACTGCCCATGAGGAAGCCGTCTGCAAGAGTGTATCTGAAAGTACTGCATGCCATACTGTGGTCACATACTTGAGGTGACAATCCACTGCAAATGGCCCCGCAGCACGGAGTTACGAGCCACTCGCTTCCTTAAGAAATCACAAAAGGTGGACCAAAGCTACTGCTGTTAGAAGCTAGAAAATAGCTAATGGATGGATTTTCAATCAGTTACTAGGCTGCCCTGCTTTAGGGCACACTGAGAGAAAAAAGGAAATTTTGCCACCAAGGTCCGGTATCCAGGTTCACAAACAGGGTGTGAACTTGAAGGGTCCAAGAATTTTCCAGACATACCTAGGATCACTGAATTTCTCCTACAGAAAAAAGTGATGGAATAGATGTTTGGAGGTTGGTTTACCTTTGCTTGTAAGTGTGGGGACCTTCCCTATCGTCTCAGCCTCAGGGGAAATTTTGAATAATAAATGACCTCCAAGAAAGTCCTTTTCAGCAGTGTGTGTTACTCAAAACACAGTACGCTGTGAAAGCTGTCTTCCTTCAAGGTGGGAAAGGCATCAACAGAGAGTGTGTTTTCAGGTCTCTACCTTGCAGGAACTGTTTAGCTTCTAACGTGAGAACTCCAGGCTGGTCCACCAGTCCTAACTTCCAGTGTTGGGGTAGTGTGTCTTCCTAGAAATACTGAGCCTTGCAATCTCATTCCTAGGCCATTCTGCGACTGTCCATGAAGAAGCAGACTGCAGGAGTGTGTCTGAGATTGCTGGGTGCCATACTGTGCTCACCTAGTCAAAGTGACATTCCACTGCAAATGGGCCTGCAGCAAGGAGTTGTGAGCTGCCAGCTTGCTACAGAAATAAAAAAGGGTGGAGCAAAGCTAGTGCTGTCAGAAGGAAGAAAACAGCAACGGGATGGATTTTCAAGTAGTTGCTAGGCCACCCTACTTGAGGGCCCACTGAGAGAAAAATGTGAATTTTGCCACCAAGGTCTGGTATCCAAGTTCACACTCAGGGTGTGTCCCTGCATTTTCCAAGAAATTTCCAGGCAGACCTAGGCTCACTGGATCTCTCCTAAAGAGAAAACGCGATTGAACAAATTTTGGGTGTTGGTTTGCCCTTCCCTGTGATTGTGGGGTGCTTCCCTATGGTCAGAGCCTCAGGGAAAATTGCCACTGAAAAGTGACCAGCAAGCAAGCATGTTCAAGCAGTGCATGACTCTCAGGATATAGAATGCTGGGAAAGATAGGTTTCTTTGAGGAAGGAAAGGCATCTAGAGAGAATGTTTTCAGAGCTCTATCTAGCATGGACTGTCTAGTTTTTAGACATGAGACCTCCAGGCTTTCCCAGAAGACCTAACTTCCAGAGTGGGTGCAGGGTGTCTCCCTGCACTTTCCAACGCTTGCAAACACATTCCTAAGCCATTCCATGACTACACATGATGAAGCATGCTGTGGGAGTGTGAGAGTACTGGGTGCCATTCTCTGGTCACCTAGTCAAGGTGACATTCCCCTGCAAATGAGCCTGTGGCGAGGAATGGTCAGCCGCCTGCTTGCTTCAGAAATCCAAAATGGTGGAGCAAAGCTAGCACTGTAGAAGTAAGAAAACAGCAATTGGATAGATTTTCAAGCAGTTGCTAGGTTGCACCACTTGAGGGCCCACTGAGAGAAAAATGAGAATTTTGCCACCAAGATCCAGTATCCAAGTTCACACTCAGGGTGTCCCCGCAGAATCCAAGAATTTTCCAGATGGACTTAGGCTCGCTAGAACTCTCCTAGAGATAATACGTGATGGAATAGACTTCTGGATGTTGGTTTGCCTTTCTGTGTGAGTTTGGGGCCCTTCCCTATGGTCACACCCTCAGAGCATATTACAACTGAAAAATGACCTCCAAGCAAGCGCTCTCGAGCAACGTGTGTCTCTCAGCACTCAGAATGCTGGGAAAGCTATCTTCCTTCATGGAAGGAAAGGCATCTATAGAGAGTGTGTTTTCAGGCCTCTAACTAGCAGGAACGGATGAGCTTCTAAGATGTGAGACCTCCAGACTTGCCCTGAGGACCTAACTTCCAGAGTCAGGGCAACGTGTCTCCCTGCACTTTCCGAGCCTTGTAAACACATTCCTAGGCCACACTGCAACTGCCCACGAGGAAGCAGGCTTCGGGAATGTGTCTGAAACTGGTGGGTGCCATACTGTGGTCACCTAGTTGAGGCTGCATTCCACTGCAAATGGGCCCGTGGTGAGGAGTTGCAATATGCTGGCTTCCTTAAGAAATCCCAATGGGTGGACCAAAGCTAATGCTGTCAGAAGTGAGAAAACAGCAATTGGATGGATTTTCATGCAATTGCTAGGCCACACTGCTTTAGGTTCCACCAAGAGGAATATGGGATTTTTGCCACAAAGGTCCTATATAAATGTTAACACCCAGTTTGTGTACCTGCAGAATCCAGGAATTTTCCAGATAGACCTAGGCTCAGTGGATCACTCCTACAGGGAAAACATGATGAAACAGACGTTTGGATTTTGGTTTCCCTTTCCCATGAGTGGAAGACCATCCCTATGGTCTCAGTCTCAAGGAAAATTGCGACTGAAAATAACCTCCAGGAAAACGCGTTCAAGCAGTGTGAGACTCTCAGCACACAGAACACTAGGAAAGCTATCTTCCTTTGTGGAAGGAAAGGCATCAACAGAGAGTATGTTTTCTGGCCTCTGTCTAGCAGGAACTGTCTAGTTTCTAAGATGTGAGACCTACAGGCTTGACCGGAGGAGCTAACTTACGGAGTCAGGGCAGTGTTTCTCACTGAAATTTCCAAGCCTTCCAAACACAAGGCTTGCAAACACTAGGCCTTTCCACGACAGCGCATGTGAAAGCAGGCTATGGCAGTGTGTCTGAGAATGCTGGGTATCATACTGTACTCACCTAGTCGAGGTGACATCCTCTACAAATGGGGTCGCAGCAAGGAGTTGCAAGCAACCCGCTTCCTGAGGAAACCCAAAGGGCAAACAAAAGCTAGTGCTGTTAGAAGTAAGAAAATAGCATTTGGATGGATTTCCAAGCAGCTGCTAGGCCAGTCTACTTAGGGCCCACCAAGGGAAAAATGGAAAATTTCCCACCAATGTCCAGTATCCAGGTTCACACTCAGGGTGTGAACATACAGGGTCCAGTAATTTTCCAGACAGACCTAGCCTAGCTTCACTGGATCTCTCCTACAGGGAAAACATGATGGAACCCACGTTTGGATGTTGGTTTGCCTTTCACTGTGAGTGTGGGGACCCTCTCTATGGTCTCAGCCTCAGGGGAATTGGCAAATAAAAAATGACCTCCAAGAAAGCCCTTTCTAGCAGTGTGTGTCACTCAGCACACAGTATGCTGGGAAAGCTATCTTCCTTCATGGAAGGAAAGGCTTCAACATAGAGTGTGTTTTCAGGCCTCCACCTAGCAGGAACTATCTAGTTTCTCATACATGAGACGTCCAGGCTTGCCCAGAGGACTTAATTTCCACAGTCAGGGCAGTGTGTCTCCCTGTACTTTCTGAGCCTTCTAAACACATTTCTCAGGCACACTGCGACTGCCCATGAGGAAGCAGACTGCAAGAGTGTGAGCGTGCTGGGTGCCATCACCTAGTTGTCGTCACCTAGTTGAGGTGATATTTCACTGAAAAAGGGCTCAGCGCACGGGGTTTTAAGCCATCCACTTGCTTCAGAATGGCGAAGGGTGGAGCAAGCCTAGCGCTGTCAGTAGTGAGAAAACAGCAATTGGATGGATTTTCAAGCAATTGTTAGGCAGCCCCGCTTTAGGGCCTATTGAGTGAAAAATGCAAGTTTTGCCATCAAGGTCCATTATCCAGGGTCACACTCATGGTGTGTCCCTGTCAGTCAGTTCAGTTCAGTTGTCGGTGATGCCATCCAGCCATCTCATCCTCTGTCGTCCCCTTCTCCTCCTGCCCCCAATCCCTCCCAGCATCAGAGTCTTTTCCAATGAGTCAACTCTTCAAATGAGGTGGCCAAAGTACTGGAGTTTCAGCTTTAGCATCCTTCCTTCCAAAGAAATCCCAGGGTTGATCTCCTTCAGAATGGACTGGTTGGATCTCTTTGCAGTCCAAGGAACTCTCAAGAGTCTTCTCCAACACCACAGTTCAAAAGCATCAATTCTTCGGCGCTCAGACTTCATCACAGTCCAACTCTCACATCCATACATGATCAGTGGAAAAACCATAGCCTTGACTAGACGGATCTTAGTCGGCAAAGTAAGTTCCAAGAAATTTCCAGACAGATCTATGCTCACTGGGTCTCTCCTACAGAGAAACAGTGATGGAACAGACTTTTGGATGTTAGTGTGACTTTCCCTGCGAGTCTGTAGATCTTCACTATAGTCTCAGGCTCAGGGGAAACTGCAAGTTAAAAATGACCTCCAAGAAAGCACTTTCCAGCTGTGTGTGTCACTCAGCACACAATGTGCTAGGAAAGCTACCTTCTGATGAGCTAGGAAAGACATCAACAGAGAGTGTGTTTCGGGACTCTGTCTAGCAGGAGCTATTTAGCTTAAAAGATGTGAGACCTCCAAGCTTGCCCAGAGGACCTAACTTCCAGTCAGGCCAGTGTGTCTCCCTGCGCTTTCCGAGCCTTGTGAACACATTCCTAGGCCACACCACAGCTGCCCACGAGGAAGCAGGCTGAGGGAGTATGTCTGAAAGGGCTGGGTGCCATACTGTGGTCACCTCTGAGAGGTAACTTTCCACTGGAAATGAGCCCGTGGTGAGGAATTACGAGCCACTCTCTTCCTTAAGAAATCTCAAAGGGTGGACCTAAGATAGTGCTGTCAGAAGTGAGAAAACAGCAATTGGATGGATTTTCAAGCAGTTGCTAAGCCGACCCCCTTTAGGCCCCACCAAGAGAGGAATGGGACACTTGAAACCAACGTGGGTATCAATGTTAACACTCATGGTGTGTCCCCTCAGGATCCGAGAATTTTTCAGACAGAGCTAGGCTCACTGTACCTCTCCTACAGAGAAACTGTGATGGAACAGCCATTTGGATGTTGGTTTGCCTTTCCCTGTGAGTGTTGGGACCTTCTCAACAATCTCAGCCTCAGGGGAAATTGCAACTGAAACAAGACCGCTAGTCTTTCAAGCAGTGTGGGAGACTCAGCACACAGAAGCTGGGAAAGCTACCTTCCTTTGTGGAAGGAAAGGCAACAGAGAGTGTGTTTTCAGGCCTCTATCCAGCAGGAACTGTCTAGTTTCTAAGATGTGAGACTTCCCGGCTTGCCCAGAGGATCTAACTTCCAGAGTCAGGGCAGTGTATCTCCCTGCACTTTCCAAGCCTTGCAAACACATTCCTTGACCATTCTACGACTACCCATGAGGAAGCAATTTGTGTGAGTGTGTCTGAGAGTGCTGGGTGCCATACTGTGGTCACCCACTAGACGTGACACTCCACTGAAAATGAGCCCGCAGCAAGCACTTGCGAGTCTCCCACTTGCTTCAGAAATGCCAAAGGGTTGAGTAAAGCTAGCACTGTCAGAAGTGAGAAATCAGCAATTGGATGGGTTTTCAAGCAGTTGCTAGGCCACCCCAGTTTAATACCGACCGAGAGAAAAATGCAATTTTGCCATCAAGGTCCTATATTCAGGTTGACACTTATGATGTGTCCCTACAGTTTCCCAGATATTTCAGGACAGGCCTACATTCTCTGAATCACTCCTACAGAGAAAATTTGATGGAAAAGATGTTTGGATGTTGGTTTGCCATACCCCGTCAGTGAGTTTGATATACTCTCTGATGCTGGGAGGGATTGGGGGCAGGAGGAGAAGGCAATGACAGAGGATGAGATGGCTGGATGGCATCACTGACTCGATGGACGTGAGTCTGAGTGAACTCTGGGAGTTGGTGATGGACAGGGAGGCCTGGCGTGCTGTGATTCATGGGGTCTCAAAGAGTCGGACACGACTGAGTGACTGAACTGAACTGAACTGAACTTGCCATACCCTGTGAGTGTGGGGACCTTCACTACCGTCTCAGGCTCAGGGGAAATTGCGAGTGCAAAAAGACCTTGCAAGCAAGTGCTTTCAAGCAGTGAGTGTCACTCAGCATACAGTATGATGTTGAAAGCAATCTTCCTTCGAGGAAGGAAAGGCATCAACAAAGAGTTTATTTTTCAAACTCTATCTTGCAGCAACTGTTTCACTTCTAAGATGTGAAACCTCCAGGCCTGCTCCAAGAAATTAAATTTAGGAGTCAGGGCTGTGTGTCTCCCTGCACTTTCCGAGCCTTGCAAACACATTCCTAGATTATAGCAGTACTGCCCATGAGGAAGCAGGCTGCAGGAGTGTGTCTGGGATTGCTGGGTCCCTTACTCTGGTTACCCAGACGAGGTGACATTCCACTGGAATTGGGCCAGTGGTTAGGAGTTGTGTGCCACCTGCTTGCATCAGAAATCCCAAAGGGAGGACCAAAGCTATATCTATCAGAAGAAAGAAAACAGCAATGCATGGATTTTCAAGCAGTTGCTATGGTGCAGAAGTTTAGGGCCAACCTAGAGAAGAAAGTGAATTTTACCACCAAGGTCCTGTATCCAGGTTCCAACACAGGTTGTGTCCCCGCAGTACCCAAGAAATTGACAGAAAGACCTAGGCTCTCTGGATCTCTTGTAGAGAGAAAACGTGATGGAAGGACATTTGGATGTTGGTTTGCCTTTCCCTGTGAATGTGCTGGCCCTCCCTACGTCAACATTGTTAGGGGAAATTGCTTCTGAAAAATGACCACCAAGCAGGCGTTTTCAACAGTGTGTGAGTGTCAGGACACACAAGGCTGGGAAAGCTATGTTACTTCAAGGAGGAAGAGGCGTCAACAGAAAGCGTGTTTTCAGGCTTCTATCTAGCAGGAACTGTCTTGCTTCAAAGATGTGAGAGCTGCAGCTTTACCCAAAGGACCTAACTTCCAGAGACAGGGCAGTGTGTTTCCCTGACCTCTCGGCACCTTGTAAACACAATCCTAGGTCATGCTGGGACTAGCCGCGAGAGAGCAGGCTGTGGGAGCGTGTCTGAGAGGGCTGGGTGCCATACTGTGGTCACTTCATTGAGGTGACATTCCATTGCAAATGAGCCCAAGGCGAGGAGTTGGGAGCCGCCTGCTTGCTTCTGAAATCCCAAAGGCAGGAGCAAAGCTAGCTCTCTCAGAATGAAGAAAACAGCAGTCGGATGGATTTTCAAGCAGTTGCTAGGCTGCACCACATTTGGGGCCTCCCTGCCAAGAGAAAAATACAAATTTTGCCCCCAAGGCCCAGTATCCAGGTTGACACACAGGGTGTGTTCCTGCAGGATCCAAGAATGTTCCAGACAGACCTAGGCTCACTAGATCTCTCCTGCAGAGGAAACAAGATGGAACAGACATTTGGATGTTGCTTTGACGTTCCCTGTGAGTGTGGGACCCCTCCCTATGAACAGGGCCTCAGGGGACATTGCCACTAAAAAACGATCTTCAGGCAAGCGCTTTCCAGCGCTGTGTGCCTCTCAGCACAGAGGAGGCTGGGAAAGCTATCTTCCTTCGAGGAAGGATAGGCATCCACAGAGTGTGTTTTCAGGCCTCTATCTTGCAGCAACTGTTTCACTTCTAAGACGTGAGACCTCCAGGCCTGCTCCAAGGACCTAAATTCCAGCATCAGGGTCGTGTGTCTCCCTGCACTTTCCAAGCCTTGCAGACACATTCGTAGGTCATACCAGTACTGCCCATGTGGAAGCAGGCTATGGAAGTCTGTCTGAGAGGTTTGGGTGCCATACCGTGGTCACCTTGTTGGATGTCACTCCAGTACAAATGGGCCCCAGGCAAGGAGTTTTGAGCTGCCTGTTTGCTTCAGAAATCCCAAAGGGCGGAGCAAAGCTAGCTCTGTCAGAAGGAAGAAAACAGCAATTGGATGGATTTTCAAGCAGCTGCTAGGCTGTACTTCGTTAGGGGCCCCCGAGAGAAAAATGCCAATTTTGCCCCTTAGGCCCAGTATCCAGGTTGATACACAGGCAGGATCCAAGAATGTTCCAGACAGACCTAGGCTCCCTAGATCTCTCCTGCAGAGGAAACATGATGGAACAGACGTTTGGATGTCGCTTTGACTTTCCCTGTGAGTGTGGGACCCCTCCCTATGGGCAGGGCCTCAGGGGACACTGCCACTGAAAACACCTCCAAGCAAGCACTTTCAAGCCGTGTGGGTCTGTCAGCATGGAGGAGGCTGGGAAAGCTATCTTCCTTCAAGGAAGGATAGGCAGCCACAGAGAGTGTGTTTTCAGGCCTCTATCTTGCAGTAACTCTTCTGCTTCTAAGACATGAGACCTCCAGGCCTGCTCTGAGGACCCAAATTCCAGAGTCAGGGCTGTGTGTCTCCCTGCACTTTCCAAGCCTTGCAAACACATTCCTCGGTCACAGGGGTGGTGTCCATGAGGAAGCAGGCTGCGGGAGTGTGTCTGAGAGGGCTGGGTGCCATTCTGTGGTCACCTCGTCGAGGTGGACATTCCACTGCAAATGGGCCCAAGGCGAGGAGTTGCGAGTCACCCACTTGCTTCAGAAATTCCAGAGGGTGGAGCAAAGCTAGCTCTGTCAGAAGGAAGAAAACAGCTATTGGATGGATTTTCAAGCAGTTGCTAGGCTGTACCGCGTTAGGGCCCCAGAGAGAAAAATGCCAATTTTGCCCCCTAGGCCCAGTATCCTGTGTCCCCACAGGATACAAGAATGTGTCAGACAGACCTTGGTTCTCTGCATTTCACTACAGAGAAAACGTGATGGAATAGATGTTTGGAAGTTGGTTTGCCTTTCCCTATGGGTGTGGGGGCCTTCCCTACAGGTGCACCATCAGGGGAAATTGCTTCTATAAAACGACCTGCAAGCAAGAGTTTTCAAGCAGTGTGTGACTCTCAGCACACAGAATGCTGGGAAAGCTATGACCCTTCGACGCAGTGAAGACATCAACAGGGAGCGTGCATTCAGGCCACTATCTATCAGGAACTGTCTAGCTTCTACAATGTGAGAACATCAGCATTGCCTAGAAAAGCTGAATTCCAAGGACAGGGCAGTGTGTTTCCCTGCACTTTCTGAGCCTCGTAAACACATTCCTCATTATACCAGGACAGCCTGTGAGGAAGCAGGCTGCAGGAGTGTGTCTGGGATTGCTGGGTCCCTTACTGTGGTTACCCAGACAAGGTGACATTCTGCTGGAATTGGGCCAGTGGTTAGGAGTTGCACGCCGCCTGCTTGCATCAGAAATCCCAAAGGGAGGACCAAAGCTATCTCTGTCAGAAAGAGGAAAACAGCAATTGGATGGATTTTCAAGCAGTTGCTATGGCACAGTTTTAGGGCCAACCTAGAGAAGAAGGTGAAATTTGCCACCAAGGTCCTGTATCCAAATTTCAACACAGGTTGTGTCCCTGCAGTACCCAAGAGATTGACAGAAAGACCTAGGCTCTCTGGATCTCTTGTAGAGAGAAAATGTGATGGAAAGGATGTTTGGATGTTGATTTGCCTTTCCCTGTGAATGTGCTGGCCCTCCCTATGTCAACATTGTTAGGAGAAATTGCTTCTGAAAAATGACCACCAAGCAGGTGTTTTCAAGCAATGTGTGAGTGTCAGGACACACATTGCTGGGAAAGCTGTGCTACTTCAAGGAGGAAGAGGCATCAACAGAGAGTGTGTTTTCTGGCCTCTATCTAGCAGGAACCATGTTGCTTCAAAGATATGAGAGCTGCAGGTTTACCCAAAGGACCTAACTTCCAGAAACAGGGCAGTGTGTTTCCCTCCCGTTCTGTGCCATGTAAACACATTCCTAGGTCATGCTGGGACTAGCCATGAGGGAGCAGGCTGCGGGAGTGTCTGAGAGTGCTGACTGCCATGCTGTGGTTACCCAGGCGAGGTGACTTTACACTGGATATGGCTCAGCAGCTAGGAATTGTGAGCCAGCTGCTTGTTTCAGAAATCACTATGGGGGAAGCAAATCTATTGCTGTCAGAAGTAAGAAAACAGCAATTGGGTGGGTTTTCAAGAAGTCACCAAGCTGCACCGGTTTAGGGCCAACAGAGAGAAAAATGTTAATTTTGCCACCAAGTCTTGGTATCCAGGTTCACACTCAGGATGTGTCCCTGTAAAATAAAAGAATTTTCCAGACAGACCTAGGCTCTCGGGATCTCTCCTACAGAGAAAACACGATGGAGCAGATGTTTGGATGCTGGTTTGCACTTGCAAGGGAATATGGAGGCCTTCCCTATGGCCACACCATCAGGGTAAATTGTTACCAAAAAATGACCTCCAAGGAGGCATTTTTGAGCAGTGTGTGACTCTCAGCATACAGAATGCTGAGAAAGCTATGTTCCTTCAAGGAAGGAAAGTGAAACTTTTCCTTGAAAGTTTTAACAGAGAGTGTGTTTTCAGGCCTCTATCTATCAGGAACTCTCTACCTTCTAAGATGTGGGACCTTCAGGTTTGCCTTAAGGATCTAACTTCCAGAGAGTCCGGGCAGTGTGTTTCTCTGTACTTTCTGTGCCTTGAAAACACATTCCTACATCACACTAGGACTGTCCATGAGGAATCAGGCTGCAGGAGTGTGTCTGGAAGAGCTGGTTGCCTTACTGTGGTTACCCAGATGAGGTGGCATTCACTGGAAATGGGCCAGCGCCTAGGAGTTGCGAGCTGTCTCCTTGCTTCAGAAATCCCAAAGTGTGGAGTAAAGCTATCACTGTCAGAAGTAACAACACAGCAATTGGATGGATTTTCAACCAGTTGCTAAGCTGCACCTTTTCAGGGCCAACTGAGGGAAATTTTCGAATTTTGCCACCAAGGTCCGGTATCCGGGTTCACACTCAGTATGTGACCCCTCCAGAATCCAAGAGTTTTACACACAGACCTGGGCTTCCTGGATTTCTGCAACAGAGAAAATGTGATGGAACAGATAGATGTATGGTTGTTGGTTTGCCATTTTCTGTGAATGTCAGGCCTTCCCTAAAGGCACATAGGGCAAATAGCTATTGAAAAATGACCTTCAAGCAAATGTTTTCAAGGAGTGTGTGACTGTCAGCACACAGAATGCTGGGAAAGCTGTGTTACTTCGAGGAGAAAGAGGCATCAACAGAGAGCGTTTTCCGGTCTCTATCTAGCAGGAACTGTCTTGCTTTGAAGATGTGAGAGCTGCAGTTTTACCCAGAGGACCTAACTTCCAGAGACAGGGTAATGTGTTTCCCTGCCCTTTCCACGCCTTATAAACACATTTCTAGGTCATGCTGAGACTGATTATTAATCTTCTGATTCAAGTTATCCATATAAATTAGTTGCTCTGATTCTGCTGGAGATGTGATAGGAATGAAACAATATAGAGGTTTCGGGACGTGTCCTCACATGCTTCTCTTTTCTCAATTGACAGAAGGAGGAAACGAAGTGAGAAAGAGGCTTATGCTATGAGTGCCGCTCCCATGTCTGTGCATTTTTGATACAGTAAGCTTAACCCCATAGGGATATAGGGTGTTTGTATGGCTGAGCTACTGGTTCTATAAATGTGCCACCTAAGAAACTATTTTGGCTGCATAGCTTGCCAGTCGTTCAAAACCCAAACAGGCATAGCTAATCCACTCTCCCAGCAACCACGCAGCAGGCTGTAGTGACTACAGGGCCATTATTCCCTCCAGCCAGGCATAAAAATAGAGGCTGAGTATACAAGGAGGTTTGTTTAATGGTTACAGTCAGAGCCCACATAACTAAGACCCACAGGGATCAAAACAGGGAATTCTTTAAGCTATGTGGAGGTAGTGCCTCCTGAGAGAGAAAAACTATCATTACTTGGAGAGATTTTGTTCGTCAGCCGTTGGTGAATCCATGACTGAGTACATGTCAAGGGTTAAGCAGATCTGCTAAACACTTCTTTAATGGTGATCACTTTCAGATGAAGGACTTGAAATTTAACTTTACCCAACTTTGTCAACATGCAAGATAAATATTTATTTTCTCCTAAAACACATTACTTAACAAAGATAGTTTAGGTAGAGAAAATCTTTCTAATTCTCTTTGGTAATCATTGCACCTTGTGTGAAATGACTGCCAAGTGCAGAAGCTGAAGGTGAGATAGGAGATATGTGTGCTCCAGCTTAGGAGCCTCCTGTTTGTACTTTGAAATAGACATAACAAGAAAGGGTAAATAGTCAGGTTTTGTCTCCTGAGGACACGTTAAGACAACAGTCATGGCAGAAACAAAGAGGGGTTAAACCCTGTTTTGGGGTGAAAGATCAATAGGTGGTATATCTCCCACCCTTGGGGTAAGGGGAACATTGCACATGCACAGAAAGGCTCCTTGAGGGTCAAAGGAAGGGGCCACCACCCCAGGATAGGTGATGCCAAGGTCATCCTGCAGGCCTTTGGGCTGGAATCCATCCTGGAAAAAAGCTGCACATGCGTGTTGGGGAGGCGTCCAGGGCAGGGCAGGTGTGGAAAAAGAAACCAGACAACTAACCAAAGGTAAACAAAGACCCAGAAGAACTGCTGTATATTAATGATTTAACCACCTCTTTACTGGGTGCCTCCTCGTTAGGGAGCTGCCCACCGGCTTACTCTCCTGTGTATCTTTCTGCCCTGCTTCTGTCTGAAATAAGCAAACTGTTTCTCTGTGTGCTCTCCTCCTTGTTGTGCTTTGTCTCTAATAATAAATTTTGTACCTGGTTTCACGGGTTTTTTTTTTTCTCCTTGAGAAATGCATTTTTCAATGGGGGCAAGGGCCAGGGGACTTTTGCTTCTAGCCTATAGCCCCTGGTAGAATAGTGGCTACCATTCCCAGCTTTTATTCAAGCTGCTCAGCTCAATCCCTGGGCAAGGAACTAAGTGCAAGAGCACTTCATTCTAATTGAACTCCAGCTTAGTCTATTAGATTACCGTTTTCCTAAAAACACACTTAAGTATGGTTTACCTCTTATTTTTCAAAATATCCCACTCAGGGAATCTGAAGACCAATACTATATGCATGAACAATATAAAAGTGTCAATATTCAATTCCTTTGACCTAGAAAAATATTTAAATTTTGGAACAACTTTTTTTATGATTGCAAAATGAGTACAGGATCAAGAAAATAAAAATAGAAAAAAGAAAAAGTCCCTTATGATTATACAGTGGAAGTGAGAAATAGATTTAAGGGTCTAGATCTGATAGATAGAGTGCCTGATGAACTATGGAATGAGGTTCGTGACATTGTACAGGAGACAGGGATCAAGACCATCCCCATGGAAAAGAAAAGCAAAAAAGCAAAATGGCTGTCTGGGGAGGCCTTACAAATAGCTGTGAAAAGAAGAGAGGCAAAAAGCAAAGGAGAAAAGGAAAGATATAAGCATCTGAATGCAGAGTTCCAAAGAATAGCAAGAAGAGATAAGAAAGCCTTCTTCAGCGATCAATGCAAAGAAATAGAGGAAAACAACAGAATGGGAAAGACTAGAGATCTCTTCAAGAAAATTAGAGATACCAAGGGAACATTTCATGCAAAGACGGGCTCGATAAAGGACAGAAATGGTATGGACCTAACAGAAGCAGGAAATAGTAAGAGGTGGCAAGAATACAAGGAAGAACTGTACAAAAAAGATCTTCACGACCAAGATAATCATGATGATGTGATCAGTAATCTAGAGCCAGACATCTTGGAATGTGAAGTCAAGTTAGCCTTAGAAAACATCACTATGAACAAAGCTAGTGCAGGTGATGGAATTCCAGTTGAGCTGTTTCAAATCCTGAAAGATGATGCTGTGAAAGTGCTGCACTCAATATGCCAGCAAATTTGGAAAACTCAGCAGTGGCCACAGGACTGGAAAAGGTCAGTTTTCATTCCAATTCCAAAGAAAGGCAATGCAAAAGAATGCTCAAACTATCGCACAATTGCACTCATCTCACATGCTAGTAAAGTAATGCTCAAATTCTCCAAGCCAGGCTTCAGCAATACGTGAACCGCGAACTCCCTGATGTTCAAGCTGGTTTTAGAAAAGGAAAAGGAACCAGAGATCAACTTGCCAACATCCGCTGGATCATGGAAAAAGCCAGAGAGTTCCAGAAAAGCATCTATTTCTGCTTTATTGACTATGCCAAAGCCTTTGACTATGTGGATCACAATAAACTGTGGAAAATTCTGAAAGAGGGGAATACCAGACCACCTAACCTGCCTCTTGAGAAATCTGTATGCAGGTCAGGAAGCAACAGTTAGAACTGGACATGGAACAACAGACTGGTTCCAAATAGGAAAAGGAGTACATCAAGGCTGTATATTGTCACCCTGCTTATTTAACTTATATGCAGGGTACATCATGAGAAACGCAGGACTGGGAGAAACACAAGCTGGAATCAAGATTGCCGGGAGAAATATCAATCACCTCAGATATGCATATGACACCACCCTTATGGCAGAAAGTGAAGAGGAGCTAAAAAGCCTCTTGATGAAAGTGAAAGAGGAGAGCGAAAAAGCTGGCTTAAAGCTCAACATTCAGAAAACGAAGATCATGGCATCCGGTCCCATCACCTCATGGGAAATAGATGGAGAAACAGTAGAAACAGTGTCAGACTTTAGTTTTGGGGGCTCCAAAATCACTGCAGATGGTGACTGCAGCCATGAAATTAAAAGACGCTTACTCCTGGGAAGAAAAGTTATGACCAATCTAGACAATATATTCAAAAGCAGAGACATTACTTTGCCGACTAAGGTCCATCTAGTCAAGGCTATGGTTTTTCCTGTGGTCATGTATGGATGTGAGAGTTAGACTGTGAAGAAGGCTGAGCGCCGAAGAATTGATGCTTTTGAACTGTGGTGTTGGATAAGACTCTTGAGAGTCCCTTGGACTGCAAGGAGATCCAACCAGTCCATTCTGAAGGAGATCAGCCCTGGGATTTCTTTGGAAGGAATGATGCTAAAGCCGAAGCTCCAGTACTTTGGCCACCTCATGCGAAGAGTTGACTCATTGGAAAAGACTCTGATGCTGGGAGGGATTGGGGGCAGGAGGAGAAGGGGACGACCGAGGATGAGATGGCTGGATGGCATGACGGACTCGATGGACATGAGTCTGAGTGAACTCCGGGAGATGGTGATGGACAGGGAGGCCTGGCGTGCTGCAGTTCGTGGGGTCGCAAAGAGTCAGACACAACTGAGCGACTGAACTGAACTGAACTGAAACTACATATAATTTTATTTGTAGAGATGAATGTATTTACCAATTTACCATCTATCTTTCTTGTTTATATCTATTAATACATATTTGTATATAATTGTGATCATTTTCTCTAAAAATAGAGTTTTCACTTAATATATTTATCAAAAAACTTCTTTAATAGTTATATTAAACATATCTATGAATATATCACAATTTATTTAGTCAAGTTGCTATTGTGTGTGTGTTCCCATGCTCATGAGAACTTGCTGACATATAACATTTACATAAAGGATTCCAAAATGCTTTTTACCCAGAACAACTAAACACCTCTAATAGAAACTCTTGGTTAAATATTAAGTAGAAATAAATACATAAGCATTTAAAACAGACCACAAATTTTTACTTCTCTTAGAGGCTTAGCTAGAATAGAGACATACACTTAGACAGCTTTATCATTAACATTCAGTACCAAAAAGATCTTCATGACCCAGATAATCATGACGGTGTGATCACTCACCTAGAACCAGACATCCTGGAATGCGAAGTCAAGTGGGCCTTAGGAAGTATCACTACCAACAAAGCTAGTGGAGGTGATGGAATTCCAGTTGAGCTATTTCAAATCCTGAAAGATGATACTGTGAAAGTGCTGCCCTCATTATGCCGGCAAATTTGGAAAACTCAGCAGTGGCCACAGGATTGGAAAAGGTCAGCTTTCATTCCAATCCTAAAGAAAGGCAATGCCAAAGAATGCTCAAACTACCACACAATTGCACTCGTCTCACATGCTAGTAAAGTGATGCTCAAAATTCTCCAAGCCAGGCTTCAGCAATACATGAACTTCGAGATGTTCAAGCTGGTTTTAGAAAAGACAGAGGAACCAGAGATCAAATTGCCAACATCTGCTGGATCACTGAAAAAGCAAGAGAGTTCCAGAAAAGCATCTGTTTCTGCTTTATTGACTATGCCAAAGCCTTTGACTGTGGATCACAATAAACTGTGGGAAATTCTGAAAGAGATGGGAATACCAAACCACCTGACCTGCCTCTTGAGAAACCTGTATGCAGGTCACGAAGCAACAGTTAGAACTGGACGTGGAATAACAGACTGGTTCCAAATAGGAAAAGGAGTACATCAAGGCTGAATATTGTCACCCTGCTAATTTAACTTATATGCAGATTACATCATGAGAAATGCTGGGCATTTCCCAGCACAAAGGATAAAGCACAAGCTGGAATCAAGATTGCTGGGAGAAATATCAATAACCTCAGATATGCAGATGACACCACCTTAATGGCAGAAAGTGAAGAACTAAAGAGCCTCTCGATGAAAATGAAAGAGGAGAGTGAAAAAGTTGGCTTAAAGCTCAACATTCAGAAAACTAAGATCATGGCATCCAGTCCCATCACTTCATTGCAAATAGATGAAGAAACAATGGAAACAGTGGCTGGCTTTACTTTTTTGGGCTCCAAAATCACTGCAGATGGTGATTGCTGTCATGAAATTAAAAGACGCTTTACTCCTTGGAAGGAAAGTCATGACCAACCTAGATAGCATATTGAAAAGCAGAGACATCACTTTGTCAACAAAGGTCCATCTAGTCAAAGCAATGGTTTTTCCAGTAGTCATGTATGGATGTGAGAGTTGGACTATAAAGAAAGCTGAGCGCTGAAGAACTGATGCTTTTGAACTGTGGTATTGGAGAAGACTCTTGAGAGTCCCTTGGACTGCAAGGAGATCCTACCAGTCCATCCTAAAGGAGATCAGTCCTGGGTGTTCATTGGAAGGACTGGTGTTGAAGCTGAAACTCCAATACTTTGGCCACCTGATGTGAAGAGCTGACTCATTGGAAAAAAACCTGATGCTGGGAAAGATTGAGGGCAGGAGGAGAAGCGGATGACAGAGGATGAGATAGTTGGATGGCATCACTGACTCAATGGACATGGGTTGGGTAAACTCTGGGAGTTGGTGATGTACAGGGAGGCCTGGCGTGCTGCAATCCATGGGGTTGCAAAGAGTCAGACATGACTGAGTGACTGAACTGAACTGAACTGAGCATAGATGGGGCAAAAATGGAAACAGTGACAGATTTTCTTTGGCTCCAAAATCACTGTGGACAGTGACTGCAGCCATGAAATGAAAAGATGCTTGCTCCTTGGAAGAAAAGCTGTGACAAATCTCTGCAGTGTATGAAAAAGCGGAGACATCGCTTTGCCAACTAAGTCCATCTAGTCAAAGCTATTGTTTTTCCAGTAGTCATGTAAGGATGTGAGAGTTGTACCATAAAGAAGTCTGAGCACCAAAGAATTGATGCTTTTGAATTGTGGTGCTGGAGAAAACTCTTGAGAGTCGCTTGGACAGCAAGGAGATCAAATCAGTCAATTCTAAAGGAAATCAACCCTGAATATTCACTGGAAGGACTGATGTTGATAGCTGAAGCTCCAGTATTTTGGCCACCTTATGCAAAGAGGTTGCTGCTGCTACTGCTGCTAAGTCACTTCAGTCGTGTCCGACTCAGTGTGACCCCAGAGACGGCAGCCCACCAGGCTCCCCCGTCCCTGGGATTCTCCAGGCAAGAACACTGGAGTGGGTTGCCATTTCCTCCTTCAAAGCATGAAAGTGAAAAGTGAAAGTGAAGTCGCTCAGTCGTGTCTGACCCTCAGCGACCCCATGGACTGCAGCCTTCCAGGCTCCTCCGTCCATGGGATTTTCCAGGCAAGAGTACTGGAGTGGGGTGCCATTGCCTTCTCCATGCAAAGAGGTTACTCACTGGGAAAGGCCCTGATGCTGGGAAAGACTGAGGGCAAGAAGAGAAAGTGAAAGTCACTTAGTCAAGTCTACCCCATGGACTATACAGTCCGTGGAATTCTCCAGGCCAGAATCCTGGAGTGGGTAGCCTTTCCCTTCTCCATGGGACCTTCCCAACCCAGGGATCAAACCCAGGACTCCCACATTGCAGGCAGATTTTTTACCAGCTGAGCCACAAGGGAAACCCAAGAATACTGGAGTGGGTAGCCTGTCCCTTCTCCAGCCGATCTTCCCAACCCAGGAATCCAACTGGGGTCTCCTGCACTGCAGGTGGATTCTTTACCAACTGAGCTATGAGGGAAGGCAAGAAGAAAAGAGGGCGACTAAGGATGAGATGGTTGGATGACATCACTGACTCAAAGGACATGAGTTTGAGCAAATTCCAGGAGATGGTGAAGAACAGGGAAGCCTGGCATGTTGCAGTCCATGGGGTCACAAAGAATCTAACACAACTTAGCGACTGACTGAACAACGGACAATAACATTAGCAACTATGTAAGAAACTCCATACTTATCCTCTGGTCTTGTTCTAATCTGTAGATTCACTTAGTGTTTCTTTCAGCAACTTTCCTTTTAAAAACTACAATTGCTAATTAAAAACATTGTGCTGAGTTTCACTTTCTCTTTGACTTTCTTTGCCTGCATTCTGAAGTTTTCAAAATGGCAATAAGAAAAGGGAAGTGAGTACAAGTAAGAAAGGAGAATTCACTCCTGAATGACGTGCGTGAAAGTTAATGCAGGCCTTCACCACTGTGTTAGAATGGTGAGAAAGGCAGATAAAGCCTCAACCACAAGAGGCAGCCTATTGGACTGACTCGGGTCAGAAGCAGAAGAAATGCATTGGTTTTTGCATGCAGCTGTCGAGGAAGCAGAACTTCCTGTGTTTGAAATTCTGTGTCTGCAGTTAAATAAAAAGAACAAAATAGGAAGTACATAGGGCTCTCTGCAGCTTGTCTCTAACTTTATCTAAATACTACACATGAGCCAAAGAGATCAAACTGGAGATATAAAGACAATGAACAAATGATTTGGGAAATATTTTTAGACTGTAATAATTCTAAGAAAGTATAATTTAGCCCTGCAATTATTTGCTTTACATTTTACTGTTCATCTAGATTTTTAACTGCTGCACATTTCCCCTGGGAGATCTAAAATGTCTCATACATTCTTCTTCAGCTCTTAAGGGATTTTTCACTGGGCAATTAGTAAGATAGCTGTTTCTCTCTTCAAATACTACAGAGAAGGTAAGAACACAATAGGACAGTTTATATTTCACTACTAACAGAAGACAATTTTCTCATGAACTACTTATTTACAATTGTAATCTTTAGTGTTCCTGTCCCCTAAAGCTCTAAAAATTTCTCTCAGCTCTGCTGGCATTACATATCCAAAACATGCATAAAGATAATACCACTTTTAAATCTATGTCAATTACCCAAATCTGAAAAAAACTTCTTTAAATATTAAAAAATAGAGGATCCTTCAGAAGAAACAATTCCAAAGTCAATGATAAAAATTACTCTGACATTTTTTTATTATTAGTTAATTAATTTTAAAACTGAAGTAAATTAAATTCAGTTCAGTACAGTCTCTCTGCAACCTCATGGATTGTAGCACTCCAGGCTTCCCTGTCCATTACCAACTCCCGGAGCTTGCTCAAACTCATGTCCATTGAGTCAATGATGCCATCCAACAATCTCATCCCTTATTGTCCCCTTCTCCACCTCCCTTCAGTCTTTCCCATACTCAGGGTCTTTTCCAGTGATTCAGTTCTTTGCATCAGGTGGCCAAAGTACTAGAGCTTCAGCCTCAGCATCAGTCCTTCCAGTGAATATTCAGAGTTGATTTTCTTTCAGTTCAGTTCAGTCCAGTCACTCAGTCATGTCCGACTGTTTGCAGCCCCATGAATCGCAGCACACCAGGCCTCCCTGTCCATCACTAACTCCCGGATGGAGTGGTTTGATCTCCTTGCAGTCCAAGGGACTCTCAAGAGTCTTCTCCAATGCCACAGTTCAAAAGTATCAGCTTTCTTTATAGTCCAACTCTCACATCCATACATGACTACTGGAAAAACCATAGCTTTGACTAGATGGACCTTTGTCAGCAAAGTGATCTCTGCTTTTTTTTTTTTTTCATTTTCTTTGTTTTCTTTATTATTATTATTATTTACTTTACAATATTGTATTGGTTATGCCACACATCAACATGAATCCTCCACGGGTGTACACGTGTTCCCAATCACGAACCCCCCTCCCACCTCCCCCCTCAAAACCATCCCTCTAGGTCATCCCAGTGCACCAGCCCCACGCATCCTGCACCCTGGATTGAACATACGCTGTCCAGGTTGGTTATAACTTTTCTTCCAAGGAGTAAGCATCTTTTCATTTCATGGCTGCAGTCACCATCTGCAGTGATTTTGGAGCCCAAGAAATTAGTCTCTCACTGTTTCCATTGTTTCCCCATCTATTTTCCATGAAATGATGGGACCAGACACTATAATCTTAGTTTTCTGAATGTTGAGTTTTAAGCCAGCTTTTTCGCTCTCCTCTTTCACTTTCATCAAGAGGCTCTTTATTTCCTCTTCACTTTCCACCATAAGGGTGGCGTCATCTGCATATCTGAAGTTATTGACATCTCTCCTGGCAATCTTGATTCCAGCTTGTACTTCATGCAGCCTGGCATTTCACGTGATGTACTCTGCCTATAAGTTAAATGAACAAGGTGACAATGTACAGCCTTGACATACACCTTTCCTAATTTTGAACAAATCCATTGTTCCATGTCCAGTTCTAACTGTTGCTTCTTGACTGGCATACAGATTTTAATTAATTTAAATGAATTAATTTTTAAATTTTGCATGCTAGTGAGTTTATGTTCAAAATCCTTCAAGCTAGGCTTCAACAGTATGTGAACTGAGAACTTCCAGATGTACAAGCTGGATTTAGAAAAGGCAGAAGAACCAGAGAATAAATTGCCAACATTCTTTGGATCGAAGAGAAAGCAAGGGAATTCCAGAAAACTATCTACTTTTGCTTCATTAACTACACAAAAACATTTGACTGTGTAGATCACAACAAACTGAAAAATTCTTACAGAGATAGGAATACCAAATCACCTTACCTGTCTCCTGAGAAACCTGTATACAGGTCGAGAAGCAATAGTTTGAACCCTACATGGAACAACTAACTGACTGTTTCAACATTGGGAAAGGCATAAGACATGGCTGTATATTGTCACCCTGTTTATTTAACTTATATGCAAAGTACATCATGTGAAATGCCAGGTTGGATGAATGACAGGCTGGAACTCAAGATTGCCAGGAGAAATATCAACAACCTTAGATATGCAGATGATACCACTCTAACAGCAGAAAATGAAGAGGAACTAAGACCCTCTTGAAAAAAGTGAAAGATGAGAGTGAAAAATCTGGCTTAAAACTCAACAATCAAAAAACCAAGGTCATGGCATCTGGTCCCTTTACTTCATGGCAAATAGAAAGGGAGAAAGTGGAAGCAGTGCCAGATTCTGTTTTCTTAGGCTCCAAAAGTACTGCAGCCATGAAATTAAAAGATGCTTGCTCCTTAGAAGGAAAGCTATGACAGACCTAGGCAGCATATTAAACAGCAGAGACATTACTTTGCCTACAAAGGTCCATGTAATCAAAGTTATGGTTCTTCCAGTAGTCATTTAAGGATGTGAGAGTTGGACCATGAAGAAGGCTGGGTGCTGAAGAACTGTGGTCCCAAGGGAAGACCCTTGAGAGTCCATTGAACAGCAAGGAGATCAAACCAATCAATTCTGAAGGAAATCAACCCTAAATATTCATTGGAATGCTAAAACTGAAGCTCTGATAGTTTGGCCATCTAATGTGAAGAGCCAACTCATTGGAAAAGACCCTGATGCTGGGAAAGACTGAAGGCAAAAGAAGAGGGTGGCAGAGGATGAGATGGTTAGATAGCATCACCAATTCAATGGACATGAATTTCAGCAAACTCTGGGAGATAGTGGAGGACAGGGAAGACTGGCATGCTGCTGTCTGTGGGGTTGCAGGGAGTCGGACAAGACTTTGCAACTGAACAACAACAACAAATAATTGATTTACAATGTTGCCTTAGTTTCTGGTGTACAAAGCAATTCGGTTGCTCATAAATACACCTATATTCTTTTTCATATTATTTCACATTATATTTTATTACCAACACAAGATATTGAATACTGTTCCCTGTAGTATACAGTAGGACCCTGTTGTTTATCTATTTTATACTCAGTAGCTTATATCTCCCAATCACAAACTCCTAATTTATCCCTCCCCCTAGCCTCCACTTTCCCCTTTGGTAACTAGAATTTTGTTTTCTATATCTCTGAGTCATATCATCTGTATCATATTTGAGAATCCATATATGTCATATTATATGATATTTGTCCTTCTTTTCTGACAAATCATTGTATATGATAATCTCTAAGTCCATCCAAGTCACTGCGAAAGGCATTATTTCATGCTTTTTTATGACTGAGATGTGATCTATACATCACACTTATATGCTTCCATATCTTGGCTATTGTAAATAGTACTGCTACAAACTTTGGGGCACATGTTTCTCTTGAATTACAGTTTTTATGATATATGTCCTAGGAGCAGGGTTGCTGGATCATATGGTAACTCTAATTTTAGTTTTTTAAGGAACCTCCATACAGTGGAGTGGATCCCCACCAACAGTGTAGGAGGATACCTTACTCTCCACACCCTCTCCAGCATTTGTTATTTGCAGATGTTCAAGCTGGTTTTAGAAAAGGCAGAGGAGCCAGAGATCAAACTGCCAACATCTGCTGGATCACGGAAAAAGCAAGAGAGTTCCAGAACACCATCTATTTCTGCTTTATTGACTATGCCAAAGCCTTTGACTATGTGGATCACAATAAACTGGAAAAGACTTCCCTGGTGGCTTAGACGGTAAAGCGTCTGCCTACAATACAGGAGACCCGGGTTCGATACGGGGTCAGGAAGAACCCCGGGAGAAGGAAATGGCACCCCACTCCAGTACTCTTGCCTGGAAAATCCCATGGACGGAGGAGCCTGGAAGGCTGCAGTCCATGGGGTAGCTAAGAGTTGGACACGACTGAGCGACTTCACCATTCACTATGGGGATAGGAGACCACCTGACCTGCCTCTTGAGAAACCTATATGCAGGTCAGGAAGCAACAGTTAGAACTGGACATGGAACAACAGACTGGTTCCAAATAGGAAAAGGAGTACGTCAAGGCTGTATACTGTCACCCTGCTTATTTAACTTATATGCAGGGTACATCATGAAAAACGCTGGGCTGGAAGAAGCACAAGCTGGGATCAAGATTACTGGGAGAAATATCAATAACCTCAGATATGCAGATGACAACACCATTATGGCAAAAAGTGAAGAGGAGCTAAAAAGCCTCTTGATGAAAGTGAAAGAGGAGAGTGAAAAAGTTGGGTGAAAGCTCAACATTCAGAAAACATTAAGATCATGGCAACCGGTCCCATCACTTCATGGGAAATAGATGGGGAAACAGTGGAAACAGGGTCAGACTTTATTTTGGGGGGCTCCAAAGTCACTGCAGATGGTGACTGCAGCCATGAAATTAAAAGACGCTTACTCCTTGGAAGGAAAGTTATGACCAACCTAGATAGCATGTTAAAAAGCAGAGACATTACTTTGCAACAAAGGTCCATCTAGTCAAGGCTATGGTTTTTCCACTGGTCATGTATGGATGTGAGAGTTGGACTGTGAAGAAAGCTGAGCACTGAAGAATTGATGCTTTTGAACTGCGGTGTTGGATAAGACTCTTGAGAGTCCCTTGGACTGCAAGGAGAGCCAACCAGTCCATTCTAAAGGAAATCAGTCCTGGGTGTTCACTGGAAGGACTGATGCTGAAACTGAAACTCTAGTACTTTGGCCACCTTATGTGAAGAGTTGACTCATTGGAAAAGACTTTGATGCTGGGAGGGATTGGGGGCGGGAGGAGAAGGGGAAGACAGAGGATGAGATGGCTGGATGGCATCACCGACTTGATGGACGTGAATCTGAGTGAACTCCGGGAGTTGGTGATGGACAGGGAGGCCTGGCGTGCTGCGATTCATGGGGTCGCGAAGAGTTGGACACGACTGAGTGACTGAACTGAACTAAACTGAACTGAAATGATGGCCATTCAGACTGGTGTGAGATGATATTTCATTGTAGTTTTGACTTGCATTTCTTTATAATTATCAAAGTTGAGCATCTTTTCATGTGCTATTGGCCATCTGTATGTCTTCTTTGGAGAAATGTCTATTTATGTTTTCTGCCTTTTTTTAAATTTATTTATTTATTTATTTATTTTTTCTGATTGAGTTGTTTAGCTTTTTCATTATTGAGTTGTATGAGCCGTTCGTATATTTTGGAAATAAAACCCTTGTTCATCATATCATTTGAGAATATTTTCTCCCATTCTGTAGGTTGTCTTGTCATTTTGTTTACAGTTTCCTTTGCTGTGCAAAAGCTTTTAAGTTTGATTAGGCCCCATTTGTTCATTTTTGCTTTTCTTCCTTTCTTATGTTTACTTGGCTGCATTGAATCTTTGTTGCTACAGACAGGCCTAGTTGTCCCACAGCATATGGGATCTTAGTTTCCTGACCAGGGATAAAACTTGCATCCCCTGCATTACAAGGCAGATTTTTAACCCCTGGACCACAAAGGAAGTCTTTGCTTTTA
Organism: Ovis canadensis; assembly: GCF_042477335.2. NCBI lineage: Eukaryota > Metazoa > Chordata > Mammalia > Artiodactyla > Bovidae > Ovis > Ovis canadensis. The sequence goes on along the minus strand of NC_091257.1, from coordinate 61,874,955 downwards.
TTTCTTTTGCTTTGAGAGACTGACTTGAGAAAACACTGATGCAATTTATGTCAGATAATGTCTTGCCTATGTTCTCTACTAGGAGCTTTATGGTGTCATGTCTCATAAAGTCTTTAAACACTTCATTTTGAGTTTCTTTTTGTGTATGATATGAAAGAATGTTCTAACTTCATTGATTAGTTATGGCATGGCTGTCTAACTTTTCCAGCACCACTTGCTGAAGAGACTGTCCTTTCTCCAATGTATATTCTTGCCTCCTTTGTTGAAGTTTAATTACCCTTTGGTGTGCGGATTTATCTCTGGGTTCTCTATTCTGTTTCACTCATCTGTATGTCTGTTTTTGTGCGAGTACTACACTGTTTTGACTCCTGTAGCTTCGCAGTAGTGTCCAAAGACAGGGAGGGTTGTACCTCCAGTTTTGCTCTTTTTCCTCAGGATTGTTTGGGCAGTTCTGGGTCTTTTAGGTTCCATGTAGACTTTAGGTTATTGATATTTCTCCCAGCAATCTTGATTCCAGCTTGTGCTTCTGCCAGCCCAGAGTTTCTCATGATGTACCCTGCATATAAGTTAAATAAGCAGGGTGACAGTATACAGCCTTGACATACTCCTTTTCCTATTTGGAACCAGCCTGTTGTTCCATGTCCAGTTCTAACTGTTGCTTCCTGACCTGCATACAGATTTCTCAAGAGGCAGGTCAGGTGGTCTGGTATTCCCATCTCTTTCAGAATTTTCCACAGTTTATTGTGATCCACACAGTCAAAGGCTTTGGCATAGTCAATAAAGTAGAAATAGATGTTTTTCTGGAACTCTCTTGCTCTTTTGATGATCCAGAGGATGTTGGCAGTTTGATCTCTGGTTCCTCTGCCTTTTCTAAAACCAGCTTGAACATCTAGAAGTTCACGGTTCACGTATTGCTGAAGCCTGGCTTGGAGAATTTTGAGCATTACTTTACTAGCCTGTGAGATGAGTGCAATTGTGTGATAGTTTGAGCATTCTTTGGCATTGCCTTTTGGGGGGATTGGAATGAAAACTGACCTTCTCCAGTCCTGTGGCCACTGCTGAGTTTTCCAAATTTGCTGGCATATTGAGGGCAGCACTTTCACAGCATCATCATTCAGGATTTGAAATAGCTCAACTGGAATTTCATCACCTCCACTAGCTTTGGTGGTAGTGATGCTTCCTAAGGCCCACTTGACTTCACATTCCAGGATGTCTGGCTCTTGAGAGCCCCTTGGACTGCAAGGAGATCCAACCAGTCCATTCTAAAGGAGATCAGTCCTGGGTGTTCATCGGAAGGACTGATACTAAAGCTGAAACTCCAATACTTTGGCACCTCAGAAAAGACCCTGATGCTGGGGTGACTGGGGGCAGGAGGAGAAGGGGACAACAAAGGATGAGTTGGCTGGATGGCATCACCAACTCAATGGACGTGAGTTTGAGTAAACTTCGGGAGTTGGATGGGCAGGAAGGCATGGCGTGCTGCGATTCATGGGGTCGCAAAGAGTCGGACACGACTGAGCGACTGAACTGAACTGATAGACTTTAGCAAAATTTGTTCTAGTTTGGTGACAAATGTCATGAGTAATTTGATAGGGATCACATTAAATCTGTACAGTGCTTTGGGTAGAAGAGTGATTTTAACAATATTAATTCTTCTAATACAGAATATGGGATATCTTTCATTTCTTTGAATTATCTTCAATTTCCTTTATCAGTGTTTTATAGTTCTCAGCATATAAGTCTCTCACCTCCTTGGTCAGGTTTATTCTTAAGGGTTTTTAAAAATATGCTCTAGAAAAAGAGTGTTTTTGGACTTCCCTGGTGGTGCAGTGGATAAGAATCTGCATGCCGATGTAGGGGATGGAGTTTTGATCCCTGGTCTGGGAAGGTTCCACGTGCTGTGGAGCAACTAAGTTCATATGCCTCAATTACTGAAGCCCGTGTGCCCTAGAGCCCACACACTGCAACCACTGAGCCAACGTGCTGCAACTACTGAAGCCTGCATCCCCAAAGCCTGTGCTCCACAACGAGAGAAGCCACCGCAGTGAGAAGCCCACACACAACGAAGAGTAGCCCCTGCTTGCTACAGCTAGAGAAAGCCCACAGGCAGCAACAAAGACCCACCACAGCCCCAAAATTATTTTATAAAAAGGATTTGTTTTCTAAATTTCCCTTTCTGATATTTCATTTAGTGTACAGCAATTGAACAGATTTCTGTAAGTTAATCTTGTCTCAGATATGCAGATGACACCACCCTAATGGCAGAAAGTGAAGAAGAACTAAAGAGCCTCTTGATGAAAGTGAAAGAGGACAGTGAAAAAGTTGGCCTAAAGCTCAACATTCAGAAAACTAAGATCATGGTATCCGGTCCCATCACTTCATGGCAAATAGATGGGGAAATAGTGGAAATAGTGGCTGACTTTATTTTTCTGGGCTCCAAAATCACTGCAGATGGTGACTGCAGCCATGAAATTAAAAGACGCTTACTCCTTGGAAGGAAAGTTATGACCAACCTAGACAGCACACTAAAAAGCAGAGACATCACTTTGTCAACAAAGGTCTGTCTAGTCAAGGCTATGGTTTTTCCAGTGGTCATGTATGGATATGAGAGTTGGACTATAAAGAAAGCTGAGTGCTGAAGAATTGATGCTTTTGAACTGTGGTATTGGAGAAGACTCTTGAGAGTCCCTTGGACTGCAAGGAGATCCAACCAGTCCATCCTAAAGGAGATCAGTCCTGGGTGTTCATTGGAAGGATGGGTGTTGAAGCTGAAACTCCAATACTTTGGCTACCTGATGCGAAGAACTGACTCATTGGAAAAGACCCTGATGCTGGGAAAGATTGAGGGTAGGAGGAGAACGGGATGACAGAGGATGAGATGGTTGGATGGCATCACCGACTCAATGGACATGGGTTTGGGTAAACTCTGGGAGTTGGTGATGTACAAGGAGGCCTGGCGTGCTGCAGTTCATGGGCTCGCAAAGAGTCGGACATGACTGAGAGGGGAAACTGAACTGAACTGAATCTTGTTTCCTACTACCTTGCTGAATTTGTTTAGCAATTCTAGTAGTTTTTATGTGGATTCTTTAGAATTTTCTCTATAGTATCATGTCATCTGAATATAATGACTGTTTTACCTCTTCCCTTTCAATTTGGATACATTTTAATTCTTTTACTTGTCGAATTGCTGCAGTGAGGACTTCCAATACTGTGCTGAATAGCTCTGGCATCTTCTTAAATACGGATTTGTGTGGGAAGGGAAATAACTAACCAATAACAACTATCATGAAGTTGAAGGAAGAGAATAAAAAAGAATATCTTAAATACTATATACCACAGTGCTGGGTTTTAAAGAAACAGAATATTTCTCAAAGGTTCTCATTTGTTAGGTGGCAATGAGAGAAAAGAATTTATGTAAAATGTAGCATTGAAAAGGAACTTCAGTTCACAATTCCTTGGGATCAGATGTGCTCATCCACCATCTCTGAGAGTATAGACCTTAGTAATAAAAGGTAATAAAGGGTAAATGCAGCTGCCTGTTATTTTAATGTAAACTCAATGCAAGAAATTCTTATTAAAATGATGTTGTAGACTGTGACTAGATTTTGTCCTCCCTAAAAAGTGACAGTATAAAGGTATCTCTGGCAAGAGGTTGGAGGATGATTACAAAAATGTACATGTGCATTTCCTGGTATTTTCTATGTTTAAATGAAGAAGAGGGAAAGAGGTGTCTACCTGGAGCCAACAGGTCTGATGGTACTCGTTCAGAGGCCAAGGAATCATTTACCATCTCCTCCTCCAAAAAAATAAAAATAAAATAACGGAAAGGGGAAAGTGAAAGTAAGGAAGCCAGGGGTAAAGAGAACAAGGGCATGTGAAGAGAAAGAATATCTGATAAGCAAACTTTCACCTGGGTCTTTGGAACAATAGCGACAACAGGACCTCCGGGAGAGGGTGTGAGACTAGCACAGGAGGTCCCAGAACTCTGCTGCTGGAGCCGGAAAAGGCAGTGAGATAACCTCCCTCCTTTACAAAGCAGAAAACCAATGCCTGGAGACCTTGCTCTGATAACTACACACATATATTCACATTCACTTTTATTACCTGCAGTTGTCCAATAATTATATTTTTTGGCTTTTTACATAAATTTTTAGATGTGAGCTATGGATAGATTGCAGCCACTAAATCTCTCTACACACTAACCAAAGAAATCAATGAAAAGTAAGATGCTATGGAACTTAATTTTATAGTGTTCTAAAAAGCATATATTATTTCAAGTAAGGGACATACAGTGTTGTAGTAACAACCAGTTTCTTAGGCTATTATTATTAGCAATTTTTTTCCTAATTATGAAAAAAGATTTTTTAAAAAAGAAGGTATCTTGTAACCCAGAGAAATATTCATGATTAACATTTTCTTCCACAGTACTTCCTTTTAATATCTCACAGAATTAAAAAATATATAGATATGTGATTTTATATTATTTTCCAGTTAACAGTTTTTAATGCTGGATTTTTATCTTATTTTGACTTTTTAAATTGATATTACAAAAACATTATGATGAATCTCATTAACTAATTTATCAAATAGTTTTGAGTGCCAAATATTTTTGAGTTATAAATATTAGGAAAAGTGCCTAACCCTAAGCAGTTATAAACCTTACTGCCAATTTCCTGCCTCCTCTCTCCCCCAATTTCATTCCACCCCCACCCTGGGTAGTGAAGTTCAGGTCTCCTATGCCAGATCTGTACCTAAAAAAAAAATTTTTGTTTTAAATGGTATACAGGATTTTCTTTCCTTTCTTCTTCTTCTTCTTCTTCTTTTTTTTTTTGCCACACCTCACAGCTTACAGGATCTCAGTTCCCTGATCAGGGATTTAACCCAGGCCCTCAAGCAGTGAAAATGCCAAATCCTAACCTCTGGACCATCAGGGAATTTCCTTTCCTGAAACTATCATAACATTGTTAATCAGCTATACTCCAATACAAAGTAAAAAGTTTTAAAAGAAATAAAACTGTTTAAAAAAAGAAGAAAAAGTGATTTGGAGAATTGCATTATAACAAAGCCATGGTTGTAATCCTTTCATCTTGCTGCAGATTAATATTTCTTATTTGGGGTGTCAGCCACCTGATATTGACTTTCCTTCTATATAAATTCTTGCCTTGCCAATCCTAATGCCCTCGAAGGTACATGAATGCCTCAGACAAACTAGGGAGTTTGTGCATGAAAATGCCAAGGAGAAAAGCATATTAATGTGCTTCAAAAATATAATCCCAGGTATACATACGTCTTCTGTTTCACACACACACACAGACACACACACTCACATACTCGCTCACGCATACATGGCCAGAGAGAAAATTATTTGGCTCCTCTCAGGGTTTGGGAGACCTGCATTTACAATATCCTTTATCCCACAGTCCTGAGTTAGTAACCAAAGTATAACATGACCTAATTAACATATAATTTTAATTAAACTGCATTAAGGTCTACTTTTCTTGAGTGACAAATCTGCTGGTATTGTGTTATTTAAGAGCAAAACACTAATATCTTGATAGTACCTTCTCAAGTGCAATGAGACCACCAATTATATCTGTGCTATTTTTTTCACTTAACCATATTCATTGGGTACCTTGGTATGCTATGGAGAACAAATTATCTCATTAGTCTATAAAATCTAAGGTAAATATATCATTACAATAATCTTATGTTATGGAGAAAGATAGAGGTTTTAGACTGGGGACTTAGGAAAGTCTTATTTGAAAAAGGGACAATTGAATAGACACCTAAAGAATGAGTAGGATCATGCCCAGGGAGATGGGGGAAGGATATTCCAGAAGGAGGGAACAAACTTTATACTGTCCTGATATGGGACAAAGGTTAGTGAGGCAGGGGTGAAATGTATAATGAGGTTAAAGTTAAAGGAGATACAGGCGGAGGTCAGGCAAAACTGGCCTTTGTAAGCCAAAGAACAGGGTTTGACTTCATTTAAGATCCAACAGAAAATCTTTGATGCTTTTTAAGTTGGGAAGGATAAATTGTGCAACACGCTTGTCTTTCAGAAAATATATTTAGGATAGATTTCTAAATGTGGATGTCTGAGCTTAAAGATATTAAGTATAAATATTCTTTAGGCTCTGGTATTTCAAGAGTATTCATACCAATTCAATTTCCTATCAATAGTGTATGAAAGTATGTCCATCTTGCTAACCCTTGATAATATTATCATTGAAGAATAAAAGCAGCATTGTGTTACTTTGTCATTTTATTATTAGTGGATTTGAACATTTGTCAATTTATTAATAATTTATTTTTCTTGTTTTGTAAATTATCCATCATTTTGTTTCTTTTTTGGTGGAGTGTATGGCATCTTTTTTCCCTGGAGAAGGATATGACAACCCACTCCAGTATTCTTGCCTAGAGAAATCCATAGACAGAGGAGCCTGGTGGGCGACAGTCCATGGGGTTGCAAGGAGTCGGACATGACTGAAGTGAATGAGCACGCACGCATGTGACATTTATCTTACTAATGTGACATAGCTTTTTATATTCAAAGATGGTTATCCTAATTTTTACTTCTTGCATATATATATATATATATATATATATTTGTTGTTGTTCAGTTGCTAAGTCATGGCCAACTCTTTGCAATCCCATGCACTGCATAATGCCAGGCTCCTCTGACCTTTACCAACTCCTAGAGTTTGCTCAGATTCATGTCCATTGAGTCAATGATGCCATCCAACTATCCCATCATTTGCTGCCCACTTCTCCTGTTTCCTTCACTACATCCCAGCATTGGGGTCTTTTCCAATAACTCGGGTGTTTGCATCAGGTGACCAAAGTATTGGAGCTTCAGCTTCAGCTTCAGCATCAGTCCTTCCAATGAATATTCAGGACTGATTTCCTGTAAGATGGACAGGTTGGGTCTCCCTGCAGGCCAAGGAACTCTCAAGAGTCTTTTCCAACACCACAGTTCAAAAGCATCAGTTCTTCAGCGTTCAACTTTCTTTAGAGTCCAACTCTCACATCCATACATGACTCCTTGAAAAACCATAGCTTTGACTAGATGGACCTTTGTTGGCAAAGTAATGTATTTTAAGTTACATAGGGTGATATACATATTCCTGAGTCTCCATAAACGAAAACGCCAAGTCTCATTCAAATGGACTTATTTTACTTCAATTGTTTATAGTACTGTGATAACACAGAATGATAATTTCTATCCACTAATTTCCGTATAATGTACTGTTCATCTGCATTCCTGAAGATTTTCCATATTTATTCTCTATATTACACTTAAGATTATGTCCTCCAAAAGCATGCATTCAGTATTCATGCATTACACACAGTGTTTATGTAATTCAACCTGTGAAGCAAAACAGAAATATGAAATGAAAATTTAAAGAAATAAAAGCAAGCCTTTCAGGAGCACATGCATGAACTTATTATTGCTATATACTAGCAAGCCAGAAACACTCTGAGATGGGAATTTATCAGGCAAACCCAAACTCTGTGTAACCGTGAAGCCACCCTCTCTAAACTGGCCCTAAAAAATCTGAATTCATCCTCATTATGTGAGGAAAGCAGAGAAAAGGATATTAGAAGAAACTCCTTATAAAGTATAAAAGTTGTAACCCTAATGGGCATATTTTAAAATAGGTCTATATTTGTTTTTGACACATTAGAGTAACAAAATTTTATATAGTCAAATTTATCACTCTTTTCTGATAAAAATAATTGGTTTAGAGCTTAGGATATCACTTATTGGCCTTTTGGTTAAGATCAACTGCAGAGCTTCATATGTTTCTCTCCACATTAATCTTACTAACATTCACCTATATTTTCTTCTACCTTTAGAATAATCATTTTGAGTTTCTACAGTTGTATTATTCAAGTCATTTGGATTATTTTAAAGTATGGTGTTTAAGGTAAGGATATGATTTGATTTCATTTTTTAAAGAAACAAAAATTCCACACCATTTGTTGAGTAACCCATGCCCTCTCTATTTACATGATATTTCTTAAAGCAGAATCTGGAAAAAGTGATATGTTGATCTAGTCAGATGTTACCTAAGTGTCAAGTGTCAGCCAGGGTTGGGGAAGAACTTGGAATGTTGTGTGGGTCCTTCTTTGGGTAGTGCTAAGTCCAAAATCACTGCGGATGGTGACTGCAGCCATGAAAGTAAAAGACGCTTGCTCCCTGGAAGAAAAGCTATGACAAACCCAGACAGTGGATTAAAAAGCAGAGACATTACTTTGCCGACAAAGGTCCATCTGGTCAAAGTTATGGTTTTTCCAGTAGTCATATACAGATGTGAAAGTTGGACCATAAAGAAGGCTGAAAGCCAAAGAATCGATGCTTTTGAACTGTGGTATTGGAGATTTTTGAAAGTCCCTTGGACTGGAAGGAGATCAAATCAGTCAATCCTACAGGAAATCAGTCCTGAATATTCATCTGAAGGACTGATGCTGAAGCTGAAGCTCCAATACTTTGACCATCTGATGCAAAGAACTGACTCATTGGAAAAGACCCTGATGCTGGGAAAGATTGAAGGAGGGAGGAGAAGGGGATGACAGAGGTTGGATGGCATCACTGACTCAATGCACATGAATTTGCACAAACTCTGGGAGCCAGTGAAGGACAGGGAAGCATGGTGTGCTGCAGTCCATGGGGTAACAAAGAGTTGGACACATCTGAGAAACTGAACAACAGCAAAATCTCTGAGATGTTGGCAAGTTGGTGTAAACCATTCCTCACAGCCCACTACTCTCCCTTTCTCTCCTCTCCTTGATACCTCTGTTCCTTGCCCTCTCTTTGCAGATAAATTCATGGTATAACCTAAGTTGCATGGAAATAATCTTTTGAGTCTTCTGGGCCTCTCCCCAGCTCCCAATCCCAAACCAGTTGTCTGCAACCATCTTCCCTGCCGATTATTTATTCAGCTGGGAGGAAAATAAGGTAAATAAAACTGTTCTGAAGGGAAAATAGGGCCAAGGGTTAAATTCTAGGCAAAACCACAGAAGAATAAGATATAATATCTAGGTACAAAAATAAAAATGATGGCTAAAAATTTAATGGGAGAAAAATATGCAGTTAGGGTTAGTGATCTCTCTCCTAAAGTATAAGTTTACTTTTACACATATGTGATGTCTTACTTGAGTGGCCTCTGTGAAATATGTGTGAACATGCAGTCCTCTATTTTATAGATGACTTTTAAAGAAAGATGATTTACTTAAAGCTATTCACCTTTAGAATTCCTGGTCCCACATTCAAAGGCATGGCTTGATTTTTTTGACATCTTTAACCCCTCTGCTCGATTTTATTGGCATATATTTATCCGTACAATTAAAATCAGTTAAAATTATTTTATAATGTCCCTTGAGATAACGAAAAACTCTCTGGAATGTATCAGAACCAGGGCCTATGAAAGGCCATGTTTCTTAGAACTCCCTTTCGAAATTCTAACTTAGCCCTAGAGACCAGCTATGAAAGATTGATGAACTGGATTAGACTCCAGCATTTCTTGGACAAGTCTTCCAGCAATTTTCGGGTATGCATGCATGTCCAAAGAGAATCAGAGTAGGAAGTTTTGGTTGGTAGGTCTTCCTTCCAAACTCTTATGGACAAAGATCATTAGAGAAAATACTGTGAAATCTATAAAAGTGTCCTTATCACTGAGACTTTCTTAACCCACATATTGGGATCTCCTCAGGTTGGATCTAGAATTACAAACTAAGAAAGATAACCTCCTTCTCTTTACAAAAACTGGTAGTGTTTTTGCAGAAACGATAATGCTTGCTCCCGTCCTTTCTTAAGACCTGTTTGTGTACACACAGAATGAAGAATTCAGCATTTTCCTGCAATACGTTTCGTTAACAGAATCCAAAGGGTATTAACATCCTTTTGCCGATCTCGCCGATTCAGGCCTCGCTGCTTTTCCAACCCTGTGCCCTCCGGGCCGCCCAGAGCCGGCGCCTGCAGCGCCCGCGGCCGCGGCCCGCGCGGGCGATGCTCCGGGCGCCGGATCTTTGTGCGCCCCGCGCCCGGCTCCGCGCGCCCGCACGTACGTAGCTTTCACGTGCGTGTGGACTCGGGTGCCTGTGTGGGTCCGTAGGAATATGCTCGGATTAGGGAGAGGCGCGGAGCACAGGACGGCGGGAAGGTGGGTGTGGGCGTGTGGGCAGCCCGCCGGGAGGGAGCCCGCGCGGAGCCCCAGCCCGCGGCCGGCGGCGGCCACACAATAAAGCCCGAGGGCGGCGGCGGGCGGTGGGAGGCCGGCGGGCGGCCGCCCCGCTCAGCCCGCCGTGTGAGCGGTTCCGCGGCCCCGCAGGACGCGAACTTTCCCGGCGGCGGCGCCGCAACTCTGCGCCCGGGCCCGGCCCGCCGCTCGGCGAGGAGACCTCGTAAGTGCGGCGGCGGGACCTCCGCGCCCGCCTTGCCGGGTGCTCGCGTGTTTCTGTGGTGGAAGCTTGTAAACATGGCGCCCCTGAGGCGCGGGGTCCAGGCGGGCGGGAGGAGGCCGGGCCGGGGCGGGGAGGAGGGGAGGCCGGGGCGGGGAGCCGGGCCCGGAGACCGCAGCCCCCCCGCCCCGCGCCCCGCCGGCCCGGCCCGGAGGAGGCGGCGCGGACGGCGGGCCGGCGCGGAGGGGCAGGGCCTGGCGCGGCGGCGGCGAGCACCGGAGCATAATGGTGGGGACGCTCGGCCTCGGCGGGGGTGCGGGCGCGGGCGGGGCGCGGGCGGGTGTCCAAGGCGGGGGCTTTGTGAGGCCCGGCCTGGCCGCAGCCTTTCGGGCCGCGGGCGTGACCGCCGCTCGCCTCCGGCCCGCGGAGCTTTGTTCGCGCAGGGCCGGGCCTGCTGGGCCGCCCTTGGCCGGCGGGGGAGGCGGGCCCGCCGGCGGGGGAGGCCCCGCAGGAGCAGGGACGCGCGGGGCCTGCGCGGGCCGCGAAGCCGGGGAGTCGCGTGAGCGCCGCCCGCCAGGCCGGTCCTCCTTGCGGGGCCAGGCCCCTGGGCCACGGTCCCGGTCGGGGTCCGCCCGGACACGGCCCTGTGAGTGTCTGGGGTGGGTAGGGTGGGCTGGGGGCGTCCGCGGCGGCTGGGCAGGTTGGTCGGTCCGCAAGGGCCCAGGCGAGGCTCGGCCCCCCAGGTCCGGGAACCAGGCGGCAGCGAGGCCTCCGCTTCCTCCGCAGACCTCCCGGGCGCTGCACCGCCTGCGTGTCCGCCGCCGGTCCTGCCCGGCTTTAGAAGGGGAGCTGCTAGGCTGCGGCCCAGCGGGCTGGCCCGGGGCCCCAGCTTCCGCGTGGACCGTACCCTCATGCGTTTCTGGCCCAGCGGTGCCCGGTGTTTGTACGGTGGGGGCGTGAGAGCCAGTGTCCATGGTGCTCGGTGTTACAGATCGTGTGGGCTGGCTGCCCGGTGTGTCCGTGGTGTGCGCCTGCTGTTACATACGTGGAAGCCTGCACGATACCTGGTGAGTGTTTGGTGCTCGGTGTCACATGTGGTAGGGACTTGCTACCTGGTGGAGTTAACCGTGCCGGGTGACACACCAGGTGTGTGCATACCTGGTATGGGCATGTGATACCCGCGGTCACACACTGTGTTCATGGTGCTTCGTGTGCTCCTGTGGGCCCAGTACAGGGTCCTGTTGAACTCAGAGCCGGCACCCCGTTGAGGGACGGAAGAGATGCTTGGGTCAGACATTGAGAGGCCCAGGCAGGGCCCTCTGAGATTTAGGTCCTGGGTCCTTTGGTCTGCTCACCCAGGTGTGCTGCTTCCTACAGTAAGCAGAGTGCTGTGGAAGCAAGAGACTGGTTAGAAATAATTGTTTGTCTATTCAAAGGCAGAAAGTAAAACCTTTGTTTTCTTTTAGACAGAAATGTAGGAGTTGTAGCTCAGTGACTGTGGGCTGCATAAACTTTTCAGGTTTGGGGGTCATTGATTCTCATTAATGCTTCGAAGCTATCAGGGAAATCGTTTTAGCTACACTTGAAAAGTTTGAGTGCTTTCTGGTAAGCAGAGTCACCTGTGTGACTTTTCTGAATTCTCATTTGTACAGGCAGGAAATAAAATGTGAATTTTGTTCTAGCATGTCATTTTCCTTGTCTTTAGCATTGGTTACAGTCACTATTTTGAGGGACTGTCCTTTATAGACGGCCAAGTTAGAAAGTTAGAGGTCAGAAAATATGATTATGACAGACTCAATAAAATATTTTTCTTGCTTAGCTCAATGCATGATTAACAGAGGATCTCTGTTTTTTGTGGTACTTTTCCCACTTATATGTTGTTTATATGAAAACAATTTCCCTTTTACATTTTGTAATTGGGCAATTTATTTTTTCAGTTACCTGTTGCCACGTGCTTAAATAAACATACATGTAAATATTCCCAACTTTACAAAGACAAATCAATTAAAGTGTTAAAATTATCTGCTTATTTCATAGGCAGTATTCCTAGGATATCACGATGTTGATACTTTGCATGTCTTGTTGCATGTTTCCATGAATTGCCCTGTGTGTGTGCACACTTTCACCCTTTTGTAATTGTACCCTCTTTTCCTTTAAGGGTTGTTCAGATAGTGTGTAAGAGAGATGTTCATACCCTTTGGCATACCTAAAATGAGATACTAATTGAATGTAATTAAGAATTTTAGCATTCATAATAAAGTATGGAATGCTGTCTGACTGTTGCCTAAAGCCCTAAACCTCTGGTGAAAGATTTTGTTCACCTACCTCTGTGATAAATCGCTTCAGTTGTGTCTGACTCTTTGGGACACCATGGACTGTAGCCCTCCAGGCTTCTCTGTCCATGGGGATTCTCTAGGCAAGAACACTGTAGTGGGTTGCCATGCCCTTCTCCAACCACCCTTCAGTTGAAAAGCAAAGAGGCTGTGTCTGGAAAGGGGAAAATGTTAAGGAGAAGAGTCAGGCTTGAAAAAACAGTTTCACTGTTTCAAAACCTTAACTTGGACTCAATAGTGAATTTTTTTTTACAGGTTGGTTAGATTTTTTGGTAATTGATTAGAGGTAGTATACCAGCAGAGTTTGAGGCCGGTGGCTTGGGTCTGAATCACCTCTGGCCTTTACTAGCAAAGTGATCTTGGACAAATTATTTAAATGTGCTTTGCCTGGTTTCAGTTTCCCCATCTGAAAGAGCTTAATTGCTAGCACTATTTCTTACCTGATGACGTTCAGTTACTTTCTTTCAGTGGCATTGTCAGAAGTTCAGAAAGTTTAAATCTGCTTTGGTACAGTGTGGTCTGTCCTCCTTTGGTCTTGAGTTTTGAAATGTTTTGGTATCCACAGGTTTGTTACATAACTGAGTACCATGATAAAAATAGGTATCATATATTGTATGTTTACTAAGTCTGAACCATTTCACAAAGTTCTTTATGTATACTATTCCACTTTTAAAAATCATACATATGATCATCTTAAAAGTATGGCAGTCTTCCTTTTAATTGTGTAAGGTCTGACCTCCTTGTAGCACCTCCAAACCCCTCAACATATATACATAATCTCTCTCATAAGTGAATGAAGTAGTAGTGAATGAGAGAATATAATCCATGTAACATAAAAGTTTGAGAATCTCTATGATTAGAGTTGAAATGATAGAAATGAATGTAATGAAAGGGAGATAAAATTCAAATCTAAATACCCAGCAGTATGATGTAATAACTCACATGTAATGTCTTAAACATATGTACTCCCTTAAGATTTTTTTATGTGCATGTATGTACCTGCTATTACTGTTTCCAGTTAGAAAATTTTTGAAAAGCTATTTATAGGCATACCTCAGAGATACTGTGGGTTTTGTCTAGACCACCACAGTAAGGCAGATACAATAAAATGAGTTGTGAGTTTTTTGGTTTCCCAATATGTATATTTAAAAGTTATATTGAAACTATACTGTAGTCTATTACATGTACAATAGCACTGTATCTGAAAAATGAACATACCTTAATTTAAAAATACTTTATTGTTAAAAAATGCTACCCATTATCTGAGCCTTTAGCGACTTTTAGCATCAAAGATCACTGATCACAGATCACACTAACAAATATAGTAATAATGAAAAAGCTTAAAACATTGCAATAATTAATGAAAAAGCTTAAAATGTTGCACTAATTACTGAACTGTGACAGAGAAACAGAGAGAATGAATGCTGTTGGAAAAATGGCGCCAATAGACTTCTTCAATGCAGGATTGCCAGGAACTTTCAATTTGTAAAAACAGTATCTGTGAGGGGCTACAAGGTAAAGTGCAGTAAAACAAGGTATCCCTGTAGTCTGTATTGTGAAAATACTATACAATATTTTATATTAAAATTACTTACAAATGCAAATAAATAGTATGAAAAATTAAAATATTTGGAAATTAAGAAAATATTTATAGAGAGCAGTATGTATCTAGTAGGCAAATTTAGCAAATTGTTAGATGCTCAACTCAATATTACAAGTCTAATTTATGTACGACTAGTAAATATTTAGACATTTAGCTAATCTTTCATTGTATTTTTGCAGCATGCTTTCTATTCAGTCAATACATAAATGGCTAATATTTGCCTAACTTTATGTGAAATTAAAGAACAGAGATGAATAGAAATGACAATGGAATACTGTCATAATAGGATCTTTAAGGGATCATATAGACTCATCTGTTCTTTAGAAAGGAATATGTTGAGCAAATTACCCTGTGTTCTTATATAGTAGTTGGAAAAATGTGTTTTGCTAAAAACTTATACACAGTATTTGCTTTTTTGTAAACTGAATAACATTTAAGTCTAGTAAACGAATTTTAAATAACTGCTTTTATAAAGTTAGTTGTTTTGTAAGAGCACATTAAAATATATTGACATTACTTATAATAAGTAGAATATGTTTTAATATCTTCAGTTCATTCATTCGGATTGTTATTTATTGAGACTGCTTTATACTAGACACTTGGTAACAAATTACTGAAGCAAGTGCAATAAGGTATAACAAGAAATTAAGTACAGGTGCTATAGAACCATATATGTGAGTTAAAGTATGCTGTATTTGAGCTGAAATTACTTTTGAGGTCTTAACACTGATTTCAGATTCATTCTAATTTTAACTTTGTGACTTTCATTAGCTACTTGATGATTTTTAAAGGCAACTTTATTATGGTTAGTAATTTTTTTATTCTTGTGTTATTATCTAAGCATTTAAATGAAAGGTAGACCCACTTAAAATCTTTAATATCTTTTTGTAATTTGACCTCCTTGTATGCTAAGTAAACTTAAAATTTAAAGAAAGACGATATCTTTCCTATCCGTTTATCATGTAAACAAAAGAAAGATACATACAAATATTTAGAAGTGTATTCAGAGCTCATTGTGCAGTGCTGTGCTTGGTCGCTCAGTCGGGTCCGATTCTTTGCGACCCCATAGACTGTAGCCCACCAGGCTCCTCTGTCAGTGGAATTCTCCAGGCGAGAATACTGGAGTGGGTAGCCATTCCCTTCACCAGAGGATCATCCCAACCCAGGGATTGAACCCAGGTCTCCTGCATTGCAGGTGGATTCTTTACCATCTGAGTCACCAGGGACTAACTTTCTTGCTAAAGGTTTTGTCTTGTGTTACATGGGGCAGTCATTGTCTCAAGGAATCTTCTACTGTTCCCGTTGCTGGATAAGTTCACTTTGGCTTGAAATAGCTAATTTCTTATTTTTAACTCTTTATTTTATATTGGAATATAGCCAACTATCACTATTGTGATAGTTCAGGTGGACAGTAAAGGGACTCAGCCGTATATATACAGGTGTCCATTCTCTCCCAGGCTCCCCTCCCATCCAGGCTGCCACACTGGACAGTTTGCTGTTCTGTACAGTAGGACCGTGTTGGTTATCCCTTTTAAATATAGCAGTGTGTACATGTCAATCCCAAACTCCCTATCTCTTCCTCCTATCCTTCCCCACTGGCAGCCATGTTTCTTCTCTAAGTCTGTGGATCTGTTTTATAAATAAGTTATTTGTATAACTGCTTTTTAGATTCTGCATATAAGTATGTCATATGGTATTTCTCCTTGTCTGTCTGACTCCACTCAGTATGACAAGCTCTAGGTCCATCCATGTTGATGCAAATAGCATTGTTTCATTCATTTTAGTGGCTGAGTACCTTTCCATTGTATATATGTACCACATTTCCTCTATCCAGTCCTTTGTCTATGAACTTTTAGGTTGCTTCCATGTCTTGGCTGTCATAAACAGTGCTGCAGTGAACATTGAGATACATGTATCCTTTTGGACTTATGTTTTTCTCCAGATATATGACCAGGAGTGGGATTGCAGGGTCATATGGTAGCTCTATATTTAATTTTAAAAAAACCTTCATACTGTTCTCCATAGTCGCTATACCAGTTTACATTCCTACCAACAGTGTAGGAGGATTCCCTTCTCTCCACACCCTTTCCAGCATTTATTGTTTGTGGATTTTTTGATGATATCCATTTTGACGGCTGTGAAGCAATATCTCAGTGTAGTTTTGATTTGCATTTCCCCAATAACCAGCACTGTTGAACATCTTTTCATATGCCTCTTGGCCATCTGTATGTCTTCTTTGGGGAAATGTCTACTTAGGTTTTCTGCTCATTTTTTGATTGGGTTATTTGTTTTGGTGGTGTTAAGCCTCATATGTGTTTGTGTTAGTTGCTCAGTCTGACTCTTGGTGACCCCATGGACTGTATGTAGCCCGCAAGGCTCCTCTGTCTATGGAATTCTCCAGGCAGGCATACTGGAGTGGATTGCCATTCTCTTCTCTAAGGGATCTTCCCAACCCAGGGATCTAACCCAGATCTGCATTGCAGGCAGATTCTTTACTGTTTGAGCAACTAGGGAAGCCTCATGAGCTGATTTGTAAATTTTGCAGACTAATCCCTTGTCGGTCAGGTCATTTGCAGATGTCTCTCTCAGTCTACAGGTTGTCTTTTCTTTTTGTTTATTGTTTCCTTTAAAATAGATCATTTCTTGAAAGTTACTCCAAGTACGCAGGCTTCAGGATTTAGAAGGGGTTTGTTGTCAAAAAATAAAATAATATGAAACGTGGTGAGGAGAGAACTGATCAACTGATTGGTAGCATGCCTAGGTTCAGATCGTGCTGATGCTCATCAGTGGGGATATTACACAAGATTTTCTTATATTTAATAGCTATAGGAAGTTTTTTTAAAGAGAAATACACTAAATGAAGGCTAAACTATCTCAGCTTGGAAGTTATTATGAACACTGTAGTTTTTTGTTTTTGTTTTTTGGTAGATTCTTGATTTATCTGCTCGTTGATTGCTTTTCTGTTTCAAAACTGCATCTGAGAAATGCTGTTAGAGAGATAAAGTTCTTAATTTTCAATTGAGTTTTGACATGAAGCCCTTCTCGAATTAATATGGAATATATCTACTTCAGTTGGCCAGTACTTGTAGGAACAAGTGAGATTGATTTATTTGGGCTTGCTATTGATAGGTGTAAAAGTTTTTTGGGGCATTTTATTTACCATTAGCAATGTTATCTTTTTAGAAATTAATTAATTATTTATTTTTGGCTGCACTGGGCCTTTGTTGCTGCGTGTGAGCTTTTCTCTAGTTGTGGAGAGGGGTACTCCCTAGTTGTGGTGTGTGGGTTCTCTCACAGATGTAAAGAACAGACTTATGGACACAGTGTGGGGTGAGGAGGAAGGAGAGGGTGAGATGTAGGGAGAGTAACATGGAAACGTGTATTAGTGTGTAAATAGATAGCCAGTGGGAGTTTGCGATATGATCCAGTTCAGTTCAGTCGCTCAGCTGTGTTGGACTCTGGGACCCCATGGACTGCAGCATGCCAGGCTTCCCTGTACTGACTCAGGGAACTCAGGACAGGGCTCTCTGTAACAACCTAGAAGGGTAGGATTGTGAGGAAGGGTCAAGAGGGAGGGGACATATGTATACCTGTGGATGATTCATATTGATATTTGGCAGAAACCAACACAATACTGTAAAGCAATTATCCTTCAATTAAAAATAAATAAAATTTAAAAATATTGCACTTAGTGTAATGTCAAAATACCTTATGTTTTTTAGTTTGAAATAGATACATTCTTATTCTGCACATTTAAGTAGGCTCCCAATTATGATCAGTATTTGTGTTAGATTGTTTTGGTTCAGAAACTTCCATTTGAGTAACTTGAAAGTTAAATTTTATTTTATGATTATTGAAATAAAAAGTTGTAGTCTCAGTTATTTCCAAGTGAATTAAAAGCTGAACAGCTACCAATACAAAGTTAGACTTTGTCTTGATTCATTTCCGTATTTTAAATAAATCCTAATGAAAAACATACTGTTGTAAACCTTAGTTGCTGTAGTGTTTGCATCTTTTAAATAAATTCTTTGGGATTTAGGGCAACACGTGGGAAGCTCCTGATAGTACACTGGTTCTCAAGCATGACTGAGCACCTGAATTTTATTTTTTCCTTAACAAGAACATGAAGCCAGAATCTCTGGGGATGGTTCTGGGCTCTATTTTAAAGTTCCAATTGGGTTTTTTTGTTTGTTTGTTTAACTTTTTAAGTTCCACATTTTTTAAGTAGTCCAAGTCTATATGCCTTCTTCTAGAAAGTTCTTTTGTAATGGCTTTTAGATAATGATGTACCCTGTGATGTTTAGCTGCCTGTCTTAGAAATTATTTTTCAGGAATCTTAATCTTGAAGTTTCCTACAGAGGATAATCTAAATGACCTGAAAAATAAATGTGTCCCAGAAGAAAACTAGTAGTCTTTTCAGGTTCCTCACAAATACTCTGGCATTGTTGCTTTGCTGATGATCAGAGGGACTGGATAGCAAAGGTGGGGTTGGTTAGTGTTGCCTAATGGTCCTGCATTGTGTCTGGGACATTGATGTCCAGGCTGCCACCCAATTCAGTGTCTCTGAGATTTCCTGTAGTTTGAGCAGCAGCCTAGTGTTCTGCAGGTTGTGGAGTAAGCGTGTGACCTTGACAGGCATCAGAAGCACCTAGATGTCTTTCCCTGGGCGGTCGTTATGCCGGCCATGGTGAAGTTGTGCCTACAAGTGAGACTTAGACCACCTGAGGAGGTTTTCCTGGCACTGCTGCTTAGCAGCCTGAATATTCTTGGCTTTTGTCTGCATGTCAGGTGGTCCTTGATGTTCCTCCGGATTGGGAGTGTCGTTTCCACTTACAGGGTCGGAGCAGAGCAGGAGCAGCTTCATTGTCTGAACCGAGGCCCAGAGAAATCCAAGGGAAGAAGCCTGTGAGCAGTGAGATTCACTGCCACTCCAGTCACCGGTGACCGACACCTGCGTTCTCGTGTTTTCGCACGTCTACCAGAGGGCTTCCTGAGGACCTGTGGAGTGTCTGATAATTTCCACGGGTTTCTTCTCATTCCTCTCTAGTGTAGACTCCATCAATCTGCAGAAGTCAGGGCTTTTAGAGGAGGAGGAGTGACCTGGAGAAGCCTCCTTTGGCTTGGTGCTGACTGTTGGTGTGGTCTTCAGCAAGTTCTGAACTGGTCATTTGCTCTTCCAGCTGGTTGGCGTAGCTTCGTCTGCAGTTCATTTCCCATTGACATCAGTCCTCTCAGGTTTTTCTAATTATTTTAAAGTATTTCAAGTCAGATTTTCTTAAATAAACATAATTTTCTCGGTTTTAGATGACCAGATACAGTGAGGAATTATGGTGTTAGAATCCCATTTTAAATAGAATATTCCTATAAAATTGGACCTTGAAGAATAGAGTGGAAAATGTTGGATGAGTATACTATTACAAGTCTGTTTGCTTCTTACTCATTATTAAGTAACATCTTTTATTCAGCATCTGTAATTATCCCTATACCTGCTGCCTTCTATTCCCAAATTTTTCTGGAGTTCTAGGCGAGCGGCTTGCTTTCGTCACTATTGTTCAGTTGCTAAGTTGTGCCTGACTCTTTGCAACCCCATGGACTGCAGCATACCAGCCCTCCCTGTCCCTCACTATCTCCTGGAATTTGCCCAAGTTCATGTCCATTGAGTTGGTGATGCTATCCAACCATCTCATCCTCTGCCACACCCTTCTCCTTTTGCCTTCAATCTTTCCCAGCATCAGGGTCTTTTGCAGTGAGTAAGCTCTTCACATTAGGTGGCCAGAGTTAAATTAGAACTTTAGCTTCAGCATCATTCCTTCCAGTGAATATATAGGGTTGATTTTTATTAGGATAGACTGGTTTCCTCTCCTTGCAGTCCAAGGGACTCTCCAGAGTCTTCTCCAGCACCACAATTTGAAAGCATCAATTCTTCAGCGCTCAGCCTTCTTTATGGTCCAACTCTCACTTCTATACATGACTACTGGAAAGACCTTAGCTTTGACTGTACTTCCCTATGTAAATTTGACCTTCCTTTGTTTGGCCAGAAACATAACAATTCCTGTATTCATTGTGTGTCTTCACTTTTTGTGGAGTATATGTTCATTAAAGATGTTTGTTTTTGTTTGTCCACTTTTGGGGGGAGGGTCAGAAAGGTCTTTTACTCAGCATCGTGACATCCATGATCTAAGGGTATCCTTCTTAAAGCAAATCACTCCTACTTGCCTAAATTTAAAAAGTTACTGCCGTTGAAATTACGTGGAAATCCACGCTGGACTTATTCTGGACTTCGGATCCTGCGTGGTTTGATCTTAGATTCTGCCTCTCTTGCCTCTTTTCACACAGCACCTCTCTTTATGACATTCCAGCCACTGTCTTTTCTCCCCTTGAAATATACCAAGTCTTTCTCACTGTGACCTTTAACTGGAAACTTTTACGTTTTGACTACGTTTACCCATTTTTTCCCCACCTTCCCTGCCTTTGGCAACCATTAGTCTGTTCTCTAAATATATAGGTTTGGTTTTTTTAAAAAATATTTGGCTGCACCAGGTCTTAGTTGCAGTGTGCAGAATCTTCGATCTTTGTTTTGGCACCTGGGATCCTTTAGCTGTGGCATGCAGACTCCCAGCTGCACCGTGTGGGACCTAGTCCCTTGACCATAGCAAGGGATCTTTGCCACCGGACCACCAGGGAAGTCCCTATCGTGACTCAGTTGCAGTGAATATGGTGGCACAGCTATCTCTTTGAGGTAGAGTTTTCATTTTCTTCAGATAAATACCTAAAAGTGTAATTACTGGATCATAATGGGAGTTCTGTTTTTCTCTTTTTTCTCCATTATATTTTATTACCTGATATTGGATATAGTTCCCTGTGCTATACAGTAGGACCTTGTTGTTTATCTATTCTGTATATAATTGTTTGCATCTGCTAATTCCGAACTCCCATCCATGCCTCCCTCATTCCTCTCCACCTTGGCAACCATAATTTTGATCTCTATGTGTCTGTTTCTGCTTGGTAAATAAGTTCCTTTGTGTTATATTTTAGATTCCACATGTAAGTGATATCATGTATTTGTCTTTGTCTGATTTCATTTAGTATGATCTTCTCTAGGTCCATC
The DNA here is from genome assembly GCF_042477335.2 of Ovis canadensis. Classification (NCBI taxonomy): domain Eukaryota; kingdom Metazoa; phylum Chordata; class Mammalia; order Artiodactyla; family Bovidae; genus Ovis; species Ovis canadensis. Next base: position 61,853,507 of record NC_091257.1, on the reverse strand, counting down.
CACGTTCCAGCAAATGGCATTATTTCATGCCTTTCTTATGGCTGAGTAATTTCCATTATTATATGGACCATATCTTCTTTATCCATTCATCTGTTGGTGGACACTTAGGTTGCTTTCGTGTCTTGGCTACTGTAAAATAGTGCTACTCTATGAACATAGGGGTGCGTGTATCTTTTTGAGTTAGAGTTTTCTCCAAATAAATGCCCAAGAGTGCAATTGCTGATGGTAATTGTATTTTTAAGTTTTCTGAGGAACCTCCCTACTGTTTTCCATAGTGGCTTCATCAATTTACATTCCCACCAACAGTGTAGGAGTGTTCCTTTGTCTTTACACACTCTCCAGCATTTCAGAGACTCAGAACAGCCAACTCAGTATTGAAAGAGAGGAACAAAATCAGGGCCTGATACTACCCAACTTCAAGATTTATTTTAAAGGTATAGTACTTAAAACAGTGTGGTATTGGTGAAGTAACAGTCAGTTACATAGATTAGTGGAACAGAATAGAGAGTTAATTTTGGTTAAAGGCATAGGTTTGTGTTTAGGCTCATTTTTGTATGTGTGGATGTCCAGTTGTACAGCAACGCTTGGTGAACAGACGGCTTCATTGCATTGCGTTTGCTGCTTTGTCAGAAATGAGCTAACTCTGACACTTAACAGCTGGTAGGTCTGTTTCTGGGCTCTCTCTTCTGTTCTAAGTCTGTGTGGCTTGGATAGCTAGATCTCAGAAATCTTGGTTTTAACTTCACATCTGTTTTCCTGAAATGTAGCACTGGTTAATTTTTTAATCTTGAATTTAATCGTTTCTAGGAATTAAGTGACATCACTTTTAGAATTTCTGCTACCAGTCTCTACTATATTCTCCTGTTATATAATAGTTATATTTGCTATTTATTTTAGTATTTGTAACTGTTAACTTTGTTATTATATATTTTCTGTATTTCTGAGTAAAGTGTTTTTAACTTTACCTGTGTGTATTTTGAAAACATCTTATAAGTTGAATTACGTGTCAACTGTACCTGTTTGTATTCCTTTGTTTGACTCAGGGATTGTAATATGCATCCAGGGATTGTAGTATGCATCCATGATTTAATATACTTCCCCTTGAATTAATATAATAAGTACCACTTAACATAAAATGTGAGAATTTACAATGATATAACTGCTTACTACCTCTCCCCTCATGTGTATTATTCTTGTCATCCATATTGTGCCTCTACATATGTTTAAATCTGATGATACCTAACAGTTATTTTTATGTTTGTTTAAACAATCAGTTATCTTTTCAAGACTTAAGAAATTTTATATTTTCCCACATTTACCATTTTGTAGTGTTACTTAATCTAGAAGTAATGTCTCTCTGGATTCTCACCGCATATATTTTGGACCATTTATGTCATATATGATATTATAATTAGTAGTGCCATGTATATGTCAAATTTCCTTTGCTAGTTTTATGTTATTTTCTGTCAAGGACTAGAGTTTATACATTTAAAAATACTTCATTGTGTTTAGCACAGTGGGTATTTGTATAATCTGACAAGTTGTATTATTATGGTTCACCATTAGATGTCACTTTTACCAGTAAATTCCTCATCATAATGTTACTGGATCTGGAAACTTGACGTACCTGTACTAGTGCACTTAAACTGAGAAGCTTCTGTATGTTTTAAAGTTACAACTTTTTAGAAAAAGACACATTTGTAAATCATAATTATAATTTTAAAAATCTTCTAGTTTCATATTTTAGTCTATACTGCATCAACGAATTATCCTGAAGTTTTCTTTAAAATTTGAATGTTGTCATTACTGTTTTGATTCAGAACTGATTTTGTAATTCTGAAAAGAACTCTTATTTCAGGAGCCTAGCTGGTCCTAGATTCACCAGAAGTGAGTCTCTGTTAAGCTTTGGCAACTGCTAGCTCTCTTTGGGTTTTTGGAGAAGGAGGGAGAACCGACTTAGTCGTGAAAAGAAGTGTGGAGACGGGGAAAGGGGTTTGTGAGGCTCTGCTGACTCCCCGGAGCACAGGGAAGTGCGGAGGAGGAGTGCTCCTTCCGGGTAAAGGATCAGGCCAGGGAGAGTTCAGCCATCCCCAGAGCTTTTTGCTTGTCTGTCTTATGCCTTTGGGCCTCAGCATCTCTTGGCATCGTACCCTGTGTGCCTTAGGGCTCAGGCATTTCCTTGCCCAGCAGGTCTGTGCCCGTGCCCAGTGGGGAGTTCAGACGTGTGGCCTCTTCATATTGTACCATCGCTCAGCAGACATTGAGGCTGCAACTCTGTTTTTTCCCCCTAGTCTTGCCAGGATGTAGCCAGTGGCCGTTTGCCTCAGTCTGTTCAGAATATAGAAAGCTGAATAAATTAACAATGTTGATTCCTTATAACTTAATGAATGGCCAGCACCTGAACCTTTCTGATAAATGTGGGTCCTTTCATGTCATCCACTGATATACCAACTGCCACCCTTTGACACCTCAGTCAGAAACAACTGTTCTGTACTTTCTGTGTGTGGTCTTATTTTTCTTTAAAGGAATGTTGTTTTTATCTATCAGTATGTCTATATTGAATAAAGATATTCACTCTTTGCGACCCCACGGACTGTAGCCCACCAGGTTCCTCTGTCCGTGGAATTTTCCAGGCAAGAATACTGGGCTAGATTGGCATTTCCTTCTTCAGGGTATCTTCCAACCCAGGGATCAAACCTGGGTTTCCTGCATTGCAGGCGGAGTCTTTACCATCTGAGCCAGCACGGAAGCCTCTTTCATGATGAAGTACCTAATAATTTGGACATTTAGTTTCTATTTTGCATTGATCTGTCAAATTACACACAATGTAATATCAAAAAATGAAATTTTATGTAGTAATATTTTTGCTTTATAATACATTTTATATGTGTATTTCTTTGGCATATTGATATAAGATGACTGCTTCTCCTTCTTGGGCAGACCTTTTTGACTGTTGGTCTTTTAGTGTCATTCTTTGTGAAGTAATAAAGTGAACATTTTTATGGAGTAATTGGTGATGTGGATGGTAGGAAATAAAAAGTTGGCTATACTATATAGTGAGGTGCTGAGTGTTAACTCACTTGTATTAATGATAATTGATTTGGTAATCTGTGCTTTTCCCTTATGTTTCCATATATTGCTACAGCTAAAGGAGTAAACAGGTCATGGCACGCTTAACAAAAAGACGGCAGGCGGACACAAAAGCTATCCAGCATCTTTGGGCAGCCATTGAGATTATACGGAATCAGAAGCAAATTGCCAACATTGACCGTATTACAAAGTAAGTCATTTTATACAGACAGATCGCTCAAATTTTACATGGAATTTTGGGAGAAAAGGTCCAAGAATCATTTGCTTATTTATTATGTTAGTCAACATGTATTACAAAGTACTAGTCACTTTTTGCCTTGTAGGATTGTGAAGTTGTTAGGAAAATACTGAAACATGCAGAAGCACCTTGTGTTTAGAGGGTATATAGAATACCAATGTGTACTACTTCCAGTGGTACACTAATACATTGTTAGTTACCACAATTTTTTTAACTCTTGAAAGCCAGTCTTTATTTAAGTCTTTTATCAAAAGGCATTTGGTTAATTACTTTCTTTTATGTAAACCATCTAAAAGTCTACTGGTCATTGTTTATTTTAATGTGTGAATAATATATGCTACCATATAATGTGGTGTAGGTATAGTACTTATTAGTTTGTAGTACACTAACCAGAATTTTCAACAATTTCATTCTATATTTTTAAGTTGCAGATAGTATATCTTCAGCTGAAAGAAGGAAGTTCTTTATTTTATTTTCCATTGCTATTTATCTTGATGGTCCAAGATTCAGAGTAGCAAAAAATCCGACTCCTGTATGAATGCTCTGTTTACATGTTATGTACTAATTATAAGGGAATCTGCAAATAGAAATTGATTTTGTTTTGCTTTGTATTTTTAAAGGAATACAATTAAATTAATCTTTTTAAAATGTTTGAAATTTTTAGAATAATTTAGATAGAATTTCTTTATACTTATTCTCTGACACATCCTTTAAACGCTAACTATGAAAATGGAAAACAGATAATTTACAAAAGCTCATTTAAATAAGTGGTTATTTTTGTCCTTGTTAATAGGCAACAAAGTTAAGTAATATATGTTTATATTTTTGTCACTTAGTCATATTCTAGTGAAGAGGTTTATAAAGGTGATTTAAGAGGGAAAGGCCAGGAGAAAGAAAGATGGTGTTGCATGTTGCTTTAACTCTGTATCATGTTCTTTGGATGTTTTAAAGTTGCCCATGTACAACTTGCTCCTATAGGTGACTCGAAGGGGAAGAAATAGGTAACAGCTGTGTGGAAAATAAGGATAAAATAATAGTATATAATAATTAAGTTACCTTTAATATTGGTGATATTGGAATAAAATATTTTTAAAAACCTCTATTTTCCTATGGTTGGGATTTTGAAAAAAGCCAACATAGTTTGTTTATATCAAAACTTACAGATGAATGGTGGAAATAAGATACTGTTCTTTGGATTTAATTTTTAAAATTCATTTAATCTTGACTGAACTATTTCAACTTACAGGCTGTTACTTCTTATTAATCCATGGCATCTTTCTCTAAAGCTCTAGGGACATTCTCTAGGAACCTGTGGGAATCTCCAGGTGAGGTGTTCAGAGTTTGTCTGACAAGGTTGCTGACGTGTGTCAGAGTACTCTTTGGATGACCAGCTTGTGTGTACTTACTATATACGTGTTACATTGTGAGACTCACAGAGGCTATTGACAGCATTGCACCCTTCTTCTCGGTATGCACAATGGACTGGGTATAAACATTCTCTCTTCTCCTTTCCTTATCAGTACAGCCTTAAGGGTGCCAAGGTTTATTTTCCTTCATGTCCAAAGGTTCGTCCATAGGTCTTAAGATAGCTAAGAATAAATCCATTTATCTGTCAGTTAGTCATTGTTGTATCAGTCTTATCTAAAGAAAATCAGAGGATGTGTGTTTGAGAGGTTTCTGGTGTTCCTTCTGCCTCGTATGAGTATGCCGTGTCTCTTTTTAGTACGGGATGCATTCATAGCATCTAGTACTTTCATAACACTAGTCACATGTAATTATTTCCCTGCGAGACTGTCAGCACCAGAAAGGAGCTGTCTAGATAACTGCCTAGCCCAGTGGTGTGGCTTCTCAGCAGTGTTAATTTCCTTGCTTGTAACCCTTGCCAAGGTAAGGTAGGAAGAGGCATTGGACCGTGACAGGAAGTCAGATCTTTTGCTTTAGAACCTAATCATCTTATTCTGTTTTCTAAGTAGGTAAATACTTCTCAAACTTTAATGTTAAGTCAAGGTACTCAGTTACAACTAAGTCTGAGCGCAGAAGCGTCTTTCCATCTTTATCAAATATCTTAAGCTACTGAAGGCTTTAGTGGAGTTACTATGAAGAATGTATATGTAGTCATTAAGTTTCATCCTGTATTTGACTGGTGAGCGACTCCCTAAGATAAAAGTTGCACAGTTTCAGTCACATATTAAAAGTTTTGGGCTTTGGGGTCATGACCCTTTATGCTTTGAAGTCTGACAATCCTAAACATTAATGTAGTTTACCTCTCGCTGTATAATATTTCAGTTCTGCTTTTTTTTTATTTGAAATGTCTTTTTAAAGATATTTTAAATTTATGTTTCTCATTCATTTTTTAAAAAATAATAGCGATTTTGTTTATTTTTTGGTCACTTCACATGGCATGTGGAATGTGGGTTTTTAGTTCCCCAACCAAGGATAGAAGCTGCCACTGCTGCAGAGGAAGCCCAGAGTCTTACTGGGGCTGCCAGGAAGTCCCTCTCATTCATCTTTTTTTGTTTTTGTTTTTTCTTTGCAATTTATTTATATAAGGACTTGGTTCATTTACTCTGGCTTCTTATAGTCTGCCTTTGCGATTGCATCCCTGTGGTGTGCCTTATCCTTTGCATCTCATGGAGGCTACTAGAGATCTTTTCAAGAAAATTAGAGATACCAAGGGAACATTTCATGTAAAGATGGGCACAATAAAGGACAGAAATGGTATGAACCTAACAAAAGCAGAAGATATTGAAAAGAGGTGGCAAGAATACACAGAAGAACTATACAAAAAAGATCTTCATAACTCAGATAACCAAGATGATGTGATCACTCATCTAGAGCCAGACATCCTGGAATGCAAAGTCAAGTGGGCCTTAGGAAGCATCACTACGAACAACGGTAGTGGAAGTGATGAAATGCCAGTTGAGCTATTTCAAATCCTAAAAGACGATGCTGTGAAAGTGCTGGCACTTATTATGCCAGCAAATTTGGAAAACTCAGCAGTGGCCACAGAACTGGAAAAAGTCAGTTTTCATTCCAGTCCCAAAGAAAGGCAATGCCAAAGAACATTCAAACTACCGCACAATTGTACTCACCTCACACGCTAACAAAGTAATGCTCAAACTTCTCTGAGACAGTACGTGAACTGTGAAATTCCAGATGTTCAAGCTGGATTCATAAAAGCCAGAGGAACCAGAGATCAAATTGCCAGCAATCCATTGGATCATCGAATAAGCAAGAGAGTTCCAGAAAAACATCTACTTCTGCTTTATTGACCACGCCAAAGCATTTGACTGTGTGAATCACAGCAAACTAGAAAATTCTTCAAGAGATGGGAATACCAGACCACCTGACCTGCCTCCTGAGAAATCTGTATGCAGGTCAAGAAGCAACAGTCAGAACCTGACATGGAACAACAGACTAGTTCCAAATCGGGAAAGGAGTACGTCAAGGCTGTATATTGTCACTCTGCTTATTTAACTTATATGCAGAGCACATCATGTGAAATGCTGGGCTGGGTGATGCACAAGCTGGGATCAAGATTGCTGGGAGAAATATCAATAACCTCAGATATGCGGATGACACCACCCTTAAGGCAGAAAGTGAAGAAGAACTTCACTTTCTTGATGAGCCTCTTGATGCAAGTGAAAGAGAGGGAAAAAGTTGGCTTAAAACTCAACATTCAGAAAACTAAGATCATGGCATCTGGTCGCATCACTTCATGGCAAATAGATAAGGAAACAGTGGAAATAGTGAGAGACTTTATTTTGGGGGGGCTCCAAAATCACTGCAGATGGTGACTGCAGCCATGAAATGAAAAGACGCTTGTTCTTTGGAAGAAAAGCTATGACCAACCTAGATAGCATATTAAAAATCAGAGACATCACTTTGCCAACAAAGGTCCCTCTAGTCAAAGCTGTGGTTTTTCTAGTAGTCATGTATGGATGTGAGAGTTGGACCATAAAGAAAGCTGAGCAGCGAAGAATTGATCCTTTCAAACTGTGGTGTTGGAGAAGACTCTTGAGAGTCCCTTGGACTGCAAGGAGATCCAACCAGTCAATCCTAAAGGAAATCAGCCCTGAATATTCACCGGAAGGACTGATGCTGAAGCTCCAATACCTTGGCCACTTGATGCGAAGAACTGATTCATTGGAAAAGACTCTGATGCTGGGAAAGATTGAAAGCAGGAGAAAGGGATGACAGAGCGTGAGGTGGTTGGATGGCATCACTGACTTGATGGACATGAGTTTGAGCAAGCCCTGGGAGTTGGTAACAGACAGGGAAGCCTGGTGTGCTGCAGTCCATGGGGTTGCAAAGAGTCGGATACGACTGAGTGACTGAACTCAGCTGAGTAGTGAATCCTAGCAGCGTGAGACTTCTTCCTAGGTGGTAATGTATTTCATTTGGCAAGGTTAGTACTAAGCCTGTTGTACAGTGAGTAGATTCAGTAATTCATTAAGGATTGTGAAATAGTGATAATCTATCAAATAGTTTATCTTTCTTTTTCAACTGAAACACTTCCGTAAGAACATAAGCTTCCTACTATGTAGGGTGTGGTTACCATGTGGTATGGCTCACATCGAAAGGGAAGAACAACTGATTCTTTTAACTAGTGGTTTTCAAAATAACATCCTCCAGTGGCAACCAAGTAGTTCTTCCTGGTGTATTTCAGCCCGTTTCTGTTATAATCCCTATTGATGCTTAACTTCCCTTCTTTGACCAGTTGGAGCCTCTTCATGTTGTCTTGTGAAGTTCCTCTCTGCTTTCTGATACGACAGGTTTTTTTCGGGCTCATCTAGGATACACCTTGCCCCAAGCCTGGATCCACTGATTTCTCCAGGGGACGCTGGTTTCTTGCAGTTAGAAATTGTGTCTCAAGAGCATTTTCTGGCCCTCAGTGTGCTTGTTGCTACCAGGTTGGTCTCTCTATCTAGGCCTTTAAGTGGACCAGTTAGGAAATACATATAGTTGTAATGAATTCATACTGATATTTTCCCCTTGAATTTATGGCTACTGGTTTTTACTGAGCTATCTAAAATCTTTCCCTTCTTTCTAACACAGTAAGAGTCATGATTCTTAAGGACACTGTGGGTGGTGCATTTTAGATGTCATATAGTTAACTCAGTCGTTCCATCCAGCTATGTCCCAAGCTGTTTGAGAATACCGTCACTGGTGCTGGAACTGACAGCACATCTCATGGAAACCAGACAAGCTGTTTTACCCTCTCTGAACAATTGTACTGCTTCTAAACTGTCATAGAATGTACCAATTACATATCATACTTGGTACTTAGAGCTGGCGTTTAGTCTTAGTTCTCCAAGTGTTTGTTTCGTGCTTACCACTGACATCTGAAGTTCATTCTCTAGTAGTCTTTAAAGAGAAATTTTTCGCTTCCCCACTCTGCAGTTTTATTGAGATACAATTGGCATTGATCCATGTTGTTACAAAATGATGGAACTGCCTTCTTTTTATGACTGAGTAATATTCCATTGCACATGTATACCATGTTTTATTGATCCATTTGTCTCTTGATGGACCCTTAGGTTGTTCCCGTGTCTTGGTTGTTGTAAATAATGCTGCTGAGAACACGAGGGTACAGAAATCTCAAGATAGTGATTTCATTTTCTTCTGATAAGTACTCAGGAGTGGGATTGCTGGATCATATGGTAACTTCTGCTTTTAATTGTTTTAGGAAGCTTGTTACTGTTTTTCATGGTGGCAGCACCATCTAGTAGATTCATAATCAAGAATTCCTAGGGTCAGAGTTTTGAGTTCTTGCATGTTAGTAACAGTTGGTCTGCAGCCTTTTTACTTGAAAGTGAATCTGGCTGGATATAAAATCTTTAGCTTTTTTCTTCTTTCTTTGAAGTTCTTATATATGGCTTAAGGCATCGTTGTCAGCAAATCAGATGACAACTTGATTTTCTTTCTGCTGTGACTGTCCTTTTGCCTAGATTCACAGACTTTTTCTTTGAAGTCTATTAATTTGACTGTGTCGGTGTTGGTCATTCTGGGTTGTTTTGTTGGGTATACAGTGTCCCTTTAAAAATGTATTTTGAATATTGCAAATTTTAATTCAAAAATTGTACAACTGACCCTTGAACAGCCTGGATTGGACTGTACAGGTTCGCTTCTCCCATGTGCCATAGGGCTGCATGCTTCAGGGTTGCCTGACTCCAGGTGTGGAGCTGCACACAGAGGGCTGACTGTAAACAGGGACGCAGATCTTTGACTGCACTGGCTGTGGTGGGCTCTGACCCCTATAGGTTCAAGGGTCAATTGTATATATATATATCATTGGTGGACTTTTAGTATCTTATTTACTTGTTGTTTTGGGGGGCTTTTTCTTATACTCTGTTGGTTTCTTTTCCTGTCTTCTATATTTGTAATTTTCAGCTTGGGCAGTTGTGAATAAAGCTGCTATATAGTTTTTTTTTTTTTTTCATATTTTCTTTCTTTATGACTTACTACATTTTTTGCTACATTTTTTGACTCGTGTGCCTTCTAGTTTGGACTTCTTCTGAAGTGAATTTTTTCATTTACTTCTCATGTTTACATCATTTCTGAGTTTTCTAATTCTGACATATCTTTCCTGTATCTTATTACTTTTCTTATGTCTTTTCGTGTGCTTAAATAGTAGTTATAGTCTCATCTGTGTTGTGGGCACGTGTCTTGGGCATGCTTCCACTTTAGGGATGTTCTGCTCCTTTAGCCATAGTCCTGTCATGTGAAATCACTTTTCCTGAACTTGTGTCAAGGGAAGGTGGTTGCAAACAGTTTTTGGAGGTATGGCTCTAAAGCATCTTCTGTCATTTTTATCAAGTGCTAAAAATAATGCTTCACATTTACCATGATCTCCTGCTTCTGTACCTTTTGCCAGAACCACAATTTCTTTTGTGCCCATTGTCCTTAGGTTGGAGATCTTGTATGACCAGACTTCAGTAGGGTTTGATACTTTTATTGCTAGCAGTTTCTCTACACTGTAGAGTTCTGTACCAAAAGAGAGCTTTGGCTGATTAATTGTGAGTGTTCACAGGTTTCTCTGCTCTAGCCCCATAAGAACTTTACCATGAGCTCGTGAATTACCATCAGTTACCTGCAAATGGAAGTGTGTAAACCCTGTCCATTGTGAACTGCTGTTCTCGATTTGGCCCGCTTTGCTCTCCAGTGACTGCTTGTTAGCTGCTTTATCCTCCTGTTCTCAGTGCTGTGTCATGTCCCTCTGCCTCCTCCTGCACAGGTGTCAGTACCAACTGCAGTTGCAGCCTTTGGAGGCTTGTCCAGAGCTACTGGACTTTGGGATTCATGAGAATTCTCGTCAATTGTTTATATTTTCCAAAGGTTGGGTGTCAACTTGTTTTTTGCTAACGCTTCTTGTGACTTTGTTGAGGAGGTTGGGAGACATTAAAACCATGTTACTTCTTGCCATCTTCCCAGCTCACAGCATCGAGTCATTTTTCTAAAAAGAAAAATAATTGCTAAAGGCACTGGGTATTTTCTGAAGTCCTAAAGCAGAGCTGAAAGCAGTAAAAATTCCTTCTAGCAGAGGCAGATTCAAGGAGCATTTTTCATTTTTGTATATGACACTAGAACGTACAGAATCTACAGCAGTATCATCTTCAAAATATCATTAAAATATTACATTCGTGTTGAAATTTGAAAAGAAATTTTATGAGTAGAAGTTTCAGATCCTCAAAGTTAATTGAACAAATAGGGACTAATAACAACTTCTATAACAAAGTAGGATTTTTTTATGTTGCAAATGTTTCTTCTTGTCATCTGATGATGTCTAACTTCAGGGTTCATGGCAGTAGCCTTTTGTTAGTTGTCGGTACACCTCCCTTGGAAAGAGTCCTGAGTCTTTTTAATACTACCTTTTACTTTCTTTTTTTCTAATTGCTAGTTTTCTATTCAGATAAGTAGAAAAGGTACTCTAAATTACAGAGCCACTGTTGAAATTTATGCGCTTCCCTGATAGCTCAGTTGGTAAAGAATCTGCCTGCAGTACAGGAGACCCTGGTTTGATTCCTGGGTTGGAAAGATTAGCTGGAGAAGGGATAGGCTACCCACTCCACTATTCTTGGGCCTCCCTTGTGGCTCAGCTGGTAAAGAATCTACCTGCAAGACCTGGGTTCAATCCCTGGGCTGGGAAGGTCCCCTGGAGAAAGGAAGGGCTACCCACTCCAGTAATCTGGCCTGAAGAATTCCATGCACTGTATAGACCATGGGGTCGCAAAAAGCCAGGCACAACTGAGTGACTTTTACTTTCACTTTTCACTTTATTGAATATTTCAAGTATTTAAAAAATATCACTAAGAGAAACTTCTTTGAAAATTTCTGTAATTTGGGGATAGAAGTTTTTGTGTTTCTTTGTTTGTTTTAATTAAAAAAAATTTTTTGTTTTGGTTGCACTGGATCTTTGCTCCTTTGAGGGCTTTCAGTAGTTGTGGAGAGCAGAGGCTACTTTACCTGGCCTTCTTGCTGCAGTATCTTCTCTTGTTGTAAAACATGGACTCTAGAGCTTACAGGCTTCAGTACCTGTGGTTCCTGGGCTCTATAGCACAGGCTCAGTAGTTGTGGCACACAGGCTTAGTTGCTTGATGGCATGTGGGATCTTCCTGGATGAGGAATTGAACCCGTGTCTCTTCCATTAGCAGGTAGATTCTTTACCACTGAACCACCAGGGAGTCCTGGGGATGGAAAGTATTTTTACAGAATGAATCAAATCTGAAATCAAAATACATGTATAGGGTGAAGTTTGATTGTTTAATAGTTAACTTATGCCTCTGATTTAAAAGCTCATGTTTATAAATATGATTTAATAATGGTATAAACTTCCATACGTGTTCTTACTTGAAAAGTAAATAAGCACAAATAAATTTTGGCCTCTCCACAAAAACACTTTATGTTTTTAGAAGATGAAAGATGTTTTGTGATGTTTAATCATAAGATGAAAACAAATGAGTTGTTTATCTTAAAAAAGAATTACATGAGTCAGTTTAGATGAACATAAGCATAGGCAAGAGTAGCTATAATGCTAAATTATAAGTAGTACATATGAATTCATCAGTTTTATGAAATTTGGCTAGGTGTCGTGAAATTAAAGCTGTGAAATATTTGATTGCAGCACTTATATAAAACAATTGTTTATAAAATATTTTTGTGTTTGTACTAGTCATGATGTTTTTAGCCCTTGTTTTTACAGTTTTTAAATAAATAAGCAAAGAGATAAAGAAGCATATGACACCAAAACCAGTAACAGAAATGAAATTTAAACTTTGAATCCCTAAGATTTCCAATATGATTCATAATCATTGCCTTGTTATTTTTTAAAATGTCTCCTATATTTTAATATCCAATAAAAATAAGTTACATGTCATTTTTTCCTCTTTAATCCAAATTATTCATCTAATTTAGATGATTATAATACAACATTAGACTTTCATAAGTATTCTAAGTAATAGTTATAAAGACATATTTTTGAAAGAAGTATGGGTTTTATTATAGTCTCTGCCAGTATTATTGACTAACATTATTGGTATCATTGGGAGAGATCAAATTATTTTTTGTTGTCTTGGAAAAAGCAGTTGAAATTTCATTTCCTTTCTGTCTTGAGCAACTTTGATTTTGTGTTTCTAGAGGTGACCACATTTGTGACTAACATGATTATTAGACTGACATTGGATTGGTTGACTTAGTCCCATTCAAGTTAATGTTTCAGGTTAGGGCGTCAATTAATTACGTGTATTGCTTACTTTAGGGTCAAACCCCAATTAGAAAATGTGACCTCTGACCTCTTGTGACATGTTTGGCATTGAAATTTGAGTTCTCCTGGAGTTCTTCTTGTCACTACAGACAGACATAAATCCAGACTGTAAGTCTTCTTCATGTGTAGGTTGCCTTTGAAGTTGCAACTAGGTACCCATTAATTATTTATTTATTTACTATAGTTCAGTTTTATGAAACCCATGATTTCTAGAAACTATTTGTCTTATCCCTGTCAATTTCTGTTCCCTCAGTAGACTTATTGTAGGATAGGAAAGTGGCCATTGCTGAAGTTATGATAAAGTTAATTTTAAAAAACTTAACAGTTAATGTTATGTTGTATATGTACTCCCAAGAATTCTTCAGTCTCGTAACTACATTCTCATTTCAATCTGTGTTGATTTACTCTTTCTTACATACCGTCTTGTGGTAGCAGGTTGACAGGTACAGTTTACCACTGTTACCGTTGTTACTTTATATAACAGCCTTACAGAAGAGTTGCTGGTTCTGAAGAGCCTTGGCCACAGTCCCACGGTGAGTCTTGCCCAGCGTGCCACATTCTTGGGGCGTGCACTTTGGCTGGGATTGCTGTCCACTTGCTTTCATATGTTTTGTGTTTCTCTGTGGTTCTGTGATGGAACCATACAGGCCAGGCACAGAAAAGTACCATTAAAGAGTAAAAGAATATGGGGCGGGAGGAGGTGGGGGTTGGGATGGGGGGACACATGTGGCTGATTCAAAACCACCTCAATATTATAAAGTAATTAGCCTCTAATTAAAAAATAATAAAAGAGTAGTACCAAATAATGGAAAAGGTATCCAAGACAGAATGCACCTCTGCCCCATGTGAGTGGAATGTTTAATTAATAGTATGACAGGCCTTTCCTGGGAGAGATTGAAGGCAAAAGGAGAAGGGGACGGCAGAGGATGAGATGGTTAGATAGCATCATTGACTCAATGGACATGAATTCTGAGCAAACTCCAGGAGATAGTTAAGGGCAGGGGAGCCTGGCCTGTTGTAGTCCATGGGGTCAAAAAAGAGTTGGACATGACTTAGGGACTGAACAACAATGACAGGCCTTAATTGAAGGGGGAGGAGGTAGTGCTGGGTCACTGAGAGAGAATCTAGAAGGCCTTAGGAAAATATGGGATTAATTGAGCCTTGCAAGTCGAGTGGGACTTGGTGAGGCAGAAAGGGGAGTCGAAACAGAGGGACTGTAGAGTCTTAGGGAATGAAAAGTCCAAAAGGCCAAACTAGGAAGACCTCTAATGCCAGCACTGAGATTTTTGTTCTGTGGCTAGAGGGGATGAGAAATGTGTTTGGAGTACCCTAGACTGGGTAGATTGAATGGTCCTGTAAAATGTCTGTCTTCTTTACCTGGCCTGGTTTTTAACCTGTGTAATTTCCTGCCTGTGCAGTGGCAGCTGGTTCCTAATTGGGTTTCTGGCCTCCTCCTGGTCTTGCTGGTCTGTTTCTTCTTTCCATCGCTGGTGTCAGAGATGTTTTTCAAAAACACCATCTTATCAGATGTTCCACAATTGAAAGTCTTCTGTTGCCCATGCTTTCCCAGTCCTTGTGCAGGGTGTCAGTACCTGACCTTCCTCATCTGCATCACCTCCCGCTGCTTCCCGCTTAGATGGGCCTGTATTCCTGGGCGCTGGAGGATCTGTTATGTTCTGTGCTCTCCCGGATTAGACTTCTGGTTCAAGGTGGCAGAGCAGAAGGACGTGCACTCGTCTCCTCCCGCGAGAGCACCAAAATCACAGCTAGCTATTGAACAGCCGTCAACAGGAGGACACTGGAACCTGGGTGCTTCCCAGCCTGCGCACCTGACAGAGGGACTGGGAATCCCAGTCTGACCTTGAAGCCCAGCAGGATGTGATTACAAGACTTCCACAGGACTGGGGGTAACAGAGACTCCAGACTTGGAGGGCAAAAAAAAGACCTATGTGCACCAAGACTCATGAGGAAGGGAGCAGTGAATCTACAGAAACTGAACCAAAACTGCTAGTGTTGGAGGGTCTCCTGTGGAGGTGTGGGTCTGCAGGGGCTGACTGCAGGACTGGGGAACCGGCAGCAGCTGTCCGGGAAGGTCCCCTTTGGTATAAACACTCCTAACTTGACCATGCAGCCTGTAGGGCTGGGTTGCCTCAGACCAAAAAACTACCCAGAAGGGAGTGCAGCACCACCTATCAGCAGATAATTGGATTAAAGCTTTATGAGCAAGGCCCTGCCTACCAGTTCAGTTCAATCACTCAGTTGTATCCGACTCTTTGTGACCCTGTGGACTGCAGCACACCAGGCTTCCCTGTCAATCTCAAACTCATATCCATTGAGTTGGTGATGCCATCCAACCATCTCATCCTCTGTCGTCCCCTTTTCCTCCCACCTTCAATCTTTTCCAGCATCATGGTCTTTTCCAAAGAGTTAGTTCTTCCCATCAGGTGGCCAAAGTATTGGAGTTTCAGCATCAGTCCTTCCAATGAATATTCAGGGCTGATTTCCTTTAGGATTGACTGGTTTGATCTCCTTGCAGTCCAAGGGAATCTCAAGAGTCTTCTCCAACACCATAGTTCAAAAGCATCAATTCTTCAGCACTCAGCTTTCTTTATAGCCCACCAGAGCAAGACCCATTTTTTCCCGTCACCAGGGATTTTTTCCCATCACCCATTTTTTCCCATCAGGAAGCTTACACAAGCCTCATAGCCTCCTCCATCAGTGGACAGACAGAAGAAGCAAGAACCACAATCCCACAGCAACTAAAAACCAAATTACAGAAAGTTAATCATCGTGAAAGAGCAGACAGTTAGGTCCCAGATGAAGGGACAAAATAAAACCCCAGAAAAACAACTAAATGAGATGGAGATAGGCAACCTTCCAGAAAAAGAATTCAGAATAATGATAGTGAAGATGATCCAGGATCTCTGGAAAAGAATGGAGGCAAAGATTGAGAAGATGCAAGAAGTGTTTACCAAAGACCTATAAGAACTAAAGAACAAACAAGCAGATGAATAATATACTGGAATGAATTCATAACAGGATAACTGAGGTAGAAGAAGGGATAAATGACCTGAGGCCAGAATGGTGGGAATCACTGCTGCAGGACAGAATATAGAAAAAAGAATGAAAAGAGATGAAGACAGCCTAAGAGACCTCTGGGACAGCATTAAACACAGGAACATTTGCATTATAGGGGTCCCAGAAGGAGAAGAGAGAGAAAGGACCTGAGAAAATATTTGAAGAGATAATAGCGGAAAACTTCCCTAACGTGGGAAGGAAGTAATCAACCAAGTCCAGGAAGCAGAGTCCCAGAAAGAACAAAGCCAAGGGGGAACACATGGAAATCAAGCTGACAGAAATTAAAGGCAGAGATAAAATAGTAAAAGCAACAAAGGAAAAGCAACACATAACGCACTGAAGGAACGCCCGTCAGGCTGTCAGGTGATTTCTCCACAGAAACTCTACAAGCCCGAAGGGAATGGCACGACATATTTCAAGTGATAAAAGGGAAGAACCTACAGCCAAGAATACTCTACCCAGCAAGACTCTCCTTCAGATTTGATAGAGAACTCAAAAACTTTTCAGACAAGCAGAAGTTAAAAGAATTCGGCAGCACCAAAACAGGTTTTCAACAAATGCCAAAGGAACTTCTCTAGGCAGAAAACAAGGAAAAACCCTACCTATAGAAAATAAACCCAAAACAATTAAGAAAATGGTCATAGTATCATACATATCAATAATTACCTTAAATGGATTAAATGCACCAACCAAAAGACAAAGACTGGCTAAACAGGTGAAAACATGTGCACATATGCAGTTCCACTGACCACATCAGTCTGCTTGACCCCATAAATTATACATAATTATTTCATATTGTTAGGTTAATCATGTTCCCATTATGGTTTGCAATTAAAATTATCTTTTATTTTTGTCTATTCATTGTGAAAATTGATAAACATCTTTTACTGTTGTGATTATGTAACTATTATTAATACCATAGAATTGTGATTTGTCAGCAGAAAAATTATAGAAATCTATATCACCGAAACTACCATTTAATAGAAAAACCTGTAATCACTTTTAAAAATCCAGATGCATATCAGAATTATCTTGGAATTTTTTGAAAAATACGAATGCCCAGGCACTGCTTTTATTTTTGCCAGAGCTCCAGATATGTCTTATGAGCAGCCATATTTAAAAGCAGCTGGACTATGTGAGGATCTTTTACTTTCATCCAGTTTGTTTCACTTTTTCTATTTCATATTCAGTGCTTCCATTTCATTTAGTTTGTTTTCCAGTTTCTCCATCTCTTTTTGTTTAATGTTCTTTCCTAAGCCTTTATCAGTGTAGTAGAGCTTTTGTATACATATGTATAAAAAATATGCATAATACATATATTTTAGAAAACATATGAATTTTTGCCTAACTAGGAATGTATGACATTTTGATTCCACTTCTATTCATACTGTTTGACAGTATGAATTTTAAATATATTTGTGTAGGATACGATTAATACAAATTAGTTATATATAAATCTATTTAAATTATTAATGACACCATTCAAGATGCTCCTCTTCTCATTTTTTCTGCACTTGATAAAATATTTTCAGAGTAATGTTAATATATCTCACTATGATTATATATTTTTTCTTTCCCCTTCTATTTCTCCTGAATTTTGCTTTTCTTTTTATCTTTGTTTCTTTGTTAAGGTGCCTAATGGTTTATGATATCTCTCTTCTTTGTGAATGGTACCTTTTATCATTAAAAATAATCATCTTTGTTTCATATTTTAAAAAAGACCTTGTTAAGGATGTAGAAAAAGTTATAATCAGTTTTTCAAAGTTCATCAGGAAAAATTATATTACTTACAATTGTAATGGTATTTACTCTCCTGTAATCTAAATTACATCTTTTTGGGTGTTAGTTCTAAAAGGTCTTGTAGGTTTTCATAGAACCGTTCAACTTCAGCTTCTTCAGCGTTACTGGTTGGGGCATATGCTTGGATTACTGAGATAATTGAATGGTTTGCTTTGGAAATGAACAGAGATCATTCTGTCGTTTTTGAGATTGCATCCAAGTACTGCATTTCACACTCTTTTGTTGACTGTGATGGCTACTCCATTTCTTCTAAGGGATTCCTGCCCACAGTAGTAGATACAATGGTCATCTGAGTTAAATTCACCCATTCCAGTCCATCTTAGTTCGCTGATTCCTAGAATGTCGACGTTCACTCTTGCCATCTCCTGTTTGACCACTTCCAATTTGCCTTGATTCATGGACCTAACATTTGAGTTTCCTATGCAATATTGCTCTTTACAGCATCAGACCTTGCTTCTATCACTAGTCACATCCACAACTGGGTATTGTTTTTGCTTTGGCTCCATCCCTTCATTCTTTCTGGAGTTATTTCTCCACTGATCTCCAGTAGCATATTGGGCACTTACCGACCTGGGGAGTTCCCCTTTCAGTATCCTATCATTTTGCCTTTTCATACTGTTCATGGGGTTCTCAAGGCAAGAATACTAAAGTGGTTTGCCATTCTGCCAGAATAGCATATTCTAGATAGATATGCTAGATAGCATATTAAACCTAGACAGCATATTAAAAAGCAGAGACATTACTTTGCCAACAAAGGTCCATCTAGTCAGGGCTATGGTTTTTCCAGTGGTCATATATGGATGTGAGAGTTGGACTATAAAGAAAGCTGAGTGCAGAAGATTTGATGCTTTTGAACTGTGGTGTTGGAGAAGACTCTTGAGAGTCCTTGGACTGCAAGGAGATCCAACCAGTCCATCCTAAAGGAGATCAGTCCTGGGTGTTCAATAGAAGGACTGATGCTGAAGCTGAAACTCCAATACTTTGGCCACCTCATGGGAAGAGTTGACTCATTGGAAAAGACCCTGATGCTGGGAGGGATTGGGGGCAGGAGGAGAAGGGGACGACCGAGGATGAGATGGCTTGATGGCATCACCAACTTGATGGACATGAGTTTGAGTAAACTCCGGGAGTTGTTGATGGACAGGGAGGCCTGGCGTGCTGCGATTCATGGGGTTGCAAAGAGACATGACTGAGCGACTGAAGTGAACTGAATCTAAATTACAGCAATGGTTTTCATGGATCTTTGCCAACTGACGTTAAAATCATCATGGATAAGTAAAGGACAGAAGAGCTAAGATGAGTTTGGAAAGAAAGAAAGGAACCTGCCCCAAACTGGCAAGTTCATGCAGGAGAAAGGAGCAGTCATACATTTGGAGGGGTGGTAAATGGTGGCTACTTTTTTTATATAGTCTTCAGCCAGTAGGTACATGAACAAAATCAAAAGGGAGTACTGTTGAAAAAGAAAGTACTCCTCACACCCCTTTTGGGTGAACCCCTGTTCTCAGAAGTAACCTCTTTTGACAGTTCCTGGAATATACCCCTAAAACTCTTATACAGAGATCATCATTTAATGTTTTTGAGAAATTGTGCCTATACCATGATTTCTTTTCAAAGATCCATTCTCTTAGCAACTTTCAAATATGCCGTATAGTATCGTTAACCATAGTCACCATGATATCCACTATATCTCCATGAGCTAATTATCTAATAACTGAAAGTGTGTACCTTTTGACCATTGTCACGCATCTTGCCCACTCCCTCCCCGCCCTCCATGGCTGGCAGTCACCAGTCTGTTCTCTGTAGCTAATGAGTGGTTTTTTGGTTTGTTTCGTTTATCAGTAAGGTCATATGGTATTTGTCTTTCCCTGTCTGACTTATTTCATGTAGCATAATGCCTTCAAGATCCATCTATGTTGTCACAAAAGGCAAGGGTTTTTTATGGCTATGTAATATTCTAGTATATATATCTGTATCTCACATTTTCTTTATTCATCTGTCCATGAGCAGTTAGGTTGTTTCCGTATCTTGTCTATTGTAAATATCTGGGCTGTTGTACATACTGCTTCAGGGAACATGGAGGTGCAGATGTGTTTTCATTTTCTTCAGATAAATACCCAGAAATAGATCGTATGGTAGTTCTATTATAAATTTTTTGAGGAACCTCCGTGTTCTTTTCCATAGTGGCTAAGCCAGTTTATATTCCCGCTGACACTGTACACATGCTCCTTTTTCTCTGCATCCTCACCAACACTTGCTGTCTCTGGTCTTTTTGCTGACGGCCATTCTGGCGTGTGTGAAGCGACGTTTCGTTGTGAGTTTTGGTTTGCATCTCCCTGATGATTAGTGAGCTTGAGCATCTTTTCATGTGCCTGTTGACTGTGTGTATGTCTTCTTTGAAGAGTGTCCAGATTCAGGTCCTCTGCCGGGTTTCTGGTTGGGTTGATTATTTCTGTTGGTGTTTTTATATATCAAAAGCTATTTGTGCCTCTACTGCGTCATTTGCCACCCTTAGCTGGTAGGCGGCAGAGCTAACGCATCAGCCTGTGGACCACTCCGCCTTGTCTCCTCCTGCCCTCGTTTGTTATGGCATTGGGGCTGTTGCTCCCATGTCACTTCCTTTTTATCTCTCAGTTAACTGCATTGGCAGAGAAAATAGAAAATAACTCTTTACAGCTACCTAACGCCTAAACAAAAAACAGTTCTCTTCCACAAGCTGTAGACACAGAGGCCCTGCATTCTCTCTGCCACGATTTACTCCTTGCCTGAAATTCATCTCCTGAGTTTTGAAGGTTCTTCAGTGATGAGATCTTGCTTTTTTTTGTGGTTGTGCTGAGCAACCCTGGACCTTCAGAGAAGTCCTGAGTTTGCACCTTTTGAAAATCATTTGTTTTGACTACTCTGACAGATACTTAAATGACAGGGTAACTGGATACAGAATCCTTCTGTTGTACTTTTAATTCCTTGTATACCCTGGGGCACTCAGCCCTGTCTTGCAGCACAGATGTTTTTCTAGAGAGACTGAGGCCAGATTTGTCTCCCAGTATGTTTTTGTGTCTAGATATCCTAGTTTACCAGTAGAGGGTATTGGAGTTTGATTGGAGAGGAATGGAAAATGGCACAAATTCAGTTGTGGCTGTAATGTTTTATTTCCTTGAAAAATAAAATGATATGAAGCAAATATGCTGTAATGTTAACCTGAGTTTAGTACAATTGCTGAGTGCAAGAGAATCTATAAACACCATTCTCTGTGGTGCAGGGTGTGTTTGGAACAAAATTTTTTAATAAATATGCCATGTAACTATAAAT
The DNA here is from genome assembly GCF_042477335.2 of Ovis canadensis. Taxonomy (NCBI): domain Eukaryota; kingdom Metazoa; phylum Chordata; class Mammalia; order Artiodactyla; family Bovidae; genus Ovis; species Ovis canadensis. The sequence continues at coordinate 61,832,232 of NC_091257.1, read as the reverse complement.
CAGGAAGAGCTTGTATGCTTTAGTGATTCAGTTCAAAATATATTTAATTGAAGATCACATTTTTGCCTTATTGATCATAGCTTGATTGATTGATTATATGTTTTGATCAACATATAATCTATGTTGATTATATAGATTGATTATATGTTGACAATCAGCTCTGTACTTTCTGTATTTTCTTTGGTGTCATTTCCTAAGTTTTGAGTAAAAGTATTTTATATTCCAACATCCTGAAGATGATAAAATTCTAGAGTGAGAATCTGCAGAGTGGAGGTTAGTGGCAGTTGCCACAGAGGCTAGAACTAAATGGGATGTTTGACTATAAAATCTGTTAAAAGATTTATTTATGCTGGTTTGGGAGTATTTTGAACAAATGTTCCTCTAAATAGGCAAAATAGATTTAAGGTTTAAAATATTATGATAATTGAAAGAGTTCAGTATTCAGGACCGACTTCTTTCTTTTCTTTCTGTAGGGCTCTCATAAGTATGTCACAATAAAGAAAAATATTTTCTTATTTTTATTCATTTTCATTTTTCAGTACTAAGAGATTTAAACTTTGTTTTCCTCTGTATTCAGGTACATGTCTCGAGTCCACGGTATGCATCCAAAGGAGACCACTCGTCAGCTGAGCTTGGCTGTGAAAGATGGTCTCATTGTGGAGACGCTGACAGTGGGCTGCAAAGGCTCCAAAGCTGGTATCGAACAGGAAGGATATTGGTTACCAGGCGACGAAATTGTAAGTTTTTTATTTTATAAATCTGGAACATTATTTATGTATACCCCATAGAGATTGTTTTCAGAAGTTCGGTAATATTTCACAGTAAGGACTGACATTGGTAGGATGGCTCTTTTCCTTCCTCATTGTTTGGGAGAAAACTTACCTGTGCAGGGAGTCTGCTTCTCCTATCTGGGTTGCCTTGAATCTGAAAAATAAAACAAAAGAAAGCCCTTTGAATGTACACACAATTAATGGTATTCCTAAGCATTTTCTTCAGTAAATATTAGTAAAAAGAAAAAAAAAGTTTCAGTGAGGATAATGTTGATGCCGTCCAAACAGACTGAAAGGGATGTATACTTCCCTACACATACAGAAGTACCTTTTTTAAATGTAAAGATTGGTTTCATGTGTAATATGTCTGTCTGTCTTCCTTATTTGCTCTTATTTTTTCTAATACTTTAATGAAAAGTCTGTTTTTGGAACAGAAAGATTTAAAATAGGATAAACATTAATTGTTCTAAAATGAATAGATTTGATAATTAGATATATTGAGAGTGCTTTATCATGAATTCTCTAAACCCTAGAATTATAAAAATGACACAGTATCTTAAAATTGGTTCGTTTCCCCAGAACATTGTCTTCCCCTTCATGACTCCAGGCAATTGAGCCAACACAGACACTAGCTTGTCAAGTCTGAGAGCAATAAACTAACAGTACAGTTTTCTGTGGGAGACTGTTAGCTTTAACACTGTTTTTTGTCAATTTAATAAGTGCTTTTAAAGTTTCAGGAAAGAAAATTCACGTTTTTCACAAATAGTAAATATGGAATAAAAAATGTTTAATTTCTCTGGTATCATTTGATTTGTGCACTATAAATATTCTCGAAAACTTAAGTGAAAAAGTCTATATTAGACTAATTCTTCAGTTGCCATCCTTGGTGGTTTAGTTTCTAACTTGTGTCCGAGTCTTGTGACCCTGTGGACTATAGTCCACCAGGCTCCTCTGACCATGGGTGGAATTTCCCAGGCAAATACACTGGAGTGGGTTGCTATTTCCTTCTCCAGGGGATCTTCCCGACCCAGGGATTGAATCTATGTCTCCTGCATTGCAGGCAGTCTCTTTACCAACTGAATCACCAGGGAAGCGCTTTACAGAAAATTAAAGTTTTTGCCTATAAAGAAACTGGGTGCCAAGCTATAATAATGATAATGTCAAGCGATATAAATCTATCTATAGCAGACATTTAAAGGAGGGCCACTGATAATTGATAGCTTATATATTCAAAATGATCCAGATAATATGAAATTTTTAATCCACAACCACTTAGAAACATAAAGATTTACTATAGAAGGCTATATGGATAATTTCTGAGATGTCTATAGCAGCTGGCCAGTAGTAAAAGCAACTTAATCCATGAGATTTTGGTTTGTGGATCATATGTACAGTTTTTTCATAAAAGTGATTTATTTCTCCTGTTTAGATTTGTGCTTTTCCGTATGCTTTTTTCCCCCTCTTCAAGTTGAAGTTTTTTGTTCAGTGTAATTCAGCAAGCAGTTAATGAGTTATACATGACCAACCACATTAGGTTCTGTATTCTAGTTTTATGTGTACATGTCCTCACTGCATATGTTTTTGTAGCATCTCCCTTTTCTTTTTTCTAGATGAAATCTCACATGTAAGTCAAACAGCGTATACAGATTTTATTAATTCTGGTTGGTTCTTATTCACAGGCATTTTTATACCAAGTATACATGTATGATTTAAGTACAACTGAGTATAAACATTGTACCTAGTTTATGAAATAGTGAAATAAAAAGAGGTTAAGGTTTCAATCCTGTCTCAGATATTGTTTCTAGTTGTGTGAGGGAGTTTCTAACCTCTGATACTCATTCCTCAGCTGTAATATGAGCACGTTAATATTGCTTTCATTTGGTTGTTTTGAGGATTAAATGAGATTATCTATAGAAAGCATTTAACTATGCACTCAAAGAAAGTTTTTGACCAGTGAATAAATATGTTTAAAATAAGAAATGCCTTTTGTGTAGCAAAAGCACACACATTTCTTACTAAACAGGAAGCAAAAATTCTCATCATGATTTTTTTTTACTTTGAACCTGTAACTCCAAACACAAGTTTTGTAATGAGATTTTCCTTTAGGATGCTGGATCTGTATTTAAGGTGCAGCTATAGAATGATGAGGCTGATTATATCTGTAGCTCATGGTTGTGGCTGGTGGACCACCTGCTACGCAGGGCTGTTTCTGTGTTGCTGTTTTTATGCCCTGAGAATACTCTGGAGGACACACAACTGACCTGTGTCACCCTTGGCACAGCACAGGCACCCTGCAGTGGCCAGTTCTGTGTGTGAGTAGGGACTGTGTGGCCTGTGCATGCAGGCTGCTGTGTACGGGGGCCAGTGTGAATTGCACAGCTTAGGAATTGCCACCTTCTCCTCAGATATCCTTGCATGTTTATTTAGCAGTTTCTAGCACATGGCAGTGACGTGTCTTGTTCTAACAAAATCAGTCTTAGGGAAGGTCAACTTTCTAATCAGCACAAAGGTTTTCTGTGGTCTTTGACAGCCCTGCATGCTGGCATTTGAGTCTGGGGCTCTTCTTTATAGTTTCTCCACTTTTTATATGAGATGATACCTCTGAAAGCTTGAGGTTTTAGATTGGAGGGTGTGCGTTATTATTTATGTCACTGACTTTCTACTAATTATTAAGAGAAGACAAAATCAAGTAGATATATATGGCCTATAAAAGTCAAGTAGATTATATATGTAAGGAAAGGGATAGGATTTTTCTACTATTCATTTTTAAACCTTTATTCAGAGTTACAAAGACTCTTTACTGAGGGAGTTCTGTCATTTGAGAAATGTAGTGAAGCTCCTCTTCTCTTCATTCTGTAGCCTCTAAAAATAGCAGCTGTAGCTCAGAGGTAGACAAGTTGGTTCCTCTTGATAAGTCCTACAAGTTGTATCCCTGGGGATACTGTGTATTAGTAAAGAGGCTGGACTGCTTGTCTTCATGTCCATGGCTCTGTTGAGAGAGAGAAGGTAGGCAAAGTGTTGTTTCTTCGGCCATTAAACCATCGCTGAGCAGAGTCTGCTGTGTCATGTTTTTGTTCTGCCTTGCTACCTTTTTTCCAATGTTTATTTTTTTTAAACTTGATACAATTGAAAAATATGCATATCTTAAATACTATTGTTTTATTAAATCCAGCTATCATGTAATAAAAGCCTAACTCTAAAAAGACTACTTCAGGATACAATTAGATTTAATTTATTAAAGAGGAAGCCTGTGTAAGTCAAAGATGGTAACCTCCATTGTACTGAGATTCTTTCTGCTAGGAATGGATTGATTTCTAGACAGTTTGAGATGCTGATCTTAACCACCATTTTGTATCTCTTTTGAAGTGAGAATTCGTTTGGAGAAACTGTGATGAAATTCAGTAGCACATAAGCATCCATCTTCATGGTGATATTTTAAAATGTCCATTTGAGATAGCAGAATGAAAAGCATAATTATTAAAAATGACGCCTCTCTCAATTTCAAATGGTTAGTTTACATATTAGTCAGTAAACAGTGGAAGTATAGGTACCAGCCAGTTCTTAAAATGACAGGCTTGCTGAGCCTGGGCCGCACTCTTACAGGCTTTCTGTGGTCATCTTGAACTTTCAGATATCTGTTATTACCATTCACTTAGATGATCCAAATACCTCTTTTAGAGATCATTTTTAAAGCTTTTGAAATTATACTGGTAAAAGGCCAGTAGATCTGGGTACATACTGAAACTGTTGTGTTTGTTTCATTTCAAGGCTTGTTTCATTTTGTTTTTTTTTAAAGGAAAACTGTTTGCCTAGATTGCTTGATCATCTGCTTGCTCTAAACTAACGTACATGGATGGCTACATTCAGTCCGTATTCCATCAGGATATTTCATGTCCTCTATTTTAACAGCTTGAGAAATATATTTCTTGGGCAGAAAATTTTACCATTGCTCAGCTAAGTTGAGTTTGGTATTTAGTAGCTCCCTTTGTTGGAAAAGGCAATGGCAAGCCACTCCAGTACTCTTGCCTAGAAAATCACATGGACGGAGGAACCTGGTAGACTGCAGTCCATGGAATCGCTAAGGGTTGGACACGACTGAGCGACTTCACTTTCACTTTGCACTTTCATGCATTGGAAAAGGAAATGGCAACCCACTCCAGTGTTCTTGCCTGGAGAATCCCAGGGACGGGGGAGCCTGGTGGGCTGCCATCTATGGGGTTGCACAGAGTCAGACACGACTGAAGCGACTTAGCAGCAGCTCCTTTTGTAATAAATGCAACTTAATTTCTTAATTCACTAAAGATAGGATAATCTTATAAAAGTATTTAATTTAACATAGACATACCTCATTTTATTGTACTTTGGCTTGTGCTTTTTTACAAATTGAAGGTTTGTGGCAACTCTGTGTTGTCCAATGACGGTTAGCATTTTTAGCAGTAAAGTATTTTTAAATTAATGTTTGTACCTTTTTTAGACATACTGTTATTGCACCTTTATAGATTACAGTATAGTGTAAACACAACTTTTATGTGCAATGAGAAACCAGAAGAATTTATGTGACTTTCTTGCAATAATCTCTTTATTGCAGTGGTCTGAAACAACCCATAGTATCTCTGAGGTGTGCCTGTAGAAGTGTAGCAGGGCAGGTGACCTTGAGTTATGGATCCTGTGCAGATAAAACATCAAATATGTGCTTTGATATTGAGGCTGTTGATATTATTTATTTGGTGACTCCCAGCTTGATTCATGGTCCCTGGCACAAAGCTATGACTCTCTATTATTTGACAGACACTTTTTAATCTGACATTAAATATTTTGGTCACCAGTGTAGAGGATGGCATATAAGTGTGAAAAGGTGACATTTGCTACAAGACCACTTGTCTCTTTACTTGCCTGCCAGATCTGGACGCAGGGTCTCCTTTCTTCTTGTGTGGGTCATGCCACTCCAAAAACGTAATACCGGTTTGGGAACCACAGCTTACGTTTCGGTTAGTGTGCCTCCACCAGTTTTGCTGCCGATGACTGGAGAGCAGCTGCAGACATGAGCCCCATCTCGGCTGGTCAGCCCTGCTCAGCTTCAGCAGTTTTCACGTAACCTAGTTTGTTCTCTGACAAGCAGGACCTCTTGCTAGGTTTTACATAGGTCTTGAGTTAAGGTTGGTACCTTTTAAGAAGCATCATTAATGAAAATACAAATTTTGTGGTTTCTTGAAAAGATGAACATATTGGGGATAAATGGATTTAGTTTTAATTTACAGAGGGACGAGATAGGTACTTTTTTCCTTGTCTTCATCTCCTTTTCCTGATTCAAAAGAACCAGTCTAAAAGACACTGAGGTTTACATACCTCTTGAAACTTGGCTGGAAGCTCACATCTTTTGTGTAAAAGGTAGGATTGTAGGATTGGATTTATGTCTTATTCTTTAGAAATTACACAATTAAACAGCCATGGCAAGATGTCTCCCCTGCTTTGTTCCTGAAAAAACATTGAGAGGCCTGCAAACAGCGCATTTCATAAATACAGCTTAGAGAAGTAAGAATTTTTTTAAACAAGTTTACATCTTTGTGTTTTCTTATTATACTTATAGTTATAAATTAATCAGTCATATTTTAAAACTTTCTGTCCCTTGGATGTTGTTGGTTTTTTAAATGTGAATTATATTTTATTATATTTGTTCTAATTATGTACAGAAGTACACATTTCTCCCAAAGGTCCATTACCTGCATCAGATACAATTTTTTATTTACTAAATAAATATTAAGTAATAAGTGATGTATTGGTGATTATTAATTAAAAACCAGTTATACTGTGGTTCTGTGTGCAAAACAGACTGTTATGTACTTAGACGTTCTTGCTTTGGTGATGAATTTCTATTTTACTCACTAGAATATATTGGGTCATGCTGTCCTGTTACATTCTTTTCAGCTTGTGTGTGTGTATGTGAGAGTTCTTTTGTTTTCCTCTTTTTAAATTTTATTTCATTGAGCGATGTTTTAATATTTTAATTAAAAAATAACATTTAAAATTATTGGAAATCTTTAACCATTAAAACTTACCTCAGTGATGAACTGAATTTATTATCAGAATTAAACTAAATCTAGAATTTGCATAGAATTAATTTTAGATTGTTTCTGTGTAAAACACCACACGAAAACACTTATTTGATGATGTGAGGTTTATCTGCTCACTGTGTAGAAACTGGGGGTTAGTGTAAAAAGGCAAGTCTCTTGAATATGGTGAGGGAGGCCCTCTCCAGGCACAGTTCTCTCACTCAGCCTTCTTGCTGCAGTGCTAACTCTCAGTCAGCTAACAGTGTTTCTTGTCCCATCTTGCTTACGGAAACGTTGGGAGGGTTACAGTCCCAATGCACTTAGGGTCCTGAAGACGGAATTCACATGTGGGTCATTGCAAGTGTCACACCATTTAGTGGCTTATCAATTCCCATTTTGTGCATTATAGCAAATAGATCATATCTTAACACCAGCTAACAGTTACTAAGCATAGTAACTTGTTTGATCCTCGCAAAAGCCCCGTAAGCTGAGATTTGTGCTAGTCTAGCTCCAGAGTCTTAACCAAATGCTGTAAGTGGTGACAGAGCCGTAGATCAGCAGGCTGCCTCTTGATGGTCGCATGTTTTCTACTCATTCCTGAAGACAACCTGTATAAACCTCACACCATGGTGAAGTACCGAGTTAACCACATTTGCATTCATCACTCGACAGGTTTTTGTCTTATTTTTGGCCTTTTCATACTGTTCATGGGGTTCTGAAGGCAAGAATACTGAAGTAGTCTGCCATTCCCTTCTCTAGTGGACCACGTTTTGTCAGTCCCTGAGTAGCTGGGACATGCCCTTCAGCCACTCCACATAGCAGGATGACATGCCTGGGGCCTTGGTTGTCCCACTGCTGGTTCTCGTTGAACTTGTAAACCTTCACTGGTTGTCAGATGTCAGGGAGATGGTGAAGGACAGGGGAAGCCTGGTGTGCTGTAGTTCATGGGGTTGCGAAGAGTCGGACACAACTTAGCAGCTGAACAACAATAACTGCAGCTCCCAATTAAAAAAACCAGTGTGAACCAGTCTGGGATCAGTAAGACATAGATTTGTGATCATGCACAGATTTAAATGACACTGAATTTGTTAGTAAAATGTTTTTCTGTCATCTTTATAGGTTTCATGGAACATGAATTCCTATAGATTTTCTCTGTGTTCATTTTGTAGTGTTTGTGTTAGTGAAAAAAGTTTACTCTTAAACTAGTAATAATTCTTGAGTTTGCATGCTACTGTCGTTTCATTAATGATTACTACAGTGATAGATTACCAGTTGATATCATCTGCCAAATACTATGTATAGCAACTAATAAACAGTTTGACTGTGTACCAAACCCCTTTAGCTCTGTATATTGCCTGATATTGAGCAAAGCTATAGGAGAGAGACCAAGATTATTTTGTTTTTATTTTGAAAGGCCTACAGCATGCAGCCTTTCTTCAGGACAGCAACCCCAGCCAAGGTGAACCGATTTTGCACTATATTATTTTATTTTAATTCTGCTTTTTTAAAAAATTCAATTTCTCTTTCTTTAGGCCAGCTTAGTTAATTCTTGCTAGAATTGTGTTCATTTAAACCATACGCTTTACATTGCTTCTAGTTTTGGATTTTGTGCTCATAGGTTTGCTCTTTTTTTAAACTTTCTTGTATTAAAGTAGCATTTCAGATATTATGTTGATCAGGCTGAATGTTGAATAGTTACTGACTTCTGGTGAAATTCAGTGAAAATGCAAGCTTAGTGTTTTGGCATACACTATTGAATATTAGTCAAAATCACTACATAAATGAATTATGTTTACTGCAAGACAAACCATATGCAACTCTTACCTATAATAAACATATCATTTATACCTCAGAAAAATGTTTCCTGGATTCAGAGTAAGGACACTTTTGACCTTGACTTTGCATGTTCTGTATATTTAAACAGCTATTGCAGTGATTGAAAGAGTAAACAACGCATTCATTCCCAGCTCATGCTCTCTTTTATATCAGAAACAAAGTTAGTTGATGCCATTATACAGACGTTTATCCAAATGTTTCTCTACTTCATTTGAACTATAATTTCCCTTTTATAATTTTTATGAAAAACTAGGTCAAGAATTAAACACCCCATTGAAGAAAGATCCGTTTTCATCCTTGTTTCTTGGGTGGATGGGATAAGGTAGGGTTAGGCGAAGGTAGGAGGTGACAGGAGGAGGCCAGAGTGGTCCACCAGCATTGTGTTCTCTGACTTCCTCTTCTTAGTTAACCTAGTAATTGCCATGTTGAGAATCACATGGAGATGAATTGATGTGTAAAAAAAAAATCTCAAATGATGAAGAATGGCGGTTTCTTTTGTTAATGAGTATATATAAGCCACCAAAATCCTTTTAAGATGTCTCTGAACAGTTACAAGGAAAATATTCTGAAATATTTGGTTTTAAATTTGGGGAGAGTAAATTTTAAAAAGCCATCTTATCTCCATTGGAACCTAAATTATCGATGATTTTTGGTGCAAACATTGAAATAGCTAAAACACAGCTTCCTTATGAGCTGCGTGAAAGAGATACACCAAAGATTGTTACACCAAAGATTGTTACTTTAGTACAGCTGAGCATCACAGTATACTGTGGCACCGCTATGTCAGACTTTGTTGGGGAGCTTTTTTCTACCATGCACAGATGAGGCTTTTATGTCAAATCAGTACTTTATGGTCTTTTAAACAGTCTGACTGGAATTATTCCTCCCTTACTGAGTGAGCAGAGTCTACACATCTGCCGCAAACAACTGAAAATGGTTGTACTTTTTTTCTTTATTACTTTGGTTGCTACAGATTGCCAATTTCTTACTAAAAAGCAAGCAAAAGAGTTTACATTTCTGCAGAACTTACTAATATACTTTAGCTGTGTCTCTGAATGTAGATTGGAAGGTGTGAAGTTTCAGAACATGAGCTGCTCATGTTCCATTTTGAAGGAGAGAGACATAGCCTTCTCATATGGTTGAGCACCACTGCATTTGAACCCTCGGTTCCAGAGTCAGTGCTGACTGAACAAGTGCTCTATCATAGCCATTTATTGCAGGAGTTATTGACCTAAGAGGGGATAAGAATGCTGTTCACTCTCAGAAGCAGAGTGTAGACAGTGATTTATAAAAAGAAAAATGGTGCCAGAGCCCAAGTTTAGAATTTCAAGATCCTCATTGGAAATGGCCTTGATAATACTAACTGTGGGTTTAACCCTTATTCATTCAACTACCACATCTGCAAGAGAAGGTTGAGAATTAATCCATCACTCTTAATGGGGGTGTTTTTTGATATATGCTAAGAGTGATATTTATGAAGAATGAATTCCAAATTAAGGGAAGTTACACTGGTCTCCTGTTTGTGTTTAAATGGTACTGGCTGTACAGAAAAAAAAGTGTAACAAAGAAAATGTTGAACACCTGTTATGGTCTTTTATTTCCAGGAATAGTCCCAATAAGAAAATAAGCCAGCTTCCTTTTTTTTTTTTTTTGGTGGTAATGTCCTTTGGAGAATGTGATTAAACCTTTAGTTTTCACATTTTCAATTTATTTTTCCAAATTCAACAGACCCTGAAAATTTGACAACCTATCAGAACATGGACATTCTGATTAATGATTATTTTCAATAAAGCATCCAATACCATGGATGAGAAGATAAGAATAGTGAGCATCACCATTTATTACTATTCTCTCCGTTTCCAAAGTATGCTAAGTACTTAGTATATTTCTTTAAAGAAAATCAGGACAAAACAGAGGTTTGTTTATTTGAAATACTAAGTTATAGATGTTGCTTTGGGGTATTCCATTTACTGAAGAAATTATCCCATAGATTCTATAAAAACTGAAAGATAATGTTAGAAGTTCTATTGGCTTTGGGCTTACTTCATTTTGGACTGGTTTTGTTATCAGATCACCTTAAGATATTTCTGAAAATAAATATGTTTAGGAGAGAATTGAAAATTGAAAGAAGCAAATTTCTAGGTATTTTTTCCCTCTTGTTTTAACACAGTAAATGTTTAAAATTGTTTATAATGCCTAACTTCTGATGGACTTTAGTTTCAATTTTGTTCTTAGTCATTGCAGATATTGACAAAATGTCATACGAAATTATTTTGTATTTTTTGTAGGACTGGGAAACAGAAAATCATGACTGGTATTGTTTTGAATGCCATTTGCCTGGAGAGGTGTTGATATGTGACCTGTGTTTTCGTGTGTATCATTCCAAGTGTTTGTCTGATGAGTACAGGCTTAGAGACAGCAGTAGTCACTGGCAGTGCCCAGTTTGCAGGGTGAGTACCTATGAGCTTTAATGTGCTGGTCAGAGGGTTGGAATTCATTGATAATAGCTGCACAAAGATATCCCAGGTGGTCTTGCCAGGTTAATGGATAAAGTACTGGAGGGTGGGGGTTATCTACTGAAATGATGGTTAATGAACATAGAACACTCATAAATGAATATCGCAGAACACATACTCAGGGTATGGATTTTAGAAAGTTTGAATCATGTAAAAATATACTCTCTTCTTTTTACAATTCCCTCTGAATTGTGTGACTCCTTTAATGGACAGGCTTTGGGAATCAAGAACCACTGTCCCATACCAAGGTCTGTTCAGTCAGTCCTCTTGGCTGCTCAGAAAACACAGGTAGCAAAAGGCACATTGTCAGAAAAGTTCTGTATCTACTTTCCATTTTATATCCATGTAATGTTGCCTTTATTTTTTTGTCATGTCATGGGTTTATTTCTTTTCTTTGGAGGGTGGAGGGATGGGACAGTTGTATATCAAGAATTCTCCAAAGTGAAATAGTCTGGTAGGTAAAATAGGTACTTCCCACGATTATTTTCATTCATATTATTTCCCTGTTGAAAAGTGTACATGATTGTGCTTGTTGGCTGCCGATGTGGTGTGTGTGTGTATGTGTGAGTAATCGCGATGCCTAGGTACCACGTGATGTATGGCCTTGATGGTGATCAGTCAGGAATTATTTGATTGGAACTTGTATTGTTTTGTACTTAACTATTGTTAATATACTCGGAATCATGCAAATTGCCGAGATTACTCATGGGTTCTGTTTGTGAACATGTTTTATAGTACTTGTATAACTTAAATATTCATTTCTTCTTCAAAAAAGTTATGTGTTTATCTCCTCTTTGATGCCAGCCAAAGATCATCTGGTTCATTTGCCAGCATGATGAGCAAACTGCAATGTCCCTTCTAGTCGTCTTTTAGTGACTGTGGCTTTGTGTTACCTGAGTATGTTTCTTAGCAGCCCTACTGTACTTGTTTAGTAGGCAGACAGAAGACTGTTGGTATAGCATTTTAAATACATGTGTTATGATGACATGTAATCAGATGCCTAAACGCTAGATAATTAGTGATAAACCTTTAGGTCTGAACAGATCAGTATCAAGCCTCAGGGTGTGGGCCTTCTCTAGAGGCCTGCAAGAATTTGAAGGCTACAGTAAATCAGTATGGAGCTGTACCAGTGTCCCACAATTTACTCTCATGGATTTGTGTTTTACAAGTAAATAGTTTTCACTAACACTTTACACTAGAGGAAGTAAAGAATTAATTACATCTGAAGAACAAAAGTATTAAGGTAGTAAAAATATAAAAGAGGTGAGGACACTGATCAAAACATAGAGGCTCAGGGACTTAGGAAGTACAGTTCTGGACACTCCTGAGTCTTTACTTTGTAATATCTGATAATTAGCTCCTATCTCATAGTAAAGAATTCAAGTAAAAACACTGGGAGTTTTGAGGATGGGTTAAACTTTATGGTAGGTATTTTATATTCCTTACATTAAGAGTTGAAGTTTAACACTTAAACTTTTGAAGAGAATGTGTAATGCTTTTCCTGTCAGAATTCACTATCAAGTTGTCAGATTCCACCTTCTACATGTTTGCTCTGCTGTTTACTGATAAGATGAAAACTTTAAGCTTCAGTGGGTTGCTGGCTCACAGAAACATGATAGCCGAAGGGGAGTTTAGCCAATCCCATCCTGCCTTTGTGTTCTTCCCTTTGGTTTTTTTGTCTCTGTCAGCCTAGATATTCTCACACTGTGATGTAATTATGCTTACTGAAATGATGCTATGAGTCAGTAAAACACTGGAACTCAGATTCCTTTCACAGACCGAGCAGCTCTTTGCTTAGACTCAAAAAGCCTGTGTTTTTGTTGGGGTTGGTGAGTTTAGCTTGAGCTTTAAAAATTCCAAAGAAATAGTTAGATCTATGTTAGATCTGTTCTATTTTTTAAATTGTTATGTTCAGGAAAAAGAAAAGTACTAACAGTTTCTTTCCCGAGAAAAGGGATAATAATAAACTTGAGATTCTAATGCAATTTAAAATATCATTTTTGATTGGTATTGGCTTGATATATTTGTTTAAACAGTATGTCAAGACTTCAAGTAAAGCAGTTTTTTAATAATCTAACTTGAGAGTGATGGACCAGATTTAAATTTTCTTGAACTAAGAGAACCAAGGCTATAGACTGAAACTTAAAAATTATGGTTCCATGTCAGCCTCTATTTTCATTTTTAATTAAAGTCTAGAAAGAATGTATAGTAATTAGATTTACTAATGAGGAATTTTTAAGATAAAATACCAGGGCCAAATTTCAGTACAGGTAAAAGTAGTGGATGGAAGCCAGTCACTGCGTCTAAATTTGAAGATAAAAATATTTTTAATACTTTATACTGGTCAGAAGACTTTTGTTTTATGTAACCTCTGCCCCTTACAGCATTGAATATATTATTTCTCAACCAGCTGTCAGCTGTGTTAGCAGATTCACTTCAGCTTGTTGAACAACTTTTATCTCATATGTCTGACAAATTCCAAAATATTTTAAGAAGGCAATGATGGGAATTTTTCTCAGTTTAAAATAGTTTTTTCAATTTTCATAATAATCTCAAGAATCTCAGAACCCTGAGGATATTTCTTTGAAATATCTGCCTTTCTAAACAACAGTTAATCTATTCCTTTACAAATACAATAGATAGTTATTGTAATGTACCTTTGAATATCAGGTTAGCATTTTGCTTTGAAAAAATTCAACTTATATCCAGTTTCACACTTGTGATACCAAGCATTCCTATTAATTGGAAAAAAGTTTTAAATTCCTTTTTAAAAAGTTTTTAAAAATTCAAAATTATAGGGGATAAAGAAGAAGAACAATCTCAGCAGTGCTACCACATCACAGGTGAGTGTGCTCACAGACCTGTGTATGTATGCACACTCTACCTGTGTGGAAGTGCTCACAGACCTGTGTGTGTGCACACTCCATCTTTGTGAATGTGCTCACAGACCTCTGTGAGTGCACACTCCATCTGTGTAACTGGGTGGACCCATGGATTAGGTACACTGCTGATGGCAGCTGGCTTGCTTCTACTCAGCAGTGACCCAGACACCTTTTTTCTGCGATGTGAAAGGTTTCCATTGATGCATATACGTTGTGTCCATGTGCTGTCTGGGGCGCTGTCTCCTGTGCTGTCTGACCAGCAACAGCGACTGAAACTCACCTGTCCGGGGCAGAGGGATGGTGGGGACTCCAGCACCTCCGTTCCAAGGTCATGACCCATTCCATCTGGAAGAGCACTCTTCTCATCATTATTTCTGTATGAAAATGAAGTTTATATTTTGTTAGATGTTATTTGAATTTTAAGTAATATTGAATTTTATTATTTTCAGGAAAAAAGAGAAACCATTAACTTCTAAATGAAAATTGTTTTAAAAATTTTATTTGCTTAAAGGTTGTATCTTTAAAACAAAATGTCGATTTTACTTTTCTAAAAAAAGAATTAAGTTATACATGTCTATGCAGGTCTGTTTGATTGCCTTTACAAGTTAAATTCACTGAAACAGAATTCTTGAAGATAGGCACATTTCAGTCTGTGATAAAAATTACCAAGTTGTTTGTCAGAAGATCAAACCCATTTATACCAACACTGAAATTATTTTCCAGCTTTTTGCTACCAGTGACAGGCTCCAGAGGGATATCTCACTTTAATGTCCCTTCATTCTCATTTGCACAGCTTCAAAGTTACAGCCATTTGCTGCTCGACGCTGTAGTTGCAGAAGGCAGGCCTGTGTGTGTGTGCCTGAACGCATACGTGTCTGCAGTAGATGTCTGCGGGGGAATGTGCCTGTGTGTGTGAATGTCTGAGTTGTGTGTGTGCATGTGTGTGTGCATGTGTATGTTTTGTGTGTGTGCACATGCACTGTACACTTGCTGGTCTCCAGCCCTACTGGTACTCATACTTTTGAATGATATCTGCTTGGGTTTTTTAATGCATGGGCGAGGTGACGTCTTATAGGAAACCCTAAAACCACTCTCTAGATTGGCACCACGTTGCCTTTTAGGTCATAGTTACTGGTAGCAGTAACTTTCTGTGGGCATGGAATGTTCTCCCTGTGCTGTCCAGTGGGAGCCACTGGCATGTCTCGTGAGTGCTTGAATGTGGTACGGAGACCCAGGCACTGGTTTTCAGTTTGGCAGTGTGACTTACGGCTTTTTACTATACTAGGCAATGCAGTGTTATAAATGCAAATCTGAATGCCTGTGGTAACTACTGCAAGAGAAACATGAGTGGCCTGGCTTTTGTTCTCCCCGTGATGCCACAGTTCTGCCTTGAAGGAGCTCTAGAGGAAGGATATAGAGCAGATTCTGCCTTGCTGCCCTCTGCTCCATAGCAGGTCATGGGCAAGCCCTGCATCGTGCTGTGCCAGTTACGGTGTGTGTTCCGTGATGTGCAGTGCACAGACTGATGGCTGGAATACTTGATAGTGCTGTGTGTTCCTAAAAATCAGAATACGAAATGCAGGGGAAAAGAACAGCAAAATAGTTGGCACTTTCCAGGTTAATGATCCTGATACAGTAGTATTTTGAAAATAGGCCCCTGTTTCCCACATCCTCTTTTAATATGTCAGTGTTCCTTATATAAATGAATTTCTTTATAACTTTGGGGAGTTGCAGATTCATGCTTCTGCTCCTTTCAGATTCAAATAAATGAAAATTTTATGTTTGGACTAAAATCTGTCACTAGGGAGCAGAGTGTAGAGCTCTGAACTGTGAGCAGGTGGGAAGCACCAGAGGGGGTGGCCATGGGGGCGTCTCCTCTCCTCACTAGAGGGATGGGCTGCGGTGAGCGTCCCACCTCCTCTTCCACGTTTGGTCCTCTATGCTGCTCCAGTGAAATCTATCCAAAGTTTGTTTTTGTTTGTTTTTAAGTTGGGACATTTTTATTATTGAGGTATAGTCGATGGACAGTACTGTAGAGTTTAGGTGTGCAACATAGTGATTCATAATTTCTAGAGATTATATTTCGTTTAGTTATTATAAATATTGGCTCTGTTTCCTGTGTTGTACTGTATACGCTTGTAGCTTGTTTACTTTATGCATTGTAGTTTTGTCTCATTATAGCATAAAAATATTGTGTTACTGTTTATACCCTCAATATCTTTGGTTCACTTTTCATCCCTTTTATGACACACTTATCGTGACCTATCTATGCAACCTAATTTACAAAAGAAAAAGTGCCATTCAGGGAATTGGATAAGGGATGTATTATCCCAGTATATCTTTACAAACTTTTATAAAATTTTCATCTGCCTACAAATGTTTCATATGGTATTTTCCCCTGTTTAGGGTCACAAATTTTAAGATTTGCGTTAATATACAAAGAGTATGGAGAATTAACTTAGCCTGTTAACAAAATACAGAAACACTAGAAAATGCAGAGAAGAAAATGAATGCATATGGGAAAATTTTACTTATTTAAGAACACTTTGGTTCTACATCTAATCTGAGAAGCTCTCCCAGGTTTGCAGCTCCTGGTTTTCTGATCCCTGACTCCTCGGCATCTAAGAGGATGCAAAGAGGGGAGGGACTAGTAGAAATGATCCCTGCAGTCTACCTACTGCTGCAGCTTCTCTTTAAAATTGAGAACAAATAGGTCTGTTTACAGGAAACTTAATAGATATACAGAAAGAAGTCTACAGAGAGCATTTAAAGTTAACTTAAAGTTGGTGTTAAGCCCCAGGTACTGTATATTTTTTTCACATGAGGTACAGTATAATCATTAAACAGCTACTGAAAATGAAGGAATTTAACTGGTTTGCTAAAACTAAACCAAGAGTAAGTCTCTGTTAGGACATCACCATGGGTACATACTGACTGGTCAATGTTAACTCAGCTCTGGGTAAATTATATTTGAGTCATTTGTACTGAGATTCATGATGAAAGCTGTTTCTTGAAACTGGAGATAAAACTTTACTTCTGAATTAATTTTTCATTCTTTTGGGTATGTAAGCAGTATAGTTTTTTAAATTTCAAAATTAAGGAGAATTCTCATTTAATGTATTCAGAATGAAACAGGACAGAATGCTAAAAGAAAATATTTTGAAACATATATGCTTTATGTAACTACTGCAGAACTGTAATGTTCTTGCTTTCTGCTTAGTCTTCCTTTCTTAATGTGGGAAATTTATTAATATTTTCACCCTGAAAGTAAGTACCTTTACCTTTAATAAGATATATATTATCAATTCTGGAGTGGAGATTTCATGTTTAGATAAAATAGGAGAAACACTTTTTTAAAAAAATTATGTTGTAGACAGTCATAGTATTAAAAGTTACAAATGAACATTAATCAGTTTTTTTTTACATTTTTTTAAGACAATTGGATTGTATTTCTATACTCAAAAAGGTAGAAAATTAATTTTTAAAAAGGTCTGTGTCTGAACCAATTACTTTATAAGGCAGTTTTGCTATTCAGTCTAGGCTTACTAGAGGAAAAAGTAAAGGAATTTTAAAATTGGATCTAGGATATGAAATTGTAAAACCCTTATGTATTGTTATATAATCTCTTTATGAAACTACCTGGACCAAGCAAGAAAGGAAAAATCCATGTATCCCCACATTGCCTTGTCACACTAAATTAACAAGTTACATAGTCAGAAAGGGTTGGATGCCAGTGTGAATTGTTTGGGGTGCATTTTGTCTTGGTGATACATCATTTTAGTGGCTTTTTTAGAATCTTAGGTGAATTTTATCTTTTATTTTTAGCTGTAGGGGACTAAAGAGGTAATTACTTGGGCTGGTTCCTACATCAAGATGGTTACAACTTAATCTAGATAAATAGAAGGCTTGTTTAGTGTTTGTAGCATTGATGTACTGAAAATATGTACAAAGTGCACACAATTTCCTTTTATTGTCTCTGCAGGTGTTGAAGCAGGAGGGGAAGGAGTAGGGGGTGGGCAGGTAGTAGTATTGTTGGCTGGTTGTCAGCTTCATTGAGCAGAGACTGTGTGATACACATTCTGTGATTCCGAAACAAAGTTGTGTGAGTTGTTCTCAGAAGAGGCAGGAGAGACTTAACTACGTGAGGAATCCATCCTCCCTGTGCCTTTGAATCTTGTTCTTTATTTACAGACCAGTGTTGACAGATGAGGGAAGGAACAAGTAGACACAGCCTGTGTTCTGTAAACTTTTCCTGAATGTCCCTTTCGTCTTCCTAAATCCCTGTAACGTCATGCAGAAGAGCTGACAGTCACCCCCAAAAGTACACTTAATCCTGAACAATTAAACTCCTGACACAGTAGAAATAACATAGCAGCCATCTCGGTAGATCTAGTGTTCTAGCAGTTTTTGTGTGGGTGTAGTGTATATAGGAATACCACATGTTCACAGTACAGTCAGTTGTATGGCTTGTGGAATTAATTTGAGACTGTACTTTAATAGCTAGTAAATCACCCTAGACTGGGTGATGCAAAGCTGATTATATCATGTGAATCTAGCCAAAAGCTCCCAACCTCAGTCAGAGAGCAAAGAGCCGACTTTGTAAAAATTAATAAATATAGACACAACTGAAGTAGCATCCAGTGCTGTTCTGTAAGTCTGTGTGAACAAGTCTGGAAACCGGTGCATTAGTGATTCTATAGGAACAGCTTCTCACGAAGCAGAGTGCCTGAGAGCACAGTCACGTTTGCCAGCGCACTCCGAGAATCCACCTCAAGACTGCCTTTGTGGTTTGAATGATCCTCCACATTCAGCTCTTACCTGTGAACAAGAAGGCAGATTGGTGACAGCCGAGGGGAGGCTTTTATACTTAAAGTTCCTTTAACTTAAGTTTTGAATGATCCTCCACATTCAGCTCTTACCTGTGAATAAGAAGGCAGATTGGTGACAGCCAAGGGGAGGTTTTTATACTTAAAGTTCCTTTAACTTAAGTTTAAAGAAGAAAACCCCAAAAAACTTGCCAGAAACTCAAGTGCAAATGATTGTTGCTGGCCTGATCGTGGGAGACATAGGATGGAGCTATAGGGGGTCATGTACTCTGAATGCGCAGGCGTTTAGCCAAGTTCTTGTCCTGGTGCCGATGGTGGGTGTGGGTTCCACTCTTCTGTCCTTACAATGGAGAGTTAGTTTCTGTGTGTTTGTGCTGGAGGTGAGCAAAACTGAACATAGGTGTGTTTTTAGAAAACTGTCCTAGAAAGTGATTGTCACTGATGGGCTGCTGGGCACAGTGCTACAGAGGAGAAATGGCAGGGCTTGGGGCCACTCCCACCAGACCAGCTCTACCGTTAGTCTTAAATAGTGGGTTTCTTATAAGTTCTTTGATTCTTTTATATTCCAGCATTACAGGTGGTTACAGAGAATACTGTAAGAGGCAATTTATGTGCGGTTAAAAGCCGTTGTGATTCATTTATTACAGATGGTTATAGAGGAGAGCTTGGAACATCTTAATTCCTCAAACACTGGAGGTAATTTACATGCAGAGTAGTGTTTCTCCAGTGAGCTCCAGAGACCGTGGTAGCAGAGTCCCTGGACGCGCTTGTTAGGACATGTCCTGGGTGGAGGCGCAGGAGTCAGCCTGCCCACAGGTACCTCATGTGAGGCGAGCCTCTGGTTGTTAGGGGCCCTCAGCTGTATTCAGGTGACAGTGAAATGGGGAGCACAGCACAAGTTAACATAGTGGTTTATAGTGGTCAGGATGTGAGTAAGAATTTGGAAGGATATCTTGTATTGTTGAATTCAATTATGTGAAATGTTTTTCTCATAGGCAGTGAGGTTGGTCAGTAATGATGGCCGTTAGTTCAGTTCAGCTAGTATTTATTGAGTATTTACTACGTGATGTATACTGTACAAGACCCCGGATGCGCCAAAGAGTGCTGGACTAGACCATCATGGGCCTGCTGTCACAAAGCTTACAGCCCAGAGGTTGGCAGACCACGGCCCACGGGCACATCAGGCTGTACTGCTCATGCCAGTGGGTTTTATATGTTTAAATGGTGGGGGAAGGAGTCAAAAGAGAAATAATATTTTGTGACTTGTGAAAATTATAAGAAATGAAAATTTCAGTATCCACACGCTTTCTTGGAACACAGTCCTGCTCATGGAAGGCATACATTATTTATAGCTGTTTTCTCACCACAGTGGCAGGGCTGAGTGGTCAAGACAGCCAGCAACTGAATGTCTGCAAAGCCTAAAATAGTCACCATGAGGCCCTGACAGAAACTTTCCTGCCTCTGGTCCAGCTTGCTATGGGAAGAACATTCTGGGTCTTGGGAAGCCCTTGTTGGTAACAGACTTGGAAGCTTGGGTTTTGTGAGGTGCACAGCACAAATGTGTATCTAAGAAGAAGATGCGTGGATTTCTGATTTTACACTTCTCTCTCTTTCTCTCTCTCGGATACTTGGTATTCAGAAGTGGTATTCACAGACGTTAATTCTCTGCTAAAGTAGGTTTCTGCTCTTGAAGTACTGTATTTCTAGGGCACACTGGAAGCTCCAGACCATTCAGTCCTAAATGTTCCTTCAAATAATGGTGCTTGGGCATTGTTATCAATAATCAGCTATGGATGAACCTTGACAGGACCAAAACTTGTTCCTGCCCTCTTCCAGCCAAAAACACTGTAAGGCACTGAGTTTGGCTGAATTATTCCACTTGTGCTTTGGTCTGTGATATACCTGGTGCATCTGATTTGCTATAATCCAGCAGTTACTGTAACTGGCTTAAGAATTCTTAAGAAGATACTCAAGATTTTCTGTTATTTTTCCCTTCTAGGGACACAGCCCCTCAGGGAAATGGTATGCACCTATGCCCATCTTAGGTTAGTGGGTGTGTTGCCCCCTTTGTGACAGCTTCAGCCACAGGTTGCTGTCTTCTAATGATGGCTGCAGCAGCTTTGGGTGTGTAATAAAAAGTTCCACTCTTTGTTATCTGTAGATATTGACCGAAGTTGGGTGGTAAGAGCAGTTACCAAAACATCCTGGACTTCACTCTGATGGATCCTGAGCTGCCCCTTTATGAAGAGTCCTGAGGTCTGCTGGTGGAGGATAGGTGTGGTTCTTCAAAGCCTCAGAAAAAAATTGGATCTGAGATAATCTGCAGGTTTCATGCAGCATTATTTTTTGTTTTTCTCCCCTTTTGTCAAGAGCTGTCTGCTTAGTTGTGTTACAGACAGGATTGTGTTTACCCTAGAAGCTACTCCTTTAATTTCCGTTATAGTGGCTTTTTCTCAAGGCATATCAATGTTCTGGTTTGGCCAATAGGCACTGACTCTGGTGTGAATATCATGGAAGCCAGCTCACAGCACGTTACCTAAGAATTCTTCAGAAGTCTTAGGGTGCAGCCCTGGACAGAACTGTGTGTGCTATTGATGTCTTTTGTGAAATACTAAATCTTTAAATTATAACCAGAAAGTGTTACAAAGTAAGCCAAAGAATTTAGCAAATGTGAAAACATGAGAAATGTTCTGTGCCTACAGATTGTTGTAAGAGGCTGTGCACATGTTCTGGTCTTCTCTTTTAGTTGCCTGCCTTCTTGGCACAAGCTCCTCAGCTGCATGTGTGGGAAGTGGACCCCCAGCTCCTGAATACACCAGGAGCTGCATGAGGTCCTGGTGGCTCTTCACCTGCCAACCAGTCAACCAGTGTCATTGCCCTGCATCTTCAGTAGAATCCCGTATTTGTCTCCAGAAAAGATGTATTGAGCAGCAAGTAAAACATTAAACAAGTTAACATAGAGTTAACATAGAGGCTTGCAGCAAAATGATCCTCTTTTGATATGAAGCTTCTTTTATTGACTCCTATACAGCAAGAGTCAGTGAAGCTTCCAATATGTAAAGTGAGAAGAACCAAGAAATAGTTAAAATGTCAGAAAGATGCCTTTCTGCCGCTGTGAGCCAGTGGACAGAGAAGCTCTAGGTGCAGCTTGGCGGCCCTGCCTCTCGGCTCCTTTGGGGCAGCAGCAGGGGTTGGGTGGCCGCCGCCTGCGCCTGTGCGGAGCGGCCTCCCGCGTGGAGCTCGCAGTGGCGCTCAGTTAGGACCGCCCGTGAGAAGCACCTGTGCTCTGGGGACTGCCGGTGCCCAGGCTCCCTGTAAACTAGTGACAGCAGCTCGGGGTAACACTTTCCCTTGGGGGTAGAATTTACAGCACAGTGATTTGCACAAGTCTTGCATGTGTCACTTGAGAGATAGACACACACAAAGCTGTGGACCCAAGTCCCACTGACGTAACACTGAGTGCCGCCCACACCAGACGGACACCACTCTCGTCAGTTTCCATCAGATCTAAGTCAGGCTTGGCCCAGAACTGTGTATAAATGGATGCAGGCCATTTTTCAAGGCTTTGCCAGGCAGTTCTAATGCACAGCCAGAGGTGGTGAGCACTCGAGTGGGATGCCTGAATCTAGGCAGCACTTTATAAAACAGGAACAGACTTTCTGAGGTGGTAATATTTTACCAGAGTTGGAGCTGTGAAGGGTGGGCATGGGTCACGTTTCATTTTTTTTGCTGGAATAGTCACTCTTGCAAGCGTGTGCTACCACTTTGATTGCACACTGGAGAGGAGAGACACTCTAGCACCTTACCTAAGCAAATTTAAACACGATACAACAATTAGATTTTTGTCCTCTAAATTATCATTTAGTTTTTTAAATTAAGGCCCTCGACCTGAATTCTATACATTTGGAGTCTTCCCTAAAAGAAATGTTGCTGCACTTGGTTATCGTAATTAGCAGTTAATCTGAAAATGTTTAAACAGGTGAAACCAAAGTAAAAGCATTCTGAGAGCATGTAATATCCACCTATTTTGTAGATTCTCTTTGGAAAGGAAATAGTAACTGAAAATAGACCTTTATTTAAGCAAAGGAATTACAGGAACAATATAATAATGCACAGTTACCTAAACTTAAGCCAAGTGAAATAGGGTTTTCCCTACTGTTTGAAAAAGTTCAGAATTTTGTTTCAAAGGAAGAGCAAGCTGGTAAGGATGTACAGGCATGTGGTGGTTTAGTTGCTAGGTTGTATCTGACTCTTGCGACCCCTGGACTATAGCCACCCCACCCCCACCCCACCATGCTCCTCTGTCCATGAGATTCTCCAGGAAGGAATAGTAGATTGGGTTTCCATTTCCTCTTCCAGGGGATCTTTCCGACCCAGGGATCAAACCCACATCTCCTGTATTGGCAGGTGGGTTCTTTATGGGGAAGCCCTTATACAGGCATACCTCGGAGATGCTGCAAGTTTGGTTCCAGACCACAACAGTGGAGAGAATATCACAATCAAGTGAGCTGCACACATTTGTTGGTTTCCCAATGGACATAAAAGCTGTGTTTACACTGAACTGTAGTCTGTTAATATGCAGTAGCATTATGTCAGAAGAGGTAACTACCTTAATTTAAAAGTACTTTATCACAAAAACTGCTAACCATCATCTAAGCTTTAAGTGACAAAGTGAGCAAATGCTGTTGGAAAAAGGGCCCTGACAGGCTTGCTCAACACAGGGTTGCCACAACCTTCAGTTTGTAAAATGCACAGTGTCTGCGAAGGGCAATATAGCGAGGTATGCCTGTAGAGACACTCTGGTTCTAGCACTGCATAAATCTCACCCATAGAGAAACACTGAACTGCTTTATTTTCTGAGGCTCTAAATCAAAAGGGGTTGGGGTCTGACTCACAGTGAAAGCCTTCATCGGTTGATGTTGAGAGTGTGGAGAGGAGAGAAATGCATTCCTGTGAACTTGTGGAGCACACAGCCACTCTGGAGACCCGGCAGCCCGGTTGTGGGTGCTGCAGTGAGCACCCCTTCCCTGGCGGTCTCTCCAGTGATGCAGACTGCCCACAGTGGTGGGCGTCGACCTCAGGGGCACTCCTTACCTGGTTGAGCTTGAGTTATTCAGTGGGAGACCATGAATGGAGACTCTTCTGACCCTGCTCAGTCTGGCACATGTTAGTGAGCATTTAGTAATATTTCAGCACTGCATACAATGCTGGTTCTGTGTTTTCCCGTGAATATTGTGTTACCTATTAAAAGAACACAGATCCCACAAGTAGTATCAGTATGACAAGACTTCTGATCTGATGTAGGTTGCTGTCACACCTGAACTTATATACAGATGTGTGATTTAATGATCCGGGTGATGTTTGGGATCAGCAGTGTTAGTGCTCCTGAAATACTTCAGAGTGAGCAGGACAGAGCATGCAGTTGGAAGCATTGGGTTTGTCTGTCTTTGGCTTGCAAGATCTGTTCCCCAGCCAGGGATGGAACCCGGGCCATGGCAGTGAAAGCCCGGAATCCTAACCATGAGGCCACTAGGGAACTCCCTGGAAGCATTTGTTGTTATTCTCCTCTCTTTCTAAGGGAATACAGGTTTCCCAAGAGGTAAGAAAAAAGGTTTCTTGGCCTTCTTAACATTTCTTCCCTGTATCCAACAGACCAGGGAGTTGTTTAATAGAGAAAGCAGTGCATGGAGGGATGGTCGTGTCAGCAAGAGTGTTTCCACAGCAGTGCTAACAGCTGACGATTTCAGATCTGTTGTTTTGCTCTGGCTTACTGGAGGGAGCAACTAATAGTTTTCACGTGTTTGTGTGCCTGGGGCTTACAGGGGATTTATTTATTTATTTATTTTTAAATTGAAGGATCATTGCCTTACAGAATTTTGTTGTTTCCTGTCAAACCTCAACCTGAATCAGCCATAAGTGTACATATGTCCCCTCCCCCCTGAACCCCCCCTCCCATCTCCCACCCCATCCCACCCCTCCAGGTTGATACAGAGCCACTGTTTTGGGGTTTCCTGAAACATACAGCCAATTCCCATTGGCTGTCTATTTTACATATGGTAATGTAAGTTTCTGTGTTACTCTCTCCATACATCTCACCCTCTCCTCCCCTCTCCCCATGTGGGGATTTTGTTTAAAGTGAGAATCTACAAGCTACATCAAAGTCCCTTTTCCCAAAGATTATACAACCTGGGGTTCAGGAAATATCATTGCAATTTAAACCCCACATGTACACCATTGGCACTTGGTCTTGGCCTCATGTCACAACCCACAATTTCCAGGCCTTTGCCTGGAAATTCCAGTTCAGATGCTCGGGGTGGGAGCCCACCAGTGTATCTGGAGTGTGGCCAGGGTGAGAAATGTGTTCTGCAGTCTTCCCTGGTGGCTCAGCTGGTAAAGAATCCTCCTGCAATGTGGGACACCTGGATTTGAACCATGAGTTGGGAAGATCCCCTGGAGAAGGGAGTGGCTACCCACTCCAGTATTCTGGCCTGGAGAATCCCATGGACCGTATAGTCCATGGGGTCATGAAGAGTCGGAACTGACTGAGCGACTTTGTCATTACCACCTGAGGAGTTAACAGGAAATGAGTGAACAAATGGTGGAGGCCTTTGCCTGGAAATTCCAGTTCAGATGCTCGGGGTGGGAGCCCACCAGTGTATCTGGAGTGTAGCCAGGGTGAGAAATGTGTTCTGCAGTCTGCAGACGGTAAACAGTACGGCTGTTTACTCAGACGGCCTTGGAATACAGCTGAGCAGGGAGAGCACCAGCCGCGCCCCAGAGAGTCTGGGGAGGGGCGGCGATGGCGCCAGGTGTGAACTGTGCGAAACTGCTTCTCAGCTCAGAGGACGGTTTCCACTTTTGACTCAGATGCGTTCGTGCTGTGAATGTATAAGCACTTGGTTAAGCCATAGCAAAGGTTTGTCATTTACACGAGAAAACTTTGCTCCTTCCATCGTATTTAGCATTATTGAGATGACTTCCCATGTGTAAAGTTCTTAGGGGAGTAATAATGTCACTGGGTAGAGACTCATAATGTAGCAGCCTGGAAAAGCTACAGCGTTTATTCAGTAGTGGGCCAGACTGCTCTGTTCTCTGCAGGGAGGTCTGCTTATGGTCCAGTGTGTCTCGTGGTTGTCTTAGCCTCAACTAAGAAGTTGGGAACATTGGTCCTTGTTTCCCAGCTGTCTAGAAGTGACATTAAAGGTAAAATCCTTCTTTAATTCATGTGAAGTTAAGTTTTCTGAGAGAGAAATTAAGAAACCTAATTAGCTTTTAGGCAAGACTAATGGAAATTGACGTTATCACTGAAAAGACCCATAACACTTCAAAGTAGATATGTAGATGTGTGTGCATCAGTGTACACAGTGATAATTACACAGTGTAATTCCTAAGTGACAGACTTTTAATAAACTTTTTGATAGAGAATAATTATATTGAAATTCACCGTTCAACATTGTTATTTTAAAATATCCCTTAAAGGATTTCAGCCCATTGAGTTTTTCAAATAAAATAAGTGATTCTGCATTACATCATTATTGTTATTTTATTGTTACTGTCATTATTTTTTATCATCTGAAAATGAAATTTTAAAACATCAAGAAAAGAAAAATGCATAATTCTCTGAGGTATTATGTTAAGGACAGTATATTTTCTGATTCTTACATTGTTACATTAAACGCTACTTTTGGTATGCAAATTTTGAAGATGTGTTGGAAATATTACATCATTTAAGAAAATCTATATTTGCATACTATAATCTTTTATATATAGACATCTTTACCAAGAATATAGACTTACAAATGATCAGATTTTTATCTTGGCCTTCTCTGTTTCCAACAGAGCGTCAAGAAGAAAAACACCAACAAGCAAGAGATGAGCACGTACCTCAGGTTCATCGTCTCCCGCATGAAGGAGAGGGTAAGTTCCGAGGGCTCTTAGAATTGCCCAAAGTATGTATATTCTTTCAGAGTTCTGACTGACAACTAGCAAGTACATGTAGTACAGTATGAAGGGTGGAAACCACTGCTGTCTCATGCTTTTGTGCTCTGAATAGTTCCATAAAATGCTCTTAGATTTGTTTTGTCTTTGTTTTCAACACATGCATTTCTTTAGCTGCATTAGGTTAGAAACATTTACATTTTGAACTTCCATTTATCAGAAAGAACATTTTCATTGATACTTAGGTCTTTAAAATGAAACTGAATTTTTCAAAATAACTGTTCTTTCTACTCAAACCTTAAGGAATGCCACATTATAGTGCATATACATCTTTTGTTAAGTTCTCAAGTACTTGTTGTTTAGAAATTGATGTTTTACCCCTCTGTCTAGCCACCTTTAAACTGACATGTCTCATGACCTTTCAGGCTATTGACCTTAATAAAAAGGGGAAGGACAACAAACACCCCATGTACCGGCGGCTGGTGCACTCGGCAGTGGATGTCCCTGCCATACAGGAGGTAAGGCTCGCCAAGCACAGCCCTAGCTGTGCACCTGCCCCCCTTCTGCCTCGCAGCTGTCCTTGTGAGGGGGGTGCCCACCCACTGGTGCTCAGCAGGGGTCATCTTTTAAGAGTCTTTGTTTTAAGCAACCTGTAGATTCTTGACACTTGCTGATTAAAAAAAATATATTACAGCCTGATCAGTGTAACGTTTCAGATGCAGTCACCATGCAGCTGTGTCTTCCTGGGCTCAGCGGCAGCACTTGGGAGTTTCTCCCCAGGGAAGATTAGAGCATAGATGTGATCTCAGGTCTTGGGGAACAATGACATGGACTTGAACAAAGCAGATTTTAACTAGAAAACTTAATTTCTCTAGTGAAGTTCTTGATTTTACCTACTTAGCTGAGGGCTGTTAATGGGTTTGTTAATATTTAATTACAAATGCAATGAACATTTTGATGTGCTTCCAGTTAGATTTGCAGATAATACCAGTTCTGAACCTATGTGTCATTTGAGTTTTAAAATCTTATGGTTGGCCATCAGTTCAGTTCAGTTCAGTCACTCAGTCGTGTCCAGCTCTTTGTGACCCCATGAATTGCAGCACACGAGCCCTCCCTGTCCATCACCAACTCCCGGAGTTCACTCAGACTCACGTCCATCGAGTCCGTGATGCCATCCAGCCATCTCATCCTCGGTCGTCCCCTTCTCCTCCTGCCCCCAATCCCTCCCAGCATCAGAGTCTTTTCCAGTGAGTCAACTCTTCGCATGAGGTGGCCAAAGTACTGGAGTTTCAGCTTTAGCATCTTTCCTTCCAAAGAAATCCCAGGGTTGATCTCCTTCAGAATGGACTGGTTGGATCTCCTTGCAGTCCAAGGGACTCTCAAGAGTCTTCTCCAACACCACAGTTCAGAAGCATCAATTCTTCGGCACTCAGCCTTCTTCACAGTCCAACTCTCACATCCATACATGACCACAGGAAAAACCATAGCCTTGACTAGACGGACCTTAGTCGGCAAACTTATGTCTCTGCTTTTGAATATACTGTCTAGGTTGGTCATAACTTTTCTTCCAAGGAGTAAGCGTCTTTTAATTTCATGGCTGCAGTCACCATCTGCAGTGATTTTGGAGCCCCAAGAAATAAAGTCTGACACTGCTTCCATTGTTTCCCCATCCATTTCCCGTGAAGTGATGGGACCGGATGCCATGATCTTCGTTTTCTGAGTGTAAGCTTTAAGCCAACTTTTTCTCTCTCCTCTTTCACTTTCATCAAGAGGCTTGGAGTAATTTTAAATCATCTGCTCATTCCTTAATCTGCTTAATAGCTGGAAAAACTGAAGGTGTATTATTTTAGTGGAAGAAATGGGCAAGTGAAGGTTGTTCATAAACACGAGCAATTTTAATTTTACCTCTTACCCCTACACTGCGTAACCTCTGCAAACAGTGAAGAGCCTGGTCGTCCCTCCTGCTCTCCCCCCGTGGTGCCCCCACATTCTGCAGTTTGACTCCCTCAGTTCAGGGAGCTCAGTAGCGGGGCTGAGGGTGTCTTATTAGCAAGTGCTGACCATGAGCAGAAGCACCCTGAAGGAAATGAAGAGGAGGAAGACCTGGTTTTTATGCTTCCAAAGGTTTACAGTGGAGACCAAAATGCGAGCTGTGATGATGCATGAGGACTGCTGGGTGTGGGTGTGCCCACCTGGGCGCAGGCAGGCAGCCTGGTGGTACCTTGCGCCCCTGAACCAAAGACTGTGAGACGCTCAGGGTGGAGTTTGGGTATCAGTGCTCATGGAAGAGCCCTGTGACCCTCGATGCCAGACAGACGCCATCGACTGTCTTGGTGCGCAGAGGACCAGCAAGGACTTGATTTTAAAACTATGTCAGCCACCTTGCTCTAATTCAGAATTGCCTTGTCTTCTTTGTGGTAATCTGTCACAGAGGCTAACAGCTGTTTCTTCTTTCAGTTTTATTTTCCTGACTTACATAAATGGTTTGCGCTTCTCTGGTGGCTCAGATGGTAAAGAATCCACCTGCAATGCAAGAGACCTGGGTTCGATCCCTGGGTTGGGAAGATCCCCTGGAGAAGGGAACGGCTACTCACTCCAGTATTCTGGCCTGGAGAATCCCATGGACTGTGTAGTCTACAGGGTCACAAAGAGTCAGACACAACTGAGCAACTTTCACTTTCACTTTTCATATTAGTGACTGTTCTCGAAACCAGAGCCCTGAGAGAGTTGCTGAGAAAATTATTCTTATTTTTCAAAGAAGCCCTGTTAATTATAGTACAGGCCTGTGCATAGCATATTCCCTACATGGTACATATGTAGTTAGGTCTCATCAACCCCACTACCAAAGCTTTCATTATGTACAGCACTTAGCCGCAGCTTTTATCATTGTTACAGATGAGATGTTCACACTGCAGTAACAACGTGACTGAGAATATGGGACCTTCCGCACTTCACCATCCTGGCATACCCTGAGTGTAGACGGAGTTGTGGGTTTCTTTTATGAACATTCTGTCAGTATGGACACAGGAGCAGTAGACACAGGAGCAGTCGTAATGCCATTCTGGAAAATCTTGCTGTTTCCCACATTCTAACACTGTTAAATTGATGGCAAGTGTTGTCACTATTAACCATTGGCCATTTTGGTTTTTTTCCCTCTGCAGAAAGTGAACGAAGGGAAATACCGAAGTTATGAAGAGTTCAAAGCTGACGCTCAGTTGCTTCTCCACAACACAGTCATTTTCTATGGAGGTTCAATATTTTTTTTTGTGTAGTTTTTTTTATTCATATGTTTACATTGCATGTCGAGAAATATCTTTTATAAAACATTACACTAAAACAATACCTGAACAATCTATAAGTAATAATGTTAGGGTTTAAACTTAAAAATATTTAGTAATATAGATAACTACATATAGCTTATAGAATTGACTGGCCAAAAGCAGAACCTCTAGTATTTGTTTTTTCCCTTCAATATCCCCTCATTCAAAAGTAGTGAAAGAGGCCAATCTATACTGAGAGTATTAAGTTGTGTTGAATATAAAATTAAAGTTACCTGCTTACTTTTCTTTTACTGCCTGAATTATAAATACATGTTTTTATTTTCCGTGGTATATGTCCACTTTTGTTAAACTGAAAGAAAATTTAAATGGCTATATGAATTTTGGTAGTCTTGTGCTTCCTGGTAGTCCTGGGATTACTGGTGATAGACACCTGTCTTTATAATTGCAGCAGACAGCGAGCAAGCGGACATAGCACGGATGCTCTATAAAGACACCTGCCATGAGGTACTGTCCACACCTAGCACCTGAATGCTTGCTGTTTCCTACATTAACCTGTTTTAGAATTCCATTCTGATATGTACATTTTAATGTTGCCATTTCTTTAAATATAATCATATTTCCATGTTTGACATACATGGTATATAATGCAAACAGAGAGACGGGGGCTGGGGGAGAGGCTAGAATTCTGGCAGAACTGTTCTCAGAGACTCTAATTCTGGGAATTAGACTTAGTTACTAAGTAACTTCTAGTGAGAACAAGAGGAAATTGTTTTCCTTAACTACCCTAAAGTGAATTAGTTAATGTGACTGCATGTAAATGTGTTGCACTGGGCAGGCACTCAATAAATGTTACCCTCTTTGAATAAAAGATACAAATTTGAGTTCTTACTACACTACACAGGCAAAAAAGCAGCCCAACATCAGCATTCATAATTAATAATATATGAAATATATATTTAGGAAATTTTTTTTTGGGTGGCCTTTCTTATTTAAAACATTCATCTGTAACCATATTATCTTTGCAAAAGTGTCTCAATTTATATAAAAAGTTTTGTTTCTTTATTCCATTTATGATATGACTTTTCCATTCATTAAACATGTTTATTGAGTGTGTGCTATGTGCTGTGTTAGGAATGAAATAGGGGTCAGGATGCTGGCTTCCTGCTCATACAGCTGTGTTCTGAGGAAGGAGACTCAGGAAAAGGAGAGACAAATTAGTTTCTTTACAAAAGTTACAGAAAATATGAAAGAAAACAGAACTAAAATGGAGAATGAGGCAGAGTAAGGGCTGCTTTTATTGGTAGTGGGTATTTTCTGTGGGCATCTCAAGAAGACATTTCTGGGGGAATAGCCTTTCATCTGTGTGTTGAACTGGAAGGTACCGGTGAGGCTGGGGAGCCAAGGGCAGATGCAGTGCGCCCTGAGGAATCAGTCTTTTCTTTCGAGTGTACTCTGGGCCCTCTTGGGAGGTTCAGACAAGAGAGTGGCATTGGCGAACTCAGCTTTGAAGCTTAGAGTTGAAGACTGGAAACACGAAAGAGAATGCTGCTTTACGTGCCTCTCTCTAGTTTTGTGCGTGCATTTATTTTATGGAGGCTAAACAGTTATTTTTCTTTTTCAGCTGGATGAACTGCAGCTTTGTAAGAATTGCTTCTATTTATCAAATGCTCGTCCTGATAATTGGTTCTGCTATCCCTGTGTATGTGAAATTTTGAGATTTTCTTTTTTTTTTTTAACCTCTTCAGTGTCTCTGATGTACTGCTCTAAGGAAGTTTATTCCAGTTTGGTTTAAGATTATAATCCTTCTAAATATTTCTCTTTATATCATGGTTTTAATGAGTATAGAAAACTGAAACATAGGAAAAAAAACAACTTGGGATCAGTATGCATTTCTGACTTTAAAATGAGAACTTTAAGAATGGGAATAAACATCAAATCCCTTAATAAATAAAAAATTTCATTATCTCACAAGAAATCTAAGTCTTTATGTATAGCTGTGTGATTTCCCCTAGAATGACATGTTAGTGCCAATGGTTTCTCCTCTCCCCACCACAAGGGTATAAGAGCCTGCCTGAGAGCTCCCACTTCCTGAGACATTACAGTGCTCTTCAGGCACCTGACGGTCTCATAAAAATCTGCATCTCTGACTTAGTAGGTTGGGAGGAGGGCCTGAAAATCTCCCATTTCTTACAAGCTTCCAGGGTTGGACTATATTTCATGAAGCAAAGTTAGGGTTTTCAGTTTGCCTTTGGTACTCACATGGGTCTTGGTTTCCTTCCAGAGTTCCATGGGCTGTCAGGAGATTCTTTTCACTCCACATTGCTTATGGAAATTTTAATTTTTTGGTGTGTTTCTTGGAGGCAAAAATCAATCAGTCCTGGGGTGGGGGTACATTCTGTATGTTTAGGACTTATAAAAGAAGTATTGCAAATATTATACCTAAGTAGGTCAGTGTTAATGATAAACTTGTATTTAATACTTTACGAGTAATATGACAAGATAAAACGTTTTATTTCCAGATACCTAATCATGAGCTGGTCTGGGCTAAGATGAAAGGCTTTGGATTCTGGCCGGCCAAAGTCATGCAGAAAGAGGACAACCAGGTTGACGTCCGCTTCTTCGGTCACCATCACCAGAGGTAATCATGACCCGCGAGCCACCATCACCCTGGGCCTTCAGGAGCCCTGAGGTGGACCCAGGCCTGCAGTTCCCCGTGCTCTGGGTACTTTGCCATCAGGAACAATGTGAAGTGTGTTTTAAATTAAAAAACAAACCAGCATATAACTTGACTGGGCACCTTAATGGGACAGTTTCAGTAGCAGAATTTAGAAGGGTGAACTCAGAAGGGTGTCAATGGTGGGAATTAAGTGGAGAGCTTCTCAGGATGGTCCCTTTCACAGAATTGTATTGTCCTTGTGGGAGTTTCTACCAACTTGTCAAGGTTCTGTCAGTCATAGACAAAAATAATCAGCTCGGGAGTATAGGAGAGTGTGGGTCTTGTGATCTAAGAATGGGTATGAGGGAAGAACTTTGACTTAGTGTTTTGAATTTCATTAACGGTTAATTTAGAAAAGTGAAGAATTGTTATGCAGAGCTCACCATGAATAAATATAGTAGATACTCTTTAGCTGGTTCCTCATATCTCTGCACCTAGTGGGGAAAGAAAAGGTAGAGACGTAATTATGGACTATCCCTCCATATGTTCAAACCAGAGCCTGCTGCTCCCTCCCAAGCACAGAGCAGGTTGTGATGCTTTGTCCTGGTGAGCAGGTCTGTGGGCATGCATGTCTGCAGCGCCGACTCTTCATGCTGCCTGTGGTTGGAGGGTGGATGGCACAGGCAAGAAAGAACGGGCACATCCTGTCAGATCGCGGCCCATCTTATTGTGCACAGATTCAGAGAATTCTGAATTCGGATTGACAGATGTGTAGGTATAGCCAGATCCAATTTTCTCTCTTTTTATTTAAATTGTGGGGTGTGTTCTGTTTGCCTTTTATAGTGTAGATCAGACTGCATGTCTCAAACTTGAAACCTGATTATCTATAGTAATGGAAATGATTGAGAGAATAGATATTTTGTATGAATTGCATTGAGACTTAATAAGGTCTCACATTAAGAATATTCATTCCGTTTTATTAAATCCAAGGGATACATAATTTGACAGGATAAAATTCTCTCCTAGGTAGTCAGCACTGCTTATGATGGAAATCCCCCTCAAAAACATACTGCTTTTAAAAAGTGTTTTAACAGTTTTTTATTGCCTAGTAAATGTTTGTTGACTGAAAGAGTAAATAAGAATACAGGATTTAATGGCAAAGAACTCTTCCACAAGCAAAATTGTATTTGCACTTTTCCTCAAGTGTAGTTTACTTTGGTTTCTAATATAGCACTGTCAGATGACAGTTAATGTAATATTTATAAATAAGTTCAAATTTTACAATTTTAGCTGTCATTAGCATGTAACCATATGGATTATTGTATATTAAAAATGTGGTTTTAAATTCTAAAGCAAATAGTTTATGCAAGCAAGTTAGAAGTCTGTGTTTATAACGTTAGGCATATATGCTAGGATTCTCTGATGCCTTCAGAACAGTTTCAGGTCTAGTATTTCTGTAACTCCATAGTAAGACTGGAAACAGTAAATCCTGGTTTATTCCTAGTGCTGTATCCCACCTCATATCCTCTCACTGGTGACATCCCTCTCTCCTCGTGTCCAGAGTCACCTAGACTGTATACGCTGCATTGCTCCTCCTTGTTTCTCAGTTCAGGGCAGTGGCAATGCATGTAGACGTGCTAGCGTAATTATTAGGAAACCTAACCATTAGGACCCTCCCTGGGTTCCAGCTGCTAATTAATAGCTTACCTTAAGCCCATCTGGGCAACATCTCCACCAGCTGTCAGATGAGGCAGGAACAGTCCTAGGACTGTACGCTCTGTGGTGCTTTCACTGGCCCATGGTCAGCCCCAGGTGAGTGGACGCAGCACTGCAGTGGGAGACTAAGGCCAGTAAGTGATTAGTACCCAGGAAGATTTTCTTCAGTTTCTATTCTAGCTTTCTTCCCAATAGAACCAAATGTAGTTGTAGATCAGCTGTGGGTTGACAACTGAGTGCTTGGTTGCAGAATGGTATACACTTTCCCACTTGTTAGTCATGGTCCATCTAATGAATAGGGATGTGATGACCTCATTTTATATGTAACTGTGTCATGAACATTTCTGGGCATTTATAAATGACTATAGCTTCCCTGGTAGCTCAGCTGGTAAAGAATCTGCCTGCAATGCAGGAGACCCCAGTTCAATTGCTTGGTCAGGAAGATCCACTGGAGAAGGGATAGGCTACCCACTCCAGTATTCTTGGGCTTCCCTTGTGGCTCAGCTGGTAAAGAATCCGCCTGCAATGCAGGAGACCTGGGTTCGATCCCTGGGTTGGGAAGATCTCCTGAGAAGGGAAAGGCTACCCACTCCAGTATTCTGGCCTGGAGAATTCCATGGACTGTATAGTCCGTGGAGTTGCAAAGAGTCAGGAACAACTGAGTGACTTTCACTTTCTATAGTTCTAACATGCAATAGCTAGATTTTGAATAATTTGTAGCATTCAAAACAATGAGATATGGAACACTTTAAAAAAGGCTTATGAGTCATTCTCACCCTGAGGACTTTACTTTGATGACTGTGAAAAACAAGTCAATTCACCTTTTTTCTACTTGGTAAAAGTTTTTATTCAAGTCACAAACTGTGCTTTACAATGCACAGAGTTTCTGCCATTTGGGAAACTTCTAACCATCCCTTTTCAGGGCCTGGATTCCTTCTGAGAACATACAGGACATCACGGTCAATGTTCACCGGCTGCATGTTAAGCGCAGTATGGGGTGGAAGAAGGCCTGTGACGAACTGGAGCTACACCAGCGCTTCCTCCGCGAAGGGAGGTTTTGGAAGTCCAAGAATGAGGACCGAGGGGAGGAGGAGGCAGAGTCCAGCATCTCCTCCACCAGCAATGAGCAGGTAAGGGCGCCAATGAGAACCTGTCAGCTGTGTTCAGAGGTGCAGGTGTCAGGACGCACGGGCATGGAATGAGCAGGTTGTGACTTCCTCCTTTCACACTCACACATTTGTCAAGTGCTCTGTGAAACAAACCAGAAACAGTCCTAGTTCACAGAAGCCACCACCACTCATCCGGATTTGACCAGCACAGTGAAAGAGCGAATCATTCAGTGAGGGCCAACCATGTGGTCTTGAAAGAACTAATATGAGAGGGACACAGCAGGTACCCACGTCTCCCCTGTGGGTTCATGGCTAGTCTTCCAGCAGAGAAGTGTTTTGTGGTGTCAGGAGTAACGTGCTGTTACTTTTATGATGTCCACAGCTAAAGGTCACCCAAGAACCAAGAGCAAAGAAAGGACGACGTAATCAAAGTGTGGAACCCAAAAAAGAAGTAAGTTGCCCACCTTGCAGTGTCCAGGTGACAAGTGAAACAGGAAATACTTTCACAGTTGTGATCCAGGCAGTGCTTCTGACAGGTAACTTGCAAAAAGGATTGCCATCAGTCCCAGGATAGCAACTAAGTTGGACCCAGACTGCCTGCTGCCCTGTCACTAACACTCGGGGGCATCCAGTTAAGCAGCATTGACCACATCTGGCCACGTGGGACAGCCTTTTGCTGCACTGTCTGGGAACACTGGTATTCTCATGGCACTAATAAAAAACAATTTTTAGTGTTTATCCAGCAGATCAATGAGACCAGCATTTGAAAACTGAAAGAAACTATGGCTAAGTTCAGGCTTTTACAATTCTATAATCCAGGTACATTTTAAAACCAGGGCACAGTATTACCACATACTCAGTGAGGGGTGATTTAGGGTATTTGTTTATGAATCTCATCCAAAGAAATAACGATAAATTCTAACGATCTTACATGGTAAAACTTTTTGTTTAGTCTCCTTTGAAAGGAAACACCATAATATTAGTATTTAATGGAATTGTAAATGAAGTTCCTGTAGAATGATTGTACCTATAAATTGCATGTGTTTTAATTTTTTTTTTTTTTTTGAATTGTGGTCAAATACACAAAAGAATTTTCCATTTTCTTACATGATTGTTTAAACAAGTTGTATGGCTGTTTGTATCACTGTTTTTTTTCGGATCAAGCTTGCTTTTGAACTAGTAAATTCTGTGGCACTTCCCTTATCCTTTAGGAACCAGAGCCTGAAACGGAAGCTGTAAGTTCCAGCCAGGAAATCCCAACGATGCCTCAGCCAATTGAAAAAGTTTCTGTGTCAACTCAGACCAAGAAGTTAAGTGCCTCTTCCCCAAGAATGCTGCATCGAAGCACCCAGACCACCAGTGATGGAGTGTGTCAGAGCATGTGCCATGACAAGTACACCAAAATTTTCAATGACTTTAAAGACCGAATGAAGTCTGATCACAAGCGAGAAACTGAGAGAGTTGTACGAGAAGCTCTAGAAAAGGTAACACAGCCCTCAGTGCCAGCGCTGCCTTCAGCCACACGGGTGGGTTAGGTGAATAGTCTTCCTGTTGTGGTTTTACGTCGCTTAGGCATCAGCCAGGTAGCAGCTCTTTAAAACAAGGAGTAAAACATCTTTTTATAATATTTTAAATAACAGGTACTTTTCTCCCCTAAATATTTTATAGCCCTTAATGAAATAAAGGGAAGAGGTACATCAGTTAAGTAGAAACTATGTATTAAGGTTTTGCTTAATGGTTGTGTAAATTATGAGCTGACGTACTGTGGGTTAACTTTTTTTTCATCTCAGCTGCGTTCTGAAATGGAAGAAGAAAAAAGACAAGCTGTAAATAAAGCTGTAGCCAATATGCAGGGTGAGATGGACAGAAAATGTAAGCAAGTAAAGGAAAAGTGTAAAGAAGAATTTGTAGAGGAAATCAAGAAGCTAGCAACACAGCACAAACAACTAATTTCTCAGACCAAGAAGAAGCAGTGGGTAAATACCACTATTTTCTTAGAATCTGATTTATGAAAAAAAAAATACCATAGGTATGATAAAATTAATTCAGAAAGATCTATATGGCGTATGTAAAATCCTGAAATACAGTCTAATGTGAAACTGTCAACTTTAATTAACTTAAACTGTATTTTAACTCCAGATCCCACATTTCTCAATATTTGCTCAATATTATTTTGTTACATTGAGATTATGATACTTTGGGACATAATATATATAATTTATACAACTTTTCCATCTATGCAGGTATTTTTTTTTTTGATAAGTGGGCTGGCCCTGATAGGTGATATTAACTTATAAAATTGTAAATGTAAGTATCATAATAGCAAACTAAGGATTTTCAGATTTTACTGCACTGTACATTAAATTGATTACTTTTGCTTTATAAAAGTAACATCTCACTGGTCTCTAACATTAGATCTGACAGTTCACCAAGGAGGTGCCCTGTGGGCCTTCTTAGGCTGTCTGCTTTTCCATAGTCTTCTCCCCATCTTGTTAATCTCCATCGACCTGTCGTCTTGGGCTCACATCTGCCTTTGAATCCCTCCAGTCATTTTTCACTTCAGTTAACGGGCTTCTCAGCTGCAAGTCTGGTTTTTGGTTTCCATCAATATCTTTTTATTGATATTTTCAGTTTGCTTATACATCATTTTCTTGACTTTCTCCATATCTTCCTTTAGTTCTTTGCACTTCTTTAATAGGTGTTTTAAAGTCTTTGTCTAGTATATTTGCCAGTAGTTTTTTTACATGGACAGTTTGTTGATTGATTCTTTTTTCCTTTGAATGGTGATACTTCCTGCTTCTTTGTATGCCTTGTGACTTTTCTTGTTGAACACTAAACATTTGAGTCTAATAATATGGTAACTGGAACTCATTTTCTCCCTTTTATCATAGTTTGCTGTTGCTGTTTCTTTGATTGTTATGGCTGTTCCCAGGATCAGACTGAGGTGTAAATTAAATGTCTTCTTAGGTCTTTTCTAAGCCTCTCCTTGGGTTTGCACATTGACTTTCTAATTCCCCCCATATGTGCGATTGATTTTGAGTGGCTTGCAAAAAGGAAGTCACTTCAGAGGGAGGACTTGTGGGTGGGGGAGGGGTGCAACTGCTAATACAGTGGCCTGCCCAACTGTAACCAGAAGCAGCAGTCTGCAGGACACCTGCCAGGGGGCTCCATGCACAGCCATCTGGGGCTGCAGGTGGGGAAGAGGTAGCTGTTTCAGTGCTAAGAGCCAAAATGACCAGAGTGACTATACCTTATTGTTCCACCCTTCCCCAGACCTCAGAGTTCCAAAAGAGTCCCTCTAGATTGTGCAGCAGAGCTGCTGTGTGTGGGGGGCAGGGGGGCGGGGAGGAGTCCTTGTGCTGCTGCTCCGTCATCTTTTCAGAACCTTCAGACCTTTTTAGCAAAAGAGAAATTACTTATGCTTGTGTGCTGCTGCTGTTAATGACCTAGTACAGATGGATGAAGTTGATGTGCCGAGTAAGCTTGAGTTTGCTGATAATGACTGCGTGCTGAGCCTCAGTCATCCCATTGTTTCCCTACTGTCCTGCTCAGGACAGAAACCGTGTTCTGATGTTCTTGGTGATCCTAGTTTACACTTGAGTCAGAAAGATCTTTGAAAGCACAGTTTTAAAGTCTGTAGTTGTACCCAGTGTCGTTTACCTGCTGGTCACGGTTTCTTGCTGCAGTGCTACAACTGTGAGGAGGAGGCCATGTACCACTGCTGCTGGAACACGTCGTACTGCTCCATCAAGTGTCAGCAGGAGCACTGGCACGCGGAGCACAAGCGCACCTGTCGCCGGAAAAGATGAAGGCTGGCTCTTCCTGGAGAATCACTGACGACTATTCCTCTCAGACACAGCGGTTTTTGTTTCCAAGAAGCCAAAATTGTTTAGAATTTGCTTCCCATTTTGCACCAGCCTTTAAACACTTTTCGTGAAGAAATTTTGCACAGTAGTTTAAATCTTTTGTTAACGCTCCTCTGGAGTTTTTCAGGGGGTAAAAGTAACATCAGTGGAGGGTATTATTTTAAATAAATTTTAATTGAGAGTTTGTTGCATTTTCAGCAAATTTTAAAACATTTTTAGGTTTTACAGAGATTTTAACCTTTAAACAACAGATCTTTAAAAAACAGGTGAATTACAAGTGAGTTTAACAAAGAAACATTTAAAATAGATCTGAATGTAAGAACTACAGAACTGTTTCAGAAATAAAACATACTACCTTGATGTGAAATTTATTTCTTAACCTTGTTGAGCTGGTTTTGTTCAGCTTACTTTACTGTTTAAAGGCATTATCTATTGGTTATGCCAGTGGGTATATGATTGAATTTAGGGAACAGGGTTGACACAGCAGGTGCTAGTCCTGCATATTTTTTCTTAAATATTTCCCAATTGTGTTTTTCATTATTTCTTTTCAATATATAACTTTTATAACAAATTATTAGCTTTGATCTTGTAGTTTAAAATTGCAGGGAACTGGGGTAATCTTTTACTGAGCTGGATCTTAGAGAAAATGAATATTTAAATTTTAAAGTTTGCACATTTCATCTTTGTCCTAACATGAGTGCTTGTAACAAAATAAACAACAAAAATAAAAAGCCAAAAACTACCTTTATCCATACATAAAATTATAGATGAGGCATACACATTTCTTTAATGCTTCCCTTCCCTCCCCAAGTGTCATCTGATTGCCTACTATCTGGTGTCACCTCTTCTATCGTAAGTTAATACTGAAAGGAAAGAAAGCACTTAAGTTTCACAGAAGCCGTTATGTTTGTAGTAATGGATCATTACCTACTAATGAACTCCATCACTGTACACAGAATGAAGAATAATGCATGTTAATTTTCTTGTATTAAAGATGCCGTGATTTGTAAAAAGTCTGTATTTTGCGGAATGTCTGGATTAAGAAGCATTACCAATAGGAATGGATCGATAGTTAAATAATTTTTTTATACATAGATATATAAAATACAGCCAGGAAACCTTAATTTTTAAAAAAAAAAACCCTCACAATTTATGTTTTTTCAGACTGATCTTAGACCAAGTCAAATTCCCATTTATCATTTAGTTATTTTTAAGGTTAGAGAAATAATTTGTAAATATTTATTTACACCCTTGATATTTATTAAAGCAATTACACACAATGTAAGTGAGAGAATCAGGAGGAAAAACCTTTCAAAAAGTTTTCTCCAGGTTTGTCAGGGTCA
This sequence comes from Ovis canadensis, assembly GCF_042477335.2. NCBI lineage: Eukaryota > Metazoa > Chordata > Mammalia > Artiodactyla > Bovidae > Ovis > Ovis canadensis. Next base: position 61,791,443 of record NC_091257.1, on the reverse strand, counting down.
CTCTAAAGACAAAAATGTACCCCAGTCTTCTGTGAAATCATCACCCACCCAGTCCTGATGCTGTTGCAGATGGTGGTGACACAAGTTAATCGACAAGCTACTGCCCAGTGGTGCCCAATGGCTTGGAGGACCTGTCTGGTAGCCACACGTCAACACCGTCCTTGAACTACGGCAGGCATGTGGCGTTCTCGATCCCTCCTCGTTGCTGTGTGATTGGTCAACGTCGCCACAGTGCCGTGGTCTGGTCCAGACGACGTAACTGAGAACACTTACCTTCTCTGATTGTTTTCCAAGTTTTAAAACTTCGATCCACCCCTATGAGAGCAAGTTATTGTGGAACTATTTTTGGTGTGAAATCATTCCAGAGTGTGTACTATTTACCGATAGCTGCATGAAAGTAAGACTCGTGTTACTTTGGCTTTTTTGTCTCCGTTGACACGGTTGCACATTTCCAAGTTACTACAGCGTGAAAACTGTGTGTTTAAAAAAAAAAAACAAAATTAAAAAAAAGAGATTGTGGCCTGGTTTTGTAAAAGTTTTAGGTAAAATTACAATTGATTGTTTAGGAATCATTAAAAATTTTATGCAAATCATAAAGCTATATCAAGGTGTTGAGCTTAGCCACTATGCACATTGTAATTACTCATTGTGGCTGTCCAGTTCTTCGATGCATTCTGGCATTTTGTAAGCTGCTCTGACTAGCAATATATAGACTCATTTAATGTGTTAACATTGGTTAATAAATGTATTTAAAAAAACTGCCTTTAATAAATTGTTGATTTAGTCCATTCCCTGAGATCAGAACAGACACAGGTATATCACATAGTAATCATATACTGTGGTAATCATATCCACTGGTGACTTTTTAACTTTATATAAAATCAGTGTGTTAAAAACAGTTCTCTTAAACATTATGTAAAGTTGGATTTACTTTTACCAGTTCTCAAAAAGTTCAAGTTTGACTATAAAGCCCTTTTTCTTGACCTTTAGACTAGGCTGAACATACAGATAGAAAATTGTTCAATAAACACTTGAAATTAGTCAATAACATCGATTTCAATATATCCAGATTCAATCCATCATCTCGTTCTCACTTCACTCCTCCAACCAGTTCCCACAGTGGTGATCTCAGTTCAAGCCAGCATCACCCTCCTGCCCAAACCACGATGCAGAATTGGCCTGTCTCTTTGCCTTCCCCTCTAATTCAGTGGTCCTCAAATTTCTGACATCAGGATCACAAGAGGGCTTGCTCAAACAAACACTGCTGTCCTCTCCCCACCCCCACTTTCATTGCTAACAAGTTCCCAAGTGTTGCTGATGAGGCCATCCTTTCAAAGGCACTGCATTACTGATGGAAATAAACAGATATGCAGAAGGTCCCAGAATCTTACAGAGTCCTAGGGCCCATCCTTAGACTTCCACCCCTAGAAGGATCCAGGTCCCTCAGATTAACAATCCTGGATGCAGCAGGATTAGGCAAGCCAAGAATAGAATCAGTAGCAAGAGTACTGTCACTGATTTAGATCAGAGGCTCTCAAACGTCCAAGTGCACACATAACCTGGGGGTCTAGTTAAAGTGCAGAGTCTGACTTAGACCATCTGGGGTGGGTGGAGCTGGGCATTCTGCCAATTTGGCCGCAGATGACACCTGAGAGGCAAGTTCTTAACTCCAAAACTGCAACTTGCTGTTGAACAACCATCGACAGGAGAATGTTGGATCCCACCAAAAAAAGATACCCCACAGCAAGGGCAAAAGAGAAGCCCCAACAAGACAGTAGGAGGGGCAAAATTGCATTTAGGATCAAACCCATACCTGCCAGAGATGCTTGGAGGGCTCAAACAAAACCTTGTGTGCACCAGGACCCGGAGACCCCACAGCCAGCCAGACCTGCCTCTGAGTGTCTCCTGCAGAGGCATGGGTCAGCAGTGGCCTGCCCTGGGGACGGGGCTCTGGCTGCAGCAGACCAGGGTCATGGAGCATGCAACACAAGCCCTCTTAGAGGAGGTGGCCATTAGCCCCACCATAAAGCCGCTGAGCAGACGACCCAGAAACTGCAGAAAAATTATACCAAAGAAATTTTCGCACTGTTAAGTTCTAGGACACACAACAGATTTCGCAACCTGGGGATCTGACAAAGGGACAGAGAACCCCCAGGGAATCTGACTTTGGAGGCCAGTGGGATTTGATTACAGAACTTCCACAGGACTGGGGAAACAGACCCTTGGAGGGCACAAATAAAACCTTGTATGCACCAGACCCAGAAGAAAGGAGCAGTGACCCCACGAGAGACTGACCAAGACTTTCCCATGAGTGTCCAGGAGGCTCCGGTGGAGATATGGGTTGGAGGTGGCCTGCTGCAGGGTCAGGGGCACTGAATAGTGCCTGCATAAGACCTTTTGAAGGAGGTCACCATTACCTTCATTACCACTACCATAGTTTGGCGACAGAAAACTATCATAGATTATCAGCAAAATTGGACTGAAAATTTACTGAGCATGGCCCCACCCATCAGAACAAGGCCCAGTTTACCCTACACTCAGTCTCTCCCATCAGGAAACTTCTATAAGGTTTTATCCTCCATCAGAGGGCAGACAGAATGAAAACCACCATCACAGAAAACTAATCAAACTGATCACATGGACCACAGCCTTGTGTAACAATGAAACTATGAGTCATGCCGTGTAGGGCCACCCAAGATGGATGGGTCATGAAGGAGAGTTCTGACAAAACATGGTCCACTGGAGAAGGCAATGGCAAACCACTTCAGTATTCTTGCCTTGAGAACCCCATGCACAGTATGAAAAGGCAAAAAGATAGGACAGTGAAAGATGAACTCCCCAGGTCAGTAGGTGCCCAATATGCTACTTGAGATCAATGGAGAAATAACTCCAGAAAGAATGAAGAGATGGAGCCGAAGCAAAAATAGCATCTAGTTGTGGATATGACTGGTGATGGAAGTAAAGTCTGATGGTGTAAAGAACAATACTGCATAGGAACCTGGAATGTTAGGTCCATGAATCAAGGTAAATTGGAAGTGGTCAAAAAGGAAATAGCAAGAGTGAATGTTGACATTTTAGGAATCAGTGAACTCAAATGGACTGGAATGGGTGAATTTAACTCAGATGACCATTATATCTACTACCGTGGGCACAAATTCCTTTAGAAGAAATGGAGTAGCCCTCATAGTCAATTTAAGCATCCAAAATGCAGTACTTGGATGCAATCTCAAAAACGACAGAATGATCTCTGTTCGTTTCCAAGGCAAACCATTCAATATCACAGTAATCGAAGTCTATGCCCCAACCAATAATGCTGAAGAAGCTGAAGTTGATCAGTTCTATGAAGACCTACAAGACCTTCTAGACCTAACACCCCCAAAAGATGTCCTTTTCATCACAGGGGACTGGAATGCAAAAGTTGGAAGTCAAGAGATATCTGGAATAACAGGCAAGTTGGGCCTTGAAGTACAAAATGAAGCAGGGCAAAGGCTAACATAACAGCGTTTCACCAAGAGAATGCACCAGTCATAGCAAACACCCTCTTCCAACAACACAAGAAAAGACTCTACATGTGGACATCAGCACATGGTCAATACCAAAATCAGATTGATTATATTCTCAGAAGCTGAAGATAAGAGCTCTGTAAAGTCAGTAAAAACAAGACTGGGGGCTGACTGTGGCACAGATCATGAACTCATTATTGCCAAATTCAGACTTAAATTGAAGAAAGTAGGGAAAACCACTAGACTATTCAGGTATGACCTAAATCAAATCCCATACAATTACACAGTAGAAGTGACAAATAGATTCAAGGGATTAGATCTGATAGAGTGCCTGAAGAACTATGGAGAAAGCTTTGTGACACTGTACAGGAGGCAGTGATCAAGACCATCCCCAAGAAAAAGAAATGTAAAAAGGCAAAATGGTTGTCTGAGGAGGCCTCACAAATAGCTGAGAAAAGAAGAGAAGCTAGAGACAAAGGAGAAAAGGCAAGATATAACCATCTGAATGTAGAATTCCAAAGAACAGCAAAAGAGAGAGAAAAAAGCCTTCCTCAATGATCAATGCAAAAGAAATAGAAGAAAACAAAAGACTGAGAAAGACTAGAGATCTCTTCAAGAAAATCAGAGATACCAAGGGAACATTTCATGCAAAGACGGGCTCAATAAAGGACAGAAATGGTATAAACCTAACAGAAACAGAAGATCGTAACAAGAAGTGCCAAGAATACACAGAGAAACTCTTATCAAAAAGACCTTAATGACCCAGATAACCTTGATGGTGTGATTATCACCTAGAGCCAGACATCCTGGAATACAAAGTCAAGCGGGCCTTTAGGAAGCATCACTACGAACAAAGTTAGTGGAGGTGATGGAATTCCAGCTGAGCTATTTCAAATCCTAAAAGATAATGCTGTGAAAGTGCTGCACTCAATATGTTAGCTAATTTGGGAAACTCAGCAGTGACCACAGGACTGGAAAAGATCAGTTTTCATTCCAATCCCAAAGAAAAGCAATGCCAAACAATGTTCAAACTACTGCATAATCGCACTCATCTCACACACTAACAAAGTAATGTTCAAAATTCTCCAAGACAGGCTTCAACAGTACGTGAACTGTGAACTTCCAGATGTTCAAGCTGTATTTAGAAAAGGCAGAGGAACCAGAGATCATATTGCCAACATCCACTGGATCACAGGAAAAGCACCACTTCCAGAGAAACATCTACTTCTGCTTTACTGACTATGCCAAAGCCTTTGACTGTGTGGATCACAACAAACAGTGGGAAATTCTTAAAGAGATGGGAATTCCAGACCACCTTACCTGCCTCCTGAGAAATCTGTATGCAGATTAAGAAGCAACAGTTAGAACTGGACATCAAACAACAGACTGGTTCCAAATTGGGAAAGAGTAGGTCAAGGCTGTCACTCTGTTTATTTAACTTCTATGCAGAGTACATCATGCAAAATGCTGGGCTGGGTGAAGCACAGCTGGAATGAAGACTGCCGGAAGAAATATCAATAACCTCAGATATGCAGATGACACCATCCTTATGGCAGAAAGAGAAGAAAAACTAAAGAGCCTCTTGATGAAAGTGAAAGGGGAGAGTAAAAAAAAAAAACTGGCTTAAAACTCAAAACTGTAAAAACTAAGATCATGGCATCCAGTCCCATCACTTCATGGCAAATAGGTGGGGAAAAAATAGAAACAGTGACAGACTTTATTTTCTTGGGCTCCAGAGTCACTTCAAATGGTGACTGTAACTATGAAACTAAAAGACATTTGCTCCTTGGAAGAAAAGCTATGACCAATCTAGACAGCATGTTAAAAAGCAGAGACATTACTTTGCTGACAAAGGTCTGTCTAATCAAACCTATGATTTTTCTGGTAGTCACGTGTGGACATGAGAGTTGGACTATAAAGAAAGCTGAGCACCAAAGAATTGATGCTTTTGAACTGTGGTTTTGAAGAAGACTCTTGAGAGTCCCTTGGACTGCAATGAGATCAAACCAATCAATCCTCAATCAAATGAGTCCTGGAAATTCATTGGAAGGATGATGAAGCTGAAGCTCCAATACTTTGGCCACCTGACTCACTGGAAAAGACTCTGATGCTGGGAAAGACTGAAGGCAGGAAGAGAGGGGATGACAGAGGATAAGATGGTTGGATGGCATCACTGGACTCAATGGAGATGAGTTTGAACAAGCTCCGGGAGTTGGTGATGGACGGAGGCCTGGTGTGCTGCAGTCCATGGGGTCGCAAAGAGTTGGACGTGACTGAGCAACTGAAGTAACTATTATTATTAGATATTACTACTAAATATTAAATCATTAAATAGTATCCAGTAACATTAGATATTAAGACAAAGGAACCTGGAGTGCTATATACAGTCCACAGGGTTGCAAAGAGTTGGACATGACTTAGTGACTAAACAACAACAAACCTAGTATGTCCAAAATACTTCAAAACTTAACTTATATGACAATGAGATATTTTACATTCTTGTTTATACTACGTCTTCAAAATGCAGCGTGTTTCATGCTTTCAGCAAATCTCCATTTGGACCAGCCATGTTTCATTCTCCTGTGGCTGATGACTACCCATGCTGGACAGAGCAAGCTAAAAACAAGAGCTTTGTGTCACCAAGTTAAGTGCCCCCGTCAGCACCTGACCAGTTGTCAGTATTCACTGTGCAAATACCTATTAGAGGGCCTGCTTGATACTTAGGTGTTGATGAGAATCCATCAGTTTTCACCAGAACTTGAACCTCTTTTAATGGTAGATTCTTAATTTTTCAGTCTGAATTTTGAAAGCTTAGAAATCTTCCAAGTCAGCAAACCTCTAAACTGACATTTCAATTAGGCAGCCCTGCAAAGGTGTCCTAAGGATGCTTTTGGCTCTATAGGGCAGTTGGAAAACCTTTATCTAACTCCTCAACCTCACACTGGAGAGAAAGTCGAGACCCAGGGCTGCTTCAATTCAGGAACCAGGTTCATGGTATCATACCTGCTCTTCCACAGCCCCATGAAGATGGTCTGTGGTCTAATACAATCCTGCAATAATAAGAAATAACCCCTACCCTCCAGGAACAGGAAGCGGTGTAAGTGAAGGTACAGATTGCTAAAGCGACTTTCCAGCAGACACAGTGTAGACATTCATTCAGCACTTGTGTTGGATGCCAAATGCATGATAAACAGCATAACATGCTTCCAGTCTCTGTGTAGCTTATACTCTAGTGAGGGCATCGTCCAAGTAAGTGCAGCTTTAATTATAACCCAGAGTTGGGTGCAATGAAGAAAAAACAAAGGGCTACAGGATACCGAGAAAGCTATGACAAGAGGGGAAACCATTCAGTTCAGTTCAGTTCAGTCGCTCAGTCATGTCCGATTCTTTGCGACCCCATGAATCGCAGCACCCCAGGCCTCCCTGTCCATCAACAACTTCCGGAATTCACTCAGACTCATGTCCATCGAGTCAGTGATGCCATCCAGCCATCTCATCCTCTGTCGTCCCCTTCTCCTGCCCCCAATCCCTCCCACCATCAAAGTCTTTTCCAATGAGTCAACTCTTCGCATGAGGTGGCCAAAGTACTGGTGTTTCAGCTTTAGCATCATTCCTTCCAAAGAAATCCCAGGGTTGATATCCTTGCAGTCCAAGGGACTCTCAAGAGTCTTCTCCAACATCACAGTGCAAAAGCATCAATTCTTCAGCGCTCAGCCCTCTTCACAGTCCGACTCTCACATCCATACATGACTACTGGGAAAACCATAGCCTTGACTAGATGGACCTTAGTCAACAAAGTAATGTTTCTGCTTTTGAATATGCTATCTAGGTTGGTCATAACTTTTCTTCCAAGGAGTAAGCGTCTTTTAATTTCATGGCTTCAGTCACCATCTGCAGTGATTTTGGAGCCCCCCAAAATAAAGTCTGACACCATTTCCACTGTTTCCCCATCTATTTCCCATGAAGTGATAGGACCGGATGCCATGATCTTTGTTTTCTGAATGTTGAGCTTTCAGCCAACTTTTTCACTCTCCTCTTTCACTTTCATCAAGAGGGTTTTGAGTTCCTCTTCACTTTCTGCCATAAGGGTGGTGTCATCTGCATATCTGAGGTTATTGATATTTCTCCTGGCAATCTTGATTGCAGCTTGGGCTTCTTCCAGCCCAGTGTTTCTCGAGAAAACCTGTATGTAAGCTGAGACATGAAAGGTGAGTAGGAGTCGCTGGAAAAGTAAGGCATTCCAAGAATCAAACATGAATTTGGATGATTCATTTCTTCCTTCATATTTTTACTATAACTGTAACTTTTAAGACCAGGAATAAAAACTTATAGAAGAAAAACAAAATTCTTGCCTAGAGAGGTCTGCAAGGGGAAAGGTCACAGAACAATTTTTTTCAAGCAATGAGAGAGATCTGACATGGTTAAGGAAGCCATCAGAGAGGAAGCAGGACTGAGGGGTGGCACAACTGAACATTTAGAGGGAAACCAGCGCAGTGACTGCAGAAGACAAGGGGCGATGTCTCAGAATGGCAGATGAAGTGATTCTGTAATCGCTTTAGACCAAGCTTTCCTCTGACCGAGGCTTGTTCAGTGAGTAAGGTCACAGGCAGTAGGCAAGGTTCGATTTAAACAAAACAAATTATTATACACGTCCTTTGTTGGAAAAAAAAATAAAGGAATGATAACACATTCTTTTCTAATTCATTTTAAAAACTAAAGAATGATGGATCATAAAAACTAAGAATGGTGAAACTGTAATTCCTGTAAGCTTTTAATAATTACAGCTGCTGAGTTCTGCTCCCAGGTCTGAAGACGTGGCTGTGGACCACACTGTCTCCACTTGTCTGCCTCCGGTTTACATCTTGTGACCCGTGTTTAGCTTTATTCTGCTGTAGATCTTTAGAGCAAAGTGTAGGAGTTCTTCTTATAAATAAATCACTTCCAAACATTTTGATTTTACAGGAGTTTGAGGTAGGTCGTTCAGAAGCAGAAAACAGTCTTAAGCACTGCCCAAGAATCCCACAGAGCCTTCCCTCAGACCACAGCACCTTCTTGGACAGTGGTTCTGACACCCCTACACTGGGTGGGGGGCTCCTCACCTGGTTGTGTGCTGGCCTGTGGGCAAGCAGCTGCCTCTGCTCTGCTCCTGGTTCTTACCCTCAGCTGCCCTGAGCTTGGGTCTGAACAGAGACAATCCGTAATTAAGAAGGGCTCAGAAGAAAGGATGAGGGAAGGACAGACCAGTGGAAGAGGAAGTTCACCCGGCAGAAGGTTCCACATACAAATTACGTCTCAGTCCTTATGCTGACTGTCCCCTTGGGGAAGCAGCTATCAGGGCAACCAGCATTTCAGCTCCTTATCTGTGTGGAAGCTACCTTTCCAAGTCTGTCAGTCTATGTATCATTAACCTCTGTTCTAAAACCCTGCCTGCTGCTCTGGGAGTGACAGCTGTCTCCAAGCTGTTCACACCTATTTTTTTTTTCCTTTCTCTTTTAACCATCCAGCTTAGGTCCCACAGTGAACTTTTCTTTGAAAATCAGTCCTTTCCCTCTGGTCTGATTAGTAATTATGACCAGTTCCTCTAGCTGCAGCAATGGTTGCTATCTTGATGCACATAGGTACTTCTTGATCTCCTGGAAAGGTTCCTCCAGTCAGTAACCATAGTCCAAGGCTTTGGGGTATGAAACACATGGTAGTGAAACCAGGAGTGAACCAAAGTCCTAGCTCTCTCTATGCTATACTTCTCTTCCCCACCACCTTCCCCCCAGAGAATTCTGTTTGAGACTGTACAATAAGAGATTTTTTTAAAAGTAAGCTAGTTTATGCACATGCTCAAAATCCTTCAAGCCAGACTTTAGCAGTATGTGAACTGAGAAATTCCAGATGTACAAGCTGGATTTAGAAAAGGCAGAAGAACCAGAGATCAAATTGCCAACATCCACTGGATCATAGAAAAGGCAAAGGAATTTTAAGAAAACATCTATTTCTGTTTCACTGATTACACTAAAGCCTTTGACTGTGCGGATCACAATAAACTGTGGAAAATTCTTAAAGAGATGGGAATACCAGACCATCTTTCCTGTCTCCTGAGAAACCTGTACGTGGGTCTAGAAGCAACTGACTGCTTTAACACTGGAAAGGCAGAAGACATGGCTGTATATTGTCACCCTGCTTATTTAACTTATATGCAAAGTACATCATGCGAAATGCCAGGCTGGATGAATCACAGGCTGGAATCAAGATTGCTGGTAGAAATATCAACAATCTCAGATATGCATATCATACCACTTTAATTGCAGAAAGCAAAGAGGAACTAAAGAGCCTCAACGAGGGTGAAAGAGGAGAGTGGAAAAGCTGGTTTAAAACTCAACATTCAGAAAACTATGATCATGGCATCCAGTCCCATCACTTCATGGCAAACAGATGGGGAAAAAGTGGAAACAGTGACAGATTTTATTTTCCTGGACTCCAAAATCACTGTGGACAGCCACGAAATTAAAAGACCTTTGGCTTCTTAGAAGAAAAGCTATGACCAACCTAGACAGCATATTAACAAGCAGAGACATCACTTTGCTGACAAAGGTCCGTATAGTCAAAGCTATGGTTTTTCCAGTAGTGATGTAGAGATGTGAGAGTTGGACTATAAAGAAAGCTAAGCACCGAAGCATTGATGCTTTTGAACTGTGGAGTTGGAGAGGACTCTTGAGAGTCCCTTGGACTTCAAGGAAATCTAACCAGGTAATCCTAAAGGAAATCAGTCCTGGATATTCATTGGAAGGACTGATGCTGAAGCTCAAACTCCAGTATTTTGGCCACCTGATGCGAAGAACTGACTCACTGGAAAAGACCCTGATGCTGGGAAAGACTGAAGGTGGGAAGAGAAGGGGACGATAAGAGGATAAGATGGTTGGATAGCATCAACGAGTTGATGGACATGAGTCTGAGTAAGCTCCAGGAGTTGGTGATGAACAGGAAGGTCTGGCATGCTTCAGTCCATGGGGTCTCGAAGAGTTGGACATGACAGAGCAACTGAACTGACTGAACTTAAACAGACAGAGTAGAGGGCTTAACTGTTCACATTACAAAGGATGTAGTGTCTCTGTAAACAGCTTCTCAAGTGTTTCTCCTTATATCCTGAACATCTGAGTTAGAAACTAATAGCAAATGTGTCAACCTCTGCTGACAGATGATCAATCAGGCACTGAAAAAGAAAATTCTAAACTTGGCTGTTCAAAAAGAATCTTGACATTTTGGGGACTCCCCTGTTGTTCAATGCTGGACATCAGACACCCCAGCTCCTACTCCACAAAGGGTGGAGCATCAGCAGAAGCTGCCCCACGTGCCCGCACACACGCGGTTGTCCGGAGGTTGTCCTGCCCCCACAGTTCACTCCGAGCAACAAGAGCCCTTTCTCCGTGCAGCCCTGGATGGAGCTGGTCAGTTATGATCAGCAGCAGCTGCTGGGCATTTGTCTGGTTAGAGGTCAAACCTGAGGAACAGCGAGTGTAGGGAAACGAGACTATCTGGCCTCAGCCCTTCTTCATGGAGACAGAAGAGTTTATGTGACCTCCTGCCCTGGCAGAACCAAGACTGACCATCAGTCTCTGAGTTGGAGTCATAAGTCAGCTCAGGCCTTGCAGTCCTTGCTGGACATGGACTCAAAAGAGGGGACTGCTCTGCCATTTCATCCCAGCAAGGACCTGTGGTTGGTGCTCAAATATTTACTGACCAAAAAAGTGAAAGAGTCAGAAGCTCAGAAATTAAAACATTTAGAGCCCAAACTATTAGACTCAGAAACTAATTGCTTTTGAAAGGAAAACCAGAATCAGCAGTTAATTCTCAAAAGTTTGCCTTCCTACTTGTGTGTCTTACAACAGCAATCAGCAAACTGCAATCCCAAACCTGGCCAAATCCAGCTACCATCTCTCTGTGTAGGGACCAGAAGCTAATATCACATTTATACTTGAAAAGAATCCACAGAATAGTATTCATGATGGGAGAAAGGTTGAAGCCTGTGTTTCTGTACTCATGTCACAAGTCAAGTGCTGTGGGGCCAGGTCCTTGCCCAGCGACCAGAGGGCTGCACTTACGTCAGAACGGAGGAGTTCAGACCAACGCTGGCTGGCCCGTCAGACACACGTGTCACCCTTTCTTCCAGGCTGGCAGTGGCCTAGTTGAAGCCTCACAGGACTGTGGCTGGGACACAACACACTCAACGTGCTGTAATCCATCGGTGCAAGTGCCCACTAGCTACCAATGGTTCCTAAAGCATCCCTAAACCCCGCTGAGACCAGCCGACACCTCGCAGTCCACTTGTACCTCCAGGAACTTGGGCTGGTGACACGCCACTGCCCCCACCGTGCAGGTGACTCCGCCCTCCACGCCGCGTTGCCCTCTGGAGCTGGAGCAGCTTCACAATCAGAGCATCCATCTTCAAGGATCCACACTGGTTCTTGGCCTCAGATGCCTCTGCTGCCACCTGACCTGCGGGGAAGCTCCCTGGACAGCGGTCAGGACAGGTAACCCCTGTCCTCTCTTGGGGAGGGTGGTGAAGGGGGACACATGGCAGTGCCATCCTCCACTTCCAGTGCAGGGACTCACCAGGGATGACTCAACAAGACGTGTGGGTATATCCAGTTCCTTGGAAAGCATCGTGGGAAAGCTGTGAGGGGACGGCTCTGGCTGGGTTACCCTCACCTCTGCTCTGACCTGGGCTTCACCCAAGTGTGGGTCCCAACGCTGTCTTTGTCCTCCTGATGGTCAGCAGAGAAGGGAGGCATCGAGCTTGCTGACCTCGGCCCTAGGGCTGCTCCCCTGCACCTCCTGAATGCCTCCTGGGGCAAGAGGGGATTGTACCTGCATTGAACACTTGCCTCTGTCCCCCTAGGATCCATACCAACATGGAAACAAAGTGGCAGGGGAGCTGAGGCCAGGCTCAGCCCCCCGTGCCCACTGTCTTGTCTTCCATTTCCACTGCACCTTTGCGTTTCTTCAGGTCAGCCTGTCCCCAGAACCCGACAGCCCAGGTGGACCCTGCACTCTCCCACATGGCGCCAAGTGAGGGGCTGGAGGAGAGGCTTTCCCGCCTGACTGTGCTCAGAGCCGGACCCCTGCCTGCCCACCTGCTGGCCTTCTGCCCCAGCCCTGGGAGGGTCCCCAACTCTTCCCCCCATGAATGATGAAGTCAGGGAGTGACAGCGACATGCAGGGTGGAGGGGTGAGGCGCAGGAAGGGAGGGGGCGTCTATCCCAGCCTGAGGAGCTTACACTGGGGCTGTCCCGAGGCAGCAAGGCCCACCCAAATCTCACACTGACCTTGGTGCTGCCAACACTTTGTTCATGGATTAACCTTAAAATCGAGAAGACAGCAGAGATTAGTGGAAGGACCCACTGGAGGGGAGCCAGAGTGGCCACGACGGGAAGATGCCACTCAGGGACCAGGCACCGGCCACCAGGGACAGTGGAAGACAGACACCGGCCCAGCGGTCAGCACCAGGCAGGCTCTGCTGAGCAAGGGGAGTGAGTGAGTCACAGAGGACCTGGTGTGGAGGGAACGGAACCTCCCTCCTCGGAAGCAGTGACACTGTGTCCCTCCGCATGGCCAGACCACCTGACTCAGGCCACCAAGACATCAACAAGGACAGTAAGACCCAGAATTATGATCGACCTATCAACCAAACTCCTGCCTGTGTCCCCTGGCCTCAGCACAATGCTGGAGGGCGTGGAACAAGGCAGCAGAAGGAACTCTATGGGAACACACGTGTTGCCCGAAGCACGCGCACTCTGGGCGGATCTCTTGGCAATGCCCAGTCACCCAAACAGGTGGTCTACACCAGCCACTGACTTCCACACCCCCAATTAGCACAGATGGTCCTGGTTCTAGGGGAATTCTAACACAAAGACACTCGGTGAAGCCTGGACGTCTTATCCTTTCATAACCATTAGGCTGGAAGTCAGTTAACCCACTACCACTTTCCAAGAGGCAAAGACAAAAGAAACACAAAGATAATTTGGGTTGGAATCGTCAGTGAGACCTCGGTCCTGGCCAAGGAGCAGCAGAGTTTGTGCACACAGACTCACACTCCTTGTCCCTCAAGGTTACCAATAATCTGTACACTTGGAGAAAATGTGAACAAATATATTTAGATATATTTAAAAGAATTAAAAAAAACATTTCACAAAACATTTGTTGCCATAGGAATTTTTTAGCAATAAATGCCCACATCAAAATTTAAACATTGTTCAAAGTATGATTATCTGTACTGATAAATAATGCAACAAATTATGTAAACAGAGTGGGATCCATTCCTGGTAGGAGTCACTTCCTTCCTGGGATGGAAGCTGGCCCAGCTCTCCAGGGGACCAATTAAGAAACTGCTATTTTCAGAGCAACAAAAATAAAAGCTTTTATTTGTTCATTTGAATATAAAACAGGCGTTATCACAGATGTACAAAGCTTACTGGTGGTTTAACATACGAGAAGGTTGCTGTCCTTTGCACATAAAAATTTTGTTTGGAACCGTGATTGGCTGAGCACATGAATCTCTCTAACCAGTCACCACACTATGAAGCAACGCTGCTAGCATCTGACTATCAAGGGACCATTTCCCTTGGGGAAAGTGTCAAGCAGGGTTAGATATAACAAACAAGCACCATGAGGAAGCCGCCCTGTTGGTTGGTCTGAGTCTTGGTGGTCGCTGTGTACCCTCCTTTGTGCAAGTTGACCACACAGTTTTGTCTGACTTCAAAAGCACAAGGTCACGAGACAAACACTGGCTATATTCTCATGAATGACTCGTCCCAGCACAGTTTCCATTAACAGTACAGAACGATCCTCCTTTATTGCTAAGTGGGTGGTACTGAGAGTCTCATTCCCTTTTTCTTGCACAACAGAACCTGAATCCCAGCCCTGAGCCCTTGGCCCTCACCGCTGGCACAGGCAGCAGGACTGAGGCCTCACGAGGGCACCAGCAACCTCACACCCCCTCGCTGGGCCTTAAGTCCTGCTTCCTCATCAGTGTCTGACCCGAAACTGCCCCCTCCCACCCTTCCACAGGGCGGGTGTGTGTCCTCTGTGTGTGGTGGGCCCCCCCCCCCCACCCTTCCACACTGTGGGTGTATGTGTCCTCTGTGGTGGGGGTCACCCCTGTACCCGTCCACATGGTGGCCATGTGTCTTCTGTGTGTGTGGTGGGATCCCCCCTGGCCCTTCCACCTGGTGGGTGTGTATCTTCTGTGTGTATTGGGGTCCCCCTACCCTTAAACACAATGTGTGTGTGTGTGTGTGTGTGTGTGTGTGTGTGTGTGTGGAGTGGGGTGCCCCTGGCTCTTCCACATGGTGGGTGTGTACCTTGTGTGTGTGGTGGGGTCCACCCTACCCTTCCACATGGTGGATGTGTGTGTGGTGGGGTGCCCCCTACACTTCTACACAGTGGGCGTGTATCTTGTGTGTGTGCTGGGGTCCTCCCGGGCCCTTTTACACAGTGGGCATGTATCTTCTGTATGTGTTGTAGGGTCCCCCCAGCCCTTCCACATGGTGGGCGTGTACCTTCTGTGTGTGGTGGGGTCCCCCCAGCCCTTCCACACAGTGGGTGTGTGTGTGGTGGAGTCTCCCCTACACTTCCACACAGTGGGCATGTATCTTCTGTGTGTGTGGTGGGGTCCCCCTTGGGAAGCAGAAGACTGGGAATGTTTATCTGAAGCATGTGGAGAAATACTCATACACAGCAATGAAATAAAAATATTTTAAAAATCAAATAACTTGTGGAGATGGAAGAAACCCCACATGCAGACAAATTTTTTTAAAATGCCACTTAAAATCCTAACAGCAATTAGCCTTGGATCTCCGAAGTCAAACAAAACTCTCTTGTGGCAAAGGGCTCAGTGCCAGTGCACAGAGCAAGGCAGGTGAGACCACCACAGAGAGAGGGTCTCAGTCTCGCCGGCAACACTCTGAACCAGGCAGACCCCGCACAGGAACCCCGGGCACACTGGGGCAATCATGGAGGGGATCTCACTCGGAAGCTGGTACCTCTTCTTGGCTGGATGCCGACGAGCTGGTTCAATCCAGGAGTGTGCGAGGGGCTTTCAAAGTTTCAAGGTGCATGAGGCGGCGGCAGCAGCAAGAGACGGAAATCAGAAGCATGTCCTTGCAGCAGGAGCGACGACGGGGCTGGGGGCCTCCACTCCAGCCAGCACAGCTGGGGCAGCTCCGTGCATGACCTCCTAGTGAGTCTCCTCCCTTAAAGCCGCTGAGGGAGTCAGCGCAACCCGCTGCCAATGACCACAGAACGACATTCCTTTTCATACCAAGGACCAAAAAAAGGTGACAAACAAAATGATGAAAACACTGTGCAATGAATTCTTGTAGCCGAGGGAGCGCGTGCAGTGGGCCAGCTGCTCCCCAGGCCACGCGTTGCGGTGGGCACGTGGCACCGACAGTCCGTCACGACCCCGCGGCAGAGGGAAAGTGCACACTCGGCTCCAGTCCGCCACCTCCGAGGCGCTGGCCCCACAGCTGGTCTCTGGCTCCAGAATAGAAGCTCTGGGCTGCAGGCCGTCTGGTTGCTCACACCAGCAACGGCGAGAGTCTATCTACAGTGCAGCGGAGGGGACACCATGCAAGTGACAGGTTCTGTGTTTTAAACTTTAAAATTCCCTTTGTTCTTAGTGAACTTATATTTCATATATATATATATCTGTTGTGATGCTATCCACGCAAGATAATACAACACTTTTTATATTAGCAAACATTACAAGACTTTAATATTCTTGAATGTTTTCTCTGTTATACTTCTAAAGAGATCAAAATAAATTAAACGTTTTGTACATAATTACATATGGAGTTAACTTATTTTATCTTTTTAGTTTAGTACAAAGATATCTGCAAGGTAATTGCCGAAATACACCTTATTTATAATTTCCTCTCATTCTATGATAACTTGGAGGGCCGATCATCAGTCTGTTTCTTGAGTACATTTCTGACAAAGAAAGCGGCTAGAATCTAATTGGAAGGTGCTATCTGGAAGGCTTTCTCGTACCTTGACACACTGTCCTTAAAGGATGGGCTCCAGCAATGGCTTAAATCAGTAGCAGGTCCATGGCATTAAGATTTCATGACACATTAAAACAGAGAAAACAATTCTTTGTCACACTACATGAACTGTTTAAAAGAACCCATCTGGAGGGCAGAATATTTTAATTGCTATTTTGGCTTAACAAAATACCACATTTACGAAGAAAGCACTTATTATTCAATAATTAAAAAAAAAAGAAAAGAAAGTTCTTGAAATGGGCTTTTCCAACAAACTAAAGGCAGTTAACGCAAAGTCCTCGTGAGCAAACTTCACATTCACGTCTCATCCCTGTGCGACTAGGACGCGTGGGAAGTCTCCCCACCGCATGGTGAGGCTCTGCTGGGGAAGGTGCCCTGGTGCCCACACTTGTGACACTGAACAGGGGGCCCCAGGCGTCTACATGTTGTAGGCCACGTAGATGAGACACTACGTGGGTGTCTACACGTT
This sequence comes from Ovis canadensis, assembly GCF_042477335.2. Lineage (NCBI taxonomy): Eukaryota > Metazoa > Chordata > Mammalia > Artiodactyla > Bovidae > Ovis > Ovis canadensis. The sequence goes on along the minus strand of NC_091257.1, from coordinate 61,774,419 downwards.
GTAACCATGTAGATGGGGGCCCCGGGTGTCTACATGTTGTAGCCCACATAGATGAGACACTATGTGGGTGTCTACATGTTGTAGACCATGTAGATGGGGGCCCCGGGTGTCTACATGTTGTAGCCCACGTAGATGAGACACTACGTGGGCATCTACAAGTTGTAGGTCATGTAGATGAGACACTCTGTGGCGTCTACACATTGTAGGCCACGTAGATGGGGGCCCCGGGCACCTACATGTTGTAGGCCATGTAGATGGGACACTATGTGGTGTCTACATATTGTAGGCCACATAAATGGGGGCCCCAGCGTCTACATCCTGTAGGCCACGTAGATGCGGGCCCCGGAGTCTACATGCTGTAGGCCACGTGGAAGGGGCGCTACGTGGCATCTACATGTTGTAGGCCACGTAGATGGGGTCCAGCTGGTCGGCCAGGAAGCCATCACGCAGGTGCATGCGCTGCTTCTCGCCCCGGGAGTTGATGGGGATGACACCGATGTCCACCACCACCACCACCCCCACCACCAGGTAGTGCTCCTCCAGGACCACGTTGGTCACCAGGGGGACCAGGTCCAGGGCTTCCTGCTCGGACCCATCGAGCTCAACCACAACCACCAGCAAGTTTGTCCAGGTGAACACGGCACTGGAAGAGAAAGAAGCATCACTGTACAATTGGAGAGACTCCATTCTGTCTGGATGCCCCACTGTGTTCCTGCTGGGCACTGAGCCTTCTCCGGTCTGCAGGTTCCAGAGCAGCTCTGACACTCCATGCATCCACACCTCTTACCAACCTGCTCTCAGGGTGGCAGCCCACCCCTGCCTTCCCTGATTCTACACAAGGCCCTAAGGGTGCAGCCCATCCCCAAAGGCACTTGGGAAGCCTGCAGTGCAGCCAGCGGGACCATTGCTAAGCTAGGACAGTGGGCGCTAGGGCTAGTCCTGACCTGCCTCTGTCCCCAGGGGGTGAACACGTGTGCATGTGAGCAGATGAGCCACCATGCTGGGTCAGGTACCTCAGAGCTCGACTGCAGACCTGGGGCACACTGACAGATTCTGTTTCAGGAACTGGGTGAGGGCAACACAGGGGACCTGATTCAGGTGGGTGAATTCCTGGGGATGCCAGAGCTCCATCCAGAAGTGTCTTACTTGGATCTTTCAGGAGAACCACCCACAGTATCTTGTCTGCCCAGTTTGTAAAAGCCTAACTAAGTCCAATGTTTTATACTTTAGAGGAAGTAGGGCTTTTAAAACATGAATGTTTAAGAACCTTAGCACACCGGAGCCCCGTGGAGAGCGGGGTCAAGCTCCGGGGCCTGCAGTGGCTGCTGGAGTCAGATACAGAGAATGTTCTGTTTCACCTGTCAGGCAGGAAGTGTCTGGGGAAAGTCATCACTGTTTCCTAAAAGCATAGGGTATGCCTGTTAACAAAATATGTATATTTTGCTTAGTATGTCCAATGATCACATTAAAATGGAAGAGGGACACTGGAGACTCCCAGGGCTGGCTCTGTGACGAGCATCACCCCGAGGGAGCTGCTCGAGAGAACTGCACGTCTGTGAGTCACGTGACTGCTCGTGGCTACGCTGGGGACGGTTTTATCCTGACATCTGGCGTTGAGGGTACAGCATCAGAGTCAGTGTGGATCCCACAGTTCACTGAGAAGGGGTACAGGGGGCAGCGGGAGGCTGCTGGAGCCCTCCTGGGGCCACAGCGGCTGAGGGTGGCTGGGCCGTGCTCAGTGAGGCAGTCACCAATGTGACCCAGCCTCACACCCTCCCTTCTCTGCACCAAGTGACTGATGGGGCTGCCTGGGGGAGCCACAGGCCTGGGGAGGGGGGTGACAGCAGAGCCATGGTGCTGCTCGCACTCTGAGGAGAGAAGCCCCTCGCAACGGAGCCTGCTGCTCCTTCCCTCTTGGCGCCTCTGAGAGTAGAGTAAGGAGCAAGCTTCACGGCATCTAAGTGACGCTCAGAACAGGCAAGAGAAACCCACAGGGGAACCCTGGCCACACACTTCCCAGTGGAAATGGCACCTTTTCAACTAGATAGAAAATATGTGAGGGAGGCAATACAAGCCACTTGAAATTATTTTCTTAAAAAAATACAAAAACAGAAGGCTGAGATGGCTACTTACACCTCAGTGCAAACTGAGGCAGACCCCTACTGTTTCTGGCGGACACCTTTCTGGGGCTCCTGCCTTCACACGAGAGTGGACAGGCAGCTTTAGAGGTGGAGGACTTGTGCTCAGATGGGCTTGCTGCTGCTCGCCCTGAAACACAGCACTGAGTGGGGAGGAAGCTCTGCCGTCCACTCGCCCCTTCTGTCTGCCGAGCCCTCTGGCGGTGCAGCGTGTGGCCGAGAACACCAGCCTGCGTCAGCTGACAAGAGGCAGCCGACACTCGCGGGCCAACCCATCTGCCCCCCCTAGATTTCAGAAGGAGCCTCCCCGGGGGCTCCTGCCCTGAGCCTGCAGACAGGCCCCCTCAGGCCTCCACCCTTCAGGAAACGAGGCGGGTGAGAGGAACAGTGGCCAGTGGTGCTGAAGCCACTGTCCTTGCTCAAGTGCCACGTGAAGGCCCTGAGGAGTGGTTGGTGCTGCTGCTTCCAGGCACAGTCCCTTCGCCCAAGGGGCGGCCTCCACATACATCCCTCAGCAGCACTGCCTGAGGTGCAGTAGAGTCACATGAGAGGACCCAGCACAGCCAGAGCAACACCAAGCTCCCTGTGGTTCCATCACATGAGGGTTCAACTCTCTTATCACTACATGTCTGAGTGGGAAAGAAAGCTGAGTTTCCGAGGATGTTCATAAACAAAGATTCCCTTAGTTCATGTGATTGGTAAAGTTATTCTTGTCAGTTGTGTAAACCTTGGGATAATGACAACAAGCAGTCCATCTTTCCTTAAAAACAAGGAGACCTCTTTCATCTTTAGGGTTCTGAGTGCATCAGGGTGAGTTTATGAGAAGTGACTGACACGTGCCAGTTATAGCCACCCAGTGGCCAGGGTGGGCACAGCGTGGCCTCCCAGGCCACCTCCAAGTGGTGGGATGGGTGACCTGTCACTGATGACCTATGAGGCTGGCAAGCGTGGCCTCTCCTGGAGCTGAGGCCTTCCCACAGGGCTCACTGGCTTCAGGCTCCCTGTGGACAGTGTTTCACCCTACATCACACTTTCCGTAACAGAAAACCAAATAATCAGCTCCTTGGAAACACCCCCCAGCCATCTGTCCGTCACCCTCAGGAAGAGCACCAACCGCACCAGGGGTGCTCATTAGAGGATCGGGTTCATCCTGGCCCTCGGGCTACCTGCCCGCTCCTCACCATTCTGTGACGCTCTTGTGGGCTCTGATGACCGAGGTCTCGATGTCTATCGGGTGATACCTCATGCCGCGCAGCTCCATGGCCTCGTCCAGGGCCCCTACCACGTAGAGGGCATCATGGCGCTCTGCGTGGGGAATGGACATTATGTGAGCTTCACTGCAAAACTGCTCGAGTCTCTTAAAGAATAAAGACGAGCGCTACCCCTAAACATGGAAGAGAGGTACAAGAAAGACCCCTGAGCAAGGGTCTGGTTTCCCTTCTAAGGGAAACTGCAGCCCAAGGTGCTCAGGGACAAGGTGTGGCAGTGGGGAGTGGGGGGTGGGGGCTGTGTGGCCACGTGGCTGGCCGCATGCCTGCACGGTCCCTTTGCCCAAGGGGCAGCCTCCACATACATCCCTTGGCAGCACTGCCTGAGATGCAGTGGAGTCACATAAGAGGACCCAGCACAGCCAAAGCAACACCAAGCTCCCTGTGGTTCCATCACACGAGGGTTCAACTCTCTTATCACATGTCTGAGTGGGAAAGAAAGCTGAGTTTCCGAGAATGTTCATAAACAAAGATTCCCTTAGTTCATGTGATTGGTAAAGTTATTCTTGTCAGTTGTGTAAACCTTGGGATAATGACAACAAGCAGTCCATCCTTCCTTAGAAACAAGGAGACCTCTTCCATCTTTAGGGTTCTGAGTGCATCAGGGTGAGTTTATGAGAAGTGACTGACATGTGCAATACCAGAAAATAAATCTTCTCCGTCTCTAGGCTAAGGCAGACAAGACGGAGGCAATCACTTGCTGACTTCTGACCACAGCTGCTGGGTCCTCCCACCCTCCCAGCCCACGGATTCCACAGGCAGAACCAGTGCTGAGGTCTGGGTGTTGCTAAGCTTAGTTCCTCCAGGAATCCCAGAGGGCACCCTCCAGTGAAACAGTCTATGACTTCCCCAAACTGCAAATACAATGCCAGCCAGCGACGAGATCAATGCCGCCCCAATCTGATCCCTGTGATGGGAAGGTGTTTTCTGAGCTTTTGCCTGCAGTGAGAAGCTGAGCAGGCTTCACAGCCAACAGGACACTGTGTCGACCAGCTGCCAGCCTTATAATGTGTCTGTGCTGAGACTCCACAGCCTGCACAGACGTGCCTGCCCTCTGTGAGGGTGAAGAGGCTGGGCTCCCACAGAAAGGAGCAAGCCATGCTTCCGCTTAACACCAGCCTGAAGTTAGAAGGTCTGAAGAAAGAACACAGCACACAAAATGGAATCCAACCCTTGGAGGATATAAAATATGGAATGCCGGGAGCCAGTGTGAGGAATCCCGCCCGTGACAAGGTCATGAGGAAGGAAGCTGACATACGCAAGGCGTGCTCAGACTTCAGGGACCCCTCTGGAAATTCCTAAGCATGTACCCCAACAAAAATCTGCCGGCTTTTGTGCTCTGCTTTTCTACTCTTCTGACATTTTCTGGAAAAAGTCAATTCAGGGCTTTAGTCTTCTGCATTTGAAAGAGTGTTTCAATCCAAAAAACCCTCTGATGGCTTTCTAGCCTGCCTGCAGGACTCGTACAGCTGCGCATGTGATTGTTTGAGGCCTCCTGGCTGCAGGAGGCACAGGAAGCTTAAAACATCCTAGGAATGTAGGAGCTTCCGAGGAGTCAAAATCTTTAGAATAGGACTGATTAAAGGTTTCATTTGTTGAGTCAATATTTGCTGCCAAATTTTCACATCCTGTATTTGTAGATATAGTTGGTATACAGAAAAACAAGTAGTAGACCTTGTATTAGCAACATTAGATCTTTGAGTTAAGTACCTTCTTTGTTATATCCCACTGCACCTTTGTTCTATAGAGATGTAACTTTAATGTTAATGCTTTAAGGAGATGTAGATTAAAGAAAAACACTTCAGGGGAAACAAGATTAACATTCATTAAGGAAGAGAGCCAAAAGGTGTTAACAAGCCTCTTGGCCAAAAGATAATGTAAATCACCTGAGACCTTTTGTATACAAAATGATGTATAGAAAGAGCCTGAGCTGCGAACCTACATAATCTTGTGTTACCCATTGATCTCTGTGTTTTATCAAAAGTATAAAAGGCCTTCTGAACAATAAAGGATGGGGCCAGTTTCTCGGACCAGTTTCTCGAACTAGTCTCCCGGCCTGGTTTCTTGGGACTCTGGCTCCCCCCGTGTCTCTCTCTCTCTTTCTTCTTCTCTCCCTTTCCTTCTCTCTGCTCCTTACTTTAACTTCAGGCTGAATCTCCACCTGGGGCGCGGAGGCTCGCCAGGTCTACTTACTTGCCCTGGCTGTTAAGACCCGCGAGAAAGGGAGCTTAAGGCGAGGCACCCTTAGATATTCAAGCGGGCGCCGGTGGCCCAACGTAGATGGTGCAAATTCCTTGTCTGGAATTTTATTGGTCTTCCGCGTAAACCAAGCTATTCAGCCCTCTTCCTCCACTTAATCTTCTTACTACACTATAGTTTCTTAATCTAATCTTACTTTAATAAATAAACAAGTCTTTCCACGCCGACGCCGTCCACCCTTTGAATTCCCTGGATCCACCGGGGCTGGACCCCGGCAATGGAACATTCTTACACAACTTAGCTGTTTCAAATTAGCATACAATCATTTCAGCCTTCCTAAATAAATGTTTTGTTTTTTAAACCTTAAAAAAATAAAAGAAAATACAACACCAGAATATTTCTGTACTTTTCCTCTGCATTCTTGCTGGTCTGGCCTGGTTGGCACACCTCCTACCAGGCAGGTGGGTTGGAAGTCTCACTAATCTCTGGGGCTGGCAGATCTCACAAGAAACCTCGGGGCCCCCGCCCCGGAGTAACACCCAAGTCCTGCCTCTGTTTTCAGGAGTAGAGAGAGGATTCCAGGATCAGCAATGTGAGGAGCAGACAGGCTCCTACATGTGGGTTCTGTGTCACACCCACACCCAGCACTAGCTGTCTGAGCTACTGTTCCCTGAGGGTGCCTGGCAGGGCCAGAGCACTGGAGGCCAGGGCCTCCTGCCCAGAAGAGAACAATGCAGCTTCAGGGGATCCTGGTGGGGCTGACAGCGCCACAGTTGGTGACAAGCCGGTGAGCTGCACTTATAGGCACTTATCATAGACAACACAGCCCCCGGCCTCTGCCCTGATTCCACACGTGTTCCTAGCTCACAGAGGAGGACAGAGCATGGGACGTGCATCCTCAGCGGCCGACGTGCACAGCCTGAGCAGGCTCTCTCACCCTGGGCTCTCTCTCGCCCCACCCCAGCTCTCTTACCCTTGGCTGTCTCCAGGCTGCCTGCAGCAAGCACACATGCTCTCCTGGGACTGGGATCCCACACACACACGAGTTTTCGGTGTCTGAGGACTTCCTGCCTCCTATTGGGAACTCTCACCTCCATTTGCATCAGTGAGTTCAGTTCTCCGTAGGAATCCCAAGTAGCCTGTTCGTGCCCAGACTGTCTGTGTGTCTCCAAAGCTTAATCTTGAGTTGAAGTGATCTGACTGGAGGGATTCATCTCCATAAATAGTGAAGTAACCACTGGCATTGTGGGCACTGTGAACCCAGATCTGTAAGGAAGCAAAATGGACTGCATAAGTTAACTTGACATGATGTCCAGGGCAGAAACTACTTTTACAATTCAATGGATTGTATTCCATCTGTCCCTGGCCTGCAAAAAAAAAAACAGGATGGCTTGTTTCCAGGCAGACACAGACACCACAAAGTCTGCTGAAAAGAAAACATGGCAGCACACTCGTGCCTGAGCAAACCCCCAAGCCATCATCTTGGAGAATCCTGTTAAAGGAGATGAACCAAGGGCTTTTGAAATAAATATCAAATGAAAGAGGTTGTAAGAGTTTCCTTATATTTATTCAAATGTACTGATTGTTTCCAAAAAGCAAGCTGGAAAAATGTTAAAAAGCTTTCTGGCTTGTATACTTTGGGGAATATATTGTAATAAAATAACACAACACAAAAACTCAATTCCAGAAAAATAAACGACCCAATCAAAATATGGGCCAAAGAACTAAATAGACATTTCTCCAAAGAAGACATACGGATGGCTAACAAACACATGAAAAGATGCTCAACATCACTCATTATTAGAGAAATGCAAATCAAAACCACAATGAGGTACCACTTCACACCAGTCAGAATGGCTGCGATCCAAAAATCTGCAAGCAATAAATGCTGGAGAGGGTGTGGAGAAAAGGGAACCCTCCTACACTGTTGGTGGGAATGCAAACTAGTACAGCCACTATGGAGAACAGTGTGGAGATTCCTTAAAAAATTGCAAATAGAACTACCGTATGACCCAGCAATCCCACTTCTGGGCATACACACCGAGGAAACCAGAATGGAAAGAGACACATGTACCCCAATGTTCATTGCAGCACTGTTTATAATAGCCAGGACATGGAAACAACCTAGATGTCCATCAGCAGATGAACGGATAAGAAAGCTGTGGTACATATACACAATGGAGTATTACTCAGCCGTTAAAAGAAATTCATTTGAATCAGTTCTGATAAGATGGATGAAACTGGAGCCGATTATACAGAGTGAAGTAAGCCAGAAAGAAAAACACCAATACAGTATACTAACACATATATGTGGAATTTAGAAAGATGGCAGTGACGACCCTGTATGCAAGACAGGAAAAAAGACACAGATGTGTATAACGGACTTTTGGACTCAGAGGGAGAGGGAGAGGGTGGGATGATTTGGGAGAATGGCATTCTAACACGTATACTATCATGTAAGAATTGAATCGCCAGTCTATGTCTGATGCAGGATACAGCATGCTTGGGGCTGGTGCATGGGGATGACCCACAGAGATGTTATGGGGAGGGAGGTGGGAGGGGGGTTCATGGTTGGGAACGCATGTAAGAATTAAAGATTTTAAAATTAAAAAAATAAAAAACTAAACAAACAAACAAACAAACTCTAGAAGGGAAAGGCATTGTAACAACAAAAAATGGAGGATAAAAATGCCTGCACATTGTATCTTGGGAAATGGTTATTTGAGTCAGGGACAAAGGGTCTGGCCAGCAGCCCTCAGCCACACCTGCCAGGACAAACCAGGCAGCAGCCCAGGCATGAGGGTCTCCAGCAAGTGAGGGGAAGAGAACCTGTCAGACAGGTTCCCAGCACAATGCCAGGGTGCAGGGGTCTCCGCCCCTCAGCCCAGTGCTCAGCTCTGAGAGGCCGTGCCCTGTGAGGACAGCAGGGGCCAGAGATGGCAGGCATCACATTTAATTTTCATTCTTAGATGTGCATTTAAAGGAAATTTTAAAATAAGGTCCGTATAGCGTTTCATCATCTCAATTTTGATCTTCACATGGAGAGAGATGAGTGAGGGGTCAATAAACTGTCCACGAAGGAAAAGGGTCTGGGGGTGACAGTGGCTGAGACTCAGGCCTCAACACCACTCCCTCCCTGTGTACACATACGTGTGTGTGGCATGGTGCCCTAGAGAGCGGCGGGGCTGGTGTGTGAGTTAAAGGTGCCATCAACGGCAGTGTTGTGTGTGTGACCAGGATAGGTTAGAAGAAGAGAGGCAGCTGACCACAGGGTGGGTGGCACCTACAGGAGTGTCCTTGTGGGCATGTCATGGTCACTGTGGCCTGGCCTTGGAGAGGAAAATGGGGAGGCAGATGTGTTGGAAGCAAGTTAATCAGGGAGTGAGGTGGACAGGAAGGGCAGAGGGGCACTCCTGGCCAGCAGCCCAGGAAGGGTCTCCTGCGGCTGCATGCACCCAGCAGTGTGCAGGGCACAGGGTGGGTGGGGAGTCACTGGGTAGGTTGCATCGTCAATACAAGGGAGTAAAAGTGACTTTCTGACCCGGACAAACACCGTCATGTCCCCAGCCTGCCTGCCATGGTTGTTGGTGCTGCTATGATTCTGGGTTTGGCAAGATTCCCTCTGCACATTCTCTATCATGTTCCTGATGAAAGACTTCTCTGCTGTGAAGCAGGCACATGGAACTCAAATGGAGAGCTGAAAAACAAGGAAACTCTGCCCATACACAGGAAGTTCCCTCTTTGCTAAATGTTTTGGAGAGAAATGTGATACTCGCTAAGTAAACACCACCTCATAATCCTGAACCTTCACAGATACCCATCCCATTTCTCACCTCGCCCAGGTGTGAGTCTCCCAAGGGTCCTTTCGTTTCTGGATTGGCAATGATGATCCGCACCCCTGGAAGTATCTATGTGGGAAGGAACAGTCTTGTTAGTGGCAGACAGGCAGATGCTTCATGCCAAGTGCGTGTTTTCGCTATTAAAATGGTTTAGAAAGTGAATGGCTTTAAATCAAAATTGCATACCACAGTATCACATAATGACAGCAAACCAATGACATTTCATTGTAATTATTTACAATAAAAGAGCCTGTGTTAAAATGATCCTAAAAGTGAGACTTTGAACAGAAACATGACAGATGATATAATTTAACAAGCTTGATGCTTGCAAAGGAGAACTAGCGGAGCTGCTTTGTGGTGTCTGGAAGAGGCAGCAGTCCCACCAGAGCGTCTGCCGCACCAAGTGGACGACGTCCCTGCGGCCCTGCCCCTCCTCTGCCACAGTGCCCACTTTGCCTGTTGGCTGACAATAGCACAACGTTGATACTGAGCACCTCCTTCTTAATGGACGTTTAGCTCAGAAATGCTCTGAATTCCACTGGAACCATGTAAAGAATCAAAAGCTGATTCTGGAAATTTAGACTGGAGCCCCTCTTGGTTCAGCTACTAACTGTGCAGCTGAGGTAAGGCAACACACCTGTGGTGAGAGCTACGGGAGCATGTCTGGTGAGTGGCCCACCAGGTCGAGCTGGGTGGGTGGGAAGTGCTGAATCCCACCTTAAAAACAGTACCAAGAACTCTAACCAGTCAGCCGTGAAGACACAGACTGTAAAAGGTCCCAAACAACATGCCTCTAGAATCATGTTAAGTGGAGAAGAGATCTGACAATAGGGGCCGGGGAAAAGAGTCTTCATTCAGGTTTAAATACATTCCTTGCACTTTAGTTCTATAAATGACATGGCAGGAACGACTAGCTGTCATGATGACCAGTCTTTGTCTAGTTCCACAGTAAACAAGCTCTGCCTGCTGGCCAGGCCCATGGACATTTGGACCCAATGTGCTGATGACACTGCCAGCCTGCCTTTCTCAGGTGGGGTAACCATGCCCAGAGGTGCTAAGTGTGAGTGAATAGGCTGAGGAGCCGTCCCTGCAGCCTCCTCCTTTTCCTGCTGCTCCTCCTCTGGGTGGAATGCAAGGAAGGGCTGGAGTTGGAAAAGCTGCTGTAGACCCGGAGACACCTGTGGGAGTGGAAGCCACACAGAACAGAACAAGAGAGAAGGTGCCATGGCCCTGGGGCTTCCTTTGACTTTCTGGGCTCATGGTCAAAACCACTTGATATATTCAGTTCAGTTCAGTTGCTCAGTTGTGTCCAACTCTGGACTTGACATATTACTTTTCAAGAAAAACTTTTTTTGGAAATAGTCTTCCATGTACTTCTTAACTTTCCAAAGCCCCCAAACTGAGATTTGTGTTCAAATGTATATGCACATGCCTTTCTTCTGTACTTACTTTTCCTGACTCCATCAGGGGCAAACTATGAGGAGAGCCTCTTTCCACTAAGCGTACTCTACAAAGAAAAACAGAAGGTGTTACTGTGTGGTCTGGACCCTGGCTCCCTCCTCCACATCTAGGACTTGGGTCAATGCCCAGCAGTTTGACAGGCACATTAGCTCTGTTGACAAGCATTACCCAATGCAAAGGGAGTTGAGAAGTCAAAGAAAAAGCAGACAATGGCAGAGAGGAGACAGTGGGGGCCACCACCCAGGCCACAAGAGTATGGAGACGCAGCCCCACCTATCAACCCACAAACGTCAGGGACGACTCTGCATTGATGTAATGGGGTCAACACAGCGTGTGCAGAAAAGGGAGAGTGAGGATTAAGCTGCATTCCTCAAAGGGCCACCACTCCTGTGACAGGAGACCTCTTGGGCTTGTCCCCTGCAAACACAGGGGGCTGCAGGCCCCACAGCACAGCATCCACCGCCTCAGCCAGGCACACTGGAGAGGACTGGCCAGTCCAGACAGCAAAATCTCCTTTCTGGAAAGAAGTGCTTTTCAATCTAAGAACTATTTGCTGGTGAGGTACTCAAGAACTGTGGAGGACCCTGGTGCCAGTCACAACCCAGCCCACTGAGCCCTCCTCAGCTGTATTACTTTATCCCATGACTGGGTTCAGTTCTCTCCATGTTACTCTCAGAGTGTGATGCTGACCAATCATCTACAGACAACTTTTACTTCAGGAAAATGGAGTGGAAGAACACCCTCATTTCTAATTTTATCAATTTGATTTCTCTTTTTTCCTTGATAAATCTGGGCTAAAAGTTATCAATTTTATTTGTCTTGTCAATGAACCATCCTTTTAGTTTTATTCATCTTTACTACTATTTTGTTTCTATTTCACTTTTTTCTGCTCTGATCTGTATGCTTTCTTTCTGGTATTAACTTTGGGTTTTGTTTGTCCTTCTTTCTCTAGTTGCTTCAGGGCAACCAGCCTCCCGTCCTCATCCTGCCCTCAGAGTTCATCTTGTCTCCTGTCCCTGCTGGGCAGGTGGACCTTATCTGAAATACGGAAACTCTCCTGCTAAGAATTTCCCTGCAGCCTCCCCACTGCTGAGTGGTGGCAGGGACCTGGGCAAGCATGCAAGGGCGGACAAAGAGTTTCTTCTCTGGCCACCATGGAACAGTGCTCTGTGTCAGTGACTCCAGGCAAGCAGGAAGGGGCACCAGGACCACTCAGGGATGATCCTGTCTTGTCAGCAAATGCCACATGGTGGGGGTTGGGGGGGTCTTTCACCCACTTGAGAATATCCACAAGAGCAAAGAAAAAACCATCCCTAGAAGAAGGCAGAGCTGTGTTTCCTGGAAGAGCTGAAAGAGATGCACACACGTGCAGCACATATGAGAGGGATAGGGGCTCACAGAAACCCAGGAAACTTGTGGGAGATAAGAGGGCATAGGCTGGGGCGGGAGGGCAGCTCTGTCCACCGCCTGTGCACCACAGACAGGGAGGCTCTCTCCTGACTGCACACCATCACCCAGCACTCCCAGGACATGGCACAGTCAGGAAAGCACAACTTCTGCCCCACGAGTGCTGTCAGGAGCTGGTCACTTCAGAGCCATGGAGAACAGCCAGTGTGGCGTGTCTTGGCGCTGGTCAGGAGGGGCACCTGTCTCTTGATGGCCACTCCAGTGGTCACTGGTGACCTGGAGGACGAGCGCCACTCACACCAAGAGAAGCCGATGGAGCCTAGTCTGGTCCACCAGGCAGCCCTGCGTTAAGTGTGCTGATGGTGTTCTGTATCCGGCGCGCCCACAACAGCATCTTAGGGAAAAACCCCAGTGACCGTTTTGGGCCAACCCAACATAAAACTATCTTCAAATAATTTTTGTAGGGAGTAAAGCAAATTTCTTTTTAAAGCCTACTAGTTATGTTTGGAAATGTTATGCCCCCAAAAGAGGTCACTTAATCTCTTCAGCGCTAAGGGTCTCCATCTTGAAGATGTCTGAATAGGCCTCTGCTGCAGGGGGCTGGTGTCTCTTGGGGGCCAGTGGTGCTCTCTGCTACTAGATGGGCTGTCTCCTGGGAGTCCCTGTGAACAGCGGGGTCTAAAACGAGGGTTCCAGGGGCAGGAGGCACCACCAAGAGTGAAGCAGAACAAAGCATTCAAGGGAACAAAGTGCTTCTTAGTCTCAGCACTGCTGCCATTCTGGTCATCTGCTGTGCGGCAGAGGCCTGTCCTGGCCACTGCAAGATGTTCAGCTGCCTCGCTGGCCTCCACCCACCATATGCCACCAGGACCACTTCCCACATCATGCTCATCAGACATGGCACCATGGCAACCCATCCGTGGTGGGGAACACCACCCGGGTGTGACTGGCTGGCACGGCACGCCAGGCCCCTCTGCAGCCTTACCCCCGACACACTCTCACATGCGAACTCAGCAGGCAAGAAGAACACACGTGGCCAGGCCAGGCAGGGGCTCCTGGTTTCCCACCCACAACTCTCCCCAGCTCTCTCACATGTTGTGAGAAAATGCACGTCGGCAGGCACCACTGAGAACAAGCAGACACATCCACAAGCACCTCTAGCTACTTATAAAAGGACTCTTTGTACCAGAGTCACTCTATTATCATGTCAAAGAAACAGCAATGCACGGGCATCTCCACAACCACACAGAGAAACCACCCAATCACTGGGGACGCCTGTAGAAAAACGACAGAATTCTCTCCCCCTCAGGCACATCAGGAGGGACCCCTTTGGGAGCTGAAGTTCTGCGACAGATTCCTGATCTTGTCCCCACCTTCTGTCCCACCCCTTGAGGTGGACTCACAAGCATCCACCAGCACACTCCCTTTTTCTTGCTCAAGGCTGCTTATTAGGAAGCTGCACAGAAAGGTAACTTGACTTACAGTTTAGTTTTTCTTGGGAATGCCTTGACAAAAATTTTCCATTCATGCAAAGAAATGTGAGCAGTGTTGATATTTTATGAGGTGCAAAACAGTGGCTGACTAGTGTTCAAGAAAATGTCAAGTCTGACAGAGTGTGAGAAAAGGCCACTCTGACTTCAGCGGCTCTGGGACAGCTATTCTCAGAATCAGGAGCTGCTGCCCTGGTGGGATGTGAGGTGATGAACATGGAGTGCTGTGAAAGCTCACTCCGTGGCCCCTGCTCTCAGGACAGATGACTGCACTCCTCCTTCCAGAGGAGCGCTGCACGCTGGGTGCCGGGAGACAAAGTCACAATACCTGTCGTGTCTCAGAGCTCTCATGTCCACATAGACGGTGGTCGGATCGGGCCCCGATGTTCCCTGCAAGCAAGGACACAATGCGATTAATCCCGTTTGCCTAGGAGGAGCTACATCTGTGCTTCCTACTGACTGGGAATATTTCTTTGGTAAGGTCTGAAACTGAACAAAACCCAAAAGCACTAAAACCACACCTCTCCCTTGATAACCTAACTCTGAAAGAATATCTTACTAAGATAATACTGACTTTCACATAGCTTGACTGCTAATCATTTATAAAAATTAGAAAGGAAAGGGGAATCTCGCCAAACAAAAAGAGGCTGAAACTACAGAGGTAGCGTTGGCAAAAGCAGATTGCTGAGGAAGTGAAGCATCATTTGCTGAGAGGCTTTCACCACATGCATCCCCGAAAGTGTATTTTCAGAGCTCAAGGTACTGAAGCAGAACATGTGACATGAGCTGACAGACTGAGAAAGAAGAGATAAAAGGCAAGGATCTTGTTCATTCTGGTTCTACTTGTGCCCTGGTTTTCCTCCAGGGTGGGAGGCCATTTTTGCCCAAGACATAAATCAGGGAGGTAACATGTTTTATCACTGGTCATCTGGGCAGCACCCTGTGGTCTGAATTATTTATTTGAACACAGGGTCCTGAAATCTTATCTTAGGATCATAAATCTCTTCAAAATACATACCGAGTTGACTTCTGAACAATGATCTCTGTTTATATAACAGCAATGGCATTAAAGCTACATTACAAACAAAAATTCTACATACATTTCCTGGGAAAGTAATGCACTACTTTTGGTAGAAAAAGAGAGAACCTAAAAAAAAAAATCTGCCAAAAAATAAGGAGACTCTCAGATTTATTTGAAGAACTACACTAAAATTCTTCACGAGAGAATCTTAACCTTATATCAAAGGCACACTTCAATATAAGAAAAAGAAAAAAATAAAGGCACCTTCATTACACCACACTGGACCACACGATAACCTCCCCCGCCCCCTGAGAAAGCACATGCAATCAGCCTGGAGGAGGAGCTGCCCTGCCGTGAGGACACAGCACCCTCGCTGACCTGCGGCTACTCCAGGGGCTGTGTCACAGACCAGAGCTGAGTGGAGGAACAGTTTGTGGTCTGAGCAATGCAAAGCACGTAACCACAAGAGGCCAATTAAAAACCAACAAATCAGAAAACAGGTCACTAGAAGCAAAAAGTGAAGCAAAACAGAGATGACCCCAAACTGGCAAAGACACCACAGATCGTGTAAATGGAAGCACAGCGTTTGTCACAAATGCAAGACATCTGAAGAGATCTGAGACATGACATCACGCTGGCTGTCAGCCCTCCTGCCCACGGGTCCACAAGCCCAGCCCATCTCCGCACTCAACTCCTAGTCTGCCCACTGCTGGGAGCTGATGAAACTGTGTGGTTGCAGGCACTGGTGTGGACGGGCGGGAAGTCCCTACCTGCTCGGCCAGCTTCCACAGCCGGTGAGGCTACAGCAGCAGGAGGTGGGAGCAGAGGACACCAGACCAACAGAAACCGAACATCGAGGACACACACAGACACAGAAACAGACAACCCAGCAGTAAAAGTGGGATGAAGAAGAGGGAGGGGTGGGGAGGAGAATGCAAAAAGCAGAGAACAAAGTAAAAAGAAGATCAAAAACAATGTCAAATATGGAAATCATTAAAATCAATCACTGTACCATTAAAGGCTAAAAAAAAATCTAAAAAGATGTTCACATATCCACAGAGCAACAGAGGAGGTAACAGATGACTGGCCACGGGCAGGTGGGCCTGAGGAACTGCTTTTCATACATATGGTCAGTGGGTGTTGATTTTCTGGTACTTTTCTCTAGTTTCTGTTCTTTACTGAGAAAGCAGGGAGTATGAATTTAATTGACCAAATCTGTCGAGTGTTCCTCACTGAAACAGCTTCAAGTTTCTTACTACAACAATAAAGGTGACCCTGGAAAGTCTGTCAATCTTCAGGCTGTCTAGCCCTGCTCATCTACAAGATTAGGACAGGAAAAGAGTTCAGAGTATGCATGAAGCATGGACCAAACCTCAGGCTCCTCGCTCAGTGGTGTGGGAGGGACTCCCCAGCCTGCCTCCCCCTCAGCTCCGTCCTCCAAGACGTTGCATCCCCTTCCCTCTCATCTGCCAGGTTCTGGTGCCCACCTCCACCATCCAAAAGCATCCGAGTCCACAGGGGAAAGACCCTAAAGCCATTGGGGCAGCTCCTCGGATGCTGCACATCTTCCCTGGCTGACTGTCTCTCCTGACATCCCGAGAAAGCTGGAACAAGCCCAGGTTTCTGCATGGGCACAGTCCTGTGTGGGTCTGGCCTAGTGCTGTGCCACTCAGGTACCTCAGAATCTCACACATCACCAACATTTCTTTCTGCAGTCACCACAACCTGCTAGCTGCACAACTCAGACTCCCCAAGACCAGGGGGCACTTCTAGAAGGGGGCCCATGGACACTAGAAATGTGATTCTGAGAGCACAGCTCAGATGCAGCTCCACTCCTCATCTGGACAAGGTCCCTGGCTACATACCTCGAGAGCCGGAGGCCTGCCCTCTCCCAGAGCACTCAGCCCAGTCGAGGGCCCTGAGGAAGCATGGTGGGCCATCCAGCTGAGAAAACATGCCCTCAAACAACCACCAACACTCACTGATTTCACACACGCTGGTAATTCTGGGGTTACCAGAAAAAATGGCATGACCTTCACAACACCTTCAAGCACTTAGGACAGGGCTTGGAATTTGGGAAACACCTTAGCATTTCTGTTTTTCATGTTTTCACATTAAGGAATTGATGGTGATTCTCTCTAGGCAGATGGGTGGTATTTATTGGCTGGTCTGTATTTTCCGATTTTTGTTTCCTAAATATTCTTTGGTAAAAAATTCAGTCTCTAAAAATTCATAACTTTTCACGTTGTTTTCCTTATTTGTATAATCGTTCTTAAAAACTCAATTTTGGTATATTTAATATCTTTATTACACAGTTCTCATGTGTCAGGCCCTGCAGAAATATAATGGGAACAAGAGTCGTGGCGCTTCTGCTCTCAGACCTCGACCTCAAGCTATGCCTTCTCTGTTTGTTTTGGATCAGTTCAGTCGCTCAGTCATGCCCAACTCTTAGCGACCCCATGGACTGCAGCATGCCAGGCCTCCCTGTCCATCAACAACTCTTGGAGCTTACTCAAACTCATGTCCATCGAGTCAGTGATGCCATCCAATCATCTCATCCTCCGTCGTTCCCTTCTCCTGCCTTCAATCTTTCCCAGCAGCAGTGTCTTTTCCAGTGAGTCAGTTCTTCACATCAGGTGACCAAAGTATTGCAGTTATTTCAGCATCAGTCCTTCCAACGAATATTCAGGAATGATTCCCTTTAGGATGGATTGGTTTGATCTCCTTGCTGTCCAAGGGACTCTCGAGAGTCTTCTCCAATACCACAGTTCAAAAGCATCAATTCTTTGGTGCTCAGCTTTCTTTATGGTCCAACTCTCACATCCATACACGAACTACTGGAAAAACAATAGCTTTGACTAGATGGACTTTTGTTGGCAAAGTAATGTCTCTGATTTTTAAAATGCTGTCTAGGTTGGTCATAGCTTTTTTTCCAAGGAGCAAGTGCCTTTTAATTTCATGGCTGCAGTCACCATCTGTAGTGATTTTGGAGCCCAAGAAAATAAAGTCTCTCACTGTTTCCATTGTTTCCCCATACACTTGCCATGAAGTGATGGGACCAGATGCCATGATCTTAGCTTTTTGAATGCTGAGTTTTAAGCCAGCTTTTTCACTCTCCTCTTTCACTTATATCAAGAGTGCTCTTTAGTTCTTCTTCACTTTCTGCTGTAAGAGTGGCATCATCTGCGTATTTGAGGTTATTGATGTTTCTCTTGGCAATCTTGATTCCAGTTTGTGCTTCATCCAGCCCAGCATTTTGCATGATGTACTCTGCATATAAGTTAAATAAGCAGGGTGACAATATACAGCCTTGATGTACTCCTTTCCCAATTTGGAACCAGTTTGTTGTTCAATATCTGGTTCTAATTATTGCTTCTTCATCTGCATACAGATTTCTCAGTAGGTAGGTAAGGTGGTCTGGAATTCCCATCTCTTGAAGAATTTTCCAGTTTGTTGTGATCCACACAGTGAAAGGCTATGACTTAGTCAGTAAAACAGAAGTAGATGTTTTTCTGGAACTCTCGTGCTTTTTCTATGATCCAACGGATGTTGGCAATTTGAAATCTGGTTCCTCAGACTCATAAATCCGTCTTGAACATCTGAAAATTCATGGTTCACATACTGTTGAAGCCTGGCTTGGAGAATTTTGAGAATTACTTTACTAGCGTGCGATATGAGTACAGCTGTGTGGTAGTCTGAACACTCTTTGGTGTTGCCTTTCTTTGGGATTGGAATGAAAACTGATTTTTTCCAGTCCTGTGGCCACTGCTAAATTTTCTAAATTTAAATCTGGAGTTTAAATTTCCACTTTAACAGCATAATCTTTTAGGATTTGAAATAGCTCAGCTGGAATTCCATCACCCCCACTAGCTTTGTTTGTAGTGATGCTTCCTAAGGCCCACCTGACTTCCCACTCCAGGATGTCTGGTTCTAGGTGAGTGATCACACCATCATGGTTATCTTGGTCATGAAGATCTTGTTTGGGATCACAATCACATATTTTTTTATTTATGCAAAAATTAATAGAAAATAAACATTTCCACTGACCAATCCTGCCTTGCACTTGTTGCTGCTTTTGCCCACGTTTTTGTACGTTCACGTCACAGGGCACTTTGCAGAACTGTCAACTCAGCATTGTCCTTCTTGGCTACCCTAACCATAAAACTGCCTCCTCTGTACCCCTTTTATGCTCTTACTTCATTTTTCCTAAGAATATTTTACGCACTTACTGAAAAATTCATCTGTATGTGTACTGTCCATGTGGTTCCCAGAGGGCCAGAACTGTGTCTTGAGTTTCTCTAAGTAAAATCTGACTCTGGCTGACAAGAGGCCACTCCCAGGATGGAGCATGCCAGAGACCCCACATCCACATGTGGGGTAACAGGGTTCTGCCCACAGCCTGCTGTGAGCACACGTGGTCCAGCCCCCAAAACCACAGAATTTCGCAACGCTGAGGCACGCCTGGCTGCAGGCACAGCAGGGGGAGGCCTGCACTGCTCAGGGGGACGCACTTGAGTTCACCTGATCCATCTCTGCTGCCAGACTCATTACTACTGTCAGTTCTTTTCTAATACTGACCATTCAGAAAAAGGAAAACTGGCTGCAAGTTCGATGAGAGTAAAGCACACAAGCAGAAAAAAACATACAAAAACTCTTAGAGAAGCTGCCAAGCTCCCAAACGAGCACTGTGGCCAGGGACTGGCAATGCCCCCTCTGCCTCGGCATCAGGCTGATGGGGCTGCTTTCCATACAGGAATATATTAGTTTTCTTTATTAAAAGTATAGGACTTCAAGTATTCCACACATTCTTGCAACACATATTTATTAAATATTTACAAAGCACCAGGTCCAGTTCTAGGTGGTAAGGACACAGGCCACAAGGTGCCAAGTACCTATGTGCCAACTTCATTCTTGGCTTCTTACCCTTATTTTCTGTCAGCTCTACCCTTTCTATTATTTTTAGTGTATTTTACTTTTCCTACTTAATTTACTGCTTCCTTATAAAAACTTATTAAAACATTTCAGATTAAGTAGATGGAAATAAATAAGAAAAAGAGGTAAATAACATAAGTGCTTTATTTCTAGTGTCTACAAAGTTTTAATTTTATATAATAAAGTGTTGTAGAATTCTTTGTTGCCTGTGTGAAGTGGACAAGTGCTAAATGATATTTGTTAATATGGGATCTATTCTATGTCCTTCTCCCTTCATCTTCCAGCATTCTGAGAGAGAGAAGAGTAACATCGCTGTGGGCAGGAGCCTGTCTCTCACAGATTCCTGTGGACTCCTGATTCACTCCCCACTGCTTGCAGGAGAAGGGAGTGTTACAGAATCCTACAGCTGGATTCATCTAATGAGTGCATTTCTCATTTCTTCTCAAGCAGAACAGATAAAGGTGAAGAGCAAAAGAAAATCTCAGCATGTAAAGGACTAGCTGGGCAAATCAATCCAATCCTTCAGATTACTTCAATCACAGACCAAGGCTCAATGGACTCTTAAGGACTCTGGTAGTTACACATGTTTAAAAATGGAGCTGACTCAAACAGAAGGGAGACAGAGGCAAGGAACATCTAATGAAAATCAGAAAAGCTTCCCGTCACTGATTTTTCTAAAGCGATCTCATCAGACTGATCATGTGGGGATAGTCAGTCCTTTGTCTCCGAAGTCCAAATACTGAGAGCTCTAGCCAGGAGTCAGCAGACCAGGAGCTTCCCATGGTTGCCCAAGGGGAACTAGGAGCAGCACCTCGGGCCACACATGGGGGACTTGATAGGTGGTAGGGAGGGGAGCTCCAGGAGCTGGTTGCAGCAACTGTCCTCCACTCCAGCACCTACTGTGCAGGAAGTTCCTATCCTTTTCATATGCTCATAGGAACAGAGCCTGAAGCTGAGCCTGGGACCAGCTCATTTTGGCTGAGGCGGCCTGAAGGGCACTGGGGGAGGTTCCCACACAACCTTCCTCACCTTCATAAACTAGATCTCAGGTAAAGAGTTCAGAGCAGGAAAGAACAGTGAAGATGGTCAGAAGTGGGCTAATGAAGAGACAGGAAACAGATATTTTTGGCCACATAGGATGCAAGGCTACCTTACGAGGGCAGCCTCACTTACAGCTCTACCTTAGAAATGCAGCAATTTAGTGTTACTTCAATGGTGTCACCACAGGAGCAAATTTGTGAACCTGCTTAACATACTGGAATTCTCCCTACAGCAATCACTGTCTGCATACAAGAGACTAAGTACTTCAAGGGACAGGATTTCTTGCCACAGTGAAACATTTGTTTAGTATCTCATCTTTAAAGAGCCTGACTGGAGAGGTTTGGACAAACAGCAACTCTTGCTACAAAACTTAAAATGTCCCAGGACAGAATAAGCCTGTGAATGCTAGTTATGAATAATGGTTACTGGCAAACGCAGACTTTAACTAAAAGAAAAAGGAAACAAGTGTGCACCAACCGCATGCATTTGATTGAAAGATTCCTTCTAAATGTGGGTTAGCATCAGCAGGGAACTGTGGTGAGCAGTTTGGCGCTGTATGCCTGTCTTTAAAAGTCACTCTGTGACCCAAGCACTTATTGGCATCAAGGAAACTCACCTGCAAGCAAATTGCCAGGTTCACTCGACAGCCAAACGAGGTGCTAACAGCCCGCGGGTGGAGGCCCAGGTCTTTGAACAGTTTCGAGAAAGACTGGGTGAGTGCTATTCGAGGCCGCTCCTCTGCTACCACCACACAGGTCCGCACGCGGGACAAGTCCAGTCCTCGTGCCTACAAATGACAGAGGCAGGAGGTCACACTTGCCAGTGTTAAGGTGTGACCTGCAGGCTCCTCACCCAGACCCACGAAAACCACAGAAACTCCACAAAGATATTCATTCCCAGGGCTCTGTGTCCACACCAGTAATCAAAATGCTGTAGAACGTATGTGTAAACAAAAAACGGCCCATATCCGATTACCAAGGATGCCATTACAAGCATTTAAGTAACTGAAGCAGCATAATGAGGAACAAAGTTGAAGAAAAGCAAGATCTGGATAAGATAATTAAAGGACAGGGTATGGGGATGAACAGAAGCACCTGTACACACTCCTGTGAGCCTGGATACACAGAACACACATTGGAGAGAAATGAGAAACCTACTTTTAATACAGAAATGGAAAACAAAAACACCTGGGCAGCTTCTTCAACACCGTTCTCCTTTCATGTCCTGAGCTTGAACTGTCATGATGAAGCACAGCTCATTTCTGCCCAAATTCCATCAAGTGAATGACATGGAAACACCCCAGAGCTGGAAATGAAGTGTCTTGAGCATAACATACCCAGACAGAGCCCAGGAAGAGCACAGCCCGTGATGCGGGTGGCACTGACATGGGAGCATGGGAGCGACGGTGTCTCTAGTGCACACGGCAAAGCCACCAGGAGCCAGCTGCAGCTGGGAGGGCTGACCGGGCCCCTGTGCTGAGTGCGACCTTCCAGACATGCTGCCACATGGGGCAAGATGAGTGTGCAAAACAGGAGGGCCCCCGACACACATGTGTTCTGGGGGAATGCAGCCTATCACTCTGGACCGTGCATTTGGGGCCAGAGATTCAAAATTTGGCCCTGAAGTTTATTAAATATAAGAACTTGCAAAAGGTGCTTGATTTCTCTATCATGTAAGTCTTCTCATCTTTAAAATGGAGACAATAATGGATCCAGTTCAGAGAGCCACTGTAGTATTAAACTAATCAAAGTGTGAAGTGCTCAGATATCATTTATTTCATTTGGTTATTTACATATGCACCCTGTGGGAAAGTTCGTGAAACATAATCATTTTATAGCATACATAGGTGGACATGAATAATTATGTTTTATAAATTTCTTTTGCTATATAGATATAACTCCAAGAAATAATATGCCAGCAAATTTGGAAAACTCAGCAGTGGCCACTGGACTGGAAAAGGTCAGTTTTCATTCCTATCCCAAGGAAAGGCAATGCCAAAGAATGCTCAAACCACCACACAACTGCACTCACATCACATGCTAGCAAAGTAATGCTCAAAATTCTCCAAGCCAGGCTTCAACAGTACGTGAACTGTGAACTTCCAGATGTTCAAGCTGGTTTTAGAAAAAGCAGAGGAACCAGAGATTAAATTGCCAACATCCACTTGATCATCAAAAAAGCAAGAGAGTTTCAGAAAAACATCTATTTCTACTTTATTGACTATAACAAAGCCTTTGACTGTATGGATCACAATAAACTGTGGAAAATTCTGAGAGATGGGAATACCAGACCACTTGACCTGCCTCTTGAGAAACCTGTATGCAGATCAGGAAGCAACAGTTAGAACTGGACATGGAACAAGAGACTGGTTCCAAACAGAAAAAGGAGTACGTCAAGGCTGTATACTGTCACCCTGCTTATTCAACTTATATGCAGAGTACATCATGCAAAATGCTGGGCTGGATGAAACACAAGCTGGCATCAAGACTGCCGGGAGAAATATCAATAACCTCAGATATGCAGATGACACCACCATTATGGCAGAAAGTGAAGAGGAACTAAAAAGCCTCTTGATGAAAGTGAAAGAGAAGAGTGGAAAAGTTGGCTTAAAAACACAAGATTCAGAGAACTAAGATCATGGCATCTGGTCCCACCACTTCATGACAAATAGATGGGGAAACAGTGGAAACAGTGGCTGACTTAATTTCAGGAGGCTCCAAAATCACTGCAGATGGTAACTGCAGCCATAAAATCAAAAGACACTTACTCTTTGGAAGGAAAGTTATGACCAACCTAGATAGCATATTAAAAATCAGAGACATTCCTCTGCCAACAAAGGTCCATAGAGTCAAAGCTATGGTTTTTCTAGTAGTCATGTAGGGATGTGAGAGTTGGACCATAAAGAAAGCTGAGCACCAAAGAATTGATGCTTTTGAACTGTGGTGTTGGAGAAGACTCTTGAGAGTCCCTTGGACTGCAAGGAGATCCAACCAGTCCATCTTAAAGAGATCAGTCCTGAGTGTTCACTGGAAGGACTGATGTTGAAGCTGAAACTCGAAAACTTTGGCTACCTGATGCGAAGAGCTGACTCATTTGAAAAGACCATGATGCTGGGAAAGACTGAATACAGGAGGAGAAGGGGACGACAGAGGATGAAATGGTGGGATGGCATCACCGAGTCAATGGACATGAGTTTGGATAAACTCCGGGAGTTGGTGATGGACAGGGAGGCCTGATGTACTGTGGTCCATGGGGTCACAAAGAGTCGGACATGGCTGAGTGACTGAACTGAACTGAAAAAATAATAATTTATTTCTGTGGCTTAATACCAAAGTTACCATGCATTTTGCTTTCTCGTTCAAGCTTAATGCATTGGGTCTGAATAGGGAAACAAAATTCAGGAGAGAGAAATACACTGCTTTACTAATGGCAAGTATATAGGTAATTCATATATATATAGACACATACACACAAATATAACCTGTGTATACACACACACTCACTCTCTCTCACACATATGAGCATAGAAACAGTGAACAGTTGGAATACTAACCATAATAGGTCTTATAATTATTCTCTCCTAGTTACTTGAATATTATGGTATGTCTACCCAGATGTCCTTGGCTATCACATAATGGTAACTGAATATTAACAAATAAAACCAAACCACTGTTCACTGAACTGTACAACTGAAATCTTGTTAGGACCCAGATATACCAATCAAGGTCTTCAAGAAAAACGAAACGAATGGCTAAATTAAGACCTATGACTGTAACCTCATCACTGGAATAAAACTGAATGTACCAACAATTAAAAAGACAGTTCAGGCCCCTCTGAGCAGCCCTGGCATCAATAACATATGTTCTGATCTCTAACTCCGGCAGTGAGAAAACATTCATGGTATAAAACGAGGTTTTCATGTAGAAGCAACTCTGTAAACCCTCAGATGACAGTGGCTGCCCCACCACACCTCTTCCACGGCCTCCAATACTGTGCTTCCCCAGGATGCTGGCAACGCTCTGGGCACTCTTGGGTTGCTTACCTTGAGGGATTCTGTCTGCGATCCCAGCCCCTTGGTGCACAGTTCCATCACTGAATAGGAGCAAAACGTATCCCGGACTTTGTACTGACTCACGGCAAGCAGCCACAAGGCAGGGTTGGTCTCCAGCTCTGCCGGCGGGATGAGGATGGACTGGTGCCCAGAGTACACGCTGCAGAGAGACATGGGAGGGCTCAGCAAGGATGGAGGAAGGGGATCCACTGGCCTCTGAGAAACACCTGCTTCCATTTGCAAGAGGATACAGTCACATCAACTCTACTCCCGGTGTTTTTAAATAAAAAACAAAAGGTGTTTATGAAAACATTCTGAAAAATACAGAAGAATTATCTAACTATGATCTGCAGTTACTGTCATTCTGAGCACTTAATGAGGTATCTCAAAGCTACGATGCTGGTAGGTTTCTCTCAGAGCTACTACACTAACAAACTGAATCTCACAGTGGGAAACATAGGACTGAATTTTGGTTAAAAGGAATTAAAGTTCGGAAGAGCAGCTGACAAACTGAATGCTGTCTGGTTTAGCAACCGAAGTTTCATCGGGACCTGCCCTCAGTCCTTGCAGTACTGTCTTCCGTGGCCACCACATCAACAGGCAGAGAAGAGGGTTGCAACAGAGGCTGTGCAGCCTACATGTGTACTAAACAGCCAACTGAGGAAAAGCATGCCCAACTCGAGTTCAGAAAACTGACATTCAGAGTAAATAAAACTAAGACAATTAGAATAGGATTATAATTTCACTCAAAGTGATCCAAATAAATACCAAAAAAGAACTAAGGAAAATACATGCATTCTCTTGTGTACAGGCTCAGTCACAACCTACTCTGTGACCCCACAGACTCGAGCCCACCAGCCTCCTCTGTCCATAGACTTCTCCAGGCAAGAGTACTGGAGTGGGTAGCCTTTCCCTTCTCCAGGGGATCTTCCCAACCCAGGGGTCGAACCCAGGTCTCCCACATGGCAGGCGGGTTCTTCACCATCTGAGCCCCAGGGATGCCTGGATGGAGTAGCTGACTGACAAAGCTGTGTCAGCTTGCAGGGTACAGCCCAGTGATTCAGTTATACACACACACAGATGTATTTTTTCAGATTCTTTTTCCTCAGATGGCATTACAAAATATTGAGTATAGTTCCCTGTGCTATACAGTAGGGCCTTCCTTGTTGGTTACCTATTTTATATATAATAGTGTGTATATGTTAATCTCAAACTCTTAATTTATCCCTCTCCCCACCACTTTTCCCTTTGGTAACCATAAGTTTGTTTTCTATGTCAGTGGGTCTATTTCTGCTTTGTAAATAAACTCCTTTGTATCTTTTTTCTTTTGGATTCTACATATAAGCAATGTCATATATGGCTTATTTCATTTAGCATGATAATCTCTATATCAATCCATGGTGCTGCAAATGGCATTATTTCATTCTTTTTTTAGAGCTGAGTAATATTCCTTTGTGTGTATATATACCATATCTGTCAATGGACATTTAGTTGCTTCCCTGTCTTTGTAAATTTCCATGCTGCTGTTAACAATGCTGCAATGAACACTGGGCTACATATATCTTTTCAAATTAGAGTTTTCTCCAGATAGATAGATGCCCAGGAGTGGAACTGCAGGATCATATGGTAACTCCATCTTTAGTTTTTTTTAAGGAACCTCTATTCTCCATAGTGGCTGCACAAATTTACAATCTCACCAACACTGTAGGAGGGGTCCTCTTTCTCCACACCCTCTCCAGAGTTTATTATTTGTAGACTTTTTGATGATGGCCATTCTGACTGTATGAAGTGATACCTCATTATAGTTTTGATTTGCATTTCTCTAATAGTTAGCAATGTTGTTAAGTATCTTTTCACGTACCTGTTGGCCATCTATATGTCTTCTTTGGAGAAATGTAATTTTAGATTTCTGTTCATTTTTTGATTGGGTTTTTCAAAGTATTGAGCTGCAAGAGCTCTTTGCATATTTTGAAGGTTAATCCCCTGTTGGTTGCATCATTTGCAAATATTTACTCCCAGTCAATATGTTGTCATTTTATTTTGTTTATGGTTTCATTTGCTGTGCCAAAGCTTTCAGGTTTAATTAGCTCACATTTGTTTTTATCTCCATTATTCCAGGAGATGGAGTCAAGAAGATATTGCTGCGATGGATGTGTTTTGTCTATGTTTTCCTCTATGAGTTTTATAGTATCTGGTCTTAAGTTTAGGTCTTTAACGCCTTTTGAGCTTATTTTTGCCTGTGGTGTTGAAATTGAAATGAATGATAAAGATAAATGATAAACCATAAATTGAATGATCTAATTTCATTTTTTTTTTACATGTAGCTGTACAGTTTTGCTGGCACCACATACTGAAGAGACTATCTATTCTCCAGTATAGACAGTCTTGCCTCCTATGTCCTAGACTGATTAACCACAGGGGCATGGGATTATCTCTGGATTTTCTATCCTGCTTCCATTGACCTGTATTTCTGTTCCTGTACCAGCACCATACTGTACTGATGACTGCAGCTTTGTAGTGTAGTCTGAAATAAGGGAGCCTAATTCCTCTGGTTCCTTCTTCTTCCTCAGGATTGCTATGGCTATTTGGTCTTTTATGTTCTCATGCAAATTTAAATTTCCATACAAATTAAAATTTTTTGTTCTAGATCTGTGAAAAATGCCCTTGGTAATTTGATAGGAATTGTGTTGAATGTGTAGATTGTCCTGGGCAGTACAGTTATTTTAACAATACTGATTCTTCCAGTCCAAGAACACAGTGTATCTTTCCATTTGTTGGTGTCCTCTTCAATTTCTTTCATTGGCATCTTACAGTTTTCAGAATACAGGTCTTTCTGCCTCCTTAGGAGGTTTATCCCTAAGTATTTTATTTTTTTTTGATGGGATGGTAAATGAGGTTGTTTCCTTAATTTCTCTCTCTGCCCTTTCACTGTTAATGCAACAGATTTCTGTGTATTGATTTTGTATCCTGCCAATTTACTGAATTAACTTTATGAGCTCCAGTAGTTGCAAGCCAAATCCAACAATATTAAAAGGATCATACACCACAATCAAGGGAAATTCAGCCCAGGGATGCATGGATTTTTCAGTATTTTCAAATTAGTGTCAGTTCAGTTCAGTCGCTCAGTCGTGTCCGACTCTTTGTGACCCCATGAATAGCAGCACGCCAGGCCTCCCTGTCCGTCACCAACTCCTAGAGTTCACTCAGATTCACGTCCATCAAGTCAGTGATGCCATCCAGCCATCTCATCCTCGGTCGTCCCCTTCTCCTCCTGCCCCCAATCCCTCCCAGCATCAAAGTCTTTTCCAATGAGTCAACTCTTCACATAAGGTGGCTGAAGTACTGGAGTTTCAGCTTTAGCATCATTCCTTCCAAAGAAATCCCAGGGCTGATCAGTGTAGTACTCTACATTAACAAATTGAAGAATAAAAACCACATGATCATCTCAATAGATACAGAAAAATCTTTTGGTAAAATTCAACATCCATTTATGATTAAAAACTCTCCAGAAAGTTGGAGAAGGAATGGCAACCCACTCCAGTACTCCTGCCTGGAGAATCCTATGTACAGATGAGCCTGGCAGGCCATGGTGCAAGAGGCTGCAGGGAGTTGGACACAACTGAAGCAACTAAGCACACACTCCAGAAACTAGGCATGGAGGACTTATATGATAAACCCACAGCTAAAATACTCAGTGGTGAAGAGCTGAAAACATTTGCTCTCAGATCAAATGCTACAAGCTGGTGATTACTTTTAGTTCAGTTCAGTTGCTCAGTCATGTCCGACTCTTTGCGAACCCATGGACTGAAGTACGCCAGGCCTCCCTGTCCATCACCAACTTCCGGAGTATACTCACACTCATGTCCATTGAGTTGGTGATCCATCTCACCATTTCATCCTGTCATCACCTTCTCCTCCTGCTTTCAATTGTTCCCAGCATCAGGGTCCTTTCCAATGAGTCAGTTCTTCGCATCAGGTGGCCAAAGTATTGGGAGTTTCAGCTTCAGCATCAGTCTTTCCAACGAATATTCAGGACTGATTTCCTATAGGATGGACTGGTTGGATCTCCCTGCAGTCCAAGGGACTCTCAAGAGTTTTCTCCAACACCACAGTTCAAAGGCATCAATTCTTTGGTGCTCAGGTTTCTTTTTGTCTCTCACATCCCTACATGACTACTGGAAAAACCAGTTTTGACTAGATGGAACTTTGTTGGCAAAGGAATATCTCTGATTTTTAATATACTGTCTAGGTTGGTCATAACTTTTCTTCCAAGGAGCAAGCGTCTTTTAATTTCATGGCTGCAATCACCATCTCCAGTGATTTTGGAGCTCCCCAAAATTAAGTCTCTCACTGTTTCCAGTGCTTCCCCATCTCTTTGCCATGAAGTGATGGGACCAGATGCCATGATCTTAAGTTTTCTGAATGTTGAGCTTTCAGCCAACTTTTTCACTCTCTTCTTTCACTTTCATCAAGAAGCTCTTTAGTTCCTCTTCACTTTCTGCCATAAGGGTGGCATCATCTGCATATCTGAGGTTACTGATATTTCTCCCGGCAATCTTGATTCCAGCTTGTGCTTCATCCAGCCCAGCGTTTCTCATGATGCACTCTGC
This sequence comes from Ovis canadensis, assembly GCF_042477335.2. Classification (NCBI taxonomy): domain Eukaryota; kingdom Metazoa; phylum Chordata; class Mammalia; order Artiodactyla; family Bovidae; genus Ovis; species Ovis canadensis. The sequence goes on along the minus strand of NC_091257.1, from coordinate 61,744,962 downwards.
ATATAAGTTAAATAAGCAGGGTGACAATATACAGCCTTGACAAACTCTTTTTCCCAAATTGGAACCAGTCTCTTGTTCCATGTCTAGTTCTAACTGTTGATTCTTGACCTGCATATAGATTTCTCAAGAGGCAGGTCAGGTGGTCTGATAGTCCCATCTCTTGAAGAATTTTCCACAGTTTATTGTGATCCACACAGTCAAAGGCTTTGGCATAGTCAAGAAAGCAGAAATAGATGCTTTTCTGGAACTCTCTTGCTTTTTTGATGATCCAGTGGATGTTGGCAATTTGCTCTCTGGTTCCTCTTCTTTTCTAAATACAGCTCGAACACCTGGAAGTTCATGGTTCATGTTTTGCTGAAGCCTGGCTTGGAGAATTTTGAGCATCACTTTACTAGCATGTGAGATGAGTGCAATTGTGCAGTAGTTTGAACATTCTTTGGCATTGCCTTTCTTTGGGATTGGAATGAAAACTGACCTTTTCCAGTCCTGTGACCACTGCTGAGTTTTCCAAATTTCCTGACATATTGAGGGCAGCACTTTCACAGCATCATCTTTCAGGATTTGAAATAGCTCAACTGGAATTCCATCACCTCCACCAGCTTTGTTCACAGTGATGCTTCCTAAGGCAAAAGTTGACTTCACATTCCAGGATATCTGGTTCTAGGTGAGTGATCACACCATCATGATTATCTAGGTCGTGAAGATCTTTTTTTGTACAGTTCTGTGTATTCTTGTCACCTCTTCTTAATATCTTCTGCTTCTGTTAGGTCCATTTCTGTCCTTTATTGTGCCCATCTTTGCATGAAATGTTCCCTTGATATCTCTAATTTTCTTGAATAGATCTCTACTCTTTCCCATTCTATTGTTTACCTCTATTTCTTTGCACTGATCACTGAGGAAGGCTTTCTTATCTCTCCTTGCTATTCTTTGGACTCTGCATTCAAATGGGAATATCTTTCCTTTTCTCCTTTGGTTTTCACTTCTCTTCTTTTCACAGCTATTTGTAAAACCTCCTTAGATAGCCATTTTGCTTTTCTTGCATTTCTTTTTCTTGGAGATGGTCTTGATCCTTGTCTCCTATACAATGTCATGAACCTCTATCCATAGTTCTTCAGGCACTCTGTGTATCAGATCTAATCCCTTCAATCTATTTCTCACCTCTACTGTATTATATTAAAGGATTTGATTTAGGTCATACCTGAATGGTCTAGTGGTTTTCCCTTCTTTCTTCAATTTAAGTCTGAATTTGGCAATAAGGAGTTCATGATCTAGGCCACAGTCAGCTCCCGGTCTTATTTTGCTGACTGTATAGAGCTTCTCCATCTTTACCTGCAAAGAATATAATCAACCTGTTTTTGGTACTGACCATCTGATGATGTCCATGTATAGAGTCTTCCCTTGTTGGAAGAGGGTGTTTGCTAGGACCAGTGCATTCTCTTGGCAAAATTCTATTAGCCTTTGCCCTGCTTCATTCTGTACTCCAAGGCCAAATTTACCTTTTACTCCAGGTGTTTCTTGACTTCCTACTTTTGCATTCCAGTCCCTTATAATGAAAAGGACATCTTTTTTAGGTGTTAGTTTTAAAAGGTCTTGTAGGTCTTCCTAGAACTGTTCAACTTCAGCTTCTTCAGCATTACTGGTTGGGGTATAGACGTGGAATACCATGATACTGAATGGTTTGCCTTGGAAATGAACAGAGATCATTCTGTCATTTTTGAGATTGCATCAAAGTACTGCATTTCGTACTCTTTTGTTGACTATGATGGCTACTCCATTTCTTCTAAGGGATTCTTGCCCACAGTAGTAGATATAATGGTCATCTGAGTTAAATTCACCCATTCCAGTCCATCTTAGTTCGCTGATTCCTAAAATGTCGACATTCACTCTTGCCATCTTGTCTTTGACCACTTCCAATTTTCCTTGATTCATGAACCTAACATTCCAGGTTCCTATGTGACACTGCTCTTTACAGCATCGGACTTTGCTTCTATCACCAGTCACATCCACAGCTGAGTGTTGTTTTTGCTTTGGCTCCGTCTCTTCATTCTTTCTGGAGTTATTTCTCCATTGATCTCCAGTAGCATATTGGGTACCTACCGACCTGGGGAGTTCATTTTTCACTCTCCTATCTTTTTGCCTTTTCATCCTGTTCATGGGGTTCTCAAGGCAAGAATACTCAAATGGTTTGCCATTCCCTTCTCCAGTGGACCACGTTTTGTCACAGCTCTCCACCATGACCTGTCCGTCTTGGGTGACCCTTCACTGCATGGCTCATAGTTTCATTGAGTCACACAAGGCTGTGGTCCATGTGATCAATTTGATTAGTTTTCTGTGATGGTGGTTTTCATTCTGTCTGCCCTCTAATGGAGAAGGATAAGAGGCTTGTGGAAGCTTCCTGATTGGAGAGATTGAGTGTGGGGGAAACTGGGCCTTGTTCTGATGTGCAGGCACTGAGTTTAGCAGTACATGAATGGGAGGGACCTTTTAAAGGAGGTGGCCATTATCTTCATTACCTCCACTATAGTTTGGCCCCAGGTAAACAACAGGGAGGGAACACAGCTCCACCCATCAACAGAAAATTGGATTAAAGATTTACTGAGCATGGCCCCACCCATCAGAACAAAAGGCTCCTCCATCCATGAGATTTTCCAGGCAAGAATACTGGATTGGGTTGCCATTTCCTTCTCCAAGGCATCTTCCCAACCCAGGGTTTGAACCCAGGTCTCTCGTATTGCCTGCAGACTCTTTACCATCTGAGCCACCAGGGAATCCAAGAGTTCTGAGGATGTACTGACTGATCTCAGTACATCCTGGTCTCAGGATAAAGGATTCTAATACCCCAAACTTTCCTTTGAAAGTATGCAAATATTTCCTCTGAAATCCTGCTAATGTAAAAGTTTTGCTATACACATAATATGCAAAACTGCACATTCCATTGGAGCCCTACGGAAATGTATAAAAATTATTTTTATAGTCATTATATAAAACTCAGTAAGAGGCCATTCCAATAATTGTAACACTCAAAATTCTGTCAATTTTTCTCTAAGATCTGTCTTTCGGAAAATGATTGAGGTCTTTAAGGATGACTTTATAATATGGTGGTTATTTAAGAGATCAAACAGCACTACAGCAAATACATCTGTATTACAAATATTGACATCCTAGTCAAACAGCTACTTACTGCAAGTCAGATGGATCCAACAACACTCCTGCACAAATGGAGCCAAGCCCTGCAGTTGTGAAAACACACTTTTATCCAAAAGTTCTTGTATCCAACACTGCAGTGCCTTAAAATCAGTTTTTCCATTTGGTTGAGAAACCGGCACATCCTACTTAAAACAATTCTAACCAATCAGCTTTTCAAGAATATACACTTGGGGTCTGAGGAGAAGCCTAGATCTACAGTGCACCAGGGCTGCCCCTCACACACACAGGTCCGGTGACTGTGCCTGGAGCACTCATCTTCTTTCCAGGGGCCGTAAGAGCTAAGGGAGACCCCTGCCCCTGAGCACACCAACATGAACAGCAGCCTCCACGTGGACGACTTCTTGGTGTTTAGTACCACAGCCACCAATGCACCCTCTGCCCTTTGCAATGTGGCGCTCCAGAATCAGCCTACAGACCATGTGTAGAATGACCCTGAATTAGAGCTTTCTTTTTAGCTCAGGTGCCAACTTCAATGAGAATCCTCAAGGCAGCATTAAGCAGGAAGAAATAAAAATAATGAAAAATTTACCTCTGCTGAATGGATGTTAAAAGAACCACCCTCGCCAAAATTGGATCAATGCCAGGTAACAGCCCAAGATCTAACAACCCTGTACATCGCGCACCATGAAAGTCATAATTATCCACCAGGAAACGTGGCTTGGAGTTCTCCATGAGCACCAAATGTTATTCAACCCACTCGTGAATCAGGATGAACCGGACCACCTGAACTAGAACCCCTGCCTGGCTTCTGTTCCAGCTCCAGTTTACACACTTCTCTGTCACGGTGGACTCCCATTTTCCAGCACACAACAAGCTCAGCTAACAACACTGGAGTCCCATGTGTTAGGGAACCGAAATGTACATAATGTGTTTACACCCTGTAACAATACACTTCTTAATTATGACAATCTATCATTTCCACATTGTTATCAGCATTTTCCTTTTAAATCCTATCATAAGGAAACCCAAAATGAAGAAAACAAAATGCAAATCACCTATTACTAGCTTTCTTAAGAATACGCATCAGGATAAAAGATTCGCTTGATCAGACTGCTAAGGGCATGAAAAGGTGGGGTCCACAGAGTGGAGTTCAAGGTGAGAGAAACTAAGCACACTTGTGGAAATTAAGCATACTTTCACCTCTGTCTTCACTTCTATAAATGAAAGTCAACATTAATAAAAAAGCTATTAAATCCTAATACAGGACAACAGAAAACCTGATTCACCAATTTTCTACTTGCCTTTGTCTCACTCCAACAGAAGTTGATCGCTTGCTGTTTCATTTATTAACCAATACTGATTTCTTGGCACTGGCTATTATACTTTCCAATTTAATAGCAGGTTGCTTATAGGGAAGAAACTATTTCCTGCAAATTTCTGGAACCTCAACTCTTTCAGTTTAGATCATAACTTCAAAAAGAACAGAACAATTTAAAAACACTTTGGGAACATTTTCTCCCAGTCTCTGGCCTGCTCCCATTCTCTTGACAGTGCCCTTCGCAGAGCAGAGACAATTGATTTTAATAGTCAGTCTGTCAATTATTTCTTTCATGGTCAAGCCTTTGGAGGTGTGTCGAAAAGTCATCACCAAACCCAAGATTATCTAGATTTTCTCCCAAGTTATCATCTAGGAGTTTTATAGTTTTATGTTTCACATTTAGGTATATGATGTATTTTGATCTATTTTTGAGAAGGCCACAAAGCCTCCGTGTAGATTCATTTTTTTGCAGGGGGTGGGGGTGATGTCCAGTTGTTCCAACACCATCTGTTGAAAAGGTCATTATATGGCTGTACTGCTTCTGCACGTCCATCAAAGATCAAAGGACTGTACTTACTTGAGTCTGTTTCTGGGCTCTCTATAGCACCAAGAGTGAGCTCTGATGTAAATTACAGACTCTGGGATGATAATACATCAAGGTAGGTTCCTAGTTTGTAAAAAACATATGCTTTGGTGGGAGATGCTTATAATGGGGAAGTTGTGCATGCAGGGATGGGGTAGAACTGCACTTTCCCTTCAATCTTGCTGTGAAACTAATAGTGCTCTGAAAAAGAAAACCTAAATAAAAAAATTAAAATAAAAAATGTTTACCAGGAAAAGAGAAAAAATACATTCTGGTAACTAATATAAAGTTTACATTTATAATTCAATGATTTTAGATTATTAACTTGATAAAACATACAAAGAATTGATAACTCTCGCAATTTGGGCACCCTGAGCAAGGCAGTTGTACAACTCAGAATAACACATGTTGCCCTGTGGTGTCACACTGGTTAGCCTACTGAATGGGCAGGGTAGGGTCTGTGCCATACACCTCAGTTACTTCAAGGAAAGGAGTTTTCTTTTAAAAAAAAAAAAAAAAGTTTTACTTAGGTATAATTTGCATATCATATATCCAACCATTTGAAGCACAGAATTAAAAGAACTTTGACAAATTCGCTGTCATACAATGCTTACCACAATGCAGTCTAGAACATTTCTATCACCCTAACACAAAACTGGCAAAACACAGTCCATGTGAAGCTGGCTGTTGGGGCCTGGTGTTTGTTACAGCATTTCTACACACTTAAACCACTTGCATATATTTGGAAATGTTAATAAAAAGTAGTACACTATATTAGAAAATAAAATCTGAAAGACTATATGCCAAAACAGCTCAGTTGGTAAAGAATCTGCTTGCAATGCAGGAGAACCCGGTCTGAGTCCTGGGTTGGGAAGATCCGTTGGAGAAGGGTTAGGCCACCCACTCCAGCATTCTTGGGCTTCCTTTGTGGCTCAGCTGGTAAAGAACCTGCCTGCAATGCAGGAGAACTGGGTTGGGAAAAAATCCCCTGGAGAAGGGAAAGGCTACCCACTCCAGGATTCTGGCCTGGAGAAGTCCATGGACTGTATAGTCCATGGGGTTGCAAAGAGTTGGGCACTACTGAGCGACTTTCACTTTCTATCACTTTCACTAGGTTGTATACTTATGGAAAGCTTAATTTTCTTCTTTATATTATTTTGTATTTTCTAAAGTTTCTACGATGAACATATATGTACAATTAGAGAAAAATGCCAATCAATATTCATTCTTTCCATACATACTGTTGATACCTGCCAGGAGGGGAGAGGAGCCTACTCCCAGCATCCCCCAGCTAGAGTCAGGGAGAAGCCAAGGAGGAAAGAGCCTGGATGCCCCTGGTCACAGTTCCAAGCCGGGAACATATACAAAGATTTGGAGCTACAAGAAGCAAGCCCAAAGTCTGGGAGTTGCTTGGAAAACGGCCTCCCAACAGACAGCTTCTCAGAGCAGACCCAGATGTTGTTTCTGTTAGTTTCAGCATATTTTACGGAGACTAACCTTCCAGACACTGGAGAGTGTGGCTACCTGGCTACCAGCATGCAGACCCAGGCTGAGAGGGAGCCACACCTGCAGGCAGCCCCCTCCCATGAGCAGCTCTGAGCTCACAGGTGATTTGAAAAAGCATGCATGATTATTTACTTATATCATAGAGATACAGAGAAAACTCACCTACAGAGGCACCACAGGACAAACCCAAGTCCACAGTAAGGGTCCAAGCAAATGGCCACTTCTCTCGAGGGGTAGAGCTCACACTGCAGCTTAATAGAACGGCAGAAGGCACTGGTGGCTGCGTGAGACATCTGCAAGACAGCAAGGCCATGTCAGGCGCCGGAGCTGGAGCCCAACCTCAGGACTCCTGCACCACCACAGGCCACACAGAACGCACTGGACCAGACACCAATGCTAAGGGTGGTTTCAGACAGGACAACTGTAGCCAAGCTCTGGTTCCGTTAGGAGAGGGTAGGCTGTGGGTTCTCATTAGACTTCCCGTTTGCAATGAGTAAGCCACAAGCAAAACTTCCTGGTCCCCCAGGACTTGGTAACTCTAGCCCATGAGGTCGGGACATCTTGCATTTGAATGGTGGCTTCGACTGCGACCCCACCACAGCCTGTACAGTACATGGGGATATGTGACCAATCACGTGCCCTCTCCAGGCAGAGACAACACCCAACTCGTGCTTCACCTCCAGACCCAGCCCTGCACCAGTCACGCAGCAGAGGGACCAGCAGAGCACACTGGATGCCCGACTCCTGTCGGCAAACACTTGCTGAAGGTCACACCCGTTTGTGCAGTGAGATAAGCTTGTTATTTGACGGGGAATCCAATTCCAGTCTCAGCACAGTTACAGTTAAGAGTTTCTCTAAAGGCAGCAGCCAGCCCCACAACAGTCAGTAAGGAATGTGAATTCTTTTAAAGTACAGAAAAAATTATATCTAATAACATCAATTTTCACAGATCCTTTCTAGCCTAACGAATCTAAGAGGAACAGGAAAGTAAAAGCAGCCCAGAAAACTTAACCAAGTTCATGGTCTTAGACACATCTCAAGTTAGTGTGGAGTGCACATCACCCAGAGCTGAAATGTAAAAGGGACCAGCACAGAGCATCTGGGCAGAATTTGACAGGCATCCTACATGCTAGGATGGAAGGGCCTCACTCCTGGTATGTCTCATCTCTTTCCCCAAGGTGGCTAATAAAAGCTCTTAGTCATCTGATTAGATTTCCCTGAATGTTATGATGCTTCTTGAAAAAGAACAACAAAGTCAGAGGACTCACTCTTTCTGATTTAAAACCTCAGTAGAAAGCTACTGTAATCAAATCAGTGTGGTAGTGGCATAAAGACAGACACACGGAAAAACAGAATAGAATAGATAGCCCAGAAATAAAACCTCACATACATGGTGAAATGATTTTTTAAAAATTTTTCATTAATTTATTTTTCCCTAGACTTCACATGCAATTGATTGACTGATTGACTGAGACATAACTGATCTACATCATTATGCTAGTTTTAGGTATACCACACAACATATATATATGTATGTCTTGCAAAATGATCACCACAGTAAGTCTAATGAAGAGAGCTACTAAGATTTACTCTCTTACCAACTTCCAAGTACGCGATACAGTACCCTATTTAACTATAGTTTCCATGCTGTATAATACATCCACAGCCCTTACTTTTAACTGGAAGCCTGTACCTTTTGGCTCTCTGCACCATCTGTTTTTGCCCATCACCAATCTGTTTTCTCTATCTATGAGCTTGGTTTTTTTAAAAAAAATTTCACATATAAGTGAGATCACATAGCCTTTGTCTTTCTGACTTGGCATGATGTCCTTCAGGTTCACCCATGTTGTCACAAATGGCAGAATTTCCTTCTTTCTAATGGCTGAATTATACTGCACTGTGTGCTTATAGATGGTGTGGGTGAGTGGGCAGGCATGTCTCATTTTTCTTATCCATTCATCTGCCAACAGACACTGATATTGTTTCCATATCTTGGCTACTGTAAAATAATGCTCTATGAACACTGGGGTGCAGATATCTTTCCGAGTTAGTGTTTTTATTTTCTTCAGATCAATACCCAGAAGTGGAATTTTTGGATTAAATGATAGTTTTAACTCTTTGAGGAACCTCTATACAGTTTTTCATAGTGGCTACACCAGGTTACATTTCCACCAACAGTGCACAAGGGTTTCTCTTTCTCCATACCCTCATCAACGTGTTATCTCTTGTCTTTTTGAAGATGGCCATCCTGACAAGTGTGAAGTGATAACTCACTGTGGTTTTCATTTGCATTTCCCTGATGATTAGTGATGCTGAGCATACTTTCTTGTATCTGTTGTCCATCTGTATGTCTTTTTCAGAAAAATGTCTGTTTATATCCCCTGCCCATTTTCAAGCAATCGTTTTTCTGCTCTTAAGTTGTATGAGTTCTTTACATATTTTGGATATTAACCCATTATCAATATGTGGTTAGCAAATATTTCCTCCTGTTCACTAGGTTGCCTTTTCATTGGTTGGTTTCCTTTGCTGTGCAAAAGCTTTTGGTTTGATGTCGTTCCACTTGCTTAACTTTTGTTTCCTTTGCTACTGATGTCAAACTAAAATCTCCAAGACCAATGTCTAGGAGCTGACCCCTATGTTTTCTCCTAGGAGAGTTATGGTTTCAGGTCTTATGTTCAAGTCTTTAATTCATTTTGAGTTCATTTTTACCTATGGCATAGAAAATTGTTCCAGTTTCATTCTTTAGCATGTGGCTGCCAATCCTCCAAGCACATTTACTTAAAGTCTGTCCTTTCCCATCGCGTATTCTTGGCTCCTTTGCCATAAACGAGTTAGCATTATATGTGGGTTTATTCCTGGGCTATTCTGTGTCACTAGTCTTTGTGTCTGTTTTTGTGCCAGTATCATATTGTTGGCATTACTGCAGCCTTATGGTGTCAGTGAGCATGATGCCTCCAGCTCTGATCTTTTTCAAGATGGCCTTGGTTATTTGGGTCTTTTGTGGTTTCATACTAATTTTTAGAATAGTTTGTTCTATTTCTTTGAAAAATGCCACTGGAATTTTGATAGGGACTGCAATGAACCTGTACATTGCTTTGGGTAGTATGGACATTATAACAATATTAATTATTCCAATCCAAAAGTATGGAATATCTTTCATTTGTCCTTTTTAATTTATTCCATCAATATTTTACAGTTTTCAGTATATAGATCCTTTACTTTCTTGGTTAAATTTATTCCTAGGTATTCTTTTTGATGCAGTTGTAAATAAAACTGTTTCCTTAATGTCTCTTTCTGTTATTTTATTATTAGTGTACAGAAACACAACAGATTTCTCTGTATTGATTTTGTTATCTTGTACTTTTACTGAATTATTTATTGTAAGTTTTTGGTGGAGTTTTTTGTGTTTTCTATACAAAGCATCATGTCATCTGCAAATAGTGACAATTTTAATTCTTCCTTTCCCAACTTAGATGCCTTGTATTTCTTTTTCTTGCCTAATTTCTCTGCTTAGGACTTCCAACACTATATTGAACAAGAGTGGCTTCCTGATCTTAGAGGAAATCTTGCCTTTTCTCTGGAAATCTTTCAACTTTTCACTCTCGAGCATGATGCTAAGTGTGGGTGATCAAATGTATTTTTGATAAGAATGCCAAGACCATTCAATGGGGAAAGGACAGTCTTTTCAATAAATGGTGCTTGGAAAACTGGATATCCACATGCAAAAGAATTAAGCTACACTCTTAACCTAATACCATAAACAAAGTTAACAGAAAATGGATCAAAGTTCTAAATTTAAAACCTAAAACAATAGACTTGTAGAAGAAAACATGGGACATGGGACAAAAGTTCACTACACTGGATTTGGAAATGCTTCCTTGGATAGGACACCAAAGGCACTGGTTAAAAAAAAAACAGACAAAATTAGACTTCACAGAAACTAAAAAATTTTCTGCATCAAAAGGCACTATCCATAGAGTAAAAGAGGCTTCCCTTGTAGCTCTGTCGGTAAAGAATCTGCCTGCAGTGCAGGAAACCAGAGTTTAATCCCTGGGTTGGGAAGATCCCCTGGAGAAGGAAATGGTAACCAACTCCAGTATCCTTGCCTGGAAAATCCCATGGACAGAGGAGCCTGGTGGGCTGCAGTTCATGGGGTCGCAAAGAGTCAGGCACGACTGAGCGACTAACACACAGAGTAAAAGGGCAACTCAAAGAATGGGACATAATATCTGCAGACCATGTAACTGATAAGGGTATCAGAGAACTTCTAAAACTCAACACCAATAAGAAAACTATCAATTCAAAATCAGCAAAGGAGTTGAATAAACATTTCTCCAAAGAACACATACCAAAAGGTGCTCAATATCATTAATCCTCAGAGAAATGCAAATCAAAATTACAGTGTGATCTCCCTCACATACATTAGGAAGGCTACTTCAAACAAACAAACAAAAGGAAATGCCCAGGGAGTTCCCTTGTGATTTAATCATCAGGATTCCAGACTTTTACTGCCAAGGCCCAGGTTCAATCGCTGGTCAGGGAACCAAGATCCTACAAGCCATGAGGCTCAGCCACAGGAAAAGAAGACATTCAAAAGAGAAAAACCAGCAGAAAATAAATTCCAAGTGCTGGCAAGCATGTAGAGAAACTGGAAACTGTGCATCACTGGTGAGAAGGTAAAATGGGACAGCTACTGTAGAAAAGAGTATGGCAATTCCCCCCAAAAGAAAAATAAAATTACTCTTTGACCCAACTATTCAATTTCTGGATATATATTTTAAAGAGTTAAAGGCCATGTTTCGAAGAGATATTTATACACCCCATGCTTAATGCAGCATGACTCACAATAGCTAAAATGTGAAAGCAACTCAAGTATCCATTGAAAAATGAATGGATAAGCAAAATGTGGTAAACACATATAGTGAAATATTAACTCAACCTTAAAAAGGAATTCTGATATATACTTCAACATGGATGAACCTTGAAGAAACTATGCTAAGTGAAATAAGTCAGACACAAGAAGACATATACTGTATGATTCCAAGTAAACATGGTACTGCTGCTGCTGCTGCTGTTAAGTTGCTTCAGTCATGTCCGACTCTGTGCAACCCCACAGACGGCAGTCCACCAGGCTCCCTGATCCCTGGGAGTCTCCAGGCAAGAACACTGGAGTGGGTTGCCATTTCCTTCTCCAACGCATGAAAGTGAAAAGTGAAAGTGAAGTCACTGTCATGTCTGACTCTTAGCGACCCCATGGACTGCAAACAAGGTACTAGAACAGTCAAAATCTCAGAGACGGAAAGCTGGAGGTAGGAGCGAGTCTCAGTTTAGAAGGTGAGCTATGGAGGTGAGTGCTGGTGACAGCGGCACAGAACTGTGAGCGCATTTAATACCACTGAGCCATACACTTGAATCGGTTAAGTGGTAAGTGTATGTTACACATATTTTACTACAAATACAAAATTGGAAAAAAAAAAGTCAAGCCGGAGAATTGAAAATACGCAAGCTCAGCAATCAGGTGAATCATAGGTGCAGGGCTTCCTGAAGCTAGAGAACTGAACAGCATCTTGCTGAGGACCCTGCCTAACCTGGGAGAGTCCTAACTCAGGTGACACACGTACTAGTTCCTTTTTTTGATGGGAGAAAGCAACAGCAACAAGCAGCGTTCTGGCCTGTTACAATGAGACACGTGTTAAAAATGCAAGGAACTCCTGTGCACGGGGCTTTTTAATAGAATACTGGGATCGCAGAACCAGCAAGAAAGGGAAACATAGGCAATTTTTTTTACTAGGGGCTAGTGAAGCCCCTAAAAAATTGTTTGAACATTTGGAAATAATCAGTTAACCTAGCTAATTACTGAAATGGTCACACATTTTATAGCTTGACCAAAACACACATATATGCATATACCTCTCTCCGTGTTTCGATGCCAGGACCCACCAGAGCCCTATACACATAAGAATGAAAATTAAGCACTGCTGTATGGCCTGCTAACTGCACACTACTCAGACTGTTTCTCACCTTCACTCCAGCTAGCATCCCGGTTGTGGACACACTGAAATCAAGATAGGCTAGCGTGTCTGGGTTGGAAGGTTTGTAGATCTGGGCAGGCCGCTTCTTTGGCAAATCATCTGGAGAGGAAAACAAGCTGTTAGCATCTCTGACTTAGTGGAAAAGCAGATGAGCAAACAGACATTTTTGGTGAGTTTGAGAACCAACCTGTGTCTAGTATAGGGGGCCAGGCCCTGACATCCACTGCCGCAGCTGCCTCCCTGGACCGTAACAATTTACAGATCAGTTGTGTTGTCATCAGACAGGCAGAACGGCTCACCTGAGGGTCAGAGAACAAGGCACGGAGAGGAGGAGGGTAAAGGACAGGGGACTATGCCTGCTCGCGTGCCAGCTGCGCACCACGTGGAAGCTGTGTAGCTCCAGGGTAGGCTGCGTGCACAGCCGCCTCATTCAGGGCCAGCAGAGGTCCATGTGACTGGGAATCTGACCACAGACCACATGAGCAGAGCTCGTGCAGACTGAGGCCCCGGCAGTTACTAGAGCTGAGTGGTGTCAACTGTGTGGCCATCACCTCAGAAAGCACCTCCCAAACTACCCACTCTCACCACACCCCCATCCTCCAGAAACGCTCACTCTCCACACACAGCCTCAGCACTTACTACCACAGTGACAACCCTGAAGGTCCTCTGACACAACTATAAACAAGTATTTATTTGTGATGCCCCTTGGGGTTCTTCCTCTAAGGGGAAAAACTTATCCTAATCCTCTTAAACTTCACCAGGCAAAAACAAAAACAAAAAAGTTAAAACAAACTGTACTTTCAAAAAGGAATAGGCTGCTTTTCAATCTTGAGGAAAGAAACTTTAAAACGCCCGACTTCCCCACTCCTCCTGGTTTGTTGCTTGGGCTGGTGGGGAATCGCCCAGTGTCCGGAGCGGTACCCTCTCTAGGGAGTGGATTTGATCCCCATGCATTGTGGCAAAACTGCTCTCTAGTCCCTAACTCTATGCACAAGTTGCTATCTTGATTCCAGAGCAAAACAGCAAGCTGCTAGAACATAGAGGCTGGGCCCCCTCCACCACTGGGACTACAGACACCCACACCAGCCCTGGAGCCCAGGCTCTGTAGTCTACAAGACTAGCACTCGGGCCAGACCCTGCAGGCAGCATTACCTCCACGATCATCTTCACGGTGGGCAGCGTAGTGGCGATGTTCTGTGGGTGCGGGGGACGGACGGTGATGGGCACGCAGCCTGCATACAGGCAGCCATAGAATGCAGCGATGAGGTCTATCCCTGCGCAGAGAGAGGAGCAGTCTTCAGTAAGACTCAGCAGCAGGACGACCAACCTGGAGCAGCCAGGCAGGCACGGGGCCCCGCGCGTCTGTCACACTTCATGGCAGCCCCCAGTGGCCCTGTTCTCTCAGGCACAGGAAGCCAAAGCAGCCCAGAGGTTTCACTGCTGTCATCCCTCTAAGGAGTCTTTAAACTCCACTTCCTGATTATCCACTCAGTGGTCAAGTATTTAACTACTGATTAAATGAACTTCCTCAGATAGCTATTAAAGTTCGATACAAAGGTCTCCGTGAAATACCGATCTGTCTGTGCCCCTATCATCAGTCATACAGCACACAGCACACAGCACACAGTCCACACTGTGAGCCAGGCTGGGGTCGGGGCCCATTTCGGTGGTAACACAGCAAGGCCATCGAGCACCGATGGGTGTGATGCAGGGTTCTTCAGGCAGGGGTTGGTCTGCACAACCCCGTTTCTTACCTGGTGGGTAGACCAGGGCGACGTGGTCCCCGTCCTGCAGGTGTCCCCTCTCCATCAGCATCACGGCTATCTTCTCAGCCCGCTTGTGCAGCTGGACACACGTCAGTGAGTTTGCTATTGTGCCCTGAGTATCACAAGAACAAATGGGTATGATATTTTTTTAACATCACAGCTTTGAGATGCCATTTGTATACTATACAACTCACTGATTTAAAATGTACAATTAAGTGGATGTATCTGCAGAGTTGTGTGACCCCCACCACAGTCAGCTTCAGAACATTTTCGTTACCCCCTCAAAAGACCACCCACCACTGGCATTCTGCTCTCCTCTCCTCCCCAGTAGCTAGGAAGTACAACACCAAAGATGACTCCAGATACATGTGCATTAACAAGAAACATTTTAAAAAGTTACTGGCAAAACAAAATCAATCTAGTAATTTTGGGACTTATATGTAACTGTCATGGGCAATAAGAAATTAGTCATAAATCTGGAGGATCTGAACTATGAAAAATAGGACTAATTGAAACTGTTTTTAAAAAAGACTACATCAAAAGTCAAGGAAGTCAGAAAACAAACAAACCAACTCCCAGAAAAGCAACCATCCAAAAAAAAAAAAAAAAAGGAAAAATGAGAACTGTCAAATTCATTTAATGTAGACTTTTAAATATGCAGGAACAAATAAACACATTTGGATTGAAAAGTATCTTAAAAAACACTGAGGATGAAAATCAGTAGCAAAACAGATACTAAGAGATATCAAAATACATGACATTTACTCTTTATTTATAAAAGCAAGAATAAACTACAAATTATAAACATACAACTTATCCAAAAAAGTTTCCCTTGAGGATTCACTTTTTATTTGCACATATTCCCAGGTAAGAAGAGATCATTGTCTACAGCTATTTAAAAACTGATTTATCATCAATTCCGACTTTAAAGGGATGAACGGGGGAAGGACCTCTCCTGACACTAAGTGCAAACTTGACAGGAGTGTTGGGTGAGGAAGACCCTGCAGCTGGATACAGGATGGTGGGCACCAGGGCCTGATGCATTTATTGAGGTGGGGAGCTTCCAATGAGAGTGACATGAAAAAGACTGTCCACAGGGAGGCGGTGTGAGCAGCTGGTTGTGTGGGAGGAGAAATGTGGACAGGAGAGACCAGAATCTTAGGGGCCGTTAAAGGATACCGGGTGACCTGGTGACTTGAAATGTGTCAAGAGACACTAGAAATGCCACCCAAGCTGAACATTTGCACGGGATGTGCAAGATCCAGTTGGATGTGAACCCTAAAAGGATATATATACCAGTGGCCGGCATTTGCCCAAAACACTCATGAGATCATTGATGGCCTGGGGTGCATAGATCACCAGGGCCTGGGGTACATAGGCCGGTGGAGAAGGGGGGCCACCTAGGCAGCTGCCAGGCAGGCTCAGGCCCCTTCCTGCTGAGACCAGCCTCCCTACAGTGGGGCTATGCTTACAATTCTCTGAATTGGACTTTCTCATCCCAAACATCTTCCTCAATCATCTTCCTTGTGAGGAAGGTTAAAAAATAAACAGAAAAAGATACAGAAAGTAGAAGAGCCAGAGAGCAGAATGTGGCAAAGCCAGGTAGACACAGAAAGACCTACTAGGCTGGTGTCTGGGATCCAGCTGAAATCTGAGAACTGGTGCCTTCGCAGCTGGACCAGTCCTCTGAGCAATCTCTCCTGTGCAACACATGTGTGCGCATGAACCAAAACATATCCCTCTCCACCCAACAGTCCTGCAAGGTCTTCTAAGTGAAGATGGGGCACCAGCCCCTAGCACACCGAGGTGAGGCCCAGGCCACCACCCCCCACCTCCCACTCCAAGCCCCCATGCTTGCATGCCAGCTATCCTGGAGGAATGCCAGCACTGCACTTCTGGCTGTGGCCGGGGAACAGTCAAGTTGCTGGTAGGGCAGCAGTACCAACCGGGGACTCCCGCCACCACCCTGCTGCCTGTGCTGGTCCATCAGCGGGTCTTATCTTAAGAACCGAGCATTCTGGGATTGAGCTATTAAACTCTTGCAACTGCTCTTCTTTGAGTTATCCAGAGAGCCAGCGCTGATCCTCTATCAGTATCAGCTTTCTTGTCACATGACAAAGCCTATAAGATGCAAGAAGCACCGATGACTCACAAGTAGCTGAACGCTCTGACACTGGTTCCGAGAACATCCATCTCCAGATGCTTCAAAACGGTGAGATTTACCTGCATTCTGTCCTTCAGCAATCTTTGCCACTGCTTCAAAATACCCTTTCCCACCCACAGGGTTTACACCAGACCTGGGGCCCCTCGTGGCAGGCTGGTGCCAGTACGCCCAGCACAGCCTCCTCCGCAAGTCTCTGCCTGCAGGCTCAACACTGAGAGAGCATCAGAGAACACAGGCTTTGGTCAGCCCCACACCATGCAACACCACTTGTCATGGGGCCCTTCGCCTCAGGAGAAAAGCTAATTTTCAATCACGCATTTCACTTTCCAAAGCTCTCACTGTGACAAAAAACAAAATGCCGTTTATATTCAGGTCAGTGGTTAGCTGGCATCCTCATCAACATTCATGGAAAAAGTTGGGTTTTCAGTACAGAAACCCACTGCATAAGAAGGTTCTAGGAAAAAGTACATCACAGAAAATTAGGGCTGACTTTCCCTGACAGAAGTCTTGGCTGGTATCAAGACAAAACAGCAATGCAGGATGATCCACCACCCAGCTGCTACTCTGAAGACAACGATTTCAGTGTAGGTGACTGTAAACATGGCACCACTGCAAAGTTTTACATTAAAGTAAAAACATACTCAGGAATGAAGAAAAAGCCAAAAATGATTCACATTTTAAAATGTAAAAACAGTGGAGAAGGAAATGGCAACCCACTCCAGTATTCTTGCCTGGAGAATCCCAGGGACAGAGGAGCCTGGTGGGCTGCTGTCTATGTGGTCACACAGAGTCAGACACGACTAAAGCAACTTAGCAGCAGCAGCAGCATACAATATATACATACATGTAAATACACAGAGACGCACACATATACATGTGGGTAGCTTGAGTACAAGTCGCTGCAAAAATTGTTTTCCCAACTCACCAGTGATGGAAGCAACTCTAAAGATCATGCAAGTAATCTGTTTTCCCCATCGGTGTCTATTCTATGAGAAAACAGCGATTTCTCCAAATTAAACATTTTCATGGAAGGGCGTCCTCATCTCATTAGCTACACGAGGAACACAGGAAAAGCTCTTGTGTGCCTGGGAGCCGGCTGTTTTTCTTCCTTCCCGAAAGCCTACAGTGGGCACTCTGGTTGCCAGGGGTTGAATGAGGGGCCAGGGGTTGAATGGGTGGCACGGGGCGAGAACATGAGGGTCTCCACTTCTCCTGGCAGGCCCAGGCTCTTAAGTGCAAACACCAGGCAGAGAGATGACCCCTGTTATCACATGCACACCTCTCTCTCCGGAGAACCCCGGGGCCGGTAGGCATGGATCTCCAACAGAACAAATGGAAAAAAAACTACTTCCTACGTCTTCGAGGAGCTTGGAAGCTTGAGCAGGTGGGTGGTGCTTTGCAGCCTGCAGGAGGGGCTACGGGGAGGGGGGGGAATCTCAAGGGTGCAGCCAGCTCACGGGGCTTCAGGCTGTTTCTCTGCAGCTCCTAGTTTCTCTGCAGTTCCTAATGTGGTCTGGGGTGGACTCTGCAACAGAGTGTCCCTGCAGAGTCAGCGGGTTCCCCTTATGCACAGAGATGGGAGGGACAGCCTTCATGGAGGAAGCATGCGCAAACACAGAGCTCATCTCTGTGCACCTGGGTTTTCCCTAGACACCATTCCCAGCATCTGGATTTTCAAACCCTCAGAATCTCAAAAGGGAAGGCCTCAAATTATTATTGGCTGTGTGTTTATCGTCTACCTTCATTGGTCCTAAATATATCTGTATTTGTGCCAGCCCATCTTTGTACTGTTGTATAGTTTAAAACGTGGGAGTATATACATAGATGTGAAATATTATTAAATTATTAAATACACTTAATTTTGTAAAATTTAATGACGTTTCTTTTGCCTGGGTCATAGACATTGAGCAAGTTCGGATCAAGGTTCTGAAGCTTCTATCTTCCTTGAAATACCTGAAGTAGGTCTTGTGAGCATTTCACTCTGCTATAATGTTTGATAAATTTTATTAGTATTATCGGAAGAGAAAGTGAAAGTAAAGTTGCTCAGTCCTGTCCGACTCTTTGCAACCCCATGGACTGTAGCGTACCAGGCTACTCCCTCCATAGGATTCTCCAGGCAAGAGTACTGGAGTTGGTTGCCATTGCCTTCTCCAGGGGATCTTCCCGACCCAGGGATCGAACCCAGGTCTCCTGCATTCCAGGCAGGCGCTTTAACCTCTGAGCCACCAGGGAAGAGAAGACTAGGCAATAAAAGAAAGCTGAGTTTCCTGTATAAATTTCAAAAAAATAAAAAATAAAATGTAAAAAAGTTAAAAGTGTTGGCTGGTGTTTCTCTTTAAAAAGTAACAGATGCTCTTTGTATATAAGTTCCAAGAACATAAGTCCTTCCTGATTTGCAGTGAATCGAATCCTCACTTCTGCCTACAAGCCTAGCACAACAGCTCCGACACTGTGGACTACGATGCCGTGGAGGAGGGCATACAAATGAGTGCTGTGGGCAGTAAAAAGGTGGCACAACGCAGCTGGGACCTGCAACAACTGAGGGGCCGTCCAGAATGGAGGATGCCTGGAAGCGGCCTGAGGCCCTGCATTGGAAGGACAACGTTTGGGAATATTGAGCAAAACAGATTATTAGAATGAATTTCAGCTGTTTCTTCTCACCTTTTCAAAATTTTGCTTTCAGAAAATATTAAACTATGCATGTGGCTTGTGCTGATTTCTACTGGATGGTGCTGAGCTAGAAGGCTGGGTGAATGGAAATTCCACTGTGACCGCCATGGAGAGGATGCTCCTGACCTGCGGCTCAGATTGAACACCTGTGCTGAGTACACACAGGGCTCTGGGAGGACAGGGATGAGTGCAGACACCAACTCCCTGCTGACCCATCCAGCTCTGTGGATGTATCTGCCGCCACATCAGAAGGCCTGGGAGACAGAAGGAAGGAAGGCTTCCTGTCTGAAGGAAGGCTACTACTGTGGGCCATGCTGTCCCCACGCTGACCTGAAGTAAGCTTACGTGTGGCCTTGACCTCCACAACTCACCCCTTAGAGAATATGACTCATTTCTGGTGAACACATTTCCCCAGTGACCTCGTGTCTGGCCGTAGCAAAGGACTGTGAACTCAGGATCTGGGAATGGGGACACAGTTGACCTGTCCGGCACACTGCCAGCCCCCAAGCGACACGTAGCTGGACCAGCTGTTTCCTCTTGCTGACAGGACTACAGTCTACCAATACAACCAAATTATTTCTGAATCTTTGTGTCTGCGACAGCAATGAAACTTCCTCTCACCCAGAGCTCTGGAAGGGTCACCCTCAGGGAGCTCAGGGAAGGGGCTCTGAAGAAGAGTCCTTCCTGAAGCTGAGGCCAGGCTGGATAAGGCTCCAGCTCCAGTGGGCCCTCTGGAGGTGCTGCTGGGAACCACCAGACAACACAAGAGATGCTGCAGAAAAAAGGGAGTCACCAACGGTCTCCAGGAGAAATGCCAGGGCAGAGGACAAAGAAAGTCAGAAGCAATGATTACACAGTAACTGGGATACAACCAGGCACCAGTGCCAGAAAAGAAGTCTTATCTGTGTTTACAGGCTGAGGCAGAGCCAAGGGAGAAAGATGAACGCAGCAGGCAGGCTGGCTTCAGATCAGACACAGGGCTCCTAGTAACCACATCACCGGGCTCATGCCCCAGGTGCACAGGTGGGCCCTGAGCCAAGAGAGTTAATCCTGGGAAGAGGGTTCAAGCGTAGGCACCAAACGGCAGGGATAGCAAGCATTTCTTACAGAAGCTGGGGAGTGGGAGCACTTTCTAAGGCTCTTCCTGGGGTCGGTCTGAACAGACACAGTGAACAATAACTGCTGAGGTCAGCTCAGCATGCAGGGTCAAGATGAGCTGAGTCAGAGGAGGACCAAAGGTACTTTTACAAACTAAATCACTGCAAAACTGGTCTGCAGCTGGATGTCCAACTTAAGAGATTTAGGGAGGGACTTCTGTTGTTGGCATTTCCTTTCACTTGTCTTTAACTGATTGCTCTAAGTGACAAGGGGCACCTTTGTGCACAAAGATTGTGATATTTTGCATCTCTGAAGAGCTACAATGTCTTAATGTTGCAA
The DNA here is from genome assembly GCF_042477335.2 of Ovis canadensis. Classification (NCBI taxonomy): domain Eukaryota; kingdom Metazoa; phylum Chordata; class Mammalia; order Artiodactyla; family Bovidae; genus Ovis; species Ovis canadensis. Next base: position 61,724,339 of record NC_091257.1, on the reverse strand, counting down.
GCATCCACACTAGTCAAGAAGACCTAATTAAATGTAGTTTTCAGGCTTCATTTCCAGAGCAAACAAAAACAGGTATATTTTAAGACTTCTGCATTTACTGCTCATTGTTAGTACTGTTTACTTGTGCATTTAAGGCCTTACTCTTAAGTACTATTATGGAGCACAATCTGATGATTTACTTTTCTAATGAGAAACGTAAAAATGAACCTTAATTACAAAAATTATTTTCACTCCTAAGAATAAAAGCCTATAACTAAAACATGACTTCTTACCAAAAAAAAAAAGGTAGTTAAATAATAAAAAGAAACATAAATACCTCACAGATCCACAACTGTTCTCTACTGTAGACATTCTCCGCTCATTTAGGGGGAGATACTGTAAAAATATTGCTAAAATATATACATACACAAATATATGTGTATATATACACACATTATATATGTGTGTGTGTGTGTATATATAAGTACATAAATACATACATACATAAATGTATGTGTGTATATATACAACTGATGGCTCAGCAGGTAAACAATCTGCCCGCAATGCAGAAGACACAGGAGACATGGGTTCGATCCCTGAGTTGGGAAGATCCCCTGGAAGAGGAAATGGCAACTCACTCCAGTATTCTTGCCTGAACAATCCCATGGAGAGGAGCCTGGTGGGCTATAGTCCAAAGGGTTGCAGAGAGTCAGACACAGCTGAGCAACTAAGCACATGTACACACACACACACACTCAAACCCTTATATTAAAAAGTAACCTTTGTTATGTGAAAGGTCTCAATCAAAATAGCAACAAACAAACAGAAGGATTCAGGTAAGACTGAGGAGAAAGGTTTGAATGGAGAGTATCAAACAGCAGCATGAAATCATGGAGCACACAGGCAACACCAGGGTACACAGGTGGGGCCTCACCCTACAGTTGAGCAGCGTGTACAGCACGTGGTCAGGGGTGGTCTGTGCCCTCCACTGCAGGACCTCCGAGAGGAACAGGAACTGGAACAGAGCACAGCTGTTAGGTTCAGACCGTCCTGGGCATTTGGGCTGGCCTCAGCATCTAACAGTAGGGTCTGTCAGTGCCTTAAGACAGGAAAAGACAATCTCTGACAAATATAATCGACAGGATAAGCAGGTGTTTACAATGCTTTCCTGGCAGTGACTGGAATTCACTGTGCCTGATTCAGACCCAGCAGTTGGAGGGCTGGGGCCGTGCCACCACGAGGGAAGTCCTCTGAAATCTGCCCAAGGATGGGAAGATGCCATTCCCCTTATAGACAGAGTAGTCAACACAGAAACATCCCTTCTCCTGGGGCTTCCACCAGTTGCAACAATGATTCCTGGGGGCTGCAATGATAGACTCAGATCTACCCTGTTTCAAAAACGGGCTCTCTTAAATTTGCTGTGTTTACAGTGGTCACCTTTGAAGGCACGCAACAGCCCTGAGATCACACAGATCACAAGCACCCACTAACACGTCTGCAGTAACAAGGACGGCCCTGTTTCATGTCACCGACACAGCAATCACCACATTTAATCCATTTTATGATAGAAATGCAGTGTGAGGTATGGAACATGGTCATCAAGCACTTTCTTTGAACATGTTACTACATGTTACCAACTGGCAACATCTTAAATGGCTGATTTTGTCATATTTCCTTGGAGCCCACACAGAGTGGGACCACCTTTTGGTGAATCACTGAAGTTCTCCGGCTAAATGCTGTAATGGGGACTTGCAGCTGCGTGGGACAAACTGTGTGTCTGATGCTTATGTGGAGTGGGGCCTAAATATTCCTCCTACAACTCCCAACGCTGCTTTAAGAATGTCTGGCTTTTAAACTTGGGTTTTGAATTGACACTTCCTTGAACTGCAAAGATCCAAGGACTGAAACCTCACTATAAGGTGGCCATGAGGCAGTGTGAGTGTCCAATCAGGGCTGGTGGGTAACCAGGAACAAGTGTGCAGGGAACACCAGGACAGGATAGGGACTGCAGATGCTCGCTTCAGGCCTGCTGGTCATGGGCTGCGTCACCCACCCATTTCTATGCCACGTGAGGGGTCCTAAAACACTGCACCCCAGCAATCACGCCTTCCTTACAAGATTACAGAAGGGTCTTGCAGGGAGGCAGGAAGAAAGGCCATCAATGCTAACACTGGGCTGGCAGAGAGGGCAAGTGGGAGTCGGTAACACCTGTGACACAGCATCTGGGCAGGAGTGAAGAGGAACCAGGCCATCTCTCACCTTCCGGGCCTGGTCATTGTCTTCTATCTGGCCCAAGTCTCTGCCGCTGGCCTGTGCGATCCTCTTCCCAGACACCAGGTTCCCCACCATCACAGAGGCAGGGCCGATCTCTGCAAAGCAGCAGCAGCACACACATGAGGGTGACACGTGAGGTAGGACGAGCGAAGTTCCTGAAAATATGACTTCCCACTTCAGGAAGGAGCTTACTCTGATTTCCTTTCAAAGATGTGACTTTGAAAAGCCTGATTAAGAACAGGGTTTCAAGTAAGTCACTACCATGAAAACAAAGACAAACAGGAGCAAACCTCAAGTGAGGGGGCACAGAAATAAAGCTTTCAGCATCTCCTCTAAGGATTCTCCCAGGCCACCGCCTTTGTTTGCTGGTGCAGGGCATTCAGTATTTGCTGGAAAAAACTAGCTTTTTGACAACAGAGAGTCACATAACCTTCATCATTTAAAAAGAACAGATCAGAGACACCAGATACCATTAGAGAATCCTTCCTTAAAACTGCCAGTTACATGAAGCTGTGCCTTCTGTGCTGCTTCAGAATGGTGCGGATGCCCTGGCACTACTCAGTGCCCCAAGAGGCAGGTGACCAGCCGGTTCTCAGAGCCCACTTGCGGGGTCACACTTCCCTGTCCAGAGTTCTCAGTCATCCAGCGACATCTGAGTACTGCAGCCCTGCAGTGGTCATGCATTTACCAGCAATCCTTCATCCTAAGCATCTGTCTTGAACTCTGGCCACCAACTGTGTCCCAGCACCTGGGCCCACTGGAGGCCAGGACACCAGGTCAAGGTGTCCAGGAATGAACAGGGTTAGAGGAGGGAAAGGGAGGCTGAGTGAGTGAAGCCTCCCTGGGGAGCCCAGAAACTCTTGTCCATTCAGTGCAAACATGCCAGGCTTTTTTCCCATTCATTTCTCACGCTCATGAAGGGCTGCGCCCTGTGTTTTTCTTGGCTGGCCACCTGAAGCCAGTGCCCACAGGATGTGAAGAAGTGGGTGCTTCACTGGGAAATAACTATCCTCCACACCACAAACAGGGGTCAAAACAACAAAATGGAGGTAAGAGGAAAAAAAGAGAGGAAGAACATTAATAAGGAATCTGAGAATATTAGAAAACTTTAGAAAAAGATTACTGGTAAATGCCAACCTAAGGTGCCCGGAAAGCAGTGAGAGTTGAGGCCTTGTGTGCTCTTTCAAGGAGGATATCAGCTCTGCCATGGGAGTCGGGCCCAGCCCCACCAGCTACTCTGCTAGCAGAGCATGGTGGTCAGCCAGTGGGTGACCCCGTTCCTCCTGCAGCACTGGTGTCCCCACCTGCATCTGGAGAGACTGCTCACTCTCACTGCATCAAGCTCACTTCTGGAGGTGGCCTGGTTCCTACGTCTACCACCACTGCACTGTACCCAGGGCCCATCAACCATCTCTAGCTGACTTGTGATCTCTGCCCTGCCATGCTTCATCAGTGGAGCAAAGAGCATCAGGCCTGGGTCTGTCTCTCCAATACTCTGGCCCTACAGCCTTGGGTTAGTTCCTGAACCCCTCTGTGGCATGATCTCATTTCCTTGTAAAATGGAGACAAGAACGCCCACACTCCTTAAGGCTCCAAGAGGATGAGACAGGTTAATACCAGTAATGTGTGGAGGCGTGGGCAGCTTGTGCTAGGCCTGCTACTCGTCATTCTAACACTCCTTGGGCTCGCCCAGCCGCCCCCCTGGTCTGTTTGCATGCCAAGCCTGGGAGCTAGGGGCTTTCCATCACTATACTAGCACCACATTCTTGCAATAAATTCCTCTTCACTGGTAACTGGGTGTCACCTTAAAGAGCATAATCGTTGCTAGGAGGACCAAATCAGATGGTTTATAATTACATGTTCCCTGATAGCTCAGTTGGTAAAGAATCCGCCTACAATGCAGGAGACCCCGGTTTGATTTCTGGGATGTGAAGGTCCACTGGAGAAGGGATAGGCTACCCACTCCAGTATTCTTGGGCTTCCCTTGTGGCTCAGCTGGTAAAGAATCTGCCTCCAATGCAGGAGACCTGGGTTCGACCCCTGGGTTGGGAAGATCCCTTGGAGAAGGGAAAGGCTATCCACTCCAGTATTCTGGCCTGGAGAATTCCATGGACTATATAGCCCATGGGGTCACAAAGAGTCGGACACAACTGAGCGACTTTCACTTTCCCTAAACTGCAAAGCAGCAGACAAATGTTCAGCATCATGATGACACCACAAATGAAGCTGCAGAACTCCTCACAGGCTCCAAGGGCTGTAGGTTATCGAACAGGTTTGCAGGCTTTATTCTAACGTCTGTAGGAAGGAGCGGTGACCCTGAGAGGTGCTTTGCCAGACTCCTCAAGAAGGTCTGACACCTGCCAGGGAGGCTGGGCTTGGGAACTGCCAATACCTCTCCTTCCCAGTGGCCCTCACCCTGGGCCTGGACTCCACTACCTTCTTCCCACATGTGGCAGCAAGACAGTGTTCAGGAGAAGGCTGACCTGCCAGAGTGTATGATGAGAGACTGGAGAAAAGGAAGGCTGAGAACGGGGTCGGTGTGGCCCTCGCCCAGACCCAGGACCACCCCAGGCCCTCAAAGCCCTTCAGACGTACCTGGTTGCTTCTGCCGAGGCTTAGGCAAATTTGTAACGCACGTGTGGGGACACATGAGGACATTGCAGGGGTGAAGTGAGCCCTCCAGGAAGAGCTGCTTGGTTTCTGACAAATGGATGCCCCCGAGTGGGGTTTTGGGGAGGGTGTTTGCTGGAACCAAGGCCAGACAATAAACCCCAACTTGATGTATACTGTCGATTGCCTGGAAAGCCACAAGAGAAAGAAGCATGTGAAGCAGGTATGGTGAACAGACAAGGAACAAATACTCAGACTGTGCAGAGCGCACCACGCAGAAGCACAGGCAGCACCTGCAAAGCTCCCATCATGGAGACACTGAGGTCAGGAGGGCAGGTCGCCAACCCAAGCAGAACACACAGGTCACGGAGCACGTGTGCAACACCACACACGTGAGAACGGACACTCGGAGGAAAAAAGCACGCTCTCAAGGTCATAACAGGAACTCCTGCTGCGACCTCCACGAGCGAATGGGAGCAGCTCTGCACACTTCTGACCCCTAGGCCGGGTCTGTTTAGCAACCCCCACCTCCCCGCCCTGGGAGGCGAGCCCAGGTTTGGCGGCTAATGAGTCTCTGGTCAGAAGGAGGGATAAGCAGAGCACTCAATGGCACCGGGAAAATGACGTGAGCAGGAAGGGGGCTCGGGGCAGGCGCCAGCTACCTGCAGCACCCTGCTCATCCACTGGAAGCTGTCCTCTTCCGTGGAGTCTGGCCTCTGCTCAGCCACAATCACAATCCTTTCGTCGTGCAGGACAGTCACTGAAAACACGGCTATTCTGTGGATACAGACAGGACATGGTGGTGAGCACACGCTGGAGATGCTCACAGATGACTGGCCCTGCCATGAAGGGCTTCACAGATAATATGACCACAGAGCTCAGGAGTTCTCAGCACCAACTACTCCCCAGGAAATGAAAACTGCAGCTTCCAACTCCCAGGCGCTCACCCACAAAAGCACAGGGGAGAAGTCTGACAAAGCCAGGGGGCAGGTGGAGGACGACTGCCACTCTTCTTGTGGAAGCAGCCTGCCGCAGCTTGGGCAATGGGCCTCAAGCCTCGGGACAGATAGGAGTTGTGCAGGTATCAAAACTGCTGAATCTTACTGGGCCCTGCAGTTTGCATCTTGAGTTTGTACCTGCGAAGCAATATTCTCCCAATGAGCAGAACCTTGCCATTGGGGAGCTAATGGTTTTCTGCTAGCCCAGAGTCTCTCAGGAGAAGCACAGACTGGCCCTCTGGGGGGTCTTCTGCACAAAGGTGGCTGGGCTACACCCAACCAGAAGCTCTGCGTCTTCCTGCTCCTGCCAGCTCAGCTATGCAGGGCGAAACCCAGAGCAGCTGACTTCCTGCAAATCAGCAAAACCTCAGGAGCCATGGTCAGTGATCCAGCATTGGCTGTGTGCCAAGCAGGGGACAGGGACACCACCCAGAAGGAACCCACCTGAGGCAGTTTCCAGGCAGTTTATGGCTCATTTGTTACCTTTGGGTGAATGAACTACAGCAAGATAAATGCTTGGTTCTTTTCTTTGTGTAATTTACTAATTAAAAATATGCTTTTCTAATGGATATTATTCTTTAACTTGGAGAATCTAGTGAAAATACATTTATCAGACTCAGAAATTTTTCATAAAATTGGACATTAAGAACTGCACAGAATCTCAGAAATCAGAGTTCAGAGGCTTCACTGTACAGAGGAGGACACAGAGTCCCATTAGTTTAAGCAATTTTCTGCAGCTTTATATAAAAAGTGTAGCCTGTGGAGAACCATACCAAACACAGAGCACACCCACCTTCCCCTGTAGACAAATTTCATGGGCTCCACAGCCAGTGCTGTGGCCACGATGTCGTCGGCGTTGTGTCTGCGCCCGCTGACCACCATAAGCCCGTCCATCTTGCCCACCACGAACACAAGCCCTCCAGGGCCAACGAAGCCGAGCAAGCCCGTCCTCACGAAGGGGTACTCACTGACTGGGGCCCCTGAGCTCGTCACCGGGAACACCTGGGGACAAGGAACTCTTGAGTGCCTGCTAGGGCCCAACCTCCACCCTCCTCCGTGGAACCCACTGCTCCTGCTTCCCTCCGCTGGGTCTCTTCACCTGGCCCTGGTGGGAGAAGCCCAGGTCTGCACAGCTGCCATGAGCACCAGCCTGCGGACACATCCCCCGTCCCCGTTCCCACTCTCACAGCTCACCCCCGGCCCACACACAGGGCCCTCTGAATAGACCTGCCACAGTCTAACGAACATTAATTCATTCTTCTACTTATAAAACCACAGCATAAAAATGATTCAATGGAGAAGCAAGGCACACTTTAAATAACCTCTGTCAGTAGTAAAATGATTCCTGTTCATTATACTGCGATCTTCCTTACCGGAAACACACTCAAAAATAGAGGGAGCAGCCCCACCATGAGTTCAAACTCGACCCCTAGTTTCCTCCCACCTAACACATAAGCCACACAGAAAAGAAGATATGTTTTATTTAGACTGTGTCTGGCTCAGTTTCAAGGGCACTTAGAAACCTGAATCCAGACTTAACAGATCTGCCTGTACAAGCCACATCACATGTGTTCACACCCAAAGTTCTATTTATAGCCCTTTAAAAAATTTATCCCCAATCAACTCTGCAGTTGTATTTGCTAACATACAACTTAGTCAAAGTGTGCTCCTCCTAAGGTCAGCACACTTGGTGAGATGGTAAGAATTCTGAGAATGTTGGGTCTACCAGGCAGTGTGCACATGTGTGTGCTAACTGCACGCCACACCATGTGCACACAGCATGGGCACACGCTTGTATGATGGAGGCAGCCATGCAGTGCAAATGCTTGGCCGAGGCGGACGGTCCCCGAGGAGGCCGCTGCCCATGCCCCCCTCAGCAGGGCTGCGCGCTCCTCAGCCCCCACCCATCAGCTGCTGCTCTTTCTAGATGGGTGAGAATGGCAATGAGAAAAAGGCCGGGCCTCTAGAGAAACTGTACTTGCTTTTTCTCAGCTCTGGTTATGAGGTGAAAACAAGGCTGCTAAGCCAAATTTATTAAAAGCTATAAAAAACGGCAGGAGAAACTACAACCATTTTAATTACCATGAACATGTTTTATTGAGAAATCACCATCTCCTTTTTACATCTATTCCACACGCCTGGCAAAAGCTGTCTGATGGGGCTCACCTGCCACCTACCTCGAAGGTGTTCTTGGTCATACCCGAGAGGCCGTAGTAGGACATGCCCGTGGCCACCGCGCACACGCAGAGCTCCCCGACTTCGTCTGTCCTGCACAGCTGGGGAACCCCATCTGGCTTCACTGAACACATGATGGCTGAATGCAGAACAGCAAGCACAGGTTACTTTAGAGGGAGTTGGGGGGAGCTAGAGAGGAGAAATGAATGGATACAAAAAAGAACACAAACAGAAGTAGCATCTGCAGCAAAACCACAAGTAAAAGAGAATAGGCCCTCACAGTCCCTGAAGCAGGTTGTGATTTTCTTGTTGCGGTAAAACAACATTTCATAGCTGTGCGCTGCTGTAAGTTTAGGGTGTAAACGGGATTTACACACCATGCAGACATGAGGATGACACTGAGAAAAGACCACATGGCGTGTGTCGTCAGCCAGCGCACACAGCCTCCAGGACACAGTCTGAGCCCTGAAACCAATGAGCACAGCACACCGCTCCAGTCTCTTGAGCCTGTCTGAACAGAAAGCCTCCCTGTCCCATGGGAAGCTCCATCTTTACCTCAGACTCCTCATCAAGGCGGGCCCTGCAGGAAAGGCTGGGGTTGCTAGTTCTCTAGGCTATGGCTCTGCACCCACACCCACCCTCACCTCCAGGCATCACGAGGCCGACGTCCTGCACGGTGAGTACAGACAGCTTTTCCTCCGAGTCCACCCGGATGACCCCGTAGGTCAGCCCATGCATGGAGAGGACGCCACGGCCTGGGGGCTGGTTGCTGTCGTCAGTAGGCCTATGAGGACAGGTTGTGTCTGATTAGAAGCACGTCAGCTGTCTGAACACAGACACGCGTGTCCACATGCCACCTGCACACCAAGGCTGCCCCTCTGGGTCCTAACGGCAGACACAGCTGTCACATGCCCTGTGTTCTCTGCTCAGGACACACTGAGGTCTGCTCCTAAAAACTGCTAGACTCCTGAGAAGCATGGAAATTCCACAGGGCTCCCTTGTCTCCCTGCCTTCCCCTTACATGTGTCCACTAGACACCAACCAACTCCTCCAACTTACTCTTTCCTCCTGCAAGGTTGGATCTTCTAGGTTTGAAAATGGCTAAGAAGGGAAACTCAAGTCTCCAGGAAGGAGAATGACAGCAGTGAGTAGAAATGCCAGACTGTGAGTGTGGCCTCCAGGTCAGACATATGCTGAGTGTACACACTCTCAGTTGCAAGAACTGGCAATTATTTGGATGAGAGACCAGCTATCAAGTGCTTGGTGGTTAGGGAAGGTACAGCTTCCCACATCCCGGGTCTGCTGCCACCGCCCCAGCTCACCTCCACTCGAGTCCTCACTGCTTCCACTCAGCATCTGGTGGTGCTCACCCTCCACGCCCACCCACTTCCCTGGGCCCAGGCCTCCTCCTCGCATCCGGCAGGGTGCCTCATGGCCTCTCCTTCACTGTCCCCCGGGGTGGCTCATCACCCCATTAACAGCACCTCCATGCCCTCCTCCACAACAGGTACCTTCTAACCATCCACCCAGGCCTCCTCCATGAGGGCAAGGGCTTTCCTCTGGTCACTGCTAAACCCCCACCCCTGGAGTCGTGTCCAGTAAAAAATGTCTGCCGACTAGATCAGTTAATAAATGAAATATTTATAGGATCGTGGATTTTATCCCTGAAAATGAAAGATTCTTCAATGTGAGCAAAGTGAGAGAGTATAATTTAGGTAAACATCACGTTTGTTTCTCTAATTTCCCAAATATTTTTTCTATAAGATTGCTGGAAAAAGCCAAACGATCTTTTTGGCCAACCCAATACAAACGCCTAAGGTGTTTTAGGACCTAAAATACAAACTATAGATAGCAGTCTGCCATATGGCTTTAAAGTATTTCATGAAGGTTTATAATGAAACTAAAAAACATAAATGGGGAAACAAAAGCTAAAATTTGCAATAATGGGTATTTGAATCAAGTTATTGGTATATTTTAAAAAGAAGCATATATACTAATTACATTTCAATTTAAAAAAAGTAAGAGTCTGAAAATCAAACTATTCCATCTGTAACAATCAAGAAGAGTAGGACTAAAGAATACAAAAGCAAAGTTGCCCAAATAATAAGACCCACATGAAGCCACCTGGAAATGAGCCCCAAACAGTGGAACTGATATTGATCTCCTGGCTGTATCTTTTCCAAAGGCCCCAATAAAATTGTAAAATGAAAGAGGAGCCCCACAGAAACCCTAAGGGGGCCAGGATTCCCTCACCCTCATCTTCAGTCAAGACCCCATGTTGAGAGTCAGAATCATCAGCCTGAGCACCTGCTGTGGGCCAAACTGTGTTCCCTCCAGAAGACATGTTCCTGTGCTAATAACCCCCTGTATCCAGAACTTGACTTTATTGGGAAACAGGGTCTTTGCAGAAAATAAGTAGTTAGTAAAGGGTTATAGGTCTATAAGCCAGGGTTGTTGGCACCACCAGAAGCTGGAGAGATGCCCAGAACAGATTCCCCTTAGAGCTCTCGACGGAGCCAACCCTGCCAACAACTTAACCTCAGAGACTAAGACCCCAGAGCTGTGAACTGTTACAAAAGCCCAAGCAAATGAACATTCTTAATATAATTTATAGGTAAGACTGTTTTCATTTTAAAAATCCACATGAAGGCAAAATGCTGAACCAGCCAAGACATATCCCAAGTATGGGAAGATTTAAGAACTGATACGTTGTGACCAAGAAGCCAGGAGGGAGAAGTTCTTTCATGACCTAGCAGTGTATACAGTCTGTCTTAGTTACGAGATCCACTTTCCAACATCCAGTATTTAAATATCTTAAAATCATGAACTGCATTTATTACAGGAATTTTTCAATTATGTCTGTAAAATGCTAGTTATGGGAAGACTGAGTTATGGGAAGGCTCACCTAAATGTAAACCAACAGGACTAACTTTGCACTACTGTAATCTATGCCATATATTATATTTAACAGAGTCCCTGCAAGTCAGACATTCTTGGCAGCTTTGCAAAATACATCCAAGAAGGCAACACAGAAGCACCTTAACTCCCAGGCACAGTACTTGGCCTTGCTGCTCACTTGCTCACACACCTGCGATCCTGGTTGTCCCCCAACCTTTCCGCAGGACCTGCTGTGCCATGGAGGGAGCGGGAGCTGTGCTCAACTGGGTGTTTCATGTGCCAGATAGTCCTGAGCCATTTACACATCAACTTACTCATGACCGTGAACCTGCAGAGGCATTGCTACTTTCCCATTTTACAAAATAGAAAACCAAGGCTCAGAAATATTAACTTAGTTGCCTGTGTGAGTGGAAGGGCTTGTGGGGATTCAGACCCACAGACAAGCCCCTGCCCAACCATCTTGTCTCCTTTCCCAACACTTTCCCTGCCTCTGGCCTAGAAGACTAGGCACTTTTTAGTTCACTGTAAGTTCTTTCATGAGATTTTAAAACCGTGGTATGAGTAACGTGAGCACACCCTTCGGATGGACACAGTAAGCTCTGCATGAGAACATACGGCAGAAGGCTAAGACTCTGCTCACCTCCAGCCCCACTCCCTCCTCTGGCAGCCACTACCCACGTTAAGAGTGAAGTTCCAGCCTTTTTGGCCCTATTGCCTATAAAATATGTGCACATACAAATGTGTTTACACCAAAGAGAAGCAGAACCCCATGTGCACATTCTTCTGCAACTTGCTGTTCTCACCAAACACCTTACAGAACTTCCCACATGGGTGTGTGCATGTTAACACATACAGGATGTGTCCTGGACACACCAATGAACTAACCTGCTTTAATTATTACATGGTGTTCAATAATATGAACACATTTTTCTTTCATTTAATTTGTATGCATTTGGAAATATTTCTGTACATACCTAGAAAGGGAATGGAAGGATCAAAGAGCATACACATTTAAAATTTAAACAAAAAATTTTAATAAAGCCTAAATACATTCTCAAAATGGAGAAGGACATGGCAACCCACTCCAATATTCTTGCCTGGAGAATTCCATGGACAGAGGAGCCTGGTGGGCTACAGTCCTTGGGGTTGAAAAGAGTCGGACATGACCAAGCATGCACGCACACACCTTCTCAAAAGACTGTGTCACTGTGCAATCCCACTAAGAGTGAATGAATATTACTATGTTTTCACTCACAGTCCATTGAGTGGACTCAGAATGCTGTTCCAAGCATTTTACGTATGTTAACTCATGTCTTCTTCACACAAGCCCATGAGATAGGCATGACCGTTCCTCACTCATAGACAGGATATGCACCACCAGGGCAGCGGTGGTGGGGTTGGCCAGGCATCATGCCCAGAATGGCTTCAGAACCCGTGTCTTCCACCTCGGTGCTAAGCTACCCTCAGCCTTACCCATTTCCACACACCTGTGCTGACACTGATCACCAACCTTATAACTGTTTCCAAAATGGTGAGTAAAGTGCATTCCTCATTGTTGTTTCAACTTGTATTTCCAGGATTATTAACCAAGTCAGGTGATCTTTTTTCTCCATTAATACCCTCCTAGGAGAAGGCAAGGTAACCCACTCCAGTACTCTTGCCTGGAAAATCCCATGGATGGAGGAGCCTGGTAGGCTGCAGTCCATGGGGTCACTAAGAGTCGGACACGACTGAGCGTCTTCACTTTCACTTTTCAGTTTCCTGCATTGGAGAAGGAAATGGCAACCCACGCCAGTGTTCTTGCCTGGAGAATCCCAGGGACAGTGGAGCCTCGTGGGCTACCGTCTATGGGGTCGCACAGAGTTGGACACAACTGAAGCGACTTAGCAGCAGCAGCAGCAGGAAATAAAAAGTCCAAGGAGATAAACCAGGTGAGGGGAGAAAAACCAATCTCAATAAGCAAGATTTTTAGGAATTTCAAAACACCTACTTTAATAATCAAAACAAGTAAACTACATAACGGCCAAGGGTGCCACAGACCCAAATGTTAGCTTCCAGGTTCAATTCCAAGATGATCAGTGTGCTTATGCATCTCACACAGAAAACAATTACAGGAGGAATCATCCTGGCAATCTCAGGACCACACAGAGCTGTCTTCATACTCTAAGAAAGCACACAACTAGGAATGGCCAACACCGCCATGGTAGAAAAAGGGAAAAGCCCATCTGAAGCCAAAGTAGAGGCCCCGCAAGGAAGGAGCTGATGGAGAAGGCCATCAGTGGGCAGTCTGTACCCACTGTTATTTGTGGTGCCATTTTTAGCCTCTAACACACTCGACATGATCAGCCTTGAGCTGATCACGCTCCTACAAGGTCTAAAGAAAGAGTTCCCGCACATGCAGTAAACACATCAACACTATGCAAACAGCCAGCCAGGCTCAAACATGCGGAGATGCCAAGTAAGTGGGGTCAAGTCGGCAACAAAGGTTCTGAGGACTTCTGCTGCTGGGACTCAACAAGGTAACTACATCTTCTTAGTGCCACTGCCATCCTCCAAGCCCTCAGCTAGCTGGGACAACAAAGACACAAGGTTGAAACATAGTACTCCCCAAATTAGGAGTTATTTTAATGTAGTTTTGTCCCTTTTTTTCTGATGAGAGCAATCCATGTCATATTAAAAAATCATTTTAAGAGCTGAGTAACATACAAAGGAACGTTTCTCCCTATATCACATCCTTACCTATTCAGTAAGTATGTAGTTAGCAGATTTTTTTTTCTGCTAAATCTATTACTTACAGAGGCTTAATTTTCTCTCAGCAAGAAAAGGGATCACACCATACACATTGTTTACAAGATGTGTATTCTTCATTCATCCTGGTTACTTTTCCCTGTCAGAGAGCAATCATCCAGAACCAGCAGGGAAACAGGCTGCAAGTCTGGAGTTAGGGAGGCTACTTCCCAGCATCTCCCTCTGTGCACCTCAGTCTCCATCAAAGCAAACTTCTGTGCTCAATTCAGTATAACACCAAATACAGTAAAATCAACTCAAATACACATGATCAGGACAATGAGATAACATGGTTACTCTGCTCTTCACTGCTATCTCATTAAGTTATTTCAATTTAGATGATTATCATCTCCAAACTATTTCATGTTAGAGAAGTTTTAAATTTTCAGCTACATTTTTAGATAAAATGACGAACAATGTATTTTTATCTCTTATGTTTTTAAAATAAGATTGTGTGTGAAGTCGCTCAGTCATGTTCGACTCTTTGCGACCCTGTGCACTATAGTCTGCCAGGCTCCTCTGTCCATGGGATTCTCCAGGCAAGAATACTGGAGTGGGTTGCCATTTCCTTCTCCAGGGGATCTTCCCAACCCAGGGATCGAACCCGGGTCTCCTGCACTGCAGGCAGACGCTTTATCCTCTGAGCCACCAGGGAAGCCAAAATAAGATTATGGATCTCCAAACTCTGCAAACCCCCCACTTCATCCCCATACGCTGTGTTAACTGTTCTTCAGTCTGGATCACTAGTTGGTTTGCCTCTGTCAGAAATCGTCAAATTTTAATTTCACCTGTGAGCTACATGGTAAGGACAGTTTCACATTTGCAATCTTTGCCCTTTGTTTCAGCCCAGCTTTCTAACTACTAAATTAGACGCTTTTTCAAAGTGGAAAATATTTATGGTGGCACAGGGGTATCTTTACCATTCTTTGGAATTACCGACTTAACTACTGTGTTATACACACACACACACACACACACACACACATATATACACCTTTTTTTTTAATTGCCAAAGTGTCATGGTATTGAAAGAATACCTTGTATTTAAAAGGGTCACAAAAAGCTTTTTTAGTTCAATCAACATTATCACAATGTAGCTGTTAAACAATGCACTCTATCATCTATATTTTAGAGATGGAGACACAATCAAAGGGAACCAAGGAGAAACTCAGTCCAGAAAACAACCTACTGGCATCCATCTTGTCCTGGTTTTGTAAGTCTCCTGTTGAGTTTAGGCATCATGGATCCTACTTTTCCAGTATTTTTTATTCTACAACTAGTCTTCAGAGAAAAAAATACTAACTATTCATCTGGATGCACACTGCTGGCCCAGACACCGGCCAGGGCCCTGCTGCCAGCTCTCCAGTGCACAGGTACTCCCTGCTCCTTTCCAAGCAGGATCCGGAGGTGACTGTGACCTCCTCGCACCCGAACCTTCCAGGACACTCCCTTTCATGTAGGTGAGAGGCCTGCTGCTGCCTTCAAGAACAGGGACATCAACATACTTAGTGGCCATGACCACGGGCGCCAAGCCACCAAACCCGGTGTCCACTCCAGCAGGACCAAATGAGAGCAGCCTCAGAAGGCCAGCCCTCCTGGCTGCCACACCCAGATCCACAGGCTGCCCAAGCAGCTTCCCTGTAACAAGCTGGCTTGCAGATTTACAAACATTTGAACAGAAGACCATCACAGAGCAAGACGTGTTCAGAAAGGGCCAAGGCTCTGAAAGTCTGAGCAGTGGAGGTGCAGCGGCAATTTTTCTTCACTAAGGACCATAGGCCAACCACTCAGTGCCATTTTCTACTTAAATGGACAAAAGCCAAGTGGGCAATCATCTGCTCCAGCTCTTTACTGAAAGTTCAATCTCTTCTTCACCACAGGGCAAAACAAGCTGTCCTGGGAAGGTTATTTGGACAGGACACAGATGCTCAGACAACAGCACAAAGGAAAAAATCAGCTCCCAACCCTTCAAGTGAGAATGAAGGACTCAGCAACAGAAACAGACTGACAAGGCAGCCAATCACTTGTTTTTCGGTTTTTTATCCTTTCTTTTAAAGATCATCCAAGATTTTAAAATTTAAAAAATAAAAAACTAAAAAAAAAAAATATGCAAAAAAAATAAATAAATAAAGATCATCCTATGAGTAGCAGACAAAGTGTGAGTGCTGCAATGCTTCCAGTGCTGACTTTATAATACTTAAGAAAGTGTCCAGTTTGTCCTCACTCCCAAATCCACAGGAGCAATGACTAGGCCTCCCGGGCCCCCACTCAAAACTTGAGTGAATAGAATGGATCAAAGCTGTTTTTACTTAATAACTTGCCCTCTCACTTCTTACGTGTGCCAAGTGCACTTCAAGTTTTGGGGAAAAAATAAGCACAAAGCACAAAAAGACAGATTCATATTCCAAAAGCAAGACCATTCTGTAGACACAGCCATGTGCATGGATACCAGACAGAACAGGAATCTGACCTCTAGCCACTGGTCACACAGCCTGTAGAGGAAAATGTTCCAAAAAAACATGAGTGTTTTCACAAGTTTGCTTGAAAATGAACTTAAATATGAACATGTAAGAAACAAGGATGGTGAATGAAACAGGTTCTAAACAAGAGTTTAGCATGTGTTTTTCTTCTACATTCACCCGAGATAGAGACACTGTCACCCACTTCACCGCCACGCCGTCTGAGCAATGCCCCCCTGCACAGCCAGCACTCACAGCTCAAATGCAGCACAGGTCTTCCCTGGCATTAGAGCATCACTCCAGAGCCCCAGGCTGCTGCCCCACACCATACCTGTGTCCATGCCTTATCCTTCTCCCCTGTCTCGGCCCTTTTCAGGACCAGACTCATGGGGGCGTGGAAAGTAGGGACCTGGCCTTTCTGCTAATGCTGCTTTCTCAGAGCATCAGATCATGATACTATAACTTTATGCAGTTAGCTGCACCTAGTCAGTCAAGTGAAATTAAAGCAAACACACAAAAACCCACAAGACTTCACTCGGGTAAAATGCAAACCTACATCTTTCTGCTTAGGTGAGTGCACACATCCAGTACACAGACATGCGGGAAAGGGCTGCACTCTTCACAGCCTTTGCTGCTGGTGAATTACAAAGGGTCACTGTAAGTACAATAAGTGACTTTAATGCCTCACTTTACGTATTTCCCATTTTTCTTTTATTCATCTATTAACATAATATATACTAAACACCAACCATCAGCCAGACAGAGACAGAGAATAAGCAATAATACACCAGTGAATCTGCCAGCCTGTGAGAAGGAAGCGAATGCAGAGAGGGCATCACAGAGAGTCACGTGAGCATGGGGTGGTCAGGGAAGGCCTCAGCCATGCTGCCCTACGGGCACACCAGAGACCAGGAGGTCTGGCCACAGGGACAGAGGATGGGACCAAGAAGGGGCATGACCAGACTGTGTGGCCTTGTGGTTCCTGGCCAGATGGGACAGCAGGCAGAAGGGCAGGCACTCGGTGAGGTGGTGGGAGAAAGCGTTGGGCTTGGATGTCCCCTGCAAACTGGACAGGATGCTGGAGCTGGTGGAAGGTGTGGGGTGTGCATGTGGCTGCAGAGGATGGTAAGAGAGGACGGCAGTGGAGGCTTAAACTAAAAATCACGTCTACTCAGCCTCCACCTTTCCTTCCCACGTGAAAGGAGAACTGAGTCCACAGTGGCCAAGACCCAAGAGATGAAGACCAGCCCCCAATTTTCACATGCCCCTGGAGAGCCTAAACTCCTCATGGACAGGGAGCACACATGAAGCCTGGGAGGGGGCAGCAGGAGGGGAAGTGGCTACATAAAGCCTGGAGGGGCACGGGGTGCGGGCATGGGGCTGGTATGTCAGGCACGGGACGGGGCACAGGTTAACTGGTCCACAGTGACACAATCAGTAAGTAGCCTACCCTCCGCCCTTTCTATCACAGGAGGTGGCTGTGAAAATCAACATAAGACTGAAAAGCACTCTTTCAAATGTACCCGTTTTGGACAAACTCAAGGTAAATAACACCATGACGAGCACCTGGCTGGTCTTGAAATGCACCCTGAACTGCCCCCTAGAACCTCTCTCCTACCAGGTATGATGGGCATGAAGTTTGTGATTTCAAGTCACGTCAAAACCAAAATGGGGTGTCAGGTAGCACAATGGCGTATCAGCCTCTGTGAGCAGCTCAGCACATGAGAATTTGCTGGCTGTCTGAGGCCAGTCATCACCAGTGCTCTGTTCAACTTTACTGCATAAAGGAGATCATTTTCTGAGGCACTGCAGACAGATGTGTGCTGCCTACAGGTGCCATATCTCCAGAACCACAGGGCACCTTGGACATGGTATCACCTGGTCAAAGCCATAAAAGAACAAGAAAAAAAAACCAGAAAAAGAACTCAGTGAAGCAGAGAGCAGCAACTTATCAGGCAGAGGTCAAACTACTGGTCATGAGTATGCTCACTGAACTCGGAGGAGAATGGAGGAACTGAGTGGGAATTTCCCCAAAGGCACAGAAAATGTAAAAAGAACCAAATAGAACTAAAGAATAACAGAAATGAAAATGACACTAGAGGGACCCAACAGTTCAGATTAGAGAACGTGGAATGGATCGGCCATCTGGAGAACACGGCAGCGGAAATCATCCAACAGGAAAAGGAAACAGAAACGAAAGACAGGAGGCCAGCTTAGGGGCCTCTGGGACACCACCAAGCGCGCTGATGTTCACAGTACAGGGTGGCAGAAGGAGAGACAGAAACTCTGTCCAGAGAAATGATGGCTGAGAACGTTCCTGACCTGGGAAAGAAGACAGACCTTGAAGTCCAGGAAACACTGTGTCAGGATGAACTCAAAGACATCTCCTCAATACACGCTGCAATAAAATGGCAAAGGTTAAAGATAAAGAGAGAATCTTAAAATCAGAAAGAGAAAAGCAACTAGTTACCTACAAGGGAAACCACATATGACTGACTATCAGTCGACTTTTCAGCGAAACTCTGCAACCCAGAGGGTTTGGCAAGACATACTCAGAATGCTGAGAGGAAAAACATAGAACTAAGGAGACTCTACCCACAAGGTTCTCATTCAGACTTGAAGAAAGGAGAAGAATTTTACAGAAAAGCAAAGCTGTAGGAGTTCATCACCACTAAACCATTCTTACAAGAAATGTTCAAGGGACTTTTATAAGTGGAAAAGGACATAACTAGAAATAAAAAATTATGAAAGAAAGATCTCACTGGTAAAGGCAAACAGGTAGTGGCAGTGGTAAAGGCAGTGGATCAACCACCTGTGAAGCTAGTAGGGAGGTTCAAAGACAAGAGCAGTAAAATCATCTACATCCGCAATAAGCAGTTAAGCAACTCACCAAAATAAAGAATGTAAAACAGGACATCAAAAACAAAATGGGGGGGAGTGGGAGTAAAAATGGAGTGCTTTTAGAATGTGCTCAAACTTACTGAAAACTTAAGTGACCATCAACTTAAAACAGATGCATATATACACAGGCTGAAATATACGGTGCTCACTTCAGCAGCACATATACTAAAACTGGAATGATACAGAGAAGATTAGCATGGCCCCTGTGTAGGAATAACATGCAAATTCAGGAAGCGTTCTGTATTTTTTATACTTAAGGCTGATTCATGCTATTGTATAGCAGAAACCAACATTACATTGTAAAGCAATTATCCCCCAATTTAAAAATATATATATGACATTCACAGCAACCACAAACCAAAAGCCTGTAACAGACACACAAAAGAATAAGCAGAAAGGAATAAAACATACCACACAGAAACCACTTTTCCTTTTCTTTCACTAGTAACTCCTTGCCTTGTCCACCTCCTGCCTAGAAACCTTCCATGTGTACAACCACTCAGAGCTTTTAAAACTCAACATTCAAAAAACTAATAAGATCATGGTATCTGGTCCCATCACTTCATGGCAAATAGATGGGGAAAAATGGAAGCAGTGGCAGATTTTATTTTCCTGGGCTCCAAAACCACTGTGAACAGTGACTGCAGCCATGAAATTAAAAAATGCTTGCTCCATGGAAGGAAAGCTACGATAAAACCAGATAGCATATTAAAAAACACAGACATCTCTTTGCCAACAAAGGAAGGTCTGTATAGTTAAAGCGATGGTTTTCTCAATAGTCACATACAGACATGACAGTTGGACCACAAAGAAGGCTGAGCGCCAAAGAATTGATGCTTCTGAATTGTGGTGTTAGAGAAGACTCTTCAGAGTCCCTTGGACAGCAAGGAGATTAAACCAGTCAATCCTAAAGGAAATCAACCCTGAATATTCACTGGAAGGACTGATGCTGAAGCTGAAACTCCAATACCTTGGCTACCTTATGAGAAGAGCCAACTCACTGGAAAAGACCCTGATGCTGGGAAAGGTTGAAGGCAAAAGGAGAAGGGGGTGGCAGAGGATGAGATGGTTAGACAGCATCACCGACTCAAAGGACATGAGTTCGAGCAAACCCTGGGAGAAGGTGAAGGACAGGGAAGCCTGGCATGCTGTGGTCCATGAGGTCACAAAGAGCTGGACATGACTGAACAACTGAACAACATGCCAAGCACAGCAGGGGTCCCCAACCTCTAGGATCTAATGCTTGAGAATCTAAGGTGGAGCTGATGTAATAATAATAGAAATACAGTGCACAATAAACAGAAATGCACTTGAATCATCCCCAAACCACCACCTGTCCCTCTCCCCCTCCTTCCCCATCCACTGAAAACCGTCTTCCAAGAAACGTCCCAGGTGTCAAATAGGTCAGGGATTGCTACTCTAAAGCGCGTCTCTGGTGTTCAATGAACAGCAGTGTGTATCTGTTAATCCAAACTCCTGATCTATTCTCCCCCAACCCCTTCTCCTTTGGTGACCATAAGCTTATTTTCTCCGTATGTGTTTATGGGAACTACTGACAAATCCAGACAGGCCCTTGTAGCCCTTCTCACCCTGGGCAAAGTCAGCTCTTATGAGCCGTAACCAAGGCCTGTCTCTGATAGGCACCAACGGCTCTGAAATGGGCAGTGATGCCAGAGTGACCTAGGACCAAGGGCATTGCATTTGCTGACCTTAGCAAGAGCCCCAGCAGCCCAGCTCCACAAAGCAGGAGACCCCAGACCCCAGGTTCCTCTGAAGTGCTGCTGAATAGTTCAAAAGCTCAGAAAACCAGTGTATTTACTGTGCAGTGTGTGTAGAACTGCCTAAAATGAAGACAACATAAAAACCATGTGTAAAAGGGAAAAGGGGTGGCCACAAAATTTTCGTTTCATCTGTTTACTCTGTTCTGTTGATGTTGATTAGACACTAAGTTGTGTCAGACTCTTTGCAACCCCATGGACTGCAGCATGTCAGGCTCCTAGTTCTCCACTATCTCCCAGAGTTTGCTCAAATTCATGTCCAATGAGTCAGTGATGTAATCTGACCATCTCATCTTCCACTGTCCCCTTCTCCTTTTGCCTTCCATCTCACCCTGCATCAGGGTCTTTTCCAAAGAGTCAGCTCTTCGCATCAGGTGACCAAAGTACTGGAGCTTCAAGTTAAACCTGAGCCTAATACAAGCAAATGAAAATATGCATAACCTGCCAGGACGAGGATCACTGCTCAGCATACCTACAGACAGACTTCCACTGACCTGGGAATCACAATGAATCTCCAGAGTGATAAGTAAGTTTCTAACTAATGAATTTAGACTATTCAAGAAAATCCATTCTAGCATATACAAGAATGAAAACTCATCTTGAAAGTTGGGTCTTATTTTTATTCTCACACTAAGATAAACTGCGAAGACTTCTGGGCCTCTGTTAGCTGCTGAATGAGACCTTTCCCCAGGCTGCCCACTGAGTTAACAGATTTGTACCTCCGGATGGCCACAGTGAGAGCCTCTGGTGAGCTGGCGCAGGGGCAGATGACCTCCTGGCGTAGACCTTTACTTTGGAAGACGTTGAGAAATGCATCACAGGAAGAAATAGACCCTAGACAGAAAGAGGGGATGACAGTGGACAATTTAAAATATCCCGTAATATAAAATGCCTTTGAAATTACAATTTAGGGACATGTGGAGTTAGGCCAGCATGGACAAATACTTCATTTAACATAACCTACCATTTCTGTTACAATGAAAGCTAATATTATTCTCAAACACAGAATTCAAGAATTAAAAAAATGCAACTACTATATTTAACCATATCTTTTTCCTGACTGAAGAACTTAACTTTAATAACTTTTCTGAAACTTGTTCTACCATTTTCCACATGCATGTTCCAAGAGAGAACTCTAAACCCAACTAAATGAAGAAAACATTCCTCTGTATTAATATGAGTGATGACATCAAGATATACAGTTATCAGGAACCTATTCAGCTAAACTAGTTCCTAATACAAGTTTACCTTGCTTCTTTTAAGACCTATTACTCTGCAGTTATTGGTAAAACCATTTGTGTATTAAACAGCTCACAATTTATAAAGTTCTACTGAAAACAGAAGAGTCACTTATAAAACTAATATACAAAATTACCTGTTTGCAGATCAGATGCTCTTTAAGTGTATGATGCTTTAATTTAGAAACACAGATACTGCAAAGTTTACCAATGTGATCAGAAACATTCATTTACTCATTTTCATTCATTCATTTTGCTTCTAGCTTATATGCTCTTCTCATAAAAAACAAGCTAGCAGAGTTTCTGTTTCAACTGACTGAAATATCTCTCAAGGTATATTAATAGTATTCTGTGCAATTGTTCATTTATTTTATCCAGGTAGTTTCTGGTACACAATTTGATAACGAAATTCCACAAAAAATGACAAATTAAATTTCCTGATCAATAAACCTGCTATGGACCATAAAATAATCATAATTAGTATTTCTTGAGCACTTATTATATCCCAAGAACTGTACATAGGGACTGTTGCATATCTGATGACTGGGTATCATCTTGCCACTAAAAGGAAGAGTAGAGTCTAACAAGTCATGTTTCCTCAGAATCAGGAAGAATAGCCAGGACTCCACCCCAGGGCTGTGGATGGACCTTCAGGCCCTGATGCCCTGAGGCCCTGGTTAGAGTCTCCTTCACTAAGGTGAATGCTAGGAAAGGGGAAACCAAAGCCCAGGGAATGAGGCTCCTGCTGCCTGCCTGGTCCTTCACTTACAGGGGTTTGCGCCGTCGGCCACTATCAGCATCCGGAGAGAGGAGAGGTTGATGTCTCTCTGATCCCTGTGCGCCACCAAGGCCCAGTGCATGTCCCGGGATTTGACACAGGCCACTTTTGCTAAAGGAGAAGCAAGTGCAGTGAGTGACCGCCTGTATCGTGGGATGTGTTGACACTCAGTGGCAGCCCCCCAACGCACCTTTGTACTGGCAGACCTTCTGAATCCAGGACAGCGGGTTCACCTTCATCAGTGCGTAGGGGATGCTGATCACATGCATCATGTTCATGACACTCTGGAAGCAGGATACGGGGGTGAGCAGGCAGTAGGGTGGTGTGGGGATCCCATGAAGGGGGTGAGCAGGGGGCGGTGAGGCAAGGTCCACATGGGCATGACCCTCCAAGAGGCTGTGGGCATGGAGGTGACTCCTCAGAGGGTGTCTTGGTGCCCCCAGCTTCTACTGATACAACTCAAGAGTCTAAGTCCAAATCCTTTTCTTAGAAAAACTTAAATGGAATAATCACTTTTTATTGGGCTTTCAGTATTGAAGCTTAGCTCTCTAGTGTACTCTATTCATTTTGATTCACAAACTTAATTTCCTTTATTCAATGTTACGCTGAACTCCAAGCAGCAGGGGAGAGTCGTCTTAACCCCCACTCTTCTGTCTGGCCTGGCTCATGTAGACCAGGACCTGGAAAAAGCGCTTATTTCTTTAAATGGACGACAAAGGCTAGTTCTCTAGGTAAACGGGTTGGCACTCACACGTGCAGCCGGGATTCATACGTGGCGCAGACTCATCCTCTGTGGCTGCACCCCCTGAGCTGGCAAGAAGGAACCACGATGTGGGGACGCACTAGACAAACCTACCCCATCAGCTCTGCCTCCTTTGTGGGTGGAAGTGGTACGAGAGGGCACAGAAGCTCTGGAGCAGCTCTGCCTGAAGAGGACCATGTGCCCCTCCCTGCACTTGTGAGCCTGCTCACCGCCAGCACTCACCCCGCACCTCGGGCTTGTTGCCCACTCTGTGCAGGTATGAGGCATCTTTCACCATTAAGATGATGCTGTGGAAGAGTGGGAACTGTCTAGTCAGGGACCAGCCTTGCTCCAGAAAGTGGCAAGCAGAAAGAGACTCCGCAACTGTCAGTTCCTGGGGCAGCAACCTAGAGCACAGCACCAGCAGGTGACAACATTCACAAGATCTACCACAGAACTCTTGAAAGCAAGACTGTCACAAAAGAACTCCAAGAGCTGTCAAGTAAGTAGATGGGCCAGGTACTCATTACACATGAGGCCATATGGTTCTCATAGAAGGTCATCATTTCCACTGGACAGATAGGAAAACTGAGACTCAGAGTGACTTGGGCAATGAACGATTCTTGGGCATGGGAGCAAGCGATGTGCCATGTCACAAGCCACAGAAGGACCAAGGTCCAGCTTGGGTCCTCTGGGCTGTGCTCTTCCTGCAACACCAGCAGACAAGGGGAGTGTGCATGTGGGGCTGTGCCTGTATGTCTTACTGATGAGGGTCCAGGCGCTCATGGGAAGAAGTTGCTCAGCTGGAGCCCCAAACCTTTGTCTGCAGGATGTTTGCAAGCTCTTGTTCTAATAACTTCTGGTTTATCAGGAAATAACAAATCCCACTTCTTATAGTTATGTTCCAATCACTTGTGTAAAACTACTAGAATTTTTTGCTTCAAAAAAGATATAAAGTTTCAGCATAAGAAACTTAAAAAGAGAAATGGGTGAGCGGAAATCATCACATGTACAACAGACACAGGGAGCCTCTTAACAGTGATGCTGAACACACCCTGAACAAGGCCATCAGTTCTCACACTGCACTAACAAAAACAAGGCCTCTACAATTCACACTGAAGTTCTGACCAAGGGGAAATCTGTAAGTACTTTTCCCCGCAGCGTAACTCCTGAAACGTTCATTAAACAACAATTCAGAGAGAAAAACAAGAATGTTGCAACCAGATCAGATGTGTGGGCAAAGTGACCCAAATGCAAGCCGCCAAGGTTTCTGAGCTTGCCAATCTGAGCTGCTGCCCATGGGAAGGGAGATCCTGAACTTTCCTGAGCCTGAGAAAGGCCACGGTCACACTGCAGCCCCAGAGCGTGGCCCCCAACACACGTCAGCAGCTACCAACCTTCTGGTTTGCTGAGCTTTCAGAAGTTATCTTAGCTGACAACCAAAGACCTCCAGCAATGGCAGCTTCTCTTTATCACTTGGGAGGAAGGGGTCAGATTACGACTCTAACCCTGACACTTAGCACATGCAAAGGTAAACAGGACAGCAGAGCCAGGCCATCACACTCACCGTGAGGATTCCATGCCAGAGCCCAACGTCTTTCTTGAAATCCAACACATTCACAATCGTTTCAGCTGTACAAATACAGAGTCAAAGATTTTAACAAAAGACAGTCATGGACCAAAGGACAAAGGAAATTCAGTATCACATCAGTGGCAAGGAATGGGTCTTAGAAAAGTATCACCTCACTGTCTCTATGGAAATGTTGCAGCCTCCTGTCAGAGCCTCAGAGACAGTGGCCTGCCTGGAACAGCAGCTCTTCAACCATCACTTAAAACACCCCACTCCTTCTCCTTTTAAAATGTGTTTTCCCCCTCCTTTCCTTTTTCTTTCTTAAAATATTCTTTTCCTGTCCCTCATATGTTCTCTCAAGAGAGAGAAATGCTGTGTACTTGCAGGAGGAGGTGACTTCCAGCAAACGCACCACTAGAATGCTCACCAAAGTCTCACACCAGGTGCCTTGCCCCATTTCAAAAAGGGACATTCAAAATACACAGCCTGTATTCTATTTTATGCAAGATTTTTAAATGCAGAGAATTAGGGAGCAAATTTACATTATCTATCCTCCCCAATGGCCCCAAGACTGATGGCTCTGGACCTTTGGGAAATTAGGGTAAGGAATACAGGTCATGAGGTGGTGGAAAAAAACTGGAATTCAAACTGACAAACAGGGTGGTGATCATCAGAAGTGATGTGTCTTCATGTGCGAAACATCTGGACACTTGTCCAGGAACCAGACATCAGTGGAACATCTCCTGAGAGAGTGCACTGCTCTTAAGAAGGATGATGAGAGAGAGAATAAGAACAGCAAGAAGAGCAAAGCGTCTCCTCCACGACTCCTGACAGACTCCAGGAAGAGACTCCAGCATGGCGGCAGCCTGAGACATGACCAGGGGAGACCTGATGGCAGCCCTTCCATCATGGAGGGAGCTACGTGATCTGACCCTTCCTGCCAGGAACCGTCAGCACTGTTTGCATGGTTATTGCCCCAATTCACTCTATCCCTGTGCTCCCAGGACCACCCCAAGCAGCATAAGGAGAGCACATCATGGAAACCAACGCTCGACTGAACCCCGGAGGCAGCACAGGGAAGGGGGCACTGTAGCATGGGGCATGTCTGTAAAGATCCCAGAAAGGTTCTGGTGTGCATCCAGAGGTGAACACACTCCAACCATGTCAACTATGTGTTATGGCCTGAACTGTTTTCTCCCCAATTCTTACCCTGTAGCCCTAACCCAGGTGTGACTACGCCTGGAGATGGGACTCTGAGGAGACAGTTAAGGTTACAAGAGCCCATAGGGCGGGGCCTGACCAACAGAATGGTGTCCTAACAAGGAAGGAAGAGACTCCAGAGCTCCCCTGGCACACAGAGGGGGCCCTGTGAAGATACAGCCAGAGGCGCCGTCACAGGCCAGGACCCAGGGCCTGCAGCTCTGGGTGCTGGGCTCCACCCTCCAGACTGTGAACAGCAACACCTGCAGTTCAAGCCCCAGCCTACGGTGTCTGTTTTGGTTGGAGACTAGTAAGATGCCAACTAAACCGTCCAACAAATGGACCTTCAAGATAGCCAGGGAGAAACTTAATCCGACTCTCCTCGTGACTGGTGGGCATAATACACACCTCTCAGGGATGGATCTGGGGTCAGGAAGCCCCAGCAGGGGTCTGCCCATACCTTCTGTGTAGCCACACGCCTGTGTGAGGGCCTGGCAGTGAGTCAGAAGCGCGATCCTCGTCACGGTCACCCCGAGCACACTTCCATCCTTGCACGTCTTGTACTGCAATGAGAAGGGGCCAGGAGGGTAGAGCTCCAGGCCCACACCCGCCGCTGACCCTGAGCTGTGTGAGGGTTGCAGCATGTGTCACTCAGTTCTCCGCCTTGTCCAGACCCAGCGACTCACCTCAATATACGCAGTGTCATTATTTGCATCCTTAATGTGTGGAAACCAATCTCGAGGCGGTTTAGAGAGATGTTTTGACTCTGTGACAAACCATAATAGTTTTGGCCAACCTTGGAAATAAAGAACAAGTTCCTTTCAGGCAAGCATCACTAGAAGACAGATGTGACCCCACCTTCCTGCTAATGGCAAGATCCACAGCAGCACAGGCCAGACCAAGTCTCTGTGTGTCCACCAAGTCTAAGGGCATGGGCCAAGGTGCTGTGAGCCTCCAGGAACCGGAGCCCGCCACATGCAGGCTGGGAGACCTCCTGTGTGGACAGCATGTTAGCACAGGCCATGGGACACATCCTCTCCGTCCAGCACGGGCTCACCTTTGAACTGCGGGATCTCCCCTGTCGGGCTCTTTGGCAGCCCCTTGTGGCAAGCATCGCTCGTCAAGGCTACAGTAACCCCACAGCTTCCAAGCAAGAACCCGATCTGCTGGCTTCCTGCATCCTGGAGATGGCAGCAAGGAGGTAAGGTCATGAGTAGAGGTGATGGCTGCTCTCCCGACAAAGCATGGTTTCACCCTGGGATGGCACCAACCCCTCAGCAGAGGCTCAGTCAGAGAGTCAGGGCTTGGCCAAACCTCATGCCCTCTGCCCACTGCCTAACCTTGGGCAGGGCACAAGCTTGGCCTCAGTCCTGTCATCTGCGCCATCCCCTTGGCCTGCTGTGACGGACGCAGAGAGGGAGCTCGGTGCATGCTGGTGCGCTCATGGGGTCTCGTTTCATTCCCCTCCAGTTGAACAACACCATGACCATGGGCCAGAGAGGATCCAAGAACATGCCTCTGGTCAGGACACTGACCCCAAATAGTCTATGATCACACCCACGCCCACCATGGAAACAAACATGCCACATGGAGTGAGGGCACCACCACACAGACTGAGCAGCAGCATTTGGGAGCAGACACTGTGGGAGACGCACGCCTGGGTGGTGCCATCCCAAGCACCCAGATGCCCACAAGTCAGTTAATTCACTTTCCTTACTCCCACCACTCCCCCCAGCTACGATTCAGAAAACAAAGCTGTGGAGCAGCCAGCGTTCCTGGAAGGGAAACATCAGGATTGCGGTGAAGCCATCAGCTCCTTCTTTCCCACTCCAGTAAAATCAGCAGCATCAACATCTCAGAACCACATCTTCCCAGTGCCTAGCTCCCACATCTCACTGCAGATTGACAAGCTCTTCTCTACAAGGAATCCTGCATGACCAGCCTCCACATGGCCTTGAAGCCCCAAGAAGGGGAGGCAGCCTGGTGCTTCCGCATGGGGACCTTCCCATCCCAGGACCCTTGTGAGACTTTTCCTTCAAGTAGAGCTTTTTCAAAGAGAATTATATAATCTGTCCCTTCACTGTGAATGTGGGCATCACATCATTAAAAGCTGGACCAGGCCAGGGGCAGGGAGATGGCTCCACAGCCAGGTTCAGGGACAGGAAGGCACTTCTCTGTGATCGTGAACTTTCAGGGACCATCTACAAACAGGGCACTCATAGTGGCTCAGGGGAACTCCCAGGGCAAGTGTCAGACCTGCCAGGGCTCACAATGGAGGCCTGTTGTCTCCTAGGTCCTGTATGTCTAACATTTCCTCCTAAAGACCCTAAAACACAGAGGAGGGGTTGAGAGTAACCAGGATCAGGATCCGTGGCTACCATGAAATTCAGCTTTGTACCTGCTCCTTAGCGTCTTCTTGGTCTGGAAACTCCTACTCAGAGGTCCAGGTGCATGCCCACTTCCCAGAGCCAGCCCTGCCTGCTCACTGGGCTGAGATAAGACCCCACCACCTGCCCTCAGAGGGCCCCCAGAGTCTCCTTCACATACCTGGACCCTTGAAGTTAAGCCCAGCTTGACCCCAGAGCCTCCATCTTCAGCCCTCCATGGGCCAGTTCTCCTGGACTCCGGGTCAGCGCCCTGAGCCTGATCCTTGGGAGCCCACCCACATCCCACACCACCACCATGCGGAAAAGGCTCCACAGAAGCTACTCAGGAGGCACGAGAACTACTGTCCTGCGGCTGGAGTGCTCCCCTCTCCCATGCTGCCTGTGTGACTTTCCCTGGAATGGCTCTTTCTGGCCTGTGCTGGCTGGGGCCTTCCTCTGTAGAGCTGAGCTATGGGGCTACAAAATCTCACAAACTCTCCTGTGCTGTGGAAGAAAAGGTGAACCACTTCTGAGTGCAAACCTCTCTCTCCCTCACTATCCTTTCTCCAACAGAGCTGATGAGTGTCGTCACTTGCTAGGCAGTCTCTCCACACCCACAGTCTGTGACAGGTTAACTTCTCAAGCAGCATTAAATGCAGCACGTGACCATCCCCTACCCAGTCCCATCTCAGTCTCCCAGTCAGAAAGCATCAGCCATACTCATGAGAAGGATTCTCTCTGGCAAATCTGAGGTAAGTATACGGAAGTCCTCTTTCATGAACTCTGTATTTGTGGTCCTGAAACTACTAGCTGGTGCTTTTCCAGTTTTGATGTTTGTCTGCCCAAACTGCTAGCTTCTCAGCAAGTGGGTCACGTGCTAGATTCTAAGGGACAGACAGTCTGCACTGGTACAGGACAGTAAGCCCCGTCTGAGTCCAGAGGCAGATGCTGATGCACCAAGTGCTGCCGGGCTGGACTCCTGTGGCCTCAGGGCTCACTCAGTCACTGGTCTGTGGAACTGAATGTACAGTTTCACCTCTGGTATAGCCTTGCCACTCCCTATGCTGGCAGACGGGAAACTGGCTTCACAGCTCCGGCCAGCCCACAGGTCTACTCTACTGTCATTTGGCCTTCACAGACCAGCTCAGCACTCTCAAGGGGGTGGAGAGGACAACCACCGTCCACACCTGCCCACCGTGGCACAGACCTTGAAGGTTCCCCTGTGACCCTGTCCACTCTGTAGCCAAGTCCCAGAGGGATATCCCTTTCTACTACTATGAACTTCTCAAGTGAAAAACCAGCCTTTACCCCTCATTCCAAGAATAAGAATAAAGAAACACACATGGGACTAAGTTGTTCTGTGAGGCTCAGCAACACTCAAAATCTGGAAAATCTGGTTCTCTTTAGGCCCTTTAAGACAAGGTTAGTGTGCCCAGGACTGGTGGCTAGAAGATTCATAACTTCATTACCAGCGCCACTGTGAGCGTCTCACCTCGTGCTGAATGACAACCAAGCCAGTGTATTCTTTCATTTAAAAGTAAGAAAAGTTTTCTGAGGACAAACACTATGTTCTGAAGGCACAGACTGAGCCCAATGCACAGCTTCTGGCTTCATGACAGCCTGTGAGTCATCTCCTGGTTCTGTCCTTTCAGGCATGTTCTGAGGGAGAGAGGGCCAGGAAGGAATCCCAGCTTTTTCTTCTGAGAGAGGGTTCCCGGTCCTGAGGTTAACAGTGACCATATGAGGGTCTGAATGGGCCCGGGAGATGAGTGAGACAGAGCCACATGGCAGGCCACAGCCAGGAACACCTATGACGGCTACAGGCAAGTCTCAGGAACCGCAACAGGTGCAGGTGAGACACCCCGCCTTCGCTCAGCAACCCCTGGTCAGGATGTGGCAGAGGCAGGTGCCTCTTTGTTCAAGTGATTTTCCTCTGCAAACCAGCCCTGGTCTGGAAGACAGGAGGCTCTAGACATAAAGTAGACAAATCTACTTTCTACGTGTGATGAGTGAACAACTGCCACTCACAATGATAAACACTCAGGGGTCCACTTACTGCAGTGCTCATGGAGAATCTGTGTCTCCACTTGTAAGCCTACAAACCCCTCCTGATTATCATCGGAGAATCCAAAGGACCCCAGTCCCCTGCATTAGGTGTCAATTAAAAAGGAGCATCACACACTTGAGCACCTTCCCAGATCAGCAACACCACCAGAGAACCACAGGGGAGACCATGGTTACTGCTCAGGGAATCCTCAAGCCCTTCTGCATTTCCTGTCCATTGTGAAGGTCACAGGGCTCAGAGAGATGAGGAAGCACTTTATTGAATGTGTATCATACCCCAGGAATGCTAGAGGCAAACCCTTGCAAATACTGGAGTTCTCCTCAGGCCACTAGAAGGGGCTCTGATGTCAGGGGCTGCAGGGCTCACCCCACTTCCAGAGCCACTTGCAGCCCTGCCCTCCTTGCAAGTGCACCCAGCAGGCCAAGTAGGAAACTTGCATATTTTGTACCCAGGAAATGGAAACAGCAACCATTCCCCAATCATTTTCTAAAGTAACCCCACATTCTCTCCTTCCAACCCCAGGAGCAGAGTTTCAAAGGCACTCACACACCATGAACAGACCTTGAGGCATTTCCCCATTTTTATATCAGAGTAGCCACAAAGACAGCTGGAAGATTCTCTGGAAACTCCGAGCCTGAGCACGTGAAAGCCCTACATTTCGGAGCTGGGAAAGTCACCTCACACAGTCTGTTCAAGATGATGTGCTAAACGATGGCAGGTGAATCCAGAGTGGAGCCCCAGGGCACAAGCCATAACACGAGCAGTGGCAGAACCACCCCACAGCCGTGGGCTCTGTCTCCTTCCACAGTATCAGAGAGTCTCTGGAGGACCATCAGCACCAACCCCAGCAGAGCCTCCTCTCCTCACCCTCCCTTCCAAAGTTATTGCAGGTCTACGGGGTGAGAAGCAGTCATTTACGTGGACAAAGACACACACTGCTGTGCAGGATTCTGACACTGGACTACACTACAATTGTGACAGCAAGAAAAGTTACTTATTCTTCTTTAAGAATAAGATTCAACAAATTATAGCTGAACCTGGGACTTGACAACATCCTAACACCCGAACAAATGCGACAACTGCCACCCCTGAAAAGTAAGTAAAAAATCTTACCATTTACTCAGATTTCTAGCACAGTGACACTGAAAAAAAAAGACACTGGAATGCCTGGCTTTCTGGTGGATGACCCTGCTCAAAACACAAGGGAGGCCCCACCACCAGCAGCAGCTGACTCCAGCCACTGAGCTGACCACAGAGTCAGGGCTGGGATGGCCAATGAGAACTGCACAGTCTCAGAGACAAGGTAGGCAGCCCTGGGCTTTCTGATACACATGCTGCTGAGAAGAAAGCTCTAT
This sequence comes from Ovis canadensis, assembly GCF_042477335.2. Taxonomy (NCBI): domain Eukaryota; kingdom Metazoa; phylum Chordata; class Mammalia; order Artiodactyla; family Bovidae; genus Ovis; species Ovis canadensis. Next base: position 61,692,166 of record NC_091257.1, on the reverse strand, counting down.
AGACACCGTTTGCGCATTCCGACCCCACAACAGAACCTTCCAGTATGGCCAAGGGGCCTCAACAGAAAGACGGGTTCTTTACCTTTCTGGTGAGGGGTACCTCAATGGGCACAGGCACGACTTCGGCCAGCAGGCAGCCGTAGAAAGCCACCATGGAGGCAGCGGGGTCGTTGTTGGGGAACACCAGTGCCACCTGGACCCAGAGAGAGACAGAAGGATTAACACCGACACTGTTTCACTAGAAAAAATTAAGATGCCCCGTTTAAAAATGCATTTTACTAAGACGTATTTTAATAAGTTATCAGATACTCTTCCTTTAGCTCATGTGGAAGGCAAACAGATTATCCACGGTCCTGTCTGCCACCGCATCAGAATGCAACTATCCATGATGTTTACATGTTATCTTCCCCAAAGGCACATACTTTTACACAGACGAAACCAGTATGTACATACTACTTGTCTCTCACTGTTGTCACTGGGCTCTAAAGTGTGTCCCTGTGCTTCCACAAGGTCTTCACCATGGTGACTGCATGCTGGGCATGTCCTCCCTAAAGTGCTGGACTCTGAGCAATGCTAGTCTGACCCCAGTTTGACTTTAGCACCCCAAGCCTTGGTGTTCTTACCTGAAAAGTGAGAATACTAGCTAGTAGAACCTACATGCTAGTGTTGTAGTAAAGGTCAAATGAGAAAATGTGTAAGGCTCACACTATGCCTGGCACATGGCGGGCAGCCGTGAATGGCACCCACCCAAAAGGCCCCGGGTTTGACCGGCCCTGACAGCAAAGGTTCTGTGAACACTGGCCCACACCTGCCACATACTGCCTCTTGGGCTCAGCATGTGAGGAGCTAGGAGCAAAATAATCATGGAATTCTAAAAGGTAAATTTAAATTACTATCCAAATAGCCAAATAATGCACTGTATGATTTTTCAAATGTTTTCTGATAGTCCTCAAAAGAATCTTAAGAACAATTTTTTACCAGATGGGCTGATAATTATTTATTCTTGTATGAACTGTGTTTCATTTCCTGTGCCTATTTATCTGCTAGTATTTATATTTTATAGTATTAACTCTTATATTTGATGCCAAAACTTGATATAATGCTTTCTATTTTCATGAGTGCATCTAGTGACGTCTGTACACTTGTCAAGTTCTTCCTGTACATCATCACCAAGCGTTTGACAAACTCTTCACACATTTATGTTCACCTGGCGCTCAGGTTAGCATCTGCAGTGGAGCTAGCGCAGGGTCCGTCTGCTTGCTCTTCCTCACCCGACGCTCCTTCTGGAGTGGCCCTCCCTACTCCAGCCCAAGCAGCCACCTTTAGGATAGACAGGCAGTCCTACTTTCGGATCCACGCCCCCCACCCCCGCCGGAGCTCTGCAGGACTCTACCTCATGCAACACAAGCTCTTCCCACATGCTACTGTTGCATCGGCCCTGCCCTTCCTTGTTAATAATTAACCACATAAATCCCATGATTTAGCAGATGTATGTTTTTTGTATTACTCTATCAAGAAATTTAACCCATTTTTCTTTAGAAACACCCTAACTAGAAGTTACTAACTTTGTCATGAACAGCTGGATAAAACATCTTAATCACCTCCACATCTAAGTAAGCAGGTTGGCATAAAGGATTCGGATGACAGCTGAGGACAGAGAAAGCTGAGTCTTAACCCTGACCCTGCAAGCAACTCAGGATAGCTGATGGAAACAAATTAAGTTTGGGATTATGTGAAGATTTCCTATCTATATGGCATTCCTAAAGTTTACTAAAATCAGACAATGAGAGCCAAATGAAACCATAAGGCCATTTAAAGCCATCCTGTACTACTGAAGAATTTTAAGAAACTCTGCAAAAAAACTGTTAATGAGATATTAATCTTTATTTTGTCCCCAAAACACCCAAGCAGATGCCAGGCTAGCATTAGTAGGACTTCCAAGGAGGAATGAAAGGATTTATTTGCATGTCTCTGCATATAAACCACAACCTATTTTAAAAATGATCTGAGGTTTGCACTGGCCTCAGGTATTCTGTCTTCAACTGGTGGTCTGAGAGTAGACAGCATCAGTTTTTAGATCTGGATCTGGCAAAACAACAATATTCAGTCAAATGTTTGCAAAGCATCCAGGGCACCACTGCTGCTAAGACTGCTCTCCTTGAACCAAAACAGAGGAAAATACAGGAGATGCTGCAGCTCCTCCCCAGACTAGTGACTCCAGCCCAAAGTCCCCCTAGGGTACCTAGTCTGCAAGCAAGAGTCTTCAAGAGCACAGCACTGAGCAAAAGGCGGCGGTGCTTCCACAGCTAGACTGTGGGTCAACGAATCCCCAAGATCCTGGTCTGGTGCCCTCCCAGCTCTGTTCACAGGACAGTCAATTTGATCCAGGATTTAAAATCCCCACTGCTTGATCACTAAAGTTCATGCTGAAAATGTCATGTTATATGACATTTGCAGAGTTGGGTTAAAACAGGATGAAATGTTACATTAACATCAAGTGAATTAAAGCAAAATACAAAATTGTATATTATGCTCTCAAAAATATAAAAGTAACACAGAAAACAGTCAATACCTACAACCTCTTTTAGAATCAAAACTGAATTTTTTTTTAAGAATTTAAGAAAGGGAAGACTATTTGTGTCATTCTCACCACATTTCCATTTTCTGTCTCTATCAGTCACAAGTCCTGTGTTTTGGTAACTGCACAGTGATTCCAGTGCAATACACATATGGACGCTTCATTTTCATAAGCCCACATAGTTTCTTTCTGTTCAATTCCCTATGTATTCCCTGGCATTTCATTGCACTTTATGCACAGAACATAACAGGCATCAACAGGCCACCTCCTTGGTCTGCTCTCCTCCACTGGTCTTCCCATACCAGCCACACACCACAGAACTCCCCTCAGTCCTTTCCACTCTGTGCTAGAAACTGAACTAGAGCTCTGGGCTTGCTTTTTCTCCCCAAGAAGTTGTCTCAGATTCCAGAAGCTCCCAAAATGAGAACCCTCTCTGTCCTTCTAGAACAGTCCAGGGGATCTCTCACCATCTTTTTGGAGACCTTTTTCATTTTCCAACTTACAGATAGCCAGTTATCAATATCTTCATTTTTCCCTAACATAGCAAGCTCCCTGAAAGCAGGCTTCACATATGATGCATCTCTGTTTATTCCACAGCTCCCACTACAATATCCTGAAACCTTTTCAGCTTAGGCACATAAATGCTTTTTCAAAGCCCAAGCAGATACCGCCCCCACCCCACACCCCGCAAAGTGCATTAAGAGGGTCACCCACATAAAGAGCATCTATAATTTTTATGCCAAAGACAGAATGTTCATTATCCTTGGGAGAATTACATTTAATTTAAAACAATTTTCAAAGAGGTAAAGAACCTGTTTATTGTGATAGGTTACTATCAACTGAATACTACAGTGGCATATGCTTATTTAATAGGCATTTATATGCACATGCCATATCCCAGCCACATGAATACCTTTCAGAGGAATAATTTAGAAATGCAACTTTCCTCACACAATTCAAACCACCTGCTGCTGAAGAGAATAGTTTCACATATTCGATCAAAATCTGTCCCTACATTCTTTCTTACAGCTGAACAGAGATGGTTTATTTTGCAACTGTACTGAAAATGAACTTTAAAAATTTGCAGGCCAAGACTTAAAAAAACATCTCTACTGAGACCTACTAACCAAATTATAAGGGAGACATTATCCATGCTACTGACATTTTATTGTGATAAAATGAATATAACAAAGTTTATCATGCTGCCGGTTTTCAAGTATACAGTTCAGTGGCATTAAGTACATTCACACTTTTGTAAAACCATCATCAACTATGCATTTCCAGAACATTTTCACTTTCCTAAACTGTAACTCTGCCCCCATAAACAGTTAACTCCCCATTTCCTCTTTCCCACGGCCCCTGGTCACCTTCATTCTTCTGTCTCTAGGAATTTAAGTACTCTAAGTACCTTGTATGAATGGAATCATACAATATTTGTTCTTTTGTGACTGGCTTATTTCACTGAGCATAATGTCATCAGGTCCCTCCACGTTGTAGAACATATAAGGATTTCCTTCCTTTTTAAGGCTAAATAACATTACACGGTATGAATATACTGTATTCTGTTTATCCGTTCACCCCACCATGGATGCTTGAACTGCTGCCACCTTTTGGGTTTAGTGAATACTGTTGCTGTGAAAAGTAGTGTAGATGTTTACCTGTTCAAGTTCTTCCTTTCAGTTCCTTTGAATTATTGGGTCAAATGTTTAAATTTTTTAAGGAACCACCACAGTATTGGTTTTCACAATGGCTACACCACTATATATTCCTAAAAGCAACAGAAGGGTTCCAATTTCTCACTGTTGCTAACTTATTATTTTTTCATCCTAATAAGTGTGAGGCGGTATCTCACTGTGGTTTTGATGCATGTTTCCCTAATGATTAGTGATGTTGAGCATATTTTCATGGGCTTATTTGGCTATTTGTAAATCTTCCAAAGAAAAAGGTCTATTCAAGCACTGTGGCTGGTTTTTAAACTTTTGTAAAATATATGATTTGTAAACATTTCTCCCATTCTATGTTTTCACTCTTGACAATGTCCTTTGGTGCACTGAAGCTTTTAATTTTGATGAAGTGCAATCTACCAATTTTTTTTATTCCCTTTGCTTTTGGTGCCACATCTAAGAAATCATTGCCAAATTCAATGTCATGAAACATGTTTTATGTTTTATCCAAAGAGTTTAGGTCTTTAATTCATTCTGAGTTAATTATTTAATATACACTATGTGTGTATCAAGTCACTTCAGTCATGTCTGACTCTGCAACCCTATGGACTGTAGCCCACCAGGCTTCTCTGTCCATGGGATTCTCCAGGCAAGAATACTGGAATGGACGGCCATGCCCTTCTCTAGGGGATTTTCCTAATCCAGGGACCGAACCTGTGTCTCGGGTCTCCTGCATCAGCAGGCAGGTTCTTTATCACTAGCACCACCTGGGAAGCCCTAATATATGCTATAAAGGTTCGATTTGGGGGTTTTGGTTATAGATATCCAGTTTTCCCAGCACCATTTGTTGGGTACACTTTAGCCCTTCTCCCATTTAATATCTTAGCATCCTTCTTGAAAGTCACTTAACCGTACATGTGAGGATTTATTTCTGGGCTTTTTATTCTATTCCTTTGGTCTGCATCTGTCCTTGTGTTGATACCATACTGTTTTGATTACTGTAGCTTTACAGTAAGTTTTATAATGAGGAAATGTGAGACCCATGATTGACTTTTAAAAGCTAGAGGTCAAACATGTTCATTAAATTGCAAAGAATCATAGGCTACCACAGAATCCTAGGGCTGCAGCAATCTTATTAAACATTCCTTATAACGAACCCATGCTTTTGTAATATCTCATAAGTAAATCATAGCTTGTATTCTTGCTCATTTATGGTGCTCTACAATGAAACTTCTATAAAATTCATGTGGAGTCCTTTGGTGCAGGTAGATAACCCAGTCTTGGGGCATGTAGGTACAGAGCAACATATGGGAAAAAAGTCACTCCACTTAAGGCAAGAAAAGTAGGTTCTACATGCAGGCCCACATCTTACTCATGGGTAAAGCTTGGGCCAGATTAACTGTTCTGTGTGTAACATTAAAAAGGAAACACTAATATCTGTTCTCAGTAAATTGGCATACAGCAGTAAGGATAAAATTCTTTTTGACCAAAGACAGTAACCTGTATCTACAAATTTAATACTAGGAAAGGAATGTACCAGCGGTTTGCTGCAAGGATTCTTAGTATCACTGACCGAAATAAAAAAGTTCGTGAGCACACAACTGTCTGCGTCCTTAGACAGACAGCTGTTTCACACTCGGTCATGTGTCATGGGTTAGGAACATACGTCCTGGGGCTGGACAGAAATGGCTGTGAGCACTGGCTACACCATTTTCCGGACACGTGCCTTCATCTGATATGACTCTTATTCTCTCAAGTCCCAGTTTTCTTGAAGATAACCCATGAGAACTACTACAGTCAAGCTCACTGAGCTACTATAAAGATTACACCTGCTGAATAATTTCTGCTGGCTTGTGGTAAATGTTAAGAAAGCCTGATTTGGTAATATGAGTATTAGGAGGCATTAAACTTTATAACTTTAAAACAGTAGGTATCTTCTCCACCTCAGATCACGTGTCCTGCAGATGCAATAATTTAAATTGCACTTACCCTATCTCCAGGTCGCACCATAGGCTCTTGTTTTGTACCTAATTTATGCAGAATGTTGTAAGCAACCTTCATACTTCTTGTCCACAGTTTGCCTATCAATACAAATTATAAAGACACAATTAATTGTACACATGCATTTTCTACTGTGTATGTGTATGCACATTAACCTATATTGAGAGTACTACTTTTTCACTTTAAGCTTTCAGGTTATTCTGAGTCCTTAGAATCCAGATGGGAAACAAAAGCCAGCAACTCTGACGTATAAAATCTGAGCAGCATGAACACCAGAATAAGGTATTAAATACAAACACCTAGGGTGCTAAGAACCTACAGCAAAGCCACAGAGAATTTAACTATCATCACAGAAGTAGGGGATGATTTCTGAGGAGTAAAGCAGGTGAGGAATCACAGCATTAGTGTTACCACTATGTTTTTCAAAATGACACATATTTTCCTTTTTTAACGAGTCCTGCTTTGTGTGGTTCAGTTAAGTCATGTCTGACTCTGCAACACCATGGACTGCAGCATACCAGGCTTCCCTGTCCATCACCAACTCCTAGATCTTACTCAAACTCATGTCCCATTGAGTCAGTGGTGCCATCCAACCATCTCATCCTCTGTCGTCCCCTTCTCCTTCCCCCTTCAATCTTTCCCAGCATCAGAATCTTTTCCAATGAGTCAGTTCTTCGCATCAGGTGGCCAAAATATTGGAGCTTCAGCTTCAGCATCAGTTCTTCCAACGAACACCCAGGACTGATTTCCTTTAGGATGAACTAGTTGGATCTCCTTGCAGTCCAAGGGACTCTTCAAGAGTCTTCTCCAACACCACAGTTCAAAAGCATCAATTCTTCGGCACTCAGCTTTCTTCACAGTCCAACTCTCACATCCATACATGACTATTGGAAAAACCATAGCTTTGACTACATGGACCGTTGCCGGCAAAGTAATGTCTCTGCTTTTTAATATGCTGTCTAGGTGGGTCGTAGCTTTTCTTCCAAGGAGCAAGCGTCTTTTCATTTCATGGCTGCAGTCACCATCTGCCGTGATTTTGGAGCCCAAGAAAATAAACTCTCTCACTGTTTTCAGTGCTTCCCCATCTATTTGCCACAAGGTGATGGAACTGATGTCATGATCTTAGTTTTCTGAATGTTGAATTTTAAGCCAGCTTTTTCACTCTCCTCTTTCACTTTCATCAAGAGGCTCTTTAGTTCTTCTTTACTTTCTGCCATCAGGGTGGTGTCATCTGCATATCTGAGGTTATTAATGCTTCTCCATGAAATCTTGATTCTAGCTTGTGCTTCATCCAGCCCAGCATTTCTCATGATACACTCTGCAGATAAGTTAAATAAGCAGGGTGACAATATACAGCCTTGCCGTACTCCTTTTCCTATTTGGAACCAGTCTGTTGTTCCATGTCCAGTTCTAACTGTTGCTTCTTGACCTGCATACAGATTTCTCAGGGCACGTCAGGTGGTGTGTTATTCCCATCTCTTTCAGAATTTTCCCTGGTTTCTTGTGATCCACACAGTCAAAGGCTTTGGATAGTCAAGAAAGCAGACGTAGATGGTTTTCTGGAACTCTCTTGCTTTTTCAAATGATCCAGCAGATGTTGGGAATTTGATCTCTGGTTCCTCTGCCTTTTCCAAAACCAGCTTGAACATCTGGAAGTACACAGTTCACATACTGTTGAAGTCTGGCTTGGAGAATTTTGAGCATTACATTACTAGCATGTAAGATGAGTGCAATTATACGGTAGTTTGAACATTCTTTGGCATTGCCTTTTTGGGGGATTGGAATGAAAACTGACCTTTTCCAGTCCTGTGGGCACTGCTGAGTTTTCCAAATTTGCTGCCATATTGAGTGCAGCACTTTCACAGCATCATCTTTTAGGATTTCAAATAGGTCATCTGGAATTCCATCACCTTCACTAGCTTTGTTCATAGTGATACTTCCTAAGGCCCACTTAACTTCACATTCCAGGATATCTGGCTCTAGGTGAGTAATCATACCATTGTGCTTATCTGGGTCATAAAGATCTTTTTTGTATAGTTCTTCTGTGTACTCTTGCCACCTCTTCTTAATACCTTCTGCTTCTGTTAGGTCCAAACCATTTCTGTCCTTCATTGTGCCCATCTTTGCATGAAATGTTCCCTTGGTATGTCTAATTTTCTTGAAGAGATCTCTAGTCTTTCCCATTCTATTGTTTTCCTCTATTTCTTTGCATTGATCATTGGGGAAGGCTTTCTTATCTCTCCTTGCTATTCTTTGGAACTCTGTATTCAGATGGGTGTATCTTTCCTTTTCTCCTTTGCCTTTAGCTTCTCTTCATTTCTCAGCTATTTGTAAGGCTTCCTCAGACAACCATTTTGCCTTTTTACATTTCTTTTTCTTGGGGATGGTCTTGATCACTGCCTTCTGTACAAAGTCACGAGCCTCCGTCCATAGTTCTTCAGGTACTCTATCAGATCATGGCTCCTCTGTCCATGGAATTTTCCTTTGAATCTGTTTGTCACTTCCACTTTATAATCCTAAGTGGTTTGTGTGATTGCAACTAATATAAAGGCTACTTAGGATGGGTTCTGTAGGGTCTGATACCCCTCTTTCCCTATGTCCTAAGTTTCTCAAATTTAATTTTTCCTAACTTCAGAGTTTTAGGGTTTTTAGACAGTAACCCTTGAATTTAGATAAAGATTATGGTAAGAATTTTGACCTAAAGTTTTGAACTCTGGGGAAAAACACTACAAAGCAGGATTAAAAAGATTTTTAAGAACATAAGAAAAATGACCAGTTTTGAAGAACCTGCTTAGATTCAAATCCCTGCCTTCCTCTCAGTGCCAGACATTTTCTCAGCAGGTCTAGGTGACAGCAAACAGTCTGAGATTGAATCAAAATGTCTTTTAAAATCTAACATGAATTCTTGGACACATAAAGGCCTTTTATAACATTAGGTTCTATAAGCTTTCAGAAGCAGTCAAGGTGTTAAGAGATTTGCAGTAATAGTAGAGTGAAAGTTTCTCAGTCTTGTTCTACTCTTTGTGACTCCATGGACTGTAGCCTGCCAGGCTCCTCTGTCCATGGAATTTACCAGGCCAGAATACTGGAGTGCAAACCCATTCCCTTCTTCAGGGGATCTTCCCAACCCAGGGACCAATTCCAGGTCTCCCACACTGCAGGCGGATTCTTTACCAGCTGAGCCACAAGGGAAGCCCAAGAACACTGGAGTGGGTAGCCTATTCCTTCTCCAGTGGATCTTCCCGACCCAGGAATCGAACAAGTATCTCCTGCATTGCTGGCGGATTCTTTACCAGCTGAGCCACAAGGGAAACAATAGTATAGTAAAGATAAGAACAATTTGAACTATTTCCTATAAATGCAATCTCTGTTCTAATCTCTTTCCTATTTAAAATGTAAAAGCTAAATTAACATACAGTTTGAATGAAAAGAATCTGAATTTGTCTTATTTCATATCAGATTCTGTAGCAACACAATTTAGGGTTGCTCCTGTCTTCCTACCAATGGATTTATCAACTTGTCTCTCCCCTTAGTGATTAAGGGAACAAAGAAGACTTTTCCACTGTTTCTGATTCCTATAACTCCTAGACATTCCTGGTTCATAGTATACGCTCAACAAATGTTTGTTTTATTAACAGCCTATTAGTTCAGTTCAGTTGTTCAGTCATGTCTGACTCTTTGCGACCTCATAAATCACAGCATGCCAGGCCTCCCGGTCCATCACCAACTCCCGGAGTTCACTCAGACTCACGTCCATTGAGTCAGTGATGCCATCCAGCCATCTCATCCTCTGTGGTCCCCTTCTCCTCCTGCCCCCAAACCCTCCTAGCATCAGAGTCTTTTCCAATGAGTCAACTCTTCACATGAGGTGGCCAAAGTACTGGAGTTTCAGCTTTAGCATCAGTCCTTCCAAAGAAATCCCAGGGCTGATCTCCTTCAGAATGGATTGGTTGGATCTCCTTACAGTCCAAGGGACTCTCGAGAGTCTTCTCCAACACCACAGTCAAAAGCATAATTTCTTCGGCGCTCAGCCTTCTTCACAGTCCAACTCTCACATCCATACATGACCACAGGAAAAACCACAGCCTTGACTAGATGGACCTTAGTTGGCAAAGTAATGTCTCTGCTTTTGAATATGCTATCTAGGTTGGTCATAACTTTTCTTCCAAGGAGTAAGCATATTAAGCAAGCTGTAAAAAGCACAGAATTACGGTATTCATTTGAGCCTACTTGAGTACTAAGAGTAATTACCGTGACATTTTATTCACACTCCTCTTCCACCTTCCTTAACTCCATCTTCTCAAGATTGGCTATTTTACAATTATTTGGTTTTTATTTGGTGATTGTATTTTCTCCCCAAAGAGTTACTAGCCTTTAGAAATAACTCAGGGAGTTATTTTTTTCCTAAAGAAATCACAAATATTTTGTGTTGTCAGATTTCTTTAATGTGAACAATGTTAGAAAATTATTTTGGCTGAACAAACAATAACAATCAACTTGTTTTAACTGAAACAAAAAATCAATGCGTTATAAACTAACACATCAATTACAATCAATTAGCACCATTAAATTTTCTTAAAAATTTCAACTTCATTCTCAGTTTGGAATATTAAAGTTGATATCATCATAAAGTCATATAAAAGCCAATTTACCACAGACAATTTGAAAAAGGCAACAACACACTTTGACAAAGTTCTAGAAATATTCTTCTAGTAGAAAAAATAAACAGCAAATTGCTGATTTAAATTAAAGACAATACAACAGTTCTTGACTGATTTAGAAAGGAGAATGAAAAAAAATTCCCAACCAGGAACACTCACCCAGGCAAAGTTATCATTCAGAACTGAAGGACAGATAGTTTTCCAGACAAGCAAAAAGCTAAAGAAATTCATCACCACTAAAGCAGTATTATAAATCCTTCTAAAAAACAAAAGACGAGAAAACACTTTCAAACTCATTTCACAAGGCCTGTGTTATCCTCGTATCAAAACAAGACAAGGACACCATGAGAAAATCAGAGGTCTGAAGAACACAAATGTACAAATCCTCAACAATATATTAGCGAACCAAATTCAGTAATATGTTAAAATGATCATACACCATGATCAAATGGGATTTATTGCAGAAATGCAAGGATGGTTCAACATCCACAAATCAATTAATGTGATTAATATGGCACATTAACAGAATGAAGGATAAAAATCATATGACCATCTCAGCTGATGCAGAAAAAAAAATTTTAATTCAGTATCTATTTAGGATAAAAACTCTCAACAAAGTGCATACAGAGAAAACATACCTAACAAAATAAAAGTCCTATGTGGCAAATTCACAGCTAATAGCATACTCAACAGTGAAAAGCTGAAGTATTTCCTCTAAGATTCAGAAATAAGACAAGGATGCCCACTTTTGCCATGTTTATTCAATATAGTATTGTAAGTCCTAGCCAGAGTAACCAGGCAAAAAAAAAAAAAGCATCCGAACTGGAAAAGGAAGATGAAAAACTGTCACTACTTGCAGGTAACATGACATTATACATAGAAAGCCTTAGGACAATACAAAAAAAAACAGTAATAAATGAATTCAGTAAAGTAGCAAAATACAAAATCAATATATTGTTGTTATCAGAAAACTGCTGTGTCTATATACTAATAATAAACTACTAGAAAGAGAAACCAAGAAAAAGACCCTATTTATAACAGCATCGAAAGGAATAAAATACCTCAAAATAAAATTAATCAGGAGGTAAAAGACCTGTACATTCAAAATTGTTAAGACTTGGGACTTCCCTGGAGGTCTGATGGTTTAAGGCCTCGTGCTTCCACTGTAGGGGGCACAGATCTGATCCCTGGTTGGGAACTTGAGATCCAGCATGCCACATGGTGTGGCAAAGAACAAACAAACAAACCAAAAAAACCCACTACAAAAAGCACAATGAAAATTAAGCCCCATAAAATCTGCATCTTAAAAAAACAAAACAACTGTGAGACTTTGATAAAGAAGCTGAAGACAACACAAACAAATGGAAAGATATTCTGTGCTCATGGATTAGAAAAAACAGTTTTGTTAAAGTATCTGTACTACTCAAAGCAATCTAAATCCAATCCCAATCAAAATTCCAACAGCACTGTTCACAGAAATAGAACAAACAATTCTAAAATTTGTAGGAAATCATGAAAGACCCCACATGGCCAAAGTCATCTTAAGAAAGAAAAACAAAGCTAGAGACATCATGCTCCCTGACATTACAAAACTACCAGTAATAAGAACAGTATGATACTGGCACAAAATCAGACATATAGATCAATGAAACCGAGTAATCCATAAATAAACCCACGCATATATGTCAACTGATTTATGACAAAGGAGCCAAGAAAGGGAAAAGGACAGTCTTTCAATACATGATGCTTGGAAAACAGTACCCAATCAGCTCCTGGTCTGAACCTGGCCAGGGATGAGGGTCAGACAGGAAAGTCTTCTATCTTTCTGACTGACTAAAATCTATTTCTAAGAGTATAATTTAAAAAAAAAAATCAATCCTATGTCCCATTATGGGTAAAATACCCTTTATCCACTAAGAATTTCCCAACGAAGCCGGAAGAAAAAAACTGAGACTATGAAAACATATGCTCCTGAATCCCATTTCCTTCCATGAGATGCACAGGATAATGATGGAGTCTACAGCGGGGGCCCCACTAAAAGTTGGGTTATGTTACTTAACACAACACCTCGCTCTTGACCTCCATTGGTAATGGAGAAAACAGTTTCTTTCCTACCTGCAATTAGAAGAGCATTATTATCACAGAAATAAAACCGGAAGTTAAAAATGGTAATGTAAGCTCACACATGCAGATATAAGCCATTTTGTCTTTTAGTTATGAAGCTGATTTCTTTGCAACGCTGCGGCAGAGTGTGTGAAAATGACCTGACAATTTGCTTTCTCCACGGCCCATTATCTGTGAAGCAAAGAGAAAGGAATCTCTCTCATATAGTTAACTATTTCCAAAAGTTTATGGACTGCATTAATCATACTGAATAAAGAGTTAAAGTTTGCTTCCCTTGCTTGCTAGAAAAGCACTGTGGAAACAAATTTTGTTTCTTCTGAGTGATGCATGTCAAAGAGTTCTATATACATTCTTTCTTGTTTCATTTCTTTAACTACCAATCTTTCTTCAAAGCATTAATTTAATATACATTCCAAGAGGTTAAATCCAACATCTTTTTATTAGAGTTACAGTCACTAATTTTTGTATCACTTTCTGGTTTTTACTAAAAAACATTAACAAATAATTTTTCACATTCAAATCAAATAATTTTTCTATACTGGCTAGGCCCAAAGTTCATTTGGATTTTCAATAGTATCTTACAGGAAAACGCAAATGAACTTTTTGGCCAATCCAATATTTCCTTTTGGATTCCATTTATTTCCATATTGGAAACATAAGGCAACACAAATATAAACTGCCACCCTGAAAGTGGCAGTTGTGTGCAGGCACAAGCAGACAAAAGATGGATAAGCCTCAAAGGATTACCGTAAGTGAGGATGTAGAGAGGTTTTCCATTTGTGTCCATCGTGGTCAAGCATGGGGCCTTTGGTGAGATGGTCCCCCATCGCTGTAACGCTGCTTCTAAAGATGGGGGCCAATTGGTAACCACACCCAGCTGCTCCCCACGCATCGCTAACATCTGGGCTCCCTCTGGCTTTGGCTGGTTTGGATCTGGTTGTTGAACTAAATACATTTGAACACAGAAGGTTTTCAAGAAAAATACAGCCATTATTAGCACAATCATTCTTATTCATTTTAAAGAAGCTAGAAGACTTATACTTGAGTTAGAAATTTATTACAGGAAACATGCACAGATGCTTTTCTAGAATTAGAGCTACAACTGACATATGAGCCTCACGGATATAACCAAGACACGTAATTCTTCCAACATCCAAGGCAATGTCAGGATGTGGAACTTAGGGAGATCTGAATGCATTTATAAACGGGCAAGTAAAACTGTGCATTTTAACACACCTAGAGTCTAACATTACAATGGTGAAAGTAAAGTTGCTCAGTCGTGTCCAACTCTTTGCAACCCCATGGACTGTAGCCTACCAGGCTCCTCTGTCCATGGGATTTTCCAGGCAATAGTACTGGAGTGGATTGCCATTTCCTTCTCCAGGGGATCTTTCCAAACCAGGGATTGAACCCAGGTCTCCCGCATTGTAGACAGGCACTTTACTGGCTGAACCACCAGGGAAGTCCTAAACATTACAATAGCCATGTTTAAAACATCAATTCTCAACATACACCAGTAATTGTAGACTCCAAAGAGTTCAAATCTGGCTGAAGTATATTGTGCCCTTGAAATATGGAGATGTAAATTTGAATTTGCTACAACTACCATGAGTAACTAGCACAGCTCATATTTCCTTAAGTAAAACAAAGATAAATGCCCTATAATTAGAACAATCTGCCGGAATCTTTAGATGGGTGAGAATCTGAGTGGTGATTCTTTGTACTTCTAGGAAGGTTTCTCGCACAGTGCATGACAGATGATTTCCACTTGCTGGCTAGAAAATCAACCATATCTTACTTGTGGCACAAAGACCAAGAAAATAAGGAGACTGGTTTTGATACAACAAGCAGCACTTTGTTTCAATTTTAGGTTTTCTTGTATTAAAAGGCTCAGGAATGTTCAGAGTAAAGACATCCAGCTCCTGAAGCTGTCCAGAGAGGCAGCAAGGCAAGATTCCCACAGCTCACTTTGCATTCCTCTAAAGCCTACGCAGAGAGAATGCACTGCTTGCTGAGCTCAGGTTGTCTGATTTCCTTGCATTTCTGTAGCTTCATGGAGTCCTTAGAAAGAGGACTGGCTCATGGGACAAAATCACATGCTTCTCAGAGTCAGTACCAGTGGTATTAAACCAGCTGTTTTGGGACTGAGCATATGTTTGTTTAAAGGGACCTTGCAGAACAGTACCTACAGTTTCTAGGCAGGATTCTTGTTTCCTGTGAACACAAGATTATTGTTTTTAAAGATCAAACAACCTTGGTCAAGAAATAACTTCAGTTTATGGGGTTACAGAAACACTGGATGAGGGGGGAGGAAGGGGTTCTTTCACCTTCTAGTAGTTCCTCAAAGTCATCGACGAAGAATTCCCGTAAGGGTGGTCGTTTGGGTCGTTTGAGGGTATTGACGAGCTGCTGGATCTTTGCAGATACACGGCTACTTACAGGCACACCTGAAAACAGAATCATGAGGCAGGTGGACTGACTCTCAGCACAAACCACCATGAATAAGCAGCCACAGTAAAAACGGCTGTGGAACCACACTCTGTCCCATCTCAGCCTGGTGTCCTCTGTGTCCCTAGATGACTTCTGTCAACAAGAACATTCCGAGGAGAGTGGTCCCAGCATGTGGCCTTGCTGGGAAGCCTCGACAGAGAATAAAGATGGAGCAGAAATGATTCTCTTTACCCTGTGAGCTGTCTCGCTCTGGTGACCTTGGGAACAGCTCCAGACCACCGACTGGGCTTGGTCCCACCTCTATTCCTAAAAAAGGGGTCTGTCATCTCCTCATTCATACCCTTCTCAGGTTCTCCTCTGTTTCATCAGAAAGCTGATGAAGCAGCGAGATCTTCCCCAAGTCCCAGTCTCCCCTGAGACCACCTGTGCTCGGCCTCCAGTTGTCACCCTGACACCTCCCGATGAAGTACAGGGACCTGAGGTGCTACAAGTGCCACTATCCTCTTTCAGGTGACAGCCGGGTCCCTTCTATATGCCTTTCAGACCCACTCTCCTGAGTGAACATTTAGGGACCACATTCCAGAAGCAAAGCAACTGAAGTCTCTAAATTCAATTTATGATATTAACACAGAACTCACATATATTAATATTTATCCATGTGTACTGAGGAAAATAAACCCCACCTTATAATATGTTTCTTAGGATAATAAATGCTACATAGTTTTGAAAATGATCAGTGAAAAAGACGTGGAATTTTAAAAATTTTAAATGAATGAACAAAAGGAGCACCAAGACACTGAAGCCACAACTGGATCAAATGCACCCTCCTCTGCAGGCAGATTTCATTCCTATTCAAAGGTGCTTAGAAACCTGAACCTGTAAATTTACAGGCCTAGAACCTTCTAAGCTCCTGGACAAAAGAACCACAACCACAGGAGGTCTTTCCTGTTCTGACTGAGCCAGAGGCCTTTATCCATGGCACATGCGTGTGTGTTCAGTCTCTCAGTCAAGTCTGCCACTTTATGAATCCATTGATTGTAGCCCATCACACTCTTTTGTCCATTGGATTCTCCAGGCAAGAATACTAGACTGGGCTGCCACACCTTCCTCAGGGGATCTTCCCGACCCAGGGATCAAACCTGTATCTTCCATGTCTCCTGCACTGATAGGTGGGTTCCTTAACCGCTAACCTTACCTGGGAAGCCATCCACCACACAGTGTCACAAAAACAGAACTCAGCTTTTGGAATGATACGACAGCTTTCAAGGAAAATTTTCAATCAAATAACCATTTTAATAGTCTCAAATATTCTATGAGCACTTTCAGAATTGAGACATTAAATATTTTACAATCTTGAAAATATATAAAAATATACAACCCAGAATTCTTAGTATCTAAACATAATGTTCCCCTATTAAATAGTCCCAGCTAATCTGGTTAGCTGATCCTAGCTAATAAGACTTAAATTGAAGAAAGTACGGAAAACCACTAGGCCATTCAGGTATGACATAAATCAAATCCCTTAGGATTACACAGAGAAAGTAACAAATAGATTCAAAGGATTAGATCTGACAAAGTGCTTGAAGAACTACGGATGGAGGTTCATGACATTGTACAGGATGCATCACCATCCCCAAGAAAATGAAAGGCAAAAAGGCAAAATGGTTGTCTTAGAAATAGCTGAGAAATGAAGAGAACCTAAAGAAAAATGTGAAAAGGAAAGATATACCCATCTGAATACAGAGTTCCAAAGAATAGCAAGGAGAAATAAGAAAGCCTTCCTTAATGATCAATGTAAAGAAATAGAAGAAAACAACAGAATGGGAAAGACTAAAGATCTCTTCAAAATTAGAGATACCAAGAGAACATTTCATGCAAAGATGGGCACAATGAAGGACAGAAATGGTATGGACCTAACAGAAGCAGAAGATATTAAGAAGAGGTGGCAAGAATACACAGAAGAACTGTACAAAAAAGATCTTCACAACCCAGATAATCACGATGGTGTGATCACTTAACTAGAGCCAGACATCCTGGAATGCAAAGTCAACTGGGCTTTAGGAAGCATCACTATGAACAAAGCTAGTGGAGGTGATGGAATTCCAGTTGAGCGTTCTCAAATCCTAAAAGATGATGCTGTGAAAGTGCTGCACTCAATATGGCAGCAAATTTGGAAAACTCAGCAGTGGCCACAGGACTGGAAAAGGTCAGTTTTCATTCCAATCCCAAAGAAAGCCAATGCCAAAGAATGTCCAAACCACTGCACAACTGCAGTCATCTCACGCTAGCAAAGTAATGCTCAAAATTCTCCAAGCCAGTTTTCAATAGTGCATGAACTGTGAACTTTCAGATGTTCAAGCTGGATTTATAAAAGCCTAAGGAACCAGGATCAAATTGCCAACATCCGCTGGATCATCAAAAAAGCAAGAGTTCCAGAAAAACAACTACTTCTGCTTCAACGACTATCCCAAAACCTTTGTGTGGATCACAACAAACTGGAAAATTCTGAAAAAGATAGGAATAAAGACCACCTGACCTGCCTCCTGAGAAATCTGTATGCAGGTCAGGAAGCAACAGTTAGAACCAGACATGGAACAACAGACTAGTTCCAAATCCAAGGAAAGGAGCACGTAAAGGCTGTATATCGTCACCCTGCTTATTTAACTTATATGCAGAGTACATCATGACAAATGCTAGACTGGATGAAGCTGGAATCAAGATTGCCAGGAGAAACATCAATAACCTCAGATATGCAGATGACACCACCCTTAAGACAGAAAGTGAAGAGGAACTAAAGAACCTCTTGATAAAAGGGAAAAAGGACAGTGAAAAAGTTGGCTTGAAAATCAACATTCAGAAAACTAAGATCATGGCATCTGGTCCCATCACTTCATGGCAAAGAGATGGGGAAGCACTGGAAACAGTGAGAGACTTTTCTTGGGCTCCAAAATCACTGCAGATGGGGACTGTAGCCATGAAATGAAAAGACGCTTGCTTCTCGGAAGAAAAGCTATGACCCACCTAGACAGCATGTTAAAAAGCAGAGGCATTACTTTTGCCAACAAAGGTCCGTCTAGTCAAAGCTATGGTTTTTCCAGTAGTCATATATGGATGTGAGAGTTGGACTATAAAAAAAGCTGAGCACTGGAGAATTGATGCTTTTGAACTGTGGTGTTGGAGAAGACTCTTGAAGAGTCCCTTGGACTGCAAGGAGATCCAACCAGTCAATGCTAAAGGAAATCAGCCCTGAATCAGCCCTGGAAGGACTGATGCTGAAGCTGAAAGTCCAATACTTTGTCCACCTGATGTGAAGGACTGACTCATCAGAAAAGACCCTGATGCTCGGAAAGATTGATGGCGGGAGAAGAAGGGGACGACAGAGGATGAAATGGTTGAATGGCATTACCGACTAAAAGGACATGAGTTTGAGCAAGCTCCGTGAGTTGGTGATGGACAGGGAAGCCTGGCATGCTGCAGTCCATGGGGTCACAAAGAGTAGGACACGACTGAGCAACTGAACTCAACTGAATCTGGTTTGGATTAATCAGAGATTATTTCTCAAGGCCACTGGTACTCCAGCTTAAACAGGACACACACATTATTTCAGGACCCAGCTCAGAGTTTCTCATGTGTTAGGTCTGCGATGTGGCCCAGAATCTGTTTTTCAACAACTGCCTCATCTGGTTCTGATACCAGATGCTATCACACCACTGGATTAGACAACAGATGAATTTACCTGAAGGAGGAGATGAAGATGATAAATTTCAAAGGCAACAAAGATACTAAAGTGGTGAAGACAAGGACAACAGTAATGACGGATTCAAGAAACAATGGATTTAGTGGAGGACTACACAGACATTGACACTGAAAAGCAGTCCAGAGAAACCAGTCATACTGGACACTGGACTGACTCCATTTGTACTAACAGAGAACTCGCAATCCAGCAACCTTGGGCTCTGACCACAGTGAGGAGGCATCAGCCTGTTGGAGGCGGGGTTCAGGCCTCCTCATTACCCCTGAGTCACTGGGTTACAGACACAAGCACACTGGTATAGAGGGCACACAGAAGCTGCTCCAAACATCTTCCAAGTAAAGAACACTTTACATCATCATCAGGTTCCATGCTAACTGTCATGACCCTGGAGGTCAAGGAATGCAGAATAAAGCATGAAGTTCATGTTCCAGCCTGTCACTTCAGAATGGGTAACAGGAAGATGTTAGAGCATGCAAAGATGAAAGATTCGAGTAATAAGAGAACCCCAATGGCTGTACAGAAATCACCAACACTTTATTCAACATGGAGGGAGAAAAGGACCCTCTTTCTTCCAAAGTCTAAAGCACCACACTGCCCATCTCTGTCAATTGATCTCCAAGTACCTGTTCATAGTCTTAACACCTGCA
The DNA here is from genome assembly GCF_042477335.2 of Ovis canadensis. Lineage (NCBI taxonomy): Eukaryota > Metazoa > Chordata > Mammalia > Artiodactyla > Bovidae > Ovis > Ovis canadensis. The sequence continues at coordinate 61,672,286 of NC_091257.1, read as the reverse complement.
CTAATTTTGTAACTGTGGAATCAACATCATTCACCACCAAAAACAGCAGGATTTTATCAAATCTTTTTCTTCTCATGACTAAACTCCTACACCAAGGAGTAACTCTTGCCCTTGGAGACAGTCTGCACTTCCTGTAACTGTGCCACTTTCTAGGGAGGCTCATGAAGGCCCTGATGAGCTCATGAGCTGACTGTGTCCCTAGAAGAAACACATCCAGTCAGGGCACAGAAGGGCACTTGCAATTTACAAAGGAGGAAAACTTGCTGGAAGACATACCATCGCCAGTCTCCATGAGCTCGGCATTGCCATACTTCGGGGCTGTCCGTGACGTCGTGGAGCCCTGCGGCCTTTCTACTTGTATTGCATGTTCTGAGGTGTAAGTGGTTACATCAGGAGGTGCAGAGTGATTTTCTGTAAAGAAGCAAACTGTAAGTTTTCTGGTAATCATGATACATTTATTATGAAAGCTACATAAGCAGTTAAGTTTTCGAAAATGCCACATCCTAAGAAGAGGACAAGATTCTGAATCAAAAACTAGAAAAAAACAGGCATAAAGATGGTCTTTACCATAATTTACACTGGTCAACATGAACAAAGTTAGGTAAAACTTCAGTCACAATATCACTGAAGGACCCACATCAATGACTCACGGTAACATTTTAATTAGAATAATGTCATCAAGTGGCCAAGGGAAGAAGATAGTGTATGTTATGTGCTTGCTCATAACAGAGTAATTTACCTGTCTGTCATAATAGAGGCAGTTAAGAGTTAAGCTTTAGATATAGAGAGCCTGAGGTTTGACTCCCAATTCTGCAAATTCTTGAGACCTTGGAAAGCATGCTGATCTCTATACTTTGGTCTCTTCATTCATCAAATGGGAAAAATGGTAACTAGTTGCTTGTTGGATACACATATGTAAATAAGTTAACATATGTAAAGTTTGTAATACTATACAGAAGGGGTTATCAAAACTATACCCAAGAAAAAGAAATGCAAAAAGGCAAAATGGTTGTCTGAGGAGGCCTTAAAAACAGTGGAGAAAAGAAGAGAAGTGAAAGGCAAAGGAGAAAAGGAGAGATATATTCATCTGAAGGCAGAGCTCCAAACATTAGCAAGGAGATAAGAAAGCCTTACTCAATGATCAATGCGAAGAAATAGAAGAGAACAACAGAATGGGAAAGACTAGAGATCTCTTCAAGGAAATCAGATACCAAGGGAACATTTCATGCAAAGATGGACACAATAAAGTACAGAAATGGAAAAAAAAAAAGACAGAAATGGAACGGATCTAACAGAAGCAGAAGATACTAAGAACAGGTGGCAAGAATACACAGAAGAACCATACAAAGAGATCTTAATGACCCAAATAACCACAATGGTGTGATTACTTACCTAGAGTCAGACATCCTGGAGTGTGAACTTGAGTGGGCCTTAGGAAGCATCACTATGAACAAAGCTAGTGGAGGTGATGGAATTCTAGCTATGCTATTTCAAATCTTAAAAGATGCTGCTGTGAAACTGCTGGCATTCAATATGCCAGCAAATTTGGAAAACTCAGCAGTGGCCACAGGACTGGAAAAGGTGTTTTCATTCCAGTCCCAAAGAAGGGCAATGCTAAAGAATGTTCAAACTACTACACAACTGCACTCATTTCAGATGCTAGCAAAGAAATGCTGAAAATTTTCCCATTATGCTTCAACAGTACATGAACCGAGAACTTCCAGATGTCCAAGCTGGATTTTAAAAAGGCAGAGGAACCAGACATCAAATTGCCAACATCCAGTGGATCATCAGAAAAGGAAGAGAATCCTAGAAAACCATCTACTTCTACTTCACTGACTACGATAAAGCTTTTGGCTGTGTGGATCCCAACAAACTGTGGAAAATTCTTCAAGAGATAAGATTACCATACCACCTTACCTGCCTTCTGAGAAATCTCTGTGCAGGTCAAGAAGCAACAGTTAGAACTAGATATGGAACAACAGACTGGTTCCAAATCGGGAAAGGAGTACGTCAAGGCTGTATATTGTCACCCTGCTTATTTAACTTATATGCAGAGTATATCATGTGAAATGCTGGACTGGATGAATCAAAAGTTGAAATCAAGATTGCCAAGAGAAATATCAATAACCTCAGATACGCAGATGACGCCACCCTTATGGCTGAAAGGGAAGAAAAACTAAAGAGTCTCTTGATGAAAGTGAAAGAGGACAGTGAAAAAGCTGGCTTAAAACTCAACATTCAAAAAACTAAGATCATGGCATCTGGTTCCATCACTTTATGGCAAATAGATGGGGAATAACTGGGAACAGTGACCATCTTTATTTTCTTGGGCTCCAAAATCACTGCAGATGCTGACTGCATCCATGAAAGTAAAAGACACCTGCTCCTTGGAAGAAAAGTGAAAAAAGTGAAAGTCGCTCAGACTCTGACTGTTTGAGACCCCACAAACTATACAGTCCATGGAATTCTCCAGGCCAGAATACTGGAGTGGGTAGCCTTTCCCTCCTCCAGGGGGGTCTTTCCAACTCAGGGATCAAACCCAGGTCTCCCACATTACAGGCAGATTCTTTACCATCTGAGCCACAGCAGAAGCCCAAGAATACTGGAGTGGGTAGCCTTTCCCTCCTCCAGGGGATCTTCCCAACCCAGGGATCAAATCCAGGTCTCCCACATTGCAGGCAGATTCTTTACCATCTGAGCCACAAGCCCATGAATACTGGAGTAGGTAGCCTTTCCCTTCTCCAGCAGATCTTCCCAACCCAGGAATTGAACCAGGGTCTCCTACACTGCAAGTGGATTCTTTACCAACTGAGCTATCAGGGAAGCCCCATTTGAAGAAAAGCTATGACAAACCTAGACAGCATATTAAAAAACAAAGACATTTCTTTGCCAACAAAGATCCATATAGTCAAACCTATGGTTTTTCCAGTAGTCATATATGGATGTGAGAGTTGGACCATAAAGACATTTGGGTGTCAAAGAATTGATGCTTTTATTCTTTTTTAATTTATTTTAATTGGAGGTTAATTACTTTACAATATTAGAATTGATGCTTTTGAGCTATGATGTTGAAGAAGACTTGAGAGGCCCTTGGACTGCAAGGAGATCAAGCCAGTCAACCCTAAAGGAAATGAACCCTGAATATTCATTGGAAGAACTGATGCTGAAGCTCCAATTCATTTGGCCACCTGATGCGAAGAACTCACTCATTTGAAAAGATCCTGATGCTGAGAAAGACTGAAGTCAGTAGGAGACAGGACAACAGAGGACAAGATGGTTGGATGGTATCACCAACTCAACACACCTGAGTTTGAGCAAGCGCCGGGAGATGAAGGATAGGGAAACCTGCGTGTTGCAATCCATGGGGTCTCAAAGAGTTGGACATGACTGAGTGACTGAACAACACATGTGAAATTCTGAGAACAATTTGTGATAAAAATAGTGGCTATTTTAATATCTGTTTTAGCATGAACAGTATTGAACAGTCCAGTCATTCAAAAAACAATTGTTTACATCTATTGTGTATGGGATACTGCGTTCTGCACATGAGACATGCAGTGAGCCCTCCACACATTACTTGATGATAAAACTTAAGAACTTAAATGGTTAAACGGAGAAAGCCCAATTTTGCATTTATTAAATAAGACATATGGCTTCCCTGGTGGTACAGCGGATAAGAACCCATCTGCCAATGCAGGGAACATGGGTTCAATCCTTGGTTCAGGAACTAAGCCTGTTTGCCACAATGACTCAGCCTGCATGCTGGAACTACTGAAACCCATGAGCCTAGAGCCTGAGCTCAACAAGAGAAGCCACCACAATGAGAAGCCCACAGACCACAATTAGAGAGTAGCTCCTGCTCTCAGCAACTGGAGAAAGTCCACACACAGCAAAGACCCAGGCACACTGAGTATGTCAAATGAGACTTGTGAAGTCATTTTATACATAGTAAGTTCTAGTAATGGGTATTATACTATTAATTTTGATTTGTTAAGCCTTACGATACAGAAACTAGTAAGATTTAACTGGTTTGTGAAGATTCTATAATTCCACATGAAAGAAGCGTAATATTTTGTGCTGTTAAAGGGGAGCAGGTACTGGAAAGCCTTTCTCCTGTGGCCACTGCCTACCTTGGCACTACAAATGAAGGCCAGTTTAAACTGTGAACTCACTAATGAAAAGCACAAGAACAAGGAAAAACAGAACACCAAAGAGATCACAGAAAGAACACTGTTTAAAGACTGCGCTAAACAAGAAGCCAGGGCATGCCCAGTTGACTTTGCTGGGAACCTGTATGCCAGGGACTCAAATTTTAGCTGTTGTGCAAATGTCTGGAAACCACCTCAGTCATGGGTATTGTTCTGAGGTTGCAGGTAATTTTAACAAGTAGGTAAATTGGCAAGTCCCGAATCCACCTGAAGTGAACAGACTGACTTCTATGGCAGCGAACATGTGTACATTAAGAGATATTACACCAAGTGAGACTTGAGGCTGAGAAATATTAACCTGAACTCCTAGGTAAGCTTCAAATGTAGCAACAGTCCAACCAATGCAGGCACTTAGGACTCTGGAGACCCTTGAGCCCGGGCACACTAATCAGTGCATGGAAAACCTCATGGGAGGTCCACGTCTCAGACCTCATCACCTGGGACCGGTTATTGACTTTCCTATGCCTCCATCCCGCATCCTATAAAAGAGGTATTAATGACAGTGCCTACCTCTGAGTGACAGTGGGAATCACACAGATAGAGGGACACAAGCACTGGTGTTACCAGACATGCAGACAGACGTGCCAGGAGAGGAACCATGGGCAGCTCATGGCACCAACAACTACTCTTCCAGAGTCTGAACCTGGAGATCGCTGATAACAGCTGGCATCAGCCCCTAAGCACAGGCCATCAGCAGAGAGCCCAGCTCCCCACTTCTCATCTCCCTGTTCAGAAGTGCCCAGGCGGTTATATACTGAACTATGTCCTCTCTAAATTCACATGTTGGAGTCTAATCCCCAGGTCCTCAGAAGGTGACTGTGTTTGGAGGCAGTGGTCAATAAATTTATTCACGGTTGTACTGGGTCTTCACTGCTGCCTACAGGCTTTCTCCGGTTGTGGCGAGCAAGGGCTACTCTCCAGCTGTGGTGTGTGGGCTTCTTGCTGCAGTGGCTTCTCTTGTCGTGGAATGTGGGGAAGGGCGCGCGGGCTTTAGCAGTTGTGGTGCAAGGGCTTAGCTGCTCTGTGGCATGTGGAATCTTCCCAGACCAGGGATTGAACCCATGTCCCCTGCATTCTCAGGTGGACTTGTAATCACTGGACCACAAGGGAAGTCTCAGAAAGTGATCTTTAAAAAGATAATTAAGGCATAAATGAAGCCACCAGGAAGGGCCCTAATTCAATCTAACTGGTGTCCTTGTAAGTAAAGATGAGGTCACAGATACCCACAGAGAAGACAGCTGTCTAAATGCCCAGCAGAGAGGCCTCAGAAGAAACTGCTGACACTGTGATCTCAGACTTCCAGCCTCCAGGATTGCAAACCAAGGAATGAGAGTTGTTTAAGCTATGTTTAAAGTGCTCTGTTATGGCTGCTTGAGCCACCACCACACACACTTAAGGGAAATTTCTTAGATCACAGCCCAGAAAAAGCTCACCTGTTAGAGAGAGGAGGGTGGGGATGGGATGCTTTGTCAGACTCCTGAGGACCATTTAAATGACCCCCTTAATATTTCAGACACTGCATTCATTCATTCTCTTCATCTCCCCCGCATGTGCTTATTCATTCTCTTCATCTCCCCGGCACGCGCTTTTGCCAAACAGACCTTATTTCATGTTTCAATATAATCTAGTTCTCCATGGCTGAGTAGTTAACTCACAGGGGCCTCATATTTCAAATCAAACTACAATAGATGCCAACATATGATGAGTAACATTTCAGATTAGCCACTTAAGACAAAAGCAGCTAAAACGTTAAGCTCCCTGCATTTCCATCTTACTCAGATTTACCTATTCCTGTTACATGGTAGCCACACCACTGTGATGGTCAACACATCTTTGTGCTGAGCGGCCACTTTGAAGGTGGGAAAAGGAACCATTCCAATACATCTGGTGATTAAGACATAGGAGCAGTGACAGCTGCATGACTTCAACGTGCTTTCCAAATTTATTTATATGCCAGCCCCTCCCCCTCCCCTGCAAACTCCCCACATATGCTGTCACTGCAGGATCATAAACCCAGCAGCTGGCTGCTATCATGAAGCCAAGAACATTCTGCCACTGCAGTGACACAGAGTGCCCTGATTCATTTGTATAAAGATCAGGCCTCCAGGTATCTAACTCTGAGTTCAATACCTATTTTTTGGTAGTGTTTAAAAGACCTTTTTATATAAAAGATGCTCAAGAAACACTTATGGGTAAGATAAAACATAGTGTGGCTGAAGGTGCAGGTTCAAAGGTCTAAAGTGCACATCAGCCCCAGGCTTGAGACCTATCAGGTCCAAATGCACCAGTAGCTGAAGACCAAGGATTCTCATCAGAGCAGGTTTGCATCTTCTGAGCCAGATGACCCACCATTCCTCAGTTCAATTTCCCAAAACTCTTAAAATCAACAGAAAAATGGCAGCCATCTTTCCAGCCACCTATCAGGTGTCACCTCCTTTGTGACTGCCCCAGAGCTACTGTGACAGCTTTGCACCTGTTCCCTATTTCATCCACCCTGGTATGGCTTCTGTTCCCAGCAGCTGCCATGGGTTCCTGAAGACCCTGGAATCAAGGCACTAGGGAAGATGGGAGGGGAGCGTGTTTGGCCTTCTTCCAGGACAGTATATGCTGTCTCGGTGCCACTGGTACCAGAGGTCCATCTCACTCACTGCATTCCCCTCCCATTCGGGATGTTAGTCTGTTACTCATCCAACTCTGTGGACAGCTGTTTTAGCCATGACCGTTTCAGGGTACTAGCTGACCTTCCTGCTCAGCTCCACCATGGGATTCCACGCGTCCTTGAACTACCCCCTTCCCTATCTCCACTCTTGCAGGTGTCCAGCTCAGTCCGGCTCTTGTGTCCTACTCAGATGCTAAAGTTGCCCAACACCCAGCTCACATCGTTTGCACTCAGCAAACACTGGAGTGATAGTTCAAAGAATGAATGAACACAAGAATGAGTACACCAGACCACTTACTTAATGACTGCAGATAACGTGCTTCTGTTTCTCACATTGCTAAAAAGCAACTTTCCTTAATTCTGACTAGGGACCTCAGGGGTCAGTGGTCAGAGAAGATACTTTCAGCCTGTTATTTTTAGTCCCCAAATAACTTCTAAAATAAGGAGAAAAGGGGGAAATCTGTTCTTCATGTGTAGAAAGCTAAGTACGCGTTGTCCACTAACTGATGACAGCTAAGGAGAGCCGTGTTAAGGAATCCAGCCTTCCATCTGTCAACAGGGCCCTCCCAAGTCTCCCCTGGTCAATACGACCTCTTCTGTCACTGAGCAGGAAGTGATGTAGGCCCTCAAACCACCCGTCCACCCAGCTGCCCTGGCTTCCTAAGACGACATGGGTGTGCCGTCCACATGGAAGCAGAAAACTGGGTTCCTCAGTGGAAACGTGGAGGCAATACCCAGTGAAAGGTGCCTGCATGATGCTGAGGGAAGCAGGCAGAGCATCCAGCTTGTTGCTAGAGATGCTGCTTGGCTGCCCACTGTACCAACCTGTCTTCCATGTGCAGGTCACCAGAAGAGCAGGCCTTCCTCCTTGGTTTCCCCCAAAACATCCACCTCCCCAGTTTGACAGAAGCCCCAACAGGAGGGTTCTACTGCTGTGTCACCCATGTATCATACTGACACATGACAATGTAAGTGAAGATTTATCTCCTTACTCTTTAATAATCACTCAGGGAAAGAACAGTATGCCCTGGTTACCAGTGAGAGCGTGTGTGAAACACTGCTAATGGCAATTCACAGTTGGTTTTCAGATTTGCAGACTAAACCTGGAGATGGTTAGAAAGGGTTCAATATTCAAATATTTCTCTTAGCCAAAGCTTTGAGAGATTGACTTTAGCAGGATTACACAGGTTCTCAGACCTGGAACGACCTTCTTCCCACATTTATGCCACAAATATCCCATAAAGGTTTGACAGCTACTGTTAGACAAATCTCAGGATAGTCTAATATCAGAACAGAAATCTTTAACTTTTTGTTTTGTATCGGGATATAGCTGATTAACAAACAATGCTGTGATACTTTCAAGTGAACAGGGAAGGCTCAGCCATATGTATACATGTACCCAGTCTCCCCCAAACTCCCCTCCCATCCAGGCTGCCACATAACATTGAGCAGAGTTCCATGTGTTGTATGGTAGGTCTTTGTTGGTTATCCATTTTAAATATAGCAGTCAGAAGAGAAACCTTTAACTCCTGACAATAGCTTCTCGACTTTTACATCCACAAACTTAACTTCCTGCCAAAGGGCTCCAACCACCATAGACCTGCAGAACCACAGACGCAGCGAGCTGTGATGGGGACACTGGAATTTTATCATTTATGCTAAGTTTAACTGTATTTCTGTGTGTTTTTAACCAGCAGGTCCAAGCTGGAACAAAAAAGCCAAGGGGAAGCAAGCCCCGGGCGTCACGAGCAGGTGCTCCCACACCCGGCAGGTGGGGGTCTGGCCTCCCCTCCCTAGGCCTCGGTGTTCTCAGCAGTGGAGCCGCAGTGCTGATACTTGCTCCTCACTGAGGCTGAGGGCACAAGCAACACTGCCCCCCCCACATCCTGCAATGATGGTGACACTGCCATCCTTTTGCTCAAGCCCACAGGCTCAGCTTCTGCCATCTCTCCCCTTGTGTGGGGATCCTTTCCTCTCATGAGTTCCAGGAAAGAAATCTGTGAAACTCAAGTGCATAATGCATAAATGTCTGTTACTACTTCCTGAGTCATACGTATTTGAACTTTGGGGAAAGACAGCATATTAAAAAGCAGAGACATTACTTTGCCAACAAAGGTCCGTCTAGTCAAAGTTATGGTTTTTCCACTGGTCACGTATGGATGTGAGATTTGGGCTATAAAGAAAGCTGAGCACTGAAGAATTGACACTTCTGAACTGTGGTGTTGGAGAAGACTCTTGAGAGTCCCATGGACTGCAAGGAGATCCAACCAGTCAATCCTAAAGGAAATAAGTCCTGAATATTCACTGGATGGGCTGATGCTGAAGCTGAAATTCCAATACTTTGGCCACCTGATGCAAAGAACTGACTCATTGGAGAAGACCCTGATGCTGGGAAAGATTGAAGGCACTAGGAGAAGGAGATGGCAGAGGATGAGGTGGTTGGATGGCATCACCGACTCCATGGACACAAGTCTGAGGAAGCTCCAGGAGTTGGTGATGGACAAGGAAGCCTGGCGTGCTGCAGTCCACGGGGTCACAAAGAGTTGGACACAACTGAGCTGAACTGAACAGATGTCACTCTGCTTTATGCACCAAGGTGTGAGCAGCAGGCCCCAGGTACTCCTGCAGCATGAAGCATGTCCTGGATGAAGGGTTAGGATAATTATGGGTCAAAGCCATGACTTTGATTCTAAGTATAAAATTCAAATAAATAAAATCAGTTTCAAGCTGCAAAAGCCCCAAAGCATTTTTGGAGAAAAGCAGCAGGAGCAGATCTGTGCCCTGACAACATCAACAGGGCAACAAGGACAGCATGAACAGGACAGACAGAGGTGAGAAGGGCTACAATAATGAGACAAAAGGTGTGGTGCCTGGAGCCAGGGTACTGAGAGTAGTGATGGAGCAGAAGGAGGCCTGCATGGCACGTGGCAGTTGAATGCCCAGAACAAGGGGTCTGCTGGTCTGAGGACAGTAGGACCTCATTAGACAGCTTGATCTCAGGACACAGGCAGGGCTGAGGGGCAGGGTCAAGAGGCACTCTGAAATGCGGATGGGAGACAGAAGTACAGATTTGAAAGTCGTGAAAGAGCAGGTAGCCTTAAAGACTGTGGGAGTGGATGACATGGGCAAGAACACAAAGAGACAGGATGGGGAGAGGAGCCACCAGAGGAGAAGCAAGGGCAGAGGGGAAAGAGAACAGGGTGTGGTCCCAGCGGGCAAGGAGAGAAAAAGTAGTCATCGCAACCAGAGCTCCGGTTCCCAGAGGAGAAAAGTGAAGCCACAATAGAGGAGAGAGTTGAGTCAGCAGATGTGGGAGGAGCCGGGATCCAGAATGAGGACAAGATGAGCCTTGGAAAGAAGGAGCTTTCTTTCCCAGAAAAGGAATCACATTAAAAAAAAAAAAAAAAAGAACGGAGAAAGACAGGGAAATATCTGAACTGGAAAGGGATCAGTGGTTATAGAGATGTTCGACAAGAAGATAGACGATGATCCATGGTGACATTCCCTTAATTTCAGTATCTGTAGATCTCAGCTTTATAATGAACTGATGAAGAAAATGTAGGATTAGAAGCCAAATCTAGGATAGGACCTAACTAAAAATTCCCATGTTGGCCAAAGTCATGTTGGCCAAAGAGATATACCTCTCAAGCCAGGCTTCTTTTAGTACAGAATCACCCACAGAGCCACAGAAACATGCAGTAATTGATGGAAGAGTCTCACAGGCCTTGTGTTACCTAATGCAAATTTTTCTTTTCCTGCTTATTTTTTCAATAGCATGCCTTAAAATTCTCTAAAACAAGAGCTGGCAAACTATGGCTCACGGGGCGGCCTGTCAGCTGTGTTTATAAATGAAGTCTTGCTGGTGCACAGCCATCCCTGCTGTTCATGCACGGCCTGTTGCTCTTGAGCCAGGGCACTGAGGAACAGCAGCAGGGACTGTATGGCCCACAAAGCCTGACACCCACTCTCTGGCCCTTTCCTGGAAAAACAGGTGGACATGGCCTCTGAATCAGGAAACTCCAGCTTCTGGGGACACCCTGGCCAGGAAGGGAGGCAAGAATGTTTCAGAGAAACCCCAGCCCCAGTGATGCAGGCTTTGCTAATACCACCATCCTTGGTGTGTAGTTAGTATTTCAAGATTGTAAATGTCTGAAAAGTATCAGTAAAGAGATTATGAAAGAACTGATACTATGGATGATTATACATAAATAAATTATAGTTATTTATTACATTCAGCCCTCTGAGCAAATTCCCTAGAAGAGCAAATTCCCTAGAAAACCAGAATCTAGATCCTGAACAAATGCCAGGCTCCAGGCTAATTATGCATCAAGCACATGGAGGCACGTCTACCTGCTTAGCAGGATTGATGCAGGAAACCTGATGAGAATTTCCTTGCTGATACATACAGCAGCATTCATGCTGATAAACTCTATGATACTCTGGAAATGCAATTACTTCTATGAATATCTGGCTAATGACAATATACCCCCAACACGTGCAGATGAAACCTCTATGAGACAACATCTCAAATGCATCAGTCACAAAAGATGACACACACATTACCTATACATCTGTAGCTCGTGAAAAAGTCTCTTTAATTTCCTGACTACACAAATTTTGATGCTGAATGTACAACAATGTTATCTATTCTGCTTTGTTCTTATTTCTTAATCTAGAAATGTATTAATAGTTTCTCTTTACCTTCTCTATTTCCATGTAGCTAATTCCTATAATATTTTACTCTAGTGCCTTTTTATAAATATGCTTCTTGAAGTTTCAAGTGTTGCTTTAATTCTTCTGGTTACTCTAAATTATGCTCCTTGACTTTTGATCAAGTATTTCAGAGGTGCTAATCCTCTGCCAATTGTCTCAGGAACACAGCATGCACAAAGGTTCTGTAAACACTTTCTGGTTTTCTCTCTTGACAATGTGGAGGCCCTATTCTGTCTAGGTTGCAGAGGCCATTGCATGGTGCATCCATCTTCCTGAGTCACAAACGTGTACACCTCAGGCATTAGCATCTTGTGACAGGGATGCCTCGAGCCCTCATTGTCAGTGCTCAAGTGTGAATACCATCTAGCAGAGCCACAAGAAGAAAGACTCCCTGGATGAGGACCACGTCATCCACTAAGCCAGTCTGACAGGCGGTGAGTGGTGCCACTGTGCCATCAGGATGGACATACAAGGATGCAGGATTTCCTTCTAAACAACAGTGCAGAAGTACCACTCGCTCGTCTGTCACTTGGTGGTCTCTAACCACTCATTTTCCCTCTGCCCACTGCCAGAGACATTTCCACAGACCCTGTCCAAGTGCCTCACCTCGAGGGTGCATTCCTCTTTGCACCCAAGGTGCCAAATGGTGCTTTATTTGACCCTACATTCCTTAAAACACACACATACACATTTCTTATTTTGTAGGCTTTTGATGGCCTCAACAAAAGGTCAAATACTGTCAATTCTGAATTTTGACTTCTTTGGCTTTTGTCACAGGGATAAAAAAATCTTAATTTTCCTCTTCTTATTATTTTGCCACTGCTTTTTTTCAACAAAATTTGTTTTGCATTTATAGAAAATTCCTAGATATTCTAGGAACTTATCTTTGTGCCAAATTAGAAATTAGTGAAATGTCACATACACAGAAGCTCTCTTTTAGTTACACTGAGACTTAACACACATGAGTAATGCAACCTTTTATAGTCTGGGTAGGTTTAATTATCTGTGCGATAATTACCTCCAATATTCCATGTGTAACTTCATAAAGTGAGAAACAAATGCAGGGAGTAATATGTCCAAAATTATGTATTTCTCTTGGTAAGATTGCTGATATTTCCTTAAAAGTGAACTGAATCAGGAAACACACATTCCCAAGGTCAGAGTGAGGGGCAGAGGTAGAAGGAGCTTCATGCCCCACCTGCGCATGTGGCTGCTGGATAAAGCACGCTGACAGTGTCAAGGGACTGTCTCAGGTTCCTAAACACTCGGGAAAAACTTAGTGTTCAAAAATATCTAATGGTCACAAGTTTCTCTGATTTTAAATAGAGTTTCTCAGTACATAGTAACCAACATATGCTACCAAAAGTGTTTTAAAGTCAAATTTAATAATGCCACTTTGCAGGTAAGCATTACTTTAAAAACTGTGAAGAATTTTCCTATTTTCCCCTTTTTATTCACAATGGAAAGGTGGCAAAAGGACAGATCATTCCTCTTCTTTCCACTAACAAACTAGAGCAGGCCAACAGTGACTGCTGAGGAAGCCAGCCCTCCCTGTGTCCCGCTGGGAGACAATCGGCCTCACTGCTGATTCTGGAAAGGCTGCGGCTTTTAACCTCAGCTACATGCTGAGCAAGCGCCACTGGGGCCAAGTCCTAGAAGTCAGTGTAGAACTCCTCTGACTCTGTCATGGAGACAGTAATCTAGAAAAAAAAATACTGTGTGAATCTGAGAAGGTGGCAGAATATCGAATTCATTCATTTCACTAGCCTATTTTCTAAATGGGGATCTTTTGGATATGAGGCTAGATGCACCTGCCCTGTGCTCAGTGCTCAACCACCGCACTGGTGTCCCTGGACGTGGCTGACCCTGCTCTACATCATTTGAATGGAGAACATACTGAACCATCTTGGCACCAAGTTCAAAGCAAGTGATTTATTTTTATGAATACTAATATTATTTCAGTATTTAAAAATCTCAAGCCACAGCTGGAAATGGTCGAGAACCGATCTGGAGCTCATACACCAGACGAATGTGGCACAGTGAGTGTCAGGTGAGGGTAGAGGCAGCGGCACATGACCCTCAGGTACTCCAGGTCCACGGAGCCCCACGGCTCATTCAATACACTCTTTTCCTCTAACAACTCTTACTTAATTTCCTTTTTTACACAGTTTTCAAACACCTTGCCAATGCTTCCTAACTTTGTGCTTTTTTAAATACAAAGGATCCCACTTCTTGTAACCTAACATACATTCTGGGAACCACCCCAGAAATCTGAATGCCTATAGCAGAAAAATGCTATAGTGATGAAAGCTGCAGTGGTGAAAGCCTCCCCTTTCCAAAGTAAGGGCAAACTCACTCTCAAGTGCCCCGTCATGCTTATTAGCATGATTAAAATGTTACTTAGGAGTACATTATAGCATGAGGAGAAGAAACTGTGTAACCAGATATGACTGCATGTTTCCCTAATGAACAAGAATGCACTCCTCTACGAGCAGAAAACTCCTAAATTATAGTTGTAGAAGATGTCTAGGATATAAAAAATAGAAAAAACCAAGGGTTTCACAGAACAGTAAAGCCAACGCAGTAAAGCAGCCCAGGAGCAGAAACAGGGCCTGACCTGTCCCTCGAGTGAGCTCTGAGGCCACGATGCACAGACAGGGAAAATGCAAACTAAACAGGGTAGGGACACCCAACAGCCACTCCAATGCACGGATGGGGAGAACAGCGCAGCCAGCTGCCGCGGGGCACTCACCTATGTGCGTCTGAGCCAGGACGTCGGCCAGCCTGTGGGCGGCGCCACTCCCCCCACTCTGGGTGGAAGACGACGAGGTGGTGGAGGTTGTGGAGCCGTGGATGGCCTGGCTGATCCAGTGCTCCATGTTGATGCTGCCCTGGCTGGACGTGGGGGTGCCCTGCGAGTCGCCCTGCACCGAGCCTTCGTCTTCTGAGCCAGAGGAGGTATCTGTGGGACAGAGGCAATTAGCTGCGACTGGGGCAAGCAGCACTCCCAGGCCCAGGCCCTCTCCAAACACAGACCCACCTCACACACTAATTGGTAAATGACCTTTGAACACTCTTGAAAAGTCACAAGCTTTTCAGATGACAAATTATTTTTCAGTATCGTGAGGTCTTCATCCAAAGCACCTTACCTTACATATATATGCTGGAGTCTTCCTGACATTCCAAACTCAGACAAAGACATCCTCACCTGTCCTCCACTCAAGACGCTGGGGAATAACCAGATGTTGTTCTGTGCACTCAGACACCAAGCAAGAAGGCCACGGTGGCGTTTTCCAAGACACTAAACTTTAAAGTGTTCAAAGTGTGATGCTCTGTAGCCCTTCTTTATTCAAAGTATTTCTCTGAGCCATGTGCTATTTTAAGTTGTGTGTGAGCGTGGCAGGTTGTGAATAAAAAAATTTATAATGATAGTGTTGGCATTTATGATTGTACAAAACTATCTCAAGACTAAATGACAGTTTATAAGATGTATTATACAGTATACCTGAAAATGCTAACCAAACAATTAAATGCACCAAAAATGACATTTCCAATAATGTTCTTTTATATTTTGCAAAGACACTTGTACAGGATTTGTTCTTCTGAAAGTTCTGTCTCTCATCATGAAAGACACAGTAACACCCCAGAGGATAGAGTCAACATAAAGAAAAGCACACACACAAATAAATCACACGGCACTTTGTACTTCAGACTCAGTATTTCCCATAAAAAGTGGCTCAGAAAACTGTCCAACTCCCTGAATATTGTCTAGTTGCAAAGATTTGGTTAAAATATATTTGAAGTGGGTTTGTTATCCATGTAAGTCCATTCTGTTTGTTATACACATACAAAATTAAAATTTTCACATTCATATTTTGGCAAATTATAACCACAAACTAAACAAATAGGATTAAGTATACTAATTATGGTTGTGTCTGACTCTTTGCAATCCCATGGACTGTAGCCCACCAGGATCCTTTGTTCATGAATTCTCCAGGCAAGAATGAATACCGCAGTGAGTTGCCATTCCCTTCTCCAGAAGATCTTCCCGACTCAGGGACTGAACCCGGGTCTCCTGCATTGTAGGCAGATTCTTAGCCATCTGAGCCATCAGTGAATCCCATGCTGATTTAAAAACAGTTCAAATTACATGTTATGGCTCAGAATTAAGAAATGAAGGAATGTAAGGAAATCAGCAAAAAGGACTCCCTTTCCTATTAGAAAATTCTATTCTTAAGAACATTTCTTGTATTATCTTTTAAGAAAACACAAAACAACTAAGTTTTATATTTAAATTTTGTCTTACAAAGTTCAGAACTTTCACTTTTGAAAGCATGAGAAGTTGAAGAGTGGTCTGAATTAGTACCAGACATACCTGATCACACCCCTAAGTTGAAGTATGTGCTTCTGTTACCCTCACTGCTTGCAAACACTCAGGACTAAACTTTACAAGACTCCAAAAAGTGCTTTATATATTCAACTATTCTTATTCCACCTTAAATTTCTCTTGTGAACAAAGGGGTGTGCCAGGTAACTTAGGTCTGCAGAAAAGACAGAGTGGCAACCACGCCATGAATAATGCTGGAACAAGAAACGCATACACACACACATACAAAATCAAGTAAATTAGGCTTGTGCTTCTAACAGATACCTGGACATTTAATTTTGTGCTTCACTTCAGTTTTGAAGATAATAACATGTACGTGCCTATGTGAGTGCTAAGTCGCTTCAACCGTGACCGACTCTTTGCAACCCTATGGACTGTAGCTCTCCAGGCTCCTCTGTTCATGGGATTCGCCACAAGAACACTGGAGTAGGTTGCCATGCCCTCCTCCAGGGGATCTTCCCAACACAGGGATTGAACCCATGTCTCTTGTGTCTCCTGCACTGGCAGGCAGGTTCTTTACCACTAGCACCACATGATACAGATTATAATTATTTGTACAGAGTTAAGTAGAGAAATAAGGTAGTTACATAAAATTCAAGATTAAACAAAAGCAGAAATATAAATGGGATATTACCTTCAACCATGTACATCAGGGGTGGACAGACCTGTGGACCAAACTCTCTGCCTATTTTCATGACAAAGTTTTATTGGCACAGAGCTACATCTCTCACTGATATGCTGCCCTTGGCAGCTTTAGTAACTCGATGGCAAAGCAAGCAACCTGGATACCCAAAACTACTATCTGCACTTTACAGCAAAAACTGATGTCACCAGATTTAAGTAACTGCCTGAAAGTGAAAGTCGCTCAGTCGTGTCTGACTCTGTGACCCCATGGACTAGACAATCCATGGAATTCTCCAGGCCAGAATACTGGAGTGGGTAGCCTTTTCCTTCTTCAGGGGATCCTCCCAACCCAGGGCTCGAACCAGCGTCTCCTGCATTGCATGCAGATTCTTTACTAACTGAGCTACCAGGGAAGTAACTGCCTAAATTTTTCAATTCATTCAATTTCTTAACAGAACATTACAACCTACTGATAGCTTGAAGACTTGAGAATATGCATACACCAGTCTAAGCAGAGAAGAAATCCAACGTCTCTTGCTGTGTGAAGAATTAAATTTTATACGACTTTAACAAAAGTCTGTATCATATTTATGAGTCTAAAAATCTTAAAATGCATATTTATATAGACATTACAATGCATACATAATCATGCCAATTTTCCTTCCAAGTTTAATTTAGAGCATATACACTGTTTCTGGACTTCTGGTTCTCAAAAACCTGAATTATAGCACCATGATTTTGAAAGCTAAAGAGACTGCAGTTGCTGGCATTAACCTAATTCTAAGGCATGCTCATCCCTCTCTGAAGCCAACAGGGCCTGCTGCTCACCTGGGGGTGTGTAGGCGTCCATCGAGGTCTGCACAACCAAGGACCTGCGTTTGGAAGGCATAGGCACTGCCATCTTCCTTTCTTTGTGTTTAGCGAGCGCAGCCTGGACAGCTTCTGTATGGACGTCTGAAACAAAGCGGGAGCTCAATCACTCCATTGTTTGGTGAAGGCCCCAAGGCCCCAAGGCCCCAAGCTTCTCTGCCTTGTTTCTGTTCCTGTGACAGAGTCTATCTTCCTACAGACACTGTCACAAATGGAAGAGTAGGGAAGGAAGGAAAGTAAATATATGCCTGACAGTTTGAAAGCTCCAGGAAAAAGGCATTCAAATTCATTTGCAGACTTTTAACTATTCATTTTATTACCCTGGAATCTGTATAATCAGATACTAGATATAAATCTCTGTGGTGTTTTTTTTTTCTTTAGTCCTTGATCTTCAAATATTTCTTCATGGGTCACATTTTCCAGCTTCATAATTCATTTCCATGTCTGTTAAGGGAAGTAGGTACACCTTATAGGCTGTACAGTAATGATTTTAGCTAACAGTTTAAACATCAGTTATGGGACAGTCCTTATATTGGGTAATCTTTGCATATTAACCCATTACATTAACTCCACCCATCTTTTTTAAGGTAGTGGCCTCAGGACTGGGTGTGGAGAATCAGTTGGACAAGGTACTACCTGTCATGTAGGTCACTTTCTAAAGGGCCAAAGACAGACAAGAGACTATCATATGGGAGAGGAATGGAAATCAGATAAAAAGACTGAATGGCTACTTAATTGTGAAGCCAGGGAAGAGATCTCTTACTGGGAAATCTGAATAGTAAGATGAGAAACTCCGAGACAGGGAAAAATTAACTCAAAGGCCCTGCACTGTGCAGGAGGGTGGTGCCAGCAAGACACATACAGCACCAGCCAAGGGACCCACCAGGATGAGGGCTTGGCAGGAGCGGTTCTAAGTCTGACAGGGAAGCATGGGCTTGAGGAGTAAGAGAGGATGAGGGATCATCCTGGCTGCTGGGAAGGAGCCATCTAGAGAATGAGACAGGAGCCAGGAAAGCGGCCAGAAGGCAGCAGTCAGGGAGTATGACTACACTCACCAACTTCCACACGTTCTATGGAGGAGGCTCTTGTTATTCCCATTTCACAAACAAGAAAGCAAAGGTGTAAAGCCCTTCCAGTGTAACTTGTCAGTGGCAATGACTAGGTATGAACCAGGTGTGAGCACCTCCAGGGCTCACATCTTCACCACTAACCAACCACACTGTTCTGTAACTGCTCCTAAGAAACCCCACCGTGTTAACATTTGAGAATCAGGTCAAACACAGACCAGCCCTCAGGCCAGATGCAGCCTGCATTCTCCTGGTAATAATGTTTCAGTGGAAAAGCAAGGCATCATTTCTGTGTGTGTCATCTATGGCTGCTTCCATACTGTAAAGCAGGGCTGAGCAGTTGTGACAGAGACCATAATGGCCTAGAAAGCTAGAAATATTTGCTATCTGGCCCTTTACAGAAAATATTTGCCAATAATTGTTCTACACCACATCACATATCAAACACAATGACTTTATTATTTTTTGTTCAGACTGTGTGTGCACTGCTCTTCTCTCCTCATCTAAATTCAAAGTACTTTAAGACAAAAACCCAGTTTCTGGTCTCTCTTAAAACTCCTAGATTGAAAACTGGTGACTGAATGACTTGAATTTACATTACTGAACAAAACTAAAGAGCTCATTAATGAGAACACTGGTTCTCCACACATCAAACACTTTGCTTTATATATGTCTCCTTCTTAAGTTTTTGGATGTAATTTCAAATTTACAGAAAATAATCTGCAAGGATAGTACAGAGAACTCTGGTATAACTTTTACACAAACTCACCATTTATATTTGACCCCATTGCTTTCTTTACATGAGTTTTTTCCCTAATTATGTGAAAATAAACTGCAGCTACCATATTTTTCTATACCTAAATATTTCAACATATTTCCTATAAACAAAGATATTCTCTTACATAATGTGAATTCTCAAAATTGGGAAATGTAACAATGATAGCCTTTGTGTGTGTGCTAAGTTGCTTCAGTTGTGTCTGACTCTCTGCAACCCTATGGACTGCAGCCTGCCAGGCTCCTCTGTCCATGGGACACTCCAGGCAGGAATACTGGAGTGGGTTGATGTGCCCTCCTCCAAGGGCTCTTCAAGCAAACAAACCTATGTCTCTTACGCCTACCTGCATTGACAGATGGGTTCTTTACCACTAGTGCCACCCAGGAAATCCAATGATACACTACCATCATCTAATTCAAACTGCAAGTTCAAATGGTACCAATTGTCCCAGTAACTTCCTTTGCAGTTATTCTGTCTTTCTAGTCTGTGATTCAATCCAGGACCATGGGTGCACATATTTATTAGATTTTCTTTGCCCTTGTAGATTTGGACCAGTTTCCCAGCTTCTGCATTCCATGAAACTGGCCATTTTAAAGGATCAGTCAATTCAGTCACTCAGTTGTGTCCGACTCTTTGCAACACCATGGACTGCAGTATACCAGGCTTCCTTGTCCATCACCAACTCCCGGAGCTTGCTCAAACTCATGTCCATTGAGTCAGTGATGCCATCCAACCATCTCATCCTCTGTCGGCCCCTTCTCTTCCTGCCTTTAACCTTTCCCAGCATGGGAGTCTTTTCCACTGAGTCAGTTCTTCGCATTAGGTGGCCAAATATTGGAGTTTGAGCTTCAACATCAGTCCTTCCAATGAATATTCAGGACTGATTTCTTTTAGGACTTTAAAGGATACAGGCCAGTTATTTTGTAGATTGTCTTCAGCCTGGGTTTTCTGATATTTCCTCATGACTAGATGCAGACCATGCATTTTAGTGGGGACTTCACATAAGCCTGTCCTCTACTGATGGAGGTAACTTTGGTCCTTAGTTAAGGTGCTGCTATGAACACAGGGGTGCATGTAGCCTTTTAAATTATAGTTTAATGATCTTTACTTCTAATTTCAAATTCCAATTGTTTATTAGCTGGTATGTAAGTGGCTTTTTTTTATATTAACCTTATATTCTACAACCTTGCTATAATCACTTATGAGTTTTTGATTTTTTTCTTGATTCTTTAGGGCTTTCTACATAAACAATCACATCACTCCAAACATGTATACTTTTAATTTCCTTTACTTAACCTATTGCATTAGCTAAGACTTTCAGTATGATATTGAAAAGCAATGATCATGAGACATTTTTACCACGTTGTTGATCTTAGTGGGAAGTCTCACCACTAAATATTAACTGTATTTTTTTTCATATGCTTCATCAAATTGAGGATGGTCTCCCCTACTCCTAGATTGTCAAGAATTTTTGTCATAAAGGGGTACTGGATTTTGGGAAATGCTTTCTCTGCATCTATTGACAGGTCTTTTTTTTTCTTTAGCCTGTTGATACTATAGATTACATTAACTGATTTTCCATTGTTAACCCAGCTTTGTATACCTGGAATAAATCCCACTTGGTTGTGTTGTGTAATAGTTTCTGTTTTTGGATTTGATTGGCTAATATTTTGTTGAGGAATTTTGCACCTATGTTCATGAGAGATACTAGTCTGTAGATTTCCTTTCTTGTAATATCTTGGTTTAGTTTTTGTATTAGGTTAATGCTTGCCACATAGAATAAATTAGGAAGTAGCCCCTCTGCTTTTATCTGCACAAAGAGAATACAGGACACAGGTACAACTTCTTCCATAAATTTCTGATAGACTCAGCAGTGGACCTATCTGGGCCTGGTGCTTTGGAAGGCTATAATCGTTTCAGTGTTGTTAACAGACATAGGCCTATTTAGATGGCCTCTTTCTTCTTGGGTGAGTTTTGGCAGATTGTGTCTTTCAAGGAATGGGTCATTTTCATCTAGGTTTTTGTATTTGTATTCACAGAGTTGTTTGTAATATCCCCTTAATATTCTTTTATTGTCTATGGGATTAATAGTAATGTTAATTTCTTCATTTCTGATTTAGTAACTTGTGTGATTTCTATTTTTTTCTTAACCTGCCTAGAGTATCAGTTTTAATGCTCTTTTAAAAAAATAGGATTTAGGCTTGATTTTCTCTATTGCTTTGTTTTCAAATTCATTGTTTCTCCTTTTATTTATTTTCCTCTTTTAATTTACTTTCCCTACTTTTCCTGGCTTCTTAATGCATCTTGAAGCTTTTCAACTATACCATTCAATGCTGTACGTCTTCCTCTAAACAATGCTTTGATCCTCTGTATTTTCATTTTCTCTTCAATTCAAAATATTTTAAAACTTCTTAAGACTTCTTCTTTGACCCAAATGTTATTTAGCACTGTGCAGTTTAACCTCAAAATATGTGGGGATTTCCCAGTTATATTACTGATTTCCAGTTTAATTCCATTGTGGTCTGAGAGTATACTTTGATTTCTACCACTTTCAGTGTTATAAGGTGTTTTAAGGCCCAGAATATAGTCTATCTTGGGGTATCCAGCATGAAAACGTGTATTCTGTTACTATTAAATCCAGTTGACTGTTACTATTAAATCCAGTTGACTGATGCCCTTACTGACTTTCTGCCTGCTGGATCTGTCAGTTATCAATACAGAGATGTTAAAGTCTTTGTCCATTTATTCTTGTTTTACTGGTTCTTATCTCACATGTTTTTTCATATTTTGTTGTTGGGCATGTACACATTAAGGATTATGACCCCTTTACAATTATGCAATGCTCTTTTCTCTGATAATTTTCCTTGCTCTGAAGTCTGCTCTACGTGAAATTAATATAGTTACTCATGCTTCTGGATTAGTGTCTGCACTGTATCTTTCTACATCTGTGTCTTTCTATTTCAAGCGGATTTCTCAAATAGACAATATAAGTGGGTTCTGCTTCTTACCCACTCTTGACAGTCTCCACCTTCTATCTGGTGTACTTAGACCACTTACTAACAAAGTTATTATTGATATACTTGGATTACTATTTACCATGTTTGTTACTGTTTTCTGTTTGTTGCATTTGTTCTTTATTTGTCTTCCACTCTTTTCCTGCCTTTTCTAGCTTTAACTAAGTATTTTATAAGATCCCATTCTTCTTCTCTTCTGGCCTATCAACTATGCTTCATGTTTAAACTGCTTTCAGTGGTTGCCCTTGAGTTCATAATATATATTTCACAATTAATCTCAGTTCACTTTCAAATAACACTGTAACTCTAGGGTGGTATGAATACCTTACAACAGAGTATTTCTAGTTCCTCTCTCCTGTAACATTGTTTTCATTCATTCACTAATTAATATGCTGCTGCTGCTGCTGCTGCTAAGTCTCTTCAGTCATGTCCGAATTAATATGCTATCATCACCCAAATGTTTATCTGTAAGATCAATTGTGTGTGTTAGTCACTTCAGTTGTGTCTGACTCATTGCAATCCTATGGACCACAGACCACCAGGCTCCTCTGTCCATGGATTCTCCAGGCAAGAATACTGGAGAAGGTTGCCATGCCCTTCTCCAGGAGATCTTCCCGACCCAGGGATTGAACTCACATCTCTTAAGACTCCAGCACTGGCAGGAGGGTTCTTTACCATTAAGAATAAGAAAAACTAAGGATTTTATCTTCATCTATTCCTTCTCTAGCATTCTTCCTTTCTTTATGCAGACCTGAGTTTCTGACCTATCCCCCTTTAGTCTATCAATGAGTTAATTCTTCATTTCTGCTACAGTGTTTCTGAATTCTAGCAATGTGTCTAGTCTTTCAGAGTTTCCATTACCCACGCCCAATTCTGGGGTCAGCAGTTTGCCTGACGACCTCAGTTCTTTAATGCCTCAAAGAAGGGTTGCTGGCAGGTCAAGAAATGACAGTTAGAACTTGACATGGAACAACAGACTGGTTCCAAATCAGGAAAAATGTATTGTCACCCTGCTTATTTAACTTATATGCAGAGTACATCAGGACAAATGCCAGGCTGGATGAAACACAAGTTGGAATCAAGATTTCTGGGAGAAATATCAAGAACCTCAGATTCGCAGATGACATCACCCTTATGGCAGAAAGTGAAGAAGAACTAAAGAGTCTCTTGATGAAAGTGAAAGAGGACAGTGAAAAAGTTGGCTTAAACTCAACATTCAGAAAACTAAGATCATGGCATCCGGTCCCATCATTTCATGGCAAATAGATGGGGTAGCACTGGAAACAGTGAGACTTTATTTTCTTGGGCTCCAAAATCACTGCAGATGGTGACTGCAGCCATGAAATTAAAAGATGCTTGTTCCTTGAAGGAAAGCTATGACCAATCTAGACAGCATATTAAAAAGCAGAGACACTACTTTACCAACAAAGGTCCGTCTATTCAAAGCTATGGCTTTCCCAGTAGTCATGTATGGATGTGAGAGTTGGACTAGAAAGAGCAGAAGAATTGATGCTTTTGAACTGTGATGTTGGAGAAGACTCTTGAGAGTCCCTTGGAATGCAAGGAGATCCAACCAGTTAACCCTAAAGGAAATCAGTCCTGAATATTTGCTGGAAGGACTGATGCTGAAGTTGAAACTCAAATACTTTGGCCACCTGATGTGAAGAACAGACTCATGGGAAAAGACCCTGATGTTGGGAAAGACTGAAGGCAGGAGAAGAAGGGGATGACGAGGATGAGATGGTTGGATGGTATCACTGACAGATGGACATGAGTTTGAGCAAGCTCTGGGAGTTGGTGATGGATAGGCAGGCCTGGTGTGCTGCAGTCCACAGGGTCTCAAAGAGTCAGACACGACTGAGGGACTGCACTGAACTGAAGCCTTTTCTTGTGTAAGGATGTGTATGAGGATTTCTGTGCTTCCACCACACACCCAAGTGGAAACCAAATCTACATCCTCTATTCCAATTTTTTTTTCATTATTTTCTCATTTCTTCTTTTTGTAAACTCATTCAGTTTCTCTTTTCTGGCTTCTTAAGTTAAATCCTCACTTAATTTCCAGGATCTCTTCCTACCCAATATAAGTATTTTTTGGTAACTATTGTATCAATGTCTAAGTACTGTTTTGGTGTATTCCATAAATTGATTAATCACTTTTTTTTTTTTTACCTGAAATACAAATCCTCTTAGCACATCCCTGCTTCAACCAGAAACCTACCTCAACCCAACTACCTATACATATTTCTGAAATCCAACTCTGTGTTTTTTTTCTGTTAAATGACTAGGCATTAATATCAAGCTTTATTAGTTTTCGACAAGCAGACCTTTAAAAACTGTCTTCAGCTACATCGTCTGCCTTCTCCTCCATATTTACACAACCTTCGGCACAACCTAGCACAGCACTATGAAAGACAACTTTCTGTTGTGGTGGTGATTTTCCATATCTGCACTGCCCAGTATAGTAGTCACTTATCTTAAAATGTGGCTAGTAAAAAAAGCACAGAAACAGAATTTCAAATCTTATTTAATTTCATTAATTTAAATATAAAATTTCTCTTGTGCATACTGACCATCATGCTGGATGATTCAGCTTTACAGAGACAGCTTGTAACGCTGTCTAGGAATGCTAAGTGGAGTATGCAGTCTGATTTAAGCCTTTTAAGAAAGAAAATGTTATTTTTTGATTTATACCCCAAAATTGATTAAAAACTTTAAAGTTTTACTTATAGGATTAAAGCTTTGATATTTACTGAATTACAAAGGAAACTGAAAAACTTTTAAAAATACATGACTTCATAATCACGGATTCTACTGGCTTATAAGAATAACATCATCATGTCAGGCAGCCTCTGGAAAAACCCACTGTACATTCACAAAAGACTAAAAGAGGCCAGTAATGTGTTAGCATTATCCTGGAAATGGCTTGTCCTCACAGACCTTCCTGAAAGGGTCCTGAATCACCCCCATAGCTCCCTGGCCTCTGAGCTCTTCCTCCTGGAGGAAGACAGCACTCCATGACATTCGAGCTGGAATGAACACAAAAGGTAGATGTTTTCTAGGTACCTGGTAAATGCCTATTTATTCATTCACTTTCCAAATCAAATTTTAGTTCCCAAAGGAAATTATTTAAAAAGAGAGGTACACATTACTCTATAAAGAATTCCAGTAGGAGTTCATTACCATGTAAGGCAATGGGTTTAGAAATGAAAATATATAGCCAAGAGATATTAAGTCTGTGGCTATATGGTTGACCACACTGACTGTTAATTAGGTCAACTGTCTAAAGGATAACAGAATTACCTCTTGGCTGATAAATTTGGTCATTGAAACAACTAAAGTAACTCTACTGCTAGTGGTCAAAGAATTTCAGAAAGCAAAATATTCTGAGAGTCACAAAACCTTTTCTCTTAAATGTCCTTTATCTTCTGTGCTGGTACAGGAGAAAATAAAATCCTGAAACATGTACACTCAAAACAGATTAAAACAAGCTTCTAAGATTTTATACCACTTTAAAAAAACAATATATGAGCATAAACTCTAAAAGAAAGTAACTTAGCATTGAAATGCCTAAATTAAGAAAACTGATTAGAGTATTTTAAAACCAGGAAACAGCAGATAATGACATAGCAAAGGAGACTATCAAATGAGCCCAGGGATGCCCCAAAGGCCCTCCTTAGCTTTCCTCTAGGGTGGATGTCATCCCATATGATGGTGGCACTGAGTCAGTTAAAGAAAATGAGAACCCAGCTGAGCTTTCAAAACCACATGGAAAGATCCTCTGGATATGTCTGCTCCTTAAAACTAAGCAGTCATTATTTACTCAAAATTAAGAGTGTAAATTAAAAACAAAATTTTTTAACTATATATGGAATAATATTTTTCACATCTTACATGATAATTGAAGGAATACCTGGACTATTTTTCATGTATTCTCTACACAGTAAGTAAATAGCTGGAGCAAATTCCACCACCTTTAACCTACAAATGGGAAACTGAATTCTGGAATGGCAGACCCAGAGAGGATCATCTATACAGCTATACAACCTAGACATCTCAGGGTCACCAAAACCCCCTGTTTCACATACCCCTACCTTAACTCACCACATCTCATGTCTCACTGGCACTGATTCATATCCTGTACAAATACCTCAGGTGTCCAGGGGCTTCCAGATCCTCTCTTCTAACTCATACTCCACAGTGCTACCAAAGTCATCTGCAAACCCCAACCTGCTCCAATTGTGACTCACTTAAAACCTTTGAATGGAACCCTATCATCTTCAGGATAAAGTCCAAGTGCCAAAAGATATGGATGAGAGTGAGCACTTGTCTACTGTCTGTCTATGCACATGCCTACACATATATCTGTGTATGTGTACATGTGGGTCTCTACCTGCATGTCTCCCATATATGTGACTATGTACATGTATCTACATGTGTGTGCATGATATATAAAATGCACAACACAATCATGACAAGGGAGTAAATCTTAGCATTCCACAGCAAGTTGACAACACATATGTATGTGCTACCCTTCTAATTAATCTGAAAGGGGCCTCTGAGATGCCTGAATAACGTAAGACAAGCTCTTGGTATGTGTGAGGATAAAACTACCTGTGAAAACACAGAATGTAAACTTGGTTACAAACCCGTCTTCATTCCACCCCCACACACTGTCCCAGGCATCAGGCCTGAGACAGCCAAGAAGGCAGAAGGCGCAGCACTGAAGCTGCACTGGCCTTCTTCCTAGTTTCTCCAGTCCATTCTTCTTGCTTCTGCACATAAAGATTCCTGACGCCATAAAGTCTGTCTTATGCCATCTTCCCATCTAGAAAGGAGAGCTGGGCCAGGAAGTCAAGCACGCAGCTCCTGAGCTTGGTGGGAAGGGTGGCGGCTTATCCTTCAAGTCCTCAGTAAGGGAAAGACTCACAACACTGAGAGGGTCACAGGGTTGATCCACCTGCCTCCATGTGAAGTGTCTGAGCTACTTCACTTTTTGCAGTCTCAGCTTCCTCTTCTGCAGCATGAAATAGCCATATGTATGTCACCATTCTGTTATAAAAACCAACTGAGGTAACACCATTGCAAGTACTTGAAAATATAAAGTGATATATAAATATTATAGTTTGGATTGTCATCATCAGCAATCCACATGTATCCTGAACTGGTGTCCCAGCAACAACACTTACTGATAATTTTCTTTAAAAAAAATTATAGTTAGGGAATCAGTAGGAAACAACTGGAATCCAGATGGTGGAGGAAAAAATACTCAAAAAGTTAAACATTAATCACAATACAACTTCCCTGATGCTAAATTAATGGAAGAAATTTAAGTCTGTCAAGCCCAGATGACTGCTATAAAGCAGAATTATGAAGACAGCATTCTTATACGCAGTGTCATAAAACGCAAAGGAAATAAACAACATACAAATTATTAAGAATTTTATTTCTTTTTTGAAAACTCTACTTGAAAAAACACTGAGGTTAAAAGAGAAGGAAAAAATACTAGCAACCAAGATAGGAAAAGTAAAACCAAGATTTTTGAAACCAGTGTTAAATTTTCTAACACCTAAAAAATGAGCAAAATTTGGCTTACAAAAGGTTACTACATTTTAAATTATTGTAACATTCTAAATAATGGAGACTATCTTAAAAATATAAAAAGAGTTACTTTTTACTGAATTTTGTTGTGTGCCCTGGAGGGTGTATCTATGGCTGAGGTAAGAGGTCATCTGCATATCACAACCAACCACAAACACCCGAATACACTGCTGTGCATTCACACAGCTTCTGCAGACGTGTCCACTCATGCGTTTCACCACCACCCACATTACATCTGGCAACATGTAGTAACTGTAATACATTGAGCTTACCCGACCGATAGCGCTCATCTCGTGACCCTGAGGACCTTCGGCGGTGATAGCGAGAGGCAGAGGAAGGAGTAACCGGAGCCCGGCGCTCTGGAGGCAAAGCTTGATCCACCCCTGGGTTAAGGAAAACAGCAAAGTAAGGTGAGGTTGACTGGCAGTTGGAGTTAACTAACTTTGCCAAGCAAATTATCTGGTAGAATGAAGCCCTGACTCTCTGTTTTCCCACAGCCAAGCTAAAGCACACAGGGCAGTGGGCATGGAAGGCTGGGACAGCCCAGATGAGGAACAGGAAAGGAAGCACCAGTCCAGGCTCCTTCCTGTCACAAATGCCTGTTATGCACACATGAAGTGATGCAGAGTAAGCCACAGCAACAATTTTTAAAATTATAATTATCATTAAACTAAAAGTAACTGTAAATAAGTCTTGCAGAGTCTTTTTATAATCCAGGTTGCCAGGACTGAACATAAACTTTCATCTTTCTTCATTCAAAATTTCAAACTCTTGCTACCTTACTCCACCTGATGTTAAACAACTGAACAAGCCACATTTCAATATAGCTTTGAAGAATTACCAAAACTGTTAAAATCATCAGATAAAAATGATTCAGTATCTGGCCAAAAGCTGACCTAACTCTAGCCAACATGTCAGCTATTCAGAAACAGAGCCAGAGGCACAATCCAGAGAAAATTACTAGGTAACTACGGGAGAGATTTAATTACCACAGTTCAGAATAAGGAAATGCTGAGCATTAAAGATTAACTGCTGTTTCTTCAGAAAAAGGCCAGTAATACTTGACAGAAAGTGAATCAGAAAAAGCAATCTTAACCCCAAATTGTCTAGTCCCTGGCTTACCATGAGGGCTCCACAAGAGCTAGCTACTTATCCTTGAGGTTTAATACTCCTCTTACGCTGGTGATTTCTGCACCCCATTTCTTCACAGAATGTCCGTGGACTCCACATATTACATTTGCTATGTTAGAACGGCACGAAAGTACACTGTGCACTGGAGCTCTGTGCTGGGCTCCATGAGCCTTCATCTAGCAAGTGTGTTAACATCACTGTCATTAATTAGCAGTTCTTGTCACTGAACCATTCAGAGCTCCAAGTTTTTCTCAAGTTATTACTACAAATGATCTTTGAAAAAATTACTTTGTGAAAGAATTACTTTATACTTCTAATCAAACAGATGCACATAATTTATGAAATCAAAGAGTACTATTAAGTCTCATAGAAAAATAGTAATTACCTGGCACTTACATTATTGAACCTTAGAATTCTAAGCAACATTATTCATATATTAAACATTTTAAAAATTTATTTGTATAAGTGTATTTATTTGAAAATTATATATAATCATTGTCTTTCATGCCAATTACTGTCGAGAAGTTAAATTATTTCATCTTTAAGTGGAGGATAATTGCTTTACAATGTTGTGTTGGTTTCTGTCATACATTAACATGAATCAGCCATAGGTAAACATATGTCCCATCTCTCTTGAACCTCCCTCCCATCTCTCACCCCATCCCACCAGCCCTCTAGACTGGCATAGAGCACCGGGTTGGGCTCCCTGCATCATCCAGCAAACTCCCCCTGGCTGTCTATTTCACATACGGTAGTGTGTATATGTCAGTGCTCCTCTCTCGATCCGTCCCACCTCCTCCTTCCCACTCTGTGTCAAGTCTGTTCTCTGTGTCTGCGTCTCTATTACTGCCCTGCAAGTAGGGTTAGGGTTAGGGATAATCACTGCCTTTCATGTTAATCACTGTCAAGAAGTTAAATTATTAAATGCGAATCTGATGCTATAATCTTTATGTAAATCTGTTTATTTTTTTCTTCTCTCCTCTGTCACCATTTACACCTTTTTTTACATTAGGAGCTGCAAGCAAGCATTACATTCTGCAGCATAACCAGATCTATTTCCAGCAGGTCTTTTACCCAGGCTATTCCATTTGCCCAAAGAAGAAAGGTCCAGTCTCTTGCCTGTGACTAAGCATGGTGCTCATCACCAGGGTGGAGCTGTTCTCCCTCTCCAGCACTGTGCTCTGATTTAGGGCCCCTGGAGCGGTACTACCCAGTGTCCCTGACTCTGGAGGCTCTTAGTTCCCTTTCTCCAGACAGCAAACTTCTCTGCAGGAATGCAGAAGGAGTGATCACCTGCTGCCTGGAAGCCATGCCTACCCACAACGCCCACCACCATGGTTTCATCAGTCCATTCATCTGCTGCCTTCCTCGCTGTGGCCAAGTAAGGTGCCTCTAATCATCAACCTTATAGAGCCTAAAAACACATCATTATTTCTCCAATCTCCTGTCCTAGAGATTCATACTTTATCCACTTACTGATATCACAGGGCAGCTCTGGGAAGAGGCAGAGCTAACAGACACTGCCAAGCTGCCACGATTAAACAGTGCCTCACACACACACACACACACACACACACACACACACACACATTTAGCTTCCAATCTCAGTACTGTTATCCATCAACTCCTTTCAAATATGCTTCCTGGAATTAGTTTCAACCTTGACCCTTCCAGGTCCATAGGTGGCCATATCCTTCCTCTGGGAAGTGCAGTCACAGCACCTGCAGACCAGCTATCAGTTCAGTCACTCAGTCATGTTCAACTCTTTGCAACCCTATGGACTGCAGCACACCAGGCTTCCTTGTCCATTACCAACTCCCAGAGCTTGCCCAAACTCGTATCCATTAAGTCCATGATGCTATCCAACCATCTCATCCTCTGTCGTCCCCTTCTTCTCCTGCCTTCAATCTTTCCCAGCATCAGGATCTTTTCTAATGAGTCAGTTCTTCACATTAGGTGTCCTAAGGATTGGAACTTCAGCTTCAGCATCAGTCCTTCCAATGAATATTCAGGACTGATTTCCTTTAGGATTGACTGGTGGATCTCCTTGCAGTCCAAGGGACTCTCAAGAGTTTTCTCCAACACCACAGTTCAAAAGCATCAATTCTTCGGCGATCAGCTTTCTTTCTGGTCCAACTCTCACAGCCATACATGAACTTCTGGAAAAACCGTAGCTTTGATTAGATGGACCTTTGTTGGTAAAGTAATGCCTCTGCTTTTTAATATGCTGTCTAGATTGGTCATAGCTTTTCTTTCAAGGAGCAAGCATCTTTTAATTTCATGGCTGCAGTCACCATCTGCAGTGATTTTGGAGCCCAAGAAAATAAGGTCTCTCACTGCTTCCAGTGCTTCCCCATCTATTTGCCATGAAATGATGGAACCAGATGCCATGATCTTAGTTTTCTGAATGTTGAGTTTTAAGCCAACTTTTCACTGTCCTCTTTCACTTTCATCAAGAGGCTTTTTAGTTCCTCTTCACTTTCTGCCATAAGGGTGCTGTCATCTGCATATCTGAGGTTATTGATATTTCTCCCAGCAATCTTGATTCCAGTTTGTACTTTATCCAGCCCGACATTTCACATGGTGTACTCTGCATATAAGTTAAATAATCAGGGTGACAATATACAGCCCTGACATACTCCTTTCCCAATTTGGAACCAGTCTGTTATTCCAAGTCCAGTTCTAACTGTTGCCTCTTGACCTACATACAGATTTCTCAGAAGGCAGGTAAGGTGGACTGGTATTCCCATCTGCTGAAGAATTTTCCACAGTTTGCTGTGATCCACACAGTCAAAAGCTTTATCGTAGTCAATGAAGCAGAAACAGATGTTTTTCTGAAATTCTCTTGCTTTTTCTATGATCCAATGGATGTTGGCAATTTGATTTCTGGTTCCTCTGCCTTTTCTAAATCAGCTCAACTATACGACATGTAACTTAGTGCTCACCTGCTATGGACCCCACACTTCTGTCTTCAGAAAGCTAAGTCTGCATACAGCAGTGTGAATATTTACTCTCAAAGGCAGAAAAATAAGAGTTTACAACCCAGGGTTTTAAAAGTTTCAAAAAGAAAATGAATAAATTAGACAAAATAAGAATAGCTTCAATAAGTCACCAGCCTCAGGACATTAACAGAGATTAAAATAAAAGTGTGCATACTTCAAATATTGGATTTTACCTGACCTCACTGTGAATGAAATTTGAGGTAGCTTAAACATACTTTAGTCAAATAAGCAACTCCAAATTAGAATGACCCGGTACACAGGAGAACCTGGGGCAATAACCAAGGGGTCCTGCCTGCGACCCATGGTAAGAGGAGCTGACCACGTGCTGCTGGTGGGATGGGCTGCCTCCCAGCAAGAGTAATCACAAATAATCTGTAAAACACATAGTCACAGCCCAGTATTCAGCACTTCTCGGGTCTCACACTCAGGCATCCCTGAAACCTCGCTCTCGGGACAGCCCAAGATGGCCAGTGTGTCCTCAATAGAAGGGAGGGTAACCCAAGGAAGGTGGGATAACTGTCCAGAAACACGCAACGCAAGGTGGATTAAAAAAAAAAATTCTTCTCAGGTAAAAACATGACAGAGACCAAGACTGGATCTCTTCTTCCACAAATACTGATCAAGCACCCCCGCTTCAGGTCCCACATGAACTGCGGACAATGCCATGCTCTGAAGGTGGTGCCCCAACCTGCTGCCAGCAGTTTGTGACCCTGGGCCTCAGTTTCCCATCTTTAGGCAGCACTGACAGGTACAGCCAATGCTTTACAGCACTGGTATAAGCACTGTATATTTACTAAATTATTAACATAGTTGTATGAGACAGGCGTCTGCCATTTCACTGGGAGCAACTGAAGGCCCAGAACTGTGTCTGTGCCACTCCAGCAGTGCCCATCCATGTGTGATGGGCACCCCTCCCTGGTGCACTCAAAGCCAGGCAGAGGCCAGGCCCCTGAAGCAGAGGCTCCCTGCTGTTCAGTGCTGCACTCCAGATGCAGTGGTCATTTGTCACACAGACCAAGTCCAGCTGGAACTCTGAATCTGGGAAGAGGTATTTTTGTGATCTCACCACAAAACTACTGTTCAACCAGTAGTCTTATAAAGAGAGTTGGGAACTGCCACAATTTCAGACTGTTACCCAGTAACAAACTTAGAGCAGCTAAAAGCTGCTGAGGTTGTGTGATGAAGGTGTGTGCATGGATCCTCACTTTAGGCATGTTAAGAGTCCAGAAAAGGCAACAACTGTCTGGCTGTCTGCCTGCAGCTGAGTGCTGCCCCTGGCTCACGGAAGGAACTCAGGAAGCACTGTCGAACCAGTAAGTAAAACATTTAAGCCTCATGCAGAGGGCTGCAACATGTCAATTCACACACAATTCAGTGAGTTTTTGTTCCATCTAGAATCACAATGGGACTCTAAATAAAACTCTTCATCAGAGGGGGGAGAGCAGAGATGCATGCGAGGAAAAGAGGCAACAAAAGGACAGCAGAGAGAGTAAACCACAGCTGTCCATGCCTCGGAGTGTGCACCCTCCTGAACTTCCGTTTATGCATGTGGCACATCCCCAGCCCATTCTCAGACCCCCAGCAGGGAGCCTGCACTTTATTCTCAAGGTTAAAAGTGCGCTGCCCTGACCCTTCACAGTCAGATGCCACCTGCTGCTCCAGGCACCCTCTCCACCCTCAGGGCCACTGCAGCCATGAACGTCAGTCTCTCTTCAATCCAACCTGGCTGCGCCTGGTTCATGCCTCTGCACCCTGTGGACCCCAGAGCCGAGGCCCAGGCTCCTTCCCTGACTGCCAGCCTCTCTCCACCTCATGCTCCTCATGAGCCACCTCCCACTCCTGCCTCCAAGTTCCTGTCACAGAGAAACAGTTGCTGTTCCCAAGTTCTTGACCGGCTTATCACCACTCACTCCTCCACATGCTTTTTCCTCCGCAGAGCTGAAAACTTTGTTTGAGCTCAAGGGTTAGAAAGCAGAGAAATAAGCTTTTTTAAAAAATTAGAATGTCAGTTACTTTCAACATACGTTTAAGAAAGGTTCCCTGAAACTAACTTAATAATGTAAAACAACTATACTTAATTTTAAAAGGCTCCTCAAAGAAAACCTTAACAGCACAGTTCTGGCACCTAACAATCCACCAATTCCAGATTGTTAAACAAATGCAGTCCTCTTATTAACACTATGGAAAACCAGACACTAGAAATCACAGTAATCCTAAGAACAACCTAAGAATAAGGCGTACAGGGGCTGGTCCATTCACCATGACACAACGGTGCACTACAGGCCAGAAAACCTGCAGTATAGACACCATATAGTTGCTCAGAATATTAAATGTTCTAGAAAAAGTCAGTATTTCTAAATTCAGATAGTAAGAGAAAAACACTAAAATAACACCTTGGTTTACAACAGTTTTTCA
Organism: Ovis canadensis; assembly: GCF_042477335.2. Classification (NCBI taxonomy): domain Eukaryota; kingdom Metazoa; phylum Chordata; class Mammalia; order Artiodactyla; family Bovidae; genus Ovis; species Ovis canadensis. The sequence goes on along the minus strand of NC_091257.1, from coordinate 61,637,820 downwards.
TGAAGGACATGTAAAACAAAACAAAGATCTTGCTCCAAATTCTGGTCTTATTTCAACTGCAGACAAATCACTGAACCTCTGAACCTCGGTTCCCACACGTGTTGGGGTGCAGACATGGACACGGTAATAAAGAGTGACTGTTACTCCCAGGACCCTCATAGTGACTCAAGGCTCTCCGCTCCCCACCTGCAGCGTTCATGGATCTCAGTGTCCTGCGACCTCACTGGGCACGCCAAGGGCTCTCACTTAAGTGAAAATATGCACTAGATAGTTGGTAAAATTGCCAAGGATCTTTCCATATTTGTACACTGGCAAGTTTTGAATCCTCCCATTCTCTTCTAGCACATAATTATACTTTGCTTCCCACAACAGAGTGAAGTGAAAGTTGCTCAGTTGTGTCTGACTCACGATCCCATGGACTGTACATACAGTCCATGGAATTCTCCAGGCCAGAATACTGGAGTAGATAGCCTTTCCCTTCTCCAGGGGATCTTCCCAACCCAGGGATTGAACCCAGGTCTCCCACATTGCAGGCGGATACTTTACCAGCTGAGCCACCAGCAAAGCCCAAGAATACTGGAATTTATTTCTAAAACAAGTGCAATCAAGGACTTTGCCAGAAAATAAACAGCACAACTATAGTACAGGCAAGAAATTTACTCCTTTCATTTCATACTGACTCAAGTCAGAACAGCACAAAACAGACAGAAGCTTCACCATCACCACAGAAACATCTCCCCAACCATCGGGCCTAATTTTTACATTGTTGTCACCATTGAGTCTACTTTACCCTCGACCAGCATAAAGCCCTGCCATAAATCAGTATAAATTTGCTAACCATTTTCCTACTCATGTTTAATTTGCACAGGGACTCATGCCTGAAAGGTGCTTCCCTGATAGCTCAGTTGGTAAAGAATCCACCTGCAACGCAGGAGACCCCAGTTCAATTCCTGGGTCAGGAAGATCCACTGGAGAAGGGATAGGCTACCCACTGCAGTATTCTTGGGCTTCTCTTGTGGCTCAGCTGGTAAAGAATTCTCTTGCAATGTGGGCAACCTGGGTTCGATCCCTGGGTTGGGAAGATCCCCTGGAGAAGGGAAAGGCTACCCACTCCAGTATTCTGGCCTGGAGAATTCCATGGACTGTATAGTACATGGGGTCACAGAGAGTTGGACACAACTAAGTGACTTTCACTTTCATGACTGGAAGAGTGTAGACGACCTGGACCCATAAGGGTTCATGAGAGCCCCTACTCACTGTGCTGAGCTTGTGTCTCATCCCCACATCCTAGCACTTGGCTTCACTCAGCAGTGAGGCAACTTTGGAGGCAACAAGAGTATGTCTTCAAGACCGTGGCTTCAAGTTTCATTTTCTTTATAGACTGTCCATAAAAAATCCATATGAGCCTGGTCCAGGGGATAACTCCACTCTCAACTGTCCCCTGCCCTCCCTTCCATGGAGGATCGGTTGTTCCTCAGTAACTACTGGTGTCTGGGGGAGGACCCTGACTGGTTCAAAGGCATCAAAAAGAACAAGAAAACCATCCATCCATCCGTCCAGTCAGCAGCTGTGTGTGATAAAATAAGAATATGCTTTAGACAACTTAGGGCACCAAGTTGTGTATCAAGATCATGACCACAGCTTACCTAGGATACAAGTCATTACCTCTAGTGATGAAAGTTCCTTTCCTGGAGCAACTCAGTCTGGAAAGAATTCATGCTAAGTCACACGCCATCCCGATTTAACTATTCATATTTCTCCTGTTATTTAACCTTGCACGCTACATCTCATCCATCATGAACAGGTGGCATGGCCCAGGAAGGCCCCCAGGATCAGCCCTGGGTCCCTACAAAGCAGGTCAGAGGGGCAGTTCACTGCTGTGCCCAGGGAGGTAAGGCTGCACTCGGGGGACAGGACTCTCCAGCAGGATAAAAACAGACCAATGGTGCACCAGGTACCAGAGCAGCGCAGCAGGTGTGAAAACAGATCTGACACCGGGGCAGTGCAGTTGTGAACACGAAGCAGCAGAACCAATCAGGCACACAGTGCCAGGAAGCTGCACTTCCTGTAGCATATGAAACACAATGGCCTGTCCTAACCCCAGGGAGCAGGGAAGGAGTCCTTGTTGAAGTGACACTTACACTGAGCTTTAAGAGGTGCGCAGGTACAGGCAGAGGACACAGCATGTGCTGACAGTGTGACATGGGATGCAGGCTGGGGAGCTGGAGGGAGGCCAGGCAGCTATGTGTGAAGCCCTTCTGGTGCAGACAAGTCTGCACTCCCAGTGGGGCCATCCTTCTCCAGTGGAGCAAGGACGGACGATAAACTCACCCTCACCCTAACCTAGAGAGGTTCCTCTCTGAGGAGGCTGTCCACGTGGACCCCAAGGCAGAATCTCAGAGACCAGGAGGGAAACAGACCTGCCCTCTGATCCCTGCAGCCAAACTCACCAAGGTTTTCACAACAATGCATTCACAGTAAGTCCCTCTAACAAAGCACAAGCTACCTGCTGCTGGAGGAAAGGCAAGCTGGGCCTGGAGAAGACTGGATTCACATTAAGTCATCCGCTGCTCAGAAACACTGGATGCCAATCATGGAGAAAGTAATACCCAGCCAATACACACATCATGACAACAGAGGGACTACATCTGGTTAAGGAAGATTTCATTCTTCGCGGTAATGATGGAATTGTACTACTTCACGTCACCATGACCTTGCCATGAAAGCAGTGAAGACTCACTTATAGACGCTGACACCATGTTATTAGATATCCCTGAACAGAGTTGTAGAGAGTGGATTCTGTCTTCTAATTTTACAAATTTTAGCAGGTTCAGAGACTAACAAAAGAATACATAGCTGAAAAACTCCAAGAGCATTAGTACCAAATAATTTCTCCTGAATAATATTTTCTCTTTGATGATGACTTTTAATATATTCTGACCCATTACTTGATTAAACACGTAATTTTTTTTTCTTTCCAGCTCTGGACCCTTTCCCTCATCTAGTTTTAGGTGAGCACTCAACACCATGCTCCCTGAAGTCAATATACCTTTGACTGGGTTCCCCGGTCACTCACTTCTGGGAAGAAAACCAGGGAAAACCTGCTTCCCCAGCACTCTTCCCTGGGATGGGGTAACGCACAGGAGCTTAGACCCAGGGTGCATCTCTTGCTCAAAGCTGCGTAAGCCATCCTAATCCACAATCATGTGTCCCAAACAAATTCCCCATATTTGGGACCTTTGAAATATCCCGCAGATCCCAAAGATCTTTGAAATATCTTTAGAGTACTTTCTAGAGAAGTCTTTTTCTCTGATAAATAAAAATAACATAAAAAAAGGAAAAAAGGTAAAGTTCATCAAAACACAAACTCCCTTTAGAAAAGTGCAAAGCAGGATAAGGGTAACTGAAAAGGAAAACAAAATGTTTCTCATGAAGATCCTACACCAAAAGTGTCATTTCTAAGGCTGACCTAGTCAAGAAAGAACCCTCTGATGCAGAGCCGCGCACTCTCCTTACTGCTCCCCAAAGGCAGTTGTGTACAGAGAGTGACTGTTCACCCAGGGCAACTTCTCAGCATACAAATCAGCATAAGAATTGCACAACTATCTGGGCATCCAGCTTCCTGACCCCAGCATGCCCCGTGAACCTGCCTTCTCCTTCCCGGCTGGGGATGGTAGGGCAGGAGGCCCACGGACCAGCATTCCCCAGCAGCGCTCTCAGCCTCATGCGTCCATAGGAGCGGGAGGCAAACAGAAACTGTGATGGGGCCTAGCAGCTAAGGCCCAAGTCTGCCACCTGCCCATCAATGCTCCACTTTTGCTCACAAGGACATGACTCATGCCTGTTAGCAAGCTGGCCTGGAGAAGACAGCAGAGGCACAGAGGGGAGACCAGGCTGTGTGTTCTCGTCTAAGATCCTGGGGATCAACTGTGGCACACAGCTTATTATCTATACATGATTCTCAATGTCTTTTATTTGAGTTTATGCTTATTCCTTATTGTACTAAAAGGTGCACTGAACTCATCTTTCTGAGCTTCCTATATTCAAAATATTGTTCACTTAAAAATAATTTTGACCTCTGAATAGAATCATCACTCTGTGATGAACCAGTTCAATTTTTCAATTTCAAAACTGTAACTACCCTCTGGAGATAGGAATATAATGGAGCTATGGACCCCACTTCCTGAAACAGATCTCAAGGGCCAGGGTACACTAGAGCTCATCCTCACCCAAGTCTCTGACTATGAGACAAAGGTCAGTGAAGATCAACAATTTTAAGAAAAAACTGTATGATCCGTCATGGATTCTTCTTTCCTAAGTGTTTTTTAAGTGGTGCTCCAGCTGCGAAAATATGGTTGCAAAAACTGAGTATTATATTTTAATAAAAAACACTCAGACCTGGGCCCTGAATCAGCAGGATAATCAGGGCCCAGGGCCTGTGACAAGCTCTGTGCCTGAGGAGCTCTGAAGCCTCGGTAAGTTGAATGAGCTGAAATGGAGGACGGGGCTGAGAAACATGACCTCCTAGGTTCCCCCAAGGCTGAGCCCTACACTTCTGTTTAGAATGGCATCAGGCAGACAGTCCACTGCAAACGTGCCCTGCCGTGGGATCTCTCTCAGTTAAGTGCGCTCACCGAAACGAAAGTAAAACAGTGGCCGGTTTCCTGCGGTGCTGGCCGCCCGCTCTCTGACCGCGGCGTCTCGGATGTCACACACCCCGATGTTGCCAGCCTGCAGCATTCTTCTCGGGGCTCCTTCACTGTGCTGCAGTCTACACCGGACCACGGCAGCTCCATTCGCTGCTGTAACAAGTTGAAAAAAAACTAATTAATTCAAACTTTAGTTTTTTTTAAATTTGTTACAGCGCCGAGCAGAGCTGCCGACCCCATGCAGAACAGCACAAAAAACACCAAGGGGACCACGTCACACAGGGCCACCCTCAGCGCCCAGCAATGCGGGTCAGCCTCGTCCTGGGACTGTAGAGGCTCCATCTCCCAGAGCCGTCTCCTAGGAATACACAGAACTGCTTCTGTTTCACTTTTGTTTGGTAAGGCACAGAAAATAAAATCTAGCAACACAAGGACCTACCGCCTCCCCACCAGCCTTCCTCCAAAACCACGAAGGGCCACCTGCAGATAGAAAGTCATCCCAGCAGTTCTGCTGGAGGATGAGAAGGAAAGCGGGGAGACCACACCTAGTTGTCTGCCCCCGTGTGTTCTCTAAAGCTCTCACACACGGGGTCAGCCAGACAACACACTGCTCTTCCATCCACAGCACATAGCTCCTTCCTTTTACAGACCAGACAGCAAGAAAACCCAGGTCGCCAGCTAAGGCAGCCCTGCACAGCCAGCCAATCGTTACATTAACTTTCTTAAGCTCCAAGGAAAGAAAGAAACCACACAAAATCAAACAAGGCTAAAAAAGCAGCATACTCAACACAAATGTCCTAGAAGGTGAGCTCCAGATGAGGACATACCCCCTCGCCCCCAACACTGGAGGCCATGTCACAGCCCAGGGAGCCAAAAGGCCTGCACATGTGGAGCTGAAGCTCTTCTAGCTAGAACATCTCAGCATGGCTTTACATCTGCGCCAACAGTGAACACTGCAGAGTCCATTTCTGCTGCTATCCTACCTCCTGGAGGACTTGTGTTAGCATTAAGCCCTTCCTGATGCCCAGAAAATTCTCAAGGTTGCCCTCAGAACAGAGGTGTTAACACCTGCAGCCCAGGGTCTCCCTCCTTTCCCTGAAATGTACAGAACCAGCTCAAGTGTAGAATCCTATGTACTTGCATGTGTGAAAACCACAGAATTAAACAGAACTTGTACTTGGTTGAGAATTCATAATGCAGACAATCATGTTTCAAAAAACAACTAACCAACCTTTACGATTTCAAAATCCCAGGCAGGATGTTACATCATTTTCTCAATTTGCTTCCCCCAACCCACACCAATGAAGTTAACAAAAACTGTTGAGTAACTGAAACTATTATCAATAATTTTAACTAAGCCAAAATTCATGTTTAAACCATAAACGTTCTTATAGTTTTTTATGATTAGAATATTTTAAAGTAATCAAACATATTATTTTTCTCTGTGGATGAATACCTATTACAATTATCTGGCACCTTCACAGAAAATTTCTATGTGTCTTCTGAATTCACAAAATATACTGCAGTCACACAAGGAGTTGTGTGGGGTTGGTGCCACCTCAAGGGCCTGATCCGCATGCAGTCTGGGGACTGGGGGAGGACTGGTGTTCAGCTGTTCTCTCAGGAGTTGCAGTTAACTCTTAAAACTGGACACCTTGTGCTACTCAGCAAGGTTTACATACTCGGAGGCTGGGGCAGGTAGGCTCCAATCAATTTTGATCTCTTCTTTTCATATCCTTTCTGTGTGATGTCACCTGTAAGAGAAGGAAAGGGAAGTTCAGAATGCTTTCACTGGTAGAGCTGAGCACTCAACTAAGAAGACACAGTCACGCATGTAGGTGTCTTCTGTTTCCTTATAATTTAAAAAGAAAGCACTTTACATCATTCACCTTGACTTTTCTTCTGCTTGCAAACATTCATTTAAGTTACATAAACCCTTTACAGCACATGCACACACTGGTCTCCAGCCCCTTCTCACAAGGTTTTGGCTCTGATGGAGTCCAGAATTAAGAGTATTGCAATCTTATTCACATCTGCAGGGCAGGAAACCTCCCTGATCTACACAGCGCTCACTAACTTAATCAACAACGGATTCTGCAGGTGTCTACCCCAGTGAGAGCTGGCCAAAACCACCAATAATGAGCATCTTCCTTCGTTAAGGAGATTTTTTTTTTTTTTTACTGATCAGACATGTCAGTTCCAAGGACTATACACTGGGGCAGTTCTGAAAATAAGTGTCTAAAGTCAAAAAAAGGTAGATAAAAACAAGGAGGACATATGACCTATGGAATCCAAAATATATGAATAAGATGTTTACAATTAAAACAGGAATTAAATTGCTAAAGCCAGAGATTCAAGGATCGTTCATTGCTAGGTTGCCAAGTACCTGGGACAGATAACCTTTATGACATGCAACAGCCTTTCCCAATTGCAATCTCGGACATACCCCAAATGCTGATTTGTGCCACTGAATTTTTCTGAAACTCTTAATTTTTCCCCTAATATTCTGACCAAACCATTATTCCTAAATCAGCTAAATATTAAAGTTTTAACAAAAATACAGCAAACAAATGAAAAGTTGTTGTGAGTCACACACAAGTTGCTAAGCCTGCTTTTCCTGGTGGTGAGGCTTGCTACGTCCAATCAATCCAGAGGCACCCTGGGCCAAGAACCGCCTGGGCCACCACTGTTCCCAGCAGTCCACTCCAGCCCACAGAACTCATGACTAGTCTATGTATACAGAGCTGTAAACAATACAGATATAGGAAGAAATATCCCCCATTGACTATTGAGCATTTTTGATGCTAAAACAAACTGACCATTCTTTGAAGACAATAAACCTATAAGAATGCTAGTTTCTGTGCTAACTGTGCTGCTGCTCAGCATTTTATAAATTCAAAACCAGCTCGCTCCCTCCCGCAGAGGGAATGCCCAGAGGAATATGTTAAGCACGTGGCAGGGGACAGAGCACTTGCGTGAAGGTGTGTTGGTGGGAAAATCACATACCAGCCTGCCAGAAGGTCACCTGAGCATGGCAGGTACCTATTCTTTACCTGGTGTTTCCCTCAGTCCCTCCCTTCCCAGTCAATCTCACAGGTGCTCTGCACAGTCCTGCCATCGAGTCCTAGTCTGGTGAACTAGCCCCTTCTGGCTTGTTCTTCACCCAAAGTTCAGCTCAGTTGTGAGGAGGAGATCAAGACAGCAGAGTAGGAAGATGCAGAGCTCACCTCCCACCATGAAAATTCTAAAACATATCTCCACGTGGAGCAATTCTCACTGAAAACTAACCAGAGACTGGCAAAAAGACTGCAGTAGAACTGAGGCTGTAAGATCAATCCACATGGAACAGGGTAGGAAGGCAAAAGAAGTGATCAGGTCAGGACCTGTATACCAGGGCACAGCTGCGTGGAACGGGAAGGTCACAGGGACGGAGCTCTGCCCTGAGGAGCAGACAGTCCAGCCACAGATCGGTGCGCTGGTCCTGGGGTCTGACGAGCACCCTGGCTGGTTGGAGGGCCTGCGGACTAGCAGGAGGGCTGTGGGAAGCCTGGGCTCCATGGTGAGCAGCACAGCTGGCTTGATCCCAAGCATGGCTGGTCTAGCCATGAAGGTTGCTCTAGCCACTGCCCATTTTTCACAGCCTGAGCCCAGTCCCGCCTGCTTCTCAATGGGGAAAGGGTCTGGCTGTGAGACTCAGAGCGGCGCAGACCCGAAGCAGTGACTGAGCAGGGTAGTGGCCCCACTGCTGGTGCTTACACAGGTGGTAAGTCAGCCCAACCTCTGTCTGGGGCTGAAACCCTCAACGCTGCTGAGAGCCCACACAGGCACCTCTTGATTCAGCATTGCTGGGTGAGGGGCCCGGTGCCGGGATGGGGGAAACATACACTTAAAGGGAACAGAGTGGGCTCAGACTTAACCCTCAGGGCTTCTGCTCCAGGAGCCTGGGACCCTGCCCACTCCACAGGGTGGTGGAGTCACCAAGCAGAGGGGAGCAGGGGGGAAGGCCAGCTTACATGAGGCTCCAGGCCTCACCCTTCCACCTCCAGCCCCTCCTGCTACCAAGGCCAGAGCTGCCAGCACACCCTGGGAAGACAGCACTTGTGCTCACAAGTAATGAAGCAAAAATAAACAGTTTAACAAATAAAGAATTCAAAGCATTAGCAATAAGAATCCTAACTAAACTTGGGAAAGAAACACATGAACACAGTGAGAATTTTAACAAGGAACTAGAAAAAAAAAATTTTTTTTTTAAAGAATCAGTCAGAACTGAAGAATACAGTAAGTGAAATGAAAAACACAATAGAAGGAAAGAAAAGCAGATTAGGTGATACAGAGGAACATGTAATGATCTGGAAGACAGAACAATGGAAATCACACATTATAAGAATAGCAAAAAGAAAGGCAAATTTAAAAATGAGAACAGTTTAAATGGCCTCTGGGACAACATCAAGCATATTAACCACCATACTATAGAGGTTCCAGAAGAAGAGACAGAGAAGAGGGTAAAATATGTATCTGATGAAATTATGGCTGGAAACTTCCCAAAACTGAAAAAGGAAATATATACAGGAAGACGAAAAATGAAGGGTTCCATCCCAAATGAGATGAACTCAGAGACCCACACCAAGACATGTCATAATCAAAAGGGCAAAAGTTACAGATAAAGAGGATTCCAAAAGCAGCAAGAGGAAAACAAGGAGTCACATTCAAGGGAACCCCCATAAGGCTATCAGCTGATTTTTCAGCAGAAACTCTGCAGGCCAGAAGGGAGTAGTATGATACATATCAAGTGCTGAAAGGTAAAAACTCTTGCAACCTACAATATTCTACCCAGCAAGATTATCATTCAGAATCGAATAAAATATTAAAAAAAAAAAACAACTTCTCAGAGAAGCAAAAACTCAAAAGAGTTCATCAATACTGAACCTACCCTAAAAAAAATGTTAAAGGATCTTCTCTTGGTGGAAGAAAAAAGGCTACACAAAAAGGATCTGTAGGAAAGAGAAAAATCCCACTAGTAAAGGCAGACACATACTTGATCCTCAGCCACTTAAACAAGCTAGGAGAAAGATTCAAAGTTCAGCTCAAGTTCTAAAAATTCCCCAGATGAATGTTTAAGTACATGGTGGGTGGGAGGGAGGAGAGGGGCAGAGGTCCCCTCCCTTGAAGCCAACCTTAGAAGTCACCTTAGAGGACACTGACTCTTCACCCTCACTCTGGAAAGCTCCAGCTGCTAAAGATCTTGGCCCAAAGCAAAACAGGTACTTTTCGGCATGAAGCCACAGCTCTTCTTTAAAGGGGAGATGTTAAGGTTGGCCTCACAGAGGCCTCCACACAGGTTCCTAATCCCACAGACTCAGAAAGCTAGGTGGGAGGCGGAGTCAGGACTTCCACACAGGTGTTCTATTTTAGCTCCATTACTACGTGCTGGCATGAAGCAGTCAGCTCAAAGAACCTGCAGACACGACTTGGGAATTCCAGGGTGCTATCATCTCTCCAAACCAAGCAGAGGGAAAGGGAAACACTATTTACTGAATGACTTCCACAAGCCATGAATTTTGTCTAAATCACAGGTTGGCTAACTACAAATCCAGCCTGTGAGTTGTTTTTGGAAATAAAATTTTACCGGCACACAGTCATGCTCCCTGGTAAGCACCACAACACACATTGTGCAGCCTGCAAAGCCAGAAGTATAAACTACTGAGCCCCCTCCTACATGTCCTAAGTAATCTCTTTTAATCCTTATAACCACTGATTTTACAGGTAAGCAGTCAAGGTGCAAACTGTATTTGTTTCTCGCCCAGGGCCTCAAATCGAAAAAGAAAAGAACCTTTGTCTAACTCCAAAACTTTCCCACAGAAACCACACCTGGAGTTTTCACTCAAGCACTACCTGATGTCCTGCCCAGTTCTCCACCTGACTAGGAACCCTCACACCCCACTGCCTGTTTCCATGCCCCCATCCCTGCCCTGTCTCACTAATACCCCAGGCCACACGGAATTCTGCACAAGTCTCATGAGGCTTCGGATGGCTGCTCACAGTGTTTTTGTGTGGGTTTTTTTTTTTTGGTAACACATACAAGTGGCTTACCTTCCAAGCCACGCTGTGACACCTTCATGGGTCAGTGTCCTAAAGAACCAAGTGTGACCCCACTGTTCTACAGACCAGGACTATGTGTTGATGGAGTTAGTCACAAATGAGCTGAAGACACCAACATACAGAGGGACTTCAAATCGTGACTGGATAGACACTGCATTCAAAATCAGGGCAAATGGCTGGTGATTACTTAACTGTTTAGTGGCCACATCGAGAAAGGCAGGGAAATCGAGGATTACTCCATCATTCAAGTGTGTGAGACACCGGCCTGGCTCACTGTCACACAATGGATCTAGCGTCTGCAACAAGGGCAGGTTCCTCAGGTGCCCGGACCCTGGCATCAGAGCTGACACGTCCTCACTGCATTTCCTTTTTCACACACAAAGTTCAGTTATTTTTTAACTCTGGGGCTACTTCAGCATCTGGTAGACAGAGGTCCATCAGATTATTTATGTCAAAGTTACTACAAGTTTATATACACAGAGGGATCTTGTGTTCAAACAATGAGGATCTTGGGAAAATACAGTAAGATAGGTAGGTGGCTAGAGATGGAAGAGAGAAATTGGAAGCCTAGATGGCTGAGAGAAGGAAGCAAGATGGGTTAAAGAAGGTTCTAGGAAAGACTGATGCTGGCCAGCTTTACACACAACTAAACCCACCTAGAGCAGCTCCTTGGTTTCTGCCTGAGGTTGACCTACCTACAATCAAGGCCATGATGTCACCATGGAAACACAAAATGTTTCTCTACACTTTACGTCCACTTAAGCTAAAGGATTAGTTGGCTATTCCTCCCCTCTTCTCCTCCCTCTCGATCTGTAATGAGCACACACTCTTCAGGGTGAAACTTGCAAACTCAAGGCAGAAACACTACAAGAGGAACCGTGCTCCACACCACATTTCTAAGCAAGACGTTGTTAAAACCTATCAATCTACAAAGACTGTTTCATGGTTTATGGCAGGTTCATTAGTATTCTTTCAACCTGGAAGTTAAAAGAACACTGTATCAAGGAAACGTGCAGATCACTTCCACACGCAGCATCTACAACATTTTGCTCCTTGAAAAGGAGCATTTAGCTGCTGATGTTGAAGGACACAGGCTGCAAGATGCCTTGCTTGAGAATTTTCCATACAAAATCCTAAAGAGCTATTTTCTATGTTTTGATACTCAAGATACCCATTTAACTCTTTCATTTCAGAAATAAGATATAGGACAGAAAAGTAAATGCAGAAATCATCTGTAACCTCAGTGAAGAGAAAATAAAAGTAGTTTTTTGAGACAGTTTCTATTAATACTTTATCAAAAGTTATTTATATTACTATTCCTGGACAAAGGAGTTCCATAAAATTGAGAATTTCAACAAGTAGAAATTAAAGTTCTCATATGTGTTCTGTAACAAAGAAAAGAGAGATTTACAGTCAAGTCAAAAGTCTCAACTGAAAATGCAAGTCAAGTGAAGCCCCCAACATGTGGTGGAATCTCACTGACTCAGAAATCATTCTCCTTCCCAGTCTTTTTCCTATTTATACTGTAGTCAAGAGTTTTCAGGCAAACCCTGAGTATTAGGAAAATGAAGGAAAAACTGGCCCAGGAAATGCAAGGAGGGAAACGACACTGCACCTCCTTTCTTCTTCCGTCCTGGCTTCATTCTGGCACAGTCAGACTCAGGGGAATCTGTGGAGCCCTGCGGGCCTCTGTTCAGAACGGGGAAACCTGCAGAGCCAGCAGCGCCCCCAGGAGGGTAGTATGTGAGCCACCACATGGCTGGGTCAGCATCAGGGAAACAGATCAGCCTAACAGGGACGGTTTCCATTCTTGGTGTCAGGAGTTTATTTTATTATTTAATGCTGGAACGAATGCTTTATTTAACAAAGCAATCATTTCCATGTTTGGAATTTTATGGCTGTCAGGAACCTTCAGAATGCCTCTCTCCTAAGCCAATGGCTTTATAAGGCTTAGGGAGCACCCTTGACAGCCTTCTCCCTCGCGCCTAGCTGCTGAAGGCAGCGTCTATCATCTTTTCCGCATAGATTCTGTTGTCCTGGCAAGAACCCACCTGTCCAGGGGAGGAGAAGCAGGCAGACCAGGGACCTCTCCTCACCTTAAACATAAACTGGGGGGTCCGCACATCAACTAATTTCTCTGGGTCTCATCTTTCTCAGTAACAAAATATCGGTAAATAACACCTATTACCTTCCACCGTAGTTGAAAAGATCGAATACACAGAAAGTGAAATGTCTCAGAAAGCACAGAGTAGGGAAGAAAACACAGTTTAAAGACCCAGCACATACTTGTGTGGCATCTATCACAAGGGCAAACTTGTGAGGGATACACCAGGCTTTCAGGCGCAGCTCCTGCTCCAGCTGCACAGGAAGAATTCCAAGCTCAGCAGGCAGGCGGCAGGGCAAGCCAAGAGCGTGATGGCGCCGGGGGAGCCAGATGGAAGATAGCAGATAACGGAGCTATCAGAAACCCTGAGGAAACTCTTAAGCCCAACCTCTTAGGCATCCGTGCACTTCTCTTTCACCCCTGCCACCGTCACCAAATCCCAGATGCTATCAGCTCTCCCTGCATCGCCTACACAGCCGCTCACAGCTCCGGATCTCAGTCCTCTGCACCCGCAGCCAGACTGACTTCCCACTCAAGAGGGTGGTGAGACTGCATAACCTCATCCTTGCAGCATGGAGGAGGCTGTTCACGGCTCTCAGGATTGAGGGTAAACCCATCAGCCGGGCCTTCATGTCCTTCCAGAGCCTGGGCCCATGTCTCACAATATGGTATCACTTCACAGTTCATTATGTTTTCCTTTGTTACTATAATATATGTACTGCTGGAGTTATCATTCATCTTTCTCAGGTTTATGTTGTATTTTCCATGTAAAACTTAGAAATTGGAGTTTCATAAAACATCCTTTAAATAAGGCTGTTGTTCAGTCGCTAAGTCATGTCTGGCTCTGTGACCCATGGACTGTAGCCTACCTACCAGGCTTGAATATAATCTCTAGGATTATAAAATCACCAGGACTTATCCAAATACTCAGTATAATGGAAAAAATTCTCAAGAACTACATATTAACATTGCTCAGATTTTCATGTTTATGTCAATAACCAAAAAGTTTCTCAAAACATTTAGTAAATGCATGACCAGAGAAAATAATATGTATTTTAAAAATGCACTATGTTGAAATCATAACTCTAGCCAGTAATGCCTAGATGCTATCACTTAACTCTCACACTTGTCAAGTGTCAGACACTCTGACAAGTGTCAGAAGTCGGGAGGGGGAGTGCACGTCAGCAAACACAGGGGCCTCTTCTCTTTCTCTTGCAGAGTCTTCCACAGAGCAGAAGTTTTCATCTTGATGAATCCAATTTACCCACTCTTCATTTTAGGGATTGTGCTTTTAGTTTCAATCTAAGAATGCTTTGCTTCACCATCAGACTTAAAGATTTCTTTTTTGCTAGACATTTTGTCGTTTTACATTTTACACTGAGATCTATGAGACTTAAGTCAATGTTTGTACAAGGTGTGGGATTCAGGTCTAGATTATCATTATTATTATTGGTCTATGGATGTCCAATTGCTCCAACGTGATTTATGGGAAAGATCATCCCTTCACCACCACCGAATTCGTTTTGCTTCTTGGTCAAAAATTGGGCATTTTGTATAGGTCTGAGTCCCCCATCCCATTCCACTGCACTGTGGGTCTAACACACACTGTTGACAACTGTGGCTACTCAGGAAGACTTAGCACTGAAAAGAATGATTCTCCTACTTTACTCTTCTTTGTCAAAGTTGTTTGGGCTGTTTGAGGGCCTTTCCCTCTCCACATAAATTCTAGGAAATGTCTGTGGTAGCTACCACAAACTTTGCTAAGCAAACTGCTTTGATAGGAGTTCTCTTAAATTCATGTATCAGTTTAGGGAGAACTACATCTTTACACACTGCATCATCTGATCCGTGAACAAGGTATTTAACTCTCTGATCTCTTTCACCAGCATTCTGTGATTTTCATCATCCTGACCCTCTGATAAAGCACATTTCAATATGTCCTGGGCCCCAGGGACATATGACATATGACACAGGGATGCACGATTCTATCCCCTGCGGCCTGTGGTGTCTATTCCACCAGCAGGGGCCCAGGCAGCTTCAGGAAGCCCAAGATGCTGGCCAGCATGTCAAAAGGCAAGGTGATGTAGGTCTGGCTTTCCTCTTTGAAATGAGGAGCCACCACAGCCCTCTGCTTCTTCTACCAAAGAGGATAAAACATCGCACTCTGATCTTCTGGAAATCCAGGATCTGAAGAGCACACTACTACTGCCCAATGCTGAATGAGCTCTGAAATGACTATAAAATACAACTTTCACTTGGCCTTTATTGAATTAGCTTCATACTCATTCCTAAGCTTTACCTCAAAATTCCCAAATGCGATGGAAGTGACCCTGACTTTCATTTTTGCATTCATTTACTCATTCATCGAGATCCTACCATGTGCCAGAAACAGATACAGTCCCTAAACACTGCTGAAAGAAAGACTAAATAACAGTTATACTCTCACTTTTAAAACATGCTTAAAGGTATATATAAAGGGCTGCCTAAATTAATGAGTCCAGGAACTGTCTTAAACAAACTGCCCCATCTGGACAAGTAACAGGAATAAAATGGAGACAAAGATTTTATTAGAAACAGTAAAATGAATGAATATTATTTCCCTTAGTTTTGCAAGATGCAGAATATTTAGGATTTTTATATTATTTTATCTTCAAATTATATGAATGTGAATATATAAATATATCTTTAAATATTTCTATACATAAGACATGTAGTAAGCTAGTTATTTTGAGCTAGTTTGTATAATGGTTACTTCTTTTTGTAAGACTAATGAGCTGCAGGAAACACTCCAACAAAAGCTCTGAGGCTTCTTGTGCACAAAATCACTTTCAAGATCAAAATCACCCTGAACTATCGGGAGTAACACATCTGGACAACCTTGGCACATAATGTGTATGATAAAGTTTTGATGAATCCACTACCTAAATAATAATAACCATGACAGTATAAAACTTCTAACTTACAGAAATGTTTTCTAAACATTTTGCCCAACTTTGATCAAGTGGCAATTCTTAATAATATAGTTATTCAAAAGGTAAATAAGGAAGCATAATGTATACAATCCTCTACCCACTGATGTGTCATTGGAGGAGGCACTATAAACAATGATCCGTGCCCTAGAGTTGCAATCAACCATCTGCTGGATATTCAAGTACATGTGTATTTAGAGGTAATCTTTATAAAATAACATGCATATTCTAATATGTGAACCATACAGTCCAAGAATAAGGAAAAAATCTTTCATTTAAAATAAGAAAATGATGAGTAATCAAAGTCTGAATCAACTGCAAAGATAATGTGAAAATGTGCTAATGTGGCAAACTAGCTTAGAGAGAAAGCAATTCAGACTAGCCACGAGTCAGGGCAGAAACGCACAGGTGAAACAGCGACGACCTAACTCAATGTGCGAGCACAGTGCCAAGGATGCACAGCTGTGTTCACACCTCTGCAGTAACTCTTCTGTCCCTTACATGCCCAGCATGCTTCCAGTCCTTGGCACTTAAATTCAAATTCCCACTTGGTAATACCTTTCACATCATCACATGCCACACATCAACCAACTCCCTGATAAGCTCAGCTACTGTCATTCTCTGGTCGGAGCATGGAATGTGAAAATGTTACAGAGCCAATACAGGAAATAAGACTGGGTGAACTTTAATCTTGATCACTAGTTAAAATGAGATTTGGAGAACACCTACAACTGCCATAACTCCTCAAAGGAAAGCAAAAAATATATTCAGCTCAACAAAAATGAAAACCAGACTTTGTAGAACATTGCCAACACAGTGATACAGACATGTACCTTTAATGCCACAGGTGCCCATCTGGAAAGAGGAAAGGTCTCAAGTCAACAATCTAAACCTCTACCTTAAGAAAAATAGAAAAAGCAAAATAAACCCAAAATGAGTAGAAAAAATAAGAGCAGAAATGAAAGAAACTGAAAACAGGAAAAGAAAAATCAGTCAAACCAAAACCTATAAGGAAAATCCCAAAGAATCTACAAAATCAACTCCTAGAACCAATAACTGACTTTCTCAAGATCACAACATACAAAGTCAAACCATATTAATATATAGTAGCAATGGATATTTGGAATTAAAATTTAAAAAACAATCTCATTTACAATAGTTATGTAAATGAGACATGCTGCTAAGTCGCTTTAGTCGTGTCTGACTCTGTGAGACCCCACAGACGGCAGCCCACCAGGTTCCCCCGTCCCTGGGATTTTCCAGAAAGAACACTGGAGTGGGTTGCCATTTCCTTCTCCAATGCATGAAAGTGAAAAGTGAAAGTGAAGTCCCTGAGTCGTGTCAGACTCTTAGCAACCCCATGGACTGTGGCCCACCAGGCTCTTCCATCCATGGGATTTTCCAGGCAAGAGTGCTGGAGTGGGGTGCCACTGCCTTCTCCAAAATGAGACATGCTAAGTTGCTTCAGTGGTGTCCAACTCTGTGCAACCCCATCAACGGCAGCCCACTAGGCTCCCCCGTCCCTGGGATTCTCCAGGCAAGAACACTGGAGTGGGTTGCCATTTCCTTCTCCAATGGATGAAAGTGAAAAGTGAAAGTGGAGCCGCTCAGTTGTGTCTGACTCTTAGCGACCCCATGGACTGCAGCCCACCAGGCTCCTCTGTCCATGGGATTTTCCAGGCAAGAGTACTAGAGTGGGGTGCCACTGCCTTCTCCAAAATGAGACATACTTAGGTACAAATCTAATAAAACATGCAAGACCTATACAGGATCTGTAGGATCAAAAGGATCTGCATGCTGAGAACTACAAAATGCTGATGAAAGAAATCAAAGAAGAATCCTTGTAAATAGCGACTGATATACACACACTACTATATGTAAAATAGGTAACTTATAAGAACTTGCTGTACAGTACAGGGAACTCTACTCAGTATTTTGTAATAACCTATATGGGAAAAGAATCTAAAAAAGAATGGATATATGTATAACTGATTCACTTTGCTGTACAGTAGAAACAACACTGTAAATCAATTATACTCTAATAAAAAATTTTTTAAAGAAGCATGCCAGAACTTTAAAGAAGTTGCCAGAAGGAAATGGCAACCCACTCCAGTATTCTTGCCTGGAGAATCGCACGGACGGAGGAGCTTGGTGGGCTACAGTCCACAGGTTGCAAAGAGTCGGACACGACTGAGTGGAATAAAAAACTCAACATAATGAAGATGCCGATTCTCCCCAATTAATGTACAGGTTTAACACAATTCCAATTAACATCTTAGTGAGATTTTTTTTGGTAGATACAGATAAGCTAATTGTAAAAGTTATATGAAATGGCAAAGGAACTAGAATAGGTTTTTATAAAGGAGAATAAAGTTGGAGATATCACCCTGCTTGATTTTAAGATAATCAAAAAGTTATAATAATCAAAACAATATGGTGAAGATACAGATGAACACGGTCCAGAAATAGATTCCCACAAATATGGCTGATTTTGACAAAGGCACAAAACAAATTTAATAGAGAAAGGACAGCCTTTTACACATGGTGCTGGAATAACTGGCCATCTATTTGAGGGGAAAAAAACACACAAACCCATCCTCAATCAACCCTTACATATCCTATAAAAATTAACTCGAGATGCATGACAGCTCTAAATGCAAAACATAAAACTAAAAACTTTTACAGGGAAACATAGGGGAAATCCTCGATTTGGGGTACACAAAGAATTTTAGACATGACACTAAAAGCATGAGTTGTAAAAGAAAAAATAAGGTGGACTTCATAAAAGTTTTAAAGTTTTTTTCTGAAAAAAAAGGCACTCAAGAGAATGGAACCTCAGCCAGTGACTGTGAGAAAATATCTTCACACCATGTATTTAACATGTAAATAACATTCTAACTTAAAATCTGGCAAAGACTCAGACATTTCAATAAAGTAGATGAACAGCTTGCAAAGAGCACAATAAAATTCATAGAACTGGACAGTCAATTTTACTATTAATATATGCTAATTTTAAAAACAAAGTAAAACTACTTTACTATTAGAGAGAAAGAGAATTTGTATCAGGGGCTCCAAGGCATCTATTTTACAAATTATTAGAAATCCATGAAAGGATCACTTGCCGCAAGTGACACTTTAACCCAGGAGGAGACAGTGAGCACGTGAGGAGATGATGGCTTATGCACAAGATGAAAGAGAAAAATAAATTTCAGTAATATTCAGAAATGTATTTGACCCAGCTCTTAACCTGATGTTACCCAGAAAACTGTCTTAGGTCCTGGTGAACCGCTGTACAGAAAATTAGGTAGTATTTTTTAACATATTTTAAATTCCTTTTAAGAAGAATGTTTGTTCTTCTCCCTATGGTTTTCATGAAGATTCTCTATATATCATATAAGAATAGCAGCAGTCATGAAAGACTCCATCTAAATCCACTGTAGGGACTTTCCCTCCATCGCCCCAACATTCTGATTTCAATTCCAACTCAGAAGGCACATTCTCTTCCTGACTACTTCACCCAATAATGAAACTCCAGTTCCCTAATGACACTCAGAATGAAAAAGTCAACTCCTTTCGACTTCTGGATAACAGACAAAAAAGCATTTTGAGAACTGAGAGACAATTACATAGAAAGACCTCAACCCCTTTGTCCGCTGGTGTCTGCAAATGCCCTCACTCCCAAGTCTTCAACCCCAATGCCTGCCAGTGCAGAGTTACAAAGAGCAACAGAGAATATTTATCCTCAGGACCCCATACTGTATTAAGTCACTGTCAAATCACCACTGGACAGAAATCTGTTCAAATGCTCTGTGGAAAATAAAAGCCATCTCAGATAGATACATGAAGAAACCAATTCTGAGGAGGAGGATCTCCGCCCCAATCCGAGCTGACATTCCTACTTCCCAACGCCTCTGTTATAGGTGGGCAAAGTCAAGAATCCCCCACATGGTGTAGCCTCTTGATGCCACAGCGCAATCCCAGGCATGAACCACCTGCAAGTTCCAGGATGAAAACAGTCCACAGTTCCTGCACCGACTGTAACAGATTCACCACCAGCATCCTGGTTAGGACTAAATTATAAAGGATAAATAAAAACAGGATCTGAAAGTTACAGGATGACAATTCAGAGGAAAACAGCCAGAAAACTCTGATCTAAATTACAGATAATGGAGATTTTTTTCCTAGTATCATTCTGTTATCTCACTTTGTAACTAAATAACTTGGTATAACTTCCTTTAAAAAAAAAAGAAATCATAAAGAATGAACAAAAAATGACAGCTAACCTAATTCTTTTCAGCTTCCTACTAAAAACAGGAACAAATCAAAATTACTGAAGTATCACACCTTATATCTGCAATGTCCCCTATTTCAAACGGTAAACCCTCACTGTGCCAAATAGAACCTACCAAATAGAAAGAAAACAGGTAGGCTCTTTGTTTCTTAACACTTAGAGCCACTTTTAAATATCTCTATGTGAGCACATGTGAATGACTGCTGGCTAGGTTCAATTCATTCATTCATTCATTCATTCAACACTGAATGAGCATGGCTGTGAAACCCTGCTCAGGAGAGCAGGTTCTAGTGCGAACATACACATGTGCTGACATTGGAACAGTCCAGCTGCCTTGCTGGACCTATGTCTGTCCTGGAAGAGACTCACAGAGGAACAGAGGATGGGGGTGCAGTTACCAAGAATTCTGAAGAGCAACTTCAATTCCAAACTTTTAAAGGAAACAACAGTGAGCACCTCATAAATAGGGAGTTAGTAACACTCCAACTACTCCTACAATCCTTCTTAAAGCATACATGAGCCATCTAAAGAGTCCCAGGCTCCCCAAGTGACACAGTGGTAAAGAAACCGCCTGCAATGCAGGAGACACCAGGGATGCAGGTTCGATCCCTAGGTCGGGAAGATCCCCTGGAGAAGTAAATGGCAACTCATTCCAGTATTCTTGCCTGGGAAATCCCATGGACAGAGGGGCCTGGTAGGCTATAGTCCACTGGGTCACAAAAGAGTCAGACACACTTAGCTACTAAACAACAACAAGGGAGTCCAAGAGACACTGTTGAGGGGAACAGAGAGGAAATGTCAGGGTGGGGCTGCTTCTGTGCTGTGCTGCTGCAGCACACGAGCTGGGAAAGATTAAGGTGATACTTTTCAACTTTCTCCATCCATCAAGCCCTCACACTTGTCGGCAACACATCCCCAGCCGAGAAAAAGCCTGTCTTTATTTCCTTTCCCTGCATCGTGGCTACAACCTATTGCCCTTAATGGGTCCTTTTACATTTTCTGTTCATAAATATTTACCTTCCTAAGGCTTTGGTATTAAAAACTTTAAAACGCAGTGCAGGGACGTCCCTGGTGGTCCAGTGGTTAAGAATCTGCCTAGCAGTGCAGAGGACACCGGTTTGATCTCTGATTGAGGAACTAAGATCCCAAATGCTGTGGAGCTAAGCCCATGTGCCACTACTACAGAGTCTAGGCACCCTAACTAAAGATTCCACATGCTGCAACTGAGACTCGATGGAGCCAAATATTTTTAAAAAAAATTTTTAATGCAGTCCACAAATATTTCTGGTTTTAGTTTGTTTCTGTTTCATTTTTGCCCTAGAGACATATTATTAAGGTAAGCCAAACTCACAAAAATTATAAAGGTTTCCTGAAAACTAACTTCTAATTACAAGGGGAAAATGACTTTCTACTATTAATAATGATACAGAAGAATGTTGATGTTTTCTTAAAGGAAAGGGAGAAAAACACTGAATATTTATACATACATGAGCACACGTTATCTGCAGTGGTATCCAAACAACTTAAGTGTTCTTACAAATGTGGGTCCAACTACTTAAAAAACTGTAAGTTAAAATCACGTGACTTTTAAGAGTCCTACACTACACTTTCTAAATACATGTACCCAATACTGGGTATTTTCCTTCGGGGTCACTATTCCTAAATTAACATTCCATTTTTAGTCACTGGTTTTAGAATTTGTGATTAGTTTTGGGTAAAAGAACTATATTTAGTTTCTGACATTGAATTAATGACTTCCAGGAAAAAAAAGCTACTGAATTAATGACTTTAAGGGGAAAAAAAGGTAAACTTTCAAGCTAAATTTGCTAGACCTCATATAAGCTAAAAGATTTGGTTTTTTAAGTTATCTCTGTTGTGTTTGTGTGTATTTCCCTTGAGAATGGAAATATTCACCTAATTTTACTCAAAAACAACAGACACCTGTGCAGGGTTTGACCAACCATCACTCTTCAGTGCGGCCCTGACCCTTCACTGTGCCTGACATACCCTCCAAGTGGAAGTCAGTAATGATAACCAAGAGGGTATAAGCAGAAAGGTGACAATAGTCTCAGTGTTTAGCATTCATGCAGGTATTTACACTAGTAAAATATTCACCACAGGAAAACAAACAAAATCCACCCACGTTCACTCTTGATGGCAGGCAGATTTGTACGGTATCATCTGCACAATAGTTTTAAGTATCTTGTTAAGTAAAAGGATCTAACTGGAACCTTCAAGAGAAGCAAACTTTTATGCAAAGAGACAGGCATTTGCAAACAATAATGGTGAAGACAGGACTCCACACCAGGCTATCCGTTGTGCAGGCCACAGGAGGCGGAAGCCACGCTCTATGATCCCTGTTCACACAGTGAATGCAAAGTTTCCCAGCTCTACAATGTAAAGACTCTGATGCCAGATGTACTTAAACTGTAAGTTTCCAAAGAGTTAGAAAACAGGAAAATGAACCAGCTCCCAGTGACACCCTGTCATGTCCACCTATGGGCAAGGACAGCATGAATGTAGCCACATCAGAGTGAAAAAGGTCCCGTCTGTCTCACTGGTTCTGAAGGATGTCTACTGAATCCTATTGCAGACACCTGTCCACACTGATGAACTATACTGTCTCCTTACGCCTCATTCTACCCAGACCTTCTAACCAACAGGAGTGTTCCCTTCAGCCCTGCTGCTCACAAAATCTGAGCTTCCACTGATTGCTTGAGGAGTTTAAACAGCAGACCTGTGGCCCAGTTCAGGAAAGGGAGCTGGTCAAGTATTTCCTGCTTGCTGGTACCCAATGGTAGTGAGAGCATCAGCATTTTCTCAGCATCCTTCCATCCCTGACTATAGAATCTTCACCGCCTGCCTCTGGGACAACTCCTCCTGCTAATGGCTGCTACCAAGAAAGCTAAAGCTGGGAGGGCCAAGCTCAGACCATCCAGGGCAGCTGTCCTGGCCCTGCCAGACGATGGCTTTTCCAGGGACAGGCCCCAGGGATTAGTCCAGAGGTATCTGCCTCCTCTTCATTCTTAAGGGTCCCAGACTCCAACCCTCAAGGGCACTGTTGCCGTTTTCTCGCCAGCCAGCATTTTCTTGTCTTCACTGCTCCCAGCCCATGCGCATCACAGGCCTGGTGGCCCAGCGATTCCCACTCTAGTAGCCCGTGTATGGCTAGGACTCCCACATGACAAATTCATGCATATTATCATCTATTTCTCTGCATCTAATAATCAGGAATCTGAGTACTGGAATTGTAGGAGACTATGCTTGCTTAGTATTGTTCAAGTGAAAGATAAGATTCTTAGTGCCTACAATGACCTCATTTCTGTAGCTAAGCAACCACAGTAGTGGCAAAAGGCAAAATGGGTTTTTAACATCTTCTTTCTATACAAAATGAATGCAATTTAATTTTTTCATGTCCACATTGTCAACATTTCTCACCTGGCAAGCATGCAAATACTAATTTCCAAAGAAATAAGCCTTCCTATAATTTTAACATTTAGCATTATTGTTACTGTAAACCCAGGTCCATGTGCCTGATGCACAGACAGGCCAAACAATACTAAAATATTGCAGTTTGGAACCAAGAAAGGTTTATTACAGGGCCATGTGAGAAGATGGGTGGCCTGTACCTTAAGAACCCCAAAGTTACTGAAAGTTTTCAGCAAAGCCCTTTTTAAAGCAAAAGGTAAGGAAGGGGCGTGGTTACTTGTTGCAAACTCTTGGGTGTCAGATCCTTTGTTCTTGAGGTCAGGTCATCGTTAGGTAACAATGTTCCTGTAAATTTCTTCCAATCGATGTTATTCTCTATCCTGACAAGAAAGGGCAAGGTCCCAAGGCACAACTTTCACCCTCCAAGGTCTCTGTTCTGGCTGAGGTGGCAAATCTCAGCTGGTGGCTCCCTCAGGGGCCCCCCCAGACCCTGTCCAGCTGTCATCGCTGAGGAAGCCAGGTGATCAAACCAACTGGCCCTCAGGCTCCTCAGGCCACCCAAGTGGGGGGGGGGGGGGCAACCAGCTCCCACAGACTGACTCAGGCAGACTGATGCTGCTATCAGGTCACAGAGACAAGGACAGGGGAGAGGTTCACCACTGCCTTAAGGCCTGGGCCACGCCAGTGGGTGGCCTTGCTGAGGGCTCTGGAGCCCAGCAGGACACAGCCCCCGGCCTGTTCCCTTGGCCTCCCAGATCACCCACTGGCCCAAGGACAGGGAACAGGCTTGGAGAGCCCAAGGAAGCCCTCTCGCCTCACTCTCCCCCTGATGACCACACTCTCAACCACACATTGGCTGAATCACCTCACTGATCCTCACTGACAGCTGGTTACCAGTGGGCAGGGCCCACTGCACCGCCAACCAATGGCTGAGCAGGACCCGTTATCTGGTAACAGTGTCATGATGCACAACTATGGCTGCATGCTAAGAGCTGCGTTCGCCCTGCTCTGTTGCAATGAAGCAAGAATTATCCCAAAATAGACAAGATAATCTTGTTCTCATATTCACAAACTGATAGTTACATAGTTCAATATCAATTTAATGGAAAGGAAATATTTTATTTCAGGTTTCTGATCTAAGAAAAATGAACTGAGTTCTGGCAAAGAAATTAGCATTAATTATGTAACTATGCAAAATGCCCCGGAAAAGTTAACAAACAATATAAAACAATTAAGTCTTGAAAATGTTATAAATGCAAGTGAGTTTTAATAGCAATCTGTCCATAGTTAAATTGTCACAGAAATTTTTAAAATTTTGATACTGAAAGAATAACCCTTCTGGGTTTGCATTTCGTATCCATTTACGGCTGACACTAGGAATAGTTTAATATTTTTAACATATGCATAGTTATTATTTACTCAGTTGTAAGTATATTTCCTTCTACTCCAAGACTGATTTTCATACTTATGCTGATTGCCAGTCAGTGAAGGCAGCTTTAAAAGATGTGAACAGGAGTTGTCCTGGGGGCTAAACTCTTTATTTCTCAGGATATCTACAAATAAGAGTTTAGCCATCAAAAAAGATGTAAGCACCCCCAAAGGGATCGCACAGCCATAGTTTCTCACCTGATTTCAGTATATGAAGGTTCACACCTTCTCTCACACAATGGTAAACAATCACCATCAGTCACAGCACTGCAAGCTGGAGCTGGTACACCTTCCCCTCGCCTCTCCCCAGAGCCCTGTCCTCTGCTACACAAGACCCTTCTCAAAGTGGGAAACCCAAGCAGAAAAACTGCTTAATCCAGAACCGCCATTCAATTAAGAGGAAACCGCACTGCATTTCTCATCAGCAAACAAGTCAAAACTGTCCTCTTACATCAAGCAACCAAAACATTTTTTTTCTTACTTAAAAGATCTCGCTGTCTTTGTCCATTCAGAACCGATACTTCTTACGCTAAAATGATTTAACTTGATCATGTGAACTGTGCTGTGTAGATCATAGCCGACCCTCAGGGGTTACAGAGATTTTCCACTCTTATCTATTGAAGGTCACCATCTACAGAAGGGTCAGAATTGACCTCCCCTCCCCTAGTAAATTCTAATGGTAAAAATAGTTAAATTCCATGAAAGTTGAGGAGAGACAGGTTTAAAAGCTAGTGAAAATAAAAATGTACTGAAATTCTGATGCTCCAATCATAATTACTCTTTTTAAGATGCACCTCAGTTACTTTCCTAAGCATCTAGCTGCACATCAACTGCAAGCAGCTACCCAACTCCACAAGGCCAAGCCTTTTTCCCTTGAGCAGATCCTCAGAGGACACAGATTTCTAAAGCCATCAGGATGAGTAGATACTACACTTGGCCACACACCAGAACTTAAGCCAAGGAAGTGCTCCATTCCTTCAAAATAGTCTCTTCTTTTTTTTAGGGTAGATAGCTTCCTAAGATACTCTTCAAGGTGCTAACGTGTTCATCTAATGTTGGCTTCTACTTGGGAACAGAGACAACACCATGCGGAATTACAAAACAACATGTTACAGACATCTCAAAAAATGGGAGGGCTCAGCATGCTAAAAACATTCCAAAATCCTTCCTAGAAGGTACTCGACCATGATGCCCAACGTACGTCTTCAGGAGTCAATAATACAGTACTGACAAACTGCAGAGGAGATTGCTTGCTATCCCTCCCCCAACACACACACACACACACGTCCATTCTCTTCTTCCTGGAGCAACAAACCTCAAACTTCAGCTGAGCACATTCCTCCCACACAAAGACAATGTTCACTGGCCTCCCCTCCAGTCAGGTGAGGCCTCGTGATCAGGCATTTACCGTGGGGTGTGAACTGGTCAGTCCCAGTTTGAATGGGGAAGGCACAGTGCACCACCTTCCTTCCCCTCCTTCCAGTTGGCTGGAATGAGAGAAGGGAGCCTGGTCCCTGTGAGACTTCCGACAATGACCATGAACCCACCACACACCAGCTGACCTGTACCTTGCAGAAGTGAGGTAACTCTCACCCCTAGTCTAAGGTCTCTAGTACAAAGAATGTTTGCTTCTGTTCCTTTTGAAAAGCTCAGAAATATGAAATGGGTGTTTTACTGATTGACAGCATCGTAATTATTTAGGAGTTTAGATCAAACAAAGCCAAAACAGAAAATATAGAACACTCTGTTTTAGGAGACCCAACTGCAGCCTGATGTACCATGGATGGGCCACATGACCTCAAGATACTTATCTCACCTCACAGTACTTCTTAACTGCTGGATGATCAGTGACTTGAAGTTACAATTGTTCTCAAAAGAGCAAGTAAGAAACTCATTTCTGCTTCTGGGGAGGTGGGAGCCATGCCCACTATTCTATTCACACTCACTTTTCCAGATAATGTGAAGCGGCCTCAGAAATGTTGGGTCCACAGAGCAGGCCACCGGACCACAGAATCTTTCAAGCCTGCAGTATAGGCAGCTGACAACTGTGCATGTCCACAAGCAAACAGGAGCATTGCCCAAAGAGACCTTCTGCCTCAGAGTAGTACTTGTTGTTGGCCACCTGGCCCCGCAGTAAAGCTTTCTGCCCCAGACCATCCCCTGCCCCAGATCAGCGGTCAGCCTGGAGAGAAGGGAAACACAAGCTGGTTAGGAGAAAGGAGCTGAGAAAATCACTGATGCTGACATGAACCATTATCTACTCCAATGTGCCTGCCAAACCCAATTTCTAACTGACCGTTTGACCTAAATTCCTTGAGGGTATTTAAGTTAAACACTAAATCATCAATGTCCAGGATTCTCCATAACATATATTCTTCACAAATAGGGCAGCACTCAGTGACAGGTGTGTCCCAGTAGGTCCCCATGGGTTTTCTCTTAAATAATTCACCCTGAGCTACAAATGGTCACCATGCTAATATTCTGCTGTGATGCATGCTAAGAGTCAGCATGACCCAATCACAGAACTCACAGCAGAAAATCTTATCTTGGGGACCAAGATGAAACAGTTAAGTCTAAAAATACAAACACTGGTGCCTATGTGGACTGTAGTCTCTGAGCCACAAACCCTTACTCAAATCTCCAGCTCAATGGCCACTGAGAGCATGTGGATTCACTCATTCAATTACTGCATTAACTTGGGAGGAGTGACATCCTGTATGTCTCTGCACATGCGTTATGTACCTGTTTGTGCCATACTTTCAACCTACCTCCAAGCCCGTGTAAACTTTCGTCCTGGGTACTGATGGTGTGCAATTAACAGTCAATGGACGCTACATTCGTTGCCCAGGGTTGCCATGATAATTGCCACAAACTGCATGGCTTACACGACAGACGTTGACTCTCCCAACTCTGGAGAGAGCAGTCCAAAGTCAGGGTGTGGGCAGAGCTGCACTTCCTGAGGAGGCTCTGTCAGAGGCGGCTTCCTACCTCTCCCAGCTTCTGGAGTCCTCTGGCATTCCTGGGCTTCCGGATGCACCCTCCAGTCTCTGCCTTGTCTCCACATGGCCTTTTGGTCTGTGTTTCTATGTTCCAGACCTCCCTCTCCTTTCTTACGAGGGTGCCAGCCATCGGCTGGAGTGCCCACTCCAACACCAGGATAGTCTCACTTGGGATACTCATCTACTTCCCAATAAGGGAACATCCACAGGTGCCAGAACTGAAACCTCTCTTTTAGGAAGACACAGTTTAACCTACGGCAGATATGGAAACAGCCAAAGGGATCACAAACTTTCCCATTTTAACTCTAGAGAGCTGTGGAGGCAGAAGTCATTGCAAGATGGAGAGAAAACAGAGGCAGTCATGAATTATTTTTGGAAGTCTAATCAGTTTTTATGGCTAAACCTTCCTAACAGCATGTTGTTTCTATGTGGGCAGAAAAGAGAAACTGTATAAAATTTGAAGCAGGAAGGTAAAGATCTGAAAACATGTTATTTGTCTTTAATTACCACGGTCCCATTTCCAATTGTGAAGGGTCTCAAAGCCCCATTTAAAAATCACTAGCTAACACATTTCAGTTTTTCGTTCTCCTCCCCCTCCTCATTACACGTGCCATTGTATTGTCATAATGGGAGATAAACCAGAGGATTTCAGTATTTAGTGTCAACAGCGCATCCTCCTCAGCACAGAGCATAAAGGGCCCAAGTCAGTCTTCATTAACACCCACTGCACAGCCTGGAGGACTCCACCTAGCGAGGGGCCTCCTTTGTTGCAGTCTGATTTACCCCATGGGGTCGGGGAGGCCTACAGAGTGAGCTGATAATCAAAATTACACTAACCTATGGCCACACAAAGGACATAAGAGGAAGTCAGCGATTCCGGCGGCTACTCTGGAAAATCTGTATCAGATTCTTGCAGGTACATAATCTCCACTGAGGCCCTATAAAACCTCTCTGAAAACTCCCATCATTAACAAATAGGAATTATGGCCCTGGCACAGACTTCTGGTCCTTTCAGGCCCAACACATCCCCTCTTAATGCCCAAGGAGCCAGAGAATGTCAAGTCCACAGGTCTGGCTCAGGGTGGCGGGCAACCTATTCAAGTTCACGTGGCGTCCTGAAGCCCACTGGCATGGGTGTCATCCCCAGCCAATCAAATTTCCCATTTTTCTCTCAACTGCTGCTGCTGCTAAGTCGCTTCAGTCATGTCCGACTCTGTGCAACCCCATAGATGGCAGCCCACTAGGCTCACCCTTCCCTGGGATTCTCCAGGCAAGAACACTGGAGTAGCTTGCCACTTCCTTCTCCAATGCATGAAAGTGAAGTCGCTCAGTCGTGTCTGACTCTTACGACCCCATGGACTGCAGCCTACCAGGCTCCTCCATCCATGGGATTTGCCAGGCAAGAGTGCTGGAGTGGGTTGCCATTGCCTTCTCCATTTCCCTCAACTATGACTCCCCAAACACAGACTAAGAAACATGCCAGGTCAGGCAGAGCCCCACCCCTTATCAAGCAGGCAGGCCTCCTGCCTGCCCATGAAGTAGATTCAAGTGTTAAGCTTTCTGTGCCCCCCGTCTGAGAGTCTTCTGGGATTCAGACGAGGCCATAATCACAGGCCTTTCCCATGAGTAGAAGGGGCTGATTACTAAGCAAGTTGAAGCTAAGGAATTTCAGGATAAGGTGACTGAGAGGGCTAGCCAGTGCTCTCCGATCTAAGCTGCTATCAGTCAGCTGGCTTTACTCTCGTTCTCAAGTTTAACTTAAGAACCTCAAATATAAGTCTAAGAACCTTGGAAGAGCCAGAGAAGGATATAAACATTGTAAGTTTCTGATTTACAGAATTGTTTCAAAAAAACCTACCTGTTAACACTTTTACCAATGACTGTATCAATGCAAGCACCATAATGTGATTTTGAAAAATTTGCTGATTAGAGATGGAAAAAGAGCATATGTTAATTTAAACCTTTGTGAAACTAGTAAGAAAAAAGTTCTTTCCAGATGTTTGTTCGTCTTCTGTATCACCTCAGTTGTGAAGTACCTGCTCATTCATCTCTGCCCATCTACCTTTTAGTCTTAAGGTGTTTTTCTTACCAACTGGAATAAGTCCTTGATATAGTAATCATATTAGTCCTTTAATCCCTCACTTAATTTGATTATTTTTAAATTTATTTTGTTTGGATTTGGAAATGCAGAAGTTTTTTAAAGTTTCTTTTAAACAAATCTCTGTAATCTTGTATTAAAAAGTCACTGATATTATCTGGAAGTCCTTCCTGGTCCAGGCACTTGATGTCTTCTGTGTTTTGATTAGATTAAAAAAAAAGAAAATTTAATTGTGCCCAAATATTGAACTAATCATCCCAATCAATTTACTGAATAGCCGACCATTTTTAAAACTAATTCTTAACAAAAATCCCATTCATATTTTGAGAGAGCTGTTTTGGTTTTTAAAGGAACCAAGAGTTTTGAAAAGCAGCAAGATTATTTACAGGATAAGGCAGACCCTTAGTATGCAAAATACATAATTTCAAAGCTACCCACAATGTAAAGCACATCACAAAACCCCAAAACACTGAAATCCGTGACCCACAGGCACCCTGGAGACAACCCCAGGCTGGAGACAGCCCTGGCCCATCACTGAGTCCCTTCATTCCACAGTGTCTGTCTGAGCAGGAAACTGCAGATCAAACACACACATCACCATGAGAACACTAACAGGCAAACTGAGAACCCAATACACATCCCACAAGTGACGCGTGTGCTTTAGAATCGACGGCGAACGTCCACACTCTCAAGTCTCCCTGAAACATTAGATGTTAGTCACCAAACTCACATACTAGCAAAGGAAACCTGGAAAGAGAGCAAGTTCAGAATTCTTACCATGACAGCATCACCCCTCTCCCCCGCCATGATTATCTGTGTTTGAGGACATGTGTCTGGTTCACGCAGGGAAACAAACCTTGAGGCTGTGGGGATTTATGGTCACATGACCCTGCTCCCCTACATCTCCCATGGAAACAGGAGAAGATGATCTAACAATCCTCAGCCCTAAAGACAGTCTCCCCCAGCCCTTCTCTTAAAGTTACTAATGACTAATCCGTGGTGGTGGACAGGGGCTTGGGCGGGCAAGGAAGTTGGGGTTTACCAAAGACAGAGCTCCAGTTTGGGAAGATAAAGAAGTTCTATAAATGATGGTGATGACAGCAGCCCAGTACTGTGAATGCAGGTAATGCCAATGAACTGTACATTTTAAAATGATGGAAATGGTAAAAACTTAAGTTATGTAAATATTACCACAACAAAAATTTTTAATTAAAGATAAAAAGTAACCTAAACTACTATCTCCAACTTTATGCATCCTGTAACCTCCACACTGTGGTGTAAGAAACAAGTAAGATCTTTTAAGTTTAAAATACAACTGTAAAAAGTTACATGACAAATCCGTGGTAAAAAGATGGTGACAGCTATGCTCAGAGAGGAAGCACCAGCAGATGCTAATGTCCCAAGGCCCCTGGATATGAAATAGTAAGGATGACTATCTAGCATACTCGCTGAATATTCATGAGGCCTCAGTCAGCTGCCACCACTGACAACCATCCTGGCCCCACATGATCTCTGCCCAAGAAGCACCAATAAACCCATGGCTATTCACTAGGCTAATTGGCAAACATCTGTGGCCAGGCACGAGGGCCCTGCTGGAACCTCAGTTGCTCAGAGAAAGGCCTAAAAATAAGACAACCTGGGATCCAAGCAGAGTAGCACCCTGCCTGGCTATGCCCTAACCTAGCATGTGTATGAATTATCCCACTTCTCCCCCTTGCTTTCTTGATGTGTGTCCTAAATCGACTTAATAAACTGTGACAGGCATGTGAGTCCAGTCTGTGAGCCTTCTGGTTCCATGACCTCAGGGGCAGCTGGCCTGGAAGGATGCTGGCGGACCTCCAGGGCAGTGGGCTGACTTCCCACAAGACACACGCCTTCACCTGTGAGGCGGCACTAGCCGCACCGCTCCAGCGAAATGGTCCTAGAGAAGAGGGATGTTTAAAGCAAATACCGTGGGCATCTGCAGCCCTCACCACACCTGTCAGGCCTGGCCCTCCCAGTCCTCTGCTCCCTGAATACCTCGTCCTCCGAAACTCCTGTGAAAACACAGCGCAAGTTGTGCCTACATCCTCCTCCTCTCCCACTCCATGCTGTCTCTGCTCTGCCAAGTCAACATTTCCAGCCCAACCTTGCTTCTAAGTTCTGGAACCACAATTAGCCCTGGATTCAAATTCCACTTCTGCCACTTCTTATCTATGTGACATCAGGCAAATTATGTAACCTCCCAGCTTTTACCAGATTACAATGATTTTGACACTGAGGCCTATCTTCAGAACTGTATCACACAATGCAGTGCCTAGAGCGCTGCACTCCTGAGCAAACATTCCCTCACCCTCCCCGAGGAGCACAGTCTAGAAAGAAGGCTGATTCCTCTGGGTTCCTACTTCTTATACTGGAAAAAGTAACCCTCAGAATTGGACAGCATTCTCAGGAGGTAACTCAACAGCATGATCAACCACCTGGATCACCTTAGTATTTCAGAAATCATATACCCAGCATTCCCAAACTACCCATTACTGACAATTCAGGCTCAGGATATGCAGAGTAACCTTAATATTTTTAATTAAAAGCAATTAAAAAGTAGTAAAAATGCTTCAAAGCCAAGTAACTGACACTTTGACACTTTTAAATGACCTAGCTAGGAATATGTATTCTAATTCTGTCCCCTCAATAGCACAGATAACAAAATACTGATCATTTTTTTTAATCAGCATTTTTCTACAAGCTATTTTTAAAATGTTGTGAGTTTCACAGTTAAACATTTTACAATCATTAGGATGCGCCCTTGTCTCCAAAAAAGAAAAAACAATTCTCAGTGCTGCAAAATCCTCAGAAAGAAAATCTGTGCCAACAATAAAAGGGTTTACAGGAAGAAGCTATTCTTTAAGCAAAGCTTCACCAAGAATCTGCCTAATAAAATTACAGAAACTATCATTCACTAACGTGCTAATTTACATGAACACTGCAGGTGAATGATCTGAAGGGACATATACAGGTAAGTCAAAAAATAAGTTCACACCAATTTGTGAACTCTTGAAAGCAACCTTATGTCCTCACGCCAGCAGAAGAAATCTTTCCAGGTGACAGAAAGGAAACCCAGGGACACTGTTCTCCTGAAAATCATATTCTCAACTGCTGGGTCCACCCTAACCTGGGTTTTCTCACCAACCTGTCCAACATGACATTTGCTTTAGAAGACAGATCAGTGATTACCTTGGCTCTCTCAGGCTAGAGGAGGAAGAACTGGAGAGCATCTGTGAAAAGCACAGGTGTCCTAGAAATAAAGATTATAGAGAGAGCCATAAATATAGCCTATCAAAAGTCCCTCAGCTGGCTCTGATCTCAGCCAGGTTTGGAAACCTCTAGAACTGGCTCTAGCTCCATGATGTCAACACGCCGCCTTCCTCCTCCATACAGTCCCCAGGCTGAAGTGGGTGGGCAAGTCTCAAGGGTGTGCAGGTGCACAAGCCAAGCTCTGGCCCAGCAGAGTGCTCAGAAGGCCTGCCCTGGCCAGTGTGCAAAAGGACAGAGCAAGCAGGCATAAGAAACCTCCTCACCCTTGAACATCAGATGCTGCCGCCCACCCAGCCCAGTCCGCGGGGGCCCAGCAAGCACAGGGCAGTGATGTGAACTCAGTATGTGCCAGGTGCCAATCCTGGCAGGGACGGTCACATGCATGCTTGCACAGCAATGGTGGCTAAATGCTCAGATACAAGGAACACCTAATGAAGGGCTGTAACCATCCTGCCCACAGCTCAAGCCGTTAAGACCAAAAAAAAAAAAAGGAAAGAAAGAATGCCATTTGTAGCAATATGGATGGACCTACAAATTGTCATACTGACTTAGTACAGTCAGTCAGAGAAGGACAAATACCACAGTAATATTTATGTGTGGAACCAAAAAAAAAAAAAGGTACAAATGAACTTATTTACAAAACAGAAATAGAGTTAAAGATGCAAAAAACAAACACGGTTACCTGGGGCAAAGTGGAAAGGAATAAATGGGGAGACTGGGATTGACATATATATACTTCTTCCTGTTCAGTTGCCCAGTCGTATCCAACTCCTTGTGACCCCGTGGACTGCAGCACACCAGGCGCCCTGTCCCTCACTGTCTCCCAAAGTTTGCTCAAGTTCATGTCCATTGCATCAGTGATGCCATCCAGTCATCTCATCCTCTGACGCCCTCTTCTCCTTCTGTCTTCAATCTTTCCCAGTATTAGGGACTATTCCAATGAGTCGGCTGTTCACATCAGGTGACCAAAATACTGGAGCTTCAACATGAGTCCTTCCAATGAGTATTCAGGGTTGATTTCCTTTAATATTGACTGGTTCGATCTCCTTGCTGTCCAAAGAACTCTCAGGAGTCTTCTCCAGCACCACAGTTCGAAGGCATCAATTCTTTAGTGCTCTGCCTTCTTTAAGGTCCATCTCTCACAACCATATGTGACCACTGGGAAGACCATAGCCTTGATTATATGAACTTCTGCCAGCAGAGAAATGTCTCTGCTTTTAAACACACTGTCTAGATTTGTCAAGGTTTTCATGCCAAGAAGTAATCATCTTCTGATAACATGGCTGCAGTCACCATCTGCAGTGATTTTAGAGCCCAAGAAGAGGAAATCTGTCACTATCTCCACCTTTTCCCCTTCTATTTGCCATGAAGTAATGGGGCCAGATGCCTTGACCTTAGTTTTTTTTTAATATCTGGTTTTAAGCCAGCTTTTTCACTCTCCTCCTTCACCCTCATTAAGAACTTCTTTAGTTCCTCTTCATTTTCTGCCATTAGAGTGGTGTCATCCACATATCTAAAGTTGATGTTTTTCCCACTCATCTTGATTCCAGCTTACAACTCATCCAGCTCGGAATTTCTCATGATGTGCTCAGCATATAGGTTAAATAACAGGGTAATGACAGATAGCCCTGTCATACTCTTTTCTCAATCCTGAACCAATCAGTTGTTCCATCTGCTGTGCTGTGCTTTGTCACTCAGTTGTGTCCAACTCTATGCAACTCCGTGGACTGCAGCCCGCCAGGCTCCTCTATCCATGGGGATTCTCCAGACAAGAACAGTGGAGTGGGCTGCCATGCCCTCCTCCAGGGGATCTTCCCAACCCAGGGATCAAACCCAGGTCTCCCAAATTGCAGGCAGATTCTTTACAGTCTGAGTCACCAGGGAAGATCGTTATTCCATACAGCATTCTAACTATTGCTTCTTGACCAGCATACAGGTTTCTCAGGAGACAGGGAAGATGGTGTGGTATTCCCCATCTCTGTAAGAGCTTTCCACAGTTTGTTACAATCCACACAGTCAAAGGCTTTAGCATAGTCAATGAAACAGATAAGCACAGTACTATATAAAATAGGTAACTAGTCAGGACCTACTGTACAGCAGAGGGAACTTTAATCAGTACTCAAAGACCTATATGGGAAAAGAATCTAAAAAAGAGTGGATGTAACTACAACTGATTCACTGTGCTATACAGCAGGAAGCAACACAACACTGTAAATAAACTGTGTGCTAAGTTGCTTCAGTAGTGTCCAACTCTTTGTGACCTCATGGACTGTAGTCCGCCAGGCTCCATGGTCCATGGTATTCCCCAGGCAAGAATACTGGAGTGGACTGCCATGGCCTCCTCTAGGGGATCTTCCCCACCTAGGGATCAAACTCACATATCCTGCATTGGCAGAAATAAAAATTCACTTGCTGCTAAGTCGCTTCAGTCGTGTCCGACTCTGTGCGACCCCATAGACGGCAGCCCACCGGGCTCCCCGTCCCTGGGATTCTCCAGGCAAGAACACTTGAGTGGGTTGCCATTTCCTTCTCCAATGCATGAACGTGAAAAGTGAAAGTGAAGTTACTCAGTCGTGTCTGACTCTTAGTGACCCCATGGACTGCAGCCCACCAGGCTCCTCCGTCCATGGGATTTTCCAGGCAACATGAGTACTGGAGTGGGGTGCCATTGCCCTCTCCGAAAATTCACTTAGAGGGGAAAAATATCTAGGAGTCTCTCTCGAGTTAGGACTCACACATGCCTGTCCTGTGAACCTTTGCCAGATCTATGCACCTTTCCAGGAAAGCAGCTGTGCAAGTCCTGTTACCTATTTCTATGGGTATGGACATGGGCAACCCTGACAGTAACCTTGCAGGAAAAGACCTGCAAGGATTAAATGTGCCAAACTTTTTTTGCCATGGAGATGAAACTAACTATGATTGCATTTCTTGCCGCACTATCAAACTAAGGGCCATCTGGACAAAAGAAACTTTCTTTTGCATAGCACTCAGGTAACACCTACGTGTCCACTCTTTCTCTGTAGGAAGAAGAGCAGTTAGGTTGCTATGTAATACAGAAACTAAGAATACGGGTTATGAAACAGAACTGTGTCTAATACGCTCACATATACAATTTAAGATCCTATGAAGATGGAGCAAGGCCGATGAATCTTAGCATTAGTTACATGATTACACACATTAAATGCAGCATCCTCAACATTCTAAGAGAGCAATACCAGCCAAATAAGTTCTGAGTTTCTTTTTAAACTGAAATACAGTCTACAAACCACAAAATCTCTTTTAAAGTGTAAAATTCAGTAAGTTTTAGTATACTCACAAGGTCGTATAGCTCTCACCACTAATTCCAGAATGCTGATTACCACTCCCAAAAGAAACCCTATAGCCCCCAACAGTCACTTCTCATTCCTCCCTCCCCCAGTCCCTGGCAACACTCATCTACTTTGTCTCCACAGATTTACCAGGAGTTCTGGATCTTTAATATATGGGATTACACATTACATGACCTTTCCTGTCTGTCTTTCACCAAGCATGTTTCCAAGGTTCATCCCTTCTCAAGGCTGAATGCTATTTCATCACACGAATACAGCATATCTAGTTTCATCCATTCATCAGCTGGTAGGCATCTGGGTCATTTCTACTTCTCCACTATTATGAATAATGGTTCTGTGAACCTTCTTGCTTTTGTGTGGACATATGTTTTTCCTTTTCTTGAGCTTATACACCTAAGAGTGGAATTGCTGGGTCATATGGTAATTCTTCCCTGTTGTCTTCCCTCATGACTCAGAGGTAAGAATCCACCTGCCAGTGCAGATGCAGATTCGATCCCTGGGTGGGAGGAAATGGCAACCCATTCCAGTATTCTTGCCTGGAGAATTCCATGGACAGAGAAGCCAGGTAGGCTACAGTCCATGGGGTTGCAAAAGAGTCAGACACAACTTAGTGACTAAACAACAGCAACAAATGATAATTCTGTTTAACTTTTTGAGAAACTGCCAAACTTTTCCAAAGCATCTATATCCCATCGGCAGTGTATGAGAATTACAATTTCTCCACATCCCTTTCATCATTTGTCATTGTCCAATACTTTGATTACAGCCATCCTAGTGGGTATGAAGAGGTATTTCATAGTAGTTTTAAACTGCATTTCTATAATGACACATTATATTGCACATGTTTTCACGTACTTTTTAAACCAACTGTGTATCTTGTTTGGAGAATGTCTATTCAAATCCTTTGCCCATTTCTAAATTGGGTTAGTTTTCTTATTGCTCAGTTGTAAGAGCTCTATGTATTCTGAATATCAGACCCTTAACAGATATATAACTTGCAAATAATTTCTTCGACTCTGTGGGTTGTCTTTTCACTTTCTTGACGTCATTTGAAACGCACACATTTTAAGTTTTGATAAAAGTCCAATTTATTTTTTTCTTAGGTGACGTATCTTGAGAAACCATTGCCTAATTTAAGGTCAAAGATTTCCACCTATTTTTTTTTCCCCCCACTGCCGGGGCAGTGAGTAGTTTCAGCCCACAAGCTGACACTAAGAGCCCCCAAGCACTTCCATACACAGTTTAATCTGATTAAGAGGAATTACTGTTTTTACCGTTTTATAACTGAAAACTCAGATCCACAGAACTGATGAATATACTCTCCCAACAGAATCCCCAAAATATTTTTCAAAGAGAGAGATTATGCGCATGTATGTGTATATATATCTCTCTCTTCCCTGGCGGCTCAGATGGTAAAGCATCTGCCTGCAATGCGGGAGACCCGGGTTTGATTCCTGGGTCGGGAAGATCCCCTGGAGAAGGAAATGGCAATCTACTCCAGCGCTTTTGCCTGGAAAATCCCATGGACGGAGGAGCCTGATAGGCTACAGTCCATGGGGATGTAAAGAGTCGGACACGACTGAGAGACTTCACTTCACTTCACATGTGTATATACATGTACATGACATACATAAATACACATTTATGACATAAACAAAACCACACACTGACACGCCCCTCACTTGTGCAGGGATTTCAGGGCTCATTTCCCCACTTGCAACCACACCTCCACTCCCTGCTCTGCTTCTGCAGCTCCCTGGGTCTGGACTGCTCGTTCCCCCTTCAAACGCACTCCTTGTAGGGTGAGAGTGTGACTGTGGCTTACAGAGTGCTCTCATACGTGCTGCTGCCTGTCACGACACCCAAGGCCACTTCTCCCCACTCCCATGCCCGCACACACCGGCATCCCCTCCAGCACGTCTTCTCCAATCCACACGTGCCAGTCCGTGCCCCCAACAGGGGAGCAGGATGAGAGGGGGAAAGACAGTTGTGCTCAACTTCCAAAGCGCTGTTACCTGAAGCATCCAGGCTCTGAGGCCCACCGGTGAGCACACTGGAGGGTGCTGCGCTTCCAGAACACACCCAGAGAACAGGCAGTTGGTGGATGTTTGAGGGGGTTCTCAGGACGGCAAAGGTGGAGGTGTCCTCCAGAACCCTCAGACCCTGGATCAGCCACACCTGCACAGCTTGGCTGGGAGCTGAGTTGTATGTGACATTTTAATTGAAATGTTGTGCTTAACTTTGAAGAAACGTAGCAGATTAGGCCACTGTGTATACATTTAAAGCATGATGCAAATATAACACACCTCTGAGACCAGAGTACAGGCAGAAGGAAATACAGGGCAGCTCAACTCACTCAAAAAAATGTGAGTAAGGAAAAAATGATTGAGGATTAGAAACAAACAATCCTTATGGTTCATCTCTCTAGTTTCCACCCAGATGGGAATGGGGGAAAAGGAATGTAAATTATAGAGTCAGAAATGAAAACCATTCAACTGTACTTATTACTTGATGGAAAATAAGAAATCCATCAGGAAACACCATAAGCAATGGTTTCATCAATCCTCTAATTAAAAATCCACCTTTTTGCAAAGTTAAATCAATCATTTACGTATGCACACGTGTGTTTGTGTGTGTGTGTGTGTGTGTGTGTACACAAAGGTTTTTCATCACTGATTCACAACTCCCTACACGTGTTCTTAAACTCTGTGCTAATCACCCCCACTCTGAGGAACTTTGAACAACTAGATAAACTACCCACTTAACACGCTGAGAGGGGCACTAATAGTTGTTAGACTCTCCCCAAGAGCAAGTCACCCTGTTGGAAAGCATGACACACACATGCATGGATAAAGGCCCCACAATTAAAACTGAACTGTCTATGCTAGCAGACAGGAAATGTGGCACATGAAAGGGAAACGCTAAGACACTCAGACATCACCCAGGACCACCAAGCAAGAGGCAGTGCAGGCAGCTTGCTATCAAACACCAAGACTCTCCCAGAAGACCCTGAGGGGCCTGACCCCACGATGGGATGTTCCCTTTCTCACTGTCCTCCCTCCCACTCCTCAGGTGCAGATCTTCACCACAAAACAAAGCATCTGTGAGACAGATCACTAGCACAGCCACAGACAGGCAGACACAACAAGAACACCTGCCTTTAAGAGCAGGAGCCACATACACACTCAACACTGCAACCTTATCCAGCACCGGCCTCCCTTCCAGAGCCCTGCTGGCCTCGCAGGGCTCAAAGTCCATGACATTAAAAGTTCGCTTCCTCATCTGCACTAACTGCATTTCAGGTGCTCAGCACCATGCGCGGACAACTTAGAAACACATTCCCATCACTGTACAGAGTTCTATTGAGCACTACCATCCCATACACTGAAGCTACAGATGTTGGCCCTCTTCCCACATAAGATAATCAGAGCCGTTACACCATCCGATCTGCACAGACTTCATCTCAAGTGAGACAAGGATCTGCAGAGCATCCCCATTCCACTCCCACACTAAGGGTTAGCAGAAACCTGAACTTCTAAGCCCCTCAAATTCCAAGGCCCCTCCACTTGTCTATATATTTTTTTAATATCTTTAGCATCTGGGATAATCACAACAGATAATCAAACATCCTCGGGACATTTGTTAACAGGGAAGAAAGGCAACTCAGGCCCCTGACTCACACCCACCATCGCTTCCAGCTCCCTCAGCTTCCACCTCCCTGCCCAGGTACCAGCTCTTTCCTCTGTCCCCTTCCCTCCGTTAACCTTCTCGAAAGCTTTCTTGCTTTTAGGAGGGAAAGGACCTTCCTCTAATTTCCATGTGTGGGTGTTCTCAGGTGGAAGCAGCTGTGGCACGTCTGTGAGGGATCTGGGGCCTAGGGAAGGAGGGTGTGTCTTAGTGTGACACTATGGACCTTTGTCGGCAAAGTAATATCTTTGCTTTTTAATACACTAGGTTTGTCAGCTTTCGAAATCCAGCTTACACAGAACACTGCAGAAGTTTGAGTTCAAAATTTTAAGGATGGCATGATGATTCAGAATTCACATAAAATTTCAAGTCACTACCTGTATTTTTCATTTGTCCATTCATTCATTGAACAAGTGTCTCAAGTATTTGCACCCAATGCTGCAGAATTGAAGAGTAAGATTTGGTTCATACCTTCAAGAAAAAGATAGTACACACAAAAAATTATACACATACACACACTTATAACTACAATACAACACAGAACCAAAGAGAACCTTTAAAAGGTTACTTAGGAAGAACTCTAGGAAGAGGAGGAAGCAGTCACTTCCACTTGCAGTAGATAAGCACTGTTTCTTGGAGGAAGTAACATCTACAGTGAGACCTGCTTTTTGTTTAAATTTTGGTCTGATCAGATAATGAATTACCACATTCTAATGTCATCTATATAAAACACACCACTGTTAGGGGAGATTGTAAGTTACTACTGAATAACTTACATACTTCCTGCCACCTCAAGGTGACATTCCAGGGGTTCAGGGGAGTGGCAACGTGGGTTTCCCTTGCCATTGCCCTGAGGTCTTGAGAAACAGAAGGGGATGAGGCCCTGTGCATCCTTCCTCCTCCTGCTTCCCCACCGGGCAAGGGAACAGAGGATGTGCTGTTAGAAATGGTGCAGAACCAGGGCTCTCAGTGTGCAGACTAGACCCTTTCCACCCAAAAAAAGGAAGCACAACTTTGAGGAGAGACCGCCGTGGACTGACAGTTGGCAGAGAGGTTTTCCCTGAGAAGCGTGTGCCTCCAGAAGGCCAGTCAGAGCAAGAACCAAGAGCAAAGTGCCTAGGTGATTTCTGAAAACTGGGCACAGTGGAATGACAGTGGAGGGGAAGTACAAATGACATGACAGCCCCAGGACAGACAGGAACTGGGAGGGCTGGAGACCCCTGGGACATAGCAATTTCATCCTTTCCTAACTGGAAAACCTGGACAACTACTTTAGGCCTTAAAACCAGGACACAACATCCTGGCAGGGCTGTGATGGGACAGTGCTGACCTCGTGCCCAGACACCTCATTGTGCCTGGACACCCACGATGGCGACTGGGAATGATGTCCACACACGTTCTTATGCTGTATCACACAGGCAGATGGCCCTTCTTATGCATTAAAGACACATGCTCTGGGCTTCCTACTTAAAACATGGAGATCAAGGTACAGAAATGTCACAAAGAGATTGTAGACAAATATTTCCAGGATTGCATTTAATATATTTACCTTGGGTTTTTTGCATATTTTTCAAAATAATGACCTGTAATCAACTAGAGCAAATTCAACAAAGAAAATAAGGATAATGAATGCAGAAATGCATGCCCACTAAAGGTAAACCATGGCCTCTTTCCCCACATGATACTCAAATTTTAGTTTATGTTTACATCAATATTTCATTGCTGCTCACATTACCCCCTCACTGAGATGCATCCAGTTGAGCCTATTCCACATTCTTTCTTATTCTTAGTTTTTCTGTTGCACTTTCAAAATCCAACTATTTTATCAGAAATGCAAAATAATTAAAGAAACAAACATAAAAGTAAGATGCCAACAAGTCATGCAGTCACTTTCATGGCCTCCCCATCACTCTTCCTAGAAGCTATCAATCACACTGTCAAACTCCACCACCTTGACGTGAAGGGAGCTCACTCAGAATAGGCCTCTGAGGAAAGCGTCAGACTCCGGAAGGCAATAGTGCCTCAGCTTTGCAGTCAGCATCCCCCACTCCCACCCGGCCCTTTTTACTCCAGACTGCTGCTCAGGCTCTGCCCCAACCTGCCACTTCCTTCTCCCCCAGCTCAAGCCTCATGCATGTCCTCAACCCAACCAGACTCTCCCTGCGAAGAAGGTCCCTACAGCCAACCAACCACTGCCCATCTCCATGGATGATCTTCAGGAACTTGAACACACTCAGCCTGCTCAGGCTAATGTCAACCTTGTGCCCCAGAAAACTATCTCAGAAGTGACACCGCCATCCAGCTGGCACCCAGAGCACACCTGGGAGTCTCCCCAACGCCCTGCTGCCCTGCCACCAGGTAAACAGACGAATC
The DNA here is from genome assembly GCF_042477335.2 of Ovis canadensis. Taxonomy (NCBI): domain Eukaryota; kingdom Metazoa; phylum Chordata; class Mammalia; order Artiodactyla; family Bovidae; genus Ovis; species Ovis canadensis. Next base: position 61,595,071 of record NC_091257.1, on the reverse strand, counting down.
TGCCCACCCGATGGCCCTCCTCTCGTGCCGATCTGGCCCTCCCGCAAGTCCACAGCTGCAACTCCCCTTCAGGACATCCTGTCTCCTGCCAGGGTCTCTGGGACAGGCCCCACCCAAGCCCCCACTCCCACTTTATTAAAAGTCCACTTTTTATTGTAACATCAAACAATTATAGAAAACCACCCCAAACCAGGGCTTCCCTGGTGGCTCAGATGGTAAAGCATCTGCCTGCAATGCAGGAGACCCAGGTTCAATTCCTGGGTCGGGAAGATCCCCTGGAGAAGGAAATGGCAATCCACTCCAGCGCTCTTGCCAGGAAAATCCCATGGATAGAGGAGCCTGATAGGCTACAGTCCATGGGACCCACAAAGAGTCAGACACGACTGAGCGACTTGACTTTACTTACCCCAAACCAATCTATGCCCTAATGAATTATTTTAAAGTGAACCTTCTAACCACAACCAAGATAAGAAACAAATCCTGTGACCCACCCCAAAAGCTCACACAAGGCCTGGCCCAGTCACAGCACCTTCCTTCCTCTCCCTGAGAAGCATCCTTATCTGATTTTTGCAATCAGCACCCAAATACCTGTCCATTTTCCCTTTCATTCTCTATGTTGTAGTCAGATTATATCAACTCCCCATTTAAAATCCTTCCAAGGCTCCACTTTAAGAAAATGCCCGAAGTCCTACACAGCAGAGGAGCCAGATGCAGGAAGGCCCCAGGACCCACTCCTGGAGCTCACTCTTGCATAGTGCCTCCCACATCATGACAGACCAGTGCTCTCTCACATCCTGGCTCTGGGGAAGCCAGCCGCCCCACAGTTGGGAAAGGCCAGGGATGAGGCCCTGAGGCCTACCACCAACAGCCCTGTGAGGGTACCATCCTGGAAATAGGATATCCAGCCCCAGGCAAGCCTTCAGATAAGCACAACCTGGTCAGCACTGGGACCACAACAAGAGGACCACAGCCAGAACCACCAGTGTAGCAAGGCTGCTATGAACCTATGACCTGCAGAAACGGTGTGACAATGAATACTGGTTGTCTGAAGGTAATCTGACACACAGCCACATTAACTGATACACACAGGCTCCAGGCTCTGTGTGACTGGCCCCTGCCCATCCTTCTAGTCTCATCCAGAATCACCCATTGAGCTCCCTTCATACTAGGAACACTACACTCCTCTTAGTACCTCAAAGCTTGCCAGATTTTTTTCCATAGGATATTTTAAAACATGATAAAACATTCACAATATAATGTTAAGCGAAAAAAAAAAGCAGTGTGCAAAGTACACCATATGATCCTACATGGGTAGGTATGCACCGCTACCCAGATCAAACTGCCAGCACCCAATGGATCATAGGAAAAAGAAAAGAATCTCAGAAAAACATCTACTTCTGCTTCACTGACTACACTAAAGCATTGATTGTGTGGATCACAACGAACTGTGGAAAATTCTTCAATAGATGGGAATACCAGACCACCTGACCTGCCTCCTGAGAGATCTGTAGGCAGGTCAAGAAGCAACAGTTAGAACCAGACATGGAACAACAGACTGGTTCCAAATTGGGAAAGGAGTACATCAAGGCTGTATGTTGTCACTGTTTATTTAACTTATATGCAGAGTACATCATGCAAAATACTGGGCTGGATGAAGCACAAGCTACAATCAAGATTGCCAGGAGAAATATCAATAACCTCAGATATGCAGATGACACCACCCTTATGACAGAAAGTGAAGAGGAATTAAAGAGCCTCTTGATGAAAGTGAAAGAGAAGAATGATAAAGCTGGCTTAAAGCTCAACATTCAGAAAACTAAGATCATGGCATCTGATCCCATCACTTCATAGCAAACAGATGGGGAAACAATGGAAACAGTAACAGACTTGACTTTATTGGGCTCCAAAATCACAGCAGATGGTGACTGCAGCCATGAAATGAAAAGACGCTTGCTCCTTGGAAGAAAAGCTATGACCAGCCTAGACAGCATATTAAAAAGCAGAGACATCACTTTGCCCACAATGGTCTGTACAGTCAAAGCTATGGTTTTTCCAGTAGTCACGTACGGATGTGAGAGTTGGACCATAAAGAAAGCTGAGCACAGAAGGACTGATGCCTTGGAACTGTGGTGCTGGAGAAGACTCTCTGAGAGTCCCCTGGACAGCAAGGAGATCAAGCCAGTCCATCCTAAAGGAAATCAGTCCTTCATTGGAAGGACTGATGTTGAAGCTGAAGCTTCAATACTTTAGCCACCTGATGCGAAGAACTGACAAACTGGAAAAGACCCTGATGCTGGGAAAGACTGAAGGCAGGAGGAGAAGGGGACAATAGAGGATGAGATGGCTGGATGGCATTACCAACTCGATGGATGTGAGTTTGAGCAAGCTCCGGGAGCTGATGATGGACAGGGAAGCCTGGCGTGCTGCAGTCCATGGGGTTGCAAAGAGTTGTACACGACTGATCGACTGAACTGAACTGATGCACAGATACACACACATCTGTGTGGAAATTCTCCAAACTCTAACCATTATATTTGGCTGCTCACTCCATCAAGACTGGTTGTTCCCCCTGTAGCCCACACATGCCATCACACATACCAGCCCTCCACCTGCCTCTCAGTACACCAGCTGTGCCTTCTCTCCATTAAATTTCCAGCAACCAGCAGTAAATATTTATTAAACCAAGGACTTGCCCATGGACAATCTGAAAAACTGTTGTTAAACAGGATCTAAAATTTTTATCAGAGACCATACTATTGTTTCCTCAGTGAATCCTGTGGAACTTCTAAACGTTTGGAAGGACTGTCACCAAGAAAACCAGAAGGCTCAGTGTAAGGCACTTGCGGCCACCGGAGCTCTAACGGAAGGCTCCAGATTCAGACGATGCAAGCATAAATAACAGTGACTTTGTTTTGACACTTGCCTTTTGTACTTAAAAGTGAAAAACAAGATATAAAAGTAGTCCACATAAAATTCCCTGTATTTCTGTAGTAACTGGGCTCTTTCCCTCTAGGTTTCCAGCCAAGTGTTAAGAAGGGACAGCTGGGATGTGTCAGAGTCTGGTCCCATGCCATAGTGGAAAGGGGACAGAGAGAGTCTACTAAAAGAGATGGAGAGAGACGGGCAGAGAGGGAGATGGAGAGGTGAAGAGGGAGAGGCAGAGATATAAAGAAAGACAGAGAGTTAGAGAGCTGAGGAGACAGGGAGAGAGACAGAGATGAAAAGGGAACGAGAGAGAGAGAGAGAGAGAGAGAGAGAGAGAGAGAGAGAGAGAGAGAGAACGCACGAGCAAGCAGCCTGAGGCAGGGAGAGCAAATGCTCCCGGGCAGCATTCCATCCCCGGGGGTGACCCAGGGCCGGCACCATTGTCAGCACAGCTGGATTACACACCAGGACTGAAGTAACAGAAGTGCTTCAGTTCAGTTCAGTTCAGTCGCTCAGTCGTGTCCGACTCTTTGCGACCCCATGAATCGCAGCACGCCAGGCCTCCCTGTCCATCACCAACTCCTGGAGTTCACTCAGACTCACGTCCATCGAGTCCGTGATGCCATCCAGCCATCTCATCCTCTGTCGTCCCCTTCTTCTCCTGCCCCCAATCCCTCCCAGCATCAAAGTCTTTTCCAATGAGTCAACTCTTCGCATGAGGTGGCCAAAGTACTGGAGTTTCAGCTTTAGCATCATTCCTTCCAAAGAAATCCCAGGGCTGATCTTCAGAATGGACTGGTTGGATCTCCTTGCAGTCCAAGGGACTCTCAAGAGTCTTCTCCAACAACACAGTTCAAAAGCATCAATTCGTCAGCTCTCAGCCTTCTTCACAGTCCAACCCTCACATCCATACATGACTACTGGAAAAACCATAGCCTTGACTAGACGGACCTTAGTCAGCAAAATGATGTCTCTGAGGAGCCTAATGCTTGAGATTAAGGTAGGTCTTGGTTTACTCTTTTCCTCATACAATTTTCTATAAATTGTAAAGATAATCCATGTTGTTCTAAGACATACTATTACAAAATATTAAATATAAAAAAAACCAAATCACACTTGAGAACTTGGGCCAGATGCTGGGGCTCCCTAACAATAGCAAACAGGACAAGAAAAACTCCCTTCGTTCTCTCTACCAAGAAATGGGCTCAGAGAAAATTACCAGGTTACAGAGCCAACACAAAACCCTGTACCTTCCTTATTGTTACTTGAAATGAGAAGGCGTGAGCCATCTGCATAATTTAATCTGTTATGCTTCATACAACACTAAGAATTTACCCCCAAATCTGACAATCTATTATTCAGAAATACGTGTAAAGAAAGATACAATTTTGTGCTTGTAAACTACCATATTACAGACAGTACTCATCTGCATGACTCTGTATTACTCTTGATCTATATTAATTTAAAGAGGTGAACCATCATAGCCCTCCTAGCATAAAAAAATCTGGGGAGGCTCTAAGCCCCTCTACCCAGGGCACACGGCCGTGGACAGGACACAGAGAGGGTGGGAGATGGGGGTGACTAGAGTTCAGAATTGGCCCTTGCAGCAAATGCATCAGTAGGACATGAGTGACCAGGAGATGGGTCACAGTAAGGCCCCTGTCATCTGTCAACATTTGGGTGAAAGATCTTCATTAGCAGAGGGGAGCTGGGGTAAATTACTGGTGTTCTATGAAATGACCCTTTACACAAAGATTCTTGGTACTGCTTTTTATTTACACATAATTCCAACAAGTTCTCACTATTTGGTTTGGCTTTTCATGAAAACATTTGTTTTCAGTGTTTACTCTAGATAACCTTTGCAGAGGGTTTATAAGGCCGTTTTCTTGGGGGGTTTTGCCCTATTAAACAGTTTTTTTTTCCACCTTCCATCATTTACACTATTCCAGAAGTGAGTATTCCTTTTAGATACACTGACACTATAACACACACATAGACACACATGCATTTCAAAGTCCTCAATTCATAATTTGGTTACTTATAAACCAGCAAAAATAGGGCAGCCTTAATACAAATAAAGCTTGAGCTCACACACAGAATTCTGGAAAATAGTTCTTTACTAAGAAATGACTGTGTCACTCATCCTTGTTTATCAGATGACCCTACGAATCTGTCACTATTACAGGACAGAGGACAGCTCTCAGAGTGTCACTGTTCTAGAGGAAGGAAGGAGCCAGGGAGGAGGAGGAAATAGAAACAATAAAAGATCAATACTGGTAATTGCTAGGGTTAAGAGGATGGTGCCTGGAGTTATCACTTCAGATTAAGTCCTCAAGACAACTCTTGAGCTGATGAAATTTAAAGACAAAACACCCAGAGCTTCAGACAAGGGGCAAGGGCAGGAACAAGCCTGGCTGGGCCCAAGCAAGGGTCAAGGGTCAAGGCATGGCCAGGCTCTGTCAGACCGCCATGGTCAAGGAAGTCACTCTTCCTCAATGTGAACCTGATACCTTAAGGTGTGTCACTGACACAGGTAAGCATAAGCTAACATTTCAGAGATCAATGATTTGCCAGATAGTTACCTGTATGGCATGAAGATGGTTAAGTCTCTCCCAGCTCTGAAACTCTGGGATATTCCTCTATCAACAAACGGTCACTCTACAGAAAGCACTTCAGCACAAAGAATTCCACTGCTATGCCAAGGTAGGAAAGCCCTAACTTTGTCTCTGGGAAATATTATTTTTCTAAGTTAACTGAGGCAACACTGGAACAAAATAATGACAAACATCAGATAACCCACTTGACCGATTTAACAGTTCCAGCTGGGTAACTCACTCCCCTTCGAGGTTGTCTTGTTACTGAGGTGAAGGAAAGAACCAGAATAAGCCCCAGCTTTGCCAGGAGAAGACTCAGCTATCCAGGAGCATTCACTGAGACCCTGAGGAGGTTACTTATCTCTTCAACTTCCTCCTTGGTAAGGAGAGTAAAGCACTGAACAAAACCTAGGATTTCCAACAGAGTCTGAAAGAGACTTTAAAGATTTTTAAAGTTAAATGGGAATTACACATTTGTATCTATGAGCTCACACCAGCTAAGTAAAATTTTTCCTCTTCTCTAGAATTATAATCGACTGGGTGCGATAGCACTGATCATATTTTATGCTGATCAGAAGATCTCAGGCAGTGATGTGTCTGGTCTGAAGCACCAGATGCTGGAGATGACAAGCAACTGGGAAAGCAGCCTAGCCTAGATGGCCTGGTGTTTATGGGGGAACTTCAGAAGCAAGAGCCAGAAGAGCACGTTCTGTGCTTCCTACACAAGGTGCTCAGCAAGGAGGGCAGCAGAACACACAAGGCTGCAGGAGGTCAGGACATGCCGGCTTCGGTGCTGCTTGGTGCACTGACTATCTTGAGCGGAAGGCACCCGAAGGGCAGCAGGTGCAGAGGGAGCTCTGCCTGAACCCCCTCATCTGCCAGAACACAGGGTCTCCATAGGAACTTAGTATCACAAGTCTCCTCCCCAGCAGCTTCACCACCAGGAAGACTGACTCTTGTCACAGGAGAGGAGCCTAGAAGTGGCCCCACACAGAGACAGACTCTGTCACAAACTGGCATGCTCTACCCATCCTCCCAAGCCCCTCACCTTCCCTAAAATTTCTTCCTCTGCCCTAAGAGTGACTCCCTACCTTCCCTTCGCCTGTTAGCGTGGTTTTCATGTGTGAATTCTAAGCCACCTCAGGAGTCACTCATTTCCCCCAGGGTACCCCTTATTTCTACTTGAGATATGAATGCTAATAAACTTATGTTTTTCTCTTGTTAATCTGTCTTCATCATAGGAGTCTCAGTTAAGAACTCAGAAGGGTAGAGGGAAAATCACTTTTCCTCCCCTACAGCATCAGCCAGAGACTTTTTAATTCAGGAGGAAACATATTAGCCCCAAAAAAGTGCCACTGTGCCAGAGCCCCAGATGCTCTGACATGGCCAGGATAACTGGCACCTTCATAGTAACAACAGCAAATCCTATACAAAGTTCCAGCAGCAGCCCAAAAGCCAAGATTTCAGTTTGTCCTTTGGGGAAAGTTCCAGCAGGAGAAATCCCCTAAACAAGATGAGCTCACGACTCTGCCAGTGAAGCGGCTCATGGTGTCTGTCCCTCCTGTCTTGGTGCCCACGCACCATGGTCCCTGGACCCTCCTGTCCCCACGCCCTCCAGCATGTTTAGCCCCACCTCAGGGGATCCCCTCACAGGGAGGCAGCAGACAAGCAAGTGTGGCTACAAGGCCTGTAGGAGCTGGGCCCCGGGTGTGCCAAATGGAAGCCTAGCCACACCAGAGGAAATAACCACTCACTGGACCAATGACCAGAGACACAGAAAACGTGAGACTCTTATCTATGCCCTTGACTAAATTCTCCTCCCTGTTGGCAGCCTCAGTCCACTCAGTGCCCCGTCTCTGTCATGACTAAGGCTTCTGGAATCCAGACAATTACCATTTTTGGAAGCTCAGAGCCCTGTGAGGCAAGTGGTTACTGAGCACCTACTGTGTGCACGGCACAGGCAGGGCTCCTTTGAGACTAACACCTGTGAGGAGAGGACACACACGCACAAAGGAAGGGCTCTGCCTCAGAGGCAACATCAGGAGGTGGAGCAGGAACTCAGGGAAGGGAGAGGCCTGGAAGACAAAGCAGTCAGTGGCTGGAACAGGATACAAACAGAAACAAAAAGCCACAGTGACATGTGAGTCCTACAAACACTAATCTTTTCAAGGAGAATACCTACCTCACTGTTAATTAAGAGTTGTCAAGATTTGAATTCTTGAACCACTTGACATACCAGCATGCAGGGTTCTCAAATGTCCCACTTCCTGGCAATCAGTCCTTGAATCAATCTTACTGAAGAAGAGCCACTGTTTCCTTGAAATGCTACTGGTTCCCAGGCCAGTTTTCACAGTAAACTTTCCCTTGCTAAAAAAATCAGTAAGTGACATATGTAAACACTCAATAACTTCCAAAACGATCAGCTAATTTAAGAAAATGTTAATTACTGGGGGGGCTCCCCTGGTGGCTCAGATGGTAAAGAATCTGCCTGCAATGCAGGAGACCTGGGTTTGATCCCTGGGTCCAGAAGATCCTTTGGAGAAAAGAATGGATACTCACTCTGATATTCTTGCCTGGAAAATTCCATGGGCAGACGCAGGCTACAGCCCATGGGGTTGCAAAGAGCTGGACACAACTGAGCAACTAACACACACTTTTACTACACCGGTTACTATCAACAACCACCACCAGTCACTTTCTGGTATTTTTTCATGTGTGTGTGTGTCCATTTTCTGAGGCAGGGATGGCTCACAAATGATAAGAGGAGGTAATTATGCTGCTGGATGAAAGTCTCCCAAAACAAGACTGACAACCAACCTCTGGTCAGGGGTTCCACCCCCTGGAGGAGACGTTCCTGCACAGGTCCAAGTGCACACATACTCTCGCTCATCTACTGGCAGACCCGCACCTCACAGGGCTTCTTATTTCAAAGTCTCAACACTAAAAGCTCTTAAACTTGACCAGCATCACAAAGTATTTGTCAAGGCTTGTTTTCGTATTTTTTTTTTCTTTAGCTTTTCCTGGAGATTACCATCTAACTATTGCAATGGGAGTACTCAGACAGAGGGGTGACAAGCTGGTGGCCCAGCGTTTACTTTAAATTTCCCCAGATCCTGCACCCAGAGCCTGGCTCACGTCCTAGTATTGTCCTTGGAATCACACTGAACCTGAAGACCATCTCCCTGAGAAGAGCATCTCTACAATTAAGTAACCACAATACCTAAAGATAAGCCCTTCTAGACTTCGTCTGCTGGGAAGGGCAGAATCCTCATTCCAAAGATGAGGGAAGATTCCACAGAAACAGGGTTGGAACTACTGGCAAGTTCATGAATCCTCTTCCCTCCTGAGAGACTCTCTGCTTTATTCTCTTCTAGACATTATCAAGACCACACACCCACACATTGCCACCAACACGAAGATGTCTTCACAATCTGCCAGGTCTTCTGAGGTATCTGAGGATACTTCTTGCTGCTGTCTGTGTCCCTGCCCACTTGTTAGGTCATGTGCTCTTTCTAATTACTTCTCTTAATGGACTGTGGCCAGAGAAACCAGACAATCAAGATTATTATAATTTGAAAATAAACAATAAACTGAAAGTTTAGTTCAGAAGGACATTACTTCAACAAAAATAAGTTTTACTGCATGAAATCAGTTACATCTTTTGTTACTCAAGTTTTCTTTTCCTTTCCCAAGGTTCTCAACAATAATCCTAAGAGTTAAGTCCCACTTACAAAAGGAGTGCAACAGGCTACTTTCTGATGTTGAGAATATAGAGAGGCATCAGAGAGCTAAAGAATTCTCTCTGGTCAACATCATCATCAACAGAATAAACTTTAAGAAGCAACAATTCTCCTGTCCAGAAAACTGAGCTCACTTGAGAACTACCGCAACAAATGTGCACTTGACAAAGTTCCTTATGCATATTTTTGCAATTGAATTATTTTAAGATCTACAAAGGTTCAAATTTTAAAGAAAATAAGTCACTTTTTTGTAAAGAAATGTGATTTATCATTTTTATAATTTGTTTCATGTATATGAAACATGAAGCAGGGGACTCCTACCTGATAAACTGTCAAATCTCTACCAAACACACAAAATTCCATTTTTAACAGTCACACTCATTTTTTTCACACTATATATGTATGTATATATTACGGCCGTAATTTTAAATTGGCATCCCCAGAGAACTTGTAAATTAAAACATCATTTAACTGCTAATGTTCTACTTTAAACATTTACAGCACAATCTGTATGAACAGTTTTGCAGAATTCCTCACTTAAATGTATTTCAAACCATTTTCTCTTGCTTCCAACTAGCTTTTCAAATTTTCATTAATAAATAGTCCACCCAGGAATATTCTAGAAGCTGAGAAGATTGAAGAGTGAATATAATCATGACAGACCAAGAAGACTACAATCAGCAGTGATGAACAAAAAAGAGCCATCTGGTGATTTTTGACTGCTTGTAAGGTATAAATACAGTCATGATTCACACAGACTTGTGTACAACCTTAGGAAAAGCCCACCACCTGGCACGGTCTGCACCAACCTGCAGGCATCTCCTGCTGAGACTCTTCTCACCTGCTGCCTGTGTACCACTAGGCCCCGGAACCCACTGGACACAGGTACACAGGGCACTGCCTCTGTACCAATCGTATCTACCACCCCAGTATTCAGATGTCCTTGTACTTCCCCAAATTCCATGTCAAACACTTAATTCAGCACACACATCACTCAGGGCTCACAGGCCACTGAGAGCAGCCAGACTGCTCTTCCTGGAGCTCCCCGCATGCTGGCTCTTCTCAAATGGACTGTTCTCAGGTCTGCTCTGGGGTTGCTGTTCTTTTCCCCATCTCAGATGAACATAAGCATTCATAAAGACTGAAAGCAGTGACTACTTTATATTTGCGCTTTCGTGACAGTAACAAACACTTTTCAAATTTACTGAATCCTAAAAAAAAAAAAACAACAAAAAACTCAGGCCAGTATCATCTGTATGTCTATCCCATAAACCTCCCCAAAAATAATCGAATTTACCAAACTAGGTTAAATCGATCGCCAGGAGAAAACGACAACACAACTATGTTAAACCTGTCTCGAAATCTAAGTTGAGGGTTAGCAAACTAGAGCCCGTAGCCAAAAAAAACAGGTGTCCAGGAGTCCCCAAACTGCTCAGTTACAGCTTATTCAAGCTTTGAAACAACGAAAGAATTGGTCCCTGTAAATTAGTCTGAGTGGACCTATTACAGGGAAAAGAATTTTCAAAGTTGAGAAAACACTAGTCAGTGCAGTTCACTCACTCAGTTGTGTCCAACTCTGCGACCCCATGGACTACAGCATGCCAGGTTTCCCTGTCCATCACCAACTCCTGGAGACTGCTCAAACTCATGTTCATTGAGTCTGTGATGACATCCAACCATATCATCCTGTCATTCCCTTCTCCTCCTGCCTTCAATCTTTCCCAGCATCAGGGTCTTTTCCAATGAGTCAGTTCTTCGCATCAGATGGCTAAAGCATTGGAGCTTCAGCTTCAGCATCAGTCCTTCCAATGAATATTCAGGACTGGTTTCCTTTAGGATTGACTGGTTGGATCTCCTTGCAGCCCAAGGGACTCTTCAAGAGTCTTCTCCAACAACACAGTTCAAAGGCATCAATTCTTCAGCACTCAGCTTTACTTATGGTCCAACTCTCACATCCATGCATCCTGGAAAACCCATAGTTTTGACTATACAAACCTTTGTGAGCAAAGTAATATCTCTGCTTTTTAATATGCTATCTAGTTTTGGCATAGCTTTTCTTCCAAGGAAAAGCTTTTCATTTCATGGCTGCAGTCACCATCTGTAGTGATTTTGGACCCCAAGAAAATAAAGTCTCTCACTGTTTTCACTGTTTTCCCAACTATTTGTCAAGAAGTGATGAGACCAGACGCCATTATCTTAGATTTTTGAATGCTGAGTTTTAAGACAGCTTTGTCACTCTTCCCTTTCACTTTCATCAAGAGGCTCTTTAATTCCTCTTCACTTTGTGCCCTATGGGTGCTGTCATCTGCATATCTGAAGTTATTGACATTTCTCAAGGCAATCTTGATTCCAGCTTGTGCTTCATCCAGCCTGGCATTTCACATGATGTACTCTGCATATAAGTTAAATAAGCAGGGTGACAATATACAGCCTTGAAGTACTCCTTTCCCAATTTGGAACCAGTCTGCTTTTTCACATCCGGTTCTAACTGTTGCTTCTTGACCTGCATATAGATTTCTCAGGAGGCAGGTCAGGTGGTCTGATATTCCCATCTCTTTCAGAATTTTCCACTGCTGCTGCTGTTGCCGCTGAGTCGCTTCAGTCGTGTCCAACTCTGTGCAACCCCATAGACGGCAGCCCACCAGGCTCTGCCGCTCCTGGGATTCTCCAGGCAAGAACACTGGAACAGATTGCCATTTCCTTCCCCAATGCATGAAAGTGAAACGTGAAAGTGAAGTCACTCAGTCGTGTCTGACTCTTTGCGACCCCATGGACGGCAGCCTACCAGGCTCCTCTGTCCATGGGATTTTCTAGGCAAGAGTACTGAAGTGAGGTGCCATTGCCTTCTCCGAGAATTTTCCACAGTTTATTGTAATTCACACAATTAAAGGTTTTAGCATAGGCATTGAAGCAGAAGTAGATGTTTTTCTGGAATCCTCCTGCTTTTTTCTATGATCTAACGGATGTTGGCAGTTTGATCTCTGGTTCCTCTGCCTTTTCTAAAACCAACATGAGCATCTGGAAGTTCTCAGTTCATGTACTGCTGAAGACTGGCTTGAAAAATTTTGAGCATTACTTTGCTAGCATTTGGGACTGGAATGAAAACTGACCATTTCCAGTCCTGGGGCCACTGCTGAGTTTTCCAAATTTGCTGGCTTACTGACTGTAACACATTCACAGCATCATCTTTTAGGATTTGAAATAGCTCAGCTGAATTCTATCACCCCCACTAGCTTTGTTCATAAGGCCCACTTGACTTCACATTCCAGGATGTCTGGCTCTAGGTGAGTGATCACACCACTGTGGTTATCTGGGTCATTAAGATCTTCCTTGTACAGTTCTTCTGTGTAGTCTTGTACCATCTAAAATGGAATCTGCTAGGATGTCCTCTAACTGATGATGGTAAAACTATGCATAGAACAAAAAGACTCAGATGAACAAGTTTATTATACAAAAAGCAAAAATGTAGGGTGTCGAAGGACCATAGTATTCATTGTATTGTTTACTAGCAGGTGTGCTGTTGGAACGATTTTGATCTCTCATGTTTTCTGGAAGGAACAGGATCATGTGAACTTCACTAACTCTGAGGACAAGACTACATTCAGGCTTTGGTCTCCACCCCTCAATCATGGATCCTGCTTCAGCCCACCTGTCCCACATGGCTGGGAAGTCCCACATGCAGTTAAGGGACCACCACAGGGCACCCTCATGTGTTTCCCCTCTCAGGTCTTGGTCCTCTTTAAACGCTATTACCCATACATATTGCCTAGTATTTTCTTTGAGGTGCAAAGAACTGTAATTCCACCTTGGCTAGAAGCTGAAGTCCCTCTAACAGATTAAGCTACAGGGTAGCCTAGAGCCAAGGGTACCAACTTAGAAGGAAGGCACTTGTGTTAAAACCTGTCACTTCACTTTGTCATCTATTGCAAGTGCCCTTTCAGCCTCAATTTCCTCATCTATAAAATGAAGACAATATTAGTATTTCCCTCTTGAGGTTTTTTTTGAGGATTTAGTGAGTCAATACACCTAACCACTGAGAACACTGCCCGACACAGAGTATTTGGACCAAATACTGGTGACATCCACCCATCTGCTTCGGCATTTCACAAGCATATAGGCAAAAACAAAAACACCAGGTATTTTCCAGCCTGACCTGATGGAAAACTCAAAACAACCAGGCAATACGGTCATTCTATTCTCTTTTTGACCTTCCCTTTTATCATATTCAAGCAAGATTACATCACAACTAGGTAAGCTCAACTGTCTACTGCAAAACCTTGAAAAGCAAAGCCTTTTTAAGGATGAATAGAATTTAAAAAAAAACACTTCTTTGATCCCCTTACCTGTCACAAATTTCACTTCTTCTATTGAAAGAAGGCATGAGGCTGCCGTACCTGCAGGTGTGGGACTGTGACATCACTCCTGGAGGTGGGGCAGTGGGGTGCGGCATCAGAGAAAGGGAGCTCAAGGACACCCCTACCTACCATGGGCAGCTGAGCCAGCTCAAGTCTGTATTCCACCCTGGTCAGCATCAGGCCCCCAAGTGCTCACAGCAGACAGAGTAGCATGTCTTCTGTCAACAGATCAGGCACGAACAATTGCAATCACATACTCTGTGCAGAGCAGCACTGAAGTATGTGCATGCCTCCAAGTGTGAAGAGAGTTTCATCCACTCAAGGACCAGTTCAGTTCACTTCACTCACTCGCTCATGTCCGACTCTTTGCGACCCCATGGTCTGCACCACACCAGGCTTCCCTATCCATTGTAGTAGATATAATGGTCATCTGAGTTAAATTCACCCATTCCAGTCCATTTGAGTTCACTGATCCTAAAATGTCGATGTTCACTCTTGCCATCTCCTGTTTGACCACTTCCAATTTACCTTGATTCATGGACCTAGCATTTCAGGTTCCTATCCAGCATTGTTCTTTATAGCATCAGACTTGACTTCCATCACCAGTCACAGCCACAACTAGGCGCTTTTTTGCTTTGCCTCTGTCTCTTCATTCTTTCTGGAGTTATTTCTCCACTCTTCTCCAGCATATTGGGCACCTATCGACCTGAGAAGTTCATCTTTCAGTGTCATATCTTTTGCCTTTTCATACTATTCATGGGGTTCTCAAGGCAAGAATACTGAAGTGGTTTGCCATTGCCTTCTCCAGTGGACCACGTTTTGTCAGAACTCTCCATTATGACCCATCCATCTTGGGTGGCCCTACACAGCATGGCTCATAGTTTCATTGAGTTAGACAAGGCTGTGGTCCATGTGATCAGTTTGATTAGTTTTCTGTGATGGTGGTTTTCATTCCTCTACCCTCTGATGGATAAGAATAAGAGGCTTATGGAAGCTTCCTGACAGGAGAGACTGACTTGGGAGGGGTGGGGTGGGGACTGGGTCTTGTTCTGATGGGCGGGGCCATGCTCAGTAACTCTTTAATACAATTTTCTGTTGATGGGTGGGGCTGTGTTCCCTCTCTGTTGTTTGATCTGAGACCAAACTATGGTCGAGGTAATGAAGATAATGGTGACCTCCTTCAGAAGGCCCTGTGCACTCACTGCTGCACTCAGTGCCCCTGACCTTGCAGCAGGCCACCACCAACCCACGCCTCTGTTGGAGACTCTTGAACACTCACATGCAAGTGTGGGTCAGTCTCTTGTAGGGTCACTGCTCTTTTCTCCTGGGTCCTGGGGTGCATAGGTTCTGTTTGTGCCCTCCAACAGTCTGTTTCCCCAGTCCTAAGTAAGTTCTGGTGACTCTATGGTGGGGTTAATGGCAACCTCCTCCATGAGGGCTTATGCCATACCCAGGTCTGCTGCACCCAGAGCCCCTGCCCCTGTAGCAGGCCACTGCTGACCCATATCTCCACAGGAGACATTCAAAGGCAGGTCTGGCTCAGTCTCTGTGGGGTCTCTGGGTCCTGGTGCCCACAAGGTTTTGTTGGAGCCCTCTGAGCATCTCTGGCAGGTGTGGGGTTTGATTCTAAATGTAATTTCACCCCTCCTACCATCTTGCTGGGGCTTCTCCTTGCCCTTGGATGTGGGGTATCTTTTTTGGTGAGATCCAACATTCTCCACACAGTAAGTCACTATCTGGACTTTTAAATAATCTGTATTTGACATGAAGTGAAACTGCCTTTGACTAGAATCAGACCAGAAAAATTTTCCTTCTTAGCTCTGGCTTTTTAAACAACACATAAGGATTAATCAGTTTTTCCAAGTGTAAAGGAATCTGAAGTTCAAGCTATGATGATGGAGGACTAGGATGGGGAGACCACTTTCTCCCCCACAAATTCATCGAAAGATCATTTGAACGCTGAGCAAATTCCACAAAACAACTTCTGAATGCTGGTGGAGGACACCAGGCACCCAGATAGGCAGCCCATTGTCTTTGAAAGGAGGTAGGACAAATTACAAAAGATAAAAAGAGAAACTAAACAGTTAAGGATAGGCACCCGTCCCAGGGAGGCAGTCGTGAAGTAGGAGGTTTTCAAACACCAGGAAACCCTCTCACTGGCGGGTCTGTAGGGAGTTTTGGAATCTCAGAGGGGAACATAACCAGGAGGAGGAAAACGAAAAAAAAAAAAAAAAAACCCACAGGTTACACACCTAACCGCAACTCCCAGCAGAGTAGTAGCCCAGACACTCGAGTCCACCAGCAGCAAGCAGGGGCTGAACAGGGAGGTGCAGACTGCACTGCTTAGGGTAAGGACTAGGCCTGAATGCCCTGAGGACAATCTGAGGGAGCTAACGTGAGATAGCAACCCAAACTGTGAGGTAGCCAGAGAGAGAGAGAAAAAGAAAAAGAGAGAGAACTTTCTGGCGAAAAGCTCTAACCTAAGGCACTGCCGGCCCGCTCACAGAACAAAGGGCTGAGCGAATACCAGAGGAGAGCTAGCCAGCTGCGGACTAGCCGGAGGCAAAGAGGCAGGCGGGCAACAGCCAGAGTCGGAGGGCGAGGGGCAATCTCGGCCCCAGAGACAGCATCCTGCAAGCAGGTTCCCAGTTGCTAACCAAGTCTTCCTGGGATCCTGGACGGCTGACATCTGCCAGGAGGGCCGCAGCCAGAGATCACATGGCACAACTGAGATAATGCTCCCACTATGCAACCAGGAAATCAAGTGGCTGGAATCGGGGAGGTGATAAGACACACCCCTCACTTGCAGAGAGTGCAACTGCCAAGCACCTAGTCACCTGAGCTGCTTGGACCTGGGAAGGGCACAAAACTCAGGCCCAACCATGTCTGTGCCTTTGTGGAGTACCTGAGAACCTGAACCTGAGCAGCTTAGACCTGGGAAGTGCACGCAACCCAGGGCCCGCTTTAGACAGTTCCCCTACAGAGCGACCTGGAGCCTGAGCAGTGTAGACTGGGAAAGCACACATGCCATGAGCAGGGGCAAACTCAGTCTGGCCCAGGCACTGCAAACACTCCGCACACACGCCAGTAATATTTGTTTGCAGTGTTCCTCCCTCCCCATAGCACAACTGAACAAGTAAGCCTAAATAAATGACCACCTTCGCCCCCTGGTTTCAGGCAGAAATTAAGACACTGAAGAGACTTGCAAACAGAGGAAGCCAAAATACACAAAGAAGAGGGAACTGCTCTGGGAGTGACAGGTGCAACAATTAAAACCCTGTACGTGGCACCAACAACATTGGAAGCAGCCTAGAGCCCTTGAGAAGAAGTATAAGCTGGAACAAGGAACTATCTGAAACTGAACTGACCCCACACTGCCCTCAACAGCTCCAGAGATACTCCTAGATATATTTTACTTTTATCATTTTTAAAAATTTTTTAATGTCTTTATTTTCAAGTTCTTTATTACTCCTTTAATTTTCATTTTTATAACCTACTATTACCTTGCCAAAAAAAGACCCTATTTCATATATATTTTTTATAATTTTTTGTGACTTTTTTTAATATTGTATTTTTGAGAGTCTAACCTCTACTCTAGATTTTTAATCTTTGCTTTTTGGTATTTGTTATCAATTTTGTATCTTTAATAATCCAATCCTCAGTACCCATTTTTACTTAGGAGTGTGATTACTGGCTTCATTGCCCTCTCCCCCTTTTGACTCTCCCTTTTCTCCCTCAGGTCAAATCTATCTCCTCCCTCCCCCTTCTCATCTCAACTCAACTCTGTGAATCACTTTGGGTATTCTGGGCTGTGGAGAACACTTAGGGAACTGATTACTTACTAGATCTGTCTCTCTCCTTTTGATTCCCCCTCTTCTCCTCCTGGTCACCGCTATCTCCTTCCTCTTCTCTTCTCTATGTAACTCTGTGAACCTCTCTGGGTGTTCCAGACTGTGGAGAGCACATAGGGAACTGATTACTGGCTAGATTGCTCTCCTCCCTTTTGATTCCCCCTCTTCTCCTCCTGGTCACCTCTATCTCCCTCCTCCCTCTTCTCTTCTCCATGTAACTCTGGGAACCTCTCTGGGTGTCCCTCACTGTGGAGAATCTTTTCCCCATTAACCTAGTCATTTTATCATCAGTACAGTATGGATGGAGAAGTCTTGAGGCTACTGTAAAAATAAGACTGAAAACCACAGGCAGGAGGCCAAAACCCAAAAGCTGAGAACACCAGAAAACTCCTGACTCCAGGGAACATTAATCAACAAGAGCTCATCCAAAAGCCTCCAGACCTACACTGAAACCAAGCTCCACTCAAGAGCTAAAAAGTTTCAGAGCAAGACATACCAAGCTAATTCTCCCACAATGCAGGAACATAACCCTAAGCATTAAAATATAGGCAGCCAAAAGTCACACCAAACCCACAGGCACCTCAAAACTCACTACTGGACACTTCACTGCACTCCAGACAGAAGAGATCTAGCTCCACCCACCAGAACACAGGTGCAAGCTTCCCTAATCAGGAAACCTTGACAAGCCACTCATCCAACCCTACCCACAGGGAAGAACATCCACAATAAACAGGAACCAAAAACTTCCAGCACACAGAAAGGCCACCCCAAACACAGCCATCTAAACAAGATGAAAAGAGAGAAATATTCAGCAGGTAAAGGAACATGATAAATGCCCACCAAACCAAACAAAGAGGAGGAGATAGGGAGTCTACTTGAAAAAGACTTCAGAATAATGATAGCAAAAATTATTCAAAATCTTGAAAACAAAATGGAGTTACAGATAAATAGAATGGAGACAAGGATTGAGAAGATGCAAGGAATGTTTAACAAGGACCTAGAAGAAATAAAGGAGTCAATCAATAATGAATAATGCAATAACTGAGATCAAAAACACTCTGGAGGGAACCAACAGTAGAATAACTGAGGCAGAAGAGAGGATGTGAGGTGGAAGATAGAATGGTGGAAATAAATGAAGCAGACAGGAAAAAAGAAAAAAGAATTGAAAGAAATAAGGACAACTTCAGAGACCTCTGGGACAATGTCAAACACCCCAACATTCGAATCATATGAGTCCCAGAAGAAGAAGACAAAAAAGAAAGGGCATGAGAAAATACTTGGGTAGATAATAGTTGAAAACTTGCCTAAATGGGGAAGGAAATAGCCACCCAAGTCCAAGAAACCCAGAGAGTCCCAAACAGGATAAACCCAAGGCAAAACACCCCAAGACACATATTAATCAAATTAACGAAGATCAAACACAAAGAACAAATATTAAAAGCCACAAGGGAAAAACAGCAAATAACATACAAGGGGATTCCCATAAGGATAACAGAGGATCTTTCAAGAGAACCTCTTCAGGCCAAAAGGGAATGGCAAGACATACTTAAAGTGATGAAAGAGAAAAACCTACAGCCCAGATTACTGTACCCAGCAAGGATCTCATTCAAATATGAAGGAGATTTCAAAAGCTTTACAGACAAGCAAATGCTGAGAGAATTGAGCACCACCAAACCAGCTCTTCAACAAATGCTAAAGGATCTTCTCTAGACAGGAAACACAGAAAAGGTGTATAAACTTGAACCCAAAACAACAAAGTAAATGGCAACAGGATCATGCTTATCAATAATTACCTTAAATGTAAATAGGATGAATGCCTCAACCAAAAGACAAAGACTGGCTGAATGGATATAAAAACAAGATCCCTATACATGCTGGCTACAAGAGACCTACCTCAAAGGACACAAACAGACTGAAAGTGAAGGGCTGGAAAAAGAGATTTCACGCAAATGGAGACCAAAAGAAAGCAGAAGTAGTAATACTCATATCAGATAAAATAGACTTTGAAATAAAGGCTGTGAAAAGAGACAAGCACACTACATAATGATCAAAGGATCAATCCAAGAAGAAGGTATAACAATTATAAATATATATGCACCCAACATAGGAGCACCACAATATGTAAGGCAAATGCTAACAAGTATGAAAGGGGAAATTAACAGTAACCCAGTAATAGTGGGAGACTTTAATACAGCACTCACACCTATGGACAGATCAACTAAACAGAAAATTGGCAAGGAAACACAAGCTTTAAATGATACAATGGACCAGTTAGACCTAACTGATATCTACAGGACATTTCCCCCCAAAACAATGAATTTCACCTTTTACTCAAGTGCACACAGAACCTTCTCCAGGAGAGACCGCATCCTGGGCCATAAATCTAGCCTTGGTAAATGCAAAAAAACTGAAATCATTTCAAGCATCTTTTCTGACCACAATGCAGAAGATTAGATGTCAATTACAGGGAAAATAATTATTAAAAATACAAACATATGGTGGCTAAACAACATGCTTCTGAATAACCAACAAATCACAGAAGAAATAAAAAAAGAAATCAAAATATGCATAGAAATAAATGAAAATGAAAACACAACAACCCAAAATCTATGGGATTCAGTAAAAGCAGTGCTAAGGGGAAGGTTCATAGCAATATAAGCTTACCTCAAGAAACAAGAGAAAAATCAAATAAATAACCTAACTCTACTAAAGCAACTAGAAAAAGAAGAAATGAAGAACCCTACGGTTAGTAGAAGGAAAGAAATCATAAAAACTAGGGCAGAAATAAATGAAAAAGAAACAAAGGAGATCACAGCAAAAATCAACAAAGCCAAAAGCTGGTTCTTTGACAAGAAAAAAAGGGAGAAGAATCAAATCAACAAAATTAGAAATGAAAATGGAGAAATCACAACAGACAGCACAGAAATACAAAGAATCATAAGAGACTACTATCAGCAACTATATGCCAATAAACTGGACAACTTTGAAGAAATGGACAAATTCGTAGAAAAGTATAACTTTCCAAAACTGAACGAAAAAGAAATAGAAAATCTTAACAGACCCATCACAAACACGGAACTCGAAACTGTAATTAGAAATCTTCCAGCAGACAAAAGCCCAGGATGAGACAGTTTCACAGCTGAATTCTACCAAAAATTTAGAGCAGAGCTGACACCTATCCTACTAAAACTCTTCCAGAAAATTGCAGAAGGTAAACTTCCAAACTCTATGAGGCCACTATCACTCTAACAGCAAAACCAGACAAAGATGCCACAAAAAAAAACAAAACTACAGGCTAGTGGTGCAGAGGTTAAAGTGTCTGCCTGCAATGTGGGAGACCTGGGTTCGATCCCTGGGTTGGGAAGATCCCCTGGAGAAGGAAATGGCAACCCACTTCAGTATTCTTGCCTGGAGAATCCCATGGACGGAGGAGCTTGGTGGGCTACAGTCCACGGGTTGCAAAGAGTCGGACACGACTGAGCGACTTCACTTTCACTTTCACAGGCCAATATTACTGATGAACACAGATGCAAAAATCCTTAAAAAAATTCTAGCAAACAGAATCCAACAACATGTTAAAAAGATCATACATCATGACCAAGTGGGCTTTATCCCAGAGATGCAAGGATTTTTCAATATTTGCAAATCAATCAATGTGATACACGACATTAACAAATTGAAAGATAAAAACCATATGATTATATCAATAGATGCAGAGAAAGCCTTTGACAAAATTCAACATCCATTTATGATACAAAAAAAAAACAACCCTCCAGAAAGCAGGAATAGAAGGAACATACCTCAACATAATAAAAGCCATATATGATAAACCCACAGTAAACATTACCCTCAATGGTGAAAAATTGAAAGCACTTCCCCTAAAGTCAGGAACAGGACAAGGGTGCCCATTCTCACCACTACTATTCAACATAGTTTTGGAAGCTTTAGCCACAGCAATCAGAGAAGAAAAAGAAATTAAAGGAATCCAGATTGGAAAAGAAGTAAAACTCTCACTGTTTGCAGATGACATGATCCTCTACATAGAAAATTCTGAAGACTCCACCAGAAAATTACTAGAGCTAATCAATGAATATAGTACAGTTGCAGGATATAAAATTAACACAGAGAAATCCCTTCCATTCCTATACACTAACAATGAGAAAACAGTAAGAGAAATTAAGGAAATAATTCCATTCACCATTGCAACAAAAAGAATAAAAATACT
The DNA here is from genome assembly GCF_042477335.2 of Ovis canadensis. NCBI lineage: Eukaryota > Metazoa > Chordata > Mammalia > Artiodactyla > Bovidae > Ovis > Ovis canadensis. The sequence goes on along the minus strand of NC_091257.1, from coordinate 61,573,381 downwards.
TAGGAATAAATCTACCTAAAGAAACAAAAGGCCTATATATAGAAAACTATAAAACACTGATGAAAGAAATCAAAGATGACACAAATAGATGGAGAAATATACCATGTTCATGGATCGGATGGAGAAGGAAATGGCAACCCACTCCAGTACTCTTGCCTGGAAAATACCATGGACGGAGGAGCCTGGTAGACTACAGCCGATGGGGTCACGAAGAGTCAGACAGGACTGAGTGACTTCACTTTCACGCACTGGAGAAGGAAATGGCAACCCACTCCAGTGTTCTTGCCTGGAGAATCCCAGGGACGGCAGAGCCTGGTGGGCTGCCATCTATGGGGTCGCACAGAGTCAGACACGACTGAAGTGATTTAGCAGCAGCAGCATGGATCGGAAGAATCAATAGAGTGAAAATGAGTATACTACCCAAAGCAATCTGTAGATTCAATGCAATCTCTATCAAGCTACCAATGGTATTTTTCAGAGAACTAGAACAAATAAATTCAGAATTTTTATGGAAATACAAAAAAAAAAAAACCAGCAATAGCCAAAGCAATCTTGAGAAAGAAGAATGGAACTGGAGGAATCAACCTGCCTTGACTTCAGGCTCTACTACAAAGCTACAGTCATTAAGACAGTATGGTACTGGCATAAATTCAGGTATATATAGATCAATGGAACAAAATAGAAAGCCCAGAGATAAATCCACACACCTATGGACACCTTATCTTTGACAAAGGAGGCAAAAATATACAGTGGAGAAAAGACAATCTCTTTAACAAGTGGTGCTGGGGAAACTGATCAACTACTTGTAAAAGAATGAAACTAGAACACTTTCTAGCACCATACACAAAACTCAAAATGGATTAAAGATCTAAGTGTAAGACCAGAAACTATAAAACTCCTAGAGGAAAACATAGGCAAAACACTCTCTGACATAAATCACAGCAGGATCCTCTATGATCCACCTCCCAGAGTAATGGAAATAAAAGCAAAAATAAACAAATGGGACCTAATTAAACTTAAAAGCTACTGCACAACAAAGGAGACTATAAGCAAGGTGAAAAGACAGCCTTCAAAATGGGAGAAAACAACAGCAAACAAAGCAACTGACAAGAATTAATCTCAAAAATATATAAGCAGCTCATGCAGCTCAATTCCAGAAAAATAAATGACCCAATCAAAAAATGGGCCAAAGAACTAAACAGTTCTCCAAAGAAGATATACAGATGGCTAACAAACACATGAAAGGATGCTAAACATCACTCATTATCAGAGAAATGCAAATCAAAACCACAATGAGGTACCATCTCATGCCAGTCAGAATGGCTGCTATCAAAAAGTCTACAAATAATAAATGCTGGAGAGGGTGCGGAGAAAAGGGAACCCTCTTACACTGTTGGTAGGAATGCAAACTAGTACAGCCACTATGGAGAACAGTGTCAAAATTCCTTAAAAAACTGGAAATAGAACTGCCACACAACCCAGCAATCCCACTGCTGGGCATACACACTGAGGAAACCAGAATTGAAAGAGACATATGTACCCCAATGTTCATCACAGCACTGTTTACAATAGCCAGGACATGAAAGCAACCTAGATGTCCATCAGCATACGAACAGATAAGAAAGCTATGGTACATATTCATGATGGAATATTACTCAGCCATTAAAAAGAATGCATTTGAACCAGTTCTAATGAGATGGATGAAACTGGAGCCTATTATACAGAATTAAGTAAGTCAGTAAGAAAAACACCAATACAGTATACTAACGCATATATATGGAATTTAGAAATATGGTAATGATGACCCTATATGCGAGACAGCAAAAGAGACACAGATATAAAGAACAGTCTTTTAGACTCTGTGGGAGAAGGCGAAGGTGGGATGATTTGACAGAATAGCATTGAAACGTGTATATTACCATATGGGAAACAGATCACCAGTCCAGGTTTGATGCATGACACAGGGTGCTCAGGGCTGGTGCACTGGGATGATCCTGAGGGATGGGATGGGATGGGATGGGGAGGGAGGTGGGAGGGGGGTTCAGGATGGGGAACACATGTACACCCATGGCTGATTCATATCAATGTATGGCAAAAACCACTACAATATTGTAAAGTAATTAGCTTCCAATTAAAATAAATAAATTTTTTTAAAAGGCGACATTTCCCACAGACTACTATCCTGATTAACACCTAGAATTTAAAACTTTAGAATTCACATGTACTGAAGCAGTAAAATGTAAAATTCTGCTTTTTCCAACTTGCTACACCAAAGTTATGTTTCTAAGAGCATATTATCGAATACACTTAAATTTCAAACTCCTGGAGTCAGAGTCATTCAAAATCTAAAAGATGGAAGCACAGTTATAACCACATTTGTATAAACCAACAAGAGCAAAGAGAAGTTAAACATTTGAGTTATACACTCTCCAGCTGGGCACACTGATATTGAAGAGTGGAGGGCGATTACTAATAGCTACAGAAAGAATAAAGCAGCTGGGCCAAAGTAGAAATGACACTCAGTTGTGGATTTATCTGTTGGTGAAAGTAAAGTTCACTGCTGTAAAGAACAATATTACACAGAAACCTGAAATGTTAGGTCCATGAATCAAGGTAAATTTGACATGGTCAAGCAGGAGATGGTAAGAGTGAACATCCACATCTTAGGGATCAGTAAACTAAAATGGATGTGAATGGGCGAATTTAATTCAGATGACAATTATATCTACTACCGTGGGCAAGAGTACCTTAGAAGAAATGGAGTAGCCCTCATAGTCAATAGAAGAGCCTAAAATGCAAGATTTGGGTGCAATCTTAAAAACAACAGAATAATCTCGGTTTTATACCAAGGCAAATCATTCAACATCACAGTAATGCAAATCTATTCCCCAACCATTGATGCCAAAGAAGCTGAAGTTGATCAGTTCCCTGCAGACCTAAAACACCATCTAGAAAACCAAAAAAAAAAAAAAAAGATGTCCTTTTCATCATAGGGGATTAGAATGCAGAATAAGGAAGTCAAGAGATACTCAGAGTAATAGGCAAGTTTGGCCTTAGAGTATAAAATGAAGCAGGGCAAAGGCTAACAGAGTTCTGACAAAAGAACATGCTGGTCATAGCAAACATCCTTTTCCAACAACCCAAGAGATGACTCTACACATGGACATCACCAGATGGTCAACACCAAAATCAGACTGATCGTATTCTTTGCAGCCAAAGATGGAGAAGCTCGATATAGTCAGGAAAAATGAGACCTGGAGCTGACTAGCTCAGATCATGAGTTCCTTACTGCAAAAGTCAAGCTTAAATGGAAGATAACAGGGAAAACCACTAAGCCATTCAGGTATGACCTAAATCAAACCCCTTATGATTATACAGTGGAGGAGATAAATAGATTCAAGGGATCAGGTCTAGTAGACAAAGTGCCTAAATAACTATGGACAGAGGTTCGTAACACTGTACAGGAGGCAGTGACCAAAACCATCCCAAATAAAAAGAAACGTAAGAAGGCAAAGCGGTTGCCTGAGGAGGCTTACAAATTGTAGCAAAAAGAAGAGTGAGAAGGAAGAAACAAAGGGAAAGATACCAATCTGAATACAGAGTTTCAGTGACTATAAAGGAGAGATGGAAGGCCTTCTTAAATGTACAATGCAAAGAAATAGAGGAAAATAATAGAATGGGAAAGACTAGAGATCTCTTCAAGGAAATTGGGCATATCAAGAAAACATTTCATGCAAGGATGGGCAAGAAAAAGGACAGAAATGGTAAGGACCTAACAGAAGCAGAAGAGATTAAGAAGAGGTGGCAAGAACACAAAGAAAAGCTATACAAGAAAGGTTTTAATGACATGGATAACCACGATGGTGTGGTGACTCACCTAGAGACAAACATCCTGGAATGAAAAGTCAAGTGGGCCTTAGGAAGCATCACTATGAATGAAGCTAGTAGAGGTGATGGAATTCCAGTTGAGCTATTTCAAATCCTAAAAGATGATGCTGTGAAAGTGCTGCACTCAATATGCCAGCAAATTTGGAAAACTCAGCAGTGGCCAGAGGACTGGAAAAGGTCAGTTTTCATTCCAATCCCAGAGAAAGATAATGCCAAAGAATGTTCAAACAACCCGTACAATTGCACTCATTTCACATGCTTGTAAAGTTATGCTCAAAATACTTCAAGCTAGGCTTCAGCAGTACATGAACTGAGAACTTCCAGATATTCAAGCTGGGTTTATAAAAGGTAGAGGAACCAGAGATCAAAATGACAACATCTGTTGGATCATAGAGAAAGAGAATTCCAAAAATACACCCACTTCTGCCTCACTGACTACACTAAAGTCTTTGACTATGTGGATCAAAACAAACCATGGAAAATTCTTAAAGAGATGGGAATACCAGACCACCTGACCTGTCTCCTGAGAAACCTGTATGCAGTCAAGAAGGAACAGTTAGACTCAGACATGGAACAACGGACTGGTTCCAAATTGGGAAAGGAGGATATCAAGTTGTATATTTTCACTCTGCTTATTTAACTTATATGCAGAGTACATTACACGAAATGCCAGGCTGGATGAAGGACAAGCTGGAATCAAGACTGCTGGGAGAAATAACAACATCCTCAGATATGCAGATAATACTACTTTAGTGGCAGAAAGTGAAGAGGAACTAAAGAACCTATTGATGCGGGAGAAAGAGGAGAATGAATAAGCTGGCTTAAAACTCAACATTCAAAAACTAGTATCACAGTATCCAATCCCATCACTTCACAGCAACTAGAAGGGGAAAAAGTGGAAGCAATGACAGATTTTCTTTTCTTGGGCTCAAAATCACTGTGGACAGTGACTACAACCATGAAATTAAAAGGTGCTTGCTCCTTGGAAGGAAAGCTATCACAAACCTAGACAGCATATTTAAAAATATAGACAACACATTGCAGACAAAGGTCCATATAGTCAAAGCTATGGTCTTTCCAGCAGTCATGTGTACATGTGAGAGTTGGACTATAAGGAAGGCTGAGCATGGAAGAACTGATGCTTTTGAACTGTGGTGCTGGAGAAGACTGTTGAGAATCCCTTGGACTTCAACGAGATCAAACCAGTCAATCCTAAAGGAGATCAACCCTGAATATTCATTGCAAGGACTGATGCTGAAGCTCCAAAATTTTTGGCCACCTGATGCAAAGGGCCGAATCATTGGAAAAGACTCTGATGCTGGGAATAATTGAAAGCAAAAGCAGAAAGGAATGACAGAGGAAGAGATAGTTAGATAGCATCACCAATTCAATGGACATGAATCGGAGCAAACTCCACCAGACAGTGAAGGACACGAGAGCCTGGGAAGCTGCAGTCCATGGGGTCACAAAGAGTCAGATATGACTTAGCGACTGAACAACAAATGACAACCATATTGCTGAATCAGAAATAAGAAAGAAACCACTGATCAGAACACTCATTTAAAAGAACCATGTCTCCAACTTCGTTTTAAAGTTAGGATTATTTTAAATACATGATCCTGCATTTTCTGGTGTGGGAGTAATCTTACTACTGTCCATGAAGACCTACATTCTAATGCCACTGGAACTTCATTATGGAGCAAAGGAGTAGAGATAATGTCTGTTTCACAACTGGATCACATTTTCAGGGATTAAAAACTTTTAAAAATCAATACTTACTTTCAGGGTGTTTTTATATTAAAATTCTCAGTCCAATAAAATGCAGAAGTTTACATGTCTGCTTAATCTAAAGAGCTTTATCATAATATTCGCCAACCTTAAAACTACAATGACTACCATTTATTAAAAGCCTACTGTCAGAAATTTTACATTTTTCCATTTAATGTATTTACAGTGCAAATATGTGCATTTTTCTTCAGAAGGAACACTATTATCTGCTCATTATATGCAACCACAATTAGCCAAGAGGAGACACAACCAAACCTTTCACTTCTGTGGTTGCCTTTCTCTTCTGTGAAACAGTATTCCGACATAAAAGGATCCTAACACTCTTACAGAATGGGAAAGACTAGAGCTCTCTTCAAGAAAATTAGAGATACCAAGGGAACATTTCATGCAAAGATGGGCTTGATAAAGGATAGAAATGGTATGGACCTAACAGAAGCAGAAGAGATTAAGAAGAGGTGGCAAGAATACATAGAAGAACTGTACAAAAAAGAGCTTCACGACCAAGATAATCACGATGGTGTGATCACTAACCTAGAGCCAGACATCCTGGAATGTGAAGTCAAGTGGGCCTTAGAAAGCATCACTACGAACAAAGCTAGTGGAGCTGATGGAATTCCAGTTGAGCTATTTCAAATCCTAAAAGATGATGCTGTGAAAGTGCCAGACTCAATATGCCAGCAAATTTGGAAAACTCAGCAGTGCCCAGAGGACTGGAAAAGGTCAGTTTTCATTCCAATCCCAAAGAAAGCCAAAGCCAAAGAATGCTCAAACTACGGCACAATTGCACTCATCTCACATGCTAGTAAAGCAATGCTCAAAATTCTCCAAGCCAGGCTTCAGCAATATGTAAACCGTGAATTTCCAGATGTTCAAGCTGGTTTTAGAAAAGGCAGAGGAACCAGAGATCAAATTGCCAACATCCGCTGGATCATCGAAAAAGCAAGAGAGTTCCAGAAAAACATCTATTTCTGCTTTATTGACTATGCCAAAGCCTTTGACTGTGTGGATCACAAGAAACTGGAAAATTCTGAAAGAGATGGGAATACCAGACCACCTGACTTGCCTCTTGAGAAACCTATATGCAAGTCAGGAAGCAACAGTTAGAACTGGACATGGAACAACAGACTGGTTCCAAATAGGAAAAGGAGTACGTCAAGGCTGTATACTGTCACCCTGCTTATTTAACTTCTATGCAGAGTACATCATGAGAAACACTGGGCTGGAGGAAGCACAAGCTGGAATCAATATTGCCGGGAGAAATATCAATCACCTCAGATATGCAGATGACACCACCCTTATGGCAGAAAGTGAAGAGGAACTAAACAGCCTCTTGATGAAAGTGAAAGAGGAGAGTGAAAAAGTTGGCTTAAAGCTCAACATTCAGAAAACGAAGATCATGGCATCTGGTCCCATCACTTCATGGGAAATAGATGAGGAAACAGTGGAAATAGTGTCAGACTTTATTTTGGGGGGCTCCAAAATCACTGCAGATGGTAACTGCAGCCATGAAATTAAAAGACACTTACTCCTTGGAAGAAAAGTTATGACCAACCTAGATAGCATATTCAAAAGCAGAGACATTACTTTGCCAACAAAGGTCCGTCTAGTCAAGGCTCTGGTTTTTCCAGTGGTCATGTATGGATGTGAAAGTTGGGACTGTGAAAAAAGCTGAGCGCCAAAGAATTGATGCTTTTGAACTGTGGTGTTGGAGAAGACTCTTTGAGAGTCCCTTGGACTGCAAGGAGATCCAACCAGTCCATTCTGAAGGAGATCAGCCCTGGGATTTCTTTGGATGGAATGATGCTAAAGCTGAAACTCCAATACTTTGGCCACCTGATGTGAAGAGTTGACTCACTGGAAAAGACTTTGATGCTGGGGGCGATTGGGGGCAGGAGGAGAAGGGGAAGACAGAGGATGAGATGGCTGGATGGCATCACTGACTCGATGGACGTGAGTCTGAGTGAACTCTGGGAGTTGGTGATGGACAGGGAGGCCTGGCGTGCTGCGAGTCGTGGGGTCACAAAGAGTCGGACACAACTGAGTGACTGAACTTAACTGAACACTCTTGCTGCTTTCAGAGTTCACCTGGACTTTGAAGCTGCCATGGAAAGCAAGAGGAAAATCAGTGTGGAGGGGATAGGACAGCAGCTGCTTCCCTAGCCCATGTACAGCTGCAGGCATCCACATGAGGGCTCCCTGGCCAGCAGAAGGCAGAGAATGTGAGGATCTTATCACTGAGAAATGAAGTATTGCCTGCTGTATCAATAAACAAGGATGTCACAGTCATCAGTAATGCCAACCCCCAATGTGAGCTGGTGAGCCCTAAGGGCACTCAGGAAGGAAAAGAATACCAGTGATCAGACTGCAGCCACTCCATAAGGTGAGCCCCAAGGGAGTTCAGGACAAGAAAACATACAGGACGCTGGACCAGGATAGCTGAGATGCATATGAAAGGAATGATTTCAGTGAGCCCAGACTCTTAACATCTTCCCATACACAGAAAAGAACTAAATTCCTTAACTTGGGATATCTGGTTTTCTTTAACAATAATTTTTGATGTTCACACTACCTATACTTCATTGCAGAACTTCATATAATCTGGCTCCTACCTTCGCCTCCTTGGAGCATTTCTCTCAGGATTACTTGAGATGCTATCTCCCAGCTTAAGGTCATAAAAAGTCCCACCCTATAAAACACGGCTCTCAACTTTTAGGTTGTGAGTGAGTATTTAAGTAAACACTGCAAAGCCAGCTCTTTAGAGTGGCTCAAACAGGAGCACAGCAGTGGCTGTAAGTTTTAGTTTTTCATCTGAAGGAATGCCCATGATCCAACAGCTGGTGAGGCCCAAATCCTCAACAAGAACACAGCTCCACCTCTGCACCCCTAACTCCATCAATGCTCTGTCTCTCAATCAAGACTCAGGTTACAGAAATCCTATTTCATAAACCATGAAATGACCACCAAGCAAGCCTAGAACTTGCTCGTTCCAGTGGTTTAAATCTCTTTTTATTTAACTGGAGGACAACTGCTTTACAATATTGTGTTGGTTTCTGCCACACATCAACATGACTCAGGCGCAGATATACATATGTCCCCTCCCGTACAAATCTCCCTCCCATCTCTCACCTCACCCCACCCCACCCTTCTAGGTGGTCACAGAGCACTGGGTTGAGCTCCCTCATCATACAGCAAATTCCCACTAGCTATTTATTTTACATATGGTAATATAAATGTTTCCATGCTACTCTCAATTTGTCCCACCCTCTCCCTCCCCACTGTGTCAATCTGTTCTCTCTGTCTGCATCACCACTGCTGTCCTGCAAACAGTTCATCAGTACCGTCTTTCTAGCTTCCATATATAAATCTCTTTTGATAACTTACCTGTTAGGCAAAGTAATTTTAGGCAAACAGAATTAATCAAACATATATTAGGCTGCATAGAATCTGAATCTGTGATTCTCAACATGGCCTGGGACCTCAGTAGAAATACACACATTGGGCTATCCCAGACCCACCAAATCAGAAACTCCAACACTGGCCCAACAACAGTAACCTGAGTTTTAACCAGCCCCCTGACAGTTGTGATCCTCCCAACAATGCTCACCAAAGTGGACAGACAGTAGACATTGACCAGGCTGCTGTTTCTCTTTGTCAAATATGCTTCCCATATCATCTGAATGTTTCTGGGAAAATTATTTTCAGCTTGGCTACCCGCTGAGCATCAGCATGATACAGAGAGAAGAGTTTCTGATCAAGGCTCAGAGCACTGAAAGGCGTCCGTGGCCATCAGTCACCAAGTTCATGGAGGATGACACAGTGGTGACAGCACCCTATAAACAAATGGAATGCTTGTGTGAATGGTCACACACCAGAGCCACCTGAGGAGAGGGGAGAGGAAGCATGTGTGTCACAAGCAAAACAGCACTCCTGCCACCCTGGGCGGGGGGGCCACTGGGAGTGGAACAGTCAGCAAAGCCCAGTGTCAGGAACCTTCGCACATGAGAACAAGGTGGAACGCAGGAGAGGAAGGAAAACATAAAACATGTTGAAATTGGCTTGTTTTATAGCTTTGCTTTTTTCCCCTAGATGCCTAAAGAAGAGTAAGAATAATAACCCACTAGTGAAGTCCAGAGTTGAAGCCCTAAATTAGGAGGAAAAGTGATTTTTCTACACGCCTCACAGATTCAAGTAAGCGCAAAAGATGGACCAATTACATAGGATTACATTAGCAATCATGTCTCGTGACACACATTTAGAAACAAATAAAGTTCCTTTCTGATCTAGACAATGGCTGTGGCTCTACTAGAACATTTCAGCCAAGTACATTCGGCGTTTTCTTGGGCCTGTAATGGTATAGCTACAGCATCCACTTGCAAGAGATACTCCTTGCAGAAAAAGGAGATATCTTTAACAACAAACAAACAAAAAAACTGTGAAGTAAGTTTCAAAATCAAGTTGAGCATTCTTAGCAGAAGCGATGAAGTAATTAAATGGGACTCCTGCTCGTGATGAAATTAAAGATCAAACGTTTAAGTAAAATTCACTCAGGAGTCTGCAGACAATGGCCCCAGAGGGAGACCAGCGAGCTAAACTGATGGCTACATTTCTTAAAGGTTTAAAAAATAAAGAAGAATATGCAACAGAGACCCATGTGACTGGCAAAGATAAAGCAGAAGGTTGGCCAGCCTAGCTCCAGCCAGGAAGTTTTTTGTAAACTAATGTCCACCCACCCCCAGACTGACAGCCTGGAGACAAGGACTTTTTGAGGAAGTACTCAATAAGTTACTGAATATTATTACTCCAACAACAACACAGAGAAGGAAATGGCGACCCACTCCAGTATTCTTGCCTGGAAAATTCCATGGACAGAGGAGTCTGGCAGGCTATAGTCCATGGAGTTGCAAAGAATCAGACACGACTTTGTGACTAAACGACCAAAAAGACCAATGTCACCAATTCTTTAAAACTAAATGTTTTATATACATACAGGGCTGTAGTGGACATTGTGTGCTTGAAACAGATCTGATTTTTGTAAAAGCTGAAACATGGGATGCAATTCCGCTAAGTAGTAGCACAACCAAGTGGTTTAGTGATAAAGAATCTGCCTGCCAATGCAGGAGACGCGGGTTAGATCCTTGGGTTGGGAAGATCCCCTGGAGAAGGGAATGGCAACTCACTCCAGTATCCTTGCTTGAGAAATCTTATGGACAGAGAAGTCTGGTGGGCTACAGTCCCTGGGGTCGCAAAAGAGTTGGAAATGACTTGGCAACTAAAACAACAAAATGACTAGAGAAATATGATCTATGATGGCAAAATAGCTACCTGTGTTCCTGTGTGAAAATAAACTCCAAATAAATAAACTCTAAAATACAGTCAAATGTAGACCACCACCAACCCAAGCAGAGTCTGGTCTCTCTAAGCAATCGATCAATCAGCTAATGATAACTAACAAAGTGAGCACTTTACAATCACTGCTCAACTTCACTTGGAGATCACTGCAAAATGAAGTGAAGAGACTTGTAACTGGATGCTCTGAGACCAGTGTGAAACAGCATCTCGGATACCCTCAGGGCCTCATCTAAGGAGTCCTCCAGAACCTGCACGAAATGAGCCCAGAGGCCTGTTCTCTAAGTCAGGACTGGGGAGGAGACAGAACACCCAGAAGCAGACAAGGTCCCCTTATGTAACAAATTTACCATAGTTCCATCCTTCTAGACATTTTAGAGGAACCTGGGCTTTGTTCTCTACTTCTTCATCTTTATTTATCTACAAGTCAGTAAGTCTTGGCAGCCAGAGGCCCTACTGTTTCTAGCATCAGACCTGTGTTTCTTCTACCTTAACCTAGGTTTTCAGATGTGATCAGCTCATCCCCGGATTATTTCAACAGCCTCTTAGTGCCACTGACTGTGCCCACCACAGACCAGAGTGTAACAGACACCACTGTCAGGCTTTGAATGAGCAGACCAGGGCCCTGGATAAGTCCATGCTGCTTCCTCTGGTTCTGCACAGCTCCCCCATCATCCAGCCTACTGATGTCACTCATAGCTGCTGCCATTTACTGACTTTACGTGCCAGGAAAGAGGAAAAAAATCCACATTCACCCACCTACTTAAGCTTCACGAACTCCTAAGGTATGTTTAATTTTGCCTGTTTTATAGATAAGGAAACTGGGTTTTAAACAAGCTAAGTACACAGTCCAAAATGACACATGGGTTAAGGCCAGCAAACACTCTTCTCATTCCAAGATTGGGCAGTAACCTCTGCCCTGAACCACTCCCCAGTCTTTACATCCACTGCTGTCTGGTATGAGCCCATCTTCCAGCCCAGCTGAATCACCACCTTTCCCAAAACACAACCTGCATCTCCTGTTTCCCTTAATCCTCTTCCAGCAGCCCACACATTCAAACTTCACCATCTTTCAACACAAGATCAAGCATCACTTCATTCAGAAGGTTCTCTGAAACCTAGAAGTGATGCCTCTCCCCTCTAACTATATTCAGCTTCAGTCTATACTTTTCCTTTTCCTTCATTACATGGCTTCTCAGATATTCCTGTGAGGCACCATCCATCTGACTACAATCCACTGAGAGCAGGACCTGCCTCCATAAATTCATATCCCACCCAGAACACTGCCTTGCACAAGCTAAGCAATCAATTGTTGAATTACTATCAGCAAGATAATTCCATTAAAATAAAAGAAGATTACAAGGGCTTCAGGAAAACAAAAAACTGCATTTCATTAGTCATTCAAAATTACATTTACTGTATTATAATAAAAATATACTACTCCTTATTTAGCTTTATTTAATAAGAGGCTATTGTTTTCCAGTATAAAACTTTTATCAAAACTCCTGTACAGCAACGGTATCATACATCATCTCTGTTTGGCCACAATGTACCTGCACTAGAGAACAAAACACAGACATTTTCTCCACCAACTCATGAATCCAAAGCTGCCCAGTTGCTCTGAAGAGTAAGAGACATTATTAGTCTGTAAGATTCCCAGGTCATTGGAAAAGACTCCGATGCTGGGGAAGATTGAGGGCAGGAGGAGAAGGGGGCAACAGAGGATGAGATGGTTGGTGGCACCACCGACTCAGTGGACATGAGTTTAACCAAATTCCAGGAGATAGTGAAGGACAGGGAAGCCTAGTGTGCTGCAGTCCACGGGGTTGCAAAGAGTTGGACATGACTGAGCAACTGAACAGAACAAAAGATTCCCAGGGAGAAACCACTCATGTGAACCATGATAAATATCATAAACTAAAAAGAATCCACAAGGAGGAGCGTTTTTCTTTCTGGTTGGACATTATGAACGACAACTGTGACAACAATCTCTTTGGTGAAGATTCACACACGTCGTAGATCCATACAGCCACCCACTGCATAGGAGACATGACAACGCATGTCTCCCTTCACCTCCCCTAGCAGCCTGTTGTTTCACATTGGCCTCTGCTGGAAGGGGGCTCCTTCCAGACCTGCTGCAATCAGGGCTTATTGCTGCTCAAGAGAAGTAACTTTTCAGCCTCCCTCTTCCTCTCCCTGTTGTTCTCCCCCTCTTTTGCCATCCTCCTCTTTCTGCTCCCATCCCTCCCCATTCTCTTTCATCTTCTGTCCTGGGACAGGGTTTCTTAGTCCAAGTTAGCCAACTTATTTTCAGGGCCGATCAGGTTCACTAAGGAATTTTTTTCATTCTGTGTTTTCATTGCAGTGATTATTTCTAACATTAATATAACTATGTTCCTGCCCACCTGGATGGCTGCCTCATAACCATCTCCTGCCCTGCAACATCCACATCAGGAGTGCACAACTGCACAAGCAGCTCCACCTACCAAGGCTGGTGGGGAGGCAAGCACATGGGAAGGAGAGAATCTCCCACGACATTCAATGTATAGGCAGCTCATTTTTTCCACAACCCATCATTTTATCATTAACTTGCAACTTGCTTTGGATCTACAGTTACAGAGAAGCTACAAGCATTATGGGATGTACATCTGATTTCATATTCACAGCATTTATCAGCAATGTCATAATTCACTTCACAGCATGTCACACACACCCTGCCTCACCACAGCTAACTATGCATCCTATCTTCCACTAAAACTCCCTATCTCCATCAAGGCAAAGGTTCTCATTCCAGCCAGCTCGGGGCTCTGCATGGCACGGCCACTCAGGAATGACCATTCAGAGCAGTTCATCTGTGCTGTTTTTACACTGTCTGGGCTCTGCTCTTCTTTGGAAGGCACATGTTCCAGTGATTACTGTAACAGCCCATATCACACTAGCTCACACTGGCAAGAACAATGACCTTTTTCTTGGACATTCAAAAGATCTGACAAGAAGGTGGGATCATTTTCATGAAGTTCACCATGTCTTAACGGGAATACTTTTTAGTATTGCTTCCACACTCTTCTGCCCAAAGAGAATTCAATGAGAGGAAATCTATGTTTCCATTATTTGTCACTTTCTCTAGTATTACAGTCATGAAGAATGTGAGTTTAAATGTATACAGTATCACACTTCAACACAGTAAACGCTTTCTAAATTAAACTTTACAACAGGGTGATTCACAGCTTACTATGGACAAAACTCCCCAATAATCCCCAAGACAAATCGGAGAGGAGCATTCTTTTTAGTATAACATCTACTCATCCAATAGGTACAGATATACTTCTTTCATAAAACTCCAAAAGATCCGTAGGTGACAGTTAAATGTGTGAATTCAGAGCAAAAAAGGCTCCCTCAGGCTACACAGGTAAACATCTGGAGAGTTATCTCACAGACCAATGTAGTAGGGAAACTACTCTCCCCAGTATTAGACTAAGCAACAGCTAATCACATGAGATTAAGTAACCCAAAACTAACACAACATTGTAAATTATCTATATAATTATTCTATGTTTAAAAATGGTTATAAAAAAAGTGTATCACAAACCCACTACTTATTTGCTTCTGAAAAGCCAGGTATGTGCAGAACACACTTCCTCCAGCACCTTTCAGGCTTTTTTAGAGGCTGTATTACACATCCAATTTCACCCCTGACACAGGAGCCACATGGATGGAAGATGAGGCAGTAAGGAAAAACACACACCACATCCTCTGGGGAGGCATTCAATATCTGTACTAAGAGCCCTGAAAACCTACACTTTCCAGGCCAGTAATTATATTCTCATTTTTAATCAAAGAAATCAACTGCAATACAGGAAAAACACACATTTGATTACATGCTGTTAATGTAAGCAAAACACTCACTGCAGTATTAAGTAGTACTGAAGCTTTTCTTTTGTAGACAGCAGATAGGTGGAAGAAAAGTCCATGGATATACTTTCATAGTGGGGAGAAGACAGAGCCAAGAAACCATGTCTATGACTCTCAAAGAACTATCTAATCAACAAAACAAAACCAAAAAAAGGAACTTCAGAGGAATGAAAGGACTTCAGTTGGAGGTGGCTGCTCATCCTCATAGTTCCGTCACTCAGTCGTGTCTGACTCTTTGTGACCCCATGAATCGCAGCACTCCAGGCCCCCCTGTCCATCACCAACTCCCGGAGTTCACTCAAACTTACGTCCATTGAGTCAGTGGTGCCAACCAGCCATCTCATCCTCTGTCATCTCCTTCTCCTCCTGCCCCCAATCCCTCCCAGCATCAGAGTCTTTTCCAGTGAGTCAACTCTTCACATCAGGTGGCCAAAGTACTGGAGTTTCAGCTTTAGCATCATTCCTTCCAAAGAAATCCCAGGGCTGATCTCCTTCAGAATGGACTGGTTGGATCTCCTTGCAGTCCAAGGGACTCTCAAGAGTCTTCTCCAACACTAGTTCAAAAGCATCAATTCTTCAGCGCTCAGCTTTCTTCACAGTCCAACTCTCACATCCAGACAGGACCACTGGAAAAACCAGAGCCTTGACTAGACGGACCTTTGTTGGCAAAGTAATGTCTCTGCTTTTGAATATGCTATCTAGGTTAATATGCTATCTAGGTTGGTCATAACTTTTCTTCCAAGGAGTAAGTGTCTTTTAATTTCATAGCTACAGTCACCATCTGCAGTGATTTTGGAGCCCCCCAAAATAAAGTCTGACACTATTTCCACTGTTTCCTCATCTATTTCCCATGAAGTGATGGGACCAGATGCCATGATCTTCGTTTTCTGAATGTTGAGCTTTAAGCCAACTTTTTCACTCTCCTCTTTCACTTTCATCTAGAGGCTCTTTAGTTCCTCTTCACTTTCTGCCATAAGGGTGGTGTCATCTGCATATCTGAGGTGATTGATATTTCTCCCAGCAGTCTTGATTCCAGCTTGTGCTTCTTCCAGCCCAGCGTTTCTCATGATGTACTCTGCACAGAAGTTAAATAAGCAGGGTGACAGTATACAGCCTTGACGTACTCCTTTTCCTGTCTGGAACCAGTCTGTTGTTCCATGTCCAGTTCTAACTGATGCTTCCTGACTTGCATATAGGTTTCTCAAGAGGCAAGTCAGGTGGTCTGGTGTTCCCATCTCTTTCAGAATTTTCCACAGTTTATTGTGATCCACACAGTCAAAGGCTTTGGCATAGTCAGTAAAGCAGAAATAGATGTTTTTCTGGAACTCTCTTGCTTTTTCGGTGATCCAGCAGATGTTGGCAATTTGATCTCTGGTTCCTCTGCCTTTCTAAAACCAGCTTGAACATCTGGAAGTTCACGGTTCACGTATTACTTTACTAGCGTGTGAGATGAGTGCAATTGTGCGGTAGTTTGAGCATTCTTTGGCATTGCCTTTCTCTGGGATTGGAATGAAAACTGACCTTTTCCAGTCCTGTGGGCACTGCTGAGTTTTCCAAATTTGCTGGCATATTGAGTGTGGCACTTTCACAGCATCATCTTTTAGGATTTGAAATAGCTCAACTGGAATTCCATCAGCTCCACTAGCTTTGTTCATAGTGATGCTTTCTAAGGCCCACTTGACTTCACATTCCAGGATGTCTGGCAGCTGATGACAAGAGCCAGACTCACCTAGTCCATCCGCCATGCTTGGAGGTACACCAGGAGGACGGTCTTGTCCTGCACTCTGCCTCTTGGAGGTGTCCCAAACATGGAAAATGGGAGGAAGGACAATAAAGAAGCCGGGAAGACAAGACGACCCAGCTGGAGTTCGGCATCCATTGACCAGGCCATTGGATGCACGCTGTTGTTGGGCAGAGGAGCCATCTCAGGAGAACCCATCCAAGTAGCCAATCTGGGGGAGACTGGACATTGCCAACAAGGAGACAACAGTAGGAGAAGATCATGGGTAAAACAATGGAAATATTCAAAAGGAAGGATACAACCAAACAGAAGAATCTTCCTCTGTCGGTTACTTAAATTAAGCTTACTTAATTTAAGCTTACTTAAATTATTTGAAAAAGAAAAAGATAAGACAAACATCATATTTCTGGAGATTTTTCTTCTAAACTCTCGAACAATTATGCTAGTACTCAGAAAAGTAGAGGGAATAATTTATATGGATAAACCTGATGAGGCAATATGTTGATGTGATAATAAAATGGTAACAAGTAACTACTTTATTTAAACATTTCCTAGGAGTTCAAATAAATTTGTCCCACTGGCTTTGTACCACTTCAGATAAAACGTAAGGTACGCTATGGTAAACAACATAGAAAAAAGGCTGATATATCTCAAATCAGATCTTACAAAGGAGTCCAAAAGGATATAGTTCCTTCACTATATTTACTCTAGTTTAAAAAAAAATAATAGTTATACCATCTGCTCTTTGGCAGTTTTTTTCTTTTGGCTGGTAGAGACTCAACTTAAATGAGAAATATCACTGTGGAAATAAGGCTGTGGTGAGGGCAGAACCCTGTACACACAGAGGATTTTATAAAGAAGTATTTCACCTAAGTTTATTTTTCACTGTGTAATAAAGAGCTTCCAGATCCACAAAGAATGTGAAGTGGAATTTACTCTAGTATTCAATGAAAAGGCACAAGGAAACAAGACAGAATAAGCAAAGCTGATCAGACTAGATGCTAGCAGATACATTTAGTCGAAGGGACTCCAAGAGTGGGGGCAGCCTGGCTTTCCACAACATGAGCCAGTGCTAGCCATGTGGTGAAAGCATGCACCACCCTAGTGAAGCTGTGCCACAGCAAGCATCCTAAGCACCAGCATACTCACAAATTCACCTACTCTGAAACCTGCATGAACTGAGTTCACTCTGCAAGGAAGAGCCACTGTCACAGTCTCTCCCACTGGTGGTCCGTTAAACACACACCACGCTGTCAGGAAAAGAGACACTGTGACCAAATGACAGCACATGTGTTTCTCTAAGACTACTTTTATCCATTTTCCAGTAGAGAACAATGGGATCTGACTCAAGAACTAGGGGTCAGGTGCTCACTGCAGACCAGCACAGAGGGACCAATCACTCCCACAGTCAGGGCTCCCTGGACTGAACCACATGAATTAACCGGCCGGTCCCTCCAGAAATTTAGACGAAGTGCCACTTCCTTCTCCTCCTCAGTGCTTAACTGCCCCACCTCCCAAGGCCCACGGTCCAGCACAATCAGCAGCTGCATAGAGATGGGGGTTAGGAGCATGCTCCTGCCCACCTGCTACCACAGGACAAGCACTGGATAGCATCCTTTCCTTCTCCATCTCTCTGGTCTCTACAGACATCACACTGAAATCAGCCCAGGCTGCTGCCTGCACCAGCAACACAGTGACATATGTGCTTCAGTAACAGTCACCACCCTAGACTCTCCTTCAGAATCCTAAAACCCACTCTCTGGGAACATGCCATTTGCTTAATAGAGGAATAACCACCAGTCATATAGTCCCCAGTACAACCAAAGAAGAATGTCTGGACAAAACTTTAACCACAAGTTCTTATCTGTAATTTAAACAAACAGACAAAAAAGTCATTTCTCAAAAACATGCCTGTTTTAATGAGTCACATTTTAGGTTGAAAAAGCACACACACGCACCAACCATCTGAGGAAAACAAGACGCACAAATCATCTGAGAAAAACAAACCCTGTGTGTTATTTTTTCCCTGTGAATAAAAACACCTTATTAGATTAATCAACTATCTTCTTCCAATAAGAGAGAAAATACAGAAATGTTTCCTGTTAACGCACTGATTTGAAGACAGATAAGAGTCTCCCCACACCCCTCAAGTCCTCCTCAAACTTAAAAAATCTATAATGGCTATTTCAAATCAATGTATAATAATTTAGAAAAATGTTATTTCTTGCACTTCTAATTTTGGTTTCCATACAGGTAGATGTCAGAGTCCTTAAAAAAATATTTTGCATTTGGGAAATGTGATTTTTCTGATCTTTTAAGTCACAAAATGCTGCACTTACCAGGATAATGACGAGGGTGGTGGCTGTGATGGTAACTGAAATTTTGAGTGTTTACTATGTGATTAAACTGGGCTAGAACTTTACTTGCATTATCTCATTTAGTTCCTCACATCAACTCCATTAACATATGAGTAAACTGAGGTTCAGGAGAAAAACTCTCTTGCCTGAGCTTCCTCCACATTTTGTGCAGAATAGGTCTCTAGACCGTACACACCAGTATCATCCCCACCAATTCTGATTAACAGATTAAACATTAAAGGATCCTCTGTCCTTCCTTTTCATTCTGTTTCATTACAGGGTGGAAAAAAAAATAGTCTTACTGTTAAAAGTCTTATTCTTATATCAACTGACTTTTAGTTCTGCCCAATTTAGGAAGGAGCAAATGACATTTAGGAGACCATAACTAATTCAGCAAAAACAAGACCAGGAGCTGGCTGTGGCTCGGATCATAAACTCCTTATTGCCAAATTCAGACTTAAATTGAAGAAAGTGGGGAAAACCACTAGACCATTCAGGTATCTAAATCAAATCCCTTACGATTATATAGTGGAAGTGACAAACAGATTCAAGGGATTAGATCTGATAAACAGAGTGCCTAAAGAACTATGGATGGAGGTTCATGACAATGTACAGGAGACAGGGATCAAGACCATACCCAAGAGAAAGAAAAGTAAAAAGGCAAAATGGCTGTCTGAGGAGGTCTTACAAATAGCTGTGAAAAGAAGAGAAGCAAAAGGCAAACAAGAAAAGGAAAGATATACCATTTGAATGCAGAATTCCAAAAACAGCAAGGAGAGATAAGAAAGCCTTCCTCAGTGATCAGTACAAAGAAATAAAGGAAAACAACAGAATGGGGAAGACTAGAGATCACTTCAAGAAAATTAGACATATCAAGGGAACATTTCATGTAAAGATGGGCACAATAAAGGACAGAAGTGGTATGGACCTAACAGAAGAAGAAGATATTAAGAAGAGGTGACAAGACTACACAGAAGAACTATACAAAAAGGATCTTCATGACCCAGATCATCATGACAGGTGTGATCACTCACCTAGAGCCAGACATCTTGGAATGTGAAGTCAAGTGGGTCTTAACAAAGCATCACTACGAATAAAGCTAGTGGAGGTGACAGAATTCCAGTTGAGCTATTTCAAATCCTAAAAGATGATGCTGTGAAAGTGCTGCACTCAATATGCCAGCAAATTTGGAAAACTCAGCAGTGGTCACAGGACTGGAAAAGATCAGTTTTCATTCCAATCCCAAAGAAAGGCAATGCCAAAGAATGCTCAAATTACAGCACAATTGTACTCATCTCACATACTAGCAAAGCAATGCTCAAAATTCTCCAAGCCAGGCTTCAACAGTACATGAACTGTGAACTTCGAGATGTTCAAACAGGATTTAGAAAAAGCAGAAGAACCAGAGATCAAATTGCCAAAATCCACTGGATCACCAAAAAAACAAGTATAAAAACATCTACTTCTGCTTTATTGACTATGCCAAAGCCTTTGACTGTGTGGATCACAACAAACTGTGGAAAATTCTGAAAGAGATAGGAATACCAGACCACCCGACCTGCCTCCTGAGAAGTATGTATGCAGGTCAAAAAGCAATAGTTAGAAATGGACATGGAAGAACAGGCTGGGTCCAAATTGAGAAAGGAGTACATCAGGCCGTATATTGTCACCCTGCTTATTTAACTTATATGCAGAGTGTATCATGAGAAATGCTGGACTGAATGAAGCACAAGTTGGAATCAAGATTGCCGTGAGAAATATCAATAACCTCAGATATGCAGATGATACCACACTTATGGCAGAAAGTGAAGAAGAACTAGAGCCTCTTGGGGAAAGTGAAAGAGGAGAGTGAAAAAGCTAGCTTAAACCTCAACATTCAGAAAACTAACATCAGGGCATCTGGTCCCATCACTTCATGGGAAATAGATGGGGAAACAGTGGAAACAGTGAGAGATTTTATTTTCTTGGGCTCCAAATCACTGCACATGGTGACTGCAGCCATGAAATTAAAAGACACTTGCTCCTTGGAAGAAACATTATCACCAACCTGGACAGCATATTAAAAAGCAAATTGCCAACAAAAGCCCGTCTAGTCAAAGCTATGGTCCTTCCAGTTGGGACTTCAAAGAAAGCTGAGCACCAAAGAACTGATCCTTTTGAACTGTGGTGTTGAAGAATACTCGTGAGAGTCCCTTGAACTGCAAGGAGATCCACCTAGTTCATCCTAAAGGAATCAGTCCTGAATATTCATTGGAAGGACTGATGCTGAAGCTGAAACTCCAATACTCTGGCCACCTGATGAGAAGAATTGTCTCACTGGCAAAGACCCTGATGCTGGGAAAGATTGAAGACGGGAAGAGAAGGGGATGACAGAGGATGAGATGGTTGGATGGCATCACAGACACAATGAACATGAGTTTACTTAAACTCCAGGAGTTGGCGATGGACAGGGAGGCCTGGCGTGCTGCAGTCCATGGGGTCGCAAAGAGTCGGACATGACTGAGCAACTGAACTGAACTGAACCAATTCCAAATAGAATGAACTAAAAAGGAACAAGCATCTGTTTTGCCCTGACTTTAAAGAGATATAAAAGGGAACTTTTTAAACTGAAAAGTCTTCCTGCTAGTGTCTTGCTGGACTACAACCTAGTTAAAAAGCACAAAAATAAAAGGGAAGGTTACCATCTCCTGGAAGCAATAAAGCTATAGAACAATGTTCTTTATTTCCTGTCTGGCATAAATGGGTGTCTCCATAGGCAAAGGAGTATTTGTTGAAATGCTTTGACCACTTTAACACATGTCAGAGTCACTGGCATTTGAACCAAAACTTGAGCCACACAGATCTAAGAATCCAAGGACTCAGAATGTAACCTAGTTATGCCAGACCCAACAAGAAAACATGCAAACCATTCCTCACACTTTCAACCTGGAGGTGAGACCTCAAACATTTAACTGTGGTGACCATTCCTCCTCTACAACTTAACAGTTTTAGTGTAGTATAAAGGACAGGAGCACACCTCAAAGATCTGGGAGATCTGCTTGCAGTCCTTAGCTCTGTGCAAATCTTTTGCTCTCTTCCAGCAAGACCATGCCTGTCTATCAGGGCAGGAGGACTTGATGCCTCAATGATAATTTACAAGAGAGAAAACAAAGTATCCACAACACTTACTAAAAAGTGAGAACAAAGTTTCATCCAGGTAATGTTTTCAATACTTAATACTATTGTTTAAATTCCATTGAAAGCAGTATGCCTAGTATGAGTGTATCAAAATACAGTCTCCAAGTTCTACAGGTTCCAGAACCAGGACAAGAAAGGGTCCCTGGCTTATTTCCGTTGAATCAGCTAGTAACGGACCAGCTGTAGAGGGCTCTTCCCACCTCCACATCCTGAGTCAGCAACAACCATCCTGGCCACCTCAGAACCAGAGGACAAGCATACCAAGCACTAAATGTAGGGGAAGAAAAGAAAAGAGGCAAGCAGAAAAGCTAACTCCCTCCTGACCAGCTTCTCAGCAAACAGGACACAGAAACTGAATTAAACATCTACCCTCCTCCAAGGCTGGGCTCCTTTTCTGCTCTGGAGTCACATACAACTTACGTTCACAGGCAGGGCTGACATTTTAATACCTGTACAAAGTACTTTCAGAATTCACTTTAAGTCCTTGGAAAGGGCCTACATCTAGCTGTCTCCCTTAAAACATCGCCTCTCCGATGAGGAAAAGAAAAAATCAGCTGAGAGAGAGATCAAAGGCCATAAAATACTGCTCACAATTTAAACATTAAAATTCAGTGATACACTTGAAGTTGAAGAGGAATAAAGTTGCATTCCCAAACCTGTAAAACGCACACAGCCTCCAATGGTAAAGAGGAGTGTGCAGCACAAAGGGCTATCCACTGATCTGCCAGGCCAAACACCACCTGCCCCAAAGCTGCTGGCTCCTTTCTGCTTCTGGTTCGACAAGTGTGAGAGCGCCTGGTATGAGCCGCTAGGCCCAGCACCCACACACCTGGAGCTGCTTTCACATCCCCAGCCCCTGACCCCTCCCCACGTTCCGAACCCCAAAAGTCCCCCGGCCCCCTCACCCCCTCCACACACACACACCCCAGGCCCCCTCATGCCCCCATACACCCCCTAAAGTCCCCCCGCCCCCCACACCCTCTCAAGCCCCCGACACCCCTAGCCCCCTCACGCCTTCCGCACCCCCAACTCCCTCACTCACCCCACACCCTCGGCCCCCTCACGCCTCCCGCACCCCCGACCCCCTCATGCACCCCACACCCTCGGCCCCCTCACAACCCCTCAAACCCCGCACCCCTCACGCCCCACTACATCTCGAACCCCCGGCTCCCTCACGCTCCCCACTCACATCCCACAGCCCCCAATACAGGAGGTCCCCAGGAAGGCAGCAGAGGAAGGCGCGAAGCAGGGCAGGGGCTCACCCTGCAAAGACGCAACTCTCCACTGGGCTCCCTTGCGCTTTAGGATAAACACCTGAGCCCGTGGCCGAAGAGGCCTCTGCAGAGGGATGTGAGGGTAGGTCTCCCTCTGGGTTCACTGGGTCTGCAGACCTCAGCTGGCCGCGTCCCTGAGGCAATGGGTGGGCGCCAGATCCCAGCTGACGGAAGGCTTGTGGACGCCAACCGCTCTGAGGAAAGGGGCAGGTGTCGGCCTTGTTCTTTCACCTTAGGGAAGGCCGAAGGCTCGCCACACGTCCTCGCCGGACGACTGAGAGCCTACTTTCTCTCAGAGTACCGTGCTGCAAATGCGGAGCAAGCAATTCCGTCAGTTCACAAATCATGCCACAGGCTGAGAGCAAGTGGCAGGTGACTCCCATGGCACACACCACCCGGGAGGACAAGACACTGGTTAGAGGCAGAGAGCATGCTGGGAAGGGGGGGAAGTGAGACCCAGAGCGCATGCTCCGGGAATGCAGGGCACACGTGAGAGGCAGGGGGCATGCTGGGAGCAGGGCAACTAAGCCCCATTGCGCATGCTCTCGGAATGCAGGCTGCACCTAACCGGTAGAGGGCATGAGACAAAGGCACATGAGACTACAGGGCACAGGTGAGAGGCCATGGGCAAGCCAGGAGTATGCAGGCAAGTTGAGCCTGAGAGCGCATGGTCCGGTAGTACAGGACACACATAGAGCAGCACGCCAGGCCTCCCTGTCCTTCTCTATCAGAGTTTGCTCAAACTCATGTCCATTGAGTTGGCCATTCTATCCAACCATTCCCGCCTGCCCCACCCCGCCACCACTTCAGTCTTTCCCAGTGAGTCCACTCTTCACATCAGTTGGCCCAAGTATTGACGCTTCAGCTTCAGCACTTCCAATGAATATTCAGGGTTGATTTCCTTTAGGATTGCCTGGTTTGGTCTTCTTGCTGTCCAAGGGACTCTCAAGAGTCTTCTCCCAAGAGAGGTGGGTGGTCTGATACAAAATTATACAGGCATTCATTGAGGTGTAAGGGGTCCAGCACAGTTAAGGAAAGGCCTCATGCAGAATAGTTGCTGTGGACTGAACATGAATTTCCCAAATGTATGTTGAATCCTGACCGTTAAGGCATAAGGAGGCGGGACCTTTGGAGGTGATGAGGTCCTGAGGGTGGAGCCCCATGATGGGATTAGTGAAGTGAAGTCGCTCAGTCATGTCGGACTCTTTGCAACCCCGTGGACTGTAGCCCACCATGCTCCTCTGTCCATGGGATTTTCCAGGCAAGAGTACTGGAGTGGGTTGCCATTTCCTTCTCCAGAGGATCTTCCCTACCCAGGGATCAAACCCAGGTCTCCCGCATTGTAAGCAAGACGCTTTACCGTCTGAGCCACTAGGGAAGTCCATGATGGGATTAGTGCCCTTACAAAAGAGACCCCACAGACCTCCCTCCACCTATGCGGGCACAGAAGAGGCCACATGTGAACCTGGAAGTGAATCCTCCTCAGACAGGGAATCTGCCAGTGCCTTGATCCTCGACTCTCAGCCTCTAGAACCATGAGAAATCAATGTCTGAAATTTGAGCCCCCAGTCTGTGGTGGCCTGTTACAGCAGCCCAAACAGATTGAGAAAATAAAGAGTCTGAGAAGCAGGAGGGTGAGAATAAATCTTCTGGCTTCAGACACTAACAGAACTTGGGAGAAGACTGAAAAGACTGTCTTAGAAATTTCCAATCTAAATGTAGAGGGAACTAAACAGCACATATGAAGGAAATGGTGGATAACTACTCACTTCAGAAATGTTCCTGAAGAAATGGACACAGATGACATTCAGCAAATAACATTCAAAGGTCTCTCAGGCACTTTTACTTGATAATAGTAATTTACTTAATAATACTTGAATGAATAATTCTTTATGAATGAATACTTCTGAATGAATGAATGAAACCAAGAGCCACAAACCAGCACTTTAAGCTGAGATGATACACACCCTAAAACAACTGCTTGCTAAAGTGGAGTCAGTGAAAACCTGGAGCCGTTCACAGGGCACTAAGGGATGCAGGAAGACTGGCTGAATTAGATGCTTCTAGGCGATGGCACCCCACTCCAGCACTCTTGCCTGGAAAATCCCATGGACAGAGGAGCCTGGTGGGCTGCAGTCCATGGGATCGGGAAAAGTCAGACACAACTGAGCAGCTTCACTTTCACTTTTCACTTTCCTGCATTGGAGAAGGAAATGGCAACCCTCTCCAGTGTTCTTGCCTGGAGAACCCTGGGGACGGGGGAGCCTGGTGGGCTGCCGTCTCTGGGGTCGCACAGAGTTGGACACAACTGAAGCGACGCAGCAGCAGCAGCAGCAGCAGACCAACAAAACCCTGAGTTCCCTCTGGGCTTACAATGCCTTTCCACCAGAAGAATGCCATTCAAAAGTGAAGGATAATTAAAATAACACTAATTGCAAAACCAGTGGCCCATAGAAAATGAACTGGATCTACACCTAAATACACTAATCACCACACAAAAATGTGGGGATGGAGGGGAAAGGGTTCCAGTCTTGTTTTGCATTAAACATTCCTGTTTAGACTCACTGGAAAAGACCCTGATGCTGGGAAAGATTGAAGGCAAGAAGAGAAGGGGAAGACAGAGGATAAGATGGTTGGATGGCATCACCGACTCAGTGGACCTGAGTTTGAGCAAGGTCAGGAGTTGGTGATGGACAGGAAAGCCTGGCGTGCTGCAGTCCACGGGGAAGCCTAGTCAGACACAACTGAGCAACTGAACTGAAACATTCCTAACTGCCGAAGTTCCAATACCCAGGCCAGCTGATGTGAAGAGCCTACTCATCTGAAAATACTCTGATGCTGGGAAAGATTGAGGGCAGGAGAAGAGGGCGACAGAGGATAAGATGGTTGGATGGCATCACCAACTCGATGGACATGAGTTTGAGCAAACTCTGGGAGATAGTGAAGGACAAGGAAGCCTGGTATGCTGCAGTCCATGGGGTCACAAAGAGTCAGACACCACTGAGCAACAGAACAACACTGAACTCCCATTATAATAAGGCAAAGCAATTTGCTCAACCAGGAAACAAAGCTCTTTAAGAGACCCAAAAAGCCCCAAGGAGATAATGCCCTCAAAACTGAGAAGGGTAATGAAATTAAAAAAAAAAAAATACTGTCATAGAAATGGCCCTACCAAGGCTAGGGTTAGTAACACACAAGAGTAAAATATGCCTGACATCCACTACAGCATCCTGTACTTATGTGGGATCTTTCTTAAATAATTTAATTTTTCCTAAGTTTCGGCCTAATTAATTCTCAAAATGCGTCTGGAAGAGAAAAGAATTCAACTGTTTTAAGCCTCTTAACAGGTAAAGAATATGAAGGTACAGGAGCTAAATTTTCACAGGAGTAGTTCTATACTATATTGTGTTTTTACAGTTCTGAATTTTCTTCCAAATTCATCTAAACTGGCATGAGATGGGAGTGCAAAAATGTTTTAGACCTGGGAAACCAAGATTTAAAATAGTGCTTTGTGTCCAAAGTGGTGAGTCTTTACCCAAAACCGGCAGAGCCAGAGGTTTGAGAGCCCTTGCTGGGGGCTGCCTCCTGAGCTAGCTCTACAGTGACCTACTCATGACCACCCCCAGCCACTGGATGAACCAAACCACCCTGAAGGAGGCACAAGAGAGCCCAGCTCTAGAGTCAACTATGCTCTGTGGTGAACTGTGTCCAAGCAAACTTCCAACACCTAAATGCTCTCAGCTGGCCATCACCAATTCACTCACTTGGGCTGAACCCACCAGGCTACGTACTAATGTTTGGAGCTCATTCACGAGTGTGGCCCTAAAAAATTTTTAGGAAAGCCAGAATGCCTCCTCCTGCCCCTCCACCCAAAAAAAACCCTGTTCCTGTTTACATAATATTCAGTAGACAAATTTTCACAAGTAAAATTTCTGCTGTGAAACACATTTTCATTTGTATTTACCTTCATTCCACATTCTGGCCACACCAGTTTCAGGTAACAGGTGGGTCTCAAAATGTTAATAAGGTCCCATTCATTAACAATAGGTCTTAGCCTCAGTTCACAAACCACAAAACACTGCCCTGAAGCAGGAAAATCCACACCACCCAGGGTGGGGGATAGTTAAGAGCACTAATTCTAAAGCCAGACTGCCTGGCTCCCTGCTAACTTTAGACAAGTGCCCTTAAACCTCTCAACTCTAATTTCCTCTTCAGCACACTGTGGATGATAACAGTTGTGGGGATGAAACACTGTCAACATGGAACTCACCGGGGCATACACAGGAAGAGTGTCTGCTGTCATGATTAAGAACAGAAAATCCACATCAAGGATTTACCAAGAAAGAAACAAAAATTCATTGATCTTAATTCCCTGAATTTCATTGATCTTAACCACCTTTGAGATACTAAGCAATAAACACTATGGAGTAGTCATGTGCAAAGGATTTGGTTTGTGACGCCCCAGCTTCTCAGGAAAACCCTTCCTGTCAAGCCTTCTCCATGGGACATCCCCAGCCTCCAACCTGCAGCCCCAGCTGTTCAGGCTGATAGTAGACTGAGGGCTCCAACTCATCTCCAGGATTAAGTTACCGGTGTTAGGTCAGGGAGGTCAGTGCTACTCAAACCTCAGTGTGTGTGCAGGTCACATCGATCTTGTCAGTCTCTCTGTCTTCATGGAGCAAAAGCTAGACCCAAGGGGTTGCACTTCCAACAAACTCACCTGATGCCGATTTGAGGTGAGGAGCAGGGCTTGAACAAAAGGGTCAGGAGAACTAAAGCTAAATTCAGGGCTGGAGAAAAGGGTTGCCTGAGCTCAGGCTCCCAGATCCACTCCTCAGAGAAATCTATGCCAAATACCCACAGAGGAAAGGTCCTACGAACACAGAGGAAGGGGTCCCCACTGGATGCAAATTCAGGCACACAGGTTTCATGACCCCAAAACTTGGCCATTGCCAGGAAGGAGGCCAAGGCACTGAGGATCTTGAATAGACAGGTGTGTCTGTCTATGCCCTTGAGCAGCTGGTATAGAGACCAGCATCTATCTACCAATCCATCCAAAGCTGCAGACTCACACCCAATCAGAAGTTGAGGTTCCTGCCCACATCACTTACAAGAGCCCCTTCCAGCTACAAAGCTGATTTACATAATACTCCAAACCTCCAAGCTAGCTGCATCTCTTTAAACTGTCCCAAACTATAGCCCCACCAATATTTATAGCTTTCTTTCAATTCACATCAAAACAGAAAAATAAAATTCAGTACAAAGTTATATTACGGAAACCCTTTTTTTTTTAAATTAGGGTGACTTTTCCTAGAACTACTGCTGTTCTTGTTCAGAATGATTTTCAATCTGTGTTTTAAAATTAACTTTAATTATGCTGTCTTCCTAATCTACTAAGACTCCAGAAAAAAAATCATCATGGAATCCAATTCCATTTTATGTCAAATTAGAAATACAAGTGCTTCCTGAACATTATAAAACACTGATGAAAGAAAATGAAAACAAATAAATGGAAAGGTATCTCATGTTCATGGATCAGAAGAAGTAATACTGTTAAAAATATCCATATTATCCAAAGTCATTTATTCAATGCAGTAACTATCAAAAGTCCAAAGCATTTTTCAGAGATCAAAAAAATGATCCCACAAAACCACAAAAGACCCCAAACAGCCGGAGTAATCCTGAAAGGAAGGAAGAAAAAAGCTGGAGGCATCCTCTTCCTAATTTGAAGCTTACATCACAAAGCTATAATAATCAAGACAGTATGGTATTGGCATTTAAAACAGACACATCAACCAGTGCAACACAACTGAGAGCCCAAGAATAATCCCATGCATGTACAGTCAACTAATATTTGACAAGGGAGCTAAGAACGCTCAACGGAGAAAAAGACAGTTCAACAAACTGTTAGGGGAAGCACACTGACTGAAACCGCCCACCCTGGCCAAGCACCATACTAACCATTTGCGTGAGTTGTTTTATGACAGGAGGTCCTGATAAGGAATACGGAACTAATAAGCCACCACCAACCAGGAGAGTTCAGGAAAGGTCGAAAGGAGACACTGCGTGTCCCTCCACTTCCCAGAATCCCTCTCGCTAGCATCCATCTTGGCTGAGCGATGCATGCGCCACCAGGAAAGACTCTGAATTAGAATGATTGGCCAAAGGCCACCTGGAAACTAATCCCATCACCATAAAATATTGCAAGCCACACGGCACAGCAGTTCTCCCAGGTTCCCTTACCCTACTGCTCTCCACCCAGGGGCCCTTTCCCAATAAAATCTCTTGCTTTGTCAGCCCATGTGTCTTCTCAGACAATTCATTTCTGAGTGTTAGACAAGAGCTCAGTTTCTGGCCCTGGAAGGGGTCTGCCTTCCTACAACAAAATGGTGCTGGAAAAGCTGGATCAGCACACAGAGTAGTGGCCCTATCACACACCACTCACAGAAATCAACTCAAATGAATTAAAAGATTTAAATGGAAGACTGGAGGCTGTAAAACTCAAAAGAAAACACGGAGAAATTTCTTGATGATGTTCTCAGGAACAAATTTTTGGGTAAGACACCATGAGCACAAGCAACAAAAGCAAAATTAAACAAGTAGAACTGTATCAAACTAAAAGTCTTCTGCACAGCAAAAGAAACAACCAGAAAAATGAAAAGGTAATCTATGGAATGGGAGAAAACATTTGCAAACCATTTATCTTGATAAGGAGCTAATATCCAAAATATGTAAGGAACTCATTTAACTCAATGGTAAAGACAAAATCCAATTAAAAGTTGGGCAAAGGACTTGAAGGTTTTCTCAAAAAAAGACATACACATGGCCAACAGATACATGAAAATGTGTTCAACATCTCTAATCATGAGGAAAAATGAAAATTTAAACCACGAGGTATCACCTCATGACTGTTAGAATGTCTATCATCAAAAAACATGTATCTATATGTTTTACATGCATTTATATAGAAATATGTCAAACAAGTTTTGGTTAAGGATGTGGGAAAAAAGAGAACCCTATGCACCATTGTTGGGAATGTAAACTGATGCAGACGCAAAGAAATCAGTACAGAGGTTCCTCAATAAATCAAAAATAGAACTACCATATGATCCAGCAATTCCACTTCTGGTATTTATCTGAAGAAAATTAAATTGCTTTCTTAAAGAAATACCTGCACTCCCATGTTAATTACTGCATTATTTAAAACAGCCAAGACTTGTAAATAACCTAAATCTCCACTGACAGCAAGAGATGTGGTATATACACACAATGGAATGTTAGTTATAGGGAAGGAGATCCTGAAACATCATGGTTGGACCTTGGGAGCATTATGCCAACTGAAACAAGCCAACAGAGGAAGACAAATACTGTATATTCTCACTAATATGTGGAGTCTAAACAGGCAAAATGCATAGAAAGAGTGATGACTGCCAGAGGCAACCACTGATCTGTTTTCCATTCCTATGGTTTTACCTTTTCCAGAACTTCATGTAGACAGCATTCCACGGAATGTAATGTTCTGAGACTGGCTGCTTTCACAAGGCCCTGGAGGATCATCCAAGTTTCTGTGTGCATTCATAATTTACCTATTTTTGCATGCTATAGATGTGCCACAGTTTAACCTTGCACCTGCTTGGGGAACCATGAACAGAGTTGCTATAAACATTCAAGTACAAGTTTTTGTTGATCATCAGCTTTCGCTTATCTCAGGTAACTATTCAGGAGTGGGACTGCTGGGTCAAGTGTTAATGTATGCTTACTTTTCTAAGAAACCACAAGATGTTTTCCAGAGTGGCTGCACCATTTCAAACCTACCAGCAATGCACAAGAGCTTCAGTCTTCCATCCTCACCAGCACTTGGTGTTGTCAAGGACTTTTATGTTAGCCATTCTATTTGAGTAACATCATGGCATCTGGTCCCAACACTTCATGGCAAATAGATGCGGAAACAATGGAAAGAGTGACAGACTTTATTTTCGTGGGCTCCAAAATCACTGCAGAGGTGACTGCAGCCATGAAATTAAAAGACACTGACTCCTTGGAAGAAAAGCTGTGACAAATCTAGACAGCATATTAAAAAGCAGCGACATCACTTTGCCAACAAAGGTCTGTATAGTCAAAGCTGTGGTTTTTCCAGTAGTCATGTATGGATGTGAGAGTTGGACCATAAAGAAAACTGAGCAGTGAAGAACTGATGCCTGTGAACTGTGGTGTTGCAGAAGACTCTTCAGAGTCCCTTGGACTGCAAGGAGATCAAACCAGTCAATTCTAAAGGTAATCAATCCTGAATATTCACTGGAAGGACTGACGCAGAAGCTGAAGATCCAATGCTTTGGCCACCTGATGTGAAAAGCCGACTCACTGTAAAAGACTCTGATGTTGGGAAAGATTGAAGGCAGGAGGAAAAAGGTACGACAGAGGATGAGATAGTCGGACAGCATCACCTACTCAATGGACATGAGTTTGAGCAAGCTCTGAGAGTTGGTGATGGACAGGGAAGCCTGGCATGCTGCAGTCCATGGGGGCGTGAAGAGTCAGACACGACTGAACAACAACAAATTCTAATTCAGCATCTCGTCCTGGTTGTAATTTGCCTTTCAGTAAGACTAGTCACACTGACTATTTCATTTGTTTATTTGCTATCTGTATATCTTTTGCAACAAAGTACCTCTTCAAGTCTTCTGTCCATTTAAATTGTTTTCTTACTAATGCATTTTGGGGGTCCTTTATATATTCTGGATACAAGTTCTTTGTAGACTATGTGGTTTGTAAATATTTTCTCCCAGTATACAGTCTGTCTCTGCATTTTACTTAACAGTATC
Source organism: Ovis canadensis (assembly GCF_042477335.2). Taxonomy (NCBI): domain Eukaryota; kingdom Metazoa; phylum Chordata; class Mammalia; order Artiodactyla; family Bovidae; genus Ovis; species Ovis canadensis. The sequence goes on along the minus strand of NC_091257.1, from coordinate 61,541,076 downwards.
TTTCACAGAGCAAAAGTTTTTCATTTTTATGAACTCCACTTATATTCTTCTGTTATCTTTGCCTAGCTTCAGGTCAAGTTCAGTTTCTCCTATGTTTAGCTCTAAAAGTTTCAAAGAATCCATTAAAGTTAACTTCTGAATAAGGTGTTTTTCATTTTATTGCATATGGATGCTCGATGCTTCCAGCACCATCTGTTGAAAAAACTATCCATTTTTCACTGAATTGCTTATGTACCTTGTCAAAAATCAATGGCCATATTTGTGTGGCTCTCTTTGGGGACTCTATTCTGTCCATTTACCCATGTTGTATCCTGAACATATTATAATTTACTACTTATTTAGTAAATGTTGCTTTGTGGAAAAAAATTTTTGTCTGGAAGCAAAAACAAACTAGTAATGCTTGGACTCCCTTTGGCAGCACACAGTCCTTTAACTCTGGGACGTCATCAACAAGGCACATGCCAGCTCTGATCCATTCACATCCAGGTTAAACAAGAAAACTCACACCCTGATTGGTAAAGAGAAGAGTTTACTGCAGTCTTGAAATAAACACAGAGCCAGAAAGGAAAAGCTACTGTCTATTCCTATACCATATTTCCTTGTAAGCTGGATGGTCCTTCTTTTCCATTTCTTCACCTTCAGTGGGTATGTATGCATGCTAAGTCACTTCAGTCGTGTCCGACTCTCTGTAACCCATGGACTGTAGCCCGTCAGGCTCCTCTGTCCATGGGGATTCTCCAGGCAAGAATGCTGGAGTAGGTTGCCATGCCGTCCTCCAGGGGATCTTCCCAACCCAGGGGCCGAACCCATATCTCCTGCACTGGCAGGCAGGTTCTTTACCACTAGTGCCAAGTGGAAGGCAAGTGAGCAGCCCTTGCCTTCAGAGTACTAGAAGTCAAATTAAAAACAGGAGAAGGAACCTGGAAACTCACAAAATAAGTAAGAATCTGGCAGTAATCACTCTGATGAAGCATTACTACATGGGAAATGTTTCCGTCTTAAGACAAAAATACACACATATATCAACACACACCAACTAATTGCTATTAAAATGCTATACTGCTAAACCCTCCTGACCCCACCATCACAAAATAGTGCAGAATGATATGTGGAGCATACAGTGCAAAACCCCATGGGATGGGCACATTTTGGTAACAAACATACCAGAAGGAATGTATTCAAAGTGTAGTCCCTTTCAAAAGGGCTCCTCAGAAGATAATACCTTCATACCAATGAGTTAATGGCACAGCACCACACAGTTCTGGGCTCTTCTTCATGCAAACTTTTCTTCTGTCTAAAGTGATCTAACAAAACTCATAAAATTTTTGAGCTGGGAAGGACTTCAAAGATGTCCTTATTTAACCATAAATCCTCTCTGTTCAGGTATGAGGTGAAGTCAGTGATTCCCAAGCCAACTGTCTTGTGACATGCTGTATAGAGTCTAATAATGGCAATCCTCATTCTATGAAGGATTAAATTTTTGTAAATAGACCAGAGTGAAAGAGAACTATTTCTGGTGAATTAAACACCAGGTACGAACACAAATTAACGTGTGTGGCTTTTCACTTATGGTGGATAAACTGCATGCCAGGTAAGACAGGACGAAACTGACTCCTGTGACCCAAGACTAACACCTTTGGGAAACTGGACTTAAAAATGAGGCAAACATTGGGTGTCATGGAAGAGGCTGAGCTTGGCCAGCACTGCCCATCCTCTAGAAGGCTGGCGTGCAGACCTGATGCCCAAGGAACAGTCTCTGCAGGGAAGGTCTCCTTGTCACCCTCTGGACCCTGGAGGAGGGGAGGTGGTGGAAAACCCATGCCATCTTGGCCCTCCCCCTGCACAGCCTTGTCTAGACAGTGTACTCTTCCAGAAACCCCTCATTCTTGGGGTCAGAACCTGGCTGCCTTCAGGGCCCCCGACGTTGTCTGTCCTATTATGGGGGCTCTGTGCGCAGAACAAGAGCCCCTGAAGCCCCTGCAGAGCCCCTGCTTGCTCCTCTCAGGTCACTCCCACTCCCGAGGTCACCTGCAGGCACCTGAGGAGGGTTAGCACACAGAAGACCTGAGAAGCCCAAAGGGAATGCTGCTCAGATGGCTAGATCCACCAGGACCTGCAGCTGTTCTCCCCTCTTCACCACCAGCGAATTATGCCCCAGTCACGGAAACCCACTCTGTCCTCAAAGGGAACCACAAAACCATCTACAAGTGATAAGGCTTGAGCTGAACAAAGTGTCCATTCTTAACTTTCACTTGTCAAGATCAAAGCTGCAACAGGGACTCCATGCATAGCACCACTGGAAGTGACACACTCACCCAGTTCACCACAGACGACACAGAGCCTTTTCATTCCTGGTATAATCTGGAAGCCAACTTCTCACATCTTTTGAAACCAGTTTCATGGTTCCAACTTTCTGTATTTTTCACAGTTACTGATTTAGAGGACAAATAAACACAGCTAAACTATATTTTAAACAATCAATTTGCACAGAAGTTTCCAAATATCTAGTTGATTTGAGCCTTGCAAATAAAGTCATGCTGGTGACTGACTGAAATTTTCCTTCTCGTTTATTTACTTTATGAGTTAGATTAAACACAAAGTCCATGAAATAAAAATAGGGAAAGTATCAGGCAAAAAACTTCGAAATAAAAACTCAGGTATAAACAGAAGGAAGCTACAGTATCCGACCTACCCTGGTCAACAACTGCACCTCGGCGTCTCATCCTTGTCTTGGCCCAGCTCCACCCTAAAAATTCATATATCTCCATCTCCAAACCCTAGAGATGCCCACCTCGAGGGTGATGCTAAGTGTCCTGATTTATGTGGTTTTCCCAGATGATTTCAATAGCAGCATCTTCCACTCTGGTGCCCACATCCCACTGGACATTCCAATTGGGGATGTCCCCCAACCACAAATAAAACTTCTCCCAAACAAAACTCAGTGTCTCCTTTACTGCCTCCCTGATCCCTGCTTCTTCCCATCTTCCTTGCTGGAAAATGATACCTGTCATCTAACCAGCTGTCCCAAACTGCAAAATTGATTTCTCATTGTTCATTCCTAAGACCCTCAAGTCACCACTGACTGCCATTAATTTTACCTCCTAAGTATCTCAGCCTATCCTCTCACTCCAAACTCGTGCCTTCATCACCTGTTGCCTAGTTTATTTCAGAAATCTACTATTCAGGAGCATCTTGCAGGCAGGATACAAACTCTTACACAACTATTTACCATTTGTGTTATGAGCATGACAGTCTGAAAGCAATCCTTTTTGAAATGTAAGCGAGTTAACTGACTATCCTCCACTAACCAACAGGGAACCTGACACAGCTGGACCTGCTGTGTTAAAAGGGACACAAACACAAACTCCAGGAGCCTAGGGTCACAGCCCTGCATGGGCCACCGAATCACTGATGAGCAGTTAAGGTCTGTTCCCCAGTTTCCCTGCCTGCCAAAGGCATGACATAGCTTCCCCACTCTGAAGAGCACTGGGGTGACACATGCAGGAAGCACTGTGGAAAACGGAAAAATTCCATAAACAGGATACTCTCGCTTTTAAAAATGAAATTATATTAATGTAAATATTAACTGAGTGCAAGATAGTCATGTGATAGTTGGTATTAACTTTCCTCCTTAAGAGACATATCATTTATTCTATATACATTTATTCCACTATTTTAAAAACTTATACTTCAAGAGACAGAAAGAAGAGTAAGCCCACTTCTCCTTAAGGACGATGTTGAGTCCAGGTGGAAAGGACACTCTGGGAAATGAACCAGCGGGAGAGGTCCCAGCAGAGTTGCTGGTCACGTCGTGTCCCGTCTGAGGTCCTGGCCAGCTCTTCCCGCTCATGAATGCTCGCTACCAGCACCTGACAGAGACACATAGGAACCACCCTGACAAGTTCACAATTAAGACAGGAGATGAGAGTGAAGCAGGTAAACAAGTATTCAGAGGGAAATGAACAGCAAACAATGCTGGAAGCTATTCCACAGCCAAGGGTTATCTCCCTATAGTGGTTCCTCCCAGCCCTGAGACCCAGCACCCTCTATCCTTCCTGGGCCATGAGCAGAATTCGAGCAGACACTGAGAGGCCAGGACATTTACTAAGTATCAATCAATAATAAACGTTTGCCACAATATTTTTTTAATTTTTTAAAATTTAAATGAATTTGTTTCATGCTTATCTCATAATACATGATACATCATAAAACAATGCCTACTGAAGATTATGTAAGTCTTTAAATGTCCTTGAACTATTTCTGTCCCCTCATATTTTTATAGCAAAGCCGCCTAAGGTTAGAGGAGTATAAATAATATCACTGACAACAACTGAAACGTCACAAGGGCAGCACTTATACCCACAAGTACTAACTGACCCCAATTCCTCCTCTTCCTGTTTATGAAAACACAGAAGAAACCAGAAGTCAGAACTGAGTGTTCCCCGGCCCCACATTCCCAGGGGTCACCGCAGCTTCTTCCCCAGAACACGCCCTGCAGGGCAGGGGTGCCCTCCTTTCAGCCCTAACCCCACGGCTCCAGGCTGAACATCACCACCTGGGACCGCAGCAGGCATCCTCCCTGGACCCTGTCAGCACTGCAGTCAAGTCAATTCTGGAAGAAGCTGATGTGATGACCAGTTGTCCCTGAGGAAAACTCCACAAGTCTTTCCAAACAAGGGCCCAAGGGTACCCGGTAAATCACCACAGGGATAAAATGTTCGTTTCTTACACAAAAGGAAAATTTTATTAGAGCAGCATTCACTCAAGGATGCTGGTGGGCGGCCTCCCATCCCATCCCTGCAGGGGGCTAAGAACAGCATCCCTGCTTTCCAAGGCTCCAAAACAGCATAAATTCAGCATTAAAAAAAAAAAAAAAGACAACCTTTACTATTGCTAAACTTTACAATTTTAAAAAATTAACTTCTATCTGTTTAGCTAAGCACAAACTTTTAAATTTTCCTGAATAAGATTTCAACTTTTTTCAAATAAAAGATACTCTTGACTTCATAAGCAAAGGTCATTAATTCTAATTAACTTGAAGAAAGCTTAATCTGTATTTAGTAAACAGTCTGAAATTTATAATATTTGAAACAATATATTATAATTTTTACTGGTAAACAGGATACTATCTGAGGGACTGCCAATTATATAAATCCTCATAGTTGAGTTTTATGGGCAAATAGTTTTCTTGAAGTAGAAGAATTAAGCCTATTCTTTTCTCTTCATTTTTATTTTATGTTGGAGTATACATGACTAACAACGCTGCATTCGTTTTTTCTTCATTTTATGTTGGAGTATACTTGATTAACAATGCTGTGTTAGTTTTTTCCTGTTTTTATGTTGGAGTATACTTGATTCAACAACGCTGCTAGTTTTTTCTTCATTTTTATTTTATGTTGGTGCATACTTGATTAACAACACTGTGGTTAGTTTTTCATTTTTATTTATGTTGGAGTATACTTGATTAACAACACTGTGTTAGTCTTTTCTTCATTTTTATATTGGAGTATACTTGATTAACAGTGCTCTGTTAGTTTCACATGCAGAGCAGAGTGATTCAGTTATACGTATACATGTTGTCCATCCTTTTTCAAATTCTTTCCCCATTTAGGTTATTACAGAGTACTGAGCAGAGTTCCTTGTGCTATACAGTACGTCCTTGTTGGTTATCTAGTTTAAATATAGCAGTGTGTACGTGTTAATCCCAAACTCCCCATCTATCCCTGCTCCCACCCCCTGAAACCGTTAAGTTCATTCTGTCTGTGAAACACATGGAGACTAAACAACATGCTGTCAACCAACCACTGAAATCAGAGGAAATTAAAAAACACCTAAACAGGGGACTTCCCTGGTGGTCCAGTGGTTAAGACTCTGCACTTCACTGCAGGGGATGCGGGTTTGACCCCTGGTCTGAGAACTAAGATCCCTCATGCTGTGCAGCATGGCCAAAAAATAAAAAATTAGAGAGTCCGTGGACCTCTGTTGTCCTCCATGTCTTTAAAAAAAAAAAAGCACAGTGATCCAAAACCTATGGGACAAAGCAAAAGCAATTCTAAGAGGGGGATTTATCGCAATACAATCTTACCTCAAGAAATAAGTCTCAAACAACGTAGCCTTACACTTAAAGCAACTAAAGAAAGAACAAAACAAACAAAACCCGAAGTTAGTAAAAGGAAAAAAACCATACAGATCACAGCAGAAATAAATGAAACAGAAACGAAGAAAACAACAGGAAACGTCAATGAAACTAAAAGCTGGAAGCGCCCAGATCACCTCGTCCAGCCCTGCAGCTGACACCACGGGCCTGGCACTTAGTGTGAACTGGGGCAAACTGAGACCTGCAACCAGAGCTCTACCTGCTCACCAACCTCTCATCTGTCCTTACACACTCACGGTGTTTACTGAAGAAACATAGAAGTCATGTGCTTCCAAAAAACAGGCTTAGATTCTGAGCATAAAATGCAAGCTAAAAACATAGAGATGAATGATAAGAAACTTTGGAAAGTAACCTAGTTTACTGAATGCTGCTGCTGCTGCTAAGTCACTTCAGTCGTTTCTGACTCTGTGCGACCCCATAGACGGCACCCCACTAGGCTCTGCTGTCCCTGGGATTCTCCAGGCAAGAACACGAGTAGGTTGCCATTTCCTTCTCCAATGCATGAAAGTGAAAAGTGAAAGTGAAGTCGCTCAATCATGTCCAACTCTGCAAGACCCCATGGACTGCAGCCTACCAGGCTCCTCTGTCCATGGGATTTTCCAAGCAAGAGTACTGGAGTGGGTTGCCATTGCCTTCTCCGAGTTTACTGAATACCCAAACTCAAAACTCATCTTCTAAAAGGAGATCAGATGAATTCAACTATTCTTAAATTTCAATTATTTCTTAAATTTCACTGAGAATCTAGAATGATCTAGTTCCTTTTTCCCTTTTAATTTCTTTCAATACATCAAAAATCCAACAAACAGTTATTTCATTTCAGAGAAAAAGCTAACATCACTCTTAAAGTCCCTTTCACAAAACACTTATTGTTCCTCTCTGTTTCATAACAAAATGGGTATTCAGCTTTAAACATGTACAACACAGTTTTTGTTAAGCAGCATGTATGTGAACAGACACAAGAACATCGTGAACACTTGGTGTGAGCTCTGAAAATCCACAGAGCACATTTTAACAGTAAGAGCGAAAGGTACTATGCTATGGATCACCTAACAATTCTTTGTCCTCACCCTGCAGAAAAGCCAGGTAAATGCTCCGTGTCCAGAAAACACAAGAAGTGTTCCTTGGACGAGCAGTTACTCTTTAACTGCTTTCCTCTTACTGCCCTTGACCAGTGAAGTCTGCTTCCTGTCTCCTGAGAAACCTGTATGCTGGTCAAGAAGCAACAGTTAGAACCGGACATGGAACAACGGCAGACAGCATAATAAAAGCAGAGACATCACTTTGCCAACAAAGCTATGGTTTTTCCAGTAGTCCTATACGGATGTGAGAGTTGTACCATAAAGAAGGCTGAATGCCAAATTGATGCTTTCTAACCGTGGTGCTGGAGAAGACTCTTTTTAGAGTCCCTTGGACTGCAAAGAGATCAAACCAGTCGATTTTAAAGGAAATAATCCCTGAATATTCACTGGAAGGACTGATGCTGAAGCTGTAGCTCCACTACTCTGGCCATCTGATGGGAAGAGCCAACTCACTGGAAAAGACCTTGATGCTGGGAAAGACTGAAGGCAGGAGAAGGGGACAACAGAGGACAAGATGTTTGGATGGCATCATCGACTCAATGGACATGAGTTTGAATAAGCTCCAGGAGATGGTGAAGGACAGGGAAGCCTGGCATGCAGTCGAAGGGGTTGCAAAAAGTCGGACATGATTTAGTAACTGATCAACAATGAAGTCTGTAAGATCATTTCAACACGTTCAGCCTTCTATTCCACTGAAATGAGGCCCAAGAGTTAATAACTTAGAAATGGTTTGTGTATTTTTAGAATCCAAGTCTGGGCTCTGAGAGAAATAAACACCTTTAATTATCATGAATGAGCTCTCTAAACCTTTCCAGAATCTTTTTAATTTAACTTTTTATTATAATGAGTAAAATTTATTCACTGAATACCCTCCAACCTTAGCTGAAATAAAAACTAAGGAGTTCCAGCACAGGGGCAAGACCGAGTCCGTGCTCCACCAGCTGCACAGGGGCTGTGGCAGGGTCACCTCCACAGAAGTCTGAAGACACAGGCAGCCACAGTGTGGGTCTGGGTTACAGAAGGTCACAGAACTGAAAGGGGAGCAATGTGATCATATGTGGTAAGCTGCGTGCCCAGGGAGCACAGGCCAGGTGTCCCTCTGGTCCTGCAACCACTCGGTGAAGTCTGAAGAATAGAAACTAGTACAGATGAGCAAACGTCCCGATGTGCACATAGGAAAGTGATTCCCTGATCAAGTCAGGATGCCACAGGATCCAGGCTTTGAGCTCCTCCCTGTAGCCCCTTCTACAGCAAAGGTGGGTATTTACAGTGAACCAAAGTCTTCTAAGGCTCATTAAAACTCTCCCAGGTATGACCAAACAGCGTGACAACACAGTAACCAGCTGTGCCGAAATGCACGGCGTGTCAGACTAACATGAAAAACTGCATCTGCTCATGTGCCCCAAAACGAATTCACCACTCTGTCTACACTCACTGTGTTTACTCGAGTGATAACAAAGGAAAGAAAACAAAAAGGCTGCCTTTTTTCAGGCAATCACCTACTTCACACTACATTTTAAATTATAACACTTTGGTTGCTTTACAGATAATCAGGCAAAAATAGAAAATAAAACCATATTAGGTTTATAACACTCAATAATAGTTTAAAAATACACCTGTGCTTCAGAAATCACCATTCCTATTTTAGATGCCAAAATGCATACAAGAGAAGTAGAAACATCCTCAATTAAAAAAAAAATCTTACACAAAAGTGACCACTTTTATTATTTTTTAATTTTTTTTTAAGAAACAACTCCTTTTATAACTGCAGTAGTTCACAGTTCCAGACAGATGCCAAGGATCGGCTCACTCAATTTCAATTCCATCTGAAGCTGGAAAACTAAAAATACATTTTTCCAGACATGAGGGTTCCCCGTGTGCTCAAACACGCCTGGAATGCAGACGGCGGAGGGCTCTTCCTGCCCACTCCACCACTCTCTGCTGAAACGACAGCAAGTGAAAACAGACCTGAACTTGGCGGGGAAACACTCGCCTCGAGGGGAGGAGACTCTGGCATGGGGGCAGAACCCTGTGGCCTGAGGCTGGCCAGCACCCCGGGCTGAGGCTGAGGTGCTTCCTTCAGAGGGGGAGCCAGCGAGGCCAGGAAGAGTGCAGGGAGTGGGAAGGGAGGCACCACTGAGGCCGGGTGCTCGGGCGCCTGAGGAGGGCTCAGTTCAGGGATCTGGGGAAGAAGCGGTCCTGACACCCGGCTCCACTGATCAGCGGGGCAGGGGTGCAGGGATCTGGGAGGGTCTGAATGGGCTGTTCCTGGTTCACAGGTACACAGTCTTATCCTGGGGGGCTCTCTCAGCCACCTTGCCCAGCAAGACACAGGGCACGGGGACTCCAGGGTCAGCCGTGGTCTGCAGCCCTGCCGTCCATCCCCACGGTCCTACTTCCATGCCTCCCGCCCAAGCTCCCGAAGAGTTTCTGCACCAACCCACACCCACACGCGGCCTCCACAGACGCACGATCACAGCAGCCCAGGTCTTCACACCACTGACTGCTGTCTCTCTGTGGGCCAGAGAACCCCACAGACAGAGAGACTCAAGGAACTCCCTGGAGGGTGGGACGGACACCAAAGACGATCCCCCTGGAACAGGCAATCCCACAGGAGGCACTGCCCATCCTCCTAAGCCCACGTCCCACCCTAGTGACCACGGGGCTGGCACAACCCACCCAGCGGGCCAAGGGAGAGCTCTCTGTGCTCATGCTCAGGGTGGTTCCCCTGCGGAACACCTGGCCCAGAACTTGTCCCACACCCTCCAAAGGAAACCCAAACTGCCCCAGGGACCCTGTCACACCAGCGTGCTCGGGAAAATATCACAAGTTCACCATTAAGTTCCCACAGGTCAATCAGTACCTGATACCTATGTGAATGTATTTATTACAAAGGACACAAAACAGCAAAGTGAGAACGTTTGACAGAGTATGCAGGCTTACACAGATCAGTGCTCATCCAAGTCTACCTGATATCAATTCCTTATTCTCATCAACAACGCACTGTAACTCCCCAGTGAGATCTGAAGAGTATTCTGATATATGTTATTAACAAGACCAAATCCTGTGACTCTACTGTCATTTCTAAAGATCCCAATAATAGACTCAGAGGAGATAAACTATTTCCGTCCAATTTTCTTGCCACCATAGTTTAAATACCTATTACCTCCTACAAAACCTGCCTCTCGCTATAATTTAAGGCACACTGAAAGGCTGGTTCAACAGGGTCATTTCTAAAACACTCAGAGGCAATGAACAGAACTGCTGTTTTAATTTCCTATTCCTGCTGTAACAAATTATCACAAATTCAGCAGCTTCTGACACCACAAATGTACCTGCTACAGATCTGGAGATCGGAAGTCTCACCTGACGAACCATTAGGCGTGGCAGGTCTGGCTCCTCCTGAGGCTCCGGGGGGTCCGTCCCTCTTCCTTTTCCAGCTCCAGGAGCCCCACCACCCCCACCTCTGCCTGATCACATACCCTTCCTCTGCCCACCCTCTTCCAGCCCACCAGGACCCTTGTGCTAACAATGGTCCACCCTGATACCTAGGTCGTCTCCCATCTTGAGTTTCCTAATTCAATGATACCTGCAAGCTCCCTCTTCTGCCACGGAAGGGGACACGTTCTCACTGGGGATAAAGACATGGACATCTTTGGGGGCCATTATTCTTCCAACCACAAGTGCTGACAAGTAAAAATTACTTAGAGAAATGTCTGTGGTTAATTTTATATTCAACTCTTAAATTTAGGACCCAAGTATTATATCACACAACAATCATATTAATCACTAACCACACAGTCATGGAATATCAACCAACGTGACCAAAAAAATCAACCAATCAGCAAGTACTGAAGAGCCAAAGTATTTCCAGAGCTGTGTAATGTGATGAAGAATGTGTGTGGGTTCATATGCACAGAGAGAGACACACAGGGACCAACAGAACCACATTCACACCCACAAAAGTTTAAAATCAAATATAAGGAGCTTTCAACTTTAGTATTCTAACTAAATCTTACTACAATAAAACAGCCTCTTTATCACATAAATTTTTATAGTTTGGGGTTTTGTCTTTCTTTTCAAAGTAACTATGTCCCCCTCCCAAAAAAGATTTCTCTACAATTACATAAATGAATTCCTCCATAAATAGGTGTGCTGAAGAAAAAAGGCAAGAACTCTTTAGGAGGCTGCCTGTGCCTTGGCCAAGCTCAATTTACTCCTGGCCATTGAGGGAGCGACACTTAGCAACTAAACCACCACCACATTGAGGGAGCACCAGCCCTAAAATCTGGAGGGGAGAGAAAAACATGACTCTTCACTTGGGCCCAGGCCACATACTCTGGGCTTTCTCCTCAAAGTGCTGGCTTGCTGCTTTTCCTACACATTTTCTCAATTCTAGTCTCTTAAAAAAACTAGAGTTCAAGGAAGCAGAAAAAGTCATCAAAATTTGAAAAACATCTACAATCTATAGGTGAATCAATAGCCAAAAACAATTAGACTGTTCAAGGCAACTCAGGTTTAAGCCGTGACACCTGAAGGTTTATAAAGAACAGTAAGGCCTGCCTACACCTGGCGTGGGGCAGGGTGTGCACACCCTCCTCCTGGCCAACCTTCCTAGTGATGCTCCCTGGAGATCACAACCTTCCCCAGCTGGTTTATCAGTCATCAGGGCTTCAAGTGGAACATTTTAGAGCCAAACCATGTTTCCCTTAAGAGAGAAAACCAGATTCGGGGCAGCACAACTGGATTTCTACAACCATCTCAGCCACTGGCTTTTAGGGAATCTTAGGAAGTCATGAGAACCCCAATCTATTAAAATCACAAAAGATCCCAGCATTTCCTGAAACATGCTCTCAGTCTGCACTCAGGATTCCCTTGCCAAATCTATTATGGACCAAATTTCTTACCAAAAAAACAGAACATCACTGCAGAGAACAAGATCAGCTTATACACTGGTCTAAAAATAGAAAGTGAATCTACCCAAGGCTGCTCTTGAGGTGAATTCTCAGCAGAAACTAGAAGCCATAATACTTCATTACCCCCACTGTGGACTGGTGAAGGCGGCACTGAACCACGCCTTGCTTCGAAAGAGGACATGTTTTACTTTCTGGCCAGCAGGGGGCCTGGAGGTAGGCATCTATTGAGTTCCTCAAAACTACTAACAGTAGTTCACTGATACTCGCAGGTCATTTATCCACCACAAACTTAACAACGACTATGCACTAAAGAATACACAGAAGAACTGTACAAAAAAGATCTTCATGACCCAGATAATCACGATGGTGTGATCGTGAGAGCCAGACACCCTGGAATGTGAAGTCAAGTGGGCCTTAGAAAGCATCACTACGAACAAAGCTAGTGGAGGTGACGGAATTCCATTTGAGCTATTTCAAATCCTGAAAGATGATGCTGTGAAAGTGCTGTACTCAATATGCCAGCAAATTTGGAAAACTCAGCAGTGGCCACAGGACTGGAAAAGGTCAGTTTTCATTCCAATCCCAAAGAAAGCCAATGCCAAAGAATGCTCAAACTACTGCACAATTGCACTCATCTCACACTCTAGTAAAGTAATGCTCAAAATTATCCAAGCCAGGCTTTAGCAATACGTGAACTGTGAACTTCCAGATGTTCAAGCTGGTTTTAGAAAGGCAGAGGAACCAGAGATCAAATTGCCAACATCCGCTGGATCATCGAAAAAGCGAGAGTTCCAGAAAAACATCTATTTCTGCTTTACTGACTATGACAAAGCCTTTGACTGTATGGATCACAATAAACTGTAGAAAATTCTGAAAGAGATGGGAATACCAGACCATCTGACGTGCCTCTTGAGAAACCTATATGCAGGTCAGGAAGCAGCTGTTAGAACTGGACATGGAACAACAGACTGGTTCCAAATAGGAAAAGGAGTACATCAAGGCTGTATATTGTCACCCTGCTTATTTAACTTATATGCATTGTACATCATGAGAAACGCTGGGCTGGAGGAAGCACAAGCTGGAATCAAGATTTCCAGAAAAAATATCAGTAACTGCAGAAATGCAAATGACACCACCCTTATCCCAGAAAGTGAAGAAGAACTAAAGAGCCTCTTGATGAAAGTGAAAGAGGAGAGTGAAAAAGTTGGCTTAAAGCTCAACATTCAGAAAATGAAGATCATGGCATCTGGTCCCATCACTTCATGGGAAATAGATAGGGAAACAGTGGAAATACTGTCAGACTTTATTTTGGGGGGGCTCCAAAATCACTGCATATGGTGACTGCAGCTATGAAATTCAGACGCTTACTCCTTGGAAGGAAAGTTATGACCAACCTAGATAGCATATTCAAGAGCAGAGACATTACTTTGCCAACTAAGGTCTGTCTAGTCAAGGCTGTGGTTTTTCCAGTGGTCATGTATGGATGTGAGAGTTGGACTGTGAAGAAAGCTGAGCACTGAAGAATTGATGCTTTTGAACTGTGGTGTTGGAGAAGACTCTTGAGAGTCCCTTGGACTGCAAGGAGATCCAACCAGTCTATTCTAAAGGAGATCAGTCTTGGGTGTTCATTGGAAGGAATGATGCTAAAGCTGAAACTCCAATACTTTGGCCACCTCATGCGAAGAATTGACTCACTGGAAAAGACTCTGATGCTGGGAGGGATTGGGGGCAGGAGGAGAAGGGGACGACAGAGGATGAGATGGCCAGATGGCATCACTGACTCAATGGACGTGAGTTTGAGTGAACTCCGGGAGTTGGTGATGGACAGGGAGGCCTGGAGTGCTGCGATTCGTGGGGTCACAGACTTGGACACGACTGAGCAACTAAACTAAACTGAACTGATGCACTAAAGATGCCTTCTTAGGAACTTCTCTCCTGCTGACACAGTCATAACTAAACAAAGAGGCAGGTGGAGGATGCTATGAGGCCAAAGAGAGCAGGTCCTCCATCAAACTAGTCACAACGCAACAAAACAGGTGATAAACCTGGAGGGTGTGGAACCCACACACAGAGCGGCCCATTCCCTCAAGCCTCCTCTCACAAACACACCATCTACTGGTCTTTATGGGCCCATCTCAAAGTGTTCCCATCTGTGAAACTCCCCGCACTGTGAAAAATCAAGTCCCCATTTCTGGTCCCCAGGACACCTTCATGGCTGCATCCTGGGCCTGTGTGGTCAGGCTCAAGCTGCCACAAGGCCTGGGAGGCACCAGTGAACGTGGGGTCAATGTCCATAAACAAAGATCTTCAGAATGAATGCTGTATAAATAAGGAAGTCAGACCCGCCCTGTCACAGCCTCAGTGCTGAGAGCTCAGCCAACAAGGACTCTCCACCTGCACGGTCCCTGCAGGCTCCACCCCCGTCTCAGGAGACCCCGGCAGACACCACCCAGACTTCTCTTCTGGGGTCTGGAGTGTTCAATGAAGATGAGGGTCCCACAGTCTAAGGACTCCACCCAAAACCCCTCTTGAAGAACAATGTTTCTGCCATCTCAGAACCAGACCCACCCAAAGGCCTGGGAGACACACGAGCACTTTTGTGGGATCCCTGACCTAGCAATCGTGTCAAACCCTCACAGTTGGTGCCATCTGGGGTGTAAAGCTGGAAGGGCTTTATCGGGGGGAGTCAGAGTAGAGTCTGAAGATGCATTCTAGCAACTACTCAACAGGCAGCCAGAACACACCCCCAAAATCCCCAAACCACCACTGTCTGTACTCATGGACATGCCAGAGCTACTAGCACACACACACACACACACACACACGCACATACACACTCATGGTGTGTGCACGGAGAGGTGAGAGCACCCGCATAATGTCCTAAAACTCTAAAGGGGCTCCTCCACTGAGAGATGGGGGCCCTCAAGCCTAAGAATGGTAACGCTCTGGAACTCTGCTCTGCTCCACAGCCCATGAGGACACTTGCGCCGGCACTCACCTCCTGTCGGCGGTCAAGCCGGTGCACAGCTGGCCGACACACCAAGACCCACCTCCAAACCATCTGACCAACAGGCCCCTCGAAAGTAGTTAATAATTCAAAGCTAACATAAAAGCATGGGTGGGATCATGCAGAACACATCCAAAAGTTGTAACCCTGGAACACAGTGACTTCAGGAGCCAACCACAGCCCTCTCCTTCCAGTTCGGCTCAGATGAACATGACTTTTCAGGTCACATAGCCCTGGATACCACATGAAGCTGTCTCCATTTTATGACAAGAGTATGGCTGCTGTCTTCAACAGAGCTGTCTTCTCAGACAAGAACCGCAATCTACAGTCCTCAAAAAGGATACAATTCTTAACGTGCTACAGGATGAGACAAAACCAAATGAGGCTTAGTCAGCCATTAGTGCCATCCTCATTAAGACACAGGAATCCACGGTGATGAGAGCAACTCTGACAATTCCATGCGGGTGTGGTCCGGAAGAAGAGGCCGTGCCCACAGACATCCCTGAAGGACACAAACCCAAACCCTCAGAGTCTCACCGGAACACACACAAATGCGCATCAGAGTTCCCTCCCATGGCCTGAAAAAGAACCCAGCACGCGCATGCATCCACGCCCACACACACCCACAAGCGCACACAAACACACCCAATCCCACACCCAGAAGCACATACACACCCACCCACCCACCCCACCCCGCACAAGCACATACACACACACACCACCCCCCACAAGCACACACACCCATGCACACACACCCACATCTACCCACACCCACAAGCACACACACACCCATAACCAAACACACACAAACACAGCCACATACACCCACAAGCACACACATGCACATACCCCCACAAGCACACAAACACAAGTGCACACAGACACACACACTCAGAAGCACACCCACACACACCAGCACCCTCACACACACACACTGCCCATTCAGAACAGACTTTCTGGAGATCAACTTCTCCCCTGACTGCTGCATCCTCTCATGTGAAACACCACCAAAAGTTCAACATATAGACGACTCTAGATAAAAACAAAATCATTCCATATGATTATCATTATAGGGATAACTAATGCCCTGGTTTCTCCAAAGCACAGCACAATATTGAAAGTATGACTAACTTGTTCCCCTAAAAATCCTGACACATTCGAAGCAGGAAGCCAACCCTTGTGCCAGGAGCACAACTCCTCCATCATCGTTCTTTTGCTGTCGGAGTCACATAAACAAAGTAACGCTGAATCACAAAAGGACACATCCAGCTGTTCTGACTCACTGCTCCAAATTTAATGTAGAACAGCTAAGAATATCAAGAGACAGTTAATGATTAGAACACATTTAACCACCGCCCCCTAACTTCAGGGCTCTGTTCAAGCACTTGACCTTCTCTCTTAATATGAACTTTCCAATAAACTCCGGAATTAACAAGATGATGACTTTTTCTTGTGGTGGCATCAGGAAGAAATTGGCGGAAGGCTGTTCCTTCAGCTGTCAGGAACTTTTCTTCAGCAAAATATCAGAGAGGGAGAAGTAGCCCGCGCTTTTTAACCTGCACATCCGGTCCAGAAAGCAACACTGACGGAGTGTAAACAACAGCAGCACATCCCATCAAAGCTGTTTCTTTAAGGAATTATGCACCCACAGCATCTTTTCAAAATTATCTCATGCTATCTCATAATTAACTCAATTCACAAATAACAGAAGTCATCCTTGCATCTTTGAAATAAGAGGGTAATTTTTTCCCCAAAATACTTTCCCATTCTTTCAAATGATTGAAATTCAGGGTATTTAACAGGATACTCAAGTTCCTTGACTTCTTAGAAAATAAAATACCTCCAATATCAAAACCTTAACAGATAATCCCACAGTCTAGCCAGGTTTGTTTGAAGGGAGCAAAATCTGCCTGCAGATTTGGGGCTGCCATGAAGCTCTGAGAGTTTCCATCTGGTCTTGGTCAGATCGAGCTAGTGCCCAAGTGGAGGCAGAAACCACAGTGCGCGTCCTGCAGCCCCACTGCCCACGGGAGCCCTGTGTGTGCGGCTCCACGCTCCTGCCACACAGCCTAAAGCAAACCGCACAGGCTGCCCTGCAGGAGGAGGCGGCACAAAGGCCCCAAGCAGCCAACAAACGTCAGCTCCATACGTTTTGTTTGTTTCATAAGCCATCTGACAGAACTCCTGAGGCCGCCCCGGGCTTCCCGCCTGTTCTGCCTCATTCGTCCAGCACAGCTTTTCCCAAAGAGGCCCCAGGGCCTGCAAAGTCCTCCCTCTCGCCGACAACTCCTAATACTTCCCTCCACAAAGCCTTTTCAGACTTAGCAGCAGAAAAGCTAAGTGTTTCCTTTGACATCACTCATTCAGTTCAGTTCAGTTGCTCACTCGTGTCTGACTCTTTGCGACACCACAGACTGCAGCACGCCAGGCTTCCCTGTCCATCACCGTCTCCCAGAGCTTGCTCAAACTCATGTCCAACAAGTCAGTGATGTCATTCAACCATCTCATCCTCTGTCATCCCCTTCTCCTGCCTTCAATCTTGCCCAGCATCAGGGTCTTTTCCACTGAGTTAGTTCTTTGCATCAGGCGGCCATTAAGTACTGGGGTTTCAGCTTCACCATCAGTCCTTCCAATGAATATTCAGAACTGATTTCCTCTAGCATTGACTGGTTGGATCTCCTGGTAGTCCAAGAGACTTGCAAGAGCCTTCTCCAACATCACAGTTCAAAAGCATCAATTCTTCGGCACTCAGCTTTCTTTATAGTCCAACTCTCGCATCCATACATGACTACTGGAGAAACAAAAGCTTTGACTAGATGGACCTTTGTTGGCAAAGTAATGTCTCTGCTTTTCAATATGCTGTCCAGGTTGGTCACAGCTTTTCCTCCAAGGAGTAAGCATCCTTCATACCTTATGTAGAAGAAATTATGTCCTTCACTCACTATGCACTTCACTCATTAAATACAAGAGCATATATATATATATGCAAGTCAGGAGCAACAGTGAGAACTGGAAATGGAACAACAGACTGGTTCCAAATAGGAAAGGAGTACATCAAGGCTGTATATTGTCACCCTGCTTATTTAACTTATATGCAGAGTACATCATGAGAAACACTGGGCTGGAGGAAGCACAAGCTGGAATCAAGATTTCCAGAAAAAATATCAATAACCTCAGATATGCAGATGACACCACCCTTATCCCAGAAAGTGAAGAAGAACTAAAGAGCCTCTTGATGAAAGTAAAAGAGCAGAGTGAAAAAGTTGGCTTAAAGCTCAACATTTAGAAAACGAAGATCATGGCATCTGGTCCCATCACTTCATGGGAAATAGATAGGGAAACAGTGGCTGACTTTATTTTGGGGGGCTCCAAAATCACTGCGATGGTGATTGCAGCCATGAAATTAAAAGATACTTACTCCTTGGAAGGAAAGTTATGACCAACCTAGATAGCATACTGAAAAGCAGAGACATTACTTTGCCAACTAAGGTCTGTCTAGTCAAGGATATGGTTTTTCCAGTGGTCATGTATGTGAGATGTGAGAGTTGGACTGTGAAGAAAGCTGAGCACCAAAGAATTGATGCTTTTGAACTGTAGTGTTGGAGAAGACTCTTGAGAGTCCCTTGGACTGCAAGGAGATCCAACCAGTCCATTCTAAAGGAGATCAGTCTTGGGTGTTCATTGGAAGGAATGATGCTAAAGCTGAAACTCCAATACTTTGGCCACCTCATGTGAAGAACTGACTCACTGGAAAAGACCCTGATGCTGGGAGGGATTGGGGGCAGGAGGAGAAGTGGACGACAGAGGATGAGATGGCCACATGGCATCACCGACTCGATGGACATGGGTTTGAGTAAACTCTGGGAGTTGGTGATGGACAGGGAAGCCCAGCGTGCTGTGATTCCTGGGGTCGCAAAGAGTCAGACATGACTGAGCGACTGAACTGAACTGAACTGAATATGCTTCCTATTCAATGAACAGAAAGGAAGAAAGAAACAAAGAAAGGAAGGATGAAAGAAAAGTGAAAAAACAAGGCCCCTGAGGACAGAACTGTTTCTTATTCAGGACTAAATCCCCATCTCCTATTAACAGAACAGGGCCTGGTCCCTCCACACTCAACACACAGCAGCTGAATTAGCATGTCCATAGGTTGAAATACAAGCATCTCTATGACTTCAAACACCCTGAGTACCCCAGTGGCCCACAAGACTGGCATTTGTACTAGAGCGACTTTAAATGGGCATCCAAATCTCTGTCCAGGTAATTCATTTATTTTCAGGACTTTTCAGACATGTCTGCCTTTTTTGTTTTTTTGTTGTTTTTTTTTTTTTTTTTTAGATTACACCACTTAGAACCAAGACTAATTCACCCAATTAAGTTTCACAATTAAAATGTCCAGCATATGTTAAAAGATGAAAATCATAAGGAAAGGTATTATTTAAATTCAATACAGCAAGTTTACCCACATCTTTAAATGAGGGTATGAAAATGGAAAGTTCTCCTAGGCGGGGAAACAAGTTATCAGACAACCTAAAAACCTCAAGGATAAAGAGTGAGGAAGGAGGAGGAAAGACCTCCAAGCAACATTTGTTCTTTGAATTTGACTTCAAAAGAGCACTTAAAACGTGAGCTCCCCCCCACATCCCACAACCTGCCAGTACTGTGTGTTGCTCTGTGTCCCTTCCTGGGTGGCAGTGGGTGCTCTCACCACGCACCACCCTTCCCAGTCCGCCTCCTGCGCACTGCGGCCCCACAGGGACTACACACGGCCTCTTAGAAAGGGCCTGACCCACACGTCTCCTCACTGCTTGAGCACAGGAGTGGATTCCAGAAATGACACCAGTGCTGGCACTCCCTGGAGCCAGTGTCTGCTCTTCCAAGTCAAACAGGGCCAGTTTAGTTACTGAAAGAAATGCTTACGTGTTGGTCTCATACTTAAATGAACTCAGAAGTTAAAGGACTGCCCTTCTCAGCTGGTGTGCACTCCACATTGGTTGCCATAGGTATAAAGTGCAGCCACGTGCTTCTCTGATCTTGCCCAACATGAAACCTCCCACACATGTGAAACAGGGTCAAAGGTTAGGGTCAGAGCTGTGCACTGACCATCTCAAATGTGCAAGAACATTGTTCCAGTTTCTACAGAAAATGCCTGCAAACATTCATAACAAATGAGTTAAGAGCTCACAGGAGATTTCTATTACGTTCCCTAAGAATGCCAGAGAACAGAGGTGCAGCAAAGGATGGGCCAAGAAAGGCAGGCAGGGCACCCATGCCTCCAGGCTAGAAACTGGCACTTGCTCGGGCCCCACCCAAAGCCAGAGACGACAGGGGCCGGGGCAGACCTCAAACTCATCCAAGTGTAGGACTCATAGCATCAGGCCCAATGGATCCCCAGAAGCTAATTACGAGAAAACACACCTAACACCTCTCTCCACCATCCTCCTCAAACTGAGCCAGGAGTAGACACTCAGTTTCAGAAACCCTCCCCCTCAAGGCAGGGCACATCCCAGAGTGGGACCCACTGGAAAACCAGCAAGAAACCTTCTCTCAGCTGGCAAGCACAGATGTGAAATGACACCCATAAAGGCTACAATCCATCCCCCAGCTGGCCCACAATTCCCCGGTGCCAGCACATTTCACCATGACAAGAAAACACACGCATGAGAACCACAGCCTCCTAACTGGATTCTTCTCCTGGTAAGGCCCTCACCATCAGCCAGCAGAGGAATTGCCAGCCTGTCCTACGTGGGAGAGGGTTCGGAAAGGGACTCCCCCCAGTATTTGTGCGAGGTCTGTGCACTCGCACCCATGGAGGGTGTTTACCACTCACAGAGATTAAAATCAAGCAAAGTAACTTCCCCCAGACTCAGCGTCCACACATACAAAATGCCAGCTCAACAGATAAAATAACGTGGTTTACTTCCATACATAATCACTGATCCTGGCATCTGATCTATGCGCCTGCCAGACAGGGAGGAGTCAGTACCACCAGGCCAGGAATCAACTGGGAGGAAAGTCAAGGCATCAAACGGCTCCAAAGTTTCTGTTCTTGGCAAGGCTGGACCAGGCAAAACCCACGGCAGCATCCACCCAGGATGGCTTTGCTTCCAACTTCTTTTAATAATTGCCATTGTTCCTAATTCATGATAATTGGAAGGGGAACTTAACAGCAGGTAATTAAGCCACTGCACCATCTGCTACTGAATTACAATGCCACACATTCGTAACAAAAGTGGACCTTATACCAGGAACTGTGGCCTAGAAATGCAGTCCAACAGGCTCTTCCCCGTGGCTCCCTTGGGTTGCAAACCCTGGTGGAGAGAGGCCCGGACCCCAACTCTGAGACACGTTTGTGTCTGACCTTTGCCCACCCAAGCTTACCCCCTGCCCTCGCCTTCCCCCAGCCGAAGAGGCCCAGGGAGTTTTCCCTGATAGATGGCCAGGGAGCCTGCGTTCTCCCCACCAGCGACTGCACACACACCACTTCTCGGAAGGCCAGGAAGGCAAACTCCGCCGCCACTCCCAGGTTCTCGTTTCAAAACGCAAGAATGACTGAATTCACATCAGCGACCACACAGACGGCACGGACGACAACACAGCTTCCACACCTGGGCAGGACTCTGCACCTAGCCCCATGTGGGTCCACGATCAGTCCACATGACAGGGAATTAATTCTGCCGTTTCCCTCAGCATGGACAGCGGGACCTGCCAAGTATTCTTGAGATAGCCAACAGCCGCTGGGGGCTCCATCTCTCACTGCTTCTGCCAATGTTCAAGTGATAAAAATAGAAATCATGTGTGAGCCACTTGCTTTGTCTCTCAGGAGAAGTCATTTGTGCAGCTGTTAAGAAGAAGAAATCAAATGGTATATGTCTTCAATCTAAGCCCACAGACCACATGGCCCCTTTCTGTCAGGCCCAGAAACCTGCAGATAGTCTCACCAGGGCTGGGTTGTATATAACGGGGAACAGGCTGCCGTGCTGAGGGTTTTGTCTCCTCCAATACATTCAACTTCATTGATGAAGCGTCCACCACTGAGACATCAAGGTCATTTATAGTCACTTACCCACAACTACACAAGCGAAGCAAGGACACTACTTTACCAAACTTCAGTTCTCTAAGACACGGCCCCATCCAGATAAATGTTTATGAAATGTCCACTTTCCTGGGAGGCTAGAAGAGACCGCTAACAGCAGTGGTCCAGGGCTCTTTCTTCCCTGGACCTTGACTCACCTGGAGCAGCGTCACTGATGGGTTTCACCAATGGAGCAGGCAACCACTTGGAAGAGTTCCTGGGCTTTCATGTTGAAAATCCGTACCAAGCACTGCTTATAAGAGCCTCCAAGCAACAGGAACTGCAGCTCACGTCAGATCATACAAAAGAGCTCTTAAAATGCAACCCTACCAAACACCACCTCCTTTCCTACTCCCAACCAAATTACTGTCTGCCAGTGTTTCATTGATGGACTGAGGCTCAGGGTATAAGGGAAGACACTCCAGGGGAATCCTTGCACACCCAGCGCCCTTTCTTCCAGTGTTATCCTGAAGATTGCTGAAAAGGGCCTTTCTCCTTCCTCAGTGCAACAACTCTGGCTTGTGGCCCCACTCCCCACCTACCACTCTGTCTACCCCTCAATTACAGGCTTTTGTGGGGGGAAAAAAATCAGTTCTTTTTACTTTGGGTTCCAAAACAAGTACATAATTTCGAACAATTTCATCAATTAAATTACCAAGCAGCAGTTTGTAATCTGGACCACAATCTGATGCAAAATTCTCAAGTAATTTGGGTGGCAATAATAGCTCCTATTACATTACAGACAAACAGATGAAAACTTCAACTAATCTGTACATATTGTTTGTGGGACCAATTTCATAAACAAATCAGCTATTCAAGCAAAAAGAGTGTCTTCAGTCAAATGCAAATTAATTCGCTTCCCTCATAAAAGATCTTCTTCATTTCCAACAGAGATTTTTAAACCTGTGGTAGAGGAAATGCCATGAATCTGCAAGCCTCCGTCTGTGTCCTTCCTTCTCACAAGGCGAGCCTGCCGAGCAAAGTGGAGCAGCACAGAGACCGCCCGGTCCAGGGGCAGGCCGGGAGCCAGCCTGGGGCACAGGACCGCCTGGCGAGCTCCCCCAACATGCGGCGCCCCTCAAGGGCCCGTGCGGTCGACATGACTGCGCACCTGAAGGATGCAATGCTGAGTCCCCAGAGCGTTTCGCAGCTGGTGGGGACACCCTCCTGTAATGAGCAGAGAACATGGGGTCAGGCCTCAGGAGTGGTGCCCAGGGCTCTGAACAAGGCACCCACCTCAGTGCCCTCGGCAGCAACAGGTGACTGGGGGTTCCCAGCCAGGAGACTGGAATCAGGGGGCCCCATTCAGGACACAAACTCAAAATTTCTTTTCCCTCCTGAGGGATGGACTGCAAATCTAGGGTTAGGCAATGCACACTATTCACATACAGAATGGATAAACAAAGCCCTACTGCAGAGCACATATCCTGGGGTAAACCATAATGGAAAAGAACACAAAAAGAATGTTCAGTTCAGTTGCTCAGTCGTGTCCGACCCTTTGTTACCCCATGAACTGCAGCACACCAGGCCTCCCTGTCCATCACCAGCTCCCAGAGTCCACCCAAACCCATGTCCATCGAGTCAGTGATGCTGTCCAACCATCTCATTCTCTGTCGTTCCCTTCTCCTCCTGCCCTCAATTTTTCCCAGCATCAGGCAGGGTCTTTTCCAATGAGTCAGCTCTTCGCATCAGGTGGCCAAAGTATTGGAGTTTTCAGCTTCAACATCAGTCCTTCCAATGAACATCCAGGACTGATCTCCTTTAGGATGGACTGGTTGGATCTCCTTGCAGTCCAAGGGACTCTCAAGAGTCTTCCCCAACACCACAGTTCAAAGCATCAATTCTTCTGCACTCAGCTTTCTTTATAGTCCAACTCTCACATCCATACATGATATGTATATAAATGAACCACTATGCTGTACAGCAGAAATTAACACCACACTGTAAGTCAACTTCAATAAAAGTACATTGAAAATAAAAATAATAAAATTCTTAAAAAGTGAAAAAAAAAGGTTCTTTTCCCTCCTTTACTGAGACATAACTGAGATGTGACACTGTGTTAGTTCAGGGTGCATGTAACAGTCTGATACATTTAAACAGCATCACATGACACTACAGTCAGGCTGTGAACTCCTCCAACCCTGCAGTCTCACTTTGTCTTGCCGTGAGAACACTTCAGATCTACTCTCTCAGCAATTTCCAAGTATGTAGTAGTGCTGTGAGCTACAGTCACTGCATGCCACCCTCAGAACTCTCATCTTACGACTGGGTCTGAGCCCTGTGACCATCATCTGCCCCTCCCTCAGCCTCTGGCACCACAGTTACACGCTCTGCTTCTGAGTCTGGCATATTTAGATTTCACATAGAAGCAGGATCATATAGTATTTGTCTTTATTTTATTCAAATATAGTTGATTCACAATATTGGATCAATTTCTGCTATACAGTAAAGGGATATGATATTCCTTTTAATATTCTTTTCTACTATGGTTTATCACAGGATATTGAATGTGGTCCTTGTTGTTTATCCATCCTCTATATAATAGCTTGCATCATGCAGTATTTCTCTTTCTCCAACCTATTCCACTTAGCATAAGGTCCTTCAGGTTCACACATATTGCTGCAAATGGCAGGATTTCCTTCTTTTAATGGTTTAATTATATATATTTCACATTTTCTCTATCCATTCATCCACTGATTTTCAGACTTACATTGCTTCCACATCTTAGCTATTGTAAATAATGTAGCAATAAACATGAGGGTACAGGTGTCTTTAAGATCTTTATGTCATTTCCTTCAGATAAATACCCAAAAGTGAACTTGCTAGGTCATATGGCAGTCCTATTTTTAATTCTTCGAGGAATCTCCATACTGTTTTCCATAGTGGCTGCACTAATTTACATTCCCATCAACAGTGCACAAAGGTTCTCTTCTCCACACCCTCACCAACCTTGCCATCTCTTTTCTTTTTGATAAGGACCATTCCAACAGGTGTGAGGTGCTATCTCACTGTGTTTTGATCTCCATTTCCCTGATTATTAGTGATGTTGAGCATATTTTCATGTATTGCTGGCCACGTGTATGTCTTCTTTCGGAAAATGTCTATTCAGACTCTTTGCTCTTTTTTAAAATGGATTGTTGAGATTTTGGTTTTCTTCTTTTTTTTTAATTTAGTTTTGTGAGTTTCTTATAAAATCCTGTGATCAGGTAAAACCCAGGACTGACTCCAGATCTGAAACCCCATGGTTTGCATTCAGCGGCCTGCGTTAGTGAAAGGGTGCAACAACTCCATAAAAGGACAAACCTCTGATAATCCTCGCTGATGTCACGATATTTATCTCAAAACATAAAGGTATTGATGAAATGCCTCCCCAGGAAACAGCTCAAAGCTGACACATTCTCCTGTAATTATTAAAGCCTTAAAATCCACTCAATGAATTATTTTAATCTAAATCTCCAGCACAGTGCCTACAACACAGTGGGCAGTTAATTCGTCTGGCTAGCAGATGTGGATCCAAAGCCCATAGCCCTCTGCATGGACATCTGCCCTGTTGAAGCTTGTGCCTGGTTCCACTGAACGACATCCGCCTTTCTGGATTCATGCCCCACGTTCCCAACTCCCTGCAACCACAGAGCGAGCCCTCTCAAAGAGTCTGAGTTCCTGCAAGAGATCCTCACAGTGGGCTTGACAAACACAGCAAGAAGTCTTCTACTTCAAGTCTGTATTCTCAGGTAAGTCTGAACCTGACTGGCCTAGTCCTCCAGCAGTGGTTCTCAAACCTCATCCTGCACCAGAGCCCCCGAGAAGGCTTAGTGAAACACAGGCTGGCAGGTCCTCCCGGTGCCCAGCTTTTCTGATTCTGCAGGGCCAGGCTGGCCCAGCAGCTCACTCCTGACACGCTACCGGCCCAGAGACACTGGAGCCCTGCCCCACCTCCCTGGAGAACTGCCCTCCTCGGCACATCAAGGGACCAACCTGGCTTTATAGTTCAGCTGCTTCCTACTCCTCCTTGTGCCCTCCTGAGTCTGCATAGGGAGCCCCCCTTGTGTGACAAGGCTCTCTTGCTCTTTCCAACAACAAAGTCCCACCCGCATCACGGCAAATGAGTAAATGTTCTCCTGATTCAGATCTGCTACACAGCATGCAGCCACTAAAAATAACATTCGGTAAGAACATTTGTCAACATGGAAATTTTTCATGATACAGTACTGGCAAAGAAACAGCAAGTAATAAGGCTGTATTTCAGAACACAGAAGTACTGGTTTAAAGTATAGATGGGTAGATAGATAGGTAACTGGGTGGATAGTTGGATGGATAAGTGGATGGATGCATAAAGGGTGGATACTGAGAAATCCCTGGAAGGAGATACATTATAATATTAGAAGAGGTTACTCATGATGATGAGATTAATTTGTGTTTTTTACCAAATGATTTTCAGTTAACACTGTTTAGTAAAAGGAAAAAATCAGTTGCTTTGTCTGAAAATGCTTTAGGAAGTGTGTGTTTTCCTGACACTTCTTGATCAGGTCACTTTCATTGGTTACGCTCATTCTCAATCATGCTAGGGAGTGTGACACAGTGGGAAAGAATATCTTTTGAGTCCAAAAACCTAGTTCTGCCTTCTGTATAGTGGAGGCAGCAGCTCCCCTTCCACTTCAATGGGCCATAAAGAGCACATGAAGCCGCACACAAGGAGCTCCCGGAAACCTCAGAGCACAAATGCAAGGTGAAGTCAGCAATTGATTTGGCTCCTCAGCTCCTCTTGGAGACTCACTGCTTCCTCCACCACTCAGTGTGCATCTCACCCAAAAGACACAAGAAATGCTGTATTTTATTTTAATATAGTTGCAAATTTACAGTGGAGTCCGCTCTGGAGTGATCTGGAATCCACTCCAACCAACACCAGGCAGGCATGCGGCTCCTGCCTGCATCAAAGAGCAAAGCAACGCAAGCCCAGGTCCACAGAGCCTGGTGCAGGACTGCCTTTCAAAGTCAGCTGAAGCCCACTTATAAACACTTTAAATATCCAAGATACAGAACTAAGCAACTTGCTCATTCAAGAAGGATTAACAAGCAAACCCTAAACAATTGTTCGCCCTGGTGGGCACAAGGAAAATGGCAAAATAACGCTGATGGTGCTAAGATGGAGATGCATGTGCATCACCACGACAACAAAGAGAAGGAAGCAACTGCACGTGGGCTGGAGAGCTGGGTCCCAGGAGCCCAGAAACCCTGAGACCCTCTGCACATTCTCTGGGTGCAACAGGCTGCACCCACATCCCCACCTTCACCCGCTCTGGTTTCTAGGAGCACAATCAACACCAAGGAGACTCACTGTCCATCTTAAAGCAGACACCCAGGAAACATCACCTCACACTGCATTTTGCTAGATAAATCTCCTGCATTTTGATCCAGGCTCCAAAAGACAACTCTGAAAATAAAAATATGTCAACCTAATTTACAGGCGTTTCTTCAGTTGGCCATCATTCATACCAACAATTACAAAACAACTTCAACTCCACTGCAGCTAGCAAACAAGCTCTCTATATCCGCTGGCCAACCAGCATCTGCCAAGGCCAGTGAGATGGACATTAAGTCCCATGACCATGACTAATAGTCACTCACACACCAGCTTCAGCTCAGAGGAAAAACCATGTAAAAAGTTAAATACGTACTAAAAACAGGCAGCTGGCAGCACCCGATTCCTGAACTGGATGCTGTTCAGAGAGCTTTTGTGCCCAGCGTGGCTCTGATGGGGCTCGCCTCCACCCTCCACCCCACCCCGTAAGGAAGGAGACTGGAGTCTGGTTTCGCCACGGCACGTGGGCCAAGCCACCAACAGCAGACAAGACATCCCTCTCCACAACTTCCAAGGGATGGGAAGGACAGAGGAGTTATGAACAGGAGGAGAAGGCCTGGGGGAAAACAAAAGTCTCCTGATTTTACAAAAGATGTGAAGCCATGCAGGGCCACACATACCTGACCGTGTACTGCCGTTTCTCTTGGGTGATAGCCGTTAGTAGCTCCCAACATATCCAAATAGAGACCACCTCTCCAAATTATATTGATTTATTATTCACAAATGGGGAACAGTTACCTGCCCCCAAAAATGAAGGAATTTAATCTGAAACTGTATATGACAAATTTGAAAATAACAACCCTTCAAGCTTAAAAGAATTCAACAGTGAGGAATATTGCATTAGATGATAACAGAACAAAACACTGAAGGTTAATTGCCACAGAAGGCCCTAGAAAAGGGCCCCTATGCAGAGTGTGGAGATTTCCATAAAACAAACAGGAGAGATGCATCTAATGAGATGCAGGATAAGCCACTGGGCTCATCCCAAGATAACTACCCACACTGTACTCAAAAGTAAAGCAAGCTGCCATGCTGTGAATAAATGAAAACACATAAGCTTGGAAGCAGTGTTCTGACAGGATGCTGCTTCCAAATTTCAATCTTATTAACCCTCAATCCTGTCAACACAAACACTCAACAACAGCCACACTAGCTAAACACCTGTGACCTGCAAGGTGCCATATGCACACCTCGGATCTTCACAATCACCTTACCACTGGGGTGAAACTCGGACCCCACCTGACAGATGAGAAAACAGAAGGAAGGATGGGTCACCGAACCTGCCACAGCCACACTAAGTGGGAAAGGATAGCTGCCACCACCAGGACATGGACCCACACACCCACTTAAACCAGCAACTGGCCACCCCCGTGGAGCTCAGCTGCGTGCACCTGCCATCAGGTGTGTCCACATGGGGGACTGGGACAGGGGGCACCCACCCGACCAGCAAGTCCTGGAGGAACGGTCCCAGTGCTGCCTCATCTCCACCTCACCTCCGTTTCAGATCTCTTTCTCCACCACCCACACTTCATTTCTCCACTGCTTTCTTCCCAGAACCCATCAAGTGGCTCCACCTGTTTAGAGGCCCAGCGCTGCATCCCACGGCGTTCTGGCCTATTCTGATGAGATTCAAGACCAGGAAGTGCCAGTGCAGAACAAGGGCCAGAGACCACTGACTGAGGCAACTCGGGAGAACACTGGGGCCACAGATCGTGAGTCTGGTAAAACCTGTGCCTGCTCTTTCACTGGAACTCCCATCGAAGACCATTCCTGAACCAATCCGCTAATTTCCCCCAAGAACCACTGGCACCTACTCTTTGGTTTCAGATACCACTCTCCTATGAGTTACTGATAAGAAATAAGATCGAAAGTCTCAAAGTGAAAGTTGCTCAAACTATCCAACTCCTTGCGACCCCATGGGACTATAAAGTCCATGAATTCTCCAGGCCAGAATACTGGAGTGGGTTGCCTTTCCCTTCTCCAGGGGATCTTCCCAACCCAGGGCTCCCGTACTGCAGGCAGATTCTTTACCAGGGAAGCCCAAAGCCTCATACATCATACAAAACTCATATATGAGGCTTTGGGCAAAGAGTCTGACACAACTGAACGACTTTCACTTTCACTTGGAGGCTTCCGATCTTATTTCTTATCTGTAACTCATAGGAAAATGAAACGTCCGACTCTTTGCGACCCCACGGACTATACAGCCCATGGGATTCTCCAGGCCAGAATATGGGAGTGGGTAGCCTTTTCCTCGGAGAAGGCAATGGCAACCCACTCCAGTACTCTTGCCTGGGAAATCCCATGGACTGAGGAGCCTAGTAGGCTGCAGTCCATGGGGTAGCGAAAAGTTGGACAGTACTGAGCAACTTCATTTTCACTTTTCACTTTCATGCACTGGAGAAGGAAATGGCAACCCACTCCACTATCTTGCCTGGAGAATCCCAGGAACGGGAGCCTGGTGGGCCGCTGTCTATGGGGTCGCACAGAGTCGGATACGACTGACGTGACTTAGCAGCAGTCTTTTCCTTCTCCAGGGGCTCTTCCCAACCCAGGGATCAAACCCAGGTCTCCCGCACTCCAGGCGGATTCTTTACCAGCTGAGACATGAGAGAAGCCCAAGAATACTGGGCTGATAGAAGAGTGGTATATATCAAACAAAACTCATTTCTGTCCCGTCATTAAAGGCAGATCTCATCCCGCCACTCACCGGGCCAGGAGCTCTCCCAACTGGAAGAGAAACCCCAACAGGGGCTCCTGAGACCAGGGCCCTCACCTTCGCGGAGAGGACGTGGGCCTCGGGGAGCGGTGCCCACGACGGTCTCACTGACCACACTGTCACCACCACCCCGCCCCCGGCCCTCGCAAGGCTTTCCTCCTACCTCCCAGAAGCTGCTGTGCCACCAGGGGTCACAGCCGTGTCCCGGGCAAGAGGAAACGGTTGGAGGCCGGGAGCTGTTTGGATTTTTATCCACCAAGGGACGCCCTCCTCAGGAATCTTGACCAAGGCCACATTCTCTAGAACCTGTCTCCCCGCCACTGCTCGTTGCAGAAGCAACTTTTAAGCTGGACCCACTGCTTCCCGAGCAAAGCCGTTAATTTGTTCATAAAAATAAAAGAAAACGAGCATCTCATTGGCGACCAGCAGCCGAGAAGACCCTACGAGGGATCCCACCTTGCCTGACCGCAGGAACCAGCTGCCTCCACAGCCCACTGCCCCGGGGCTGCCTTGGACGCAGCGCTATGGCCAGGTGATGGGAGGGAGGTGACCAGCCCGCGACGCCCACCCGGCCGCGCACAAACAAGATGGCTTCTCCAGCACTTTTCCACCCTCAGGAGTGTCGCCAGGCAGCACGCGTGAGCAGACGCCCCGCAGACGACCCCGCGGCCCCCGCCCCCAGCGCCTGCCCGGCTGGGGTCTGCTGCGCATGCGGTGTTACCCTGAGACTCAGGGACATATCAGGCATTAACTTGCAGACTCAGAAACCTGAACGGCTGTTAACAGCGTCATCAGCCGCATTCCAGGCACAGTGCCGAGAGCCTCAAGTGTACTAATCCACTTAATAAAAACTTACTCCCACCTAATCGATGAGGAAACGAAGATAGAAAGGTTTATGCAGGAAAGTACACAGCCGCCAAGCAGCAGAACCAGGTTCAAGACAATGTTAACCCCACGCTGACCTCGTTCTGTAGGCCGGAATAATATCCAGAATTAACAAGATAAAATACCACCCTACAAACAAGGCAAAGGTGGTCCTGGGTGGCCTGTCTTTACTGCAGACTGGGGTCCGTGGGCTCAAAAGTCTCCAACGCCAAACTCAAACTTTCACACACCCAATACCTAAAATCAGCCCAAACAAGCATATTCCAGGCTCCAGGAACTGCTGCTCTGCCCAGGGGAGCGGATGGAAGTGCGGACTGAGAACAAGCCCTCCACTCGGGGCAGGGTCCAAATCGGACACGTAGCACAGCCACCCTGCAGGAGGCCCGCAGCATGTGAAAACGGGCCGAGTGGGAGCCCTGTCAGAGAAAAGGAAGGGCCTGATTCACAAGGGAGAGAGAACCAAGAGTCCCCAGAACCATCAAGTTTTCTTCTAACCTGCGGGCTCCTCAGCCTCAGCCCTAACCACACCTGGTCAGCTGTTGTGGTGGGGGAGGGGGGACACGGGGGCGGTCCTACTGCAAGGTCCACAGTAGTGTCCCTCTCTCCCCACAGATGCCAGCATCACCCCAACTGCAGTCCTGACCATCAAAAATACCTCCAGAAACGCCCAGTGTCCCCTGCCCTGGGGGTCAAGGTCACAGAGGCCAGCAACCACTGGGCCCAGCAGGTGCATGAGATGAGGTGGATTCATGGAGTGTGGGTGTGGAGGGCTCTGAGCAGCTTAACTAGAAATGTGTTTTTCTGTGGGGTTTGCTCCCAGGAATGGTTGATCGGGGCTCTGTCCTTAGGACAGCAGGTGGCACAGATTATAGAAGGAGTAGCCCAGCTGGGTCCTCATCGCTGGGTCCACAGAAAAGGAGGCAGGGGCTTGACATGTGGTGGCAGCGCAGACGTGGAGAAGATATGAGCCCCGAGGCCCCAGCCCTCAGTCTGCATGTGCAAGGAGCCCTCAGTCACCTGGTGTGTGGGGTTCTTACAGTTGACCCTGAGAGGCGGCTACAGTGGTCCCTGTCCCAGAGGAAGAAGCTGGTCCACAATCCACAGAAGGAGGATCCGTGTTCACCTCAAAGCCTTTGTCTCTCCCAGGCATCAGGGCCCCTGGACCCAGACTGCCCCTGGCGCTGCAAGAACGGATGGGGGTCTGAGATCCACGCCCCTGGACCCAGACTGCCCCTGGCACTGCAAGAATGGATGGGGGTCTGAGATCCATGCCCCTTCTCCCGCCACAGGCCAGGTCGAGGTGGCTGCCCACACAGACACCTCCGGACAGAAACTTCAAAGATGGACCTCATCTTGAAGGATGACACACAGTCCTGATGATGGGGAAAATAGGTCCACTGTTCCAGTGGACCAGACACAAGTTTGTTGTTGCCACCAGGGGGTCACAAACGTTGAGTCACGGGAGGTGTCTTCACGCGGGGGCTGAGATAAGAGCACTTTATGCAAAGCTGACCACCAGCCTCGTGTCGAGTCCATTCTAACTAGGTCTGGACTAAATTCTTTACAGTGTTTGGTACCCTGAACTCCCTGCCAGGAGCAGACCCTTGCGTGTCTGTCTCTGGGAGGGTACCTGATCCCTCAGGGGCCAATGAAGAACATTCACTTTCTCATCCATGAAACAGCAAAGCATCCAAGCATCTCTGTGCTGTAAAACTTGTGTCGTAAAATCAAAGGCACTCACACTCAGCCCACATCTCTAACCAAGAAATGAAACCACACAACTACCACCAATCAGAACAGCACCTATTGCTTGCTTTTCTGGTTTCTCTCTGTTTAAATAATCAAAGATACTTGTACACAAGGAAAAACTGCACTATAGAGCCAAACAAAAAAAAATTTCTTTCTAATTAAAGATCTTTAAATTCTTCCATATACTTTCTTTAATAGTTGTAATTATAGCCCTACTTAATGTTATGCACTTCCACTAAATGAGAGGTTAATTATACAGACTCTGGTAATTATGAAAAGTAAAATAACATATGAAATGTCATAATGAATAATTAATAAGACCTCTTTGATCTGGTTCAGACCAGAGTAGCAGAGCTAACAGGCTCCCTCTGTCTCTTTGGTGTGGGGACAATCTGACTGAATAGACCAAGCATCTGCTACTAGAAGCAGGAGTTCATACTCAGCATCTACCTTGCCTAAGACTAAAGGTGAAAGCTTTAATTAGTTCCACACTTAAACAGATGCCACAGATGTGAGGCCTGGTGGCTAATATGCCCTGAGGCCCAAAGTGGAGACAGTGCATCATGGCAGATGTTCTAGGGGTCTCCTCTCCACCCTGCTAGACTGCGTTACAGGGCAATATGCCTTGAGGCCCAAAGTGGAGACAGTGCATCACGGCAGATGATCTGGGGTCTCCTCTCCACCCTGCTAGACTGTGTCACAGGGCTGTCACATCGCATGGAAGCCTTCAGGAAACAGACAATGTGTGAACACAGAAGCAGCAGCAAGAAGGGTCCTGCCCTCAAAGAACATTAAGACTTCTTAGGCGTAAGTAACTCATGTAATTCAAATCAATAATTTACATTATTTCATACGTTAACTTAACTAAAGTACCTAAAATTAATTCAGATAATTCACATTACTAAAGTTATTTCAATTATGAATTTAATTTTAACTTTAAATAATTAAAATTAATGAAAACTTTCACTTATTAATTTAATGTAGTAAAATAAGCCCATTTTTAAAGCACCGTTTGCTTGAGTTCTTTGTATTTGTTGCACTTCCCATCTTTTAGGGGAAGTAGAGTGAGCATTCTGGAGTCTTGTTTTCCCAGGTGTTTATCTGTCCCTGGGCATGTTTATAGCTTTGTAGCAATCTCCATTTAAATTTAATCTGCATAAGAATATATCATCAGCAGGGGCTCAGTTTTGCTTCAGGAAGAGTGACACCTGTGATCACATCTGAACCACAGTTAACGATCAGTGTCAGCACTGCTTCAACATAAACCTTTGTGACTACCAGCAGCGATACAAGGAGCAGGACAGTCCACAGGGGATCTCGAAACACTATGGATCCAAGATGGAGAACAAAGCATCACTTCTGCTCAAATACTCTACTTAAAGTGTAATTTTCCAGTAAGTAAACCACCAATACTCTATAACCAATATTCAATGGACTTGTGAAACTTTTAGAAACTTGTAGTAGGTAGGATCAAATGTTATTTTTAATTTTTGAGTTGGGAAGAACCTGTACTAGGGAACAGAATGGAGATTGAGTGAAGCGTGCAAGAGCACAGAATTTAAGTAAAGGGATAATGGAATTAATAAAGGAGAGAGTGTGGTTAAATAAAGCAATATTGGAGCAGGTTTCAGAAAAGACAGAAGGAGGTCCTAACAACACAGAGGGTCCCTTTTCTATCCAGGTCTGAGATGAGATAAAGTCTTAAGATGAAGAATGTTATTCGGGTCAATTACATCTCTAATCTCAGAAAGGTCGTGAGGACCAGTCCTCTAACTTGGTGGACCAGCTCCACCAGGACCACCCAGGGCAGGACCGTGGGACCGTGGTGGGTAGGACAGGAGCTCAGCCCTGGGCAGCTTCTGTTTGGAAGCCAGTCAACCTCATCCCCTCCCCTTCACCGCAGCTGAACTCAAAACCGTTTCTGCAGAAGCACCTCCAAGGGGACAAGCACCTCCAAGGGGTCCTTCCATTTCAGTGGAGATCTCACTGATGACGATTTTGTATTTAGGACGCTTTAAATTAAAAAAAAAAAAAAAAAACTTGATCCTAAATGCCTCTGCATGCTTTTGCATCACTTCAGTGTTTACGGACACGTTCCCGTCCCTGTCCTGATGCACTTCTCAAGGGAGACCTGGGTCCACATGTGCTCTGGGACACAGACACTAGTGGCGCAGGAGGAGGGACATGAAAGGAGCTGACTATGACCGACAGTCAACAACCGTGCCACCATCACCACCAGGACATTTTACTGTGACTTACTTGTCGGGGTTCCCTTACCCAAAGCAGGGGGCTGACACATGGGGAGCCACAGAGAGCACCTTTAATCAACATGAAGAAATGTGTTCAAACCCCCAAACAGAGGCACCTGAAGCAGCTCTTCTCCTTAAACTCTTCTCTCTCTGAAAGACTCTCCTGCCTTTGTCTCTTGGAAGGAGGATCCTCTGGTCCTACAGAAGCACCCCCACCCCAGGACAGTCTCCACTGTCTCAAACTCCCTTGGGTCAGCCTGGTAAGATGAGACTTACACTTACTAACCCCAATAATCAAAGAACATGAAGCCTTCCTATCTGGGCAGTTTGGTTTGAGTAACCAAATTAGTAGCCTTTCATCAGGGAAAACACCAACAAAAATATCAGTGTCGGTGTAACACCAACTTCTAGACAGACTCCACACTCACAGCACGCCTGAGGGAACTGCCCTGTCCCCTTTCTTCTCCTAACCTCTCCTGATGTCACATCTCCGAGTATCACAGCGTCTGTCATTTTCCATTTGCCTGTGTGAACCAGCTGCACTAACCAGCCTCTACTCACAGAGGCAGCAGCTTATGAAAGCTCAAAGTGACACCGCAGAGTGGGAAGGTCATAAATGGGAGTGTCCCCTCTCCCTTTCTTCCAAGGAGTCTCTTCAGTGATGAAGGGTGTTGGCACCAACCTAACTTCGGTCTAGCTCAGGCCACTGCTTAACATTAACTATAAATGATGAACCACCAAAAAGCTAATGCTACTTAGGAAAAGATTCTCACCAAACTATCAACATC
The DNA here is from genome assembly GCF_042477335.2 of Ovis canadensis. NCBI lineage: Eukaryota > Metazoa > Chordata > Mammalia > Artiodactyla > Bovidae > Ovis > Ovis canadensis. The sequence continues at coordinate 61,505,093 of NC_091257.1, read as the reverse complement.
CTAAATTCTTCTGAGAATAACACAGAAGTATTATACATAATGTAAAGAAACAGGATCAGAAGTCTGTCCTCAATGATCCACCTACATAAATCTTTACTTCAAATTGGCCCCACATACTCCAAGATTCAAAAAGACTGAGAAGATGGTTTCCAGGAGCAATCATAAACACGCAAGATTCAAGCAAGCTTTCCAGTTGCTCTGAATTAGGCTAAGGAATTCACCTTGAGAAGAAAGGTCCCCTTGGTGCACAAGCTACACAGAGGATTTTACAAACGGTGGTGGCAGACACCCCCCTTTCCAGCCGGCAGGAGAGAAGACAGGGAGGAAGTCACAGATTTCTATCACTGCTAATGCTGAAGAAACTCACAATAAATTGTGATGGTTTCTGATTTAACATAATAAAGAGAAGTTACTCCCCACCTCTTCCCCACAACAACTACTACATACACACCAGAAGCAGGTCTGACAATTTTCCAGCTGTTCACAAGCAGGCTGTAGATAAACAGGAACTAGCTGTGGACTTCCAACAGGTACAAACCCTGTCCCAACAGCCCACCTGGGCGACTAAATGGCCTCTGCTCTTCCAGGTAGACAGAAAACATCACCAGTGTCGGGGCAATGCATCTAGGATGGTCGGACTGATGTCCATGTCGGACACTGAACAAACACCCAGGGCTCAGGCAGAGGAGAGGGGCTGGGGTTCATCTCAGACAAAAGCAAGCAGCAGCAGAACAGCAGGTCACGGTGAATCAGGAACCGGACGAGCACTTGTAGCCCCGCGAGGACCGAACTGGGATGGCGGCGTCTGCCCTGTGCACACCCTGTTCCTCCAAACAAGGGGAAAGGACCGCAGGACACAGTCAGAGAGATAGAGACCGGCCGAAGGATCAGCCTCCGCCTCCCTGGAGTCAAGGCCACCTTGTGGGGGCTGCATAAACTGGTAGGTCCTGACAGTCATGCCCAGGAGGGATCCTGAGCCCCCAGGGGGAGAAAAGAGACTGATGGTTCCCTCAGTCACCCATCCAGGGTAGGTGAGAGGGGGTCTATTGCATCCACTGCTCTGGCTGGGGGACCCCGAGGAGGGCAGAGTCCAGGAGGGGCGAGGTGTTGACACCGGTGCGGTGAAGGGCACAAGAAGAGACACAGAGGCCATCCTTGGGGTCAGGACAGTCCTTTCTAGCCCAGGGTGGAGAAGTGGTCGACACAAACCAACTCAAACAAAACATCTGTATCTGAGGGCAACTGTGACTATAGACTTTAAAGCTCAAATCTTTACAGATTGTTTCCCTAACCAATTCTTCAGTTTTTAAGACAATCCACAAATAGACACTTTTTGTATCATCTACACTTTGAACTACACACAAAGTAACTCTATGAGAAAGGAAAACTGAATGGGAAAGCCAGATATGAAACCCTACACCCAGTCCTGAGAACCAGGTCACAGATGCTTTAACCCTCCATACTGATCCAAAGAGCATGCTGCTGCTGCTGCTGCTGCTAAGTCGCTTCAGTCGTGTCTGACTCTCTGCAACCCCATAGACGGCAGCCCACCAGGCTCCACCATCCCTGGGATTCCCCAGGCAAGAACACTGGAGTGGGGTGCCATTTCCTGCTCCAAGGCATCAAAGTGAAAAGTGAAAGTGAAGTGGCTCAGTCATGAGCATAGTTCTCTCAATTTCTTATTTTCTCCTACCTTTTTTATCATGAAAATGTTCAAACATACCAAAAAGTTGAAAGACTGCTTCAATGGAAGTACCCAAACTTTCTCCACACGCATCCAACAAACTGTTAACACTTACTTATATTTACTTTATTTTTTTAATTTTTACTTTTACTTTACTTTACAATACTGAATTGGTTTTGCCATACATTGACATGAATCCACCACAGGTGTACATTCGTTCCCAAACATGAACCCCCCTCCCACCTCCCTCCCCATAACATCTCTCTGGGTCATCCCCGTGCACCAGCCCCAAGCATGCTGTATCCTGCATCGGACATAGACTGGCGATTCGATTCTTACATGATAGTATATATGTTACAATGCCATTCTCCCAAATCATCCCACCCTCTCCTTCTCCCTCTGAGTCCAAAAGTCCATTATACACATCTGTGTCTTTTTTGCTGTCATGCATACAGGGTCGTCATTGCCATCTTCCTAAATTCCATATATATGTGTTAGTATACTGTATTGGTGTTTTTCTTTCTGGCTTACTTCACTCTGTATAATCGGCTCCAGTTTCATCCATCTCATCAGAACTGATTCAAATGAATTCTTTTTAACGGCTAATACTCCATTGTGTATATGTACCACTTATATTTACTTCATCATCTACTGACCCAACCGGCCCACCACCCACAACCTGACCAGCACCCCCTCCCCCTGCCCACTGCAAGGTAAGTGGGGGACTTCTGACTGCTCACCCCTAACTCTTCACCTAGACTTTCTGTACGAATCAGGACCCTCCACAACTACAAACCATCATCACATATAAGACAGCTAACAATAATTTCATATTATCATCGTCCAGCTTATATTAAGCTAGCTCAATTATCCCCAAAATGTCTGTAACAGTTGGTTCCTTCTCCAAACCAGTCCCTCTCAGGTCACAGCTGCACTTGGTTATTCTCTTGTCTGTCTTGTCTCTACCCCTCCCCACAACCTCCCCACTCCCACCCTATTACCCACGGTCCCTTCACGAATCCCAGGCGGTGTCCTGAACAGCACCGTCACCCTAAACGGCCGCTCCTCTACCTGCCCATGCCTCCCACTCACACCCAGGTAAACTCTCCAGATCCATCCAGCTGGCTAAGGCCACACACTGGCCACCAGAGCACAGGCTCCTGGCAACCCCACCCCAAAGGCTCTCCAGGGCACGTGGCCCACCAAGTCTGGACACTCAGGCCCATCTCATACCACATCCTGCGGAGAACGGGCGCTGCTCTATCAGGACCCAAGGCTGCCTGTGCAGAGGTCAGCAGCCTCTTCACCAAGAAGGACAATTCCCTCTTCTCAGTCAGTTCCCAGCTACACCCCTCACAGCTCCCAGGGAAGAGCCTCACAGAACCAGCCACCACACGGGGCTAAACGATGCTGGCTGGGGCTGGGGGTTGGGAGAGTGGCTCAAGGGAGAGGGGATATGTGTTTACATACAGCCGACTCACAGAGCTGTGCAGCAGAAACAAACACAACATTGTAAAGCAATTATCCTCCAATTTTAAAATAGGCTGACAGACCACATCCGTCACTTCCTCCTGGACCAGCATCAGTAAATAAGTGCTCTTTTCCCACCTCACCCCTCCCCTTCTACTTTAAATGTGGATTTTTTTTTTTAACTTGTGAACTTTTATTTCTTCAGTGGAATGTGGTGAGTAATAATCATTGTTTTGACACACAAAATCTGGCATTCACTGCTGCTCTTGCGTAAGTACTGCTGTGAAAACATAACACATAACAAGGTGGTATTTATGTTCCTTTTACAAGGCACATTCACAAGACTTCGTGTATCACAAGACAACTTACATGATCCTAATCTACATTTCTCCAGGCCTCGGGGTTGTTTTTTCCAGACCCACCTCCTACACCGCTAGCACACCGACGTTGGTGGGGAAGGCCTTTATCTGAGTGTTTGGTAACCATCCCCTCTTGCTATAAAACCCTCCTGGAGAGGGGGCAGTCCCAGGGCTGCAGGGCCCCTCTGCTGCGTGTGCAGGATGCAACCACAGGTGCTGTAATGTGGAGGAGACACAGAAGTGGGTCTTCATTCCCCACAAGGTTTCTCCCACGGGTATCTTGAGGTGTTCTCCCAGCCTTCTCAGTATTTCTTGACAACTACAGCCACAGATACCGTCCATGTGTTTTCTCCAAACACTTCTATCTTCCTGATACATTATCACCTTGACTCTGCTCCATGACAAACGACATGATGTCTGTTGGAATAAGTGTCAAGTTTCAAAGATGGGCAAGAACCAGGTCAAACCACACTGTCACACCAGTTTCCAGCCGGTTCCCAAACAGGGAAGGAAGCAGGACACTCCTCCCAGATGAGGGCACGCCATGAGGCAACATGACGTGGGACCAAAGTCGTCACTGATGGAAAAGGCCACTGAGCCACAAAAGACAGTGCCTGTGCTTCTGACATGGCTCAGGGGGACATGGGAGGCCTCAGACACGTGAACCCACACATCCTCCCGAAGCTCAAACGCTCCCCACCCACCACTTCCACCCCGGACTGCCCAGTGTTCCAGTAGCTGATAATAAACTCCAGGGCTCCAGTGTTTTCACTGCTCAGAAGGACAAAAACCGTTCAATTCATTTCCTCTCTTTTCCAAAGTTTAACAAGGGAGATTTAAGTAGATAACTGATCTGGCAGGATATAACCAAAACTCTTGCCCAAGGACTAACTCTCCACAACAAAATGTGAAATGGCCAGTATCTCCCGCTCCTTCACTCACTCTGAGAAGGCCAGGCACACGCCCCAGGCATGCAGGGCAGGTGCAGGCGTCGGGCACACAGGTCTGCCAACACCTGCGTGTCAAGTCTGAGAAAACATTTTCTAGTAAAAATACAACACAAGTGCTATGCCAAAGCATCTTGCTTAATCATCTCTAAGCCAAGTTCTAAGTGCAGTCTTATTTCATTCTTATTTCCTAGAGGGAAGTAACTCTTTAGCAATATATATGAACAGTGACCTGGGAACTGGGACAGAAGCATTCAATCCATGATTGATGAATAAATGAATTTCAGAAATTTTGAGAAGAGCATGAGCTATTTAGAAAAATACTATATAATTTGACATTGTAACTATACATCCGCTTCTTCATACCAACAGCAGGTTTTGCTTCAGTTAAGTGAAGAAAAGGAAAATACTTCTAATGAGAAACCCAAAGTCTTTACAAAGAGTAATACCATAGTGCAATTCAATCATGCATGACAACTGAGCCTAAATATTTTAATTCCCAGCACAGCTCCTGCAAAACAAGACATTAACATGAATAAATATATTGCCTTCAGCAACACAAGAAAACACAGCTCCTCCTGGCAGGTAATGGGGTGAACCACGAGCTCCAGGCAGAAGCGACCTCCCCTCATGGCGACAAACGTGCCTGAGTTGGGCAGCCTCCTGCCCAGTCTGGATGCCCCAGGGTGCCGCCCAGCCTGCTTCCCGACCCACAGCCACTCTGGAGCAGGCAGTGTGCCCCCATGAATGAGGATGAGGCCACACACAGAAGCAGACTCATGGGGTCTCCCCCAGGCAAGAGCAGGAAGCTCGGCCGCTGAACGGGGCAGCCATAGCTGCAGCTCTGCCCTGGGGACCTCGGCTTGGAAGACCAGCTCGAGGGAAAGACAACCCCAACACAAGGCCCTGAGAAGCAAGCAGCCCTGAAACAGTGTGGCTTGTGGACTTCAAACCCCACGCCGCCAGGAGGGGCAGGTGGGAGGAGGACAGAGAAATAGCAGGGCCTATTCCACGTGCCACGGCCATGCAGACCATGGAGCAGAGATGTCCCGCCCTGAAGGGCCTGTGTCGGGGCAACAGGGAGCACGTGACCACCAGGGCCGTGTGCACACAAGCGTGGCACGTGTGTGAAATGTGTAAGGTCCAGCCACCATGTGGTATCACATGATCACAAGGCCGCGTTTCTCTTCTATGACTTCATTACATCTCAGCTGACATATAAAGATTTTCTAAAGATAGGTTCTTCCTCCCTTCCTATCAAAAAAGGGGATGTGAACAGGTCCAAGATCCTTTCTGATAAATTATTGATAAATGAAGTGAAAAATCTGTTCTAATCTAAAAGGATCTCAAGGTCACACCACATTCCTCCAGATCAGACCCTCACCCACACCACGGCCTGGTGACTGCAGAGGATTTGCTCCTGAGGACAAATTGTAGGGTGAAAACCCGAGGTGCCTGTGTGCTCTGGGGTCACCGGGGCCGCGGGCAGGGCGGTCGCATAGCAACCCTAACCGGACAGCAGCCAGGCAGCTCCATCCGTCCTGCTCTCTATGGTCACACGCTTGCAGCTCCTGTTTGACGATCCAGACCCAGGACCCTCGGTCACTCACAAAAACAGCCTTCTCTCCTGCTGGGTTCCTGAGGAAATGTCAGTGGGCGACACTCAGTAGACACCTGGTGGTGTCACCACAGCCACCCAGCCCGTCCCAGCGTCCTGAGGATGCCCGTATTCTAACTGACCAGGATGAACAATTTTCTCTCCAGCTGCAATAAGCAAAGACAGAAGAACAGAGCTCACCATAATTCCAAACAGGGCCTACCTACTAGAAAATGTTTTCTAAACACAATGAAAGAAAACATTTTTCTTACATGCCCATTTTGGGAAAATGTTTCTATTTTTCTGCCACACAATACTGTCAACTAGCTGTTTAAGAACCTGGCCTCCTAAGGCTGGAAGTACAGCAGGAGCCTGGCTCTCTGCAGCCAGTAAACCCGAGTTCCATCAGAATTGCCTGCAGGGCGTATTACAGAGGTGTGGGGGGGCTCCCTCCCCGGGATTTCTGATTCTGAAGGTCTGGGTGCGGCCAGAGTGTGCATTACAAACACGAACCCTGGAACCACTGCAGTAAACCACTGATCTTCCAAGATGTGCAGGTGGGCACATCTATAGGGCAAATGCCCTTAGACCATGCCCAACTTAAACGGAGAAGTAACAAGCAGGTTCCTGGAACAGCTTACGTCCCTAAAGACATGCTGGCACCAGCTCCTTCTAGAGCAGCTTCTTACCTTAGACCTCTGCTCCTCTGTCCAGAACAAAGGCCCGAGGCCCAGCACCATCACAGGGTGGGGCCGGCAGCACCTCCCAAGTCCACAGAACAGGAGAGTCCTCCGGGGACACAGCTGGTGTCCCCAGACGCTAATTTAGGAAAGGAATGCAATGCAGACACGTGTGCACTCCACCTTCCCCATGCCCTGCAGCCTCCAGGGAGCAAGCCACAAGGAATCTGCCCACCAGCATGGGAGCCCACAGAATAAACCGGCTGCATGGCCGTACAACACATCACAGCAAAGTGCCAAGGTCAAGGTCTCAAGTTCTACCTCACCAGACTCACCATTCTGGTCCCATGACGCTCGAGCTAAGGTCCATGCCCTCACCATGATCCCTCCACTAAGCCCATCTGGTCAATAAACATGCATCAGGCATGGCAATGACCCCAGTGTCCACCCCAGTGCTGTCCACTCAGTGCTGGTTCTGGCTTCTCTGTCACTTTACACATTGCAGCACTTTTTAACATTTATCCTCCCCATTTTCAAAGGAACTCTCTTTTGATGCCCTTGCTTTAATAAATCTTACTGCATGCGTTTAAGTCAGGGGGAAACAGAGTAGTAGGTGGAGCCAGGACACAGAACTGGAGAGAAACACACTGAAGCACACGTGTTACTGGAAGGAAATACAAGGCGGGCGTGTGCCCTGGGAACGGCCGTGCCACCCTCCACTACCTGATCCAGAGAGTCCATCTCCACACACAGGAGAGAAGGCCACAGCCCACACCATGCAGACAGATTAAACACTCCAAATAAAAGACTGGGGTTCTGCATGCTCACCCATCATTTAACAAGAGAAAAGACACTGTTGAGAGAAGTCCTCGGCACCTCAAAGAACTAAGCCCGTGTGAGCCTAGAGGGCAGGACAGGGACGACATGGCCCAGGGTCAGGAGTGGCCACAAGGCGTGATGGGAGCTCGGAAGGGCAGCATTTCCCTGAGCTTCCAGACAACTTACACCTACAGCAATTCCATCTCAGTTAATTGTGCTCTGGGCTCTAAAAAGAGTGAGACTTGCTGGTGAAACCCTGACCCTCCGGACAGTGTTCCAGATGTGTGTTAGCAAAGAACATGACCTGCAGACGCCTCCGAAGGCAGGCTGGAAACCAGCTCCTACCCAGGCCACAGTCCCCAACCCGGGGCGCACACAGGTCCCCTTGCTTCAGGCAGCCTGAGCAGCTGGACCGCAACAGCATCCCATCGGCAACCTTGCTATCAGCTCCCCAGCTCCTAAGAAGTCCTGATGGAGACAAATACACCATCACAGCCACCAACGGCCTGGACACAGTCAACCCTCAAAACCCGGCATCGCACGACCTGGCGTAAGTGGAACAGGGCCACCCGCACCAGGAAATGGGAGCGACAGGGAAGTGCGTGGGGGATGAGGGCGAAGGACGTCAGGACAGGCGAGGGACTGGCGTTCATCACTGTCGTCACAAAGACAAAGGGCCAAACAACCGAAAGCAGAGGTTCCTTCCACAGAACAGAAGTCAAGCCGCCTCAGGTCTCACCTCCACGACGATTCCCCAGAGAAACCACAGGCCTGGGCTCCCACAAGCGAGGACTGGCCAAGGGGACTCACTCGAGCCTGACCCAGGGACACGCTCGCATCAGCATGGAAACCAAGGTTCAGAACTGACTCCAGGTCTCCTGACCCAGGGGCACCCCAAGCTCAAAAAGCAGCTCAGACTGAGTCTGAGCCAGGGCTCCGCCAGCATGCCCCCGACTGCCCCACCCCCAAACCCAGCAGTGTTGATGAGATTACTCACTATTTATAAAAGCTAACATTTAAGTATATAAGAAGACCAAAATAATTACAGAACATGAATGACTTTGTAGGGATTATCAGTAACTTTTAAACAAAAAAATTCAATTTTCCATAATAAACACATACTATTTTGAATAACACAAGTGCTTTTGAAGTCATCATGAACAACAACGTACCTGTCACACGATAAAAAGTGAACAGCAAACTCTAGGGAGCATCAACACACTGACGATGCTGCTCTCTCATTGGAAGGAGGGCTGAGGACTGCTTCTCCTCTGCTTTCCTGTGTTAACAAGTGTGCTACTTTTCAAACGTAAGAGTAAACCAAACGCCCAGCTTAGGGAGCACTCAGTCATGGCACCTGAGCCTCCCCCTTCACATGCTCTCCCATCCAGCACTCCGATTTCACTTTTTAAATCAACTAGGCTTTCGTCCTAGGAGTGGTACACGGTATAATTATTTTTTTAATTAAAGTGAATTAATAACATTCATGCTGACTCAAGAACATCTGGAAAGGGGATGTGTAAAAGCTGGAGTGACACTGTTTATTGCTCAGGAGACCCTGGTCCTGTGTGAGCTGAATGTCCAGCACGGGGTCCCAAAGGACCAGAAGACATGACATCACCAGAGACTCAAGGAAAGATGGTGGGTCTATCTCTGAGCATGTGCAGACACTCTTAGAAAAGGTGACCTCGTCACAAAAGACAGGTGAGCAGTTTTATCTTTGCTGTTACTTTTATAATACTTGGTTATAACACATTAATTTTTATAGCAACTACTAAAAAAATTCATGATACATTAGACATATCAAGTCAAGCAACTGAAAAAAAAATAACACACAAGTAGAATTTTATAGGGCTGTAATAGTGTATGTTAGACCGTCAAATTACTTGAAATTGGAAATTCAGCTAATGACATCTGATTCCTGAGGTGGGGCACACAGCATCTTTTTACTTCCAAACTTCACATGGACCCTTATAGTTCAGAATTTCCACCTCTGGAAGTCAACCTATTCCTTGGGTTGAAAACCACTTTATTAATGCTAGTGAATAATAATATTTATTTTTCATAATCAAACTTGAACATGAGCAATGGGGCTGCAAGACAGGAAAAAAAGAGCAAAAACTCAAAATATATGCACTTAAAGTTTGTTACGTTTATTTTTGCTAATTTTCAGATAAGTTTATATTTGGTAGGAAATAATTCTTCATTTTGGAAAAGAAGAAAATTAAATAAATGTAAAATAATGTAACTCCCTTAAAGCAAAGCACCAGAGAACCAACCTTTTCTTTTCTCACATTATGCAACAATGCTCAGGGTCAGAGTTTCGCCATGTCAGAGCAAATGTCACAAATCAGAGGGAAGCCAGAGAACACAGCGTGTGAGTGCTATCCAAATTCTCTTTGAATAATTAAGTCAGAAGTCATGTCAGAGGACTGTAAGATAAAATTAACTTACTTTTAAGTTAAGCCAAAATCCCAAATCACTTGCCAAATGATCCTCTAGCATAAATGAAGAACAGGTTCTTTCTGGCAGAAAATCATTAAACTTTGCATGTGAAGTTAGAGGAAGCCTTTCTCATAGTCCCTGAAGGGGACCTGGTGGCACCAACATTCTGGGGTGGCACTACCCTATCACACACCAGTAACACAGCCACACGGATGGGGTGGAGACGGCACTGTGGGCCTCAGTCACGTCCACCCAGCTGTCCAGCAGGGTACTCAGTTTCCTTGTGGGAAAAGCCCTTACTCTGCATCTGGGAGGGGCCCACCACCTCCACACCCACCCAGAAACCCTCCCACTCAGCACAGACACCCAGAGCCTTTGCCTTAGCCCCACCCAGCTCCAGGCCCCAGGCCCCCAAGCGTAATCCGGCCCCTTCATCTGGGCACATCGGCCCCACCAGATCAGGGTCCACACGTGCCTCTCATTTCTGTCTCTGTACCCAGCACTCGGCTCAAGGGACTCACCACAGAACTCTGAAATGACCACATGATGGACTGAATAAACTACAATTATAAGTATCCATCTGAGGATGTTATACAAAAGAGGCAAGTTTTTCTTCAACTGTTTCAATGCCTTTCCAATAAAATATATATTAAAAAAAAAATAGTTTCCCAAAAGGGTACGGAAATGGCAACCCACTCCAGTGTTCTTGCCAGGAGAATCCCATGGACAGAGGAGCCTGGCAGGCTACAGTACATGGGGCTGCAAAGAGTCGGACACAACTAAGCGACTTCACTTTCACTTTATACTATAAGAACACAGGGCCCTGAAAGCAACTAGGAACATTTAAATGAATTCATAGTCTCAAAATTTCCCTTATCTTAAAATCTGGGGATTTTCCAAACACCACCCCTGGCACAGAAAAAATCTCTCCATGTAAGCATCGTGGGGCATGTAGCAGCTAGACAAACGAGACGGGCACCCCCACCTGACGGTGAGGGATGAGTGACGAGCAACTTGTGAAGGAGACCGAGACAGAAGGGCTCTGGGACTCGTGGGGACACAACAGAACAGCAGGACCTTCCTGAGGAGCGGCAGGAGCCCGGCCACCCCTGCCCACGACCTGGGACCCTGAGTTCTGTCGGCAGTCGACGCTGCTCCAGGCTGACACCCACACGTTGCCACAGCCAGGCCAACCTGCCACTCAAATCTCACTTCACCATTTGCTTTGAGAAACAAAATCATTGGGAAGTAACAGGAAAGCACCCCTCTGGGCCCACCCCAAGCCCCCCACCCCCAGCACCATTCCACACAGCGCCTCTAATCACACGAACCTATACAGGTGCATCTGGTTTTTTTTTAACAGAAACAGGATCACAGGAGATGACTTTTTCGTCTTGTTTCTTCACTTTGTTGTGCACAGTTCCCGACCAGAAACCCAGATCCTGCTCTTTCTTTCTTAGCCAGTGCTGTGCGGGCTGCCCTGTGATTTCATCCTGCTAAACTGTGAGTGTCTCCCTGAACGCCCCAAACCCTTGCCATGCCATAGCCCCGGGGGCCCTCATCACAGGCTGGGGCAGCCAGGCCTCTCTCAGCCATGAGGGGACAACACAGAAGCACCCAGCACATCAGGTGTCCCAGTCACCACTTCCTCGCCCTCTGGGGTGCCTGCATGTCACTGGGCACCCATGGGCAGCAGGCGGCACAGAGCCTGAGGGTGGTCAGAAGGGGCAGGGGGAAATCTACCAGCCACCCAGTCTTCACCTCAGGTGGTGAAATGGACATCACACCCGGGGTAGGGGAGTCTTCCAGCCGTGACCACAGCCACTCACATTCTGGAGCCAAGCAAATGTTTCCTTCTAGCAAACGGTTCACGCTCCCCCCGACATGCGGTGTGAGCCGAATACCTGGAACCCAGGGCCACGAGACTGGTCCCTCTGGGGGGACATCTCCCTGGAGGGGGCGGGTGGCCCCAGCATCTCCCTCCAGGACTGAATGTTTCCAGATGTGAGTGTAGGCACGTCACAGAGGCCCACCATGCATGTTTCCTCCTATCAGAAACCACTCATTTCTGATTAGAAGACAACATCTGGATGTCAGAGACTGAAAATTTTCAAGAAGAATGTTGCTAAGACCAGAAATGCCAACACCACGCCAGAGCAGAGGACCAGGCCTGACCCTGTGGCTTCCTGGGGCAGCCCCTCGGTCACACCCCCCAGGCTCGGCCAGGCTGTGCAGCCACTGTTGGGGGTGGGGGCGAGAGATGGGGACAGACGCCACCCTGAGGCTTCTGACTGAGGTGCCGGCCTCAAGACAAGGTCTCTGAGAAAGTCCAAGGGCCCCCAGCCACTCCTCCTGATACATCTTCATTCCAGGCTGCGCAGAAGCATCAGGGCTTCCCACAAAGACAGCTGCACAAACCCTAAAGAAATCCCCAAGTCAGCAAGCATGTCCCCAGTGCGAACAGTCACCCTGGGTCCCAGAAAGAGGTGGTGGAATTCCCACCTCTGGGGGCCCAAGTCCCACACACCATCCAAACTGTGTGAAAACCAAAGGCATAGAAACCCCAGGACGCCCTGTGACCCACAGCGTCTTCATCAGAGCAGATGTGGCGAGGAAGGTGGGCCTCGAGGGCAAGTGGGACATAAGGCAAAGCACACCCACACCCAGTCCCCCACCTACACCCAGGGCTCTGCCCGTCGTCCCACAGCTCTCACTCTTGAGCTTGCTGGAGAGACCATCTGTTACACATTAAAAGGAAAATCAGCATGCTCTCCATCCCTGAACTTCCTGACTCGGAAACACCAAGTCCTCCACTGGGATGGGGCCACAGGCCCCTACCGGTCAGCAGCTGGATGCAGCTCCTAGCAGGGCCAGCAATGCCAAAAGCACACCAGATGGTCCTGCGGCTAGTTCATAAGCCCAAGTTCTCTTTGTTAAGGCCTTGGGAAAGGAAGAAGCCGGCACAGCTCAGCAGAGGAGGTCCTGGCTCCTCCTGGAGGGCTCCTGCCTGTTGTCTGAGCTCACAGATGCCTGCAGACGCGTCTCCTGGGCCAGGGTCACAGCTGCCAGCAGCAGGGCCCAGGCTCTGTGGGAGGACCCAGTACCAGGCCGTGCCACTTGCTCTCCCCCAAAGAGGGCTCAGGCGAGGGTCCCCCAAAGGAGCCCCACTGCTGAGGGACAGGCCAGGGATGGGGGCTGCCCCCACAGGGCACCCAGAGCAGAGCACCTCCCCCAGACACTGCCTCCCGGCGTCCCCTCATCACAGCTACCGGTAATCACACGCACATCGAGCTCTTCTGACGACTAAGGGTTTCTCTAAAAAGACCACCGATGAAAGAGGAGAAAAGGCAGATCAATCGGAATCCTTTGCACAGCAGCTGGGCAGGTAGCACCATGCATGGTGAAAATGTCTAGGGGGCCACATGTGCGTCCTGACTGCTGGGGGGTTCCCAGCACATTTCTGCTTTCGTTAGAATGAAACCTCGGCTCATGAAAAGGCTCTAGTTCTTTCCACATTGTTTGCTACGTGTTATACACATGTGCCCTTTTCTTCAAATGAACGACAGCACGTTAGAGATGTAACTAGAAAATTAACAACAGCTAAAAGCCACTGAGCATGTGACATGTACCAGGCATGATGCACTTATTTACCCAGAACATCGATTTCCCAGAGCACACACGGGCCATCAAATGTCCTGAGAAGTGAAGAGCTGTAGAAGGAAGACAGAGCAGCCCCTCGCAGTGTGGCTCCCAGGACAGTGTTCAGTCCTGGTTCTCACAGTAAAGAAAAGAAGAACCGAGAGCCTGAAGTGGGTGCTCCGCCCTGCCAGCTACACACAGCGTCCTGCCGGTGCATGTGCAGACACTGCCCTGAGAAGCCTGTCACACTTACCAGCATCTCTCCTCCAAGCTCTTCTCAAAATATTCAAATGGGACTTTATAAACACTACATTTCCATGTAATGACGTCTACTCATAGGAAATGCACACTCTATAGCCAGCGCCACTCCCTCTCCTACATAATTAGCCGTTCCTTACAGCTCGGCCTCGCCTGGCTTTTTCTTTTGGTGTCTCTGGTTTCCTACCAGGACAAGAGCAAGGTCTATGGCAGGCTCCTGGGAAACAGCAGAATTATCCTATGTGGAGGGCGTGGCAGAAGTCTCCCCGGACTCTCGTCAGGGACCACAGGCGCGAAGCACACGGACGATTCCAGGCCAGCAGAAGTGAGGGGGGTGCCAGGCAGCTCGGGAAGAAGGGCTCCACCCCAAGGAGCCTGGACTTCTGCTGATGCTGTTGCTCTCCCAGCAGCTGTGGCTTTAAGGAGGGAGGGGTCAAGCCACCACTTCCCACATCTTTGACGTGCTCAAGTTCATGGAGAAAGTAAAGCAGGTCTGAGAGCAGCTGTCCCAGCTCCGACCAGTCACGAGGAGAACCGAGCTAAGCCATGGTCAGAGTCTGCCAAGATGCGGCTCAGGCCTCACACTGAGGGTGTTCCTTCTCTACCCCACGACAAGGCCCAACAGGCCTGTTAGGGTTAGGGGTTAGGTTTGGGGTTTGGTAAGAGGCTAGAGGTTAGGGTTAGGGGTTAGGATTAGGGGTTGGGGAGGTTAGGGGTTAGGAGTTAGGGTTAGGTTTAGATTTAGGGGTTAGGAGTTAGGGTTAGGGGTTAGGTTTAAGGTGGTCCCACATGCCCCCAGGACTTCCTGGGACTGACCCATTTTGATGTTTCTTCTGAGTCGTTTCCTACTAACTACAGTCCAGGGAGAATCCGGCCAGCCCCTCCTGCTCCTTCTTTCCACGCCCTATTCACCACCCTTTCATCATCTTGGAAACCAAACCACAGCTTTCAAAGGCAGCCTTTGAAAGAAACAGCCTTCAGAAATAACACCAGGGCAAAGTGAACCAGGGGAGTCAGAAAAGCAAACTCCAGGACGGGTCCCTCTGAAGCCAGAAATGCACAGAAGTGACCAGGGCAGCTAAGCTTTAGCTCGGAGTCTGCAGGAAGATGCCCCTTTCCTTCCTGTTCGCAACTGCAGGAAGAGTAGCCCTCAGGGGAAGAAGCAGGACAACAGTGAAAACGCACACCCGCCTGACGGCCGTGAGGGCCATGAGGCTCACTCAGGGAGGGGCTGTAAGGACACCATGCTCGTCCTGAGACCCAGAGAAGACCCCGGGTGCTGGGCATCCTACAAACACCAGGAACCGCCGCCGGCCGGGCTCCCTGCCAGGTGCGAGGTGTGGCCATGCGCTCCACAGCTGATTTCTAGGAATCTAATTTTAAACACCTCCCAGCGAACATATCACAAAAATACAGAGTTCCAAATGCTGTAGCACAAGTGCTAAAAAGCATCCTACCAAAAATAAAAGTGGCATTTTCAGACAAAACCCCAGAATCAGAACACAAGTGATAACCTGAACTTCTCCTAAATGTTTCCCTTCCCTCAGCTACTTTCACCCCCAGCTCCCATATAATGATGATGAAAGTGAGCACAGTTAGAATATTTAAACAATCTGGCAAAAATCCCATGCTTTTCTCTTGCATGAGGACCCAGTGTCCAAGTGAAAATGCACATTTCTCCCCTCCCCCTCCCTCAGCTTGGAGCCAGTGTGCCTGAGGCGGGCTCTCCGGATTCCACCATTAACTCCAGCCCGCCCATCACCCAGCACCAGAGAGGAAGGGACACGTGGGACTGAAGAAGGAAACCAGCGCCTGGCCCCCCAGTATGGCTGCTTCAAAATGCAATCAGACAACTTGGGGACCATGCTCCCAATGGGCTCCAATCATGAACCCTATCTCAGGGCACAGGGTCCCAGAGCAGGGGCCCAGGAACCACGTTCTGTGTGGGGTGGTCACCCCAAGACCAGGTATAGATGACACCCATAGGCATGAGCCCAAGACCCCCGAGGGCTCCCAGGTCCTCTGGGAGCCTTCCTGGTCTCTCGGCTCTCCCTCCACCCCACCCCTGTCTGGAGGCTCGTCCTCCCCAGAGAAGCGCCGTCACCCGGAGGCCCACCTCCCACCCACTACTTTTCCAGGCGCCCCCGGCCCAGGCCTGGCCTCCTGCTCCGCAGCACCAGGGCCCCATCTCCCCAGGGCCGCCCATCACCCTAAACTGCTGCCCCATTCGCTCCAAACTCTCCTTCTAAATGGCCAGCTGTGCCCCTCACTGCCCAGGCACAGGCTGCATTTCTATTGTAATTCCACATCCAGCTTTAAAAAAGTATGGGAAACTCGGGGATGGTAAAGGAAGCAACTAAACTGATTAACAAATAGAAAGGCCAGAAGGGAAACCACCCACACACTGGACCTGGTTTGGGACAGCAAAGGAACACGGCGGAGGGCGGTGGGGTCACCCTCCACCCTCACTGAGAAGTGAGGAAGTCTGCAGGGAGACTGGGACCTCCGAGCCCAGAGCTCCCCCCGGGGAGCCGTGCCCCAGAAGTGGAAACGTCAGGGCAGACACACCCAGGCAGAAGCACACGTGCCCACGGCCACACAAACATGCAGGATCCAGGCATCAGCAGGGCTGCGTCTCTGTAAAACACACACACTGAGGTCTGGACAGCGAGGCCTGTGTGTCTGTCTAACCAAACACCGACACTGAACTATGTCACACAACCAGATTTCCAGAAACTAGAAACAGCTATTGACTGGGGAGTGTAACCTGCATGCCTCACGTGCCAGCAGCAGCAGTGATTCTCGGCCAGGGGCAGAGTGCTGGGAGCGAGGGTTCTCATGGCACCTGAGAGCAGGAGGCAGTGATGACACTCAACGTCTCACAATGCATGCACTAGGCATCCACCAGCTGTGGCTGAGAAGCCCGGCCTAAAGGATCAAGTTCCTCCCCCAACTTTCCAAGGTGTAAGTAACAAGAATCAGCTCAGTTCAGTCGCTCAGTTGTGTCCAACTCTTTGTGACCCCATGGACTGCAGCACACCAGGCCTCCCTGTCCATCACCAACTCCCAGAGTTTACTCAAACTCATGTCCATCGAGTCGGTGACGCCATCCAGCCATCTCATCCTCTGTCGTCCCCTTCTCCTCCTGCCTTCAATCTTTCCCAGCATCAAGGTCTTTTCCAATGAGTCAGTTCTTCCCATCAGGTGGCCAAAGTATTAGAGCTTCAGCATCAGTCCTTCCAATGAATATTCAGGACTCATTTCCTTTAGGATGGACTGGTTTGATCTCCTTGCTGTCCAAGGGACTCTCAAGAGTCTTCTCCAACACCACAGCTCGAAAGCATCAACTGACAAATATAACTGTATATACATGATACGGTATTTGTCTTTGGCTAATTTTACTGGAGCTTCCCAGGTGGCTCAGTGGTAAAGAATCTGCCTGCAATGTAGAAGATGCAGGTTCAGCCACTGGATTGGGAAGATCCCGTGGAGAAGGAAATGGCACCCATTCCATTATTCCTGCCTGGGAAATCCCATGGACAGAGGAGCCTGGTGGGCTACAGTCCACGGGGTCACGAAAGAGATGAGCACGACTGATCAACTAAACGACGACAATTTCACTTGGCATAATCCCCATCTATGTTGTCACAGAGAGCAGGATCCTATTCTTTCTGTTCTTTTCATTGCGCACGTGTGTATACACACACATACACACATCTTTATCCGTTTATCCATCGATGGATACTTACATTGCTTCTGTCTTGGCTATTGTAAACAATGCTACTATGAACATGGGGGTGCTTATCTTTTCAAGCCAGTGTTTTCATTTTCTTCAAATAGGTACCCAAGAGTGGAACTGCTGGATTTTATGGTATTTCTGTTTTTAACTTTTTGAGGACCCTCCATCCTGTTTTCCGTTGTGGCTGCACCAATTTACATTCCCACCAACAGTGCACAGGGTCCCTTTTCTCCACACCCTTCCCCACACTTGTTATTTGCTGTCCTTTTGATGAGGGCCACTCTGGCAGGTGTGAGGTGATATTTCAGTGTGGTCTGATCCACGTTTCCCTGATGATTAGGGATGTGGATGCCTTTTCACGTACCTGTTGAACATTTATATGTTCTCTTTGAAAAAATGTCTTTTCAGGTCTTTTGTCCATTTTTAATTGACTTATTTGTTATTTTGCTATTGAACTGTATGTCCTCAGTCAGTGGCATTAGGGAAACTGGAAAACTACAAGCAGAAAAATGACCACTCAGAAAATTTAACTGGAAATGAATTAAAAGCTTAATTGTAAGGCCTGGAAGTTTCTAAAAGAAACACACAGGAAAAGATCTTCACCAAGATCTTGGCAATGATTTCTTGGATAAGAACACCAAGAGCACAGGCAATGTAAGCAAAATTGAGTGGGAATACACTAATCTGAAGAGCTTCTGCACAGCAGGAAAAACCATCAAGGAACTGAAAAAGCAGCCTATAGAGCAGGAGAAATTATTTACAATCCTTTTATCTGATAAAGGGTTAACATCCAAAATCAAAAGGATTAAGCTTTTGTGTTTTTAACATAGGTCAATTCAGAGGCATCTTAACATGTAAACTTTCTTCTGCCTTTTTTTCTTTAACCAAGCACAGTGCTTTGTGATAGACAGACCTTTATAAGACACAACATAAGTTCCTAGCAAGTTTATTTTGCTCCAGGGGGAAGAAAAGGAGAACTAGTTTGGGGAAGTCCACTGAACTTCTGTGAGTTCTTGACTAAAAATTATCCAGTTGGCAATCCTGATCGTGGGTTTTTGCCAGCTTTACCTCCTGTGAGCCCAAGAAAGAGATTTAACTGTGAACCTTGCTTTTACTTAGAAAGAACAAAAGCCTGTTTCATGTGGTGAATGACTTCCTGAATAAAATAACACAACAATACATGCAACATATTGTTATAAATTACACAGCATCAACCTTGTTTCACCACTTAGTTATAGTTCTGGATTAATTCAAATGATATGGAGAAATAAAATGTTTTGGCATTATGTTGAACTGTAAAATTACAGATAATTTTTTAAAATCTTTGTCCCAATTTTTATATTTATTTACTTTCTAAAAATATCAATTTATATCCTATAATACTTGTGATGTTTTAAAATTGTAGTGTATCAAACATTTTAAACTGTACCAAATATACATCTAAAAATATATAGGGAACTTTTCAATAAATATTAAAGCAGAAGGAATTACAACTCCTAATTCAACACACTGTAATTCAGGATAGCAGAAAAGTCAGTGAGTTGTCACAGACTCCTGAATAAACATATAGTAAGAAAACTTAAAAAAAAAAAGGTATGTTAGCAAACTTTTATAACTGTGAAAGGCTTTAAATTATCAACTTATAACAAGTCTGTTGAATTATGACTGGCTAATGCCAAAATCACCTTTTCATCTTTCACTTTTTTCTCCGGGGTTGGTGAAGAGACCCGCCTGGAAGCTGACCTTGAGAAAGTAACACAAAGCTCTGAAGACTCAGGTCACATCATAGCAACGCTTCTGCACCATGGGTCCTCTCAGTCTTCATTTTCCTTTTTGATGACTTGTATAAAGTATACATACATATTTTAACATATTTTAATACATTATGTTATGTATCTGTGACCTCTATTTCATTATTAGCTTCATTTGTAACTGGTGCTTTTTTCAGAGAAAGAAGAGTGGGAAGGGATAAGCAGTAACTATACAATCTAGAACAAGGTTTTTAATAGTACAAGTCCACTAACAATCCCATCTAATAGGGAAAACAATATTAACAGTTCCAGAAAACACTGCAGTATATGAATAAGCTTTTCAGTAGAAATGCATACACAGGTGTTCACAGGATTCTGTATTTTTCCTAAAAAGTCTGTAGAGTTGAAGTCTTGACCACCATGTGACCAGGCGGGGATGACCGAACTCCCACCACACCTGAAAAGCTGCTTCTCCTCCGAGCAAGCCCCACACCATCTCCCTGGAAACCATCAACCACAGGAACCAGGTGAAACATGCGAGCGTCAGAAAGAAACAAGAGCTGAGCCTCTCTCTCATGGGATCTACTGCCCAGAAGAGACCACAAAGCCAACCCTGGGCTCAGCATCCCTGCTTCCTGAACACAGCGTGCTGGCACAGGTCGGCAGTCAGGGGCAGACCCCTCAGAGAAGTCCCCTTTGCCTCTCCCAAGGCTGAGGCTCCACCCCAGCTTTGAACGTATAAGGACCCACAGTGACCACTGAGGCTGGCGGACACCTGGCATCACCACCTCCATCACTGCTGGGCTCCCTGCCTGCAGGCTGGACAGGGGAGAAACCCAGCTCTTAGTGCTCCTCCTCTGCGTTAATGGGAAAGTGACAGTGTTAGTTGTTCAGTCTTATGCGACTCTTTGAGAACCCACTGACTATAGCCCGCCAGGCTCCTCTGTCCATGGGATTCTCCAGGCAAGAATACCGGAGTGGGTAGCCATTCCCTTCTCCAAGGAATCTTCCTGACCCAAGGATCGGACCCGGATCTCCTGCATTGCCGGCAGATTCTTTACTATCTAAGCCACCCAGGGGATAATAAATTTGAATTAAAAGTTCACACAATGCAATTGTGTATTTCCATTTTCTTCAAGCTGGCCATTTGTTCACAATTATTCCTTTTGTACCTAGGAAAGTTGAACATAAAGCCTAGGGTGCTATTACCTATCCCAAATACTCCCAGCACCGAGACTCAACTAGAATTTCCTACCATCTACTTCTTTTCCTTCTTCTCTGACAGTCTTGTACCAAGAAATGTACAGTTAGCTCCAAGTGGATGGGGAGGCCCCAAGCTCCCACAGGCTAGCCAGCTGCACTGGACTCACTTGGAGACCCACACCCTGGTCCCACCCAAGACCTCTCTTCTGAAAGTGGGAGCTAGGGCAGGCAGTCAGCCTCCCAGGTAACCACAGTAAATGGCCTGCTTTCCACAGGAGAGAACATGCAGATGGTGAAGCAAAGCCTGACTGTCCACGGGGACCGAGTGTCACCACCTATGCAAGTAAGTGTCAAGGGCAGTGACAGTCACAGACTGGCTTTCCGCAGGTGGCCACCCAGCATGCAGGCCACGGCCTACCCTGTGGGGACTGGGCAGGGGGCTAGGAACAAGTGCCTAAGCTCAAGCACAGGGCCAGAGCCACTGTGCTCCCCCAGGCCCACAAGACAAAGGGACATTGTGCTCCCCCAGGAACCACCCCCACAGGCAGGTCCCTCATGATAAGCACTGGTCCCCAGGCTGGAAGCAACTAGAGGGCTTACCATGAGTACAGGCCATGAGCACAGATCCAGAAGAGAAACAGGGGGCAGGGAGAGAGGAAGGACACGTGGAGAACATGAACAAGCACTCATGGGCCTCTGAAAGCCAGGAGAGGCTCCGGTGCCACGATCCCACGGGCCTCCTACCTGAGCCCAGCCCAGTCCCACGCCTCAGCCAGAGCCAGCCAGGTGGGGAGCAGGGTTGGGATGGCACCCCCAAACACAGATGCCTGGGCACAACAAGCGGGTGCCCAGCAGCTCCCTCCTCTGACTCAGAGCCCTCCCTGGTGCCACCACTCACTGGGCAGCTGATTCCACACAGCCTCACAGGCGCCCCTTCTCAACTACTGTTGGTGGATACTGAGCTTCCCACCAGCTTGTGTCCTGTCTTTATAAAACCAGCTGTCATCACTCCCACAGCATCTAACACAGCTTCACTCAATAAACCGCAAATGAAATAAATGCTTAAGAAACAGAACAATTCAAAAGCTCTCATGTGGCAAAAACAATCTCTACCCATCTTTGCAATCAAAGGTGACTGAACCAGTTATATATACGTGTGTATGTGTGTGTTTGCACCTACACACATACAACTTCCCCCCAAGTACACACCTGCAAGGTGATGTGGCATGTCAGCCACTTAAGAGCCTACTATATTTGGTATTAAACAGTGAACAGCACGGCGAACCTGTGTGCAAGAGAGTAGTGTTAGCTTCACTCAGTCGTGTCTGACTCTTAATTGACCCCGTGGGCTGTAGCCCACCAGCCTCCTCTGTCCATGGGGTTTCCCAAGCAAGAACACTGGAGTGGGTTGCCATTTCCTTCTCCAGGGGATCTTCCAGACCCAGGGACTGAACTCACGTCTCCTGCATCAGCAGGCGAATTCTTTTTTTTTTTTTAATTTTTATTTTTACTTTATTTAACTTTACAACACTGTATTGGTTTTGCCATACATCGATATGAATCTGTCACAGGTGTACATGAGCTCCCAAACATGAACCCCTCTCCCACCTCCCACCCCACATCCTCCCTCTGGATCACCCCCGTGCACCAGCCCCAAGCATCCTGCATCCTGCATTGAACACAGACTGGCAACTCGCCCCCTACATGATAGTATATGTGCTTCAATGCGCAGGCGAACTCTTTACCACTGAGCCACCGGAGGGAAGCCATGGCAAACCTATTCCACCTAAATCCCCAGAGAGTATTTTACTGTAAAATAATTTATCTCCTTAAAATAAGTAAATATATCCTTTAGGAACTGTAGAAATTCTAAGTACAACACAGAAAACAATAAAAGCACAGCTTTCAAGGTGTGACGAAATCCAGATGCATTTTTCAAAAATGTCATCCACCATTCAAACTGAGCATGCCCTAATTTTCAGCTGCTGCTCAGATGAAAGTATCTGTTGTCTGCTTGTAAGTGATAACAACACTGTAGCCGATTTCACATTTCATATCACCCCAATGTGAGATGCTTCCAAACAAAGGCCAGAATCCTCAGGGTCACCACAGGAGCAGAAACAATCCACACTGAAATGACGGGGAAAGCATTTGTGTGGCAACACGTGAATTCTTATTTATAGCGCTCTGTTCATTATTTTGCATCTAACAGTGTTGACCAGGCTTACAGAGTTTGAGTACACAGAATGGGAGGCATAATTGGTGGGGCAGAGAGGTCAGCCAAACCCCACAAAAAACAATGAAAAATTTCCACAGACAGTCCACAAAACCATGATATTCAGGTGACTGGAGGTCCATTTAGAGGTGTTTTGCTCAAAAACAAAGTCCTTTCCACAAGTTATCAGAAAGTCACAGCAGTGAGAACCATCTCTCCCCTACACACATCCACAATGGGTCGGAAAGACAACAGAACAGAAGAAGGATGGAGCAGGGATGTGGAAAGAACACAGGAAGACCAACAGGGACTCAAGAACAAGGTAGAAAGCAGGAGCTAAACAAAAGGTATGGCTGTCATCTCAGAGTTGGTCTCAAGTTACAAGTAACAACGTTAATGCTTTGGTCTGAGGCTACAGCCTACCTTCTGGACTGACTCCATATCATGAAGAAATCAAAAAAAGTTAATTCACAATGCAGTGAAATGATTCAACCGCAGATAACCAAATTAACTTAATTCACTAAAAGTCTAATTGTATCATTTTTAAGATTGGGTTATTATGAAGATAGCTAGCAGCTTTAGACTTAAAACAAGCTGGAAATCATCTTGTTTCCCTTAATTCTATAAGCGTGGCCTGACTAGGCCAAGACTGATGGCCTTCATTGCTAACAGAACAGGTGTGATTATAAATACATAAAAATGATCTGGAGACAGAATAGTCCATGTTCTCTAGAATTTTTACCTTTACTAGTAAGGAGTTACCGGAGAAGGCAATGGCACCCCACTCCAGTACTCTTGCCTGGAAAATCCCATGGACAGAGGAGCCTGGAAGGCTGCAGTCCATGGGGTCGCTGAGGGTCAGGCTCGACTGAATGACTTCACTTTCACTTTTCACTTTCCTGCATTGGAGAAGGAAATGGCAACCCACTCCAGTGTTCTTGCCTGGAGAATCCCAGGGATGGGGGAGCCTGGTGGGCTGCCGTCTATGGGGTCGCACAGAGTCAGACACGACTGAAGCGACTTACCAGCAGTAGCAGCAGTAAGGAGTTACAGGTTTTTTGACCAAGACTGGAAATTGTCCAAAATCAGTGTTCAAACAGCCCCTCTCACAGCAAACCAGTGCAACAATACGTGCACACACACACAAGTGCATCTTGGACACGTGGATTCAAATTTCTGGTTCAAATGGGAGCAATCAGGGAACAGGGAGGGTTCAAGCACTGAGAATAAAGATAAGTGCTCTAGAAAAGTCTTGAGAAGATATCTCAAGATGGCCACATCACATAAAAATCTACCCACATGGTCATTCCTGCCAGCATTTATTTGGATTAATATTTTTATTTACATAAAAGAAAGGAAAACACAGATTTGTCCTAACAAGTTCCTATAATTGCTAGATTATTTTCACAATTATGAGTAATCACTAAATAGCTTCCACTCAAGAATCTAAAAATAAGAAACAAAAGAAAGCCACAATCCCAACAACGTTATTAAGAACATTATAGTTATGAAAACAAAGGCTCTTTTTTGAGACTACAGGTTCCTAAAATATCCTTCATGGAACTCTGTACCAGTAATGGCTGGTAATTAACTGTTACATCAGGTGAAAAAAACATATCATTAGGGTATGTGAAAGTAAATACATGAATAAGAGAAGTCACCACACATACCAAAAGCTTGGTATCTCCTTCCACACTCCATTTGTGAGCTGGACTCCTGGCTCACTCCATGAGGATGATGTCCAGTCAGGAGACAGAACTGAGGAGGCTGGTGTTGAGAGGGCTTCCAGGGCAAACCAGCCAACTGGCACCCACCCAGCCACGGAGCCCCAGGCAAGCTTGCTAACGTGCTTCCCTTTTTGTGAGACAAATGTCCTTCCAAAAAAAAGCGATCTATGTAGACACCTGATGCAGTGCTTAGTACAGGTGAGCAATCAGGGAGTGTTGCCCTGAGACATGTAAGTGTCCTCCCCCACAGACAGGTAACACGCTCCGTTCATGACAAAAAAAGACATCACTTTGCAACATCTGATTTTAAAAAGCCCGAGTTATGCACTGTCCACTCCTCCCGACAAGACTCCAGTTCTCTGGGGACCAAGAGCGGGTGGTTCACATCCATCAGACATGGCCCCCATCTCTGCAAGGCCTGGAGGTCATCAGACAGGCACTCCGCTTAGAAGAAAAGCACTCTGCTTAAAAGACCTAAGATTGATCACCTTGTCAGTGATTGGTGGCAGCTTAAACAGACTCGCCATCATCTTAGTTAGTAATAGGAAGCTCGGAGAGAGGTCACTCTTGTAGAGACACTGAAGAGGTTATTCCTGGAAGCTCAAGTAAAATATTTTTCCAGGAAACAACACAAGAATTAACAGCATCATCTCTTGAGCAAAACTATGAAGATTTCTGATGAACCTGATCCAGTCTCCTGATTCTAAAGGATGCTGTTCATCTTCCACGAGAAACAGGAACATTTCAAACATACAGAAAACAGAAGTGTATGGTGAACACCCACATATCCATCCCCTAGATGACAGATTCAATCTTAAATATAAATTTAGAGGCAGACAGCAAAGAAAATGTGCAGCGTAAGCCTCCACCCATTACAACCCTGTGCAAGGAAAAGATGAATGATTTTCTCTGACAGGAACAGGCTGCTGCGGAGGAGGCTGCCCACTGCTCACCCTCCTAGAAGCCCCCCGGACTCCAGAGCTCCTGCTGCTGATCTCATAGAAGACGGGGTCCCCATCCTGCTTCAGAAGAAACCTACTCAACGGTTCAGTTAACTCGTGATGGTGGAAATGTGTCACGAAGCCAATATTCTAGAGCTCGTGAGTTTCTATTCGTTTGAAGTCTCCTCATCTATACAAAGAAGCTAATGTCATTTTCCTAGAAAATACTTTCAAAGGAGTAAAAAAATGTCAACATGAAAGCAGCTGAAAGCCTTAAGACACCATGAGATATACAAGGTTTATTTCATCTCTTCTATTCAAGAAATGCTAGTGTTCTAAATACTGCTCCCACCTCACATCATCTTTCGAGAATAACTGACAGGGGATCCCTGGTGGTCTAGTGGTTAAGAATCCGCCTTGAAATGCAAGGGACACCAGGTTGATCCCTGGTCTGGGAAGATCTCACATGCTGCAGGTAACTAAGCCCATGCACCACAACTGCAAGAGTCCATGAGCCACAGCTACTGAGCCCCGTGCACCCTGGAGCCCTTGCTTCGCAACAAGAGAAGCCCACACACCACAACGAAGGGGAGCCCCACAACGAAGGGGAGCCCCTGCTTCCTGCATCTGAAGGAAGTCTGCACGCAGCAACGAAGACCCATCACAGCCGAAAAATAAATCTTAAACAGAAAGAGTGATAGTGGTCAGACTGCCCTACAACCCCACTCACACAGCCAGTCTACGAGTTTAGTTCCTGTGCAAAGCACCTGCCACAGTAGACACTTGTCACCTGCAGAATGGCAGTCCCTCCAAGGAACCCCTGCCCACATTCCTTCCCCAAGGCTCTGTTCCTCTGCATTCATGAGAGATAGAACATTGCAAAACACTTTCAGAAAGTGTGTTTTACTTATGACACTTTCCATAAAGGAGAGATTTCAACCAGAATCCTACCTGTGTCAAATTCAACAAGTCATGAAGGAAACAAGCAAAATCAACGTTATTTTCATCCCTGTGTCCAGAGCCAGGTCTTCCAAATAACAGGGAAGAAATTCTAAAACACCAACAGGCATTACAGATGCCTATATTATTCCTTACCAGTATAACAGCTAAATAATAATTCATCACCATAGAAACAGAGGAGGCAGAAATCTACTTTCTTTTCATATTAACTTACGTACAAGTAAAAAAAATTCTTACAGTCTGGACTCTGGTATCAACAGCAAAATGACTCCAAGTGCTATTTCTCATTTGTTCCAAGTCATTTTGGGGCTTGGTGGGGGAGGACTGGCCCCACTATTTGCAGTAAGACTGTATTCACTTGAGCTAACAGCAGAATGAAACAACAAAACCACCCAAACACCAAATCTCATGTTGACAGAATGTCCCTACAGGACACAGCACTGCAACAGTAAAGTGTGGGCCTGAGACGCATTACAATGTACATAGTAAAAAAGTTTCCACCCTGGCAAGCTGATTTTTCCTTGGACTTAAACAGGGGTTTTTTAATGACTTAAGTTTAGTGGAACTGCACCCTTGCTTAAACAGCTCCTTAAAGATTACCTTATGGGCTTCCCATGTGGCTCGGGGTAAAAAATCCACCTGCAATGCAGGAGATGCAGGAGACCTGGGTTCAGTCCCTGGGTTGGGAAGATCCACTGGAGGAGGACATGGCAATCGACTCCAGTATTCTTGCTTGGAGAATCCCATGGACAGAGGAGTCTGATGGGCTCCAGTCCACGGGGAGGAAAAGAGTCAGAAGAAGCTGAGCACACATCCATACACAGCTCCATCCTATTACTTGCTGTTACTCAAGTATTAATAGTTATTATACATAACTTTGGGTTGGGAGAAGGGCAAGGCTTACCCACTCCAGTATTCTGGCCTGTAGAGTTCCATGGATTGTATAGTTTCCACAGGGTCACAAAGAGTCAGACACAACTGAGAGACTTCACACACACACACACACACATACACACACACGTTCATGGCAGGGGGGTGGGGGAGGCGCTTCAGATTATCTCCAGTTTTTATTTTAAAAGAACCAGCTTAGGTTTCACTGAAGCACAAAGGCTCCCTGGTGGTCCAGTGGTTAAGAATCTGCCTCCAAAGCAGGGGATAAGGGTTCAATCCCTGGTTCAGGAAGATCCCACATGCCCACACCCCAGCTAAGCTTGCACGCCCTAGAGCCTGTGCTCCACAGCCACTGAAGCCACCGCAGGGAGAAGCCCACGCACCACAACCAGAGAAAGCCTGCAGGCAGCAACAAAGCCCTAGTGCAGCCAGGAGGGAAGAGAGAAGCAGCTTACGAAAACCGATGAGAAGAGTCCACTCACACTCACAAACCCACACGGACCCACCGACATAACCCCAGGTGACTGTAAAGGGTAAAAGCCCAGGCCCTGTGGTGAGTGCTGGGCAGAGGGGTGGGGGGTGCACCGAGCCCCGGCGTCAGGGCCACAGCGAGCCTGATTCTGACTTGGCCTCTCAGAGCTGCCCGGGCTCACGCAGCCCCACCTGTGCGGCCCGTAGTGGCATACAGGTCCTCTGTCGTGGGAAACGAGGAGAAGCTAGCTAGCTGAGCCCTCTCCACACACACTGAGGGCTGGGGGAACATGCAGCTCCAGGAGGAAGAGTCCAGAGTCAGGGCCGGTGGAGGTCAGCCTTGCCTCCACGAGGCGCCGGGAAGGACTCTGAGCGGAGATCCACACATGGTCCCGGATTCAATGACTGTGACCTAACAGGTCGTCCTTGGCAGACACACCTGGGCTGGAGTCTGACCTAGGACACCCTTCCTTTTCTCTTGAAAAGTAAAAGGGTTGAAAAGGGGGTTTCCAGGGGTACTGACACAGAGAGTCCACCAGAAAGGAAGATTTATCATTAAAAAAAAAAAAAAGAGGCCTCACAGCTCTGAAGCTGCCCCAGGCAGGTTAAGTGTCCAGGCAGCAACTATTAAGAGACGCCCTCCCCACCCCACACTCCCCACCCACACTGGGCCCCCTGCTTTTCTCCCAGGGCCCCTCTCACAATCCCTGTAACTCAAACCACAGAGACAAAGGGGGGGCTGGGAAACCCTGGCCCAGTGACAGCGCCTCAGGAGAAGTGCGGGGATGGATGTTTACGGAGCAGACACTTTGGCTGTACCACTGATCCCCACAACTGTCCCAAAGGCAGGGTCCTTAACCCGATCTGACAGCGGGGGACACCCTCCCCACACATGAAGATCTGGAGTAAGACTCCACAGAGGACACACATGACAATTCTCAAGCTCTGCACACAAATCTCCACAAATAAGACTTAGAGAAAGACCCAAAGAGGCTCGGGAAGCACAGAAGGTCACCCACGAGTGAAACATGGACCTGGTGCTTTCCGTGCCCCCTCCACTAAATCCAGCCCCCGAGACCGACTCTGGGGTGAACCCGTCCTTCCTAACGCGTCTGGCCAACTCCAAATCACCCATTCTGGCCACTGACACCACTGGGCTTTGCTACGGCTCTCACCCTCTGTGAAGGTGCAATCCTGTAGACACAGATCTTGTCATCTGAGTCTTCGTGACACTGATATGACCTGATGTGCTCTAGTTGCAACGAAGCACGTAATCTTTACTTACATTACTTTACTCATAAGGACCCAGAATCTTCTGATAAGGTTAATTAGCAACACAGTTTATACTTCTCATTTCAGGTAAACTGTCCCGGAAGCATCAGCTGGAGCCACACACACCACCCCCCACCCTTCACTGGAGCCACATCACCATCATCTTCTCAGGGACATGACACTCGGGCCAGAAACGGGACATGGCTCTAAGCGGGTGCTCATGATTTTCCCGAGAGTGAAGAAGTCCTGACAGGAGGCTCTGCCAACAGAAGAGAACAGCCAAAACAAAGCCACGAAGGCAGGATTAAGACTGGGTAGCACGGAAACTGGGATGGGTGGGTCTCTCCCCACTAACAGGACGTTTCATAAATCCCTGACACATGGCGAGCTACACTGGTAAGACACATGGTCAGGACACGAGAGACTGCTTGTGGTTTTAGGAGAAAGCGTCCCTGCCCAGCACCAAGCGGCCACAGGGAAGTCAGATGCATGAACTACCTCCCTCCTCGGCCAGAGGCTCAGATCTGAGTCTGGGGGTATGAACCAGCCCACACTGAACTGGACCCATATTTACATATGAATTCTTTACTTCATAATTTTAAAAAGTTTTAGTATTCCTCTAATAAAAAAAAAACAAACAGAAAAATACCTGACTTGACGAACCAGATAATTCAGTAAAAAAAATTCTAATTGTGCATAACTGCAGACAAGTATGCAAAGAATTGCTGTCTCTGGTGCCGACAGAACTGATTTGGATCTGGCAGGCAGTTTTCAATCTTTTCATGGGGACACAGAAAGTTTCCAACCTAATAAGCAAAAGAAATATGATTTAAAAACCAGCAGCCCAGAAGGGAAAGATCTGTTTAACACTATCAATCACAGACTGCTTCTGTGCTCACTATCTTGGGTCTTTTTTTCCCTTGACTTCTCATACCTATCACACAAAATGCTTGGTAAAGAAGGATCTCAATTTGTGATTCTCAGAGCACATTTCATTTTGCACAATATTCAGCAGCAGCAAAACTAAAGAGCCACCTCCCCAGTCCCCTCCCCCAAAAGAAGGCTGCTTGTTGTCATTGACTTTACAGCCCAACATCTCAGCCCTTCCCCGCTTTACTGGTCTTTAAGTGCTTATGAACATTAATACCGCACTGAGTCCTGAAGAAAGGGCCATATATGTACAAGCCCCACTCCTGTGTTCTCACACATGAATTCCCACTTAAGAGTCTCCCCTTCGAGAGAGCTATGTATTATCATCACCAACAAATTGATGCAACTGCTGCTTCTGAGACGTCACAAGCTTTTGACCCTCTCAGCAGAAAGAAAGGTGCACCGGCAATGACAGCAGGTGACCTCTGTAGGGAGCACAAAAAGACTGAGAAGAAGGAAAATCAACACTGGCAACCTTGAAAGCGAGGGATACAGACGAAGAGATTGGAGGACGGGAACCGTCAACAGCGGCCGGAGCCCATTGTGTTACCCAAGGTGCCTTCCATGTTACAGCAGATGAAGTGTCCCCTGTTCCAGGAAAAACACTGATGTGCGAAACCTAGCCAATACCTGCAGGCAAGCATCTGATTTTAGGAAGATGCCTGAGTAATTATGAGAAACTTAATATGACTAGGATGTGAACTGGTGAGTCAGTCCATATACATGACATCAAAACGAAGATTTTCCAATACATTCTCTCTGCAATTCAGAAGAATGCTACAACTCATCCCATAAATCACTGCTTAAAAAAAAAAAATCAGCTCTAAAAAAAGAGACTTCTCATTTGAAAAAAGGCTGGGAGGAGGAAGGCAAAAAGTGACTCATAACATCCAACAGCCTGTAGCCTCCAAACCATAACAAGAATATAAAGCCAGTGGGCCCAGAATGAAACAAATAGTCACTGTTACAGCTGTGACCTCACGGCATTCAGCTCTAAGTGTGACTACAGCACCATAAATACCTTCTGAGCACAGGGATCAACCTTACACATTAGGGCCTTGAATATGTGCCTTTACCTTCCCAGCTAAACCTGACATCTATATTTACTCAAGAAAAGAACATTCAAATGTAACAATTTTCATAACTCTGAACAACTCTTAAAACTCAAGTCCACACATTTCACATCCCACCCATATCAGTGCTGCCATTTTGTAAATATCTGTAATTCAGGTAATAATCTTTTATTTTAGATTCATAAAGCCAAGGACTCCAGCTCCCAGGACCAGCACTGACATGCCGCCCCAAAGGTAACGGGCTCTATTAACTGCGTGAGGACTGACTGCAGGTGCAACAGCTCAGCTGTCACTCCCTGAATCTGCACCCCCTTCCTTCCTCCCCTCCCAGTGACAAGTTATCAGTGAGACTCTGGAAGAAAACATTTTTTCACACACTTGTTTTTCAGAGCCCCCTGTTTCCTTTCAATGAGGAGAATGTTTGGATTGCATGAGAGACAGTGGTCTCCTTCCCCCACCCGTGGAAGGTGGTCCCAGACTTCAGCTCGGGGGGCCAGCTCTGCAGTCACAGGCACCGCCAAGAACAGCTGGGGCTGCAGGGGACGGAGCTCAGGCCGCAGAGCTGGATGCATCTGCGACTGTGTGCTGGCAGCCCTGAAGACACCTGCCCCCAACCTACGAACCTTCCAACTGGCCATCTCTTTACGATTTTACAGGATTATGCCAGCTGCATGTGAACTACTCATCTGTAACTTAAAAAAAGACTGATTCCTTGACCAGTACAATGAACTGACGGCACCCACCACCTCCCTTGGGCAGTTTCGAACTTACTAGAAAACGTTAAGTTGGAGTCAATTATAAAACATAACTGCTAGTTGCAGGAATTCAGGACCTTACAGACTTAGTAACTCCCATAAGCAAGAGTTAGGAAGTCAGTAGGCACACTCACAATCAAAAACCACAAAGTATAAAGCTAACAGATGTCCCTTCTGCAAACGTCACGGTTTTCACAGGCTGCATCACAAGGCAATTTCCCAAAGTCCTACCAAAATAAGAATGCAACCATTGCTGAAAGAGTGGGCTGAGATCGTCTAGAGCTGCAAGTCCAGGGTGTGCATAGCCCAGGACACAAACCATCAGTTAACAGAGAAATGTATTGCTGAATTTCAATCAACAGCTAATTTTTTTAGTAAGACATGAGTCCCTTTATTGAGAAATTTTCTCTTTCTGCTCTGCTTTGCTGATGTTTCCATTTAAAGTTTTCCTTTAAGCCAAATACTGTTTATTCACATATTACCTACTTAGTGGCCCTCTTAAAGCCAAAGAGAAAAAATGCATGATTCCAAAAGGCAATAATGAAGGGAAAGGGAGGGGAAGAGAGGGAAGAAAAAAATGATTCAGGGAAAAGTGTGTGGGGAAAAGAGCCTCCATCACCCTACCTGGCCCCCAGCAACCCGCCAGCTCACCAGCTTCCTCTCCATCTCACATTCAGTGCCAAGCATCCTCCTGGCCCCCAGGACTCCCCCAGACGCAAGGATCAGACGCCTCTCCCCACAGAGAGCTCCTGTTCTTTGCTGGCACTAGTTCTTCGGGGAGAGGAGCCCAGCGTCCCGAGGGGAAGCACCGGACAGCAACAGACAGTGGAAAGAAAAGAGGGGGCAACCAGCAGGGCAGGAAAGTGGAAATATGAGTTCTGCAGCCAAGAAGTCAATCTGCAACCCTGCACCCAACAGTGACCCATAAAACAGAACATTAGTGTCTGTAACAGCACAGCAGACAGGGCAAACCAAAGCTGGACCAGCACCTACTGATCTAGATTATACACAACCATTCGCGGCTGGCAGGCCACGTAGGAACATTGAGAGAATAGCTACTCTGGTTTTTCAGCCTACATTATGTGCTGAAAACGGGACTGCTTTCCATGCGCCTCTGTAAGAACTGAGTGCTGGCAAGTCCACACACGTTTCCACAGTATTCTCTAACCTTTTAATAAAATGACTAACTTAAAGAATTCTCTTCATATGAATCCTGATTGAAGATAAATATGAAAGCAATACTCTCAATTCAGCATTAAAAGTTGTTTTAAGTTTTCGCTTTGCAAGTGGATAAGGTGGGGGATTTTTAAGTTCCGAAATGTAAAGAGACAAAAATTTCTGATCCTTTCATTCTTTGGTTTCTGGTAAACAATACTGAAAAGCAAGTCGATTAATCTAGTTTAAGCCAGTAAAACTATACTACATGGTCACAATACACAAAATTCCAAATGACCTTAAAGAGAGACCCAATCAACCCAATGCAGACAACACAAGTCAAACATGACACAGCTAAAGGGGAGTAGGGGGGTGGCTCACGCTGGGCAGTCACAGCAACAACCCTCTCCTCTCTTGGGTGTTTCAGCCAGGCCTAGGGAGGTTTAGAGAGGGAGAAACAATAATATGATTCGAGCATGCAAACACATGCCCCTTCCTCTGTCCTGACACTCAATAAAAATTCATTAAACCCTTTTTAAAATCTGCAAGGACACAAGGTATTCACAGAGAACCAGGCTGAGCACATGCTTTGCCATCCTCTGGGCAACAGGGACACAGTCTAGGAGTGACTGAGGGTGACCGGTAACTGCCACCCAGCAAGTGAGTGTGTTCTGTCCACGTTCACATCAGCCACTCCCACCAGGGGCCACACACTGTCCCAGACAGGCAGAAGCAAGGTGAGAGCCCAGTCCAGGCTGACTGGGGAGGTGGAGGGATTCTGGTCAGTTCAGAGGCTGCACAGGGGCATACTGACACAACATCGGGATGAGGCAGATAGAGCAGAAGAGCTTGTTTGGAGACAAGGCAGGAAGGATAGGGTGTTGTAAACAGCACAGCTGCGGTGCAGAGCTGTGGCGGGTAGGGGGCAGGGGAGAAGAACCCATGTGAGCAGTGATGAAGCCAAAGAACTTGGGCAAATATTCTCTAGTGGGTCCTGCGCCCCTCCAAGCCACCTGTCCACACAGAACTCCTTACCCACCAGTGTGGACTAAGCTCTGCTCCCCAGCTGAGCTCGCACTGAGGTCCAGCAGTGCCTGCAGCCCCTCAAACAGTGGCTGCTGAGCAGAGTCCAGGAAACATCTCCTATGGGACAGCTGAGCATCACAGAGCCCCGAAGGATCCCGAACATGAAACAGGAGCCTTCCAGAGGGCACCATCTGAAGAGACACCTCACCCAGGCCCCCACCTTTACCACCTTCTTCCCCCCTGAAAGTGTTAAAAGGGAAAACATCAGGTCAACACCAGTTTCTCCCAGCGGATGAAAACTGGCACCTATGAATCTACTTTCTGACTGCCAGCCCCACAAAACCGTTACACACACACACACACACACACACACACACACACACGAGTTCACTACTAAACTGCTCCAAATATAAATTTGAGAGGACATGGCCTCTCTCCACCCCGAGTGTATTAGTGGCCTTCCCAGGGTGAGCCGGGTGCATTCTAAATCTATAGTCAACATTCAAGATTTCGGAACTTTAGTGGGTTTTATAAAAAGACACAGCAAACCCCAATCTAAAACTTATGACAGCTGAGCACATGATCCCGGCCTTAAAAGAAAATAAGAAACCGTATATAACACTCCATGAAATCACTGTAGCGAATCTGTCACAAATTGGAAGCGTGAGCCGCTGAACGCGGCACAGACCCGGCCTGAGGGAGGGGGCTCTCCAGTTCCAGCCAACCTTCGCGTCCAGCGCACGGAAACAATAGCGGTGCTGGCCGGTCCAGGCCGGACGCCGCGGACCCCGCGGTCAGACCCTCAAGTCCAACGACAAGTTTCGCATTAGAACCAGGCCCGCGGCGCCTCAGGCCGCGCGTCGCGGAACCGCCCCCGGCCCGGCCGCGGTGGGCAGCGCTCGGACGCGCACCAAGGACACAGCCCGGTCCACCAGGCCGCGCGCGAGGCCGCCCCGGCCCGCGGCCCGCCCTGCGCCCCCGGCCCGCGGCCCGTCCTGCGGCCCCAGAGGCGCCCCCAGCCCGCGTCGCGCCCTGAGCCCCAAGCCCGAGGCCCGTCCTGCGCCCCCGGCCCGAGGCTCGCCCTGCGCCCCAAGCCACGGGCCCGCCCTTCAGCCCCGGACCCCCAGAAACCCCCAGGCCCCACCGGTCCCCGGCGCCGGGGCCGCGGCGGACGACGCAGAGCCGCAGGGCGGGGGCCGCTTCTCGCCCTGCGCCGGGACCCCCGCCCTCCCGGGCCCCGTGACAGCGCGGCCGGCCGAGCGCCGGGCCTGTTACCTTCCGACAGCTCCAGCTCCAGCTCGGCCAGCCGGGCGCGCACCTCCAGGGGCAGCGCCATGCCCTCCAGGCTGCGGTCCGCCATGCTCGCGCCGCCCCCGCCCGCGCCGGCCTCCCTTTGTTCCAGGCCGCGGTCTCGCCGCTCCTCGCGCCCCGCGGACCCGCACCGAGCGGCGGCAGGCCGGGCGGCGGCGCAGCGCGCTCCTCCCCGGCGCCTCCCCCGCGCGCCCCGGCTCGCCGGCCCCGCGCCCGCGCCCCCGGCCCGCCCGGAGCGCGCTCGCCCCGCTGCACCGGCGGCTCCGCGGAGCGCGCGCGAGGCGAGGGCGCGCACTGGGAGGCGGGGGGCGGGGCGGAGCGCGCGCACACACGGGGGCGGGGCGCGCGCACGGCGGGGACGGGGGCGGGGCGCGCGCACGGGGCCCTGGCGCGCGCACCGGCGCAGCGGGCCTCCCCGCCCAGCCCGGCCCCCGCCCTCCCCGGGCCTGAGGCAGAAAATGACCGGCTGGAGCCCCAGCCTCTGCGTTCCTAGTCTTTGCGGGCTGATTATTATTATTTTTTTTTTTTAATAAATGCGCCTGTGGGTTGGGGACAGGGGCCGTGGAAAGAGGCCCGGGTTGGAGGATCCTAACTCCCGCAGCTGTAGGCCCTGGGGCCACAATCAGGACTCGGCCTCGGCTCACGCCCCACCGTGAGGCCGAGGAGGTGGGGTGTCCCAGATCCCCACGTGCGCGGGCAGACCGCGCGCACGCACGCCCCCAGCGCGTCCTCTCCCGGGGCCCGGTTCCCGGCAGGTCTCCCGTCTCTCCCGCTGCCACCGCAGCGCTATCACCTCTCGGGCATCAGCAGACTGGGCCTCCAGTCCTGGCCGTCTGGGGCAGCCAGCTCACCCCTCCGACTGTCCACCTGAATAACCTCGCCCAGACGCCCCCAAACCCAGAATCCGCACACCAGCCCCTCCTCCTGGCTTATGGTGGCTTCCACCATTCTCCCAGGGAGCGAGGCTAGGAAGAGTCCGGAGTCTGTCCTCCTCGGTCTTCGCGCAGCCTCTGCTCCCTGGGCCCCTCGAGGCTCTTGCGGGTCACTGTCACCCGACTCCCCTCCCACAATTCAGCCCCTCCTGCAGGCCCGGGTCATCCTGACGGCCTCCTGGTGGTTCCCTCACCGCCAACTGCTTGACCCTGTGGCGCGGGAGTGACCTAAGTTGGCTCCGGAGAAACAGTGGCATTTATTCCCTTTCAAGAACAGGAAATTCAGTACTTCCTGTGCTGTCCACTGAATACACATCCACCCTCTGATCGGACACTCCAGTCCCTCCACTGCCTGGCCCCAACCCACAACCACCCCCTGACACACACCCCCAGGCGCTGGTTCCTGAAGACCTGGTAGCCTTCACCCAAGTGCTCCCTTCTCCAGCCTCAGAATCCCAGGCGTCCCTAATATCAACCCTAGGAAAACCTCTCCTCACACCCGTCCTCCCACTACCTTATCTGCTTATCTCTGCCCTCATCTTCTTGGCCTCTGTTTATCCTTCTCATTCAGTTCAGTCCTCAGTCCTCTCCGACTCTTTGCGACCCCACGAATCACAGCAGGCAAGGCCTCCCTGTACACCACCAACCCCGGGAGTTCACTCAAACTCATATCCATCAACTCAGTGATGCCATCCAGCCATC
The DNA here is from genome assembly GCF_042477335.2 of Ovis canadensis. Lineage (NCBI taxonomy): Eukaryota > Metazoa > Chordata > Mammalia > Artiodactyla > Bovidae > Ovis > Ovis canadensis. The sequence continues at coordinate 61,468,141 of NC_091257.1, read as the reverse complement.
TCATCCTTTGTTGTCCCCTTCTCCTCCTGCCTCCAATCCCTCCCAGCATCAGGGTCTTTTCCACTGAGTCAACTCTTCGCATCAGGAAACCAAAGTATTGGAGTTTCAGCCTCAGCCTCAGTCCTTCCAATGAACACCCAAGACTGATCTCCTTTAGAATAGACTGGTTGGATCTCCTTGTAGTCCAAGGGACTCTCAAGAGTCTTCTCCAACACCACAGTTCAAAAGCATCAATTCTTCGGTGCTCAGCTTTCTTCACAGTCCAACTCTCACATCCAGATATGACCACTGGAAAAATCATAGCCTTGACTAGACAGACCTTTGTTGGCAAAGTAATGTCTCTGCTTTTTAATAAGCTATCTAGGTTGGTCATAACTTTCCTTCCAAGGAGTAAGCATCTTTTAATTTCATAGCTGCAGTCACCATATGCAGTGATTTTGGAGCCCTCCAAAATAAAGTCTGACAGTATTTCCACTGTTTCCCTATCTGTTTCCCATGAAGTGATGGGACCAGATGCCATGATCTTTGTTTTCTGAATCTTGAGATTTAAGCCAAAGTTTTCACTCTCCTCTTTCACTTCCATCAAGAGGCTGTTTAGTTCCTCTTCACTTTCTGCCATAAGGATGGTGTCATCTGCATATCTGAGATTATTGATATTTCTCCCGGCAATCTTGATTCCAGCTTGTGCTTCTTCCAGCCCAGCGTTTCTCATGATGTACTCTGCATAGAAGTTACATAAGCAGGGTGACAGTATACAGCCTTGACGCACTCCTTTTCCTATTTGGAACAAGTCTCTTGTTCCATGTCCAGTTCTAACTGTTGCTTCCTGACCTGCATATAGGTTTCTCAAGAGGCACGTCAGGTGGTCTGGTATTCCCATCTCTTTCAGAATTTTCCACAGTGTATTGTGATCCACACAGTCAAAGGCTTTGGCATAGTCAATAAAGCAGAAATAAATGTTTTTCTGGAACTCTCTTGCTTTTTCCATGATCCAGCGGATGTTGGCAATTTGATCTCTGCTTCTTCTGCCTTTTCTAAAACCAGCTTGAACATATGGAATTTCACGGTTCACGTATTGCTGAAGCCTGGCTTGGATAATCTTGAGCATTACTTTACTAGCGTGTGAGATGAGTGCAATTGTGTGGTAGTTTGAGCATTCTTTGGCATTGCCTTTCTTTGGAATTGGAATGAAAACTAACTTGTTCCAGTCCTGTGGCCACTGCTGAGTTTTCCAAACTTGCTGGCATATTGAGTACAGCACTTTCACAGCACCATCTTTTAGGATTTGAAACAGCTCAACTGGAATTCCATCAGCTCCACTAGCTTTGTTTGTAGTGATGCTTTCTAAGGTGCACTTGACTTCACATTCCAGGATGTCTAGCTCTAGGTGAGTGATCACACCATCGTGATTATCTTGATCAGGAAAATCTTTTTTCTACAGTTCTTCTGTGTATTCTTGCCACCTCTTCTTAATATCTTCTGCTTCTGTTAGGTCCATACCATTTCTGTTCTTTATCAAGCCGGGAGAAATATCAATAACCTCAGATATGCAGATGACACCACCCTTATGGCAGAAAGTGAAGAGGAGCTAAAAAGCCTCTTGAAGAAAGTGAAAGAGGAGAGCAAAAAAGTTGGCTTAAAGCTCAACATTCAGAAAACGAAGATCATGGCATCCAGTCCAATCACTTCATGGGAAATAGATGGGGAAACAGTAGAAACAGTGTCAGACTTTATTTTTGGGGGCTCCAAAATCACTGCAGGTGGTGACTGCAGCCGTGAAATTAAAAGACACTTACTCCTTGGAAGGGAAGTTATGACCAACCTAGATAGTATATTCAAAAGCAGAGACATTACCGTCTAGTCAAGGCTATCGCTTTTCCTGTAGTCATGTATGGATGTCAGAGTTGGACTGTGAACAAGGCTGAGCGCCGCAGAATTAATGCTTTGGAACTGTGGTGTTGGAGAAGACTCTTGAGAGTCCCTTGGACTGCAAGGAGATCCAACCAGTCCATTCTGAAGGAGATCAACCCTCGGATTTCTTTGGAAGGAATGATGGTAAAGCTGAAGCTCCAGTACTTTGGCCACCTCATGCGAAGAGTTGACTCATTGGGAAAGACTCTGATGCTGGGAGAGATTGGGGGCAGGAGGAGAAGGGGACAACAGAGGATGAGATGGCTGGATGGCATCACGGACTCGATGGACGTGAGTTTAAGTGAACTCTGGGAGATGGTGATGGACAGGGAGGCCTGGCGTGCTGCGATTCATGGGGTCGCAAAGAGTCGGACACGACTGAGCAACTGAACTGAACTGATCAAGCCCATCTTTGCATGAAATGTTCCCTTAGTAGCTCTAATTTTCTTGAAGAGATCTCTAGTCTTTCCCATTCTATTGTTTTCCTCTATTTCTTTGCATTGATCACTGAGGAAGGCTTTCTTATCTCTCCTTGCTATTCTTTGGAACTCTGCATTCAGATGCTTATATCTTTCCTTTTCTCCTCTGCTTTTTACTTCTCTTCTTTTCACAGCTATTTGTAAGGTCTCCTCAGACAGCTATTTTGCTTTTTTGCATTTCTTTTCCATTGGGATGGTCTTGATCCCTGTGTCCTGTACAATGTCACAAACCTCCATCCATCGTTTATCAAGCACTCTGTCTATCAGATCTAGCCCCTTAAATCTATTTCTCACTTCCACTGTATAATCATAAGGGATTTGATTTAGGTCATACCTGAATGGTCTAGTAGTTTTCCCTACTTTCTTCATTTAAGTCTGAATTTGGCAATAAGGAGTTCATGATGTGAGCCACAGTCCGCTCCCGGTCTTGTTTTTGCTGACTGTATAGAGCTTCTCCATCTGTGGCTGCAAAGAATATAATCAATCTGATTTTGGTGTTGACCATCTGGTGATGTCCATGTGTAGAGTCTTCTCTTGTGTTGTCGGAAGAGGGTGTTTGCTATGACCAGTGCGTTCTCTTGGCAAAACTCTGCTTCATTCTGTACTTCAAGGCCAAATTTTCCTGTTACTCCAGGTGTTTCTTGACTTCCTACTTTTGTATTCCAGTCCCCTATAATGAAAAGGACATCTTTTTTGGGTGATAGTTCTAAAAGGTCTTGTAGGTCTTCAGGGAACCGTTCAGCTTCAGCTTCTTCAGTGTTACTGGTTGGGGCATAGGCTTGGATTACTGTGATATTGAATGGTTTGCCTTGGAAACAAACAGAGATCATTCTATCATTTTTGAGACTGCATCCAAATACTGCATTTCACACTCTTTTGTTGACCATGATGGCTATTCCATTTCTTCTAAGGGATTCCTGCCCACAGTAGTAGATATAATGGTCATCTGAGTTAAATTCACCCATTCCAGTCCATTTTAATTCACTGATTCCTAGAATGTCGACGTTCACTCTTACCATCTCCTGTTTGACCACTTCCAGTTTGCCTTGATTCATGGATCTGACATTCCAGGTTCCTATGTAATATTGCTCTTTACAGCATCAGACCTTGCTTATATCACCAGTCACATCCACAACTGGGTATTGTTTTTGCTTTGGCTCCATCCCTTCATTCTTTCTGGAGTTATTTCTCCACCGATCTCCAGTAGCATACTGGGCACCTACTGACCCAGGGAGTTCCCCTTTCATTATCCTATCATTTTGCCTTTTCATACTGTTCATTAGCCCAAGTGAAAGCTCTGGGGACAAGTACCAAGCCTTCCTCCTCTTTGTTCTTCTGGGGACAGGACAGCGGTGACCACTAGAGTGCTATGGGCACTCCTCACACCAGATCCACTGATCTCACATGAAACTGGTGAACCCCAAGCGCCTGTGCTCCATGGTCTGGGATGTAGATTCACTGGCCTAGAGTCACTGGATGTAGATTCACTCTCTCCATCATGATGACACATCCCCAAGGCAGAGAGTCTCCAAGAGGATCTGGGGCTACAGGTAAACAAAGGTCTTAGAAAAACAAAACGCAACAGAGCCCAGACTCAGACCCCAGTCTGCAGGGCAGAGCTCTGGGCTCACTTCCTGACAGCACACTGGGTCTGACACCCACACTGTGTGTCGGTCAGCCCAGGGTCGATGGTGTCAGAATAAAGTGTGTTCTGTTCTAATTCCTGGGTGGTTCCAAAGAAGACACTGTGTTGCACTAATCACACACATGATCATCTGCCTAGATTCTGAGCGGTGTGTCTTCACACAGTTTGTATGATTGCTGAGTACAAGAATGGTGGGAGAAGGCTCATGGCACTTCCAGTGGCCCGAGACATCTTTGTCTGAAGTCCTGCCCCATCCTCCAAACACCTATGTCTGAGATCAAATTCCTCACTCTGTTCTCAGTCTAGAGCAGCCACTCTTTCTCCTGGTTTCTGTGCTGAGTCAAGCCCGTTGTCAGGCTTCAGTAACAACCACCTGCAGCGTTTCCCAGCACCCCCACCCCGGCCCCAACCCCCCCAGGCCCACTGCCACTGCCTGTCAGACCCTCAGAGCCCCAACCCTGTTTTCCCTCTTTTAATCTTTCCTCCTGTAGCTGCCATGGGTTACAGTCCCCTTGCTCCACAACCTGTGACAGCTCTCCGCCTGCAAACCAAAGAGCTCCTTGTTTTGACAGTGAAGGCTTCACAGACATAACACTTCTTTCCCTACTTCCTGTCCGGGCCTCCCTGAACACACCTGCGTCACATGGGAAGTTCTGATTTGTCTGTGGGGTTCCTCCTCTGCTTGTGTCCCTTTTGCTGACATGTGCCTCTTGTTACCCCTCTCCCTGTTCCCCGAGTCACAGTCACAAGACAGATTTTACCAATCCAAGTGCAGCTTCAAATACCACTTCTTCCAGGAAGCCTTCCTTCGTCTCCCACCTGGAACTACACATATCTCTTTTCCTACTTGTTCCTCCCACGGCTTGCGGCTCACGTGCGCATCTTGAAAAAAGTGTCAGTTCCCCAGTTATGTCCAACTCTTTGCAACCCCATGGACTGTAGCCTGCCAGGCTCCTCTGTCCATGGGATTCTCCAGGCAGGAATACTGGAGTGGATTGCCAGGCCCTCCTCCAGGGAATCTTCCCAACCCAAGGATTGAACCTGGGTCTCCTGCACTGGCAGGCAGATTATTTACCATCGTGAGCCACCAGGGAAGACACATGCGTTTTACTGGGCAAGTAGTCCACCGTGATCCTCCATTGTGCTGAATGACAATGGAAGCGGCACACTGTCCTCAAGACGCAGTCCCGCTCTGGGCTCTCTCACTTGCTTCTGTACCAGTCCCGGCTCAGCAATCACTGGGCTTGGTGAAACCTAGTTACACTTTGTGTGACTACACATATGAAAACCTGGTTTCAGTGGAAGTCAAGGTGGGCATAATAACACCCAATAGAGGTTTATTAGAATGAACTGAACAACCGCTGGGGGCTACATGCTTCCACAGCTCCCAGAAGCTCCAAGATCCCATCCTCAGAGCTGCACCTGTGGACAGTGGTCATTTCTCTTCAGAAAGCCACTGTGACCTCTGAAGACTGTTGCTTGGGAGGAGTGAGACAGCACTGCACACCAGCACAGCTATATTTGTGAAATAAGCCAGTTTTTGCATAACAAATCCCAGAGGATCTGAGAGGCGGTGCTAAGCGTGAAGGCGGCCCACAGCCTGGAGGGAAGCTGACACAGGACACATGAGCTGGCCCTGCTCCTCCACAGGCTGAGTTCCAGGGTTCCACGGTGGCAGTGACAGAGTGATAATTAAGTGACTGACCCCAACAGCCTGCATGGAAGGTCTCTGTATCTTGTTTGACTGTGGGCTGTGGGTGATTTGGCACTACTCTGCCTCACCCAGCATCTCACCTCTATTTTTTTCTATTTCACTGAATTCCAAGCAATTCTGGATGAAAACTTCATTACTTATGTGTAACTGGGCTCTGGACTTGAGGAAACCTGATTGGGGTGGAAGAGGGGTGTTGTGACTCAGGTGTGCGTGGGGGCAGGGCCTGTGGATTAATGAGGTAACCTACGGGTGACACCCCCGGTTGGCTCACACCTTCACCTCTAAGCCTTGCTGCTGATGAGAGCTGATCGTCTCAATTCTCATCAGATTTGTGCAGAACTGGTTCATGTCATGTTCTCTCTCCTAGGAATCCCAGTTCCATGAAGTTTTCCCCCTTTTCCAAAGCGGCCAGGAAGAGCTGGTTGTCGAGCACTCTGGTCAGATTCTCCAAGTCCCTCATAATTCCTGTTAGGACAGAAAACCCACTTAAGCTGGAACTTCCCTACAGAACTATGCCTGGCAATTTATATTTTCAGTTATATTTCATTTTGGTCTTACTATGTTAGAAATTCAGCTTGGGTGGAAACTTAGGTTTAAAGAAAGAACAAACATGAACATGTGACGCAGAAAGTCCAGGTTTAATGAATTAGTACTTGGAAAGCACCTTGAACCTTTGAATGAAACTTCTCTATGCGTGAAAGAGATCATTAACATTTTTGTGACTTCTTTTCACATCACTATAGAACTAACTACATAATGTGAATGGGGACTGAATTCTCTGAACCACACATGCGTTTGTGTTGTTACGGATACTGTTTTCCTCTGGAATTAAGAGTTGTCCAACCTATTCTTCTAAGAACAAGTATACTCATGAAATAGAGGAACAAGAAGGAACCCCACAGAATCTCACAGCAAAATTAATCTAATCCTACATATCATTTTTGGAAGAGCTAAGAAGTCAACTTTGAGTTCAAGGGAAAACAAGAGTGTGAAATTTATCTTGGGGAAATAGCCTGTCTGCTTGTATTTGTTATTACAAATTGATACACAATCATCAGTAATGTAACAACTTCTGATCATTTTAGTGAATTATAATCACTCATGCTAATGGCAATGTGAATAGCATAAAACAACAAACTTTTCAAAAATTACTCTGTTTGGTCTTAGATAGCATCATGTTCTCACAGCATACTTCTTTACCTGTTATGACTGACCGCTCTTTGGTTTAATTAGGGTGATGTTCATTCCCAGAACTCATAGCTGAGACAAGTGACACACAGGCTTTTTAAAAAAATGTATTTTAACAAGTTTTCTAAGATATAAGACTTTTGGATGTTTGAAACATAAGATTTTGAAGTAGAAGAGAAGGGAGTGGTTGACAACTAAAATTTTGCATCAAAAATCCACAAAGTGGAACAGCACCCTAAAACAAAGTTGTACAAGTGACCTCATCCCTTCTAAATGGAAACTCGTCATACACAGAAAGTCAAAAGCATCAACTGATGTTTTTGAACTGTGGTGTTGGAGAAGACTCTTGAGAGTCCTTTGGACTGCAAGGAGATCAAACCAGTCCATCCTAACGGAAAGCAGTCCTGAATATTCATTGGAAGGACTGATGCTGAAGCTGAAGCTCCAATACTTTGGCCACCTGATGCAAAGAACTGACTCATTGGAAACAACTCTGATGCTGGGAAAGATTGAAGACAGGAGGAGAAGGGGACAACAGAGGATGAGATGGTTGGATGGCATCACCAACTCGATGGACATGAGTTTTAGCAAGTTCCAGGAGTTGGTGTTGGACAGGGAAGCCTGGCATGCTGCAGTCCATGGGGTCACAAAGTCCAACATGACTGAGCAACTGAACTGAACCAAACACATAGAGTCAGGCACATTCCTGAAGGGCATCTGCTTTGCCAAGAAAAACTCCACATGAGGCTTGCAAGTGGAGTCTAAAGATTCAATTGTGTAAAATGCAGAATCTTGTTATTGTGAAGTTAATTAAAAGCAGTGCTTTTCAGTCAGTCTGTATGAGCTCACACACACACTCAATGCAAGTAAATAAAGAAATAAGATTGAGCTGTTGAAACTGTTCACCGCTGACCACATGCTGCTCTGAGGGTTCCAATGACTGTGGGGCCTGGGCGCCCTGGCCACACCTGCCCTGAAGTAGGGGACAAGCCTTATGCTCTGATGGCAATGGGCAGAACCAGAGAGGGTGGGCCAGCAGAGCATAGCTGGAGCCCAGTCTCCAGGGAGGTGTTGCCTGGGTCAGACTGAGGCTCCAGCGCCGAGCTGTGCTCACAGTTGAGTAGGTGGACCAGGTGTTGCAGAGCAGAGTCCCAGGAAGCAGAGCCTCTGGGGAGGGAGCATATCGGGGCAGGGGAAGAGCAGGCCTCAGAGGGCTGGCCCACGGACAGCCCTGCAGCAAGGGTTACTAGGTTGCTGGCCTGCACTGGGGACCCACCACCAATTTGTCCCATCAAGAAGGTTGTGATCCACCAGCAGCAACATTTATAGCCCATGCAGTGCTCCAGGTGGCACCGTGTCCCCACTATGTCTGTGGGATCACTGCTGACTCGGCCGGAGCTGCTCCATCCACTCTGAAGCTGGTCGGGGCAGACAGATCACGGGAAGTCGGGAAAATTCAGGGTGGCAAACCTGGACTTAAAAGATCGAGTGTTTGGGGTTTTTTTTCTGTATGTTAATATACTTTGGGTTTTATTTTTAGTAAGTCAAAGAATTATTAAAAATAACTTCCTTTGCTTTGCATGGGGTCATGAAGGATTTCATACAATGCCCATCATTCATGGAAAATTTTACAAAGTGATGGGCATGAGGCTTGTGCTGGATGCTGTATAAGATGCGCCTTGTGCTTCTGGAAACTCACAGGCCTGCAGCAGGTGGCCCGAGCCCAGCACAGGTACAAGCGGCAGGCCAGCTTCTCCTTGGGCCTTCCTGGTCTGCTGATTGCCCAGCGCCTCGCCCAGCTGCACCAAGTCCCCTCGGCCTTTGGAGCACAGGAGGGCCTCTCATCTTCCGACCTCTCCTCCCTGACCCCGGGTGGGGGTCAGGACCCTGGGGTGTCACGCTCTCTGCACAGGCTCCAGAGATCTGTCTGCTCCGAGTGCCTCTCAGCCCCACCCTGGCCTCGGCTGGAGACAAACTGGTGCCCCTCAGAGCCCGGACGGGGAACGCCTCACCCTTGGCCCTCACCATGCAGTAGTGTCGAGGCCTCGGACCTCTTGAGAATCTGACCTGAAGTGGAATAAGCTATGGCCTTGCTTAGGTTCATAAAGTTCTAGAGCAAACGTCTGTGCCCGCCCACCGCAAGCACTCAGGCCGCAGGGAGGGGGCTGAGCGCCTCACACCCGCCGGACTCCCCAGAGCTGCCACCGGGGCATCTTCTCTATCCCAGCAGGCGTCTGCCGGTAGGTGGTCTCAGCCTGCGGGGAGAGGAGGGTGTGCGTGCAATCACAGAACAGAGGGCAGTGCGCCTCGGAAGAAGGCGGCGGAGGAGGAAGTTGACTTGGAAAGCCCGCTAAATCTCCGGGCGGGGCCTTGAGGTCTAACAGCGAAGGCCAGTCCGGTGGAGACTGCTCAGCCCCCTTCATGGACGCACGCGGTCGTTTCTCTCCGATGCTGAGTCTCCACGAAACTAGATGAGAATGCTCTCAAGCACAGGAGAGACTGAAGGCAGAAAGAGAAAGACGGTGAACGGAGGAAGACAGAGAAAGAACTGAGGCCGCAGCCGCGGGGGGCGGAGGACACACAGACAGACCCGCCACCGTCTCAAGGACACACTCAGCAAGAAGAGCGGCAGAACAGGACAGAGAACTCGTGGAGCAAAACACAAATACAGGCAGGTGAAAACTAACTATTTTTAAGATATAACAAAATTTTTAACTAGGGAAGCAAAGTGGCAATTTGAAATGCTGCTGTGGAAACTGGATCTTGGGTTCCTGGGGCTGCTGTAATGACATGGCCACACTGGGAGTTTAAAGCCAGGAAAACGTGCCATCTCACCTTCTGGAGGCGGAGGTCTGAACTCAGGGTGTCGGCTGGGAATGGGGACAGCAGTCCTCAGCTTGTCCTGTGTTACTGTAGTTGCTGACTCCACCGTTACGCTGCTGTACGTCCTCCTCCCTTCATGTCTATCTCCAAATTTCCCCGCGTCATAAGGCCACCAGTCACCAGATCAGGGCCACCCTCCTGACCTCACCTTTACGTGGCTGACTCTGCAAAGATCTTATTTCCATGTAAAGCCACTTTCTGAGGAACTGGGGGCTAGGACGTCAACATATCTTCTTTAAGGGGATGCATTCAACTGAATATAACAGCTGTTGATATGGAGGGGGGAAGTCTAGATAAAAACTTCACATCTCAAAACTAAGAAATTACAAAGGATTAAGCACTAAAGAGAAAGCTATGAAGCAAATAGACCAGAACCAAACTGGGACTGAGGCAGTACAAATAATTAGCAACATGGAGATATATATATATATATATATATATATATATATATATACAACTTCAAAATGTTTTGAATAACAAAATATACTAAACTAAAACAAAAGCAATACAAGATGATTACAAAAGAGATTAGCTTTATTTCTAGCATAGGACAAATGGACAGCACTCAGCAATTGACTCTGCTGATAAGCCACTTTTCTTTGTCCCTTAAAATAGCTTTAGCCTGTCTTAAGTCACATGAGTATTAAAGAGATGAACCCCAGCTCTGATAGGGCCTCTGATTCACTTTTATTATAATGACACTGTTAGAGGTGAACATGTCTCACCCCAGCAGTCTGACGGGCCGCCCATGGCTGGGCCCTGGCAAAATCCTCCGGCAGCTGCCTTGGGCTGAGCCTGCCTGCATTGGCCAGCACGCGGTGTGTGTCCCCGCACACGGCTCATCCCCAAGAGGAACTGAGCCAGCATCCTGATTGCGCTGTGTCTTTTTCCCACAGTCAGATAAGACACTTTGCCCACTGGGGCAGAGCGTCTGCGCCCTTGCGCACCTGTGTGTGTCTGTTTATAAACACAGGAAGCCTAGGAATGTTACATGAACAGAGCCACGACGCATGGAGGAAATACGAAGTATATGGAGATGTTTTTTCCTTAACAACAAGTGAAAAGGATTAAAAATGGAATTGATAAGTTCATTGCTGTTATGGATCTTGCATAAAATCTTAGTAAGAGACTATTGTAAGGAGTGGGGAATTCCCAGTGAGCGTCTCTCGTCCCATGATGCTTGTTTTTCAAGGCCTGAAAGGAATGTACCACATACTGTCCAATACTGTGGTTGTCAGTGGAGACCAAGTCTGCTGTCACTTACTCTCTCCTGGCTGGTAACATTTCATAACATAATAATGTAAAGAGCAGTCCAAACTGTAGGAAAATATGAGGAATTTTGGGGACTGTTTCAAAAAAAAAAAAACTGAAACTAAATGAATGAACACAATGAAAGAGGTATGGAATTGAATTTATTTTGGTGATGAATGCTATTTACACAGTCTGGATAATGTAAATTCTGGATACTGACATAAATGAAAACCAATATATTAGTATTTGGTGGGCCGAGAGAATAAAAGCCTAGAGAAAGTGGTAGTAAGAAATCTGTGTCCTCATCTTATCATGTAGCAGCCAACAAATAGCATCTAAAGATGAAAATTAAAGAAACAGAACTGTAAGCTTACATTTACAAACATAGAGGTAAACACCAAAAGAAATGCCAGAAAATCCAATTGTGCTTGCCTGTACATAGTAAGAAGAGATGTCTGATTACTGCTGTTTTTCATTAGAAACTTAATTTTACAAGTATATACTTTTATTGTGAAAGATAATATACACAGGAATGTGCATAAATGTTTCAGCATTTAACAAATATGTAGAAAGCCAACTAACTCTCAACTATGTTATAAATTAATTTTCATTGGAAGTCTAATTTTTAAGCATTTCTATGGAAAATATAATATGCAAAGAGTGAATAACAGTTATAAGGCCAAGTAATTAAGAACCAAGTAAAGAAACTGAACATTGTTTATAGCCCAGAGGACCTTGCTGACTACAACACACTCATTCTGGCCAGAGCAAGCCATCCCCCAATCTCGTACAGTAATTCTGTCCTTGCTTTTCTTGAGCACTCTTACATACATCCCTAAAAAAAATAACATTCAGTTTTGCTTACTTTTGAACTTTATATAAATAGCATTAGTGGCAACCCACTCTAGTACTCTTGTCTGAAACATCCCATGGATGGAGGAGCCTGGTAGGTTGCAGTCCATGGGGTTGGGAAGAGTTGGACATGACTGAGCGACTTCACTTTCACTTTTCACTTTCATGCATTGGAGAAGGAAATGGCAACCCACTCCAATGTTCTTGCCTGGAGAATCCCAGGGACGGGGAAGCCTGGTGGGCTGCCATCTATGAGGTCACACAGAGTCGGACACAACTGAAGAAATTTAGCAGCAGTAGCAGCAGCAGTAAGTATAATTTTATGTTTTATTTTTTATTCATTCAACTTTAGGTTTATAGATTCATTCATATTATTTCATGTAACCTATTTCTTGTTGGTTCTAAGTAAATATTTTTGAATGATTGTATCAGAGTTTATTGATCTAGTCTACCATTCCACTGTTGATGGACATTTGAGTTGTTTCCAGACTTGCACTATGATGGAAAATACAATAATATATTTTAGTGTTGTATGATTACATTGTACATGTACATACCTGATACACTCTCATCCACCATACCCGATATCCAGGTGGACAGAAGTGCACCTTTCCTCAGCTCTGATTCACTCCTGCACCATAGATGACTATGCATACACAGACAGTCTTTTCTGTTTCACTTCTGTTTGTCTCTTTCTGCAGCAATACACCATGGTATTGTTTATTAGCTTCACAGAATCTATCCCTTCATGGATCACAGCCTTGTCATGGAGAAGGGGCTTGTGTAACTCAATGAAGCTATGAGCCATGCCGCGCAGGGCCACTCAAGATGCACAGTCATGGTGAAAAGCTCTGGAGGAGGGAATGGCAGCCCACTCCAGGATTCTTGCTGCGAGAGCCCCAGAAGCAGTACAAACAGACTCAGGTCTCTCCTCCTGCTTGGTCTCCTCCTCTTTTGCAGCCTTGGCTCTTCTCTCTGGAACTGTTTCCCAAGGTGAATTGTCTTGTCATCTGTCACTTCCCCAAATACCTCCTGGGGTTTGGAGTGGGAGTGTGCTGTGTACAGAGGTCACTTAAGAGATGAATAACCTCTGCATTTTGAGTCTTCTATTCTGTAAACATGGCCTATTTTTATTGACACATAATGTCTTCCAATAAAGTTATGTAATTTTCCTCAAAAAAAGTCTTTCATATCATTCTTTCATATTTATCCTAACTGCTATTTTTGGATGCTTTGAAGTAGTATAGTTTAAAATTATGTTTTCTATTTGTTGCTTTTATATAAGCATAATGGAATTTTATACTTATTTCACTTTTGGTGACTTAGTTATAACTTTCTTATTAGCTATAATATTTTATCTGTAAAAATGTTTCATTTAATACACACGGAATCTTTTTATCTGAAAACAACTATAGTTGTTTCTGCTTATCTAAAGCTCCTAGTCGTGACTTTGTCTCAGTGTAACAGCCAGGATCTCCTGCTTAGCCGAGTGGCAACGCTGACAGTGGTTGTAGGAGGTATCCTCTTCTTGTTCGTCATCTCAAAGGGAAAATTTTTCAAAATTTTTGAAACAGTATTTGTTAAACATGATTATTGTAGATTTTTGCACCTTCTCTTTATCTGATTAAGAAAATTCTAGTTTGCTCAGTTTTTAAGCTGATACTGAATTTTATCAAGTGCTTTTCTTCCATCTACTGGGATGATCATATAATTTTTCCTGTATTAGGAAATACAGACAATATTTAACTGATTTTTTAAAAATGTTAAATCAACTTCACATTCCTTGGATGAATCTTAGTCAAAATGTATTATCCTTTTAACATACTGATGAATTAGTTTTATGAAAAACTCATCAGTATTTCCCCCAAATCATCTGAAATTGGAAGTAAATTGGTGATTTCCCTGATCTTTGCTCAAACAGAAGCTGAGTACAGTTCTTAACCTCCTCAGGGTTGAGGAGGGGTGAAGGCAGCTGCAGGTCATCAGTTATTTCCTGGGGCTGGGGGAGCAGAGGGTTTGCCTCACCCCTGGAATTCTCCCAGCCTCACCTGTGGGTCCTGATGCCCATGTCAGTGTCTGCCAGCATAGCTGCCACAACAATCAGAAGTTCCCCACTGATATCTAAGCCAAAAATTGACAAAAAAACAGAAACGAAGAAGAAGGGGAAAAATAAACGACAATAAATAAATAAAAGGAAAAAAGATGATCCCTTTGCATACACGCTCATACAAACCAACACCAGGGCTGAGGCATGTGTGCACATCTCATGTGGCCCTGCATGAACTTCACGACCATGAGACTTGTGTTTAAACACTTGATTTTATTTCAGTCTCATCATGTCATGATGGGGCTTTACTGTATTCTGAATTTTTTTACATCTATGTCCATGAGTGAAATTAGCCTAGAGATATTCCTTACCTATTCTTCCTAGGTCTCAAGTTTTGCTCTATTATAAAATAACTGTTTCTTCTGTTGTCAGGAGCAGTGTGGTAAGAATGGAGATGTTTCTTTCTTGAATGTCTGGAGTAACCACCTCAGCTGACCTGCGGCTTTCCTTTAGGATTATATGTGTGCCACTGATTTAATCCTTCAAAGATGTAGGACTGTTGCAGTTTTCTGTTTCTTCTTGCTTCAGTCTTGGTATACTTCCCCCCAAATTCATCCATTTCACCTATATTCTCAAGTTTATTGGTAAAAAGTTATTAATACTATCTTCTTTTAAAGATCTTTGCGTACGTGGCAGCTGTAGTGATAGTGTCTTTCTTATTCCATTATTGGTTATTGGTACCTTCTATTTTTGGTCAGTTTCACAAGAAGTTTTATCAGTTTTATTGGTGTTTTGAAAGAACCAGCTTTTAGCCATCTCAGTCAGTTCAGTTCAGTTCAGTCGCTCAGCCGTGTCCGACTCTTTGCGACCCCATGAATTCCAGCAAGCCAGGCCTCCCTGTCCATCACCAACTCCCGGACTTCACTCAGACTCACGTCCATCGAGTCGGTGATGCCATCCAGCCATCTCACCCTCTGTCGTTCCCTTCTCCTCCTGCCCCCAATCCCTCCCAGCATCAGAGTCTTTTCCAGTGAGTCAACTCTTCGCATAAGTGGCCAGAGTAATGGAGTTTCAGCTTTACCATCATTCCTTCCAAAGTATACCCAGGGCTGAGCTCCTTTAGAAGGGTCTGGTTGGATCTAGAGCCTTCCTATTGTACATTTTTGTTTCATCTAATTACTGCTCCTATCTTTAAATTATTTACTTTATTCTTCTGTTATTTTGCAGTTGCTTTTTAATTTTTTTGATGCATACTAGCCTAATTAATTTTTAACCTTACTTCTTTTCTAACATGTGGATACAAAGCTATAAATTTTTCTCTGTTTGACTTCATCTATAGTTTTAATGGGATTAAAACTATAATAACTATATTTTTGATGGAACTCCAGTTGAGCTATTTCAAATCCTGAAAGATGATGCTGTGAAAGTGCGGTACTCAATACGCCAGCAAATCTGGAAAACTCAGCAGTGGCCACAGGACTGGAAAAGGTCAGTTTTCATTCCAATCCCAAAGAAAGGCAATGACAAAAAATGCTCAAACTACCACACAATTGCACTCATCTCACACGCTAGTGAAGTAATGCTCAAGATTCTCCAAGCCAGGCTTCAGCAATACGTGAACCGTGAACTTCCACATGTTCAAGCTGGTTTTGGAAAAGGCAGAGGAACCAGAGATCAAATTGCCAACATCCTCTGGATCATGGAAAAAGCAAGAAAGTTCCAGAGAAACATCTAATTCTGTTTTATTGACTATGCCAAAGCCTTTGACTGTGCGGATCACAATACACTGTGGAAAATTCTGAAAGAGATGGGAATACCAGACCACCTGACCTGCCTCTTGAGAAATCTGTATGCAGGTCAGGAAGCAACAGTTAGAACTGGACATGGAGCAAGAGACTGGTTCCAAACAGGAAAAGGAGTACGTCAAGGCTGTATATTGTCACCCTGCTTATTTAACTTCTATGCAGAGTACATCATGAGAAACTCTGGGCTGGGAGAAGCACAAGCTGGAATCAAGATTGCCGGGAGAAATATCAATCACCTCAGATATGCAGATGACACCACCCTTATGGCAGAAAGTGAAGAGGTACTAAAAAGTCTCTTGATGAAAGTGAAAGAGGAGAGTGAAAAAGTTGGCTTAAAGCTCATTCAGAAAACGAAGATCATGGCATCTGGTCCCATCGCTTCATAGGAAATAGATGGGGAAACAGTGTCAGACTTTATTTTGGGGGGGCTCCAAGATCACTGCAGATGGTGATTGCCACCATGAAATTAAAAGACGCTTACACCTTGGAAGGAAAATTATGACCAATCTAGATAGCATATTAGAAAGCAGAGACATTACTTTGCCAACAAAGATCTGTCTAGTCAAGGCTGTGATTTTTCCAGTGGTCATGTCTGGATATGAGAGTTGGATTGTGAAGAAAGTTGAGTGCTGAAGAATTGATGCTTTTGAACTGTGGTGTTGGAGAAGACTCTTGAGAGTCTCTTGGACTGCAAGGAGATCCAACCAGTCCATTCTGAAGGAGATCAGTCTTGGGTGTTCATTGGAAGGAATAATGCTAAAGCTGAAGCTCCAGTACTTTGGCCACCTCATGCGAAGAGTTGACTCACTGGAAAAGACTCTGATGCTGGGAGGCATTGGGGGCAGGAGGAGAAGGGGACAACAGAGGATGAGATGCCTGGATGGCATCATGGACTCAAAGGACATGAGATTGAGTGAACTCCGGGAGTTGGTGATGGACAGGGAGGCCTGGTGTGCTGCGATTCATGGGGTCGCAAAGAGTCGGACATGACTGAGTGACTGAACTGACCTGAGCATCCAAGTGGAGAAGGCAATGGTACCCCACTCCAGTACTCTTGCCTGGAAAATCCCATGGACAGAGTAGCCTGGTAGGCTGCAGTCCCTGGGGTCGCTGCGAGTCGGACACAACTGAGCGGCTTCACTTTCACTTTTCACTTTTATGCATTGGAGAAGGAAACAGCAACCTACTCCAGTGTTCTTGCCTGGGGAAACCGGGGCCGGGGGAGCCTGGTGGGCTGCCGTCTATGGGGTTGCACAGAGTCGGACACGACTGAAGCGACTTAGCAGCAGCAGCATCCAAGTGGTAACTGAAACACTGAGAAAGAATGAGGTGGGTCAGCTAGATCATGGATCAGGAGATCAATGATCCAGGAACAAACCTGGAGGCCAACACTCAATGGGTGGTGAGAAGAGGAAAGAGAATCCCACAGTTGACACATGGAGGGCTCCCATCACCCCTTCAGTTTGCTGAAGGGAAACAGCTAGGGCTCCGCAAGAACCCATATCAACACCGATTAATATATGTTCTTCTCTTTGAATAAATGGTGTTAGAAAAGTGGAAAGTATTGTTTTACAGGCCTCCAGATCCTAGCTGGCTTTTTTAACTGCTCAATTTTTAAACAGTTCATGGAATGAGGATAAGAGACGTTTAGACAGAACAGTCACTGATTGCATTTCCAGTAACTTCTCTCGGTGGCCGTACTGCATCCTCACACTGAGTGCGGAAACCATCAGAGACTCCAGCTGGAGGTTTTTCTGAACCAAACGATTTCTTTCTTAACGAAACAGAAGAACCAAGCAACACTGAGTCTTCAATGATGAACTGTTGAATGGTCCTCTCCATCCAGATGGTTGTCTCCTAATAGCTGCATGTAACAGAAAACTCATCATGTTTGTCAAGAAAACTTACACGAAATCCTTTCTCTGAGAGAAACCTCACATGTGAGCGACAGCTGAAAGTCCCCTAAAGGCAAGAGATCTGAACAGACTGAAAACATCACCCAAGACACTGCCTGTAGCTCCAGCCCAGCCCAGAAAACACCCACCAAGCAAAGAAAACAGCCCCATAGAGAAAAACAGCAGAATTCTGAGCTGCACAGCTTCCTTTCCACATGACCAGTTTACAGTTCCAGACCACTCAGCACATGAAGGGCCAAAAAACAGCCATACTCCCAAGGGCCAAGAAATCCACGAGTCTGACTCCAAGTTTGCTTCCGGATGTTGGAATCTACATTTCCACTGTTAGTCTCTTCATGAACGTGTGGGTTGTTAGTAAGGGGTCTCATTTTCTTTCTTTCTTCTTTCCTTTCTTTTCCTCCTCCTCCACTGTTTGGTTAGTCAATCTCCTATTCATTGGGAAAAAACCCAACCTCCTTGCCTCCTTGATCTGGAGCACAGCTTCCACCGTGCTTTATCCAGCCATGAGTCACACAAAGTGCCATGTTTTCTGTTCTGCTCAGTGGGCTCCCCTGTCCACCAGCACTCCTGTGGTTACACAGCTGCCTGACGGGGCCTGATGCTGACACAGCAACCGTCCCACCTCACTCTGGAACTTCGCCTACATTCTAGAGCTAGCTTATCCAGTTACACCAAAGAATAAAATGAACAAAGACTGTTGGAAGTGTGATTGAGGCCACGTGGAAACACTCATCACTTTGAGAAGACTTCATATCACAGAGTAGCATCTACCAATTCTTGGGCCTCCTAGCTTGCCATTTCTTTAGGCTCTTTCAGTGTCACACAATAAAGTTTTGCAATTTTGCCTGTAGAGGTCTTTTGTCAGATTTCTGAGTGTTTGACATTTTTTTCATGCTACTCTAATAGTGTATTTTACAAATGTTTATTTTGTTTCTTTCTTTCCTGACTATAGCAATACAGTGCAACACAATAGACAATTTTTTAGTATATTCAACAAGGTAAGGGCTTCGCAGGTGGTACGGTGGTAAAAAATCTGCCCGCAGGAGACACAAGAGATGTGGGTTCTGTCCCTGGGTCAGGAAGATCCCCTCGAGGAGGAAATGACAACCCACTCCAGTATCCTTGCCTGGGAAATCTCATGGACAGAGGAGCCTGGTGGGCTATAGACCATGGGGTCGCAAAGAGTTGGACACAACTGAGCACGCAGGCACACAATGCAAAGCTCACTAATTCTAGTTTTATCTATAGGTTGCTTTGGTTTCCCTATGTGCAGAGTTATCTGTAAATAATGATAATTTTATTTATTCTTAATAACGTTTATTTCTCTTTAGTTCTTATTGCCCTGGCTGAGAAGTCTTCACACAGAACTGGACGGAAGTCGTGTCAGCTGACCGCCCTGCCTTCTGTTCCCTCTCAGGCAATCTCTCTGCATTTCACCATTGAGTACAGTGTTTGGCCCAAGTCTATCCTTTATCAGATTAAGGGAGTCCCTGTCTAAGTTCACTAAAAGATGTACTTTTTCAAAAATTATAAACGCATGCCGAACTCTATCCAATGCTTTCTGTGTCTTAAACTTGGCAGGTGAACCTAATGTTTCTCTCATTTAATGCGTCAGTATGATGAATTTTATTGGCTGATTTTCTAATGATAACCTATTTCTAAAACACAACCATCTTGATGATGAGATGTTTTCCCCTCTTCTTTTACTGATTTCAGTTTGCTAATATCTTATCGAGGATGTCTGCATCCGTGTTCATCCTATGGTTTCCCTTTCTGGTGATGTTGTTAACTGGTTTTCATATCAAGGCTGTGCCAGTCTCATACAAGTTGGGATCTTTCTTCCTTTTCTGTTTTCTGAAATCACTTATGTAAGACCAGTGTTAGTCCTGAAAGGCTTCTGAAAGTCTTCTGTTGCCTCACCAAAATCACTGCCTGCCAGCAGTGAGCACATCCCAAGGCCAGCTCTCAGGGAGGACCTGTTTTCCTGTCCTTCTCTGCTCAGTGCAGCCAAGGTACCTCCCCTGGGGTCCCCAGTGCTTTAGCAGGCAAGGGCCGGCTTAACATGGTTTGCCCCCACCAAGTCTTCCAGCCCCAGGGACCCTGCCCATTTAAAAACGCCCTAGAGCATGCTGTTCTTAACAAGACTGGCCTTAGGGAAACTAGCTAACCGGAACCTAACCTGCTGGTATTAACAGAGCCAGCTGAGCTGGCAGCAGGAAAACCGATGCCTGTCTGCTCTATCCATCCTGTATCTCGCTAAGGGAGAGAAAAGCTGAGAAACACAGAGGCACAGAAATGAAGAGCCACGAGCTTCATTAAAGGACCTAGACACAGTCATAGGATTACTGAACATTTCCTCTCCCGACACACCTCCCATCACATCACTAGCAGCCTATTTACTGAGTTCCTATTACTCAGATACCAACAAAAAAGAAAAAGGCATACCAAAAGACAAACACACAAACACACAGTCTTGACATACTCCTTTCCTAATATGGAACCAGTGAGTTGTTCCATGACCAGTTCTAACTGTTGCTTCTTGAGCCACATACAGGTTTCTCAAGAGACAGGTAAGGTGACGGTCTGGTATTCCTGTCTCTTTAAGAATTTCCCACAGTTTGCTATGATCCACACAAAGGACTCAGCAGAGTCAATGAAGCAGAAGCAGATGTTCTTCTGGAATTCCTTTGCTATTTCCATGATCCAGTGAATGTTAGCAATTTGATCTCTGGTTCCTCTGCCTTTTCTAAACCCAGCTTGTGTATCTAGAAGTTCTCAATTCATGTACTGCTGAAGCCTAGCTTGAACAATTTTAAGCATGACCTTACTAGCATGTGAAATCAGTACATATGGTACTCAATTGTATGGTAGTTTGAACATTCTTTGGCACTGCCTTTCTTTGAGATTGGAATGAAAACTGATCTTTTCCAGTCCTGTGGCCACTACTGAGTTTTCCATATTCACTGACATATGGAGTGCAGCACTTTAAAAGCATCATCTTTTAGGATTTGAAAGAGCTCAGCTGGAATTCCATCACCTCTGCTAGCTTTGTTCATAGTAATGCTTCCTCAGGCCCACTTGACCTCACTCTCCACGATGTCTTGCTCTAGGTGTTCACGGATAGGAAGATTCAATGTTGTTAAGACTTCAGTTCTTCCCAATTTGACCTATAGATTCAATCAATCTCAATCAAAATGCTAGCAAGGTATTTTGTGGATATAAACAGATTGTTTGTAAAGAGGCAAAAATACCCAGAAAGGCCATCACTATACTGAAGGAGATGAGCAGAGTTATAGAACTGACTGATGTGACCAGACAAGTAGATCAGTGGAACAGGAGAGTCCAGAAGTAGACTCACATGAATATAATCAACTGATATTTGACAAAGGAGTGAGACAATGCAATACAGTGAAGACAGCATCTTAAAAAAATAGTGATAAAACAACTGGACATATAGACGCAAAAAACTAATCCAGATATAGATTTTACCCCAGTCATACAAAATAACTCAGAAGCAATCACAGACCTAAACATAAATCGTAAAACTAAAAACTTCCCAGAAGGCAACATACAAAAAAACCTAGATGGCCTTGGATATGGTGATGCCTTTTTTGATACAATACAATCAAAACATGATCAAAAAGAATGATAAGCTGGGTGTCACCGAAATTAAAAACTTCTGCTTTGTGAAAGGCAATGTCAAGAGAATTAGAAGACAAACCACAGACTTGTTTGGAGAGACGTATCTAATAAATGAATGTTATCCAAAACATGTAAGCGCCCTTAAGACTTAACAAGAAAACAAGCAAGCTGATTAAAAATGGGGCAAAGACCTGAATAAATACCTCACCAGAGACGATATCCAGATGGCAAATAACCATATGAAAATATGCTGGACATCATATGTTATCAGAGAAATGCAAATAAAAACAACAATGACATAACACCACATACCTATTAGGATGGTCAAAATCCAGGACACTGCCAACACCAAATGCTGACAAGTATGTGGAGCAACACAAACCCTCACTCACTGCTGGTCGGATGCAAAATATGGCAGCCACCTTGCAAGACAATTTGGCAGTTTCTTACAAAACTAAACATACTCTTACCATACGATTCAGCAATTATGCTCCTTGGTATTTACCCAAATGAGTTGAAAACTTATGTCCACACAAAACCTGCACATGGATTTATAGCAGCTTTATTCGTAATTGCCAAAACTCATAGAGCCATTCTGGAAGACAATTTGGCAGTTTCTTACAAAACTGAATATACTCTTACCATACGATCCAGTAATTGTGCTCCTTGGTATTTACCCAAAGGAGTTGAAAAATTATGTCCACACAAAACTCTGAACACAGATTTACAGCATCTTTATTCATAACTGCCAAAACATGGAAACCACCAAGATGTCCGTCAGTGGGTGATGGATAAACTGTGGTACATACAGACAGGGAATATGTGTGCTATCAAGCCATGAAAAGACAAGGGGAAACTGTAAATGTGTATTACCAACTGAAAGAGGCCAATCTGGAAGATTACATACTACATGGTTTCAAATTTATGACATTCTGGAAAAGCTGTAACTATGGATAAAGTAAAACTTCCAGGGACTGCAAAAAGAAAGGGAAGAAGAGGTGGAGCACAGGGGATGTTTAGGGCAGGGAAATGACTCTATGCAACAGTGTAGTGGTAGATACATGTCACTATACATTTGTCCAAACCCAGAGACTGGAGGACACCAAGAGTGAGCCTTCAAATAAACTATGGACTGTGGATGATTATCGTGTGTCAACACAGGTTCATCCGTGGTAAATAAATAAATAATAAATAAACAGTATCATTCTGATGAGAGATGTTCATAATGGGGGAGGCCACGCAGGTATAGTGTTAGGGGTATATGGAAATGTCTGAACCTTCCTCTCAATTTTAATGTAAGCCCTAAACTGCTCTGGAAAATAAAGTGTTAAGAAAAGAATCAAAACAGAATACCTTCTCATATAACAAATACTTTGTTACCAGCAAACTAGCATTATGAGAAATGAGAAAGTAAGTTCTTCAGAATTAAAGAAATTGTGTCAGGTAGAAATCTCAACTGTCAGAGGTGAAAGAAGAGCATTCGAAATGGCATATATATCTGGCCAAATACAGAAGGCATTATGTTTTATTTGCCTTTAATGTCTTTTTACTACAAATGACTATTCAAAGCAAATACTGTAAGAGTACCTTGTGGAGACCATAGTATGTGTAGATAACAGCTATAGCCTAAAAGATGTGGGGTGGAAGGAACAGGGACCTGTAACTGCAAGATTTCTACATTTTATGTGAAATTTTAAAATATTGACTGTAATTAGAAGGTGAAAAGTTGCAAATGTAAAATACAGGTTTCTGTCCTAGTGAAGCAAGCACACTGCACCTTGTCTCTCCACTGGATGCAGTTATAGACATGAAAACAAAACCTGAATACAAGGCATGGAGCAACTAGCTGAGGGCACTGGAAGCCAGCAGTTGCAGGGGGAGAAGAAATAATTTGAAATATCACCAAATTAGCAGTTGAGTCTCCAGTGTCATCCAGCCTGGACTTAGTGCATCTCCACCAAGCTCAACAAACCTCATCATGAATGAAGTAGTGTTGAAAAGCATGCTCTTTAAAAATCAGAACAAGAGAGATACCTGTCAGTTTTGCTTCCATTCAACATTGTTGAGGCCCTTGCAGTCAAGAAAATGCATTACAAAGAACACAGTGTAGAAGAAAAGACCAAATGTCAGTATTCACAACTGTTTCAAATCACTCCCAAAACACATAAAGTATTAAAATTATGGAGAAATTTTGGCATAATTGCTAGATATAAAATCAATATGCAAAACAACTGCAGTTCTATATAGGATATAATATAATAATACATGTTATATTTTCTATATAAGATATAGTTATGCTACATATAATATATAACAGTGCTGCTGCTGCTGCTAAGTTGCTTCAGTCGTGTCCGACTCTGTGCGACTCAATAGACAGCAGCCCACCAGGCTCCCCCGTCCCTGGGATTCTCAAGGCAAGAACACTGGAGTGGGTTGCCATTTCCTTCTCCAATAATATATAACAATACATAATATTACATGGAAAACATTTAAAATCCCATTTATAATAGCAATTAAGAAAACATTATCTAATATTACGATCACTGAAGTTGATCTTCAACCTGTTTTTCACCCGAATCTGCTATTTGCTGTTAATTTTGGATGTCAGAAGGTCAAATGTCTACTTTAATGTCATTTCTTGTATCCCTGAACCTGTGAGACCATAAGACTGTGTATTAGTAATTAGTAAACAAGGCATGTTATTAGATTTTATTGCTAATATCAAAATTTTTACAAATACAGGTAAACATTCTCTATGTAACTTGGAGATAATACTTAGGTTCTTTCCATGTTGAAATGTTATCTGTATTTATTAGTGGAGGAGTAAAATTCCATAATAATTAATGACGGTTGTGAAAGCTGCTAATTGTATGTGAAAAAACAATCAAGAGCTTTCCAAATAGTTAAATAAACAAGGGGAAAGACTGTAGGTTAGTATGAATATTAAGCGAATGCATTAGTCAATAAATTTAGCATAAACATTATATCATTTCTGAACTAATAAGTGCTCATAAAACTTTATCTAATTATACAAGCACAGTACTAAGAATTAGGTTATGTAATTATTCTAGTCATCATAGACTTATTTGGCATACTAGCACTCATTACATTAAATAACTTTAAAACCTGCATTTAATTTTCAGTTACTTAATTTCATTTAAATCATTAGATCTTTAAGAAAAAGTATTTTTTAGGAACCCCTCACATCTCACAAAGATAAATTAAAAATATCAATACATTGCTGTTTGCCACTTCAAATTTTCTCTAGAAAGAAAAGATCTCATCAATAAAACACAAAAAAATACAAAAATAAAATTTTTAGAGAGGAGAATTATATTCCTCAAAAACACTCTTCCCTGTCACGACATTTGAGCATGAGAGCACTGCTGATATGCCATCCCTAGCTGTGGGAGCAATCTAACTGCTGTCAGCTTCTACATCACAATATCAAACTTTCATACTAAAATTTTATTTAAAAATTGAAATATTTTTCATAATATAAACTTCCTGATAAAATTTTGTATTATGGATGTGTTTCAGACATTTATTTAGTTTTCAGAAATTAGTTTTTGCCGTGACTTTGGCCAAATACCTGTTTTGGCATTTGGTATTTGCAAAACTGTATTTAATGTGACTCCAGTAACTCTGAACATATCTAAAAAATTATGTGCAAGACTGTTATGGAGAAAACATTGAAATTTATCTGAAAACCATTAAAGAACACCTTAAAGTAAAGGTATTTATTCATATTTATGAATAGAAAGGCCCAAGATCATAAAGGTTTTATCCCCCCCCGCCCCAAGATCATAAAGGTTTTATCCCCCCCCCCCGCCCCAAGATCATAAAGGTTTTATCCCCCACCCCCCCGCCCCAAGATCATAAAGGTTTTATCCCCCCCCGCCCCGCCCCCGCCGAAATGAAATACAGATCCAGTGTGATTTTAATGGAAAGCCCTGGAGGGATTTTGTGGAACCTGAGTTAATTGTAAGCTTTCTATGGAGGCAAAGAGCCAAGAATAGCTAAGACTTTCCTAAAGAGCACACAGTAGGGACTTGTCCAACACTAAGATTTGTGAAGTTTTAGTAATCAACCCAGTGCCCACTGTGGTGAGACTGGTTTATGGATGGACCAGTGGCTCAGAAACAGACGTGTGCATTTACAAATTTGAATTTTTATAATTTATAAATACCTACTGCTGAAGAGGATAAAACATGAAATTATTTGATTCATAAAAAACAGAAATTTAATTGGCACATTAAAGAATATACCCCAAGGAAATAAGACTTCTAAATGTTAGCCCTTTACCTTATCTTACCTCACATATAATTGGAAAGCTGCTTTTCATAATTAATTACTATCTGTGATTACCATCCCATAAATAAAGCTCTCACATTCACACTCTTAGGAGTCCTAATAAGTGTGTAATAAACTACCACAAAGCAGGGAAGGCTGCCTTCTGCCTTGTGTGTAACTGAGCTGTCAGCAGGGTTATGGGTTGGTTTGGGCTGGCTTCAGCAAGAGGATCATGGTAGATTCTGACACTCAAGCTTGGAAAATAATCTTTCCTACAAAGAGAGGAAAACTGCAGCAAACCAGCCCTCATGATATCACTCCAACACTGTAAAATCTCTAGAGGTAAACTCTGTGAAAGCTCCCAGTTAATTTCTTTTTTGTCTATGATTCTGCATTTTTCAAAACAATCTTGTACATTCCTGTTCACTCTGCATTTACACAAATACCCAGTCTGTAAGATACCTGTCTGGACATTGCTTCGCCACTTATCTCCAGAAAGGTGCAGCATTTCCCTCTCTTCCCAGTGTGATTTAAGTTCCTCAAGCACAGAGGCCATGACTTCTATTTCCTGTATGTATATGGCAAAGTCTAGGGTGGTCCTAGCAATAGCATCGACTATATAGAGTCTTAAGGAAAAATCAAAGTTCAAGGAAATGATAGAGGTAGGGAAGGAGGTAGATCACAGGGGGTGGATACAAGTAAAGGGATGAGACAGATGATCTCAAAACTGTAATAAATTGGAGAAATAGTAAATGGAAAAATCAAATTATAAATTAGTATTGCAACAGCACCCTGTTTTTGTAAAAAGCATATAATACATATAAACACATACACATATGCTCATAGGGACTATGAGAAATATATATGTCACAATGTGGTGGTGATTTTTTGTCATGTGAGTGATTTATATTTTCATTTTTGTATCTGTTTATAATTTCAAATTTTCTAAAATGAGCATGTGTTATTTTTATAATTAATAAAAAATATTTTAAAGTATAAAACCAAATTTTCTACTTCTGGTTGTAAGGGAGTAACAATGCCCAGACTTGTATTTCTGTTGAAATAGCTAGAATATTAGACACAGTGTGTTAAACAAAACACCTGCAAAACAGCCAGGGCACATAAAACCGCTTTTAGATGTTAAAGGCCAGTGCAGGACTGAGAGCCCTAGGAGAGGGAAACCTGTGGGGATGAGCCCTAAGCAGCTGAGATTTCTGCCAGAAGGCAACAGGGGTCTTGGCACTGGCGGTTTCACTGCATTGTGGAGACAGAGCTGGGAGCCAGAGAAGCTGAGGCAGAGTCCTGAAGAGGAGGAAATCTTGCAGGTAAGGAGCTCAGAAATCTGCACAGGGCTTATCCTGAATCTTTAATTCCAAGTCATTTGCTCATGACCATGGTAAAACTCCTTGCTTTGCAAAGAGCAAATCCCAGGGAAAGACAAGGTGCTGGGAGCTACAAGCAGAGCACTTCCCAGAGCTCTCACAGGGCTAGAACTGTTCACATTCCCTACAGCCAGACTATCGAGTATGTGGGCCATCAGTGATTGCCCTAGACCTTCAAAAAAGACTAACCTACACCTGTCTTAAACTAGCTTCAAAACAAGCCCTAAAACAAAAAAGCAGAACTGAAAGGAGCTTCAATACTTTTTAAAAAGAATACAACAAAATGTACTATTTTACAATCTAAAATTCACAATTACTGACATCCAATAAAAATTACTAGATGTGCACTAATGCAAGAAATGTGAAATATAATCAGAAGAAAAATCCGTCAGTAGAAACAGATGTAGAAATGACAGAGATAATGGAATTATCACATAGAAGCATAAGTTATTAAATATGTTCAGTATGCTCAAGAATGTATGAAACACATGAACCTAATGAAGAGGAAAATAGAAGATAGAAAAGATATAAAAAGAACCATATGGAAATTCTAGAGATCAAAAATACAACAGCTAAAATAAAAATTTTAAGTGGTATTAACATCTGATTAGAACAGAAGAAAAAAAGTCAATGAGCTTGAAGATGTAGAAAATAAAACTATCTAAAACAAAGCGCGAGAAAAACACTGAAAAACAGTGAGCAGAAGCCTTCTGCACCAAGGGCAACATCCAGGGGTCTAATGTGTGTAGGTGGGAGCCCATGAAAAGGTGGGGTCACAGAAAATATTTAATAATGCAATTTGCCAAATTTGATAAAATACATAAACCTACAGATTCAAGAAACTCAATGAATTCCCAAGGAGAATAAACACAAAGAAAACCGTGAGACACATCACAATGAAAACACTTAAACCAGTAATACTAAACAAAATCTTTAAAAGAAGCTCCTTTAGCTCCAATGGCATCAAGTGTAAAGCTCTGAAATGCTTCTGATTCTTGGATCAGTGCTGAGGAGCTTGAGACTACACCTGGAGAGCTTTTTCTCCATGTGTCTGCACTTACTGGCATGCAGCTGTGAAAATGGGCTTTCTCTCATGCACGTGTGTGTGTGTGCTTTGGGCACATCTCCATCAGACACATAAGCCACAACTCTTACAACATCCTCAGCCAGGGTGAGGACGCAGGCCTCTCATCCAAAAGGCCAGGGGAAGTGCTGTGAGAACTACACTTAAAGCCTTTCCTTTCTTCCAAGTTTGTTCTGTCAATTTATGATATTTTTTTTACTTGCTATTAATTATTTCTAAGAAAATCTAAGAATTCAATTATTACCATGAATTTTACTATTCATCTTTATACGTGCAATGTGGTTTTAAATGCAAACATCAGAGCGTTTAACCTGTATTCAGAATCACTGAAAGGACACAACTCTGTCTGTTGGCCTCAATCCACCAACAGAGACAAAACGGGCAGACAGGGGAGGGCTGGAAGGAGAAGAGGGCCGCTGCCCATGGCAGACAGTGATCCCATGGGTCAGCATGACACAGCTCTGGCCAGGCCCAGTCATATGCAGGGTGGGCTGAGGAGGATGCAGGAAGAGGGCAGAGGGGCAGGTGGCTCCAGGCACCATACATACAAACAGGTCAGAAGACACTTATTGGGAAAGGGGAGACACAGCCCCCAGCCCCTGGCAGCCAGTGTCCATCAGCTGGCCTCACACAGACGGCTCCTCCTGGTGGCTCACCTGGGGTGAGCGGCTCAACAGGGACAACTGCCCAGCAGCAAAGATCGTACTCTTGACCCTTCCACTAACACCAGGCCTCACCCAGAGCCCTTTTGGAATCTCCAGGGGCTGGTCAGCTCAGCCAGGTGGGGCTCTTAGGCCTGGATGAGAACTCAGGGAGCAGCCCCGGAGAACAGAGCTCCAGAACGTGGACTGTCCAGCCCCTCCTCTGCCTGGTGTTGGACTAAAGGAGCCTTCATCATGATTTACGAGAAGATGCAGGTGGCGAGAGAGCTTCTATCCTTGCAGCTCTGGCCCGAGTCCCGTCCAAGTTCCCTCCCCTCCCTGGTGAGCCCCATATGTGTCCTGTGCTTCATGCATTTCTCCTCTGCCTCCTTCCTAAAAAGGATTTGAGGCAGCTGCTTGCCCTGGGTTTCTGGAACCACCCCAGAAGCTCTTTTCACTAGAAGTTTAACTGGTATTCACTCTTAATTTCTCGCAAAAAGGAAATTCCTTTCTGTACAATGTAGATACTGGTAAAATCTATGATTTGTTAGCTTTACAAACCACAAGTAACAGTGCAATAGATGCTGGTGAAATCACCCTGGTGGCTCAGAGAGGACATCCCACATCTAGAACTTTTCCTATTTTTACACCCAGAAATTCATTTTGGCTTTGCTTCCTCCCTTTTCATCTTCATAGATTTTATATTTCACATTGTACCAGCGTCTGTCTGTATGCACAATGAGGTAACAGACAAACTCTGAAACTGACCTGAGCAACCCCAGCATGGCTGCCCCTCCCAGTGCTTCCTGGAGTCTGAGGGCCAAGTCCTCTCAGGGACCACTCAGCCGCAAAGCTCACAGAACCACCAAATAAACAGAGAGTCTTCTTCCCTGCCTTGCTGTCGCCCCAGCCGAGTCAGCTCGGCCAAGGCCATTTCATATCTCTCTGTGAGAGGCAGAGCAAATCGCAGCCTGCCAGCCTTCCCGAGGCCCCAGAATACTGGCTCTTTGGGAAATAAAGAGGAGAGGGTAGAGGAATGTTGGCTGGTGGTCTGAAAAGCCCCATGGCTGTGTGGGAGATGGAGAGGAAAGTGTGCTTGCTCAGAAGCATGTTCACGAACAAGGGATGAAAAGGCAGATTACAGGTCCTGAGGAGCAGGTGCTGACCTGGGGCCCACATCACGTGGCCCAGGGACCTTCGGATGTGGACAATGGCATCCTTGCTGAGGTGACAGGGGAAAATTTGGGTGAAATGGGAACTTTGGTGGTGTGATATGGAGATTGGCAAAACAATACACTGCATTTTCTTTGTAATTATGTAGTCATGACAAGAAAAATATTGACTTTGCATAAAACTTCCAAATGAATCTTTGCAGAAATCCTTGTAAAGCTTGCTTTAGAAAACAACCTCTGTACATCAAGATTTAGCCCCCAAAACAGTCACACATAATTTCTTACCAAGACTTTCTAAGAATGTACTCTTCCAAGTTGCAACACTTGCTTGCAGTGAGAAACACAAGGAGAGTTTACAGTCACTTTTGCAACCACCTAAAAGTCAAAAGCTGAAACTTCATCTAAGACTGTAGCACCTCCCCTCCTTTCCCTGTAACATGGGCATTTCTTTTTTAAAATATAATGTTACTATGGTAAGAACATGTCACATGAGATCTACTCTTAAGATTTTAGGTGCCAACCCTGTGCAGCAAGAGAAAAGGTGGAGAAAGGGTGGAGAGAGCCCTAGGACCTGGGCTGCCTGTCCCCACGGGACATTAGTCTGCCCGTGGCTCTGTGGGCCCTCAGCCATGCGGGCCTGCTCTGCCCAGGTGCAGGGACCAGTAGCCGCTAGACAGGAGGATCTACAAAGCCCAGTCAGTTACCCGCCAGATACAGAGCCATGACCCCCAGACCCCACTCCTCAGGGCAGGCAAAGCCGAGAGAGGCGCCAGCTCTGGGCTCTGGTGCTCCCACTAGGTGCCTGTTCCCATGCACACGGGCAGGGAGGGACAAGCTGGGGTGGGGCAGAGACACAGTCCCAGGGACTCGGCCCTCCCTGTAGGAGAGAGGAGAGGAGAGGGCGGGGGTGACAGACTGGGACCTGTGCTTGGGGGACATCAGGTCTGAAGCGAGGATGGAAAGACAAGTGAGACGGCTCACACAGACATGAAAGACAGACAACACAAACTGTCTCAGTAATTTTTATAAGATTTCATGTTTAAACAATATAATGGATACGATGTTTAAACTATTAAAGTTAATTTTATCTGGTTCTTTTTACTAAGTGTGGCCATTAGGGAAATTTAAATGACCTGAGGGCAAGGGTCCTGCCCTGTTATACACATCAGGCTAGGTGAAAGGACGGGGAAGTTCAGCCAGCTGCGTGTTGATTAAAGGCTGCCATCGCCTCGGTGGCCCTGGGCCCCATGCCAGGCTCTCAGGTGACTGTGTCAGAGCCAAGTGACACGAGAACACCCCCTGGGACCTGTCAGAGCGGAATTGGAGGAATTGTCAGCCTGCTCGGGTGACACAATCTCTGAAAAGATCCTGAATCTGAAGAGATTCAGTTTCAAGAGACAGGCAAGTCTCGGCTCAGAGACAGCCCAGGGCAGCACAGGTATGGGTGCTGGAGATGTGGCTCCTGGTGACTGGTAAGAACCTGGGGGTCTTATTATGCAGG
Source organism: Ovis canadensis (assembly GCF_042477335.2). Lineage (NCBI taxonomy): Eukaryota > Metazoa > Chordata > Mammalia > Artiodactyla > Bovidae > Ovis > Ovis canadensis. The sequence continues at coordinate 61,436,735 of NC_091257.1, read as the reverse complement.
GGTGGGGGCCGTTTGGACCAGAGTCTGGTCAGCTTAGCAGTAGCTGAAAAGTATTTGCTGTTTGTTCACCTCTGTCTGCCACATGGGAAGGACTCAGCACGTGGGAGGGGCCGGGAGAGTGGAGCTGGGGCCACAGGGAGGGGACACAGAGACATAGGGGACCTGGGGTGGCGTCTGAAGTGCAACCACCTGGAGCCTGGGCTGTGCTGGGTACCAGGTGTCAGGAACCTTCTAAAAGACACTGGGAACTTTAGGTTTGGTCTGAGTGAGGCAGGTGAGGTGGTGGATTAGCACTCTCCAGGGGCCAAGGGGTTTGAAGTGGGATGTGGAGAGGGGCTGGCTTCCGGCAAAGCCTCAGGAGACCAGCCACTGGTTAGAGCATCACCCCAGGGCTTCTCTGCAGAACTAGGGACATGAAACCATCTTCAAGGGCAGCAGGCAGAGAAGGGAGCTCCTGGGGAGGGGACGCCCTTGCTCTGAGGAGCTGCTGGGTGGTGGGCTGAGCAGGTGGGTGTCAGGGTGGCCCAGAGCCACCTTCCTGATCCAGAGTCAGTGTTTCTGAGAAGAGGGAGGTCGATAGAGGCTAAGAGCAAGTTCCCCCAGGCAGCACAGAGAGGCCTGCATGTCCCTGTGATTTCAGGGCGCTGGTCCCTGTCCCTGGGGAGGGGAGTGGGGGCTCAGAAGGGGAGCCAGCCCCAACTCCGCCAGCCTGTGTCAAGCTTCAATGCTGGCCCTCCCTGGGAGACTGGGCCAAATGCAGATTCTTATTCTGGGGGGGGAGGGAGGGCGCTGAGAGCACCTGCCCCCAGGGCAGTGCCCACGCTGCAGAGTCGGGTATTTTCCACCTCAGGAGGCTCTGTCTACCCCCTCGAGTTCCGGCTCTCACAGGTATGAAGTGGCCTTTCCTGATGTCCGCCTGGGGCTCAAATATGAACCTACGCCGCTGCATGGGAGGATGGCCAGAGTGGGCCTGTGACGGCCGAGGACTTCGAGGCCAGACTCGACGGCACCTTCTCGTGAGGCTGCCCAGGCCACCAACCCTGACGCACAGGCAAGAAGGATGCCAGTGCCAGCAAAGTCCACGGAGACAAAGCCAGCGCGCACGTGGGGCAGTCCGCAGAGCCGATTCAGCCTGTGGCAGTGGACTTGCACCGAATGGCCCTCGCCTCCACCCTGGGGCCTGAGGGCGGCCCCCTCTACGGGGGCAGCCCCTACTCCCCGGAAGTCCACGCCAGAGGCTGTCCTGTCAGCTACGCCCTCACTCCTACTAGCAGGCGGTCGTGGGAGGGCCTCCAGAGCCGCGGGGCCCTCACCACGCGTCTGGTTTCCGCAGGCCCCACCATCCCCTCAGGCAACCTCATGCAGCACGTCTGAAAGACGCCACGCCCCACCTGCCGCCATTAAGCGTGGGCGCTCTCGCGGCCTAGAGGCACCTCTCGCGAGTTAGATCAGTGGGCAGGGCTTCAACCTCCTCCCGCGTGTGTCTGCACCCATCTGTACCGCAGCCTGCGGTGGACTTGGGGCTTTGTGGGCCACAGTGGCTCCGGCCTCAGGCGGGCCACAGGGAGGCCCCTGTGCGGTCAGGGATGGGGGTGTCCAGGAGCTGCAAGGGAGGCGGACAGCTCAGAGCCCCAGGAGTGGGGCCACACTGCAGGATGCTCACGGAGCCACCACGCTGACCCTGACCGGGGTCCCGGCGGGAAACCCAGAGCCCCAGCGTGGAGGGGGAGGCACCCCAGGAGCTTCCCTGCCTTGTTGCCGCTCTGCCGCTTCTCAGGCCCAGGCCACGTGCCCAGGCTCCGACCGGCCTGCCGGCCTCGCTTAGGGACGCCGGGGCCTGCAGTCAGCGTTCCGCCCCCAACCTCACTCCCAGGCCGCTGCTGCCATTCCTGACCCACGCCGCAGGCTCCTGGCCTGAAGCCGGAAAGAGCTGCCCGGCTCGCCGAGGGAAAAGTGCAGAGTCCGCAGAGCCCTGCCCAGGGCCAGGCTGACCGTAGTCCCGCGGAGACGCCTCGCGCTCCTGGATTATTGATCAATCAGGTGCAGACCCCCGGCCAAGCCATCAGCAGTTGCTCTTCAGGGCCTGGCAGACGGCCAGGGAAGCACTCAGGCAAGAGCCGCAGCTTCGCAAAAGGCTGGATGCCGGGAGCACTTTCTCGTGGAAGGTGGCGCCCCGCGGAGCCGTGCCCCACCCCCATCCTGCATAGGTGGGCAGACCTATGGCCCCCACGGTACCTGATATTTGTCCTTCTCATCCTATAGTGATGGGCCCTTGGCATTTGCCAAGCATCTTGAAAGCCTTGTCAGCCCAGCCCTCTGCTGGCCTCCCTGGGAGAAGGTGGCTGAACGGCACAGCCTGGACACCTTATGGCCACCTGGGTCCTGCCTGCTGTCAGGCACCCCCGCTGATCACCCAAGACCCAGCCCCACTCTCCAAGGCAGTGGAAGTGTCTGTGTGGAGGTGGGGAGCAGGTCCCAGATTTCTTCTTCCAGGGGCCCCAGGCGTGTCCACAACTGTCCGGCGGCTGGACTAGGCTCCGGGCTCTGCTGCCCCTCCCTGTCTCCCCAACTGGCTCTTCTGTGACCACCTCCCAGATAACCTCTGTGCCCGAAACACTGGCTTTAGCTCTTCCCTGGGGGACCCTGGCCGAGTCAGGCACACATGGACTCCTGAGAGCAGGTTATTTCAAGTCCCTCAGGCTCCCAGCTCCCCAGGGCTGGGCAGTAGGGAGGGCCAGCAGAGGCGAGGGTAAGTGCGGGGCGGTCCACAGAGGCGGAGGCCTGGGGTTGAAGAGTCTTCACCTTAACGAGACTTTCCCAGGATGTGAATCTGTGGTCTGAACGCCAAGGGGAGAAAAGAGCAAATGAGAGTGGAGCCTGAAACCAGAACCTGAGCACCTTCTGTTCTGGGCCCAAGGTCTGCCCTGACCATTGGTTGAGGGGGGCACCCTGCCTCTGTATCCATCCCCCGACACACCATGGCTCCACTGACAGAGCACACCCCAATGTCATGCCTGCTGGGGGCAGGTCCCCACCTACCTGGGAGAAGTGAACGGAACCCAACCCTCGGGTCAGGAACACCTGGTCCCATACTTGGGTCTGCGGTGACGTCTCTCTGCCCTCACCTGGGTGGGGACCAGCCCAAACTTGGCATCGGACTCCTGAGTTGGGTCAAAGGACCTTCCCGATCCTTGTGCAGAGAGAGTGAGTCATTCCCTCCTCCTCGGCAAATGCCTCCTAGCCACTGAGTCAGGCCTCGGAAGTGCCGTTTTTAGAGCCTCGCTGAGGGTTCAGTGCCAGTGAATCAGAATTTCCACCATTGAAATAGAAGCTGCAGAAGCATTATTTCCTGGCAGGCAGAGCAGGAAGGGAAGAAGCCCACACGATGAATGAGGCCTCCCACACAGGCCCTGGGACCCAGCCTCTACTGAGGGTTCAGTCCCTGCTAGACCATATGAAAGGGGTTCACACAGGGACGGGTGACAGGACTGCAGCCTGGCGTGAGCCCTGTCTGTGTGCACACAGGAGGGCAGTTGGCTACTCACGCCAGCACCAAGGTCTTCTGGGTAAGGCCGGATGAGAACCTGGACCCAGGCCCTGCTGCCCTGGTCAGCTGGCTGGAGGGCACACAGCCTGTCTACAGCTCACACCCACTCGCACAAATCAAAAAGCTGCCTGGACTGAACAGGGTGCCCTCCACAGTGTGAGGCCGACCAGAGTCTGGCGGGGCACGGCATGTGGGTGGTACCGACTGGGATCCCTGTGGGGCAGATGGAGGCCCGAGGTGCTGGCGGGAGGTGGGCCCCAACCACACCAGGAGCAGGACTGCAGGCCTGAGGAGGGAGCCCCATCCCCCGGCTGTGAGGACGGTGTGGGTCTCTGGACTGGGCAGCCTCAGGGCTCGCCGAGGACCAGGAGCCTCTGCACCTCCAGGCAGGGGCGTCTTGTGACACAAGGATCGGGGGTACTGCCAGGCCTCCCGTGGGCTGGACCCAGGCCAGACCCCAGGCCGACACAGGCCGAGGGCTCTGTCACCACCTCCCCAGGGAACTAACTGGTCTGTGTGGGAGGTGGATTGAGGCTGATGGGACGCGGGCAGGAAGGGTGGCCAGGCCTGGGGCTGGGTGGTCCTGGATGGACAGGTGGTCTTTGTGAGGTGCAGCTACCTGTTCTGAGGTGAGAGAGGGGGCTTTGCTGTCCCCCAAGCAAGGCGAGGATGAACTGGAGTCCTTGGTCCTGGTCTCAGCAATTTCATGCAGTCACCTTTGATCCTCTTCAAAGACCCTGCTCAGTCCGGCATCTCTTTGAGTTGTGTGAGTGTGGTATGAGGGGACAGACAGGTCAGTTCACTTATCAGGTGAGTAAGCTGGGGCTCAGAGAGGTTAGGTGACATGCCCGAGGTCACCCAGCTATTAAGTGATGGAGGAGAACTTGGACCCCCGACACATCCCCTCAGCCTCACTGGACTGCTGGCAGGACGCCATGCCCAGGAGCCAACACTGTCCGGGGCTTCTCACCTGTGGTGATGGTGGGAGGGTATGTGTGAAGCTGTGCTGCCCCTGCCTCAGCCAAGAGAAGCGGCTTAAGGATGACTCAGCTGCAGCTTCGAGCCCTCTGTGCCTTGGGCTGTCAGGTGGGGAGCTCCCCAACCAGTTCACTGGAGGAATCGTTAGATTGTGCAATGGACATGGGTTTCTCAGGCTTCAACTCCTGTTCTCTCTCATGCACCTGTGCACACTTGTGCAGACACACAGCTGTAGCTACAAAGAAAACCATCTCTGCCCATAACCTGCCCAGCACCTACACACACTTGCTCTTTACTTCCTCCTCGGGTACTTCTTTGCAAGCTGGCCCTTCTCCAACCATCGACCATTAAAAGCCAAGGTGGCTACATTGGCTGGTGGGGCCTCTCCCTGCCACTGCCCATCACACCCCTGATCTGGCTGTCAGGGGGGTAGGCACCTCCATCAGTTGCTAGCCCTGTGGCTTTACAGTCTCAGGATCAGCAAAACCAGTGCTCCCCAGGGGTGGCCAATGGCCCTGAGCTGCTGGCTCTTGAGAAAAGGGGGAGCCGCACAGTCCTGAAACACAATCACCCACCAAGGTACATGTGACTGTCAATGGATAATGTTTGACACTCATTAACTGTTGAACTGGTGGTGTTTGGGGCATACTCAGTAAACACTGAGGAGATCAAACCAGTCCATCCTAAAGGAAATCAGTCCTGAATATTCATTGGAACGACTGATGCTGAAGCTGAAGCTCCAATACTTTGGACACCTGATTTGAAGAACTGACTCAATGGAAAAGATTCTGATGCTGGGAAAGATTGAAGGCAGGAGGAGAAGGGGACGACAGCGGATGAGATGGTTGGATGGCATCACCAACTTGATGGACCTGAGTTTTAGCAAGCTCCAGGAGTCGGTGAAGGACAGGGAAGCTTGGCGTGCTGCAGTCCACGGGGTCGCAAAGAGTCCGACACAACTGAGCGACTGAACTGAACTGAGTAAATAAAATTCATTCAAATCAACATAGCCTGGCTACTAGGCAGTTTAAAGTCACACCAACGCCTCATATTCCTGCTGGATGGTGTGGCCCAGGTTTTGGGGGGGAAGATCTGCTTCTCTGCAGCAGAGACGGTTCTGTGGCGCTGGCCCCAGGACTTGCTTCAACCACTTTGGGTGGGTCTGTGCAGGAAGCCGGCGCGGGGATGGGGCAGCCTCATGCCCTCCGCCCTCCCTGCCCCCTACCCAGGTCCACAGTGGGCGTCAGTCACGCCTGGTCAGCCTGCCCCTGCTTCTCAGACGAGAATCAGAGCTGATGCTTGGGGCTGAAAGGAACCTAACCGCGCCAAGAAGCTGGTGCCAGACGGTGGGCCCAAGCTCATTGTGCAGAAAGTGCCCGAAAGCCAGTCCACGCCCTCCGGCATTGTCAGCAGAGCCCCGCGCACAGGTGCCTCCAGCAGGAACTCGGCCAGAAGGAAGGGAAGGGCTTGAGTCCCCGCCCACCCCGGGTCCCACCCCCGAGTCCCCCGGATCCCCGCGCTGCCAAGAAAAGAGCTCTGCCGGGGGAGCCGGGAGCGACTTCCAGCAGCGAGGAGGGCCGGCCCCTACCGCCCGCCGCTCGTGACCTATGACCCCCATCTCCTCCCCCGAGCGTCCGAGCGGCCGCGGCGCTCCGCTTTGTCCGCCCCCCCCCACCCCCCCGCGCTCTCGTGGCCCCGTTCCCCTCGCCGCGCTGGGTGCCCGGCCGAGCGGCTCCCTGCCTTCCGGGATCCGTGCCTGAGGCGCGTGTGGCTTGTGGACCGGGCGGGGTTCTCCCCGGAGCCGGAGCAGCAGAGAGGAAGCGCCCGCGGCTGTGTCTTAGTCTCACTGCGGATCTCTCCGCGCTCAGCTGACGAGCTCTCACGAGCGCCAGAGGAACCGGCCAGGAACCTGGAACCAGACACTGGAGGGTTCATCGCCCGTTAACAGGGCGACGCTCCCGGGCTCGGGCGCGGCTGCTTTCGGGGCGCGTCCAGGAAGCGCGCCTGTCGCGGGCGCCTGGCCGGGGCGAGGCCGGATGGAAGGCGCAGGCTCCTTGTCCGACAGCCGCGCGCTGCCCGCCCGCTCCCGCTCCCTCCCGGGCTCTCCCAGCCCGCCGAGCACCCGTGCCCGCCGCGCAGCACTCGGCCCCGGGAGGGAGGGAGCGAGGGCGTGCCCCCTCACCGCTTCTGAGTCCGTCACTTCGGGAGGCGGGGGGGCTCCCTCGGAGGCGGAGGCGGAGGGTGGGGGTGTCCCGCCGTGGCCGAGCCTCTGCAGGAAGCCGGCCGGTGTTCCCATGACGACGCCGCTACCAGCCCGCGGACCCGGTCGCTCGAGCCCTCGTTCACACTGGTCGCCCTCAAGAGCAGCTGAGCTCACGTGTCTGACCTCTGATCTATGAGGCTGCTCCACACAGGGGTCAAGGAGGACTGGGAGAATCGGGATCCAGCTTAGACAGTCCCTCGGGTACACGTCACCCAGGCCCCTCATGCCGGTCCAAGGGGATAGGAGCGTGGCAGCGTCTCCGGGGAGGTGGCGGGGAGCAGGGAGGCTCCCGCACCCCCGCCCCCGCCGCCGCCGGGGACAGAGTGAAAGTAGGATGAAGAGACAAGAGGTCAGGGTTTTCCCCACAGAGTAGGAGCAGAACGCTACTGTCCCCTTTCAGGAGTCAGTGGACCCTGGGGACGGCCTTGACAGCAAGCAGGCAGTGGGTGCTGACCTGGGAAGAGAGTTAATAATGTCCAAGAAGGAGACCCCATGGAGCCAGTGATGGAGGGACAAACTCCTGGGGGAATCATCGTGTGGGTGAGGCCAGAGGAACACAGGGCAGCACCTAAGAGATTGAATTCAAAGCACTGATTAAAATGCTTCAATGTGAAAACTCAGTCCTCATGGTCTTCCCGTTAAAAAGGGAGATAGAACATAATTCCTTTTCACAGATGGGAATCATGCAGGGTGCCAAGAACCTAGGAAGGGTTGTTTCCTCCCTGCCCTCCAAACCCCTCCCCAAGGCCATCACATGTCTCCAGACCTCTCAAGGTCACTAAAGGAGGCAGTGACCTTGCCAGGGGCACAAGGTTCCCATCTGCCCACACCCTCCACCAGCACCTTCCATCCTCCCTGGTGACTGGACCAGGACTGGCACCGTTTTCAGGCTGGGGAGACAGTGGAACCACCAGGAAGCAGCCCAGCCGGCATGGAAATCAACGTGTGTTGTCCACACCTTTGTATGTGGTGTTTGCTGCAGCAGCAATACTTTGATGGCATGAAATGGGTGCCAAGTAACAAACACTTCCACATGAGGTGAGGGTGGGCTGAAGGCTCAGGGAGCACCTCAGGAGCCCAGATGGCCAGAGGGACCACTGGACACAACAGCCCCCTGGGTTTGGCCACACGTCCAGCTTTCCCCTTGTCTGGTCTATATGGAGGCTAATCTAGTTGGGTAACGGTGGCCTTACCGCCTCCCCCGACCCAAGTCTGAATTTACGTATGGTCTTTGAAATCTTAACCAACTCAGCCTGGCCAGGCGGGACCACAGCTGTGGGCGCCACCCTGGGTGTTAGAGCAGTGGCTCCAGGGATGGAGCAGGTGGGCAGGGTGGCGGCCCTACAAGGGGGCTGGGGTGTCCTCCAGCTCGGGCTGCCTCCTGGCGTCAGGCACCCTGGCTCTTCTCAAGTGTAGCTCTGCTTCCCCCGTCTTCACTTCCCAGGATCCAGCCCCGGTGGTTCCTCCTCTGCCTGGGTGCTGGGGACCCAGAGGCTCAGCCATGGGGTTTGGCGGGGGGGAGACCCTAACTGCTCTTCGAGGGGTCTGGAAGTCTCCTGGGGTCACAAGCAAAGAGGCCTCCATTGGAGGAGAGAAAAATGCACAAGTTTAGACAAAAACGTGCAGCCCACACTTTGAGGCCAACTTCTTGTTTGGCAAGTGGAAGGGCCAGGAAGTGCCTGAGAATGACCCCCCTGCACCCTCTGGAAGCCCCCAGGCCCAGTAAGCCCATGGCTGCCTCCTCTGGGGCCACCTCAGGACCTGGGTAGACTGACCCAGTCCAGGTTAGAACCCACATGTGTGTTCACCCAGAGCACAAACCACTGCAGCCCAGTCCACAGTGCAGGCTTGTCCATAGGGACAAAGCTGAGGACAGAGGCTGCAGGCTTGGGTGTCCTTTGTCCACTCTGGTGACAGAACTGGGGTGCAGGCTTGGGGTCAGACATGCCCCCTTTTGGGGCACAGGCTCAGCACCTTGGCCATGTCTGTCACGAAGCGTGGTGACTCGTTCCTGAGGGCAGCACAGGAGCAATGTGACATCAAAAGCAAAGGCAACAGAAGCAAAAACTAGCAAGTGGGACTAAATCAAACAGAATAACTTCTGCACAGAAAAGCAAGCCATCAGTAACATGAAAGGGCAACCTACAGAAATAGGGGAAATACCTGTAAGTCATACATCCAATAGGGAGTTAATGTCCAAAATGTATAAATAACTCACCATACAGCAAAAAAATCCCCAATAATCCAATTTAAAATTGAGCAAAGGATCTGAATAGACATTTTTCCAAAGGAGACACACAGACGGCCAACGGGTATGTATGAAAAGATGCTCCACACCACTAGTCACTAGGCAGGTGTGAATCGAACCACAGCAAGGTCTCACCCATGCCTGCCGGGATGGCCCTCAGAGAGACAACAAACAAGTGTAAGTGAGGATATGGAAAGAAGGGAAGCCTCAGACACTGCTGGTGGGAATGCAAACTGGTGCAATCACTATGGCAAACAGAAAGCTAAAACAGAACTTCGATGTGACCCAGCAATCCCACTTCTGGGTATTTATCTGAAGAAAAGGAAAACAGTAACTCAAAAAGACATCTGCATTCTCATGTTCACTGCAGCATCATTTACAATAGCTGATATGGAAGCAACCTAAGTGTCCACTGATGGATAAAGAAACTGATTACTGGATCAAGGTAATGTGAAACATTAGTCATAGAAAGAACAAAATCTTACCATTTGAGATAGGGGATGGACCTTGAGGGCACTGTGCTAATTTTTCTTGTGATCTCACTTACATGTGGGACCTAAAAAAAACCAAACCAAGTTCACAGATACAACGAGCAGACTGGTGTTGTCAGAGGCAGGGGTGAGTGGTGGGTGGAGGTTAAGGTAATTAAGACCTGGGGATGTATTGTATGGTATGGTGACTAACCAACCATGCTGTATTTGAAAGCTACTGAGAGTAAATGTTTAATGTTCTAATCACAAAAAATCTTAGGGACCATTTCAGAATACACGTTTCTAATCTTTACGCTATACACCTGACACTACTGTTACCTGTTGATTACAACTCAGTAGTTTAAAAATCGCTGAATTCCACCTCTTAGGAAACATAAACCTCCAAGGAAACACCTGGTGTCAGCTGTGGCATCCCGTCAGCACAGGGGCTGGAGCCGGAGAGCAGCACACAGCCTGACCCTGCTTACGGTGACAAGAGCCCACTGGCACCCTTCACTCCCCGTCTTTACTGCTCTCTTTTCTGACCCACTTTTGGGGAGGCATGACTTCAGGAATCTGAACTGGGTCTTCTCCGGCTGCCCAAGACCCAAGGCCTGCCCATGTTGGCAGGGAGCGGCATGGCTGCCCTGAGGGCCATCTGAGAATTCCCAGGTCCCTCTGCCCACAAGAGCCCCTCCCAGCCAGCACCGTCACCTGCTGGGTGCTGGGCGCGTTCCTTGGCCCAGGGGTTGTTCCCCACGTGGAGGCCCACTGGCCCTGGGTGGGCCAAGAGAGGGGCATATGTACATCTTGTTGACCCGCTGCAGGTCCCACCCAGCAGGTCAGGGAGCTTGCACTTCAAGTTCTGGGGGCAGCGGGGGGGCCTGGCCTGGGGATCCCACTTTGAGGAGGACTGAGCATTTCATGGTAGGGAGAGGATAAAGGTTAGGGGTGGGTTCGTCTGTCTGGACCAGGACCCCAAAGTCAACTGGTCGGCAGACAGACGCAGACCAAAGGGGTCTGGAAGTAGCCTCACTCCCTGGCCCCACCGAGCCCATCAGACCAGGCTCCCCAGGCTGGGGTAGAGCCAGAGCTTCAGCATGGCCCCAGGGGCCATGTTCTGACAACGTTGAGCAGCTTGAAATCAATGCTCCTCAGGGTGCTGGAATCCTGGGTCCACAGGTGTGTGTGTTCATCCCATGCACACACAAGCATGTGCAGGCTCCATGGCTGAGCCAGAGCTTCAGCATGGCCCCAGGGGCCAACGTTCTGACAACGTTGAGCAGCTTGAAATCAATGCTCCTCAGGGTGCTGGAATCCTGGGTCCACAGGTGTGTGTGTTCATCCCATGCACACACAAGCATGTGCAGGCTCCATGGCTGTCTTAGGCTAATTCAGCGGGTCACACCTGCTGTGGACAATACCTTTTGCACCAAAAAAGACCTGGTCTCCAAACAGACCTTGGGAGGCCCAGAAGCCTCAGCTACTGCAGGCGTGGGATGGCTCCAAGGGGTCAGCGTGGGTGTGGGCTACTGCTGAACTTAGGGTCAAGTCCATCACAGTTTCTGAGGCTCACTTAGGATTTGAACATGATGGCCCCATCTCTACCCCAGGTGACTTTTATGTGGGCATTTCCTGAGTTAAGAACATTTAACAGAAGAAACAGAAGAGCCCGACACAGGGATACTTATTCTCGTGGTAAACCTTGGATTTAACGATCTGTATCCTCACCAATACTTGCTGGAGCACCCACCCTGCAGGCTTACAACTGAGCCACGGGGCACAGCACTCCCACTGCAAGGACTTAAGAGACGATGGAGCCCGTACTTCATTCTCATGACATACATGGGATCAGACAAAATACTATTTTTTTAAAAGTTGCATTCTTGAAAATTATAATTTTAAAAAAGTCAAAAGAAAACCCAAACAGTGCCTAAATCTTTATTTTTCATAACCTACATTTTTTCAAATTAGACAGTTTTACACTGAATGACACAAAAGGAAACTTAAATTACCAATAGTTTACACATAAGCTTGATTCCAGTCTTAATGAAAAAAAGTAGAACAGAAACAGAAGCCCTGGCAAGGCGTCCGTGCCCCTGCCCTCCTGCAAGCTGGCGCCACGGCTGCTCCTTCAGGCCCATCGTCCGCTGCTCCTCAGACCTGGCTGCAGACTCTGGCCATGCCTGCCCTGAGGCCAAGGCCCCAGTGCAGACTCCACGTGGCGCCGCGGTGGCCGACCATGTGGCAACGTGACGTATTTCTTGCCACACTAGCGACCGCCAGTGGTGGTTACAGGAGGGCCTGATCAGAAACAGCATGACACGGACTCTCAGAGAGCAACGACTGTGCGAAATTCATGTGAAACAGGGCGGGGCTCTCCCCCCCAACTCTCCAAACGACACTGCACAATTGTCCGAGGAGAACGCCGTCTGTGCCGCCGTCTCTGACTCTACCTGAGGGACTGCCCGCAGAGAGATGCTATGTGGCAGGAAGCCAGACACCCCCATGCTTTCTGTGAGTGAAAACTCTCAGGAACCTCAGAAAGGCGGGGTTGGGGGACATTACATGGCTATTTGGCATATCACCCTAGCTTAATTAAAAAGGATGCAATAAAAATGACATCCAAGTGAAGTCTAGACTCGAGGCTGCGGGAGCGGAGGCCTCATGTGACCAATGGGTCACACCACTTGGGGGCCCGGCTGCCGTCACAGGGCCACACAGCGCAGATGGCCCTCCAGGGAGGGGCCTACTGAAAACCAGTGTCTGGGCTCCACGGGGCTTGGACTTCAGGGCAACATGCTGCATCGCTCCCTCCTCCGGCAGCCACATCACGGGGTCCTGGGCCTCTCCAGCTCTTCCTATAGTATGCACTGGTTTCGGTGGAACAGGTCAATCATTTCAAACTCTTAGTCAGCAATCTCACAACTATAATGAAGTAAATTCCCTGCTCCTTTCAGGGGCCTCGGAAACATGAGCACCGTGTGGGTGTCCAGGCCTTTGAACAAAGACGCAGCTCTCCAGGAGACGGGCCTGCTTTCCTCCTCAGGCGTGTCATGCTTATTAGCCATTTGTGATTCTAAAGAGATTATTTCTCACTTTCACTTGCATATCCTGCCAGTTTCCACTTGACAGATTATATTTTGAAAACCCTTTCACAATTAGCTGTGATTAGTACATACTTAACATACTTTTAAGAAGAGCAGGAAAACATTCGAAGGTTTTAATCAGACTTCCATCTCCCTTTCGCAGCAGCAAAGAGGCAGAAATCAGTTCAACACACCAGTACAAGAGAAAAAGAAAAAAAAACTTCAACAAATTAAAATAATATTCAAACCACAACATTGAGTTTATCTACATCCAGGTCAATAGTAACATTTATAATATATCAATTTTTATCAGATTTTTCTCTTTAGGGTACCTTTTTAATATGTTCTGATTATTTACAACTGTACAAGCAAAGCACACACTCCCAAGTGCACATATTTAATACAGTATCGACTATTTGCATTTACAGGATTTTTCAACAATCTGAAAAAAGATCAACTGTGTAAGATCTTCCAGGTAAATTACAAACACGGCTGCTAGTCCTCCCTACAGTGCTCACCCAGTGACACTGTGACAGCAGACCCCACTCATGCCAACCCAGGTCCATCTCAGAACTCTTAAGCTGTCCTATACAAAAGTTAAGGCAAAGTCATTTTCAAGTTTAAATAAAATTCAAGTCTTTAAATATTGGATGGAAATAATCTCTTAAAAAAAAAAACCCTCAGTCTTATTAAATAACATTTTGTGGAATAAACTGTATGGTTACATTTAGCAGGAAATATTCTTATTTTAATGTCTGCTGCTTAGAATACGTAAAGAAAAAATTTAGGCATTTTAAAACAAAATAATTTATGTTAAACTTTATTATCAACTGCTAGCTAGTGCATGCGTGTTCTTGGAGAGCAGCACTTGGAGAAGGGATCATTGACCCTGTCTTGGAGGTAAGGAGAGTGGGCTGGAACCCTCCGCCACCAGAGGGCACCACAACCGCCTCCCCCACGATCCGCGCGGGGGCCGGGAGGATCTAGGGGGGAGCCGGGAGGACCCCGGAGGCCTGGGGAGTCGGGGGGGAGCGGGGGGCAGGAAGGCCGACTGTGAGGCGGGCTCCACGCCCTCCCCACCCACTCCCCACCCACTTGCGGGAGCAAAACGTCAGGGTACAATTTTGCGGTAACATGTCAGTGGGCTTACAAAGTTTATATTTCATTTGAGTTCTATTCACAATGTGCTTTGAGTTTGTCTTACATAACAACCACTTGAGACTAGAGTGAGGAGCTGGTTACTTGCTGGCAGGACAAGAGGGCTCTCGGGGCTGTGCAGGCTTACTCTGCCCAGTGGACCAAAACCGGACTCTGCTTAGAAAATGCTAGAACCACCTGTTAGGTTTCTGAGCGAAGGGCAGCTCCCAGGCTGGCGAGCCCCACCCGCTCTCCCAAGCTGTGCTCACAGCATCACCTCAGTCCTCCTCCCTCGGTCCTCAGCTTCACCCGGCGGCCTGGACATCTTAGAGATACGCACTTGCTAACCAGTTATTTTAAAAAATGAAGTAGCATAGTTCCGCTTAATTTAGAAAAACTCACTATATATATAGCTTGCATTCATAGCCACATGGAGGCTTAATAAAAAATATCAATTTGTTAGGATAAATGCATTTTCTATCCTGAAAAAAATCAGACTTATGCATCACCTCCAGTTAAGCACCAACCTAAAATAAGGTTTATATTAATTAAATCCTGAAAAATAGATTTTTTTCAAGAGGGGGGAAATCCGACTCATAGAAGAAAAATAACTTGCAGGCACCTTGTGGGCCTCATCTACACTGCAAGCTCCTAGCCAGCGGCTCACTCACGTCCGAGCAGGATAGTGCCTAGTTGTGGCGACCTCAGCTCCTCGCAGCCCTCCCAGACCTCGGTGCTCACTGAGGGGGCCTGGGTGGGGGGCTCTGTTCTCTGTGCGGACGCCGCCCCAAGCCCGGGGGTGACGGCCGGCGGCCCAGCGGCCTCCTCTGGTCTTTGGGTGGTCCTGGGCTGGATTTGGGGGCAGGGGGGTCTCTCTCCATGACCTTCCTCTCTTCCTTCCCACAGCCGACCGGGTTTGGCTTCTGTTCTTTCTGGGGTTGCAACGGGGAAGACGGTGGCTCTCTACTTGTCCTCTGACAAATCTCTGCGTAGCTGGGTTTTCGCAATTCCTGGGAAACGGACAACTCTGGGATTAGTGTGATGACATCTGAGAATCAGGTTCACAGAGGCAGAGGTACAAGTTTCCAGCTGTAACCACATTCAGAAGTATCTTAAATGAAGAGTTCCTGCATTTCAACAACTGAGTTTCCCCTGGAGCACAACTTTCCCTCCAAGACACTCTACAAATACTTTGTAAAAATGGATAAAAGGATAAAAGGCATGGAGAAGAAGAGTGCAGACTGAACTCCTTCCAGCCTCTGGCCTGTGGGCACTTCCGAGGCACAGACAAGCCCAAAGAGGTGGCAGACACCAGGCAGCTGCAAGAAAGAGAGCAGCAGCTGCTTTTGCTGACCACGCGGCCTCCAGGACCGAGGAAGAGGACGGCCGGCCTGTGTGGGGGGCTGGAGGTGTGATACAGGAAAGTCAGAGGTAACAACTTAAAAAAGGGGAGGGGGTTTCCAGGTAAGTGGAAGCATGAAGGCTAAATGACAGAAGAGGACATTTAAAGTCTGTCATCTCCATCAACCATTTGTAACTTAAAAATGAAAGGAAGAGCAGTAGGGTGGGAGACGGGGGGCCCGCTGATCCACGAGGCACAGGAGCTGAAAGCCATAGCTCCTCAGGTGATGAACAGCCACAGCGGTCAGCTGGAATTATCACCCAAGGCCCTGGTACCCTGTGCAGAGGGCCTGCTGTGCCCGTGCATGGCCACCCCTCTGGAAGCCCCTGGGCACCCCCCAACCCCTGCGGGCACGTACCGAGGCGGCACCGTTCACCTGCACCGATTTACTTGCAGTGGTGCTCAGGGCCAGGGCAGGAGGCGGTCTGTCCACACTCGGGGTTTCCCTCTGCTTCTCCACCACCTTGGTGTCCCTGGAAAGATGCCACCGGGCACATGCATGAGTGGACATGAGTGGGCAGCCCCGCAGAGGGCACTGGGCACGGGGCCCCAGGCATGGCCGGACTTACTCGGGCGGGCGGGCAGGGGAGGGGGTGCGCTCGCAGGCTACGGACGTGGCACAGGGCGCCAAGGGCTCTCGCGGGTGCACGGCAGGAAGAGTGTTCGTGCTGGCATCTGCGTTCAGGCTCTGAAACCACGAAGAACAGTTCATCACCGCACAGAGGCACGGCCAGCAGGACTCTGTCAATGATCTTAAACACACAGCGATGGTGTCCGCTGTCTTTGGGAGCAGGCGTGGGCCAATCCTGGGCAGAGGGGACACTGCAGCAGCCCCTTCTCTGGGCAGACCCCATCGGTCTCCAGCCTTCCTCTGTGTGCAAGCACAGCGGCTGGCACACCCACCGTCCCAAAGGGACCGGACCGCACTCATCTGAGCTGCCGGCACCTGAACCCTCACATCTACGGCACAGAGTCCCCAGCAGAGTCCAGCACAGCTCAGCAGTGCAGGGACATCAGTGCATGGCTCCACACTGACTGAACCCGAGTGCCTTGAGGGGTGAGGGCGGCAGTTCCCACCTGAATTCACCAGCAGCCCCTGAAAGCTGACGTGAACTCTCCTGACTCAACAGGAAGCAAAAGAGACTTAGTCCGTTTAAGGCAGACACCTGGCGATAGGCAGTGACCACTCAAACACACAGCCATTTTCTTAATTAAAAAAGGCGACAGAACAAATAATGAGCTAGAAGGGAGCCTGATTGCCAATAGGCCTTTTCTCAAAATCTCGCTCTTCAAAGCAGACAGAAAGTTCAGAAGGGAGAACTCTGCAGGAAACAGCACTGCCCTCCCCATCCAGGAGACCAGGGTTCAATCCCTGGGTCAGGTAGATACCTCCTCCTGGAGGAGGGAATGGCTACCTAGGCACAAGGGAGGTGGTAATGGCAACCCAGGGGCCATGAGAACCATCATCTCTCACGATTTTGTACTCAAGGGTGATGGAAACACGGGCATGGAAATGCCTCCTTTGTGTAAAAGCTCCCTCACGCCCAGGGCATGTGTGGTGCTGCTGTGCTGTCAGAACCTGTCCTGTCTGGGCCTCCCAGGACCCTATACGCCACCAAGGTCTTCTGCTGAGAAGCAGTGACACGGGCCCTTCCACCTAGAATCAGGCTCAGACTTCTTAAAAGCAGCATTTCTTTCGTCAAGATAAATTTCACACAAACTTGAAATGTAAAAAAAAAAAAAAAAAAAGTAGTAAAAAGAATTTTTTTAAAGCTATTTTTGAAACAAGGCAGAAGCCTGCTTGTCCTGTTCCTCTGTCCACCTCGAGGGGAATGGGGTCCACATGAAGCTAGGACTGGCCGCACCAACTCTGCCATCACTCCACAGGGCACTGACACCTCAGACATCACTATCTGGAGTTTAAGGTATACAGTGACGCACAGGGCATATCAAGTTTACTAAGTGCTTCTCTCTAAAATAAAATGCGGAATCCTCTCAATCTCGAAGGCTAAAAACAGGAGCAGTAATCACACAGCAGTATGAGACAACTAAAGACCTGGCTTAAAGGGTACCATGACCCTGCCTGGCACTAATGATCTCTGCAGGTTTCCCCAGGTCCAGATGCTATGGATGGGGTCTGCCAGGCAATGCCTTCCCCAACCCAGAGTTGGGGATACTGACTTAGATCCGGGGGCAGCAGGTGGGGCGATGGTGGGAGGGGGACAGGGCATGGGGGTGATGGTGGTGGCAGGCCAAGAGCTCAGCAGGGTGCTGGGCGAGGCGTTCCGGCCCCCTACCCTGGTCCTGGCAGCAGCTCAGTCCCTCTGCTGTTGCCGGCAGCAGAGCCACAGAGAGTGCCTGGCGCTCACAGTGCTCGTCATCCCCAGGATGGAGTCACTGCTAAGGAGTGACCCCTAGGAGCGTGGCAGCCCACAGAGGTCACCAACCGCTCCCAACCGCTCCGCCCCCACCCCCCCGTATTATAGTAAAGTTGCTCAGGCTTCTAGTCATTCATGTAGATTATTCAAAACATGTTATTTCTGGCATGATTCAGATTTTTCTTTTTCACTCTGCTGATCTGGAAAATGAAAGCAGGTCCTAAAAAACAAGAATAATGACGCAACCTGCATTTCTATAACCCAGTAGTGCAGGGCTCCTCTCTGACCCTGCCGCTCAAAACCTGGGAGGTCACTGCGTCACTTGCCCTCCACAAGCCTCTTCCACACGTGGAAACAGCATGCCTGTGAAGAGCAAGAGCAAGCATCAGGCTCGGACATCTTACCCTTTCTTTGGATGTTCCTGCGAGCAAGCCAGACAGCCTGTTCTCAAACAAGTCCTCTGTCTTCAAATGCCCTGCTGCCCCAGGCAGTGGGGGGAAGCTGGACAGGCCTAATTCGAAGCTGGGGGACGGCGGTCTGGGCGGCGTTGGAGACTGAGTCTGACTCCTCTGAAAGAGAAGAACACGGTGCAGTTGCCCAGGGTGGCTGGGCAAGAGGGTCTCAGAAACACCTCCCTAGTCTCTGAGGTCCTCAACCCTGCCAATGTGGTCACCTATCAAAGGTCACCTGGTTAGGCAGCTTCACCCATGAAAGCAGAGCTGAAAAGGCAGAAGGAACCGCAGGGCTCTGCCAGCCACGCTCAAACATGCGGTAAGAGCTGGGTGTGTGTGACACCGAGATCTCCAAGCAGCTGACACAGACCAGTGGGACACAGCAAAGTCCTGAGAACCTGCATCTTGACATTAACCTTATTCACCTCCACACAAGTTCTGTGTTATCTAAGAAATTATAAGAGGAGAAAGTAGAAGAAAACAAAAATCATGCTCTTAACTCTGTACAACTTATGTTAGAAATTACACAAGGATTTCTATTTAAAAAAAGTTAAATAGAAAAGGGAGGGGGGTTTTCGTTACCTGAAAATTAACTTATTGAAACTCCTAATATTTTTAATCAGCATGTAAAAGCATGGTATTTAACAAGAGATTCTATCACACTCCCTGACTTCAAAAACGTAAACTCAGCATGATACTCAAGTAAAACTTTTAAGTCCAAGACCTCAGGAGAAAGGCGGTGATGTTTTTTTAGTGGAACGCTCCTAGTCAGCCTACTAGCAGCCGTTCTGAGCACCCAGCTCCTGAGCTAAGAGAGATGAGACGGAAAGGGGACGTGAGCTTACACTGGGGAGAACACAGGTATTTTTAGCTGAATGGTGGGCTACTTGGACGGAAAGTCATGCCCTCCTGGGGCTTACTTCACAGGAAAGGCCACAATTTCCCAGAAACTTAATACCAACAGGCATCTCTACAGAAGTAAAATCTAGAGAAACTGTGGTAGAGCTCAGGAGCCCAGGTCAAGGATGAAATCAAGCTGACCACTGCCCGAGTACGCGCTGGAGCTCTGGCCTTCTCCTCTGCGGCACTGGTACCTACAGGCCGCCAACTATGCTTATGCGCGTGCCCTCCTCCGAACCAGGCTGCACTGTGCCCTGCAGCCCAGCACACGCTGGGTCATGCTCACCTCAAACCAATTTTCAGAGGCTTCACTTTAAAGCTCTGCATGTTTCTGAGGTGAACCCAGCTTTTCGGAAGATGAGCATTTCTAGGAAGGAAGACCTGGCTTTTAGGACCAAAGAGGCAGCGTTTGAACATTTTTAGAGTCTGAATGGCTTTAGGTGAGGCATGAGTGCCATCCCTGGTCCCAGGGAGTGTGGCCTGGCCTCCAGTTCATGTCTGCCACCTGCCTCTAAGCTTCTCAGGTGCTCAGAACACCTACTGCAGCGACGGGCTCACTGTCAAATACACACACCTACACCACGTGCGTGGGCATCTGAGTGGTTCCAGGCACGAACACACAGATTAGGAACACAACACAGAACGAGACTGGCATGGCTATGGGATACATTTCCCCCTGGAGATGATGCAGTGAGCAGAGGGATGACTCCTGTGGGGTGACCAGGATCTCAAGAGACAGACGCCCGTTCTGTTGGTCTAAATGTACAGAAATTCATGCATTCCAACTGGAACCAACCGACACAAACTGCCTTACCAAAGGAGTCACCAAAAACTAGACTGAACTGACAAATATGGTAAAATCAGGATGTTCACTTATTACCAACATGCACTTTCTAAACTCTAGGCAAATAAAAGCTACATCCTGTAGGGGGAGCGCATAACTCGATGGCTTGGGGTCCAGATGGAGAACCGCCTCAGGGTCTTCTCCAGCTTCCAGGTGAGGAGCTCTGTACAGAGAGCCCACGTCCACAGGCACAGCACCCACAGTGGCAGGCGCTCGCCCCCATCGGAGCGCTGCAGAGCCACCTAGAGGGAGAGCTGTGCAGTCACTAAGTGACACAGTCACCCCAGTATGCCCATCACTGACTGATTTTGGGTCTGTCCTGACTGTAAGCTACAGAAGGCACTGTGTAGAATACTTTCCACACAGTGGTTACAGAGTTAAATATTTTGAATGAAAAACACTGATGAGCCAATTCCTACATGGGAGGAGTTCATTCTGCTTGTCCAAACTCACGGTCCCAGTAATTTCAAAGTACAACACTACCTGGTTATCCATACAGAAGCACCCATCTGGATGCCTGTGGATAAACCACACATATGCAAGCCGCCCCTGGGTGCACCTGTGTGCTGCACAGGGAAGTCAGGGGTTTCTCAGGAAACCAGCCATCACCTCCTCTTCAGAGCATTGAAAGGGGCCATTATCACCCAGCCAACACCGCATGGCGAGAAAACCGCAGGACCATGTCTAAAAGCTCCTTATCACACCTTCATCAAACTTCATGCTTGTTCAGTGTAAGTGGGGTTGAAACGTCAGGCAAAAGTGGCAGGGCTCTGAGGTACTCACTGTGAACTTCTCCTCCCGCTTCTTTCGATAACCAAAGGAGCTCTTCCTAGAGAAGAGGAAAGCAGCAGACTGTGACCTTTTCCACTTGAAACAGATTTCACTGAGCACAGCGTGTGCACGTTCAGTCTTCACAACTTTGTAATCTACTATAGATGGCTTTAGAGTCTAAAATCCCAATCTTATAAGGAAAACAAATTTTATAATAAAGAAGTAAAACTGAGGTCTAGATAGGGATATAAAAGAAAACATTGATTTAAATAATTTTCCCATTTATAATTTTTGTTATGATATGAATATTCAAACATCCATTCAGCTGGAGTGGCAAGGTGTGTAAAATCTGACACGGAGCTATAAAGGTGAATTGCAGAAAAGAAAAAAAAAAAAAACCAGCAACGATGATCCATTGGATTGATCATCCAAGGGCACAGCGCCCAGGGAGCCTGGTCCACTCCCAAGCCCCCAGCCCTCACTCCACTGAACCACATCGGGCTTCCTCTCCCATCTGCCAGCCTTTCACTCCATGGTTCCCAAGGCATGTTTCCAAGGTTCAAGGTCTAAACCGCTGGCTTCAGTGCCCTTCCCCAAATTCGGCTTAAGCCCAGCAACAACCCCACCTTCCGAATGGATGTCATGCAGGCCTGAGAGCACCAAGACACTTCACTGCCCTGATGGCTTCCATGCTCTGATAATCAATACAGCTGCCCAGCCAGGGCCGGCACGTTAATGACCAGGACCAAGGGTCTGGCCCACCCTCGGTTCCACGGAACAGTGTCCTGTCACCACAAAGATGGGACCAGTCAAGTCTCTGCTCTAAAAGTAACCAACCCTGTGAGTGACTATACAAGACCTTGGATAGTTATAGCCTTCCCTTTGATTTTCTGTGAGGGACATTTAAATTCATGGAGTTTGACACTACTAATAGTTTTAAGTAGTGCCCACAGTACCCGTCCAACAGAAATCATGAGCACTCACCTCCCTCTGCCTAAGCCCGGGGAGGACTCGAAGCTGCTCTGCTCCACGCGCCCAGGCCCCACGTCTCTCTTGGCAAAGGCCGGAGGGTTCTGGAGCCGAGCTCGCGGCTGTGCTGTCTGCCTCACTTGTGGGCTGCGCACACCGTTCATCAAGCGATCAGCAGTGAAGTTAAATATGGAAGGACTTTCCAGCAGCCCGGGACCCCTCTCTGCACTGGGGATGGCATGGCGCAAGTGAGACTTACTAGGATTCCTGCAGATGAAACGTTTGTGCACACTCAGTCCCCAAATGATCACGGTGTTAGGAAACAGGTGTGCCAATACAGAAATGGCTGAGCAAAAGTCTGCTCTCTACTTAGGGAAAATATTAGCAATGATACTTTAAGCAGTCAGCTCCTGACACGTCTGGTAAAGCAAACCTAAACACAGCATCAATGTTCTGCGTGGCTGCAGCTACATCCGAATGGAAAGCAGACACGCACAGAGGCAGTGTATCCGTCCCCATAGGGTGCTGGGGCACACACGGCAGGGAGCTCCATGCTTGAGTCTTTCACCCCAGTGGGCCGGACTGCTGGTCACACCCACTGGCAGTGAGCAGGACACAGCCTCTCCACTGAGTGTGACCACTGAGTGTGATCACATGCACCTGCTAGCCTTTGGCAGTGCACAGTGTGGTGGCGACCTCCTGTTACAACCCTGCAAAGACTGCAGCCTTCCCCCTCACAGACTTGCCTGCTCCTCGGAGGGTACTGTCTGAGTGAAGCCAGAGGAGATGCGGCAGGTTTGAAGGTTGGAGACGTGAACCCATTTATAAATCCAGTATTTGGAAATGGCGTTACCTAGAAAACAGACTTCAGGTTGGTTCAGTCTGGTACCGGATGTTCACATCACACCTGTAGCACTCACCACGTGGAAGAGCGCTGGGCAGGATGACTGCCAATGGCCAAGGTGTCCTGAGAGCCCACAGCAACCCCCAGGAATCTGCCTCACACACATGGAAGGGAGCATCTGCCCAGAAGCCCACCCCGACCCCCACCTCCCTCGCTGAGCACAGGCAGAGCACGGGACCCACTCGCTCATTTCCAGAGTCCCAGTGCCCAGGCCAACACCCCCACTGCGCCAACACCAAGCCAGCAACTCTTTGTTCCTGGTGACTTCAATAAAATCCATCAGAGTCCTCAACCCTAGGGACAGTCAGGGATCTGTGTCATAATCATGACCTCTGAGAGGCTCTTTTAACCTCACCTGCATGTAAGTCTTGCTCTGAGTATCATGGTATTTTCAGATCATTCATAATTATGTCCCAACTCACAATTCATGGTAATATACTACATACAAATATACTAACATATTATGTCAGAAAAAAATTAAACAGGGTCACAGTGCCCTTAAAAGACACAATACTAAATATAATCTTAAAATGTAAAATAGTAAGTGAAGAATTTTAAATATCAGCCAATTATTTTAAAAAAATCTAGTCATAAAAATAAGATAAAACTTAGCGTTGAAATGGTTCTTTTTAAAAAAAGATGAAGAGGGATCACTCCAGTTTTCTGGATTCTGAACTGTGGTTTCAAACACTTTCTGTATAAACAACATTCCTTGATTGATCCAAGGCATTTAGCCCCCAAGTGCCACCCAGTTCCCGCCTACATTAAAATGAAAGGAAGAGTCAAAAAGCTGGCGATTCCTCTTAACTAGAGCTAACCGAAAGCTATAATAATAGGATGACTAGAAGCAGTTCAAGACCAAACTAAAATCATTCAAAATTGTAAAAGAAAATGAAACCAACAAAAGGGAAATTCTGAGGGAGAAAGATGCAGTGAGACCTGTGTGAGCATCTCTGAAGTTCTTCTGTGGAACCATTGTGTACTTAGAAACATACCCACCACAGCAGAACTAGGTCCTGAAGACTGAATCATGGGAGAACACTTGAGATCAATCACTTCGTATGTGCAATTTTACACGTAAAACTACGGAATTTAAGTAACTGTGCTCAAGAGTTAAAGTAAAAATAAACTGGTTGCTAAGGCAGTTGGTAACACAACTTGTTGAGAACTAACTGGCCCCATCTCGCCGCTCCTGCTCACAATGACACAACCTGTTTTAGAGCAGTTGCTGGGCCTCACATGGCCCAGCCAGACCAAAGGGACCAGCCACTCGTCCAGACAACTGATGCGGAGGTGAAGGACAAACACAACCAGAGCCCAGAGACAAAAGCACCCAGTAGGCCTCCTCTGGAGCAACCATTCACCTGAGAGTGATGGACACTGCCACAGTCCTAGTTTGCAAAAAACAGAGCATCAGCAATGTGCAGTGAAGCCTGCCATCCATCCTCCATTGTCTGGGACTGTCACAAGCTTAGGAAACCCCATTCTCCCCTTCAGACCACGTCCCACTGCACCCCTTCTGTGCTCAGAAGGGCCCAGCTATCCCACAGCTCATGACCACATGTCGTGCTGTTCTCAGGGCTACACAGCTAGGAGAGGACACACACGACAGGAGGGAGGCAAACGGGCAAAGGATAGGGATTGCATCATCAGAGATTTCTTCAAGTTTTTGCAGCTATTTATCTCCCAGTGACTGAAAACCCCCCACAGAGCGTGAAGGCCCATCTGACCGTACCACCTGAACTGGCATCCCCCTAGAAGAGGTCTCTATCGCCAGCCATCTGAACTGGCGTTCCCCTTAGAGGAAAGTCTCTATCACCCACCATCTGAACTGGCATCCCTTTAGAGGAGGGCATCTACTGCCCAGCGTGCCAAGGGTCTGCGAGAGGAGCTCCAGTAAGGCCGACTCACCAAGGGCGGGTCAAGATAGCTGTGTGTCGCTGACCACGTCTGGGGGGCTATCAGGCTGTACAGAGGGAACTGCTGCTGGGGACTATAGACTGGAGGTAAGTAAAACGACGCCGTGTAGCGCTGCTGGGTGTAGAGGCTCATGTCCAGAGGCCTAAAGCCATTCTTTGGCAAAAACGTGTTTATAGCTATTGCCTTCGCCTTTATCCGTGCCTATGTGAAAACACAGAAGTTTCTGTTATTAATAGAATACTCAAGGACACTGATCTGCAGGTAAAGCATAACCAATGGTCTTGCTTACCTTAATCGGTTTTCCTTGAAAGGTTTTGACTTCTTCTCTCAGATACTTGTAAGCCTGAGGACAAAATCATCCATAATACCATTGTGTTAATCTTATAAGATGAACCTACAATTAATTCAGTACCTCAAGTAAGCAATTATGTAGTAGAATATGGTGGATGAGACCTAGAACAAGGATTCTTCACCTTTTTGGGGTCATGGACTCCTTAAAAGATCTGGTAAGAGCTATGGAGCCCCTAGCCCAAATTCTCAAATTAGTATGATGTTATAAATTGATTACCCGTCATTAAAGAGAAAAAAGGAAAAAAATTCTCACAAGCAGTATCTCTATATAATTTAAGCATTAACAGAAAGCACAAAGCATTTCACAGACCCTACGCCAAGAGTCCTCACCTGGGAGAACACCAAGCTCCTAGTAATAATGCCATGGGCACTCAGAATCACATGGCTTGGGGTTGCGATATTCAGAAGTCACTGCTTAGACAGCTCCTTGCTCATCTCCAAGTTCTCCTACGTAGCTCTGAGGGCTCTGCATCCCCCAAGCTGGCCGTGTTCTCCATCCTGGTGGGGGGCTGGAGAGGTGGCTGGCACCTGATCCACACACCTGCCTTCTCTCACCTCCCATCACCCTGCTTCTCCTGGTCCCTCTCTTTCCCTCCATTCAGGTAAAACTTGTCTTTCAGGCTCCTCTCTCTCTCTCCTGAAGCCCCTGCGGTCTCGCCATGCACACCTCACATTCCACGGCTGTTCCTCTACACAGGCGAGTGCTTCCTCTGAACACGATGCTTCCTTCCACGGCAGGGAGCCATCTGAATGCCCCGCCTCCCCCAGGGCTCCTCAGTGCCTTCTCATGCACCTCATAACACAAGGCTGCCCAGGCAACGTTAGAGTCAGGCACAAATTTCCCAAACGCTTTTCCAAATATTGAAATCATTCTCTGCACAGAGATAAGAACAGAACCAGTTTTCCTGGGCTGCCCATGTTACATGTCCTTAGAAAATAACGCCTATGCTCTGCACACTGCTACAGAACTGTCTACACACACACACATACACATACACACACACACACACCTATTTAGGATTTCCCTGTACTTTAGGTTCACTGTAGATGGTGACTGGAGCTGTGAAATTAAAAGATGCTTGCTCCTTGGAAGAAAAGCTATGACCAACCTAGACAGCATATTAAAAAGCAGAGACATTACTTTGCCAACAGAAGTCCATCTAGTCAAGCTATAGTTTTTCCAGTACTCATGTATGGATGTGAGAGTTGGACTATAAAGAAAGCTGAGCACTAAAGAATTTATGCTTTTGGAACTGTGGTGTTGGAGAAGACTCTTGAGAGTCCCTTGGACTGCAAGGAGATCCAACCAATCCATCCTAAAGGAGATCAGTCCTGGGTGTTCACTGGAAGGACTGATGTTGAAGCTGAAACTCCAATACTTTGGCCACCTGATGTGAAGAACTGACTCACTGGAAAAGATCCTGATGCTGGGAAAGATCGAAGGCGGGAAGAGAAGGGGACGACAGAGGACGAGATGGCTGGATGGCATCACCGACTCAATGGACATGAGTCTGAGTAAACTCCAGGAGCTGGTGATGGACAGGGAGGCCTGGCATGCTGTAGTCCACAGGGTTGCAAAGAGTCGGACATGACAGAGCGACTGAACTGAACTCATAGCCAATTGTCACCCCTGTGCCCACACTGAGCCCTACCATGTACTGACTGCAAAGTGCTGGTAAACTGCACTTCACAGGGGGTATGGGGCAGGGGGTGCACAAGGAAGAACTTACCTGTTGTGCATCAGCTTCTGTTTCAAATGTAATAAACCAATTATCATTATAGGCAAATTCACAGTTTATAAATCTCGGTAAGTTATCTCCTTTAAATAGTGCTTCTACTTCCTACAGGAAACAGAGAAGTTAGAAATTAATTCTCAACTGTGCACCGTTGGTCTTCACTAAAGAAACATGAGGCCTGTTCTTAGGACAGACGCTGAAAAGACAACCCCAGCTCATCGAAGTCCAGGGCTCTCTCTCCAGGTGGCTGAGGCATTTGAAGTAGCTTCCAGAATTACGATCCCATTGTGACAGGAAATAAGCTCACAACCCACTGACAGCTCTCCCAAACCCCAAGAGACCAGTAATTAAATTAACGGGAAAATACCAGTAGGCTAATGATGACACAATTAAGAGTGGGAGAAAGATAATTTAAGAAATCAAAAAATGAGCTGGACTTTTGACACTAACCAGATTTACCCTCCCACATAAGATAATTACAAACAAAAGATAAAATATATGAAATAATGGCTTTCAGACAGTGTACCCTGGGCTGTGCGGGATAGCATTCCGTAGAAGAACAGGTACAGATGGTCTAAGAGTGCCTGACTCATGGGTGGGGCTTCCAGGATGTGGTGTCAGGAGGGTGGGCAAAGGCCTAGTACAAAGCTACAGAGCTCAGGGGGTTCCCCCAGAGCTCTGTACTTAGGACACAATAACCTGGAATGGAGAGAACCTCCGCTCCCTCCAGAGTTCTCCAGGATCAGGGAGAGTCTCTAGCAGCCAGAGTGGAAAATGGAGCTCACACGGGACCACAGGTGGAGCCCTCAGGAAACACTGGCCCAGGGTGAGGCCAATCTGCTTCCACGGGTCCAAGTCACTGAAGTGAGTCACAAACAGCTCAGGAACATGCACAGGAAGGAATACAAAATACTCTGTACCCAAGAAAGTAAAACCCCAAACACCTTGCATCCACCCCAAATTTGCCAGGTGCACAAAGAAATAGAAAAATATGACTTACAGTGAAAAAAATCAACCACCAAATTAGACTGAGAAACACACGGATACTGGTATGTTGGCTCAAGTTGAGTACAAGCCACATGGGTGTGCACAGCACCCCTCACTGTGAAAACACTTGCTCTGAGAGTTATTCAACATGAACATGTTCTCTGTCTCAACTTGGTGGTTTACTATTCTTCAAAATGAGTAACTATTGAAACCTTTTTTCTTTCTAACTTCTAAATACTAAAGTTACCATAAACTCTATTTTTTTTTAATGTAAAATGTACAGTGAAGTCTTGAGACGAAAAAGCGTTATAGTATGGATTTTTGGTTTCGGATACATCTCCCTAAAAACCGCAGAACAAAGGAAAAAACATGCCTCCAAAAATCCAAGTGTCTTTCTGACGAGAAAGGACTTACTTCTACAGGGGTGGACTCAGGTATCTCACGTAGTATCACTATGCAACGGTTCTGATTTGGCCTTACTTTCTCTCCCTTCTCATCCACTTGGACTAAAGGTAAAGCTGTAAAGAGAAGAGAAACGGAAGGTACACAGATATTAAAATAAATCCACTATCTGCACTCCACTGCGATCTGATGGAGATCTCCACCAGGACATATCAGACCATATTCCCAGGCACATTAAAGAAAGCTGTACACAATGGGGAAACCATCAAATCTGTGACAATTAAAACATAAACTATGGAAAGGTTCAGACCAATCTCATGTGTCACATTTAGGGGCTCTGGGGAGTCTTGCAGGAGCTGCAACTGAGGCAACTCTGTGACATACACCCTCCACAGCTTAAACCATCCCAAGCCCATTACAATGCAAAACAAAGCCTTTCTCCTTTCTATAAGTCCCCTGTCTCCTTACAGCTTGATTCTGAACTCAGAGAAGCTACCAAACACTCTTCCCTTAGCCCCCCCTAGTGATGGATATTCCTCGACCAGAGTCCACCGTCGAAACAAGGGTCAACACTGCCAGCCAGCACGGGGACAGGCCCAACTCAGGTTTCACTAGCTTTTACCTTATCTCCTTTTTGTTAGATTTTCTGGAGTCACTCTGTTGAGAGTCTATCACAGGCAGACTCGGGTCACCACACAGCAACATCACAACCAGGGCCCAGAGCTGTGCACCCCTGTGCAGACACGCATTACTACCCTCAGGAGTGGAATCATTTCATGATGGGTTCACTAATTTGAGAGGATGATAAGGGCATACTATGAAAAAGTTCAGGCTAATAAATTAGACAAGCTACATGAAATCGAAACATTCCTTAGCACCAAAGTTCACGTCTGGGAAGTAGGGTCTATGAGAGAAAAACGCTCAAGGCTCACAAGGTTTCTGGAAAATCCTATCAAACATTAAGAAAGAAAAAACACCTATTCTACAGTACAAACTCTTCTGAAACACTCAGACAATACTTTCCAATCCAGCCTATGAAGCCCAAATAAAAAATACCAATAGAACCTTTTGAAAAATCAAAATGTCGATTTCTGAAAATCACATGGAAATGCCAAGCACTTAGAAGAGCCAAGACCAAGCTGGAGATTCACAACTACTCGAAGAATGACGACACAGTGAAGCCAGTACCATCCGCAAGCTACAGCAATGGCATCAAGACAGACAGATGGAGGACAGACACACGGCCCAGAGAGAAACCACCAGGGAGTTTACCCTGGCAACTGGCCCAAAGGCAGTGCCCTGTGGAAAGCAGAGCCTTCTTAATAAATGGACTGGAATGGCAGCACATGCACATGTGAGGGCGTAGAGAGCCCACACCAACCACATAAAAATCAGCTGACAAGGGTCCACAGAGCTAAGAGTGTAAGCCCTAAAACTAAGAACTTCTGGGAGAAAACCCCAGAAATGCGGCCTTGGATTAAGCAAAGATTTCTTAGGTACAACACCAAAAGCAAGATCCATAAAAGAAAAAAATTAATAAACTGGGCTATATAAAAAATTCAAAACTCTGCTTTTCAAAAGACACTATTAGGAGAACAAGGAGAAGCCACAGACTGGGAGAATATATTTGCAAACCATATTTCTAATAAGGACTTAAATATAGATCACATATCTCAAATTGCATACATATACATGCCCCTCAAATCTCAGCTGTAAGAAAACAAAAAAAAAATAAAAAGAAGACAGAAGTGAGGCATCTGAACAGACACCTCAGCAATGAAGCACCTGAAAGATGGCTCGATGTCACCAGGTGCTAAAGAAACAGAAATTAAAACCACAATCAGACACCATCACACACCTGCTAGAAAACCTCTGTGAAGGAGGCCTTGCAGGGGCACCAGGAGACCCTAGGCAGCAGTGTCTGTAATCCTGACTGTGGTAAAGCTTTTGCCAATGCACACGAGATGATCGACTCAACCGTACTCTTTAAATACATAGTTCACGATGTGTCAACTATACCTCAGTACAGGAGAAGGCAATGGCAACCCACTCCAGTACTCTCGCCTGGAAAATCCCATGGACCGAAGAGCCTGGTGGGCTGCGGTCCATGGGGTCGCTAGGAGTCGGACACGACTGAGCGACTTCATTTTCCCTTTTCCTTTCATGCATTGGAGAAGGAAATGGCAACCCACTCCAGTGTTCTTGCCTGGAGAATCCCAGGGATGGGGGAGCCTGATGGGCTGCCGTCTGTGGGGTCGCACAGAGTCGGACGCAACTGAAGCGACTTAGCAACAGCAGCAGCAGCAGCACAGTGGCTTTTAAAAACAAATAAAATGGTAAAGTTGTGGAACCTCCATCTGCAAAGTGAACCAGGAAGTTCACACCTAAAATATCTACCCTTCCTGAATTCCCATGGGTCTCTGAAGTAACCGTGAAACTTCCCTTTGACACCACCAAATGTCCAAGAAATAACTTCATTCACAATTTGCTGTTAAGGAACAACACAATAATATATCACCAGTACTTCAGCAGGAAGCAGGAATTTGGAAAGAACTCCTGTGACAGGGCGTGCTGATTCACATGCACACTCCTTCACCCTGAAGAGCTTTTGACTGCACCTCTCATTCACACTCTTCCCGCTAGCCCGTTCGACTCTCAGCACCCATAACCTGGGATGCGCCTGAGGCTGTGGTTCCACAGCACACTGACGCCCAGTGTGACATGCACCTCACCAGACTGTCACAAAGTCTGGAGGGTGACAAAGGCACCACTTGCCGTCGAGTCCTTAGCGCGAATAGCTGTGCCTCTAAGTGTCACGCTGGCCAGAAAAATGCCGTCTGGACCATGGACGACACAGCCTGGACTGCAGTCCACTTACATCTCAGCACCTCAACAATCAGGTCCATGTCGGTGCTGAGCTTCTTGATGTGGTCCAGGTTAGCTACTGTGGTGATTGGCACGTACTGGTCACTGTCCATCTGTGATATAAGGTACATGTCACTAGCAAGGTTCTCCCTGCAGAAAGAAGACAATCTTTCTTAGTTCACAGCTTTTTTTAAATTTTTCACATCTTTATTAAAAGGAAGCTTCATGAGAGGAATGAGTGTGTACGATGTACTCTGCTATTTGCCATCTCTCTGACCTTGGGTCAATTTTGTCAAAGACATCTGGGAAAGCAGAGAGAGCAAGCGTACTGCACTTTATACAATCAAAATCAGTACGTAAGTCAATCTTTAAAAATTATTTCTAGCTTATCTCTATTCAAAAAGTGTTTTGAGAAGCTTATTAAAAATAGAAACATACTTCTTAAACTAAGGAACCCCAGCCCAGAGAATGAGAAAGTAAGAAAAATGTGAAAAGGCCAAGAAAAGCTGGTGCCCAGAGTGCTTGTGGTTCGGGTGGAACAGCCATCAGAGAGACTATGGCTCCACCCCTGGCCTCCCAGCTTCTGCAGCAGAGGCTGGGAAAAGCAGGGAAGTAACCAACTCACCACCACCTGTGAGACTGGCTACCTACGGCCCCGCCCCCGAAGCCTGATTCCAGGGGCATGGGATGGCGATAGGAGACCTTGACTTCCTACAGATGGATGTACAGACACATGTTAACATGTAAAGTACTACATCTATGCAGAGTAACAACATGAAACCCCTTAGGTACCAGCTGCTAGAAAAACACTACCATCCTTACCTAGACAAGCAGAATTCCAATGTCTTTTTAAGTACTTCCCGGGGGTCTTCCTGGCTTTCTGGTTGAGATTCATTCCCTCCTACATAAAGGCAAAGGAAAACTGGCTTAAGTTCACCAAGCACTTGATTCAGTATAGCAATTTTAATGGTTTCAATATACATAGTAATTTACCTACATAACAGTAAATATAAAAAAATTATTTTACAAGGAAATCATATAGGCAAACAGAAGGAAACAAAAAATCCCTTACCCCCTAAACAAAAACAGTTTCAAAAAATAACCTGAGGAGTAAGATTTATTAGCAAAGTTTAGCAGGAGCTTTTGTCTCAATTCAAAAAGGATTTTCAGGTGACCTACAAGCAGACAAGATGCTAAAAATATAATAAAGGAAATAAAATAACTAAAGAGTTTTTAGACACAACTATATATATTTGCATGGCATAATAACAATACATGCAGGATTTTCTAACAAGAGACACTTGCATTTTAAATGTCAAAGTTAAAGACCATCAAAATCAAAGACAAAGTGGAAACACTAATGACAAAGAGACAGTAAGTGTTTTATATAAAGAGCTTCAATAAAATCTATCTCCCACCAGGAAAAAACCAAACCAAAACAAACAAAACTAATGGACCTAATGAGACTGAAAATTAGAAATAGGCCTTGAAGCCGCAGTCACATTCCATCCCTTCATCCAGACAGGGCTCTCATGCACACATGTTCAAGTCCACACTGAACGGATAGCACTGCCTCCTGAGATACCTCCTGCATGCCGGGCACTGCTGCAGAGCTGCCTGTGTGTGTGCTGTGTGCTCACTCATGTCTGATCTTTGTGACTCTGTGAACTGTAGCCCGCCAGGCTCCTCTGTCCATTGGATTCTCCAGACAAGAATACTGGAGTGGGTTGTCATGCTTTTCTCCAGGGGATCTTTCTAACCCAGGGATCAAACCCATGTCTCCTGTATCTCCTGCACTGGCAGGTGGGTTCTTTATCACTGAGCCACCTGGGAAGCCCCAGCAGAGCTGCTTAGCCTCAGAGGGGCAGTATCTGCTCTTGGAAGGAGGCAATCAATAGCCAAGCAAGTAGACAGTAAACAGAATCGGACACAAAGGAGAAAAGCACAGGGCACAAGCAGACTCAAGGCAGAAGGAATAATCAACAAGCTAGAAAACAGGTCATGTGAAATTAGTCAGCTAGAGGAATACAAAGGAAAAAGAATGAAGAATAACGAAGAAAGCCTACCTGACTTGTGATACACAACCAGCAGTATTTCTGTACACTAACAACAAACTATCCAAAGAAGAAACTAAAACAATCCCACTCACAACTGCAAGTGAAAGAATTAAAAACCCAGGAACAAATCTAACCAAAAGGAGAAAGCTCTGTAAGCTGGAAACCTGAAGCTACTGATGAAAGAAATTAAAGACAAATAAATGAAAACATATCCCCATGTTCTTGGGTTAGAAGAATACTGTGAAAATCTCCATGTAAAAATATTCCAAGCAATCTACAGATTCAGTGCAATCAATCCTTATCAAAATTCCAATGGCATTTTTTGCATAAGTACATCAAACAACCCTAGAATTTGCATGGAACCAAAAAACTCTGACTAGCAAAATAAATCTTGAGTAAGAAGCACAAAGCTGGAAGCATCACACTTCCTGACTCCAAAGTACTTTGAAAAGCTATAGTTATCAAAAAAGTATGCTACTGGCATAAAATAGACATACAGACCAATGGAATAGAACTGATAACCCAGAGATAAACCCACATGTATGTGACCAGCTGATCTTCAACAACGCTGCCAAGAATACTTCAGGGGAAAGGACAATTTCTTCAATAAATAATGTTGGGAAAACTGACAGCCACATGCAAGAAAATTAATGAAACCCTTATCTTACCTCATATACAAAAACCAACTCAAAATGAATTAAAGACTTACATATAAGAGCTGAAACTGTATAACTAAAAAAAAAAAAAGAAACACCCAATGTAAAAAAAATGTCCTAGCCATCAGACCTGGCAACAATCTTTTTGGATATAACACCCAAAGCACAGGCAACAAAAGCAAAAATAAACATGGGGACTACATTCCATTAAAAAGGTTTTGTACAGGAGAACAAGATGGCAGACAAGTAGGTGGACGTGGAGTACATCTCTCTCCACGGATACATCAGGAATGTACCTTCAGACACAGAAGTGCATGCAGAACACAGGCTGAGAGTGGACAGGAAGACCTGACCAGAGGAAAAGAATAAACAGAACCACGCAAAACTCACTATCAAGCCCTGAGCCTTTGGAGTGCGAGCACTGACTCCAAGACTCTAGACTATCAGAGAACTAACCCCAGAGAGTATCAAATAGAGAGAACTCACACAAAGAAAACCACCTGAATACAAGACCTGGCATCACCCAACCACCAGTAGAACCCTGTGCAGGACTCCTCATCTAACCAACAAACAAAACAAAAGTACAATCTCAATCAGCAGCAGACAGGATTACCACCTCACTCAGCATTGCTCATCAGAGGAGAAACAAACAAACACTCAGCACAAGTCTCACCCTATATGAAGCTGACACAAACCACTGGACCAACCTTACAAGGGCAGAAACCAAAAGGAAGAAAAAATTCAACCTTCAAGCCTGGGAAAAGGAGACCTCAAACACAGTAAGTTAAAAAATAATAATAATAATGAAAAGGCAGAGAAATACCACACAAATGAAGGAACAAACTAGAAGCACAGAAGTCCAAATAAATGAAGAAGAAATAGGCAAACGACCTGAAAAAGAATTCAGAATAATGATAGTAAAGATGATCAAAAACCTTGAAAACCGAATGGAGGAAATGCAAGAATCAATTAACAAAGACCCAGAAGAATTAAAGAATAAACATACAAACAACACAATTACTGAAATTAAAAATATTCTAGAAGGAATCAATAGCAGAATATCTGAAACAGAAGAACGAATCAGTGAGCTGGAAGATAAAATGGTGGAAATAACTTCTGAAGAGCAGAATAAAGTAAAAAGAATGAAAAGAATTAAGGATAGTCTCAGAGACCTCTCAGACAATATCAAACACACCAACATTCGAATTATAGGGGACCCAGAAGAAGAAGAGAAAAAGAAAGAGTATGAGAACATTTTTGAAGAGATTATAGTTGAAAATTTCCCCAACATGGAAAAGGAAATAGTCAATCAAGTCCAAGAGGCACAAAGAGTCCCATACAGGATAAATCCAAGGAGAAACATGCCAAGACACATACTAATCAAACTAACAAAGACTAAACACAAAGAAAGAATATTAAAAGCAGCAAGGGAGAAGCAACAAGCAACATACAAGGGAAACCCTGTACACTTAACAGCTGATCTTTCAGCAGAATCTCTGCAGGCCAGAAAAGAATGGCAGGATATATTTAAAGGACTGAAAGGAAAAATCTACAACCAAGATTACAGTACCCAGGCAAGGATCTCATTCAAAATTGATTAAGAAATGAAAAGTTTTTCAGACAAGCGAAAGTTAAAAAATAATTCAGTACCACCAAACCACCTTTACAACAAATGTTAAAGGGACTTCTATAGACAAAAAACACAAGAGAAGAAAAATGATCTACAAAATCAACCCCAAACAATTAAGAAAATGGCAATAGGAAATTATCTATCAATAATTACTTTAAATGTAAGTGGATTAAATACTCCAACCAAAAGACACAGATTGGCTGAATGGATACCAAAACAAAACCCATATATATGCTGTCTACAAGAAACCCACTTCAGACCTAAAGAAACATACAGACTGAAAGTGAGTGGATGGAAAAATATATTCCATGCAAATGGGAAGCAAAAGAAAGCTGGAGTAGTAATCCTCATATCAGACAAAATAGACCTTCAAATAAAGAAGATTACAAGAGATAAGGAAGGACACCACATAATGATCAAGGGATCAATCCAAGAGGAAGAAACCCTCTTGGGTGCAATATCTATGCACCCAACACAGGAGCACCTCAACACATAAGACAAACACTAACAGACATGAAGGAGAAATTGACAGTAACACAATAAGAGTAGGAGACTTTAATACCCCACTCACACTAATGGACAGATAGTCAAAAGAGAAACACAAGTCTTAAATGATACATTAGATGAGATGGATTTTATTGATATCTTCAGGACATTCCATCCAAATGCAAAAGAATACATCATCTTCTCAACTGCACATGGAACATATTCCAGGATAGATCACATACTGGGTCACAAATCAAACCTCAGTAAATTTAAGAAAACTGAAATTGTAACAAACATCTTCTCTGATCACAAAGCTATGAGACTAGATATCAATTACAAGAAAAAACTGTAAGATACACAAACACACAGAGATTAAACAACACGTTTCTAAATAACCAACAGGTTACTGAAGAAATCAAAAGGGAAATAAAAAAATTTCTAGAAACAAATGACAATGAAAACATGACACCTCAAAACCTATGGGATACAGTGAAAGCAGCTCTAAGAAGGAAGTTTATAGCATTACAATCCCACCTCAAGAAACAAGAAAAACATCAAATGACAACCTAACTTTACACCTAAAACAACTGGAAAAAGAAAAAAAAGCAAAGTTAGTAGAAGGAAAGAAATCAAAAGATTCAAACAGAAATGAATGAAAAAGAAATGAAAGAAACAACAGTAAAGGTTAATAAAACTAAAAGCTGGTTCTTTGAGAACATAAACAAAACTGACAAGCCTTTAGCCAGACTCATCAAGAAGAAAAGAGAGAAGGATCAAATCAACAAAATTAGAAATGGAAAAGAAGTCACAACAGACAATGCAGAAATACAAAGGACTGTAAGAGACTATTATGAACAACCATATGGCAATAAAATGGATAACCTGGAAGAAACAGACAGATTCTTAGGAAAGTTCAATCTCCCAAGACTAAACCAGGAAGAAACAGAAATTACAAACAACCCAATTACAACCACTGAAATTGAAGCTGTGATAAAAAAATATCCCCCAAAACAAAAGCCCAGGACCAGATGGCTTCACAGGAGAATTCTATCAAACATTTAGAGATCTAATGCCTATCCTTCTAAAACTCTTTCAAAAAACTGCAGAGGAAGGAACACTTTCAATCTCATTCTACAAGGCCACCATCACCCTGATACCAAAACCAGACAAACACAGCACAAAAAAATAAAACTACAGACCAATATCACTGATGAACATGGATGCAAAAATCCTCAACAAACTTTTAGCAAACAGAATTCAGTAACACATCAAAAAGCTTGCTCTTTCCCTGCTGCCATGGAGCCACGCAGAGGGGGAGGTTTGGGTGCATTAATGATTCGGCTCCACCTATAACCCACCGCCATGGCCGAGGAAGGCACTGCTGCTGGAGGTGTAATGGACATTAATACTGCTCTGCAAGAGGTGCTGAACACCGCCCTCATCCACTATGGCTTAGCATGTGGAATTAACAAAGTTGCCAAAGCCTTAAACAAGCGTCAAGCCCATCTACGTGTGCTTACATCCAACTGTGATGAGCCTATGTATTTCAAGCTGGTGGAGGTCCTTTGTGTTAAGCATCAAATCAACCTGATTAACGTTGATAACAACAAGAAACTAGGGGAATGGGTAGGCCTCTGTAAAACTGACAGAGAGGGAAAACCCCATGAAGTAGTTGGTTGAAGTTGTGTGGTGGTTAAGGACTATGGCAAAGAGTCCCAGGCCAAGGATGTCATCAAGGAGTACTTCAAATGCAAGAAATGGTGAAATAAAACACTGAGTTCTTGGGGGCGGGGGGGGGGGGGGGGGGGGTGGGGGGAAAGCTCATACACCATGATCAAGTTTGGTTTATTCCAGGAATGCAAGGATTCTTTAGTACACGCAAATCAATCAATGTGATACACCATGTTAAAAAACTGAAAGATAAAAATCATATGATAATCTCAATAGATGCAGAAAAAGCCTTTGACAAAATTCAGCACTCATTGATGATTAAAACTCTTCAAAAAATGGGCATAGAAGGAACCCACCTCAACATAACAAAAGCCATACATGATAAGCCTACAAAAGGCAAAAAAGGCAAAGCACTTGCTCAGTCATGTCCGACTCTTTGCGACCCCGTGGACTGTAGCCTACCAGGTCCCTCCATCTGTGGGATTCTCCCGGCAAGAGTACTGGAGTGGGTTGCCATTTCCTTCTCCAGGAGATCTTCCCCACCCAGGGATCGAACCTGGGTCTCCTGCATTGCAAGCAGACGCTTTACCATCTGAGCCACCAGGGAAGCTCTGATAAGCCTACAGCAAACATTATTTTCAATAGTGAAAAACTGAAAGGATTCCCTCAAGATCAGGAACAAGACAAGGGTGTCCACTTTCACCACTATTATTCAACACAGTTCTTGAAATCCTAGCTACTGCAATCAAAGAAGAAAAAGAAATGAAATCCAGATCGGAAAAGAAGTAAAGCTCGCACTGTTTGCAGATGACACGATACTGTACCTGCTGCTGCTGCTAAGTCGTTTCAGTCGTGTCCGACTCTGTGCGACCCCATAGACGGCAGCTCACCAGGCTCCACCGTCCCTGGGATTCTCCAGGCAAGAACACTGGAGTGGGTTGCCATTTCCTTCTCCAATGCATGAAAGTGAAAAGTGAAAGTGAAGTCGCTCAGTCATGTCCGACTCTTCACAACCCCATGGACTGCAGCCTACCAGGCTCCTCCATCCATGGGATTTTCCAGGCAAGAGTACTGGAGTGGGGTGCCATTGCCTTCTCCAGATACTGTACCTAGGAAACCCTAAAGATACTATCAGAAAATTACTAGAAATGAAGAAGTAAAGTTCTATTTGCAGATGACATGATACTGTACCTATGAAACCCTAAAGACACTATCAGAAAATTGCTAGAGCTAATTATTAGTGAATTTAGCAAAGTTACAAGATACAAAATCAATACACAGAAATCATTTGCATTTCTATATACAACATGAAAAATCAGAAGGAGAAACTAAGAATTAATCCCATTCACCACTGCAACAAAAAGAATTAAATATCTAGGAATAAACTTACCTGAGACAAAAGAACTGTACACAGAAAATGATAAGACACTAATGAAATAAATCAAAGACAACATACATAGATGGAGAGATTTTTCCATGTTCTTGGGTAGGAAGAATCAATACTGTGAAAATGACTATACTATCAAATGCAATCTACAGATTCAATGCAATGCCTATCAAATTAGCAATGGCATTTTTCACAGAACTAGAACATAAAATTTCAAAATTCATATGGAAACACAAAAGACCCCAAATAGCAAAAGCAGTCTTGAAAAAGAAGAATGGAGCTGGAGGAATCAACCTTCCTGACTTTAGATTATCCTACAAAGCTACAGACATTAAGATAGTATGGTACTGGCACAAAAACAGAAATATAGACCAAGGGAACAAGGTAGAAAACCCAGAAACAAACTCATGTACTTCTGGGTACCTTATTTTTGACAAAGGAGGCAAGAATATACAATGGGGCAAAGACAGCCTCTTCGATAAATGGTGCTGGGAAAACTGGACAGCTACATGTAAAAGAATGAAATTACAACACTTCATAACACCATACAAAGATAAACTCAAAATGGATTAAAGACCTAAATGTAAGACCAGAAATATAAAACTCAGAGGAAAACACAGGCAGAACACTCAATGACATAAATCAAAGCAAGATCCTCTATAACCTATGTCCTAGAGTAACATGAAAAAAAAAAAAACAAACAAGTAAACAAGTGGGACCTGATTAAATTTAATAGCTTTTGCACGGCAAAGGAAACTATAAGCAAGGCAAAAAGACAACCCTCAGAATGGGAGAAAATAATAACAAATGAAACAACTGACAAAAGATTAATTTCCAAAATATAAAAGCAGCACAAACAACTCAATGCCAAAAAAACAAACAACTCAATCATAAAGTGGGAAAAGACTTAAACAGGCATTTCTCCAAAGAAGACAAACAGATGGCTAACAAACACATGAAAAGATGCTCAACATCACTCATTACTGGAGAACTGCAAAACAAAACCACAATGAGATACCACCTCACACCGGTCAGAATGGCCATCATCAAAAAGTCTACACACAATAAATACTGGAGAGGGTATGGAGAAAAGGGAACGCTGTTGCACTGTTGGTGGGAATGTAAACTGATATACCCACTATGGAAGACGGTATGGAGATTCCTGAAAAAACTAGGAATAAAACCATCGTATGATCCAGCAATCCCACTCCTAGGCATACACCTGAGGAAACCAAAATTGAAAAAGACACATGCATACCATTGTTCACTGCAGCACTATTTACAATAGCTAGAACATGGAAGCAACCTAGATGTCCATCGACAGATGAATGGATAAAGAAGTTGGGGTACATATACACAATGGAATATTACTCAGCCATAAAAAGGATTGCATTTGAGTCAGTTCTGATGAGGTGGATGAACCTAGAACCTATTATAGAGAGTGAAGTGAGTCAGAAAGAGAAAGATAAATATTGTATTCTAATGCATATACACGGAATCTAGAAAAATGGTACTGAAGAATTTATTTATTGGGCAGCAATGGAGAAACAGACATAGAGAATAGACTTATGGACATGAGGAGAGGGGAAGAGAGGGTGAGATGGATGGAATGAGTAACATGGAAACTTACATTACCATATGTAAAACAAATAGCCAATTGGGAATTTGCTGTATGGCTCAGGAAACTCAAACAGGGGTCCTGTATCAATCTAGAGGGGTAGGATGAGTAGATGGGAGGGAGGTTCAAAAAGGAGGGGATATATATGTATACCTATGCTTCTGAACTGTGGTGTTGGAGAAGACTCTTGAGAGTCCCTTGGACTGCAAGGAGATCCAACCAGTCCATTCTGAAGGAGATCAGTCCTGGGTGTTCATTGGAAGGACTGACACTGAAGCTGAAACTCCAATACTCTGGCCACCTGATGCGAAGAGTTGACTC
The DNA here is from genome assembly GCF_042477335.2 of Ovis canadensis. NCBI lineage: Eukaryota > Metazoa > Chordata > Mammalia > Artiodactyla > Bovidae > Ovis > Ovis canadensis. The sequence goes on along the minus strand of NC_091257.1, from coordinate 61,396,296 downwards.
ATTGGAAAAGACCCTGAGCTGGGAGGGATTGGGGGCAGGAGGAGAAGGGGACGACAGAGGATGAGATGGCTGGATGGCATAACCAACTCGATGAACATGAGTTTGGGTAAACTCTGGGAGTTGGTGATGGACAGGGAGGCCTGGCGTGCTACGATTCATGGGGTCGCAAAGAGTCAGACGTGACTAAGTGACTGAACTGAACTGACTGATGGCTGATTCATGTTGAGCTTTGACAGAAAACAACAAAATCCTGTAAAGCAATTATCCTTCAATAAAAAAATTTCAAAAAAAAAAGTTTTTGTACAGTAAAGGATACAATCAACAAAATGAAAAAAACAACCTACTGAACAGGAGAAAATATTGACAAATCATGTACCTGATGAGGGGCTAATATTCAAAATACATAAGGAACTCATATAACTCAGTAGCAAAAAAAAAACACAAAAAAACACCTATGATTAAAAGAAAAAATGGGTAAAGGACTTAACCAGAGTTTTTCAAAGAAGACATACAGAGAGCCAAGCAGCACATGAAAAGATGTTCAACATATCTCATCATTAGGGGACCACAAGTCAAAAACCAAAATGAGGATCACTGCTCACCTGTCGTAACTGTTGTTATCCAAAAAAAAGGTAACAAATAACAGGTGTGGGAAGGATGTCAAGAAAAGGGAGCACCACCCCATCCCCCGGCCCGTGTATTACTGGTGGGGACGTAAACTGGCACAGCCACCATGGAAAAGTGTGGAGGTTCTTCATAAAATTAAAATAGCACAACCGCATGATCCATTACTGGGCATACACATAAAAGAAAGGAACTCAAAGTCTCAAAGATCTGCCTGCACCTCCATGTTCGCAAGGTTTATTTATAACACCCAAGACATGGAAACCTCCCACATGTCTATCAATGGATGAATGGATTAAAAATGTGTCTCTGTGTGTGTGTATCTATATATAGCCCAGGGTGTGGAACAATGCAGGGACAAAGCATACCAGGAGGGTGCCCAGAGGCGTGGGAAACCCCTAGAGGCAGGCGCCTATGGGATCACAAAAGAGTCAGACACTATTTAGTGACTGAACAAGTATACACACACAATATATACACAGTGTAATATGATTCCACAAGAAACCCTGCCATATACAACAACATGGATGAATCTAGAGACTACCGTGCTAAGTGAAGTAAGTCAGAAAGAACCCCCCAAAACTACACGATGCCACTTACATGAGGAATCTAAAAAAGCTGTGAACACAGAGTACCAGAGCATAGAGCCACGGCTGCCAGGGGTTGGAGGCAGGAAACGGAAAGATGCTGGTTTAAGAATACAAACGTTCAGTTCTAAGGTATCAGCTCTGGGATCTACTGTACAGCATGGTGACTACAGTTAATAATGCTGTACTCTATACTTGAACTTTGCTAAGACAGTAGATCTTAAGTGTTCTCAGCATTCCAATGGGAAAAAAAAGTATGTGAGGTGATAGCTATTAAACCATCATGTTGCTCTACACCGTAAGTATAATTAACATTTACTTGTCAATTACACCTAAATAAAAAGGAAAAAAACCTGTAACCTCCCACCACTCTACTTATCATGACCTGTCTTCTCTATGGTGTGCATCACCCTCTCACTTTATATAATGTGAACATAAGTATATTCTGTGTATGACGACAGTCTGTCTCTGCCTGAATGGATGTAAGCACCCAGAGAGCAGGAGCTTTCACCAATCGTATGAAATGAGTCCCAAGTACATCTGGCACGTGGTGGGTTTTAAATATCTTTTTTATTAAACAAACAAACAAACCAGTTTTCTAGATGTAGAGCATTAACTCCTGAAAGAGACACAAGGATGGCCTGGGCTCAGGGAGCAGACAGAAGCCCGAGGGTCCCTGAGTCCAGGGTGTGGGACAATGCAGGGACAGAGCACACCAGGAGGGCACCCAGAGGTGCAAGGGACCCCTGGAGGCAGGCGCATGTTCCCTGCATAGCACAGGCACAAGGACTCCCTGAGGCCGGGGAAGGATCACGTAAAAGGAAGGAAGGAGCTCATGCCTCCTGCTCTGCCCTCATGAACACCTCATGGACACTCCTGAAGTGTAGGCTGGCACAGTGACAGGACCACATGTAGAGGGAAAAAAAAGAGTAACTTCATAGTTGAGAAAGCTAATAATAAACCTACTTCAGCCAGCTGGTCACGGTCAACAACAGCAGCAATAAATCATGCTGGCAGTATGTACTCTTAATGTGATGGGATGAAAACGGCTCTTGACTTCTGTGGTATTCCTTCCCTCAAACCCACCATGATGAGAAAAACATCACACATATTTTCCAGTATCATGCAAAATAACTGAGCAGTACTCCTCAAAATTATCAAGGTCATCAAATACAAGTAACGTCTGAGAAGCTGTTACAGGCAAGAGAGCCTAAGAACACAAGTCACTCACTACATGTAACATGATGTCCTGGGACAGAAAAATGTCAATAGGTGAAACGTACCAATCCTGGTTCAGGAACTGCGGCAAATGCATCATATGAATATAAGATGTTAACAGGAGAAAACGAATGCTGGGTCTATGGGAACTCTCTGTACTCTATCTGCTCTATTTTCCTGTAAGTCGAAAGCTATTCTCAAACAAATAGCAAGGTGAGAGACTCAAATCTAACCATATTAATTATCATAGTAAAGGTTAACATTCTAAATGCCTAAATTAAAGGCAGAGACTACAGGATCTGACTTATTATCCAAATACTGGTTCTTTAAGATGAATAAAATTGACAAACGTCTACCCAGACTGACTACGGGGAGAGGGGGAGAGAAGACAGGAATTACCAACAACAGGAATGACTGCTATGACATGACAACAAGTTTTGTAGATACTAAAAGGATAAATAAGAGTACTGTGAGCAATTCTATGCAATAACTTGGACAATTTAGATGAAATGGACAAAATATGTAAGTAAAGACAGAAGAAACCAAAGCTCTCTCAAGAAGAAATAAACCTGGGTAGCCCTATATAAAAAACCAAACAAACTGTAGCTGACAATTTTCCCACAATCAATATTCTACATTCGGATGGCTTCATTTTTCACTTAAGGAAGAAATAAACTCTTCCCAAAAATTCAGTAGGAGGGAAAACATCAAAATAAAACTACAGACCAACATCCCTCATGAACGCAGGCATACAAATTCTAAGCAGAATTATGGCCAATCCAATCCAATAATATATGAGAAATGTATTACATCCTGACGCAGTAAGGCATACCCCAGGAATTTAAGGTTGGTTAAACATTTTTAAAAAATCAATGTAATTAATCTTAACACACACACACAAAATACAATCAATACAAAAAAAAAATAATACAATCATTGCCACAGATGAAGAAAAAGCATGACAAATTCCTCTTTAACTGTTCCTCCTTAAAACTCTCAGCAGACCGTATAACAGAAGGGGATCTGGTCCGCCCAGCAAAGGCCACAAACACAAAACCAAGAGCACCACTGTACTTAATGGCAAAAGACAATGCCCACCCCCGCCCCCCATCAGTCAGACATTTGCTCTTACCACATCTGTTCACCTCTGTAATGAAAATTCTTTCAGTGCAATGAGGCAAGATAAAGGAATAAAAGGAACTAGACTGGATAGGAAATAAAACTGGATTTATTCACAGATAACACCAGTCCATGTAGAACATCCAATGAATTCTACAAAGTAAGTTTCTAAAACTAATATGTGAGCTTAATAAGTGTTCAGGGTATGATATCAATTTATAAAAGTTAATATATTTCTATCTATTAGTAACAAATAGTTGCAGATTGAATTTTTAAGAACCACTTATAATAGTATTCTTGCCTGGAGACTCCCATGGACCAAGGAGCCTGGTAGGTTATAGTCCATGGGGTCACAAAGAATCAGACACAACTAAGTGACTAACACACACTTTTACAATAGCACCAAAAAATATGAAATACTTAATGATAAACTGAACGGAAGATGCGAAAAGCCAGAGGACTGAAAACTGAAACATACAGGGAAAAATACAGTCAAGAGAGACTAAAGATCTGAACAAGCAGACATATACCACATCATGGACAGCAAGCCAAGATGTCAATCTTCTCCAACTCATCTACAGAGTCAATGAAATTCCAATAAAAATCTCAGCACGCTACGGAAATTGATCAGGTTAGCTGAATGTGCATGGAAATGGAAAGGACCTAGATCAGCCAAAATAAGTCTGAAAAAGAACAAAATTGGAAGGCTAAACAATACTACCTGCTTTTAAAAGAATTATTTACAGTGATTAAAACAGTGTGGTTTTGTTGTCCAAACAGACTGATGAAGAAGAGACAGTCCAGGGACAAACCCACATACTCAGGGACAAATGATTCTGACAAAGGCAGTGCAGTGGGGAAGGGCAGGAGAGTCTGTCTGACAAATGTTACTGGAACAACTGTGTATCTATTAATACATGTGCTGGGGGGAGGGGAAGAACTCTGCTTCACACCTCACACCACATACAAAAATTAATTAAAAATGGACCACAGACCTAAAAAATGTAAAACCACGTAACTGTTACTTTCCCGGTGGTACAGTGGTTAAGAATCTGCCTGCCAATGCAAGGGACATGGGTTTGATCTAGGTCTGGCAAGATCCCACACGCTGCACAGCAACTAAGCCCTCAGGCGGTAACTACTGAGCCTGAAATGCTGCAGCTACTGAAGTCCACGCCCCTAGAGAAAAGTCCACGTACAGCAACCAAGAGCAGCTCTGACTGAGCCTGAGTGCTGCAACTACTGAGGTCCACCCCACCAGGGAAAAGTCCATGCCACAACCAAGTGCAGCTCCCACTCGCCCCAACTAGAGAAAGCCTGTGCACAGCGATGAACAGCTGGTGCAGCCAAAAATAAATTTTAAATTAAAAAAAAAAAAAATACAACTTAAACAACAGAAAACATTTGTGACCCTGGATTAAAATTTTGTAGGAATAACACGAAAAGCAAGATCCATAACTCGACAATATAAAAGGTTTTAAACTTTTACTTTTCAAAAGATACTATTAGGAGAACAAAAAGACAAGCCACACACAGACTGGAAAGATGTATTTCAAGTTACATATTGATAAAGACTTCTGTCCAAGGAACTCTCAACTCAATAATAAATCAATCCAATTAAGAAAATAGGCAAAAGACTTGAACAGACCCTTCACTGAAGAAACATACACACTTGAAAAGATGTTTGACACCATTAGTCACTAGGGAAAAGTGAAGTAAATCCACAGGAAGATTCTACTACCAAACTTCTGGAATGGTTAACATTAAAAAGACTGATGGTATCAAGTGCCAGCAATGTGTGGAGCAGCAGAAGCTGTGACCACTGCAAGTGGGGGTGCAAGGGGACAGCTATGGAACACGGCTCTACCATTTCTTAAAAAGATAAGCCAATGCCTAGCGGATGACCCATCTACTCCATTCCTGGGTATTTACCCAAAAGGAATGAAAACAGATGTACACACAAAGCCTTGTTTATAAATGTACATTGTAGCCTTATTTGTAAGAGCCCCAACTGAAAACAATCCAAATATTCATCAACAGGTGAATAAAAAAACAAACTATGATAGGTAATGGAATGGAACACTACCAGGTCCAAAAAGTAAAGGCCCCAAAATGTTACCACTTGAATGACTCTCAAAACGAGTAAGTAAAAAAGCCTCACAAAAAGAGCACATACTGTAAAACTCTCTTTACATACAATTCCAGACTAAAGTGCAGTGACAGAAAGCAGATGAGTGGCTGGCTGAGGCAGGGCAGGAGGAAGGGCACAGGCAGTCTCCGTGGCAGCCGGCACGACTCTGCCATGACTGGAGATGGTTTCTACCCAGCAAGTCCAACTGGAAGAATCAGCGAGTCAGTTCTAGAATGATCTGAATACTGCTTCAAGCTAAGGAAAATAAAGCTTACAGAGAAAGCAAGGATATTCCAAACGTGATGTTTACAGTACACTAGTGGTGCCTCATTAGTGCTCTACACCCCCCCAAGGTTGGCAGGTGTGAAATGGCCATGCAGGAGCTTGATTGCTGCGCTGTGGGGCCAGAGGCCCCTGCAAGTCTGAAACCGTGAATGGAAAATGAGACCCCTCTACATTGCAACACTTGTCTTCTTCAGCCACATCTGCCTATCTGCTCAGGAACAGACAGAGTAGGTAGATAATTACATTTAAACAAGTCAGAGGCATCTGCTAAGCAACTACGAAGGAAGTTAGATGCAAGGAAGTAGCTGAAATGATGGTCTATGTAATCCAGGCAGAGTGAGGAGGGAAGTGAGGGGGCAGGGGGAGACGGGCACATGGTCACAAAGGTCAGCAGCAACTGTGCAGACCAGGTCTTTCTGGGTCCTCTTCTAGGGCAAAATATTTAACATCAAACACTTACACAGTACTTAATTAAGAATCTTTCATACGTAACCCTACAGCTGGTGGTAAGAAAGGGAAGGCAGGCTTTCTCAGTCACGCAACCTTCTCTAGACAGTGACATGGGGGCCTGAACACAGTCCTTGTGCAGCCGCTCTGCTAAGTGTTGGCAGCCAATCTGGGGGAGCCGATTCTTTGCACTCACCCTTGCCCACCTGACCATCAATAACAAGCGTGCAGCCTATTCCTCAGGTCTGCTGGGGTCTTAAAACTGGTCTTTTAGATTAAGGCATAAACAAAATCGGAGATGAACAACTGCTGTTCCATTACCCACGGGGATTTCTATGCTGGCCCACACCCTGCACCCCAAAAGAGAACTCCCTTCTTTTTCTTCTGAAACGCTTTAAATACTCCTTTCACAAAGAACCACCTCCTCCTGGGTTTGACTCAATTTCAACATGAACGTTTCCTGTCTGTACTTCTCCTGGCGCTTGGCCTTCTCGTCAGTCTCGTCTTCTCCTACTCAAATCTGACCTGCCTTTCGGGAACTGTTCGGGTCTTACATTACCCTGAGGGATCTGGACCGGCACCCCTCACTTCAGCATCAGCAGGAGAGTCAGTGTACAGAAGAATCAAAGGAACCAGTGAAAGGTACATTGTTTAGGGACAGGTTTAACAGGCAGAACTTTTAAAGCACATCAATGTCTGAACAGGGTGACGGTAGCCACTGATAGTACCTTTGCACACAGAGGAGTGGACAGGATATTGTCTAGGGCTCTGATGGTGAGCTGGGGCCACCAAGCATGCACCCCAGCTCACTCTAGCCCTTCATGCTCTGGCCTACTTGCCACTAGTGTGGAGAAGCCACTGCAGGAAGGGGGTGGGGTGCACACATTTAGAGGGAATGGAACCAGCTCTAACCCCACCCTCAAGGCTTCTGCTTCAGCACCAATGACAGAGGAGTATGTTTCAAATGAAAGGGGAAAAAAACTAATGAATAGAGATAAATAGCAGATAAAAAAATCGAAGTATTAGTAATAAGAATGCTAACTGAAGCTGGGAAAGGAATACATGAACACAGTGAGAATTTTAACAAGAAACTAGGAAAAATTTTTTAAAAAAGCAGCAGTCAGAGCTGAAGAATACAATAACGGAAATGAAAAACAGTGTAAGGACTGAAAGCAGATCAAGTAGCACGAAAGAACTCACAAGTGATCGGGAAGACAGAATAACGGAAACCACTCAATAAGAATAGCAAAGGACTACTTCAGCTACTTTTAAAAATAAGGATAATTTAAGGGGCCTCTGGGACAACATCAAGTATACTAAAATCACATTACAGAGGTCCCAGAAAAAGGAGAGACAGAGAAGGTAAAATATGCATCTGATGAAATTACAGCTGGAAACTTCCCAAAGCTGAAGAAGGAAACAGATATCCAGGAACAGGAAGCATGGAGGGTCCTATTTCAAATGAGATGGAACTCAGAGACCCACACCAAGACATGTCATAATTAAAATGGCAAAGTTACAGCTAAAGAGGATTCTAAAGGAAGCAAGAGAAAAGAGGAGTTACAATCAAGGGAACCTCCATAAGGCTATCAACTGACTTTTTAGCAGAAGCTCTGCAGGCCAGAAGGGAGTGGCAGGATACATATCAATGGCTGAAAGGTAAGACCTGTAACCTCCATTACTCGACCCAGCAAGATAATCATTTGGAATTGAAGAAAAGATTAAAAGCTTCTCAGACATGAAGAAACTGAAAGAATTCATCAGTACTAAACCTGCACTGAAGAAATGTTGAAGGGTCTTCTCGAAGTGGAAAAGAAGAACCTATAGGAAAGGGAAACCCCACTAGGAAAGGCAGACACATAACAAGGACTAAAGATTATTTATGTAAGTCAGTATACAGATTAAAATACAAATTGTAGAAGCAACTATAACTACAAGTCATATACAGATTACAATACAAACTGTAGAAGCAACTATAACTACAAGTCGAATACAGATTAAAATACAAACTGTACAAGCAACTACAACTATATACAATTAAGGAAGAGATAAGAATATGCGAAATGACATAAAAAAACAAAATGTGGGGGAAGGGAGTAAAAATGTAGATCTTTTAGAATGTGTCTGAACTTAAATGACTATCAGTCATTTCTATTAACAAGTAGATAAAGTTACAGGTCAACATATATGAGGAACACTGTAACCACAAATCTAAAAACCTACAATAGCTACACAGAAGCTAGAGAGAAAAGAACACAAGCATGCCACCAAAGCAATCATTAAACCACAAAGGAAGACACAAAAAAGAGGAAGAAATGAACAAAGAACTAAAAGCACAACATAAAGCAGCCCATACTCTATATGAAAATGAAATCATAAAACAGCTTTACCTGTCTCACTGCTTTCAGGCAGTGATTCATACTCTGAGTGGTCCGGACCCAGCGTGCTCATGGCTGTCTGGTCTGACTCCTGCGGATCTGACAGCCCAACACTGTCATGACTTTTGTCACCGTCACCGTTGGTGTCCAATCCTGTAATTAAGAATTTCAACCCAAGAGGAAGCGTTAGGAGAAGAGTTTTCTTAAAACAAAGACTTACATCTGCAGTTACGGACCTTTTCAACTTGACTGTGGGAGACCTCAGGGTTCATAAATACTGTCACCACCCATGACACAGATCTTAAACACTTTCCCAAAGGTGAACTCAAAGGAAACAAGGCTACAGCTCAGAGCAGAGGCCCAGCCCTGCCCACTTACCGAGGTGGCCGCGGCCAGGGGACGCCTCCCAGACTGTGCTCACACCGCCGTCTGCAGCTCCACGCGGTTCCAGCTGTAACAGTGGAGTGCCCCATACTTTTGCATTAGGGTTTAGCTCCGAAACCTTGGCTGTTGGTACCTAAGAAAAAATACGATGTGTTTATTTGTATCCAAATTCCAATCACTACAATTTTACTTACTAATTCAGAGTTAAAACACATCCATGCTAGAGAATTTATGTGAAAAAGGCGGAACCTATTTACACATACTTTTAGGGAGAGATCAGATGCAAATCCCACGGATGGAGGAGCCTGGTGGGCTGCAGTCCATGGGGTCGCTAAGAGTCAAACATGACTGAGCGACTTCTCTTTCACTTTTCACTTTCATGCACTGGAGAAGGAAATGGCAACCCACTCCAGTGTTCTTGCCTGGAGAATCCCAGGGACGGGGCAGCCTGGTAGGCTGCCGTCTATGGAGTCGCACACAGTCGGACATGACTGAAGCGACTTAGCAGCAACAGATGCAAAAGTGATCGAAGTTGATGCATTCAGAACTCCACTCACCAGCAGATGTTAAATTTCTTACCAAGTGAAAGGCTCTCAAGAAATGGGAATGAAAGTTCTGCCTTCATGGGGTACTTAAATCAACTTTTTAAACTGGTGACTCAGTTATTTCTCTGGTCCAGACTACCCAACACAATTCAAAGATTTGCAAATCTGAGAACCAATGGATAAAACTCTAAAATAAAGCTTGAACACTGCCAAAGGTTAAAGGCCATAGAAAATGAAAGAGTCATGGTGGAGAGGAGCCAGACGCGGACACCCTGTGACTGTGCCCATTTCCAGTCACGTGGCCCCCAGGCTGTTCCAAGCACACTGGCCCTTGACTCCCTGGGCTTGTCAGACGTCAGAACACTCCCAGGTGTCTGATTGGCTGGCTCACGCCTCTGAGTTCCTTGGGGACTGCTGGGGTATTTCCTGGCACACCTCACTAAACCCACCACCACCCTTGAATTTTCTCTCTCCTGCTTACAAATCCTGAAGAGTCCCGCAAATCTAAAAGAAGCTGATGTCCTGGGGCAGCCACCCCAATTCCTAAGCAAGCCTGGCCACGACCTGCATTCTCCAGGCACTGCACGTCACAATCCCACCAAGCAGGGCCAGGGCTGCAAAAGGGGGACAGGCCGGGTCCCAGAGCCCACGCAGCAGCTCCACACTGGGAGCAGCCTCCTGGCGCCACCCAGAAAGTCCGTCTCTAAGGCCAGTGCACTGTGATAAGCCGAGTAGGGAACAACGTGTGGGTCAACAACCTTAAAAAACACCATAATAAATTCACTCTGGCCAGATGATCGACACCTGCAGGGAGAAGACTGTGAAACCGAGGTAGAGGCTGATGTGGATAAAGTTACAGAGTATCCTCTGCCCATACCTCAAGGCATGGACAATAAACATGCCTAGAACCAGGCACGTACATGAGGGCTGATCTGGAGCCCTTCTAAATTTTAAGTACCAGACAGGGCAAAGAACAGGGTACCCCTTCTCCTTCAAGAATGTTTCCCTCAAGAAGCACTGAGTCTTCAAGCTCCCTTCTTATGTGACATCTAAACTTCCAGCTCATTGCTGGACTCTGCTCCTGCACGTCCCCGTGTCTTCAACACACACTTCTGACATCCTCAGGGAGTGCCGGGCACAGCACAAGGTGGTCCACGAACAAGGCCGACAGGATTGCACCAAGCACAGTAACAGACAACCTCCACACCTCATGGGCACCACTGCCCTCAGCAGGTATACCTTTTCTCTCTGCTCTCTTTTTCCTCAAATTCATGCCTTTATTCTTTCCTATACTAATACTCTCATAACTCACCTCTTCTGGTTACACCCAGTCTTGTTCTCCCACGTGACTCGCATCAAGCTTTCCACTCACGGAACAGACCCTGGACCTCATGGACACACTATACATTCTCTAAATTCCTAACTCCAACCTGCACTTTGCATGAGGTCTTCCTCGTTTTTAGCACCACCTGCAGTTGGCTATACTGCATGACCAACACACATTTTACAGCTCACTAACACACACACACTCTCACTCTCTCTCTCTCCTGGAAGCACACTGCCCACAAACAGGATCCTGAGAGCCACGCAGGCCTCAGGCTCCTCCCACTCTGTTCACCCACAAGGCATGTCCTGTCCTCCCCATAGGCTCCCAGGCGTCCACTCTGGGCACACTGACACCTGGAGTCCTGAGCCCAGCAGGGAGCTGCCTGAGAAACATGTGGGAGGAACCAACGTTTCATGATGTAATAACATAAAATTCTACTTTCTACTATTTGACAACTTGTGCAAGGTTTTATGCCACAGCTGACTGGAACACTACCTGTGCACAACTGACTACTTCTACAGTAGGAAACACTCAAATCCAAATCAGCCATCAGGGGCTTCACACAATCTCCAGCAGTGAGTCAGGATTCGAGGGATATTCTGAGGTATGACGGGGATGCAAGAACGGAGATGTGACAGCCAGCTGGGTGCCAGGCACACTCCACGCCCGCACCTGAGTTGAGTCATGACAGCCTCATGACACAAGTAAGGAAACCACGGCAGAGGAAGGTTAAGTAACTCGCCCACAAAAATGATCCTAATTAGAAAACTCTGTTCTAATATCAAGAAAACAAAACATTTATCAAGAGCTCATTAGCTTCTTGTAACTCACATGAGAAACAACTTGTACTAAACACATTTCTTCAAAATGCAGCTATTTTTCTGCAGTCACAGGGACTTCCAACTGATTATCAACAACTCCAGTTTCATCTGTGTGGCTTCCTAAGTCTTATTTTTTCCCTGAAAAGTCATGGCCAAGCAATAGTTGGCAGAACTAGCAGTAAGCTGACCTTAATGGCCACATTCTAAAGCCATTCTACACAAATGACCCGTGTTACTCTTTCAAGAGTGCAGTATCCCCAAATTTTGACACTCAAAGAAACTACCCCTCAGTGCTGTGCTCCATTAACAAAAATAACTAACTACCAACTCACAAACTTACATCTTTTGGCCAGGAAATAAAATCATCCCACTGACAAGTTAGTGAGTAGGAACCAGAACACCAAGTATCAAAGGAGGGGGAGGCAGATGGAGAATATAAGTCAGGTGAGATATGGAAGGGAAAGAAGTGCCCATTTTCTAAAGTTTAAGTGAGCCTGGACGAGTCCTGGATTGGCACTAAGTTTAGCAACTCAGAGCAATTCAAAGACTCCACAATCATGACATCTATAACTCTGGCTTGTTACCTGCAAAACAACGTAATAACAGCTACTTATAGCTTAATGAGATGTCTGCACAGGCACTTTGAGGACTGGAGTTTTGAACAAAAAGCAGTACCAGTAAGTGTAGTGTGGCAAGTGAGCACACTGCCAGGCACATGGCACAGCTGACAGCTAACTCAGAGCAGCGCACACGCACCTCACTCTCCCGTACAAGAGCAGGAGCCATGTGTGCTCCACCTGAGGGACAGGTGTGGACAGCTGGGGCCAGCTGTTGGCCATGTCCACTGAGGGAAGCGGTTAAGTGGTGCTCGCCTCCAGAACTACTATAGGAATAAAACTGATTAACCTGAACATAACTGTTTTGGGAAAAACTCCCAAATCTGAGCATAGAATGGAAAGAAAGGAGGTTAGTAGATAAATTACAGAATTTAATTTCTACTTGCTTGTTTCTATATAATAGGCATAATATTTGGGCCACATCTATCTGTTCACTATTACTATTTCTCTAGCCTAATACAACAAAAGCCACTAAAAATAAACAGACTGAATGAATGCAATTTTGCTACTATAAGCATACATGCCCAAAGGGCTGCATCAAGAACAAGACTAATTTCCTGTTTCTTGAAAGTTTGCATTTATTACAGAAATTCTAGGAAGATGCTCAAACGACCTGCTCGGTGCAGGATCACGTGCTGGTTTGGTTCTCCCAAACCAGTGGGGCCTGAGTGGTGAGGTTCCCAGAGCCCTGCAGGTGCTTCTGATGAGAAGAGGGAACCGACATCCTGGAGCCAGTTAAAAGCACCAAGAGTACCTACCTGGACGGCTGCTATGCAAAAGCAGTAGAAAGCAGAGATTTCAACTCCTCTGTGTTCTCCAAGTGTAACCCTCTGCAGTGATTTTATTTTTATTTTATTTTATTTTTTTTTATTGTCACCCTGCTTATTTAACTTTTTTTTTTAACTTTTAATTTTTACTTTATTTTACTTTACAATACTGTATTGGTTTTGCCATACATTGACATGAATCCACCACGGGTGTACATGCGATCCCAAACATGAACCCCCCTCCCACCTCCCTCCCCACAACATCCCTCTGGGTCATCCCCGTGCACCAGCCCCAAGCATGCTGTATCCTACATCTGCAGTGATTTTATTTTTTTTTTTTTTTATTTTTTTTTTTTTTTTTACCCTGACCCCCAATCTGCAGTGATTTTAAACATCCAATGGGCCAAATGTTTGTTCCACTCCATAAGGAGCCAGTGGCGAGGACAGGATGGATGAAGGCAGGGCAGGGTAGGCTCCACAGACAGTCACGCCTGATGACCTGTACCACAGGCACTAGTGCTCCAAGTCCACATGTAGATCCTAGCTTCAATACACTAAGAGGGAATCGAATCCATACTCTGCAGTTTGGAAATGATTAAACTGATACTATACTAACTTTGTTTTATAACAACACTGAAACAACTAACAAATGTACTAACTTTGTTTTATAACAACACTGAAACAACTAACAAATGTTTAGAATAAATCTTTGTTAATTCCAAGTTAAAAAGCAAAATGAAACATTAGCACATCACAACAATAAAAACTGATACAGCATACTTACTAAGTGTGCACCTGTCTCTCGCCATCCCCAAATGACAGTATCTTCTGCCACTGGTAGCTGAAAAGGAGGCTTTTCCATCCAAAACAAAGACATCTCCAGGTCCTGGGGCTTACAGTGCAGGTCCTCACTAAAGATCTGCTCATCTTCTAAGGTATCTTTCATGACTGTATCAGTCCATGGACAGCCCACTTGATATCTGCAACCATCTGCTGGACCCTCAGAAAACACCTGACTTGCCAGCTCCGCCATCGGGTAGCAAGAAAGTGCACTCAGAAACTGGAGGTGCTGATGCCCTGGGGGGCTCCGCAAATCCCCCTCAGACAGCTCTTCAGACACAAGCGACAGGGCAGGGTACTCACAATCTGGGACAGCCACCTCCCTGCTGTCATATGGGACGACAGGAATCCCCTGCGGCCCGTCCACTTGGGCAGGGTAAACACCAGTCATGCAGGAGCACCCTGCACGAAAACTCCCTAATTCCACTCTTTCAGAGACCACCAAGCCCTTGTCCCCTTGTAAGGCAGGTCCCTGTGCCGTGGACCTGGCGCTCCTCTGGCTGAAAGGGCATGCGTGTGCACTTGTCCCACACAGGCCTGCGTGGCTGGCAGTGCCGGGGCCGCCACCGCCTTCCTGCAGACGGAGCGCCTCCTCCTCCTCTCCACCCGTCAGCTCTGGTTCTCTCAGCCCTGATGCGCGCCCACCAGAGGCCTCAGGAGCGTCTCCGGTTGACTGGGAGAGAACCTGCTTCAGCAGAAGGCTGCCACCACTGTGCACAGGGCTCACCCGCAGGCCTTCCGAGTCCTGCGCGCCTGGGGCCGAACTCTGGCTTACAGGTGGTGCAAGGCTGAGATCCTCACGGCTGCCGTCATTCACTCGGTAGGTATCGTTCCTTCCTGTGTGAGCTGTCTCAAAGTCAGAATTCTTTGCTTCACAAGAACTGACACAAGCAAGCACACCCTGACTGGGCACTGCCGTGCATTTCTGTGCATTTGCTTCCCAGTCAAAGGCTGTTCGGGGGTCTCCCTGGACCCTCTCTGTGGCAGCTGTCCCGGTGTCCCTGTGACTGGCTCTCAGGGGTTCCTGCTCAGCACTCTCTGGTCTGTGAGGGTCCTTCCCTGAGCTCTTCACACACATCTCACCCTCTCTTTCACTCTCCTCTTCGGCGCAGGTGAAAACATCTGCAGAGGAAATGAGGTCACTTGCAGGCCACCTGGAACCGAGGAGGGACTTGCTGCGTGGAGGTGCTCCCTGCGAGTTTCGGGACATCCCTGGCCCGGCTGCTGCCGGTACTGCACACACCATGTTGCAGCCCTGGGCCCAGGCCTTGCTGGCCCTGGTGTTCACACTCAGGTCCACCTGGGCGGCAGCTCTCCACTCAGAAGCCCTCTTCCCACAAGCATCATCTTTCAAAACGCTACTGTCACCCTCATCCTGATAAGATGGATGGTTCCGAGATGGCAAAGACAAGCTGGCCCTGTCTGCATCCGGGCCGCGTCCAGTTTCCATAGTGCAGTCTCCAGGGCGCTGCTCCTCAAGCACCAAGGGCCCTGGGCCGTCACCTCTGTGAGGGGCTGGCTCTTGGAAATTCGCATGAGTGGGAAGAAATCTAAAGGTCCCTGAAGGGATACATCTTCCGGAACTTAAACTGATTCTATCTCGACTTACGGAAAGGATTCTGCAGTTTGATCTACTAACATCTAAACTGGAATAATCGCTGCCTTTCAGTGCTTTTGCAGAGTTACTTGCTCCTTCCCTCCCAGAGTTTAAACTCTGATCTGCATGAGCTGTTACGGTCCCACAATCACCATCTCTCTCAACATGTGAAGCGCCACTGATTACAGTACTCTGTGAATCAGTCACCAGACCCCCAGGCTGTGAACTGCCACGCAATCTCCCTTCAGGGATGGTGCATGCACTCACTAGGTAGTCAGCATCTGTGTGGATGTTTAAGGTGGGGAGTGTGCCCACATTACGGAATGTGCTCCTTTCTGTGTCAGCTTCAGGGAAGCTGGCGAAGGTCTGTGCCAGCAAGGCACCAACGTCTGTGGCACAGGGTGGGTCACTGTCACTCACCAGGGCAGAGGTAGGTTGAGCTTTCTCACCGAGAGCCCACTCTCTCTCCCTTGGGAGTGGCCTGCCCTGCAGGGGCAACTTTGCCCCAGGGGCCTCCGACCCCCCAGGCCCATGACTAGCACTGTCTGGCAGCTGGGCCCCTCTGTGGGCCCCCTCGGAGGTGACAGCTGGACAGCTCTGGGGAGCTGTAGCTGTTTCACACACATGACCACACAGCTCATCTCCACCTTCTGGGCCGTCAGGATCAACAGCACAAATACTGTAAAACCTGCTCTCTCGGGAATTCCTATACCGTTTGCAGTCACCACAAACAAGACCTCCACCTGCCCTCTCCTCACCACTCAGATCTGAGGAGTCAGCAGCACTACCAATATGAACAGTGACCAGCACCTTGTTCCCCACCTCGGAGCTTTCCCAGGTGGCTGGGCAGAGGCAGGGAGGGTGGTGGCCAAGGCCCTGGTCAGAGGGCGCCAGGGCTGGAGAGCAGGGCCCCTCACCAGCAGGAAGGCCCCCACACGGAGGGCCCTGGGCACCTTCACCACCATGCCCCACAGCAGTGACGTCAGGGTTCCCGTCAGCCTCACCTACATGTCCAGACCCAGTAAAGAGCCCAGACACGGGAGAGGAGTCCAGCAACTGCCCAGGCGCTGGGCCCTGTCTGTGTGCCAGCCTTGCCAAAACCCCAGCCCACAAGCTGGCCCTGCGTCCACCACCGGGAAGCTCCTCATCTCCAAAGGCACTGAATAATGAAGATAAAGTTGTACTTATCTTGCTCTCCGGTTCCTTCTCCTCCACTGATTTTTGTAACAGGCCAGTTTTTTCACTGTCATTGTCACCACTTAGTTCTTTGCGGAAGCAACAACCCATGTTCAAAAGTTCAAAAACTCACATAACAATGCCTGTTGCTTTCTGAGCCTCCACAAGTGCATCTCCCACTAACTTTCTATGGTTTCTGATGAGAAGCCGACACCCAGATCCCAAAAATAACCCTCGCACAGCAGTCACATGTCCCTGCCACTCAAGTCCCAAATCCGAATCACGGCAGACCTGCCCAGTGGCCATCTCCTCATGCCCGACAGTCCAAATGGCACTCAGAGTCCAAACACACACATAACACAGGAGATCTTTCTGGTATTTTTCTTATTCTCATAAATCCAATAGAAAACTAACTAACATTATTATCCCAGCCAAAAGAAGTCACTACAAACTTTGGCTTTTTATACCGTTTCAGTAGTCTCTGAATTGCATTTCACGGAATGGCGGCAACCAAAGGAGTTAACATATATATTCTCCCCAAAGGAAAATAACAGTAAAAATGTGTTCTTTAAAATTCTTAGGTTCTTATAGTTGTGAGTATTCAGTAATGATCATGCTAGGCACAAAACTGGAATGGTGTCCATTAAGAGATGTATATTGAAGGGTTCCTGGTGAACAGCATATGCTGTCTGGGGTTTGCGTTAAAACACACCTGGCCTAAAAATAAAGAAGTAAATACATACAGACATAACACTTTCAAAAACCATGTGTGCAGATGGGAGGAAAAAAAAAAAGAAGAAGCAAACTACAAGGGTGGGAACTATTCAAGTCAAAATGGGCACACTGAGGTTTGCTTTATTACTGTATTTCTGCAGACGTTCAAAACTTTTGGTAAAAAAAAAAAAAAAAAAAAAACAGAAAGAGTAAGAGAAACAAAGAAAGAAAATCAACACTTGCAGCCCAGTCCAGGGACCCCCAAAAGTTCCCAAATGAAGCCCTTCTTCGAGCATGAGGAATGCAGTTATCCTGCATCCCATGGCCCCGGGGCAACAGCACCACAATGGGTCTGAACTTACTTCAACACCTGTAAGCTCTGTTCTCTGAATAAGAGATTCTTTCTCTTCAGTTCAGTCGCTCAGTTTTGCGACCCCATGAATCATAGCACGCCAGGCCACCCTGTCCATCACCAACTCCCAGAGTTCACTCAAACTCCTGTCCATCGAGTTGGTGATGCCATTCAGCCATCTCATCCTCTGTCGTTCCCTTCCTGCCTCCAATACCTCCCAGCATCAGGGTCTTTTCCAACAAGTCAACTCTTCACATGAGGTGGCCAAAGTACTGGAGTTTCAGCTTCAGCATCAGTCCTTCCACTGAACACCCGGGACTGATCTCTTTTAGAATGGACTGGTTGGATCTCCTTGCAGTCCAAGGGACTCCCAAGAGTCTCCTCCAACACCACAGTTCAAAAGCATCAATTCTTTGGCGCTCAGCTTTCTTCACAGTCCAACTATCACATCTCACATACATGACCACTGGAAAACCCACACCCTTGATTAGACGGACCCAAAGTAATGTCTCTGCTTTTTAATATGCTATCTAGGTTGGTCATAACTTTCCTTCCAAGGAATAAGCCTTTTTTAATTTCATGGCTGCAATCACCAATCACCACCTGCAGTGATTCTGGAGCCCCCAAAAATAAAGTCTGACACTATTTGCCCATCTATTTCCCATGAAGTGATGGGACCAGAGGGGCATGATCTTAGTTTTCTGAAAGTTGAGCTTTAAGCCAACATTTTCACTCTCCTCTTTCACTTTCATCAAGTAGCTTTTTAGTTCCTCTTCACTTTCTGCCGTAAGGGTGGTGTCATCTGCATATCTGCGGTGATTGATATTTCTCCTGGCAATCTTGATTCCAGCTTGTGCTTCTTCCAGCCCAGCGTTTCTCACGATGTACTCTGCACAGAAGTTAAATAAGCAGGGTGACAGTATACAGCCTCGACGTATTCCTTTTCCTATTTGGAACCAGTCTGTTGTTCCACGTCCAGTTCTAACTGTTGCTTCCTGACCTGCATATAGGTTTCTTAAGAGGCAGGTCAGGTGGTCTGGTATTCCCATCTCTTTCAGAATTTTCCACAGTTTGTTGTGATCTACACAGTCAAAGGCTTTGCCGTAGTCAATAATGCAGAATTAGATGTTTTTCTGGAACTCTCTTGCTTTTTCAACGATCCAGTGGATGTTGGCAATTTGATCTCTGGTTCCTCTGCCTTTTCCAAAACCAGCTTGAACATGTGGAAGTTCACAGTTCATGTACTGTTGAAGCCTGGCATGGAGAATTTTGAGCATTACTTTACTAGCATGTGAGATGAGTGCAATTGTGCAGTAGTTTGAACATTCTTTGGCATTGGAATGAAAACTGACCTTTTCCAGTCCTGTGGCCACTGTTGAGTTTTCCAAATTTGCTGCGATATTGAGTGCAGCACTTTCACAGCATCATCTTTCAGGATTTGAAATAGCTCAAATGGAATTCCATCACCTCCACTAGCTTTGTTTATAGTGATGCTTCTTAAGGCCCACTTGACTCTGCATTCCAGGATGTCTGGCTCTAGGTGAGTGATCACACCATCATGATTATCTGGGTCGTGAAGATCTTTTTTGTACAGTTCTTCTGTGTATTCTTGCCACCTCTTCTCAATATCTTCTGCTTTTTTTAGGTCCATACTATTTCAAGCCCTTTATTGAGCCCATCTTTGCATGAAATGTTCCCTTAGTATCTCTAATTTTCTTGAAGAGATCTCTAGTCTTTCCCATTCTGTTGTTTTCCTCTATTTCTTTGCATTGATCACTGAGGAAGGCTTTCTTATCTCTCCTTGCTATTCTTTGGAACTCTGCATTCTTGCTTACTATGATTCAAACATGACATTTTGAAAACAAAATAATTCTGTTAATTCTTTTGTGAGAGAGATTTTTCTACGTTAACCTACAAGTTATGGCTGGTGGACTTCTAACATTTTATAAAACACTGATAGTTTTTGATTAAAAAAAAAAGTTTAGGAATTCTACTTAAACATGATGATAGCAATTCAATCTGACTGTTCTACACTCTCCTCCCCCGATTTCCAAATCTCATCATGCTTTGTAAGGCCACCCCTCTCAACTGTGCCAAACAACTCTCTTATGCCCACATGCCGCCCACTCTTCAAGCGTCTGGGAAACCATCCTAGCAGTAAATGCACCACTGACTCTCTCAAATTGGGGGACCTGCAGGCTCTCTCAAAGATGCAAACACAAACATAGGTTTAAGAGTGCATTGCTGCTAGGCAACACCACTTAACTGACCTAGTGAAAGTCTCTCAGTGGTGTCCGACTCTGCAACTCCATGGACTGTAGCCTGCCAGGCTCCTCTGTCCATGCAAGAACAGTGGCTGTTCCCTTCTCCAGGGGATCTTCCCAATCCAGGAATCAAACTGGGGTCTCCTACACTGCAGGAGGATTCTTTACCAGCTGAGCTACCAGGGAAGACCTAACTTACTGAGAAAATAACTGGATCTAATACATCATTTCATTCATACCCAGGGAAGGCTAGGTGACACCAAGGTGTACACAGAAGTAAATCGATAAAAGCAGTAGGAAGTTGTTCTCTTGGCACTCAGCAGTTCAGGTTGCAGAAAACTCAAAGAAATTCTTGGTAACATACCATGAGCACTTGGTGAAGGAGCTTTCATTTTCATGAAATACCACCTGCCAGACTAAAAATGAATGCCACCAATTTGCATTATATAGGTTTAAGCAATCAAGTTTTATTTCTATAAAAATTACATACAATAAGAAATTTTCAGTAATTCTATGTTATTAAAAAGACAATTTTAAGTCACTGACAATCTTAAAAAAGTTCTCACTTAAAAGGTTATGAAAAATGTGGGGAAGGGGAGTAAAAAAATGTACATCTTTAAGAATGTGTTTGAGCTTACATGACGATCAGTATAAAGCAAGTAGATACAGTTATGGGTTAAATATTGGAAAACCAAGGTAACCACACATCAAAAAAATACAATGGATGCACAAAAACCAAAAAAAAAAAAAGGACTCAAGAATAATAAAGAAAACCACTAACCACAAAAGGAAAAAAAACAAAAAGAAACAAAGAAAAAATACAAAATTAACTGCAAAACAAGGTTTAAGATGGCAATAAATACATACTAATCAATAATTACTTTAAATGTCAATGGATTAAATGTTCCAATCAAAAGACAGTGTCAGACTGGATAATACAAGAACCTACAGTATGCTACCTATAGGAGAGTACTTCAGGGCAAAAGACACATACAAACTGGAAATGAGACAGAAAAAGATATTTTATGCTGATGGAAATGACAAGAAAGTGGAGTTGGCAATAGTCATATCAGACAAAACATACTTTAAAACAAAAACCACAAAGAATGACAAAGTAGGACACATGTAAAAGCATCAACACAAGAGGCAGACATAATATTTGTTAACATATATGCACTCAATATAGGAGCACTTAATACATAAAACAAACACTACAGACATAAATGGAAAAAATGGATGGGAATATAGTAACAGCAGACTTCTAACCTTCCACTGACATAAATGGATAGATATTTCAGACAGAAAATAAGAAGGCAACAAAGATCTTGAATGACAAAACAGAACTATTATATTTAATTGATATTTCCAGGATGTTACATCCAAAAAAAGCAGAATACACATTCTTTTTAAGAGTACATAGAAAAATCTCTAGGGCACAAAACAAGCCTCAACAAACCGAATAGAACAGAAATTATTTCAAGCATCTTTCCTGACCACAATAGCATAAAAGTAGAACATCAACCACAGAAAAGAGGAAAGAGGAAAAAACAACTGCATAGAGACTAAACAACATGCTACTAGGAGACCACTGGGTCAACAATGAAATCAAAGAGGAAATTTAGAATTACTTCTAAACAAATGACAATGAAGCAACCATACGAAAACTATGAGATGCAGCAAAAGCAGTTCTAAGAGGGAAGTTCATAGTGATACAAGACTTCCTCAAAAAAAGAAGAAAAAAATCTCAAATAAACAACCTAATCTATCACCTGAAGAATTAGAAAAGAAACAATAAACAGAACCGAAAGCTGGAACATAGAAATAATAAAGATCAGAGAGGACACAGAGAATTAAGAAAAAGATCATAAAACCAAGAACTAGTTTTTTGAAAGGATAAACAAAAGTAACAAACCTCTGACCAGGCTGACCAAAAGAAAAAAGAAATACAACTAAACAAAATAAGAAATGAAAGAGGAGAAGTAACAACCAATACCATGGAAATACAAAATACCATTAAAGAAAATATTATGAACAGTTAGTTATATGTCAACAAAACAAACAACTTAAAAGAAATGGACAATTTCTAGAAATACATAGCCCAATGAAACTAAGTGAAGAATTAGATAATTTGAACAGACAGATCACTTGATGTGAAATACAATCTGCAATTTAAAAACAACAGTAAATTCCATGCAAACAAGAGTCTAGGCCTGGATGACTTCTCTGGGGAACTCCACCTAACACACAAGGAAGAGCTGACACCTATGCTTCTCAAACTCTTCCAAACAACTGAAAAAGAAAAGGACATTCTCAGTCATCCTACAAAGCCACCATCACCTCTGAAGGACATAAAACTTTTAAGACAGCCAAAAAATTACAGAAGGAAAAAAAGTATGAGAGTTGATTTTATTCTAAAGGGCAACTCGGTTACTTTTTAATTGGATTTTTTATTTCTGGTAACTCAGTTACCTAATCCACATAAACAACAATAGCTTTAAAATTCTTTTCTATATCATTAGGTGAAGTTATTAAGTGAAAGTTGCTCAGTCGTGTCCGACTCTTTGTGACCCCATGGACTAATATAATACAGTCCATGGAATTCTCCAGGCCAGAGTACTGGAGTAGGTAGTCTTTCCCTTCTCCAGGGGATCTTCCCAACCCAGCAATTGAACTGGGGTCTCCTGCATTGCAGGCAGATTCTTTACCAGCTCAGCCACAGGGAATACAACAAAAAAACCTATTTGTGGATTACAAATTTACATCTCAGGCCCTAACCTCTCTAATTAGGACCAACTGACACTAGTGACCCACTTCACTGCTCACTTAAAATTTTTAACAGGTGGATTTTCCCTCCACAAAGCTATACTTTCCAGTTTTTTTCATCTCAAATAAAACCATCATCCACTAAGTTACTCAACTATCCCTGATAGATTTTTCCCTGACCGCAATCCCTACATCCAATCCATAAAGTGGTGCCATTTATGGATTTCCAGAAAATCCAAAATCCATTCATTTCAAGTCTAAGCCACCACATTTTTCACCTTACTTACCAGTTCTTTAACTTGGTTTCTTTGCTTCTATTCTTGGTGGCAAGAACACACAGAAGAACTATACAAAAAAGATTTTCATGACCCAGATAACCACAGTGGTGTGATCACCCACCTAGAGCCAGACATCCTGGAATGCAGAGTCAAGTGGGCCTTAAGAAGCATCACTATGAACAAAGCTAGTGGAGGTGATGGAATTCTAGTTGAGCTATTTCAAATCCTGAAAGATGATGCTGTTAATGTGCTGCACTGAATATGGCAGCAAATTTGGAAAACTCAGCAGTGGCCACAGGACTGCAAAAGGTCAGTTTTCATTCCAATTCCAAAGAAAGGCAATGCCAAAGAATGCTCAAACTACCACACAATTGCACTCATCTCACACGCTAGTGAAGTAATGCTCAAGATTCTCCAAGCCAGGCTTCAGCAATACGTGAACCGTGAACTTCCACATGTTCAAGCTGGTTTTGGAAAAGGCAGAGGAACCAGAGATCAAATTGCCAACATCCTCTGGATCATGGAAAAAGCAAGAAAGTTCCAGAGAAACATCTAATTCTGTTTTATTGACTATGCCAAAGCCTTTGACTGTGCGGATCACAATACACTGTGGAAAATTCTGAAAGAGATGGGAATACCAGACCACCTGACCTGCCTCCTGAGAAGTCTGTATGCAGGTCAAGAAGCAAGTTAGAACTGGACATGGAACAACAAGCTGGTTCCAAATAGGGAAAGGAGTACGCCAAAGCTGTATATTGTCACCCTGCTTATTTAACTTCTAGGCAGAGTACATCGTGAGAAACACTGGGCTGGATGATGCACAAACTGAAATCATGATTGCCGGGAGAAATATCAATCACCTCAGATATGCAGATGAAACCACCCTTATGGCAGAAAGTGAAGAATTAAAAAGGCTCTTGATGAAAGTGAAAGAGGAGAGTGAAAAAGCTGGCTTAAAGCTCAACATTCAGAAAACTAACATCATGGCATCTGGTCCCATCACTTCAAGGCAAATAGATGGGGAAATAATGAAAACAGTGAGACGCTTTATTTTCTTGGGCTCCAAAATCACTGCAACGGTGACTGCAGCCATCAAATTAAAAGACACTTGCTCCCTGGAAGAAAAGCTATGACCAACCTAGACAGCATATTAAAAAGCAGAGATGTTACTCTGCCAACAAAGATCCATCTAGTCAAAGCTATGGTTTTTCCAGTAGTCATGCATGGATGTGAGAGAGTGGGAGTATAAAGAAAGCTGAGTGCAGAAGAACTGATGCTTTTGAACTGTGGTGTTGGAGAAGACTCTTGAGAGTCCCTTGGACTGCAAGGAGATCCAACCAGTCCATCCTAAAGGAGATCAGTCCTGGGTGTTCATTGGAAGGACTGATGCTGAAGCTGAAACTCCAATACTTTGGCCACCTGATGTGAAAAACTCACTCATTGAAAAAGACCCTGATGCTGGGAAAGACTGAAGGCAGGAGAAGGGGATGACAGAGGACGAGATGGTTGGATGGTATCACTGACTCGATGGACAAGAGTTTGAGCAAGCTCTGGGAGTTGGTGACAGACAGGGAAGCCTGGTGTGCTGCAGTCCACGAGATCACAAAGAGTGGGACACAACTGAGTGACTGAACTGAACCAATTCTTGGCTCACTACAATATATTCTATTAATACAATAAAGTCAAAGTAATCTTTTTATAAGTCATGTTATTCCCCACCTAAAATCCTCTATCTCTATCCCAAATTAATTTCAACCACTCAGAGATAATGCAAAACTGTTCCCAAGTGCTGACAAGAGCTAGATTTTGCTTCTGGTATTACTTTCTACTTGTTTCTCTTTCTAAAGGAAATAACACATGCCAAAGAGGATGTATCTCTTCTTGAGTCGGCTCTGAAGCTGCCCAGGTTCAAATCCTGGACAGATGAGCAATTTTAGGGAAACTGCTAAAGCCTCTCTGCTCTCAGTTTCCTCCAGTTAAGATCACTTTTTATACTCACTGATTGGCTAGACTTGCAAACAGTTACAACTCAATAAGGGTATTATTTGGGGAAGGAGATTAGCAGGGAGCTGTATAACAATTGGCAGCACCATGGCCAAAATGCAAACCTACTTGTGAATTATTCAGACATTTATTTGGCTGTTCCTAAGGACATTGTCCTCCTACTTACACTGCATCCAACTCTAGGGGAAAGACTAAACCTTGAAAAAGACTGGTTCTCAAATCAGACAGCTAAGCACAGACACTTTGCAGTTGCACAGCTGCAGACTATGAAGGGTCAGTACTCAGAGCCACCACACCAACTCAGCTGTCCACACAGGTGTGCCATTATAATGCCAGTTAGAAAAATGTTCAAAGCAATGTCATTTATGATAGGAGGAAAAAAAGAAACACGTTCAATGTAACCAAAAACTGAACAGCTAAAGAAATGATGGTAAATCAACATAAAATACCACAGGGCACAAGGGTATATACAGATGAAGTCTGCTATGGGGAGAAAGCATGAGGTAAAATATGTATAAACATACTGTTTAAAACTACATAAAAATGTATGTACTCTTTAACAAGACTCCTACTTTCTACAGAATGCAAATCTGTTATCAAGTTTTAAAGAACACACATGTTGTGAGCCCAGATGGTCTCTTAATGATGATCCCTTCTAGTTCTAGCATTTAGTGATCCTATAAAAACCTAAAGTGTGCAAATACTCTGAAAAACTGGTGAGGAGAATACACATACTTTACAATACCAGATGTCAGAGATGTGTTCTGTGACACCAGGGGTACTGAGTAGCAAAGCTGGACCAAGAACCAGTCATGTAATACTTGATTATAAGACATGAACTCTTCATAATGACAAAGAAATCATGTGCAGGCAGCACTAGTTGCAAATCATTTCTCCACAGAAATGAATATTGAATGCTGGCTCAAGTGTTATACTTCTTTTCTAGGCAGGTCTTATCTCAATTGTTTCCCACAACATAGTTTAAAAGAAAGTGAACCCCATACCAAAACCCACCCACAGAATCCAAATATCTAGTTTTATGCCCTAACATGGGTTTTAAAGACATGTGAATATTATATCAGATCATGAATCAACCAAGAGGAAGTGGGAGATTTGATCTAAAACAGTTTTTTAAATCTGTCAGTGATTTCTGTATAGTGTTAACTCTTATATTTGACTTTCAAATGACTTAAAATATTACAGAATTCACTTAAAATCAGTGTAAAATACAATATGCAAAAACCCTATATACATAATAATGATAAAATACAGTAGTTTGGAGGACACCCTTCATTTTTTAAAATTCTGCCTTATTAAAAATATATCAACAATCCAATTCCCCGCCTTTTTTAACTTCTACATGAGCTGCTTATAAGTTGGGGTGCAGAGGAGGCTGCTATAAATTTTGTAATATTACTTTAAAAATTTACATTTACTTTAAAAAAGACTTAATTTTAAAATTCCGTAGGACATAAATCGTAAGATCATAAGATCACTTAGAAGATCACATAAGATCACTTAGAAGACTGCCAACCTAAACGTGCCTGACTCCAAATGCATCTGATACATGAAAACGCAAACAGTGAAACCAATGTTCTCAGTAAAAACTTAATATGACTTCTGTGCTTTAAGGAATACAGGCTGTTGAAATGTAAAGTTAATCACACACACACTAGATGATCAGTGAACCATTAACAACACTGTGATGAAGAGATGAAATTAATACACATGGCACTCAGCTGTCTGTAGAGCTACACGCACATACTAGAAGAGAATACACAGTACTGACATATACTGTTCCCAAGTGGGTCCTCCCCCACTCTCTTTTTGGGGAACATTCACATTTTCTAATTTCTTTACAATTAATATTTACTATAATGCATTGTCTGTGAGCTTCAGCTATGATTAATTTCTGAGCTGAATTACCTGACTCAAAGCTGGAATGGAACTTGTCTGAGAAGTTGTCTGAGATATGGGACCATTCATCTGTAAAATTGAAAACACCAGACACACCATCACTACAATGCAAAGAAACACATTTTCAAACCATGGTAATTGAGCAAAACAAAACCCACTGAGAAAAGCACACTTATATGACAAAGAAATTTAATGAGATAGTCAAAATGATGTAGGAGCCTTGAAATGTAAAATACTTTTAAATTCTGACTGGTGTTATTCCTTGTCATTTCAACTGGAAAAATTGAGAAAACCTACTTTTCCCAATATCATTTAGAAACTTTAAATCTCATTGCCTGACATGATAATAGCTTACAATAAACAAATGCACTCAAAATTTTAAATCTGTATTATAATTTCTAATTAACTCTTTAAATAAATACCACTACAATGGCTATCATGTTATTAAAATATTTATAAATCACTGCCTTTATCTTAGTGATTTTAAGTCCAAAGCTTTAAGCCTTAAGAACTATAATGCCCGTGTTTTCTCTATCACTTAGAAATCTGGAATTTCCTCTACTAAGCAAGCCCTAAGTATACTCAGAATTTACCCCTATATTTAAGCATAAGTGTTCTGAGTAGAGTGCAGAGCCTGTTATCACAACAGAAGAGGGTGCACGGGCCAGCGCTGGCCTGGACGCCCACTCACCAGATGTGCACTGTCTTTCCCTTCTTGGACTCGTTGGCCCTGCGGTTCAGCCACGACCTTAGCGTCCTGATCAGAAGTCATGAGCTGTTTACTTTGTGGCTCCACTGGGAGAAGTTCAATGTTAGCCAGCGAATCCTGTAAAACGACAGACAGTAAATTGGTAACTTGAAGTGCAGAGGGTATTTAATTATAAAATGAAACTATTAAGCAGTTTTAAAATCCTCAAGTTTTCTAGGTCATATGTTTATCCCTCTGCAGTCTAAGTAGTTTAAAGAAATTTGCCCATTATGTCCACCTTTCACACCCAAGAAATTACATTTTAAAAAAAGGTTTCTTCTTCATATTAATTTGCTAACTATAATACTGTAAGATTTAGAAACCAAATGCTAACATATACAAACCCACTCATGTTCAGAAATTCATTTTTTAAAAACAGAAAATTATCAAAGTACTAGAACTCCAGTTTGGGACTGATGAATCCCAAATTTATGTATATATAGAATTCTGTAACACTCCTAGAGGAAAACATAGGCAGAACACTCATATAAATCACAGCAACATCTTTCTTGATCCATCTTCCACAATAACGTAAATAAAAACAAAAAGAAACAAATAGGGTCGACTTTAAAGCTTTTGCTCAGCAAAGGAAACAATAAAAGGAAAAGACAACCCACAGATTGAGAAAATATTTGCAAACAATGCAACCAATAAGGGATTAGTCTCTAAAATTTACAAACAGCTTAAGACACCTAACAGCATCAAAATAAACAATCCACTCAAAAAATGGGCAAAAGACCTGAAAAGACATTTCTCCAAAGATAAACAGATAAGCAACAGGCACAAGAAAAGATGCCAACATGGCTAGTTATTAGATAAATGCAAGTAAAAACTACAATGAGAGATCACCCCACAACAGTCAGAATGGTTAAATACAAAAAACCCACAAACAACAAATGCTGCAGAGGGTATAGTGAGAGGATTCTTCCTACACTGCTGGTGGGAATGCTAACTGGTACAGCCACTATAGAGAACAGTATGGAAGTTCCTTAAAAAAACTAAGAATAGAGCTACCATATGACCCTGCAATCCCACTCGGGCATGTATCTGGAGAAAAACATAATTTGAAAGATTATATGCACCCCAATGTTCTTTATAGCCCTGTTTACAGTGGCCAAGACATGGAAACAACCTCAGTGTCCATCAACAAGGGAATGGATAAAGATGTGGTACATATATACAATGGAATGTGTGTGTGTTCATGCTAAGTAGCTTCAGTTAAGATGGACTCTTTGTGACCCTATGGATTGTAGCCCGCCAGGCTCCTCTATTTATGGGATTCTCCAGGCAAGTATACTGGAGTGCGTTGCCAGGCCCTGCTTCAGGGGATCTTCCCAACCCAGGGGTTGAACCAGGGATCTTACATCTCCTGCACTGGCAGGTGGGTTCTTAACCACTAGCGCCTAATTCACTCCGTGTGACACTCTCTAGGTCCCTTCACATTGCTGCAAATGGCATTATTTCATTCTTTTAATGACTGAGTAATATATGATGGAATATTACTCAGCAATTAACAATGGAAACAGTGACAGACTTTATTTTCTTAGGCTCCAAAATCACTGCGGATGGTGACTGCAGCCATGAAATTAAAAGACGCTTGCTCCTTGGAAAAAAGCAATGACAAATCTAGACAGCATATTAAAAAGCAGAGACATTACTTTGCCTGCAAAGGTCCGTAGAGTCAAAGCTATGATTTTTCTAGTAGTCATCCACGGATGAGAGAGATGGACAATAAAAAAGGTTGGGCATCAAAGAACTGATGTTTTCAAACCATGGGACTGGAGAAGACTTTTGAGAATC
Source organism: Ovis canadensis (assembly GCF_042477335.2). NCBI lineage: Eukaryota > Metazoa > Chordata > Mammalia > Artiodactyla > Bovidae > Ovis > Ovis canadensis. The sequence goes on along the minus strand of NC_091257.1, from coordinate 61,366,593 downwards.
CCTTGGACAGCAAGGAGATCAAACCAGTCAATCCTAAAGGAAATCAACCCTGAATATTTATTGAAAGGACTGATGATGAAGCTGAAACTCCAATACTTTGGCCTCCTAATGCAAAGAGCCAACTTACTGGAAAATACCCTGATGCTGGGAAAGACTGAAGGCAAGAGGAGAAGGGGACAACAGAAGATGAGAGGTTGCAAGGAATCACCAACTCAACAGACATGAGTTTGAGCAATCTAGGAGATGGTGAAAGACAGGGAAAGACAGGCATGCTGCAGTCCATAGGGTCGCAAAGAGCTGGACATGACTGAGCGGCTGAACAACAATTATAAAGAATGAAATAATGCTATTTGCAGCAACATGCAGGGACTGAAAGAGGATCACACAGAGTGAAGACAGACAGACAGAGAAGGAGAAATTATATATATCCCCTGTATGTGGAATCTAAAAAGAAATGATACAAAAGAACTTGCTTCAAAACACAAAGAGACTCACAGAAAACTAATTTATGGTTGCTAGGCGTGGAATGGCTACTTAGGGACTTTGGGATGGACATGTATGCACTGCTTCTTTTAAAATGGATAACCAACAAGCACCTACTGTGTAACATGTGGAACTCTGTTCAACGTTATGTGCCAACTGGGATGGAAGGAACGTCTGGGGGAAATGGATACATGTATACGTATGGCTGAGTCCCTTTGCTATTCAGCTGCAACTACACAACATTGTTAATCAGCTAAACCCCAATACAAAATAAAAAGCTTAAAGTTTTGGAAAAAATAAAAGAAATTCATTTTTTAAGAACAGAAAATTACCAAATTAACAGAACTCCAGTTTGAGACTGATGAATCCCAAATTTATGCATATATAGTTTTTGACCAGCCCATTTCATTTTCTTCCAGGAAAGCAGTAGCCTGGAGAAATAAACAAGTTTGTTTTAAAGGAATCCCTTCACAGTCTTGAAGAAAGAAACCAAAAGCAACAGGAACACAGGGCAAAAGCATGCCAAGCAGCTCGCGTAAAGCTTTTGCCTGGCTCAACAGCTGGACACTGAACTTCATGTAATTTTCCCAAAAGGATCATGAAGTAACACTGGCTTAGAAGGGATACCAGTTATCATGATTTTATATTACGAGTGTCAGAACCACGGTTCTCAGACATCCAGGTGTGACTTAAGCGTTCCCTCTCTATGTAAGCTATGACTCCTCAAAAGATAAAGAAGTTATTTAACCCAGATTTTTCAAGCTTTTCTAAAAACACACAGCATCCAAGTGGCAGATAAATTTAAAAGCTGTTTTTTGTCACTAGGTAAACCATGTAGGTTTTTAAGTTTCTATGATGGCACTTTCTATTCTCAATAACCTGCTTATGATAAATTCTTAAAACCCTTTATAATGAAATAATCTGATGATCAAAGGTAAACTAGTCCTACTGTCAAATGTATCATCAACCACAGAAGCACAGAATCACTGAAACGCTGTACAACAGACTTGGAAATGGAAACTACTAACAGAGGAGAAGGGCCTGAAACAAATCAGTTTCAGAGATCCATGTTTTCCACAATGCAGAATAAATGACAAATATGTTAAACTGTAATCACCTGCAATGTGTTAAATTGTAAAATCCAGAAAATATGGTGGTACCTACACTGACAGTCACAGCAGGGAGGTGCAGATGCTTTTTTACACTATTAACTTGAGTATTAAGATTCTCAAAGGGGGGAAAAATGTCTGGCTGAAAACAAGATACAAAGAGAAAAAAAATCAATATAAGTCCTTTATTATATATACTACCTATATTTTTTCAGTCGGTCACAAATTATGCCCCTTGTGATTGAAACAGCACACCACAGACAGGAAGTAGTCCTGAACAACAAACCCAGGATGTGATCTTACTGTAACCTTGCAGCAAACACAAGCACACAGGAAGGCCTAGGGGTTCTGCGAAGCTGGACCAGGAGCCTGGCTTCTTCAATACAAACGGGGACAAGATACACATACTGTCCCAACTGTGGCTTTGTTTATATGGCTTTATCTGTTATGCTTAATAATGATAATAAATAAAATGAGACCCTAGCTTCTAGGGATGCATACTGAAACACTTCCAGGGGAGATAACGTGATGTGGGGCAGAGACATGGGGGCTCACAGGTGCTCTTCCCGGGAGAGGAGAAGGAGGGGTCATGATATGATCCTGTCTACTTCTGTATTTCTGCAACAGTGTATAAGCCAAGGTTGAAAAGGCAGCCATGGCAGCAGCTTAGTACAACAGTGGTTCTGCCTGGGCAACCCACATGAACAAGCAATCATACACCCTATCTCTTAAATTACCAACATGACACACGCATTTTTTTTTTAAAAAACCAAGTAAACTGCACAGATACAAAGCACTGAAATTAAGACTTTATTATCAAATATCTCAATCTAAAATAATACTTAAAGAATACAGACAACAATTCCAATAAAACACAAAATAACTTTTTCATTACTTGTTTAAGAAACCAAAACTATTTTAAGACTTACAGCTATATAACCTATTGCTTCTTGGCATAAATCAGGTCTCAAGGTTGTGAAGAGAAAAGGGGGCAAAGGGGGAAGAGATCTATTGTCAAAGCAAACCGTTTCTTGGCATAAGACCTGGTAACAGGACAACCTAATGGTGTTCAGAGGCAACTTTCACAAAAACTTAATGAGCCAAACAAAAGGGGTCATCCTCCTGATTTGATTTCATTTTCTATTTACATGAAAAAACAAAGAGACATGAAATCAGAGGGCCCTTCCCCCCAACCAAGAGGTCTCCAGGCTAGCAGACTTTGTTAATTCCGTCTGTCAAAGCTCCATCTCAGAAAGTTTTATTAACCTTATCAACTACTTGGGAGCGTATAGTTCTCTTAGTTCTGTTTCTAAACAATTCTTTTCCCACATACCCGAAATGTTTGTTTTATACGTAAAAACTTATTTAGGTCTTCTTGGACACTCAAGACAATCCTTAAAAAAATATAAATCAATCTCAAAACTGACTATATCAAGTTGGTGGCATAAATATACAAAGAAGAGTTATTCTAAGTGACATTAAAAGAGAGTATTCACACACAAAATCCTGAAAACTCACAAGAAAATCTTAAAATGCACTCAGGTGGGTTGTTCTTTGGGGCAAATGTTGGTATTATTTTGAAGCTATTTTATGTATTATACACACACATACACAAACTGTAATATAATAAGAGAAAAGCATTATATTAAGTACTAAGACTTTCAACATAAAAGGAAACACAAACATAAAATCAAACAAGCTGGGTAAAATCCACAGAATCATTTTATATTTACTGTAAACGTAACTTTAAAATTACAGTTGGCCCTTGAACAAGGGGGTTTTTGAGGCACATGTGGGTCCACTTATATGCAGATTTTTTCTTTTCAATAAAATGGACATACCTGTGGTTGGCTGAATACAAAATGCAGAACCAGGGATACCCAGGTACAGAACCCTGGGCAGGGAGGGCTGCGTGTCAAGTCACAAGGGGCTCTTCGACTGCTGGGGGTCAGCACCTCTAGCCCCCGTGGGGTTCAAGCTCAGCTGTATAGATTTTCTTCGGCTTTCACTATTTGTTCTACTAACATCCCCCTCCTATGCCAGGTCCTGCTCTGGGATCCCCACACTGCACTGAGCTGTCATTTCTCTCCAGTCTCCTCCGGCCTGTGGCAGCGCCTCAGCCAGCCACATTTGTGCGGAACATTGCTCAATTTGAGATGAACCTGGGACATCGTATCGCGACGGCAAGGAAGCTCTCTAAGACTCCTGCGGTCCCGTCACAGAAGCAACAGGAAAGGAAGAGAGGGGCTCCTGATGGCCAAAGACAGAGAATGCAGGAGGCACAAAGAATGAACGGAAACAAACGTACAAAAATCCAGTGGTTACAGGCCACCACTACAGAAGTGACCAGTGAAGGCTGTCAAGACACCAACTCCTTTTTCTGAAGATTGCTCCAGGGAAACAAGCCATCAGCCTGCTCTTGCTGAATGAGTATTTAACACAACTAAAGACCAGGGCATGCTGTTCACTATATAGGGGTCACAACGAAAAACAGGGTGGATGACAGAATCTGGAAATCACATTGCTATAGCTAATGAAATGATCGCTGATGTCTGCTAGAAAGGAGGGAAAGAGCTGACGGGGAGCTCAGAGGGACTGAAGCCACTTTTCAATCTGATGACTAACATGCAACAAGTGGGTATTACACTCTTAACAGGATCAAGAGCATAAGGTCAATGAAATATTCTTGCCAAAACAGAACCTATGTTTAATCAAACTTCCAAACCCCACTCCCAATTTAAAGGAAACCCTAGGAACAGTATGTGTTAAAGTTAAACAACACCAACGAATGTCACAAGCTAAACCAAAAATGTGGGGCATACTACAGACAGATGCCTCATTTCTACAGCAAACCTGAGACATGGAAAAAAAGGGGAGATTTTTATTGCTACAAAATGGAAAAGCTTTAACCAAAATAACCTTATGTATGAGAAATGTATCTGGACCCAGGTGCAAATAAATTAAATTAAAATGATATTTTTGACAGGAAAAATTGAATGTTGCGTGGGTGATCAAAGGTATTACAGAATGATTAATAATTTTGTTGAGTGCAATGAAGGTGCTGTGGCTTTTATTTTTAAATGTTTCATCTTTAAAAGATATAAACTAAAAGACTACAGATGAAATTACACATTTGGAATTTGCTTTGGAATATGTTAATAGCTTTTTTGTGAGTGTAAGGAAAGAGAAGAAACAAAAATACAAGAATGCAGCAAGCTGATGGAAGCTAAACTGAGGTAATGAGTACCATACATTGAGGACTGCTGCAATATCCTCCTCCTTCTAAGGTTAAATTCCATAATAAAAGCTAACAAGACTCATCTAACTAGGATACAGTATCAACACACACCCCAAACTCCCATACTTTCGTCTATTTAAAATATGTACTAGCGAAACAATTCAACAATATGTAAACCATTTTATAATAATACTCATGGCAGCTTTAGTCAAAAAAGGGGAAATAAACACTGAACTATAGAAAAGCAAAAAAATAAAGCAATATATTACAAGTATTAAAAATATTCACCAAGATTATATAAAGTAAAAAAAGCAGGATATTAAAAAACTGTGGACAGTATAACTGCAACTATATTTTTAAAATTCATATAATTTTGAATATTTAAAATGAAACAAATGAAACTAGAAGGAAGGACCCCAGATGACTAACAATGTGTAGTTAAGATTAAAACTCAAGGATCATGTTCCACTTTGCTTCATTTCTGTAGGTTCAACTTTTTTAAAATAACTTACTATTTATATAATCACACATACCTAATAAAACTCACTGGCTGGTTGATTTCATGTTTATCAAACAACTACCTAATCCTTTAGGGTCGAGGAGAGTCTACAGAAAGAGCAGGTACTGACCCAGTTGCCCGTCAATACAGGTAATAAAACTGTCATTCAGTTATTGCAACATTTTCTCATGCAATATATCATCAGTCTTGTTCTCTGAGACAGGGGGTCTCAAAGTGTAGTCCAAACCCCATGAGAGGTCCCAGAAGCCCTTTCTGGGGCCAAGAGGTTGAAAGGATCAATGCTGAATGCCCTTATTCTCTTCTCACAGAAGCACAGTGGATTTCTGGTATAGGAACAAAGTTCAAGGATACATGAGAAGACTATTAACATACTCCTCCCTTTCCCAGCACATATTATGTGTGAAGCCAGATATCCCTCTTACATGTCCACCAAAGCAGCATGTCACTAACAGAGCCAACACAGAAGCAGACAAGATTCCAGCCGGGATTCAATTAAATCACACATTAAAGAGATTCACAAAAATACCTAACAATGCCACTCTCATCATTAAATCACTTTTTGTTTTGGAAAAGAGTGCTATTTTTTCACAGGCAATGTTATTTATATTACATGTAACGAGTTTGTTATTATTCAAAAAAAATACATATTTAAAATTTCTAAATCTTAATTTTTAACATAGAAAGAACCAAGTCATGTAAAAAAAGCTCTCAAGGACCTTCAATGTTTAAAAGTGTAATGAGGTCCTGAGCCCACAAGGTTTGAGAACCACTGACAAAACACACAACTAGTTCTGACTGACAAGTGCCTGGTGTTCATGGCTGGGAAGACATGCCACTCTCACGATGGCCAACAGATCAACCCACAATCCATCGATCCACAGAGTCAATACAATCCATAAAAATTCCACCAGCCTTTTTTGCAGAAGCTGATGAACTGATCCTAAAATTCCTATGGAAATGCAAGAGACCCACAAAACAATCGTGAAAAAAACAAAGCTGGAAGACAGACCCTTCCTGATTTCAGAACTCACTCCAAAGTTAGAGGAATCAAAAGTGAGGTGCTGGCCAAAAGACAGATCAGTGGAACAGAACTGAAAATCCAGGTATAAACCCTTATGCTCAAGGTCAATTATTTTCAAAAGGGTAGCAAGACCACTCAATGCAGAAAAATACTCTTTTCAACAAATGATGCTTGGACAACTGAATATCCATATGCAGGAGAATGGAGCTGGACCCCTAACTTACTCTCTATGCAAAGATTAACTCAAAATGAAGCAAACACCCACATATAAGAGCTAAAACTGTAAAGCTCAGAAGATAATAGAGAAAGGCTTCAAGAAAATGTACTTGTGTCAATGGCTTCTTAGATTGGACACCAAAAGCACAAACAACAAAATAAGAAAATAAACTGGTCTTCATCAAAACTTCTGTGCTTCAAAGCATACCATCCAGAGTAGGAGAAAATATGTGCAAATTATACATCTGATAAGGGACACAAAACTATATAGAATAAATAATTCCTAAAACTAAATAAGAGACAAGTTAAAAATGGGCCAAGAATCTGAATTGACATTTCTCCAAAGAAGATATAAAAATGGCCAATAAGCAGGTGAGAAGATGCTTAACATCGTTAAGTCACTAGGGAAATGCAAATCAAAACATAAGATACCACTCCCTGGCATGGCTATAATCAAAACGACAAACAGTAAGTGTCGACAAGGGTGTGCAGAAATGAGTTCTTCATACATTGCTGGTGGGAATTTAATAGCACACAGACACTTGAGTGAACAGCTTCAAAATGTTTAATCCATTATGACTCAGCAACTGCACCTCTAAGTACATACCCAAGGGAACTGGCTTCCTCCTTCCTGGAGGCAGCCTGAGTCCCCTTCTCAACCCTTCCTCATCACCCACAGCTTCTCTGCTCTTTACAGCAACGATCACTCCGAGCTTCTCAAAGGTATCCATGTGTTTCTTCTTCTTATGAACAAGACATAACAGGACAATAAATCCCACCAACAATATGCTACAATTTACCCCAAAGAGATTTGCTCTGTCACTAACACTCTAATACTTGTTTTACTATCCTGCTGTCATAATACTTTTTCTGTATTTGCAGGTAAGTATGCTAAAGTCTCTTCTGATGCCTGAACTGTGTGTGATTAAGAGGAACAAGTCAAGGAACAGAGCATGAGCAGAGAAGACGGCTGAGACAAGACGGTATCACACAGACGTGTGTTCTGAGGGCTCCAGCATGATGACAGGGACCATTCTATTGAAAAAAAAAAGTAAGTATTCAACAAGGTAAGTAAACAATTTTACCTAAACATGGAAAATGGATTGTTAATAACTTCAGAGATTGTCTTCATTAAATAGTGTGTGATCCCCTTTGAGAATCGTAAAGTCAAAATCTGTTACTTTCCATGTCTACTATGCAGACCTTTGAAACTAATAAAACTCATTAGAAAAAATGAAAATGGTCAAAAAAAGCTAAATTAAATAATTAAAGCACAACCCTATAATTTTGGGACTGGAAGAACATGTGTTCAGGCTTCTCAGGTGGCTCAGTGATAAAAGAATCTGCCTGCCAAGCCAGGAGTTGCAGGAGACCCTGGTTTGATCCCTGGTTCGGGAAGATCCCCTGGCAGGAGGGCCTGGCAACCCACTCCAGTATTCTTGCCTGGGAAATCCCATGGACAGAGGAGCCTGGTGGGCTACAGTCTATGGGGTCACAAAGAGTCAGATAAGACTTAATTAAACAAAAACAAGAAAATAAAACACCACAATGGCAATTAGTTACTCACACATTTGCTTTGTGTTGCTGGCTGGGCTATTCTGTTTACCTCACAGCTGTCTGCATCACCCTGCTGCTGTTGCTTCTGCTAAGTCACTTCAATCTATCTGACTCTGTGCAACCCCATAGACAGCAGCCCACCAGGCTCTGCCGTCCCTGAGATTCTCCAGGCAAGAACACTGGAGTGGGTTGCCATTTCCTTCTCCAATGCATGAAAGTGAAAAGTGAAAGTGAAGTTGCTCAGTCGTGTCCAACTCTTCACCACCCCATGAACTGCAGCCTACCAGGCTCCTCTGTCCATGGGATTTTCCAGGCAAGAGTACTCTGCATCACATATAGGACCTAAAATGCACATTCCTGTCTCACTCCAGAATAACTTGTTAGTATCTTGGGGCAGATCAGCTATGTACCTTCCACAGCACATTACCAGATTATATACTTAACTGAATCTGCAGACCTGAATGGTGGGGATGTCTACAGAGCAACGGATGCGGCTTCCAGGAGGGCTGTTACTCTAACTTCTTGTTTTTTAAGACTCACTGTCTCTATGATGGTCCATTTTGTCCATGAAGTTGTCTTAATGATAAATGAAAGAGAGCAACCCAATCTCACCATAGTAACTGTTTAATTACACTTTTAAATTCACAGTCAGTATGGAAATATATGTCTAAACAGATGCTGCCAATAAAGTATGATTTTTTAAAATTTCCTTTTATACATACCTACCTGTGCTTCTATCAAAAAAGAAAGTAGGAGGAAAAGGTAACTCATTCATAGTTTGACCTGGTTCTGCTCCTAGGGAAGGCATAAAATCAAACACAACATGCAAAAAGTTCTCAGCCAAGTAAGAGTGGGAAAGCATCTACATGAGATATATACCCTAAAAATTACATTAAAAACTTTTTATACAAAGTGCTTTCAATTGAGAACTTACCTAGATAATACTACACAAAAAAAATTTAAAAGGTCCCTTCAAGCTTTAAGGATTAAAGTTGGTTTATGAAATCTTACCCCAGAGTAGTCAATTACTTGAAAAGATTATTTAACTAGGTTGTAAGGAATTCTAAACAAACTATTTGAAACAACCAAAACAATATGGAGTAGACTTAAAAATTATTCTTGGGACTCCCCTGGTGGTCCAGTGGCTAAGACTCCATGCTCCCAATGCAGGGGTCCTGGGTTCAATCCCTGGTCAGGGCACTAGATCCCACACACTGCAACTAAGAGACCAGGCACAGCCGAATAAATAAATAAATATTTTTAAAAATAAGAATTCTTCTCTTATTCTGCATGTGGTTGTAATGGTTGTTCTGTAAAATTCTGGTAAACGTGAGCGCGAAGGGGAACACATCCTTAGAGTTACAGCCTTCTGTCCCCCAGTGTAACTTCTTGCTTTTATCATTGAGTTGCTTCTTTCCCAAGAGAAGAGTATCTCTTAAAACAGTCACACACTTTTTCACCAGAGGGAGAAGAAAATGGGAAGTGCAAGCTTTGTTAACTGACATCTTTCTGGACATGACCAGGAAGTGCTGAGGCCAAGCCGACACCCTGCGCAGGACACAAGGCAGCACCATCAGCCTAACACGGAGGGGCAAACACCCAGAATGATGTTCAGTTTCACAGCTGAAAGGTTAACGGTCCTGCGTTCAGCCTCTTGAGGATGAACTCTGACCACCATTTGTCTGCTGCTCAACTTGTTTTCACCAAGAACTACCTTCCAGGTTGAAAGTGAAGCCCCCCCACCCCACCCCCGGCACCAGGGGCCAGATGTGTAGGGTCTGGCCAGTAGTCTGCCAGGTGGAGAGATCTCCTAATCCTTTCCTGCCTCAGGGCCCTCACTTCCACCCCAAGTCCTTCTCACATCAGTCTGCTCAGCTGCTGCAAAGCCCCTTGCAGGTGAGCATCCACACCTCTGTCTCAAGCCACACACTCACTGTGCTGATGGAAAGCTCAATGTGTCTACACAGAGCAGGAAAAAACCACTACTGCTGACCTTTCATGTGTAGAACCACCTTCTATAAGTTATGTTTACCTTAGGGGACTGTGTATATGTAGTTTTGGTTTTTTAACTACAAAGCTTTAAGTACTTTCAATCTGAATATGTGATCATTGAACATGAGATTATTGAAACTCTCCACAAAAATCTTCACTTTCTCTTATTTACACTGGAAAACAAAAAAATGCTGATGGCCAAATACAGCATTTGGTACTAGTATACACTTGTACCAAAAGTCAGAATTAATACCACAAATCTTTCAAGAGACCCAGAAGTCCTCTTTAAAAATAAACTCCAGATTGTGCATTTCTTAACTCTTTTTCTAAGGAGTTTTCTCATCCTTCTAATGAATCTTGCTTTTCTCCAAGGACTGTCTATCACATTCTATTGTGCTTTCTAATTTATAATCGCATAACTGCAGTTTTTCAGTTGAAAAAAACATAATACTCTTTCAATACAAGAGGAAGATTGAGGTAGGGTAAGCAGCTCAGAACTCAGCACTCTAAAGAGCTGCATGTACTTCGGAGCTCCTCCAACCCTGTGCTGCTCAAACTGGGACGCGCTGACAATCCCGGAGGGCACCGAAGAACCGAACTAGAGGCGGCACGACTATTCCAAGTTCTGGAATCATATATAAATTTAGTAATTAAAAAAAAAAAAAAGACTGTACACTTCAGTGAAAGGGAAATATTCCACAACAACTATAATCTTACACAACTAACTCTTTCTCAAAAACTAGATCTCGAAAGTCAAGGCAAAGAACCCAAAAACATACAACCTGCATCTAAGTCAACTTTAAGAGACTTAGTAAAAATGAGTTTTTCTCTGCAGTTTCTACAGTTAAATCATACACTTGCACTAATGAGCACAACTGCTTTGCACAAACTATGGGACAAACTGAACTGGCTTCTGTAAGCAAACAACCCAGCCCGGAGGAGGACGAGGACAGAGCTAAGGTAGGGAGCAGTGCACCAGCCCCACACTCTGCTACCCACAGGCAGCTGCTTTCACAGGAGAGCGTCACCTGGAGCCTTCCCCTCGTCGGGCATTCTGCCCTCAGCTTCTCCACATTTCAGTTACCACACGTTAAATTTCAGTGCATCTAAGCAAATATCTGGGGAACATTTTTTGACTTATGGATTCCTCATTTTTTAAATCAACTGTTTAAAAAATCAATGCTCATATAAAACAAATAAAAACTGACACTCCCCCAGTCTCAAGGAAATACACTACCTCATCTACCCCACTGCTCTAACCAGAAACCTGCAAGTAAATTTTTAATCTCTCTCTCATATAAGCTTATCCTTCCTCACCTCCACTGTCACTAAACTGTTCCAATAACTATCATCTCTGAATGGAACCACAACTCTAACCTCCTAGGTTTCCCCCAGTCCCACCAATCCTTGTGCAGAATGATGCTCCCGAAGGAGTCGATCTCTCACCCTCAGCGTGCACCTGCCACGCCAGGCACTGTGATACCTGGAACCAACCAGGTAGGCCAGCTGGACTGTTACCCCTATCCTCTGCACAAAGCCTGAGTTGCAAACCCTCTACAACACAGCAAGGCAGCCACCTCTCCATTACAGGAGGGCAGGCAAATGTCTCCCTTCTTGACTCCTGCTCTCCTGATACAATACCCAGCAGAGTAGAATCCAGGAAAATATGCTTAATCATTTTCATTTTCACCCACTAAACATGTGGGAGGAAACTCCTTGTAGTTAAAACATAAAGTGCAAAAACTAAGATGATTCCAAGTGAAAGCTTCTGTTACTGCATATTCCAGATGATGTGTTAATGTGGGAAAACACAACCTTCTCAGACAATGGTAAAACTATTGTGAGTTCACTTTAATTTTTAGATACTCTCTAGGCTTTGTGAATGGGTGTGTGTGTTGTTGTTCAGTCACTAAGTCGTGTCTAACTCCCTGCAACCCCATGGACTGCAGCAGGCCAGGCTTCCCTGTCCTTCACCATCTCCCACAGTTTGCTCACATTCATGTCCACTGAGTCAGTGATGCCATCCAATCATGTCATTCTCTGTCACCGCCTTCTCCTCCTGCCCTCAATCTTTCCAAGCTTCAGGGTCTTGTCCAATGAGTCAGCTCTCTGCATCAGGTGGCCAAAGTACTGGACCTTCAGCTTCAGTCCTTCCAGTGAATATTCAGGACTGATTTCCTTTAAGATTGACTGGTTTCATCTCCTTGCAGTTCAAGGGACTTTCAAGAGCATTCTCCAGCACCGTAATTCAAAAGCACTCACCCTTCTTTATGGTCCAACTCTCACATCCATACAAGACTACTAGAAAAACTACAGCTTTGACTATACAGACCTTTGTGGGCAAAAGTGATGTCTTTGCTTTTTAATTTCCTGTCTAGGTTTTCATAGTTTTTCTTCCAAGAAGCAAGTGTCTTTTAATTTTATGGCCGCAGTCACTGTGGCGATTCTGGAGCCCAAGAAAAGAAAATCTGTCACTGCTTCCACTCTTTCCCCATTTTTTTGCTGTGATGAAGTGATGAGAATGGATGCCATCACCTTCAGTTCAGTTCAGTTGCTCAGTTGTGTCCAACTCTTTGTGAGCCCATGAACCACAGCACACCAGGCCTCCCTGTCCATCACCAACTCCCAGAGTTTATTCAAACTCATGTCCATTGAGTCGGTGATGCCATCCAACCATCTCACCCTCTGTCGTCCCCTTCTCCTCCTGCCTTCAATCTTTCCCAGCATCAGAGTTTTTTCAAATCAGTAAGCTCTACGCATCAGGTGGCGGAGTTTCAGCTTCAACATCAGTCCTTCCAATGAACACCCAGGACTAATCTCCTTTAGGGTGGACTGGTTGAATCTCCTTGCAGTCCAAGGGACTCTCAAGAGTCTTCTCCAACACCACAGTTCAAAAGCATCAATTATTCAGCACTCAGCTTTCTTTACAGTCCAACTCTCACATCCATACATGACTACTGGGAAAACCATAGCTTTGACTAGATGGACCTTTGTTGGCAAAATAACGTCTCTGCTTTTCAATATGCTGTCTAGGTTGGTCATAACTTTCCTTCCAAGGAGTAAGGGTCTTTTAATTTCATGGCTGTAGTCACCATCAGCAGTGATTTTGGAGCCCAAAAAAATAAAAGTCATCACCCTAGTTTTTTGTATGTTGAATTTTAAGCCAGCTTTTTTACTACTCTCATCTTCATCAAGAGGCTCTTTAGTTCCTCTGCACTTTCTGCCATTAGAGTGGTATCATCTACCCTGTGACCATCCAGCCTGGCATTTCACATGATGTTCTCTGCATTTAAGTTAAATGAACAGGGTGACAATATTCAGCCTTGTCATACTCCTTTCCGAATTTTGAACTAGTCCATTGTTCCATGTCCAGTTTTACTTGTTGCTTCTTGACCCGCATATAGGCTTCTCAGGAGACAGGTAAGGTGGTCTGGTACTCCCATCTTTTTAAGAATTTTCCACAGTTTGTTGTGATCTACACAGTCAAAGGCCTTACTGTAGTCAATGAAGCAAAAGGAGATTTTTTTCTGGAATTCCCTTGCTTTATCTATGATCCAACAGATGTAGGCAACTTGATCTCTGGTTCCTCTGCCTTTTCTAAACCCATTTGTACATCTGGAAGTTCTCTAAAGCCTAGCTTGAAGGATTTTGAGCATAACCGTACTAGCATTTGAAATGAGTACAACTGTGTGGTAGTCTGAATATTCTTTGGCGTTGTCCTCCTTTGGGACTGGAATGAAAACTGACCTTTTCTAGTCCTGTGGCCATGGCTGAGTTTCCCCAATTTGCTGACATATTGAGTGCAACACTTTAACAGCATTATCTTTTAGAATTTTAAATACCTCAGCTGGAATTCCATCACCTCCACTAGCTTTGTTCATAGTAATACTTCTTAAGGCCCACTTGACTTCACGCTCTAGGATGTCTGGTTCTAGGTGAGTGACCACATCAGTGTGGTTATCCAGGTCATTGACACCTTTCTTTGTATAGTTTTTCCCTGTATTCTTGCCACCTCTTTTTAACCTCCTCTCCTTCTCTTAGGTCCTTACAGTTTCTGTCGTTTATTGTGCCCATCCTTGCATGAAATTGGTATCTCCAATTTTCTTGAACAAATTTCTCGTCTTTCTCATTCTGTTGTTACATTTCTGTGTGTATATTTGTGTGTTTGTGTATGCATACATGTAAGTATGCACTTGGGGTCTGAACATAGGAAGAGTTAAATGCAAAATGATAGTGATAGTAAAAAAGTCCATTTAATTCTCAAAATAACAACTCACAGAAGAAGTTCCTAGGTGGTAAACACACAAGATCTACTATTAGTATTAAAAGTAGAAGTAAAAGATCCTTTTGAAAATACGCTGAAAGTCATGAGTCCTTGCACTGGAAGAAATGGATGGAGACCGGAAACATTAACCACCAACCCAGGAGCCTGCGGATTCTCTGCATGCAAGTCCACCTGCGCCGCCCAGCAGGGCATGGGAGGAGGATGGAGCAGCGGGGACTCCACTCCGCAGGGCTGATTTTACCTCCCGAGCGCCTTTAGGGCACATCAGCACAGGGCACGTGCTCAAACAAGTGGCAGTGAGTCAGGCACTGGCCCCAGGGAGCTATGAACCACAGAAGTCTCCCACTTTGCCAAAGTTCACTTGTACAAAGGGCCTATATTAGTCCTGTTTTTGCTAACCAAGAGATCTGAAGACAATTTCTGCCTTTGTGAAAATCAAAACCAGCTTTCTGTGTCTGTTTTACAGCAAAGCTATAGAAGCAGCGCTCACTTGAGCAGTGAGCAACCCCTCCAAGCTCCTTCCTCGGGACATGAGACTCAGCATCCGGCCAACAACTGGCTGTGAGCAGTGTCTCCACCTATTCTGTGCTTCTCTGAACAAGATGCATCCTAAGATAATTGCTTCTTATTTTGGCTTATGGAAGGTTTCACTTCCAGACAGGACAGCGGGAGAACCTGTGCAACACTACTCAGAAAGTAACAGTCACAGAGTCCAAGCACACTCTAACTACCAGCCTCAGAGATGAGGTGTTACAACTGAACACACTCTCATGTCAGTCAAAAGGACAACAAATCGGTTAATATTAAAATACGTCAAATACCCCCTAACAGGCAGCTCTCCTTGAAAAAGTGATACCATGTTTGAGAAAAAAAATTTACATTCCACAGTTATGAATTTTTAAAAATATAATACTTTGGATAATCTTTCAATCTGATATTCCAACAGGATCACAAGTCCTAGCCCACTTAGGATAATACTCTAACAGACGACAAAGTAAGTAACATCACAATAAAAGTTCCAAGCAACTAGGAGAACCAGAATCAGCTCCAATAATTCTGAATTACTGCTCAGCAAGGTAAATAACCTTCTCTCAGTTTTGTCTTGTGGGCTCCCACGATCTCAACAATCATCACTATAAAACTATCATTAAAACTTTCTAGTTAAAGCCAGCATTTCTGATGCTTAGCTATGCTGTGTTTACAGCTCTCAAATCTACCAGGTTACTAGACCTAAGACACCTTTATGCAAGACACCCATGCTTTGAGCACTATTTGCAGTGGATGTGGAAGGAGAAGTCAGGCAAACCCCATTTTCTGCTCTTCTCCCATTGTGTGGTATAAGGCACCTGTCTCCAGGCCTCAGTTTCCCAAGGGGCAAGGCAGGTGCTCCAAAGAACAAATGGGGGGAAGAGCCAGGGCTCTGGGTCCAAGTCATAGCCTGGTCCTCTGTGGAAGAGGGCCCAGCTGGCTGCACTCAGGCCTCCAGTCCAGAACACTGCAGGCTGCAAAGGCACATATTTTAGCAAAGATGGCTGCGGAGGAGCCAGACTGAAGGCCGGAGTAGTGCTCAGAGCTCAGGGCAGATCCCTGTTTGCACAGAAACAGACAGGCGGTGGGTGTAAACAGATGGACACTGGTTCCAAAGCCTGAAGGCCAAGGACTGCACCAGGCATGGATGTTAAGGTCTGAACGCTTCAGGAAGGAGACCACGGAATTTAAATGAATTTCACTTAGGCTAGTTCTCAAAGATGAGTCTGAATATACAATACAAACTAGAAGACTGGTTAGCGCATTGCTAACTAGAAGACTTGTTAGCGCATTGCTAACAGGAAGGATTTTAAATGGATTAAAGCTAATAGGTTAAACTATCTAAAATGACAAAGAAAACCCTTTATTTTCCTGGAATATGCACATTAATTCAATGTTTTAAAAAGCACAGTTCAATGGCTGCTTTACAAATATGCTTTAAAAACAAAACAATAAAATATTGACTGGGGCTTCCTTGGTGGTCCAGTGCTAAGACCCTGCGCTCCCAATGCAGGGAGTCCAGGTTCAATCCCTGGTCAGGGAACTAGATCCCACAACTAAGAGCTCACATGCTACAACTGAAAGATCCCACGTGCCACAATTAACACTTGGCACAGCCAACAAATGCATTTTTTTTTTAATGTTAACTAAAAATTCTATAGGGTACGTAAAATTAACACTTTTACCAATTTTTCTTTTAAAATTCCTCTGTTCGAGTATAAACTGAAAAGTATCCCACTGAGTTCTATACTAGTGCCAAGGAGAACATAGCTTAGAGAGACCAGAGTCACAGCCCTCACTCTGCCACTAGCCAATCATCTGTACTTCCAATTAATTTTACTTCTGTGGGCTTCTGTCTCTGAATCTTTAGAGCTCTAACATCCTAAGAAAATAACCACAATATTATACTTTTTTCTTTTGGAAGTTGTTTTCAGAAGCTATTATCAAATCTCAGTTAATAAAATAATGTAGACCGAAACGCACAATCTCAGAAAATGACTTACTTCAAAGTGTTATTTCATCCACACCAAACATTACATGAATAGTTAAAAAGGATTAAAGCTCCCCCTCAGTCTTGTAATTATAGGCAGGTAACAATGGCATTAATAAAAAACAAACTACTCCATGTAACTGAATTAAGGCTGCTTTATGCGTATTGGTAATTATTAAACATTTGCTACAGATACTTGCTCCTTGGAAGGAAAGCTATGACAAACCTAGACAGCATATTAAAAACCAGAGACATCACTTTGCCCACAAAGGTTCACAGAGTCAAAGATATGGTTTTTCCAGTAGTCATGTACAGATATGAGAATTAGACCATAAAGAAGGCTGAGCGCCAAAGAACTGATGTTTTCAAATTGTTGTGCTGAAGACGAAAGACTCTTAAGGGTCCCTGGGACTGCAAGGAAATCAAACCAAACAATCCTAAAGGAAATCAACCCTGAATATGCATTGGAAGGACTGATGCTGAAGCTCCAATACTGTGACCACCTGATCTGAAGAGCCAACTCACTGCAAAAAATCCTGATGCTGGGAGAGACTAAAGGCAAGAAAAGGGGAGTGGCAGAGGACAAGATGCATCACCGACTCAATGGACATGAACTTGAACAAACTCTGGGGGGCAGCGGAGGACAGGGAAGCCTGGCGTGCTACAGTCCGTGGGGTCACAAAGAGCCAGACACGACATAGCGACTGAATAGCAATACTTATTCTTTACCAGTTATCAATAAGCCTAACCACACTCCACCCCAAACTGTAAACTGGCTAGCTAGCTCAGGAGTCTCTCCCAATCCATAGTTTGCGTTCCACGCTTTTGGTTACCCAGGGTCAACTGCGGTCCAGAAACATCGAATGGAAAATCCCAGGAAAACAATGCATAAGTTTTCAATGGTGCACGTCTGCAGAGCACGACCTGATCTTGCATGGTACCTGATCCTGCACTGACCCGCCCGGACGTGACTCATACCTATGTGCAGCGTACCCCGCCTGTTAGTCACTCTGCTGCCAGCTGGTCATCAGATCAACTATCACAGTGTGACAGCGCTGGAGTTCAAGGGACTCTTATTTAATAACTGCCCCAAAGGGCAATGGCTGCGTGGCATCATCGACTCAATGCACATGAGTCTGAAGAGCTTGTGAGAAATGATGAAGGACAGGGAAGCCTGGCATGCAATCCATGGGGTCACAAAGAGTCAGATACAACTAAGCAACTGAACAACAACCAAAGTGCAAGAGTCATGATGCTGGCAATTGAGATATGCCAAAGAGAAGCTGTAAAGTGCTTTAAGTGAAAAGCTAAAAGTTTCTGACTTAGTAAAGGAAAAAAACATTGTATGCTGAGGTTAATATCTACAGTATGAACACTGTGGAACTGTGAAGGAAAAAGAAATTTGTGCTAGTTTTTCTGTTGTACCTCAAAGTGCAAAAGTTATAGCCATAGTGCTTGAAAAATGACTAGCAAAGATGGAAAAGGGATTAAATTTGTATAAAGCATTTTGAGATCACATAATTTTACTTTGGTATATGGTTATAATTGTCATATTTTTATTAATTATTATTAATCTCTTACTGTGCCTCATCTGTAAATTAAACTTTACCCTAGGTATGTACTTATAGGAAAAAATAGTATATATATGGGTTATGGCATTAAATCACAGCTTTAGGTATCCACCAGGGGTCTTTGAAAGTGTTCCCCACAGACAAGGGGGCATCACTATAATGTGATTTGTGGCCATACAGTGACTTGGGGAAAACACTTGACCTATAGCGTTTTTATCTTGTGATTTCATGAAACACTTCAGGTTAAAAGATTAAAAACCTCCACAATAAAAAACCATACTCTTGACATTCTAAACATCAAAGGAACAGTATGCTAAGAGTGTCCATGACAGAAAATACCAAACGTTATGGTCATTCAGGGTAAGGAAGTCCAAAAGGGAGGAGATATCTGTATACATATGGCTGACTCATTTGACTATACAGTAGAAACTAGCACAACATTGTACAGTTGGACATTGGACAACTGAACAACACTGCATAGTCCATTGTCCACAGACTGTACAACACTGTAGAGTCCATGGAATCGTCCAGGCCAGCTGGAATGGGTACCTTTTCCCTTCTCCAGGGGATCTTCCCAATCAGGAAGCAAACCCAGGTCTCCCGCATTGTAGGCAGATTCTTTACCAGCTGAGCCACAGAGGAAGCCCTGTAAAGCAACCATACTCCAATAAAAATTAATCTAAAAAAATAAAGTTATGTCATTTAGGATCCCAATGCACTCTTTTGCAGGGAAACATCTCACTCTTAACTGGAAGTTTCTCCAGGTCACAGGCTTTCAAATTCTGTGTGCCTGAATGCTTCTGTAGTTTTATTTGATGATCCTATTTTCTGCTTCTGGTCCTTACATGATTAGGTTAACTCTCCTGCACTGAGGCCTGAAAGATAATGATTCCAGCAGAATGTAGGAAAACTCATCAACGTATACAAGGAAATGGGAAGAGCAATGAAAAACTAAGGGCCACACGCACAGGGAGCAAGAACTAGGAGCTGCTTCACTTACCGCATCTTTCCGTCTTCACTGACTGCCCTTCCCCTCCCTAGATGTTTAAGGTGTGAAGAAGCAAATATTGCTGATTCATAGTTACTCATTTGTGCAACAGTCGGTACTCCAAGTGACCTATGAAGGGAAACTGGAAATAGCATTCTAGTCTGACAGGAAGTATCACTGGAGATACAGATATGAACTCAAATGAAATAAGGACCTTACAACAGTACCAGGGAAAGTTTACCCCAGAGTTTCCACACTGAGCTTCTGCACTAAATGACAATCAGCTGCTTAAATCTTTTCACCTTCTAAAAAGTACAAGCAAAAATACAATGCTTTTGCCTTGTCCAGATGTTTAAAAAGCAACTCTCTTCACAAGGACTTCAAGTCTGCTTTTAAAGGTTGCTGGCATTCCCTGACCATGGGAGCTGTGAGAAGCTAGCCTGCAATGGATTACAGTACATGCTACCTGCACTGTTTATAACATACACACACACAAACACACACATACACAAAGGTGACCCTTCACAACACAGGCTTGAACTATTCAGATCCACTTTTACATGGACTTTTTTTTCAATAAATGTACACTACAGTACTGCATGACCCAAGGTTGGTTGAGTCCACAGAAGTGGAACCACAGATACAGAGAACCAACCGGAAAGTTCTACTCCGATTTTCAACTGCACAGAGGACTGGTGCCCAACCCCTGTGTTGTCCAAGGGTCAACTGTACATCGCAAGACATTATACAGATGGTAAAATCTCAACAACAAAATACAGACGCATATGCAATCAACAAATAAATAAAAATGTTCAGAAACTATAAAGTACTTAGAGAAGAGGTTTTAAAGGGCTTGATCATTTAAAAAAATATTTGAAAAGGTAATGTTTAATATACTAAGAAAGAAATAACCACTACTAAAGCAACTTGTAAATCTATATCCAATTGGTCACTATGCTTTTAATCACTGCATTTTCAAGCCTGACAATAAAACAAAGCTTTTTGAAATCCGAAAACAAAATGTTCTCGTTTTTCAGAGATGTTTCTAAAAAAGGAATCTGTTAATTAGTCTGCCTTAATAAAAGCTGAAATAACAAATATACTTTAAACAAGTGAGAAATGCTAGCAGACTTAAGGCATATTTTTAAAGTATCTTTTACACACACACGATTATCTGCAACACAAGTGAAAGGGATTCTAAGCAACATATCCTTCATTTAGACCAGGGCTTGGACTGTTCCACTATGATAAACACAAGTGAAAGCAAGAGGGCTTGCCACCCTAGGGCTAAGTAATACCAGTCTATGTGCAGCCATCCCTCCTTGTGGACACAACTCTCAGTAAAGCAGAAGGACCACTTAAAAGAGGCAATCCTGACCACACAATTCTCCAGTTTAAAGCCCCCGACTGTGCCCCACTGTTCTTAGGAGAGAGAGCACAGTTCTCACCCACGCCAGGAGCTCCAGACACCCAGGACCCCCTGCTGCCTCACTCACCTCCGGCTGCGTGGGGGTGGGGGCAGCCTCTCCAAAGGAGTTCTGAGCTCAGCCTCTGCACCCTTATGCTCTGCCCGGAAGGCCCCTCCCCCCCTTCATCGTTCGAAGCAACATGATGACCTCCTGGCACAACATGACTGACTGTCTCTCTGCCTCACAGTGAGGACTGCTTATCCCTTTTTGTTCACCAGTACAACCGTGGTATTTACTCATCAATTATTTAGTGAACACCATGTTCTAAGGTCTGGGTTCACAGCAATGAACAGAAGAGACACAAACCTTCGACTGCAGAGTTTACATTCAAGTACAAGAAGACATAAGGTACATGGAATACAGAAATTACAAGGCATATTATAACGAGGTACTAAGTGATACAAACAAAAATAAAGCAGGAAAGGGGGATGAAGGGTATTTGCCACCCTCCATGCAAAATACACTTGACTGTCCTGATGGGGCTGCTCAAGGAAATGTGCGGTGCAGAATCCTCAACAAGATTCAGGTACAAAAGCTTCAAGAGTCCAAATGCAGGTCTATTTCACTTCAAGTAAAACAATTCACAGTATTACTTCCTTCTAGACCACAAGCCTTAGAGAAAAGCTCCAGTATCATTCATCTTTGTACTGCTAATGTCTGGTTGATCAAAGAAGGAATGAATGAAGCCTTTCCTCTCAGCAGTCCTGCTTTGCATCAGGTCCTAGAGCAATGATTCTCAATAGAGAATAAAAAATGGAAAAATCCACTCAGGTTTAAAAATATATTTTCCTTATTGTAACTGCTTTGTTTTTGGCTGATATAATTTAAAGAAAAATAAAGAAAGAAATTTGTTCTCAAAAGGTGCACATTTTTAAAGACTGAGAAAGAATATTCTCAAGAGATCACCTAGTTAAATCATTCCACCTACAATACTGTATGCATTGCATATAGCTATCAAGTCTGTTAACATTTTGTTAAGTATGATCTTTTATGCATTTTCTATTGAATTCTTTTCGAGTAGATTTTCCTGTTTGTTCATGAAAGCATGCAAAAAATTCTAAAACTGAAGTAGAAAGTGTTTTATCCCTCCAGTAAAACAAAGTTTACAACATCTGTAGTGTATGTGGTCCTGGGCTGGGCAGAGGTTAGGGACATAAAAGGATCTCGCCCACAAGGAGCTTATGTTAATTAATCAGTGCAATGCCTTGCAGTGCTACAGAAACACAAAAGTGCTCAGCACAACCTTAAAAATTAAGGCAAGGATTCCTGAAATACCTTTATAAAAATGGGTTAAGGAGCGAAGTTAAAAAAAAAAAAAAAAAAAAGGCCTTCAACGTCAGGCAAGGAAACTACAGACAGCAAAGACAACACCAAGGTTTGGGGGAAAGGCTGTGGTCAGCACAGGCCAGCAAAGGGTGGTCCAGCCAGCAAGGAGACAGCAGAGGTGGCAAGGCCCCTGGGTACATCTTAGCTAAGTGGGGGGCAGTCACTAAGGAGTTTTCAAAAAGGCCTTCAAAGCTTCAGGATATACCTTTAAAGCAATCTCTGGCTACAGCGTGACAAAAATGGTGTGTGCAAATGAAAACAAGCATTTTATTTTTATCCCACAAATAAATACCACCCTAATTTACCAGTTTTTGAGCCAAAACTTTGGATGTCATATATCATAAAGAACATTTTCAGTGAAGACTTGACTGAATTTAAGTAGGAAGTGCTCTCCATGTTACAGAATGCACTCTGCGGCCCAGGTCTCGCTACAGCAGGGAAGCAGGGATGACACTGAAGAGGGAACCAGACCATGACAGAAGGCATAACAGGCACCACTCACTTGCAACCCTTCTTGAGTACAAAGGCGCCACGACAGCCTCACTAGAAAACACAGCCAAAGAGTTTACAAAGGCACTGAAGTGACAAAAGGTATGGGGCTCTGTGGGTGAGGAGTGAGAAGGAAGGAGAAACAAGCTGAGTCAATCATTTTGCCTGATCATAAGGAAGACATTTACACGTGGGAAAAATAAGTGTTAGAACATGAAGAAAAAAACACTTCCATGTTGGAATTATTCTCCCCCTTTTAGAAAGAGAACCTAATGGTTATCCACAATTCCACATTCTAATTAAAAAATTCATTGTGTAATCAAGATAACTGCAGGAGTAGAGTAGCTTCAAACATATCACAAGTGCAACAATTAGGAGCAAAAGGCTCAAACTGAACTAAATTAAAATCTGGTCTGGGGAGTCTAACCCTCTCAGAAGGCTGTGCCTCCTTTACTGTGCTCTAAAATTAGCTCTTACAGAAAAAGGAGAACTCTTTACAGGAATAAAGTTTTACAAAAACAGCGTAAGTGACACAACCCTGCATCAGTGTCTGTTTAACAATTACTTTTAATAAACACAACTTTACTGCTTACTTTCTTCTCTTCATTAGAAAAGTTGAATCAATGGTCTCATAGGAGGAATCACAATCTATGTAATTTTCTTGCATTTACCAATCTGAAAAAAAATCCTTAAATATGAGAGAACTCTGCAACAGAGAACAAGCATGAAACCCAATTTGAAACTTGTGCCTGACACGTTATGATGAAAACAAATGAGATTTAAATATATATACAGAGCTTTTTGCAACCTCAAGGAACCATCATAAAGATAACACAAGTTATTTAAATTAGAAGACCTAGATTATAATCCTAGTTTTCACTATAGGAAGTATTAACTCCAGCAGGACACTCTGAAATAACGGTGAAAGGAGTTTGTCGGCCACTTCTTGGTGGGTAACATCAACTGCAGCTCTATCACTGTAAAAACCTGTAAGATTGTTGAAATCTATGTAGAGTAGTGGGGCTACTTTAAGGCGTTATCGTTATTACCATTAAAAATATGATGTTCCCATCTTGCACTTCACTATGTATTTTAGAATTACTTTACAATATATGAAGGCTGCTTCATTAAAAACCAGTGATAACACTTCTTTCCACAGATTTTAAACATGCATTTATGAAAAGTTGTGCTTATCTGTGAAAACCATATTAGTATGAATAAATTATCCAAACCTCAATTTTTTAGAAGTACAATCCCTAGGAACATTAAATAAAATCAAAATTTTCCCTAAAGGTGCTGCCATTTAATTCCAGCTATTCTTCAACAACACACATAAAAATGAATGCCAAGAAATTTCTGTACTCAAATTATCATCCATTCTCCCTGGCTATTACTCAAATATAGTATAACTCCTTTCTCCAAATAAACATCCTGTCCTCAGAACTTGCTTTCTCTGCCCAAATGCATGTGATAAACTAAAAAACAAAAAATTGTGTTAATAAAATTGACAGTCACCAGAAAAATACTGACAATAGTAATAAACACCATTTCCAAATTCTAAGTAAGAACTTAACAATACAACAAAATATTAAAAACAACCAACATCAACATGTTACAAATAGCCCTATGAAGCTGTTATTACTATCCCTCTTTCAGATAAGAAAGTGAAGCACCCAGAGGGTAATTTCTAATCAATAAGAAACCATGTCTACCTCTCTTCACACGCCCATTTTTTTCACCTTAAAAAGTAAACTCATATCAACTTTTCAAAATACAGGATGAAATTTATTTCTAAGTGTAAGTTTCGAACCGAAGTACACAAATCAAATGTATGGTTTATAGATAAACTTGCTAATCTGATGTCTTTGAGAAAGTATTCCACCGTAGCAACTCAAGCAAAGTTCTATCAAGCGGTTTCATATAGCCTGATTACAAAACTGCCTTGCAGAATATTAAATACAGAGAAAGACTGACAAGCCACAACCATTTCAATTTCTGTAAACTACCCCGACGGTAAATTAGAAGGAGCCAGGTAGGTGGGAAAGTATGCAAATTGCACACTGCACATACTGACCTCCACAGAAATGAACATCACTCTTTCCCACTGTGGTCTTTGCAAACTACAACTCAAAGCCTATTTCAAAAGCATTTTTATATACTTAACACAAAATAAGAGACCAGATAATTATCACAAGAAAAACTTTAAAAGGGAGAAATAACTTGAATGCTTATAACATTCGTCTTCACGTTGGTATTATCTATTTTAAAAACCCTGACAGAAACTCATTTCCCTGCACAGTTCAGGGAAATCTTCGCGTTCCTTCAGTTCTCCAAAACTTTAAGCTTCCACTTAGCATTTAGGGCAAGTTACAGCGCAGCCAAGCAGAGGGTCTCGAACGCACAGGATAGCTACCCTACAGGAAATCATCTCAAGTTTCAACTCAGCTTAAATTAAAGACCATTTTACGTAGAAATGAGGGGGGAAAACAAGATGACCTGCACGGAAAGCTGCAATACAAAATTACAGTGAAGTCTGAACAAGTCTTAAGTTTTACGTTCTGATTGGACACGGCTGAGAAGCAGGTGGTGAGAGACTCCCGACCTACCCCTTCCTCGAGCACAGGGCATCTTTAGAATTTTTTCCCATTTCTTCCAGACTGTGCGTGTGCTCAAGCCTCTCAGAGGAGAGTGGGCGCGTCCCAAGTACACCCAAAGCAACAGGATTCCACTTCCTGGTCCGAGGGACCCGAGCCCTCCCCGCCCGCGATCCCGGGCCCGGGCGGAGGGCAGGGCGAGGCCGCCGCAGTGCGGGCTGGACGGCTGCGCTGCCCGGACCCTGCCCCGGCTCTCAAGACCTCAGCACGGCCCTGCCCGGACCCAGCCCTGCCCGCCGCACCGACCCGGCCCCGGCGCGCACCCAGGCCCCTCGGCCCGCGCCCCGGCCCGGCTGCGCCAGCCCGGCCCTGCCCGGCCGCGTCCTCCGGGAAGATGGCGGCCCGTGACAGGCGGGCGCGGCTCGGGTCCGAGGCGGCGGCCGAGCGTGGCGCGGCGGGAGCGTGAGCGGGGAAGAGCGGCCCGCCCGCCGCCGCGCTCACCTGTCAGCGCCGCCGCCGCCGCCGCCGCCGCCCGGCCGCCGACCGCCGCAGCCCCGGTGCCCGGCGACCGCGCCACACGCGGACGGGCTGTGAGGGAGGGGCGGGAGCAGGGGCGCGGCCGGCCCGGACGAGCGGCGGTGGTCCGAGCGGCGCGGGCTGACGGCGAGACAGCAGCGGCTCCTTCCCGTTTCAGGCCGAAAGGGTCTCAACCTCGCGACTCCAGCGCCCCAACGCTCCTTCCCGTTCGCATGAGAACACACAGCTCCCGCTTCCGGGACCTGCCGGAAGTCCCTCCCCTCGCGCTCGCGCGCCCGCTACTCCCCACTGGGTCCGCCGACAGGCGCTCGGCGCCCTTACGTCATGTCTACATGGCGTCTCGATTGGCCAAGCGCGGCGCTGGGTCCGCCCCCTCTGCTAGGCCTCTTGGCGCGCGTGCCCCTGCCGGTGGCGCCTGTGATTGGTGGGGGCGCGCACGCAGGCCCGCCCCGCGCACGTAGCCCCCGCCTCAGCCCGCGCACGCTGTCTGCTCAGCCCCCCGCCTCAAGCTGAACGAGGCGCGTCAGCTGGGGTCCCTGACTCCGCCCCTCTCACTCAGGGACCCTGACCGCCGACGCCAGTCACCCTAGGGCCCTGAGCCCGCCCCCGCCCCTGTCAGCAGAGGGCCGCGACCCAAGTCCCCCTCGGCCCCGGACCCCGGCTCCTCACCCTCTCACTGAGATCAGACTCCGCCCCGAGACTGTATGGCTGTCCGGTGGTTGGGTCAGGAAAGACCCCAAAGCGCGCTCTAGAGAAGGGGAAGGCGGAGCCCACTGCCAGTCAGCCGGCTACGTTCTCCGCGCTTCCAGAGAAAATGCCGAAGACTGGGGACGTCTTCGCAAACCCGAGCTGGTGCCACCTACCCGACCCATTCTGAGGGGAGGGGAAACAAAGTGAAGTGTGTTCACCGGTTTTAAGCCTGATTGCCGCCGTGCCTGCTGCGCCTGGCCATGCTTTGTGCAGACATGCATGCGGCCTGAAGGCTGCTCAGGGTACCCCGTCCAGCCTCACCCGTGCACCGGCGCCTCTTAGCTTTGCCTTCTGAGGGCCCAGACACCCTCAAGGCGCGCCTCGGACTTCGACGTCAGGACTGGGAAGATCACTTATCGACACCGGTGCTGGGCACTGACTTTCTGCTTTGGGATACGTTGTCAAACCCTCTCTCTGAGAAACTTTACGTTTCACTAGTGTTACTCGTGGCAATGTCCCTAAGATAATCACGTAAGACAGAGTTCCTCTAAGATTCAAAGCATGTGTCAATACATATTTCAGGAGAAAGTCACCTTTGGAGTTCACTTTCCAAAAGAACCTGTTGCCTACATTGCGGAGCCCTTCTGAGGGACCTCTACATGGGACCTCGCAGGCTGGGGCCCAAGAAGTCATCCCTAGGCGCGGTGATGTGGTCCTCCTTTGAAAACCCGGGAACCCTCCGAAGTTGGCAAGTTAGATCTCCATTTTGTCTGCCTGTGTCTGCATCTGGCAGAAATTTTGATACACAGATAAATTCCCGTACAAAAGAGATTAAAGGATAGGAGAATGCTTTATATTAAAATGACGTCACTTACTTTCCATTAATGTGTGATCCTTCCCAAACAATCAAAACTGGCTTTTTTTTTTTTTCTTGTGTGATTATCTTAACCTGTACTTCAAAAGAAGCACCCATTTTCACCTTAGGGTGTGAGGTTAAATATACCACAGTGAATTTTTATGTCATTTCTACTTAGAAAGATAAGACCAAAATTTTTAAAAACCACTTCTCATCTAAAACAGTTACAAGTTCTACCTATTCTATCCAAAAGCTGTTTCCTTTTCCCTCTTTCGGTGGTTTTGCCTGCTGTTACTTCTCTCCCGCTAGTTTTAGTAGCCTCACAGCTGATCTTTGCTTACCCACCATTCACCATGCCAGCTTACATTTCCTTTAAAACCATACCCCTCTGAGTCGAGACTTCTTGGTTGCCCCAGAGAGTGAAGTCCAAATTATCTTTCATTGGCTAGCAGACCCTTCACAAGCTAGCTTGCAGTCCCCTTATATATTTTCTTCTTGCCCTAGGGTTAGATGCCATAACCTCCAAATCACATTGTTTAACAGGCTTTTTTGAAGGCCTTAGGGTAGTCTCTAGATGTGAATGTCAATGACACACAGACACTCTATGACCCTCCCATTTACTGAAAGACCAATCAGCGGGCAGTCACCAGAGTATGCTAAGTCCTGTTACGGAACAGAACAAAGCAAGAAGCTCTAGTTTCAGAGTATTTGCTGTTCACGAAGTTTTGAGTGGAGTGTCTTCATTCCTGAGCACTTTGGTCTTTTGGTGTCCTTCTGCTTCTACTTCTGGTAAAGTCTGTCTTATTTTTCAAGTTACACAAGTGTCAACCATATGTATCTTTTCCTTTCAGAAAATTGATTTCCCTCCTGGGCCCTGGTAGCCCTCACCACGTCCCTGCTCTACCTCAAGGTCTGTGCCAAGTGCTGGGGAGATGGCCCAGGGCAGCACTGACCATAAGACAGATGAACAGATAGCAAGGGATAAAGAGGAGTAAGGATTACCCTGGTATGTGCACAGATTGCCCAGGTAAAGCACACAGGAGGGTCTGAAGCCAGCTTGGGAAGGAATCAAATACGGAGATAAGTAGACCAAGGCCAAAGAGACCACAGTGGAGGGGCTGTCAACACATGTTCCAGCAGGGAGGGAGGACATATTTGAACATGACAGAGCATGAAACCAATCTGGTAAGGTGGGTGGAAGTCATGGGAGTCTGGAGGGGTAAGCATGGTAAGAACCCCAAGGATCTTCTAAACGCTTAGGATGTTTGAATTTGGTAGTGAGTCAAGATTTTTATTAGGAGGCAAAGGGGGGCTTGTAAAAGATTTTAAGTTCACAGAGAATCTCTGGCACCAAAAAGTCATCAAAGTAGAAATGCAGTAAGGACTAACTTAGTCAAATTAGATGGAACTATCAAACTGAATATGACAGTAACAGAATGTATCGGGAAATAAAAGATTGCATGAGTTCTTAATAAATATAAATATGTAAGTTAAAAAAGTAACGGAGATGAGGAAAAAAAAGGGGAAAGCTGTTCCTTATAGTAGAAGGCTGACTAATGAATGGAGAAGGAATGTTTTTTTAATTACATTGTTGCAACTATGGTAGCATTTATTCTGGCAAGAATCATCAGTGAATGCTAAAAATCAGTCAGTAAAAGTTGTTGAGTGAAAAGTTGTATATGCCATTTCACAGCTTTTTAGTTGCTTATTGGTTATTGATTTCAAAGGGGGAAAAGGTATTTTTCCAGTTAATCACGATGGTGTGATCACTCACCTAGAGCCAGACATCCTGGTATGTGAAGTCAAGTGGGCCTTAGGAAGCATCACTAAGAACAGAGCTAATGGAGGTGATGGAATTCCAGTTGAGCTATTTCAAATCCTAAAAGATGATGCTGTGAAAGTGCTCCACTCAATATGACAGCAAATTTGGAAAACTCAGCAGTGGCCACAGGACTGGAAAAGGTCAGTTTTCATTCCAATCCCAAAGAAAGCCAATGCCAAAGAATGCTCGAACTACCACACAATTGCACTCATCTCACATGCTAGTGAAGTAATGCTCAAAATTCTCCAAGCCAGGCTTCAGCAATACGTGAACCGTGAACTTCCAGATGTTCAAGCTGGTTTTGGAAAAGGCAGAGGAACCAGAGATCAAATTGCCAACATCTGCTGGATCATGGAAAAAGCAAGAGAGTTCCAGAAAAGCATCTATTTCTGCTTTATTGACTATGCCAAAGCCTTTGACTGTGTGGATCACAATAAACCGTGGAAAATTCTGAAAGAGATGGGAATACCAGACCATCTACCTGCCTCTTGAGAAACCTGTATGCAGGTCAGGAAGCAACAGTTAGAACTGGACATGGGAAAAGAGGCTAGTTCCAAATAGGAAAAGGAGTATGTCAAGGCTGTATATTGTCACCCTGCTTATTTAACTTATATGCACAGTACATCATGAGAAACGCTGGGCTGAAAGAAGCACAAACTGGAATCAAGATTGCCGGGAGAAATATCAATAACCTCAGATATGCAGATGACACCACCCTTATGGCAGAAAGTAAAGAAGAACTAAAGAGCCTCTTGATGAAAGTGAAAGAGGAGAGTGAAAAAGTTGGCTTAAAGCTCAACATTCAGAAAACTAAGATCATGGCATCCGGTCCCATCACTTCATGGGAAATAGATGGGAAAACAGTGGAAACAGTGACTGACTATTTTGGGGGGCTCCAAAATCACTGCATATGGTGACTGCAGCCATGAAATTAAAAGACGCTTACTCTTCGGAAGGAAAATTATGACCAACCTAGACAGCATATTAAAGAGCAGAGACATTACTTTGCCAACAAAGGTCCGTTTAGTCCTGGCTATGGTTTTTCCAGTGGTCATGTATGGATGTGAGACTTGAACTATAAAGAAAGCTAGGTGCAGAAGAATTGATGCTTTTGAACTGTGTTGTTGGAGAAGACTCTTGAGAGTCCCTTGGACTGCAAGAAGATCCAACCAGTCCATCCTAAAGGAGATCAGTCCTGGGTGTTCATTGGAAGGACTGATGTTGAAGCTGAAACTCCAATACTCTGTTCACCTCATGCAAAGGGCTGACTCATCTGAAAAGACCCTGATGCCGGGAGGGATTGAGGGCAGGAGGAGATGGGGACGACAGAGGATGAGATGGTTAGGTGGTATCACCGACTAAATGGACATGAGTTTGGGTAAACTCCAGGAGTTGGTGATGGACAGGGAGGCCTGGTATGCTGCAGTTCATGGGGTCGCAAAGAGTCGGACATGACTGAGTGACTGAACTGAACTGAATAGTGGAAAAATATGATGGACCCCATCTTAACTGAGGGGTGAAAGTTGGCTTCTCCTGTAATGGTGCCCTGCTGATGTCACGTGATATCGGTTATGTCATGTTTCAGTCAAGCCACAAACTAACCATGATGGATAATCATAAACTCAAACTGAGGACATTCTACAAAACTGTCACTCTTCAAAAATATGAAGGCTGAGGACTTCCCTGGCAGTCCCTGGTTAGGACTCGGCACTTTTGCTGCAGACAGCTAGGGTTCAACCCCTGATCCAGGAACTAAGATCCCACAAGCCTCACAGTGCGGCCATAAAAGGCAGTGAAAAGTTGAGGAACTTTTCAAAACTTAAGGAGACTAAGGAGACATGGCAGCTAAATGTAATGTATGATCCAAGACTAGATCCTTGATCAGAATAAAATTTACTATAGAGATCATAATTAGAATCTTTATATGGAATCTTCTGATCTTACAATCAAGGTTCAATTTTCCAAATTGGATTTATTTGTAAATTGTTTTATGGCTCAGTAAGAAGATATCTTTGATCTTGAAGATATAAACTGACGTATTTAGAGATGAGGGATCAAGACATCTGCAAGTTTCTCTCAAATAGTTCAGTGGAATATACACATACACACTGACAGAAAGAGAATACAACAGAACCTTAATTGGTGAACTGCTGCTGCTGCTAACTGGCTTCAGTCGTGTCCGACTCTGTGCGACCCCATAGACGGCAGCCCACTGGGCTCCCCCATCCCTGGGATTCTCCAGGCAAGAACACTGGAGTGGGTTGCCATTTCCTTCTCCAATGCATGAAAGTGAAAAGTGAAAGTGAAGTCGCTCAGTCATGTCTGACTCTTAGCGACCCCATGGACTGCAGCCTACCAGGCTGCTCCATCCATGGGATTTTCCAAGCAAGAGTACTGGAGTGGGTTGCCATTGCCTTCTCCGATTGGTGAACTAGATGTGGGCTATGTAAGTGTTTGCAACTTGCCTGTAGATATAAGGCTCGTCAAGAAGAGAGTTTTGCTTTAGAGATATATTTGTTGTTGTTTAGTGCTCAGTTGTGTCTGACTCTTTGCAATCCCATGGACTGTAGCCCACCAGGCTCTGTCCAGGGAATTCTCCAGGCAAGAATACTGGAGTGGGTAGCCATTCCCTTCTCCAGGGGATCTTCCCTACCCAAATCTGGGTCTCCTACATTGCAGGCAGATTCTTTACCATCAGGGAAGCCCTTAGAGATATACACTGAGGTATTTATGAATGATACTGTATTATGTATATCTAGCATTTGATTCCAAACCGTCTAAAGGAAGGTGGTCAGCAGGAATACATAAGAAATAATGGGACAAGCTAGTGTGTTGAAAATTGTTGAAAGCTGGTGATGGATACATGGGGGCTCATGAAACTCTTCTTCCTACTTTTGAATATGTTTTTAAATTCCTCATGATAATAAAAATATGTGATAAAATGGAAGGTTTCAATTCATTACAAGTATTCCATGAGCATGTGTGGCCCAAAAAGCAGTCAGAGAGGAGGACTGCATTTCCCAGGATGTTCCACAGCCCTCCCTCAAGAGAACCAATAGGGCCAAACCTCTGGTTCTGGAAACTGAGAGGCCGGGAGGGTGGGGCAGAGTTGTGTCCACAGGTGCCAGCCCTCAGGGGGAGAAGGCCTGAAGGCCTCCAGGGGAGATGAATTTTGGCAACAGGAGCCATATCTAGAGCAAGTTTCTGAGGAACTTTTCTGTGTAGCATACTTTGTAACACCCCGGAGCCAGTTCCTAGTAGAGACCTAGTAAATGCTTCTGTAGTTGGATTGTGTTTTCCTTTGAAAGTAGCTCTGTTCTCAGCCAATGATGCTTCCTGTGATGGCAGCTTAAATTCCTACTATTTTTGGCAATATCTTTTGGGATAGTTGACCTACATAGTCCTGTCTGCACTGAGGCGAATGTGTCACTCCAGGCCTCAGAAAAGATTGTGTTTTCACTATGATTGCTGCCTGCCTGTCACTCTCATTGAAAGCAAGATAAGTGGATGCACCATGAGAGACGTCCCCATTTGGATGTTTCAGGCAGAGGACTAGACTTAAGAAGCATGTTGTTTTTATTAGATTGAGAAAGTTTTGACTTCCTGGAGATCTGGCAAAGTGCACATTCTCCTCAGCCCCACATCCATGTCTCTCAGAGGGAAGGGAAGGTTGCTGTCTAGACACCCCTGTCTCCAGAGTTCTAGACTGTGTGTGGCTGCCACTGGACGCTGCCCTGCATTCTTCCCTGCGGCTCTCCTGGCTTCCTTGGCCCGTCTCCCCCAGGCCAGAGTTGGCCCCACACACTCTAGGATGGAGCACGAGTGCCAGGGATGCTGTGGTGGCTTCTCAGGAGTCTCCTGAGAAGCTTGCCTCTCACCCCCACCCCTGCCCCAGGCTCCTCTGAGGAGGACCCCTCAGTACTTTAAGAGCTAAGCAGCTCCTGTTGCTGCCTAGTGGTGATGAGCTGTCAGGGTCAAGGGAGTGACCCCTTGACCTCTAAATACCACCTGGAGGGGCCTGAGGTTTCCCTCCCAGATCCTGAACTGACTAGTTTCCTAGGCACATCAAGCCACTCTACCTCTGTGTGTTTCCCTTCTGAGACTCCCCTCTTCCTTCTGGCTGGTTGTCTTCCACAGTTTCCACGACTCAGCTCAGATTCTTTGACCCCTCCAGGAAGCCTTCTCTGAATACCTGCCCCAGCCCCTCCCCAGGGCGTCAGGGCCATCCACAGCTCTGCATCACAGTTCCTGCTTCATTGAGTAGGAGCACCAGTGTGTGTGGTCGTTTATCTCCTCCTTAGGAATTTCGCAAACGCAGGAACTTCATTCATCCTCATTGTTGTTCATCACTCATAGATGTCTGCTGAACTGAACTCATTCCAGCTCTGCGAGCTCACCCGCCAGCCTCTGGCAGGTTTTTGTCCTTTCTCAGTGAGCTGCTTCGGACACCATTCACCACAATGTGTCCAGTAGGCTTGGAATCATCATTTGCACTTTTTTCCCCCCTAGATTCCATGGTAATAGCAATATTTGTTTCCTTGTTTCTTTGTTTTGATATCATAACCTTTGGAGAAGGAAATGGCAACCCATTCCAGAATTCTTGCCTGGAGAATTCCATGGACAGAGGAGCCTGGCAGTTTACAATCCACAGGGTTGCAAAGAGTCAGACACGACTGAGTGACTTAATGCAACAACCATCATAACCTTAAATACCATATACTACAGTTGTGTGACTGAGTATTTTCCACACATCAGCATTTTCCTCTGGATATATTTTAGCCACTTTGATCAGACTTGAGAGACTCTCTCCTTGACTCAATTAGTGCAACACTTAAGTCTCATCAGAAGCACAGCCATCACTGTCAGACACAGAACACCAGGCCTGCCGCTGCAGCCTAAGGGATGACTGAAGTTCCATTTGGAGGCATCTTTGAACTCACTGAGTAGACATCATGAGCAAAGCTCACCCTCCCAAGTTGAAGAAACTTATGGACAAGACGTTATCACCGAAATTCAGTGGTGGCAGACACGTCCAAGGAATGTTGCGGGGACTTGGCCCTTGATGAAGCTTGTGATAGATGACTGTGTGGAGGTGGCAACTGGTGGGCAGCGCGAGGAAAGAGCACCGCCACAGTAGAAGCCGGGGAAGAAGCGTGAACTACGGCCACGACACCAGAGAAATCAACAGCCCGCGTCCCCTCTCCACTCTTCACTAGGAGAAAAACCGACTCATGTACATTTTCTTACTGAACGTTTTGTTAAATAAGCTTTCATAATAGTCATCAAAAAAAAAAAAAAAAATACTGCAGGCGCCACAGTTGGAGTTGCCACCAAGAAAGTAAGTCTAAACCAGTGTATGTCCATTCTTTTTACCTTCAGTTTCTAAGGGTAACATCTTCTGACCTTGTCCCCTGACTCTGGGTGTATTACCCTGTTTGAATACACAGTTTCCACACATTTGTTAATGTGCACAAATATGCAACACCTACACACATAAAGACAAATATGCATCTCAAATTTTTCATTGTGTCAGATGTTTCAATTTATCTTTTTCTTTGAAAGTATCTCCTCACCTTTAGGATTAGAATACTTCTCTAACAACCAAGTTTCATCGAAGTCTTAGTGAAATAGCCATTGTCTTACATATGGGAAAAGTGAGCTAATGTAGAGTTTTCACGCTTTTGAAAAAAAGAAGCCAAGACCCATAATAAGAAATACATTTTATAGTACAGGCCATTATGCACACATGCACATGTGTGTGCGCACGCACACACACATACATATACATACACATGAAGCCAAAGTTTCATGAAATATGGTTAATGGTGGCACACCTTTGTGAATGTACTTAATGCCACAGACTGTACACTTAAAAATGATTAAAATGGTAAATTTTATGTTATATGTATTTTACCACAGTTTTAAAAAAGTTTTATGAGGTAATATTTACCCTTACTTTATGGCATTTTCTTTGATGTTTTCTATTTTTGTTAATTCTAGTTGTCATCCTTTAAGTAGATTTGTGACTCACCATGATCACTGCTGCTGGCTGGTGAGATGCCGACCCAAGGACCTGGAAGCTGAACTTGTTCACTCCATTTTCATAGTTTACTGGGCTCGTGGCTTTTCCAAAGCATTTGAAATAGCTGCTGCTCCAGTGTTGCTTCCTGGAGAACCCATGGGTGGAGAAGCCTGGCGGGCTACAGTCTATGGGGTTGCAGAGAGTTGGACATGACTGAGAAACTTTAATTATTACTATTCAGTTCAGTTCAGTCGCTCAGTTGTGTCTGACTCTTTGCGACCCCATGAACTGCAGCACGCCAAGCCTCCCTGTCCATCACCAGCTCCCAGAGCCTACCCAAACTCATGTCCATTGTGTTGGCGATGCCATCCAACCATCTTATCCTCTGTCGTCCCCTTCTTCTCTCGCCTTCAGTCTTTCCCAGCATCAGGATATTTTCAAATGAGTCACTTCTTCCCATCATGTAGCCAAAGAATTGGAGTTTGAGCTTAAGCATCAGTCCTTCCAATGAATATTCAAGACTGATTTCCTTCAGGATGGACTGGTTGGATCTCCTTGCAGTCCAAGGAACTCACAAGAGTCTTCTCCGACACCACAGTTCAAAAGCATCAATTCTTCAGCGCTCAGCTTTCTTTATAGTCCAAGTCTCACATCCATACACGACTACTGGAAAAACCACAGCCTTGGCTCAATGGACCTTTGTAATTATTACTATTACTATTAATAAAAAGGAGTGAGTAAAATCAAGCTAGCAATTCCCTGTATATGTGTGTATGAAACTGAACTGAAAACTGAAACATTCACTCAGTGGTGTCCAACTTTTTGTGACTCTGTGAACTACAGCCCATCAGGCTCCTCTGGGATTTTCCAGGCAAGAATACTAAGTGCATTGCCATTTCCTTTTCCAGAGGGTCTTTCCCACCCAGATCTCCTGCATTGCAGGCAGATTCTTTACAGTCTGAGCCACCAGGGAAGTCCATGTGTGTATAAGTCACTATTTTTGAAGGCCAAGTTTGGGGCCATGTTTAGTAAGTATGACGTAATTGTATAAATTATATCTTAACTTGAAAATCTTCCCTTCTTTAATTTGACGTCTGTAAGTATGTGATTCTGCTGATTACTATTTTTATCTTTAGCACTGCTGCTGCTGCTGCTAAGTCGCTTCAGTCGTGTCCGATTCAGTGCGACCCCATAGACGGCAGCCCACCAGGTTCCCCTGTCCCTGGGATTCTCCAGGCAAGAACACTGGAGTGGGTTGCCATTTCCTTCTCCAATGCATGAAAGTGAAGTCGCTCAGTCATGTCCGACTCTTCGAGACCCCATGGACTGCAGCCAGAGGTTATAAATGCTGAAGACATCTTCAGGGATCAGAGAGTTAATAGAAACATGGGGGCTGGCTGGGGTGACATAAGGGAGTTTGCCCAGCCTGGAGGCGCTCCGAGTCCAATAAAAAACAAATACACAAACTGCTGTGTCCACGGGGGTCTTTATGTAATCCATAGCCTGTGTTTGAGATCTCATTTACACACAGTTGTTTCAAGAGGTTTGACTATGAAAGCCAAGAAGGGGAAAGAAGTAGTAGGTTCAGGGAGTGACCACAGAGTGATAGGAGAGACTTTTAAGAAGCAGAAGACTTGAGTACACAAAATGGGAGCACAGCAAACATCACAGCAGTATACTGAATTGTTGCAATCCTGCTTTTGGATCTGTAATATTAATACTGATGAGGGTGTTATTTGTAGTTCCTATCAGTAATGTAGAATTTTATCCAGCACTCCATAGTGCTTTTATATAATATTAGTAATTATGACTGCCATGTCTTTATCATTCTGAATGTATGTTTTCCATTCCACAGTATCATATCCCTAAAATGACAGTGAAATGTCAATTACCATCATTTCTACTGTATAGATAAGGAAAGGGAACCCAGAGTTGTAAACTAATCTGCCAGCAAGTGGAAACCCAGACTTCCACACTCTGTACATTTTCCACCACCCAGTACTGTGTTCTGAGTCTCTGTCCACAGATTGGAGGTCCAATCATGCAAACCTCACATCTCACTAGGTGGAAATTTTTTCTACTATACCTTACCTAATGTGGCAAAGTGGAAGACAAATAACTTTCTATATAAAGAAGCAATCAAACTTGCACTTGCTTCAGCAGCACATATACTAAAATTGGAATGATACAGAGAAGCTTTGCCCAAGGATGACATGCAAATTTGTGAAGCATTCCATATATTTAGGACCTACTGTATACCACAGGGAACCCTGCCCAATAATCTGAAATGACCTCTATGGGAAAGGAACCTAGAAGGGAGTTGATATATGTGTATGTACAACCGATTCACTTTGTTGTACACTTGAAACTAGCATTACACTGTAATCAACCATACTCCAATAAAAATTTTTTTTAAACCTACTGAAAACTGTCATAAGAAAAAAAAGAAAAAGAATCAACCAGGCTTATTATAATACTCTCTGATAAAATTTAGACTGCAACATATATGCTCAGAGGAGAATAGCTTCATTTCTACTGGAAGAAAATGGGATCCCCCAGCCCTAAGCACACCTTCAGATGAATCACAGCCCAAGCTCACTTGTGGACCCAGCCTCCTGAGATGCCCAGCCTGAAAACTACCCACCTATGCCTCTTTCATGAGCCTGATTCCTTTTTGAAATGGTGAACTGGAACTAACAGGACCTAACAGAGACAGAAGAGGTTAAAAAGATGTGGCAAGAATACATAGAACTATACAAAACCACAATGGGGTAGTCACTAACCAGAGCCAGACACCCTGGAATGTGAAGTCAAATGGGCCTTAGGAAACATTACTATGAATGAATGGGCCTTAGGAAACATTACTATGTGACAGAATTCCAGTTGAGCTATTTAAAATCCTAAAAAATGATGCTGTTAAAGTGCTGCACAAAATATGTCAGCAAATTTGGAAAACTCAGCAGTGGCCACAGGACTGGAAAAGGTCAGTTTTCATTCTAATCACAAAGAAGGAGAATGCCAAAGAATGCTCAGACTACCCATACAACTAGATTCATTTCACATGCTAGTACAGTTATGCTCAAAATCCTTCAAGTTAGGCGTTAGCAGTACATGAACCAAAACGTCCAGATGTAGAAGCTGGGTTTAGAAAAGGCAGAGGAATCAGAGATCAAATTGCCAACAATCACTGGATCATAGAGAAAGCAAGGGAATTCCAGAAAAACATCTACTTCTGCTTCATTGACTATGCTAAAGCCTTTGACTATGTTCATCACAGCAAACTGTGGAAAATTCTTAAAGAGATGGGAATACCAGACCACCTTACCTGTCTCCTGAGAAACCTGTATGCAGGTCAAGAAGCAACAGTTAGAACCAGACATGGAGCAATGGACTGGTTCAGAATCAGGAAAGGAGTATGAGAAGGCTGGATACTGTCACCTTGCTTATTTAACTTCTATGTAGAGTACATCATTCAAAACACCAGGCTGGATAACTCACAAACTAGAATCAAGATTGCTGGGAGAAATATCAACAACCTCAGATAAGCAGATGATAACATTCGAATGGCAGAAAGTGAAGAGGAACTGAAGAGCCCATCAATGAGGGTGAAAGAGGAGAGTGAAAAAACTGGCTTGAAACTCAATATTCAAAAAGCTAAAATCATGGTATCCAGTCCCTTCACTGCATGGCAAATAGAAGGGGAAAAGTGGAAGCAGTGACAGACTTTATTTTTTGGGGCTCCAAAATCACTGCTGACAGTGACTGCAGCCATGAAATTAAAAGATGCTTGCTCCTTGGAAGGAAAGCTATGAGAAACTTAGACAGTGTGTTAAAGAACAGAGACATCACTTCGCCAATGAAGGTCCATCTAGTCAAAGCTATGGTTTTTCTAGTAGTCATGTACAGATGTGAGAGTTGGACCATAAAGAAGGGTGAGTGCCTAAGAATTGATGCTTTTGAGTTGTGGTGCTGGAGAAGACTCTTGAGAGTCTCTTGGACAGCAAGGAGATGAAACCAATCAATCCTAAAGGAAATCAACCCTGAATATTCATTGGAAGGACTGATGCTGAGGCTTCAATACTTTGGCCACCTGAATTGAAGAGCTGACTCACTGGCAAAGACCCTGCTGTTAGGAAAGATCGAAGTCAGGAGGAGGCGGCAGAGATGAGATGGTTTGATAGCATCACTGACTCTATGGACATGAATTTGATCAGACTCCAGAAGATAGTAAAGGAAAGGGAAGCCTGGCATACTGAAGTCCACGAGGTTGCAAAAGTTGGATATGACTTAGCGACTGAAAGACAGTAACAACCTGTTATAGTTTGAATATGTTCACCCAGAATTTACATGTATGGTTGTGTTTAGAAATGAGATATCTAAGAAAATCATTAAGGTTCAAAGCAGCTGTAAGGGTGAGGACTTGTGAAAAGAGACATGGAAAGCTCTGGGTGCCCTCTCCCCTCAGGGCTGACCAGGGAAGGGCCAAACGAGGACAGGGCCAGAAGGTGGCCAGGAAGCAGCCTTTTCAGTGACCGAATTGGCTAGGATCTTGATCTTGCACTTCTGGCCTCCAGAACTGTGAGAAAATAAATTTCTACTGTTGAATCCACCCAGTCTACAGTACTTACAGCCAGGAAAATCACAGTGCTGAAAGAATTGACCCCTTGGGAAAAAGTCTCTATAAATAGTACTTGCTTCCTGGTACTTTTCTAAATGTATCTGTTCTCAAGTTAACACCACAGTATAGAATACTGAAAATCAGCTACTAAAATAAAAGTAGACTTTTAATTTCCATATTCTATATGAAAATTTCTGGAAAGGCCTTTACATTCCTTATCCTCCTCACAGATTGTGTGTTTTATATCAGCTCTTAATTACAGAGGCTGGTGTTTAAATGAATATATAAAGATTTATAAAGATTTTTAAGTAGTCAAATTCAAGAATAATTGTTATTCTTATAAATAAGTATCAGTTCAGTTCAGTTCAGTCACTCAGTCGTGTCCGCCTCTTTGCGACCCCATGAATTGCAGCACGCCAGGCCTCCCTGTCCATCACCAACTCCCGGAGTTCACTCAGACTCACGTCCATCGAGTCAGTCATGCCATCCAACCATCTCATCCTCTGTCATCCCCTTCTCCTCCTGCCCCCAATCCCTCCCAACATCAGAGTCTTTTCCAATGAGTCAACTCTTCGCATGAGGCGCCCAAACTACTGGAGTTTCAGCTTTAGCATCATTCCTTCCAAAGAAATCCCAGGGCTGATCTCCTTCATTTATACATTTGTCCAAATTGCTTTTCTCGTAACTTTTAGGATAGTTCGCATGGTGGTCTCTCCAGTTGTTAAAAGAATCCTGAAAGACCAGAGGAGCAAGCATTTCCTGTCAGATCTGTGTAGCGACTGTGTCCGTGTGAGGGATAGCCACATGGCTGCAGAGAGCACTGGTCTGTGGGCCCCGGTCCTGAATAGCATCCAGCAAGTTATTTCAAGTTATTAATGTTCATCTCTCCCATTTGTTGAATCAAAGGATTGAACTATGCTATGACTAAACAGAGCAGCTACATTAGATTTTAGAAAAACACTAAAAAATCATACTCTTCTTAAAAAAATAAATGTAGGGATAATGACTTCAGTCCAAGCTAACTCGAAAGGAAAACTGTCATAATTTTGGCTCTGAAATACTTTTATCTGCTGAGTTCCTTCTTTAGGGTGAAAAGGAAGCAAGAGGCAGCATTTCATCATCAAAAGCAGTATATCTTGCCAATTCTTGCCAACACGCAAACAAAAAAACGTTTTGTTCTGCTTCTTTCAGGCATGGAAAAATATGACTCAGTTCTGTCCTCAGTACAAGTGGCAGAGGCACTATGGTGACCCACATTTCCAACCAGAGGGCATGAGCCTTGGGCTATGGTCAGTGGTGATACACACTGAGACACCAGGAACCAGGAGGAAGTCCGTGACCCAGTAGAACCAAGAAGGAAGTAGGCTGTGGCCCTGGCAGGGAGGTTAAGAAGTCTCAGAGTTTCTTGACTGACTGATGAACAGTGGTTCCTTTAAATGTAGAAAGCTCCTAAATCATGAGGTTTATATACAATTTTTTAAAATTAATGGATCAAAGTGTCTTAACTCTTGATATGGTCAGGTGGCTAACGGTATGATGGTGACTGGTGAAAGGCTTCTCGAGGTAGAGTCTGTGACAGTACATTCACTGTGTTGACAGGCAGGTCTCCACTCTGGACGGACAGGGGCAAAACGCCTCCCAAATGCAAAAGGCACACTGCCTTCCTGTTTGGCACCCCACTCCAGTACTCTTGTCTGGAAAACCCCACGGACGGAGGAGCTTGGAGGGCAGCAGTCCATGGGGTCACGAAGGGTCAGACACGACTGAGCGACTTCACTTTCACTTTTCACTTTCATGCATTGGAGAAGGAAATGGCAACCCACTCCAGTGTTCTTGCCTGGAGAATCCCAGGGACAGGGGAACCTGGTGGGCTGCCGTCTATGGGGTCGCACAGAGTCAGACACGACTGAAGTGACTTAGCAGCAGCAGCAGCCTTCCTGTTTCTTTATTAACCTTTTCATTTGGAGGTAATTCTATTAATAGCTTCCCATGCCGAGAGGTCAGAGGCCCTTCTCCCCAGTTCCCCCATGGCGGCAGAGTTGGAGGGCAGCATCCCCCCAGACACCGATGCTGATGGAGGCACAGGGCACTCCGTCACCAGGGGTCTCCAGCACCACAACTCAAAAGCATCAATTCTTAGGCACTCACCCTTCTTTATGGTCCAACTCTCACATCTGTACATGACTACTGGAATCAATAGAGGCATACCACTTCCTCCTCAGTCCTGGCAGCCACTGATGTCTCCTCCATTTCCACAATTCTTTTCATTTCAAGAATGTCCTATAAATGGAATTATACAGTTAGTAACCTTTTGTCATTCACTTCTTTCATTCAGTATAATTCGCCGAAGAGTTGTTCAGATGGTTGCACGTCTGCATCAACAGTTCACTCCTTTTTGTCACCGAGTGCTATTCCATGGAATGGATGGACCACAGTTTTACCATTCACTCAAGGAAGACATTTGGGTTGTTTCCATAGAGGTATTACAGACAAAGCTGCTGTGGACGCTTGTATACAGGTTTCTGTGTGAACGTAAGTCTTCATTTCTGTTGGATAAATGCCCAGGAATGTAATTACTGCTCTGCATGCTTAGTTGCATGTTTAGTTTGATAAGAGGGGGCCAAACTGCTTTCCAGTGTCTACCAGTTTGTATCTCCACCAGCAGGACA
This sequence comes from Ovis canadensis, assembly GCF_042477335.2. NCBI lineage: Eukaryota > Metazoa > Chordata > Mammalia > Artiodactyla > Bovidae > Ovis > Ovis canadensis. The sequence continues at coordinate 61,324,003 of NC_091257.1, read as the reverse complement.
TGGGTGATCAGGTTTCTCCCTTTCCTCACGAGCACTGGGTGCTGCCATCATTTTTAATTTTTACCATTCTGGTACATGTACAGTGATAACTCCTTGTGGTTTTAACTTGTATTTCCATAATGGTTCTTTATGTTGAACATTTTTTCCTATGCTTATTTGTCATCAGTATATCCCCTTCAGTGAAATATCTTTTCATATTTTTTTACCCATTTTCTAATTGGATCATTTGTTTTTTACTGCTGAATTGAATTTTGAGAGTTCTTTATGTAGTTGAGATACTAGTCCTTTGTTGGATATTTACTTTGTGAACATTTTCTCCCAGTCTATGGGTTTGTCTTTTCATCTTTTTAGCATGGTCTTTTGCAAAAGATGGAGTGGGAGGGCCTTTCAGGAAGGGCTTTGGGTTGTGCACAAGCATAGCACAATGATTGCCTTTCTTGTCAGCAACACACAGGATGTTTGACAGGCAAGGAGACTGACATAATAATAATACCTCACATGTCGCTCTTTGCCCCAAATCTTGTGCTTTGGTTCCTTTTAGGCAAAGGGGCCTCCTCGACTCACTTTGACTTGGATGATGGGAAACTTCAACTTTTAATTTTTGCTGAGAGAAGCCAAACTTTTAAGTGAGAAATGTGGTATGTGGTAAATACTTTCACAAACATTTCCTAAAGGTAATCAAGAGAGAAATAAAAATGGAACATCCACTGAGAAAGGTCTTAAAGTAAGACCATTGCTTATTTTGAAATTCCTCCTTGGAACTCAGACAGTTCCAGTAAGATATGTTAGTTGGCCGATGCCACCATTCTTTCCACATTCAGGAAAGTTCAGGAATGTTTTCTGTTACAAAATCACTGGGAAATCTGATGGCAAGTATATGCCTCCGTAATTGGCAGGGTTTTGTTCTTGTGGACTCTGTGCGGGTGCTCAGAGAAGACCTCTCCCCTCTGCCTGCGAGGTTGCTGTCGACCTTCTGGGCAGGTGATAAGCATTCTTACTTCCTCTCACACCTTTTCTTAAAACAGTAAGACCCGTTCTATTTCTTGAAAGCATGTCTCTTCCTCTACTGTTGCCCAATGCCTGGAATAATCTTCAGTTACACAGTTACAGGGTCTGAGCAGGCCTGCTGACACGCAAGGCCTGGTCTCCAGTGCCACAGCCTCAGCAGCTGCAGGGTCTGGATGGTGTGACTGTTTCCGGGCCTCAATCCCAGCAGCCTGGGCTCTAGGCTCCATGGCCTGCGAGGCTGCCCTGTCGGGGGCCTTTGAGTTCCACCTGTGGGTCTCATGAGTGTGAGTCTGAAGAGCCCGCTTTAACACAGATGGGCCCACAGCCTTCTGACTACATCGGCCACATGGGAGGTGAGGCAAGTGTGTCCCATGCTCTGGGTGTGCCCACCTGAGGGGTCTCAGCACACGGACGAGGTCTCAGCAAACCCCAAAACCTTGAGCAAAGCCATAGACACTTTCCCTGAAAAATGACTTTCTGTCATTTAGCACAGACACACCCAAAGGTCCTTCTGTGGAACCATGGGGAGAGCCCTCACTTAGAGCCGGACTGCGGCCTCTTACCCACAGCCCAAACGAACCCTTGACAAAGTCAAGGCTGATACCCACTCAGCGACAGCAGAGCCAAATGTGGTGCTTTGTTCATCATCCTTGTCCAGTTGGCGTTCAAAATTCCAGGATTATTTGAAAATAACCAGAAAAACTCTCAAAATTCAAAATCCTCAAGATTCACAAAAAGTACTATTTACTGCACTACAATCTAATCTTTATTTTGATTTAAAAATATTATTGTTTTTTAGAACTGCATTGTGATCCTCTTCATCCTGTTTCTAGTATTAGAAATGCTTACATCTATTTGTTAGCATAACCGGGGCATACCCACTCCAATAGCCCACAGGATTCGTGCCTGGGGTGGAGTGTGGACCAGGCCATGATGGGCTGGCAGCATGTGCAGTGATAGGAGACCTGCCATTTGGAATCTCTGGTGCTCGGCAGAAATCTGGTGCGTGGTGGGTTTACTGTCCATTCTGAATAGTTGTGTGCGTGAACATGCCTTGTGAACACGCAGCTTTATCTTGTTGGTCTGAAGATTCTGGTTCTGAATACCTCAGACTCTTATGTTTGCTTAAAAAGTGCAGGCTTCCAGGTGGTAAAAGCGCAACCTACATTATGGTGAAGAACCGCCACAAACTGGAGCCAAGGACCCCCCTGCTCTGGAAGAGGGCAGAGTGGCCCTGCATGGGCAGCGGGAACATCTGCTTAGGGTTCCGGGAACACACACACTGCAGCCTGGTTCAGAGATCTGGGGTCTTCATTACTAACAGTCTCACTAGACTTGCAGGATATCAGCATCTCCTCCAGGCTGGTCCTGTCGGTGCGGATCAAAGACCCTACAGCTCCATTTCTGCTGCGATGATTAACAGTGAGCCCCTGCAACTCACCTCCCCCCTCAGGAGCCAGCGAGGGTGCCGGGCTTGGAACTGCTGCTGTTGTGGATGAATGTGGAATGTTAGGAGAGCCAGGGGTTTCAGGGGAAAATAGGCAAAATACCTTGAAGTGACCCTTCCACCCCCAGCCCAGCCCGGGGCCACTTCTGGTGCACGGGCCACAGCTGTAGTGGTTAAGACACTGTTACCACGTGGCCATGTTTCCAGGAAGGAGCCTCGGAGCCTGGAGAGCAAGCAGCTCTGGAGGAGACAGTTGTTGAGAAGGGTCATGGAGCACTTTGGGGCGGGGACCAGCATGTAAATGTGGAGGGGGCTGACATGGTGCCTGTGAGAGGAATTGGGTCAGAAGGCTGTGCCCAAGCCCAGCTCTGCACAAAGGAGCAGAGGCGCTCTTCCTGGCCCCATGACCATGAGCTACACAGCCCGGCCCGCCTGCAGGACCGGCCTTGGGCTGGGGCCCCAGGGAACCTTACCGACAGATGAGCAATCAGGGCACTGCGCTGCCTTGGCTGCCCACTTTGACTGTGATTTTGTTGACTTGCTGACCCATTACAGACCTCAGTTTACCCATCTGTAAGATGGGGATCGTACCATCTCCCTCACAGCTGCTCAGAGTTGGGTAGCTGACTTGTGTAGTCACTCAGTAAACAGCAGTTCTGTTTTATTCACCCAAATGGACACTGTGATTGTGTGCATGCTAAGTTACTTCAGTCGTGTCTGACTCTTTGCGACCCCATGGACGGTACCCTGCCAGGCTCCTCTGTCCATGGGATTCTCCAGGCAAGAATAGTGGAGTGGGTTGCCATTTCCTTCTCCAGGGAATCTTCCCAACACAGGGATCGAAGCCTCATCTCTTATGTCTCCTGCATTGGCAGGTGGGTTCTTTACCACTAGTGCCTCTCAGGAAGCCCCAAACTGACACTGCTTGCTGCTGCTTGCTGCTTAGTCGCTTCAGTCATGTCTGACTCTGTGTGATCCTATGGACTGCAGCCTGCCAGGCTCCTCTGTCTGTGGGATTCTGTAGGCGAGAGTACTAGAGTGTGTTGCTTTGCCCTTCTCCAGGGGATCTTTCCCACCCAGGGATTGAACCTGGGTCTCCTGCATTGCAGGCGGGTTCTTTACTGCTGAGCCACCAGGGAAGCCCCAAACCAACACTCCTATTACCTAATTCACCATCACCGTACATTAGATCTGCACACAGAGGCACTTTGATTTGCCTGCAGTGTGTTAGGCAAGTCAGCAGAGAGTCAAAATACTCTTGGTGACACTGTTCTGAACATCACGGGTGGATTAACTCTGGGTCTGTGGCTCACTTGCAACTCGAGGCCCCCGAGCAGTACGTCAGGAAGCACTGCCTTCATGGATGGAAAGCCTCGGGAGTCACTGGCTCCCTCCTGCCTGCTAAGAGTCTGCGCTCAGCACGGCTGCAGACTCTCCTATGTGAAGAGGCCACGCATGGTCGTCTGCCTCAGGCTGTGTTTATTCCTGGGGAATAGTGACTCACCAGCTGCTGAAAATATTGTGACTTTGGGTTTTTTGTGACAGCCTCTCCACGTTTCCTTCCTGCAGGGCCATTTTATTTAATTATAGCATAATAGTAAACTGCGGCGATTCTTTACCTCCTCACTGAGCAGATGCATTTACATTTTTGTTGTCAGTGGGAGCTGCTTGAAGAAAATTCGTGGCATTCGCTTGTGGCGTTCTCGCAGCTGTAGGCACGCAGCACTGTCCTTTGCCTCGGGGGCTGTCGTCCGTCTTTCCTTCGCTAGGACTGCTCGCCCCTCCACCAGGTCCGGAGGACACCTCAGGTGTGTCCAGAGGGGACTGTGTGCTGCAGCAAGCTGATGGATGGGTGGTGATGGAAAGGAAGTGCCTCCTCTTTCTTCATCTTTATGCCTGCTAGTTGTGAACTCCAGAATTTTCTAGAATTCCACCTAAAGACAGAGTTAGCCCAGTGAGAAAGGATACAGAACTGAAACATAAACACTGACTTGTTCATGATCCAGAATCACTTACAGTGTTAATACACTGACCTCTTGTTTCATCTGGGTTTTTTCATCTATATATAGTTTCATCTTTACCCGTAGGCTCTTTGCAGGATAAAAGGAAAGACGAAGACAGCAGGCACAACAGAGGCAGCCACGTCAGCTACAAATGCTCCTAAAACTCTCTTCACTTATAAACCTGGGCAGACCCCCAGGGTCCCCCGAGGCCCCTGAGACGTGTAAGGACACAAGGGCCACAGGCAGAACTGGAATAAGGAGCCCCAGAGGCTGTGGTGCTGAAGCCAGAAATAGACAAGAACTTTAAAAATGTGAAACTAATAGACCCTTCAGAGACTTTCAGGACAGTATTGTGTACATGAAGGAAGAACAGACCACCAGGAGGAACACCACTACAAGAAAGAGTTGTAGGGAATTTTAAACATAATTTTTATTTTGTTAATTTTTTATTATAAATTTTGTTGATTTTTTTAAGGTATTATGCTTTATTTTTGCAGTCTTCAAAATTGGGTGGTTGACTCTTGGTTTGAAAAACAAACAAAAAAAATCCTCTATTATACACTCTGTACTCAACATGGGGAGGTGGGAATAAAATATAATTTTTAAAAGAAATAAGTTACAAAATTCAAAGGACCAGCCTAATAACAGAATGGACTCAGATATGTGAACTCCAGGTACAGAGTGTGTTTGAGGGAATCTAGACTATGCAGTAAAAGCACAGGGTGAGGGAGTTTCTGCTTTCATCAGTGGGGGGACAGTAAATCTTCTCAGCCTCCTTGAAAACACCTGGAGAGGCCATGAGTTAAAAATTTGGGAAACGCAGAAGGACTCATCAAGATCCATGGAAGATGGGGAAGAGGGGCTGAGCAAGTGGAGCTGGCCTTGACCCAGGAACGAGGGGCAAGGGTGGAGCTGCCTGCAGGCTAACTAGGAGCTGACCCTCAAGGCTGGGAGCAGGTCAGCCCATAGAGACCGTCCTGGCTGTGTGGCCCCGGGGCGCCCAGACACTCTCCAGCCTTCACACGGCACCCTTGTCCTGCCGGGGGCTGCGGGACACAGCTCATTGCTCCTGTGTGGCCCTGGTCACTCTGTGCACACGAGAAGAGTGGAGAAATGGCCTTTCACCCAGAAGGTGTGCCAGTCACTGGCTCAGCAGGCAGGCAGCTTCGTGCAGCCCAGGTGCAGACCGAGGAGGGAGGGCTGTCCGCAGGGACCCATGAGGAAAGACATGCCGTCGGCCATGGCAGGTGGGGACTCGTGCCCGGAAAGCACGTGTGGCCGTGAGGGGCACCGGCACGCATCTGGACTCGGAGGTCAGAGGGGCTCTCTGAGGAGCTGGGGGGAAGTGAGGCTGTTCCAGGGGAGATCAGAGCTCCAGGGGGCCTGTGGCTGGGGCTGAGCAGTCTGCACAGGGTGCTTCAGAGTTAAAGTCAGAGAGACGCAGCGGGGGGAGGGGGGGGCGCGGAGGGCAGCCTTAGGAGCTGGGACTCATGTGCCCATCAGACACATGTCCTGTGGCAGGTCTTCCTTCCAGTACCTCCCACCCAAGCACCGACCCCATGAGGTGATGTGGGGTCTGCATCCCCAACCCTGGGACCTGGGGAGGGTCCCAGTGGTGATGGAGATGGTGCTGCCACCTTGCTGGGCTTCCCTGGTGCCTCATACAGTAAAGAACCCACCTGCAATGCAGGAGATCTAGGTTCAGTCCCTGGGTGGGAAAGATCCCCTGGAGGAGGGCATGGCAACCCACTCCAGTGTTCTGGCCTGGAGAATCCCGTGGACAGAGGAGCCCAGCGGGCTATAGTCCATGGGGTCACAAAGAGTTGGACATGCCTGAGCGACTAAGCACAGCACAGCCGGTGGCAGGAGGGGCAGGGCCTCCCAGGGGCCCAGCTCCGGGAGCACGCATGTTGCTCTGCAGGGCCTAGGAGGGGGCTTGAGGTCTGACAGGCCAAGCTCCTGGCTGGCTCCTGGGAGTCGGACCACATCAGGCATGTGCTGCCTGGAGCAGGGCCTGCCCGAAGTGCAACAGCCTGGATGAAACACAGGAGGTGCAGTTGGCCTGCAGCTTGTTCCTCACCAGCAGGGACTGCGACTGTGTGGGCACACGGCCACTCGGGACAGTAGGTCAGGAGTGGAGGGGGGGTGAGTGGTGACACAGCGAGGAAGCAGGGGGCCCCAGGGTCTCCATGGGGGAGTTGCACCCCCTCTATTGTTGTGGCCGCCCAGCTGCTGCAATGTCCAGCTTGATTGATGGAGCCTCTGTCCTGAAAGCCTGTAATGCCACAGCTGCCATGGTGTGCAGAGGCTGACGGTGGTGTTTTTACCCACATTTCACAGGTCAACCTTGGACAGACAGAAATCATGACTCACTTCTCACTGTGCAAACCCCGCAGCAAGGAAGGCCTCACAGCTGCTCTGGTAGGGGATCCGATCTGTGATGGTGGCAGACACTTTGTTGAGATGATTGTGTGGTTTTGTAAATTAATTATTTAATTGTGGCTGCACTGGGTCTTTGTCGCTGCTCGAGGGCTTTCTCTGATTGCAGTGAGTGAGGGTCACTCTTTCTCGTGGGGCACAGGCTTCTTACTGGGTGGTTTCTTTTGCTATGGAGCATGGGCTGTAGGGTGTGCAAGCTTTCTCTAGTTGTGGTACGTGGCCTTCTCGTCGTGGTGGCTTCTCTTGCTGAGGGGCACGGGCTCTGAGATGTGGGACTTCAGTAACTGCGGCCCATGGGCTCTAGGGCACAGGCTCAGTAGTGGTGATGTGTGGGCTTTAGCGGCCCACGACATGTGGGGTCTTCCTGGACCTGGGATGGAACTTGTGTCCCCTGCATTGGCAGGCGGATTCCTACCCACTGGAGTACCAGGCAAGTCCGTGATGACTGTGTTTTGAATTGACTGTTTCACCTGCTGTAAAAACCAGGAGTTGGGGGGCGGACAGTGAGAGGTGAGTATGGGAGGGTTCCCACTGGGGCCCTCCTGCCCTTTGTCTTTTCACTGTGGGGACTCACCATGCAGGTGATTCCTCTTGGCCCTGGATGTGCTGGTCTGGGGAACAGGGTGACAGAGGGGAAACACCTTCCCTCTGTGGCCATCAGTTTTTGTGCTCCCCTGGGCTGTTGCAGTTTCTTAATTGAACAGTGGAAACAGTGACAGACTTTATTTTCTTGGGCTCCAAAATCACTGCAGATGGTGACTGCAGCCATGAAATTAAAAGACGCTTATTCCTTGGAAGAAAAGTTATGACCAACCTAGACAGCATATTAAAAAACAGAGACATTACTTTGCCAACAAAGGTCTGTCTAGTCAAAGCTATGGTTTTTCCAGTAGTTATGTATGGATGTGAGAGTTGGACTATAAAGAAAGCTGAGTGCTGAATAATTGATGCTTTTAAACTGTGGTGTTGGAGAAGACTCTTGAGAGTCCCTTGGACAGCAAGGAGATCCAACCAGTCCATCTTAAAGGAAATCAGTCCTGAATATTCATTGGAAGGACTGATGCTGAAGCTCTAATACTTTGGTCACCTGATGCAAAGAACTGACTCACTAGAAAAGATCCTGATGCTGGGAAAGATTGAAGGCAGGAGGAGAAGGGGACGACAGAGGATGAATAGTTGGATGGCATCACCGACTCAATGAACATGAATTTGAGTAAACTCTGGGAGTTGGTGATGGACAAGGAGGCCTGGTGTGCTGCAGTCCATGGGGTCACAAAGAGTCGGACATGACTGAGCAACTGAACTGAATTGAACTGAACTGAATTGAACTCTAGAGCTCTTCCAAGGATGTTATCACCTTGGGTAGTTGTTTTAGTTGTTGTTTCTGTGGAAGGACACAGGCTGAGACCACCTCGTCCTCATCTTGCTAACGTCACCTGCATCTCTACTCTTCGTCAACCCGCTGGGACTATAGCCAGTGGGGGAGCCCCACTCCACGGGTGCCAGGTGTGCTACGTGGTGGTGGAGGGTCAGGCTGGTAACCTAAATACACTACCAGATTTTTCTTTCCGGGCCCCAGCCCCTCACAAGGTTAGAAATGTGTTTCTACCATTTCTGTGTTTCCTGAGCCAACTCACCACTCTGTGGGTTTGTCGCTGACTAAACAATACCAATGGCCGATAAATCTCTAAAGTTCTACTCATGAAATTACCACTCCTAAAACCATGTGGGACTCAGGTCACTGTGTTTTCAATAAGGTATTTTATTCCCCAGGCAAAGTATGTCTTTGCCTGTTGCCTGGAATGTGTAGCTTATGTTCTCTTACTCCATGGATTTAAGAGAGCTTTTCCAGCCTTCAAGACACATTGGAAAATCCAAAGGGCTTAATACTCTTTCTGCTCTAAGTTGTAGCAGGAAATAAGCAAAGCAAACACTGTTCTCTTAGCTGGAATAACTTGAAACTGCACTGGTAACTTTTCATATACACATGTAATCCCCTGAAAACCCTAGCAAGAAGGAAATGTGTGAGAGTGTTTAGAGCCCTGGGTCTTCGTTTCTCCTCATCCTGTCTGATGCAGACTGCTCCCTCCCCACTCTGGTCCCCACAGTGTGCCCCTCCACCTTCACACACAGGAAGGCAGGGCAGGGTAATGGTACACCACCTGCAGGAGGAGAGCCTCCTGGCTGGGCTTCCGGTCTTCCCATCAAACCGGAGGCTTCTTTATGCAGCTCTCCCGGGGGCTGACTCAGACCAGCTTTCCGCTTTCAGACTGCTGACCCCATGAACCCTGAGCGATTCCATCAAATTATACATGCACCAGCCCCTACGGCTAAATGTAATAGCAGCTTGATTTGCACCACAACTATGTAGTCACCTTACCAGAGTACTTACAGGGCTCCAGTCTGCATGCCCAAGACTACACTGGCATCTAAGAGGCACTCAGGTACATTGTCTACGACAGAAAACCTTTCAGTTATTATTTTGTTCAGCCTAAAGTGACAAAGACTAAGCAGGTTCCACAGGACTGCTTCCCTGTCAATGGTGGGCTGTGGGCCGCAGGTCACCATGCTGCCTCTAGGAGCTTCTCGTAGAGGCCCAGCTCCTTGTACTGACAGGAAGGTCGGAGCTGGGCATTCTGAGCAAATAGAAACTCTACAAATGGGACCAAGGACAGTGATGGGATGAATCTATTATGTAGACAAATACTGAAAAAAGCTTAGAGTTTTCAAGATCCTGGTATTTACGTTACTGGCCTTGTCTGTAGCTTTAGCTATAATCCATGTTTTCTTCCTTTAGAGTCTGTCATCCTGTGAAGGGAATAAATTCCAAATCAAAATACAGCTAAGCCTGAAGCCCCAAGCCTAACAACCCTCCAGACTGTTTATAAGCATCTTTGACAATGGGAGAATAAAAGCCAGTCCTCTTGGTGGATCTGGAAGCGTCCCTTCTCCTCTCTCAGCCACAAACCAACTCTCTTGGTTTCCTGCATAAATCTGTACATCATCCCCTAGACTTTGGCATTTCCTCCCTTTCCTCGAATCACCTTTTATTGGACTCTTCTAATTACAAAAGCAGTGCATATTTATTGCCATTCATATGGAAAACACAGAAGATCTCAAAGCAGAAAACAATAACTTCCCACATTCCCCCATCAAGAAAGAAACACTCTTGGGAATTTCCTGGTGGTTCAGCGGCTAAGACTCCCCACTCCCAGCGTAGGAGGCCCGGGTTAGGTCCCTGATCGGGAAACTAGAACCTAAATGTCTCAACTAAAAAGAATCCACAGGCTGTAACTAAGAACTGCTGCAGCCAAATAAATTTTTTAAATGATTTTAAAATTAAAAAAAGAAAGAACCTCTCTTTAGTTGTTGAGATAAGACCTTCTAATGATGTGTGTGTGTTTATAAAAGTGGCATCTGATGTTTGTGGCTTTTCCACTGTCTGTGATAACCATTGGTACACAGGTAGGTCAAGTTGTGTGGTAGTTTCTGGAAGTTTTTCTCAACAATTCACCTTGGGCCAGGAGGTTGAGGACACCCCACACAGGCAGAGGGACTTGGAGGGCTCCTGCTTCATGAGGAGCTCCTGGAGCAGTGACATGTCAGCCCTGGGCTGCCAGCCTGCCTGCTTTCTCTGTAGAGAGAAACTGCATCGTCTACACCCCTCTCCTTCTGCTTTCTCTTACTCCCTTCAAAAGTGAAAGTGAAAGTCACTGAGCTGTGTCCGACTCTGCGAGCCAATGGACTGTAGCTCATCAGGCTCCTCTTTCCATGGAATTCTCCAGGCCAGAATAATGGAGTGGGTAGCCATTTCCTTCTCCAGGAGATCTTCCCAACCCAGGGACTGAACCCAGGTCTCCCATATTGCAGGTGGATTCTTTACTGTCTGAGCCACCAGGGAATCCTAAATGTTGTTCTGTTATACATGCCTGTCAAACACACAGGACCACCAGGCTCTACCCCTTGGGTGTGTGTTAGCCTCTTTCACTGATTGCAGAGGTCTTCACTGAACAACCACTTCTATTCACTACTGGTCCAGGCCCTAGGGACACTGCAGTGAGAAAACAGGTCCTCACCCTCATGGATACGCTTTCCAGAGTGGCAGACACCATGTGTGCTAAGTTGATTTAGTCCTGTCCAACACTCTGAGACCCCATGGACTCTGTCCATGGGATTCTCTAGTCAAGAATACTGGAGTGGGGTGTCATACTCTCCTCCAGGGGATTTCCCTGACACAGGGATCAAACCTGTGTCTCTGATACCTCCTGCATAGGCAGGCAGGTTCTTTACCCCTAGCACAACCTGGGAAGCTGAGAAGACATTACGTCAGTGACTAAATAAGATCGTTTTGGATAGTGATAAGTGTGTATTATCTTCCTATTAGTGCTGTAACGAGTTATTGCAGACAGTGGATTAAACAACAATCTTCTTACAGTTCTGGAAGCCAGAAATCTGAAATGGGTTTCAGTGAGCTAAAATCAAGGTGTCTGCAGTTCTGTGTTCCTTCCTGGGGGCCCATGGGGAGAACTTGTCCCTTAATTTTCCAGCTTATAGAGGCTACCCACGTTTGTTGGCTCCTGGCCATTCCTCTGTCTTTCAAACTAGCAACGGCTGTACTGAGAACAAGCCCTCCAACCCTGACTTTCCTGCCTCCCTCTCCATTTTAAGGACCCCTGTGATCACCCTGCGCCCTCTCAGGTAATCTGGAATTCCCTATTGTAAGGTCAGCTGGTTAGCTCTCTTAGTCCATCTGCTACTTAACTTACCCTTTGCAAGGTGCAGCGTTATGTTTGGGAGCTCTAGGAATTCAGAGGGGGACATCTTTGGAGCAATGTAAAATAAATTAATTTTTTAAAGAAAGAAAAGAAGCCAGCTGAGATTCGGAGAGGGATTGCATTGCGTCTGTAGATTAACTTGGAGATTATTCCCATCTGAGCAACATAACACCTTCCAGCTCGTGAACATAGGATATTTTCCCATTTATTCAGATTTTATTTAATTTTCCTCAACAAGGTTTTATAATTTTCAAAGTATGAGTTCTAAACTTCTTATGTTGTTCCTAAGTGTTTTATTCTCTTTGATGCTATTGTAAATACAATTTTCTTAACTCCACTTTTTTTATTGTTCCATGTGAATATATAGAAGTATGGTTTATTTTTGTATTTTGACGTTATATCTTGCAACCTTGAATTCATTATTATTTCTAGTACTTTTTAACAGGTTCTTTAAGATTTTCTATATACAATATCATGTAACCTGTGAACAGAGATAGTTTTACTTCTTCCTTTCCAATCCATATGCTTTTTTTTCCCTTTCCTAATTGCCCTTGGGCTAGAACCTATAATTTTTTCTTTATTGTTCTTTAGATTTTATAATCTCTATGTTCTGTCTTCAAACTTACTAATTATTGCTAGTGCCAGTTCTCATTTACGGCTCCTCTAGTGAATTTTTTATTTTTTATCATTTCTGTCTCTATTGGTGTTATATAGTTGATGTGACATTGTCATCATCATACCTTTTTTTACTTCTTTAATTATGGTTTTCTTTAGTTCTTTGAACATTATTTATAGTGGCTGTTTTGAAGTTTCAGATAAGATCTAGTCACTCTCACCAGCACTTTTTGTTGCTTGCTTTTTCCTTTTTTCCTGGTGTCCGGGTCATCTTTTTCTTTGCATGTGTTGTAATTGCAATGTTGGTTTTTCATTCTTCTTTCTTTTTTCATTTAGCAATGCAGCATTAATATTTTCCCATGTCAGTAAAAGATTATCCTGTGATATTATTTTATATGGCTATATATAGATTTTAATTGGCTCTTTAAGAATGAGTACCCCAGGGGGTAGATGTGAGGGAGATTCAAGAGGGTGGGGATATATAGATATGTAGTTATGACTGATTCAAGATGTTGTACAGCAGAAACCAACACAACATTTTAAAGCAATTACCCTCCAGTTAAAAAGGAAAGAATAAGTACCCCAATTACTCATATACTAACCAGTCCATTCTGAAGGAGATCAGCCCTGGGATTTCTTTGGAGGGAATGATGCTAAAGCTGAAACTCCAGGACTTTGGCCACCTCATGAGACGAGTTGACTCATTGGAAAAGACTCTGATGCTGGGAGGGATTGGGGGCAGGAGGAGAAGGGGACGACAGAGGGTGAGAAGGCTGGATGGCATCACCACCTTGATGGACGTGAGTCTGAGTGAACTCCGGGAGCTGGTGATGGACAGGGAGGCCTGGCGTGCTGCGATTCATGGGGTCGCAAATAGTCGGGCACGACTGAGCGACTGAACAGAACTGAAAAAATAAAAAAACACTCTACTTTTGTTTTTGCTTTAATTATATTCACTTATTTTTTAACACTTATTTTCACAATTTCTTAATCATTCGGTGCTTGAAGACCATGACTTCTACTCTACACCGCAGGACCAAGGCTGAAGCTCAGAAGCTGGGTTCCTGTTTCCTTAATCAGTAAACAGGCCATGAGACAGGCCTTCATTCTCCCATTCCAGGGAGATGCTCAGGGACGAGCTCATTGCCCAGAGTCACACAGCTGGTGAGCTGTTGATCTCCATTTGATTTCTGGTCAATCCAGTTTCAAAAACCAGCTCCTGACTGCTGCTGCTCTAATGAGAGGAGAGTTTTCAAACACGGTGTAGATTCACCAACAAAGCACCCAAAAGTCAAGTGAAAAGTGAAGATAAAGATGGAAGATATAAAGGAAGGACACCCAGGAACTGTTGCTAATGTTCTATTTCACACCCTGAGGGGTTGTTATATCGATGTTTCCAATTATTTGATTTTCAAATGCATGTTGTGCTTCAAAAATTTAAAGATAGTAAAAAGGGTGTGTTTGTGTAGGATAGATTCTGTGAAGATCTGATTATAAGTTGAGAAGAGATAAAGGAATCAAAGGATCAAAAACATAATAAGATCAAAGTGTTAAAAAAGGAAAAATCCCAAGTTTTAAGGGTTTAGAACTTTGATACTTGAGAGGATTAGGGAAACATTTTTTTCTCATCTGAGTTAATTTCTTCACTTGTGGGGCATAAGTAAAACTCTCCAGGAGCTGAATTACGTTCTTCCAGAACATATCTTTCACCTTCTCAACTTCTGCCTGTGTTAGCCTGGCATTTCCATAGCTGTAATACTGCTTGTTTTCTCCCAGTTTGCTTCTTCCTTAGTTTTTTCTCAGTACTCCGTAAGGGGATGTGTTCTTGCTCCTGAGAACAAATGCCCCTCCAGCTCCTGGAGGCTGAGGAGAGAGAGGTGGGCTACCCTCTCCTCACCTTATTGTGTTTCCCCTCCCTTCCTGACACACAGGGAAGCTTCAGCTGTGTGCACAGGTTTGCAACCCCCTCCAGTATTCCTGCCTGGAGAATCCCACGGACAGAGGAGCCTGGTGGGCTACAGTCCAGGGGGTCGCACAGAGTTGGACACGACTGAAGCAACTTAGCATGCATGCACGTGTTGGGACTGCCTGCCCAGTAATCAGATGTCTGAAAAGTGGTTGAACACGTTCTGAGATACAGTACTGAGCAATCCCTGTGGCTCAGTGGTAAAGAATCCGCCTGCAATGCAGGAGATGTGGGTTCAATCCCTGGATCAGCAAGATCCCCTGGAGGAGGAAATGGCAGCCCACTCCAGTATCCTCACCTGGGAAATCCATGGACAGAGGAGGCTGGCAGGCTATAGTCCATGGTGTCACAAAGTGTTGGACACAACTGAGCGGCTGAACAAGAGCAAGTGAACACTGTGTTGGCTGCAGGAAAAGAGGGGAGGAATGGAAAGCGAGGCATGCTCGACCCTCCCGCCGCGTCCTCGTGTCCACGTGGTGGCTTCCCTGCAGGCACTGCCTTGCTGCCGCTGCGCTGCCGTCTCAGGTTTGTCTCAGGACCAGGTGGATCTGCTCAGTTTGTCTCCAGCAGTGCGCAGGCTTCATTTACCTCTTTCGTTTTCCACCTTAGCTGCCGTTCTCTTCTTGGCTCCCTGTGGTCTTGCACACGGCCTCCTATTTCTGAATGAAAATTCTTTATTTATGCAGACTCAGCACAGCCAGCAACAGTCATGGGATCCTCCTGATTGATCCTGATCAAAGATGCGGCTCTGAGAGAGCGGAATGCTGAGAACCACAGGCAGAGTCAGTGCTCGGACAGGACCGAGCCTTCTGTTCACCACAAATAAAGAGCACTTCGTTGTCCATTTTCAGGCCGCCCCACATGGAAGCAAGCTGTGCCTGCCCAGGCAGGTTTCTGGGCTGTTTGATGTACGTCTGTCCAGAAACCTCTTGTGTCTCTGTGAGGATAGTGTGGGGAAGGTGAAGATAAGGTGGATGGGGAAGCCAACCCCACCCAGGCAGTCACATAGAAACTTCCCCTTCTAGGGCAGAAAATCGATATTTTAAATACCTAATTCTCATCTTGTAGGATGATAACAGTATCAAGAAGTGAATGTCAGACTTCCCAGGTGGTCCAGTGGTTAAGGAGCCACCAGCCGATGCAGAGGATGTGGGTTCGATCCCTATTCCAGGAAGATCCCACAGGCCTCGGGGCAACTAAACCTGTGTGGCACGACTGCTGAGCCTGTGCTCTAGAGCCTGTGCTCTACAACAAGAGGAGCCACCCCAGTGAGAAGCCCGAGCACTCAGCTGGAGAGAAGCCCCCGCACTCCACATTCAGAGAAAGCCCTCTCACAGCAACAGAGACCCAGAGCGGCCAAAAATGAATGAATAAATACTTTTTTAAAAAAGGAGAAATGCATGCCCTTGCTCCCATGCTAAGCTCACTGTCTCATGTACATGCAGCTGTTATATGACAGCTCTTGCCAACAGCCTATCTGCGGTGAGACAGCAGGACTCTGTGGCACTTTGGACCTGTCTCAGTCATGTGTCTTGAAATAAATAAGCATTCTTTTCTACGGAAGATGGCCCCATTCCTACAAGCCACCAAGCCGTCGTTGGGAAATAATTATACTCTTGACAGACTTAAAATTTTTGCCTTTATTTTTAAACCAGGAAAGAGTTTATGACTGTTAGGAATCCACTCAGAAGCCTAGAGCTGGTATGAAAACTAAACTCGCAGTATTTTATTCAACAGATGCAGAAACAAGCCTTCTCAAAGCTCCCCTGACCTGACTAAAGGGGGCTCCTCTTCAGGGCGGCTTCTCCTCCCAGCACAATACTGAGAGTCAGCATCCCATGAGCCACCTATCTGGGGATCCCAGTGACAGTGAAGAAGACGGTGAGACCACTTGCACCTGACAAACAATATCTAAACTCTCATATCTCTTGTGCATTTTCCTAAAAACCCATTGTCTTTCCTAAAGACAGCAGCTTATTCTTCCCAGAGGAACCTCCTTGCCCCTCTCCCTTCCATTTGAAGGTGTGCACAGAAGCCCCAAGTTCTAACCACCGCCTTCAGTGACTCACACCTCCCTCCCTCTTCTCTCCCAGTAGACCATGTAACATGGTCTGTTACATAGTCCTTGCTCAGGAAAAATTCTCGAGCGGGCCTTTAGCAGTTAACAGACATTTAGATTCAATAGCCACTGAGATTCTGTCTCCAATACCCTGTACTCCTTACAGCATAAAAACTTCATTATTTTGGAAACTGGTAATTTGTAATAATCTCATTGGCTGAAGCTGCACTCTGCCTTCGAGTTCATAAAAGGCTCTTTAAAGCAAGTAATGCTGCTTGAGAGCAAACTGAGGTCAAACATTATAGATGAACCACTCAAACCATTTGTGTGCTAATTGAAGGGATCCTTAGAGAGTTTTTTCTCTAGTAAAAACGAGTCTTGCCCTTAAATGAGTCTTTTCTACTTAGTAACCCTTTATTAGCATGTTTTTGGTTCCTTAGACGTACTTGACTTTTCACTAATTCCATTGGCTTTACCTCCAATTAGCCTAAATTGATAGCGTTGTGCCCCATGTGAGCATCTTAACTATAGATGCAGATAGAGATGTTAATGAGGTCCCTCTGATCAAAGCTTTGTAAAGATGAGTCGATGAGTATGGAGACGAGGATGGAGACTTTGCCTTCCTAGTGAGCCATTGTAAACCTGGTTCTCCTGAAAGTCCAGCATCTGACAGTTTCATCTGCTTTGCTGATGATCTTTCAGAAAGCAGAAATGCCTTAGAACCGCAAAGAAGAGCTTGGCTGATGAACTGAGAGTGATGAGAACGTCTAGAGAATTGTGGTAGCACTGGGAGTGAGCTCCTGGACATGTGGGCTGTCCCTAAGCCCAGGGGGGTGTTCTGGAGAGGGCTCCAGGAAGAGGCCGCTCTCCTCCGTCTTGACGGCGAGTTCAGGATGGGCCGGCAGGGCGGTGTGTTGTGGGAGAATGCTGTCGTGTCGCAACTCCTGGAGCAAGAGGCCCCTGACTCTAGTTCTCTGCCTGGTGCAGACCATGTCCAGGCACCAGGTCTTGGCACCATATTGTAAGAAAGACTTGGGCAGGGGCTTCCCTGGTTGGTCAGTGGTAAAGAATCCACCTGCCAATGCAGAAGACATGGGTTCTAGCTCTGGTCTGGGAAGATCCCACATGCTGACGAGCAACAAAGGCCAGGCACCATGGCTACTGAGTCCACACGCTACAGCTACTGAGGCCTGAGCGGCCTAGAGCCCTTGCTCTGCAGGAGTAGAGAAGCCTGCGCGCTGCAGCTAGAGAGTAGCCCTCACTCTCTGCACTAGAGAAGTGTTACTTTAGGGCTGTTGTTGGGAAGTGCAGCCCTGGGCACACCCCCCGCATCCCTGAGCTTTCCAGTGAGGATGAGCGTGGGGTGGTCATGATAGGAACGTCCTGAATATGGGCCTCCACTGTCCCCTTGGGCCTTTTCACTGCTCGGGTTTACTGGGTGGGAGCGGCAACTCTCCTCACTGAGGTTAGATCCTACCACCAACACCGCCAGAAGGAGGCACAGATGTGGATGTAAGCTGACTTAAAGAAAAAACTACAGTCGTCTGGCATGTTTGCATTTATGGATTAGATAACTAGACATGTGTATAGCTCTGTGGCAGAGCAACCAATGAGTAGCACATTCTGGAAAGAGGATTTTAGTTAATTCAAGATGAAATTTATAACCATCGATGCTAGCTGGCATTAGAATGGAAAGATTTGAGAAACCGCAAGCCTCTACTTGTAAATGGAAACTTGAGTTGATGTCTCTCTTTCAGGGTGTTTCAAAGGAAAATGCCGTGATGGGTGGTGAAGATGGCACCAAGGGCTCTCTGCCAGGCCCTGTACATCTGGACTCCATGTACGAATCACTGGAATCCCCACCCCAATGTGGGGGCAGGACTGTCGTTCCGGGTGGCTGTGAATATTTACACGGCCTCCCCTGAGAGCAGTGCTGGGGCTTCCTCATCATATCAACCGGCACCGATAGCCGCTGAAGAGCAATTTTACTCTGGCTCCTAGGACGAGCACCAGCTATAGCAGCTCTGATCCTTCTCAAAGCTGGGCTGTATCTTCTTCCATAGATACAGCCTAGACCTTCCTAGACCTTCCTTCTAGGTCTAAGGAATTTGTTCTCCTTGCTTTTCTTTCCTTTTTTTTTTTTATGGTAACTAGAAGGCTACACTGAGCATCAAAAGAGAAGAAATTTGAAGTAAAACCTGGAAGCTCAACAGGCAGAATTAGAGGCAAAGGAAATGGAAGACAGAGATTGAGAAGAAAGAACGGAAACATTCCAAGTGTCGCTTCCAGGCCAGGCTGGAGTTTTATTACAGGATGTCTCAGTGCTCCAAGTGTTGGGCTTGGCGTGCCTGTCCTCCGGTGATGGGTGTGCTGTGTGTCAGGTGAAGTTGTCAGCATTTGCAAAACCAATTAAAGTGGCATTAGTGCGCCAGCATGCGTGTGCGCACACACGCGCACACACACACACGTGTGTGTGCTAAGCTGCCTGTGTGGTGTTTACGCCCTGTTTCCGGGCAGTTATTCAACCCAAACACTCATTTAGAAAAAGGTTATTTGAGCAAACTCTCAAAACAGACATTTGTTCTTTAATTTTAATTATTTTTTATTTTATTGGAAATTTCAAGGCTTCAATCAGTTCAAATATTTGTTCAAAGTGTAGAAAAGTAACTTTTCCTTTCTATTTGCAACAGGCTTGTAAAAACTATTTTTGCTACTCTTGTGAACAATTATTAAGTTCTAGGTACTGCTTCAGGTGTTAAACACAGGATAAGAGAAGATGTAAATGAGGAAGAAATTACTGTGATATATTCCTCTTTAAGTATACAACATGTCCCCAAATTATATAATACAAACAATGGGACATGGAGGTGACCAAAATTATTTTGTAACAACAGTTGGGAAAAAAAGTATTTTTTCCTCAATTTGTAACAATGTCTGATCTTGATTTCACATTATTCAGTGGCCTGAACACACTTGCACATTGGGAAAATATTCTGGGAAGTCTATTTTAGGCCATGGCAAAGTGGATTTTGAGGGGACTCACTCTCTTGCTAATAATAATTATAAACTCTGAATTAAATATTAAAAATAATAGTTTGAAGATGTCAGAGCTGAAACAAAAGCAGACAGAATCTAGGAGGTCATGATCCTTGAAACAAGAGAAGCAAACCCATGCATGCAGTTCAGACACGTTCACCTCACTGGCTCCCCCAGGGCTGCTGCTAGCTCCCCCAAACACTCATCCCTAGAGCTCGTGATGACAGTTACCTGTTCCTTTCTGACTTTACCTTTGTTCTGGATTTTTCCTATTTCATACACCCCCCACTGTAGAGTAGAGTATATTTTTGTTACTTTCCTTGTGTTCCTTTAGGACGGGGCAGGCTATATGTCTAGACATTAGTATATGAGAAAATGAAGTAATGCTGATGGTGTGATGGGTGTTCCTCTGGAGCTGCATTCCTGCTCTGGCACCACCTGCTTGCTGGGGGGACCCCAGGCAAGTCTCTTTGTGCCTCAGGTCCCTGATGTTTTGAAAGAGTGGACTCACAGGGCTGATGTGAGGATTAAACGAGAGACCAGGGTTCAAGTGCAAGCACCCAGATGGTGGGTGGGAGGTGTCTTGGTCAGTGGAAACGAGGGCTTGGGGCCGAGGGTGTGGATTAAAGCCCAGGCTCCCCACTCACTGGCTGGGGCTCTGTGAGCTGCTCAGCCTCTGTGAATCTTGGTTTCATTTGTTAAATAGGAGTACAACATGTTTCACAGGATTCTGTATGGGTCAAGTCAGAGAAGATCCGAAGCACATCCAGCCAAGAGTGGGGTGCACCAGGTGCTCAGTCCTGGATCTCCCTGTCCCTCCTGCCACTGCAGTGTTGTCGGGTCTCACCTTGGACCCCAGGGCCTCAGCCACAGTCTGGCTCTTGCAGACGCCAGGGGACTCCAGGCTGCAGAGCTGTGGTTAGGCTGCTGGTGTAACAGAGTCCTGGGCGCTGAGATCTGGGGGCCGCCCTCCTGCAGTGAGAGGTGGGGAGGATGCAGAACAGCACAGGCCAGGAGACTCCAGACAGCGGTGTGTTCACAGGGGTATTCCTCCCCTGGGAACCAGCCAGATCCCAGGCCCTGGGTGCGAAGTTGGACCGCGGTGGATCTCAGGACTCCGGCCCAGTGGGCTGCAGGTTAAGGCCAAATGCCAGTTCTGGGCAGGAAGAGCATAGCGGGCAGGGCTGGCCCTTCCTGAGCCCCGGCCAGGGTGGTGGGCGGGCTCCGGCCCTGAGGGTGGGGTGCAGGAGGGCCTCCTCCATCCCACCCTCCCCACACCCCTCCCCCACCTTCCTTGCTCCATCTGTGGTCAGGTTGGAGCTGTAGAGTCGTCTGTGTGTCCATGGTTCCCACCCTTGTATCTCTGGCCCCAGCCTCGACACCAAACAGCACAGACGGCTGCATTGAGCAGCCCCCTCGCCGTGTCCCAGCCAAGCACCAACCGTGTTCTCAGGCTCTTCCTGGTCCTCTCAGTGATGGGTGGCCCAGGCCCAGACCAGTGTGCCCTCCACTCCCCTTCTTAGACACCCCATTCCAGACCCGGCAAGCTTCCCTCGGGCTCCCCGGAGTCCACAGTGCACTTCCTCCACCATCTTCACTATGACTGGTTATGATTCTAGAATTTTCCTAAATGATGGGGAATTGGTCAGTGGTGACCTCATAGCATCCTCAGGAGACAAGTTTAAGTTTTGCTCACGATTCCAGAGACAGAGTCAAGGAGTCAAGTGATTCTCACAAAAGCAGCAGAACTGAGCTCAGCTTGTGTGACTATACCGCTTTGTCTGCTCGGGAGATTTTCAGGGCTTGTCTTTAGAAGTGCTGTTTTAACAAGCTGCAAGTGGACACTGGGTCCGAGGGATGCCTCTGTCAGCAGGTGGCCCATGTATTTAAGCTGGGTGCCAGTGCCCCCAAGTCCTCGCCCCTCACCCTGTGGTGTAGCTGTGCACGGGCGCCCAGCTGGTCATCCCAGGGCGGCTTGCCCGAGATCCTAGTCCACCCCACATCAAGGTTGTCTTCTGGTCTCAGGAGCTTCCATCCAGTAAGCCTGAGAGTCAGCCACAGGGGCGCTGGTACCTCAGGCTGCAGGCCCCTTGGGGGCTCAGTGTGGCCTCTGAAAGATCATTCATTCCCTGTTCACCATCCGCAGTGACTAAGGGCTGGACTTGGTGGTTGGGCAGTCAGGTCGGAACTCCGATTCCAAGTCTGATGAGCTGTGTGACCACAGGGAGCTGACTCAGTGGCTCTGTGCCTCATTTCCCCTTATGTGAAACAGAGTCAATGATGGTGCTTGTACAGAGAGCTGGTATGTGAGTCAAATTATTGACAGTTTGTAAAGACACTATAAAAGTGTCTGGTTCACAGACACTGCTGTCTGAACGTAGCTGAATATACTGATTCATTTGACCGGTGCTGATTAAGCCTGGCTTATGGACAAGCAGTGTGCTAGATGCTGACGATGTAACAGTTCAGTGGCTTAGCCAGGTCAGCGGTCGCATGGACTGCCCGGTGCCACAGGGCCCAGGCTAATCCCCTTGCGACAAAGGCCCTCGAGGTGGCTCTGAGTGTGTGGGCAGGAGGGTGCCTCTGCTAGCAGAGTCCAGTTATGGCATCTGCAATCAGGGGTCTCCAGACCGAGCCCAGAGGGTGCAGGCCAGGACATCAGAGCTACCGGTTGCCTTCCTGCTAAGGTCTCAACACTTTCACTGTTTAGGTGAAAACATTAGTTTTGATATTAATCTGTTTTCAGCGAAGCCACATGAATGATATTTAAAAGTTGCTTTATGTTTGTCTTTGCAGTAACAAGTTAGCTTGTTCGATTTCCCCATTTATCACCTGGAAGGGTGACTTGGCAGCAAGCTTGCAAATATGCCACACTCACTGGATGTGTGGATGGCTGAGGGACAGGGACCAGGCCTTTGGACTTCCAGGAGTGCTGGACTTCACAGCGGGGCAGAGTGCTGCCTGAGGGAAGTCACCCAGAAGCCTGGCACCATGGGTGTGGGCTTGTTTGCCTGATAAAGTCATTTGGTCAGCTGTTGGCTCCATTCTCAGATTTTCCCTGAGGAAAGTAAGCGGCTTCCCTGAGGTTTAGGCAGTCGTTTCTGCTGTATCATAAAGTCTCAGCCGTGTTCTCTCTGGGCTCCCTGTGCCCCACTTTGTCTCTGGGGAGAGTCATGTGCGGCCACAAGGAGCAGGCACCCAGTTTCACCAGGCAGCTGTCCTCCTATCTGCCCCTGCAGCCAAGCTGCCTCATCTGGGGTCAGGCACTGCCTGACTACTCCGTGAGACAGGTGTCTGGGTGCACCCCTTCGAGGGCCCCCCCACTGCTGTTAGCTGGAGGTCCGGAACTGAGGGTGGAGCCGTGAAAGGGGGAACCCCAAGGAGCACAGAGCAAGTGTTGCCCCCGGCTGCACCAGCTTTCCGTGGGCTGACCTCTGCTGTCCTTCTCAGAGGCCCGGGGCAGTGCTGCCGGAGCGGTAAACATCAGGAGGGCATACAGTTTGCCCTCGAGGGGCTGTGGGAAATAAGCTGGACCTGGGGGACACCCGAGTCATACTGGACAAGCCACCAGAACAGTTTCTGGGGACGCAGGGAGGGACCGCCAGGTGCGTGGGTCCTAATGTCTCATGCCAGATCTGCGTGACCTACGGCTACACGACTAATCCCCACACAAAGGCTCCTTTTAGGTATGAAGTTTGGTCACAGTTCCTGGCACAGACTCTGCTGCAGGATGTACTTTTCATCAATCAGAACTATAGCAACAAGGCAGCAAAGTAGGGAGACCAATCCCAACATAAAGAGGCCTGGGGACAAGCCCTTTGGCTGCAAAGTGCCCTGGTGGCCAGAAGTCACCAGAAAGCATGCTGGGCACCCTAGAGAGTGTCCTTCATCAGGCTCGTGGCCTGAGGAGCCCTGGTCACTGGACACCCTGGTACACGGGCACCATGAGCTCAGGAACTGGCCATTGGCTCATCCACTCTCCTGAGAAAGGTCCTGGGAGCCCAGCTGCTTGTCCAGGGATGTGTGGTCTGGACATATACCTGCCCCCAGGAAGCTGTGCCTGTGCCGGTGGAGTGGAGGCTGAATGGATGCTTGGCGCCTTGCCTCGGTGCCTTGCCCTGCCTCTGGGTCTCTTTACCCCTGAGTCATAGTGCTCGTGTGTCCATCCAGATGGGCCTGGTGGCTGAGCAGAGGGCTTCGCCTGTGGCCTGGGCACACAGACACCAGGGCAGGGTTTCACGTGCTAGTTCTTGTCCGTCAAAAGCTGGCATATAGCCCAGGTTCTGCGTGACTGTGCCAATTCCTTCACCACACGTTGAACTGATACTCCCTGATGAGAAGCTAGGCATTCAACACGCTCCGTGGCAACGCTCAGGGCACGACCACGTGCTGCCCCGATGAGGTTTCCATACAGAGTTGATTCGCAGTGGACTGCGTGCGAGTACCTCTTTCCAGGGCATTGAAGATGGGTCACTCAACATGGCTCTCATAGCTGCGAGTGCAGGGCTTGTCAGCAGCTTGAGTTTAGCATTTTAGGTGAATATGATTTCAGACTCATGGCTGAATCGTAAAAATACCGAGGACCTGTCCACCTCTCATTAACAGGATGTATGAAGTCCTCTGAGGTTTTCCTCTGACAGGGATATTTTTAATGTGCTTTCTCTTTGACAAGGTTACATTTCTGGTTTCTCTAGTGGTTCCTCTTCTTTTCTGTTGAACAGGGAGACTTCAACTGTTCTTCGTAAAACCAAGAAAATCATGTATCTGATATCTTATATTATCACCATTAAAAAAAACATTCTGCCCCCTCCATATTCTGTCTATATACATGACTAAGTTATGGGACAGTTGAGAAGATGCTGGCCTTCAGCAGGCCCTGGGGTCCTGTCACTTGGAGCACCTTTGGGGAGAAGCAAGCCTCTGGTCTTGGTTTAGTGCCACATCACAAGCTTGTTGAGAATATTACTGGTACTAAAAAGTAAAGCACTTTGTAAATGTTACAGTCCTACACAACTGGTAAGAAATTGTTTTATTATTGCTTAGAGCTAAGAGCTAAAGAAAGGATATTTGTTATTCAGAGCAAATTCAACCATTTATCTAAATAGAATAGTTTTTAAGGAGGAGGAATGGACCATATAAGAGTGAGGGGGGAAGGCTGAGGGACACACAGGTACCTAAGGAAGAGAGAGGGGTGTGAGCATGGCTCTGTGCGTCTCAGGAACGGTGGGCACAGCTGTCTGGGGTTAAGCAAATGATCCTGACGAGTCTAATCACCTCTCAGGCTTCCTTTGGAAGTGCCACAGACTCAAGAGGCACGCTTATAACACCCAAGACACACAAAAAAGGGCAGTACAGCCAGTGACAGATTAAGAGAATCCTCTCTCTAGAATTACTTTCTGTGTTGGAATTTGGGGAGTGTAGGAGGAGGAGGAAATGGCAACCCACTCCAGTGTTCTTGCCTGGAGAATCCCAGGGACGGGGGAGCCTGGTGGGCTGCCATCTATGGGGTCGCACAGAGTCAGACACAACTAAAGCAACTTAGCAGCAGCAGGAGACGTTTTCACGTAAGAATGAGAGGACTTGCTAAAAGGATCTGTGAAGTCAAGGGGTGTGGAGATGATGCAGGGGCAGAGGAGCTGCTGGTGGACAGCAGGGACGTGGGCGGCCACCCGGCTTCAAGCCCTACTGCTGCCCCTTATCTGTGACAGGCTAGTGGCAGCCTTGCTGGGCCTGGGTTCCCCGCCCACTCACAGCGTTGCTGTAGGGTTGAAATGAGTTCACATGTAGGCAGGTGCTTTGGACAGTGCACCACACCCGGTCACACGCAGGTACAGTTTCCCGACGGATGTGGTCCTGGGCTCTACAAGGGAGTGGCCACCTGTTAGCAGGTTATGGAGGCCAGTGTCTCAGTGCCCCAGCCTTCTCCGTCTGCTGCAGAGGGCAGCCATGGAGCCGACCACAGCCCTCTGCTTTGGGTGGGCTTTTCCTGCCCTGCTCCTCATCTGTAGGGTTTTGTGGGTCTTGGGGGCCATCTCCTTCCTCCTGACCTCATCTCACCAGCAGCCTGTTTTGCACTCACAGCAGGTCAGCCTGGCTCTTGGCTGCCCCTTCCGCTCTTGCGGTGGCAGTAGGAGGGGAGGGACTGCCCCCCTTCACAGGGCCCTGGGGATGGACCCATCTG
The DNA here is from genome assembly GCF_042477335.2 of Ovis canadensis. Taxonomy (NCBI): domain Eukaryota; kingdom Metazoa; phylum Chordata; class Mammalia; order Artiodactyla; family Bovidae; genus Ovis; species Ovis canadensis. The sequence goes on along the minus strand of NC_091257.1, from coordinate 61,298,474 downwards.
CAGTCTGATTCTCAGAAAGGCTGTGCTGCAAATCTGGAATCGTGCCCGAAGTCAGTGCACAACTGACTGGAAGTGTCTGGTCCATACAGGCATTTGGGGCCACCCTCGGCAGGCAGAGCAAAGGTGGGGGGCAAAGTTCCAGGTGGAGTTCGTTGGGGCAAGGCAGTGGGCAGGTCAGTCAGTCCCCTCGGTCAGGGGAGCAGAGATGCTAAGACAAGAGCCAGAGTCACCGAGGCGGAGGGATAGATGAGGGGCTCCTGAGGAAGAAGAGGGACAAAAGGCCTGCGGCTGGCCTGGGTTGGGGGAAGGCTGGCAGTTCCAGTGGGGCCAAGATGGGGTGGTGGTGTAGGGTCGCCAGCGCGGCCTCGCGGGGGAGGAGAGGTGTCCCTTGTCGCACACGGCTGGGCCTCCACGGCCTTTATTTAATAAGATTCAGCAGGGGACTTCCCTGGGGGTCCGGTGGTTAAGACTGAGCTTTCAGTGCAGGGGCGGATGTTCCATCCCTGGTGGGGAAGCTAAGATCCCACCCGCCTCACCGACCAAAAAATTTAAAAAAAGGAAGCGCGCTCACCGGGGGAGAAGCGATGTGAGCGCGCAAAGAGCAGACCCGCGCGCCCCCCACCTTCCTCTCACCCAGCCAGAGCCCGGGCCCACTCCCCCAGACCCCCCGATCTCCGGAGACCCCAGACTCCCCGAGACCCCTGGAGCCCTCCGAGCCCCTCTGACCCGCCCACCCTCACCCCCCAGGCTCCCAAAGGCCCCCCGGACCCCTGGCTCAGGTCAGCCAGGCCCTGGACCGGCTGGGCAGCACAGATGCCAGGGGAGGCCTCTCAAGACCCTCTCCTTTCCGCGGTGGGGACCGGACCTCAGCGCCGCCTTCCCGGCCCAGTCCTCCCGCCGCGCGCGCCCTCCGCCCTGGCCCTGCGACCCCTTCTCTGGCCCGGCGAGGGCGCTGTGTGACTCCGAGGCGGTGCGCGGGGAGCAGGGAGCGCCGGAACTGACGCACTGCCTACGCACCGCATGCGGAAGTCCCGTCCTTCTCGGCGGAAGTTATTCCCCGGCTCCTCGGCGGATGTCCGGACGGCTGTCCCCTCGTGGCGAATCGCCGGCATGGCGCACTACAACTTCAAGAAGATCACGGTGGTGCCGTCCGCCAAGGTAAGAGGCCCCAAGGGCCCTTCTGCCTCCGCTTTTTTTGGCTAGGTCGCGGGACGCTGGAGCTCCGGTCTGTAACGGTGGGCTGGAAGGGGTCGCCTTTCCCGCCAGGCCCCTTCTTAGATCACGTTCTCTCCAGATTTGGGCCCCCTGGTTTGGGGTCCTCCCAGAGAGTGGGGGTCCTTCCTCAGAGATTGGGGCCCTCGGGGGTTGGGTTCTGGGGGTCCTTCCTCAGAGATTAGGGCCCTCAGGGGGTTGGGATCTGCCCGGAGGAGGTGGGGAGAGTCAGGAAGCTCTATGAAGTAGGTGGGTCTGCGACGACTGGCGGCAGCGTGCCTCCCAGAGCCGGCGTTGTGCTTCCCAGAGCAGACAGCGTCGCACGCCGATATTCTTGGACGGCTTGCTCTGGACTTCATGCCGGAGTCTTTCATGTCCACTTTACCTTGGGAAATTGAAAACACCGGTTTTTTTTGTGTGCTGTCAAAACTGGAGATACACAAACCGAAATAGTAGAACTGTTTATCCTTAAAACATGCTTTTTTCCTGCTTTGTGCTTGATTTTTCTGGGTACTTACCTTTCAGATGGTTTTAGGTGTATGGAATTTACGATAATGTCAAGAGTGTGGGATAAAGTTTATTTCAGCAGGCATTTGCTGAGTGTTTTCATAAAGGCAAGGAACCATAAAGATGAACAGAGCTTTACACTGAAGATTTAAGTAGAATAAGTGTTCGTAGTTTAAAATAGAAAAAGTGTTTGTAGTTTAAAATACATTGTTGAACATTAGTCTTTTAAGGTGATTTCAAATAAGTGGGTGAAAGGAGACATTTTTGGTGTAACTGTCTTATTTTATTGCAGGACTTTATTGACCTGACATTATCGAAGACTCAGCGAAAGACTCCAACAGTTATCCACAAACATTATCAAATCCATCGCATTAGACATTTTTATATGAGGAAAGTCAAATTTACTCAGCAGAATTACCATGACAGACTCTCACAAATTCTGACAGATTTCCCCAAATTGGATGTAAGTGACTCTGCGGGAGGAAAGTGATTATGTAAATATGAACCTGCAGGCAAGGTTAAACCAGGTGTGTCTACTCAGTTGACTGATAGTGAAGGAAAGAGGAAATAATTGACTTGTCAAAGTTTACTCCGAAAGTTAGTAACAAAACTGGGAGCAGATCAGAGGTTTTTTGATTCCTTAGTATCTTGTTTCCCCAGTGAAACTCCGATCTCTGAAAGCCTTGGGCTTTCTCTGTAATCTCTAGGCTGTGGGGACAGTTGGGATTCTGAAAGTTGTGGACTGAATTCAGAACCCTAAGGTTCTGGTGGCCTATGCGTCCTCTCCTCCTTCTTTCCAAAGCTCCCTTTCCTGTGGCTTCAGATGGGGCCAGTGGCTTGAGGCCCAGCAGTGTGTGTTATCTTGCTGCTGTGGTTTATGGTCAGTGTGCTTTTCTTATGAGAGTCAGTCTCATGGGGCACTGCCTTCTTCATTGAGCCCCTGAAGTTAGGCCCTGCTGCACGGAGCCATCTGCCTGTGTGCTTAGCCGCAGGATGCAGGAGTGGACCCTTCCTGTGGAGCCCCTGAGTGGGACCACGTGGTTGCGAAGTTGCTGAGGTAATGATGGATGTGGGGTCTGCAATACAGCCTGAGAGCCTCAACTGCCCTGAGATAGTCCCTGAAGGTGGGTTAAGGCTGAGAGAAGAGATTGGTTCATGTGACAGAAATTGCTGGTGTAAAATTCTAGGACTTGATGTTAGTGCTTAGTGGCCACTGGCTGGATGAGGGTATAGTTTCTGGGGAAAGTGCAGGTACTTCAGAAAGTACATGAGGATGAAAAATGCAGTAAGGATGAGGTGACAGCACCAGGAAACGCCTGTACAAATAGAAGAGGAGCAAAGAGACGGAGGTTTTAAAACTTTCTTCTTAAGTTTTCGGCAATAACAGCACATTTACAGGTTGATGGGACTGGCTGGATGGGTGGGAAAGTATTTCTGGAGCTCTCTTTTCGAGGCCAAGTGGTGGGCTCTGGTGCCCAGATGGAGTTGGGCCTGGCCAGGCCTGCGCAGGGCAGGTGGACTTCACTTACCTGCTGACTCTATTTTTTTTCTGTGACTAAATAGTCACTGAGAGAGACCTGGGGAGAAGATTGAGGGGGGAGGGTGGGCAATGAGGAAGAGCAGAAGGTGTGATGTGTTTCCCTAGGAAGTTATGTTCAAGTGTTATCCACACACAGGAGGAGAAGCTGCCAGACCAAGGTGACCATTCTGTTGTTCTTGTTACAGGATATTCATCCATTTTATGCAGATTTGATGAACATTCTCTATGACAAGGATCATTACAAGTTGGCTCTAGGACAAATAAACATTGCCAAAAATTTAGTGGACAAGTAAGGGATTTTCTTACTGTAGTATTTTTGAAGTTACTGTCTAAGGAGAGCATAATCTTACACGTTTTTCTGTTTTTCAGCGTTGCTAAAGATTATGTGCGGCTCATGAAATATGGTGATTCTCTGTACCGCTGCAAGCAACTGAAACGCGCTGCTCTCGGGCGGATGTGTACTATTATCAAAAGACAGAAGCAGAGTTTGGAATATTTGGAACAAGGTACTGGTTATGCATCAGCAACTAACTACTTGTTAGTGCATTCTGTTAAAGTACTTGATTATTGTAGAGAGTTATTTTTATAATGTTTATTTTTGTTTTGTTGTAGAGATCAAAGGAACAAATTATTTTTCCCAGTCTAGCCTGTAAGAAAGTCTAACAGATTAGATGTGATTGAAAAAGCAGCTAGAACTTAATTAATACTTACATGTTAGAGCTGCTGTCTATGGGGTCGCAGAGTCGGACACGACTGAAGCGACTTAGCAGCAGCAGCAGCAGCACTATTAAAAACATTTGTATCTTTCAAATTTAATAGGCAAGGCATATACATTATAAATGGTGGGGAGATACCAAAATATCTAAAAATAAAGTGACCCGTAGTTTTACCTGTTACTGATATTTTAGTGTAAAACATATTAGCATCAAACTGCTACTCCAGTTTTGTTACCTGGTAGTTTTATTCAGTAGGCGATTTCTGAATTAATGTAGAACAATTTTTACAGAAACAACTTTGTGCTGTTTTGTATGCGTATATATTTTTACATTTCAGTTATTTTTAACTGATTTGATTTTGATCCCCTCCCCCAGCATCTTGCATGTAATTTGCAACAAGATCATAACTCTGAGCTGCTTTGACAGTGCTTCCAGTCATCGGTTACGTCTTTAGGTGGCCTGCCCAGTGGTGCTGCTGCAGCAGTCGAGGTCCCGAGGGTTGCTCGTTAAGAAAGGAGCCCTGTAGGCCAGGAGGTGCTAGAGCACACGCTCGCTCGAATTGCCCTTTCAGACTCTACTCTCTTGCTCAGTCCTCTGGGTTGTGTGGTCTGGGCCCCACCTCAGTCTGCTGGGTGGGAACCCATGCTGTTTGGACCTGGGAGGAGGGTTCTGGGTTCAGCCTGGATGCCCCTGCAGCTGGTCCCTCCTCCATTCATTCATGTTTTCTCGTCACGTGTGTGATCATTGTTGGAGTGTGGTAACATGGCCACAGGCCTGGAGTGTACAGCTAAGTTGAGCAGACCGTCAGCTTTGAGTTGCTTAAGCTTTTTCATTACGTTAAGCACATTTACCTTCGCCTTCTCACAGTGCGTCAGCATCTGTCCCGTCTGCCCACCATTGACCCGAACACGAGGACCTTGCTTCTATGTGGGTACCCCAACGTTGGCAAGTCCAGCTTCATCAACAAGGTTGGTGCTGCCCCGGCGTTGACCGAGGACCTGCTTGTGTAGGCTGAGGGGGCCGCGCGGTCGTTGCTGGCTCCTGTCTTAGCAGTCTAGTCACATGAGGTGTCATGGGGTCTCTTCTGACCCCCGACAGTCTTGATGCTGTGTGGCTGAGGCATGTTGGTTCTGGGAGGATGTGAAAGTCAGGACCTGTGGTTTGTTCTAGGTAACGAGAGCGGATGTGGACGTCCAGCCCTATGCCTTCACCACCAAGTCTCTGTTTGTGGGGCACATGGATTACAAGTACCTGCGCTGGCAGGTGAGCGCTGGCCTGGCTCATTCCTGGCGTCCGGCTCTGGGCTTCCCACCGATGAGGGTCTGCCCATGTCCTGGGAGCTTGGGGAGCAGGTCCCGGGTTGCCAGGAGCACCCCCCACCCCCTATGGACAGGTTCCAGGGCAGCATGGGGGCCTCTCTCCATCCTCAGGTGAACTTGGGACACAGCAGCTCCCGGTGTGGCATCTGTGCTTTGCTTACGGCAGGACTTCTGATTGATGCATCTTCAGAAACCCAGAATGGGTGGCGAAGCCTCTGTCCACAGTTGAATGTGATATTATAAACAGTGGTGTTGTTCTGAGCACTTGGGGGCGTGCTTTTTAATCCAGGGCTCATAGAAAGAGCAGTCCTCTTTCCATCCAGCCCTCAGCATCGCTCGTGAGCTTGTTCCTCAGTGAGGGCCCCTCCCCTGGTCTTCACTTGTCCTTTCCCACTGCTTTGTTCCTTCATCGTGGTCAGTGGGGAGCTCCATCAGGGCTGGTCTAGGTCTGTGGGCACCCTTGGCCTGTGTGCTGGGCTGACTTGTCTGCCCACAGGTGGTGGACACCCCTGGGATCCTGGACCACCCTCTGGAGGACCGCAACACCATCGAGATGCAGGCCATCACGGCTCTGGCCCACCTGCGAGCCGCGGTGCTGTACGTGATGGATCTGTCAGAGCAGTGCGGCCATGGGCTCGCGGAGCAGCTGGAACTCTTCCGGAACCTCAGGCCACTCTTTGTCAACAAGGTGGGTGTGGGCCTGTGTGGTCTCGTGAGTAAGGGTGAAGGTGATGATTTCATTAGTTTTCTTCCTCGCTGCAGCCCCTTATCGTCGTAGCAAACAAATGTGATGTGAAGAGGATCTCTGAGCTTTCTGAGGACAATCAGGTAAGTCACCTCGATGTTTTCAAAATTTCCTGCTGATTCTGAACCTAGTCTCCCACAGCCAGAGTTGAGAAGGAATGTTAGTGATGCTAGTTCACAGGGTAAACTGTTTTATGGTTGAGATTATGTCCTTAGTGACTGAGTCGCTGTAACCTCACGGATGCCCATCAGTGGCAGAGAGACCATGAGGTTTTCTGTGGCCTCTCTCAGAGGTCGTGGGGCTGGCAGTGCCTGTGGTCAGAGCGGCAGCCCCAGGAGCTGCTTGTTGGGAAGGGCTGTCTCTCAGGTGGGCACCTGGGCAGGTGGCATGGGTGCAGGTGGCCATGCTGGTCATGCTGTGATTGGTGTTTCCAGGGAGTAGGGGCCTAGGAGGGAAGCAGTGCTCCATCCTGAGCAGCCTGAAGTCCTGAGCTGGGCACTTGTTTCTGAACTGGGGGCATGTGGTCAGGCCGGCAGCGAGGTGTCAGGTAGCCTTGGTGGAGGCGCAGGTGGCGTCCCTCTTAGGGTCTTAGTGGTTGTACCTGTTGCTGAGGTGTTTTCTTAGGAATTATCTTAGGCTGAGGAAGCCAGGTATTTATAAAGAACAACATTGAGAGCGTTGTGAAGATATATGTTGATTTTTGCCAAGGTTCTCTTCAGGAGGGTCGGCCTCACAGAATGTTCCTGAGTGCCTCAGGTTTGCTTGCTGCACTCTGGTTTGATTCTCCCCATAATGTGCCTTGTCTTAATCACAGCAGGATTTAGGGACAAATAAATAACAGTTTTGAGGAGATGTTCTTCAGAAGAATTAGAAATCACAGAGGTGTTTGTTGTGATTAGCATATGTAGCACCTGTTTGAGGAGGACGGTTTGTGGATGGGAACTGAGAGTAAATGCCGCAGCTCATGTTTACTCATCCATTGTGTTCCCAGAAAATATTTCTAGACCTGCAGGCAGAAGGCTTTCCTGTGGTGGAGACCAGCACACTGACGGAGGAAGGGGTTATCAGAGTGAAGACAGAGGTCAGTGCTCCCCGTAAGCAGGCCTGTCCCGAGCGCCAGCAGCCCCGCTGAGAGATGCATCTGGGTTCCCTGCTCCCTCTGCACCCCCTTCTCCTGCCCTGTGAGTGTTGGGAGTGGGGGTCACACTCCCACCATGGGTCATCTGCACCGGTCCTGCCCCCTTGGTTCCTGCATTGGGCTAGGCTTGTCCTGACCCAGGAATGGAGACAGCACCCGCTCCCCACTCTAGGAGCACACGGTCTGCCCTGGGCAACTTCCTGAACTTGGGGGTCCTAGTACCCAGCCCGCAGAGGCTGCTCCGAGAGTGAGCCCGGCAGGTTCCAGCCTTGGGCCCATCTGGCGTGGGGCTCTGGCTCCTGGGCCCTTTCAGATGTGATGGGACACTGGATGCCCCGTGACCTAGCACCTTATGTTCTCACCCTCCTAGGCTTGTGACAGGCTTTTGGCTCATCGTGTTGAAACCAAAATGAAGGGAAATAAAGTGAATGAGGTGCTGAACAGATTGCACTTGGCTGTTCCCAGCAGGAGAGATGACAAGGTGAGACCTCCTACAGAGGCCCTGGAGGCAGCGCTTGTGGGGCTGGTGGGGTTTCCTGGGTGCGCTTAGATCAAGGTCACGCCGTGTGTGTGTCGAAATTGGAAAGATGAAAGGAAAGGAGGAGCCAGGTTAAACTGCTGCTCCCTCCACCAGAGGCTGCCTCCTGCAGCTTGTCTCGTTTATCTTTCCAGAAACATTCTGGCATATCAGCTTTTCTCAAATTTTAAATAGGGTGGGATGTACAGGTCTCTTTTTTAAATTGCAAGTGTATCTGTAGAATGAAATTTAAGGCATGTATCAAAAATGTCATTGTTCTCAAAAGTGCACTGGAAGTTTATGCTCCTGACGGTTTGAGAATGCACACTTCCTGTTCTGTCATTATGATGGACCACTGATGATTCTGTTGTCGTGGTGTGTTTTCTTTTTGTCTGCGTTGCACAGCTTTTGGGATTTCAGTCCCCTGACCAGGGTTTGAACCCGGAACCTGGCAATGAAGGGCGGGAATCCTAGCCACTAGGCTGCCAGGGAATTTTCACATGTTTGTTGTTGTTGTTGTTAATTATTTTGATGTTTCTCATGTATTCTATCCATTCAGCACTAATTTTTGGTGACCAGTCTAGGAACTAACAATAGGTAAAGATCATTGCCAGTGATGTTTGTTACTGTAAAACTGTTCACAGAAAGTTGTGCCAGTTTTCAATTTCTTTTCAGTACCACACATTTTTTTTCTCCAAAATAAAGTGAAAATTATAAGAAGTGATGTTTCTACATTGTGGTTTTAGGCAGTCGCACTCACTGATTATTCAACTTGATTGTTTCCAGTTACTGAACATTGTGAGGAACTGGGTATTTCATGGTGATTAACATGCCGACTGACTTCTTCACTTCTGTAGGTTGGTTATCTCTTGCTGATTTCTAGTTGTTACATTAGGGGAGTCAGACTCCTGTGTGCTCTATGTATGTGTGCTCAGTCACTTTAGGCGTGTATGACTCTTCAGGAGCCCAGGGACTAGCCTGCCAGGCTCCTCTGTCTGTGGGGTTCTCCAGGTAAGAATACATGTGTTGCCATGCCCTCCTCTGCCGGGGTCCAGCCCCGGTGGATCCAGGGTGATTCGAAGGTGGGGACGGAGTCGGCGTCTTTGGAAAAATACATATTTAATCACAGATAGAGAGAGATTAGAAACGGATAGTGTAGTAGGAAGATTAGTGGAGAAAAAGAGGCTGAATAACTTGGATTACGTGGAATAGTATCCATGCTCCAGATGGGAATTCAGCCAGAAAAACGGGAGCAAGAAAGAAGCGACATGGGGGAATCAGTCTTTCCGGAAACTGATCCGATTTCTTTATTTTTGGGTTTGCTTATATACCTTTTGTTACACGTAGGGATGAATACAGAGTCGTGCGGGGGTCAGCAGTCCTGACCTTTAGCAAAATCAGGTGCTTCACATAAATGTATAAAAAAAAGGTCTTTAGGAATATTACATCATCTTCTGGCCGTGAGTGAGACCTGCTGACATTTTATGATCCTTTCTTTCTGATAACCAAAAAACTTATTTCTTCCAAGGGTGTTTTTTCTTAAACCAGGCACTACCCTCCAAATAAAGTTACATTCCTATACGGTGAGGGTGTAGTGAGTTACAATCAAGAAAGGAATTTATTTAACCCAAGGTTAACATGATTAGTCTTAAAGGTTAATACTTATTTCTCCTATATGCTTAAAGGTTAATACTTATTTCTTCCTATATGCTAGTTATATTCATTATAAGGGTAGGGAACATGGAGATTTAGCAGCAAACATCAGCCCAACAAATGAAAATCCTTTCATCAGTGCTCCTCTTAAGATCTATTTAGTCTTAAGATATGATAAAGCTACATTTTTACATAGCAAGGACACAGTGATATATAACAAAGCACAGTGATCTATTACGAAAGAGAAAATCCATTAACTCAAAAAGTCTAGTATTGCTAACATCAAAAACTACTATATTTCCCTTTGCTATATTCCAAATACATTGATTAATATATTCCCAAGTGCCTAAGGATATGGAGGCCTGGCAGCAATCATTGACTCAACAAGAAGAAAAAGTCCTATGCTAATTAAGACTCTCAAAATACTCCAAAACTCTCTGTGCTGTTTACAGTTGAGAGGTAGTAAACAGTCATGTGGCAGGAGTATGGATAATCCTGTCACACAAGCTAGTCTGTCAGCAGAGAGGTTTGACCTGAGACATCCTTGTCCCACCCAGAGCAGGGAATTAGCAACAATTATTGACACAACAAATGAAAAAACCCTTCACCAATATAATTCCTAACCAACTATACTAATAATTTCTAACTCCCCAAAATAATTTGCCTTTAGTAAGTCTAAAACATCTCATGCCTCTCAGGTTGGGAGGCTGTAAACAATCACATGTGGCCGGACAAACCTGTACAGGTGGGCTAGATAACCTTCAGAGGAGTGCATAAGCTGAAACACTCTTGTCACTCCCAAGAATTTTTATTGCCTTGGAGCTGCACGTTTACTCCTTCTCTGAGAGAAACGGTTATGGGGGAGAGCCCCCCGTAAAGTCAGAGGTGTAGGTGAGAGCATAAAACAGACTCTGGTTTTGGGGTTAGATGCTCGGGAACAGGGGGTTTCCTGAGGCTTGATCACGCCTTTGCGTATGCCAAGCCTCCTTCCTCATGACCTTTGCCATGGGCGGAATTCCTCACGCTGGCCCCCGGCACTCCTCCAGGGGATTATGCTGACCCAGAGGTCCAACCCACGTCTCTTAAATCTCCTGGATTGCAGGAGGGTTCTTTACTACGAGCGCCACCTGGGAAGCTCTGTACGTTCTGTAGACATTTTTTTTCTTTTCGTGTTTTGATTCAGCAAGCATTTCACATGGGTATTTCCAATCATGTTTTTTCACAGGAGAGGCCCCCATTCATCCCTGAAGGTGTGGTGGCACGTAGGAAGAGGATGGAGCTCGGGGAGCCGAAGAGGAGGCAGGTAGGTGAGGGAGCCCCAGGCCTGTGCTGGAGTGGGGACGAGGGCACCTAGGAGCATATTCCCCAGGGCTGGGACCCTCACTGGGGTGGGGGGACAGGGCTGCCAGCGGGGGAGGCAGATTTCCCACTGGAAGTCGGTGCTGAGCTTCAGGTGGCAAAAGGTCGGAGAGGGGTAATGCCATGGGTCTGGGTGTCTGTTCTGGCCCTGGGGGTCGGAAGTGCTGATGAAAACTGTTGCGTTTTCGTTGCAGGAACGGGACCTGGAACTGGAGATGGGAGATGATTATATTCTGGATCTTCAAAGTAAGGACTCAAGTGTGGTAGTTTAAGATGCTAGGTGTGGGAAAAGTATGAGAGTACCTTAGTGGGTACAAGTTGTCCAGCATTTTGTTAGTTTAATTTCTTGAAGGTGAAAGGTTGCCAGGATGCTGAGATTTTTTCCTTCCGAAGTAGGTTTCTCTTGTTTTTGGTGAGGGATTATTTTTGTACCTTTCCTAGCGTATAATGCTGGGCCAGGCTGATACCATCGATAGTCTCTTGTCCATGCCTTAGGACTCTTGGTTTTGGGGTACTGACGGGCCCTGGCACATTACCTTGTTTACCTGGCACTGAGCACAGATGCTCTACTGTCTTTGCAGATGTGGGACTTGGTTAAGTGGTGACTCTTTGGGCATCCAGTAGTTGAAGATTTTTGTTTTTTGTTTTTTGACCTGTAGAGTACTGGGATATAATGAATTCATCTGAGAAACATGACAAGATCCCTGAGATCTGGGAAGGCCATAACATAGCCGACTATATTGACCCTGACATCATGCAGGTTTGTTCCCTGGTGACACTGTATGACTTTTACTCCTCTTCAACTTGACCCAGGAGATATGAGCATAACTTCCCACTCCACTTTATCCTTGGCCCTTGTTCCTTATGTGCCCACCGAGAGCCTGGGCTTTGCCACCTGGGCCCCCGTGTTCAGCCCTGTGTCCCTCCACCTGAGGCTGGTGCGTGCTCTTTCCTCCACCAGACCTCCCTCCCTGTCTTCCACTGCTGGGCTCAGGGTGCCTCCTTCATGAAGGACTCTCACGTGTGGACACCCTAGTCACCTGCCCCAGCAGAGGGTCCACTCATGGGGCAAGGTGACATCTTAGTGATGTTCTATTTCAAATGTATGGTACATTCTATATAGTATTATAGTTCATGCTCTCATCCATGGATGGACATAAGACTGTTCCATGCCACTTCTTTACCTTCTTTAGAAAGAATCACTCCCAACTCCCATCTTTTTTCCATCTTTTGGGTGTCATGGTTCATGTATTAGTATTGAGTGTTTTCAACATGTCTGGGCAGATTCCTAGGAGAATTGCTGGGTTATAAGGAAATTTTATGTCTGTCTTTTTGAGGAACTGCCAGTTCTCTGATGGTGTCCTTGATTTATAGCTCATGTCTTTGTCTCTCCAGTTGTGCCTCTTGCTCTGTCTCTCACTGTGTAGCCGTCTTCGTCTCTCCAGTTGTGCCTCTTGCTCTGTCTCTCACTGTGTAGCAGCCCGCTCCACAATCTGGGCTCTGATGGCCCATGATTGGCTTCACCTTGCCTGTCCCCTTCCAGTCTCCTGCCCTCCTTCTGCCTTATCACACCAGTAGTGAGGGGGGCACCTTTGACTTGGGCTCTTGTTGAGGTTTATTATACGTTTTTAAAGATACTATTAACCATACAGCTAATGAGCTTGTATTTGGAACAGCTTTGGGATGGATACACAAGCTGTCCTGGTCCAAGGCCAGTTTGGGTTGATATTTATGGTTCTAAGAACAGAGCTTTTGTGTACTGCTAGGAGAGAGGGGAACGTTTTACGTGTTTTAACCTTGGAGTTGGGAGTGATTCTTTCTAAAGAAGGTAAAGAAGTGGCATGAAACAGTCTGCTTCTGTTGGTGTAGTCTTCTTGCTCATCTCTGTGCCTGTTTGTGAGGAGATGAGCCTTGCCGAGGCCACGTGAGCCTGAACCTGGGCATTTGTATCACCTCAAAAAGTTTAGGAGAAACTTGGTTTTTATAAAGGTTGTTATACTTATGTATGAGTTTTCCATTGTTGATTTAATTATGACTCTAAAAAAAAAAAGAAATTGGAAGAGTTAGAAAAAGAAGAAGAACTAAGAACAGCTGCTGGAGAGTATGACAGTGAATCTGAAAGTGAAGATGAAGAAATGGCGGAGATTCGACAGCTGGCAAAACAGATTAGGGAAAAAAAGAAGCTGAAGATTCTACAGTCCAGAGAGAAGGACACACAGGGGCCCAGGATGCCTCGGACGGCCAAGAAGGCAAGTGTTGTGCTTAAGAGTCAGTGGTTCTTTGTGTGTGCGCGTCTGTATGGCCCTGCCCTTTGGTTGGTGTTAGTTGACTTTTGAGGTTGGCTGAGTGTTGACCTATACTGAGTGTTCCACCCTTTCTTAGTGACTTTCACTTTTGGATTCAACTACTTTGTAGCTGTACAAATGAAGATCGTGAGTTATAGGTAAATTTGTGGAGGTAAATTCATCAGTTAACACATCTTATTCTTTAATTCTTTATTGGTCAGGACTTAACCTTTTACTTTCTTCAGAAACTTAATGCAGTCTAACTCAGAGCCAAAGTGGTTTATCTGAGCCCTGTGACTCGTTAGGATGGGGAGGTTCACGCTGAGGCACAAGTGGGTTGGATGGAGCCAGGGTCCTCTGGTCCTCAGGTCTGTCTCCCTGGGCCTTCGCTTTTGTCTGGAGTCACCGTGCCCAGGGAAGGAGGATGGTGTGGCGGGTGGTTGAGTGAGCTGGGTCAGGCTGTCTCCATGGAGTGCACGTGTGTGTTTGACATGCGGCTTCTGTGTGGTGGCGGATGACGTGGACAGCTGTGGCATTGTTATGTCCCCCCACCGTGGGGGAGGAGCTGTTGGCCTCTTGGGTCTGCATGTGGGAACCCCTGGGGAGCTGAGTTGGAATCTGGGGGCCACGCATATGTTGTCCTGTGTGTAATATGTAATCACCCAGAAAATGTTAATTTTTATGTTATTTAATGAGTTGTCCAAAAACATGCATATGAGCCCAAGTAAAAGATAGTTTCTAAAATACGTGTATCTTGGATCATTGTTCTGTACATTTTTCCTTGAGGTTTTTTTTTTTTAAGGTTTCATCAAACTAACTGTTTAAAACAATATCGTTTCCCCTTTCAGGTTCAGCGGAAGGTCTTGGAGGATGAGATGCGCAGTCTTGGTGTTGACATGGACGACAAAGACAACGTGAGTGCAACGGCCGGGGTCGGGGTGGGGGTGGGGCATAGTCCTGGGAACCAGGGCAGGAACAGGTTACGGAGGAGTTGGTGCTTCTGGCTGGGGTTTGTGTTGAGAATTACGTTGTTTTGCAAAGTTCTTATTCTTTAGCTGTGACTTTGATTTTGGTGACCAGTGTCTTCACATCGAGCTTTAATTAGCTTCAGTTTAGACAAAATAAATGGGAGGTGGTGCTGAGTGCCTTGGTGTGAGAGGAACATAGGCTGGTAAATTGTTCAGACCCCAGAGGTTAGACGGCATTTTGCATACCTTTTTTAGTGTTCCAGTTTTTCTTGATGAATTGAGCCAGAGTAGACATCATTGTGTAAAAGAACATCTTGATGTTCTGGATTATTTCTCAAAGCAGTTTCTCAGAAGTGGAATTACCGAAACAAGGAAAACCATTGTGTTAGACTAATCGGATTTTGATGAGCCATGCGTGCTGTTCACATTATGTCTCTTGACTAATGATTATCGGATGCTGGGCTCTTGGCCTGCCTTCCTCTCACATTGCTGTGCAGTCTTACTGCCAGATAGTAACCTGAGGGACACCTTGAGCAGGGGCCTGAAGAACTTGTCCTCAGCCCCCGGGTCTTGCTCAACTTCCTGGCTGAGCTTGTAGAAGTGGGGTGAGGAGGAGGGCCACTCTTGACATAAATCGTGCTGCTTAGGAGATTGAACAGGCAGCTCTGAGTAGCACACAACAGCCGTGTGAGTGAAAATGAATATTTGACCAATAATGGGGACTCTGTGTACTTTATTTTTTTTATTTTTTTTTAAGATTTGTTTGTTTATTTTGACCACACTGTGCTGCATTTGGAATCTTAGTTCTATGACCAGGGACTGAACCTGCATCCCCTATGGGGGAAGGGAGGACTTTTCTCCACTGGCCCACCAGGGCAGGCCCTGACTATATGTGTTTTAAATGTATTTAGCTTGTTTGATGACGGTTCTACGAGCCCTTCATGTGCCTTCTCCCCCCACTGGATAATTTCATGTTTGTCACTAAGGCCGGGACCCGCAGTGCCAGGACCCCAAGGCGCTGGGACTCCGAGGCACTGAAGCCTACTCTGTTTCAGGCCCATTACGCAGTCCAGGCCAGAAGGTCTCGGAGCATCACCAGGAAGAGGAAGCGGGAAGACTCTGTCCTGCCCGCCTCTGTGACCCGCAGTCACAGCTGTTCTCGGCCTCCACGTGATGTCTCTGGTCTCCGGGATGTCAAGGTTAGTCCCTGTAACGAGTAGCTAATGAAACAGTAGCCTCTACAGTTGACCCCTCAGGGGGTCGGGGCAAACATTTGGAGCTGCAGAGATTGTTGGTTGGGTGGTGGAGTGCGCTTTTCTGAGTGCTGCACCCCAAGGGTTGGGCTTGGCCCCTGCACAGCCGGGTGTCCATGGGCCTTTTCTTCATGTGTGTGTGTTCCTTCTCAGGGCAGACAGAGAAGGATATTGCAGTAGCCTTGCAGCCTGAGCCTTGGTCCCAGCCACTCAGGGCTATGCTAGGAACAGTCCTGCTCAGATCCTGGACATGGGGCCCTCACCCACCACAGGAGAGAGCTGTTTGGGGCAGTCTTTTGGAAAAGACACTTTGGATGTGTACAGTCTCTCTTTTGTGGCAACTACTACTTTTTCTTTTTTTCTTTAAATACAAAAATGGTTAGTTACAGCATTTCGAAAATTCATATAGATGAGAAAGTCTGTATGTAATTGACAAGCAGTGTGCTTTCAGGGAGCCATTTTGTCCAGTAATCTGGACTTAATACCAGCATTGCCACTTGTCAGTCAGGTACGAGTAGCTCCATGGCCGGATCTCTGTGCCCTCATCTGCTGAGAGGGAAGTAGAACAGAACAGAGTACCTCATCTTGCAGGTCTGAGAGTGTCTGGTCCTCACAGATACGAGACTAGTCTGGTACAGTTTCCATCCTGCAGGTTACTGTGGTGTGTCCACTGGAAAATGGTGTGAGTGACGCTCACCAGGGCTTCTCTTCACAGCACAGACCTGGACTGTTCACATTTAGTGTTAACGGGTAATGGAAATTCACTTGGAAATTTGGGTTTTCACAACTGATAGGTTTTTCTTTACCTTTATAGATGGTGAAGAAGGCCAAGATGATGATGAAGAATGCTCAGAAGAAGATGAATCGCTTGGGGAAGAAAGGGGAGGCAGACAGACATGTGTTTGACATGAAACCGAAGCACTTGCTCTCAGGAAAGAGGAAAGCTGGTAAAAAGGACAGGAGATAGTGTCCTTTGCCGCTAAAACACTTTGACCTGACTTTTTCCTGGTTTGGTTTCACAGAGCTGGGAGTCGTGATCTGTAAACTGAACAGAACAGTGAAGTAACTCAAGGACTTGATGCTTTGCTGAAAGCTTGGGGCTGGTGCATGGGGATGACCCAGAGAGATGTTATGGGGAGGGAGGTGGGAGGGGGAATTAAAGATTTTTAAATTATTAAAAAAAAATAAATGTAAGGGTTTGGGTAATTTTTGTCACTGTATTATATTACACATATTTTGGGTGGGGAGTGGTTTCTCATTTCTCAAGTTTTGGTTGTTTCAGACTTGCAGGACAGGAAAGATTTATTGATGTGACTGTGTTGCTTTTGATGAAGAAATCTTACTCTTGTGCAAGAGGGAACATTGGTTCAATGCACATGAAGAGTCCCTTTTTTGCAAACACACCTCTATTTGAGGGGGTGGACAGAAGTCTGTACTGGTGAAAGGTTACAGATATCAGCATGCCAGCACTAAAAGGACTAAGTCAGCTCCTAGTCCTTTTGTTCAGTGTACCGTTTGATTTACTTCAACTATTTTTATGCAAGATAAATTTCCAAAATAAATTTTATTTGGTTGGTTTTATTTTTGTTTCAGTTACAAACCACTGTCAGTGTGGGCAGATGAAAAGGGAAAAAAGCAAATGACAATTCTTTTTTGTTTCAAAGCAAAAAATACTTTTCTGTGGAATAGAATGTTGCCTAAGTTGCTGAAGCAATTAAATGTAGGCATCTGCTTCAGTGTCCACTGCGAAGACTGGTTTGAGTGGAAATCATCGTGAGGTTCATGCCCAGTAAAATGAAGGGATTTAGCATGTGAGAATATGACGTGCTTAAACAGCACTTTCAACCACAAAACTGCCATGGCCACTGCTTTGTGTGCAGTTTCCAAGTCCCCTCTGCTCACCGTTGATGTTTCTGAGTGCACCTTTGTGGGTCCTCCAGTGTTGAGAGGTGTTAATTCAGGGCTTTTCTACACACAGGTGTGTTTGAAAGTTGCATTTTAGGGATCCAAAGTAAAGTAAAAGTTTTGTTTGTGCTGGGAAAGGTTATGTTCAGAGAAACCTGTTGAATGATATCAGGTGGAACGACCAGGGACACCCAGGGTCCATCTCCTCTGGGATTATATTTTCAGTTCAGTTCAGTCCAGTTTCTCAGTTGTGTCCGACTCTTTGCGACCCCATGAACTGCAGCACACCAGGCCTCCATCACCAGCTCCTGGAGTTCACCCAAACCCATGTCCATTGTGTTAGTGATATCTTCCAACCTTCTCATCCTCTGTCGTCCCCTTCTCCTCCTGCCCTCAGTCTTCCCAGCATCAGGGTCTTTTCAGATGAGTCAGTTCTTCACATCAGGTGGCCAAAGTATTGGAGTTTCAGCTTCAACATCAGTCCTTCCAAAGAACACCCAGGGCTGATCTCCTTCAGAATGGACTGGTTGGATCTCCTTGCAGTCCAAGGGACTCTCAAGAGTCTTCTCCAACACCACAGTTCAAAAGCATCAATTCTTTTGCACTCAGCTTTCTTTATAGTCCAACTCACATCCATACACGACCACAGGAAAAACCATAATCTTAACTAGATGGGCCTTTGTTGACAAAGTAATGTCTCAGCTTTTTAATATGCTGTCTAGGTTGGTCATAACTTTCCTTCCAAGGAGTAAGCGTCTTTTAATTTCATGGCTGCAGTCACCATCTGCAGTGATTTTGGAGCCCAGAAAAATAAAGTTAGCCACTGTTTCCCCATCTATTTGCCATGAAGTGATGGGACTGGATGCCATGATCTTAGTTTTCTGAATGTTGAGTTTTAAGTCAACTTTTTCACTTTCCTCTTTCACCTTCCTCAAGAGACTCTTTAGTTCTTCACTTTCTGCCATAAGGGTGGTGTCATCTGCATATCTGAGGTTATTGATAGTTCTCCCAGCAATCTTGAATCCAGCTTGTGCTTCTTCCAGCCCAGCGTTTCTCATGATGTACTCTGCATACAATTTAAATAAGCAGGGTGACAATATACAGCCTTGACGTACTCCTTTTCCTATTTGGAACCAGTCTGTTGTTCTATGTCCCAACTGTTGCTTCCTGACCTACATACAGGTTTCTCAAGAGGCAGATCAGGTTGTCTGGTTTTCCCATCTCTTTCAGAATTTTCCTCTGGCAGAAACTCTGCTGACTCTTTGGGACTCTTGGAGTTTAAAGGCTGCCCTCTTCCTGTGGCGGGGAAGCCTTGGTGGTAAACCAGTTTGGGTCAGTTTTAGCCCCTGTGGCTCAGCATCAGCCTGTCTTCCCACTCCCAATCCTGAGTTGGTTACTGTGCCAGTGTTTTCTGGAGCTGCCTGTTGGCATCAGATTGAGCCCTTAAAGGGCCTTGTCCTCTGAATACTGGGATTTTTGATTGGCAGTTGCTGCTTCTGATGGCAGAGGTGTAAACAGATGGATACCTGCCAGCGGAATTTGAAAGGCCAGTGCTTATTTTTTCCCCTGCATTTTTTTCCTTTTTTAGCCTTTTGAGAGCTAGAGATTAAAGAATTATGACTTCAAAAAGCACTGCATGCTCAGGAATTTAGTAAGTCAACATGTTGACAAAAAAGAAACACATTTGGAAAAAGAACTGAGACCTGAAGACCTCAGGAGGCAGATACCCACAACTAAAAACTCCTATACAAAAACAGTGTGGAAAGTGTGGTCCATTAAAGGAAAAAAACTAGGAAACTATCCTTCAGGAAGACCAGATGGCAGACTTACTAGACAAAAGATTGTAAAACAGCTGCTTTAAAGCTGTTCAAGATACAGGATGATGGAGACAGTCAGAAAAAACAATGCATGAACAAAACAGGAATATCAATAAAGTTTAATAGATGGTACTTTTGCTCTGTACCTGTTGTCAGTGCTTTGTCCACAATCTAAATGTAAGACACCACTGCCCACACAGCAAGCAGTAGCCATTGTAGTTACCAAGTTTTTTGTAAGCAAAAGGACTAGAAATAATATAAATGCATTTTGAATGCATTTACCATGCTTAAGCTACCATAGGACTTTTCACTTATTACTGTATTGAAGCTATAACAAATTAGACAACAGTATCAAGATGTGGTAATTTATTTTTATTGTTAAAGTTAACATTTGCTACAGTTTTGCCTGAAATTAATAGCATTCAAGGATAATAAAGCAGTCTTAAGGTCTCAAATGTGAAATATCTGTGGCAAGAGTTTAAAAAAGTACCATTAGTCAAGGTACAGTTCAAATAATAATAATATATACATATTCCATAACTCAAATCTATTTAACATGAATATTAACCTGTTTATGGTTAATTTTCCTACAACATGGCCCGACTGCAGACAAGTCCTCCAGAAGACATTTCACATATGGTGTCACTGGGGCTGCCATGGCGGGAGGGGTGCCAAAGGCATTTTTTGGGTAGAACCTAAGGATGCTGCTATACAAGGCAAAGGATGAACCTTCAAAAAGAATTATCCAGCCTAAACTGCAGTGCCACAGTTAAAAGATCCTGTTGTTGAGTATGACTCAACTGACCCAAGTTCCATTTTACAAATAGTCTGTGTTCCTAGTAATTCTTAAAACAAGACTTTACTAATTGGCATGGACTATTTAAATGACTTCACCCAGCCAATGTCCCTACCAAAATCAATGCTAGACTTTTAAGTATCAAAAATACTTTCAGAATGATTAAACAACAAAATTAACTTTCAGTGACAAAAATCATGCCATTTAATTTCCTTGAACTGCTCTACTATATTTTATCTCAACATGGAAAGTTAAACTGCAATGTTTTGAAGTAGATAAGCAAATGCTTCCATTCCACATTTTTCTGGACCATGATAAAAATTTAAAGATATGTCAAGCACCTGGCAGATAGTAAAGTGCTATACAAGTCTTCTGAAAATGTTTATCACAATATATAAAAAATGAACTCCACTTGTTTAAATGTGTCATAACCATTTGTTTAGACAGGTTAAGTTTATTTTGTTCTCTTTGTATAATCTCTCAAATTTTTTTTTACAAATTGCAGCACATGTATATGGGGTGTATGACATAAAATCAAGAATTCTTTTCTATACAAATTCTGGTTGTAAAGTATCAGTATTTCCAAGGAGAGTTCCAGTGGGGAACCAGATTTTTTTCAAGTTCATTTTAAGCTTACTAGCTAGAGAAATTCTTCAGTACTTAAGTAACCATTCATCTCCACTTTTACATTCGGTGTATTTTCTCATGGTCAACAAACAGATTCAAATGATTTAAGTTATCCCACCACTTAAAGAGAAAAGTATCTGCAATAATTTGAAACCATGGGGTTATCTTAATTTCACCATGGGCTGCCTTCTCTAGAAGTTCTTCTAATTCTTCCTTTGTTACATAGCAATAGCTTTTAATCTCATTGGGGTCTGGATTCAAGGTCACGTTCTTCTTCACCAACAAAATGTAGTCAATTTCATGTTCTCCCCAGATACTATCAGATTGAGCCTTGTAGTGAATTCGTGTTAGATAATTAATTTCCTCTGGAGGAACCTAGGGTAAAAAAAAAAGAAAAACCTCCAAAACATCAACAAAAAACAATCTAAATCAACCCACTACATTTCAGTAATACCTTGAACAACAGAAGTAGTTTTAGAATGATAATTTTTGAAACGTCAATTTCCTGTTAATACACAAAATACATAAAATATATACTGTGAAAGTGAGTGTCTTTCAGTCATGTCTGACTGTGACCCCATGGACTACTATACAATCCATTGAATTCTCCAGATCAGAATACTGGAGTGGTTAGCTGTTCCCGTCTCCAAGGGATCTTCCCAACCCAGAGACTGAACCCAGGTCTCCCTCATTGCAGGCAGATTCTTTAAGAGCTGAGCCACCAGGGAAGCCCAAGAATACTGGAGTGTGTAGCCTATCCCTTCTCCAGGGGATCTTCCCGACCCAGGAAAATATGTATACTTGAAATAGTATTAAATAGTTTCAAGTCTGAAATTTTTCCCAAAGGACCAGAACTAGAAGATTTATTGAAAAATGTACATTAAAGAAAATAGAGTCATGCAAACTAGAAGTGTGACATTCCCCCTTGCATCTTAATTCATAGCAGGAAAAAAAATTCCCATTTTAACTAGATAAGAGAGATACTTTAATTCATTCAGGTCTTATTGAAAGGGGACAATTCCAGGAACAAGAGGATAATTTCAGTTCACCCAGTCAGGTCTGTAGTTCACAAGAAAATACTCACCCTTGGTCAATTATAAAACAGTTAACTTTATATACTGGTTAATAGATCAACCGATCGTGGTAGAGTTAAGTATCTACAAGTATTATGAAGTCAAAATTTGACTTATTTAATGGGCTTTTTTTGGGCCTAAAAAAACCAAGTGATACAAAGCAGAGAGCTACACTTTAAAGTTTTGTTAAAAATTGTTTTAATGTATTCTAAATACATTTCAGCTGGTATGGTGGGTTACCTCTTCCATGGGAATTCCGAGTTCGGCCTTTAACCGCCTCTGTGCTGCTCTTCTTACTCCAATAGCATCATTTTCTTCCAGCTCACTCGGGTTGCTTAACGGGTGACTACAGCAAGTATTAGTAAAACACCCTGGAACATGTTAATGTTTATAAATATACAGAGATAAAATTTTCCTGAAAAATAAGGTTAGGAAGATTAAGAAAACTAAGTTTAAAAAGTAACAACAACAACAACAAAAGATTCTGGAGAATTTTGTGAAAGACACAGGTAGATATACATTTTTATGAATGCTTTCTTAACCCAAACGGTTAAATGGTCTTGTGTATAAGACACAAATGATTACAGACACATCTAAACCTACCTAGCAGCTCTTATCCTTTACTGCTGCTTTATTTATTAGGTTGCATCCACCGTACAAGCTTCTCGTGCGAAGAAAATAAAACTCAGCAACTGACTAGAATTTTCTGATCCCGGCTACCAGAAATTGCACGTGACAAATCAAACAAATCAAAGCACGTGCAGCTGCCAACAACATACAAAGGGTGAGCACTTACCTGGGAAGGTAATCTTAGCGTCTGACCTCTGCTGCAGCAGCAGCTTGTTCTCGGTGTTGAACAGGAAGACACTGAAAGCTCGGTGCAACAGCCCTGGCGGCGAGAGAGATGCGACGCCCTGAGTCTCTGTCTGGGGCTCGCAAGGGCTCGGGCGGCCATAGGGGGCGACGTGGGATCCCCGCCCTCCCTGCGCCCGAGGACCCCGGCCCGCCGCCCGCCGCCCTCGCGGGCACCTCTCTCGATGTTCTCGTTCAGGTGGCAGTTCTTCTTGGTCTCCGCCCCGATCCTCCGGTCGTTCTCGTCGATGAGGATGCACATCTCCGCCAGGAGCTGCACCTGCTGCTCGTCCAGCTCGTCCGTGCTCACCTCCGGCATCGCCGCCCAGCCTCCGCGCCGCCCCGGGAACCTGGGGGCGGGGGTCCCAGAGTCGGAGGACGCCCCCACCGCCTCCCCAGCGCCGGGCCCCGGGCCGCGCTTACAGCCCCCCGTGCTGCCCACACGCCGGAGACCGCGGGCCTCCGGCTACTTCCCCACACGGTTGGGTTAGACTACGGGATGCGATCCGGAAGCGCTCGGCCCGCCCCTCAGCGCGCAGAGCCCGGACCCCTGCCCGCCTCCCGTCACCTCACAGATTCTTTCCTCCGTACCTCGCACACGAGCCGTCCACTGAAAGCTGCGCCGCCAGACGAGTCTGCCTCAGACCCCGCCCCAAGGCACGGGCCCCGCCTCCGGCCCGAGTCCCGACCCCCGAGGCCGCGCGGCCAATTGCCCGCGCCGGCGCCAGGGCGCGCCACATTGCCGCCGGCCAATGGTGCGCCAGCCCGCGACCCACGTCACGGTCGCGCGGTGGCGCCACTCCTGATCTCCAGGTGTCTCCTCCCACGGCTCTGGGCTGTGGAACCTTCTTCCAGGCTGCAGCACGGGTGCTCTTGGTGTCTTCGGTACACAGCTGAGATGACGCTCCTCGAGTGCGGAACGGCTTTATAGAGGGCACTTGCTGACTAGGGGCCGAGTGAGCGTCCGCTTACGTCTTGCCCTCGGCCGCTCTAGCCAATCGACGCGCTGAAGCTTTGCGCTCGCGGCGCGTTGACGTCAGGCGTCTCCGCGCGCTCGCGGCCTGAGGCGCGGGGAGGCGCTTGCGTGAAGCCGTTCTGTGAGCTAAACAGACCTGTTGGTGAGCGTGAGCTTTCCCTGCCGGGTAGTGTGGCGACTTCAAAGTAGCCAGACAAGTTTGTCACTATTTGTGAAGGAAAGGAGTTAGAAAACGACCTCTGCCAGTCGGGAGTTGCTGGCAAACCACCGGAAGGCGAGAGAGAGAGAATGGCACAGATTCCCTGTCACAGGTCTCAGCAGGAACCAGCTCCGACTGGCACCTTGATCCTGGACCTCAAGCCTCCAGACCTGAGACAATAAATTTATGTTGTTTAAGCCTGATTTGTGGCATTTTGTTACAGCAGCGCTATCAAAGGAAAGCGCTTACCTGGGAAGGTAAAACTGCTCACTGTGGAAAACGTGAGCTTTGATGTGGACCTGGATTTTAATCCAGTCTTTGCTCCATTGCATACTAGGTTTTTGAGTTTTGACAGCTAATTATAACATCCTCACGCTTAATTGGACTTCCCAGGTGGTGCTAGTGGTAAAGAACTCACCTGCCAATGCAGGCGATGTGAGACGTGGGCTTCATCTCTGGGTTGGGAGGATCCCCTGGAGGAGGGCCTGGCAACCTTCTCCAGTATTTTTGCCTGGAAAATCCCGTGGACAGAGGAGCCTGGAGGGCTACAGTCCATGGGGTCGCACAGAGTTGGCACAACTGAAGCTACTTAGCATGCTCGCATGTTTTAAGTTCAATTCAGAATAATTTGTACTTCAGTCGATTTATGTTAGTTTATGGTGTACAGCAAAAAGATAGTTTACACATTATTCTTTTAACAGTATAGGTTATTACAAGATGTTGAATAAAGTTAGTTCCCTGTGGTACACAGTAAATCCTTGGATTCTGTTTATATATAGTAGTGTATATGTTAATCCCAATATAATTTATCCATCCCACCTTTCCTTTTTGGTAGGCCTAAGTTTGTTTTTTGTGTTTATTTCTGTTCTGTAAATTACAGTTCATTTGTATCATACTGTAGATAGTTGGATGGCATCGCTGACTCCATGGACATGAAGATGGATGTAAGTTTGAGCAACCTCAGGGAGTTGATGAATAGGGAAGCCTGGCATGCTGCAGTCCATGGGGTCGCAGAGTAGGACACGACTGGAGTGACTGAACTGAACTTAGATCCCACCTACAAATGTTTTGCTGACTTTCTTCACACTGCGACAATCTCTAGGTTCATTCATGTTGTAAAAAGTGTTAGTTGCTCAGTTATGCCTGACTCTTTGCAACCCCATGGACTGCAGCCCACCAGGCTCCTCTGTCCATGAGATTTTCCAGGCAAGGATACTGGAATGGGTTGCTAGTTCCTTCTCCAGGCGATCTTCCCAACCCAGGGATCGAACCTGAGTCTCCTGCACTGCAAGCAAATTCTTTACCGACTGAGCTACAAGGGAAGCCCATTCATGGTGCAAAAGGTTTCTTTTTTTTAATGAGTAGTATGCCATTGTGCACACGCACACGAGTGTGTGTATACACACATCTTTTTTATCAATTGTGTGTGTGTATATGTATACACACCATGTCTCTTATCCATTCCATTTGTTGATGGACATTCAGATTGCTTAATGGCTTGGCTATTGTGAATAGTGCTGCTGTGAACATTTGGGGGTACATGTATCTTTTGAAATTAAGAGTTTTGTCCAGATATATGGTCAGTTGTGGGATTGCTGGATCATATGGTAGTTGTAGTGTTAGTTTTTTAAGGAACCTCCACACTGTTCTCCATAGTGGCTGTAGGTTCCCTCTTCTCCACACCCTCACCAGCATTTACTATTCGTGGACTTTTTGATGATGGCCATTTTGACCAGTGTGAGGTGGTACCTCATCGCAGTTTCGATCAGCACTTTATTAGGTTGGCCTGAGGATCAGACAAGTTAATATGTTATGTGCCTGGCACACAGCAGGCCCTTAAAGTGTTGATTCCTTTCCCCTCTTATTTTTGTGACACTTCTTTACAGTCATGGTTGACTTTTATAGAATTCTAAATATAGCAGAGAAAAGATTACCTCAATTATAACAACATCCTAAGTTTCACCCAAACTGTTGATACTGTGCTGCAAAATAAAACCACATATTAGCACCTGAATCAATTGGGAGCTGATACTGTGGTTCACCCGGCATTCTACTTGCTCCCTCGCCCTGCAGAATGCCTTGTGCATATTAGGTCCCTAATAAAATTACTAGTTGAATGGTAGTTACAACCATCAAGCTTGAAACCCTAAGTTCACCTTATATAATTGATTCTAGCAATAAACTTTTATTATACTGAATATTGAAGTAACCTCGGGTATTACTGCACAAACTTTGTGGCTATTCGAATCCCCAAATACGTCGAGTTTGTTTCTTGTGCAACAATCGTACTAATGCTTCTCCAATTCGAATGATGAGCTTTAATCTGTATTAAAAAAAAAAATGCTCCCACGCGTCTGATTTCGTCTTTGCTTTAGGACTTTAAACGCCCAGCTGGTTGTTCCTAGAGCAGAGGCTGCCTGCGCACCCTGTAATTTTTCCAACCTGTACAAGGACAAGAAGGCCATCAGGTCCCACCTTTCGCGGCGAGACGCTGCCTTTCTTTCGTCTCCGCAGCCAATGGCGAACACACATTTCAGACCGGAGGCTGCAGGGGGTGAGTCACCCTCCGCAGATCCGCCGGGATCCGCGCGCAGCCGTCTCGCCCGCGCCGCTCCGGGAAGCGACGCCCGGGAAGCGGTTCCCGGAACACGAGGCGGTTCCGACTGGGGCCGGCGGCTCCAGAGACCCGACCCGGGTCCAGATGGACGCCGACCTGCGCCCGCCCGCGACGCCCTTGGGCCCCCGCCGCCGTGAGTACCCGCAGGTCCTCAGCGCCCCCGCGCCACGGGCACCCGCCGCCCATCGGCCCTCTGCGGGGATTTCAGATGGGCGCCGACACCGCAGGGCGAGGGCCGGGTGGTCCCTGGGCCCAGCTGTGTATTCGCCGCCGCCGCGACCCACTTGAGGGCCGCCGCCACCCACTTGAGCATCCCCGCCCCCGCGGGCAGCGGGTGGGACTTCCTGCGATGGACTGGACTTCCGGCGGTTCCAGCCTCGGGGTGGAGGCGGAACTTCCCGTCGGGCCTGCGCGTGGAGGATGGCGGGAGGGGTTTCCGGCGTGGGGCGGAGGCGGGGCGGGGACTTCCGGCGCCGGAAGTGTGGGGCGTTGGGCTGCCGGGTGTTGGGGCCGCTTTTAGGCGGGGACTCAGGGTCCTGTGAGTCCGCGTCGGTCCCGTGCCCCGCGTGGCTGGGAAGACACGGGCGGCAGCTCACTGTGCGGGTGGCACTGCGCAGCGGTGCGCTTGGCGGCGGCGTGACAGGTGAGTGCTGGCCCGCCATCTTCAGCCCGGGACCGCAGCCGGAGGCTGTGCGGCGGCGGCGGCCTCCGCTGGGCCGGGTTGTCCTGGGGGCCCCGCGCACCCGGACCTGGGCCCTGATTTCGCGCCCCTCTCCGACCTCCAGCCCGGCCGGTTCTTGACGGAGTTGGAACGCACGCCCCTCGCCCAGAGCGGCTGGGGAGGCGGGTCCTTCGCGGCCTCCGGGACCCTCCCACCCGCGAGCGTGTCACGGAGCCCGGGGTCCCTAGGCCCCATTGGGGGTGTGGAACCTCGCGAGGGGCGCCGCGACCTTGGGCTGGAGCGGCGGGCCCTGTCCAGTCTCGCGTCCTTCCGGGTGCTCTCACGGAGGCCCCGGCGCGTTTCCTTCCTCCCCAGAATCGGGCAGCAGCGCGCACCTGCTGTGCCTTGGTTGCGAGCTGACGCCCTCAGCCCCTTCCCCCGGGAGTACCGACGGCGCTCTGAATTCCCAAGTGCTGCTTCTTCTAAGACGACGACTCGACAGTTAAGAAGTTCATCCTTGATGCGAGCTCCTTCTTTTAATAATTAAGGTCTTTAAGTAGCGCTGGTGGTTTTCCTGTTAGAGATACCCCCAGTCCAGCATCAGGTCCAGAACTGGTGAGCGTGCCTTCGGCTGGGTGGACGACGGGACACCTTTAGCCGGTTTACCGAGGCTGGACTGCGGGGCTGCCTTTGGTTGATGTTACTCAGCAGCTGAGTTTGTCGTTTGTCTTCCGGAATTCAGTAAGGGTACTTTTACAGTGAAGGACTATGAAAAACCTATCGGCTTTTCAGCTACGTTTTGTATTATTAAATGCCACATGTAGAGTATAGCTTTTAACCATTTTTTTTTGCATGCTATTAACGTTCATGACATTTACTATTTAGTCAGTATTTTTCTTTGGCCAAAAGTGTTTAAAAACGCCACTGAGTTTGAAATTGTGAGTATTGTTTTGTTTGTAGGGTATAGTAGGCATGTGGCATGCAAGGGCAAACCAGTTGTGCAGAAGGAGAGTTTATATTAAATTGATATACTTGACCAATAGGATAGGGAGGTTGGATTCTTGGAGGTAGTTCCCTTTTTTGGATTTAAAAAAACCAACAGGACCTTTAATTCATTAAACCTGCTGTTTAATGAGGTCATGTGCCCTGTCATGAAGCTTCTCTGGTGGCTCAGATGGTAAAGAACCTGCCTGCCAATGCAGGAGACACAGGTTTGATCCCTGGGTCAGGAAGATTCCCTGGAGAAGGAAATGGGAACCCACTCTAGTATTCTTGCCTGGGAAATCCCATGGACAGAGGACCCTGGAGGACTACAGTCCTTGGGGTCGCAGAGTTGGACACGACTTAGTGACTAAACAAGAGCTAAAACCTCTTTGGAGAACCAAAACCTCTTTCATATTTGTAATTATTTGAAATGTGTGTGTTTGTGTAGAAATTGATGAGTGGGAAAAGATGACCAGTACATTGACTGTTTGGTGAGGTGACCGACAAAAGCAGGCAAAGCCCAGAGTAGCACCAGGTGGTTCATGGGGTTGAGGGAGGGGGTTCAAGGCTCAGGGACAGGCTGGAGTGAGAATCTTACAAGTTAGTAGTGAAGAAGACTGCTTATTTCTACTGAAGATACAGACGCTGGACAAGCTGGTTATGTGATCCTTAAGGGAGACTATCGTTGAGGTGGAAGGAAGGTTAATACTGCAATTTTCACACTTTGTGTAAGCAATTTGTAGAACCTTTGGAATGCATTAACTTCGCAGTTTACGTTTACCAGAGTATTTCTACTTATGACATTCTTAAGGGAGGAAAGAGAAGCTTTCTGCTATTTTACTTGCTTGACTGAAATATTTAGAGATAGTCTCGTTTTTTTCTTGAGCTTTGTGAAAAAGGGTTTTGATATGTTTGTTCCTTTAAAAAACATAACATGAACTGTGAGGTGGCTGGGATAAATTTCTGTGTTGAAAATCTTAATAACTGAGATGCTTTATGAAGTTAGTCATTTAACATGTGTGCTTGCTGAAAAGAGAATTATATATACCTTCCTATTTTTTTTAGCCTGGGAGTTGTTTTTTATTGAGTAAAACATAGAGTAAATTCATACAGTGTGCTAGTTATAAATGTGCAGCTCTGTGGATTTTTACCTGTATATACATCCTGGGTCAGGAAGATCCACTGGAGAAGGAAATGGCAATCCACTGCAGTACTATTGCCTGGAAAATCCCATGGACAGAGGAGCATAGTAGGCTACAGTCCATGAGGTCGCAAAGAGTTGGACACGACTGAGCGACATTCCTATACATTTTTGTATAAGCATAAACCAGATCAAGATAGGGAACATTCGCAGCACCCCAGTAGGCTCATTTTTGCCTCTTCCACCTGGGACCTTTATTTTTTAAAGTGAAGAATATAATTTCTGGTTAAGATTCCTTTAAGCCACTTTGATTTCTTGGACAACTTTTGTATATGGCAGATAAATAGTTTCTAAATGCTTCTATTAAAAAGTTATTGAAATACTCTTCAGTGGGATCATATGAGTTGCTTAAAGAATTTATGTTCAAATATTTTAAATTAAATATCAGTATCTTTTTTGTGTGTATGTAAAATTCTGCCAACCACAGATTCTGCCATAGTTTTTCTTTATACTTTTGTCTCAACTGTCTCTAATTTCTATAGCTCAAATTTTTCAGATCTAAATTTCCTGAAAAAGGTTTGTTCCGTCATTTTCCATCAAAAATAATTTTTCGTGAGAGACAGTTTTATACTGTGTTGCCTATATATACCAGTAATACACTTTCCCCCCCTCGTGTGCAGAAGAGCAGTTAAAGATAGTAAGGTATTGGACTTAGAGGCATGATGGGGTCAAAGAACCCGTCTTTACTGTCAGTGTAGACTTCTCCCAGTTTTATACATGTTCTGTAGTTCTCTTTTCATCTCTAAACCTGTATACCCCTGCCTCCTTGTATTTTGACATTCAAAGGCATTGCAAAAACATAATACATTCAGTATTAGGTCCTGATTTCTCCATATCTGCTGTCTCTTCTTGGTAATCTGACCTCTGTTTCACCTACCTGCTGCCTCAGAAAGGGGCTCTCCTTGTTACCTCTCTCTTCTTCCCCCTGCCCACCCCAATCCATTCATCCTCCTCTAAGCTTAACTGTTATAATCTATTACCTCGACTGTTTCAGTAACTGCCTAATTGGCTTCTCCATTCATGGTCGTCTTACCTTGTAGTGTATTTTTCACATAGCAGCCAGTCTGCTGCTGCTGCTGCTGTGTTGCTTCAGTCGTGTCCGACTCTTGCGACCCCATAGATGGCAGCCCACCAGGCTCCCCCGTCCCTGGGATTCTCTAGGCAAGAACACTGGAATCGGTTGCCATTTCCTTCTCCAGTGCATGAAAGTAAAAAGTCAAAGTGAAGTCGCTCAGTCGTGTCTGATTCATTGCAACCACATGGACTGCAGCCCACCAGGCTCCTCTGTCCATGGGGTTTTCCAGGCAAGAGTACTGGAGTGGGGTGCCGTTGCCTTCTCCGAGCAGCCAGTCTACTGTTGCTTATTTGCTTAAAAAGTTCTAAGTGACTTTCCTTTTATTTTAGGATAAACTGTAAACAAAAGATTAGATTCTAAGCCTATCTCTCCACTTACCTTGCACTGTTCTGTCCATTGTTTGCTGTGTTACAGATGTAGTATTTGTTTTTTAATATCTGGGCATTTTCACATGCTATTCCTGTCCTTGAAATATCTACTCCCTTTTCTGTTTTCCATGTGGTTAACTCTTAGGAATTCTTCCGTCTCAATTTGGATGCCGGCCTCTCAGAATAATCTTTGTAACTGTTTAGCTAATAGCTGGTCTCATAATATTTGCACATGTCTTTTGTAGCCCTCCTCACAATTTATAACTTCTGTAATAAGTTATGAGATTGTGTGTATAATATCTGTCTTCCAACTCAACTCTTAAGCATTCTGAGAAGGTAGGAACCAAGCCTGTTTTGTTCACTACAGCATTCCCAGTGCTCAGCCCATCCAGATGAGAGGAATACTGGTGAGTGACTTAATGAAGTAGTGCTATTATTATCCCTGCTTTAAAGATACAGAGTTAAGCCTTCAGAAGGTGGTTAAGTAACTTGACCAGGGTTACACAGTCTGTCAGTGGTAGACGTAGTGTTCATCCAGCCATCAGATATTTGAGGATATGTTTATGTCAGGCCTAACAAATACAGTACATATACAGTAGTGGCCCCAATTTACTGTGTCCCAGTCCTCACTGTGTTGATTGTGTAGTGGGGGAAACGCTTATTTAGTGAGCGAATCATAAATAGCATGTAAATACAAGCATAGCGAGAGTCATGAGATGCTGTGTGGCTAGTGGTCTTCAAGGGAAGCTGTCCTAGGAAGTGACATTCAAGCTGAGGCTTCATGATGGAAGAGAGCCAGCCCTTTGAGGAGTTGATGGGGACTTAGGTTTGTATGACTGTCAAACTCATGTGAGTGAAATAAGGTGTGATGGATAACACAGATTCTTATTGTCCTTTCGGTAGGTGAAGCCTCTGCCCTCTGCTTGAATGGGGGTTGGCCTTGTGGCTGGCTTTGACAGATAGAGTATCCAAAAAAGCAAGGAGAATGGAAGTTTTTTTTTTTTTAATGAGAATTTGAGAGATAAAAACTTATCTTATTAAGTGTCCTTCTTAAAAAACATTTGAGAGTTAAATTTTGTCTGTATCAGTTCAGTTCAGTTCAGTTGCTCAGTCGTGTCCAACTCTTTGCGACCCCATGAATCGCAGCACGCCAGGCCTCCCTGTCCATCACCAACTCCTGGAGTTCACTCAAACTCACGTCCATCGAGTCAGTGATTCCATCCAGCCATCTCATCTTCTGTCGTCCCCTTCTCCTCCTGCTCCCAATCCCTCCCAGCATCAGAGTCTTTTCCAGTGAGTCAACTCATTGCATGAGGTGGCCAAAGTCCTGGAGTTTCAGCTTTAGCATCAGTCCTTCCAAAGAACACCCAGGACTGATCTCCTCTGCAAAAAGTGATAATTTTAATAAATTAGTGAGTTTCAAATTTTAAAACCTAAACACAAAGAACTAATTGACCAACTTGAATGTACTTACTTTTTTGTTATCTTTTGTACAAGGCCTACACATGTTCAATTGGAGAGTCAGAAGATCTCTGGCTTTAGAGTAGGTGTATACTTTTCCTGTTGCTCCCACTAAGTACAGCTAAAAACAGTGGACATTAAATGCAAAACAAATAAACAAACAAAAACAAATATCAGACTGAAAAGTGGCGAGAAGAAAGAAAACTGTAGGTGTATGGGGACCTGAGAACTGGCTCAGGGCTAAGTTCCCTGGGCTTTCCTCTTGTCCCATACATCCTAGCCTTGGGCCTTGAGCAGCCTCAACCCAACAATGCTAAAGGGCTCAGCAAGCCCCGAGAAAGCTGGCCTTTGACGAGAAGACCAGGAAAGGGACAGCCTGCCAGACAGGACATGCTTAGAAAACATTGCGGCCCCACCTCGCGCTGAGTGTCCCAGGTTGGGTAGGGAATCTAGTTTCTGACTCCTGACAAGCCTTGTGGGGACCACACTGTGCTGGGTGGGATCAGAGAGGCCTGGTGAGAAGCTGGGTTCTCATTTCTGTTGTGCGATAACAAAGAACACCCTCTTCTTTCCCATTGGAATGGCCTCAGAAGAAATCTAGCAAAAGTTCAGGAATTTTACCACCACCTGTGGTGATGAAGCTTGGAATGGCACAGTAACAAGGTGCCCTAGGTTCAGCTCAGTGGTGTGAATAGAGGCCAAGAGAGTTTCACCCGGCATTGGCAAAGGGGTACTTCCTCCTGGGTCAGAGGAGGCGGAACGGGGAGCACTTGCTTCCATCCCCACTTTCTATATCCACATAGCAGAAACAAGGCCATACCCTTGTTTGTTGGCTGGGCCAGTATCAGAAGAGGCCTGCTGAAAGACTTAGATCAGGTCTCATGTCTGGTAACAACACCCAGCATCCTGAGGCTTCTCACACCGAGGGGGAAAATGTCAGCTTGAATCAGAAAAGGTAGCTAACAGCTACATAGGACCGATGCAGATATTAGAATTGTTTGACAGGATTTTAAAGCAGTCGTGATAAAATTTTCAGTGAGGAGATACTAACACTTGAAGCAAATGAAAAATAGAAAATCTCAGGAAGAAAATATGGCATGTAAAGAAGAAACAAATGGAAATTTTGGAGTTGGGGAGTACAGTAGTGAGCTTGTGAAATCCATGAACTTGATGATAAAATAATGAAAATTACTCAGTCTGAACATTAGAGAGAAAATAGACTGGAAAAAAGTAAACTGAATCCCTGGGACCTGTGCCTTTTAACAAGAGACTTGTCCTTATCAGGAAGAGAGGAGAGAGACAGTGGGGCTGAAAATATGTTTGAAGAAACACTGGCTAGGTATTTCCCAAGTTTGGCAAGCCATAAACCTATATATTTAAAACGTATGGTGAAACCCAGGCAAGATAAATTCAAAGAAATTTGCTAAGGTGCCTCATAGTCAGGCTTCTGAAACTAAAGATGAAAAAGCAGTGGGAGAGAGAAATGTCCCTTTGTCTATAGTTGATTTCTCATCACAAACTGCTGGGGCCAGAAGGAAGTAGTATGTTTTTCAAGTGCTGAAGGAAACGAACCATCAGATCAGAATTCTCTATCAAGTGAAAACATCATTCACATGATTTGTTACCAACAGAGCTACCCTGAAATAATAGAGGAAGTTCAACAGAAAGGAAACGCTGTAGGAACACCAGGAAGGAAGAAGAAACAATGGAGAGAGTAAATGAATTGGTAAATTCAATAGACATTCCTCTGACTTAGGTTTGAAAGTTGAAGCACAGTTGCCTGATGTGGTTCTCAGTGTGTTTGGAGGAAACACTTAAGATGATTATGTTGTCAGTGGGGAGGGCAGAGGGTCGTGGCGGAAGTAAGGCTTCAACACTCACCAGGAACTGGTAGAACGTTGGTGGTCAGCAGACTGATAAGCTGTGAAAAGATAATGAAAACTTAGCAGCCACTAAGAAAAGTTATACAAAAGAAACTCAAAAACAAGAGAAATCAGAACGAAATTCCAAAAAATGTTCAAATAACCTACAAGAAGGCAGAAAAAAGAAACAAAATGAGAAAACAAACAATGAAGTATGCACCATGCCCAAGTAGGGTTTACTCCATGGATGCAGGTTTAGATCAATACTGAAAATCAACAGTGTAATTGACCTGTTAGAGGCTTAGAAGAAAGCCATGTGCTCATATTACGTAACTCAAGAAAAAACATGATGCAGTTGACACTCACTCATGAAACTCTCAGAATGTGAACAGTTGGGGGGACTTTTCAACTTGATAAAACGATGTGTTTACCCAAAACCTGCAGGTAATATACTTAATGGTGAAAACTGAGTATTTTTACCTCAAGATCCGAGTAAAGAAAGGATGTTTGCTGTTACTTCTAATTCAACATAGCATTGGAATTTCTAGCCAAATCGGTAAGATAAGAAAAGGAAATAAAGGCATACAGATCAGAAAGGAAGAAGTTGTCCTTTTTTACGTGACACAGTAGTCCACATAGGAGATGCTAAATAATCTACAGAAAAAGCTTGAACTAGTAAATGAGTTCAACAAGAGCGTAGGATACAAGCTTATTACACACAAATCAGTTGTATTTTTGTATACCAGCAATTTAAAATTGTATAAAAGTATAATCTTCAGGGTTATTGGTATATATAGAACTTTTATGCGAAAACTACAAGCTGAGGAAGGAAATCAAAGAGGATCTGAAACAGATCCTCTGTGTCCATAGATTGGAAGTCTCTATATAATAGACATGCCAGTTCTCTTCGGATTAGTCGACAGATTAAATGCAGTTCTTATAAAAGTTCCCTTAGGAGTTTTGCAGATACGGATAAGATTATTCTAAATTTCTGTGGAAAGGCAAAGGAAGTAGGATGGCTAAAACATTGTGAAAAAGATGTGGTAGAAATCACAAGATGTCTGATTTCAAGATGACACAGGACAGTGGAACAGAAGAGAGAACCAAGAAATAATCCCATAGAAATATAGCCAATTGATTTTTGAGCAAGATGCCAAACTTGCTCAATTTGGTGTAGGATAGATTGTCTTTCGCATATAGTGCTAGAATAACAGGATACAACCAGAAAAAAAAACCAAAAACCTTGATCTAAACTTGATTAAAAAACACTTTATTAAAAAAACAGTCCCAGAACAGCTTGTAAATTTAAATGTAACTGATAAAGCTAAAATTTTAAGAAGGAAACAGAAAAATTTGGGAATTGTTGAAAAGTTCTTAGACATGACTCTAGAAGTATGAGTCTTAAAAGTAATGGATGAGTTAGGACTTGATCAAAATTTAGAAGTTTTGGCCGACTGGATTGTGTGTGACTTATATCTCAAACATTTTTAAAAACTTTTCTGTTTTTTTTCCTGTAAACATACAGCAGTCAGAAGAAGTAGAAACTTCAGTTCAGTTCAGTCACTCAGTCGTGTATGACTCTTTGCGACCCCATGAACTACAGCACGCCAGGCCTCCCTGTCTATCACCAACTCCCGGAGTTTACCCAAACTCATGTCCTTTGAGTCGGTGATGCCATCCAACCATCTCTTCCTCTGTCGTCCCATTCTCCTGCCCTCAATCTTTCCCAGCATCAGGGTCTTTTTTAAGTGAGTCAGCTCTTCGCATCAGGTGGCCAAGTATTGGAGTTTCAGCAGAAACTTATGTTATTGTCATAGTAGCTTTATTTGTAATAGTAAAAAACTGGAAAGGGCCAGAATTTTTTGCAGTAGGTGCATGGTTAAGACAGCTGTGCTGCATCCGCAGGGGAGCAGCGCCAGCAGTCCACAGGAGGTGGCTGCGGTCCATTGGCGGGGGCAGGCCGAGAGCCCTAAGCTCAGGATCCCCAGAGGACACGTATTCTGCCGCAGCAGAGTGGGGAGTGGAGGGCTGTGGGCTGGCTCCAGAGAGCCATTTTACAGTGAGGACCTACAGATACTGTCGGTTGTTTGAAGAAGGAAGAAATATAAGTATATGCTTAAAATTACTTGGATTCACAAAGGTATGCTGGGAGAAGAAGGGACCAGTGAGAGCAGAAAATGAGGAAGTGATATCCAAAACATCAATCTGCAGTTGAAGAAGGAGTGTGTCCTGTGTAAATATACTGCTTGGAGAAGGCAGTGGCGACTCACTCCAGTGCTCTTGCCTGGAAAATCCCATGGGTGGAGGAGCCTGATAGGCTGCAGTCCATGGGGTCGCTAAGAGTCGATACGACTGAGCAACTTCACTTTTACTCTTCACTTCCATGCATTGGAGAAGGACACGGCAACCCACTCCAGTGTTCTTGCCTGGAGAATCTCAGGGACGGAGGAGCCTGGTGGGCTCCCGTCTATGGGGTCGCACAGAGTCGGATACGACTGAAGCGACTTAGCAGCAGCAGCAGAGTCATATTAACTAAGTGATGTGATTGTATTGAGAAGAGTTGTTGATGGTAGCAGGAAATGAATAATGTCCAAAATGGGGAAAGGAAAATGTGTTATGTGGATATTGGAATGCCATGCAGGATTTTGTGTGCTGTATGACGGTGGCCCTCACCGCAGGTGAGCCTGGCGAACTGGCCGGTTCCCAGTGAGCAGTGTTGTGAGTGAGAAGGAAACTGGAGCTTACAAACACTGACAGACCTCATTTGGGTTTTTTACTTGACTCAGATGAGAGTATTTTAAACATGGGTTAAATAAAGCATTAAAATTTTATTTGTCTTTACCTTTTTAATGTGCTTCCGATTTCTCTAGGAGGGCATAGCTCTGGAATCTAGCTGAAAAATGCGGTTAGAATTGGTTCCCCAGGGGAGTCGGGGAGTCTGCAGAGAGTGGGTTGAGGGAGAGTTCTCTATTTTAAACGCTTCTCTGCTGTTGATTTTTTTAAAAGGGTGTTCATGAAATTCGATAAAAAAATTACCTCTTTAACCAAGGCTGTGGTCTCTACCTTAAAACATGTGAGTGTATCACATTCTAATTTACATAGTAAAGTTAACATAATAAGGAAATTTGCAGTGAGCAGTTTCATTCCTATCCCCTGTTTTTCCTTCATTTCAGTTTGCCATATCAGAAATACAGTACTTGTTTTTCCTGCTCCTGTTTAGCATCTTGCAGGAGTGACCAGGACCTCATCTTCCAGAAGTAATGCCCACAGAAAGCGGGAGTTGTTCAGCTGCTCGCCAAGCAAAACAGAAGCGCAAATCTCACAGCCTTTCCATACGGAGAACTAACAGCTCAGAGCAGGAGAGGACAGGCCTGCCCAGAGACATGTTAGAGGGACAGGTGAGTGTCTGGTGAAGATGTGAATCGTGTTGGCAATGTTGAAAAAATATCCCAGTGTATACAGATCTCCAAAGTGGAGGGAAAGTGTGGGTTACCACAAGCAGGCCTCCCATCGACCAGTGAAAATGACAGTCAAGTGCAACAGCCTGCAGAGGCAGAATTCAGTTTCTAGGTTAGTGTATTACATATTGTAATAAATGGGTGTGATTGTCTGGGCTACTTTTTATTCTTTGCACAGGCAGATTGAGAGTGTACTTTTAGGTTTCTGTCTCAGAACCTCAAGAGGAGAGCAGAATCAGGTATAATGACCTTGTTCTCTGAGGAGTTCTTGGAATCTGATCTTTCAGTAACTTCTTGGCTTTATCCTGTGTCTGCTGTGTGAGTCTGTCTGCTGCTTATTACATTACATGTCTTTCTGATAATTCGATGCCCCTTTTATTAAGTGATCTAATATT
The DNA here is from genome assembly GCF_042477335.2 of Ovis canadensis. Taxonomy (NCBI): domain Eukaryota; kingdom Metazoa; phylum Chordata; class Mammalia; order Artiodactyla; family Bovidae; genus Ovis; species Ovis canadensis. The sequence continues at coordinate 61,260,935 of NC_091257.1, read as the reverse complement.
TTATTGACAAAGATAAGTTTGCTGCTTCTTTTTCTGGTTCTTCTATAATGAGTAAAACGTTAGGTTTTTAAAAGAACATTGTTGTTAAGTCTAAATAAAAGCATGCTGCTGCTGCTGCTGCTGCTGCTGCTGCTGCTGCTGCTGCGTCGCTTCAGTAGTGTCCGACTCTGTGCAACCCCATAGACAGCAGCCCACCAGGCTCCCCCGTGCCTGGGATTCTCTAGGAAAGAACCCTGAAGTGGGTTGCCATTTCCTTCTCCAATGCATGGAAGTGAAAAGTGAAAAGGAAGTCACTCAGTCGTGCCCAATTCTTAGCGACCCCGTGGACCGCAGCCTACCAGGCTCCTCCATCCATGGGATTTTCCAGGCAAGAGTACTAGAGTGGGGTGCCATCGCCTTCTCCAAATAAAAGCATATATTATAGTAAAATAAATTGTAGATATATCTGCTATATGTTTATACAGGCATAAGTATATATGCATGTGTGTGCGCTGAGTCATGTCCTACTCTGTGACCCCATGGACTGTAGCCTGCCAGGCTCCTCTGTCCATGGGATTTCCCAGGCAAGAATATTGGAGTGGGTTCCCATTTCCTTCTCCAGGGAATCTTCCTGACCCAGGGGTCGAACCCTAGCTTTTTTCTCTCCGTCCTGGAGGTGGGTGGCTGGAGGTCAGGTGTGGGCAGGCTTGTCCTCCTGAGGCTTCCTTCCTGGATGTGGACCCAATTTTCTCTGTCCTCACATGTTCCTCCTCGCTGGTGTCTGTGTCCTCGTCTCTTCTGACAAGGAATGCTTGAACCAGAGCTGTGCAGTGAAACTTCTGTGGTTGAAGGTTCTAGATCTGTGCTACCTGTATGGGCGCCCAGAGCCATGTGTGACTGGTGGGACAGAGGAATTTAAAAATCGTGAATAACCTAGTTTTAAGGTTAGTCAGACGTGACCATCAGCTCCCCCACTGGACAGTGCAGATTGCCTAAGGGACTTTTAAACTGTCACCTCAGTTTCCAGCAGTGACCCTTTGTTACCGCCCTGATGGCATCTTTGGGGGTAACTCCGTGTGAGGGGCCCGTGTTCTCAGGGCTTCCACGCCATCCCCATTGTGATGTAGAGCCAGCTGCCTCTCGGGTACCCCTTTGTGAGGGTCATTCAGAACCCTGCAGGTGGGTTGGTGCCTGTGGGCGGACGGGCAGCTCCCTGGGCTGGTGGGGGCGCTTGGCCCGGTCCCGTGGCAGCAACCGCGGTGATGGCGTTGGATGTGGGCACCTGGCATGGTAGGTGTGGCAGACCTCAGATGTGGGAGTCTGATGCCTGGGGCATCTGAGTGGAGCCACGGGCGATACTCTGGACGGGATTACAGGCTCAGCTGTCGGGCAGCCTTTATGGGAATTGGATTCTTGAGTCAGAAGCAAGGAGGCAGCGCTGTTAGTTGTGGAGCGGGAAACCCATGTCTGCACTGGAAGCACTGACCCAGGCCAGGAAAGGGGCCTGCCTCTTCCATGCCAACCATGAAAATGCAGACTCTTCTAGAAGCTTCATTGAGTAGTAGCTTTGTAGTGAAGCCCTTGCAGACCTGGGACCTTCCACGCTGGTGTTTTCATTCAGCTGATTCACCTTTTGCTCTTATAGCTGAATTCACTTTTCTTCCTTGGAGCAAGTTTAAGTGCTGAGTAGAGTTATAGAAAGTGTCCAGTTTACTCTGCTTGAAGCACAGTGGATGTGAGGACTGTGAGGTACCACTTAACTAAGATTAACTTGTGATGCCACATACTGGAGCATAAGGGCTGTTCATAGCTTCATCTCCCACAAACTCGGAGATTTTGAATAGGCTTGTTTCCTTCCTTGTAAAGGGAGTTATGTGTTTGAAGACCTGCTTGGTCTCAAAACGTGTGCCATCCTAGGGAACCATATACACAGTTTGGTTTTAGTTTCAGCTGTAGGAATTTGAAACTTGAAGTTCTTTTGAGTGTTTGCGTGGAAGAAATAAAATATGTAAAGATGTAAAATAAGAGCTTGAATGATAATTCCCTTTGGAAAAGTATACTAGTGCTCGGTGTCAGAGCTCCTCATTCACTTATTCGTTCATTTTCAGCACAACCTTCTTTCTCTGCAGGATTCTAAGCTGCCTTCCTCAGTTCGCAGTACTCTTCTGGAACTGTTTGGTCAAATAGAAAGAGAATTTGAAAACCTTTATATTGAAAACTTAGAATGTGAGTATTGCTCTTTATTTGAAATACTTTTATAACCTGTCACTTCTCCATATGGATTTTTGAGAGTTTCATCTCTGGGTCACATTCACCTTTGTACCCCTTTTCTTTTCTGCTTTGACGAGCTTGGGGGGCTTATGATGGCATTTGTTTACTATCTTCCAGCTCCGCACACTCACGTCAGGCTCTGGGGGCAGGGGATGGGGGCGTCTGTCTCCCGCTGGAGTGGGTTGTGACCGCAGGTCCCTGCAGAGTGAGGACAGAGGCCCCATCTTGCTGGCATTCTCGCGCCCTGCATCTGCTTCTCTTCTTCCCCATCCCCTGCCTTCCTCTTCCTTCTTCACGTCCACTGTGATTCAGTACTTTTCTCTTCACTTTTTTTCTGGTTTTGGTCGCACCGTGTGACTTGCATGACTAGTTCAGTGAATGAACCCAGGCCCTTGGCAATGAAAGCCCAGAGTCCTAACCACTGAACCACCAGGGAACTCCTCAATGTTAAATATTTTCTTTTTTTCCCTTCAACTTTTAATCTTTGAGATGTGTAGCACTCACTTGACACTCTGGTGCCAGACAGCAGTAACAATAGTCAGGTTTTGTTATTGTATGTTTCCCCTAATGATTTCAGGGGAGACTGTAAGTATTTTTTCAGTTTCAGACAGGACCAGAACAATGTTTGTAAGTGCACAGAATAAAGTACAAAGGATGTGAACTCTGTTGAAATCCAGGAGGCCTGTTTGGGGGTCAGTAGCACAGTGTCTTTCTTGTGTGGCATGAGTGGTGGACTTTGTGTTTTTGGAATGTCTTTTGAGTTTTTTGGAACTCTGGCCATCCTCTTGTTTAGTGGGATATCATTCACGTGCTTGTTTAGACAATTCTAACATGCAACATTTTTATGTACTCAATTTTGGAATTGGTGAATATACCTGAAAAGCACATTATTTTACTTTTCAGTGCGTAGAGAAATTGAGACTCTTAATGAGCGCTTAGCAGCTGAAGGACAAGCGATCGATGGAGCGGAACTGAGTAAGGGCCAGCTCAAGACGAAAGGTGAGGCTGGCTTCCTGCGGGCACCTGCAGGGAGGAAGTCTGACTCCAGTGCAGGGAGGACTCGCTTCCTCTGCATGGTCAGCAGGCTTGAGTAGCATCCCTTGAATCTGGGTGTGGAAGGATGGGCAGGCTCCAGGAAGCCCATGTTTCTGCTGGTGTGGGCACACCCTGGGCTTGCACTGTCCTCCATGTCCTCGAGCCATCTCCCTGTCCCAGCTCTGACGTGCTTGCTTGTGTGATTTTCTTGACGGTTGGTTCTGTCTCTGCAGCCAGTCACAGCACCAGCCAGCTTTCTCAGAAACTGAAGACCACCTACAAGGCCTCCACCAGCAAGGTATGTGTGGCTCTCAGGCCATCGTGAGTGTGTGGGTTTGCACACAGTGCGATGGGAAGAGAGGAGCCTAATATTTAAGACAAGTACTGTCGATGTTAAGTGGCTCCAGGACATAGGCACCTGGATGCTACTATGCTGCTTACTGTGGCTGACACATCGTGTGTTAGTAGGTGTGGTCTTTTTTGTGGGAAAGTACATTTTTTATCGTTAATGTGGCTTGATAAGGAGATTCTGAATTCAGAAAAGCTAATAAATGGGTATAAAGCAATGGAACTTACATTCTGAGTTGTGGTTACATTTTAGTTCATCTTTTCTTTAGTTCGCAAAGTATGATAAAAAAGTGAAGGTCCAAAGGCAGAATAGAGACATTTGTCATATTTTGCTGTTTTATAAATCATCATCTGATCTTTTTAAAGTGGCAAGAATTTAATTATTTGGGAATTAGTTTATCTCTGGGAGAATACTACTATGAAGTAATATTTTGAGGTGATTTGTGTGCATCTCTGCTTTGGGGTATTTGGAATAAACAAGATAAATTACCTGCCTAACTTCAACTAGTATATAGTACTTTTGCTTAATCTTAGGAGGAAGTTCAAATTTTGGTGAGTCTGCTATGAAGGCATAAATAGTTTTTTGTTAGCTTTTTATTTTTCCCTTAAGTAACTTAACCTTGTATCCACAGTGAGATGAAGTGCAATTCAAGGAGCAGCTTCAGTCTTAGGCTATTTCTGCTTATTTGAAAGTCTTTGGTAATTTTTTTTTTTAAAATATGCATATTGCTGACATTTTCTTGTGTTTCCTTTGATAACTCTAGGATGTAAGTGGCTTACTAAAATATTTTTTTGTTCTGTTCTATCTAGCTTACATTTAGTAGTTTTGAATTTTTAAATAAATTAACATTAGAGTACTTTTAAAAATGTCAAGTGACATTATATTCTTACTTATTTAACTTCTTATGTTGTTTTGAATTATATTGTTTATTTCAGTTTATATATACAGTGTATGGTCTTAGAATTCCAAAATTTTCTGATCATTTCTAAAGTAGAGGAAGAAAGGATTTATAAAGTCACCTCTTACCACGAGTAGTAAAACTTAAGATTTGAGCAAAGATAAGGATGTATACAATAATTGCTTTAAAAAAATGTATTAGAAATGCTAAAAGCCCTAGTCATTTTAGAGACTAAAAATTTATCTGAATTTATAAGAAACATACTATTAATGATCTTAGTAACCTGTGCACACACCTTAAAGAGTGAAGGTGAAATTCACTCTCCAGGTCTGCTCTGCTGCAGCGAGTGTTCTTGGAGGAGCGGACGGGTTCAGGCTCCTCACCCCCAGCAGATCTGCCCCTCCTGGGGCCTGCAGACTGGCTCTGAGGCCTGTGGGGGCAGACTACGTGCTAACCAGCAAACTCTTTCCCAGGAACTTGTGAAATTGTTCACATGGGTTTTTATAAAGATAACTTTCTTTTGTTGTGAAAAAGCCTCTCTTTGTTGTTGTTGTTCAGTCTTGCTAAGTCGTGTCCAACTCTTTGCGCCCCCATGGACTGTAGCTCGCCAGGCTTCGCTGTCCTTCACTGTCTCCTGGAGTTTGCTCAAACTCATGTCCGTTTGAGTCGGTGATGCCATCCAACCATCTCATCCTCTGTTGTCCCCTTCTCCTCTTGCCCTCAGTCTTTCTCAGCATCAGGGTCTTTTCCAGTGAGTTGGCGCTCTGCATCAGGTGGCCAAAGTATTAGAACTTCAGCATCAGTCCTTCCAATGAATATTCAGAGTTGATTTCCTTTAGCATTGACTGGTTTGATCTTGCAGACCAAGAAACTCTCAAGAGTCTTCTCCAACACCACAGTTCAGAAGCATCAGTTCTTTGGTACTCAGCTTTTTTCATGGTTCAACTCTCAAATCTGTATGTGACTATGGAAAGAACCATAGCTTTCACTATATGAACCTTTGTTGGCAAAGTGATGTCTCTGCTTTTTAATATGCTGTCTAGGTTTGTCATAGCTTTCTTTCCAAGGAGCAAGCATCTTCTAATTTAATGACTGCAGTCACTCTCCAAAGTGATTTTGGAAACCAAGAAAATAAAATCTGCCACGGATTCCCCTTTTGTTTCTCCTGTTTGCCATGAAGTAATGGAACTGGATGTCATGACGTTAGTTTTTTGAATGTTGAGTTTTAAGCTAGCTTTTTAACTCTCCCAAGTCTTTGAGACCCCATAGATTATAGCCTGCCAGGCTCCTCTGTCCATGAGATTTCCAGGCAAGAATACGGAGTGGGTTGCCATTTCCTCTTTCAAGGGATCCTCCAGACCCAGGGACCAAACCCGCATCCCTTGCATCTCCTTCATTGGCATCGGCAGGTGGAATCTTTACCACTAGCGCCACCTGGTGCTGGTGTGCTGCAGTCTGTGGGGTCAGACATGACTGAGCAACTGAACGATGACAGGGAACTACAACAAGCGCCACCTGGGAAGCCCTTTGTTTTGTAGAGTAGTTTAAATTTTATTTTAATGCAAAGAATAATTCGGAAGTATCCTTCCACATTTGCATCGCAAGTGTTCCCTGGAGGTAATTCAGTCTGTCTCATGGGCCTCTGTGCAGTTATGCCTGAGTCCATATTTGGGAAACAGTTCAGTGGTCAGAATGTGGCATGCACCTGGAAGCAGTGCCTGAGACCATCTGCTTGACGTCATCAACTGCAGTCCCTCTCCTCCAACTTCATTGGAAATGTGGTTGGCACAAGTCTTGGCCATGGACCCGTGTTTCTGCTGGGCAAGTGGGGGCTGTTCATATCTCATAACAGTGGTATCTGAGAAATTGCCCACCGCTTGTCATGAGCTTTGCTCCCGCCCCTCCGGAAAGTGTCTGGATGGCTTGTGGAATGTCAGTTCCCCAACCAGTGATGGAACCTGTGCGCTTGGCAGTGAATGCGCAGAGTCCTTACTGTGGGACCACCTGGGAAGTGCTGTCCCTCGTTTTACATTTAAGCCGACTCACTGAAGAGTGAGTCTCTGCTGGAAGTCTGTTTCAGCCTTTCACCGTGTCAGGAATCATTTGAAGGCTCATCCTGGTGGTGGTGAAATAGTGGATTGTGTTTTAAGTGTTTATACTAAAAATAAACATAGATGCATTTGTAGGGCTTTGCTAAATCACTGTTTAAAGTAGCTGTGGAATACCTCGCACTTTTTTTTAACTTGGTTTTACCATTTCAGTATTCTGATTAATTTTAAAGGCAGAAAAGCCATCTTTTATCCCAGAACAGTTAAAAAACCAAACCCTTTCTGTTTTGTTAGCATCTCCCTCAGGCCCTTCCATTATGAGAGAAAGGGGGGACTGCGTGCTATGTGGGTCATGCAGGACAACGCCTGCTGACCGCTGTGCTTGATTGTCCGTGCCAGACCATGTGCTGCCTGAGGCCAGGGCCCGCCGGCCCTGCCCTGCCCCCTTCCCCCTCCGGAGCAGGACTGGCTGAGACTGTGCTCAGTGACCTCACCTGTTATTTTTTCATTCCTTCCCACCTTAGATTCTTTTTCTCCTGGTTTGGTGTGAATTACTAAAAATAAGATAATACAGGTCTCCCAATAGTGAGAGTAATTAGCGTTCAGGGTTTGGGGTATACCTTCCTGACTTTTTATGTCATGCTTTTTTTTTTTTTTTGAGAATTTGGAAATGTTGTGTGATAGTTTCAGTTTGTGTATGAGGGCATGTAAGGTACACAGACAGGCAAGCAGGCGGTGGGGGGTGGTTGTGGGGTTCTTCTGAGGCTTTTGTAAGGACTTTGCCCTGCTTTATGAGGTAACTGCACCTACACTGTGTTGCTATAATGTTTTAAATTTTCTTTTCAATGATTTATGCATTTTCCAAACACATTGTCTTATTCTTTTTTAACTGAGACATATTTGCTCAATAAATTCCATCACAATTTCAGATCGTCTCCAGCTTCAAGACCACCACATCCCGGGCAGTGTGCCAGCTCGTGAAGGAGTATATTGGCCACCGGGATGGCATCTGGGACGTCAGTGTGGCAAGGACGCAGCCTGTGGTGCTGGGGACGGCATCTGCTGGTGAGTCTGGAACCACCCCAGCTTAGGGCAGGGCCTCCCCGGAGGCAGTGTGGCCAAACGCTTGGCCGTGTGCCTGTCGGCATCTGAGTGAGTGGCTGTGTTTGGACCCACTCACTGTCCGGGACACTGTCCTGTGGCACAGGGTGGATTGCCTCTTCATGGGATTAGGTAGTTGTGATTGGCTTTCTTGTCAGCCGTAGTTAGCGTACATTTGCTTTGATAGTGTATTTCACTTTTCCCCACTTGAGAGGTCCCTCCAAGGACGTGCTGTGTGGTCTGACAGCACCGTGCTGGCCTGGTGTAGGGGTTCCACTGCCAGGAGTCCTGGGGCGGCATCAGAGAGCCCCATTCTCCTCCTTGGAGAGGAAGTGCCTTCTGAGAGCTAATAACCTAATAACCCTTTAGAAAAAATTCCCGGAATGAAAAATGTGCTCGCTTGTGGAAAAGGAGTGCCAACTTGTGAGAAGTTACGTGCTAAATCCAGCCTTTTTGAGTGGAAATAGGAAATGTAAAGTCATTAGAATGATGAAGAAAGTTTTCTGTTGTTTAAAACTGTTCATACATGAGCACCCCAGATTATTTTGGAAATTATAGCTTAAAAAAAGCATACAGATTCCCTTTTATGATGTTTGTGAAATCTCACATGGATAATCAGCACTTTGTGTCAGGTTTCCTTAATGAGTGTCCTTTTTATCTTTGTTTTGGAGAGGTCCACAGAGCATGGATTATCTCGGATAGTTTGGAACTGGAGTTGGGTGCTATTTGCATTTGAATATAGCTTGATGTTCTGAAAAGTCTTACTATTTCAACAAGGTGACGAGCCCGTGACCCATGGACCCTGGTGTCTCAGGTCCCAGGCCTGGTGCTGGCAGCATGGCCATGCCCCGGGGGTCAGGTCCCCAGGTTCCCCTGCCAGTTCCATGGCCTCATGAGGGTCACTGGCCCCTTGTCCTCTTGCATCAGTTGGATTACAGAGGAGTGTGAGCAAAATCCCATGAGGTACTAGTGGTGATGAAACTTCTCAGTTTAAAATTTTTATCCTTCTCTTTAATTAAAAAGACTAATGTTGGCAGCGGCTCACTTGTGTGTGTTTGGATCTTGCAGATCACACGGCTCTGTTGTGGAGTATCGAGACGGGGCGGAGCCTCGCCAAGTACGCAGGCCACGTGGGGTCAGGTGAGCTGTAGATCACGGGGTGTCCCCTTATGGGGGCCGGGCCTCGGCTTCTCGCCTTGCACGGTCTGGGACTGACGTGTGTGCACTGGCTTCTCACTGTCCGATTGACAAGGCTCCGTGGTGCAGAGGTGCTGTATGTGGGCCCTGTGGGTGCTGGTGGCTGCTGGACTCCTTGCTGCGGGCACCATGGGCTGTCCCACTCACCCCTCTTCCTTCTGGCACCCCGGCTCTGGGCCTGTGTCTCGTTGCCCTTGGCCAGTTCACCCTTCACCCTGCACACAGACTTGGAGGTGGTGTCCACTACCCGCCTCCAGGGTCTGCTGTGTCCCCCACGGACTTGGGTGAACACCTTCTCTCCTCCTCTTCCCTGGCACATCTCCCGTCCCATCAGTGGGGGTGTACCACTCTCCTGTCGGGGCTGTGGGCCAGGTCCTGCTTGGCCTCCCGCCCCTGCCTCGTCCACTGTTTCCTCCAGCTGGACCCTTCATCTCCCTCAGGACCGTACCTGGGGGCTGCTGCTCCTGCAGTGGGTGTGACATGCTGAGTACTCAGCCTGAACATTAAGAAAGCATTAGCTTGTGTGACAAACCCACGGGGGCCTTGTGCTCGTCCTTCTCACTGCCATCTCCACTTCTCAAAGTCAGCCACTTGGAACAGTTTTAAATCTTCTGCTCTTTCCTTCCATTTAGAAAAATAGCCTGTCTTATTGTTTCTTACTTTTTTGGGTTTTAGATGAGAGGGGGCTCCTGTTAAGAAGGGAGATGGGCTCTGTGCTCCTTGTCCTCATCGCCGCACAGTGCGGCCCATGGCTCCCCGGGCATAAGCCCCATCATCGCCGCGCAGTGCGGCCCATGGCTCCCCGGGCATAAGCCCCATCATCGCCGCGCGGTGCGGCCCATGGCTCCCCGGACATATGCCCCATCATCGCCGCCCGGTGCGGCCCATGGCTCCCCGGACATAAGCCCCATCATCGCCGCGCGGTGCGGCCCATGGCTCCCCGGGCATATGCCCCATCATCGCTGCACGGTGCGGCCCATGGCTCCCCGGGCATAAGCCCCATCATCGCCGCATGGTGCGGCCCATGGCTCCCTGGGCACGTGCCCCATCATCGCCGCACGGTGCGGCCCATGGCTCCCCGGGCACGTGCCCCATCATCGCCGCACGGTGCGGCCCATGGCTCCCCGGACATGTGCCCCATCATCGCCGCACGGTGTGGCCCATGGCTTCCTGGGCTTATGCCCCATCATCGCCGCGCAGTGTGGCCCATGGCTCCCCGGGCACATGCCTCACTTGCAGTCCCCAGCTTTGCTGTCCTGAAGGGAGTAGTGGTCTCATTTCTGTGCAGATTGTGAACTTGTGGCTTCTCTGGAGGGTGGGTGTGTGGGCAGTGAACAGTGTCCCCCACCATAATCTACCTCTGCCTTTTGTAATTAAGTTTTCTTTTTTCATCTTGGTTTACTTTTAGCTCTCAGTGACTTCTCAGTTTTTAAGAGATCAAGTATTGTTTTTCTGTGTAGCCGATTCTTGAGTGGTTTGGTAGTTCATATTTAGTTATTTTGTGTTGTATCTCTGTTCTCTTTATTCATAGTTTAATAGAATGAGAAGACTTAATATTGAACTATCATAATTCCTTAGTCTTTAAATTTGACCTCACAACATATACTGTGGTTGTAATAGATATTGATGATATATTCTTACTGTAAACCTGTTTTTCAATATTTTTACTTTGCAGTAAATTCCATAAAATTTCATCCATCAGAACAGTTGGCCCTCACCGGTATGTTGATTTTTTTTTTTTTTAATTGAATAGTTATTGCTGATCTGAAAACAACTGTCATTCCTTATCAGCAGCATCAGGATTAACCATGCCATTCACAGAAGTTGGTCGTTGGTAGACATTTCACAAGTTGCATGGAAAATGAATAAAGAAAACAACACCAAGGGTTATTTTTAACCAACAGTGGCTTGCGAGTTAGTTCAGTTCTCCTGGAGGTCTTTTTACAGAGCCTATCCCTGCTGCCCACTCTCTGGCTCTCAGGCTCTCTCAGACCCTGTGGGCACAGAAAGGTCAACAGTCCTGGGTTGGGCACCTGCAGGGCTCAAGTCTTCACTTCTTCCCGAGTGGTCCTCCCAGAAAGAGCTGTGGTCCCTTGGGTTTGTCTCCACCTCACCTAGTGGTGTCATACTTTCTGGTCACAGTGAGAAGTTGGCCCGTAAAACTGTGTGACCCTGTGGACCCCTGTGGTGTTCTGGGGACACAGATGTAACCTGGAGGGTGAGTGTGTATCTAGACCAGTGATCAGGCTTTTCTGTGAAGGACCAGAGTACCTGTTTTCATCTTGAGGCTGGTTTGAACACGCCTGCACCTGTGGACAGGTGACAGCTAGTGAACATCTGAGCTGACCTCTGAGGAGCAGTCAGCTGGGAGTGAAGCCTTGTTATGGGGGCCATTTGTTGTGTGATTGGGGAGCTGGAGGGATACTAGGGACAGCTGGGCTGGAGAGAGGGGGATGAGGTCGAGACGTGTTGGGAGGCTGGGGTAGGGACAGAAGCTGGCAGAGTGGTGGCCTGGGGAGAGGAGGCACATGGGGCTGGGACTGGATGCTGGCTCGAGAGGCCAGAATGTCGGGCCTTTGATGCCACGAGGCCCATGCTGCCATCCACTGCTTTGGGGGAGTTTTGCAGCCTTTGCAGGTAGGGAAGGTGGAGTCCCGACGGTGCTCCTTTGTGGGGTGGAGGCGGCCCTTTGGCACATCTGCAGGCCACCTGTGCCTCTCAGCAGCCCTCTGCTTTCCTGGGTCTGAGCACCCCTTGCGGCCTGGCTACTGACAGTGAGGTCTCGGTGCCAGCTGCTCCCTGGCTGGGGCGAGATGCCTCCTGGTTCAGCGGATGGGATTGTGCACTTGAGTTACTATGGACTTGGGTGTCTGTCGTCTTAGATTAGCCAGGTGGAGAATGAAATCCATGCCTTGTGAGTTTTCTCTGAGCCTTCAGAACTTTCTACCTTGGGATGGAGGGAATTATTTTTATAGGTAATTATCTCTGGGCACCTTTGCTATTCCTGGGAACATCTCAGAAGAACCTGTTAAAGTCAAGTCGATCCCTTGTGATCCCTCAAGGAGTGGACTTAGCAGGGTCTCACCCGTGCTCGTCTGTGTGCTGGGTAACGCTCCCCCCCCCCGACCCCACCTCCGCCCTGCTTTCTGTCCTCAGCCTCTGGAGATCAGACTGCCCACGTGTGGAGGTATGCAGTCCAGCTGCCTGCTCCTCAGCCTGCGGCCGACTCTAGTGTAAGCAGCACGTTTACTTACCCTGAGAGCACGACCCGGGGTATGTCGGTGGGTTCTGGACATCTGTGAGTTTTAGGACAAGCAATGTTGTGGACTGAATGTGTGTGTCCCCAGATTCATAGCTTAGAACCCTCACCCCAGGGGCCTGTCCATGGAGATGGGCCTTGGAAGACATCACTAAGGTCAAGTGAGGTTACAGGGTGGGGCTCTGACCAGCAGGATTGGTGTCTGGAGGAGAAGAGGCACCTGAGGGCTCCCTGTGCCTTCTCCCTGCGTGCACCGAGGAGAGGCCAAGCGAGGCCACCGTCTGCCTGCCAGGACACTAGCCAGTGCCAGCCCTCCCCACAGGCCGCCCAGCAGACCAGGGCGTGCATCTGTCTACATCGCCTGTGTTTACATTTACTTTCTTTTCCACAAAAATTATAACATATACATATGTTAGTCCTTTAATTTTAAGGTTAGGTTAAGTTTTTAGTGTTTTATATATTTGATTGTAGACAACTTGTCTGTCTCTCATGTGAGATAAACCCTGTAGGTCAGTGGGGTGTGTGATGTCGTTGTCACGTGGGTCAAGTTTTAATGTTGGTGACAAGTTAGGTTGCATGTTGAGAAGAACGACCACAGGTTTAAACCACAGACCGCCCAGTTCCTACCTGTCATGTCGGATGTAGTTGCACCACATCAGCCCAGTGCCTTCTTTGGGTCCTCACGTGGGCTCTCATCCTCCTCTTGGGTGACTTGATCTGATCTCTGGTTTCTGTGGGGTATGTACACAGGGGCCCTCCCTGTGCTGCTCCCACAGGTGGGGGTCTTCACAGGCGCAGAGCACTGGGTGAGTTCACGTGGTCGAGCAGAGGTTAGATTTCTGTTTATGTTTTGGCTGTAATTGTTAGAGGGTGATAGTAATCTTCCAGTTTTCTTATTTTTGCCTGTGAAGATTACTTTTCTCTTTTTAAACCTTTAAACATTGTTCTGTTTGGAGATGGGTTAAGTAATTAATAAATTCCAGTAACGAGTAAGAGTGAGCTTTCTTTAGGCAAGCAGTCTTAACAGTTCATTTTTTAAAATTTATTTTTATTTTTAAATTTTTGGCCATGCTGGGTCTTTGTTGCTGTGAGGGTTTCTCTAGTTGCGGCGAGTGGGGGGCTACTCTAGTTGTGATGCACAGGCTTCTCATTGTGGTGAGTTCCCTTGTTGCAGAGCATAGACTCCAGGATGCTGGGCTGCAGTAGTCTCAGCTCCTGGGCTCTGGAGCACAGAGCTTGATAGTTGTCTCTCTCGGACTCAGTTGCTCCGAGGCATGTGGGGTCTTCCTGGACTAGGGATTGAACATGTGTCTCCTGCATTGGCAGGTGAATTCTTTACCACTGAGCCACCAGGGAAGCCACTGAAGAATTCATTTTTAGTTGGGTGTGTTATGTATATATTTTTTATTTTAAAGATTTTATTTTAACTCTGCTGTGTTTGTGGATGTGACACACAGATCCTTGTGTACGTGTGTCCATGTGGTGTGTGCTCCTACATGGCATGTGTATGCGTGTTTACTTCGTGCCAGACACCCGCTGGGACGGTCATAATGGTCGTTAAGTCCTAGAAGGGTAGGCGGTAGCGGTCTGACTGTGCGGCTGGTCTGCAAGGTCAGGATCCCCAGGGACCCACCTCTGCTTCCCCAGCAGCAGCTCTGTGGCGAGGATGAAGTGGAGTGCTCTGACAAGGACGAACCTGATGCAGACGCCGACCCGTCCAGCGACTGTCCCACCATCCGGGCGCCGCTGACTTCTCTGAAGAGCCACCAGGGAGTAGTCATAGCTGCTGACTGGCTGGTCGGCGGGAAGCAGGCAGTGACAGCCTCCTGGGACAGAACGGCCAATCTGTATGACGTGGAGACGTCAGAGCTCGTCCACTCCCTGACAGGTGCATCATGTGGGAGGGACCTCTCGTCTGGATTGTGTGTTGGCACAGCTGTGATTTTCAGAGATCCTCCTGAGTAATGGAGCCATTAGTGGTTAAATTTATCTTTTCTTCAGGGGGTGTAATTGCATCTAGACACGTGCAGTATGTAGATATTTGAATGTGGTTGGTGTGTTAGCTTTTTCTTTTTGCTTTAATTTCCACACACTTAGTATCTTAAAATAACGCGAATTTATAATATGATGTCCCTTGGCCAGGAGTTTTGGGCATGTGCTTGCTGATGCTCTGATTCTCAGGGTGTCATGGGTGGGATGAGAATGCTTGTGGGGTTGTGCCCTCACCTGAGACCTGCGGTCCCCTTACGGCCATTGCAAGGATCCCTTGTGGCCATTTTCCTGCCAGTTTTCGGCTGGGGGCAGCTTTCAGTACCAGGAGGCGGCCACAGGCCCCCTCCCCTGGCCCTGACAGAGGCTTCTCACAGCATGCTGTTGGCTTTCCTCCAGGCCAGCAGGAGCGAGTCTCTCTCGGGACCCTTAAAAAGGCTCACCTAACTACAGCAGGCCACCCAGGAAGTCTGTGTTTTTTTTTTTTGACTAACTGAAGGCCATGAGATTTGGAGGCCTTCGTCATATCTGCAAAGCCCATTTTGCGTTATAATGTACTGAGATCACCAGAACAGCATCCCACTCATCTGCAGGTTGTGCCCACATGCAGGGCAGGAGTCCAGCAGGGGGTGTACAGCCTCCTGCCTGCCACCGGCCTTCATACCTGCTTGTCAGTGTGTTTTGTCATTGAGTGACAGGGATGTGTCCCACCGTGCGCTCCACCCATGGGTTATTAGAGGTTCTTCTCACATGCGAAACTCAGAACTGTACTTTCTCACACATTCGGCTGTTAGAGACCCTCCCTACCTTTCATCAGTCGGGGTCAGGAGTGTCCCTCCCACACTGCTCATTCAGGTCTTTCGAATGCACAAGGGGAAGGGACACGGGCCCCCCTTGACCCCACACACCGTCCCTGCAGCTGCTTTTCCTGGGAGCTGAGCGGGGGCCTCACTGTGACTGCGTCTTCCATCTCCCACAGGGCATGACCAGGAGTTGACGCACTGCTGCACGCACCCGACCCAGCGGCTGGTGGTGACCTCCTCCCGCGACACGACGTTCCGTCTGTGGGACTTCCGCGACCCTTCCATCCACTCCGTGAACGTGTTCCAGGGCCACACGGAGTGAGTCTTGGTTGCGTAAATGTCTTTTTAACTCTGGTCTGGGCTGGGAGGTGACTGGGTTTTCTAGGGTGGTTTTCTTGGTCCTCTTAACCCAGTGGTTTTCTGAGCATTGAAACAGACACTCAGGTGTGCTGTTCTCAGGAGTGTGGCTCTTCCCCTTGTGTCACCCTGGAAAGTCCCTGTGGAGTGTTCTCAGGGGATGGTTGCTTACGCAGAGGCAGTGTTTCTTACTGTGTGACTGCACGTTTCATGTTGTTAGGATGTGGAACACACTTTGGGAAAGTTTATCTTAGGGTGTATTTTCATTTATAGGGACTCAGCACAAGTTCTCTAGTGAAGTGTGTTGGGCTCTTAACATCTTCTGTGATGTGAGTACTTTAACGTGAAATACAGGTAATTCGAGTGTTCTGTGTGCTGGTTGTTCCTTAGGCAAGGTGTAGCGGTGTAGGCTTCAGCATCACTGACTCAGTTCTGTAGCCCAGCTTCTCTAGGAGCTGGGGGAGATACTGTTTTCTCCTTTTCATTTCTGGAGAAATGAAACTTTCACGACCCCAACTTTCACGTGGCTCCTGTGCCTTTTCCAGAAAGAAAAAGAATATAACACTTTGAGATATAACACTTCTCTGTAAGATAAATGAACGTCTATAGGTGATGAGTCCCCCTGAGATCTGGCTGTATTATTTTTGCTGGATGGAGAGAGAGCTCCGGGTGGAGTGTCTGTTTAGGATTTTCATTGTACATTTGTGGAAAAAGACAAATGAACCCCCCACCCCTTTTTTGGTATGTTACTTTTATTTTCACGCTGTATTATGAAATTTTTTCATTATAATAGGAATCTTAACAGGATTTATGTAGCAAAGCTTGGGGTCTGTATTATTAGACAAGCTTTTGGTGGCCCAAGGTGTACCAGTTTGACTGAAAAGCAATTTTAGAGACCTTTTGTAACCAGCTGTTTTCCTGATAACTGGGGATTGTAGTGTGTCCTGTTCTTGGAAATGACAGAGATGTTTAGTTGGAAAAATCTGGACTGTCACAGGAATTTCAGCTATTGGCAGTTCATTTCTCATGTATTTCTGTCATCAGCTATAGCCGGAACCCAGAACTTTTTGTCTGATGGGCTCAGTCCTTGTGCGTTCATGTGCTTTCCACCACCACCTGAGGATGGCCTGGTGGGGACAATGCCCTGGCCCCCCTGTGACGTGCAGTCAGTGGGGCTGGACTCCGGCCATGTGGGCTCTCACTGTCATGAAACTTACTGTGGTGCTGGAACCCCTGCTGCCTTTGAAAGAAGCCCCCCAGCACCACCGCCTCCTGTGGAGGGCGGCAGAGTTGTCACCCTGTTTTTAGTTTCATTTTGTTTTGTTTCCATTGCGGTAAAGAGGGGCCAGCAGCGGAGGCAGTCACTGGTCATTAAGCTTCCCCTGTGGGTGGCCGATGACTCCAGGCTGTGCCCAGCTGATGGTGTCTACACGTGCCATAAACTCTGGCATTGAAGAAATCGGAAATTAGCTCAGCACGGAATATTTCATTCTTAGAAATATCTGAGAATGCAGAGTTTTTTCTTTCTTTTTGCCTAAATTCCTTTCATATAATTGTTTACTTTATTCCTAGAGTGTGAACTCAGGTGCTTTCTTGTCTAAAGAAAACAAGATACGATATCTCACAGAAAAATTTCTTTCTGTCTGCACTTCTTCTGGGTCTGATAAGGTGTTGGCAGGATGCCTTGAACGCCCTGGGGCAGGGAGCAGGGTGCGGTGGCGGTGGTGCCTGCAGGAGGTTGCACCCATGCCTCTACACGTGTCATGTTCCGTGCAGCCCGTGTCACTTCTGATGGGTGCTGCACGCGGCTCTGAGGCCTGTGTGCACGCGACCTCGTCAGGGCCCTCGGCTGGATAGTGTCAGTACCCTCTGTCGTGTATTTTCTAATAGGACGCAGGGCCTGGCACTGCTGGTCGAGGGAGTGGTTCTGGGGTTTGGCTTCACTGTGACGTGAGCAGGAATGTCTGCACTGAGCCTGGGGGCAGCTGGAGAGGGGCGTCAGGTGAGGTCTGGCCTGGTGCTGGAGGGAAGCTCCAGGGGAAGCTGGACTTGAAATCCCAGAAAGAAGGGGTGTGGTGCAAACCTGACTTCCTTTGAATGCTTGTTATCTCAGGGTCTGCTCCTTGGGGAGCTGGCCTTCCAGGACTCCTCAGAAGTTTGTGTCGTTGGGAGATGAGTTTCCATTTCTCACTCAGGTATTTGAGATCGTGAACTGCGGGAGCTGAGCATTCTCTAACTTGGGGGGGCCCGTGCTTGTGGGGGCGGTACTCTGAGGGCCCAGCCTGTCCCCGAGGATGGGTTCCTCCTTGGGGACCTTAGCTTCTTGAGCACAGCTTGGAGGCCAGTGGGTGGAAGGTGGGGGGCTGCCCGAGCCCTGTGAGCAGCATCGGTTAGATCCTTGTGGGTTTGTGCGCAGTGGCCATCAGGCAGGAGGGTGGCGTGGGCCATGTGTCACGTCACACCTGGGTCTGCACTCCCCATGCCCCTTATGCTGCCTGCAAAGGTGGAAGAGTTGTGAGGGTCTGCCTGGGCCCTGTTGCTGGAATGTGTGCTCTCTGCCTGCTCACTCTGCCCTGTCGGAGGCCCCATCCCCTTCAGAGTGAGAAGGCGCCTGTGGCTGGTGCCAGCGGAGTTGCTGCCTCCTGTCTCCGGGCTTCATTTTCCACATTGTGCACTTTCTTCCTTGGCCGGGAAGTTTCAGCAGATTGTTATGCAAAGCAGCAGCTTCCCTGTGTGATGGGGGGACAGCTGTGGGTCCTAATGAGGAGCCCAGCTTTCCGTCTCCGCTGATGGAGGCCCACAGAGGGAGCGGAACGAACGTTCTAGGCGTGCTGTGGCGGTGGAGCTGCTCTGTCAGCTGGAGGCACACGCTTGGCTGCTCTCGGCGACAAGATAAATGAGGCGGCGGGCGTTGGTGGGGCCGGGCCTTCCACCGCCCCAAGGGACCATGTGGGAGAGGCCTTGGGAGGACAGTTCTTGGAAGGACTGCAGCCAGCCTCTTGCTTTGATGCCCCACGATACCTGTCAGGGTCCTGATGGATTGAAACCCAGTGTCTTTCAGCATTTCATTGACAGGGTTTGACAAGCTTTGTGGGACTTTTCCCACTAATTTAGCAGAGTGTTAACTGAGGTTTAACTGGGCCAGACCTCCTGAGGCCTCACATCCACAGGGAGGTCACCAGCAGTGGAGGTGTCTGCCTTAGGGCCTTGTCAGTGGCCGGGCGCTCAGATGGCCCTGTGACCTGAGGGGCAGCAGCACCTGGTTCCCACTCAAGCCTCCACTGTGTCCTTGTTGTCAGATGAGGAGTTTGGATGAGTCATCGGGTTGCTCTTGGGGTTACCCTTGTCTCCGTCTTTCTCCCTGTGGTGCACTCGGCCTTTGACCTTAACACAGTGCCCTCCAGGTCCGTCCCTCTGTATGGACCGCATCCTCTTTACCCAGTCCTCTGTCAGTGGACTTGTTGGTTGCTTCTGTGTTGTGGTGTTGTAAACAATGCCGCCACGCACTTTGGGACGTGTGTATCTTTTTGATTTTTTTTTTTTTCAGTTAAATACCCAGGAGTGATATTGCTGGGTCACATGATGGTTCTGTCTTTGAGGAATTTCCACAATGTTTTTCACAGTGGCTGTACCAATTTACGTTTGCATCAATGTTGTAGGATGGTTCCCTTTTTCCCCACCCTCTCCAACACTGGTCGCTTGTCTCCTTGATGACAGCCATTCTGACAGGTGTGGAGTACCAACTCACTGGGGTCTGGTGTGCATTTCCCTGGTGATTAGTGATGTTGAGCACGTTTTCATGGGCCTGTTGGCCATCTGTAAGCCTCCCTTGGAGAAGTCTGTTCAGATCATTTTTTAAATGTTTTTTTGTTGTTGGAATGAATTTTTTTTCCAGTGCTCTGATTGAATTGTCTGAAGTCTCAGTTGGGATGAATGTTTAAGTGTCTGCTCTAGAGATTTCGGTGGGTCCTGTCTATTTGGCCCATCTTGTCTGGGAGCCCTCTCCTTGCTCCACTGCCGGGATGTGGTGAGGCTGCCTTGGAGAGGTCAGTGCGGCCTCTGTGAGCCGGCAGGGGTTAGCAGGAGCACCAGTGAGCGGAGTTGACCACTCACGGTGTCCACATCCCCGCCTCTCTGCCCTCCCAACAGGCCCTGGGGTGGCAGGATTGGTGTCTGCTGTGCAGTGTGGACAGGGACTTGCTGACGAGGTTCTAACCCCGTGCCCTCTCTTGGCAGCACTGTGACCTCTGCCGTGTTTACCGTGGGAGATAACGTGGTCTCTGGCAGTGACGACCGCACTGTGAAGGTCTGGGACCTGAAGAACATGCGGTCCCCCATTGCCACCATCCGCACAGACTCTGCCATCAACAGGTGATGGGTGCTCCTCCATGGACCATTAGGGTGGCCTTAAGGGGGCTTGTGGCATGTGTTGGCTTCCTATAAACTTGTGTTCACTTGTAGGGCCTTGGGAAAAGTGCTTTAGACTCCCAGGAAAATATCTTTTATTGATCCTCTAATGTACATTCTGTATTCTATAAGTACTGAAACCTGGGTACAAAATCAGGTTAGTGTGTTGAGCTTTTTAAGAATTAAGAACAAATCATTTTTGGCCAGAGGTTACTGTGTAGCACATGTAAGTTACAGGGGAGTAACTCAGCCCGTTTTCTGATGCCATAGGCTGGTAACACCTCGGTTTGCTAATGTGTTTTGGCTTGAAGAGTGGAATGTGTGAAACCCCCACTACATTATTGCCTGTAATGTCAAAAACTCGTGTTGTCACCTGTTGGTTACATAACTAACTTTTCTCTCCTCCTACGCATTGTAGGATCAATGTGTGTGTTGGCCAAAAAATCATCGCCCTCCCCCATGACAACCGCCAGGTGAGGCTGTTCGACATGTCGGGTGTGCGGCTGGCCAGGCTCCCACGCAGCAGTCGGCAGGTGCGTGCTGGGGCCGCCTGTGCGGGCGGCTGGGGGCGGGCCTTGCTCTCTGATGTGGGAAGCTCCCCGCCAGCCTGGCTGTGTTCAGTGCTCCAGGAGCCCCTCCTGAAGGAAAGAAGTTAATTCTTGCAGTGGGTTTTAATTACCTAAGTACATTCAAAACAATAGTCTCACATGCAGTCAGCAGAAGAAAGTTCACAATTTTACACCCTCTACTTACCAGGTCTCCATCAGAAGTACTTGGTCTTTTGACTCGAGGGCGCTGGGGCCCAGTGAGTAAAGGGGTGTGAGTGGGAGCATGGACCTAATGGGGGTGCTCTGGGCCCCCCACTCCCCAGCTTCCTAGCCCCTCCCCCTGCTGTGAGGGCACTGACACCAGTGTCCTGCCGTGGGCCTGGCGTTTGTAGTCTCTCATCTGGAGCCCTGGCTTCAGTGCCCGTCTCGGGTAACCCGCTGCAGGTTTCTCAGTGGTCATGGAGGGGAGGCCTTGATCCTGCAGTGGATGTCCCTCCACTGGCGGCCCTGGGCCTCTGGCCTGGGAAGGCCTCCCCAGTGTGTGGATGGCACCCCACCATGGAGATGTCTTGCAGAGGGAATTTTGGTGCTGTTCTGTTGAGAGTATGTTTTACTTATGGGATTTCTGTCAGCTTTTCTGAATTCTGCCCTGTACCTGTTGCATATTAAAGTAACAGGTCAGTGTGTCCACTTTGAACTCCCCAGATAGCCTGCAGTGTTTGTTCCAGCATTCTGAAGGTGGCGGGAATCTGCTTGAAAGGCTACTTATTTTATCTTTGTTTTATTTGGCACCAAAGGTATATTTCTAGCTCCTTTATCCCTTGAAGCAGTTATTTGTTCAAATGTACTTGGGGTCTTTGAGTGAATTATATTTGTTTCTTCCCACATCATCCATCCTCATTTATTCATTAAAACATCCCAGAGGATGTTAATCCTATTTAATGTTTAATGTTTAATCCCATTTCTGCATTCTTCCTGTTGACTGCTGTCTGACTCCTGTTCTTAGAGAAAGGGTCCTGAGGCGCTGGTTGGGCTGCACTGAGCTCAGCCATGTTCCCACCTCTTGTTTCACGGCAGCTCCCCCAGCAGCACAGGAGTTCTCCTGACTGGTCCAGTTCACAGCCCCCCTTTCTGACGGGTTGTGGGGGTATGGTCCTGCTCAGGCCCTGCTCTGATGGCGCTGTGCCTGCTTGCAGGGCCACCGGCGGATGGTGTGCGGCTCAGCCTGGAGCGAGGACCACCCCGTGTGCAACCTGTTCACCTGCGGTTTTGACCGGCAGGCCATTGGCTGGAACATCAACATCCCGGCGCTGCTGCAGGAGAAGTGAGGGCCGTTCCGAGGCTCCAGCCGGCTGGGGACTGTGCCTGCCGGCTCGCTGGGCGCTGGGACGCCGCGGCTGTGGGCGGTGGGCCTGAGCAGGGCGCTCTCTCCTCGCTGTACCCAGCTTGCATGAAGTGTCCAGAGGTGTGCCCTGTTGCTTCTTTCCGTTTTGTGTGTGTGGGCATTGCGGCCGTGAGGTGGACCCCCTTCCGTGGCCGCTGGTGTAGTGAGTCCCTGGTGTGTTGGGTGACAGGAGGGCGGGGCATCTGGGCGAGTGGTCAGTGGTCTCTGGAGCGATGGTGCATGTGTGCCTGTCCAGCGGGAGTGGGCAGAGATCTCACGTCTGTGTGGGGTTCTGGCGTCTGCTAACTCAGCTTCACCTCTGTGTTCTGTTACAGTTGTGAAATCTGCTTGGATTTTAGAAGTTAAAAAAAGCGTAGAGTGTTGAATTTGCAACATTTGGACAGTTTCTTTTGAAAAGAAAAATTTTCTGCTCTTTTTATGGAAAACCATTTCAATCTCCTGAGGTATCTCATGCTGGCAAATTCTGAAATAGAATGGTTCTAATCACTGATTGCAGATATTAAGTAAAATTTAAAGCACTTTAGTTTATAGCTGTGGTTATAAACAGTTTCTAGAAGTTTCAGATGACTTACCCATTGAATGTGACTTGACCTTTCTAGAAGGCCCTGCTACCTGAAGACAAACCTTATTTATTTTCTACACCTTGGGTTTGCATGTTTCCAAGTGGGTTCACTTCCTGGCGGCATCTGAGAGCCAGCAATGCAAATAAATGAGTTCTACCTCAGACATGAAGTATTTGGGAAACTTGGGTGTCACTGTTAGTGGCTCAGGCACTTGTGATTTAGAGCTGGAATGAGCTCATCCAGAAGGCAGGAGAGGTGGGCGCAGCGATGGCCCTGCCCAGGAAGGGCTGCCAAGGGCCCCTTCTGCCTGGAGCCTGTCACTCCTGCCTTCTCAGGACTTTCTGTCCAGTGTTCACAAGTCGTGTTTCTTGTTGAGTTACAGTTTGATAGCGAGACATCTCAGTGCCCCCCAGCCTCCCCCTGCCCCATTTGTAACCCTTGGAGGCTGTCCTGGGACAGGCACAGAGAGGGACACTGGTAGCCATCGTGTCGGCCTCGTCCCATCACTGCTTCCATTTTGTGGTGTCACAGGTGGGGCGGCCTGAATGCTGGTCCTTCACCCGCGGGTCCTTGGATCAGGCCCCTTGGTAGCCAACCTCAGGCCTCTCGGCCCTGAATGGTCAGGACTGGGTCTGGGGGACCCCTGGCTGGGTGGGAGGGAGATCTGAGTAGTGAAGGTGAGACGGCAGGAGTTTCAGGGCAGCTTTACAGCAGTGGCGGCTCAGGAGCTGATGTTGGAGTCTGACATTCCCTGACTGCAGTGTGAGGATGGGCCCCCACCCTGGGTCTCACTCAGAGCTGCCCTCCCACCCCCACACACACCGGCTTCTCTCCTGCTTTAGTCTCACAGCTGAGTGTCTTACTAGAGTCACTGCTAGCAACATTGGAAACTGTCTGCACGTCATTGCTCCAGACTTACCCAGATCTCTGCCCCGCGGAAACAAAGGGCAGCGAGTAAACCCAGCGTGTGTGCCAGCCGTGTGGCCGTGCTGATGAGGCTCCACACGCAGCTCCATTTCCCTCCCTAGGGCTTGGCCCTTCTCAGGAGCGGGACCCACCACTGTGGTCACGGGGTGTCTTCAGGCGTCAAGAAGGAGCTGGGGGTGCTGTGTGTGCACACCTGTTTGTGCACTTGAGTGTGCGCGGGGATGTGTGTGCATGCGGCTGCAGTGAAATCACGTGGCCCACTGCCTTGATCTCATCTGAAGCAGTGTTTGGAAGTGGGAGTGGTTTTGTCCATGTGCCGATGAGTCCAGAATTTCCTGTCACAGCAGGAGGAAATGTGTGTTTACTGGAAACCATGTGTCAAGAGAATTTCTTGAGAGGTGTGTTGTTGGACAAATGACACCCTTTCTCAGCCACTGCACATCAATTTCTGCAGAGTGAAAATTCTGTACCTATTCTGGAACTGAAGAATCCTATGTAAATCATCTGTTGCTTAAATCTGTGAAAAAATAAGTTTTTTTTGGGGAAAGTGTGCATTTATAAGTGTTGTGTAGAAGCAGGTGTTTTTACTCTGTTGATGTAATTGTTCATAAGTGTTCAGTGTCTTCATTGCAGTATGAGATTCATTAAAAATCCATGTTCTGTAACTATTGTTGCAAAAGTGTTGTTATTAGGAGTTCTAAAAAATTATTTGGCTTTTTTTTCATGTTTTTGCTTCGGTAAAGCATTATTAATGGCTACTGAACATCACAATCATGTAGAAAGTGAACAAGTTAATTACAGTATTGCCCATTTGAAAAACTTTACTTTTAGACTTCAAAGCTCAATTGTGTTTTATTTTCTGTTATACTATAATTAAATAAACCACATTACACTTCTCCATTCCTGCATCACCACCCCAGAATTTCTGAAGGGAGTTAATAACTTGACAAACTACAGTCCTTTGTCAAAGTTCCTCAGTTTCATAAGACATTTGTCTTGTCCTTACTATAGTTGAGCTTGTTTGAAAGTTGAAAACTATTGCAGTTACAGCAAGTGACCTGTTACAGAGAGAGGGCCTGTTTTCTGTGTTGAGTGCATGCTGGGATTGGCCGTGGCCCTGCTCACTGTTCTGTTCTCAGCCACGCGGGTGGAGCTGCATCTGCCAAGGGAGCCGTGGCAGGTGGCTCCTGGGAACCCGGCAGGTGGCAAGGCCCTGCCCGGCGTGTCCTCCAGCCCTGCCCCAAACCAGGAGGACTTGTCACCCCAGTCCTGTGGGCCGCAGGTACACGTTCAGTCCCCAGAGCGTAGAGCTTCTCCACAATTTCTGCCTTATCCTACTCTTTGAAAATGTGAGTATTACCTAGATTTCATAATTATATCTCCAGTTGCATTTAAAGTTTGTATTAGTATAAAAAACTGAGAAGGCCAGGCTCGTATTGCTTTGATTTCATCAAAATGCCACCAAGGTGTGTCTCCCTCACTGTCCACAGGCTTTCTGTTTTCACTGAATAAATGGGGAGTCAAGGAAATTATTCCCTACATTGGGAGCACCTCTGCTTTATATCAGCACATGTTGTGCAGTCCCTGTTGTATGAAGAGGCTGAAAATGAAGTCACAAAACTGCTCTGAGTTTAACACATTTCTAAGAACGTGAAGCAGCCTGGGGCCAGCATGCAGGTAGACTGAGCGCCCTTTGGTGCCTTGCGGGCTGGGCTGTGTGCCTTTTGGGCTGGACAGGGCCTCCAAAGAGAGCACCTTCAAGTCAGAGCCTCCCGTCAAGGCTGATGAGAGGGTCATGAAGTGAGAGGGACGAGAGCGAGGTTTCGGCCACTCGAGAAGCGTGACCAGGTGTGGAGGGCTTCCATGATGGTGGCGGCTTGGTCAGGCTTTGGGAAGGGTGGCTTACTCCACGTGTGCCAGGCACCGCCAGACGAGTGCATGGGAGTCTGGTTCCATGGGATTCATGGTGAGTGTCGAGCGGGGGCCAGCAGGTGGAGAGGGCAGGGCTTATCCCATGATGAGGGCAGTTCCTGAGTCCCGTCATGCCAGCACACAGGTGTCCGTGGTACCCAAAGGGTGCTACGGTGTGTGAGAAGGACCCCTTTCTTCCCCCTCCCAACGATAGGGATATGCTGGGAAATTTTAGCTATGCTTTGGAGACTGTTACCTGGGCCAAGCTCATCGACGCCGTGCTGCCGGGCCCCTTGTCACCACTGGCCCACAACTCCATTCTCCTACCTGCGTGCTGGGCCAGCTGTTGCATGCTCCACCAGCCCAGACATGGCCATCACAGTGCTGCTTGGGAAATCTTGGAACTGGAACTGAGAAAGTCCATCTCTTTCCAGTAGTTCAACTATGAAAATATGCCAGGTGCTTCTGAGTGAAGAGAAAATAACTAGGATTCTGTGCTCAGCAAGACCTCCTTCAGGAATGAGTGTGAAGTGATGGCCTGTGGATAAACAGAAGCAGTTTTCACCAGCACCACTCCCCTAAGGGGTTCAGTTTAGTTCAGTTCAGTTGCTCAGTTGTGTCCAACTCTGTGACCCCTTGAACCACAGCACACCAGGTCTCCCTGTCCACCACCAACTCCTGGAGTCCACCCAAACCCATGTCCATTTGTGTCGGTGATGCCATCCAACCATCTCACCCTCTGTCATCCCCTTCTCCTCCTGCCCTCAGTCTTTCCCAGCATCAGGGTCTTTTGAAATGAGTCAGCTCTCCATATCAGGTGACCAGAGTATTGGAGTTTCAGCTTCAACATCAGTCCCTCCAGTGAACACCCAGGACTGAAAATGTAAAGGGACCTTTACAAGGATGTTCTGTAAGAAGAAAAAGTCACAAAGGCATGGTTTCAAATGGACCAGCATATTGGCACACATCTGCACCAAGTTATGTCTGATTGGAGCTTGGGTTTTAAGTATCTGTTTTTGTTCTACTGGGGTTTGAAAGAGTTAAGTCTTTAAGTTATTAAATATTTATAGAGAAATTTCAATGCTAACCACAAAGAAAAACACCTTGGAAAGATTAAAAAGAAATGATTAGACATGGTTACTGTGAGGGGCCAGGAAATGTGGTAAATGAGAATGGGGTAGAAGTAAGTTTTTATTGTATTTCTTTTTATAGTTTTTGAAATTTCAGAACCATTGAAATATATTACCCGTTATCTGAGAAGTTTTTGCTTTTTTGAATATGTGACAAAAATAGAGGATTAAAATCAACCATATTTTAAATATTTTAAAACTTTAACATAGACATTAGAAAAGACATAAAATGACAGACCATCAGGTTTATTAATAGGAAGAGTCAGTATTACAAAAGTGTCAGTCCTCCCCATATTGGCAAGTATGCAGTTCCAATCCAAATCACCCAGGGTTTTTTTTGAGGCATTGGACAGTGTGGTCCCTAAGTTTTATTAGAAAGAGCAAAGGCCAGGGTTAACAAGATGCCCAAGAAGAGAAAAGAAGAAGCGAGAAAAGAGAAGAAAAAATTTACCTCAAGTCTGGCAGGGCTGTAGTATGCAGAGTGAGGGGTTTGCACAGAGTGGGAAATTGACCAGTATAACAAAGATATCAAAGTTGATTCATGCATAAATGAAAACCTGAAACATTTCAGCTCATATAGTCACAGATCAGTGGGGGGAAATGAATGGTTCTACTACTACTTGTTACTCACGTGGAGGAAGATAGTAAAATTGGATCCCTGTCTCCCACACCAAGGGCTTCCCTGGCAGCTCAGACTCCTGCAGTGCAGGAGATGCGGGTTTGATCCCTGGGTTGGGAAGATCCCCTAGAGTAGGGAGTGGAAACCCACTCAGGTATTCTTGCCTGGAGGATCCCACGGACAGAGGAGCCTGGGGGGCTATAGTCCATGGGAGAAACACAGAGTCAGATATGACTGAGTAGCTAACACACCCACATCTCACAACAGAAGGAGAATCAATTCCAGCATTACATGTGAAAGACAGAACATTAAAAGAAAAACTGAAAAATTCTTAAAGAGATGGGAATACCAGACCATTTTACCTGTCTCCTGAGAAACCTGTATGGAGGTCAAGAAGCAACAGTTAGAACTGGACGTGGAACAATGGACTGGTTCAAAATTGGGAAAGGAGTATGACAAGGCTGTATATTTTCACTCTGCTTATTTAACTTCTATGCAGAGTACATGTGAAATGCCAGGCTGGATGAAACACAAGCTGGAATCAAGATTGCTGGGAGAAATAACCTCAGATATGCAGATAATACCACCCTAATGGTAGAAAGTGAAGAACTAAAGAGCCTCTTGATGAGGGTGAAAGAGGAGAGTGAAAAAGATGGCTTAGAACTAAGTGTTCAAAAATCTAAGATCTTGGCATCCAGTCTCATCAATGAAGGGGAAAAAGTGGAAGTAATGACAAATTTTATTTTCTTGGGCTCCAAAATCACTGCAGATGGTGACTGCAGCCATGAAATTAAAAGACACTTGTTCCTTGGAAGGAAAACTGACAAACCTAGACAGAGTATTAAAAAGCAGAGATATCACCTTACTGACAAAGGTCTGAATAGTCAAAGCTATGGTTTTTCCAGTAGTCATGTATGGATGTGAGAGTTGGACCATAAAAAAGTCTGAGTGCCAAAGAATTGATACTTTTGAGAAGTATTGATACTGGAGAAGACTCTTTGAGAATCCCTTGGCCTGCAAGGAGATGAAACCAGTCAATCCTAAAGGAAATCAACCCTAAATATTCATTGGAAGGACTGATGCTGAAGCTCCAATACTTGGGCCACCTGATGCAAATAGCCAACTCATTTGAAAAGACCCTGATGCTGGGAAAGATTGAAGGCAAAACGAGAAGGGGGCGGCAGAGAATGAAATGGTTAGACAGCGTCACTAACTCAATGGACATGAATTGGAGCAAACTCCAGGAGATAGTGAAGGACAGGGGAGCCTGGCGAGCTCCAGTCCATGGGCTTGCAAAGAGCACATGTTCAAAGTCATGGCACCAAACATGGAACAACCAGCACACAGCACCAGGGGCTGGAAGGCAAATCTTGTTACATCTACACAGCAAGACATGACATAACAGAAACTGGATGACTCACATGCAGCTGTGTGCAACTGTTGGACCATGTGAAACCTCATGAGGCATGAGCCATCCAGCCTTGCATGTGATCATAGCCTCGTATTTCGTGGGATGAAACCCAACATTCCGAAT
Source organism: Ovis canadensis (assembly GCF_042477335.2). Classification (NCBI taxonomy): domain Eukaryota; kingdom Metazoa; phylum Chordata; class Mammalia; order Artiodactyla; family Bovidae; genus Ovis; species Ovis canadensis. Next base: position 61,232,605 of record NC_091257.1, on the reverse strand, counting down.
GGTCGTCTGTGGGCCAGGAATGGGGCTGGGGTGAAGGAAATGGTGAGATCAGGAAGAGCTGAGACTGGCACCATGCCATTCCTCATCTGGATCCTGGGCACACAGGTGCCGGTCCTGATCTTGACACTGGGCACGTGGGCACTGATCCTGATCTGGACAGTAGACACACGGGCGCTGGCCCTGATCTGGAGGGTGGGCACAGGGGTGCCAGTCCTGACCTGGATGGTGGGCACACGGGTGCCAGCCCTGACCTGGATGGTGGGCACACGGGGGCCGGTCCTGATCTGGATGGTGGGCACATGGGGGCTGGTCCTGATCTGGATGGTGAGCACACAGGGGCCAGTCCTAATCTGGATGGTGAGCACACAAGGGCCAGTCCTAATCTGGATGGGCACACGGGGGCCAGTCCTTATCTTGACACTGGGCACATGGGCACCGATCCTGATCTGGGCAGTGGACACACGGGCGCCGGCCCTGACCTGGATGGTGGGCACACGGGGGCTGGTCCTAATCTGGATGGTGAGCACACAGGGGCCGGTCCTAATCTGGATGGTGGGTACACAGGTGCTGGCCCTGACCTGGATGGTGGGCACACAGTTGCCATCCTGATCTGAACACTGGGCACGGGTGCGTGTTCTAGTTCTCACACTGTATAACCTGAGTGCTCCTACAGATGTTCCTTTAATGTGTCTAACATCATACAACCAAGATGATAGAAACAGTTCTAAAGAGAAAGTGTTGGATCAAATGAATGCTGGTAAGATGAGGGAATTTGTAGTAATATTTTTCCCCACATCAGTTTTATGCTTATTGCAAACCCTGTTTTTTCACTTCAGATACTAGTTCTTCCACTTACCAACGTGTAGTTTTATCCTAAATTGTCTGATTTTCTTTCATTGTATGTTCCCATGGGAGGAAACGCAAAGCCAATTTTGTTCCAAGATCATGTTCTTGAGAAAACAGCCACTAAGAGCACGCCCCTTTGACATCCTCGCCATCCTTGTGCAGTCATCTCTGGACCCCAGCCCTGCTTCAGTTAGCCGGGGATCCCAACCGCTCCTGCACTGCAGGTGGGTCCTGCACGTGTGCCGGCTCTTGCAAATGCAGAGCTTGCGAGTGCACCTCCTGCAGGAAGAGCTGCTGCTTCTGTGGCACATGGGCCGTGCCACGTGGGCCAGGGCTGCATCTGCAGAATGGCCTCAGACTCGTGCACCCGCTGCGCCTGAAGGCGGGGAGAGCCTGTTCTCCAGTGTAAATAGAACAACATGTACAAATGTGCAGTTTTTAAAGAATGCAACCTGACATGTTTGATACATCCCTTCCTTTCTTTTTTGTCCTATAAAATACAAGAATGATAATAACAGTGGTTGACTTAAAAAAAAGTCATGAAGGCAGTTGTCAAAAGGCAGAGTTTATACTGTCAAAATTGGGTTGTTGGTCAGATATATTTTATAAATCCTGGCTTTAAAGTGGGAAATGTAATAAGGATTTCATTTACCAGGTGTGATCATAAAACAATGAAAGTAGTTTTCTTATGTTCCTCATAAGTGGGGACTGAAGGCAATTTCAAATCCAGGAAACAGTCCAAAAATTGTGTTGAGCAGGGACCACGCGCCAGAGTAAGACTTTTTATTCTCACAGTCTTGTTTTGGGGAAAGCAGCATTTATTTGGCTAGGTGGGTAAGTTCTCATATATTTGCTAAAATAAAATCATTTTCTACAATGCATGTGTATTACTAATGTCTTCTAGCTCTGAATTGATTCTCAACAAATAATATAAAAAATGTCCTGCTGGTGAACTTTTTCTGCTTTTTCAGTGATAAAATTATTTGTGTATGTTCTGTAACTAATTCTCTCTATTGTAAATAGGAACCTGATTTTCCTTTTTTTAGACACAGTTTTATTGGGGTCTAATTGAATGTGTGAAATACACTGATCATATATGAAATGTAGAATAGCTATGGATGGGGCAGAGGTGCTGGAGGTTGCGGAGCCAGGGTTTTAAACTACTCTGGTTAACATGCTAAGGGCTTTAGTGGAAATGGTGGACAGTGTGAGAGAGCCGATGGGAGTGATGTGAAAACCGTAAGAAAGAATCAAAACCCTGGGGCAGACATGAAGAATGCCTCTGAGGAGCCGTTCAGTAGACTGGACTGAGCGTCTAAACATGGGTCAATAGAAACGTCCCAACAGGAATCCAAGGAGGAAAAAAAGAACAAAAAAATCAGAAGAAAATATCCAGGGACGATTACAGAAAGGTGTGATGTTCCGCATTTGGGAACTGGAGGAGAGGACGGAGCAAGATTTGAAATAATAGCTGAGAATTTCCCAAAAGTAATGACATAAAGCAGACCACAAATCAGAGATGCTGGGGGGATGGCAAGTGCAGAAAGGCCAGAAAATCAACACTTGGGCACGTCACATTCAAACTGCAGAACAGCAAAAACAAAATCTGGAAAGCACTGCGAATATACCACAGCTACAGGAAAGAGGGATTAGAGGAACATGGGACGTTTCATCAGAAACCACGCCGGCGAGAGGAGTCAGACAGTATGTGTGTGTGTGTGTACAAAGCAGTCATCGTGCTCATGGATTCTGTGGTCGGGTTCAGAAAGGGTGTGTCGGAGATGACTTTTTTCTCCACGATGTCTGAGAGGATCGCATGCTGGGAGCGGTGCAGTCACGGCTCTGGAGTCTTCTGCAGGTGTCTTCATGTGCGTCTGGCCCCTGAGCTGGCTCGATATGGAAGGCTGGCTCAGCTCAGAAGCCACCTCTTATGTGGACTAGGCTCACGGCATGAAGGCCTCAGGGAAATCTCCTTCCTTGGCAGAGGCCTGGATGTCAACAGTGAGCGTTCCATCTGTGGGACAGAAGCGGGGGCCCGCAGCACCCCTGCCTGCCTGGACACTGTGTTGGGTGCTTGTGTATTAGCTGCTCACTGAGCCTCACGGCCACAGTTTATGGGTAGGTGGTCCCTTCCCGGTGTCTCAGCATGGACCGGAGAGGGAAGGAGGGTTCTGGCTGAGAGTCCAGCTCTGGGGTTGGTGCTGATGGTGCTGACCCTGACATCGGGTCTCTGCCCATCTGGCCCCCGGGGCTCCCAGGCTGTGGCCGTGCTTCTAGCTGCCCTATCCCCACATCCACCCACCAGCACCTGCTTTGACCACGTCCACATGTGTCTCCCCTAGGGGACAGAATGGCGGGTGTCTTCTCTGAGCTGTGGGGTATCCGGGGCAGAGGAGCCCCCTTTTGGAAGGGGGGTGGTCCAGCAATAGGCAAGAAGGGCAGTGGATGTGTCTGGTCTAGTCCCTCTGCAGTGACCCTGATTTATCTCTGAATTTCTGCACACTTCCCAGTGGCTGCCTCTTGAAATAGTCCCTATGAGCATTTATAAATTAGGGCTTCTGATGTCTCTCATTGAGGCAGGGCAGCTTGCATTTCCCTTTTCTCACCTCTGAACTCTTCCTGCGGATGACCCTGCCCAGGGTGGTCTTGGCCTCTGTCTTCACGCCCCCACCAGGTGCCCTTGCCTCCCTGTGATTATTCCAGCACCCCCACCCCCGGCACCAGACTTGCCTGGTCACCTGGTCTGTGGCCTCCTTGTTTCATTGGAAAGCAGTGCTGTCCACTGCTGATTATGTCTGGCCTGTGTTGTGGACATCGTTTAATTTTTTTAAAAATTGCTTTGTGTTCATTGCCACCAACTAGTCTATGAGCTCTTTAGGACTAGAGAGCACATGTGTTTTATTATCTCTAAGGATGGAGGACAATGGGTTGTTCATAGCAAGTCTCAATAAATATTATTTATTGAAGAACCTGGAGAGTGATCACTTTGACCCTTCCTGTTAGTGAACGGTTGGAGTCCTGTGATGGCAAGGAGGGCAGAAAAACCTCCAGACTTGAGTAGTAACTCGTCATTGTGACTATTTATTACCAAAAACAAACACATTCCCCTTCACATACTTAAAGAATCCTCATCACAACCCTTTGCTGCAGGTATGATTCTGTTGTTAAAAGATGAGGGATTAGGGTTCAAAGGCAGGAGCCACCTTGTTCAGAGCTGTGGGTGAACGTGGTCTTCCTGATGCCAAAGTGAAAGTTGCCCAGTTGTGTCCGACTCTGTAACCCCGTGGACCATACAGTCCATGGAATTCTCCAGGTCAGAATCCTGGAGTGGGTAGCCTTTCCTTCCTCCAGGGGATCTTCTCAACCCAGGGATCGAACCCAGGACTCCCACATTGCAGGCGAATTCTTTCCCAGCTGAGCCACAAGGGAAGCCCAAGAATGCTGGAGTGGGTAGCCTATCCCTTCTCCAACGCATCTTCCTGATCCAGGGATCAAACTGGGTTCTCCTGCATTGCAGAAGGATTTTTCACCAGCTGAGCCACCAGGGAAGCCCCAATTCACCATGCAAACAGCCTCCACCCACTGAGGAAACCAACCAATCAGGTGCCGGATAAGCTGAGGTCAGTGCAAAGAGATTCACGGGTCCTCAGGGTGCCCAGTTTGGGTGGCAGCTGAGTCCCTGCTGGACGGAGCGGGGGGGTGGTCCACAGAGCACCCCTAGTCCCTGTGAGCTCTCGGTGTGGAGAACAGGTTTTTCTTGAAAACTTGAAGCAGCCCTTGCTGAGGGGCCTCAGTTCTGGGGTTTAGTGGAGAAGCTCAGCAGCCTCACTCGCTCCTTGCACCGGGCACCCGATGTGCGGCCTTGCAGAGCAGCGCAGGCTCTACAGGTGGGATGTCTGCAGGAGGGAGGCAGAGACTGACCATCACGGTCATAGCCACAGCCAAGGGGGGCGAGGCCGCTGCCTTCGGGGCTGAGCTGCAGTTCCGCGTTCCCAGTCGGGCCTCTCCTCCTGTCTGTGGCCACACGCCTCCACAAGAGCTGCTTCCCTGAGGGCGCAAAGGCTGCCCGTCTGGACAATGGGCCCCTCGGCCCGGCCAGGCAGCGAGTGTCCCCTGTCCCGGGCTCGTTCATCCGTGTGCCTCAGCTCGAGGAGGGGAAGATGGATTTTAGTACCCCCTCTTCTCCCAACTTTGGCTCCCCAGGCTGGGGGCAAGGGTCAGAAGTCACTCTGGACACTGACCCCTCGCGGAACAGAGCTCGGGGTGGAGAGCTCCCCATTGGCCTCTTGCAGACGCCCTGGATGTGGTCCTGGCTGAGGTTGTCACTGCCTGTGACACTGCCCTGCCGGGTCGGGATGGAAAAGAAATCCCACATGCAGGGAGGAAGGTTCCCTTTTCACGTCACTAGATGCAGCCTGACTCACCCACAGGGGACCGCAAGTGCGATGGACACTTATACTTCTGGCTACCGGCTTTCTGAACCCTCTTCTCTAGGCAGAGACCCCAACCCTGGCAGAAGCAGAGCCTGAGGCCTGGAGGCTGGATCTGGGGGGAGAGTGGCCAAGAGGGGCTGACGTCCCTGATAGTGAGTGTGGCTCAGCCCCAGCCCAGGGCACTCAAGGCCAGAGGTCAGCCTTGGTCAGCCCCTATGTCCTCAGCCTCCGGCGGGGCTGCCCCGGCCTCACACAGCCCCCGCTCCCTGCAGGTGGGAGCCCGTGGGGACCGGAAGCAGCTGCTGCTTGGCAAGAGGGGTTCTCCGAGTGTGCAAGGGAATTGTGGAGGCTCCTCCTCCCCTTGTGTCCAGGACCTGTCTCCCTGAGGGTTCACAGTGCTGCTGAGTGACCCTCCCGCCCGGGTGCCCCGCTCCCCATGGGGGGACTGGCCGGTCATATGGTCACTGTCCTGTCCCTTGAACTTGGGTGAACTTGGGTCTGAGGAGCCCCCACATGGAGTCTGGGTGGCCCCGTGTCCAGACCACAGGCTAACTCTCACCAGGCCGCTTTCCTGGGAGGAAGGACCCTGAGCTGACCTCCTGGCCGCCAGGTGCCGTTTGTCTCCTGTGGGCGGTGTGGTCCCCTCCAGCTCCAGCTCCAGCTGGAGTGGCCCTGGGGGGGAGGGCGACTCCCCGTGGACTTTGTCTGTGAGACCCAGGGGACAGCCTGAGTCATCGCCTGCGCGGACACTCTTGTGGCCCCACCTGTGATAGGATGGTCACACGCTGCTTGCACTCAGCCCATTCACCTCACCTGGAGTCCCTGTCCCCTGAGTCCCTGTCCCCCCGGAGTCCCTGTCCCCGGAGTCCCTGTCCCCTGAGTCCCTGTCCCCAGAGTCCCTGTCTACCAAGAGTCCCTGTCCCCCGAGTCCCTGTCCCCGGAGTCCCTGTCCCCTGAGTCCCTGTCCCCAGAGTCCCTGTCTACCAAGAGTCCCTGTCCCCAGAGTCCCTGTCTACCAAGAGTCCCTGTCCCCCGAGTCCCTGTCCCCTGAGTCCCTGTCCCCCTAGAGTCCCTGTCTCCCAAGTCCCTGTCCAGTGGAGTCCCTGTTCCCCGAGTCTCTGTCTCCCTAGAGTCCCTGTCCCCTGAGTCCCTGTCCCCCCGGAGTCTTTGTCCACCAAGAGTCCCTGTCCCCTGAGTCCCTGTCCAGAGGAGTCCCTGTCCCCCCAGAGTCCCTGTCCCCCTGAGTCCCTGTCCCCCTGAGTCCCTGTCCCCTGAGTCCCTGTCCCCTGAGTCCCTGTCCCCCCAGAGACCCTGTCCCCAGAGTCCCTGTCCCCCCAGAGTCCCTATCTGGTGGAGTCCCTGTCCCCCCAGAGTCCCTGTCTGGTGGAGTCCCTGTCCCCCCAGAGCCCCTGTCCCCAGAGTCCCTGTCCCCGGAGTCCCTGTCCCCCCATAGTCCCTGTCCGGTGGAGTCCCTGTCCCCTGCTTCTGGCCACCAGGGGGCATCCGTTGTCTTCTTCACCTTGGGCTTGTTTCCCTCCAGACTGGGGCCTGATCTCAGATGCACTCCTGTAAGAAGATGAAAGTTCAGAAGCTGACCCTGCCGTTTCTTCGTGCGGGCAGACCTTCTGTGGATTCTGAGCCCCTAGAACTCTGCCTGATGAGAAAGGCCCAACACCCGAGGAAAGCACAATTGTGCTTAATGTTTTTATTCACTTAACAGAAACATTCACTTATCAGATTTCACTTTTCTGTAAAGTGCAATTTACAGAACTCAGAGGCAAATTAACATATGTAAATTCATATTTTAAGGTTTCGGATTTTTTTTTACAAATATTACAAATGTACATTGATCGTTACAATATTGCCATTCAGTCATGCTTTTCATGTACATACTTTACTTTCACTTAAGAATTACTATTTATTAAGTTCATTTTGCTTAAAAAATGCTGAAAATTAACTGGGCACTGCTGGGAAAGTGTTTTTCCTTTTTTACTGATGCATGTACTGCAGAGTGGTAGAAGCCTAGTGCCTGCATGACACGCGGCCCTAGAGTCCAGGTTGTTTGTCTTTGGAGGGTGTTTCTCCCCGGCTCCCTTTCTCACAGGAGCTGGGAACCAGGCGTTTCTTTCTCCAGGGCCGGTGCTGCCCACACGTCCCTGCAGCGGTGATACGACTGGGCCTGCGTGTTCAGAGCTGTGGTGTCAGTGTCCCTTTTGGTGGACAGGCTCCAGGGCTCTGAAGAGACTGAACACGAAATCACAGGAACACGCCAGGGGCCGCCTAGTCCTGAGCAAAGACCTGAAACAGTCAACGGAGTGGGCTCAGGGCAGACACGCACCCGAGACCTGGCGCGCAGTGGTGCCAAGATGGGGGGCCAGGCAAGAGAAACGGGGGAGGTCGAGGAGGGAGAGAGCGTGAGAAAGAAGAGGCAGCCGGAGGCAGCAGCTGCCTCTGCCTCTTGTTTCTGCCTCCCCGCACCCGCCACTTGCACCCTTCATTTGATCTGATTCAGTTTGTGGGGGTATCTTAGCAGGAGCTGGAGCATCCCGCACTCCAAGAACCTGCAGTGTAGCAGCGGGGGGTGAGTCAGGACTGGGCAGAGGGCAGGCAGGGGCCCCCAGGGGCCCTCCCAAGTCAGAGCTTCCTTCCCACCACCCACCCCCTGCAGGGACTCCATGCGGGGCCAGGGGGTATGTGGGACGATGGGGAGGAGCTCAGGCTCACCTGGCCGCTGAGGGGTGGTCCATAAACAGGCTTTCCTGACTTCCCTTTGGTCTCATCAGAAAGTGCTATTTGTTGTATTTTGGGGCCAATTAGACGATTTCATTGGAATGGCTTCTTAAAAAATGGGTATAGAAGTTTCTCTAAATTAAAAATGTCTAAGTTTCAAATGTCTTTTTAATTTCTTTAAACAAGATACTATAGACACATCTTGAAATTTTTAATCTAAAAATAGGATTTCATCAAAATACTCTAACTATTCTATTCTGGGCATTGATATACCTTGTATTTACGACTTATGGCTCTCCAGACATGATAAACATTATACTGAAAAAAAAAAGAAAAAATGCATTTAACTTTACCGGTAAGAACAGAATACTGTGAAAAAGGAATCATGTGGGAAAATATGAGCTGTGCCTGCTTGAAAAGCTCATCGATGGTTCTGAGGAACAGTGGATGTTAAGACACTGTAGCCTCCAGCCATGAACAGACTCAGGAGCAAAAGGCAACAGCAGTCATAGACCTGCACATCCTTTGCTTGGTAAAAACAAAACACAAATCTCGAATCGAGCAACTTGCTGTCACATGTGCGACCCGCTGCCCCCTCCCGACTCTGCAGGTGGGTCCCGCCAAGACGCTCTGGACATGGAGCCCCAGGCCTTCCCCCATGGAGCCGTGTGCGCTGGGGAGGGAGGTGGATGCCATGGGGCTGGTGGATGTGACCCAGCAGGGCAAGTGTGAGTACGGAGGCATAGATGGTGCTCCGGCAGGTTCTGCGGGCGGTGGACGGTGAGCCCCTTCGTTGGCTCTGTCCTGCTTTCAGGGGAACTCAAGTTTTCTTCTCACAGAGACCACAGGTGGGGTCCAGGAGGTGTCAGGCTCTGCTTGACTCAAACTCCCCAGGTTTTTCCAATTAAAATGTGCAGGCGGGCCCACCTAAGCAGGGCCAGGCTCCTGGGGCCTGGAGAGGAGGGAGAGGCACCTCTGGGCTCCAGGAGGACCTGAGCTGGGCCCTCCCACCACCCTAGACCCCTCCTCGAGCTTTCAGTTGTCCCAGCTCCTGTCCCCACTTGCCCTCCTGTGCCGGGAACCCCGGGGCCCCTCCTCGTTTCCTGCTCACTCATGGCAAAGTGCCAGGCCCTGAGCCCTGGCTTCCTGCTGCCCCTGGACCCTTGTCTTGCTGCAGGTGGGCCCTGCAGATGACTCCTTGTCCACCTCTCCTGCCTAGAGGCACCCTCCTGACACGACAGACTGGCCCCAGGCTGGTGCTCACAGGCACTGAGTGTCAGGTGCCAACCTCCTCAGGAGCAGCTGTTTATATATCAGTTGGGGTGGTTTGTGGAAACCCAGTGCCTCAGATGAACGTGAACATGCAGCCCTGACCCAGGCCCTGGGAGAGGCTCATGACGGGTGGGTGGGCGCCCTCTGAGCCCCTAAGCAAGTACTTTGGGTGGCACCCCCACCTCGTTTGTGGGTCACCCCTGCAGCATCCCTGTCATTTGCTCTCTGTGCCGCGAGATCCTTCGTATGAAGCATGGATGGTGTCCCCGAGGATTAGCTCAGGGCGCTGCAAGCTGGGGTTCTGCTCAGAGCCAGGACCAGGCTGTGCCTCCAACCTTGAGAGAAGGGCTCCGACTCAGGCTCCAGAGTCAGAGTCACAACCGGCCCAAGGCCTCTAGCTGTCTGAACTTCGTTCAGTGAGACGTCGGAGGATCAGAGACTTACATCAACTGGCCTTGACCCTGGCTGTGTAAGAATTAAGATTTTACTGTCTTTCCTCAGTTATTATGAAAGATCACTATGAGTCATCTGTTTGCAAGAACGTTTTCATCTCTCTTGAAACTTTATCTTGGAAAAGTTGTCCACTGCCGTGCCAGTCTTCTCTTGTGCTGAGTTTGACTTTATATTAAATCCTAGGAGAAGCGTCTCCTTCCAGACTTGTGACAAATACCGGCAGCTTGCTTTGTCTCGTTTTTGCCCGGTTGTTGTGGGATCTGTGAGTGCAATGCTGTGCCTGCATTTCTCAGCTTAAGTGAGGAGCCTGGGCTGCTATGGAGCTTTGCTGTCTCTATTTTGCACCAAGAATGCCAGATCTTTTAACTGGAGGAAATAGGGGCTGGTTGACCAGTACGATGGAGCCAGACATGAGTCCTCAGCGGTGAGAGGTGTACGATGGGCTGAGGGTGTCCTGGGTGTCTCCCCACTGCATGCAGCGGGCTCAGGTTCCTGCCCCCTCAATCCCAGGTGGCCCAGATGCGTGAGGTGGGGGACCCAGAAGTGGCAGAACCCTGCTTGCTGCGCTGCTGCAGCTGCTTGAATGAAGGTTTTGTCATTCAGGACAGAGATCGGAGAGCCAAGATCGGGGACCAAGATCCGGCAGGTTCCGTGTGCTCTGGGCTTGCTTTCTAATAAAGCTCAGTCACAAGGGCAGGACTCGGTCTGGGACGAGACGACTCCAAGTGGCTCAGACCTCGTCTGTGCTGTTGAGTCGTCATCCACCAGGGACGCAGCCATGGGGGCGATGGTGTGGGGCTCTCGTCACTGGATGTCCACAGATGGGTCCCTCAGATCTTTGATCGTGGCCCTGGTGCTTTGGGAACTGACCCTTTGCTCTGTGAGAATGGTTCACTCTCTGGTCCTGTTTTGGGGCTCCTTAATATCATGCACCTCGAGTCCTTTTGAAAGGAAGTGGAATAAAAACTGAAACCGATGAACGCGACAGCTCGTGCTTTCTGGCTTCTTTGGGGAGGAGCCCATGGCTTTTCTCTTCACTCGTGGCTTACCCTGAAGTCCCACATGCTGTGCTTGTGGGAGCCCCTCGGTCGGGAGGTGCGTGGCGGGGTTGGGGCGCTGGGTGGGCCTGGCTGCTTCTCACCAGCTACACCTCGGCACTTTTCAAGGCAGCACTTGGCACCTCTGGCCTGAATGGAAGCTCCCTTGGACACACGGGGGAGGGAGACAGGGCCGTCTGTGCTGGAAGCGGGGTGTGGTGGGCGACCTCGGTCCTGGCCTCCTGGGAGCGGCCATCAGAGAGGCACCACGCCCCTAACTCAAGGCAAGTTGCTCACCCGAGCTTGGACACGCATGTTTCTGGAAACCAGAGGAAAGTGAACGCTTGGTGCGGGTCAGCACCGTGGGGGCGCCCGCCGCACGCAGCGTGCCCCGCCGGCCTCACAGCGCTAGCAGGAACTGGTCTTGCTCGGGTGGCTTCCTCACCCATGTGCCCAGGCCGGCCTTCTGGAACGCTCTGCACAGCTGCTGTTTGACGGCCTGGTAGGTGCGCGCCCCCAGCTTGGCCTCACAGTACATGGATGGTGTGTCTCCGTGCCGTGGGATCCGCGTGCTCAGCTGTGGAACAGAGCGAGAGGGGCCGTGAGCCCTCCGGGAGCGGCCTGGCCAGCGGGGGCCGTGGTGGGGGTTCCAGCTGCTTGGTGGCTGGTCCGCAGCCCTGATACTCACTGCCATGTAACTGAGGGGACCTAACCTTGGAGCATCTGTCTCCTGTCTGAACCGGAACCACATTGACTCTGAAGTCCCCGTAGACTTTTCACAGGCTGGGCCGGCCACAGCCGTTCACCACTGAGCCCCTTTCCATCTGTTTCTGGGGCCACAGGGAGAGCCTGTTGCGGGTGGGGGACCTGCTTGGAGGGGCCACGTCTGGGGTCCCCAGAGGACCAGTTGGTGTGTCTGCAGTCACCTGGCCCCACCTGTGCCCCCCGCCATCCCCTGCCCTCAGACCCTGGGAGGGAGCGGCCCTCACCTTGCCATAGAGCCGCGCCCAGCGCGCCGAGAGCCTGTGCTTGCAGAGCCGGGAGGAGCGGCCACAGCTCCGCCTCCCGGTGGTGGCGTCGATGACCTCCACGTCCGCTGTGCCCACCACCCAGTTCACGCTGAAGTGGGGCGCCTTCCCAGGCTGTCGCGCTTCCGCTTGACTCACTCCTGCCAAGAGAGGCCAGGTGCCGGGTGTGAGCGCTGCCTGCCCAGCAGGAACCAGGGCTGAGGGAGGGGTGGGCAGCCGCTGTCACTGGGCTCGGGTGCACCCAGGGCGTTGGAGGCAAGGCTGTCCAATGAGGACACAGCCCGCATGTCTCCTCTCTGGATGTTTGTCCTATGGACTGGGGAATGGATGGAGTCATGGGAAGGCTGCCTGAGAACACGTGTTCATGGGACACCTGCTGCGTGCCAGCTTCCCATGGGGTGGATACCAGGGTCACGGACACAAGATGGAGTGAAAAGAAGCGAAGCCTGAGTGTGCAGGGCTGCCTGCATGGCGAGGTGACCAGAGGGCCCAGTATGGACTGGAAACTGGCCTGTGTTTGCATTTCAAGACAGCAGAGCATTAAACTGGTTCCTTCTAAGCCCAGGGGCTGCTGTAGATTCTAAACCACAGAGGACGGTGGCCTCAAGGAGGGGCGCTGACCCTGGGCCCTCGGCCACGTGCCTTCCATGCCCTTCCACTCTGTGTGCAGCCAACATGGCCAGTCCCCAGGTCCTGCCGGGGTCACACAGGAGTGGGCAGAGGTTGCACTTGGCCTCATGTTCACGGTCCTGATGCTGCAGGGTGTTCAGCCCAGCCCCTCCCCACCCCCACCCCCTTCGCCCTCCCGACACCTGGATCCAGCCACGGGACACCCATCCTGTCCACACGCTGCTCCTCCACAGCCTGCTGCTCCTGAGCGGGCGGCTGGATGGCTGGACAGTGGATGGGACCACTTAGTTCCCAGGGCAGCAGCGCCTGGTGCTGGAAGTCACTGCACTGCAGACCCAGCCCCTGTGGGCGCCAACCTCCTCGGAGAGCCACCCCCAGGCTGTTGGTGGCCATCATCTGCCTGGGCTCAGGCCCGGGGACTCCTGGGCACTGCTTTGGGCCAGACTTGCAGGCACTGTTCATGGTGGGGAGGGGTGGGAGGGGACCCCGTCCACCACAGGTCAGTCCAAGGTCACAGCGAGGAAAGCTGGGCCATGGTCCTAGATGGCCCCTGAGACCCCTGTCCCATGGCCTCCCTGCAGTTTCCAGAGGCCCCTCTCTGGCCCTGGCATCTGAGGGGGCTCCCTAATTCTGGCAGAGGGTTGCAGGTCTTAGGAACAGGGTCTCGTGCATAAGAAGCCTGGGTCTCTGAGCACCAGGCAGGCCTAGCTCCAATGCTCTCCTGCCCTGTCTGAGCTCTGGGGTCCGATGCTGTCCTTGGCTGGGGACCACCATGGGGGCGGGGGGATCAGGGGTGGGAGGTGCCTCCTCTGGGGAGCTGGCCTGGCCTGTGGGCACCCTCACAGCTTAGCGCCTCCTGTTTTCACTGCCACCCCGTGGGTACCACCAGTGCCCCTCGGCTCCTAAGTGAACAATTTCAGGGTCCCACACACTCCTAGGCTGACTCTCACCACAGCCCTCCACCATCTCTGTCTCCTTTTTCTGAGGATCTCATCCAAGCCCAAGCCCTGGACTGGCTGGTCCCTGTGGGTCTACGGCCCCCTGCAGGGGAGAGGCACGGGGAGCACAGAAACGCCCCTCTTCTACCTTCCTGGGACCGCCGGTCAGGACAGGCTCTTTGGGATGGAGGGTCACCCCCACAGAGCCCAGAGCTAGGCGGCTGCCAGGGCAGGGCCATGTGACTCCTGGTCCTTAGGACCCTGGGCTGTGCCCCCTCCCAGGGTGGGGGGACACTCAGGAGCTCGCTCCTGGGTCAGGTCGGGGTGGCCCGCGGCCCTGGGTCCCCCCCGCCGCTGGACACGCGTGCTCGCTGCCTGTGCTTCTGTGGCCCTGACAGTGACACGGCGCATGCGGGGAGTCCACCCTGGGCCGTCACCAGTGCCTTCATCTGCCCGCCTGGCCTTCCAGGTACCGGGCGCTAGGTCTTAAGCGGCTGTGGGCCCGACCTGGAAAGCCTGCCCTGGGGCCCAGGGCTGATACAGGGGTGTGCGTCTGAGGATGGCCTCCTTACCGCTGAGCAGGGGCCGGTTGTGCCGGTAGGAGGCAGGCAGCTGGCCGACCTCCTGGGTCCGGTGGCTCATGACGCGGGAGAGGTGGCCGGTGTGGCGCAGGCTGCCCACCACGATGCTGTGCAGGTACACGGGCTCGATGAAGTGGCAGAGCAGTGCGCCCTGCAGGCCCAGCACGTTCCACCTGGGGGGAGATGGGGGTCAGGCCCTGGGTTCCTGCCCCAGGGGAACCTGGCAGTGGGTGGGGCCTGCTCCGGTGACCCAACAAATTCGTTGGGCTCGGGGCTGCTTTGACTTCAGGGGCCCTGAGCAGAGCACGGGGCTCCAAAATGAAAGCTGCTCTGGGTACATGTCGGCTTCTGCCAGCAAAGGTGACAGGCCCTTGTCAGACTTTCCCCTAAATTTGGGTGGAACATGGTTCCGTGTATGTGTTATTTAAGGTAGGATCCTGCGGTTTCCATTCTAAATAATGTGCTTAAAATCTAGCCTCCATTCGCAGCACCAGCATCATGCAGCTAATTTCTTACATCATTGTTCTTTTCATTAATTAACATTTCTCTGCGGTTAGAGCGATTATTGTGGGGCCTCCACGCCGCACATTTCCTTTCATGATTAATAAGGAGTCATTATATTTCCCTTTCCCAAAGCAGTCAATTAACACGGAATTCTTTCCATTAATTACCGAACGCTCAAACCAGCAGGCCTACCTGGAGAGCAGTCTGCTCCGAGAACCTGTGACACCAATTGCCTTAAAAAGTTCTCTTTAAATTTTATTCCAAAAACACAAGCAATTTAGCTGGCGATATTAATTTGCCTCAGAAGCATCGAGGTGAATGAGAAACATCTTTTAATCTCATGCAAGAAAAGGCAGCCATCTGGCTGGCGAGGATGGAGGCACATCCCCCCCTCCATAAGTGCGGGTCATTAAAGTAATGTGCTCACCCACATAAAACTCAAGTGGAATATAAAAGGTAATATTTACACACAAACAGTTTAGTCCCACAATTTTAACAGTCATTGGTTTTATGAAACGTTTACTTTAGCCTATCAGATTTGCATAACTTCACTTAAAAAAATGATTGTGATCATTTCTGTGAGTCACATCCTGTCTCCTTGAAAGGAGTGGAGGGCTGTCCTTGGGGTTTGGTGGGCGATTTTCCCAGAGAGGTGGCATCTGAAAGGTATGAAGGAGAGGACATTGCTGGAGGCATGAAAGGCCACGGAGAGGCCATCCCCATGGATAACAAAGCCCTTTCTCAAAGGATGAGGTCAGCATTCCAGAGGCCGTCCGTGGACTGGCTTGGAACAAAACTGTATCTGAATGGTTCTGGCTGTGGGATTGTCTAAAGACAAACAAATTCTGTATCTGGCTTCCTCCTAATCACCTTCGCACCAGAGATGATCAGCTTTCTCCTGGCCTGGCTGTAGGAGTTTAACTTGTCCAGCCAATGCTGTCGATAAAGCCAAAGTCACCCTGAACCCAAATTGGAGAGTTTTCAGTTTTCTGGAGGGAATGGGAGAATGCCTTTCTGCTGGTTCAAACAGTGATATCACCGCAGTGTTGACAGAGAAGAAAGTTCCAGATCTGGTTTCAGTGTAGATAATCTTAAAGAAATACATTTGCGTCTGTCTGTTGGTCACTGAAACGCTAACAATACCTGAAGGGGTGATCCTGGGAAGCTCGCCTTTTTAAGGAGGGATGTACTCTCTGTGCCCAGAGGACCCATGGGACTGCCCGGGTGGCCCCAGCCCAGACTGCCCTGCCCATACTCAGAGGGAGGGACCCCCGTGGCCCGAGATCTCAGCGCCGAAGTCCCTGGACAGCAGCTATAACTACTTGCAGTTCATTTTTATGGAGAAAGTTTTAATCTGTTCATTTAAAGACACATTGCAATCGATAATCAAGTTCAAGTGCTTAAAATTAGAAACTATATCTAAAGGAACGTTAGTTCCAGAAGATTTAGACTTTTATAAGCCTCTGGACTCTGAGAAACAAGAGCTAAAGACCCCCAAACCCATTTCCCGTCCTTTCAGGAGGTGGCGTTTTGGCATTCGCCTGTGACGGAGGGTTTGGATCGCCTCTCACAGCCAGGCCAGAAAGACCGGCCATGTCCGTGGGAACTGTCGATGCCCCCCACCACGCTGGCCTCGTAGCGAGTTTCACTCTCTGTCCCCTGATGTTTGAGGTCCTAGAGACGGTGAATCTTCAATTCTGCATCATCTGTCCACTTCACTTTCTAGGGGTCAGTCAGAGGCCCAGCGCTCTTGGGGTAGCAGGAAGACTCCCTCATGCTGGAAATAGCTGCTTTTCCCTCTTGATGAGGGGTGAGAACATCACAGGGGAGGGTGTGTTTTCTTCTGACAGAGGAGCCAGCTGATGCTACGGGCACTTCTCTTTGCTGCAGAAATCAGTGCTTTGGTTTATGTGGTTGGGCCAGGGTGGTTGGTCCCTCCAGGGCAGTAAGCAGCCCTGTTTCTCCTGCAGCCTGTTGGTCATTTCCCTCAAGATTCCAAATCCCTGTTTACAGGGGCTCAGGTTTTATCTGTTGTGTAGCCCAGGAAGCCACAGGGGCACCGAGTGTACCTGGGCCACCTCCGTGTGCAGAGTCAGGGTCCGGGGCCTGGGGTCCCCGCTGCCCGGCTCCCCAGGTCCCTGGGTGTCTGCCTCTCCGAGCCTCGGCTGCCCCTCTGACAGCTCTGCCTGACTCTCCAGGGAGGTGGGGGATGTCGGCAGAGTCCGGGACTGCAGGGTGCACCTCAGTATCAGACTAGCCCCCTCCAGGACCACAACCCTCATCCCCTCCCCACACCAGGGCAGCTCTTGCATGAGGAGAGGGGCTGTTACCTGGCGATCTTGTCTGTGCAGGACATGGTGACCAGCTGCTCGCCCAGCAGGACGCCATCCCAGGTCTGCACTGCGCCTGGGCCACGCACAGGCACCGTCCCCTCCCCAGACTCGATCTTTGTGCGCAGGTGCCCCCGGAACTTCCTGGCCAGGTGCTTGCTGCTGCTTACTAGGAGACGAGAGCCGTGTAAGACAGGGGTGGGGGGCTGCATAAGACAGGCGGGGGGGTACTGGACAGCACCTCTGAGCGGGACGGGCTCAGAGGAGGAGCTGGGACATGACTCCGCCCTGGTCCAGCTCGGCTGGCGTCACACCATAGTTTGGACACTGACCATCAGAGGCTCTGCAGCCGTCTGGTCTCTGAACGCTGAGCACAGGCGGGCCAGAGAAGGAGACGCGTGTACAGCGCCAACGTCTGGGCTCCTTCTCACCTCTTGAGAAGTTCTTTTCACCTTTGTGGCCATTCAGAAACCACACAGTTCCCAGGCAGTGGGCTGCAAACCCAGTCTAAATCCGAGGCCTGGCTCTAAGCTCTCCCAGCTGTGTAGCCTTAGAAAAGCTACTTAAGACCACCGTGATAGTTACTTCATCTAAAAATGGGGACAGTGGGGTTACCTCTCTCTTAGGTTGAGGGACTGAGATGGGACCTGGGAGCCCAGAGCTGCTCCCTACGGTCCGGTGGGGGGGTGTCTCTATACCCAGAAGTGACAGCAGCAGGTGGGGTACTGCCTTGTCACTGTTCACCATCTTTCCGCTCCAGAGCCCCCACACCCACACCCACCACAGTTACATGAAGCACTAGCTTGAACAAGACAGATTAACTTTACTACTTTGTCTTTTTAAAAAATTTCTGTACACTTAGTCTGCATTATATTGTATTATAGAAATGCTCAACTGCTTTGCATGCAAATTATATGTGAAATACCATAGTGATATCAGCATTGATACACACACAATGACATGGATGGATAGTAGATGCCTTCTTTACAAGATTTCTATATAAGTTTTAGAATTCGTGAAAATGCGTTATTCTTTTGTATACCTCACTGAAGGTATCAAACAATATAGATGACATTTGAGTTTGCATGGGCACCTTCTCTTACAGATCTCAGATAATTCTTGGCATATGTTCTCATGGTTTCTAAGAACTGAAGTTCCTTTCCAACGTATTGATAGCACCCAGAGGCAGTCACTGCGCTACTCGGAGAGGTTTCAGGTTGTGACTGACCATACTACCAACCAGGTCCTTGGCAATGTGAGTTCCAGTTTGGACTGGCCTCTGAATCTTCTCTGGAAGAGAGAAACAAGCTGAGAGGCTGAGCCTGGGGATGCCTGGCTCTCCCCTGGCTAGAGCCTGAATCTCTTCTTTGCCATTTTACATGGTACTAGGACTCATGCCCAAGGTCAGGGGTTGCGGCAGAGATGAGCTACCACACACCCGAGGTCAGGAGAGGCAGCCAAGAGGAGCTACCCCACATCCAGGGAGCTGCGGCTGCGTGGGCGCTGGAGGGCCGAGAGGAGCTACTCCACGTTCAAGGTCAGAAGGGGAGGCTGTGAGGAGATACCCCTCATCCAAGGTAAGGAGCAGCGGCTGCGCTTTGCTGGAGCAGCCGTGAAGATACCCCATGTCCAAGGTAAGAGAAACCCAAGTAAGACAGTAGGTGTTAAGAGAGGGCATCAGAAGGCAGACACACTGAAACCATAATCATAGAAAACTAGCCAATCTGAGCACATGGACCACAGCCTTGTCTAACTCAATGAAACTAAGCCACGCCGTGTGGAGCCACCCAGGACGGGCGGGTCATGGTGGAGAGGTCTGATAGAATGTGGTCCACTGGAGAAGGGAATGGCAAACCACATCAGTATTCTTGCCTTGAGAACCCCATGAACAGTATGAAAGGCAAAATGATGGGACACTGAAAGGGGAACTCCCCGGATTGGTAGGTGCCCAATATGCTACTGGAGATCAGTGGAGAAATAACTCCAGAAAGAATGAAGGGATGGAGCCAAAGCAAAAACAATACCCAGTTGTGCATGCGACTGGTGATAGAAGCAAGGTCCGATGCTATAAAAAGCAATATTGCATAGAAACCTGGAATGTTAGGTCCATGAATCAAGGCAAATTGGAAATGGTCAAACAGGAGATGGCAAGAGTGAACGTCGACATTCTAGGAATCAGCAAACTAAAATGGACTGGAATGGGTGAATTTAACTCAGATGACCATTATATCTACTACTGTGGGCAGGAATCCCTTAGAAGAAATGGAGTAGCCATCATGGTCAACAAAAGAGTCTGAAATGCAGTACTTGGATGCAATCTCAAAAATGACAGAATGATCTCTGTTTGTTTCCAAGGCAAACCATTCAATATCATGGTAATCCAAGCCTATGCCCCAGCCAGTAACATTGAAGAAGCTGAAGTTGAATGGTTCTATGAAGACCTACAAAACCTCTTAGAACTAATACCCCCAAAAGATGTCCTTTTCATTATAGGGGGCTGGAATATAAAAGTAGGAAGTTAAGAAACACCTGGAGTAACAGGCAAATTTGGCCTTGGAGTACGGAGTGAAGCAGGGCAAAGGCTAGTAGAGTTTTGCCAAGAAAATGCACTGGTCATAGCAAACACTCTCTTCCAACAACACCAGAGAAAACTCTACATGTGGACATCACCAGATGGTCAACACCGATATCAGATTGATTATATTCTTTGCAGCCAAAGATGGAGAAGCTCTATACAGTCAGCAAAAACAAGACTGGGAGCTGACTGTGGCTCAGATCATGAACTCCTTATTACCAAATTCAGACTCAAATTGAAGAAAGTAGGGAAAACCACTAGACTATTCAGGTATGACCTAAATCAAATCCCTTATGATTATACAGTAGAAGTGAGAAATAGATTTAAGGGACTAGATCTGATAGATAGAATACCTGGTGAACTATGGAATGAGGTTCATGACATTGTACAGGAGACAGGGATCAAGACCATCCCCATGGAAAAGAAATGCAAAAAAGCAAAATGGCTGTCTGGGGAGGCCTTACAAATAGCTGTGAAAAGAAGAGAAGCGAAAAGCAGAGGAGAAAAGGAAAGATATAAGTATCTGAATGTAGAGTTCCAAAGAATAGCAAGGAGAGATAAGAAAGCCTTCCTCAGTGATCAATGCAAAGAAATAGAGGAAAACAACAGAATGGGAAAGACTAGAGATCTCTTCAAGAAAATTAGAGATACCAAGGGAACATTTCATGCAAAGATGGGCTCGATAAAGGACAGAAATGATATGGACCTAATAGAAGCAGAAGATATTAAGAAGAGGTGGCAAGAATACACGGAAGAACTGTACAAAAAAAAGCTCTACAACCCAGATAATCATGATGATGTGATCACTCACCTAGAGCCAGACATCCTGGAATGTGAAGTCAAGTGGGCCTTAGAAAGCATCCCTATGAACAAAGCTAGTGGAGGTGATGGAATTCCAGTGGAGCTGTTTCAAATCCTGAAAGATGATGCTGTGAAAGTGCTCCACTCAATATGCCAGCAAATTTGGAAAACTCAGCAGTGGCCACAGGACTGCAAAAGGTCAGTTTTCATTCCAATTCCAAAGAAAGGCAATGCCAAAGACTGCTCAAACTACCACACAATTGCACTCATCTCACACGCTAGTAAAGTAATGCTCAAAATTCTCCAAGCCAGGCTTCAGCAATACGTGAACCGTGAACTTCCAGATGTTCAAGCTGGTTTTGGAAAAGGCAGAGGAACCAGAGATCAAATTGCCAACATCTGCTGGATCACAGAAAAAGCAAGAGAGTTCCAGGAAAAATATCTATTTCTGCTTTATTGACTATGCCAAAGCCTTTGACTGTGTGGATCACAATAAACTGTGGAAAATTCTGAAAGAGATGGGAATGCCAGACCACCTGACCTGCCTCTTGAGAAACCTGTATGTAGGTCAGGAAGCAACAGTTAGAACTGGACATGAAACAACAGACTGGTTCCAAATAGGAAAAGGAGTACGTCAAGGCTGTATATTGTCACCCTGCTTATTTAACTTCTATGCAGAGTACATCATGAGAAACACTGGACTGGAAGAAGCACAAGCTGGAATCAAGATTTCTGGGAGAAATATCAATAACCTCAGATATGCAGATGACACCACCCTTATGGCAGAAGGTGAAGAGGAACTAAAGAGCCTCTTGATGAAAGTGAAAGAGGAGAGTGAAAAAGTTGGCTTAAATCTCAACATTCAGAAAACGAAGATCATGGCATCCGGTCCCATCACTTCATGGGAAACAGATGGGGAAACAGTGGAAACAGTGTCAGACTCTATTTTTGGGGGCTCCAAAATCACTGCAGATGGTGATTGCAGCCATGAAATTAAAAGACGCTTACTCCTTAGATGCGGGAGACCTGTGTTCTATCCCTGGGTCTGGAAGATTCCCTGGAGAAGGAAATGGCAACCCACTCCAGTACTCTTGCCTAGAAAATCCCATGGATGGAGGAGCCTGGTGCAGGCTACTGTTCATGGAGTCGCAAAGAGTCGGACACGACTGAGCGACTTCACTTTACTTCACTTACTCCCTGGAAGAGAAGTTATGATCAACCTAGACAGCATATTCAAAAGCAGAGACATTACTTTGCCAGCAAAGGTCCATCTAGTCAAGGCTATGGTTTTTCCAGTAGTCATGTATGGATGTGAGAGTTGGACTGTGAAGAAAGCTGAGCGCCAAAGAATTGATGTTTTTGAACTGTGGTGTTGGAGAAGATTCTTGAGAGTCCTTTGGACTGCAAGGAGGTCCAACCAGTCCATCCTAAAGGAGATCAGTCCTGGGTGTTCATTGGAAGGACTGATGCTAAAGCTGAAACTACAATACTTTGGCGACCTCATGCGAAGAGTTGACTAATTGGAAAAGACTGATGCTGGGAGGGATTGGGGGCAGGAGAAGGGGACGACAGAGGATGAGATGGCTGGATGGTATCACCGACTCGATGGATATGAGTTTGAATGAACTCCGGGAGTTGGTGATGGACAGGGAGGCCTGTACGTGCTGTGATTCATGGGGTCGCAAAGAGTCGGACACGACTGAGCGACTGAACTGAACTGAGGACTCAGGTGACAGTGATGACGCTGGTGATGCTGGTGATGGAGCCCGCTTACTCACGCTCGGCCGCGCGCTCATGGGGTGAGTGCAGGCGCGCGTCTCCGCAAGGCGAGGCGCTCAGGTACAGATGAAACAGGATTCCGTCTCGCAGCCGGAAGCCGCCCTCCTTCAGCCGCTCGAAGATGGAACGCTCGCTGTCCTCGCGCCGCTTGCTGTAGACGAGCGGGTGCTCAGCCGGGGCCCGGGGCTGGGCCCCCAGGCCCTGCTCACAGCCGCCTCCGCACCCCGTGCGTGTCTTCCCCCGCGTGGAGCCCCCTGGGTCTGGTCCCCACGGTCTTCCCCGCCCTGCGTCCTCGGGGCCGCCTGTCCGTGCCGGGGATCATGGGGCCCCGCGTTCCCTAGGGCACCACGTCTACACTGCACCAGGTTCTGAGTCAGATGGAGAATGGGGATAGAGAGGCGCGGCCCCCCAGGAACTCTGCGCATGGACCCCTCCGGCCGCCCGCACAGGGGAGCCCCCTGCACAGAAGAGACACCCCTCCGCACGGAGGAGCCCCCCGCTGCACGAAGGAGCCAGCCCCCGTCCGCACGCAGGAGCCGGCTTCGGCCAGCCAGCGGCCCCGCCCACACCCTCGTCCTGCGGGTCACCGCGCCCTTCCTCCTGGTGGTTGCTGATTCCTCACACAGGCGGAGCCTGGGAACCCCTGAGGTGTCCCACCAGCCTCTCTGCCTCCCGACACTGCGCCAGGCCCCCTGCCACAGTTCCCCAGGCCCCCAGCCACAGTTCCCCAGAAGCTTGGGGCAAACGCGCAGCCCTGGCTTTCTGCAGCTGTTGCTGTTCCCCTCCCCACGACCCCCAGGGCAGGGGTCTGAGTGTCCGTTCCCCCTGCCCGCAGCGTGCAGCTGGAAGCGCAGAGCCAGGCCCGGGTCATGGTGACACACCCAGAGTCAGGGGTGTTTGGAAACATTTCTGACCTGGACACTCAGGGCAGAAAACCCTCCTCACGTTAGTTGAGATCTCCAGCTCTCTTCCCCACATTCAGCCCTGGCCAACCCACCGCGGGCCTGGAACTGAGGAGAAGCTGCAGATCAGGGGCTCAGATAAAACTTCCCAGAGTGTATGAAGGCCTTGCTCCCCGTGCATCTGCTCAGCACCCTGGGCCTGTCCCTGCTCTGTGTGACTACCGGAACCCTGTGTTAGAGGCTGTGGGGGGCAGCAGACCTGGCTGAGATGCACGCTGTGCTCGGGGCCACCGAGAGTCTGCCCCTGCCTAGGGGGCCCTTAAGCGAGACGCCTCTGGGACGGCCCAGTGAAGAGGTGCGTGCTTTCGGGGCACGGCCGCTGGCAGGTGCAAGGCTGACCATGACCGAGGGGACGCCAGGACAGGGGATGCCAGGGTGGAGGGACACAGGTGCAGGCTTCATGCTCACCTCAGATGCAGCTCCAGCTGTGCGTATAGGAAGTGGACCAGCGCCCGCCTGGCCAGAATCTCCGCATGGCAGTCGTTGACCACCAGCCCCTGGTCGTTGATGTGCTCGCCGCTGATGCACTTTGTCCCCGAGGACAGGACGACCACCTGGGCTTGCCTGGCGTCCAGGCCTGGGGAACAGAGGCGGCATCAGAGCCCGCGGCTGCTGCCCTCCCTGCGGGCACTGAGTCTGTTCTCCGCCTCTGTCCCCACCCCTCCCCCCAACCCGAGTCTCAAGTTTATCTATAAATAGACAGCCAGCTGGCCAGCGGAAGGTTCTGGGGAACCCGGGAACCCTGCTGCCACCCAGTCCTCGGCCGAGGATCACCCCCCAAGTGGAAGACTCCCTGAGGGTGGGCCTGATGCTCACGTGTCCCCTCTGGTACTGTCCAGGACTATGCAAGCTCCTTCCTAGCCAAGCTTTCGGGTCCATGGGGAGCTCTGAGGGATATTGTTATGTAAATAAGGAAAGCAGCTCCTGCTTCTGGGGGTCCAGAGTGGGTGGGGTCAAAAAGCCCCGCGGAACAGGAGACAGGACTGTGAGACCACCTTGAGCCAACCTGACCTGCGGTGAAGCCAGGACCCTGATTTCCAGGTTAAATCCTGAGTCCTGGCTTTTCTGAGAGCCATGCCTCTACTCAGAGGATACCAAGGGCTTCTCCCGGAGTGACCCCCCTCCCCCAGTACACGTATCTGAAGATCAAAAGCTCTTCAAAGGTACAGCTTTACCCAGCTTCTTGTTGGTAACTTAATTAGTCCCGACCCCTCAGAACATCCTTGGACCTGCAGCAGCCTTAGTGGGTGTGGGAGGCAATCAGAGCTGATGAACTCCGTGGCTTTCCTGACACTTCTTCCTTTCCACTATTCTTTTCTTTCTCTCCTCCCTCCCTCCAGCCACCTTTTTTACAAGCAGCTGTGCCCAGCATGGACAACTGATGGTCATAATTAGGGAGAACGTGGAGTATTTTGTTGAATAAGATAACATGGTTTAAACACCCTAAAGCCACCCCTGGCACATGGACAAACACTAGATGTTAGTGTTTTTTCTGTTATTCCTTCACTAACAAACTTAGTGTTATGTTTCCACTAAATTTAGAGACTGGAAAAAAGATGAGGATAGTTTATTGCCACCAAAGAAAATAAGGAGTTGGTTTTCCCCCCCATGAAATCTTTGGGGCAGTTAAATGCTGGGCTATGACTTGATGACCATCTACATGTGGCATCTGAATGGCTTTGATGGGAGCGTCTGATTTCAGAAGAACACAGCCCAGGTTTAGTCATCTTCCCTTCTTCATGTACTCCTGACACATGCCGCCTTCCTGATGCAGGTGGACATAGGCATTTCTGAGATGTAGCCCACAGTCAGGGCTGCTGCCCATCACCTGGTTGAGCTCCTACTCGGTGGGACCTGGACTAAACTCCTGTTCTAGAGAAGGCAATGGCAACCCACTCTAGTACTCTTGCCTGGAAAATCCCATGGATGGAGGAGCTTGTAGGCTGCAGTCCAGGGAGTTGCTAAGAGTCGGATACGACTGAGCGTCTTCACTTTCACTTTTCACTTTCATGCATTGGAGAAGGAAATGGCAACCCACTCCAGTGTTCTTGCCTGGAGAATCCCAGGGACGGGGGAGCCTGGGGGGCTGCTGTCTATGGGGTCGCACAGAGTTGGACACAACTGAAGTGACTTAGCAGCAAACTCCTGTTCATCTGCATGTGAGCTGGGAGTGGTCTGGGTGGTCCGCATGTTCTTTCTTGCTCCGTTTTAAGGGGAGACGTTTACCGTAAATAAGTCAGTACGCATGCTATGTGGGGTCAGTGGTAAATCCATCCTGAATTTTGTGGTTTAAACCAACAGTTTAAACCCCAGATTTAAAATCAATTGTCCGTCACACTCCTCGTTGTGAGGTGTCCACCCCTTGGAATCTCAATGTGCCCTATGTCTCCATGGAGACGTTTCATCAACTAAACTGTTATTATGACTGACTCCTTGGAATCCAGTTCATCATTTACCATCTTTCACCACAGCACGGGGCTTCTGTCCAGTTCATTTGCTCCTACTCATTTCCCCTGCATCTTCCTGGGCATAAATAAAATACCCTACTTTTAATTTTACTATCGAAGCAACTGCCAGTCATTCAGGAAAAGAGGAAAAGCATTTGGGAATATAGGGGCAAAGTCCTTGAATCCTGCTTCTGTGAGGCCTCTGTGAAGGTGGACGTTCCCTTGTGCTCCTGGCGACAGAAAGAAGTCTCAACTGTATTTGATCTGTCAGGATCTATCGAGTGCCAATGGGAAAGCAATGTTTAAGTGTCAGTTCTTCTCAAGCCAGAGTCCAACTCAACTCTCCACCTCCTTGCTCACCTGAGCAAAATGCACGCAACAAAGCACCTCTACATCTCTTAACATCTCATTACTGTGAAAGGTTGGCTGACGTTCCAATGCTGAGCTCATTAGCACTTCCAATTTTCCCAGAGAAGACAGGTCTGGCCACTGCCCAGAGGGCCTGGTATTCTGGACGGGGCTGTCCTGGGCTGTGCTCTCCACCGCCCAACTTCAAGGAGGTGTGTTTTTTCAGGGCGGGTATAAATCCCAGGCATTCATGTATGTTTTTCACTTTTACTTTCTTTCACTTTTTAAAGCTGCACGTTAACTTAAATGGGAAAGAGTTAACTTACATGGGAGAGAGTGAAACCAAAGCTTCTAACTTTTGCAGGCCAGGCTGACAAAAGACAGGTTTATATGTAAACTTCTAAAAATATACACTAGGGGACCCCTTTTTTGGCTCTTTCATAATCTTAGACCTAAGCAGTTGCATGGACAGATATTCAGCACTGTGCCTTGAGTTGTGTCCACGGCCGCGTGGATGAAGGACTGGAGCCTGTGGCTGCATCTTAGCTCTGCACACCCCCTCCCCCCATCAGACGTGAGGGTCACCTGGCCTCTTGGTCTTGGTGTCTGTACTTCTTCAAATGGATAATAAAGATTCCCACCTTTCCCACTGCTTGGGGTTGGCACAATCAACTGATTGGCATATGTGAAAATGCTATCAAAATTACAATTTTCATATCAACTGAGACTCATGACAAACAGCCGCTCAGAAATTGCTTCTTCGTGGGAGCGTGGGCACTGTCAGAACAGCTTGACCCAGGCTCCACCGGAACACGGTCCAGAGGCTCTGATTCTCCTCCATTTCCAGCCCTACGGGAAGGAGGGGTTCCAGGGGGAGTGTGGCTGGGGGCGGGGCTTGATCGCCAGGACCCGTGAGTGGAGCCCTGGGAATGGGCCTGCCTTCCAGCACTGACTGCAGAGAAAGCATGCTGCTGAGTTGGGCTGAGGGCCGGTGGAGCCTGCGTCCCATTTTAGTTCAGGGGCTGCCCCCCTGGAGCGGATGCGTGGGGTTGAGGGACACCTGGCAGGAGGTTCATCTCCTCGCTTCGGCCTCAGGTGGTCCCTTGTGGATGACCAACTCCTGCCCACTCCGCTCAAGGAGGCGCCTGCAGCGGGAAACAGGGCGGGTGGGGCAGGCAGCATTTCTGTTCGGGTGGGAAATCCATGCGCGGTGCCTACGATGATTGGACCAATATTTTACTCACAATGTGGATGTTCAGACAGAAATCATAACCAGGATAAAAGGGAAAAACGGAAACTAAAGAAAGACGCCACCGATCACAGAGGAATCACTGTGATTAGGGACCAGAGACAGGCTCAGTAATGTGCTGGTGAGTCAGAGAAACCTGAAGAGACCTGCCGGCAGTGAAAGAAGACCATCCTCTGAAGAAATAGGAACCAGAGGACAAGACAGGAGTTGCAGACAATAGCTTGCAAAAATTAGAACACGGGGCAACTGAAGAGCTGTCACATACACAGGGAATTTCCAGGAACACAGAGTAAAAGGTAGATTAACAGCAAGTCTTCCCTGGTGGCTCAGATGGTTAAGAATCTGCCTGTAATACAGGAAACCCAGGTTTGATCCCTGGGTCAGAAAGATCCCCTGGAGAAGGGAAGGGCAACCCAGTCCACTATTCTTGCCTGGAAAATTCCAGGAACACAGAGTAAAAGGTAGATTAACAGAAAGGTGAAAGACGGGGAGTTAGCTGAGAATGTTGAAAATTTGACAAAAATGTGAATGAAAGAAGGAATTTATCAAATAAATGATACAGGAAAAATTGCAAAATAAATGACTTAAATATGTCAGGGAAGGTGACTGGCTCACACCTACACAGTCTTATGAAATTATGTAGCATTCAAGTGAAAAAGACCCTGCCCTCCCGTGGCAGGGGTGGGGCAGCCACTGCAAACAGATGTCAGTTAGGACATTTCTAGTCAGAGATACTGGATGAGAGAGCAGAGAAAAGCCCTGGAAAATACCCAGGGCAAGCAAGCGTGAGCTCAGACACCCCAGCTCACCCTCCCAGGAGCAAGAGACCTGGGTTAAAAGCTCCCGGAGACGTGGAGATTCAGTTTCCATCCTACGCATTTTAAAGATGTTTCTAGAGACAGAAGGAGGATGGCATGGATGCTGAGACAGCGGTCCAGGTGGGTGGTATGGGACCCCTGGCCTGGCGGGCAGAGACTCCAGCACAGGTGCACCCCGCAGGTGTGAGGGCTTGGAGGTCATGTGACCACCCCCCCAAAGTGGTTTAAGGAAGTCTAGCTGCTCAGACCAACCTTCAGTGTCACATGGTCTGAGAGGTAGGGGGGCTTGAGAATGGATGTGACCCAATAGGGGAACAGGCTCTTTCCTCAGAGATGCACCCCCCGCACTGAGAACCGTGAGATTCCTGCAAGTCACCTGACTTTGCCCCGCGACTTACAGCATCCTGAGTGTAGATGCTGCCTAGCTGTTTCAGTCTTAAACTCACCGCAGAGGCAAGATAGAGGAGACAGCCTACGCACAGAACATAGAAGAGAGTATGAATGCCGTCAGTGATGACATAAAAATCCATCCACATGCAGAGACATCACCAGGGGAAGACAGGGTTGACACCACCAGCCCCAATTTACAAAATGGAAAGTGAAGATGCCCCATTCAATCTAACAGGGTGAAAAGCAAAGGGTTAAGTGGGTATTATAGATACAGAAATGGAAAATAAAATAGTATCCATTTTTTCATAGGGTGAATTAATTGATAAGATTTAGAACAGAAAATCTTGAAACATAGAACCAGCACAGTATTTAGAGTCACAAGAGCAAAATTTAAAATGATTAAAATGTCTGCCTCCGAGTTTGCTTGGGGCCAAGGATGGAAACTTCCACTTGTAAGTTCTCTTCTCTTTGTGCTTTTCCCAGTGAATGCAGTGTTTTCATAAAGGTAAAAGCAGTGCTGTTCATAAGTATATATTTCTGCCATTGTATTTCTCAGAGTGGCTACAAAACGGCATCAGCCTCACTCGTGAGCTAATTGATGTGGGTGAACTGGCTTCTTGCCTAAAAATGGAGGGGATGACCTGTCAGATTTTATTTCAAAATAAACTTAATTTATAACATTGTAACATATGTTATAAAAGCTAGAAAAAGACACATCACCCCCTTTTAGAGTTTCTTAGGCATTTGCTCCGATAACTGAATTAGAATTCTGATTACATTGCCCATCACCTTTAAGTAAGTGAATATTTAAAAATATTTCTATTAGTTATTTTGCAAAATATTTCCTAATCTCTTTTTAATCAACATGTTTATTAAACCTTCTCTTCAGGAAAGTAAATGTCAGTAATTTATTCTTCCATGTTCATAAGTTACTAATCAGTGTAGGTTTACCATGTAAAGTCTCACATTCATGTAATATTGCAGTCATCTCAGTCCTGTCCAGCTCTTTGCAACCCTATGTAGCTCACCAGACTCCTCTGTCCATGGGATTCTCCAGGCAGGAACCCTGGAGTGGGTTGCCACACCCTCCTCCAGGGGATTCTTCCCAACCCAGGGATTGAACCTGTGGCTCTTGTGTTTACGCATCGGCAGATGGATTCTTTACCACAGAGCCACTGGGGAAGCCCATGTTATATCGGGTTGGCCAAGAAATTTGTTTGCAGTTTTCCAT
This sequence comes from Ovis canadensis, assembly GCF_042477335.2. Lineage (NCBI taxonomy): Eukaryota > Metazoa > Chordata > Mammalia > Artiodactyla > Bovidae > Ovis > Ovis canadensis. Next base: position 61,203,223 of record NC_091257.1, on the reverse strand, counting down.
AACATCTTATGGAAAGCTCCAAATGAACATTTTGGTCAACCCATGCATATAGTTTCTTTACGTGGATTGCCTGCTGTGGCCGTGTGGATGGAGGGCTGCCTCCAGCGGCAGTGGTCTGGACTGGGGAGGGGGCCTCTTAGCCCTTAGTTTGGGACATTTTTTATTCTATCAAGGCAGAGTGGCAGGGTTACCAAACGCTGGTGGCTCCCGTGGGGCACCTGCTCCAAATTCAACAGTGTCACTGACAGAAGAGACTTGCCTTTGACTTAGAACATTACCCTTATAAAGTGATTCTTACATTCCAGGGCTCTTCATGTCCTTTGTCCTAGTCACCAGCTTACCCTGGGAGGAGGCATTTTCATTTCGGTTTTCCCAGCATGGAAAGACTGAGTGAGAGTCCTTGCGCTGCTGCCCCGACCCCAGTGGCCTTGCACTCGGTGGCCCTGGAGGAGCCTCTGGTGTCTAGAGTGAGAGGGAAGCTGGCTGGTTGTCTGGCTTCTAACACCCATGCTTTTGGACAGTAATCGTTCTCTGGTAGGTCATTACCAGCTCACCCCAAACTTTGCAGCTAGCAACAGTTGAATTCAAATAACCAGATGGCTAGTTACTATTAGTAGGTTATTTAGTAGTGAGATGTTTTCACCCAAATTGATGGTTTAAAACTAAGCATCACTTTCTTGAACCTGGCTGGTAAGAGCAACCTTGATGGGCTCTTTGTCACTGTCCTGTCACTGTCCTGTCCCTGTCCGTGAGCGGTTAGGGGTGGGGGCTGGAGAAGGCCTGCCTTGTGTCTCCTGCAATGGGCTTGTTCAGGGTGGTGTGAGCCCTGAGAGGGGGACTGAAGAATCTCAGGGTAAGGGGTTCCCTGTGGGGCCTGACCCTGGCTGAGCTTCTGCAGACAGGAGGCTGCAGTCCCCCCGACCACGGGGTGTGGGACATGCCTGATGAAAAGGGACTGCCGTGCCCTCTGGTCGCTCTTCTTTGGGGCTCTGGGCGGGGGAGGGGGCGGACTATCTGCTCTGTTCCATGTCTTCATGGGGAGGGGGTCCTGTTTCCAGGCTTGCCCCCTCTTCCCGGTGGGGAGGCGTTACCTCGGGTCATGACGATCCCGGCCAGCGCCTTGTGGCGGGCGTGCGCCGAGGCCAGGCCCGCGGCCAGCTCTCGGAACTTCTGTGTGACCAGCTGGGACACGGCATCTGCGAACTCCTGGAAAACACAAGCAGTAGCCTTGTGACCGTGCCTTCTCCCTCCTCCACTCTACCCGGGGCCCGCTGCCTACTCCGTGACCCCCTGGCCTCAAGATGGCAAGCCGGCCACGGCGATTCTGGCCCAGTGTGGCCCCAGGGCACAAGCCCTCAAGCAGGACCCTGGGGGGACTGTCCCTGCCTCCCTCCAGCCTCGCAGAGGCTTCCTCCAGTTGAGGGGGGGCTGGTGCTCACACCACTGACAGCTGGTTCCCGTTTTCTTCCCTATGTCACAGAACCAATCATCCCAACACCCAGGAATCATCCCAACATCTGGGAACTGCCCTTTCTCTTCAGGGACTTTCCAGGTGCTTCCTGGATGGCGGGGTCCAGAGCCCCCCACCCCTGCTTCTGAGCACCCCCTCCCACCCTGTCCCCGTCTGGCCTCTGAACCACCCGCCCTCCATCAAGACCTTCCTTTAAACATCTCCCCTACAAGCCTTTTTTCTTTATCCTTTTAAGGGGTCCTTGACATTTATGTTAAGCGTATTTCTCAATTAACATTTTATAAAGGTGAATGTAGAAAGAAAAAAGCAAAAATTTCTTTAACTTTTCTTACTCTGGGTGGAGGACAGTCTAATTAAGATGCACAGGGGTATTTAGCCGGTTAAAATTTATCTCTCTGATATTTAACCAGTATCACTTCCTAGGGCGGCTTTGAGACGTCTCGCTTCTTTGGTATTTAACCAGCATTACTTTCTAGGGTGGCTTTGGAAAGTCTTGCTTGTAGTTTTGCCAGTTATGGAATGTTTATATATTGAACTATGACTCTTAGTTTTTCTGGGTTTAAAAGTCAGAAGGAGAGAATCGTGAATAACCATCTGCATTGGAAAAGTGCATGTCCTCTGTTAAGGCACTGAGGTATCTCCTCAGACCTTCTGCGAAATGAACAGACTGGGGCTTCTTAAGGAACTCAGCCTGGAGCTGCGCTCAGGCCTCCTTCCCTCACAAACCCTCTCCACCCCCACCCCCACCCCCCAGTCCCCCATCTCCCCAGTCCCCATCCCCTCATCCCCAGCACTGCAACTATTCTCAGTGATTGGCTTTAATTAAATCACATACATGCTTGCAGCTGCATGTAATTCTTCATAGCTGGATTTGTATGTGTAAATGTTGTTGATTACGTGGTGTGTTAGAAGCCAGGCAGAAACTTAGAATTCACGTTGGGAGATGCAGACTTACCATCTAATTTAACACTAGGAATTTTTAATGTTTTAATCACTTGAGATTTAATACATACAGTCAACTCTGGTTACTGCAAACCCAACTAATCAGACTCTGAGATAATTTGATTTTTCTCCATTTGGTTTATGGTAGAAGCAGCTAAATGCTCAAAAGCAAGCTTGTGTCTTGAATTATTTTTGTAAGTTCAGATTCCAGGGTGCCTCCATGGGCTGTGTGGAGCTCCTTCAGTCTCCTAGGGTGGAGGTGAGCACCCCAACCAACAGCAAACTTTGAGGGGGTCTTTCCAGTCCACTTTCCAGGTCAGGAAGCAACAGTTAGAACTGGACATCAAACAACAGACTGGTTCCAAATAGGAAAAGGAGTACGTCAAGGCTGTATATTGTCACCCTGCTTATTCAACTTATATGCAGAGTACATCATGAGAAACGCTGGGCTGGAGGAAGCACAGCTGGAATCAAGATTGCGGGAGAAATATCAATAACCTCAGATATGCAGATGACACCACCCTTATGGCAGAAAGTGAAGAGGAACTAAAGAGCCTCTTGATGAAAGTGAAAGAGGAGAGTGAAAAAGTTGGCTTAAATCTCAACATTCAGAAATCGAAGATCATGGCATCCGGTCCCATCACTTCATGGGAAATAGATGGGGAAACAGTGGAAACAGTGTCAGACTTTATTTTTCTGAGCTCTGAAATCACTGCAGATGGTGATTGCAGCCATGAAATTAAAAGACACTTACTCCTTGGAAGAAAAGTTATGACCAACCTAGATAGCATATTCAAAAGCAGAGACATTACTTTGCCAGCAAAGGTCCATCTAGTCAAGGCTATGGTTTTTCCAGTGGTCATGTATGGATGTGAGAGTTGGACTGTGAAGAAGGCTGAGCACTGAAGAATTGATGCTTTTGAACTGTGGTGTTAGAGAAGATTCTTGAGAGTCCCTTGGACTGCAAGGAGGTCCAACCAGTCCTATCTAAAGGAGATCAGTCCTGGGTGTTCATTGGAAGGACTGATGTTGAAGCTGAAACTCCAATACTTTGTCGACCTCATGCGAAGAATTGACTCATTGGAAAAGACTCTAATGCTGGGAGGGATTGGGGGCAGAAGGAGAAGGGGACGACAGAGGATGAGATGGCTGGATGGTATCACCAACTCGATGGACATGAGTTTGAGTAAACTCTGGGAGTTGGTGATGGACAGGGAGGCCTGGCGTGCTGCGATTCATGGGGTCGCAAAGAGTCGGACACGACTGAGCGACTGAACTGAGCTGAACTGAAGTTCCAGCTCACAGGCTGCACAGTGCAGCATCAGTGTTTTTTGGTCTAGTCCGTCCCTGATGGGGAGGGGAGGGGTCCTACAGAAACCCCCGAGTCTGATTTAGTCCATCCTAGCAGGGAGAAGAGGTGTCCTACAGAGACCCCTGAGCCTGGTCTAGTCCGTCCCTGATGGGGAGGAGGGGGCTCCTACAGAGATCTCCGAGCCTGGTCTAGTCCATCCTGGGGGAAGGGGAGGGGTCCTACAGAGACCCCCGAGTCTGGTCTGGTTCAGCCTCTGGGCACAAGCCCAGCGAGAGTTGTGGTGAAGCCCCTCCTGGCACCCTCAGGGTGGGTGGTCTGCACCTCAGGACAGCAAACAGGGAGAGTCTGGTGGGGTCTGGGTGGGGCAGTAGAGGCTGGATGTGGGGATGGGTGAGAAGCCAGCTTTGCAATATCAAAAGCCCTGTGCAGAGAAGCTCTAAAGATACACTGCAAAAATCCTGAATAATAAGCTGAAGTGTTGTTTGCAACATAAATTCCTTGTTAAATATGAAAAAGAGGATGTTTGGCGGCTGGTAATTTAGCCTCTGAAGGTCCCTGGTAGCAGGAGAGGGTCGCTGTGTCTTCCCCAAGTGGGTCATGGCCTCTCCTGGGGCTTACGGTGGGAGGAAACATGATGCCCAGGGGCTCCCCCATGTCCCTTTCTCTTCTGCAGGAGCAGACAGGAGGACTGGGGTGGGGGCTGCAGAGTCTGCAGAGCCGCCCAGCCCCTTCAGGGCCTGACGAGCTCCGTCTGGGGTCCGCTGATGCTTTTCGTGCAGAACTTGGCACAGGCTGAACACTTGGAACAGAAGTGATCAGAGGAGAATGGACTGGCTTCTGGTTAAACGATGGTGATCGTCAGGTGGCTCTGCTTCCAGAGGTTAAGTGGGGAAGTTGGCTCGGCATTTAATGAGCTGCGCGTTCCTAATGAAAACAGGAACGCGATGCTACTTGTGTGTATGTGGTCCTCATGCTGCCCGCCGGCCCCAATTACCGAGGCAAATTACCAGCATTATTCAAATAGGAAAAATAAACTTTAAATAGGAACACCAATAGACTCAAACTCCACTTATTTCCAACACTAATATTTTGAAAGGCCTAAGTAAATAAAATGTGTTCCAGGAGTAGTCCTCGGGGTAAAATTGACATTCAGCCAAAGTGGGGAGGATATTAAAATCGATAGATTATGAGAGAGAGAGCTTTGGGTAAATATTTTCCTGCTGAAATCCCGCCTTCGGGTTTATGCTGCTGGAATATCAGAAAGGTTAGATTTGCATATGGGCAGGGCAGGATGGGGCACCCTCGCCCTCCTGTCCACCTTGTCCACAGCACATGAGGTGAGTGGGCATCTGGAGGCGGAGGCAGGCTGCCAGTGGTCGAGGGAGTGGGACTGACTTGTGTCCATTCTTGACCATCCATGCGGCCGGAACTGGGAAGGCTGGAGAAAAGCTGCTGGGATGGTCATCAGGCCGCCAGAGGGCAGGCATGGCTCAGAGGGGGCGCAGTGAACATGAACAGGCAAGGATCTTCCCCAGTCTCCCTCTCAACAGTCCTCTAGGTCCGAGGAAAAGCTGGGCTCCAGGCCTCGGTCATGGCTCCTGTTTACTGACAATGGCAATAAAGCCTCATTCATTTCAAAGTCAGGGACTGGTGAACACGTGTGCAATGATTCAATTATCCTATATCTTGAATTACCGAATGCCTATAATGAATCTGAAGGAAGGTATGAAAGATGGAAGGCCTTTGTCACCCTTCCTTGGCACCATGGAAAAGCTCTGAACTTGGCACAGAGCTTGGACTGTGATGGTCGAGATGGCCATTCCAGTAACGGCTTCTCTGGTGCCCATGACTCCCCTGGGCCATCCTGCCCCGCTGCCTGGATGACCCTGACCTCGAGGTATGCCATCTGCTGGGCGTGCTTTCAAAGAACTTGGACGACGGGTGAACATAGAGGGGCCCAGAAAGCTCTGTATTGACTTGACCTACACCCCTGGGCACGGATATGCACTGTGAATACATCGGTTGTAAGCAGCAATCACACACACATGAAAGCTTCACGCAGTCGAGTTTAGTGAAAATTTGGCAATTTGGGGTGAGAAGATGCTCACCAGTTAGGCCATTTGCAGATCTTTTATCACCTGGAGTCAGGATGACCGCACCGCTGGCGACCTGGCTGGTCTACACTCCTCTTTCTGATTCGTCCATCCTACTGTCAGCCTCGGGCCAGGTGTTCTGAGGACACTGATGAACGTCGCGCTCATCAGCCCGGCACCCGGGCGGCACCGTCCTGATCATCTCGGCAACAGCAGTGTCCACACCACCCCCCTCCACACACACACCTGCCCACACACTCACCCCCCCCACATACACATTACCCCCCACACACAGACACACCACACACACACACACATCCCCACCCACACACAGACACACCACACAGACACACCACACACACACAGACACACCACACACACACACACACACACACACACCACCACCCCCCACACCCCCCACACATACACATCCCCCCCCACACACAGACACACCACACACACACAGACACACCACCCCCCCGCCACACACCCCCACACCCCCACACAAACACCCGCACACACCGCCCCCCACATACACATCCCCACCCACACACAGACACACCACACAGACACACCACACAGACACACCACACAGACACACCACACACACACACACACACACACCACCACCCCCCACACCCCCCACACATACACATCCCCCCCCACACACAGACACACCACACACACACAGACACACCACCCCCCCGCCACACACCCCCACACCCCTACACAAACACCCGCACACACCGCCCCCCACATACACATCCCCACCCACACACAGACACACCACACAGACACACCACACAGACACACCACACACACACACACACATCCCCACCCACACACAGACACACCACACACACACACACACACACCACCACCCCCCACCCCCCACACACCCCCACACAAACACCCGCACACACCGCCCCCCACATACACATCCCCACCCACACACAGACACACCACACAGACACACCACACAGACACACCACACACACACACACACACCACCACCCCCCACACCCCCCACACATACACATCCCCCCCCACACACAGACACACCACACACACACAGACACACCACCCCCCCGCCACACACCCCCACACCCCTACACAAACACCCGCACACACCGCCCCCCACATACACATCCCCACCCACACACAGACACACCACACAGACACACCACACAGACACACCACACACACACACACACATCCCCACCCACACACAGACACACCACACACACACACACACATCCCCCCCCACACACAGACACACCACACACACACAGACACACCACCCCCCCGCCACACACCCCCACACCCCCACACAAACACCCGCACACACCGCCCCCCACATACACATCCCCACCCACACACAGACACACCACACAGACACACCACACAGACACACCACACACACACACACACACACACCACCACCCCCCACACCCCCCACACATACACATCCCCCCCCACACACAGACACACCACACACACACAGACACACCACCCCCCCGCCACACACCCCCACACCCCTACACAAACACCCGCACACACCGCCCCCCACATACACATCCCCACCCACACACAGACACACCACACAGACACACCACACAGACACACCACACACACACACACACATCCCCACCCACACACAGACACACCACACACACACACACACACACACCACCACCCCCCACCCCCCACACACATACACATCCCCCCACACACACAGACACACCACACACACACAGACACACCACCCCCCCGCCACACCCCCCACACCCCCACACAAACACCCACACACACTGCCCCCCACATACACATCCCCACCCACACACAGACACACCACACAGACACACCACACACACACACAGACACACACACACATCACCACCCCCCCACACCCCCACACACACTCATCCCCACACCCCCACACCCACACATACAACCCCCACACCCCCACACATACACATCCCCGCACACACACAGACATACCACACACACACACACCACCACCACCCCACACCCCCAACACATACACATCCCCCCCCACACACAGACACACCACCCCCACACAGACACACATCCCCACCCACACACAAACACCCGCACACACCGCCCCCCACATACACATCCCCACCCACACACAGACACACCACACACACACACACACACTACCCCCCACATCCCCCCAACACACTCACACACACACCCCCACCCCCCCACATACACCCCCTCACCCCCCCACACATACACATCCCCACCCACACACAGACACACCGTGCACACACACACACACACATCACTACCCCCCACACACATCCACACTCCACACACATACACACACACACACTCACCCTTAACGCATACACACCCCTCCCCCACACCCCCCTACACTCACCGCTCCCACAGCCCCCTCACACCCACCCCACACATCCACACACACCCCCACTCCACACACATTCTCACTCTGCACACACCCCCATCCCACACAGATCCACCTTCCACACACACACACCCCACCCCCCCACACCCCCACCCCACACACACCCATACCCCACACACACCCACCCTCCACACACACCCTCACCCCCTACACACACCCCCACCCCACACACACCGTCCATACACACCCCTACCTCACCACACCCTCACCCCACACAGACCCCCACCCCAACACCCCCACCCTCCATGCATACCTGTCCTTTACACACACTCTCACCCCTACACACACCCACACATCCCTATACCACACACACCCCCACCCCCCAAACATGCACCCTCCACACACACCCACACCTCACATATCTCCACCTCACACACACCCCACCCCACACACATCCCCATACCACACACACACCCACCCCACACACATGCAACCTCTACACACACCCACACCCCACACACCCCCACACCACACACAACCCCACCCCACATACCCCCACACCACACACACCCCACCCCACACACATCCCCATACCACACACACACCCACTCCCCAAACATGCACCCTCCACACACACCCATACTTCACACACCCTCACCCCACACACACGCACCCTCTACACACCCCCACACCACACACACCCCCACCCCACACACCCCCACACCACACCATCCCCATACCATGCACACCCATCCTCCACACACATCTACCCTCCAGATATACACCTACTCCACACACACCCACACCACACATACCCCCACACCACACACATCCCCACCCACCTCACACACCCCTACACTACACACACCCCCACACCACACACACCCCCACACCACACACACCCCACCCCAACACTCCCACCCTCCATAGCCCCCTCACCCCAAGACCCCCATCCCCCCCACACACACCACTCTCCCACCACACAAACCCCAGTCAAAGAATATGTTGCCTTTGGGGCTTCTGGAGCACTCCCAAACCCCTACCCAGGGAAGAGAAATTAATCAAAATTTATTGAGCAAGACACTAGTGGGTTTCAAGTCTGATTTCAAGCTTCTGAAATCCAGAGATGAGTCAGATGGGGTCCTCTGTCTGAAAGAGCCCCTGACTCAATATCTCCTCAGGGCTGGGGGCCTGCCTGGAGCTGAGTGCCCAGGGCAGCCCGTCCCCTTAACCTACACACAGAGGCAGCTGTTGTGGTCACCTGTCCACAGACCAACAAGCTGAAAATAAGGAGACCCCACGTTTGTTATCTTGAATAATTGAGAGTTGAGGTTGTGTGCGCAAATGCCAGCATATCTACATATCGATTAGGTAAATTGTAGTTACAATTATTTGAATGGTTAGATATAGACACATTCATTTAAACATGTTAACAGCAGTTACTGCTTTAACAATTAACTTCAATACAATAAACATGTAAAGAAAACTAAAACCATGTTGGAAAATGTGATATTTCTGTTTTTGTTGCACTCGTGTTTTCTCAGGGAGATATTTTGCATCTGGGTCTAATTAGAATCTTTAAATTCTCATTAGTGTGAAAACATGAGGACGTGCACAGATGAAGGCCTCTGTTTGGGGCTGATTCATGGCTGTTTGAGCTCATCTGGATCGAAGACGACGTAAACAAGAAGAATCACTGCTGCGCATCAAGAGGGAAGGGCTCTCTGTGGGGAGTGCAGCCCCTCAGAGAAAGTGGCGTTTACTTTCTTAAAAGCTTTTGTTAAATTTGGGAGCAGTTGTCTAGCTATTGCCTGAATAGCAAGGGAGCCTCACACCTGTTCTGAAAAATTACCAGGACGTCAACACTGTTCTCCAAATGCTGAGCTCTCAGACCCTTCGTCTTGTGACCTGGACCCTAATCTCATCTCTTTACCCTGAGAATCAGTTCCCAAAGGAGAAATAAAGTAGGTTAAAATTGCTAACTAGCTTTGAACAGCACACCTGTAGCTCTGATTGAAGCTGGGACTGGGCAATTCTTCAAGTTCATGGAGGCCTGAGACCAGGGATCCACCACCACGTGCTTCCTGTGTGAGACACATGGGAGAGGCAGCTGGACATCCATGGTGGGGAAGGTTGTTGTCTCCGTGCCCTGGACACAGCACCGTGGGACACACACCTGGGCCCTTGACCTAGTGCTTCCCACTCCGGGAACCAGCTCCACCCCCAGGCCACCACGCATGCCACCAGCTGGTGCCTGGCACCACAGCAAGTGAAGGGTTTTCCCGTTGAAGCCAGTCCTTCAAGTCTGGAAAGGGTGACCGCCCCTTCAACTCACAGACACCAAGGCAAGATGTGACTACCAGGAGCATAAAGGACACGGAGCTGTGACACCAAAACACGTTTCCAGTAAACGGCACTGGGAAAACCGGAGACTTACAAATTTCTTGACAAAGGATTCAAAACAACTGTTTTAATAGAAGCTCACTGAGCTACAAGAGAGTGCAGATAGACAGCTCAACAAAACCAGGAAAGCAATTCATGCACAAAACAAGGAGCTTAATGCAGACAGAAATCATTAAACAGAACCAAACAGAAATTCAGGAGCTGGAGAATACAATGACTGTGATAAAAAAAAAACGCAACAGGGAGCTTCACCAGCAGACCTGGCCGAGCAGGAATTCCTCTTTTTAGAGAAATCTGTGAACTCAAAGACGAGTTACTTGGAACTATCCAGAGGAGAAGAAAGGAAAAAAGGATGGACAGGAGAGAGATTTATGGGACACGGTTAAAGGACCGATGGACACATTACGGGAGCCCAGAAGAGCAGAGGCAGAACAAGAGGCAGAAAGCTTAAAGAAACAGCGATAAAAAAGCTTCCTGAACCTGGAGAAGGAAACAGACACAGACTCAGGAAGCAAAGGATCTGAAGCGGTTTGAGCAGGACGAGGTCTATGCCAGGACATGCCGTGATTCCATGGCGGAAGTCGAAGACAGAGGCTTCTGAAGGCAGCAAGAGGCAAGGGACTCATCCTGCATAAGGGAGGCCTGTGAGGTCCCCACTGGGCTTTTCAGCAGAAACCTCGCAGACCACAGAGGTGCATTCAAAGCACCAAGGAAAGAAAAAGGCCACTCTTTGAAAATGAAGGTGAGAGGGTGTTTCCCAGGCAGAAAAAGCTGAGGGATCACATACTCGAGACCAGCCTCGCGATATGTGTACACACACACCATGGAGTCGTGTTCACCTTTATGAAAAAGGGGATCCTGCATCTGCGACAACGTGGATGGCCCTGGAGGACACAGAAACCCGATGTACTTGTGGAATTTACAGGAGCGCTGGGTGATGCTGCAAATTCATTGAAAACAAGTAGGCCATGGGGACAATGCCCCCGGGTGTGTAGGAAGCATGGCAGATACGCTGGGGTGACAGCGGGTTCTTACTAGATTCATGTCTGGTGGTGCTTGGCCAGAGGCACCTGCACTCTGAAAGGATTTGGCGTCGCCCCACAGAGCACCGGTATCTCAGTGAAAGGGACTGTGTCTTCACGTCCTGCCCCCGCGGATGGATGAAGGGCCCTCAGAGGCGGTGGAGGGACAAAGAGCCCTTGTTGCGGGCCCAGTCCGAGTGCCCAGGGGTCCTCTGGGCAGAGCGGACGCTTGGGAGCTGTCCTGGGGACCAGAGGCCCAGGGTCCCCAAAGCCTGGCAGCCGTCTCAGGGGTAGGGGCAAGCCTTCAGGGCCTCGGGGGTAGGGTGGGGGAAGACCACATGGCGGTCAGTGTCTGCCCCATCCTGGCCTGGCCACCGAGCTGCTTGGCCACCAGGCTGGTGTCCAGGCTCCACAGGGCATCCAGCTCCGCCTGGGACTGGTGGCCTTCCTGACTCCACGTGTGGAGACTGAGCCTGGCCTTAGCCTCACTCCTCAGGCACAGACTGGACCCTGGCGCCCCAGGGTCGGGAGTTGCTCCACGTGGGGCCTCAGGCCTCACCCATCCACACCTTCCACTGAAGACATGGGACCCGGGGTGGATCCTCTCCTGGGATGGTCAGCTGACACGCAGAGGCCTGAGGGTCGCTCCTCTCAGCAGTGCCCCCACCACACTCAACAAGAATCAGGACTCACAGCAGGAAGTCAGTCCCATGTGGTTCCAGGTGGGTCCCCGAATGCCCCAGCCCCTTAGCCTTGCATGGACGCAGCATCCCTGGGTCCTGCCTTCGACCTCTTCGTCAAGGTCACTGTCCCCAGGACACTCTGCTGGGCTGGTCGTTGAGCCCAGAGCACGGGGTCCAGGCTTACCCTGACGCTTAACCACGCTCCGCTTCCCCATCCACACCACACCACACCCATCCGTCTGTCCTTCTGTCCTGAGATTCCCAGCCTGTCCCAGAGGGAATCTCAACTAACCTAAGAGAACCTACAGTACCAGGGCTTGCACTTGTGGGAACAGAGCAGACAAAACAAACGTCTGTCCAGAGAGAAATAGAAAACAATTTGTAAGTTACATTTCCAACAACCATCTCTTTTCTGTGAAGCCTACTTATATCCTGGTTAGACAGAGTGCTGGGCTCGGAGGCCAGGCTGGGTCCTTCCTTCTCTGTGAGGACATCTGGGATCATGACACACAGACAGCGCTTGCAGTTTTCTCTTTTTCCTGATACGACGAGGCGGGTGTTTGCAAGGGCCTTGTTGCACCCACCCGAGGTGGGGAGGGGCCTGTGTCCCCTCGTGGGGTGGTGGCTGCTCTGCAGGGTGAAACTCCGTCCCTCCCCTGAACATTGTGCATCTGGGGGAGGTGACCCCGGTCCTCCATCTGAGGTCTTGGCCCACTCCTGGCAAATCTGTGACCCGGGGGCTCAGGTCAAGGACTGAGAGGCAGAGGTGTGTGTGTACCATAGCTGCAGCCTGTTCTCCACACGAGGGTCCCTGTTAGGGGATGATGCTGGCATGAGAACCATCCAGATTTTCCTCAGTAATCTGGGGGGAGAAAAAACCCACAGCCTTTAGGAGCAGGTATGTTGCTAAGAAACCAACATTTTTTGACTGAAAAGTTGAACCATTTTAGAAGACTCTTTGTCTTATCCACAGAGAGAGAGAGAGAGAGAAGGAGATATTTCTAAGCAGCCTGACTTTTCTTGGGATCAGTTTTCCTTCCTTCCCCTCTGTCTTTCTTCTTGTACACATTTAAAGACCTGCTGATAGGTTTTGGAGAGCAATCTGCCTTTGTTGTGAGCGTCTCGGATTTTCCCTTTGTGTTCTAAGGGCACTCCCCGGGAAGGCTTGGAGATGCCACAGAGACTATTATGCCAGTGGAGGTCTGTCCAGTTTCTGATAAAACCAGAACTAATTTATTTTTTGTTTATCCTCTGCTGCCTTTGACAAAGCTTCCTCTGGAGATGCGTATCTTCATCCTCAGCTCCTTGGGTTTGTCATCTTTTTGCACTTTGTTTTGCAACTGACAAGGGGAAAAAAATCTGACACCAACCTTGGAAGACGGTAATGCATTCAAGACTTTGTTTTCCTCACAGATCTGATAAAAATCTTGCCTAAAACCATGTCCAACCTTTTCAGCAGGAAGTCCAGATGGCCTTGCAGCCTGGATAACAGACTGCAGTTGCTGCCACTTCGCAGATTGTCGGTGGGGCAATGTCTTTCTCGAAACATAAATGCAAAACAGAAGACAGCATCTGGGGTCCAGGCAGGGCTGGTTGGAGGGGCTGGCGGTCATCGGGGAAGGGAGAGCAAACAAAGGAGAGATGTGAGATCCCATGGAAGACGGGCTTCTGCAAGAAGGCTCCGTCAGGTGGGACAGGTGGGGGAGGTGGCTGAAGTCAGTTGCACAAAGGCTGGATGATTGACACGAGGGAGAACCAAACTTCCCTTCTGCTGCAGGTGAGCTGATAAGATCGGCTGGTGTGTCAGCGCTGTGTGCTGTGGGAGGTCTCATTTCTGAGGCCACTGGAGGCCGCCGTGTGGACATGTATCGTCCGCTGAGTGTGGGGCTGGAGGCCCAGGGAGAACGGAGTTGCCCCAGCAGGTGGGAGAGCGGTCTCCCCATTTCCCATTCCTTCTTAGGACGAGTGACAATCCCCCTGGACTTGCTGGCTGCAGCTGGTAGATCCTGGGTGGATGACGTGTTTATCATCCCACTGACAAGGCCTTTGGACCTGTAAACATGTGTGTGGGCCCGACTTCCAATTGGCAGCTGCAGAAACGGACCCAGAGTAGGCAGCAGACTCCTCAGTGACCCCCCTTGACGCTGCCAGGCCCAGGGAAGCTTTCCTATAGCCATTGCCCCTTTACACTGAAGTCGCACCACCCTGTCTGGTGGTGACACCATGGGATTAAGCCTCTCAGCCTTCTCTCTCTCTTCCAACTTCAGAGCTGTGTGGACCCTCTGACGCATCCAGCCAGCCTGCCTCCTCCCTCCGTGGGGCGTCTCCTCCACCACACGCCACAGTAACTAGCTCCACCTCACCCACTGCTGTGTGGGCGCCCCAGCGTGAAGTGATGGGTCACCACCTCACCCGCCTGCTAGCTTCTCCTGGGAGATTTAACAGCACCAGCGCAAGGATGCCCGGGGTGAGGACAGATTTAACAGCACCCAGTGAAAGTCCTAGGCAGGTCTCAGGGCAGGTCCCAGCTGCACCAGCAGGACGCCTGGGATGAGGACAGGAGGCAGGGGTGTGAGCTCATGCTTTCCTCCAGTGGGAACATCGCCAGTGCCTTTGCTGTGTGTGTCCATCTCCTCTCAGCTGTTCACAGAGAACGGTCCACTTCCAGTGTCCTGGGAGGGCCCAGCACAAGGCCCGTCTGTTTGGGGTCACATTGAACATCTAGGACGGAGCCCGGCGCTGCCATGCTCACTGGTGGATGACTGGGGGCCAAGGGCCCGGATGTGACCCAGGGAAGAGAAACGTCAGGAGAGGGAAAACCTGAGATGTTACACAGTCTTGGAAAGCCCACCAGGGAGTTGGAGCAGGAAGCTTGGCGGGGATGGCGTGCCATTTGTACACCAGTCAAAGGCATCAGAATGAATTGATTTGTACTTTTTGGCCTCTTAAAGCAACTTAGGAAAAGCTAAGATAAGGCTCTATAATTTCATGAGAAAAAATGGGGACAATGTGAGAGGTCACAATGCAGACAGAGAGGAAGAGGACGCTGAGTAGAGGGTGTTCACATTGGTCTGGTCATCGGAATGTCGCGTACTTTTGCTTCTACACCTGCTAATGATGGGACCGCTTCTGTGCCTAGAATTCTGGTTTATTCAGAGACCGCAAAAGACATGAAGGGGCTCATTAAGAATTTTTGATCTTTAGAGTTACCCAACTAAACTGTGGAACAGTGATAAATGGTTTTCTTTTGTTATTTCAAAATATTCTTCAGAGAAATAATCTCTACTGTTATCTAATATGGAAGAACTATAGCATTTTTAAAACTTGAGTATTTACACGTGGAAGCAACTCCAGTGTCCATTGACAGAGGAACGGATGAAGAAGCTGTTGTACACATACATGATGGAATATTACTCAGCCATAAAAAGAATGGAGTAATGCCAGTTGTAGAAACATGGATGGATTTGGAGAGCACTATGCTCAGTGAAATAAGTCAGAGAAAGACGAATACTGTGTAATATCACTTATATGTGGAATAATCCAAAAAATATAGCAAACTAGTGAATAAAGCAAAAAAGGCAGACTCTCAGACACAGAGAAAACACTAGTGGTTACCATGGGGAAAGGGAAGTGGGGAAAATGTTTATTACGGGATTATATAAAATCCAATATGTGAAACTTCTATAAAATTGTAAAGCACTACAGAATTAAGAAAAGCCCCTGGTTCTGGTGTCCAAAGTGCGCAAGCCAGACAGCACCGGGTGGCAAGCCCATGTCCTATGGAGATGGTGTGAGCGCTCTCGGGCGCTTCTCCTGCAGGATGGGGCCTCGCCAGGTGCACAGACCACAGACCCCGAGCTGCGTCACAGGCACAAGGCCAAGGTGTGGGGCTCATTATCTGCTTTGTTAAACTCAAACCCCAGAGCTATTCAACCTCTGAATGTTGCAGACACGGATGACACTGAGAAGCGAAGCGATGCTGTCAGCTCTGGCCACTGACAGAGGGGAACAGCTCTCCACATGGGGCGAGTTGCAGGTCAGCAGACCCATGACGGAGGAAGCTTACATGTGTCATTAAGACAGCAGCTCTAGATGGTAGGATGCCCGTGTCTAACGTGGACTCATCAGGACAAAAGCCTAACGTAGGTGCTGGCAGGCCCAGCTTTCCTTGCTGTCTCTCTGTCTCCTCAGGGTTCATTAGTTTGGCTGATTAAAGAGTAGGGTGACTAATTAGAATCTACAGTGAATATCAGGCAATGCTAAGAGATCATAGAATTCCTTGTAGTTTATTTCCTGTTGTTGAATTTTGTGCTGATGGCTCTGGTCTAATCCTGTTAGGTAATTCATTTTTTTTTTTTAAAAGAGACCTTAATTTTCAGAGCAGTTTTGGGTTCACACCAAAATTGAGGGGAAGCTACGAAGGTTTCTTGTGTACTTGCCACCCCCCGCCATGCACAGACTCCCCCACCATCAACATCCCCCAAAGACGGTGCACTTGCCATTTTCTTTTTTTGACCGACCTGTGCGGCTTGTGGGATCTCAGGTCCCCAAGTAAGGGTTGAACTCCCACTCCCTGCAGTGGAAACTCGGAGTCTCAACGACTGGACCCCCAGGGAAGTCCCACAAGACTTGCCTTTAAGCCCTGCAAAGACCAGGGAAAGCGTGGACATGACCTCCCCCGCCACAAGTCATGCAGTTGGGCTTCCCACACTGGTGGACACCGCAGGGGTCCCCACATCAGGGTGTGACGGGCACCATCACCTTTGGGGTCATGGCATCTCCCGTGGCAAGTTATCACGTTTGTGATAACTCATGGACCCACAGAGACACGTCATTGTCACCAAAGAACACAGTTTACATCAGACTTCTCTCCTGGTCTGTACCTTCTATGTGTTTGGACAAATGTGTAGCGACAAGGGTCCTTCATTTCTGTGTTGTGCAGAGTAGTTTCACTGCCCTACATTCAGAAAACGAAGATCATGGCATCTGGTCCCATCACTTCATGGGAAATAGATGGGGAAACAGTGGAAACAGTATCAGACTTTATTTTTTGGGGCTCCAAAATCACTGCAGATGGTGACTGCAGCCATGAAATTAAAAGACGCTTACTCCTTGGAAGGAAAGTTATGACCAAACTAGATAGTATATGCAAAAGCAGAGACATTACTTTGCCGACTAAGGTCTGACTAGACAAGGCTACGGTTTTTCCTGTGGTCATGTATGGATGTGAGAGTTGGACTGTGAAGAAGGCTGAGCGCCAAAGAATTGATGCTTTTGACCTATGTTGTTGGAGAAGACTCTTGAGAGTCCCTTGGACTGCAAGGAGATCCAACCAGTCCATTTTGAGGGAGGTCAATCCTGTGATTTCTTTGGAAGGAATGATGCTGAAGCTGAAGCTCCAGTACTTTGGCCACCTCATGCAAAGAGTGGACTCATTGGAAAAGACTGTGATGATGGGAGGGATTGGGGGCAGGAGGAGAAGGGGATGACTGAGGATGAGATGGTTGGATGGCATCACGGACTCGATGGATGTGAGTCTGGGTGAACTCTGGGAGATGGTGATGGAATGGTGATGGACAGGGAGGCCCAGCGTGCTGCGATTCATGGGGTCACAAAGAGTTGGACACGACTGAGTGACTGAACTGAACTGAAAATCCTGTGTGCTCCCCCACCTCACCCATCACCCCCTTCCTGGTAACCATGGCAACTACTCATCTTTTACTCTCTCCATAGTTCTGCCTTTTCCAGGTGTCATAGAGCTGGAGTCATACAGTCTGCAGCCTCTCCCGTTCGGCTCATCTCACTTAGTGACATGCATTTAAGTTTTCTTCCTGCCTTCGCATGGCTGATGGCTCATTTCTCTTTGCTCAGGGTGATGTTCTGTTGTCTGAATGTAGCAGTTTATTCATCTACCACCTACTGAAGCGTGTCTTGTTTGCTCCCCAGTTTCAACAGTTGTGAATAAACTGCTATAAACAGGTTTTTTTTTTTTGGTGGATATAAGTTTTAAACTCCTTTATGTAAATGCCAACGGAGTTGGGTCATGTGGTAACAGTGTGTTTAGTTCGTAAGAAACCACCAAGCTGCCGTCCATGGTGACTGCTCCGTCTTGCGTCCCGCCAGCAAGTCTGCATTCTTGCTGGCATTGGTGTCGTCAGCGTCCTGGTTTTGGCCTTGCTAATAGGTGTGCAGTGCTATCTCACTGTCTTAATTTGCATTTCTAGGTAACTAATTTTTGAGCATACCATTTATTCTTGTAGGTGATCAGCAAGTTGGGGAATGCTTTAAGCTTGGGTCATGTCTTTTAACTTTCTCTTTGGGAAAACAAGATGGAGAGACAGCATGGGAGGTCTAGTCCTCTCCTAATTTAATTTTCTCAGTTGCAAAAGCTATGAAAATGGTTTACAAATAGATGTGGTTTATTACAAGTTGGTTTTGGCAAGGATCAAACACGATCAGGCCCATGACTGAGATGTCCTCTGGGAAAAACAACACAGGCAGTAATTCTTTTATAAAATTAGGCTATCTCTGGTATTTAGACTACTCCCCCCTCCCCCCAGCAGTAAACTCCGCAGGGTTTAAGTGATTGTAGGGGTCTGACTGAGGGAGATGTTTGGGGAGGTCTCCCAGGCTGCCTCTAGGAAGTCCTGGGTGATAATAAACATGGTTTCTTTGCAGATGTTGAGTAGTGAACTTAGGAAACAAAACAAAACGAAAAACAGAGACTCTGCCAAGTGCCGTGGGGTTGATTTCAGCTGGGCCCCTGACTGTTCAGTCTTATTTTTGCTCATAGAGCACCAGTCTCTGTCCCAGTTGCTTTCAGCTGGGTGGGTGTGGTGGTCCCTGAGCCCCCTGGGCACGTGTAGTGGTCCCTGAGCCCCCTGGGCACGTGTAGTGAACCTGGGTCTGCTCCTGGTTCAGGGGATCTGCAGGCTGTGGCTGGTTGTGCTGGGGTTCAGAGGCATTTGTTGTTGTTCAGTCGCTAAGTTGTGTCCTGCTCTCTGCAACTCCATGGACTGCAGCACGCCAGGCCTCCCTGTCCTCCACCATCTCCCAGAGTTTGCTTAGATTCGTGTCCATTGAATCAGGGGTGCTATCCAATCATCTCATCCTCTGTTGTCACCTTCTCCTCTTGCCTTCAATCTTTCCCAGCATCAGGGTCTTTTGCAATGAGGTGGCTCTTCATATCAGGTGGACAAAGTATTGGAGCTTCAGCTTCAGCATCAGTCCTTCTTATGAATATTCAGGACTAATTTCCTTTAGGATTGACTGGTTTGATCTCCTTGCTGTCCAAGAGACACTCAAGAGTCTTCTCCAACATCACAGTTCAAAAGCATCAATTCTTTGGTTGCTCAGCCTTCTTTATGGTCCAACTCTCACATCCTTACATGACTACTGGAAAAACCATAGCTTTGACTATGTGGACCTTTGTTGGCAAAGTGAAGTCTCTGCTTTTTAATACACTGTTCAAGTTTGTCATAGCTTTCCTTCCAAGGAACAAGTAAGTGTCTTTTAATTTCATGGATTCAGTCACCATCCACAGTGATTGTGGAGCCCAAGAAAATAAAATCTGTCACGGTTTCCACTTTCTCCCCATCTATTTGCCATGACATGATGGGATTGGAAGTCAAGATATTAGTTTTTTGAATGTTGAGTTTTAAGGCAGCTTTTTCACTCTTCTCTTTCACCCTCATCAGTGGCACGATCAGCTGCAATTAGCAGTGATTTTTAAAAAATATTATTTGGTGTGTTTCTGGCTTAGATTTAAAATTTGAGAGGTTTTTTGAAATGTTCCAAGACCAATGACTGTTGTCCCAGCAACAAAGACTTTGGTAAAATGACTCATGATGGTTTTTGCCTTGCGCACATGGGTTCCAGTTTAGAGTGTGGGAGGCGGGCTGAGCCATGGGCTGTGGCTTCCAGGTCCAGACCCCCTTCTGAGGTTAGCCGAGGTTGTGGCTGCACAGTCAGGGATGCTCTCTCTGAGGCGAATCTGCCTCCCTCTCTGCCTCCCGCCCTCCGCGTTTCTCATGTCTGTTTTCAGGCCTGTTTCCTCCTTTGCTCCTGGCAGCGCACCTCCAAGGTCCTGCCTTCTGCTGGTCTGACTAAGGATGTACCGTGTGTCTGGCCAGCTCATCCTGCCTGCCCTCCATGTCCTGGCTTCACTGCAGTCCTGCCTGCTCGCATCTGAGCCCAGCGTGTCTCTTCATTCACCTCCCTGGTCTCCCTAGGCTTGAGTTCAGGACCCCCTGCCAACCTCCCCTGTTTCCCACGTCTCCATCATACTCTCACTCACTCAGCAGGTGTTAATGGACCTGTTGTAGACCAAGTGCTGGGCCAAGTACTGGGAACAAGTAAAGAGGATGCGGTCGGTGGTCAGGCTGGGTGAGAGTCTGATGGTGATCTCCACAGCACCCAGTGATGGAAATGCTTCTGGTGACCGTGTTTACAATTCTTGAACTGAGCCTTAGGTGGGTGGGGCATTGTCTGCATTGGAAGATAAGCTATACGGTCCCGTGAGCAAACATCCCTGGGAGAGTGGACGTCACAGCCACTGTGTCGGTACAGCCCAGGATGGGCCCTCTTTAGCTGGGGGTCAGCTGAAGCTCCCTCTGCCCTCTGTGTGAGGAGGAGGGGAACTTGGAGGCCGTCCTGCCTGTTGCAGTCACATCAGGGACTTGTCAGCATCCCCCATTGCTCCCGCACCAGCCTGCCCTGCTCCCTGAGGCCGCTAAGACTTGTCCTGCGTCCTCCACCCCCAGGACCTTGTCCCCAGACCTGGGCCCTACTCCCCAGATGGTGGAAGGTGGTTAAATGAAGTTCTTCTGGAACCGGTGGGCTGGATCTTAAGCCTTCCTGAGAAGTGAAGTGTAATTTAAGAAACTGGAAGAAACGATTGCTCTTGGTCCTAATCCCAGAGTCTGCACTCACTCCAGTGAGCAGCTAATCCCCACAGCTCTGCGACCCCGCGAGTCCTTAATTACCAGCGTCTCCAGCTCCTCTGCAGGCGCTGCCTGAGCAGCGTCTGTCGCTCAAATAGACTCATGTGAAAATAAAGCACTGGGATCAATAATTCAACTTGGAGGTGAAATGGAACAGAAAAACAGCTCTCCCCTTTGCCTGCTCCCGGACTCCCAGACGCTGCTTTTTCATGGATGCACTGACCTCCACTTTCTATCCAGGGCTCTCAGGCCTGGGTGGCAAGTGGGCGGCTTCAAGGTGACCTGGACGCAGGGGCGAGGGTGCCCCTCTCCAGATGTGGGCTCCACGCTGTGGCTTCTGCATTTAGTGGAAACAAAGATGTGGTGCATCTTCTGGGAGCCGAGGGCAAGCCCCTAGGGGTGCACTGGCCATCTCAGCTCCAGTCAGGGGCCACTGTAGGAGGGCCCGGACCCTGTCCATGGCAGGGTGACGGCCGGAGGAGGCCATGGCAGGTGTGGGCTATGCAGCTGCCTTTATCTTAACCGCTTCACATTTGTTTCCACCCTGAACAGATGTCTAAGATTGGCTGACCCTTGATAAGTTGCACTGAAGGGTCCAGTGAAGGCCATGTGCTTCCCACAGCCTTTGTCACTGCTTTCTGGGAAGACAGAAGAGAGAAAGATGACAGACAGGCACCAGCCTGGGTGTAGGGCCTTCTTCTGGCCCCAGTCCAGGGAGGTGTGGGCACAGAGCCCTCGACAGGGGGCCTCAGAGCAGAGACCACAGGGAGGCTCCACCAGGGCCTTTGGCCACGCTCCTGTTCATACAAAGCGTTCTAAAAATGTGCTTCCACCTACTTGCTCTTGGAGTCTGAAGATTTCCAAGCTGCCGACTGTCCAAGTCTCTGCAGATGGCTGGCAGCACTGAGGACCCTCATGAGACCTTGGCTGGTGACCTTTGAGATGGATGTCTGGGAACCAGCTGTCTGGAAAGTTCTGTGGGGCGGCTTCCAGTGTCAGCTCACAATGAAGGAAGGATGGATGGTGAGTGTGGGGAGCCCAGGGGAGCTCAGATGAAGAGGGCTGCTGACTCAGGGCCACTGCAGAGGGACTAGGTCCCTGCTACAGTCCCTACAGAGTTGCGCAAGTGTCCACAGATGGGGGAAGCATGTCCACAGATGGGGGACGACTGTCCAAAGAGGGGGAATGTGCATCCACAGACGGGGGGATGAGTGTCCACAGACGGGGGGACGAGCATCCGCAGATAAGGGATGAGCATCCACAGACGAGGGGACGTGTGTCCACAGATAAGGGATGAGCATCCACAGATGGGAGGTTGAGCATCCACAGACAGGGGGGACGAGCGTCCGCAGATAAGGGATGAGCATCCACACATGGGAGGTTGAGCATCCACAGACAGGGGGGATGAGCATCCGCAGATAAGGGATGAGCATCCACACATGGGAGGTCGAGCATCCACAGACAGGGGGACGAGTGTCCAAAGATGAGGGACGTGTGTCCATAGGTGGGGGGACGAGTGTCCACAGACGGGAGATGTGTGTCCACAGACAGGGGGCTAGCATCCACAGACGGGGGATGACAGTCCAAAGAAGGGGGACATGTGTCCATAGATGGGGGGAAGGGTGTCCACAGACGGGGGACGTGTGTCACAGATGGGGGACGAGTATCCAAAGACATGGGATGTGTGTCTACAGACAGGGGCAAGCGTCCACAGACGGGGAACGAGCATCCACAGACAGGGGACGAGTGTCCACAGACCGGGGATGTGTGTCACAGATTTGGGACGAGTGTCCAAAGATGGGGATGTGAGTCCACAGATGGGGGGACGAGTGTCCACAGATGGGGGGCAAGCATCCACAGATGGGGGGTGACCATCCACAGATGGGGGTCGAGCATCCACAGACGGGGGACAAGTGTCCACAGACAGGAGGACGTGCGTCCACAGACGGGGGACAGGTGTCACAGATGGGGAACGAGTGTCCAAAGATGGGGGACATGAGACCACAGATGGAGGGATGAGCATCCACAGACGGGGGATGAGCGTCCACAGATGGGGGATGAGTGTCCACAGATGGGGGACGAGCATCCACAGATGGGGGATGAGCATCCACAGATGGGGACAAGTGTCCACAGATGGGGGATGAGTGTCCACAGACGGGGTGCAGTCTGTCAGCAACACCACGAAACAGTGCTTCCTCTGACACCTGTCCTCTGTTTCTGCAGCGAGGGCTCCCCTAGGCACCACCCTGCCTACAGCCTGCTCATTCCCACATGTGGAGGCCACGGCTGCCCACCAGGAGGCTGGGAGGAGGTCTTAAAAACTGGGGACAGCAACTGACCAGAGGCGTCCACCCCAGTGCCTGCTGGGAGCCAGCGTGAGGAACTCTGCCCATGGCAAAGGTCATGAGGAGGGGGCCTTGGCATACGCAAAGGCGTGATCAAGCCTCAGGAAACCCCCTGTCCCCGAGCATCTACCCCCCAAACCAGAGTCTGTTTTATGCTCTCACCTATACCTCTGACTTTACGGGGGGCTCTCCTCTATCACCATTTCTCTCGGAGAAGGCGTTAACTTGCAGCTCCAGTTAATAAAAATTCCTGGGCGTGACAAGAGTGTTTCAACTTACAAACTCCTCTGAAGGTTCTCTAGCCTGCCTGAGCTGGTTTGTCCGGCCACATGTGATTGTTTCAGTTCAATTCAGATCAGTTCAGTCACTCAGTCATGTCCGACTCTTTGCGACCCCATGAATCGCAGCACGCCAGGCCTCCCTGTCCATCACAATCTCCCGGAGTCCACCCAGACTCACGCTCATCGAGTCAGTCATGCCATCCAACCATCTCATCCTGTGTCATCCCCTTCTCCTCCTGCCCCCAATCCCTCCCAGCATCAGAGTCTTTTCCAATCAGTCAACTCTTCACATGAGGTGGCCAAAGTACTGGAGCTTCAGCTTTAGCATCATTCCTTCCAAAGAAATCCCAGGGTTGACCTCCTTCAGAATGGACTGGTTGGATCTCCTTGCAGTCCAAGGGACTCTCAAGAGTCTTCTCCAACACCACAGTTCAAAAGCATCAATTCTTCGGCGCTCAGCCTTCTTCACAGTCCAACTCTCACATCCATACATGACCACAGGAAAAACCATAGCCTTGACTAGGCGGACCTTAGTCGGCAAAGTAATGTTTCTGCTTTTGAATATACTATCTAGGTTGGTCATAACTTTTCTTCCAAGGAGTAAGCGTCTTTTAATTTCATGGCTGCAATCACCATCTGCAGTGATTTTGGAGCCCCCCAAAATAGAGTCTGACACTGTTTCCATTGTTTCCCCATCTATTTCCCATGAGGTGATGGGACCGGATGCCATGATCTTCATTTTCTGAATGTTGAGCTTTAAGCCAACTTTTTTGCTCTCCTCTTTCACTTTCATCAAGAGGCTTTTTAGCTCCTCTTCACATTCTGCCATAAGGGTGGTGTCATCTGCATATCTGAGGTTATTGATATTTCTCCTAGCAATCTTGATTCCAGCTTGCGTTTCTTCTAGTCCAGCATTTCTCATGATGTACTCTGCAGATAAGTTAAATAAGCAGGGTAACAATATACAGCCTTGACGTACTCCTTTTCCTGTTTGGAACCGGTCTGTTGTTCCATATCCAGTTCTGTTGCTTCCTGGCCTGCATACAGATTTCTCAAGAGGCAGGTTAGGTGGTCTGGTATTCCCATCTCTCTCAGAATTTTCCACAGTTTATTGTGATACACACAGTCAAAGGCTTTGGCATAGTCAATAAAGCAGAAATAGATGTTTTTCTGGAACTCTCTTGCTTTTTCCATGATCCAGCAGATGTTGGCAGTTTGATCTCTGGTTCCTCTGCCTTTTCTAAAACCAGCTTGAACATCAGGGAGTTCACGGCTCATGTATTGCTAAAGCCTGGCTTGGAGAATTTTGAGCATTACTTTACTAGCATGTGAGATGAGTGCAATTGTGCGGTAGTTTGAGCATTCTTTGGCATTGCCTTTCTTTGGAATCGGAATGAAAACTGACCTTTTCCAGTCCTGTGGCCACTGCTGAGTTTTCCAAACTTGCTGGCATATTGAGTGGAGCACTTTCACAGCATCATCTTTCAGGATTTGAAATAGCTCCACTGGAATTCCATCACCTCCACTAGCTTTGTTCGTAGTGATGCTTTCTAAGGCCCACTTGACTTCACATTCCAAGATGTCTGGCTCTAGGTGAGTGATCACATCATCATGATTATCTGGGTTGTGAAGCTCTTTTTTGTACAGTTCTTCTGCGTATTCTTGCCACCTCTTCTTAATATCTTCTGCTTCTATTAGGTCCATACTATTTCTGTCCTTTATCAAGCCCATCTTTGCATGAAATGTTCCCTTGGTATCTCTAATTTTCTTGAAGAGATCTCTAGTCTCTCCCATTCTGTTGTTTTCCTCTATTTCTTTGCATTGATCGCTGAAGAAGGCTTTCTTATCTCTCCTTGCTGTTCTTTGGAACTCTGCATTCAGATGCTTATATCTTTCCTTTTCTCCTTTGCTTTTCACCTCTCTTCTTTTCACAACTATTTGTAAGGCCTCCCCAGACAGCCATTTTGCTTTTTTGCATTTCTTTTCCATGGGGATGGTCTTGATCCCTGTCTCCTGTACAATGTCACAAACCTCATTCCATAGTCCATCAGGCACTCTATCTATCAGATCTAGGCCTTTAAATCTATAATCATAAGGGATTTTGTTTAGGTCATACCTGAATGGTCTAGTGGTTTTCCCTATTTTCTTCAATTTGAGTCTGAATTTGGTAAAAAGGAGTTCATGATCTGAGCCACAGTCAGCTCCTGGTCTTGTTTTTGTTGACTGTATAGAGCTTCTCCATCTTTGGCTGCAAAGAATGTAATCAATCTGATTTCAGTGTTGACCATCTGGTGATGTCCATGTGTAGAGTCTTCTCTTGTGTTGTTGGAAGATGGTGTTTGCTATGACCAGTGCATTTTCTTGGCAAAACTCTATTAGTCTTTGCCCTGCTTCATTCTGCATTCCAAGGCCAAATTTACCTGTTATTCCAGGTGTTTCTTGACTTCCTACTTTTGTGATTGTTTACAGCCTCCCAACCATGAGAGGCATGAGATGCTTTAAAACTTTCTAAATACAGACTCTTTTGAGAAGTTAGAAAATTATTAGTATAGTATAGTGGGTTGATTAGAAATTATATTGGTGAAGGGTTTTTCATTTGTTGTGCCAATAATTACTGCTAATTCCCTGCCCTGGGTATGACAAGGGTGTCTCAGGTCAAACCTCTCTGCTGACAGACTAGCTTGTGTGCCAACCTCTCAACCAAAAACAGCACAGAGAGTTTGGAGTATTTTGAAAGTCTTAATTAGCATAGGGCTTTTCTCATTGTGGAGTCAATGATTGCCGCCAGGCCTCCATATCCTTAGGCACCTAGGAATATATTAATCAATGTATTTGGAATATAGAAAAGGAAATATAGTAGTTTTTGATGTTAGCAATACTAGACTTTTTGAGTTAACGAATTTTCTATTTTGTTATAGATCACTGTACTTTGTTATAAATCACTGTGTCCTTGCTATGCAAAAATGTAACTTTATCACTATCTTAAGACTAAATAGATCTTAAGGGGAACACTGGTGAAGGGTTTTCATTTGTTGAGCCAATATTTGCTGCTAAATCTCCATATTCCCTGCCCTTATAATGAATATAACTAGCATATAGGAGAAATAAGTATTAACCTTTAAGATTAATCATGTTAACCTTAGGCTAAAAGTTCCTTTCTTGATTGTAACCTGCTACACCCTCAACCTATAGGAATGCAACTTTATCTGCTACCTTCAGAGGGTGGCGCCTGGTTTAACAAAAAACACCCTTGGAAAAAATAAGTTTTTTGGTTATCAGAAAGAAAGGATCATAAAATGTCAGCAGGCCTCATGGCCAGAAGATGATGTAAACCCATAAGACCTTTGTATAATTTTATATGAAGCACCTGATTGTGACAAGGGTCAGCAGCGTGACTCTGTATTCATCCTTATGTATAACAACAGGTATATAAACAAACCTAAAAAAGAAATCGGATCAGTTTCTGGAAAGACTTATTCCCCCGTGTCGTTTTCTTCCCTTCTGGCTGAATTCCCATCTGGTACATGGGTACTCACCAAGCCTACTAATTCTGCCTGGGCTTCTAAGATGTGACCAGGGAGGCCTCAGTGCCTCTTCTCCTTCGGGAGAACGGAAAGACGCCTGTGGCCTATGTAGGTGGTGATTGGTATTCCACGTAAGCCAAGTTATTCAGCCTCTTTTTCTCCACTAATTTTCCTACTGTACTATCCATCTCTAATCTCTCTCTATATCTGTAATTAAGATTTTTCCTAGGACGCCTACTCTGTCCCCACCTTCGAATTACCCTGGATCCACTGAGGCTGGACCCCGGCAAGTGCCGTCCCTCCCGTCCTGGCCCCCTTCCTCCTGGGACAACCTCCCCCAGGCCCTGTCCAGCTGCCCCTCAACCGCCCTGAGTGGTGAGGCCCAGGGAGGGGCTGCAGACCTCAGGGGCAGACGTGCTGGGTACAGGCCGCTCCTCACCTGACCCGAGCTTCCCTGTACGTGTGGGTGATCCGCCTTACGAGGATGAGAGAGGCCCGGCCACAAACAAGTCAGACAGCAGCCATGGAAGTTCCCTCAGATCCCTGGAAGGTGCAGAGGTTCTCCAGGGAAGCAAACCAATCCAGTGGGTGCCATGCCTGGGCAGCCCCCCCGAGGGACTCTCTGCTTTCTCAGCTTTTGCTGTTAGTGTAGAACTTTCTAGAACACTCTTCTTTTGCCTTGTGATGAGAAGAAGACGGTGGTGGGGAGGCCACAGGACATCAGCTCTTTAGACGGCCTCCCTCTCCTCCCCGACTGGACAAGTGCAGGCCAGCCGCTGCACCGTGTGGACATGTTTCAGAGCCCCCTCACCTCCATTGCCTGCTCCTTGGAGGGTCCCCTCTGTAGTCCTGCAGGTCATCTCCCCACGGGGTCTCTACACACATCTGCTGCCATCAAGATGGCCCCAGCCCAGGGTCCCCCGGTTTCCCCCAGATCGCTGACCGCTGACCCTGGATGCCCGTGCTAGTCTGGCATGCATTCCCTTGGTGCCCAGCACACCGGATGTCTTGAGATATTGATATGGTTCCACCAGACTTCCTCCTGACATTTGATTTACGGCTTTAGCTGTTCTTTTTCACCACTCAGCAGTCGATAAGGGATCAGAGGAAATGTCACATTCTCAGTGCTGAGCCCAGAGGGGCCTGTCACAGCCAGCAGGGGCACCCAGGTGGCTCCCCACCTTTGGTGGGGTTCCTAGTGGCTGGGGGTCTGGCCTGAGCCCCTCCCTGGTGCCCCCAACATTTCAAATATTTATCACATTAAATATCAACCTCCAGAATATTGCCTTCGTTTAAGCTTTTCATGTCCCAATGATTTTTTATTATTCCCATCGACCAAAATAAATGAAGAAAATGTTTTAGACTACACTTGAAAGCATGTAAAAATCAATAACTGGATTTTAAAAGATTTAAAATGTCTTGAATACATTCATTTTTCAAACATTTCCTTCTGATCTTTAAATAGCTTTTCTTGGAGCATAACAATTTTTTGAAAAGTCAAATATGGAGCATTAAAGGTATAATTACCATTTTAATTATAACTCAATCATCCTATCTGCTCTGCATAGAAATTAAAGCTTTTATGGCAGAATTTTAGGCACTCAGAAATGTTCAGGAGCAATTAATGTTACAAGTTTAATTTTTTTTTGAGCTGAGTATGAACTCCGCAATTCTTAATTTCACCCTTGCTCAGACTGAGAAGTGCAGACGCTCCCAGTTGTTATCTCATTTCTAAAGTGAATCCATTTGCACTTACGAGTCTGTTCCTGTGTCCCTCCCAGCTGCAGGACCACGATGGCTAAGGGCCCTGCAGCCTGGCCTCCTCTGGGGCCATGGGGCTGCAGCTCACCTGACGCCAGGCCTGCCATGTGGAGCATCGTCGGACAACCCACCCTGCACTGTTTAAAGTCAGAGGTGCCATTAGATTCTTTGTACTTGAGAAGCAAAGCACAGGATAAGGCCTAAGGAACCTCACGGAGAGGGGCCCCCCGAGAGCCTGGCCTGGAGGGAAGCTTCTGAAGTCTCTATTTCTGCATTAATGAAAACATCGTTTGGCTAAAACTCAGCTAGATTTTCATTGCATTTAGCCCCGGAAATGAAATGCTGAAGTGGCAGCTTTTAGGTGCTTTTGCTGCGAATGTGTGCGGTGCTGGGTCCATGTCTGAAGCCCAGGCTGCAAAGCTGGGCATGTATGTGGCGTGTGCACTGCCGTGCAGAGTGCAACCTCACCATTTTTCTCCTGGTTAAAGCCCCGTCTAAGATCTGGTCCATTTCCTCGCAGGCTGCCAAGCTCCGGCTAGAAGGAAAATCATTTTTATGGGCATTGCTTCATGAAATAAAATATTTCCGTTTTTAACAAGTCTGCGATGGGTGCCTCCTGCCAGCATCTTGTGCTGGGTCCCTGCTTTGCTTGTCCCTGGAGCCAATTTCTATGGTCTGCATTTTTCTCTCTTGTGCTTGCATCTTACGCTTCTGCTTTTATTAAGAAAAATGGTATTGGAGACAGGCAGACAAGATTTAAAAATGGTGACCACACCAGTCCTCTGCACCTGGGGTGAGACTGCGCCTACCCCGCCTCTTGCACAGTTCTGACAGCCATGCTGACACCAGCAGCCCAGAGCTAGAGGCATGGAGGAGCATCTGGGGGGCACACGATCTTCAGAGGGGATTCGCGATATTACTGTTTCCGGGGAAGGAAGAACCGTAAAACCCTGAGTGAACACGACTTAGATCTATGGGTTCTGGGAGACCCTTTGTGTCAGTCAGCCCACTCTCCAGGAGATGCCCCTTTCTTGGGTGCCCTTTTCAGATCTGGCTTCTTTAGGAGTCCTCAGTGCCCTCTGGGTGGGTAACCTGAGTACCCAAGCATCGGAGTGGGGCTTCCATGGACCTCCCGTGTGGCTCGGGGGCCGGGTGGGAGCTGGCCAGTTCCTCCTGGCTCCAGCCTCCATGGGTGGGCAGCACCCCTCACTGCAGCCTCCCCATACTCCCATCCCTCATGGGATGTGGCTTCCTTAGCCTGGGGCACACCATGGTCTGGGGGTGTGGTGGGGCAGTCACTTTGAAACCCTCCATGGCCCCAGAACCATGAGGGTTTTCTGCTGACCCCCATCCATGGACACGTGAGTACCAGGAGGGGCTGCACTCTGTCTGAACTGGTTTGAAATGTTTGCTGCTCACATGTCTAGGTTCTGCCCATCTGAGAGGTGCATTTGGTGAAGAATATACCACGACTCTGTTAGACAAAGGAACGTGCACGTTGCCTTCCAGTGTTCACTGCTGTGTGAGTTTCCTGGGAGCAGGAAGACCCGACACAAACCGGCCCCCAGAGAAGGTGGAGCTGCCGCTGCCAGGACACGAAGCTGGAGGACGAGGCAGGACCAGGGACCCATCTAGGCTCATCCTCACAGCTTGGAGGACGAGGCGGACAGAACCCAGAAACTGTCGCTGTCCCTGTCACCACTGTGAGGCTCTGCTGGGCTGGGACCTCCGGGGCTGTGGGTGGGACACCTCGTCACCCTCCTCCCCTTCATGGACTGAAGGCTCAGCAAACGCCTGCCCAGGCCTGCAGGGTATTGGCACCTGGGGGTGCAGGGGGGCCTCTCCTGGCACTGGTTCCCCCATCGACAGGGCAGGCGGGTCCCTCACTCTGCACAGGTTGGTCTCTTTGTGGGAGACGTCTGTGAATTCTGAAGTGTTGCCACGTGTCAGAACGAGTGATCAAGCACAGGGGTCCTCTTGTCACCGTGAGCAAAGGAGGACCGATGGGTCCCGCCCCGACCACGGAGTGTCTCCCCATCACCCCTGCCAACCCCAGCAGGCCCACAGACACTGCTGAGATGGAAAGTCGTCCAGAGTAGATGTGGCCAGCTCCAGCAGCTGAGAAATGTGGCCTTGATTTCTGATGTTGGCCAGATGGTGCCTTCGCAAGTCCTGGCTGAAGAACAGGAGGAAAATCCTAGAAACTGCCAGCAGAGGGTCAGAGGTTGCCACACCCCAGAGAGTAACAACAGCGAGTACACCTTGGGAAACCAGCTCAAGAGCGAGCCCGGGCCTATATGCCTGGGACAGACTTCATCACGTGTACAAATGTGCGGGAGGGAAAACATCAGAGGCAGGGAGGAAAGTCCTAATGAAGGTTTCCAGGATGATGGTAAGCAAGCAGTATCTTGCCTTTGGCTAACACCTCAAAATATGTGGCTGGGATAAAGCATAAAAATAGCTGAGGTAAACCACAGTGAGTGTTTACCAGGCTCCCCAGGGTGGGTGGAAAAGATCTTTCCAAGCAGAGAAGCAGAGAATAAATCATATATCCAACAGATTGACTTCATCAGTTCAGTTTAGTCACTCAGTCATGTCCTACTCTTTGTGACCCCATGGACTGCAGCACGCCAGACTTCCCTGTCCATCACCAACTCCCAGAGCTTACTCAAACTCGTGTCCATTGAATCGTTGATGCCATCCAACCATATCATTCTCTGTTGTACCCTTCTCCTCCCACCTTCAATCTTTCCCAGCATCAAGGTCTCTTCCAGTGAGTCAGTTCTTTGTATCTGGTGGCCAAAGTATTGGAGTTTCAGCTTCAACATCAGTTCTTCCAATGAATATTCAGGACTGATTTCCTTTAGGATGGACTGGTTGGATCTCCTTGCAGGCCAAGGGACTCTCAAGAGTCTTCTCCAACACTGCAGTTCAAAAACATCGATTGTTTGGTGCTCAGCTTTCTTTTTGGTCCAACTCTCACATCCATACATGACTACTGGAAAAAACATAGCTTTGACTAGATGGACCTTTGTTGGCAAAGTAATGTCTCTGCTTTTTAATATGTTGTCTAGGTTGGTCATAATTTTCCTTCCAAGGAGCAAGTGTCTTTTAATTTCATGGCTGCAGTCACCATCCACAGTGATTTTGGAGCCCCCCAAAATAAAGTCTTTCACTTTTTCCACTGTTTCCCCATCTATTTGCCAAGAAGTGATGGGACCAGATGCCATGACTTTAGTTTTCTGAATGTTGAGTTTTAAGCCAACTTTTTCACTCTCCTCTTTCACTTTTCATCATGAGGCTCTTTAGTTCCTCTTCACTTTCTGCCATAAGTGTGGTGTCATTCTGCATATCTGAGGTGATTGATATTTCTTCCAACAGTCTTGATTCCAGCTTGTGCTTCATCCAGCCCAGCGTTTCTCATGATGTACTCTGCATATAAGTTAAATAAGTAGGGTGACAATATACAGCCTTGACATACTCCTTTCCCAATTTGGAATCAGTCTGTTGTTCCATGACCAGTTCTAACTGTATAGAAATTATAATTTTCTCTGCTTCAAAAACCCTTCATCATCATGATTTTAAAAAAAGGGACAAAAGATGTACGCAGCCAATAATGATGGATTAGCACAATCTCCCACGAAATGATCATGAACTTAGTAGCTCCATTGATAAGAACTCACTGCAAAGGTGACTCTTGCGTCTGATGGGCTGACAGCTAGTGTTTTTCCTTTTATGGGGGCTGGCGATTGTGCATGCCTGCTTCCCCTCTATCCTGAGCCTGAGTGTCCTCAACTTGTGTCAGTTGGCTCCTGTCACACCCTGCCCCTTGGGGACTAGAGGATAAGTACCACCAGTTGGTATGGTTCAATTCCTGTCTGGTAGACAGAACCACCTTGTCTGATCCTTCACGGATGCAAATCATTTCCTTTGGATGTATTCCCAGGGTGGAATCCCCACATGGATGTGCGTGAATGTCTCTGGGATTACTGACCATAGGCACCTCGTCTCTGGTGGGCGCCAGGCCCGTGTAGGCTCCCTGCCTACCTTGACTCCACAGAGAACAGAGCAGGTCTCGGTTAATAAGCAAATGTCAAAATGGGGCTCCCTGGAGAGCTGAATTTAAGAGAGAGAAGATGTGATTTATCTGAGTAAATAAATCTGCCAGATGGAAGGGCCAGTGCCTGCCTGTCCCCATGACATCATCACACAGGTGCCACTTTGGTGTGAGCTGGCCTTTCCATGAGGCCAGTCTTGGAACCCTGGCCTGGGCTGACATTAGTGAAGGCAGAATGCCCTCCCTCAAGAGGAGAAGAATGACTGGTTCAGGTTCAACTGGTAGTTCTTAGTTAAGAACTGTACCAACTCAGACACCATCAGGATTCTAGGTGCAGGATAATGTGTCTTGGGGGCAGATGGTGTGGATATAGTTGAGTCCGACAACTGTGGGGACCTGCACCCAGAGTCCCAGGAACCGTGAAAAGTGGACACCACCTGTGAGGATGTGGAGATAAACTCTTGAGGGTGTAAGTTTGCTTCCATGGGGTGGGGTAGGGAACCCTGGGGGTCTGTGCAGGTCACGGTGGATGCCAGCAACCCCAATGAGAAAGGACTCGTCAGCCTCGGAGGACAGTTCCAGGCTGTGGTCCGTTAGGGAATCCATGGACCCCCACCCCCCTCTGTGCCCTCTCAGTAGCTGGGGCATCACGAGAGCAAGGCCTGCACTCCACACGCTCATGGAACAAACCACGCAGGGCTCGGCCCCTCACCCCACACCAACCAGTGCTTTCCCTGTTTTGTTGTTGAACAGTTCAAACCATGTCACGGGTTTCAGCGTTGCTGTTATCATGCTTTTTTGTAGATCTTCCCAGAGCAGGGCCCAGCCACCCGATGGTCTGTAACACGGGGAGATATCCTGCCACCTCCCAGCAGTGTGTGTGTCAAACCCACCCCAGGAGCCCCACGCTGAAAACTCTGCCTTCACTTTGTTCATCAAGAGACAGCCCCAGGGCAGGGGCTGCAGAGGGCCGTGTTTGCTAATTCGTGACCGATAGGGCTCGGCTGGTTCTCGGATTCAGCACAAGGTTCGCACTTGCAGGCGTGCAGCCGCTGGCAGCTTTGTAGAGAAAGGGTTTAGCAAAACGCCACAATATTGCATTTCAGCATGACAGAGAGCCCTTGGCAGCCGCCTCGCATTCTGAGCCTGCTGCCAGTTGAGATGTAAAAGCTGTCAGACTATTTCTAAATGGAAATCCAGGCGTTCACAACAATGAAAGTGGGATAAAAATAATAAGAAAAACTTCTGCTATTAAATCTGTTTCAGTGATCCTTAAACGTTTAAATAATTAAATCTATTAAAATGTATCATGTGTTCAAAATATTTCAGATTGGAAACCGAACGCACTGACATTTCCAGTGTTGGAGCCACTGTCTACCTAGTGAGGGGCTGGCTCCGGGCAGCAGGACTGTCTGCAAAGGCTCGCACGCTGACCACACTGCCCTCTGTCCATGTCTCAGCCACAGTCCTTTTGGCCACGGCTCCTGCCTGACTTCCTGCTCCACACACTCGTGGGGATGCACAGTTCCCGTGCATGGCACCCTGGTACTGCAGTGACTGCCCCAGAGCGCTGCCTCTCGGCCCCTTTGAGACCCACACGTGGTGGCTTGAGGCAGAGAGCCTCCCAGCCATGCGCTGACCCCGATGCTGGGTGTCCGGGGCCAGCCAAGCTCGGCGGGTGGGGCACGACCGGGTTCAGAAGACCTAGGATGGCGACCTGTGACTGGGGCCTTAGGACTCATCCTAGGGAGTGCTTTTCAAGGCTGAAGGGGCAGGGTCGGTGTCCAGTGTCCCCCTGGAAGGGCACTTCCTTATGTGGTATTTCCGGACAAGTAGGGGCTGACTGGATGGTCACTGAGCCTCATCCTGGTTTTCTCGTGTCTGCAGCCAGGAGAGACACAGGCGGGCCCACTCAGCCATGCGCTTAGCTGGTTTCCGGTCAGCCATGCGCTTAGCTGGCTTCCGGTCAGCCATGCGCTTAGCTGGCTTCCGGTCAGCCATGCGCTTAGCTGGCTTCCGGTCAGCCATGCGCTTAGCTGGTTTCCGGTCAGCCATGCGCTTAGCTGGTTTCCACTCAGCCATGCACTTAGCTGGCTTCCGGTCAGCCATGCGCTTAGCTGGTTTCTGGTCAGCCATGCGCTCTCCTGGTTTCTGCTCAGGTGTGGACAGACGTTGACAGACTGGAGCACGTGTGCGGGCATGGCCTCTCCAGGGCGGGCGGTCCACCAGCACGGCCTTGCAGATGTCGTGTTGGAACCCAGGGATGTCCAGACTTTCTGATTATACCGAGGACGCCTGAAGTTGTTTTGGACATTCACTCCCTATATGCGTTTTAATTCATTTCCAGATGACATAAACCATTCTATTCATGCTACTAGTATACAAATACACAAATTATAAAGCAGTGAGATACGTTCCACAGACGGGGGACAGATGGGGACTTCCTCAGCCTGACAAGGAGCCTCTATCAAAACCCACAGCTCATGTCAGACCCACTTGCTTTCAGAGGCGCATCTTTCTTGCTGAGTTCAGCAAGGGTCTGGATAGGTAGTTCTCCAGAGAAGAGCACCAGCACGCAGCACATTGAAAGGCACTCAGTATCCTCAGTCATCAGAGCAATTCAAGTCCACATTCCTGTGAGACGCGAATTCCACCTACCGGGTTGGCTGAAACAAAGACGACACGCTTGTGGAGACGTCAGAGCCTCGTACGCTGCTAGTGGGATTGCAAAACAATGCAGTCAGTTTGAAAAGAGTTTGGAAGTTTCTTAAAATGTTAAATACATTTCGAAAAAGCAGTTCCACAGTGAGGTATCTACCCAAGAGGAATGAAAAATATGTCCACACAGACGTGTGCGCCAGAATGTGCACAGTAGCATTACTCATAG
Organism: Ovis canadensis; assembly: GCF_042477335.2. Classification (NCBI taxonomy): domain Eukaryota; kingdom Metazoa; phylum Chordata; class Mammalia; order Artiodactyla; family Bovidae; genus Ovis; species Ovis canadensis. The sequence continues at coordinate 61,167,108 of NC_091257.1, read as the reverse complement.
TAGCTAAAGTGGAACAACCCAAACGCTGAATGGACTAACACATGGATAAATGTGAAGTGAAAGCTGCTCAGTCATGTCTGACTCTTTGCGACTCCATGGACTATGCCGTCTGTGGAATACTCCAGCCAGAATACTAGAGTGGGTAGCAGTTCCCTTCTCCAGGGGATTTCCCAACCCAGGGATCAAACCCAGGTCTCCCACATTTCTGGTGGATTCTTTACCAGCTGAGCCACAAGAGAAGCCCAAGAATACTGGAGTGGGTAGCCTATCCCTTCTCCAGTGAATAGTCCTGACCCAGGAATTGAACCGGGGTGTCCTGCATTGCAGGTGGGTTCTTTACCAATTGAGCTATCAGGGAAGCCCACATAGATAAGTATTATCTTACATAGATAAATAAAACTAGGTAAATCCATAAAAATGGAGTATCATTTGGCATGAAAATAAATGAAATACATTATACAACATGATGGACTTGAAAAACGTTATGCTCCATGAAAGAAGCCGGACAATGTCACGTATTATGTGAGTCCATTTGCATGAAACATCCAGAATAGGCGAATCCTAAGAGAGAGAAAGTGGGTGAGTGGTGGCCGGGCCTGGGGTAGGGGAAAGTACTGGTGGGCTTTAAGGATAAAATGTCTTAAGATTAGACATAATGGTGGCTGTAGAACTCTGGGAATATGCCACAAACCACTTTAAAAAGAAGAATTTTATGCTACCTGATTTATATCTCAATAAAATTGTTATAAACTACTGAGATTAAAATACCAAGTTTTGAAAGGTCTAAGTTCTCAACCGTCTACACCTTCCACACTTTGGGACTTCGGCGCACTGCGCTAATCAGCATGTGTCCACAGACTCGTCCACTCAGGATTTCTTAGAAAGCTTCTAGGGGTTTTTCTGGAATCTCCTTTCCAGGAGACATGGTGGTTGCCATTTGGGCTGTTTGCTTCCAGAAAAGCTGATCTCGTCAACATCAAGACGCTGTATAAGATGTGGATTCATTAGACTCAGAATGTCATTTACTGATTTCTCCACTTGAGTGAACTCCAGGAGTTGGTGATGGACAGGGAGGCCTGGCGTGCTGCAATTCATGGGGTCGCAAAGAGTCGGACACGACGGAGCGACTGAACTGAAACATGTGTAAACATGAAGATCAGTGACCCTGAGAGTTAAAATCCCAAATCTGCAGAGGGAACCCTGGAAATGCTTTCAACCATTGGCGTTATTTTGGTGTCTGCTGCTGCTGCTGCTAAGTTGCTTCAGTCGTGTCCAGCTCTGTGTGACCCCATAGACGGCAGCCCACCAGGCTCCCCCATCCCTGGGATTCTCCAGGCAAGAACACTGGAGTGGGTTGCCATTTCCTTCTCCAATGTTTTGGTGTCTAATACATGTCAAATATTCCAACCGAGAATGGTGTATTTTTGATGGTTGGACATAGAATTCAAAGGACCCTAGGACAGTGCAGGTGCTTGCCTGTTGAAGGCGAGGGATTCATGCCATTGAGGACCACAGCCTTCCACCTACCCCACCCCCTCTTTTATACATCTTTGTGATTTTGGTTCTGTGATGTTACCTGTTCAATACAGAAACGACTAACTGGTTACTTTAGTGAATTTGGACAGGATGAATCAATTTATTTGAGAAAGAATCCCAGATTTTCAATTTGTTTTGCTGACGTATGGACTAAAAGACATTGATCTGATTCATAGTTACCCTTTCCCTCTCCTATATTCTAGGTTTTCCATGCTGTTGCCTGTCTCCTGCCTATCCTTAGAAGAAGGTAAGAAACTGCCCACATAGCCAACCCTCAGACACTTCTGCTGGCGGCAGCATGGGGCTCTCATTCTGGCTGCAAGTGAGCATCTTGGAGCTCAGGCCCAAGCTCTGAGGGGGGTGCTGGCCCATCTCTTACCCACCGCCACCTCCCCCGACGTGCCCGGCCCAGCTGAGCGTGCTCAGTTTCTGCTCTCGCTCTGTGGTTTCGGTGACTTTGGTGCTGTAATTGTTCCTTTTTACACGACACTCCACCAACCAGACTCTGCCTTGTGTTGCCAGAGGGACTGTGCCCCCATGTGCACCAGACGTCTGGATTTGCCCCCACCGAGCCCCGTGTCTTGGCACCCTGACCTTCCCAGCCTCCAAGGGCAGTGGGAGTGGGCCTGGGGCCTGCAGGCATGTAGATGGCATCGTAGGCGAACGAGAGTCAGGCCCGGACACTGGGTTCTGGGTCCACGTCCTGGCCACCATGTCGACCCCACCGCTGTTCGCAGTGGACTAGCTCAGAGTCACAAGAGTGATTGTGGTCTCAGGAGGTGACTGTCTTCACATCTCTACTTTTTCTCATCCTGCCAACACTTAACACTTACAAACAGGCAGAGCATTTGTGTTGAACAGAAAAACCATCGCAGGAAAACAAAGACAAAGCACAGAGGAAGGAGGGTGGGCAGGGGAATGGCGGCACAGGAGTCACTATGTGCAGGCGCGGAAGACCCCCCAGAGACAAGCGGGGGGCTGCGCTGTCTGCACTGGATGCTGGAGACGAGACAGCGCTCAGAGGCCAGCTGACCCCGCTGCCTGTCCCTCTGAGTGTCCACTGCCTGTTCCCCGTCTGTCCCCCTGTCTGTCCCCATCTTCCCCCCGTCTGTCCCCTATCTGTCCCCCGTCTGTCCCCCCGTCTGTCCCCTATCTGTCCCCCGTCTGTCCCCCCGTCTGTTTCCCTGTCTGTCCCCCTGACTATCTCCCTGTCTGTTTCCCTGGCTCTCCAGTCTGTCCACCTGACTGTCCTTTCTTTGTCCCCCTGTCTGTCCCCCAATCTGTCTCCCTATCGGTCCCCCTGTCTGTCCCCCTGTCTGTTTCCCTCTCTGTCCCCCTGTCTGTCTCCCTGTCTGTCTCCATATCTGTCCCCCTGTCTGTTCTCTGTCTGTCCCCTGTCTGTCCCCCTGTCTGTCTCCATATCTGTCCCCCGTCTGTCTCTCTCTCTGACCCCATCTGTGTCCATGTCTGTCCTCCTGTCTGTCTCCCTCTCTGTCCCGTCTGCCCCTCTGTCTTTCCTGTCTGCCCCCCTGTCTGTCTCCCTGTCTGTCTCCATGTCTGTCCCCCTGTCTGTCCCCTGTCTGTCCCCTGTCTGTCCCCCTGTCTGTCCCCCTGTCCCCCTGTCTGTCCCTCTGTCTGTCTCCCTCTCTGTCCCCCTGTCTGTCCCCTGTCTGTCTCCCTCTCTGTCCCCCTGTCTGTCCCCTGTCTGTCCCCCTGTCTGTCTCCCTGTCTGTCTCCATGTCTGTCCCCCTGTCTGTCTCCATGTCTGTCCCCTGTCTGTCCCCTGTCTGTCCCCTGTCTGTCCCCCTGTCTGTCCCCCTGTCCCCCTGTCTGTCCCTCTGTCTGTCTCCCTCTCTGTCCCCCTGTCTGTCCCCTGTCTGTCTCCCTCTCTGTCCCCCTGTCTGTCCCCTGTCTGTCCCCCTGTCTGTCTCCCTGTCTGTCTCCATGTCTGTCCCCCTGTCTGTCCCCTGTCTGTCCCCCTGTCTGTCTCCCTGTCTGTCTCCATGTCTGTCCCCCTGTCTGTCCCTCTGTCTGTCTCCCTCTCTGTCCCCCTGTCTGTCCCGTCTGTCTCCCTGTCTGTCTCCATGTCTGTCCCCTGTCTGTCCCCCTGTCTGTCCCCTGTCTGTCCCCTGTCTGTCCCCCTGTCTATTCCCTGTCTGTCCCCCTGTCTGTCTCCCTCTCTGTCCCCTGTCTGTCCCTCTGTCTTTCCTGTCTGTTCCCTGTCTGTCCCCTGTCTCTCTCCCTGTCTGTCTCCATGTCTATCCCCCATCTCTCCCCCTGTCTGTCCTCTGTCTGTCTCCCTATCTGTCTCCCCGTCTGTCTCAATGTCTATCCCCTGTCTGTCCCCCTGTCTCCCTCTCTGTCCCCTATCTGTCTCCTTCTCAGTCCCCTGTCTGTCCCCCATTTGTCTCCCTGTCTGTCCCCTGTCTGTCCCCCTGTCTGTCTCCCTGTCTGTCTCCATGTCTGTCCCCCTGTCTGTCCCTCTGTCTGTCTCCCTCTCTGTCCCCCTGTCTGTCCCCTGTCTGTCTCCCTCTCTGTCCCCCTGTCTGTCCCCTGTCTGTCCCCCGTCTGTCTCCCTGTCTGTCTCCATGTCTGTCCCCCTGTCTGTCCCCTGTCTGTCCCCCTGTCTGTCTCCCTGTCTGTCTCCATGTCTGTCCCCCTGTCTGTCCCCTGTCTGTCTCCCTCTCTGTCCCCCTGTCTGTCCCCTGTCTGTCTCCCTGTCTGTCTCCCTGTCTGTCCCCCATCTGTCCCCCTGTCTGTCCTCTGTCTGTCTCCCTGTCTGTCTCCCCGTCTGTGTCCATGTCTGCCCCCTTGTCTGTCTCCCTCTCTGTCCCATCTGTCCCTCTGTCTTTCCTGTCTGTTTCCTGTCTGTCCCCCATCTGTCCCCCTGTCTGTCCTCTGTCTGTCTCCCTGTCTGTCTCCCCGTCTGTCTCCATGTCTGTCCCCTGTCTGTCCCCCTGTCTCCCTCTCTGTCCCCTATCTGTCTCCCTCTCAGTCCCCTGTCTGTCCCCCATCTGTCTCCCTGTCTGTCCCCCTGTCTGTCCCCTGTCTGTCCCTCTGTCTTTCCTGTCTGTCTCCATGTCTGTCCCCCATCTGTCCCCCTGTCTGTCCTCTGTCTGTCTCCCTGTCTGTCTCCCTCTCTGTCCCCGTGTCTGACCCCCTGACTGTCTTCTGTCTGTTCCCCTCCTCTGTCTCCATGTCTGTCCCCCATCTGTCTCCCTGTCTGTCCCCTGCCTGTCCCTCTATCTGTCCCTTTGTCTGGACCCCTGCTCTATCACTCTTGAGCTGCAGTGACCTCCCATTGGAGGGGGCATAAAAGCAGACGAACTGAACCCCGAATCTGCCCCTCCTGCCTCTGCTGCCCGCCTGGTGAAACAGGGAACTGGACCCAAGCAGCCCCGTGGTCCTTCTGTTAGTGCAGATGACCCTCGTAACAGATGTGCTTATCACTCAGGTTCTGAAACAAGAGGTAACAAGTAGCTGGAGCGTAGCAGGAGTTACCTCTGCACTGGCTTCCTCTCTGAACGTTTTGTGTCTTGTTCTCATTTACACCCTTCCCCAGTGTTCATTACGAAGTTTTAGCAGGACTAAGAATCATTTGGAGTACTTGTTAAAAATGCAGCCCAAGATATTCTGATTTGGTGATTTCAGAGTAAGGGCCAGGTTCGCTCTTAAACATGGTGCCCAGGCAAACCTTACATAGGAGACATTGGGCCACAACTTGGAAAACACTCAAGGGCCAGAGCTTCCTCTTATACAATTCTGTGTATTCCCAGCACCTGGCACATTGCCTGGGGCAGAGTGAGGCCCCTTAAATATGTGTAGGATGATGGATGGATGGATGGATGGATGGATACATGGAAACCAATGTCTTTGCCAGTGGGCCTGCTATTGGCAAGTCATCGGTGGGACTATGAACAAATCTTGACTGTCATTTATGCCTTTTCTAAACTTTAGGAAATATTTCAATATGTCTTAAATAAGAATAAATCAGTTCCTGCCTAAACAGGAAGAACTCTGTCACTTTTCTTGGATTTCAGAAGTCATCAAGGCAAAATTTGCAGCCCCCAGTTTTCTCATTCTTTCTGCAACTAGCTCTTTGCCTGGCTCATCTTATTTAGCACAAGCAACTCAGACTTGTTTGCATCACAATAAACTGCCTGCCACGTGGGTCTTAACATTTGGCTGCTGTGGTTAATATGACCGTTCATAGCATGTTTCCACATATCTTCATTACAACTGAAAACATAATTAACTCTTATTCAAAAAGAATTTGGTTGTGAAACCCAGTGATTTCTAGATGTGTCCCCCGTTTTCAGAAACTCCAACTTGCAGTCATCCAAATTCATGGAATGCATAAATGCAGCACCAGCTCATTTCAGAACTACTCTCTGCGCTCCTATAACATCCCCGAGGAGGCTCCCAGACCATGGGGCTCTGTGACACATTTAAAATGTCACTCCCTTTAGTAATCAGACACACCCCAACGGAATGCTGCAGCACCTCCATTAAGGCGATTACCTCGTTATCATGATGATTTTCCTGTCTGTCTCTCATGCTCACTGTGACTTAATGCATTTTATCATGTTTATCTTTGTTTGTTCAGGTTTTCCGTACTTTTGGTGCCTATTTAATGCTCTGAGCAGTTGAAGAACATTAAGGACGTTAAGCAGTTGAAGGATATTAAGCAGTGCCGTTCACTGCACCCCTTCAGATTTCTCAAACATCATGTGAACCCCCAAATATTCATAAAGTCAGAATCCTTGCTTTAGAAAGGCAGATAATTCTGTATTATGATGCATGGGCACCGCATGGCTGTGGGAGGAAAATGAAGGGCTTGAGGGTTCTTGGAATATTTCTTCTTGTTATAAAGTAAGAACGACCTTTGCAACTCCGTTTAGGCTCAGCTGCTCATGAATTACGAGGTGTTCCTCTCAGAGAGACACTTCCTGCAGCCCACTCACCCTCAGAAGACCACAGGAGTTCTCTGCAGAAAAAATTACCCTGTCTTAGTCCTCCGAGGGTAGCCCATGTCAGGCAGAGTTTTATTATTGTCCTTAGTCTGGGGAAGAATTACTTTCGGGAAGTTTCGGCTCATTACTTCTGGTCTCCATCAGCTGTTCTCAGGGGCCGTGGCCTTTTCTGCACAGGCAGCCCCTCCCCTCTCTGCTGGGCTCCCCCTGACCACAGAGACAGAGCAGGTGGCCTGACAGCAGAGCCAGACTCAGGAGACCCCGGAGCTGGGCCATTTCAGAATGAATTCCAAGAGATTTATCCCTTTTTACTTAAAGACCTGTTTTGTGAGTTTTATATGTAACCAAAAGTTATATGTAACTTTTTTGAATTAGGCCCAGCTGCCCAATTGAATCAGGCCCAACTGGCCATCCAAAGTGTTGTCTAGAATGATGTGGAATTTTTTCATTGTGTGAATTTCCCATTTTGGGTGGCTCCTCCCAGCCACAGCTCCTATGATGAAAGCTGGCAATAGTCCAGGCCTCTGGGAGGCTCCTTCATGTTTCTCAGAGTGGACAGAGTGGTGGGGCCAACGGTTTTTAGGCTGGAAGGAGACAACTTTCCTTGCCCTCTTGTCCCAGCCATTCGACCTGGGGAGTGGTGGGCAGGTGCTGTCTGTAGGGCTTGGAGGCTGGGATCTGCCAGCTGCCCACCTGGACATTCATGTCAGTCTGGATTCCTCTCCAGTCACCAGCAGGTTCTGTGGTCCCATTCAAAAGCATTGTTCCCTCCTGAGACTCTTTTCAATTCTTGGTTAGATGGCTCATGGCTTTGTCGTCTGTTGGCGTCTCTTTCCTGGCTGACCACTCCCCGCCCTGCCCCCCCCATAGCCTGTCTGCAGGGTCACATGCAGCCCACGCAGCGTCACGTGCAGCCCACAGCAGCTTTTCCCTGAAGCCGACTCTCTGCCTGGAGAAAAGTGGATGAGATACAGTCTGCAGCAGGGTAGATGCTGGCACAGCCACACCTCTGCTGAGCTGACTCAGGGAAGCAGGCGGGCGCCTTGCTGTTGGGCCTCCTTCCTCCTGGAGCCGTCAGAGCCTCTGTCCATCCCTGTCCTCATCTGTGTAATTGCCCACACAGCCCCTGGGCTGTATTCCTGCTTGCCTCCCGACTGCTTTGATTATGAAAGACAAGCACCACCAAATACGGCCCCAGTACCAACCGGCCCCCCGTAGAGGGGGTTTGTGCCACACTTTGACAACTGTCCAGTCGACACGTCCATTTAGACGGCGGGCTTTCTTCAGGCACAGGTGTCCTGGCCACTCAGAGAGGGATGGCGTGCCCACTGGCGACACGCCCCTGCTCTCCTGAGTGCACACGTGGCGTTGAGGAAGGCTTCCTACCCCTGAGCACAGGGCCGGGGTGCCGTCGGCTTCTGACGAGAATGGTGTTAATTTGCTTCTTGCTCGAGGACCATCTCCTGAGACAACAGGGTGTTCATGGCCAAGCAGAAAGGGAGCAGGACCTCTGCGGAGCAGGGCTGCCCCACAATCCATCCCTGGGGGCAGGGCAGAGGCAAATGGCCACCGGGCATCAGTCCTCCATTGTGTGCAGGCCCCCAGCTCTGTGGGTGGAGGTGCTGTGCCCCCCGGGATGCTCCCCTTTGCCTCCTCTGGCTCTTTGCATGTGGGCTTCCTCCCAGTTGCCGTGTTTTTTCTACTGTCGGTCCTCTTCACTGTGACAACGTGTCCCCAAGGAAGAGGGGGCCCAGCCCTCCCCACAAAGCCTGCTGTCTACACAGCCAAGGGCAGGCTCTGTGCTGACAAAGGTGATCTTGTGAGGGAGTCGGCTTGCTCCTCTGTTCTGTCGTTTTGGGGGCCCTGACCTGGGAGCCCCCTTTCTGCTGCTGGCCCTCCTGCTCTGGCCCACTCTGTGTCCCCTGTGTCACTCCCACTATGACAGGCCATGCGCTGCCCCATTGTTCAGGTGGATCCATTTCCTCAACAAACCTGTAAAAGTGTTGGGAACTCAGGGAGGGCAGCCTGCAGCCTCATGGAGGGTCTCTGCCCTCCGCCTTCCTGTGATCCTCCTCCCAGCTTCACCAGCCAGACTTTGGCCGGAGAATTTCATTTTCCTGCCCCTCAGGCCCGCGTCTGCACAATGGGAACATGAGTGGGGCCGCTCCATGGTTCTGTGAGGCTCAGATGTGCTAATATTTGTAAAGTGTGTACAGCAACATGTGACACTGTCAGTGTCTGATACATATCAGCTCCTCACATCACTATGGGTCATCCGGCTTTGCCAGCGTCAGTCGTGGCTGTGGAATCATGAGCAAGTGGGGAAGCTTGGTTTACAGCCTCTGCCTGATTGATCAACACTCATGTTAACCGTATTTGAAGACACCAAACACTGTATGGGGAACATACAGGTTTAAAGACACATTTATCTCTTCTAACTTCAGTTGTATCAAACTTTTTGTAGTAGAAATTCAGATGCTGGGGCTACTATATAAATGTAGATGGTACATTGCATCCATCATGCTTAAGTGTACAAGTGTACACTGTATTGTATGATTATATTATACATTATACAGTATATAATGTATACAGTATATTATATTATGTAATGTATAATGTGTATACAGTAGATAAGTTGTGTTGTATAAATTATATTTTGTAGATACTGTATGTACATTGTATAGATTGTATCATATAAATTGTGTACACATTGAGTATACAGTTGTACAAATACTATCACATAAATCATATTGGTGTACATTGTATCAAAGTTATATTGTATGTGCATTGTACAAATTGTATCATGTAAATTGTATTGGATATACTTTGTACAGATTGTATCATATAAGTTATATTGTGTACACATTGAGTGTACATTGTACAAAAATATATAAATTGTGTTTTGTATACATTGTACAGATTGTATCATATAAGCTATATTGTGTATACATTGTACCTTGTACAAATTGTATCATATAAATTATATTGTATAGACATTGTGGATACATTGTATAGATTGTATACGTTATATTGTATAGACACTGTGTGTACAGCTTGTATCATATAAGTTACATTGCGTACACATTGTGTGTACACTGTCAATGCACAAGTGTGTTGCTGGCATCTTCAGAGCCTTCAGCAGCCTCACTGCAGGGGTTTTTGGAGACAGGGGACAGCAGCCAGGGGGTCACTCCTGTCTGGCATTCAGTGCTTCTACTGAGGGATGAGGACGTGGGGAAGGCCAGCACTGGCTGGACGGGCAGGAGGGTAGAAGCCTGCTCTTTCCTCCACAAGGACCACAAGAGGGTGTCTGTGGCCATAGATCACAGATGGAGCCAAGAAGCTGAATGCACAGAGGCTTCCTAGGCAATCATGGCCTCACCTCGTGGAGAATCGCCATGGCTAAGCATGAAACACTGAAAGGGAGGTGGATGGGCTGCTGGGTCCACAGGCCCCTGTGACCCAGCGGCGGACACATGGCCAGGGCAGAGCTGGCTGGAGCATTTGGGGGACTGAGGCCACTGGGGCTCAGGAGGGGGGCCTCACCGGGTCCCACTGCTTTTTTTGGGTGTCCTCAGGGGAAAACCCCTTGGATGGTGTTGAGCGGGTGTGATTTCCACCCTCTGTAATTCAGGCCCATTTGAAATCTGAGGACCCACTCCTACTGATCTGTCGAGGTGGCAGATCTGCGTTTAGGGTGGAGGTCAGCAGGGGCGTGAAGCCAGGCAACCTGTGAGGTGGCAGGGCAGCAGGGGAGGGGCTCTGTTGTGTCCCAAGTGCGGCTGTTGGGGCTGATGTGCAGTCAGCCCCAGGTCTATTCCACAGCCTAGGTATGTGTGGGAGCTCAGATCCCAGTTTGCAGTAAAGGGCTGACCTCTGGAGGCAGTTTTATTTCCATGATGATACATGTCCCTTGGCTCCCCCTCCCAGCAGAGAGCTGTGCCACCAGGGAGCAGCGAAGGTGCTCTGGGCACCTGACCAACGGCCAGGCCTGGCCGGGGCCATCCGCTCCCTGGGAGGACCTGCAAAGGGCTTGATCAGCATGCAGCCTTGGTAGCTGGTTTCAAAGACACACCCTCCCACCCTCGGGGAGAAAGTGTGCTGCTTGATTTGACTGAATCTTTCAGACACTGTTAGTACCACCGCAGCCTGACATGGAAATTTTAAAAAAGAAAGGGAAACAAACAAAAACAGGGCATCACTGAGGGCGAAAGACTTTGGAGCAAGACAAGTCCATGGTTTCACACAAGGGGCCGTGTGTCACCATCTCCCTTCCCCTTCCCGCCAGCATCAACGTAACTTTCAGTCACTTTCTTCTCCATCACGTGACTGATGCTCTTCCGTTTCCACAGAGCAGAAGCACTGAGAGATAAGGCTTTCTGGCGGAATTTAATGCTGTTGTGAATCCCAGTCTTCTCGTGCCAGGGGTGAGGAATGACCACAGAGACACAGGTCTTATGATTTTTACCTTTTTCTCTTTTAACAATGATGTTCCAGCTAACGAGCATTTATATTCTGTCGTGGTCTTTTTATTGCACCCACACTTCTTTAAACCTAGAGGAAATCTGAGCTTCAGGCCTGTTCCCCACCTCCCCCTGGTCTCCACAGGCACCTCATCACTGGTGTTTGCACAGTGTCCACTCACTAAGGCCTGCGCTGGGCAGTAGAGAATTTAATAAAGTTGTATTCTCGTCACTCTGGCAAAGAGACCTGAAGTCAGATCTTGTGAAATTGAAGAGAGGGACCAGCCTGGTTCTTAGACACCCCTCGTGTTGAGGAGGTGGTGGAAATCCAACATGTCCATGATTTTAATCTTCATTGAGAATGTTATTCTTCAGAACTGCTTTAGACTCAAGGCCAAAACCAGCCTAAATGACTCTTTCCTTCTGGACAGGGGTGCTCAGCCTGGAGGGACAGATGCCTCACTTGTCCAAGGAGGGTGGTATCTGGGCACCGAGGGCAGGGGTCCCTGGGGGCGGATCCCTGGGGTCTGGGCTGAGGGGTTCCTAGGGGGTTGAGTTGCTCAGAGTTGTCCTCAGGATGGGCAGAGCCTCTGACCCACTGACCCAGCCCTGCTGAGATCTGCTCTGGGCTGAGGTTGAACAACCCAGGGCAGATCCTGACCTGCCTGCGTGGCTTCAGCACTGCAGACGCCTGGTCCTGTGCTTCCTGCAACCAGAAGTCCCACACCACTGACTGATCGTATTGGCAGGCCTGGAGAGCGAACCATCGAACAAGACCCCAGGTGTCCTGTGCACCGAGCCTGCCCCCAGGGCAGAAAGCACCAAGTCCTGAGCTGGATACCCCAGGGCCAGAGGCCAGGTCTCTCCAGGGTGAACGCTGCCCTCCCCACCTGCCCTGGACTCGGGCAGGGGCCTCGCAGACCTTCCTGGGGGTGTACACAGCAGGGCCAGGGGCATGGCTCCTAACACAGGTGCTGGTGGCACGGTTACACGGGTGACAGGTCGTGACCCTGGTGACCAGGACTGGCATGAGTGGAAAGGATGCATTGCAGATGGCATAGACGCCCGGGCAGAGGAGGCAGTGGAGCTGCGTCTACAGGGACCCTGGAGTCTCTGAATCTAGACCACGTCCAAGGTGGGCTCTGGACTTAATAAGGCCCCAGAGGTTGCCTGGTGCTGAAAGGGGAGCAGGCAACGTGCTCCAGGACAGACCAGGGTGATGGATGGGCCGCAGCCTCCTGCTGCTACGTACCCTCCATCATCCGGGTGGGTGTTAGCCGACTGTCAGGGAAAAATTATTTAGCGGTGGCAGCTTTCACTGACGTGCTGCATTCTGGGGTCAAACGACTGTTACAAAGCAGCAGTGCCACCCGGTTCCCGCGTCTCGAGAGTGCAGGGTTGACAACGTGAAAGGAAAGGCGTCACGGCGGGCTCACCGACATCCTTCAGCCCTCACGCAGGTGAGTGTGTGTGTGTGTGTGTGCGTGTGTGCACAGCAGAATTGGAGGAAGGGCTCTGCTCACTAAATAGTGTTGGGCAGAAGAGGGAGGCCTTCATGGGCAGCCCAGGTCACCCGGCCTGAGAGGGGCTGAGGGGCTTCCTTGGAAGGTGTTGGGGGGTCAGAGCTACAGGCGAGGTGGAGACACTGGGCTGAGGAGAGGGGGAGAGAAGGTGGGGACGTCAGGAAGAGACAGCCGGGCCACCACGCTCCAGGCCAGGACTCGCGCCATCACCAAACACTCGCCTCTGTCCACACTGTGTGTCATCTAAGGCTGTGTGGGAGGCGAGACCCCGGGAGATAACGGGCCAACCCCTCCAATTTGCTCCTAGAATGTGCAGTAAACATTTGAAAATTAATGAAGGAATTGGAGGCAGAGGTAGCAGGAGAAACAGCTGCCCCCGGGGTTCCCCATTCAGCAATTTCTGTCCCTCAAGTGGCTGAGTTGTGGGGACCAGACTGATACCCGCTGGGCCCGTCCATGATCTGTGCTTGCCAGAGTCAGAGAACTGCTCATTGGGCGGGTGAGAGGATGGACAGATGGACAAATGGGTAGAGGGACGGACGGACGCTGGCTTCTGGCTGTGATCTGATAGGAGGGCTCCGTCCAGCACCCCTCCAGCACCCCGAGTCCACCTCTAGTGGACACATGACCTCCTGAGGCAAACAGTGGATTCTGCGTGAGGTGCAATGAGATGAGGATGCCCTGGTCTGGGCAGAGATTTACAAGTGCCGAGCTCTGACTAGGGACCTCGTGCAGACTGAGGGCCTTTAACTGCAAAGTCTTCTCTCCTACTGATGAGGAAGTGGATGAGGGGGACTTATTGTGTCACCTCAGAGGGGACAATGCTCATAGATGAGAAGGAGGAGGAGGCAGGAGAACAGGCTCCAATACCAGGACGGTGCTCAGGACGCCTCCCCTGTGCAGGGCTGAGCTCCGTGAGGTGCCACGTGTTGTGGGTGACAAGCCCCCGAGGCAGTGAGGGGCGGGTCCCCCTTGAGCTCCTCGCCCACCCAGCCCTCTGCTCCGGCAGAACTCCAGCCCCGGAGTCAGAGACGCAGCCCAGACCTGCGCCAAACTCGCCAACTGCACAGGACATGCCAATCTGCACCGAACATGCCGATGGGCACCAAACAAACCAATGGGCACCGAACACGCTGACAGGCACTGAACATGCTGACCTGCATCAAACACGCCGACGGGCACCGAACACGCCAATGACGGGCTGTCCTGCTGTGCCGCCCTCTCGAGTGCAGGGAGCCCTCCCCACACTGCCCTGTCCCTTGTGGTCAGCATCACTGTTGCCAAGACAGCTGGCTGCCCAGCTCTCCATCACCTTTGCCCAGTCCCCCAGCATTCCTTTCCTTCCCACATTTGCTTTCAGGCTCTCTGTCCCCAAATCCAAGCTCGGCTTCTGCATCAAGGCAGGAGGGGCAACATCTGCTTGTCTGGGAGGCATGGGGCCCCCCACACATAGGGATGGAGCAGGGAGACCACCTGCTGCCCCCGCCCCGCTCCACCCCCTGGCAGCCACCCAAGGGCTCTCACCTGGGGCAGGAGGTGACTTCTACTCCTGCTGGGGATGTGGCTGGGCAGCCGGATGTCGAAGAGGGCCTGCAGGGCGGCCTGGGCGGCCTGGCCCTTGGCCAGCTTCTTGCTGCGTCCTGAGCCCTCGAACGTCCTCCCGTCCACGCTGACTGCCATGACGAAGCTCTGGGCGCGCCGCTTCTCAGGCTCTGAGAGGCATACATAGCGCAGGCCGGAGCGCAGCTCGTTCAACAGCACCACAGGGTTCCCGGTGCCGGGGGCGGTGGGCGCCCCCAGGCCCAGGCCCAGTGGGCGGCCCAGGAGCCGGCCCCGCTGGCAGGCCGTGGACAGGCACTCAGGGGCAGGGGGGCGGCGGCCCGGGAAGCCCTCGCTGGGAGATGCAGGCTCGAACCGCTGGAACAGGGCGTCGGGGAAGTCAGCCTGGTCGGAGGTGAAGTCAGGGGCCATGCCACCGGGGGCTGGGGGTGCCTGGCCAGCATTGGGGAGCTGCACGAAGGAGCGGAGGGCCAGCTCGGCTGCCCGCATCTTGGCCTTCTTCTTGGTGGGCCCGGTGCCCTCGAAGGTGAGCCCGTTGACATCCACGGCCACGGCAAAGATGGGCGCGTGCACCGGGCCGGTCTGCGACACCATGCGGAACTGCAGGCCTGGCCGCAGCTCGTGCAGCTGCACCAGTGCATTCTTGGGTGCTACGGACCATGAGAGCCGCCGCCACAGCAGCCTCAGGGGACACAGGTGCCCGCCGTTGCCCTCCTCCAGCGGCCGCTTCCTCTTCAGGCCGGGCGTGCCCCCTCGGGTCCTGTCCCCGGCTGGTGGTGGCCTGGCCTCCAGGTTGCTCACATTGCGGTTCTCCTTGACGTCAGTGCTGCTGGTACCTGGAGGGGAGACAGACCATGTGACCCAAGGCTGTGGGGACCGTGGGTCCTGCTGCTGACGATCCCTCTCAGCACCTGGGCCGAAAGACGGGAATAACCCGCACTTTCCCAAACTGGAGGTAAAGATGGAGAGAGTAACAGCTCAACCCTGGGAGCCCACAGCAGAGTGCCCAGAAATTCTCTGGGAGCTCTCCATGTTCTTACTGATCTCCCAGATGTGGGATGGGGGAGGCAGTGTGTGTGATCAAAGCGGCTGGTGTGGCAGCCGTCTTCTGAATCTCTCAGGAGAAGGTTTATCTTGGAGGAACCACCCGGCAGGCCCAGCTTGCCCTCCTCCTGGCCTGAGATCGCGTCCACACCCTCTGGTCATCATCCTAGCTCTGTCAGCCTCAAAGTTTAAAGTGAGTCGGGCAGATCCAAGCGTGGAGTAAGACCCCACCCACGTTGATCGGTAATTAATAAAAGCTGGTAGAAGTGCAGTTTCCCAGGACGTCCTGATACATGCTCTGGGGGTGATGCCACTCATGTTTTCTGCAGATGGGCAGATTAGGGGTTCAGCTCCCCCCAACACGGCCTCCCAAGTAGGCTGCATGATGTCAGGGAAGCTGCAGGGCAGGACAGCGGTCATTCTGTGGCTCTGGGTCAAACAGGTGAGAGGTCAAAGTCCCCCACGACCACAGTGAGTGTGTGTGATCTTGGGTAGCCCCTCCACCTGCCTCAACTCCATTTTCTTAAGATGGAAACTGGGTTTGGCAGCTCTTGCCTTAGAGGTTACTGTGAGGTTGAGTTGGGGGACATGTGTAAAGAACAAGACCCCTGACACAGAGCAGAGTCAGATGCAGTTCTGAAAACAGCAGGAAAGGGCAGGCAGACACTGGTAGGTCTGTCCAGGCCAACTCCCCTGCTTATTTCAGGAGCTGGGGTTCCCGATGAATTTCCTGGAAATTCCAGGACCCCCAGAAAAGAGGGCTAGAGTGCTTCCACCCCAAGAAAGCCTGGCCCTGTGCCAGTTCCGAGACCAGGCCTGGGGACCCCCACGATGAACCCGTAGGCACACCCATTGCTCCTTGGTCATCCACCCAAGAGCCTCAGTGACCATCAGCATGCCACCTGCTCCCACACGCACATGCCTGACTCTGGCTGCAAAGGTGGCCACCTGTCAGATAACACTGAAATGCAAGACGTGTTCTGGTTATGTGGACCATCTCACCCTCCACGCTTTCCTGCCTCAAGCAAGAGGGTTGCCCTGCCCGACACATGCACCCAACACTCCCTCCCCTCATGGCCATCCGCTCTGGTCTCCTCGGCAGGTGTGCTGTCCAGATCTGCAGCCCCCCTGCCCCCCCCACCCCGCCCTGATGTCTCTCCAGTTTCACAGGCCAAATGCAGTTTCAGCAGCAGGCACCCGTCCAGCTTTTTCCTTGTTAAATAACTGGACATATTGTTCAAAGAAGCTATGTTCACTTTCCTTTCTCTTTTTGGTTTGGAGGGAAAAGCAAAGAAAAGAGAGGAGATGGTCCAAGAGAACTAGTATCTTTTCTTGCAATGCCTGGAGTTCTCAGTCACATGGTCACTGCCTGGATTTCCTACCACTGTTGGGGTGGGGGTGGGATCCCAGGTGGGGGGCTGGGACCCCGGCTCTGGGGAAGGAGCTGCTTACTGAGGTTGTCCTCATCCTCTGCGTGCGTGGCCCCAGGGTTCAGGCGTTTGAAGGGAGCGATGAAGGCTGACAACATGCTCACTTTGTCTGGAAAGAAAAGAACAGGAAATGCACTTTTGACACCAAGTCTCAGGAAAACTCAGTGCTTTCACGTATTCTCATTACTGGGGATTTGGACATGGGAAGTTGAAAGTTCATTTTGGTTTTAGCCTCTTCATTTTGGTTTAGTCTTTTATTGAATTTCGGACAGCATTTTATCAAATTCCCCTCTCCATTCAATATTAAACTTTATGATCTCCATCTTTCTTATTTTCTTATTTTTGGCGTCTCCATGTCCCTCAAAACCAGAAGTCTTCACCTGCACACTGAGGTTAGTTCAGAGAGAAGTGAGGCAGACTGAGAGCTGTCTCAGCTAAACAAGTGTCCTGCAAACAGAGCTGCGACCCTCCTCCCTGGAGGTGGAGACCTTGCTCTGTGGACTGGAAGTGCATGAAAAAAAAAGGACTTCTCAAAACTGTAACAAATACTCGATGTGTGTTTGAGCAGAAGATGACGGGACAGGAGGAGGGAGCAGGGCTGAGGGCGTGGAGGGTCCCTTGAAGTGGGAGCGGTTATCGAGTGTTGAGAGGAGCTCAGGAGCCCTCGCTTGCAGCCCTAGAGGTGGTCTTGGCTGCAGACTCCCCTGGGGGCAGCACAGAGAGCAACTTGAACCCAGGACGAGTTGGCGCTTGGGACCAACAGGCTCAGCTATTCCCTCTAAACAGAGGCCAAGGGCCGAAATAAGAGAATAACCGAGGAAGGGACCAAAAGGAAGACTCCCTATTTCAGAACCCTGACCCTGACCATAAGTGAGTCCACAGGAGAACTCAGCCCTGATGCCCCCAGAGCTCCTCTGCTCAGACCCTCAGGGCTGCAGCGTTCCTGACTTTCCACGTGACCTTAGGAAACCACATGTTCTTACGAAACCATGGATGGAAGCATGCAGCTGCTCATTCTGTGTGTCAGAGGTCACCGCAAGGTCACCCCTGCCCTTCCTGCTGGCTGGGGGTTCCAGGGCCCCCGTCAGGGACACTTTCTGCATCCTCCGTGCCTGGTGCTGCCTTGTGCCTGCTCTGTGCTCAGACAAGAGCCCCGCTCCGGGCACAGCTCCGCAATCTTCTGTGGAAACCTCAGCTGTGCTGCCAACTCCAGACCCAGGCCTGGAACGTTCTTTTTCTCTTTCTGTTCTGAGCCTGCTTTCTCTTTAGCTGGGCTTTCCAGAGGCCAGGGCAGTTCACGCTGAAATTCATTCAGGAGCCTGTTAACAGCTGTTGTTTCCAGCAGGGACAGGCAACAATATAATGCTCACTCAGAGAACAATAAATAACTCAAATACAGGAGGTTGCTCCCTCTTCATTCTACTGAACAAGAGGAATCAGCCAGGGAAGTCCCTGCTCCCACCCTTGCGGCTGTGCCAATTGTGTGGGAATGAAATCTCTTCTTGAGTTATAATTTCATTAAAGGAGCCCAGTAATATTCCAGAATGAGTGTGAAGCTCAAATGATTTAGTCTGAAACATTTTGAAATGAAATTACAATTTTCTAATAAACAGGGCTCCCAGCCAGACACCCACAAAACACACCAAGCCGTTTCAGAGCTCACCTTAGACAAACTATGAAATACTTAGAGATGGTTTTCCATCCATCAGAGTCCTCCATTTCTAGGGTGGCCAGAGTTGTCAAATAAAAATTCAAGACATCTAGTGTAGACTGAGTTTTGGATACATAAGAGATATTTTTCTGTGTACATCTCTATAATATTGTGTGGGACATATACACACTACAAAAATTATTATTTATCTGAAATGCAAATTTAAGGCAAAAGACTTGAATAAACATTTCTACAAGGAAAATGCACAAATGGCCAATAAGCACATGAACAGATATTCAACATCATCAGGGAAACGGAAATCAGAACTAGGGTGAGGTAGCCTCTCACACATGTTAGGCTGGCTGCTATTAAAAAAACCAAGAAAATAATACATGTGGGTGAGGATGTGTAGAAATCAGAACGCAGTGCACCGCTGGTGGGAGTGTAAAACAGTGCAGCCACTGGGAAGTCCCTATTTCCACTCAGGTGTAGATCCAGAAGAATCAACAGGGGGATTCAAAGAGATACAGCACACCCATGTTCAAAGCAGTGTGACGCACAACAGTCAAATGGGGAGGAAACCCAAGTGTAGATGGATGGATGGACGGATGTGGTCTGTACACACAAGGGAACATTATTCATCCTTGAACTGGAAGGCGATTCTGACGCAGGCTACAGCATGGTGAACCTTGGGGACATGGTGCTAACCAAGGAAGCCAGACACAAAAGGACAAGAGCAGCGTGACCACTTCTGTGAGGGCCCTAGAGACGTATAAATCACTGAGACATGGGGGAGGATGGCCCCTGGGGGCTGGAGGAGGGAAACGGGGCTGGTCAGTGAGTGAAGATAGAGCCCAGCTGGAGGAAAGGAGGAAGCTGGACATGGAGGTGGTGGTGGCTGCATAGCATAGAGACGTACTTAACCTCACTGAGCTACATGCTGGAGCACGGGTAATACTGCACCTTTTTTATTTTGTATGTTTTACTACAATTAAAAAAATAAAACGCAATTCAGGTTTAACTGCACATCCTGTGGATTTTTTGGTAACGCTAGCCCTTCATTGGTCCACTCCTCAGGTGTGATGGGTTTGGATTTCAGGCCGGCTGAAACCAGGCAGACAAGCCAGGGAGAAAGCCTCAGAGATGCTGAGTCAGCTCACCAGACTCTGGGTACCACCTCTCGTGGGATGCTTCAGGAGGGAGAAGCAGTTACCCTGATAGCACGTGTACTCTGGGTGGGAAACAGCGACTCCTAGAAGGACACACAGAGTCTTCTTTTTTTATCACAGTGCACAGCTTGTGGGATCTTAGTTCCCCAACCAGGGATCAAAGTGCTGTGAAAGCGCAGAGTCCTAGCCACTGGATGCTAGGGAAGTCCCTCAGACTGAGTCTTTTGAAGGTCATTAGGGAAAAGGGTGAGGAACTGCATTTTCTATTGAGAAAAATTCCAAGACAAATGATTTGCTGTTGGTGGCTTCTTTGTGATTGTTTCCTGCACACAGGCCTGTCGAGGCATCTGCTTCTGCAGGTTCCCGGCGAGCAGAGCCCCAGTGCCCAGCTGCTTCTGTCTCTGTGTCTCTCACAGCCATTTGAAAACCCGGCTGCGTGCAGGTCGCAGACTGATGGAAAATAGAGGCCTTGCTTTTGTTCCTCTCAGTTCTGGATGGTTTGGGTCCGCTGAGAGCAGCGGGGAAACAGGGCTCCCAGCCTCTCACTGGGGAGTCAGAGGAAGGAGAGGGCCTTTCTCCTGGGAAAGCAGCTGAACGGCTGGGTATCCCTGCCTGCGGATGGGTCTGTGGCTCTCAGCTCAGGCCTGGCGTCCCTGTGAACCAGCCGGACGTTGTTCTGTGTGAGAGGCCCCTGTGAGGACAACATGCAGGCCAGCCTCCAGCCAGGAGTGATTTGGGGGGATGTTCAGGTCATTAGTATAATGGCATTTTCAATGAGCTACATGGAGTGAATGATCCAGGAGACTTGTATTATAAACCTTATTACTCAGTGCAAACAACTGCAAAATAAATGGCTTTGGCTCGTGTTGAAGTGATTTCGTGTGTTTTTAGAGCACGTGTGGGACAGAAGCCACTTCCTGGAAATGCACGAGATCACGCTGGTTGAGAATATTGATAATGAAGAAGAAATACAATTTGGTGATGACATAAAGATAGAAAAATGGAACAAAATGGAACAAAGTGGATGGTTCAGAAATGGAATCATACTTGTGTGATCAACTGACCTTCAACAAAGTCTGAGTCTCTCGTTGGGGTGAAAGAAAGTCATTTTAACAAGAAGTGCTGAAAAACTATACACCATCTTGGAAAAAAGTGAATTCTGATCTCTATCTTATATCATAATGAAAATGGTCACAAGATCAATGAAATATATATTCCTTCAAGAATGCATTCATCCATTCATATATATTCGTTCAAGATGAAACCTGAGCCAGAGCATTTGCAGAAATGTTACTCGAGGCAGCTCTCATTGGGAAGCATCCCAAGGGCCTGGTAACATAAGGATGTGAACATGGACTGTTTTAAATTCTTATTGTGGCTGAGATCAACAATAACAAGGATTGAGGATTAAGATACATTATGACACAGATGAATCTCTAGAACATCATGTTGTGCAAAAACCCAGGCTTAAAAGACAAGGTTCCTTGTGATCCCAGAAAAGGCACAGCTCCCCTTGGCAATGAGTCACGCAGAGGTCACACACAGGTTACACTAGGGCCAGGGAGGCTGGCTGGAAGGGCGAGGGTCTTTCTGGGAGCATGAAACCTCCCACGTGTAGTCAGAGACGTGTGTTACACGGGTGTGCATTGCCCCTGCACACTGTGCATTTCTTTGTGTGCAAATTATATCTCAATTATTTAAAAATAATAAAAGATACAAAATGTGACTGGACAAGAAACTAAACGCTGAGAAGCGAGCATCAGCATGATTTACTCCAGGAAGGAGAAGCCCGAGGTGACAGATATTAAAGTGAACTGTATGTGCAGTCAGGCCTCCTAGTCAGGGCTTGGGGTTTTCGCTTTCTCTTTTGCTTACTTTGTAGATTTGGAAGCTCAAATTCATTTAAAGGGCTTTAAGAAGACAAGGCCAAAGAAAAGGCCCTTTGGGGCTGTCCTCGGACACATGAACACAGAGGGAGAACGAGCCCGTGTGAGTGGATGGTTAGGAGCGTCAGGCCCTGTCACATGCCCTGCAGCCGTGGAGCCTCAGTTTACTCACGAGGACTGAGGAGTCGTGCAAAGGTCCAAGGGTTTGGACCATGCTGTTGTGAACTCTGTGTTTGCTTTCACAGACTGTTTTGTTTATCAACAGTTTATGAAACAATTTTTACCAATTAAGATGAAAATTTAGGAAAAACCCTTTGGGGCAGGAGTCCATGTCAGTTACTTGGAAAATCTACCCATATGAAAGAACATGTTTGCTGGAACAAACATGTTACTTTTTGTTTTTGCTAAAAACCATAATTGCTAAAATGCCTGTTGATTTGATCTTTTCCTCTGCCTCCTGAGAAGCACTAAATAGTTCACAGGCTATTTTAAAAAATGAGATCAGTTCAGCACTTGGTCCTGCCCTATTTCAGCCATTTGGAGTGAGGTTTCTGCTCTGTCCTTGGCGTCCATGGGCCACACGCGGCCACGTCCGCACAGCTCGGTGACAGCTGGAAGCGTCAGAGCGTGGTCAGCACCTTCGGGCTATAAACCCAGCTCTTTCTGTGCTCCCTCCTTGTGTTTCCTCTTCCCCAGACTTGCTCTGACAGACGGCCCCCAGGCCTGACCCACTTTCCTTCCTGCCATGGCTGCTCCCCCAGCACAGGTGTGTCGCAAACTGATGCTTCCATCCAAACAGAGACGAGGACAAGCCTGAGCAGGCGGGCTGCCCGGGAAGCCAGAGAACAATTAACCTCCATGCAGGCAGTGGGGGGGAGGCAAGACGTCTCTTGCTGATTTTCAGGAACATGAATTTTAAGAGACTGTTCAAGCTGCCATCTCTGAGCTGGGAGTTCAGGCAGAGAAAGATTCTGGGCCTGTGACACGAGAGGGTCTGCTTCTCACCAGCCAGGCTCAGCTGGTAATGCCCAGAGGATAAGATCATGAGCTTGGTCTTGAAACTGGCAGCCAGCCTGTCTGTTCCTCATTCACTGTATTGGCTGAACGGTGTCCTCCCCAAATTCATGTGAGTCCTGACCCCCAGGACTCAGAATGTGACCACACTGGGAGCTGGGCCTGTAAGAGGTGATGAAGGTACAGTGAGGCCGCGAGGGTGGGTCGTGATCCCCTGTGACCGGGACGAGGAGATGAGGACAGACGCTCATGGAAGAACGGCTGCATGAGGACACAGGGAGAAGGCGGTGTCCACGTGTCCAGGGCAGAGGCCTCGGGAGGACGGGCCTGCCCACACCTGACCTCCAGCCACTGGGCACACTAACATATTCACTCAGCAGATCTTTATTGAATGCGAGTTAGTTGCTCCCAGAATCAATACTGATGCCAAGAAGGAACAGTGTGAGGAGCCTGTCCTGTCCAGGGGGCCCAAGAGGTGGGGGAAACAGCATCTCACTGGAGGTGACCTGACCACTAATGACAGTGCCTACCCTTTAGGGTAGGCCCCAGAGCCAAGCGTTCTTGTGCTGAAAGGTGAGTCTGGCCTGGGTTAGAGGGGTGGGGGCTAGGCCGGCTGAGGGCCCCTGTGCAGAGGCTCTAGGCAGTTCTGGAACTTGGCATCTAGGTCTGGGTGGACCCCCCTCACTGTGGGCCTGGAGCCTTGGTTCTGAACTGGGGGCCCAGGGGGCCCGAGGGCAGCAAACATAAAAGTTCTGGATGGTGAGTGGGGGGAAGGAAAAAAGGGGGAAGGGGAGAGGGGGTAGGGGGAGAAGAAGGGCAAGACAGGAAGCTCATCCAAGACAGTCTGAGGCCCGGACATGGGTCCCCAGTGTCCCCGTACTCGCTTGCCCCCCACATTTTCATCAGGTCCAACTACACCTGCATTATTTTGGGAAGTGGGGGAGGGGCACCTGATACCACACCAGCTCCTCCGAGATCTTGCTCTGCACTTCACACGAACAGTGGACTCAGAGGACTGACAAGTGACTGACAGGGACTCTTGGCAAGAAAGTGCATCTAAATTAAAAAAAGAAATCCTCGTCTAAAGGTGTGTGTTCGCACTGCACCCAGGCTTGTGTAGAGTCTGAGGTGTGTATTCACACTGGGATCAGGCCTGTGTGGAGTCCGCGTTCTCCTCCTGACGCTCTGTTGTGACCAGCACACGGGCCAGTGTAGACGTCACTTTGGTGATGGAGGAGGCAGAGGTCATCCAGCGAGATTACCACGTCTGTTGTGTGGCACGGCCCAGCACTGCCCAGATTTGGGGGCAGGCCTGAACACGGGAATAGGAGACACGAGCGGAAAAGGGGGCGAGTGTTGGGGCAGATGGGCTGTGGGCACACGCCTCTGGGCGCTCTCGGGCAGGGTCTGGATGGGGCGGCTCCGGCACTGACAAGGCCTAGGGGCCTGGGCTGCCTGATGGGCGGCTCCTGGCTCCTTTGGAGCATGAGGCCATTTACAGAACGACACACTGCTTGTGAAATATTAGTTTCTTATTACTTCTAGTGAGCAGCAGACTGGGTGGAAAGCAGTGTGGTAGATGGATTTTCTATAAGATGGGCCACGTGTGTGTTCTCTATTAGATGCCATGAAAATCAATCTGCAACCTGGTTCAGGCTGGTAAAATTAGATCTAAAACTATTTAATTCTGTTTCAAGAGTGTCTTCCCATCTGATGCCTGGCCTGCGGACACACAGTGATAAAACACCCTGAGTTATTGGCGGCTGCGTGCTCGTCTGTCTGGGGGAGACGTACCAGGTGTTACAACGGCCGGAGACTGGGACACAGTGCGAGTCCCCCATCCCTGTGAGGTTCATTTTAATGCTCTTATTTTGCATTCGGCTCAGTTTGGTAGTAAGATGTGGCAAATGCATGTTTTTAATTTGCCTGAAGACCTGTTTCCGTGTATTTGGAGTCAAGCCCCACGATACAGAGTAACCGTTTGGGGTGGGCTGTTGGGAGCTGGAGTGACACTCAAACACAGGGATGGGGCATGGATTCGAACCACTGCTTTTTCAGTCAGAAGCTTCTCTATGTGGGGGCTCTTATAAGAACTGCAGAATCGAGGGTTTCCATGGTTGCCTCATCAGGCACTAGCCTTGCCGACAAACACCTCTCATGGCTCCTGCTGGCAGGAGAGCCCGTGTTACTCTGTGCTGAGACCCAGGCCCTCCCAGGGCTCCATGTGTCACGCGTGGAGCGTCAGCAGCGCTGGCCTCAGGCCCGCACCTCCTCCTCGGCTCCTTGGCTCCTGTGGAGCTCCCGTCCCAGTGGTGCTGGTTGGAGACGAGCGAGGGGCAGTGTCACAGCCCCAGCTGCCTGTGTGTCTGGGGTCTGGTTGCCCTTGGGGCTCAGAGAGAACTGGGCACCATGCCCCTTCTGGAGCTCAGAGGCTGGGGGCACCCCAGATGAGGTGCCATCCTGCTGACCGGCGCCTGCTTCTCTGTACCTTCCTTATGACAACCTCCTAGGTTGCATTTAAACAAAATGTAAGCATATTGTTTCAACACGAGGACAAACAGGAGGCAAACCCTTTCTTTGAAGCAAGCCAGTTCAAGGACACCCCTGGATCATGGCTATGTGGACACTGTAGCTCATGGTCACTGTGTCTGGGACCTGAGAGTTTTCGTGCTGGGTGCCTGACCAAGGAGCTTCCTTGAGGCCGGCCAGCTTCTGGGGACATGTCTCTGAGTGTGTGGGCCCTTCTTCTGTGACATGCTCGGGAGTGATAATGGTCTGTGTGTCTGGTCCCCAGGCAGCAAGCTGACAGCCTGCCCTTGAGTCTCGAGATGACCAATAATGCCACAAAGACAGAGCCACCCCCTGCCCCCACGGGCTGTCACTGCACTGCTGGCATGCATCAGAGTGGCAAGGACAGAGCCAGGCCAGGGCACTGATATGCACGACGCCACTCTGGTCACCCGTGCGCCTGGTGAGAACATGTCATCTCAGGACTCAGTGATCCGCTCTCTAGCTGCTGCAGTGTGGGCCTTGGGGGCAGCATTGAGAGTTGTGAGCCGCCCAGGTCCTGGTGTCTGCCCCACTTGCCGAGACAGACTTGGCGGATTCAGGAAAATCCATGGACCTAAAGGATGCTGACCAGACCCCCAGAGACTAAGTGATGGACAGTGGTTCTGAAATCCCCAAATCTGAGCTGGAAAGAAATATATTAGGACCATCTCTCTCATCCCCAAGGAAGCAGTAGATTAAGCCCTGGAGCAGATCTTTTCTACTGGTTCTTCTCATTAAAATTGTTCAAGAACTTGCTGAACCCTACCTCTCTTTTTGCCCACATTAAGCTAAATCTCAGGTGGAAGCTTCCTACATACAAGTCCTGGCATTAAAGCTGAGTGGGGCTGCAGAGCCCCTGACCTGCCTCCTCCATCCCCGGGGAGCCCTCCTACCTGCTCCCGGCAGGTCCTCAGAGACCCTGGGTACAGCACCAGTTGATTGAGGACAGCCCCCGACCTCCTACCCGGCCCAGGGTCTGTAACAGGCTTGATGCTGCTTATTTGGGTGTTACTGGTATCGACTATGTCTCAAGAAGGAGTAAAACATCAATTTTCTGTATCACCTCAACTAACACTCGGGGCAGTCGTTAGCTGCTAGTATTGCCTCCTTCTCATCAATAAGAAAACCGAGGCAAGGAAGGATTACATGATTTGCTCACACTCACACTCAGGCTCTGACTCACGGCTTCTGCAGAGCAACCATGTCTGCAGAGTCCTCAGCCCACAGACCCTGTGAATTGTGAGTTCTGGGGAAATGCAAGGGCTGTTCCCAGGGCTGTGAAAGTGCCTGCATATAGCAAGTGTCACCTGTATGCTCAACAGAATCAATTCTGCAGCAACAGCTATTGTTTTTCTGCTTTGTCAGAAACACAACATTGTAAGTCAACAATGTTTCAATAAAAAAGTCATGGCCAGTGATGGGGACCAGGTCACCAGGGTGGGACCCTGGGTGGAGAAAAGATGGGCTCAGTACCACCTGGGACTTGCCTTCAGAAAAGCAGAAGAGCCAAGTCTGTTGCTTCATTGCTGCTAGTGCTGTTTCTCTACGTAAATTCTCTAAAACTCCTGTTTAGAACAATTTTTTCTTGGAACTGACTTAGAAACACGACAGAAGTAGAGCCTTCAACAGGGCTGACACCTTTGTTTCTACTTTGTCCTGGTTGAGTTACCAGGAATTTTGAGGAGGACTCTTGTTTCTGAGAAATTGTCAAGGACTCCATGCAGGTGTTTGGGGTGAAGGCAACAATTGAGATGCAGGTGCCCGGTCGAGCGCCCTTCTCTCAGCGAGCCCAGTGCCTCCTGTGAGCTGGGATACCTGGGGCGGGGGGGGGGGGGGTGGTCCCTCCATGGGGGTCAGGCCTAGGGCAGCCCTCGGGCCTTCAAGCAAAACTGCAAAACATCCTCAAGAGCTGGGCTTGTCCGCTGCCGCCTGGACCACGCAAGTGTGTTGAGAAGGGAGATGGGAAACATTTGCTGGAAGGAGAGTTTGCTGAACAAATGAATGTAAAATATCTGTGTGCAAATCTAAGCCAACTTGAGTTTAGCTCTGTGGGTTTGGGACTCTGCTGCTGCTTCAAAATTGTTCTTTTTTCTTTAGAACTATTTCATCTATAAATTCAAAACCGTCCAAAACAGTAGAATGTACTTCTGAGCCCATGCACAAAGACCCCAGAAGGGCTGCTACCCGAGTGAATGTAGGCAGACCCAATGGTGGTGACCTGTGTACGCATCCTGGAAGGGTCTGGAGGCTCTGGTGTGGGGCAGTGTTAGTGCGCCCAGCTCTAGCTCTGGGCAGGTCCACTGGTCCCCAGGAGATGTGGGCATAGCTCTTGATCCCACTGTGGAGCCATGCCCCGCCTCATCCCCTGGGAGCTGGTCACCCTCTGCGCCCTCATTTTCTCCCCTTGCTACAGAAGGAGCAGCTTCCCATGAGTTATCATGAGCATCACCATGGCAACCGCATCCAAGGGCAGGCCTCTTGGGGACGCTGATAGTCCCTTTCCCCCCCAAGCCTGTCCCACTTCTCCTCACTTGGGACCCACCCCACAGACAGCGGGACCAGAGCCTGCAGGAGGGCGGCAGGCCCTGGGGCCAAGGACTCTGGGCCTGGAGGATGAGTGGATGGTAGGTGGGCAGAATTATGGATGGAAGGGCCCATACATGGAGAGTGTGGGGATGAAAGATGGGCAGACACCTCACCTCGTCAGAGCTGGAGAGTACAGTTGGGAATGTGGAGACACCAACTGAGAATGAAAGCACTCTTTCTGTGCGCGAGGCTGCTATATCACAAAATGATTGTTTGGTTCGGTTTTCCTTAACCATTTCATCAAATTGGTTTTGTGTAAAAAAGCTGCTTCAATTGAGTGGATTAGCTGTTTATTAACATTAAAAATAGTGATTCAGTTTCAGGAAAGGATAAAACTAGACTAGGAAAAGTTATTTGCTTGACTGAGTTGATGTATGTCCTATACTCCTTTTGTAAGTGTAACGACATAGCCCTGGAAGAAACAGATTCTCCCTTAACACTGGATTTGGGGCAAATAGGGTTAAGGGGATGGGTATGAGGACAGCACTGGTTTTAAGAAAAACAAGGAGGAAGCAGGGGGTTGCATACACACAAAAATGCAAGGCGACACATTTGGCTACTGTGTCTGGGAAGCGACTCTTGATTTTGTATATGATTTAAATGCATCGATAGAATCTGGTGAATGGAGATGGACCCTCACTATAATATACTTAAGCAGTGAAGAGAAAATCAGTGTAGGAGGTCTATCTGGGCTCCCAAAGTGGGCTGGGTTCTAGGGGAGCCAGGAGCCACCCCTTGAAGGGAACAGGGAGTCTGGAGGTTGGGTCATGGTGTGCAATGGTGCTGTGCACACCACGGTTTTGTTAACTTCTGTATAGCCCCTCCAAGCAGTTTTTGTCAGATAACTGGTGAGGTCCACGTCCAAGGCTCCCTCTCAGACGACCTGCCGAAGCAGGAGTCTCCTCTCTCATCGCTGGATCTACATGTCAAGTATGCACTCGTTAGCTTTTGCACAACATTGCTGTGCTCTCTTTAAGCCTCTTCAGATTAAAGATGCATCAAAGTGATTCAGTTCTCTAGGTTGTGGGCCAGAAATCAGTGTCTCTCTGGACATTATCCAAGAGTAAAATGTAGCACAAATTGCTTTTAAAAATTAATAATTCACAAAATCTATGGGCTAAGCCTGGTCTGGCTTGAGAAGATAAGTAAAATAAATATTGTAAAGTCAATTTTAAAATAATCTGTGGCATGGAATTTAAGCACAAGAGAAAACATTTAGCAATTAGGCAGGAGCATTTGCTATATAATGAAATGTGAATGATAATATTTAAAAGCCTTGCACCCTGCTCGTCAGCAGGAAACCCCTTCTGCAGCTCTAGCCTGGTGCACACAACTTGTGCCATTTCTCTGTTTCATGAGTCCTGACTGGAGATGTTCCTGTTTGAGCAGTTACTTTTATAAGTGTTTTTACATCGACAGCTCTGTGTAAGGCTGACGAGAAGTGGCAGAGACAGATGTTTGATGAGGTAGTGTCAGACCAGTGCAGTCACGGGAAATAACATAATTAGATCCGTCACTAGCTGGTAACCAGTGCGGGCATATTTATCTAATTATCAAGACTGCACGTTGACATTCGAGGGGATTTCATCATAAGAGGTTTATATGATTTAGAGTTCAGGCTGATCTCCCGACTCTATCTACAAAACAGAAGCTGGCCTCTGGGTTACATCTTTTTACAATGAAGAATAAAACCCCCAGTGGCTGATGGCAGGCGGTCATCATCCAGAAAGAGGATCAACTGAAAAGGCAGAGGACCCAGAGCAGCGAGAGGGGAGGGCAGTGTCCTCGGACTCGGGACCCTGGCTGCAAAGGGCAGAGGACCACGTCCAGGACTGTGGCTCACGCCCAGGACAAACCAGAACACGGTCCCGAGGCATGGGTGTTGAGCCTTCCTCCCTTCCTCCCCGGGAGCCTGCATTGCCCGTCTACCCTGAGTGGGTCAGTGCAGAGGAGACCGAGAGGGCAGTCTTGGCATCTGAGTCCCCGGGTCCTTGCTCTCCGCTCTGCTGTGTTCTGCATCCCCCCTCCCTCTGTGCAGGGGAACCACTCAAGGCCCCACACCTTCCACCTCCAGTCAAAGCGCTAGCAAGAGTCACGGCCAATGACAACAAACACACAGATAGAAGTTCAGTGTCACTCACTGTTAGAGAAACGCAAGTCAAAACCACAATGAGGTCCCACCTCACACTGCTCAGAATGGCCTTCATCAACAAGTCTACCAACAATAAATGCTGGAGAGGGTGTGGGGAAAAGGCGATCCTCCTACACTGTTGGTGGGAATGTAAATTGGTGCAGACGCTATGGAAAAGAGTATGGAGGTTCCTCAGAAAACTAAAATGACAATTACTATCAGCAGTAACTTTCTTGGACATACATCTGGAGAAAACTCTAATTCAATAAGGCACAGGCACCCCTATGTTCACTGCAGCACTGTTTACAAAAGCCAAGATATGGAAGCAACCTAAACACACACTGACAGATGGATAAATGGATAAAGATATGGTGCATATATATATATATATATATATATATATATATATATATATATAATGAAATATTACTCAGCCATAAAAAAGAATGAAATAATGCCACTTGCAGCAATGTGGATGGACCTAGAGATTGTCATACTGAGTGAAGTAAATCAAACAGAAATACCATATGACATATCTTATATGTGGAATCTAAAATATGACACGAACATATTTATGAATCAGAAACAGACTCAGACATAGAGAACAGATTTGAGGTTCCCCAGTCCCCCTTAGGATGGAGAGTTTGGAATTAGCAGATGCAAATTATTAGATGTAGAGCCCATAAACTGTAAGGTCTTACGCACAGGGAACCACACCGAGTCTCCTGTGATGCACCACAATGGAGAAGACTATGAAGAAGGTTACACATATGTGTAACTGAGCCACTTGCTGTCCAGCAGAAGCGAACACAACATTGTAAATCAACTTACGCTTCAATAAAAAAAGTCAAGGGCAATGATGATGGCCAGGTCATTAGGGTGGAGAAAGAATGGGTTCAGATACCACTTGGGACCTGCTTTGATCTAATCCAGACAAAAAGAACCTTCTGCACTCAGGTGGAGTCAGATTTTGCTGCAGACAGAGTGCCTGAGTCCTCAAATTCATATGTGGAAACCTGACTCCCAGTGTGGTGGTGTCAGGAGGGGGGCCTCATCTCATGGGAGGTGATGAGGTTGTGAAGGTGGAACCCCTAGGATGGGATCTGTGTCTTTGTAACGAGATCCTGAGAGCCCCTGCCCTTCCTGCATGTGAGGACCCAGCGAGAAGATGCAGTCTGTGAACCAGGAGGAGGGACTTCACCAGCCACAGTGGTGCTTTGATCTTGGATCCACGGCCGCCAGAGCTGTGGGGAAGGACCCCTGCTGGGCCCTTTGTTATAGCAGCTTGAACAGACCAACCAGCCTCACGGTCAAGAACAGCACATGCCTGTGCCCATGGGTTCTGCAGTCCTTGCCTCCTGTGAGGATTTGCGCGGGGTGCTGGTTTCCAGGCCAGGGGGCCTGCTAGGACTTAGGGATCTGAACTCCAGCTATGCTCAACATAACTAAAATAATGGCACTCAAGTGACCCAGTTTTAACTTCAGGGTTGTTACCCCATGACGTCAAGCAAGCCAATGGATTTTTCTGGGTAAAAGTTGGCTATTTCTAAAAGCTGTGGGAGTCTGGGGGCCTCAGGGGTTATGTGGGGTTGGAACAATCCTCACAAGGGTCCTTTGACTACAGAATCTTATTCATGTATTGAAAAAAATATTCATTGACAACTTCAGGCCAGACGTGATTCTACACCCTGGGGGTGCAGCAGTGAACTCACTCATCCCCGCAGGGGTCCTGTGATGAGTGAAGAGAAGTGGCCCCTTGGAGCAGGACAACGACACCCACCCTCCTGGTCTCTGTCGGTGACGAGCCCCACAGCTTGACCATCCGGAGCCACGGGTAGAACGAGGCTGTCTACTTGTCCTGCAGAGCCCGGGGCATGGGCTGCCAACTTGCACAGCCAGTGATGGTGCCTGGACCAGCCCCTTCTCCGCCCAGCATCCTGGCCCCCCACCCCCGGCAGGTCTCCACCCTGGCTGCAGCCCACCTCTCGAGCCACACCCCTGCCTCCTCCCTCAAGCTAGAGGCCCTGGGACATAGGAGCCTCCTGGCCTCGGGCTACTGCTCACGCCGCTCTTCGCCTTCCCACCTGAAGTTGCTGCTGCTTACTTTCTCCCACTCCTCTGAGTCCCACTCACTCCTCAAGGCTGAGCTCTATTCCTGGGTCCTCTCTAGGACCTGCATGAGCTCCTAGAAACCTCCCCGTCCTCCTCTCTCCTGAAACACTCATGGTCTCAAGCCTCACCAGCCTCATCAGAGGATGCTGTGCACCAGCCGGGCTTTCACAGTGTTCCCCATCCACAAGGGGACACTCAGCTTTTCTGGAGGTGGGGCATCAATTCCTCTTTCACACACGTCTTCATACCAGTGGGTTCTAGATACACAGTCGGGCCTCAAAGACTGTTGACTGATTGTCACTGAGAAACGCAGGAGAATATTAAAATGTTTTCATGGGACTTAGGAGTAAGCGGAGTCCAGGGTTATCGCCCACTAGTCTAGTGGACACTCTGTCCATGGACAAGAGTACATGCTGTGCATCCCAGGTGGGTCTATGTTGGAGCCGTGGTTCCAAATCTCACGGAGGCAGATTGCTTACTCTGCAGCCTCTTCCTGGAGTGTATGGCCTTGTGATAAAACTTCATATTCTCATGGTGGTGGCGGGAACCGGGGGGGAGGTCACAAATGACTTTCATGTGTCCCTGGAGAGCTTGATCACTGGTTGGCCTAATTTCCCTGGATCATCTCCTAGGAAAGTTTCAGCCATAGCTGTGAGGCCAGCTTCCCAAATTGTCCATTCAGTGCACACGTAAACTCAGCACTTTGTGTCTCATAACAGTGCACCGGGAGACAGAAAAGAGAAAGAGAGAGAGGGAGGAGATAAATAAAGAATAGAAGGCACAGATGGGCCTGGACAGTTTCTCATTGCTTGTTCCATATGATAGAACTCAACACATCTGGTCGGCTACGAAAAGCATCTTTGCACTAATTTGTTTGTCAGTATCCATTGAGAGGACGATCTGTCATCCTGTCGTATTCTGGTTGCCCCGAGATGTCTGAAGACAAGGCTAGCCACAAATTGGAACAGTGGCCACCAGGGAGCGAGCGGTGGAAACCACCAGCTGTTCTAAGTAACATCAACTGTGATATTTTTGAAGCTGAAATTTCAGCCTCACTTCTCCAAAGGCATTTAGCAGCTGCAAGAAAAAAAAGCTCGTCACTGTAGCAGGAGAATGTCCTGGTGTGTGTGTGTGTGTGTGTGTGTGTGTGTGCGTGTGCGTGTGCGTGTGCGTGTGTGTGTATCACTGTATCAGAGGAATGAGTCTATTTCTCCTCATGTTCTGGTGTGTGTGTGTGTATGTGTGTGTGCATGTGTGCGTGTTTGTGTATCACTGTATCAGGGGAATGAGTCTATTTCTCCTCATGTCCTGGTGTGTGTGTATGTACATATGTGCATGTGTATGTGTGTGTGTGTGCTCACAAGTGCTCGCATGCTAACTTGCATTACTGGCTGGAAAAACAATAGAACAAGGTGGTAAGAATTCAAAGAGAATGCGACCTCTGTTGTGCTCCTTGATATCCAAGTCTTTCTGGTCCAAGGAAACACAGACCATGGTTGTATAATTTGTCTTGATTTGCAGGAACAGGAAGTGAGATTTCATTGTGTTGCCTCGTTTGATTTCGTGATGGTGTCATCTGGCCACGGCACCTCATCTTCTGTCCTCACCACACCTCATTCCCCACCTGCTCTGCAGGACATATGATGCTAAATGGCATTCATTTGTTTAAATTTCTGTCTCCCTGAGTAAGTTTTAATCTTCCAAGAGACTATGCTTTGCCCTGGAACACAACAGATGCTCAACAAACATTGCTTGAGTTGAACTAATTTGAATTTCTGTCTTTTAACAAGGCAGGAAGTGTGCTGACACGTTGTACCTAACGGACTGCTGGTCAGCGTCCCCAAGGTTGCTCTGCACTTTGCTGTCCTGTCCCCATTCAACAGGCCTCCGTAGAGGACTGCAGTGCAGTGGATACTACATTCAGGCTCCTTGGGGTCTCATCAAGGATGACTGGAGTGTCTAAGGCAGAGGTCCTTCCTTTGCTCCTCTCCTGAGGTCTCCTGGGCTGCCCCCTGAGAGCTGGCCCTGCTCTGGACTGGGGGCCCCGTCCACCCCCTCCTTGTCTTTCTCTGTTTGTTCAGCAGGTTGATGTACAACCTGACCGACATGATGCCCGTGGCATGTAGCGCACGGGCTGGAACAGACTCACAAACTCTGACTCAGCCAGAATCAGAGCCTCCCAACTGCACATCTGTCGCCGAGTAAGACGTTCAGAGAGGAAGGAGAGGAGGGTTCAATGTGGGCCGTGTGGTGTGGTGAGCTCCGTGGGGCAGCGTGGTTGGAGAGGCCGGATGAGCTCCAAGCTCCTCCCTCTGCTTGGGCTGGTCCTGTGAGCTGTGCTGTGTTCGTCAGAGGCTGTGCTTATATTTTATACCTGATAAAAAGTGACAAAGCCAAACTAATACAGAGAATGGGAGTTGAGGTCTGACGTGCAGAGAAGCCTGCGGATTAGTAGATGGTGGTATTCAGGCTTCCAGGTCAGAAGCCACATGGCACACGGGTCACTGCACGGATAGCCAGTCTCTGGGCACAGGAGCCCTCAGTGAGGGCTTTATTGGCATGGCTATTTCATTAAAGTTTTTTTCTCAGGATCCTGTAGATTTTAGGACTACATTACTTTGTTTCTATAGGCCCTCAGTGTAACACCTGACGCCTCTGGGGGATGCTTAGCTATTAACTGAATGAATGAATTAAAGCTTGGGAAGAGAGAAAAAACCATTAGATTGACTTATGTACATTATGACCTACTCAAATTGCTGGAGAATACAAAAACTGACTTTGCTTAATTAACTTGCATAAACGTACTGAACACAGTCAGCCTCTCCAGCTTCTCACAGAAACAGTCAACAGAGGTAAGAACAAAGCTCCCTAATTCTCCAAATTTTACGAAATATGGTTGGTCATACTTTTTTACGAAGTCTTAGCTGATTACTCTGATCTTTACGTTTGCACTTTTGCTAAGGACGTTTTTTCCTTAGTGCATTTTGATCTAGAGTGCTGACTTACTTTTCCAAACAGAAAGTCCTAAATCACGAAGTCCCAAGTCTCTAATGGAGGTTGAGATTGCAGTCTGTCTCCTCTGTCTGACAGCAAACCTTGCTGTCTGGCTCGTGGTGTAGGTTTAAGAAATATTTACTCAGAAGGGAAGCGAAAGGTCCCATGGATTGTCTTCTCTTTTGTCTTCCTCTTTTATTGATTATCATCCTTCCTGAGTCAGTTGTCCTGGGGCAGGA
This sequence comes from Ovis canadensis, assembly GCF_042477335.2. Taxonomy (NCBI): domain Eukaryota; kingdom Metazoa; phylum Chordata; class Mammalia; order Artiodactyla; family Bovidae; genus Ovis; species Ovis canadensis. Next base: position 61,132,247 of record NC_091257.1, on the reverse strand, counting down.
GGGGCTGGGCTGACTGCATGGACCCCCAAGGGTGAGGCAGATGTCAGGCTCACCTTGTATACCAGAGCCTAGCACAGCAGGGGACCCTCCATTCTTGAAGAATGAATAAACGGTTAAACGAACATCCCATTTTAAAGGTGATCCCAGGTATGGATGAAGCTGGCTGATAGACGCACGAAAAAGGCCCTTTGCTTTCTAACTCAGTCCAAGTTTTAAAACAATAGTCTTTCATTTTCCATCTGGTCCCTAATGAATTCAAGTTATCATTTAAACCCCGAGGTAAGGGCTTCCCTGGTGGCTCAGCGGTAAAGAATCCGCCTGCCAGTGCAGGAGACACGGGTTTGATTACTGATCTGGGAAGATTCTATGTACTGCTGGGCAACTAAGCCCTTATGCCGCAACTACTGAACCTGAGCCCAAGCACTGCAACAGCTGAAGTCCACACACCCTTGAGCCCGGGCTCTGCAGCAACAGCAGCTGCCACAAGGAGAAGCTTGTGCCCCACGTGAGAGTGGCCCCCGCTGGTCACACCTGGAGAGAAGCCCTTGCAGTGATGAAGACGCAGCACAGCCGAAAGCAAATACAATACATACGCAAAATTAAAAAAACCCTGATGTAAGCTCTGAGAAAGGCAGTTATCATAATCCAAGAGGGAGGGAAATGAAGAGAGAATAAGGGAAGAAGCTGTGAGAGAGGAAGGGGAGTGTCGGAGAAGAGAACCAAGGTCACCACCATCACAACTGTTCCTGAACTGAGTCAAATTCAGGAGTGTGAGTCAAATTAAGACAGATGCATCTCACGTGTTTGGCGTAGAATGTTTGGCGTAGCGGGTAATGCAGGGCGTTAAAACGACCTATTCTTATTGCTTAATGAGCCTGACTGGAGGCCATATGTGTGATGGATTTTTAAATGATTTGAGGGGAAGAGGGAAAGGCAAAAACAGTGCATCCAGGGAGGTGGATTAAACACTCGGATCACCAGCCGCGTCTGGGTCGTTTCACATTCTTACAACCGCCTTGTACAACTGCGCCTGCATCACAGACGTGGAGCCCAAGTCTTGCCACCGAGTTTACAGGACAGTCACCAGTAGGGGAGGCCCTGACTGGCTGTGCCCGGCTGCTGTCTCGACGTCTCCCCAGTACCGTGAGTTAGTGTCAGAGCAGCTGCCCCTCTCACTGATGAGGGGCCGGGGGAGGCAAGTTTCCAGGAGAAGAAGAGAGAAGATGGAAATACCATCTGCAGAGAAGTTCCTCGCCCACATCATTCATAATAGGAGATTCAGTAAGATGTGTAATCATGTTTAAAAAGAAAACTGTTTCACAGGAAGCCTTGTAGAAAAGCCACTTGAGATGGGACAAGCCTCTGATGACCACGGGCACCCCCTCAACCTGTGTTTTATTAACCAAACAAACATCAGTGGAGGAGAATGCATGATCCGCAAACTCCAGGGCATCTCCTGTAATGTAACTTCATTTTGTAAGAGAGACCACTTTCACATGGTTCTCACTTTGTGTGTGTCGTGTGTGTGTGTGTGTGTGTACATGTGTGTGCCTGTGCATGTGTGTGTGGAATAAATAAACTTATTCATGCATAGCAGCTCCTCAGAAAATGCTCACTGTTACCAACTGTCTATTCATTTTCTAGCATTTTCAACATGGAGAATCATCGTGAGGGAAACCTACAATTTCCTAACAGCTATCAGTTTTTAATTTCTTTTGTAATTAGCCTGGATCACTTTTTGTTTTAAAGAAACTCTTTACTGATTTTTGGTGAACACGTTTATTTCTTGTGCTTAAAAGCTGGTAATATTGGTGGTTTAAAAGGCAATTATGCTTGGCTTTTCATTCAAAAGCTTCTTTGATATTACAAAATAATGATAGGTGACAGTGTTAGGATTGGAATTGGGTTAGTTTCCGCTTAATGCTTTGTAGTGTTTAAACACTTTCATAATAATAAAAAAAGCATTTACATTGTGAACACTAAATTTTTGTTTCCTAAAAATTTCCACTTTCCAAACCTTTTAGGGAACAGGATGCTAAGGCATGTTAATGCGCTCAGATGAGTCTGAGTTTCCCTTGGGGAGAAGCTACCTGAACTGCCATTTAAAGTTTTACATTTCTGCTCTAAATGAATGATTTCATTTGAGTAAAAGGTCTTATTTTCTATGATGAAAATTCATCTACTTCATGTAACTCTGAAGCATCTTGATTTATTACTGCCTATATTTTCTTCCAAGGAGAATATTCTTCCAGAGACATTATGCAAGAATCCTTATATTTCTTACTCTTTGGCATTTACTATTAATCTCACCATATCTGTGTTCATGCATTTTGGATACAAAATTAGAAATATATAGTAGTTACATATTTGGATAAATACAATTGTGGGAATTCACACCCTGCTCAGCTGAATGAGCGTGCCTAGAGTGGCCAGGAGCTGTGTTAAGCACTCTTAGAGAGTTGAGAAACATTTTCCAGGGAGAGAGGAAGGGGGTTGGAAATACTCTGCTTCAATCTTCTAGGAAGAAATGCATAAAGCTTGTTAAAATAATTTTTTTGAAATTGTTTTTGTAAAGTAGTGTTGGTTGCTCAGTCGTGTCTGACTATTTGCGACCCCATGGACTGTGGCCTGCCAGGCTCCTCTGTCCATAGGATTCTCCAGGCAAGAATACTGGAGTGGATTGCCAATCCCTTCTCCAGTTTTTGTAACAGATGTAAATAAAAAAACGCTTTTCTACAAATTCGTGGGGATATAGACACTAGTATATGTATATGTGTGGGCTTTCCTGGTAGCTCAGCTGTTAAAAGAATCCTCCTGCTGATGCAGGAGACTCAAGAGTTGTGGGTTTGATACCTGGGTTGGGAGATCCCCTTGAGAAGGAAATGGCAACCCACTCCAGTATTCTTGCCTGGAAAATTCCATGGAGAGAGGAGCCGTGGGGTCACAAAGAGTCAGGCACGACTGAGCATGCACGCATATACGTATATCTAGTTGTGATTTACAGATATTACACTGTGTTAGTTTACGTACATTTACAGCATATGCCTGTGAGGTCATAGTTACAGACACAGTTAAGAATGTGGACAGGGTGCATCAGGAGCCGCTCTCCAGCAGGAACAAGCACAGACAGACACACAGATGTGGTTTACCAGCAGGTGGAGTCAAGCAGCGTCTTGAGCAGTATCAGTGTGTCCGGTGCTGACCCAAGAGCGGCTGCTCTGGGACTTCTCTGGGGGACCAGGGGCTAAGACATTGTGCTACCAACGTAGGGGACCCAGGTTCAATCCCTGGTGGGGGAGCCTGGTCCTACATGCCACAACTAAGACCCAGTGCAGCCAAATAAATAAATAAATACATAACAAAAGAAAGACACTGATCTAAAAGACGTGCAGACTAAACTTAGGCCCAGGCAGTGCCTGGAACCACAGTAGCGAATGGAACTTAGGTGAACTTTGTGTCCCTATGAACGTCCTGCTCAACCAAAAACGCAGGGCAGGTGGCCTGGCCCCACCCCCTGGGTGATATAAGGCAGCTCTGGGCCTTCTTGCCCATCCAGGGCTCACTGAGGGCTCCAGTCAGTCAGATATTGTCAGTTTTCTCTTCTTTGTTCTTTTCTTTATCCTATAAAGCTTCCTCCCCACCCCTCCCCACGCTGCACATTTCTAAAGAAGAGACCATCCAACTCCTGAAGGATGTTTGCATCACATGAATAGTCTTCTTGGATCATTTTTAACAGATTTAAATGAAATATCTTCTCTCTGTAAGAGACTTGAACTTCGAGGGACGATGACTCACTGGCACAAAGGGAAAATCATTAGCAGCAGAGACACATGGAGACAGGAACTCGGAGTTCATCCGAGTGCAGATGGAAACATGATTTTGATGGCCTGTGGGGAAGGAAGGGGCTTGGGAGACTGATCTGTGTCCATCAGCAGGCAAGTGCTTCAGACAGGAGCAGAGACTCGGAGGTGGAATGGACATGGGATGTGCAGGAAAATGGTGAAGATTAAAATGAGCCAGAGATAAGATGCACATTATACTCTGAGTAAATAACAACCGGCTTGCATGCATGCTAAGTTGTGTCCGACCTCACAGACTCTAGCCCACCAGGTTCCTCTACCCATGGGGATTCTCCAGGCAAGTATACTGGAGTGGGTTGCCACGCCCTCCTCCAGGGGATCTTCCCCACCCAGGGACTGAACCTGCATCTCTTACTACTCATGCACTGGCAGGTGGGTTCTTTACTGCTTGCACCACCTGGGAAGCCAAATAAGAACTCTATTGAGTTATTTTGAAGAAAATATCTATCTTTATTTTTCATGTGAGATTCTTGAGCTAAGGTCTAGTGTCTTATGCACTCACATACCAACAGCCTGATGGCTCCAGTCCACACAGGAGAGTGGGGATTTTCAGGGTGCCATTGCCCCACCCCTAATCCTGGGACCCTCTCCCCTCTTTCTGGGGAAGGCAGCTCAGTGTGGTCATGTCAACTCTGGATTTGGGGCACAGGAAGTATTCACCTTTTTTCTTTTCTTTGATGGGTAGAGGCAATCATCCACTTTTTGCTGCTCTAGTCCTCACTGCACATTTATATCACTAGACTTTGCAACCACTGATGAACCACATAAAACTAGATAAAAAAGACAGACCAAATTCCAAACTAGACTCAAGAACATGTTTGCTGAATGACCTTGGGTCAGTCATTCTGATTCTCATGGTTTTAACCATATCCACTCTATGTGTAATATTCTGCCTCATATCTCTAATATTCCATAACATTTTCTCCCATGCATGAGTTATTTCCCTTACTCTTTCTTCCCCTTTTCCCATTTTCGGTGCATAGGCTATGTATCTTTGAAGACTTGAGAAGGATCCCAGGAATGGGAGTCTGTTTTAAATAAAGAAATGGAGTCTTCAGCTGAACACAAGCTGTGAAGATTAGTTTCCTAGTTTCTGTGCTTCAGCTGAATCTGGGATAGGCCTGGCAATGAAAACTCATGTGCACACACTCGTAGCTGAGGGAATGAAGAGCTTGCAAACTGCAGAAACACTTTGTGATTATACTTTCTTCTTAAGTTCAGTGTCACCATTTTTCAGCCCCCCTTGGTAGTATGAGCTTGACGCTATCATATGCATATTCCTGAATACAACTGTCAGGTAGACCAGATGTCAGCTTTTGGACCTGGGGATGAGATGCCTAGTTTCATTTGCTGTTGGGTAGTTAATAACTTCTGTTTTCTGAACTGTCCTTTATCATCCAGTCAGAGAAGGATAGCTTAGATTCTTAGGGGAAAACAATAGGAAAAGAAATGTTTCTAGAGAATACTTTTCCTCCAACAAGCTAAACTGTCTGAAAAAAATTATTTTCTGGGAAAACAATATTCCTGTCTATTGTTTTCACTGGGCTTCCCTGATGCCTCACCTGCTAAAGAATCAGCCTGCAATGAGGGAGACCTGGGTTTGATTCCTGGGTTGCAAAGATCCCCTGGAGAAGGGAATGGCTACCCACTCTAGTATTCTGGCTTGGAGAATTTCATGGACTGTATAGTCCATGGGGTCATAATTGTTTTCATTATTTTTTTCATATGCACTTCTTTTAACCTGTGCTTCCTAGCATCTGAAAGGAAGAAACAGTTGTGTGGTTAATCTTTCAAAATAAACAGGTAACTCCTCTAAGAAAAGTTGTTGCAGAAAATTGTTTTCATACAGTTCTTAATTTGGGGGAACAAGTTTAAAAATAATGGTATCATAGCTAACATTATTTTCCTAGCTCTTAATATGTATCATTTCAGTAAACTGTCACATTCAATCATTATTAGGTAGGTATTACTTTTCACATATGCAAAATCAGATAGGAAGTAAAGCCAATCATTTTTATTTATTTCCATAAGATTTTACATTGTACTTTTTCCTGTGGCAATTTGTTAATATTGCAATAGTCAAAAATGGTTTTAACACTGGTTGTAGTACTAAGTAATTTGTACAGAGGGGTTTCCTTTAATTTTAAAAACTGACATCGACAACAGCACTTTCCTGTCTTTTATATAGATGGAGGAACTGAGCTCAGAGAAATGAAGTAACTGTGCTAATTCCGTTATTCTGAATTCTCTTTTCATATTGTGGAAATGACAATAAATTATTCATCTGATTTTACATTGTAAGTCAATTCATAAGTGAATGTGTGGCTTTTCAACACAGTGGCCCCATTAACACTGAAAAAAAATGAAACAAAATTCAGATAAGAGGCAGTTTCAGTTTTAAGCAACACACGCTAAAAAATTTCTTGGCATAGGATCTTCCCATAGCGTTCTCATAACTGTGAAGTTGAATACCCCATGGGGATATCATATTAAGTGACTGAAATTTAAATCACATCACTGTACAACACCTGGATTATTCACATTTTCTAGGAAAGCTTTTCTTCGCACTGCCCTGGTCCGGCAGGTCCCCGGCTGTGGTCCAGAGGTGAACAGAAGAGAGTCGAGGGCTTCTCTCTGGGTCAGCAAGTTAGCTGATGTCCGGTCACTTCATCCCCATTGTGTCTTGTCTGCGCCTCCACAACTAAACGTGTGCTGATTTCATGTTTTGATCTAGGTTTCAGATTTCCTTTTCTTTAGTGTGTGTTAGTGTTTCCTTTTTCAGACACTGAGCTCCTATCCAAGACCTGATGGGGAGGGCCATGCAGTGCTTGAACTGAGCTGGGAAAAGGCAAACATTTATAGCAGCTCCGTCGGTTTAAACGATGACTATTATCCTAGGCTCGTGCCTTTGCTGGCCGGCCGACAATGAGTATTTTCATAAAATGAAAGAACCAGTAGCTGCCCTCTTGAGAATGAGGCACTCAGTCCTTATTAAATTAACTGAAAAGATCAATGCAAATGCAGGCAAACGTTATATTGTATGTGATAAAAACAGAAGACAGAAAAGTTCAGTTTAAGGCTTTGTCTCTTCTGTTTTTGTTCCTTAGAAAACTTGGGAGGATAACAAAGAGAACTCTGATCTCATGTGAAATGGAAATGGATTGAGAGATGCTCAAGGGAAAACATCCACATGAGCTGAATGGACAACAGGAAAGTGGGCAAGTGCACTCAGCCCGTCTGGAGAACAAGGGGACCAGGCTGATGGAGACAGCATGCAGATGAGGTGAAACATCAGCGACGTGAAGACACTGTACGTGGAACTGACCCCCACAATGGGAAGGTCTGACAAGCAGCGTGCGGAAGAGAAAAATCAAAGCTTCCCAAGGTGAGGCCAAGTGCAAACTAATTACAAATTTGCCTCCAAGTAGGCAGAGACCCGGGGGAAAGAACTCGCCCAAACCGAAGCCGACCTCTCTGCCTTCCTCCTGGGACCCACTTGCTCTTAACTGTGCCCACCTCCCACTCACGTGGGACAGCAGGGGACCCAGAGCCCAGGGCCCCCGCATGCCCCAGGCTTCTGTGGCCATCTCTCGCCTAGTCTTCGCTGTCCTCCGCTTCCTTCCCGATCAGACAAGCAAACTGATTCTCATCTTAGTATCACTCTGTGTGCTAACCAGATGGTGCCGGGGCTGTCATACAGAGCAACCACTTGCTTCTCCTGACACACCAAACAACAGACGTGTTTAACCCTGTCCTTCGATCTTTAATTGGCTCTTTATCAGAGGGGCAGCCTGTGTGTGGGATCAGAGACATGGAAAATTCCAACAACCTTCCAGTCACAGGGTCTGTTTCACAAATGTTGCAAATGGTAAGAAACTTTCTTACCATTGGAGTTGAGCTGATGTCCCAGCTTAGATTTAATTGAGATTCAAAGGGGAAAGAGTGAAAATGCCAATAAGTGAGAGTTATCTGAGAATACTAAGGAAGTCAATTGATTAAAAAAACACTCAACATCAGTAGCTTATTTTTTCTTGGAGAATATCAGAACAAAATGGAGAAGTGGGATAAGTTTTCCTAATTAGTGAGGGAGGGTAGAGCCCTGCCAATGTAACTGGCATGTCCTCCACCCCTATGCTGCCCTGTCAGCTGACAGCTGTGCTCCTTTGGGGAACTCACTTGAGCTCTCTGAGCTCGAGTTTGTTCTTTCGCTTAAAAAGCAAAAGTAATGTCATCTATCTTACGGTGTTCATGTGAGGGTTTAATGTTATATGTGTGGGTTCTCCTATTACAGTGCTGGCTTTGTGACAGATTGGGGTAAATGCTGCTTTCTCCTGTGTTTGTGCAGTCTTTTTTTCTCTCCCTAACACTCCTTTCAAAGTGCTTGACTTCGGCCGGCCCTCGGAGGGATGTTTGTCTCAGAATGTTTCAACCTATGCAGTTGTCAAATGTTCTATTTCATTCTTCTCCTTAATTTAATTACAGCACTTGGTTTCCCGAAGCTCATGACTTTATTAAGAAAATATTTTAAAATTGACTGTTTAATCACTTAATTGTAAAACATGAATGGAACTTCAGAGTTAATTAAAGCTGGTGGGTAAGAGTTTAATTGTGACTTTCTGTGCTGGTTTACCATGCGTCTCAATAGATTGAATCTGGCTTCTCTGCACTGGCAGGTCAGCAGGCACCTCTCTGGAGCATGAACAGAAGTCTAGAGGGGAGGAGGAGGGCCCCCAGACACTGGGGGAGGAGTCCTCACTCTGCCTATACCGGCATCTGAGATGATCCCGGAGAAAACTTACATAATCTCTTTGGGTTTCAGTTTTCTCTTCTGCAAGATGGGCTCTTTACCCCTCTTTCCAGAAGGCATTGTGAGGATGAAATGACTTTCTTTCATGGTCCTTGGGAGTTAACAGCCACCTGACCCTCAGGCTGGATGAGAAAAGATGTGGGTGCAGAGAATGCGCTGTGAGTTGAATGTGTGTGTCCCTCCAATTATCATGTTGTGTCCTGATCCCAAGGGGATGGTAGGAGGGTCAATTCTGGGAGGTGATGAGGCCATGAGGGTGGAGCCCTCAAGATGGGATTAGTGTCATTATAAAGGAGAGCCCAGAGAGCCCCTGCCTGTTTCCTCCAGGTGAGGACACAGCAAGAGGATGCTGTCTGTGAACCAGGAAGCAGGTCCTCATCAGACATTAAATCTCCCGTCACTTTGATCTTGGACATCCAGCCTCCAGTTGGGAGAGATGAATGTCCGGCATTTATAAGCTGCCCAGTTTGTGGTGTTTTGTTCTATCAGCCTGGGTAGACTAAGATGATCACTTCAAACAAACACACTTACAAAATCACAAATAGGTTCAAAATAAAAGGACAGGAAAAGCTGTGCTGTGAGAACACCAAGAAGTAGAAAGCTGGAGTCTCTGTATCAGACAAAGGAGATTTCAGACCAGAAAGTATTACTAGGGATAAAGAAAGGCACTTCCTGTGGATGAAAATGTCAGTTCATTAAGAGGACAGAACTATGCTGGAAGTTTATGCAGCAAACAGAACCTTGAGCCAATAGCAGTGCCAGGAGAAACAGACCAATCTACTGAGACGGTGGAGACTGCAACACCCGTCTCTCAGAAGGTCATGGGACAGCTGCCTGTGACCTGGGCGTCCCTCCGAAAGCAGCCCACACGCGGCCCCAAGTGCTGGCCGTGAACCCAGCCATGCGGCCCAGCACCAGGCGTTTACAGGGACTCAGGAGACATGCAGAGAACAGCCCAGGGCAGAGCAGGTTCTCTCATGGTGACGTTTGGAGGGGGAACAGAGCAGTTCCTGGCAATCCAAGGAGAGGGGAGAGATTGAGAGGGCAGTCAGAGTGTTCTGGACGGGATGTGGGAGAGAAGACCCCCGGCCCTAACCCCCTCCTGGTCCTGGTTCTTGTAGGCAGCAGGGGACCCACAACTGGCTCGAGGCTGGGACATGCCCGGAAAGCATGTGCCCACGACCTGCACCACATCCACCCTGGACATGGCGGGTGGAAGTTTCATTTTTCTATTTTTAGAAACCTCCCCAGATGACTCCCATATGCAGCCGTGTGGGACCTACTGCTCACCCTCCCAGCACACGGCTTCCCAGCCGAAGTTGCTGGGCCCTCACATCCAGGAGGAGCTGGCCACTGCCCTTCTCACCCAGGGCTATCACCCTACAGACAGGCAGATTTGTTACTCCTCTCCCATGCCCCCTTCTCATTGCTGTCATTACCATTATGTCCACCCAGCATGGATGCTGTTCGTGGCTAGGCGCAGTCACCCTGAGTTCAGCAGGGCTTGCTTCTTCCCATGAGACATCCCATGAGGTTTTCTGAGACTCAGGCCCCCCATCTGTGAGGCAGGGGTGATGACAGTCAGACCCTCAGAGGGGGTGCTGAGCTGACTGACACCTGGGTGAACACTCAGTACCAAGGGCAGCACTGACATTTGCAACCTGTGTAGAGGTACTTTTGATGCTGATCCATTGATAGTGATGTCAGTGTCAACAACAAGAGCTTTGCTGCAGAGCTCATCTCCTTCAGGACACAGAGCTGGGGAGAGCTTGGAGCAGAGCCAGTTCAAAACCCAGGATGCAACTTGGAAGGTGGTGTGGCTGGTCCTGGCTCACAGAGCTGGAAAAATGGAGGGAGGTGAAGTCGCTGAGAACAGCATGGAGGGTTTTGTCGAAGTGTGGAGTGGCCTTGCCGAGGGGGCACATGTGTGCAAATGGGTCAGAGAACTCGTCAAAAGAGTGAAAAGTGGAGTAAGAAGAGAAAGATTGAGTTGGTAAAAGGAGCATAGCTCAGAGCACTGGGTGTAAGAGGAAGTGAGGTGCAAGTGTTATAAAGTGAACTGTGGGTAAAAGACATACATTTGAACACTTGTGACCTGTAATTGCCTTTTTGAGACAAAGCTCATGAGAGCCAGAGGAGAAGATAGGTGGAGGTGAAGATACTGTCGTAGACTTGGAAGGATCTGGACAAGCCAAGGAAGGGAGGAACCCCTCTGTAGGGGGTGGGGGCTCCTCCTCCTGCAGTGGCTCTTGTGTCAACCACCATCCTCCCTGAGGCGCGGGGCCCCAGAGATGTTCAAACATCCTCCTGGAGGCAAATCCCACCCAAGTATTTGGGAGGTATTAATACATTTAAGTGACGGTGAAGGTGAAAGTAGCTCAGTCGTATCTGACTCTTTGCGACGCCAAGGACTGTAGCCCACCAGGCTCCTCTGTCCATGGGGATTCTCCAGGCAAGAATGCTGGAGTGGGCTGCCATGCCCTCCTCCAGGGGATCTTCCCAGCCCAGGGATGGAACCTGGGTGTCCTGCACTGCAGGTGAACTCTTTACCAGCTGAGCCACCAGGGAAGCTTTAATACATTTGAGTAGTTCAAGTATCACAGGATTTGCAGCCACATCTTAGCAGTGAAGTTAACATGGAAACAGCATGGAGTGGAGTGAAAGGTCACAGAGACTTGAGGAGCCAGTGGGAGATCTTAAACGGACTGCATTTGCAGCCACGGGCTCTGGCCCTGTGCCCAGACGAGGAGGCTTCCGAGCTCATTTTTCTCTGCTGCTCAGGGTCCTTTCATGGACTGTCCCAGTGGGCAGTGAGCCCCTGACTGTATAAGCCGTGGTGACCGGGAGCATCTCAGCTCCAGGGACCCCTGTCTGGTGAAGAGGAGTCACCTTCCAGCAGGGTCACCTTCCCTGGTGGCACCAGGCTTGGGGATATGGCCAGCAGGGGTGACGCATCTTGAGATGGGAGACCAAGGGCAAAGTGGCCCCACCTGAGAGACAAATGAGAACTGGGAGAGACATGGTTTTAACTCGTTTCAGGTCAGAAAGATGCACAGATGTCTACACTATTGAGGAATCTAGAGGCCTGATTCTTTTTTCAAACTTTAAACATTTTATTTAGTATTGGGGTATAGCCAATTACCAATGTTGTGGTAGTTTCAGGTGAGCAGAGAAGAGACCCAGCCACAAACATCCAGGCTGGCACATAACATTGAGCAGAATTCTATGTGTTATACAAAAGGTCCCTGTTCATTGTCCATTTTGAATACAGCAGAGTGTGTCCATGACCTTTCCAAACTCCCTAACCATCCCTTCCCCCTGGTAACCATAAGCTCATTTTCTAAGTCTGTGAGACTCTTTCTGTTTTGTAAGTAAGTTAATTTCTATCATTTCTTTTTAGATTCCACATACAAGGGATGTCATACGATATTTCTTCTCTGTTGGACTTATTTCATTCAGGATGACCCTCTCTAGGCCCACCCATGTTGCTGCCAATGGCATTATTTCATTCATCCTAAGGGCTGAGTAGTGTTACGTATTACTGTATATATGTACCATATCTTTTTTATTCACTCTGGAGGCCTGATTTGTAACATCAGTTGATGACAAAAGCTGTTTCTGGAGTGAGGAAGATGGCCAAGAGTCGAGACTGAGAGCCATGCCGCTCAGTTTGCCGGATGAGGTTTTGCTCCAGGTTTCTGTTTCAGGCCCGGAGCCGTGGTGTGGCAGAAACACTGACCACACTGGGCGGACTGCACTTCGCGGGCTCCATGTGTCCCTGGGAGTCAGGCTTCCTCTCCAGGTGACCCCATGTACCACTGGACATGGCATGAGCAACCGTGAGCCCCTGCCCCAGGGAAGCCTCATGCTGCAGTTAAAAAAACAAAGAGCAGCAGAAAAAACTCATGAAAACCAAACAGGAAGGAAGGGTGCAGGTCTCTGTGTCCCACAAAGCAGATGACTGTCTCCGCAGGAGGGCGAGCGACTCATCAAACAGGATCTCAGGGCTTTGTTAAGAGGAAGATGGGGCCGTAATCCAGGGGTACCTCTTGGGGGTGATGCTGTGCTACTTCAGCTCCCCAATTCCTGACCACCCAGAAGCCCCCCTCGATTCACCAAGGGCCCCAGCCTGGCCCTGGCTGTCCTCCCCCTGGACTATGACAACATGTGACCGAAACATCGTGTGACCCGCTGCCACACAGCCTGGTCTGTCCTGCAGCCCTCCTGTCGCTTGCCCGTGCTTGCTGGGTGCTCAGCCCTCGCTTCCCTTCATCCGTGTTTCTCATGCTGGGGTCCTGTGCTCCTTTAGACACTGACTCTGTTCTTCCTCATCCGTGTTGTTCAGCTCCCCCTTTATCACCAAGGGGAGTAAAATATTAGAAAAGTCATTCACCCACAGTCTTACCCACTTTCTCCCCTTCTGTCTCAACCTCTCCCGTCACCTCTATTTCTCTCACTTAACTCCTCCCAGGGCCCTCCACACCAGCAATTCCACAGCGAAGGATTCTCAGAGCAGAAGTCAGATTCCTGGTGAAAGAGAATTCCCCAAAAAGAAGCCTCATGGAGACACACAAAGTCAGGTCCTGGTTAGCAGAAGTGAAAGGTATTGTGTGGAAAGAGTGACCTAGTGCTGGGTGCTTCCTGCAAAGTAGTTCCCATGAAATTGAAATATGGTCAGAATCTCGGTTTCAATTTCATTTCTATTAGGTGCTCAGTGGCTAAATTAAGAACTTTCTGGATCCCTCATTTAGATAAACCCTTAACTATTAACCTCTAATAATGTCATCATTTCACTGAGTAGAAAAGAAAACATCTGGGTGAGTTCAATGAGCCAAGGGTGTGGACAGGAGGCCTCTGCATTCTAATTGCATCTCGCTGACCTTGATGGAGGGTGTGAGCCAGGAGGGAGGGCGCGTGCTGGTGGTGACCACCCGCCAATTGGAGTGGATGGAAACTCTGTGCTGGGCACGCAGGCGAGGGGAGCAGAGGGCCCCCTCCTCACCATGAGAGAGGCTCCTCATCTGAGCTCCATTCGCAGCTCTGTGCCCACTTTTCTTCTGCCCTTAAAAACTGGCGACAGTTTGTCTCCTTTTGTCTGCTGTCCCGTGTAAATCAGGCTTTCTTGGTCTCGGGGACGAGTGTCTCTAAGGTATCCGCCAGCCCTGCTCTCCCCTGCCTAGACGTGGCCTTGCACTTTGCAGCCATGGCCAGGTGGTGGCGCTGCAGGTGGCTCTGTCCTGGTGGCCACACCTCTGGTCACTCTTTCAGGCTGGCAGGTTCCCTGCTGCCCCAGGTGTGGGGCCTCATGTTTCTGACCCTGCCTTTATTGGGCATTTCTGGTTCTTCCCTAATTTGAATTTGATCTCCAAGGGGACTGAACAAGAACCCAGGGTCATACTTTTCCCCAAAAGTGAATTCTGTCGATCTGTGTGCAGGCGGATTTATTCTAGAGGTGCTCCCTGGAGCCCTGACCCCTGACCCCTGAAGCAGAGGTGGAGAAGGCCCTGGGCTCAGCCCTGGGGACCCCTGGAGATGACCTACAACCTACCCCCTAGTCCCGAAGACAGATAGGAAGTTGGGGGTTCCTCAACAGTGGTGTAGGAGTTGGGGTGCCTGGTTGTTGCTAGATAAATTTCCAATGAGTCAGATGCTCCCACAGAAGAGGTTATGGGGTGCTGAGAAAAAGGAAGGGTTGACAGTGTCTGCTGTGTGTTTTTAAGAATCTGTCCTAGAAAACCAAAAGCATAAAAAAAGCCTTGTTGTCAAAGTTTGGAAAGTGATGTTCTCAGCTGTGAGCATTCTGACATGAGCAGAAAGACTAACCTGCAGCTGCATTTAACTAGTATTTTCTGGAAAGAGTCCTGACAGACACTTGTGTCAGGTAACACCTCGTAAGACCACACAAGACACCGTGAAATGCGGGAGGTGAATCCGACACCCATTGTCTTTGTGTGAGGGATGGCTATGCACAGGAAACCCAGCACGCCTGGAATGGTCACCCTCTGGGGATGGGAAAAGACAACCCAGGGCCCTACTGGCCTCCTCAGTGGACCATCGGTGCTCACAGGTCACGTGAGGGTCACAGTCTCAGCCGAGATGGAGTGGCCTCCAAGCTCCACTCTCAGGCTGGGAGCCACGGCTATGCCAGGAATGGACGTGCCTGATATCGGGGCGGGTGGGGACACGCATGCCTCGGGACAGGACATGTCTGACATGGGGTGAGGGTCACATGTGCCTGGGAGGGTGGGTGGACGTTGAGGAGTGGCCTGGCGGGACATTAGCTCACTGCAGGAGGACCAGAGCTCTTTGTGTTCCCAGGTGAGGTGGCTAGGAGACCCGAGCCTCCGCTCACAGACCCACAGATAAGAGTGAATCTGGTCTCCTTCTCAGAGAGAGGTCACAGATGATTTTGGTGTTTGTTAAAGGACAGAGGCATGAAAAGAGGATGAAGTTAGAAGCCTGGGTTTGTAGACAGTGGGAGAGTGGAGGCCCAGGGCTGCCCCCGGCTATCAGATGCGAGTGTGAGGGGGTGGGGGCCTGGCCTGCAGGCAGAGAGGAGCGTTTGAAGACTGGAGCTGCCTGTGTCAGACAACAGAGTTTGCTTTTGTGTGTGATGATGGCCTTTCAGCTGCACAAATCTGGCGTCATGATGACTGAGCAAGTCCAGGGAGATATCAGATGTAAAAGCACAGGTCCGCTGTGACGCCAATACCAATCTATGTCCACGGTCCCACAGAAGACACGTCTATGTCTGCATTTGAGTAACCGAGGGGCAAGTCGGGACTTCCATAGCTGTCTGGCTCTTTTTCTTAGGCTAAATTACCAACATCTGTTCAATCACTGAAAAAGCAAAAGAGTTCCAGAAAAATATCTACTTCTGCTTTATTGACTATGCCAAAGCCTTTGACTGTGTGGATCACAACAAACTGTGGAAAATTCTTCAAGAGATGGGAATACCAGACCACCTGATCTGCCTCCTGAGAAATTTGTATGCAGGTCAAAAAGCAACAGTTAGAACTGGACATGGAACCACACACTGGTTCCAAATCAGGGAAGAAGTACGTCAAGACTGTATATTGTCACCCTGCTTATTTACCTTGTATGCAGAGTACATTATGAGAAATCCTGGACTGGATGAAGCACAAGCTAGAATCAAGATTGCTGGGAGAAATATCAATAACTTCAGATATGCAGATCATACCACCTTTATGGCAGAAAGCGAAAAAGAACTAAAGAGCCTCTTGATGAAAATGGAAGAGGAGAGTGGAAAAGTTGGGTTAAAGCTCAACATTCAGAAAACTGAGATCATGGCATCTGGTCCCGTCATTTCATAGCAAATAGATGGGGAAACAGTGGAAACAGTAAGAGACTTTATTTTTTTGGGCTCCAAAATCAGTGCAGATGGTGACTGCAGCCATAAAATTAAAAGACTCTTGCTCCTTGGAAGAAAAGTTATGACCCGCCTAGACAGCTTATTAAAAAGCAGAGACATTACTTTGCCAACAAAGATTTGTCTAGTTAAGGCTATGGTTTTTCCAGTAGTCATGTATGGATGTGAGAGTTGAACTATAAAGAAGGCTGAGCACCGAAGAATTGATGCTTTTGAACTGTGGTGTTGGAGAAGACTCTTGAGAGTCCCTTGGACTGCAAGGAGATCCAACCAGTCAATCCTAAAGAAATCAGTCCTGAATATTCATTGGAAGGACTGATGTTGAAGCTGAAACTCCAACACTTTGGCCACGTGGTGTGAAGAACTGACTCATTTGAAAAGACTCTGATGCTGGGAGGGATTGGGGGCAGGAGGAGAAGGGGACGACAGAGGATGAGATGGTTGGATAGCATCACTGACTCAATGGACATTAGTTTGAGCAAGCTCCGGGAGTTGGTGATGGACAGGGAAGCCTGGCGTGCTGCAGTCCATGGGGTCACAAAGAGTCAGACACGACTGAGCAACTGAACTGAACTGAAAGAATCTCTGAGAAACTGATGCTCTCGAATGCCAGCCCTGAGCATCTGTGTCAGTGGAGCTGAGAGCCTTCACTCCTGGGCGTCCAGCCGATGCTGGCCTTGCCGCTCAGGACCCCACTCTGAGAACCACTGTCTGTGCCATCTTACGTTCACCTTGGAGGAGTGATGTCAGCAAGACTGGGGACCACTGAGCTCTGCGCCCCACAAAACACTAAGTGAGCAGCAACCTACCGACTGAAGCAGCTCTGCGGGAGCTGCAGTGACCAGGCCCCCCAGTAGCTGGGCAGAGGCTCAGGCCAGAAGCTGAGCCCACAGCAGGGGGAGTTCTGTGGCGTTCTGCTCACTCGTGTCCCGTCCCTGCTATGCAGCGTGCAGTGTGAGTAAGGAGCCGCAGGCTCCTGTTTCAGACAGGAGGAGAAGAGAGGAAGTTGCTTGCGATGCTCTGGCTCATCTGGAGGCAGCTCTTCTCTGTCTCACCTGGGCCAGGACAACTGCCAGCCAGTGATTCTACATCTAAAGAAACTGTCCTTCGGAAATGAGGAAGAAATGAAGACAATTTCAGATAAACGAAAACTGAAAGAGTTCTTTACCAGTAGACCTTCCCTGCAGTAAATGCTACAGACTTAGCAAAGGAACAGCAACAATCAGCACACAAAGCAGAAAGACACGATTTGTGACATCGATAATAAAGTGTGGAGGGCAAAGTGACTTAACAGTGGAATTTTTGTATGTCATTGGAGCTAGGTTTTCCATTTAAAATAGACTCTTATGACTTTAGGATGTTTTACGTAATTCCCACGGTAACTATAAAGAAAGTATTTATAAAATATACAGCAAGGGAAGTGAGGAGGGAACAAGTTGTCACTCTGAAAAATCAACTAAACACAAAGGAATGCAGTAAGGTAGGAAATGAGGAAGAAAACTGTAAGACATACAGAAAGCAAATAGCAAAATGACAGAAATAAATCCTTTCCTGTCAGTCCTTACTTTCAATGTAAGTGGATTAAACTCCCTGAAGACATAGAGTGGCAAAATGAATAAAAAGACAAAACAAAACAAAAATAGGCTCTAACCAGATGTCTGTAAGGGACTCACTTTAGATGTCAGGACAAAAATGAGCTGAAGGTGAAAGGACCGACAATGAGATTTCACATCAGCTGTAACCAAAAGAGATCAGGGGTGGCTACACTTACCTCAGAGCTCCTAAATATTGACAAACATTGATGAACTGAAGGGTGCAACAGGACCCCTGCAATAATAGTGGGAGACGCCAATGCTCCTTTTCCAATAATGGACAGAGCCCCCAGACAGAAGATCAATAAGCAGACAGAGGCTTTGAACAACACGGCGGACCACCTGAACCTGAGAACACCCCACCTGCCGGCAGCAAAGCACACATTTTCCTCAAGTACACGTCGAACATTCTCCCCAAATGACCACAAGACAAACATTATTAAATTTAAGAAGACTGAAGTCATGACAGACATCATGTTTGATCACAATAGAACAAAACCAGGAGTCAGTAACAGATGAAAATTATAAAATCCACAGACATGTAGAAATTAAACAATACTCTCTGGAACAACCAACAGATGAAAGAAAAAAAATCACAAGAGAAATTAGAAATTATTTTGAGATAAATGGAAACAAAAACATGCCATACCAAAATGCATGGGATGCTGAGAAAGCAGTGCCATGAGGGAAATTTACAAGTGTAAGCATGTACTTTCAAAAAGAAAGCATCTCAATCTAACTTTTCACTTTAAGGGACAGAGAAAGGAGAGTAAAATGAACTCAGAGCAATGACTACTCTATGAAATACTTAGACAATCATGTTCACAGAAGCCAAAAGTTGGAAGCAACCCATCACCCCAGTGCATGAATGGATATTCAAAATGCTGTGTATATGTACCGTGGAATCTATTTCCTTAAAAGGGGAATTTTGACACATCCTGCAACTTAGGTGATCCTTGAAAACATCTTTCTAAGTGAAATAAGCCAACAGGAAAGAATGCTGCACAATTACACGTACATGTGCTATTAATACTTGGAACAGTCAAAGTCACAGAGACAAAGATGGACAGTCATAGGTGCTGAAGGAGAGTGTGTAAACAGGACAGGGTCTCAGTTTGGGAAGACGAAGGGTTTCTGTGGATGGATGGTGGTGATGGACGCACGGCAGAGTAAGTGGTTAAGATGGGACATTATGTTACGTGTATTTTATCACAATTAAAGAAAGAGATGAGACCAAGATTCATGAGCAATTCCTTCCCGTCTCCTAAAGCTCGGCGAGTTCAGTCTGCCCCGTATTTCCATATCAGCCAGCAGCAGAGGAAGCTCTCCGTGATTTCAGTCACATCAAACTTTCCTGACAAAACTCAGCCCTGGAGTCAAGGCTTCAACTGCTTTTCTTCCTCTGTGCAAAAAAGAGTGACTCCACTGTCCCTGAACTACGTGATTTTCGCAGGTACAGTTTATTTACAAGGAAACTATGTGCTGCTGCTGTGTGCATGCGTCAACAGATGTCTGTGAGGAGGGACTGCAGGTGAGAGGGAGGTGGTTTGTCAAGGACCAGATGCCTCTGTGTTCTTTGCCAGATGAAAGTCAAGCGCCACCTGGAAGATGTTTCACCGTTTGGTATGTATTTAAAAATAGTCACTCTCTGAATTTAAAATGTTAATTTATAACAATTATGATGAGCAAAATAATTAGGAAATAGAGATTTACTGTATCAGGGTGCTGGCTAATTCAGACTTTGATGATATTGAATGACTGATGTGTCTGTGGATTAACCAGCTAAGTGGATGGACAAAAAATGAAAATCTAAAAATACACTTTAGAAAAAGAAACCAGAGGCAATGATTGAACAATAATGCACAGATAAAAACTATTGCTGTTATTATTTTTTTTAATGGAAAGTTAAGCTCAGGAAATCCTGGTGTGCTGCGGTCCATGGGGTCACAAGGAGACAGATATGACTTAGTAACTGAACAACAACAAAACCTCTGGTCAGAATCAGCACTATGTTTGGGGTCTGCCTTTTTACTTTCTGAAAAAATTTAACATTTGGATCCAATTTTTTCGCAGCATCAGAAAAGCTTTTTAAATTGGGATTGTTAATGTTTTAAAAAATGAATATTCTTACTGCTATTTTTTAGGGAATCAGATATTTTATGATTGTTTATTTCTGAACTTTTTAATGGATACAAAACTATCCCCTGGTTATCTGGCCACAGAATTTACTAAAGGCAAGTGATATTTGTGTAAGGAAACAGTTCCCCCGTCTCAGCTACCACCACACAAACACGCTATATAAATGCAAACATAAACTCTTAAGCTAAAAGAATTCTTTTTGCTTTGATACCTCTCCTTAAAGGATTGTACCAGTTTGTAAACTGACCAGCTCATCATAAACGGTTGCAAGTTTTCATTTGTAATAGGACATTCAGAATAAATAATTTTGTTGTCAATGTCTGTGTACCTTTTCCTGGCAAAGTAACAACAGAGCTGAAGGAACTGTATAATTTCATGCACAACCAAATGTTTCAAAGCAGTGAAACATGTCCTTTACCTAATTTCCCCAGGGACAATTTGGAGAGAAAGCTTGGAGGACTTCTCAGGTCTCCTCCACCAGTGAGAACAGAACCTGCTTGTTCCCTGCCAGCCTTGCTGTCTCTCCAGGAAACACCTGACCCCAACTCAACCAAACAGCTGACTCATCGATTCCAGCAGCGC
The DNA here is from genome assembly GCF_042477335.2 of Ovis canadensis. Lineage (NCBI taxonomy): Eukaryota > Metazoa > Chordata > Mammalia > Artiodactyla > Bovidae > Ovis > Ovis canadensis. The sequence continues at coordinate 61,111,877 of NC_091257.1, read as the reverse complement.
CTCGTCAAGATTGCTTCTTGACTATCACCCCAAGGTGCCCACCAGTGTCCTCCTGGGCTCTGCCTACCCGACTCCTCTTCCCTGCTTGCAAACCTGCTTGAACGTCTCCCATTCCAGGTCCAAACCCCAGACCCCAGCCCCCCAGGCCTGGAGTCGATGATCATCGGCCATTTGAGCTCATCTGGGGCACTCATCACAGCCCACCAGAAGGTCCCCGCCCCCGGCATCACCCCAACACTGACCCCTGCCAACAGCCAGGCTCCCAGGAGGGTCTCTGCCTGTCCAGCCCCCAGAGGGGCTGCCTCTTTGCTCAGGTTTCCAGTCAATTGCCAGGGCATCCTCACCCGCCCTCCAGAACAGTCTGGCATCCTCCCCATTTGGCCTCATGCTGCAGCCTCAGGCCCGGTCTCCGTGCTCATGGGGCCTCCATTGGCCAAGGTGTTCTTGGCTCACATCTCCTGACTCCTTCCTTCGCCGATAATCACGTCAATGCTAACCTGATGGGCAATCACACCGAGAGCCTTGTGGAGGAAGCTGTGTGAAATGAGGTGCTGTCTACTGATGCATAGTCACTCCTTAATATATAGTTGCTAAAATTTCATATCAGATCTGCTTAAAGTGGGATAGACCCCGACACGCAGTGGACCGAATGTCAAAGAGGCACTTCTGTGTACAATATGCTGATGGGCTTTATGGCCACATTAACACGCTAATTTGGACATTATATACTGTGTCACTCTGATAATCTTTCCCAAGACGGAAAAGTGGTTATTTTGACTCAACTGAATTGGCTCCTTTAAGATCAGAATCCGCTTCATGGCATGGATGAGGCTGTGAGGAGGCAATTTCAGAGGCAATCTTAAGTTTTAAACACTGACGAGGAAGTGCTGCACCAGTGACGTCATGAAGAAGGCCGAAAACCAGGTGATTTCTGCTCGCTACAGCCCTGGTGCTTGTGGGCCATTTTCCATTTCAAATATCTCATCCCATTGTCTTCACAAATACACGTGTACTTGTCAGGTCAGCTGTCCTGGTGTTTGGTTCAGAAAATATGGTCCCTGTAATTACAGTCCTTCCCAGGGCGAGGACAGAAGCATCCACTCATAATCCCTTTAACAGAGAGCTGAGGATTTATCTCCCGCCAAATGAAAATGGAGAAATTTCAAGGGCAATTTATCTAATTCTCTTCCTGCCTATAATTTTTTAAAAGAAGTTTTCCCTGATGAGGAAAAGTGTGTTTTTAAGAGGGATTCGGATCTCTCATGCATTCCCTGGCCTCTGATCGACTTTAAATAATTGTCCTAATTAAGTACCAAGGTGAGTTTCTAAATCACTTTTTTTCCCTTGAAGGAGCATGGATGATTTTGAGGTTATTTTATAGTTACTTTGCCATTGGGATTCTATTTTCTGAAGCAAAACTATTCAGGCTTTCTTCCAGCTTTCCAGACCCACATTTTCCTGCCAGTGGCCCCTCTCCTCTGTCTGCGCCTGCTTCTTCCCCAGTCCCTGTGACAGCCTCTGGGGGCTCTGGTGGCCCTTCTGTCCACATGCTCATGTGTGTTTATTTGTGTGTGTGTGTGTGTGTGTGTGTGTGTGGTGTTTCATGCTAGCTAATCATCCCCATAAAACCTCCTGTGAACGGGAGCTGTGGCCTGAGGGTTTCTGTTCCCCAGGTTCACGTGCTGACCATGAGCCCCAGGGGATGGCGTCAGAGGTTGGGCCTCGGGAGGTCAGGAGGTGGCGGGGTAGAGCTCCCAGGATGGGACCACAGGGCCGCCGCCCAGCCTCCAGGTAAGGACGAGGAACCTGCCAGCGCCTGGCCTTGGACTCCACCCGCCGGACCACGAGGAGCAGTGTGTGCTGTTGATGAGGTGCCAGGCCTGTGCATTTGTTATAGCCCCTGCGGACAAGGCCCATGTCCCATACAAACCGTCGCAGCTTCCAGCCGAGCCGGATGGCTGTGTAAACACGCTTCTGCCAACCGCTGGGGCCGCAGCACAGCCAGAGACTGGTGGTGACGGTGCAGACCTGCAGCTGGGAGGCAGGTGTGTGGACAGATGACCCTGCACGTGCGTGTGTGTACACACAGCTACTCACGCACAGGAGGAGTGAGATGACTTGTAAACACCACTTACAATGAGTAGTGGAGGCCGCCTGCCCTGGAGATGCCCACATGTCTAACGTGCAAGTGGTGACACGCCCATCCAGCACTGCTTCTTGCACCCCCTGCCTCACACCCCCGCAGGGCATCCCCATCAGCTGTGGGAAACTGCCTGGCACTGGGCAGGGCCTGACGGGGACCCTGTGGCTGGAGGAGAGTCACTGGGCCTGGAGCAGAGACCCTGGGCCTGGAGGAGATCCTGGGCCTGGAGGAGAGACCCTGGACCTGGAGCAGAGACCCTGGGCCTGGAGGAGAGACCCTGGGCCTGGAGGAGAGACCCTGGGCCTGGAGGAGACCCTGGGCCTGGAGGAGATCCTGGGCCTGGAGGAGAGACCCTGGGACTGGAGGAGAGACCCTGGACCTAGAAGAGCGACCCTGGACCTGGAGGAGAGACCCTGGGCCTGGAGGAGAGACCCTGGACCTGGAACAGAGACCCTGGGCCTGGAGGAGAGACCCTGGGTCTGGAGGAGAGACCCTGGGCCTGGAGGAGAGACCCTGGGCCTGGAGTAGAGACCTTGAGCCTGGAGCAGACCCTGGGCCTGGAGGAAAGACCCTGGGCCTGGAGGAGAGACCCTGGGCCTGGAGGAGACCCTGGGCCTGGTGGAGAGACCCTAGGCCTGGAGGAGACCCTGGACCTGGAGGAGAGACCCTAGGCCTGGAGGAGACCCTGGACCTGGAGGAGAGACCCTGGGCCTGGAGGAGAGACCCTGGGCCTGGAGTAGAGACCTTGAGCCTGGAGCAGACCCTGGGCCTGGAGGAAAGACCCTGGGCCTGGAGGAGAGACCCTGGGCCTGGAGGAGACCCTGGGCCTGGTGGAGAGACCCTAGGCCTGGAGGAGACCCTGGACCTGGAGGAGAGACCCTAGGCCTGGAGGAGACCCTGGACCTGGAGGAGAGACCTTGGGCCTGGAGGAGACCCTGGGCCTGGAGGAGACCCTAGACCTGGAGTAGAGACCCTAGACCTGGAGTAGAGACCCTGGGCCTGGAGAGGAGACCCTGGGACTAGAGGAGAGACCCTGGGCCTAGAAGAGAGACCCTGGACCTGGAGCAGAGACCCTGGGCCTGGAGGAGACCCGGGGCCTGGAGGAGACCCTAGACCTGGAGTAGAGACCCTAGACCTGGAGGAGAGACCCTGGGCCTGGAGGAGAGACCTTGGGCCTGGAGGAGAGACCCTGGGCCTGGAGGGGAGACCCTGGGCCTGGAGGGGAGACCCTGGGCATGGAGGAGAGACCCTGGGCCTGGAGGAGAGACCCTGGGCCTGGAGGGGAGACCCTGGGCTGAGGGGGCACCCTCTTCCTTCTCAGAGATCACTGTCCCCCTTTGGGACTATTGTCCCCCTTAGGCACATGAGTGACAGCCCTGTAGCGTTATGTGCTTTCTCCCTCTGAAGGCAGTTAATGGGCACACTCATGTCAGTAATGAGTCATTTTACATCTGATTAATGAAAGGGTTTCACTCTCTCCTGGTGCAGATAATAAACAAATGTTCCACTCTATTTTTTATAATTGACGAAATGATTCTCTCTGAACCTGAATGCCTGAGAGGGATTTTGGCTCAGATCTAGCTTAGAACATGGCTTACAACCACTGGATTCATCCCGATTAACAATTCGTGCTTTCAAGGTGTTCCCCCCCTTTTTAAAAAAGTGTTTTTTGTTTATTTGTTAGTTTTTTTTTTTTTTTTTTTTGCTGTGCTGGGCCTTCATTGCTGCACGCAGACTTTCTGTAGTTACACTGAATGGGGGCCACTTTTCTTTGTAGTTCGTGGGCTTCTCATTGCACTAACTTCTCTTGTTGCTGAGTACAGGCCCTAGGGTGCATGGGCTTCAGTAGCTGTGGCTCGTGGGCTCAGTAGTTGTGGCTCGTGGGCTCAGTAGCTGTGGCTCGTGGGCTCAGTAGCTGTGGCTCGTGGGCTCAGGAGTTGTGGCTCAGTAGCTGTGGCTCGTGGGCTCAGTAGCTGTGGCTCACGGGCTCAGTAGCTGTGGCTCATGGGCTCAGTAGCTGTGGCTCACGGGCTTCGTTGCTCTTCACGGGCGTGTGTAATCTTCTGGCACCAGGGATGGAACCTGTGTCTCTTGCACTGGCTGATGAACTCTTATCCATTTTACCACCAGGGAAGTCTGAGGTGCACTTTTAAGGGAACAAAAAGACAACTCACAAGTCTCATCATCTCCCATGGTCCCTCGTAAAGCAGAGAGCATCTGGGTTTGTGTCCACCACGTGAGAGTTGTGCTAGTTTCTGCCTGCGTCTGTCTTTAGCAGTTTAAGTGCCTGTCAGTTTAGCTCTTGGCAACAAATGCAGAGGCTCAGGACTCGGGAAGAGAGTCTGTGTGAAAAGATGTTACTGGGTTTCAAGCTCCTGTCCGTGCTTCAGAGCCAGCATTTTTCTGAGCGAACAACAACAAAAAAAACACTCGGTTAGGTTTTCAAGAACTAATTAAGGCCTGTGCAGCTTTGTGAGAAACAAACTCATCCTTTTCAGGCTCTGAGAGTTAGCCCAAGCTTGGATGGCACCTCGGGAGCAGTTCCAACCACCTCTGTGCCGGCCACAGCAACGTCATTGCCACGGACCCTCCACTGCTGGTGCCCGAGTGAGAGGAGGATTGGGGGGCCCTGACACCTTGCATGGGCATTGAGCCCGCTGCAGGGGCCCGAGGAGCCAACACATGCTGGCCGTCAACTGGTCGGCTCTGTTCCCGGGTCGGCAAGTAGAACTCAGAATGGGCATCGCCAGTGTTCCTGATACAGTTCTGGCACTCTGCGCTCTGGGAAAATAAACACAAATGTTTGTTTTGGCGGATGGCACAGTCTCCCTCCAGTCCCTTTATTCCACCATGAGCTTTTTATCTAAAAGCACATTAAGCTCGCAGGTAGCTGGCTTTGCCACCGCACCAGGCCCTCTTCATGAGATGAGAGCTGTCTGTCTGTCTGCTGTGGCGGCCGGGTGACGTCACCCCTCCGCTGTCATTGTAAGTGCTCCCGTGCAGGGACTGCCCTCCTTCTGCAATCACAGTGGGATCCAAGCTGGGCTCTGATGGGCCAAGTGCCAGGCCGGCACTGACAGCAGGCACTACTCAGCCAGCATGCTCTTAGCCTGTCATCCGGGCAAGACTGTCAGGATCAATCCCATCCTTTTCCTGAGCTTCTCCCTCTAAAATAACATTATCACTTGAAAATGCAAGTATTTATGAAGCTGAAAAGTAGAAGAAAAATGGCAGCAAGAAAATAAAGTCAGGCCCTGTTGCCTGTTGAATCCATTGTGGGAACTGGTAGCAGATGAAGGCTGGAGATGGACTGTCAGTGACCCTGGGGAGTGAAGGCCAGTCTTCTTGGCGGGCCTCTTGCTCCAGGTCTGCGGGGGACCTGCCACCTTCCCTGGTGTTGCAGGCTAACCAGGTCTCTCCATCTGACGTCTACCCTTCCCATCTGGGCGGATCCACTGCTAGACAATCTCACGGCAGCATCCAGATGCTTTGGGATGGAGGAGGCAGCCAGCTGATGGGTTGGGGGAAGGCAGAAATACCAGCCACATCTGAGGGCCCATGAGGAGCTGTGTCCAAACCTTTCCTCCCTCCTTGGCTGATGCCAGCACCATAAGAGGTGTTTCTATGAGAGCCTGGACTCCAGGGGACTGTAACCTGAAAGCTTCCATGGCACACGTGTGGCCAAGGGCCTCTTGCTGCTTCTCAATTCTAGAACGTGCTGTTACCTGTGCAAGGTTACTATGTCACAACCTTCCTTTTGTTGGCAAAATGCAAAGTTTTCAGATAATATTTAGTGGTCACATCTTATGTCATCTTTAGTCCCTTGCCTAATTTGGAATTATTATTATTTAGTATTCTGATCTTAGAGTTTATCTTTTAAAAGTGAAAATAGTTTTGAAAACCATTAGTTACTCCAAATTTTACTTAATTGATGGTTACCAATTTTAATACCACACTTTCTTGCTCTCATAGAAGTTAAATTTCCTGGCTTATTGAGAAGTCCCATAGGATGAAAACCTCTAGAATAGATCTGTGGAACAAGGAGGGGTGATTAAGTGAGGTAACAATTAGCTCAAGAATATGGGTATACCTTACTGAATTGATTGGTTTGATAGTAGTTTCTTAATTTATAATTTATTCATTCCTGCATGTATCGTATTTTAAAAACAGCTTTATTGGGTTATAATTGATTTACAGGAGTCTGGACGTACTTAATGCACACAATTTGATGAGTGTGGCGATATGCATATACACATGGAACCGTCACCACATGAGGATAGCAAACACCCTTCACCTTCACACTTCCCTCTGTTGCTCCTGTTCTTGGTGATAAGAGCATTCAACATGAGACCTGCTGTCTCACACTTTAAGTGCACAGTCAGTATCGTAACTACATACACCGTGTTGCACAGTAGAAATGAGAAGTTAGTCATCTTTCCTAACTTAAATTTTATACCTTTTGAAGAAAAATTACTCCCAGCCCTTAGAAACCACCATTTTACTCTCTGCTTTAAGCATCTGATGACCTCATATAATGGGATCACGCAGTGCCTGTCTTTCTGTGACTAGCTTGTCTCACTCAGTGTAATGTCTTCAAAGTTCACCTGAGCTGTTGCATATGGCAAGATAGCCTTCCTTTTAAAGACTGAATAAGGTTCTATTGTATGTATATGTGCATTTTCTTTATCTAGTCACCCATTGGCAGACATTTAGATTGTTTCCATATTTTGGCTGTTGTGAATAAGGCTGCATCAAATCGTCAACTCTTCCAAAAATCTGATGAAGAAGTAACATGTCTCCAGATGAGGCCAACGTCACCCTAATGCCAAAGCCAGACAAAGACACTGCAAGAAAATCGAATATCCAATATCCCTGACAAATATAGACGTAAAAACTGTCAATAAAATACTAGCAAATTGAATAAGAAAGCATAGTAAAAAGATTGTACACCATGATCAAGTGGAATTTATCTCTGGGATGTAAGGATGGTTCAATACATGCAAATCAATAACAGTGATAACAGCACATTCACATTCACAGAATGAAGGATAAAAATATGATTGTCTCAGTAGATGTGGAAAGTATATGACTAAATAAAAAATCTGTTCATAATAAAAGTTAAACTAAGAACAGAAGAGATTTAATTCAAGATAATGAAGGTCATACATAACAAGAGCACAGCTAATGCCAAATTCAATGGTGAAGAGTTGAAAACTTTTCCTCTAACATCAGGAATAGGGCAAGGATACCCACTCTTGCCACTTCTAGTCAACATAATGGGGAAGTCCTAGCCAGAGCAATTAGATAAGTAAAAATTTCTGTTTAAAGATAGCATGATCTTATATGTAGAAAATCTTGAAGACTCCACAAAAAAACCTAAGAATAAATAAATTCAGTAAATTTGCAGGGTACAAACTCAGTATACAGATATCTGTCATTTTTCTGTACATGAAAAGTGAACTAACCAATGAGGAAATTAAAAAACCAAGATCATGTATGTTCAAAAGAATAAAATACTTAAAAATAAACTTAACCAAGTATGTGAAAGACATGTACTCTGAAAAGTGCAAATCACTGGTGAGAGAAATTGAAGAAGGCACAAATAAATGGGACAACTTCCCATGTTTATGGATTGAAAGACAATGTTGTTAAAATAGCTATACTAGCCAAAGTAATCTACATAGTCAATGCAATCTCTATCAAAATCCCAATGGAAAAAAAAAATCCCAATGGCATTTTTTACAGAAAATTGTTAAAAACCTAAAATTCATAGGGAAGTGCAAAAAACCTCAAATAGCCAAAGTAACTTTTCTGGAGAAAGAAAAAAAAAACATGGAAGTAACACTTTTTGATTTCAAAATATATCACAAAGCTGCACTAGTTGAAATGGTATGGTACGGCACTTGGAGATAAGAATGGATGGGACTTGAATGGGGAATGATGAGCAGTCTGGATGAAGCAAATGTGCTTCACACGGATGGATATGTGAATGTGAGGAGCCTGGATGTTGGCAAGGCAGCCAGAGAGCTGTGGATATGTAGCACTGGAAGGTCCCTTCAAGTTCATGTTTCAGACTTTTTGAAATAGTCTCTTTAGCAGGAAAGATACCCTAAGCCATCTCCCAAAACCATTTTCATTTGCACCAAAATAACTCAGATAACCACAACTGTTTCTAATGCAACCGCATTCAAATGGCATTAGGTGCTTATCTATTTTATCAAAAGGGGTATTGATTACCAATATTTGAAATGTAATACATATATTTTTCCAACTCCAGTGACTGGAAATTATAAGCCAAAATATTATTGATGCATATATGCATTGCTCTACACTACAGGCACTGTGCAAGTGAAAATGTTAGTCACTCAGTCTTGTCCAACTCTTTGTGACCCTATGGACTATAGCCCACCAGCCTCCTCTGTCCATGGGATTCTGCAGGCAAGAATACTAGAGCGGGTAGCCATTCCCTTCTCCAGGGGATCTTCCTGACCCAGGAACTGAACCCAGATCTTTTGCATTACAGGCAGATTCTTTACTGTCTGAGCTACCAGGAAAGCCCTGTAAGGGTAACAATAGGTACTGTAGGAATAACAAATGATATGTAGGTCACTGAAAGGGTGAAGCTGAATGAACATAACTTTATATTTAGATTGAAAAGCAGCAACTTAAAATCATGGCTAGCTCAAAATAGCATTAAAAATGTATTCTTTTCACAAACCTGCAGGAATCCCACTTACATTTAAAGGAGCTTTGTAACAGCCAAGATTTATCATAAACACATCATTTCACTCTTTATTAACTCTAGAACACCAATTTTTAAAATAAAGTTTATGTCATATGGCATAGCAGATTATGTGCAAGAGATCTTTAGATGTAAATATAGGCCAGCTCTGTTGTGCAAATTGCTTCTAAGAACCATAGAAAGGAGAACCCATAAGATACATTTCTCAGCCACCTTGCACCTGCTGCCGAATGTCCCAAAGGAGGACTTTCCAGCATCTGAAGAATGTGAGCTCACTTCCACAAACACTTCACCCCACACTCAGAGTGCTCCAGAAGGCTTTCTTACATTATTGTAATCTGCATCCCTGTAAAATACACCCCAGAGAATTCTATTTCTATATGTCTTCAATTAGCAGGAGAAAACTAATTGTTCTTGTTCTGGTTTTCATTTTGGGGGGAGAGGTCTCTTGTCAAGCTTTGTGTTACTCCATCTCCTATTTATTGCAGTTTGCACTCCAGTTCTAACAACCACTACACTGACCCTGCTTCCAGGTGTGTGTGCCTTCAGGAATTTATGATTTATTTCCACATGTGAAAACACCGAACGAGGCAGGACCAAGGACAGTGCCCACACCTCCCCGTTAGCCATTATTCTTCCCTGAACAGTGGCCTCTGGATACCACCATTTGAACAAAGCAGTCATCTTTGCTTGTGGTCATTTAGACTATTACAAATCAAGTTTATTTATGCTGTAATTCAATACACAGTCATCATCTTGCCCTCAATGAAAGCAATTCAGTCTAAGAGCTCAACAAACATATTGGGCATCTCCCGTGTGACAGGTAAGGAGACCACTGAGATGAACGAGATTTGGTGTCTACACCTGAGAAAGTGGATCCAACAGCACCGTGAGTGCAATGGTAGGGAGGATGCGCGGGTGAGAGGGTGGGTGAGGCTGGCCACGATGGCGGCATCACTGTGTATTTGCGCTTCATCTTAGGATGTAAAGGCCCCTGGAGTGAGTCTTAGAAACGCCTTCCCAGGCAGAAGAGGAGGTTGCTGCGTGAATTTTCAGGCAACAGAGATCAATGTCTGTTGTACCTAAAATGCAGTTTTTGTTTTTTTTCCCAAATCTAGGTGAGAAATCGTTTGTCTTGGAGACAGTTAAACACGCTGCTCTGAGGATAGAGGGGGCGCCATGCACCTCCAACAGAAGAGTCACAGGTGAAGGTGAGCTGCCATCAACTGTGTCTTGAGGGAGCCTGACTTCTGCAGCAGAGAAGTGGCCTAGGGTGGGTGGGGCACTAGGTCAGCATAGAAGAGACCAGCAACGTGGGCAGGGCCCCCCAGAGGCTGGCCTCATGGAAGCGAGTGGGGGCCTGGGGCTGGAGGTGACAGGAGCCAGGCTGCCTACCTGTTGGGGTGTCCCCACTCAGCAGGACCCTCCAAGAAGGCACCTTAGGAGCTGTGGGGCCCCAGACGCAGAGCTCTCGCCTGGCCTGGGCGGTTTGCGGGGTCTGGTCATGAAGGCCTCATAAACTGCTCCTGAGAGAAGGCCTGAGTGACTGACAGCCCAGAGGCCACGGCCCGACGGTGCCGCGAGTGGATCTGCTCCTGCTTCCATGGAAACGCACAAGCTTGGGAGACAAGGTGCAGGTTTTAATGACAGACTTCTTTTTATAACTTCCCTACCTTATCCTCTTCCATCTGACCGCCGTTCCCATGGCAACCAGATCAGAAAGGCCATCAGCAGCCAGAACTCCGATCTGCCCAGAGGATTTCAAGACTGTGAGCCCGGCTCCTCTGGGAGGCTCACCCCATGTGGGTCGGCTGGGTGGAACCTGCTGCAAGGGTCCTGGACACTCGGCTCCTGCCATGTGGATGGAACTGAAAAGGCTGCATCCAGAGGGGCAGGTGCGGGACCAAGTTCTGGTCCCACATTGTGGATGACTCTTACAATTAGAGAGAACAGTATCGGGCTGCCTGTGGGTGGAGGAGGAGTACTCTTTGGCAAGTCACAGTAACTCTCCCAGAATGCCCCCCAGCACACGGGTCGAGAGTCCACAGCACACTTTGTTGCCACCTGAGGAAACACTTCCCCCTGGACTGTGCTGCCTCTTTGTCCACCCGCTGCTGTCAGCACCACAGAGGAGTCGGGTGTCCTGTCTGTTCACCTGCAGGCGCCAGGGCAGCCCCGTCTCCTCTTCTGATTGGCGGGGCTCACGATCCTTTACTGGGGTGCCTGTTACGCTGACCACGTGAGGATGTTCTGGAGAACAAGGAGAAGCTGCAGGTAAATACACGGGGTCATCGTCTCTGAAATGAACCCACAGAGGCCAGAATAAAGCATCAGCTTGTGTATCTCCTTTCAGACAAGAATATGACGTTTCACTTTCAAGGAACTTCTTTGCTGCTATTGTCCTTAGACTTAAAAGCAAACTACTTCTTCCTTTTTTTCTAGTTTCTTTTTTTTCTAAAAATCTTATAGGATTTAAATTATAGATGCAAATGATGCTAAGAGCAAAAGCTGAGAAAGATCGTAAACTCCAAAGTGGCATTTTCAACACTCCTGCTCCTAACAAAATATTTCCTTTGTCAGTTATCTTTCTGGACACTGTTGGTTGTAGGTCTTTGGGCTAACCACTCAGCTGCCTCGTTCTCAGGTGGTCGCAGGTCTTTGGGATCTAAGTATCCCCATCATTGAAACAACAGGATCCTGAAGGTTTCATAAGTTGAGGCATCCTGAGTGACACATAATCCCACAGTAATTCTAAGAAAAGTGTAGTCATTTTGTCTTAGCAATGCAAGTATTTGCAGAAAACACTACCCAATGCTCTAGATAGCAAGTAATTTCAACAGCATTTTGCTTGAGAAGAAATGAAGTTCTGCCTGGAAAACTCAAGAGACCTCCGTCCTTCCAACCCTCAGATGCTGCTTTTCTGATCTCTGAATGGTATGCTTTACAGGGTAACAGCTGGAAAGTCATTTTGACTGTTATGTGATAACCAACAAATCTTTAAAAAGTGACCTGCCTTCTTCCGTCTCCAACAAGGAGAAACTAATGACCGAACAGAACAAAGGAGAACAACACGCAGCACTCAGCGGCTGCGGCTGCCGGCGTCACTGTGACCTGCGGTGACTGGAGGACCCCAGTGCTGTCCCTGCCATCCGGGAGTCGGGCGTTCTTTCTTACCTTCTCATCTGCATGTGTGAGAAGGCGGCTGTGATGCGGTGCCATCTAAGAGGGCTGAGCAGAGCTTGTTCCAAAAGGCCCGCCGCACTGAGTTTACAGTTGAAAGTCATGGGAAGTGCTGGTCCTCCTGTCTCAGCCACGACCCGGAAGTAACGTGATGGGAACACGTCTTCCCTCCCTCCAGGTGCCCGTCTACCTCCTCCTGATCAGAAGGGCTCTCAGCTCTGACGACATATCGCACATCACGGCCATTCCAGATCTGTCTCCCTGCTACTCTGCCTGCCTGTTTCCGCACCTGGTATTCCTGGTTTAACAAATTGTTCTTGATGTGACGTGTTCACAATAAGCCCATAAGCACAGCCGAAGCACAATTTCCTGCTCACTTCAGTCAAAATATATTAATCCTCTGGATATTTCCCGGGGACAATGCTATCTCTTTAGTGCAGACTTTATTCCTCTCTTTCAGCTGCAAAGGAAACATATCCTCAAAAATTGGTGTGAAAAGTGACACACAGAACTGTCGGGCTAGAGTTCCTGTTGTGTGGAGTTCTCCTTAAACACTAGTCTTTGCAAGATGCACCGTCTGTCAGACATTCACGTGCAAGTGAAATTAAGAAGAGTCACTCCATGGCTGAGCCAAGGGGGTCTTCCAGAGTTGCCTTAAGTCCTAACTTGGGGCGAGAGCCATGTCAGCCCTGCCCCCCTGTCCCTCGCTCTGTCCTGCTCTGTCCCAGTTGCAAATCCAAGGAGACCCAGCACCACCTCAAGGCCCAGGACTCAAGCCTTGCGATTTTCAAATAAACCTAAGCATCTAGGCAGTGGGGACTCAGGTGAACACACCCTGCTTATCATGAAATGCTAAGGAAGTTTGCCTTTCTATGTAGGCTGGTAGGAAGATGGGTACCTGCTCCTGCATTTTACATATGTGTATGCATAGAGGTGGACCCATAGGTAGGTATGTATGGATGTGGGAATATGTATATGTATATAGGTACATATGCATGTGCGTGTGAAGGTAAACATGTAGGTGTGTAGGTAGAAGTATATGTAGACGTGTATGTAAATAGACACATAGGTAGGTGTGTATGTATGTAGGTACACACGTATATGTGAAGGTAAGTACGCAGGTACATATTTGGAGAAACAGGTAAGCAAGTATGTAGCTAAGTGCGTATGTATGTAGGTAAGTGTGTAGGTGAGGAACTAGGAAGATATGTGAGTATATGTGTAGGTATGTAGGAGGCAGGTGTGCACACGGGTGGGCACAGGTGCAGGAGGTGGGTGTGCACATAGGTAGGACAGGTGCAGGAGGTGGGTGTGCACATAGGTAGGAGAGGTGCAGGAGGTAGGTGTGCACATAGGTAGGACAGGTTCAGGAGATTAGTGTGCACATAGGTAGGACAGGTGCAGGAGGTGAGTGTGCACATAGGTAGGACAGGTGCAGGAGGTGGGTGTGCACATAGGTAGGACAGGTGCAGGAGGTGGGTGTGCACATTGGACAGGTGCAGGAGGTGGGTGTGCACACAGGTAGGACAGGTGCAGGAGGTGGGTGTGCACATAGCACAGGTGCAGGAGGTGGGTGTGCACATAGGCAGGACAGGTGCAGGAGGTGGGTGTGCACATAGGTAGGACAGGTGCAGGAGGTGGGTGTGCACATGGGACAGGTGCAGGAGGTGGGTGTGCACACAGGTAGGACAGGTCCAGGAGGTGGGTGTGCACCCAGGTAGGACAGGTGCAGGAGGTGAGTGTGCACATAGGACAGGTGCAGGAGGTGGGTGTGCACATAGGTAGGACAGGTGCAGGAGGGGGGTGTGCACATAGGTAGGACAGGTTCAGGAGATTAGTGTGCACATAGGTAGGACAGGTGCAGGAGGTGGGTGTGCACATAGGTAGGACACGTGCAAGGGTGGGTGTACACACAGGCAGGACAGGTTCAGGAGATTAGTGTGCACATAGGTAGGACAGGTGCAGGAGGTGGGTGTGCACATAGGACAGGTGCAGGAGGTGGGTGTGCACACAGGTAGGACAGGTGCAGGAGGTGGGTGTGCACATAGGTAGGAGAGGTGCAGGAGGCAGGTGTGCACACAGGTAGGACAGGTTCAGGAGATTAGTGTGCACATAGGTAGGCACAGGTGCAAGGGTGGGTGTACACACAGGCAGGACAGGTTCAGGGGGTGAGTGTGCACACAGGTAGGACAGGTCCAGGAGGTGGGTGTGCACATAGATAGGACAGGTGCAGGAGTGAGTGTGCACACAGGTAGGACAGGTGAGGGAGGTGGGTGTGTACACAGGTAAGACAGGCGCTGGAGGCAGGTGTGCACATAGGTGGGCATGGGGTCGGGGGTGGGTATACACACAGGTAGACAGGTGCAGGAGGTGAGTGTGCACATAGGTGGGCACAGGTGCAGGAGGCAGGTGTGCACACAGGTAGGGCAGATGCAGGCTGACTCCCATGCACCAGCCTCTGGCACCACCTTCTGGCTGAGGGGATGGGCCGCGCCAGGCCCCCTGGCCTGTGAGGTGTACACTGACTTGCTGGCTGCAATGGGGCTCATCTCACACGGAAGACCTGGCACCTGCTGTTGTGAGAACCTGGGGGTTGTGGGCTCCTGCCCACCCACAGCCCTGCCCTCCCTGTTCTGGGACCGCATGTGTTCCTGGACCCCCGCCTGTTCATGTCTGACTCCAGTGGGACATGGGGCCCCAGGCTCTCAGGTTTCTTCTGAAGAGAATCAAAACAAGTGCCTCTGGCAGCTGTGGCTGCATCCGCAGATTTCAGCAGGGATGGTCTAAGCAGCCTGCTGGGGATTACGGTCCACATCAGCTCTGAGGTCTGTGTTCTGGCGCCACTATAGCCTCATTCAAGGGGAAACGGCACTATTCCTAGGGGTGTCACATCTGCTGCCATTCACCTGAGCCATGCACATGTGTGTGCATGTATGTCTGTGTGTGCTCACGTGTGTTCACTGAGCACCAGGACAAGTGTGACAGAAGTTTTCTTGGTGGCAGCTCTGACCAAACTTTTCAGTCCTTTGACATGACAGAGAGAACTCTGAAATACTGCAATATTGCCCCTAAATTCCAAAGCATTGTACTCCAAATAGGTCAGTCTAGATGGACGATTGAGTAAAGCACCTGATGAACTGAGCAATGTAGACAAAAAGTCTGAGAACTTTAGGTCAAGGGACCAAGAACACAATGTCTGCAGGGATCTGGGTCTCAGTTCAGACGAGCTGTGACCGTGCACAGACAATGGGGGCTGCTGCCTGTAGTGAGACACTGCCATGTTCTTCCTGGTCTGTGTGCTAATCTCTTACCTCGAGAGTGACCTGTGTGCAGGTAGAGTCAATATCTACCTCAGAGAAAGGTACCAGTGCAGAAGTGGTGATGGACAGTCCACACAGGGATGACGGATAAGGGTCAACAAGGCCACCTGTTGCTGACCAGGCATTTCAAGAGAAACCAGAAATCCAGGTTTATGCTGGCATTCTCTGATGGAAGATGCTGAGAAAGTAGCTGGGACGTAGATCTATGGGATGTGTGTGTTGGTTTGGGGCTGGAAGAGGAAGGAGAGAAAAGGCAGAATTTCCCCTTAGTTCTCAAATTAGACCTTGCTTACTGAGTCCAGCTCAGCAGTGGGACTGTTTGCAGCTCCCGTGAGAAAGCAGGCGGGGGAGGCGGCTTGGGACACCTGGGCTTGGACCAGCTTCTCTGCCCCACCCCCTGCCCATCCCCCAGGCTCTATGGGTTCACCACGCAGATGTCCCAGGACCCTGCTGTGACAGAACTTACTGCTAAGACACAGTCAGGCTTAAAATAAGAAACATGCGGGTATATATATATGTATATACAGTAGGTGAGATTTTGGGAAGCCACCTTAAGAATATAAAATGTTCAAGAAGCATGTCTGTCATTCAGTTCACGTGTCAGGCCTGTGCCAACCAAGTATAGACACCTCTCTGTACCTCTGCAGAGTTGAGAAGGGTCAGAGAAAGAGAGTAGGGGCAGTGATTCTGCCTACGAGTGAAAGGATGGCCTTGGCATGGACAAGGACCCTTCCGGGAGTCCAGAGGAGGAAGGCAAAGGTCACACAGGAGGACTTAACTGAATTTAGAGTAGACTAGAATATTTCCTTCGTACTAATTTAAATATTATTATATCATCATCAGCTCATTTTTTAAGAATGGCATAAATTATAAAAGGGGGTCCTATTTTTATTTCTTGATTTGCTTCATGAAAACATTCAATGTGCAGGATTCATTCTATTTTTGTATATATATTAAAAATCTCCCTTAATTTAGGATTATTCCATAATTTATACATTATTATAGACTTTTGAGGTGAGTAGCTTCTTTTAGAAGATATAGACATTGTCTCAGATTTGGTGAAGAAATGGATGTCTGAAAATTCTAAGTGGGTGCTGCCTTTTAAATCATATTCAAAAACGACTCCCAGCAAAATGAAAATGGCAGTATTGGTTCACGCCACATGCTCGGGCCGCAGGAGCACTGATCAGTGTCTGGGCTGCTGCCACGTGATGTATCTTGGGTCCAGCACTTTGCTGCAGGCAGAAATCTTAATTAAGGCCTTTTCCAAAGAGCACCCGGGGGTGCATCACCAAATTGGAGTAAAAATAGATGAATGGCCAAATGCCACCAGGGCAGGATCCCTCTGAAATCACATTCCCCCCAGAGGTCATGTCATCACTGACATGGTCAGCCTGAGGACCCTTCAGTTAGCCGTGACCTCCAGGGAGGAGGGTGCTAGCCCTGGGGGAGGGGGGCTGAGACACTTGTGCACGCACATGGGTCTGCAGGCTCACGGCCCTAGCGGGCTGCTGACTGAGAGAAATATGGTCCCTGAGCATTCTCTCATCCTAACTGGGTGCATTTATCCACTTTCTACCAGGTGGGGGAGACCATAGTACTTCTGGGGTCTCGAGGATGCTGCCCGACAGGCCTGTATCTCAGAGCAGACTCTACATCCGGTCATAGGACAGTCACACCCCTCCGAGGGGCATGGGTCACAGATGGGTTGCTATACTTCCGCACACAGACCCCTGGCAGTGAGCCTCTGGGACAACGATGCGGCTCAAATCGGGAATCGAAACAGACTCCAGATGTCTCTGGGCTGTGCGAGCTATTGTGACCAAATGTTCCCCAATCTGCTCGTTCCTTAGCCAAACTCATTCCCTGATACTTTTGCTCCGAGACACCTGACTGGCATCTTGTTTACTCAGGGGCCCGAGGGACGCATCCGTCGTTGGGCAGGTGACTGTGTGACTCTGGAAGATTCTGTCCATCAGGGTGCCAGCTCTGCAACGTCACCTGTTTGCCTCTGTACATTAATCCACTGTTCACACCTCTCAGCATTTTCTGATGGGGCATTTTTCTGTGATTTTAGAGGAATAAATCCCTTCATGGCTCCAAGGTAGTGTGTTTGCCCCAGAGTAGTAAATCCATAAATTTAGGGTTTTCTATTTGTGTTAGTAGAAGAAAGACAGCATCAATCTCAGAGTTTTTTTAACCATGAGGAAAACATGACAATGGAGAATGTTTCTGAATAATAATTCTTGGGCAAAACCCACCTCATCTATTTCAGCCTGATCAGTCCTTAAATGAGATGAACTGCCTTCTTTTGTCCTGTCAATTTTGCAACTTCTTTTTAGGAATAATTTTACATCCTTAAAAAAATGAGATATAACTGACATGTAACACTGCTTGAATTTAAGGTGTAGGAATGCTGATGTATTCTTGCAAAATGATTGCCTTTGTAGTTGGAACTAACACCTCTACTCTGTTTACTTTGTGATACAAACGTATGGCTCATTCTATAGCTTCTTACTGAGTCTCTGCGACTCAATTTTGGGAGGTGAGCAGAGAGCAGCACAGAAAATGTCCTCTCTGGACTGGCCCTTACAGTCAGCGGCTGGAGACAGAGAGAAACCTGACTGGGATGGGCAGGCCTTTGTGGGTGGCAAGGAGGCGGGGTCGGTGATGAGGACAATGCAAGAGGGTGCTTTATGCAGCGCCGCTGATGTGGGCGGAGCCCGTGCCCCCTGCGGAAGCCACGTGGAGGTCCTACCCCCAGGGCCTCAGAACAACACCTTCTGTGGACAGAAGGTTCTTGTAGGTGAAGTCAGTGGGGGTGAGTGAGACTACAGTGGAGTAGGGGGATTGTGACCCAACCTGCCAGCTGTCCTTGTGAGAAGACAGGTCTCAGAGACCACCCAGTCTGGGGGATGGGGGGCACCTTCTCTTGCAGCCCTGCCCACACCCTGGGCTGGGTCCTGCCTCCAGAGCTGGGAGGGGCTGATGCGACTCAGTGCGAGGGGAGTCATCTGAGGCTAGACCAGGTAGGGGGTGAGGGGATATTGGGGGTACGTCTGTGAATCAGGAACAGCTGTCCCCTTCCTGTGGGCTCCATGGGTCCCACAGGGGAGCTGCAGGGCCAGCGGGGGTGCAGGCAGCTGGCGGGAATGTGGGGGGTGCTTCAGAAGGGACCACATGGATGGGTGGTGCTCGACTTGATGGCCCCGGCCTCGGGGAGGACCATGAGCCTAGTTGTCAGGACGTGGCTCTCAGACCTCAGGGGCACTCCCGGCCACCTGGCTGTTCCCACATGTGGCTGTGGGACAGAGCCTGGGGCAGGCCACCCACACGTGACACAGCAAGGCTTACACACCCATCATCAGTGCCTTGCCCTGGGCCACGGTGGCTGCACAATGTGCTTTTTGGTCAAGAAAGTAGGAAAATTGGCCCCAGACTGAAAAATTAAAACCTTGCATTTTTGGCAACACTGGGTCAATTGTGGTATTTTCTTTTTATTATTTGATAATGGGAGAGGGAAAAAAAATTAAATTACTTATTTTTGTCTAATTCCTGGTGATTTATGTCACCCTTTTGTTTCTTTTTTGAATATATGTTTTGCAGTACAATCACATGTTCCAATTTTAAACCTTGATAGATTCAGGTCAGGACAATGGACACATTATTCTGGAGTGTGGTGGGCAGGGAGTGCTGGATGGGGGTGGGGGAGGGGATAAAGCCTGAATGTCCTGTGTCTCCATGAGTCACAGAGAAAGTCACAAAGCAAGGAAGTGTTGCTGCGTTCATGCTCGCAGCACTTTCTGCCTTGGTCCTCTCCATGGCCTGTGGGGACCTATGTCCTCATGAATTTTAGTTCATTTTTTCATGCACCAAGTATCTCCGAGTTGCTTGGTGCAGGAAAAACAGTGCTGTGACAGAGGTGTGGTCCTGCGCTTGGTCCCTGTTTGCCCCCACTTTAAATTCTTCTATAAACAGATTTGAAAAGCTCGACAGAATGAGCACATTGTTTTAGCCAGTAGCCGCGTCTCCTGGAAATCAGCTTTGGGTCTGAGGCTGACAAACTCTCTTTGACTGAAACAGTGTCCTGTCTGGATTCCTGCTTCCTGTTTACCTTTAAACACGGAAACGCATTTGTGTGAGTGGTGAATTGAAATCCTGCACTTGCTGGAGATCTTCTGCCCCATGATGAAAGCACAGTAACAGCACCGTCAGCTGTGAGTGCTGGGGGAAAATAACCCATTGTTCTAATTTTTAAAATCTGTGGACTAAAACAGCACTCAAGGGGCCCATAGCCCAGGCAGTAGATTAAAAGCCTGTTAAATGCTATTTTCAGCTTGGCAGAACACCAACTGCAGGCTACCCTTCAGCTCCACTTCCTTTGAAATATGGCAACGTCACCGTAGCCAGGTGACCACACTGAAATGTCATTTTAGAATGATTAAACAACTGTACACACAAACGGAACTAGGCTTACTCTCCAATTCCTAACCATAAAACGCAGGCTGAGTCAAGGGGCGGATGGGGGCTTTGACCTCCCAAATGCCCACGTGGGTCCCAAACCACTCCAAATAAATTTATAATCTAGTAAAAAAGTATGCCTGGTGGGTCAGCGCTGCTCAAGACAAGCCACTTCTTTTACTAACCCCACGCCCAACTATAAACCTCTCCTATATTGAAATTCTTTAGTTATCTCTGGGTAAAAACCCCAAACTTGTGCTGATTTAGTGATTTTCTAGGCTTTCTATTTTCTTATTATTATTTTAAATTCTCAAGCAAACCATGGGTATAACTTGTATATCTCTGTGCAGGCAAGCTTGGACCACCCACTAATTTTAAACAGTTTGATTTTGGCTAAAATAGTTTTTAGATGACAATTTGCATAATATGGTTGGTTTGAGAGTTGCATTTTAGCATAAGTGGTAGAAATTGGCAATATGAATTAAGTCTTGCTACAAAACCAATCTTGCAAAAATAGTTCCTCGGTTACAGCATGTGGCTTTAAGAGAATTATCAGTAAAAGGCAATAGGTCTATGCTGGAGAAAATTTCCAGGTTCTATGTCAAATATGTAAAGTTCACACCAAGAAAGTCACCTTTATGTTCATTTATAAATGCTTCCAGAGAATTTCTACCTTTCTAAGGACAAAATGACAGCTTGTAGCTTCCAGATTCAATGAAAAGTGTCTCCGGGGCTATGGTGCCAAGTAAAAATAAACCCGATCCAGGGCCACCGTGAAGTTGCACTTGCACACTGAGCCTGAGGAAGGCGATTCCTGCCCAGTGCTGCATCTGGGTACAACACAGGCTTGCAGAAGATTTGGGGCAGGATTCAGGCAGTAAGGTGTGTGAGCTTTGGACATATTCCATGCCACTGAGTTATAAATACAGGCTAGAATGCAAACTTCCTGTTTGGGTGTAAAGTATAATCCTTTCTAGTCATCACAGTTGTCATCCCCATCACTTCGTCATCACCATCATAACCATCACCACCATCATCACCAGTATCACCACCACCATTATCCATGTCACCATCACCACCACCATCATCACCAGTATCACCACCACCATTATGCACATCACCATCACCAACACCACCATCACCACTACCATTATCCATGTCACCATCACCATCACCACCATCACCACCACCATCACCAGTATCACCACCACCATTATGCACATCACCATCACCAACACCACCATCATCACCACCATCATCATCATCACCACCATTATCCATGTCACCATCACCATCACCACCATCACCAGTATCACCACCACCATTATGCACATCACCATCACCAACACCACCATCATCACCACCATCATCATCATCACCACCATTATCCATGTCACCATCACCATCACCACCATCACCACCACCATCATCACCAGTATCACCACCACCACTATGCACATCACCATCACCACCACCACCATCACCACTACCATTATCCATGTCACCATCACCATCACCACCATCACCACCATCACCACCATCACCATCATCACCATCATTATCCACATCACCATCACCATCACCACCATCACCACCACCATCATCACCAGTATCACCACCACCACTATGCACATCACCATCACCACCACCACCATCACCAGTATCACCACCACCACTATGCACATCACCATCACCACCACCACCATCACCACTACCATTATCCATGTCACCATCACCATCACCACCACCATCACCATCACCACCATCACCATCATCACCATCATTATCCACATCACCATCACCATCACCACCATCACCACCACCATCACCACCATCACCACCACTATCCATGTTACCATCACCATCACCACCATCACCACCACCATCATGTAACTGAACTTTCATTTTGTGGAGGGTGCTGCACACTGGGCTATGAGCATTGGGTGCATCATCATGCATTTGCAAAACAAAAGGATAAAAACAAATTTTGAGTGAGTAGTAGCAAAGAGCAATTTAATTAGGCCAATAAAATAGGAATCCAATAGGCACACTGCAATCATGCTAAATTCTGTCCATCTCTTGGAGGTGGGTGCAGTTAGATAGGAGCAGTTCCTTGCTGCCCAAGCAAAGAAGTTGTGATCTCTGACAAGATTCACAATAATCACAAAATAAAAACAAACTGCTTGTTCTGGAAAAGCCTGGTCTTGCTGAGTCTAAATCCTGGAGATGGATTTCTAGCATGTCCTGTTGATCAGCTTAAACATTTATGCAACAGAAAGTCCATCTATTACCCAGAGCTGACTCATTGGAGAAGACCCTGATGCTGGGAAAAATTAAGGGCAAGAGGAGATGGCTGGATGGCATAGGTGACTCAAGGGACATGGGTTTGACCCAATTCTGGGTGATGGTGATGGACAGGGAAGCTCGGTGTGCTGAAGTTCATGGGGTCGCAGAGAGTTGGACTTGACTGAGAGACTGAACTGAACTGAACTGTGGAGAGTCTCCATTCTCCTGGAATAGCCCACAGAGGATGGTAAGTATATGTCCTAATTTTTGTAGAATTTCATGTCCAGAGCTCCCTCCAGGTTCTCAGAGGCAATCTTCTAAATGTGTGTGTCAGACCACTTGCACCAGAGTCAATGCAGTGACCTGATAAGTGCAGGGTCCTGGGCTCTGCCCCAGACGGAATCACCAAACAGGAACCAGGCACCTGCATTTTAATAAACGGCCTGTGTGAACCCTCTCCACTACATCACTAGGACTTTTTCTTCAGACACACGTGCTCACCCCCACTCACTCACTCACTGTTTCTCAAAGCTACCTTTAATTAAAAGCAGAAACCAGTGCGGAGCAGGTTATAAGGGGCCATTGCAGGAGGCCGGGAGCCGACTTCTCAGCTGTATCACCCCCCTCACCCCGCAGCCTGTTTGGATCCAAGGGTGAATGTAAACCAGCTGGGGGATTTATGGACTTCTTGTCCTTCAGACAATCCTCCATAAATATCGCTTCTCCCCACTGGGCATTTCAGGAGGATTAGAAAACGGAATTCAAGGTTTTCTTCACTGACAAGAACCCAGAGGCCAGTAGCTCTGTGTCTTGCTGAGGACAAAGCCATGTGATTTGTGAACCAGCCAGCTGAGGGCAGGGTTGAGATTTTATTCTCTTTCTAGGAACTCTGCATCCTGAAAAGTGTTCACCCTCCTCAACACCAGAGCTGGCCGGCAATGGACCCTGTCTGTGCCCGCTTGGGGAACAGCCAGGTGGGGCAGGAAATGAACCCACAATTGCCAGGCAGTTCCAGAGCTGAGCTGATGGCTAGCGACCTGTTTACGGCAGACAGCATGCGGACAGCACCTCCAGGAGTCACGGAGAACAGACTCTGTCTCCGCCATTTCCACCGGGTTCCAACCCCAACAAAGGTGAGCTCCTGGGGCCCCATGGTGCTGCCCCACCTGCACTGATGGGCCTGGCCCTGCCCCTGCTGCTCCACCCACTGAGATGCTTCTGCATCTCACAATGTTGTTTCCTGCATCCACACTGAGAAAGACGACCATGTTCTGTAGTGTGGGGAGCATAAGTGTGTACACACACACACTGCACATGCATGTACTGCACACATGCACACAAACTGCACACTATACACACGAACACACATGCTGCACACTGCACATGCATGTACTGTACACATGTGCACAAACTGCACACACACATGCACACTGCACACATGCACACACATGCTGCACACTGCACACACACATACTGCACACACACTACACACACGCACACACTGCACACATGCACACGCATGCTGCACACTGCACATGTACATACTGCACACACACACTTCACACACACACACTACACACATGCACACACATGCTGCACACTGCACACATGCACACACATGCTGCACACTGCACACGCACATACTGCACACACACACTACACACACTGCACACATGCACACACATGCTGCACACTGCACACATGCACACACATGCTGCACACTGCACACATACATACTGCACACACACACTTCACACACGCACACACTGCACACATGAACACACATGCTGCACACTGCACACATGCACACACATGCTGCACACTGCACATGTACATACTGCACACACACACTTCACACATGCACACACTGCACACATGAACACACATGCTGCACACTGCACACATGCACACACATGCTGCACACTGCACACGTACATACTGCACACACACTACACACACGCACACACTGCACACATGAACACACATGCTGCACACTGCACACATGCACACACATGCTGCACACTGCACACGTACATACTGCACACACACACACTACACACACACACACTGCACACATGAACACACATGCTGCACACTGCACATGTACATACTGCACACACACACTTCACACACGCACACACTGCACACATGAACACACATGCTGCACACTGCACACATGCACACACATGCTGCACACTGCACACGTACATACTGCACACACACACTACACACACGCACACACTGCACACATGAACACACATGCTGCACACTGCACACATGCACACACATGCTGCACACTACCCACATGCACACACATGCTGCATACTGTATACATGCACACATATGCTGTACACTGCACACACACATACATACACACACACACACACACGAGTCTGAGGTGGCCTCACTGCAGCAAGCACTGCCCAGGGGCTGCGGGGACAGGCCTGGGGGCTAAAACCATCTTTCCCAAAATTGGGATCATGGTGTCTGACTATTGCATGAAAATAATCTTTATACATGCAAGTAGGAATTATTTTTCAATAAATGTTGCCAGGATGCCTGTGTTTCGGGTGGGGCTGGGTAATAACATAACCATATGGCACCATCTCTCTTCTCCCGTCATTCTACTCATTTCCTGTTTTTTTCTGCTGCAATCGAGCATCTTATCTTAATTATGTTTTAAATAACTCATGGAAAAACATTAGGAAATAGCAGTAAGGTTAAGCTTAAATCCACATTCTATAATAAAACTTACAAGAAGAAACTGAAAGGACTCCCTGTCTCCACTACTAGGATTTCATTGTCTACACCACGCTGCTCCTCCCAGCAACTCAGAACCTTCTGTTTCTCCAGAACTCAGCTCAGGTGTCGCCTCTCCCCACCTGATGAGAAACAGCCCGTCTGCTCTGAAACTTCCGACCTGACCTTAGTGCTGTCTGTCCATCCAGGCTTCACAGGTGGTGCCAGTGGTGAAGAACCCACCTGAAATGTAGGAGACATAAGAGACCTGGGTTTGACCCCTGGGTTGGGAAGATCCCCTGGAGGAGGGTGTGGCAACCCATTCCAGAATTCTTGCCTGGAGAATCCCCATGGACAGAGGAGCCTGGTGGGCTGCAGTCCACAGGGTCGCAAAGAGTCAGGCGAGACTGAAGCAACTGAGCATACATGCATGCAAACACATGCAGTTTTGTTCGTTTTTTAGAGCTACATTTTTTCAACATCTGGAAAGGTCTTGAAGGTATTTTTACTGTTTATTTTTGTTAACAGAAGATCACAGCTTTGTGTCGCACCTGACATTAAAAACAATTGTACTGGACTCTGCAATTCTCAAAACCAGGAACCACGCTCTACAAAACACACTGGACGTTCCACGAGCACATCCACTGTGTGCAGGTTGTGCCCATCTCCACACGGTCGGAAAGCCTGGGGACCGCGGTGAAGCTGAGACGGACCATGGCCGTGAAGACAGGCAGGTGCAAGGACTGTGAAAGCAGCAGCTTTCTTTTCGGGCAGAACAAATGACTCCGATGCCCCTTTCCTCTCGGGGAAGTTCACGGTTGGGTGGCTGAGTCGCAGGGAGGTTAAGCGAGCTCCCTGCGGCATCTTCTGCCACACACACCTTCCTGCTGAAAGCTCGTTCTGCTTGAATTAGAGCCCAAGCACCTTCCAGCCCCGAGTCATTTGCTCCAACTGTGAACCCAGGGGGCCCACTGTTGGGGCCCCTGCCGCCTGGCACCCCGTGGCGCTTGCTCGCCATCCTCGCCATCTGTTTGTCAACAGACGTCTTCTCTTATCAGCAGACCCTGGGCTCTCTTGTCTATCTCTTTGTGTGCATGTGTGATGCATCAGAAAAAAAAAAAAGACAGTAAATGATTTTTCAATTTCATCCTTTTTCATGACTTTTCTTATTCTTGATATCAAGATCAGGACACACTCTGGTAATTATCTATTACCAGTTATTTGTTTTACTATCAGATAATACACACTAACCCTTGACCTGATCATCTATGCTAATGTGTCTTTGGGTAAAATAATATGCATCTAAACCATTAGGTGTGCTCACGGCTCTGAAGATCCTCTGAATATTTTTCACATGAAGATGAGTAATACTAGTCAGAAAAAATTTAATGACTCGTTTGTTTATGAAAGTTTGAATTTGGTCGCGAGGTTCATTTCCAGTTTGCCTCCAGTAACCCCTCTGAAATAGAGGAGGTCTGTCTGCTAGAGTCATGGTTTCTGGGGGGAGAAACTAGAACACCCTGTGGAAAGTTCTGAATGACCGAGCTTTAGGTCTAGAGGTGCCGGAGGTCACCCTGCCCAGTCCCTCTGAGCTGGGGGGTGAGCCCCAGCTCGGGTGTCTTCATGCCTGAGACCAAGCATCATTGCTAACAGATAGTGAGGAAGTCCTGGAGCATTCGCTGCTGATCCCTGGGTTCCCCCAGAGCCTCAAACTCAGGAGGACGCTGCTGGGAACCCCTAGGCTGGAATGTTCTCACCCCCCAACCCCCACTGAAGCACTTTACTTGCCCTTCAAACAGTTATGAAGGGCTTTCCTGATGTCGGGGGCAGGGTGCCATGGTGCCAAGTAACCCCAACCCTCCACCTGCGGGATGGTGAGGGCCCAGTGCTGGACCTGGTGCTGGACCTGGGGCTGGGCGGGGAGGTGAGCAGATGGGCTCATGGGCTCAGCCTGGAGTTGGAGTGAGGGGGAGGCTGGGCCCTCTGGGAGACCCCCCCCCCCGCCCGCCCCACCACACAGCCCAGGAGGGCTTCCTGTGGGCAGAAGCCTTGTTCCCTCCTGCCCCTGTCCCTCCCTCCTGATTATCCCAATCAACACCTGCCCTGGGCACCTCGGCTCCTGATGCTAGTCTGACAGCCATGTTCCCTGGAGTCTGTGTCCCCAGCCTCGTTCACGCTGGATCAGGGTGATAGTTTTCAACAGGGATTAGCATCTGTGAGTGTAGCTTACACTGTAGCATCAGGTCATGCAGGGAAGGGATATGGAGACGCTGCACCATCTCCCCGCCAGCCTCATGAGCAGGCTCAGAACTCAGGTGAGGAGATGGGCTGTCCCTGGAGGGGTCTCTGCTGGGGTGAGTCCTTTGGGCCAGACAGGCGAACGGCAGAGAACCAGGGCAGGGGGTTGGGGAGGCGGATCATCAACAGGAAGTGGGGAGACCAGTGGGGAGAGGGCTGGACCCAGTGTCCCCCAGGGCCTGGAGGCTAGGCAGGCACGGATGGCCAGTCCCTCCAGCCCCTCAGGGCTTCCACATGGGCCCTATGGTTGAGACTTCCCTCAGACCTCTGGCGTTTGATCCAGGCTCCATGATTCCCTTGTG
This sequence comes from Ovis canadensis, assembly GCF_042477335.2. NCBI lineage: Eukaryota > Metazoa > Chordata > Mammalia > Artiodactyla > Bovidae > Ovis > Ovis canadensis. Next base: position 61,084,406 of record NC_091257.1, on the reverse strand, counting down.
TGAGTTCAGGTGAGCTGGGAAGCCTCCAGACTTCAGCGTTCTAAACCGCACAACAGGGCTTCCCTGGTGGTACAGTGAATACGAACCTGCCCGCCAGTGCAGGGGACCCAGGCTCCATCCGTGGTCCAGGAAGATCCCACATGCTGTGGAGAACTGAGCTGGAGTGGGGCAACTCCTGAAGCCCATGCGCCATGGCAAGATAAGCCACTGCAACCAGAGCCTGTGCCCCACAACTAGAGGGGAGCCCCTGCTTGTGGCAACTAGAGAAAGCATGCAGCAATGAAGACCCAGTGCAACCGAGGTGACCACACAGCAGAAAGAAGTACAAATGCCAAAGTCAAGTGCCCTCAGGGTCAAGGGAGGTCATCAGCACCTGCATGACCCAGCCCAGCACAGCCAGGACATCGCCCACTGTAGGTCCTTAGCAACATGGTGGGAGAAACTGGGCGGATGGAGGGCCTCCTGGGGAGGCTGCCCCCTGCCAACAAACATCTCCTGAGGGCAGGGAGCAGCAGGTGGAGGCCGAGGCTGGTGGACCCTGGCCTGGTGCCACTGCTGGTAACACCTGGCCCGGGGTCCTCACCTCCAACGTGAGAAGGGTCCAGCTCAGCTCCCTGCCCTGCTGGTCTCTGTGCCCCTGCACAGGCTGTGGACATGACCAGGTCATGCTGGTCTTGTCCTTAGCAACCTCAAGGCCTGAAGGGCTCCCAGGAGTGCCCCCGTGAGCCCAGGCTCAGGTGAGGGCTGACCCCTAGATCGGCCTTCAGGGGAGGATGCCCTGTGAGATGTCCATGCAGACAGAAGGCAAGAGCCGCTATAAACGGGCCACATTTCAGAGGAGCCATGTCCATAAAGACCCCATAATCGTGCTCGTTTCCTGCTTTTATGGTGTGCCATGGATTAGGTGATTAGAGTGTTTTTGGGGCTAATGGCAATAGCATGTTGAACTAAAATGCCGTTCTTGGATGAAACGATCAATCTTGCTGACTTTACCCACAAACACATCACATTGGGGGGTTGCTGATATGCTTTTATGATCTCCTGTCTGAGAAAGTACCATCATCACACTTGACAAACTGTTCTTTGGGGGCTTCCTTTTAATTTTATTTTTTATGCAATCATGGGAGCCCATAACCAATAAATTCAGCCTGATGCTTTCTCACTATTAACTAATCCCAAAGCAGCCCTCTGGGGTCTGCCCGGCACAAACCCTTCAAAGAATTTGTGCAGGATATTGGAAATGATATCCACCCTGGGACAGGGGTTTAAGGACTAAGCTGCTACTGTTTTCTTTGCCGTTAGAGTTACAACTCGGCTAAATGTCATTTAGTCAAAATGCTGCATTCTGCAGGATTTGCAGATGGGACTGACTATTTGCCTTTAATAAATTCATTGACTCTTGGAAGTGGTGTTAGAGCATTTGTTTGAGGAAAGGATGTGCGGGTGGCACAGACTGCGGATGTTCAGCTTCTCATTAGGTCCTTGCAGTCTCCAAAGTGTTCGAACCCAGATGGAGCTCCTGGGTCTTTCTGGATAACACTCTAACAGCTGCAGAATGGGAACGGAATTCAAATGAGACTCTGAGCCCTCACCAGAATGAGAACTGAGCCCCCACCAGGACACGGACCCATAGCAAAGCCTGCTCATTCTTTCCTTTAGTCGAGGCTGGGCTTTTAAATTGTGTTTTAACCCGAATGGCTTCTGAGCTCCACCATCTCTACCCACACTCACAGAAGCTGTTTCTTTAGTATCAGCCACAGAAGGCACTGGGTGGCAGATGACGATCTCGTTCTAACCGTGGGCTTAGTTTCTCTTTAGTGTTTCATGTTAATGAAGCTACCGGGAGACCTTGGGAGGCGCCACCACAGGCCCACAGGATGCCGTGATAATTGCAGCTCACCCTGGATCAGTGCCTCCCCCGGGGCAGCCACTTCACTAGAATCTGACCTGAATCTGCACCTGAACATGAAAACCTGTTGCCACAAAATCAGTGACAATCACATGTCATTACAGAAGGAACTCCGTCCAAGGGCTCTTTTCTTTCTCTTGCTTTGTCCTACTTGCTTGCGTTGCCCTGGGGTTGGGTGGGGCCTCGTTGGGGAGCACGTCAGATGCTGGTGACTGTGATGGTGTTCGCTGAGTAGCTGACTTCAGCAGAGAGGTGATTATGGGAAAGACTTTCACTAATTCACCACCTGTTTACTGAGCCTCTCCCCCATGGTGGCCTTGTTCTCATGCTTGGAAAGAACAAGGAATGATACAGCTGGAATCTTTTTTCTCATGCAGCTCAAACTCCAGTTGGAGGAGGGAGGTTACATGTGTGCGCATGTTTGTGCGCGCCTGTAGGCAGCAAGTCCTTTTGAAGACACACAAAATCAGCAGGACAGGAGAGCTGGGGCTCAGGCGGGCCTCGGGGCCTGGTGGGAATGGACAGAGGGCACAGGCAGTGCCCGCACGAGGCTCCAGACCAGAGGCCCACATGGCTGTCGAGTCCTCAGCTCAGCTGCATGGGGCCCGCGTTGCTGGGTCCATTTCACAGACAAGAAACCTCAAGTTTCTGAAGAATCAAGGTCGTGGGTGTTAAGCAGAAGGCTCGGTGTTCAGACTCAAGACCTCAGGGTCAGACACCCAGGTTTGCATCCACGTCCAGCTCGCTGCTCTCAGTCTAGACTTCCTGCCATAAACTGCAGACTCGTGATGTTGGAATGGCCCGCTGACCTGGGGCACTGGGGAGAAGTCGCTGGTCTGAGGAGTGCTCACCATGGCTCCGTCTCAGAGCCTCTTACACGGTGAACATTTGACAAGGACTTGCTGAGCAGAAGCGGGGCTGCCCCATGGATTCCTGTGAAATTCACCTGACAGTTTATTTGGGAGTTTGCCAGTCCTAAGGGTCCTGCTTCATTCACCCTGAGCTGCGGGACACCCCTGGATAATGACTTGGACAAGAAACCCCGGTGGTGGGGTCTGGCTGCGCCGTGATTTTGGGGGGGGGTCCTGAAGCAGCTCCACATGCAGGTCACCCCGATCAAGGGCACGGCAGGTGGGCATTCTTCCCTCTGTCTTGGGACTCGCTTCTTGCCTGTGTGAGTGTGGGATGTGGTTGGTTTGACTGCTCCAGGTTGGTGTGTAAATCACGGGAGAGTCTTCCATTATAACGTGTGGCCCCACCTGCCCAGGCGAGGGGAATGCCAGGATCATGTGGCCTCTCATCCAGCAGGACCACCTGAGAGCGGCAGGTGGATTTGTTCGGTGGGGAGCAGCTGTGGAGTGGAACTGTTTTGTCTGTTGACGCTGAGAAGTCAGAGCTGATCAGACTCCTCTCTGCGGCGGGAGCTGCGACAGTCCCCCCGCAGTGAAAGCCCGCAGGTCCTGGGCATGTTTCCGTGTCTGCCCACCCTCCTCGCTCCCCAGCCTGGCCTGTCTGTCCCGTGTGGCCCACCCCCTCACCCCAGCCCTGACCTGAGTGTCCGTCTGTTCCCCCACACCCCCTTGCCCCTGGGAAGCCAAGGCAGCCCCTCTGATGGGTACCTAACAGCCTGGTTCATGGAGGCCCTCTTCTCATTTCCCCATCTCCCGTTTCCAGAGGTGGCTGGAGCCTGTCACTCCAGCTCACACCTGGGCCTGGACACCTGCTTATTTACCTCTGCAGTAAGTAAGCTTATTTACACCTACTTATTTACCTATGCTATGGGTCTCTGCTTTGGAAAACCAAGGTTGGCGTGGGCTCCTATGACAATGTCATCTGTTTCAAACTGTAATAAGGATGTGGGAAGGAATGCCTGTTTGAGTGGGTTGCACACTGGCCTTGCCTGAGTGCCCTTCACTAGAGCCCTGGTGCACAAGCCTGCCTGAATAAGGTGGAGATAAGGAGACCCATGCCGTGCTCCAGCAGACATTATGGGACGGTGACAAGAGGATGGCCAGTGGCCTCCCTGTAGTCATTTGGACTTTAGAGGTCTCAGCATAGACAGCAAACAGGCGATCTGCCAGGCAGTTTATTTAAGCCCATTTGTTTGTAAACCAGCCCGACGCACGTGCAGAGTGAGGAGCAGTGAGACAGACGTGCCCACACTGGGCAGTGCGCCCCGCTTCCTTCCGAGTGAATGCTGCTGTGAGCAGCGGAGCTGGATCCTGGCCATGGTCAATCCAGGGATGTGTCTCGCCGGGCTCCCTGCCTCTGGAGGTGGGATTTCCACCAGGAAATTTCATATTCCAGGGCTGAGCAGCTGCGCCAGTGAGACAGAGATAATGTCACTCACATGCTGCCCTGGATGGAGCTCTTGCTTCCCAATGTCCTTTATCAGAAAACAGTGGTGTTTGCTTAAATGGTGAATTAGACAGGAAATGATTCTAAATCATTTCCTCCTTCAGATTGTTTAAGCAAACGAACACCAAGAAGCAAATTTCACTGTCCTTTATATTTTCACTAAAAGCAAAGTGAGCTGGGCAGATCCTGGAATGCTGTAACTTTCTCTGGGCAAAAGCAACTGTGGATGCTGGCATTGTCAGAGAAAGTGCCCAGGTGTTGGATGTCAGCTGCAGGTTTGGTGAATTAGCCTTCACTGTGGACCAGGAAAGGAGAGGGACATGCTAGCCCTTTTCACATGCTGGGATCTAAGTGTTTATGTTTATTTTTTCCTTTTCTCCATTTCCTGACCTACCTTCTACCTACATTCACCTACTGACCTTGCTAACACCGTAGGCTACCTGGGTCCCTGATGAGCAACCATCCTGAAATGCACACAGCCTTCCCAGCAGCTTGCCCAGGAGCCGTGGGTCCAGGGAGCCCCAACCACAGTGACAGGGAATAATGACGAGAACACTTTCGAGAATCACAAGATTGCTCCTAGCTCTGCTGCTAGCCAATCAGGACATCATTTAATGTCACCACGTCTTTGTTCCTTCATCTGAATCACTAGACTGTAAGCTCCACAGGGCATAGTTTCCCCCACAGCTGCAGCTTTGGCTTGGAGGACGGAGCCTGTTACCTGCAATAACGTTTCTGCTGAGTGGCTAGACTGCAACCCCTGAGTTCATGTCACCTGCATTCGTTTCTGCTGGATATGGGTCATGCCCCACAGGAAGAAAGTTTAGGGAAGATGGCATCACACGTTTCCCAGGTGATGGGTTCTCAGGGATTTCCCATGTCCTACATGATGAGGATATCAAGTAACATTGAAGTATTTACCACATATATGACATCAAGATGTAAACTTCTCAGATGGTTCCTTAACCTTTTCTGCATCTGAGAATTACACAGGCCAGAATCTACACTGAAGTGCCCAGTTTGGCAGCATACGCTCCAGAAGGGTCCACCAAGCACATCTTGGTCGCCGTCCACCATCTTTCCTCATTTTGACTCTATTGGTTCAAAATCCATTGTGGCAGAGACTGGCACACGCCTGGGGATGCTTGGTATTTCTGTCCAAAAGTGCTCAAGTGTGTCCTGCAGATTGATGGCTATAAACTACACAGAAGTCGTGGAAACTGTGTGCGTCATAGAATCAGCGCATGTTTCCTATGTGAAGAGTGTTACCCTCTCCCGCTGCTGCACACTCAGGACTTCCATGTCCCACGTGGAACCAGGATGCAGCGATTAAGAAGGTTCTGAAATCCAACAGCCTCGGGAGCGAATCCTGACTTGGCTGCTAATCACCTGAGCCGTCTTGGGTATCATTTCCTAATCTCTGTAGTTCTCAGTTTTTCAGGCATAATCCTCAGTTAAAAATGTCTGTCTCACATGGTTGTTGAGAAAAATCAAAGGGATTTGCAATAACCACACAGTTGCCTGGAGCGGTTACAAATGGCAATTACCATCGAATTGCTGGTGCTGTGATGCCCTTAGAGTGTGTCCTGTATCCCTGGTGTGTCTGGCTGGTGGCAGTGAAGTCCATGCAGACAGACTGGCACTCAGTCTGGCAGGAATCTTAGAGACAAAGTCTCAGGTCCTCTCCCAGGACTTAAGATTTTATAGGCAAGGGGACTGGATGTGGGCACCTGTGACCTTGGATGTGGTGGATCCCTTGGCAGGGGCCTTACTGAAGCTGGAGTCCTTCCTGTGAACCAACAGGTGGGGCGAACTGCACCTCGCTCATGTGGGGTCCCACGGATTTTCAAGCTCACAGTGTCCTGTTTTCCCACGACTCATGGAAAGCCCCTGTTTTTGAACCTTGCTGCCCCTTTCTCTTCCTTGGTGTGTGTCTCCTCCCACAGCAGGTTTCTTACCTCCTGGTGAAGACCTAGAGCAATCGCCCTCTCCTTAGCAGTCATGCTTCTCTTCTGCTTTCATGCTCTCACAGTTCATATCTGAACGAGTGCGCCTGAACCCTGGCCTTCTGCTGCCCCAGGGAACGTCCCAGGTTTACTGCTCAGCGCAGTGACTGTGTTTGGGGCGGTGTGTGCCCGAGACACAGGGTCTCCTTCTGGACCTCTGCCCCTTGCTGCTCTTCACTTGATGCCTCGTTTGTGCTGCTTTTCCCTGCAGTGTGGATGACTCCACGCTCTTACTGGAGCGGGAATTACAGGGTTATTGGTTATAAAGCCCTTAAGCTCTCCTTTCAGGCATATTTCCACCTTGACCTTCCTGCACTGTGGGCCCTGCTGGCACTGGGCCAAGATGGGCCTCCAGCCCCTCAACAACAGGAACCCCGTCCAACACGTCTGTTTGCAAACTGATGGGCTAAGGCCTGAGTCTAAGGTCAGCAGGTTTATTATTAATTTTAATAGACTTAGGCTTTAGATCTGTGCTTCTTCACAGGGGATGGTACGGCAGTTCTATATGGCAGTTCTATAGTGTCTTTGGTCAGGTAGCCACTTAGTTAATAATAAGTGACTATCCACTTAGATACAGAATTTAAAAGTTGAATAATATTGTATCATTTTAAACTATAATAAATTTCAAGTATTAATATGTAAGCAAAAAGGTGACATAGTCTTAATGTCTAACATTAGATTTGAGGATGCAATGCCAGTGTGTTCAGTGGGGTTAGGGCCACACAGCTGAGAGTGGGTGAAGGAGGAGGGGGGTCTCTGTACACATGAACGTCCCCTCCTCACCCGCTCTGTGCTGGGCTTCGGCAGGGCCTCCTCATACCACCCTCCTGTCTCTGCCAGCACAAGTCCAGCATTTCCATCATCATCAAGTCCAGCAGACCAGGGAGCTTAGGATTCTCTACCTCCTTAATGCCGTAACTTTATTCTGGCTGGCAGTTCCCAGTTATTAGTGGCTCTTTCTCCCTCAACACAGCCAGCGATCCCAGTGGCCAGAGGAACAAGTGCTTTGCTCTGGGTTCAGTTCAGTTCATGCACTCTTTCCCAGTCTCATCACCTCGTCAGCCTGGTGGAAGTGAAAGTCGCTTAGTCATGTCCGACTCTTTGCGACCCCATGGACTATACAGTCCATGGAGTTCTCCAGGCCAGAATACTGCAGTGGGTAGCCTTTCCCTTCTCCAGGGGATCTTCCTGAACCAGGAATTGAACCAGGATCTCCTGCACTGCAGGCGGATTCTTTACCAGCTGAACCACTAGGGAAGCCCAAGAATACTGGAGTGGGTAGCCTATCCCTTCTCCAGCAGATCTTCCTGATCCAGGAATGGAACCAGGATCTCCTGCACTGCAGGCAGATTCTTGACCAACTGCGCTACGAGGAAGCCCCTGTTTCCATGTCCAGTCTGCTCTCCTGTCAATCTCCTCTTTTGAAAACACCCACGCAGTGTATTATATACATGTATCGAGTGGTTTCTGTGCCATCCCCATCAGTTTGATTTATTTGTTTGCTCATCATCCATCCCTTTATTCCTTAATTTCTGTGAAGCTTTTCAACATTTGCTCCATACTTATTATGTTCCAGACAATGTCTGGGGAATGTGGAGATAGATAGATGATAAATACATGAGAGATGATAGGTGAAATGACAGGTGGATACATGGTAGACGCACCAGCACAGAATTCTGTGGGAGCGTCTAAGGTGTAACACATTCTCTGAGACGATGGATGTATTCAGTGCAATCGAGCAAACACAAGGTCTAGGCTTTTGATTCCTATGCACTTAAGCCCATAGAGGTTTCATAGTCATGGAATCACTAAATTCAAGCTCCACGAAGATTATAGCCATTCATTCCTAAAACTCTGCAGCAAAGATATAAAATAAAACCCAAGTGATCAGAGTTCTTTAATCACCTCTTTTCCCATCTCAAACACACATCCATTTCCTTGGTCTTTCCGGGATTCTTTTCAGACCCAGTGGCATCACAATTCTGAGTTTTCAGTTCCTCGAATGAGACTGGATTACAGGTCAGCAAGAAAGCAGAGCACCTGAGCCTAGAGCCTAAAAGCTTTGGAGCAGTGGATCTAATGAAAAATTTAATATCTCCTACTTCCTCTTTCTATTACCTTTTTGTTTGGTTTTCATGGAAATCTATTTCTGTGAGTGTTTGCTGCAGCAAGATGCATCCCTGCTCTTAGCCTTAGGTTAAGAAAGCAGTATAGCTGGGTGATTGCTTGGACGGAGTGGTGGGGAGGGGTTGGGCAGGGTCATCATGCGTGTGTGAGCTCACACATGTGGGTGTCCACACGTGATGTATGCATGTGCTCTGGGTTTCCGGGAATCGCGGGCTATGGATGAGAGAGGCAATGGGAAGGTCTGTAACTCTACACTTAATATTTCCAGCCTCAGAAATTGCAGTCTGGCTGATATGAAATACACAAAGAACAGACGAATCAAATCTATGTTTGAGCCTCAAGATTTAAATGTAATTTATGTCCACAAATACACGGTGCCATCTCTTTTCACCCTTCTGTCTTCATAGCTAACTGCCAATTTAAGTAAGCACCCCTGCCTTAGTGATGGGCTTTAGTAATAAAATAATAATAACTTCACAATAAGGATGAGATTTGATAAATCCTGACTTTCACATCAGGGGACCACCTCAGGAAGCACTTTATGTGCTAATAGCTGTGAGAAGGCTGCACCCTGACTTGAATAATTTCTTTCTCTTGGGTACTTCTGGGGAAGGAGGGATTCCAGGATCTACTTGTAACGTGTGCATATCAAGATACAAACAGGTCCATCTTTATAGAACTCATTATCCTTAAAATTTGAAATGGTCATAATTGAAGCTGCAGAATAAAATGATCAAACACTGGCATTGTCCTTTCCTTCAGAAATCTCATAATTCCATCTGGCAGAAAAGACCTCCAATCTGGAAACACTGATTTTACTTACTCCAATTCTTTTTACTCTAAAACCTTCTCCCAGTTCTTCTTTGACTTTTCTGAAACACTTCAGATCTCTGCTTTGCACAATTTACTGCAATGCTGCTTCTCTATAGAGGGCCTTTCAATTCAAAGTATTTCAGACAAAACTGCCACCACCACCACCACCACCAAACTGTCTCCAGCAGCTTGAGGTGACTGCCCCCAGTTCAGTTGTGGGGGCTGAGTGTAGCGAGGGAGGGCTTGGCTGCTGGCAGAGTGCCCGGGTGTGCCCAGGGGAAGGGCGGCCTGGGGGGCGGCCTGGGCTGCATGGGGAGAGGATGCCCTGAGCTGTGCAAGGGCACAGAGGGGAGGTGAGGCCCTGAGAGTGAGTCCTGGGCGAGAAGCTCCCTGAGCGCTGGGATCTATGCTTGTTGACAATTATGTGAAATACAGAGAACGGGTCCCTGGCACAGAGCTGTCACTTCCCAAGCAGACCCCATTCAGGTTTTGGAACCTTCGCATCTGGGGATGATATCAACCCCATGAGCACAGAAGAAGAGTCACTGGCCCACTGTTTAATCCAGGAAACTGGCTAATCATATTCCTGATTATCTTTGTGTATTTGAAAATGAAAATCAATGATGAACGAGCTTTGAATATCCCCAGACTATTTATTGAGCAACTGTAAGTGAACTCCGTAAAGTCGTCAATGTCATGTATGTTGGTACTGTGTTAGCAGCACTTTGGTTCCTCCTTGTAAGAGGGGCGTCACAGAACACTCGTCGACACTGTAGGACAAAGCGTTTGCTTTCACAGGACCGGAGGTGGTGATTCCACTGAAGATATCACAGATAAATAAAAATCCCAGAGTACAGGAAGCAGCAACCTAGTTTCTGGGTATTTAAAAATTTCTTCATCATTGCTTTTCATTTTCAGTCAATCAGGCAAGTGAAATAATAATCAGTAAAAACTAACCCTTTCCCATAGCTGGCAGGAAGCCTTCCATTCCTGTTGTGAGGATCACTCATAATAGAGCCCATCAATATATGTACAGGATGCTTACAGATTAAAGATGTAACATGTGATGCTATCTGATTTGCTGAAATGGAATGAGATATTAGAATAATCTCCCCTCCGTTTGATCACGTGTCTACTGGAGGAGCAGGACAGCCTGGCGGCCGAGACGTTTGGAGCCATATGGGTGAGGACATCAGATGGATGACGAAGCGGAGAGGGTGATCCTGCCGTCGCGGAGCAGGGGCTGGGGAGGAGGAGTGATGGGTCTTCGCTGTCGCTAACATTCAAAAATCTATCACTCTGGATGCACAAATTAAAATTACTCACTAAGCAAGAATGCCATTGAACTGTACCTTATAAAACTCCTGGAGTAAGTGAAGAAGTGCCAGGCTGATATATCTGTGCAGTAAGAGACATATAATCACGCCACCATCAATAACAGCCCCACGCTTTATGGGCCCTGTTCTTCCCGAGGCGGCTGTGAATAACAGAGCTGCACACACAGCCTCCTGCCAGGATCAGAGTGGGCGGCCTTCTACCTGCACCCACTCCCGCCTCCATCTGAGCAAGTCCACATCCGCTCATTCTTACGGCTGTTGGCCTGTGCAGACTTTTCAACCCACTTCAAACGATGCACCTCCATTTATGGTCCTTTCAGACCACCAGTCCTCTATCTTCACAGTGCCTGGCCACGCTTCAGTCTTCTTTACATATCACACCCCCTCTGTGAACAATCATCTATTGAGTCCTTGCTGCATATCAAGCACTGAGTTAAGACTTACACATATGCTAAATTATTTCACAGGTTATGCAAGATAATTCTACGAGGTTTCCTGGGTTGGTAAATGGTGACACAGACTTGGTAATTTGTCTGGGCCTGGAGGAAGGCCTGGGGGCCTGGTTCTGCACCACTCTACCACCCTGGGTTTTCTGTCCCCTCCCCCATCTGCACCCCTCCACCACCCCAGGGTTTCTGCCCCTGCCTTCATCAGTCACAATCAGGTTCTCATGCCCTCTGGGTGAGGCAGGTCCTTCTGCGGTCAAGGGATGCACTCCCTCTGTAGTCAAAATAGAGGCCTTTTTAGATTTCCTGTCCATGAAAATGGGATAGATGTATACATGTAACTGACTCAATTTGCTGAAACTAACGCATTGTGAAACAACTACACTCCAGTAAAAAAAGGGTGGAAAGAGGCCCAGACAGCTTGGGGGAAACAGTTCTGTTGATGCTTCAGAGGTCCGTGGAGTCAGGATTGGGGCCAGGTCCCCGAACTAGAGGCTTTCTCAGTGGCCTTCCCATGGTAAGCAGATCTAGGCTAGACTGCGGCCCTCTCACCACAGCCCTCAGGGCCGGCACAGAGCTCCACACAGGCAGGGCACGGTTAGGGGTCCTCGGATGAAGGAATCAGCCAACAGGCTTTGTCTTCTCAGCAGATCAGAAGTCATTTAACAAATCGGACCTCACAGATCAAAGATAACAAGGGCCTTGGGGCCCATGTGCTTCCTCCTAGGGACTCTACCATGAAAGGTGTACCAGACCCTGTGGGAGACACCTTACCACTTCTGGGCCTCGGGCTGTTGACAGTTCCTAGATTCAAAGTCCATGTTCAGCCCCAAGCAGACCACCGGTCTCCGACCCCAGCCTGATGGTGTCTCAGCGAGCAGTTTATTCACTAATGTGGTAACTTTACCAGCTGATCATTGCTCTAGCCAAGCAGTAACTACATATTTTAAACCCAAGTTTTCTTCCTAAAAAAGGGATGAAAGAATTCCATGCCTGATTTCCCACATCACTTTAAATTCCTGCCAGCTCTCTGTCTTTTCCGCTGTTTTCAGAAACCATCACAAGCATCTCTGGCTGCAAACTGACATCAAATACATCTACGCCTGCAATTTGAATCAGAGCAAAACATCCCTGTGCACTGTCCCCAAAGAGTTAATTATTACTGTTTGCGCCGTCTGCTTTCTGCGGGCATTTTCTTGATCAGCAGTGTCTCTTACCCTGAAGACAAATCATCCTTCGAGTGTGATGTGGATGTTCTGTTTTCTCCTCTGAGATACTATGTCAATCTCGGATTCTCTGTACTGTCTTTTTTTTTTTTTATCTTTTAAGAAACTAGCAAAACAAATAACAGAGAGTAGTTCTTCACCCTCATTGTCTTCACCCTCATTGTCCCATCTGAATCTCATCTGAAGGCAGAAGGAGACCAACGAGCCAGCTCACAGGCTGAGAAAAGAACTTTCTCTTGTTCTATTCAGGCCTTCACCTGATGGGATGAGGCCCACCGCTCTGGGAGAGCAATCTGCTTACTCAGTCTTCTGACGCAAATATGAATCTCACTGGGAAACACCCTCACAGACACTTCCAGAAGCCGTGCTTTACCTGTCTGGGGATCTGTGATCCAGCGCAGGTGACACCACGCATCTACAGGTCAGGCAGCAGGACACAAGTGGGTCCAGCTCTCCGCGAGCCCGCAGGGGCCCTGGCAGCCTCGCTACACCTCCAGTGTCTTTCTCACTTGGGCATTTGATTATAAAGCCCTCAATGCTGGTGCCTGGTGGTTCAGCCAAGGGTGCCGTGTGCAGGCTGTGGGGCAAGTCCTCTGGCCCTTCACCTTGGTCAGTGGTGAACTCAGGGGGGTCCCTGGGCCCCTGAGCCCTCAGGCCATGGGAAGACACGTGGGGCTGGACCACATTTGGGGTGCCCTGAAGGGAACTCAGTGGATGTTCAGAGTCCAGGCCTCCCTGGGGATGTGGTTCTTCAGGTGGGGTGGGGGGGACCCCGGGTGAGGCAGTGAGGACCCCTGGGACGGCCCACTTCTATCTTTGGAGTCCTGGGCTCCTGTGGAGAACTTAGACGCCCCAGGAGATGCCCACAAAGTATCACATGAACACAGAGATGCTGCCCACGGCTCCTCCACGGCTCCTTCCACAAGCCCTGCGGCTGGAAGCTGCCACGCACACCTATCTGCCTCCCTTCACTCCTCGGCACTTCTGAAACCGTGTCCAGGCAGACATGCCTTCTCCATTCTCAGGAGGGCCCGCACAGCTTGCCCCTCACCCAGAGGCCCCCTCCTCCACCCCGTCCTCATGCACACGGCCCCTGACACAGCAGAAGTGAAGTGGCTGAGAGCCGTTGCCTATCCCCACCCTGGGCCGGCATGCTCAGGGATTCCCAGGCACCTCTTTCCGCCCCGTCTGTCCAGGCTCCAGGGGCCCTGCGGCATCGCTGTCCTGGGGGACGCAGGAGACAGAAAGGAGCCCCGCTGGCTTTTCCGTCCCATCCTGTCCTGAGCAGGTGCCGGGAGCCCAGGAGCCTCTCTCCTGGCCCCGTGAACCTCGCCTGCCTGCCTCTAGAGAGACGAGACCCCACAGCATCGGTGCACCCGAGCTCCTGGTAAACAGGACAGACGGAGCTGATGCCGCACGGTTTCCTCAGATTAAATGTATCTCGTCCTCAGATTTATACGGCACTTTATGGCTCCTGCAAATGACTGCCTCAGCCCTGCAAAGTAATTCCACCCTGTCATATTTGTCTTTGGAAATTGTAACAAATTACGGTGATTTATAACCTCAGACTTGACTCTCCCGTTTCTCCCCAGACGGCTGTGCCTCTGGGGGCCAGGCCCCATCGTCCATTTGTTCCATGCGAGGTGACAGGGAGGCATGTTTCATCTTCCTCCTGACACCTGCTTCCCTTTGAGGGGAACCTGTCAGCATCGCTCACACTGTCACCGCACCTCCCGGGTTCTGAGCTGCCTGGGCACTGCTCACCTGCGCCTCCCCATGAGCTGCGACATCCCTCCACACTGGGTGGATGGTGCATCCATAGTCTCCTCGTCTCCAGCTCCGGCCCCACAAGCCCTGCTCTGTCCCACGGGAGGAGGCCAGTGTGGGGCCGAGGCCGCAGGTCCAGGCCTCCTGCAGCGGACACACACCTCCCACCAAGGCCTCTAGTCTCCTGATCCCACTGGAAGCAAGTGCCCCTTCACCCTCGGATTCCAGGACGATCTGGAATCCTGGCCTCTAAGAGTAGGAAGAAAATGGACTTGCAGGAAACCTGAGAGCACGAGGCCTGCGGGGGGCTGCTGGCTGAACGGCAGCCCCGAATTCAGATGATGGTGTCAGGAGCGGGGCTTCTGCCACTTCCGGGAGGTGATGAGGTCCTGAGGGTGGAGCCTCCAGCATGGGACCAGGTCCTTCTAAAGAGACTGCAGAGAGCCCTCCGCTCCTCTCTCAGGTGCGGACACGGAGAGATGTGCCTGAGAGCAGAAGAGAGGCCCAGAAAGAAAGGACAAATGCTTATCAAACGCTCCCTTGGGGGTCAGGGGAGAAGAGAACAGCTGAGGGCAGTGAGGACGTGCTGGGAGCTTTATCCTAGAAATGCAGGCACCGCCAAGAGGACCTGGGTATGCACTGCTGGCCAGGCCATGGACATGGGAACTGGGAGTAGGCCGAGGGAATCCTCCGGGCTCAGGGTGCCTGGCCAGCAGAGCCCCCTCTGCCAGCTGATCAGACTCTCAGGCTCACACACACCTGCTTGGAGGGACCACCCCTTATGTGGCAGCAAGACCTGGGCCGGACAGGCCTCTGCCTTCTGAGCCAGTCCTTCCAGGGGCCACAGAAAAGGGGTGGTCCTCATGGGACACGCTCGCTGACCAGCAGCCTCATACTGCCCTGCCCCGTCCAGCCTCCGCTTTGCAGGACATCAGGTCCAGCTGCCCCAAGGCCAGGGTGTGAGGTCTCCAGGATGACTCTCAGAGAACTGGCCCCTTTTCTCTGAAAATGAGAGAAAGGCAAAACTGAGAGGGGGGTGGACACGGTGAGGCCGTGGATTGTGGGTCCTTCCGTGACCCCACTTCTGACCTGGGAACTGGCTCCAGCCTCGCCTCACTAGGGAGTGTGAAGCCACTCAGCCCTGGCGACAATCCTGTGATTATTTACAGGGCTGGGATCAAATGTGTATTTTATGTGACGAGTGGGAAGTGTCAGAATGAGCCACATACAAAGTGGTGACAAAAGAAATCATTTCAATAAAATTACATAATGTACAACAAATCATTGAAACAGCCACATTAAGCACGATTTGCAGGCAACATAGCATTATACAATTTTTGACACTCTGCAGAGAGGTATTAGGTCTGAAGTAACTAGGTTGAGAAAGCAATTTGCAGAATTTCTGTTCTTTTAGCTGGTTTGAAAGCAGTGATTTTTTTTTTTTTTTTTTTTTTTGCGGCTGACAAGTGAACAAAAAACAATAATTGAATAGCACCATTTCACCCGGAAGGCAGACTGATAATTAGAGGTGGAGCAGACAGTGGGATGTTATCTCAACAGTGGCAGCTCAGAGTCCTTTTCAGCTGAGAACTGGATCCAGGCCCCTGTTCTCAACAACAAGGAGTGTGTATTCTGTTCCTCATCCCTGGTGGCCTCTGTTCTCCTGTCCTGAGGGCAGGTCCACAGGCCCTACTTGGGAGGGGATGTCCAAGGATGTCCCCGGGGAGAGAGGATTTCTCTGGAGTCAACATAGGCAGAAATGTACAGTCAGTAAACCAGTTTATGCCACTGGGACCTCCAGGAAACCTCCTCTGAGACTCCTTGCAGAATGTTCCACTGGACAAGATTCTCCCTGTACATCTTAGGAGGCAGAGCCCGACCCAGACATGGTTTAGACCTGGCATCCAGGCCCATAGGTTTCCAAGGCTGGCGCTTGGTTCTGTATAGTTGAGGCCGTGGAGACGAGGCTGCATGGAGACTGGAGTCTTGCCCCATTTGGCTGGTGGTGCAGGTGGGTGCACAGGAAGGAATGTCCCCCAGCCCCATTACATTCTTAGCCCCAGAAACATGAGTCAGGTACAGGGCCCTGAAGAGCTGATGCCCAAGGTCCTCTGCCCTCCTTTCCCCACCCCCACCAGCCATGCCAGGTCCTTCAAGACCTGGAAGAGGGGCCCCAAGGAGGGCATCTACGAGGTGGATGGATCCTGGGGCCTGGTGTGATTAGTGTGCTGGGAGCATGGTTTAAAATAGCTCCTCCTCCCCGTGTGACTAGCAGACAAAAAGCCTGCTATTCAGTATTCCATTTTCGATAGCTCATTGTATCTAAAAAGAGATCAATTAAAGCTCTCACGAACCTCTCAGACTTAATGGGAGGACAATTTAGACATCACAGCACCGACAATGCTGTCCTAGTTGCATTTATTGTTTTGGAACTATTTGCATCTCCTGTAGAGCCTCTGCAGATGAGCGGATTCTCACGGCAAAAGAAACGTTTGCATCCGAAGGAAGATAAATTGTCACTGACTTCATTCTTCAACGGATGAAGGGAGCCTTTGAAACGGGAAGCACCCCTGACAAATGATGTGGTGAAACACCCGTGCCTGATGCTCTGGGTGACGGGTGCTTGTATTCACCACCACACCCGCCCCACCCCCACCACCCCGCCCCATCCTGTAGGAAGACGGCCGATAACTTCTGAGCCCGGAGGGTGTGCAGCCATGGCTTCTATGCAGAGGGGGCTTGGGTCACAGAGATCAAGCTGGTCCCATCCTAGTGGACTTTGTCTCTATTTTAGGAACTTCTATCTTGCAAAAAGGGGCTTCTCGGTGTTTCTGAGAACCCACGCATAGCTGCTGTTGAAAGCAAGACTTGAAAGCACACAGAGTTCATGCTGAGGGGCTGCTTTCTGTGTGGACAGTGGAGCAGGCCTGCAGGGGGTGGGGGTTGGATCAAGGCAGATCCCACTGTCCCCGCTCAGCACGCCCCAGGGGCTCCATAAGAGCGGGATGTGCAGCTAAGATGTGGGCCATGCCGGCCACATTGCCAGTGTGATTCTGGACAGGGCAGAGCGTGCTGTCCAGAGGAAGCCGAGCGTCAGCACCCTGGACAGCGCACCCTGCAGCCTGGCAAGCGGCCGGGCGTTGTCCAAGGTGTCCCGGGCACCCACGGCCTTGGCTGTGCCATCCCGTTCTCCGTGAGCTCTGTCTGTGAGCTGGGCTACACTGAGAGAACACGCCAAGGCACTGGATTTGTTTTCCTCTCTCCTGTCTCTGAGCAAGTCTCCACGCCCCCGTCTTGGTTGCTTTGTTCTCCCTGAATTTCCTGGAAGTGCTGACCTCAAAGAACTGCAGAGATGACTTCCTGTTCCTTGGCTTGTGACAGAGAGCACCAGCAGTTATCTAAGAAAGCTCCGTTTTTCGAGGCCACTGTACTAATTTATCTGGCTCCGAAGCCTCGGCAGCACCACATGTCTTTGAAAACCAAGAAAAATGTGGAAGACATTTTTGCTGCTAAAACCTGTGGAAGGGACGTCAGCTTTCTGGCTGGTTAAAGCTGAGTGGCTCATGTGGGTGACACACCCTGCTTCCCAGAGACCTGGAGGCACCAGTCCATCTAGTGGCTTTGGGGTTAAGTGACTTGATTGTAGGAGGAGGTTGCAGAGCCCACAGAGGTGGTGGAGACTTTGGGGAGCATGTGGCAGTTACCCTGACTCCACAGAGGGGAAAGCCAAGACCTCAGGCTCCCTCCCCTGGAAAGAATGAGGCTAGAAGGCAGCAGAGCTAGGACCCCCAGCACAGCCTTCTACCTGGACATCATGTACTTTCAAAGCATGAAAATGGTAGAAGAGTGCTGTGCTGTGGCCTGAGTTATGCTCCTCAAATTCACATGTGCAGTCGTGACCCTAGGACCCCAGAGGTGACTGCATTTGGAGATGGGCCTTTATGGAGGGGATAAAGGAATCATGATGTCATGTGGGGGCTCCTGATCCCATGTGACTGGGGTCCTTACAAGAAAGGAGGTGAGGACACAGATGCACACAGAGGGATGACCACAAGAGGACACAGGAGAAGGTGGTGTCCATGCCCAGGAGAGAGGGCTCGGGAGGAGCCAGCCTGCCCACCCTGGATATTAGACATCCAGTCTCGAGGACTGGGCAGTGATGAACACCTGCTACTTAAACCACCAGACTGTGGCCAGTGCTGCCCTGGGTCAGTGGATGTGGTGTAAAAGCCCGACTGCAAAATGGAGAGTGGACAGCGGAGCAGACCCTAATCTTGGCTAGGGGGCCTGAGCAAACAATGTCAAGCACCCTGAGGGAGGCCGAGTGTGGTTGGCTTCTGCCCCAGCCCTCATGTGGTCCTTCATCACCAGAATGCTGGGGACCTCCTGGTGTGGCTGTGCAGCCCGTTGCCTGTGTTCGCCCTCTCTGAGCAGTGGGACCCGTCACTGTGACACAGCAGCACATCCAGGGTGCACTCTGAGAGCGGGGGAGGCAGACCTGCATGTCACCTGTGCACCCCATGTGACCTCCGGGCTGGGGAGCAACGAGTGCAGGGAGCAGTGGGTGGTCTGCTCTGCACTGGGTCAGGGCCCTACAGGTAAGGGTCAGAGGACATCTTTCTTACACCGACAACTAAATCTATGAGGAAGGAGGACAGACGTTCAGACTCACTAGGGTGCCAGCTTGGGTGGGACCTCAGCCAGGCCTGGCCCAGGGAAATGGGGAGGGGGACCCCCAGGTCTCCACAGGTACTTCTACATTTCCTGTCTGCTTTGTTTTTTGTTTCCTATGGAATCAAACTATTAATTAATTCATTGATGTGGTCACTCATTCAGCAAATGCTTGTAAGATGT
Source organism: Ovis canadensis (assembly GCF_042477335.2). Taxonomy (NCBI): domain Eukaryota; kingdom Metazoa; phylum Chordata; class Mammalia; order Artiodactyla; family Bovidae; genus Ovis; species Ovis canadensis. Next base: position 61,065,563 of record NC_091257.1, on the reverse strand, counting down.
TTTGAGGCAGAAACTGTACACCAGCCTCACAGGCTGTGCCCATTGTATCTGGAAGGTTCTGGGCTGAGATGGGGCAGCTGGCTGGGGCACAGGGTCCGGGGTGGGGACACTCCCACCGCCACGAGGAGACAGCCCAGCCCTGGCAAGCTTCTCTCACCGCCACCAGACACCAGGTGGCTGTTAATGTTGGGAAATTACTGTTTTAATCATTAATTACCAAATAAATGTCACTTTGCTGGTACAATGTACGCAGTGATTTCTGTCATAAATTGACATCTGTAAGTCATAAATTGCTTAGTTTTAGCTGCTTTTAATTGCTACGTTTTCCCAAGCTGCACGGCACATGCATTTTGGATTCGGTTCAAACTCCGCTGGCTCCGGTGCCTCTGAGAACTGCCCTCAATCACGCCAATGCTGGATTCCGTGGGGTCAGTGGAGTGAGAGAGGCCTCTGGCCTGACCTAGGAGGGCGGGCTCGGCAAGCGAGAAGAGCACGCCTCATCAGAGAGGTGATTCCAGCCTTGAAGGAAGAGTGGTTCCTGCCAGGAAAACGGAAATCAAAAGGAAGGACGCGCTAATAGGCCCTAGGCGTCTGCATCGCACAGAAACACCTCGTTCCTTCTGTTTGATTTCAAAGAAGTTATTCCTGGAGGAGTCACAGTCCTTTCTGCCTAGAGGCCTAAAAATACACGTGTTGAGAGGGAGATGTAGTGGGTCAGAGAGAAAGAAGGCATTGGAGCCAGGCTGAAAAGCTCACAGCTTCTCCTTCCCTGCACTGATGATCACAGGCGTGAGCACCCGGTCCCCACGTGCATACCCAGCTCATCTGCAGATGAGGTCCACGCTCCCTGAGGACAGGAGAACTCTGGAACTAGAGGAATGACAGCAGAGGTGGCCTGAAGCCCATGACCTCCCTGGGTGCCCAGGAGGGCCTGCCTCTGGCTGGCCTTCCCCTCTCTGTCCTGCAGGGCAGGCTGGTTTCTGGGTGCCCACCTGCTCGCTCTGTCCTAGCCCAGGCCTCTGTGATTCTGGCCACATCTGGTTTTCTCTCATCTTCCCAGCCCTTCTCTTGCCCATAGAACCAGCTCTCTGTGCTCATCTCTGTGAATCCATGGAGGAGGCTTTGTTCTCTGATGGGGACCTGTCGGGAGACACCACACCCATCTTCCCAGTTGGAACTGGAGCTAAAGAGAAGGACCCAGACATCTGCTGGCTCCGGGCGCCTTGCACCCTGCACACCAGCCTCCCCGCTGTGACCTGCACGCCTCCCCACCCCCACTCCCTGCAATCGCCCCAGTCCCACTGGCTCCTGACACAGCGGAACCCCAGGCCTGGCCTTCACCCTGCTCCACTCCCCAGCCTCCCCACCATGTGTCCACCCCGGGCCGCAGCCCAGCTGTCCCAGGTCCGGCAGGATGACCGGTGGATGGGCCACACAGCTCTAACAGAGCATGTCAGACCCGGTCTGTTGCCCAGTCATCCTTCTAAAGAAAAGTGGGGCAAACACTGTTTGGGAGATGCTAAAGGAACCACCTGTGTGTTTTGGTGAGCATGCAGGCTGGCCTGCCTGTCCTGGGAGAAAAGGAGGTTCTGGCCCAGGCCGTGAGAGCACCTGTTCTTACACCAGCTGCTGTGTTGGTTCTCGTGACCCCAGCGTCCGCATCTCCATCTCTGTCTAACTGTTCTCGAGGATAAGCCAGGAGTCCAGCCTCTTTGCCCAGGTTGGTCAAAGAATGATGGAGTTGAAGACTCTCAATACTTTTGTGATGTTGTTTCTCCTCCTGGTTGAGACTAGTCTGGAGAAAGCCCAGAAGGGCCCTGGGCATGTGTGCAGGGCCACTGGGCCTCTTGCTGCTTATGTGTCAGACTGGCTTCCTTCATGTGGAGCCTTCAGCCTTGGTCCCTGTGCCTAGGGGACCGGCTCCCTGGTTTCCTGGGGACTGGCACATCTACACGCCTGGCGCCTCTGCACTTGGCTTCCGCAGGGATCCTGATTTCTTTCCCCAGTTGCTGCCCTAAAGGCCAGGTCTTGTGAAGTCCTGGTTGCTCCCCTTGGTCACTGCTGAATGCGAGAGAGTCAGATCCTGGGGGATATAGAGGATCCAGGGCCAGGAGTTAGGGGAGATGAGAGTAAAGCACACCCGTCAGTAGTATCTGGTCGTCATGTGTCTCAGTGATGTTTACTCTTGACAGCATATGGCTGATTCAACTGGAGGAAACACAGCTCTGACTATTATTTAAAACTAAAGCCACTTTGGAGATAATTTGCATCCTAAACAGAGAGTTGAAGCTGCACACTCTTTACTTTTACATATTCTATGTAGAATCACTCTGCATACTCTGTATACAGTCATTTTAATGATAAAGTCTTAATTTACACTACTGCTATCTGTTCTTGTCTTAAATTGCTTCCCAAAAAACTGTTTTCTTTTAAATTCTAAAATGTAGCTAAAGTGATTTTTATGAACATATAATGATGTGGCTATGATTGACTCAAAAGCAATAAGAAAACCAGACACAATACATAAATATAAAACACTCCTTTCAGAAAAGAAGATAAAACTCAGGGTGAGAGGAACAGAATTCAAATCAGAATTCTCTTCAGTTTAGACTTCAGGGCGGACACGGGGAATTGAAGAGCTTTACAAAGTGAAGGGCTACACGCTGTCATTAATTCCAGTGATGGTAGATGCTGGGCTTGAGTGCCTTTGACAATCACAGGAAGTCTACGGGTCCTGTCCTGAGAAAGATAAACCTGCTGACAGTCCCGTGTGCTTGCACGGAAGGTGGTGGTCTGACCTGAAACCACCCAATCTCCTGTTGAGACTCCTGACACAGCCCACTGCATCTGGACTGTTTCTCCCAATGGGCCTTGAACCCTGGACACATCTGCCTCTTAACACACAAGATGAGACAGAGAGAGAGACTGAGGCAGAGGGAGAGAGAGACAAAGACAGAGAGAGAAGGAGAGACAGAGAGAGGGAGCCACAGGGAGATATAGAGACAGGCAGAGAGGGGAAGAGACAGAGAGAGACACAGAGAGAAGGAGAGACACAGAGACACAGAGATAGAGAGACAGAGAAACAGAGAGATGCAGAGACAGGCAGAGAGACACAGAGAGATTCAGAGACTGGCAGAGAGACACAGAGAGGGAGAAACGGAGAGACACAGACAGAGAAAGAGGGAGAGAGATAGAGAGAGACGGACAGACACAGGTAGAGAGAGGGAGAAACAGAGATAGAGACAGGCAGAGAGACACAGAGAGAGGGAGAGAGACAGAGAGATGCAGAGAGAGGGAGGGAAAGACAGAGAAAGGGAGAGACAGAGAGAGACAGAGGTGGTGATGGAAAGACAGGGACAGAGAAGGGGAGAGACAGGACGGGAGGCAGGAGACACGGAGCTGGGATCCGAGCCGACTGGCTCCATCGCAGTGACCCCCATCCCATCCGAGGGTGTCCGGCGTCCCCGCGGCACTCTGGCTGAGCCCAGGCCTCACGGCTCCTGGGGCGGGGGCGGCACCCAGCCTCTGTGCCTGGGATGAGCAGCCGAGGTCTCCTTGGGCTCCTGCATGGCCTATTCTTCAGTTTCTACTTTTACTCTTAGCTCCATCTGGAGGCGCCCCAGGAAACTTGTGTTTCCCTCAGCACCTGCCTGCTTTTGGACCTTCGAAGAGTCCACTCACTGGGTCTTCCAATCAATTAAGGACTGAATTGTCTGTGAATCTACTTCTCTAGACAGAGAAATTGTTTTCTAAGAATATCATTTTTTTTTCTTTAAAACACAAAACCAAGGCTGGTTTAATAAGATACTATGCTCAAATTAGGAAAAGGCAATGGCACCCCACTCCAGTACTCTTGCCTGGAAAATCCCATGGATGGAGGAGCCTGGCAGGCTGCAGTCCATGGAGTCGCTAAGAGTCAGACACAACTGAGCGAATTCACTTTCACTTTTCACTTTCATGCATTGGAGAAAGCAATGGCACCCCACTCCAGTACTCTTGCCTGGAGAATCCCAGGGACAGGGGAGCCTGGTGGGCTGCCATCTATGGGGTTGCACAGAGTCGGACACGACAGAAGTGACTTAGCAGCAGCAGCATGTTCAAATTAATCTCATTTCTTTATTCCAGTAAGTCAGTATTGAATATTGTGAAAAAACCCTTTCTAAAAACAACTTCAAATGCGCCCCCGATCAAGGTGTGTTAAACAGGAAAGACAGGTCCCCAGTTTCTTCCCCCACATGTCTGTGTGTCTCCTCCTGCCTTTGGATGCCCGCCCACACCCTGGAGGCAGAGCGCATGCACCCTCGGAGCACAGAGAGTTGCATGAACTGTTACTGAACTAAGGGAGTCCTTTTGGACATGAGACTTTTGATCTGCTCTTATTTTTTTAAAGCCTGCACCACAATTTTTCTTTGCAGTTTCATGGAAATATGTACAATGTGCTTGCTCACAAAACCATAATTTATCTGTCAGGTTCGCTTTCTCTGGTTTTCTCCCTCTGTGAGTTCAGGGAATGAACCAGAGCAACCACCCCTTCCATCCAGAGAGGAACAGCTGGATGTGAGTAGTGCTCCCACTGAGGACTCTGGGGTGTGGTGGTGCGTGTGCGCCGGGGGCTCGAGCATGTTGACTGAGAAGCCGCGGAGATGGGCTTGGGAATGGCCCCTCCCCTTCTCCCCGCACTGTTCTGGGGGCTCAGGACCCCTCCGGTCCCCACCCCCGGGTGTGGACATCCCTGCTCTGAGCCCCTGCCTCCTCCCTCGTGATGGCAGGGCCTTGACGTGGGTCCATAGTGTGTGGCAGCCGGGAGGTGGGACCCCCGCTGCCCTTTCTGTCTGTACTTAAGGGGAGGAGACCTAACTGAGCAAAACCTGGGTCCTGACTGCGGTGGAGGCCACTGGATCCTGGAACCCCAGGCAGGGGTCTGGGGGTAGTGGGAGGGAGTCAGAGGCCTACACACTGAGCCTGCCTGCCTTCCTGGGCACAGGCTCCGCATGGCCTGTCCTGGGAGGGTCTGGCTGTCAGAGGGGGCTGGGTTGGGGAAGACGGTGTCCTCGAGGGTCAAATGTTGGTCAGAAATGTGCGGAGAAGGCTGGCAGCTCAATGCAGCTTTGTTCAAGCTTCAAATGCTAAGGACCAAGCACCTGGCACACCAGGCCCACCTGCCACTCGAGACAGGAAGGGAGCCATGGGAGACTCACCTGGGCCCCGGAGGACATCTGGGCTTACTGCTCAGGGAGGCAGGACTGTCCGTGCAAAGAAACTGAATGCCCAGCAAGGCCTGAGAAGTAACACGCAGCCATGTTGGTCAGAAGTCCAGACATGTCCAGGGAGGCGGGTGTGGACCGTGGGGTTCAAGGGAGGGACTGCGGGTCTGGGGGGAGGGGGACGTCCTGGCCTGGAGTGAGGGGAGGGTGGGTAGCTTGGGGTGGCTGTGGGTGCGGACGGGCAGTTAGGTGTGGGCAGGGCTGGCCCCTCCTTTGGGTGTAGTTGGCCGTCTTCTCCTGGTGTCCCCATCTCCTCTTCTTATAAGGACCCCAGTCCTGTGGGATCAGGGCCCACCTGTGACCTCATTTCATCTTCATCGCCTCCATCACCTCCTTAAGTCCCATCTCTATCTGCCATCACCTTCTGGGATCCTGGGGGCGGGGCTTCCATGTGGGAATTTAGCGGGCACATGGGTCAGATTGTCACAGGCTGTTCCATGACCTGCCATGGAGCAGCAGGGAGCAGGGCGGGTAAGAGGGATGTGGGGGTATTTTCTAGGGTGTAGGACACCTGGGGTGGTATGGACAGACAGACATGCAGTCCTGAAATGAGAAACTTCAGGCTGTCCTATTCTAACAGGGCCCTCAGTTTCCCGACTTCCCTTCACAAGTTATTAAACTGAATTGGTTCTATGGGTGAATTAAGATTATTGATAGAGCAGGATGAATCAATAACAGTAAAACCTTAATAAGTAGAGCTAATTAATTCACCCCTCATGAAGCAGTTTGCCTGGGTCTGGATTTTACGAGCAGAGCAATTCTGCTGTTTTGTTTCCTAAAAAGAATTAAAATTCATACATTCCCCTGTCTGCTTAAGAAGCTGCTGTAAATCGATGGCCAGGCTGCCCGGCTCATTAAAAGGCAGAGGTGTGAGTCTGTCGTTACATGACCAGCCACTCCTCCGGGTGGGAGAAATGACGACTCCGCTGTGCCAGTGCCTGGGCTGTGACCACGGGGAAACGGGGCCCGGAAGACACCAGAGCAGTGAGCAATGGGACGGAGCGCACGAGGCCCCGCTGGTCCGCGAGCCTGTCTGCGGTGCCAGCGTCTTCCGGTAGTCCTTTGCCTCCTCCACCTGCAGTGTCCCCGGCCAGGTGGTGGTGGGGCCCAAAGCTCCGCGGCTGTTCCTGTTGGGGGTCCGGGCACTTCCGACGCCCCGCTCCCCGGGGCACTCCATGTAGTGGAGGGGCAGGCACCTCCGTCTGCTCCTGGAGGAGCCACCTGTGCCCTCACGGACGTGGGAACACTGTCCTCCAGGGTCAGCGGTGTCGGAGGCGCCCTGCCTGCCTCCCTGGAAACACCCGCGCTGGGGTCTTAGGGAGACCAGGCTCTTTCAGGGGCCCTGGGGGGCCAACTAGGGATGGGATGTGTGTGCACAGAGCGGGGCACTGTAGGGCCTATGGGTGACCCCAGGCAGGCTGGGACATGCTGGGCGTCCTTCACGGCCTCACATGGCCCTGCGACTTCGGAGGCCATCTGGCTGAGGCCTGTCCTCACGTCAGGTCTTGGGGATGCGGCGCTCGGGGAACGATGTCCCAGGTCACACACGAGGCTCCCTGCTGCCCCCTGGTGCTGGGGGATGTCCTTCCCCTGAGTCTGGGACACGGTGGCCATGGGGCTGGGGGCATCTCTACCACCCCTGAGACGGGGGAGGTGGTGAATGCCCAGCACTGTGCCCTCATGGCCGGCAGGCGGGGGGCGCTCAGCAATCTAGCCACTGGTAAGCACTCAGGTCCCCTGACCACCTCTGGGTTGTAAGGGCGTCAGCCCAGGACCCCAAAGCTCTTACTTTGGGGTTCATGATGCTGCTCAGGAAACGGCACTAGGAAGAGCACTTGGAGCAGAGGCCACAGGCAGGCCCGTCCCCCCAGCACGGGGTCATCACCCACGTGTGGGGGCCAGCAGACAGTCTAGGCCCAGGGTCCCACCCACTCCTCACAGCTCCCAGGGTGAGCCCCACCCACTACAAACTGCACCGAGACTCGTGCTTCCCCAAGTGACCGGTGGGCTGCAGCCCAGGGGATTCCACACGGCAGACCTTAGATGACGGCTGGTCCAGTCTGGCCACGCCCTTGTTCTTACAGCTGATTCATGTAATTTCTGGATTTTATTAAAGAAAGATGAAAATGGGGGAATTACAGGACACACGTAACTCGAAGTTAATAATCACTTGTAAGGAGAAGCCTGTTGGTTCCATCAGAGAGCTTGCTGATCAGCAATGAAGGGCATGCTAGGTCGCCTGTGTGCCCAGTCACACATGATACTGTCACAGGCACAAAGGGGACCCTGCATCCAGATGTCTTTACGGAGAGGAAGGCTTCACAGAGCACAAAACGGGGTGCAGGTCACCCGAATGTCCAGTTTACCACCCAGGAAAGAGTACCAGCAGGAGGAGGACCCCTTGACCCCCGGACCAGACCCTACCCTCATCATCCGGTGTCTCCATGCCGTGCCCTCGGCTCCCAGTTGCCAAGCTCCCCAAGCTGGCGCACCGGCTGGCCATGTGGGTCCATGTGACCAGCTCTTCTCCCCGGGCGTGGAGCCCTGTCCAGGCAGCCACCTCCTCTGGAACCTCTCCCATCCCCAGCTGAGCCCCGTGGGGCTCAGCTCATAAAGCACCGACTGTCTCTACTCTCAGAGGATTCGGTTTGGCAGTTGAGACTCACAACGAGTCATTTCTTAAGGACGACACAGTCTGACTGCCTAGTCTCCAAACTAGTGGGTGTACCTGGTTCTAGATAGTGAGCTTTCACTGGTCTTCTTTTTTGGAATGAGGAACTATATCATAAATCTTCTTTTTTAAAAAGGTTTTATTTTTTAGAGCAGTTTTACAGACTCACCCAATACGCCTACATTCCCCGCTTTGCCATTTATTCCAGAGGGACGGCAGCTACTTCGTCTGAGAGCGGGAGGCCCTGCCTCACCTTGAGGCTGTGACCTTGGGTGGGTTAGGAACCTGAGGGCGAGTCTGTAAAAGGGAACAGCAAGAACAACAGCACACGGGGGTGGCTTCTGAGTATGTAATGGCACCACCTCGAGGGGTATCTCTCTGAGGACTAAATGTCCGTGTATGTGTATATATATATAATGCATGTGTATTTCTACATCTATAGAGATCTAGCCAGGAGCCCAGCCCAGGTGATGGATGGGAGGCTGGATGGCCACGGGAAGTGGGCTTGGCCATGTGGTTTGAGGGCCACCGAGTCCTGGACGTAAGACACTCAACCAGTTGGTAGGACAGGAGGGAACGGCAGAAAGAAGTGAGGTCTTTCATGTGTGAAGATCAACAGGGGTGGACACTTAGAAAATGTCTAAAACAGGCCCCTGCTCCTACCTTTACCTTCCCAGGTAACCACCTGGTCCCAAGGGATTAATCCATTCATTGTCCTTATCAGATAGAACAGAAACCTCCCCCTCTCCCCGACCATCATCTTTCAAGTGCAAATGGGAACCCATTTTCCCTGGAAAACCAGGAGAACAGAATTCCTTCAGAACAAATACTGGATTCCTGGTTTCCCCTTGATTATTCAATGTCACTTAAACAACACCGTCATTATTATAGAAGAGAAAAAAAAATGTGCCACACAAATTCCATTTCTATTCAAAACATACTTTGGGTTTGTAAGTGGTTTAAAGGAATACATAAAATGGCTCCTTTATTAACTTGTTAAAATGTGAAACGATAAACAGAAATGAAATAGAATGTAATGAAATCAATATATAAGCTAGGTTTGTTTTTAATTATGACTTAAATTAACTAGCGTATCTCCATTATGGAAGAATTAATTGCCAAAACAGAAATAAAGTCTGTAAAAGTACACTCAGTTACACCAGGGAATTGCAGATTTTCTGTCTTCTGGCACTCAAAAGATTGTCTCTGAAATTCTGGTTAGGATGATCATAACTACACATATACTCATTTCTCTACCAAGGATTCTCCTCTCCTTTCTTGTTTATACATCATCTGGCTATAAAATTGGTTTTCCTATAGGCAAGGTTTTGACCTCAAAGAAATGAGTGATTTCTGGTGCAGACTTCTGAGGGTGAATCGAGCTCCTCTGACCCTCAAGGGTCCTTCTGTCAAGAGAAGAGACTGCTCACACCTTCATCCAGAGAACAGAAAAGCTAGGTTTTGTTTTAAATACATGACTTTCTTGCTTATTTTGAAAAACAGAAATATTTGAGAAGCACTGGTCCATGGGGCGGTTGACCTTGCCCTGGCATGGTGACCTTGCCAGGCCTAGTGACCTTGCCGGGGCAGGTTTCAGGCCCCACCTCCATTCGTGGCCGCATCCCCAGCAGGTGTGAAACCACGTCTGTTAAATCTTCCAGACAAAGAAGACCCTGGGGACCCCTCAGTTCTCTACCAGTCAGGCTGTGGACTTGCCTTTTTCCCTGAATTTTCACACTGAGTGCTGCCTTTCTGTGACGTGAGGGACCAGATTCTGCAGCCGGCAGCTCCAATTAGAGCAGGTTTGGGGTTTTCTGAGGAGGGACCCCTGCCCAACTCCAAGGCTCCGACAAGCAGTTCTCTTGGGTCCCTACCCTGAGCTCAGGCTCAGAATTGACCCTGACGGACTTGGGGCTCTTCTATCTCTGTTCCCTGGGTAAGACCTGTCATGTCTTGGGATTTGGGGCTGACCAGGCATGGAAGCTCCCCAGCAGTCTCCAATCGGAGTCATTTCAAGAAGATGGTGACTTCCAACTCCAGAGTCCCAAGGATCCCTCTGATCCCATTTGGCACGGCAGGTTCCTGGGATACAGCGCACCCTCCCTACAGAGATGCTTGGACCCTGGGCCTCGGCCCCCAGTGATGGCCCAGAGAGGATGAACAGTCAGCCCTATGGTGGGTCTGGACATGGATCCCAGCAACACATGGGCACAGGCCCAGCAGGACCTAGGAGATGCAGGAAGGAACCACACAGCAGGGGGTAGCCAGAAGGGGGGGGGAACCCGTGATGTGGTCACTGCTGAAGGAGGGGGAGGGCCATCCCACATAAAATGCCACTGAGAACCCACCTCTTTGCAGATACAGGAGGGTCTCCTGTGGGCACTCAGTCTTCTAGAAAATGGCGCTGTGGACAGATGAATGCCTCCCAGGCCACTCCAGGCCAGTGGGAACCCAAGACGTTCATTCCAAGTCTGATGGCTGGGCATCCCAGGGACACTGGGACCCTGTGGAGGTCCAGGGTTTTCTGGAGGCCACTTCTGGGGTGAAGGGTCATGGGTGGGAGCCCCGTGTGCAGTGGGCACCCCTCTGGTCAGCATGGGTGGTCTCCTTCTCAGGGACCAGGGAGCCCTGGGGGATTTGTGTGAGAAATAAAACTGCATCTGGAGGAGGGAGCATCCTAGTAGAGTCAGAATCAGAGGTGAGTCCTTAGCCTGCACTGAAATCACTGGTCAGGTGACATCACACACTTCCCTGACCCTCACAGCCTCAGAACCTGAGCAGAAGTGGCTCGAGGCGTTCTTCTCCAGGTGTGTCCCACTTGGAGCTCACGTGTTTGATGCACAAATTATTACTGCGGTTCCATAAACCCCCCTGGGGTATCATTCAATCTACACGGTTCCTTTCCTTCACATCCGACAATCTCCCGAGCTCTGAATGCTGAAACACACTTGGAGCAGGGGTGGTGGGCGGGCTATCAGCCTACTTGGGTGTGAGGAGCCCTGAGGGGGAATGAGATAGGTTCCAGACATGCCTGTGAGGACGTGGGCTCCAAATTCCACCCTCTGGCCAGGCGTCAGGGCCTCCCACCCTGGCCCTGAGGCAGGTTCTCATTTACATCCTTCTTTCTCCCTCTTAAACACAAGTTGCCCCTCCAGCCAAGTCTCATTTCATCATTGCTGCTCAGGGTAAGTCTACTGACCTGACTGATTTGACTCTACTATTTGCATTTTTTGGTGACCGGCATGGACCCAGAGATGTTCCCAGCTCTGGGCAGTGGGGCTACATTTAGGGTGGGGTCCTAACTGGAGCCCCTGGGCTCAGCCCCCACCCTCAGGTGGCTCTGCTCTGTCTTCCCTTCAGTATCTGGATGACAGGTAGAGCTCCTCTGTTTTCTCTCTTCTGCACTACGGGAACCTCCCATCTCTGCCTCTGTCCCCACCTCCCTCCCCGCTCACCGGGAATACCACCTGTCATGTTTGATGAGACAGCAGGATTGCGTTCTTTTTGTTCGACATGATTCCACGGGTTCCTCGACATGGAAAACTCCTTAGGGCAGAAACGTGGTTCAGCACAATTTCATCTATTATTCAACGATCTCTGTGTAGCTCTGGTGTCTTGTAAGTGATAAATTATTATAAAGAAAGAAAATCTGCTTGCCAGTTAGTCTGGGGAAATGCAAGATCAAATTCTTCCAGCCAGCATTATTCACCCCAATTGTAAGCCCAAGACTGGGGCTCCTAGCCCCTGGGAAGGGGTTTCTGTTCACTGCCTATCCTGGCACAGGTGGCATTCACACTTCCCTGTCACCCCCAATTCTCCAGTTGTGGTGGGATCACTGTGCAGCGAATCTGAGGCTCAGGAGAAGATCCCTCATGGCAGTTACGTGCTCAGCCTCCACCCCCAGCTCCCATCCTGATTCTGACACAGGCAGCAGCCCTGACCCTCCGTCTCCATGACACCCTATCCTGGTCCCTCATGTTCCCCTCAGCCATGCCTTCATTTCCCCTTCTGCTTCATCATGGAGTCAGTCACCACGGCACTTGATAGCCTTGAATTTATTTTACATTAAACATCCTTTGAGGAATTTGCAATTAGAAGTAAAAATAATAATGATCATTAAGAAATGATAATTTCCAAAGCATGTTCTACTGTACACTATTTCTGTGAAATACTCTGACAGTTTTTTTTTTTTTTTACAAAGGGAGAGAGTTCTATCTTAAAGAGTTTGGAGGAGTCTTTATTAAACTTATTGATTATTTGTTCTCTTATTTCTGTGGGACTCAGAAAAGTCAAATGTGAGTGAATTTACAAGAAAGCTGTTGTTATTGTTCAGTTGCTAAGTCATGTCTGACTCTTTGAGACACCATGGATTGCAGCACTCCAGGCTCCTCTATCTGCAATATCTCCAGGAGTTTGATACAATTTATGTCCATTGAGTTGGTGAACCTATCTAACCTTTATGTCATCATCTGCTGCCTCCTTCTCCTCCTGAATTCAGTCTTTGCCAGCATCAGGGCTCTTCACATTAGGTGGCCGAAGTATTGGAGCTTCAGCTTCAGCATCAGTCCTTCCAGTGAATATTCAGTGTTGATTTCCTTTAGGACTGATTGATTGGCTTGATCTCCTTATTATCCAAGGGACTCTCAAGAGTCTTCTCCAGCACCATAATCCAAAAGCATCAATTCTTCAGTGTCAGCCTTCTCCAGGGTCCAACTCTCACATCTGTACATGATTACTGGTATACAGACCTTTGTTGGCAAAGTGATGTCTCTGCTTTTTAATACGCTGTCTAGGTTTGTCATAGCTTTCCTTTCAAGGAACAAGCGATTTTTAATTTCAAGGCTGCAGTCACCATCCACAGTGATTTTGGAGCCCAAGAAAAGAAAGTCTGTCACTGCTTCCACATTTTCCCCTTCTGCTTTCCATGAAGTGATGGGACTGGATGCCATGATTTTAGTTTTTTGAATGTTGAGTTTCAGGGCAGCCTTTTCATTCTCTTCTTTTACGTTCATCAAGAGGCTCTTTAGTTCCTCTTCACTTTCTGCCATTAGAGTGGTATCATCTGTTTGTCTGAAGTTATTGATGTTTCTCCCGGCAATCTTGATTATAGCTTGAGCTTCATCCAGTCTGGCATTTTGCATGATGTACTCTGCACGTGTGCTTAGTCACTCGGTCATGTCTGACTCCTTGTAACCCCACAGACTATGGTCTGCCAGGCTCCTCTGTCCATGGGGATTCTTCAGGCAAGAATACTGGAGTGGGTTGCTGTGCCCTCCTCCAGGGGATCTTCCTAATCCAGGGATCGAACCCAGGTCTCCCACATTGCAGGCAGATTCTTTACCAGCTGAGCCACCAGGGAAGCCTTGCATAGGGCTTCTTATTTACTCTGTATAGAAGTTAAATAAGCAGGGTGATGATATGCAGCCTTGATGTACTCCTTTCCCAATTTTGAATCACTCAGTTGCTCCATGCTCAGTTCTAACTGTTGCTTCTTGACCTGCATGTAGGTTTCTTGGAGGCAGGTAAGGTGGTCTGGTTTTCATCTCTCCAAGAATTTGCCACAGTTTGTTGTGATCCAGACAGTTAAAAGCTTTAGCATAGACAATGAAGCAGAAGCAGATGTTTTTCTGGAATTCCCTTACTTTCTCTACGATCCAACGGATGTTGGCAATTTGATCTCAGGCTCCTCTGCCTCTTTGAAACCCAGCTTGTACATCTGGAAGTTCTTGGTCCCCTACTGCTGAAGCCTAGCTTGAAGGATTTTGAGCATAACCCACTATCTTGTGAAATAAATGCAATTGTATAGGTAGTTTAAACATTCTTTGTCATTGCTCTTCTTTGCTGCTTGGTTTTTCCCCTGAATTTGTTTGACCTCCACCCTCTCCCTCTTTGTTTCCTATTATAGTGCTTGATGGGTTAGTTTGGGAAAACTTCGTACAAATGTTGCCTGAGAGCGTCCTTGACTGTCTACCGGAGGTCCTGAATTCGACAGCGTCTCATCAGCACTCTGGGGCCTTTGGGATCAGTGGGAGAATGCAGCGGGCCTGGGGCTGCATGGCCACCTGTTAACAGCACAACCATTGTTTCTTCTCTGCTGGCTCAGGAGTGCATTTCTGTCTTGGTGCATGGGCTGCCAGGTGCCAGGTTCCACCTCATGCCCCGACTGGCTCCTTTGCCAGGGTCTCAGTGGTGGGGCCACTTCCATCCCCACAGAGTTTGTTGGGGAAGGGTTTGGGCTTAGACGCAGGCTCTGAGTCGATGCTGCTAATTATTTGTCAAAGGGCCCAGACTCCTCGAGTCCCAGTCCAGGCTCTGGGAGTTGCCAGCCCACAGGCTCTGACAGACACCAGGAAACTCCTTCAAAGTTACGGAAACGTTTGTTCAGCTGGTAGTTGACAAAAGATGCAGTGAGGGTGGGAAATGCTTACAGAGCCTCTGCAACTGATGCCAGGGAGTGATCCTGGAACCCAAAAACCCCACAGGAGAGACTCACGGAGCTAAAGTGAGGGCTCCCCGCCTTGGCTTTTCCTGTGTCAAGGTCAAAGTGTGGCCTGTCCGTTTCTGATGTGACTGTCTCCATAGCAGCTGTCTCCATGGCAGCGCCTCCTGCTGGACTCAGGAAGGCTCCCTGGGCCCTGCTGCTGCTGCTGCTGAGTCGCTTCAGTTGTGTCCGACTCTGTGCGACCCCACAGACGGCAGCCCACCAGGCTCCCCTGTCCCTGGGATTCTCCAGGCAAGAACACTGGAGTGGGTTGCCATTTCCTTCTCCAATGCATGAAAGTGAAAAGTGAAAGTAAAGTCGCTCAGTCATGTCTGACTCTTAGCGACCCCATGGACTGCAGCCCACCAGGCTCCTCCGTCCATGGGATTTTCCAGGCAAGAGTACTGCAGTGGGGTGCCACTGCCTTCTCTGCACTGGGCCCTAGACCGTGTTAAACAGTTGTGACTACACTAGTGAGGAGCCCATGATGACACACCATGACGACAGGTCTTTCTTTTGAAGAGTTGGAGGTTTTCATGAAGGTTCACAGCCACGAATGACGGAAATGAAATGAAAATAAAACCTTTCAAGCCAAGCCCTCTGGGTTTTCCTTTCTTTCTTCTTTTTTGATATGTGTGTGTAACAAAATGAAGCAGATATTTAGGCAACTGTGGAAAGTTTTTTTTTTTTTTTTTTTAAGGAAACATCATCTCCAAAGCAATACCCTATCACCTGGGCCCAATTGCAAGCCCACAGGTAGACCCAGAGCCCGTCTGGAAGTGAGGGGTTCCTGGTGGGCTTCCTGATGTTGTGGGACGTGAGGGGCTGTCTCTCCACGCACGGTGCAGATTCCGCCTGGCCTGAGCAGCTGCAGAGGCTGCTGGGAGGGATGCCTCAGAGGGGGAGTAGGAATCCATGGGAGCTGGCTGCAGGCAAGCCCTGGAGCCCAGGGGTCACTCTGCGGTCACGCCCTCCCTAGGTGGTGGCCTGGGCAGGAGGTGGCTGCAGGGCCGCAGGCCAGAAGGGAGCACCTGGAAGGAGGTGGATGGTCAGGATGGGGGAGCCGCGTCAGGGAATGGCACACCAGGACGGGGCCCCACAGAACCTTGTGCTTCTCTGGGCCTGCCTTCCAGGCTGGTTGCCCTGAAGGAAGAAGTGAGCCCTGAGTACAGAGCCTGCTTGCTGGCCTCTGAGGACACAAAGGTGGAGTGTGGCCACTTGGGAGGTACTCATGGTCTCCGTGCTAGACACATTTCCCTCTTGAACTGTGCAAGCAACCAGCCTGACTGACAGGGTAACGGGTAACAGAAGGACCAGAAATTGTGCGGACAAATTTAGGGAGTGTGCCTAATGAGCACACAGCATCCCTTGAGCATCCCAGGTCTTGACTTGGTTCTGGATATCCTCCATCACCTTTGACTTGCTTGACAAAGGTTCCAGGACTGAGGGGTATGTGGGAAACAGACCCCGGAGGCCACTGATGACATCACGCTGCATCATCAGGCCATCATAGGTGAGTACCATCAGGTGGGTATCTGTAGGTGGGATGGTGCCTGCAACCATGAAAATAAAAGACACTTGCTCCTTGGAAGGCAAGCTGTGACAAACCCAAACAGCATATTAAGCATATTACACCTAGACAGCTGACAAAGGTCTGTATAGTCAAAGGTCTGTATAGCTATGGTTTTTCCAGTAGTCATGAATGAATGTGAGAGGTGGACCATAAAGAAGTTTAGTGCTGAAGAAATGATGCTTTTGAACTGTAGTGCTGGAGAAGACTCTTGAGAGTCCCTTGGATTGCAAGGAAATCAAACCAGTCAGTCTTAAAGGAAATCAACCCAGAATATTCACTGGAAGGACTGACACTGAAGCTAACGCTCCAATACTTTGGCCATCTGATGGGAACAGCTGACTCACTGAAAAAGACCCAGATGCTGGGAAAGATTGAGGGCAGAAGGAGAAGGGGGTGGCAGAGGATGAGATGGTTGGATGGTCTTATTGATTCACTGGATATGAACTTGGGCAAACTCTGGGAGACGGTGAGGGACAGAGAAACCTGGTGTGCTACAGTCCACGGGGTCTCAAAGAGTTGGACAGGACTTGGCAACTGATCAACAATAACAATGGTCATATGTTCTATGATGGCATCAGCATTTAGAGTTGTGATCAGTGGTTTTCAAACTTTTTCAAATTACATGATAAGAAAATGCATCGAAAATTTCTGGACTTAGACGGCTCTTATGCAGAGCCCATCCTGGCCTCTGGCTGGCTCACTGCCCCTCAGGGTCCGCGTCTCCATAACGGGCAAGGCTGTAGCAGAGCTGCCACACTAGATGGTATGTTTCCCTGGGTTCTAAACTCAGAGGCGCCCGACCATTTCCAATAATAAATTTGGTGAGAAAGTTTGTGTGCATCAAGCTCTGAATAAAATTACACATTCCTCTGAGTTTTATCATTTCTGCCATGCTGAAGAAGCGTGGCATTTTTTATCTGCTTATTCGGCCGTGCCCCCAATATCGCAGCTAAAACTCAGAAGACTGAGATAAGGAAAAGGGCAAAATAGAATGGTCAGAGAATTCATAAGGCACATTTTCCATGCAATTATTTTTGTAATGGCAGAATAAACCCATTTATATAATGGAGTTACACTAGTAAATAGTATATTGAGTTTTCCTATTGGAAAAGTAATGAAAGGATGATGTGAATCTGATCTATAGGAAACCAGGTTCAAGAAGCTGTTTCCAGAGTTCCAAGGGAAAGTTGGCTCCTCTGATTCCTTCCTTTTCTTGGAAAACCCAGCCTGTCTCTGTGACCTCAGGGTCTCTGTGCCCTCGTTCCCATCAGCAGTGAGTTAGAGGACTCCTACAGCGTCTGCAGACACTAATTCAATCAAGCTTTTTGGACCACGTGTGGCTCCTACCTTAATTACACCATCGCCCCTTATGTTAGGACGCTGAGGGGTGGGGGATGTGGCCCAGAGGTCCCCTGCTGGCCTTTCTTTGGTGTAAACCTGACTCTCTCGAGGGAAAGAGCCGGGTTCAGTACAATTCCCAGGGCGGTCGCTTCCCGGGGAGCCAGGCCTTGAGGAGCTGCAGTGCCCCTTGTTGGGCAAGAAAGAATTCTCTGCAGCTGGAATTAGCAGCAAGTCCTGCAGTGACTTGTAATTCAGCTTTTATTTGTATAGGTTCTATTAGGGGCAGAGAATACATAGTTTATTTGCTAAAGTCATAGTAACCTTTGGTTATTATATGCATTTTCTTAAACAACCCAATCTAATGTGCAGCGTGGGGACAGTGGTTAATGATACTGTACTGTATTCTTGAAATTTGCCAAGGAGTTAATCTTATGTGTTCTCATCACAGGAGGAAAGTCAGGAAGGTGCCTGTGAGGGGGATGGGCTCATTGGCTGGATGTGGTAATCATGTCCCCGTATGGACACTTGTCCAGCATCACGTCATGCACCTTGAACATATACAACTTTCATCTGCCAACGATACTTCCGTAAAACTGGAAAATAACGCTGAGGACCAGCTTCCAGCTGCCCTGTGTGATTCAGGGACCCAGAGAGTCTGGAAGCTGAGCGGGGCCCTTGCCTCAAGGACTAGGTTTCCTGCTCTGGGAGACTTCTCAGAAACACTAAGGGTGATGCGTGAGGACTTCTAGTATAGGGCCCCAGAGCACAAATTTACTGACGAGTTAGGGACTGTCTAGAGGAATACGGCACGTTGTTTGCCGATTTATCCTGTGTGTGGGCACCTTTTGGGGTGCGGATGTCTCCCTGAGCTGAGCCCCAGGGATGCCCCGTCTTGCTTGCCAAGCCCGCCAGGTGACAGGAGGCACTGGGGTGCGGCTGAGGGCTCTGAGATGCTGTTTGCAGCCCTGGGGAGGGGCAGGAAGCTCTGGGGTCTGTGAGAAAGGGGCTTGCAGGCAGGTGGCTGGCTGTGGACTGGTGATGGAACCAGCCCCCCAAGCCCCTGACATGGAGAGATGTCGGGGAGGGGCTCTGAAGCCCCAACAGCACCAAGAGTGAGCGGAGTGCCAGGAGGGACCAGGGCTCTGCGGGTTGCCCGAGAAGAGGGACTCGGGCAGTGGGTGGGGACGGGATGGGGTGGGGGCTGCCTTGATGCCCAGGCAGCAGCCCCAAGGGGGCTGTCCCAGCAGGAGCCAGTGAGGGAAGCCAGGCCCCGGGGGCTCCCAGATGCTGGCTGGATGCATCAGACCTGAGGCTCCAGCCACCTCACTGAGAGGACATGGGCTTTTGTACCTGTCGGTTTGTTTGTATCTATGATACATGTGGGGCAAGTAGACCAGGGTGGGTGACAAAAAATGAAGAATTCCCCCCTTAGGACCTGCTGGGCAGTGAGGGTTGTTGGCTTAAAAACACACTCCACACTCAACACAAAACAAAATAACACAACACAAACAGAAACCTTGTATATGAGACCCGTAACCATGAGCTTGCACTTTTAATTCACATCCAATTAGAGGATCCATTACAGAAAGCGGTCTCTGAGCTTTGATAGATGACAGTGGGTACCACTGGTGGGTCCCAACGGTGGGTATCATGGCCTCCGCCTTCACAATTCTGGTGCCACAAATACCACTCTCTGGCTTCCAGTGGGGTCCAGTGAGGTTTAAGTGGAAAAGGGGTTTCTAATCGGTAAGCGACTCCTGGCTACCGAGATCTGCCCTCATCAGAGCAGTGACGGCCTGGTGTCACCTGATTAGCTCCTGAGGCACCAATCCTGTCCCACCTGGGTCTGGCCCAGTGGTCTCTGATCTCTGTGCTGTGGGAGCTCTAGAGAAGGACAGGGTGGTCTCTGCTACCAGGCCACTCATCGTCATGCTCACAAGAGGGGTCTGTGCAAATGAGCAGTGACCCGTGCAGAACGTAGTTTCAAACCAGAGCTGAAGTCCGCAGGCAGCCTGGGAGGTCTGTGGGCCGCTGGGGAGGGGCGGGGGAGGGACGCTTTCTATTTGCCCCAAGGTTTACTCCACAGATTGATGCTAATCAGGTCCCCATCCCAGAGCTAATGAAGAGTCGGCAGCCTGGCCTGCGTTCAGCCCTCACTGTTTGTCCCAGAGCATTTAAATCTAATCACCAGCGGGAAATAAGGAATGAACAGAGCATAAAAGTGTCCCTCTGGTCTCTCCAGTGTGTTGGCAGTGAGGAAGGGGGAGGAGGAAGGAGGGGGGAGGAGGAAGGAGGGGGGTGGGGGAGGAGGGAGCAGGAAGACCACAGAAAGCCCTGGGCTGAGCCGCGTCCCCAGCTGCTTTGTGCTGAGCTGTGCAGCTGTGTGGAGGGTGCTGTCCCAGGTCACTACGACCCTAGATCACGTCTGGGTGACGGTGTCCTCGCTTAGCTGCCCCGGAAGCTGTCTGGGGGCATGTGGATGACACGAGAGTCAGGAAAGAGGACGGAAACACCCTGTGGATTGTCCTGAGAGACTCTGGGCTTGGGGTGGGTGCAGGCAGGGAGGCCACGCAACCCCAGCTCCCTCAGAGCCTGACCCCGCTCCCAGAAAAGCACGTCTCGGATTTGTTCAGGTCACAGGCAGGATGGAAATGAGCTCCTGGGCTGCAGCTTCGCACATCCGAATTTAATAGACTTTCTCCACTGATAAAAGACCACTAATGAGTTCATTTTCAAGCTATTAAATTGGCTATAATAGCGGGTTCTGCTGATGATTGCAGGAGACCCGCTGGTCGCACTGGGCTTTGTCTCGTGTTAACTGTGTGCTGCCCGGCCCTGCTGTCCACAGGAGCAGCGGTGGGGGCCGCTAGCCCCCTGCCTGTGCCCTCGCCTCCTGACTCAGAGGTGCCCACACAGCCTCCTCTCACACTCATGAAATTGCTTAATCAGTTCACTTGTTCCTGGAGGTCTTCAGTCTGGAGCCAGAGTATCAGCCTCCTATGGTTCACATAGGAGGGACAGGAATTCACACTTAATCCCTGGGTCCTCCGCCCTCTGAATGGTGCTTTATCTGTGGGGTTTTGCCTGCAGTTGTGGAAAAGGCCTGGAAAAGACACTTCCCTGGGATCTGCTCATCTACTCTGGATCCTCAAGCAAGAGGTGGGGCTGCGAGCCACATGCTCGCTGGTGTAGATCCCGAGCCCTTTCTGTGTGCATTTGAAATGAGTTTGTCCCTTGCGCATCGGTGGTCATCACGATGTGAACAATTAGTGACTGGCCTCTGCAGGTGTCTGGCTTAAACTCACTTCTTCATTTAAAGGCCCAGTAATTAATAGCAGGCCTGTGTGCTGTGTCCCCTGCCCTTTTCATTAGGAGGGTCACAGGGCACCTTCAGAACACTGTACAATGTGTCCATTTAGTATCATTTGTTTTTAGCTCTTTAAGCAAAGGTGCCCAGAGACCTTCAAGCCTGGGCAGCCACCAGCTAAACTGATTGCTGATTATTATTTTTATTACTGCCTGTTTTCCTTTTAGAATTGTTTTATGAGAAGGGGCCTTCAGGTCAGAGATGTTCCACTGCCTGGAGATAAACATGCAATAGTCAGTGACCGGGGCTCACCCTGCAGGGCTGTGGCCACGGCCCCCCTGGAACGCAGCCACCTGGGAGGGGAGGTGGGGACAAGCACCCATTTCTCCACCATCTCCCTGAGCAGCCCAATTGGAGATCTGGGTGGAGCCGGGTGCTTCATGACAGAAAGCCTAGAACAAGGCCCCCTTCAATTTCGCACAGTTTTTTCTGCCAGCTGAGCTGGAGCTGGCGTCTCAGTGAGCCTCAGATGACTGCCATTTATCTGCCTTCTCACACCTCTTACTTCTTTCATTGGAGGAGTTACCTGTCTGTGAGGTTGTCTCTGGGACAGGGCAGCGGGTCTGGGGCCGGGGGCATTGGTGAGAGAGGCCCTGGGAGGGGAGGTGCTGCTCAGCCTTGCTGGCCCCTTTAAGCCCCTCTCTGGTCTCACCCATCGCCTCCCTCAGCCCCTCCAGACCCCCCGCGGCTCTGCCCAGCACACTGTCTGCACATGGTGCTCACGTAGAACGTGTCCTGTCTTTCTCAGTAACACATTCACCTGCCCCCTGCCCACATGTGGGGACCCAGACCTGCCTCAGACGCACGTTCTGCACACCTGGGGGCATGCGGCTTTCCCTGGATGTTCTACACGGGTCTTTGCAAAGGAGGGAAGGAGGGTTGTTTTTAGTGACTGGTGCTGCTCTTCTGGATAAAGGGCTGATGAGAATTATAGGGTACACGAGGGGCCAGCAAGCTGGGACGGCTGACGGGTGTCAAGACAGGTACTCTCAGTTCTGTCCCCTGAGGCCACTGCGCGGTCCAGCCACCGCCAGCAGGGGGGCCAGAGCCCTGGAGCCCCTCCACTGCCATCTGGCCCACAGGTGCGTCGAGGCCGAGAACTCTTTCCCCTTGTGTGCCAGTGCTGGCAAGGTCCCTGGGCACAGGAAGGGCCCACCAACTTGTGGATATTGCCTTCAACCTTATAACACAGCAAGACACTAGCTCTATAAAGCCACACAGGAACCGCTACCGCCATCGAGGCCACAGACACGTCGGTCCCTCCAGCGTTGCCTCGACCCACCTTTTCACTGCTATGGCTTTGTGGTGAGGACACGTTATATACGAGGCATTCCCCCATCAAACTCAGTGCATGATACACTGTATTAACGATTCTATTAATGTGCTGTCCATCAGCTCCTCCAGTGCTTATCCCTTCTGCACCATGGAAACCTTGTGCCCTTTCACCTCCATCTCCCCAGTCCCCTCCCCTGTCCTGGGCAACCACCATGATACTCTCTGTGCCCTCAAGGTCCAGTCCTGCTGTTGAGACCCCAGGACCTTCTTCTTCTCCAGGGGTGAGCTATACTCCACCGCATGGGCGCCGTTCACCTGTCAACCCTCACGCAGGCTGTTCTACAGCTTGGCTGTTGCACGCCGCCCTGGCCACAAGAGTGACCACGGGCACATCTTCAAGGTACTGATTAAATTCCCTGATACACTGCACCCAGAAGTGGGGTCATACATATTCTTACCCTGAACTCCCCGAGTCGTATGTGTTAAACACACACAGCTTTTTAATGTGTCAGAAAATAAGTTGAACCCTTTGCTTGTAAGTTGTAAAGTTATAAAACCTACCAGAAAAATACCAAACACAGGAGGAGAGAGGAAAGGAAACCTTCCTCCACGGGCTCTTCTTTGCCTGAGTTCTCGTGGTGATTCTCACTCAGTCCACTGCTGAAAGGGGCTGGCATCTCTGTCTCACTCTCTGGACCATCAGCAGGCCCACGACCCAGGGCTGCAGAAATGTGCATGACTTGGTTCTTCTTTGAACTCACCTTAGGACGCATGACTAGAGGCCCTAGACAGTTGTAGGACATATGATTCCGGGGAGAAACCCACTCCCTTCCCTTTGGAAGCCTCCTGTCTGCACAACATTCTCTCTCCAGTAGTGATTCTCTCCCCTCGAGTGTCACTAGTCAGCACCCACATCCCCTGAGCACCCCACTCCTGGATGGTCGGCGATTCCCAGATGCCTGCAAGGGGAGAACTCGGCTTCTGTTGGTGTCCTCTCCCCCTGTCCTCGATGCCCGGTCCCCTCCCCTCTCCCTGGAAGCAAGGCTGTCCTTGTGTGACAGTCTTAAGACAGGAATATGACACGTACATTAGGCTGAAGGAAGGGAGAAAAAAATAATTTTGCCTTTGGCGTAATTTCAGCCCAGAAGGATAGGATTCATTCCAAACGACCTTAGCTCAAGGTGACTTGATATATTTTCCCAGCAATGAGATTTTTGTTATCTCTCACACCCACCCTTTCCCTTCTGTGCAAAATCCTGCAGTAGTAAATAAACAAACAAAAAAACAAATTAAAAAAAACACTTTAAAATAAATAGAAAATAAATAATAACAACGACAAGCCCTGGAATTGCCTGGTCCTCCCACTGACACAGGAGGGTCTCACTGGCACACAGGCCAGGAGGGCTGCCTCTCTGATCTCACCTGTGCTGAGCCATCCCTGACTCCAACATCGCAAGAAGGGCTATAAGTCAAGGCACCAGAGGGCTGAGGTTCCTCAAACCCAACCTACAGAAACTGCAAGGCCTTTTCAGGACTTAACCACCCTGACCCTCCTCCAGGCCCCATAGGGCCTGTGCTCTGCCTGGGATTATCTGAAGCAGTGGCTGCAGGCTGGTTCCAGAGGCAGTCTCTGAGGGTCCCCTGCGGGAGGTAGAGAAAGCAGGAGTGGGGAGCACCTGATGGCTTGTACTGATCCAGGAAGGGGGGCTATGTCTTCTGTTTCTCTGCTGCGGGGCAGGGCAGATCTACACGAAGCGGGAGTGACCCTTCCAGGTAGGGGCATACGTGGCATCCCCCAAATAACCATGGAACAGTACAAGGTGCTCCTGAAATTCTGTTGAACTGAATACTTCACAACAGTGGTAGCAGTTGCTTAGTAGTGATCACTGACTATTAATATTATTCATCTTTACAGCTCCAAGGCAGCCACTACTACTGTCCTCATTTACAGATGAGAAAATCTGAGCCAAGAGATGCTGAACATCTTGTTCAAATCAGGAGCAACATTGCAGCCCTGACTGGAGTGAATTCAGAGACCCTTCTGTTAACCCTTAGTTATCTGCCTGACTCTCTACTTAAATGGAGGTGGGCGAGCTATGGCCCTGGGGCTGAATCCAGCTATTTTTCCTGTTTGTTTTCTTTCTGGTTTTGTGTGTGTTTATATATGTATGTATTTTATCACCTGTAAACTAACAAAGCAACCATTTTTAAGTGGGTGGACTTTGAATGGCTTTGTAAATACCTACATAATATCCTGATTGTGCTTCTTGACCTCCAAATCTATTTACTCCATAAAATTTACTCCTGGAGGACAAGTCTGCTGAACTCTATTTTATTTTATTTATATTTTTTGCTGAACTCTGTTTTAAACTGTTGGTATGTGGTGGCTGGCAACTGAAAGAAATTTTCTTCTAAGCTACAGGAGTGTCTGAAGTTTGGATGAAAGCTGTTGACAACGAGTTCACCTATTATGGCACATACTGATTAAATGACTGAGCAAATCAATAGCGTTTCAGAATTACAAAGGGTCTCATGCCAGCTCTTCAGTATGTGTATGCCAGCGACAAAAATAACTCTGCTATTAGACTAACATCTCAAGAACAGGGATGAATGGAAGGAGACATACGCAGGGAAAGACATTTACAATTAACCAACAAGGAAGCAACACAGTTCTTGGAAACCTCTGGGGCAGAATATGCTCTAATCATAACTGAAATGTGTGTCCTTACCCAAAATCACTCTGTGAAAAGTTTTTAAAGCAAAACTATGAATTTCATGATTCAGAAAGGTGTCTTTACATACTAATTTTCTGTTCTTATCACTACTATTTTGATATGGACATCCACAAAGGTGGTCTTCAAACTTGGGGATTACCCGTAATTTCAAAGAGAAATTTGAAAGTCAGCTGCAGCCACACTCTGATTTGTTCAGAATCTCAAGGAAGACAGCACAGCCCCCAGAAACAAAACTGACTTTTAAAGAAGGTGTTCGCTTTAATTAATCTTGATTTGAGTAATCTATTAACAGCTGAGTGTGTCCAGGTTCCAGGGCTGTAATCTTCCTTGTCCATGAGTGAAGCTGGATTGGTCATTATTGCCCGGTGTCGGCTTCAAAGGTCGAGCAGAGCCGGCGTACCCTGACTAGCCGGTTTCTGCCACTTTACGATTAGAGCACCAGGGCCCGTGTCCTGAGCTCACAGGAGAGATAAGCTGCAGCTGGGCTGGGCATTGGAACAGCCAGCCAGCAGTTTCACACGGCCCAGCAGAGCCCACGGACTCAAGCAGTTTATTTCTCCAGGCTTACAAATTTGATTACTATAGAGTACAAAGCTATTAAAAATATGACCTTTCTATTTTTCATGCCTTGGCGAAAAGCCAGATAATAACTTTGTTTGACTTGGTCGGTATGATAGAGTGCTTATTCAGATGGAAATAAAATGACTTTTCTTTACTGGAAATTATACCTTGAAGTCTAGATGTCCATCATTGGCATAACACACAGACAGACACGTTAATTCAGGCTTGAAAGCAGCCGAAGCTGTTAAAGAGGGAAGTACAATGTTTCCATCTTCTCGAGGGGAAAATGAGTATTTTTGTACAGTTGTCATCAACTTAAAATGGTAAAAGGCAAAACTATTGTTCTAGGACAAGTAAAGTAAAAAAATGTTGATTACAGTGTATTATCAGAATATAAAAATGAGGCTTCATGGCAGCCTTGAAAGCAAATAAATAACATTTTATCATTAGACCACTGTCTTCTCCTAGACACTTTTAAAGCCAGGCAAAGCAAGTGCATTTAGTACATCAGCCATGGCTTTATGTGGAACATTAGAAAATACCAAAAAAGCAATGGTTTTATTTTCCTAAATGATGGATCAATGTGTGAAAGTTAATAAAACCCAGTGCTGCTATGTGCCTGCGTGTGTGCATGCTAAGTTTCTTCAATTGTGTCCGACTCTTTTCGACGCCATGGAGTGTAGCTTGCCAGGTTCCTCTGTCCGTGGGATTCTCCAGGCAAGAACGCTGGAGTGGGTTGCAGTGCCCTCCTCTAGGGGATCTTCCTGACCCAGGGACTCAACCTGTGTCTCTTTTGTGTCCTGCTTTAGCAGGCGGGTTCTTTACCCCTGAGCCACCCGGGAAACCCAGTGTTGCTATCAGGGTTTACAGCGAGGGAAAACCCACTGGGCTTTTGCGTCCAGTTCTCATCAGGAAGACAGGAGAGCAGGTTCCTCCAGTGTGTTTCAGCAGGAAGAAAACGTGTCTACCTCAGGACCTCTTGGAAGAATTTTATAAAATACCCTTTTCCTCTCAGCTGGGCAAAAAGCAGACCTCTGGGGTCCATGAGCTTGTTTCCTCCACTGGCAGCCTTGCAGTGGGGTGCCTTTAAGTCTTCTACTGAGACAGGTTAGTGGCAAGCTGCTGCCACAAGCAGCAAAACAGTACTCTTCTCCTAAGGTTTAATATTTTATTTTATTTTTTCATTATTATGGGATGGTGTGAAGTTGGAATGGTGAAATGGTGCAGTGGAGCTCAGGACATGAGCAGATGGCTGGGGGCTCCCCTGCTCTTGGGGCTGCCTTGTGTCCCACAGTGGACACAATGGCATGGCCTCCTTCCTGCCCTGTGAGGCCTGTCCAGCATTGATGGCCACCTGGGAAACCGTTCCCCTGGAAGGAAATGCTGTGTGGGCTCAGCCTCAACCACATAAGCCTCATGACCTGGAAGCACTCACTTCCATGACCTGGAAGCACTCACTTCCATGGCCCGGTAGCACTTGTCTTGGAAGCAGAAAGGGGTGGAGACTCCGTGGTCACTGGGGCAGGCAGGGGGAGGTGGGCGTGGCCCTCTCACTGAAAGGGTCTTTCCCTGAAACCACAACTCTGGGCATGGCCACTGGAGCCGTGAGTAACCAGAGGTGTCCCTCTGCCACTGAAGATGCCACAGTTCCTTCATAGGAGGTGAAGGGAACTGCACGGGCATGCCCACTTCCTCCCTCCTTGAGCCTCGGGCAGAGAGGCCACTGACCCCAGTGCTCCCAGCCATGGGCAGGCCTCCTGAGGGGCACATGGGGTTCACCAGCACTCTATGTCCCATGATGTGGTGACTGGCCAGAAGCATTTGCAGGAGTGAACATTTGAGCAGGTTGGGGCTGGCGGAACTGGCTTCAGAAGGTTGGTGGTGGAGTGGGGATCACAGTCTGTGCTCTGATGTGAGGAGGGTGGCAGCCACGGGTGTGCTCATTAATTACATGTGTCCCCAGGGTCTTGCGGCCGTGGGACAGGCATGGATGGCCACTAACTTTCAGTAGTGGAGCCGCCCTCAGAGTAACCTCTGCTGGTGAGCCCTAGTGCTGCTCTGTGTCGGGAACCTGAGCATTTCTTTCAGGAAAAGAAAGCTAACAAACGGGGGTCAAAAGGAATGAGCAGGGTGCGCTCCCTGCCTGCCTGTCCAGCTCTGCTCCGCCTCCCGGCAGCCTGACCTCAGCGTGGTCTCATCTCTGGATGCAGCTGGCCACAGGCAAGGCTACTTCAGAGGCAGCGGAGGGCGGGGGCTTCCCTCCCTGGGGGAAGAACCAACCCCTGTGCAGAGTCTCTGAAGGGAGGGCTCCCGTCTGTGGCCCCCTCATGTTCCTCGCAGCTCTGAGACTCCCCCTTCCCATCAAACGGCCATATTTACACCCGCGAGGATGCTGTCTATGGCCTGCCCACACTGGGGCACCTAAGTTCTAGTTTTCCTTCTAGCATGTGTCCTATAGGTCAGTCATATAATTTCTCTGTAAATTTGAAGAAAAGTGGGCTTATGTATTTTTTCTCATTTAAGCTCTTAAGATTGTAGCTTTACTTAAAAAAATCCACCATCATTACTCTCACCCCTTTACTGCCATTCAAGAACTAAAAAAATATAATTTTTATTCAATGGACTCTAAAAGTAGCAAACTAAAGAGAAATTTCTGAAAACCCATATACTTATAGGAAATGTTGATATAGTCAACCGAAAAATTTGTCATCATTTCTAGAAGTAAAAATTACACCAATGAGTCATTTTTTCCAGGTATCAGTGTCACTAAGTTTTAAGGAAGGCCACCTACCAGGGCTGAGGCAGTTAAAATCTGTGCCTTGGTGACGGACAGCAATTCCATGAATTAAAGAAATAGGATAAAGGCACTGTTTTAGTAGAGAAAACTTTGCAGCAGGCTCAACAACAATAAAAACTAAAATCCCTAAAAATCAATTGCAGGCAGGACTTCTAGCAATGGCCAGTTGAAAAGGTCAACGAATCCTTTCCCCAGGAAGCTGCTATAACCCTGAACATGCTGTCCCTCCCTGCAGGGTGGCGATTCTCCCAGGGCCAGGACAAGCTGTGAAGACCATAGCCTCTGGCTGCAGTCAGTGGACAATTTCGTTTGGAGCAATGATGATGCGATATAGTCAACAAAAGAAGTAAGTAGCACACTCAGTCATTCAGAGAGGGATCTGAGAAATAAAGGCAGGAGACAAATGGAAAATAGACCGCAAAATGGCAAGTGTAAATCTGGCCATATCAATGATTACATTATATAGAAATGGTCTAAACACTCAAATAAAAATGGCCGAGTTTATAAGATTAGACAAAAAGGATTTAACTATAAGCTGTGTACAAGGCACCCAAGATAGATTCAAATAAGTTAAAAGTAAAAAGAATGGAAAAAATACATACCATGCAAACAGTAACCTTAATCTCTTGAATCCATACATTTGCCATATGGCACCGTAATTCCACACCCAGTGGTCTGCCAGAGGAACAAAACAGTAGGGCCACATACAGGCACCAAAGGGAATATTCACTGCATTATTTTTGCAGATGGGAGTTGGGGTCAGCACATGTGTCCATCAACACTGAGGGATAAACAAGGGTAGACCACCTATCTACCTCATGAAACACCAGGCAGATAACAAAATACATGCTCCAACGGGGGTGAGTCTCAAAACCGCATTGAGGGAAAGAAGCTAGAAGTAAACCACTCCATACTGCCTTGTTCTATTTAAATGAAATTTCCCAAAGAGGCAAATGCAGTCTAGTCTACTGCTGGAATGGCACTTTCTCCATTTCACTT
The DNA here is from genome assembly GCF_042477335.2 of Ovis canadensis. Classification (NCBI taxonomy): domain Eukaryota; kingdom Metazoa; phylum Chordata; class Mammalia; order Artiodactyla; family Bovidae; genus Ovis; species Ovis canadensis. The sequence continues at coordinate 61,036,499 of NC_091257.1, read as the reverse complement.
CCACATGAATATAAACAGTGCATTTGGGGGAACGTTTTGGTAATAGAACCAGATTTCACAAAGCCCACTTGAGCCCGTGTTTTTGCCACTAGCCAGAGCTCTGTCTTGGCCCAGATACTGCCGCCCAATCCCCCATCCCTGCCTTCTCCATGAGTGGAGCTGGTACCTGGATGCTGGCCTGCCCTGGGACTCTGAGTCTGCCTGGTTTTGCTCTTCCCTGAGAGTAGATAATGTGTGATTTTACAGGAGTGTTTCCTGCTTGGTGCATGGACCCTGTGTCCCAGGAAGGTGGAAGGTCCCCTTGAGAATAGACTCTCCAGTGTGAGGCTGATGCCAGGCCCTGCCCTCCCTAATGCTCACAGAACCCAATAGGTGAATGTGGCATTTAACCCTCACACAGCCCAGGGGTTGACACTGCTGTTCACCTTGTCCTATGCAGGATACTAGTGACAGACAACAAGGTGAGATGATCTGCCCGGAAACTGGTAAGAACCTGGATGGCCTCCATTTTAAACCATTAAAGACTGCGATTCTCCCCAGAATATCTTGTGGAACCAGAGGCACCGTTAGCTTTTTCTGCAGTGTGGCTTTTCAACAGGTGATTTCAGTCATGAGCTTTCCTGTCCTGCCACCTTGAAACACAGGCCCAGGGCAGTCTGGGAGCTGGTGTTTTTCCAGGCTCAGCTGACAGTTCTCAGAGCAGCAAAGCACACAAACGGTGAAGACTATAATCACAAACCCAGTGAATCTTCATGTGGTTATGACAATTCTCTGCCTTGAAAAATAACATTGATTGATATGTTTTTTAGAGACTGACATATGTAACTCTTTATTAAAAAATTATTAAATAACTCCTTGAAATGAAAAGGCAGTCGTGTAATTAATAGTTATGCACTGCATGACAGCATAATTATTCATTACCAAAATGCAGGAGCAAAGTGACTTCTAATTTCATCCTCAGAGTCTTTGAAGGGAAAAAAGTACTTTAAAAGGAAGTAAGCTGGAAAGAGAGGACAGCTTTTGTAAGCACTTGAGATCCTACTTGACTGGAAAGAAAAAAAACTGAAATGACAGATGATGTCATGCTATATTTATTTAAGGAGAGGCAAGTGAATTAAAAACACAAATATAATTCATTAAAAATAGATTTTTAAAGGGTACGCATAGAGGGGTTCCTAGCACTTTCACCTTTATTGTTGTCTCACCTACAGATTATTTTTTTGAGTTCTCTGGGAAAATGTGAATTTATCTGTCTGCTTGGAATTGGCAAAATGCTTCTATAAGTTATTCAGAATTAATGAGTCCTGAGACCTGGTCCCAAGAGACTAGGTGCTTACGGCCTGTTTTCTGTGACATGACAAGGAATTTGGGCTGACTCAAGCCCGGGTCCTGGGCTGAGTGTTAGGCTGGGGCCTTGCTCACCTCTTACCCTCTTTAAAGGGAGAGCAGCCTTCCCCATGGTAACCAGGGCCTAGGCCATACGGCCCCTTGCAGGAGAGTGAGGTGTCTGGGGCTGAGGCCAGCGTTGGTTGGGTTGGCGGGACCAAGGGCAGCAGGGTCAGGCCTCAGTAAGGAAACGGGACTTGGGGCTGGGTTTGTGTTCTGACAAGTCTAAGTTTATGGTCTTTAGGAATTGGGAGTGGGTGAGGGTTTCGGAGCATTATCAAGTTGGCATTTAGCAAGACTAGGCTGACGGTAGGACCCGGGGTGGAGAAGCATCGCAGGCAACAGACTTAGTCTCGGGTGATGGCCTTCAGACCCTGGGGCTCCGATGGCCCAGGCCAAAGGTCTCGGCCTCTGTCTGTCCATCCTGTTTCCTTTCTGGACACCCGCTGCCTAACTCCTTACCCCGCTAAGTTGGCTGGTTGCTCCCTGCCCCCGTCCATGGGAGGTCAACTCCTCAGTCTTGTCTGCCTCTTTCCTGCTCTTTCTCTTGTGTGGATGCTGGTCTGGACTGGACTTCCAACCAGACTCTGCACCTGGCCTTCGTCTTCAGCCTGTCTTGACCCTTCACTGCCTGACCTCCTCTGCTACCCAGGAGAAGAGACACCTCTTCTCCTCTGTTACCATGTGGAGCTGGCTCTGAGGACAAGAGTTTGCAGCCATTATCCAGAGGACTGACTTCAGCTCAGAACTCACAGCCACTGCCTGTCTTCCGTGGTATTTTGAGGCCACACCTGGGCTCAACAAGGAAGAGCAATGGGAACGATTTGCTGGGGCCATAGGTAAGGTGGGGTAGCTGTAGTCACCCCAGATGTCTGTCTTTCCTATGACTGATCGAGAGTCATTCCTGAAGTAGCCTACATATTCTGAGCTTGGCCAATTCTGTATTTTGTGTAACCAGATTCAAGTGTCTGCCCTGATTTTCTGCCTGTGTTCTCACTCATCAAAACCCACCACGGGCCTCCTCCCTGCCCGCCCCACTCCTCTCTCCTTACCCGACTAACGGGTCCTCCTTCCACCCCAGGCTCCAGTCCCATGTCCCATCTGTGTGTCCCGTCTGCGTGCGTGCTTGTTGGGCCTGGCTGCTTGGGTCTGCCTGGGCTCCCCCTGTGCCCTGCAGATGACCCTCAGTAAACTGCTAGCTCCTCAAGGACTCCAGTGAGTGCATACATTTTAACAGCGACGTGCACAAGAAGGGGCTCACGAGCTTTAGATTGATTTATTGATTCGGAGGTTGCTTTTCTAGCCCCAGTCACTGCAGATTAGAGTCCTGGGAGATTGCATCACAGAACCCGAGCCCTGAAAGGACCCTGCAGATCAGGAGGTACATGGTTCCATTTGGAGAGCAGAGCTGGGCTACACGTTCAGGGCTGCCTGCCTGAAAGTGAAGGACAGAAGTGCCTGCCAGTTCTTTCTCTTGATTGCCTTTCTGTCCTTTTTTTTTTTTTGCTATCTCACTGCTTTCTTACATCTGTTGGAGGTTAAAGAGCAGAGCCCAGTGTAACACACCAGTCTGACTTGACACTTAAATCTCTGTCTTTGCGCAGACCTGATGCCAAAGTATAAAACCACATGCTGTGGGAACTTCACATGTGAGGAGCAAGTCCTTTACTACTGGACGGCCTTGTCAGGACTCCCTGGCAACACTGGGCAGACCCATTGTGTTCCTGAGTCAGCTGCTGGGTGGGGAAGATCCCTGGAGGATGGCACAGCAACCCACTCCAGGATTCTCGCTTGGAGAATCCCATGGACAGAGGAGCCTGGTGGACTACAATCCAGGGGGCCGAGAAGAGTCGGACATGACTGAGCACCTTTCACTTTTACTCCACCTCCATCTGCAGCGCTCTGGCCTGGGAGACCCTGTCGAGTGTGTGCTCTGGGTGGCCCGCTGTGACCAGGCCAGGCCTGCTGCATGCCCATGGAAGACAGAGGCACTGGGGATTCCCCAGGACATTCCATTCTCAGAGAGCTGGTGAGCCGCACCTAATGGCAAGTGAGTAAACAACACCAGGAGACGTTCTCAGAGCCTTCCTCCTGCTTCTCCTGAGCTGCTTGCAGGGGGATATGCACTTAGCACATACATCGTAAAGGACCAGCGGGGCCATGCCAGTGCTTTGTGATTGCCAAGTGTAAACCCGGGGTGTGATGGTGGTCCCGTGATTAATTGCGCTCCGTCGACATTAGGCTGTGCTACTATCGGCGGCTTGCTGCTCAGCACTTGCTAGGCAGTTAATTATTGTTGTGTGGCTCCAAGGAATGTTTTCAAAACATTTTAGAATTCTGTTATAGCGATGGCATGGGGAGGGGTTTAATAAGCTACTATCATACACAAGAAAGACAAACACATTTTAGGACATGAAAATAACTTCGTTATGGCTTTTCCTTCCCAAGCTATTGCTGACAAAAAAATGTATTCCTAACATTCCATTGCCTGTTGGCAACAAGTCTCACCTTGAGCCTAGTTTTATTCTGCACACAAGTAGGGCAGCGTCCCCTAGGGGTTAAGGAGGTGCGTCAGAAGGGAAGGGATTAGCGTCCTGGGTGTTTCAGCATGATCTTTACACACTTGATCCAGCCTCATTAGTGGCCCCTTTTGCAGCTGGGGTAGATCAGAAAGTATTTCTTGGTGAGACTGTTTCTTTTTGTAAATGATGGGGAAAACGGGATTACATGCTGTGTTTTCTCTTAGTCCTCTCCTGCCAGGCCACAGACTCAGCACATGGAGACAAGAGGGCCACTCCCCTGAAATTCTCATCTGGAGTAGGCAGCTCACAGAAGTGACCTTGGAGGCCTGGTTGTTCTCAACATTGAGCCTTTAAGCTTAGAGATGGGCTCACCAGTGACCATCTGGATCAGCAGTGCACAAGTCCTTCTCCCGAGCTACAGGCTCTCTCTCTGACTGATTCCCAGCCCAGGAAGGCCCTTCTCTTCGCTCAAGTGTGCAGGTTATAATCACTCCAGTTGTAAGAAGTCAACCTGCCAAGTTGTGTCTCATACTCACGGACATTCCTGCTCTCATTTTTTTTACTGTGACATGAAGGTCACTTTCAGAGCTTCAGAAGCAACACAGTATCTGTACAATTTTTCCAGTTGATACACTTTAAAGATGTACCACAAAATTAAAAGATGCTTGCTCCTTGGAAGAAAAGCTATGACAAACCTAGACAGCATATTAAAAAGCAGAGCGATCATTTTGCAATGAAAGTCCGTATAGCCAAAGCTATGGTTTTCCCAGTAGTCATGTATGGATGTGAGGGCTCGACCATAAAGAAGACTGAGTGCCAAAGAACTGATGCTTTCAAACTGTGGTGCTGGAGGAGACTGTTGAGAGTCCCTTGGACTGCAAGGAGATCAAACCAGTCAATCCTAAAGGAAATTGACCCTGAATATTCATTGGAAGGATTGATGCTGAAGCTGAAACTCCAGTACTTTTGGCCACCTGATGTGAAGAGCCGACTCATTAGAAAATATACTGATGCTGGGAAAGATTGGGGGCAGGAGGAGAAGGGGGTGGCAGAGGATAAGATGCTTATATACAATCACTGACTCGATGGAGATAAGTTTGAGCAAACTCCAGGAGATACTGAAGGACAGGGAAGCCTGGCATGTTGCAGTTCATGGGGTCACAAGAAATCAGATATGACTTAGTGACTGAACAAGCACAAAGGCGTATATATCTCTGTGTATTAAAAATACTTTAATGAATTTGTTTCATTACCAGACAGCCAATAGTGGTAACTGAAAGCATTGTAAGTGTGCAAATATTCATCAATAATCTAGCTTTAACTAGCTCTAAGAAGTTTCTCACAAAACCAGTAGTTACTTTCCAAAACAAACACTTGTTCATATTTCTGGTCTATTTTCATTCTGCCACAGCTGGATGTAGTTAAGCCAACCAATCTGTATTTATAGGAGCCAACGCTCATTTAAACCCTCGAAGGCGGGTATAAACTTAAACGTTTCCCTGAATTCACTACATGTGAAGTAAATTAAGTGTATTTGTGAAACTGAGAAGATCATAAAGTACTCTGGGAATTTATGGCATTTTTACAGTTTTACGTCTATCTTATGTATACCAATGCGTCTATCACCCCTGGTCATTAAGGTTAAAATGTGTATAGTTTTAATAGGTTATCTTGAGAAGGACCATCTCCATTCATTATTTAAACCGTTTCTCAGGGTGCAATGTTCATACGTGAGTTCACTCAGGAGGAGACTTTGGAGCCCTGTGTTTGGTCTGGATAGAGTGGTGCTGGCAGGCGCGGTGCCTGGGTGTGACATCCTTTCCGTGCACGTCTGGTGTGTGTCACGGGTGACTTGCAGCCTCTGAAGGGCCCTAATCTGGGATGGCGTGAGCCCTTCCATCACTGCCATGCTCACCAGGCTTGCCTGCTGACGGCACCCACCCCGAGAGGTCCAAGTCAGCCGTGACTCAGCCCATAGCTTGTCATCACCTCCAAACAGAAGCCTCCCTACGTGGCTGCCCTGAGCCACTCCATGCTGCCCCTCTGGGGAAATCCTTGCTGGAGCTCAAGCCCCTACCATGCGCAGCTCCTTGTCCTCTGGAGGCGGAGTCTGCTGGCCACACTCCTCCCCAGCTTTTACGACCGTCATTAAGCGACTCTCCAGGTTCCTCTGTGTCACATGGGAGTGATCATGGCCCCTTACTCTTCCCTCCATCGTGCCTCAAGCCCAGCTTCGGCTTCTGTCTGAGACTTGCTGCTCTCATCCTGGCCATTCCTGGGGCTGTTATTAAGGTGTCACTTCACTTCCCAGAGGGGAGGCCCCTCACCTGGCACACAGATGACCAAGAGCATTGTGAAGAACCTGAGTCAGAGAGAGACAGAGGCTGCTTGGAGGTGCAGGCTCACGGGTGCAATTCAGGCCCTTCTCCCGGGGCTCTGAGGCAAGGACTTGGGGCACTTAGGCCTTCCTCACGTGCAACTGTACACGCGCTGTACCCTAGGTAACGGCTTTCCAGCACAGATCACATGGGAAACAGCTTGTCAGAAGCTGAGCCAGGGGACAAGTGACAGCAGGGCTGGGGGAGAAACCGAGAAACGAGCTGGTGACAGTGGCCGCAGGGGTGACAAGCATAGGAGAAAACAGGAGCCCCATTCCTGTGGAACCCTTCGGACTCTCGGCCCTGCTGGTCTCAGAGCAGGAAGGAGGAGGAGCGGCAGGTGGCACCTCCCACTGGGAGGCCTCGCGGGCATCACCCTCGTCTCTGGCCAGAGCCGTGGTCACAGCGATTCCTAGAGGAAATGTGTCTAACGAAAGCCCGCATGTTCTTGAGAAGCAAATGTGCTCTCCTTGAGACAGGGAGAGGTTTCCTTCCATAATTATTCTCAACTTGGAGCTTAAAGTCTTCAAGTTTTTTTACGTCAACTGACTCACTTGTTCTAGACACTGAAAGGCTAAACAGGATCCTCGCAGGATGTAGGGGAAACGTTGTGATGAGACAGGCTCTGTCCTGACCTGTACGGGGGGCTCATGGCCTCGTCTGGCCGGGCTCCGTGCAGAGCGGTTACATTTTCCTGCGGGGCTGGGCCGTGACCCTCCAGCGAGGCGCCTCTGCACCGAGAGGGGACTCTACCAGCAGAGCGAAGACGCTGCCACACTGTTTCTCCAGGGGTATTTGTGTCAGGGTGCCAGGTGGGAGAACAGGGATTAAAATGGCAAATACATTGGCCTGGCTGTGAAAGAATACAAATATTTCTGTGTGAAAGTCGCTCAGTCGTGTCCGAATCTTTCCCACCCATGGACTGTAGCCCACCAGACTCCTCTGTCCATGGGATTCTCCAGGCAAGAATAGTGGAGCGGGTTGCCATTCCCTTCTCCAGGGGATCTTCCCAACCCAGGGATCAAACCCGTGTCTCCTGCATTGCAAACAGATTGTTTATCATCTGAGCCACCAGGGAAGCCTGGGGCTCGCCCAACCAGCCAACTAAGCCTTTGAGGTCTGGGCAGGGAACAAGTATTTTTAATTTCTTTGCTGGGGTAATGCTGGTTTATAACATCATACATGTCTGGGTAAACACCATGTTTCTGTTTCTTTGCATGGAGGTTGTCTTTAACTAGAGAGAACTTTACAGGAATGAGAAGTTTCCTCTCCAGCTCCCCTTGGCCCCAGTACCCTTCCTAAATTATCCTGTCAACTTCAACACATAATATAAATGAAGCAACTTTTAATCATTTCAGGAGAGACGCACTAAGACAGATGTAGATATTACACTTCAATCTAAGGAAATAGCCTCAAAATGTCATTAACTTTTGAATGAACAATGAGCCCTGATTGTTTGAGAAAAGGTGACATATTTCCCCATTTAGAGTTTGGGACAAGAAGTTAATTTAAATGCCAAAAGTACATATATTTGAGCAACATGATGTCAAATAAATCTTTTAGCATTAATATAAAAATGGCATTTATAAAAGCTATAATGAATGTAGCTAAAGGCACGTTTTCTTAAACAGTTTTACTCGATTGAGACCCTATAAAGCTTCAGTCTATTGTTCCACTTTCATTAGTGATTTTTTTCCAGGCCAATTATAGTGAAGGGTATGTATTGCAAGCTAATACTCACCCAGCATCGACTACAGGACAAGCATTGTTCCTGACGCTCTGTGTGCCTCATCTGGTTCTGACAATAGCCCCATGAGGCAGCTCATTTTGTTACCACCCTTTTCCAGAGAAAGTTAGGCTTTGGATGAAGTGTGTTTTCTGGGGGGACACATCTGTAAACACTGGCTCTATGGGAAGGTGCCTACTTCTCCCAGGAGCTCCTTCCCTCTCTGGACCCATGTCCACCCGCCATAGCCATCAGCCCTGCCTCTGGCCACGAGGAAAGACAAACTGCCCTGTATGAGCATCTTCCACGTGTTAGCACGGTCACAGGGTGGCTGAGGTCCCAAGGTCCGCACCCACCTGGCAGGGAGCGGTGCTCCTTGTTCTCACTACCTGCCCCACATCCACAGCAGGCCAGGCAGGAAAGGACAGTCTCGTTGAGCTTCTGTTTTGGGATATGGGGCTGTTATCCTTCATTAGGTCAAGGGGTATTTACAACTGGGATACCAGTGACACAGAAGAGCATCTGCTGGTGTCAGAAAGTTCTAGAGGAATGAGAGGAGCCACAGTCTTGGGAATGACCTGGTTTCTCTCCCCTCCACTAGTTGACCATCTGGGAGCTGGGCTCAGAACCTGTGCTGTGAAGGCTGCTAGCTGGAGAGCCGCCCTCTCTGCCAGGTCCAGAGGGGTCCCAGGGAGCCCTCATTGTGGTCCAGACTACCTTTCCTCAGCTGTTCCTCCTCTCCCTGCCCCCCGGACCAACTGAGAGCAGCCGGGAAAGAAGTGTTTGCTCCACACTAATAACAGGGGGCTTTAGCCAGCGTACCAACTCTACCCAGGTCCCACATCATGAACCGCTGGAGCCCAGGTATAGCTGCAGGTCCTCCACGTGCCCTTGGAAAGGGCCTTCAACCTTGGAAAGGGTCTTCAAGCCAACTCCAGCTCGGAGTGAAGTTCGGGACCCCCCGGACACCAGGCTGGCAGTCAGAAGAGTGTTCTAACCCCACTGCTCACAAATGCTTGGATGCTACTGGCCGAGGGGGTACGGTAGCTATGCTTACACACCCCCATGATGGGGAACTCACTACCTACAAAACATGTCCCCAGTTTTCCCCAAGGAAGTCTATTTTATCTGCAGGTAGCTTGTTGGAGACACTCAGCTTGACTGTCTCCCTAACTTACGCTTGACGATCAGAGTCTAACTCCTCAGACTGATGGGGTTAAATCTAAGCTCATCCTAAATGTACAGCTCTTTAATGGAGACAAGCAGGGAGGGAGAGGTGGGATATTATTTTTCCCTTTCAGTATAGTAATCACTGGTGATGTTTAAAAGAAAGTGGGTGAAAAGTGACAAATGAGCAAAAAATTCTACCTTTTAGTAAAGGTTAAAAGCAAGTGTCAGACCTCACAGTTGCTAAGGTCAGGAGCTCCCCCTCACTGCTAAGGGGACTTCAAGTGGCCCATTAGCATTTTGACTTGAAGTGTGAAGAAAATGCGACTGATGGAGAAACAGCAAAAATCGGTTGAGGCTCTAAACTACCCGAGTAAGCTGGTCAAGTCAAACATTTTAGACAAAGGACCAGCCTAAGCAAAGTCTCTGGTTGTCTGGGAGACTCACAGAGCTGTGCGAGAGATCCTGTGCATGTATATTTTATATGTGTACACGCGCACACACGTTTAACATACTTTCAGTACACATTTTATGGTAGATCTTCTGAAACACAAGTCAACTATATAAAGAAATATTTTCTGATTTCCTTGTCTATGTGAGTTGAAAAATATATTAGTGCAGAAATTCCTTTTTAAAAGGAAACTAATGGCCGATAATGAGTTTCAATAATATAAAGTAGGGAATAAAGAAGAAATATCCAAATGAAACAGCCTGGTAGACCCAGCACACACTGACAGGGTAAGAGCTGCCCTTTATTTCTCCCTGACAAAAATAACAAGAGTCTAAAATTTATTCTTAGCTACAGGTAATGCATACTATGAACCTATTATGAGTTAAAGCTTTTAGGGAAAAAAAAAAACAAAAAGATTGCTTCTAATTGCTTTTATCCTGAGGCTGAGGTGTTATTGCGTAAAGATTAGAATTATTATAACTACATCCAAGGAAAGTTTCAGTAAACTGTAAATACATATTCAGTTTACTGAATTGAAAAAAACACCTGCAGTTCTTGTGGAAGCCACACGTTACCAGCAAGAGCAATTGTGTTATTTAATGCCTGATATAAAACAGCTCATAGAGTAATCTCCGGGTACTCTGATCTGAATCGGCACCAGGAAGGAATGAAACGTCTCCCAAAGGTTAAGAAGCCAGTGGGTTCCATGCAGAGCATCAGCAGGAGGTGGGTGTGCTACTGGCGTGGACCTGCCATTCTAGGAACTTCCTGGGACGTGACAAGACTGCCCCACATCAGCTCTGAAAACCGCGCAGTGTTCTTTAAACCAGGGTGGTTTTTTTTTTTCTTAAAGAAAAGGACAGGTTTGCATTTATTTCTGGAGTGTAGAAGCTGTAGATTTTCACCCTGGAAGCATCTACAGTTAGTTAGCAGAGCGACCCGAGCTCCACTGTGCAGGCAGTTTCCTGTGTCACCTTATCTTTGCTCTGAGAACTGCCTGGAGACCCCAGGCCTGAATGCATTCTGCCAGTGGTCAGCTAAGGACCCTGCCACCAGGCCAGGGGGCTCAGAGTGGGGCCGTGGCTTACCTTGTAAGTTTATTTCCAAAACCATCAGTGACTTCTATTTCACAGCAGGTAAGGAAGAGCACAAGTGAGTTTGGGGAGGGGGCTTAGGGCCTCTTGGAGACCCTCCTCCTTGTCGGCTAAGTTGCTGGATCTGGAGAAACCCGGTTTGGATCCCAGCCCAGTTCTAAAACCCGCCAGGACTCAGGAGCCTGAAAACCTTCAAGGACCGGCTGCCACAGGCTCAGTCACGTGAGAGCAGGGTGTGCTCAGGGGCCCACACGCCCAGTCACCGCAAAGACAGTGGGGGGCAGGGTTTACCATGCCCCTCGAAGGGGCTGAGCAGCGAGGATCAAAGCTCCGAGTCAACCCCCCAGAGCTTGGCACCACATCCAAATGCAGGGGGGCTTCCCTGGGGCTTGGCCCTGGGCCACCCCACTGGGGGAGCAGGCCTCACGTCACGAGCGCCAGTGCACTGCTCGGGGCAGCACTCTGTCACTGTCCCCACCGCCCTTGCCACCCAGCTCTGCTGTCCCCGGGCAGTGTGCTCACGGAGGACATTATTCACTTGCGTGTGTGTTACATGCAAAATAAACTATTTTGAGCCGCCTCCATCTATCACCTGGCCTGACTGTGGGCTCGGTGGGGAGCAGGGGGCGAGGACAGAGGAGGGAAGGTGCAGGCTTCTCCTTGGAAAGCAGGAGATGCACACGCTGGCCAGGACAGACGGCCAGTGGCCCAGGCTCTGTCCCTGGGCTTGGTCCCATCCCACCCGTGGCTCATAGGAGTGGAGCCCCTGCCCAGTGGCTCACACTTGCCGGTGGCCAGACACCTTCCAGACCCTCAGACACAGGGACACTTGGACTGATGCTGCAGCCTCTCTCCGGGGTCTAGGCTTTCCCGCTTTGTTTCCTTTATGTTTACGCCTAGGATGCGAGGCTTCACCCAGAAAGAGGATGCTCAGACACTGGGCTCCGTCCACATGGGCTCGGCACCTCCAGGCAGCCCCCTCCTTGGCCTCAGTATCCTGGAGGTGCTCTGGGGTCAGTGTGGACCACGGGGGTGAGTGAGGGTGAGGGTTCTGCGCGGGCCCTGAGCAGCGACATCACTCGAGTTCATATGGTCCACCTCCGTCTGTGCCTGTGGCTCAGGCAGGCCCAGCCGCTGAGCCCAGGGAAAAGCTGTGGGGAAACGGCAAGTGCCTGAAAATGTGGAGAGAAAGCCCAGCAGGGAAACTGCACCCACATTCCGCCTGGGCCCCTGCAGCCTCCGCTGTCACAGCTGACGTTATTTATGGCAGCTCCACGTTCCTTTTGAGGCATAATTAAAAAAGATGAATAACTGGAGAGACCCTCACCAAGATAAATGAGTAGTTTGAGGCCTTTTCATTTGGATGCCTTTTCAGGAACATTAGAAAGAAGGGGAGTGCTTTGGAGCGCTCTGTGGAAACTGCCCAGCAAAGGGCCACGAGGTCACATGGGCCATTACTTGCTGCCCTCCATCTGTGGTTCCTTCTACCACTGGCCCCCTGAGAAAACAAAAACCAAGATATTTCATTTTATCTTTTTAGGGGGTATCCAGATCTGGAAGTTCTAATTTATGAGCCTGAAATACCATTAAGCTGATGCAGGAAATTCTAAATGAGTATGTACATGCCTCTCTGTGAGGAATAATTTAGGGAAATCCAATGAGACTGGGTTTAAAGACATACAGGCACATTAGCAGAAAGCTTAGGACACCAAAAAAATACATTTTTTTTTTTTACAGTTTTAAAAAGCTTCTGCTTCTTTTTTTTGAAGTGCAACATTTCTGTGGCCTTTTGAGCATCTGAAGATTATGGTATGAGGTTTGTACCCTATCTGCTCTGCACGTTCTCCTTTGCTGCCTAAAATAATCCCTCTCCTCAGTCACAGCCCCTTCAAAGAAGGGTTTATCTCTAACCATTTTGCACAAAACCAGGCACATGGTGACCTTCTTCAACCAGAAGCTCCCCGATGCATGGCGGACCACACAGCAGGCTCTGTTTCTAGCCTGTTCCTCAGCCACCCCAGGACTCCGCATACACGGAATCAATTCACACTTTGCCAGAGACAGTCTAGGAACTGACGAAGAGTTTCTTTTAAAAGTCTGTTTTCTAGGAAATATTTGTTCCACTGTTTCTCATGCTCCTTCCCTAGTTTTACAAAATAAATACACTGTGCTTACAGTCACTGCATCCCCAGAGAGCTGTTAACCTGGAGAACACGTGTGTGCCTGAGCGTGGTCCACGCGGATCTTGTCTGCAGACTCTGGCCCTCGCGGGAGTATCTGTCCACCCACCAGCCTCCAACAGCGCCTGAGTTGCCTTTCTCGCGTACATCACATTCAGGGATGAGTCTAGGGCTGTAACTGCCAGCAAGGTGATAACAGTGAAGCCGGCACCTCAGTGCAAAAGAGAGGCTGACTCCTGAGCGCTGTCACATGCCGTCCATGTCAGAAGAAGCCTGTGTGTGCTGGCCGTGCTGTCTTCGCCACGGGCTGGGGAGGGTACCGCCATGACCCCCTCTGCAGAGGGACTCGGGCCCGAAAGGCCTGGACGGGGTGTGAGGGGTGAGGGGTGAGGCCGCTCGTCACCCCGTCCCCAGGCTGGGTCAGGTCTCCTTGCTTTGTGTTCCTGCAGCTTCTTGCAAGGGTGCTATTTGGTGTGAGAGCTGCCTGAGAAAGGAGGTGCTAGGATGAAGCTCAGAGAGAGTCTGACACAGTGCCCAGACACATGCTACCAAGTCACATACCTGGATCTCAGACTGACATGAAGCCACTTGGACTTCAACCTTTCTTGGCTGGTATGCAACACATTTCAGAGAAAGGGGATTCTTATGTCTTGAAATATCTTATGTCTTGAGTTCATATTATAAATTGGTGCCTCTTACAGATTTTTTGAGTCCAATATTTCGGAGAAGGCAATGGCACGCCACTCCAGTACTCTTGCCTGGAAAATCCCATGGACGGAGAAGCCTGGCGGGCTGCAGTCCATGGGGTTGCTCAGGGTCGGACATGACTGAGTGACTTCACTTTGACTTTTTACTTTCCTGCATTGGAGAAGGAAATGGCAACCCACTCCAGTGTTCTTGCCTGGAGAATCCCAGGGGCGAGGGAGCCTGGTGGGCTACCGCCTATGGGTTCGCACAGAGTCGGACACGACTGAAGCGACTTAGCAGCAGCAGCATGACTCTATTTGCTCTGTCCAGCACTGAGTTGCACCATTTTTTTCCACAGAAAATGGCCTTTCCAGACTCTCCTTAAATCATCCCTGGCCCCTTTCCATATTTGAATCTTTCCTGACTGATCTAACCTACATTTCTCCCTTCGATGTTGCCATAGTGTATCTGGTGGCTGACGTTGCCCATGTGTACCGTCAACTTTTATTTTATAGTTGCAACTGCTTCTTCACCCAGGTATGGGTGTCTTGTATGTGGAGAGCACAGGAGGAATTCTAAGCTGTTGATTGCATTGCGAAAAATAATCCTGTGATGAGGGTCAGCCTGCAGACAGCACAGAGGGTCAGCTGACAAGGGTCACAGGCCTGGTGTGACTGGGCGTGAGGAAGTCAGACACCCTGGGCCGGTGGCTGGTCACTGGATCCCAGCTTCAACTCTACCTTCTGGCTCCCCAAGTCACTGATCCGCTGGGGTTCAGCTGTGTCTTCCTGGAAAGCATACATGGATGCAGACGGGACCGTTAGGTTCTGCTGAGGTTCCCACATCTGTGATCTGCACGTTCCCTGAATCACGTGGGACGACGTCTGAAACTGTGGATGCTGACGCCCTGAGGGGCGGGGGCACCCCACACTCAGGGCTGGCCTGGAGGCGCTTCTGTTCAGTCCTCAGGGTGTTCAGAGCCCACATGGACGGGGTTACTCACGAAACACTGTTCCTTTCTTCAGTTAGAGCACAGTCACAGACTCTCCGAACGCCTTCACAGCACTGACTGCTGGAGTCCCACATTGTGGGGGTCTTTGGGGCCCTCCAGGGTCCCCATCTCTCTCACAGTCTTTGAAGCACTGGGTTAGCTGACAGCTTGACACAGAGGGGGCTGGGCCACGCTTACACTGGGAGGGGTCCGCTCACCCTCTGTCCAGGCCACTCAAGGAGGAAGGTGCTCCTTGAGAAGGTGAAACACTATGGCTATGTGTGGACAAGACAGGGGCTTCTGGGGTCACGATGGAGGAAAAGACACATAGGAAGGGGAGAGGGGCAGCCTCGTAGGTGAGCCGGGTGAGCAGAGCTGACAAGGCCAGCACGTGAAGGTGGAAGCTTGCCCCAGTCCCTTCTTCATGGAGTCAGCACCTCCCAACACAAAGGGGCTGGATGCTGGGCCTCCTGCACTGAGTCCACACTGCCACTGTGACACGTCCTGCCTGCTCCATCCTCCACTCTCCTAAATTAAGCTGGCCCCTCCCCTGCTCAACCCCCAGCAAAGATCCTCCTCAGAGTGGACATCCGGCCCCCGTCTGTCCTCTGCAGAACCACAGACCTGGCGTCCATTCCATGGGGAGGGAAACGCCTGACCTGCTTGAAAAGACACACGGCTTAGGGTGCAGTGACCACAGGGCCTGTTCCTTCACACGGAGCTTTCCGCAAAGGCCACATCTGTGTGTGGGGGCACTGCCGGCAGGATAGTCCCGGCCCCCCAGCTGAGGTCGCTTCAAGGATGTCGGGGGCCACGCTGCCTCCCTTCTGTCAAGGTGACCCACCGGTGCTGCAGGCGTCTGGCTAGGCCCGCTTGGAGTGGGCTGCTCGACTTCGGGGAGCCTGCGTGGTCCCTACCGCGGGATGACAAATTGCCTCTCTGCTGTGTCACCTGCGCCACCCCCTCCCCCCACTCCAGATGGGCCTGACTGGACCCCAGGCTGTCGGCTAATGTGACGGCTGAGGCTCCAGCAGGTGACCCGGGAGGGGCCTCTCCAGGCTTGCCTGGGTGTGGGCGCTGGGCCGGCATCACGAGGCTGAGGAGATGATGAACTGATGGTGGGACCCTCCGCCCTGATGCTCCGGTGATGCCCCAGGTCCTATGCATGATGAGCTAATGTGCACACTGGGCTAACGGAGTGTGAACACTGAACCCCGTGCACACTGAGCTAACGGAGTGTGAACACTGAACCCTGTGCACACCAAGCTAACGGAGTGTGAACACTGAACCCTGTGCACACTGAGCTAATGGAGATGGCATCTGGGCTCACATGCAACTGCATTCCAGACAAGTTGGCCCTTGTAACAGGGAGCAGAAGGTGGTCACTGGGGAGAAGCAGACCCCTCCCTTGGGGGTCCCCTCCAAACCCTTGGGTGAAAAAGCTCTGCTGGTGGTTCTCAGAGAACCTGGCCAGCAGACCCGCAGTCAGCCGGCTCCCCACTCCGGACTCCTGCCCCTCCTGCTGTTTCTCCTGGACTTGGGGTTCTCTCCACCCACCATGGACCCATGGGGAAGGCCGAGCCGACCCAGCTCCAGACCCACCAGGGCCCCTACACATCATGCTCCCACCCTGGAGCCACTGGCCCCGCCTGGTGTCTTAGTGCAAAGGCCACTTCGTCCTCTGGAAACTGAGGCCAGAGGACAGGGCCTTGCCCAGGACAGGCTGAGTCTTCAGCATGTGGTCCCTTTGCCCTGCAGACTCGCTTTCTCCAGCCACCCTGGGCTGGGCTGGTCCTGCTGAATCACCCTTCCTCCCGCCTCTGCCTGTAACTCAGCCTTCTTGCTGGTCTTTGACCATCACCTATGTTGGGTGGTGGTGCTGGCAGATCCGAGAGAGTGTGGCCTGGGAGTCAGACTCTGTATGGAGCACCACCCAGGGCGGGGAGGGGGTCAGGACAGGCTCTATCCCTGGGGACGGTCAGGACAAGGACGGGCCAGGGGAGGGGACGTGGGACACAGTGGATGGAATCCCTCCATAGGCATGTCACCACCCTCTGACGAGAGGGACCCCCTGGAACGACTGGGGGATGCTTTTCAAACCACCTCTCAGGGTGTGGCTGAAGGAGCAGATGCCTGCAGAGCCCATCCCCGAGGACAGGGTTGGGGGACAGTGGACAAGCCCCTTGAGGCTGGTTTGTGGGTTCACTGGCCCACCAGGAGCAGGCGCTTCATCGTGAGCGGCCGACACCTCTGACACACACTCTATTGTAACTAATTCCCTGTCCATCAGCCATTTGTGCTCAGGGAACCACAGCAAGGATGCCCGGCACGTTTAACCATCGAAACTGAGGAGCATCAAAATCTCCCGTATTTTCAGATATTCCGTGCTCTGGGTCAAAGGTAGTCATTCTGACTGATCTATAGTGGACGTGGAAACCACACTAGAAAAAGTGAAATTACAGGAGTGTGTGAGCTGGAGGTGGTCTCTCTACTCAGTGGCTCCCTCCTGGCACTGCTGATCATGGAGGGTTCACACTGGTGCTGGCCAGCACCTGGCTGGCATGTCTGGTGGGCTGTAGGCAGCATCTCTGCCCCTAAGGAGTCCAGCGGGTGTCACACCACCTCTCAAGGGAGGCAAGAGACCTAGTTTTCCTGTTCACACTACATACAAGTGTATGAATTAGTGGGTTTCAACACTACTTGTTGTGAGGTGTGAATCTCAATGTATCTACCTCCTCCCACAAAATAACGCACAAATTTAATTTTTCAGATAACTGCAAAGAGCCCATGGAAGAGTAAAGTCTGTAGAAAACATTGAGCAGTTTTATAAACATATCTCTGGGCCATTTTACTTGGTGCCCGCCCTTCAGAGGAGAATACACGCAGTGATCCAGCCTTTTTAAGGCACATGTTCCCCTTTGTAAGGCACATTGGCACATGGGTGTCAATGACTATCCTGGAAAGTCACTTTAAAATAACTTCCTGTGGGTTAACAGTGTGTTCAAGACAATTTATGCTTATCTGTGGGTCCCAGGTGGTCTCAGACCCTGGGATTCACTCTCAGCTCACCTCCTGCCCCTGCTCCATGGACCCAGAGAGAGACAGAAAGAGACAGAGGCAGACAGAGAGGGACAGAGAAACAGAGCAAGCTCAGTTGGATGAAACTCTGCTCCCTGTGTTATAAATTCTTGGCTCTGTGAGTAGCCTTCACACCTGATACTGGGACCCTAAGGTCTGGGCTGCGTGTGGGATGAATGTAGAATTTTCTGCAGTTAAATGCCTTCAGGCAAATGTGTTCACTGGTGTCAAATTAATTGTCATAATTATAGCTAGTGATTATTAAGCAATGCACTTGTCCTAAGGGGCAGAGAGCTCCTGTGGCCCAGAGACACTAGTTTCTCCCACATGAAGCATCAGGTCAGGCAGAGAAAAGCACAGGCAATCTGCTCCAAGAAGATGCTGGCAGAAGGTGGACACCCTTGTCCCTAAAGGGGTGCTTCCTGCCCCGTGTGTTCTGAGCACACGTGAGGGTGAAGCTGGGGTCTCCCCAGGCAGTTCTCTGCCCATGGGTGATTTCTCCAGCCCCGGGCACCTGGCAGAGAGTCAGCTAGAGGTTGGCTCCCAAGGGGCCTCCAGGTGGCACACCTTTTCAGATCTAGGCTTTTAAGGAAACATGAAAGCGGGGTGCTCTTAGAGCCCTCCCTACGTCTCTTCTGGTAGCCGGTTCTAATGGATGGTGTGCTTGCAGCCACAGGTGGGGAGAGCCCTGGGAGGGCTGGTAACTGGTGGAGTTTGGGTCTTTCCGTTCTTTGTGCTGCAGTGTTCCTTCCTCTCTCTAAAACACAGCAGAAGCAGCCCTTTGGCTTCGTCTAACTGAGAATTCTCAAGTCATTCCTGCTGCTTGGCTCCTGGCCTCTCCTGTCTTGTCCAAGACCACTGCATCCAGGGCAGACGTCTCCCAACCCTAAGGTCTGCTGAGGGCCCGACAGTGGGTGATGTCCCCTCGGCTGGGAGCAGCTACCTGGTGACAGATCTCAGGAGCCTTCCGAGGATAAGGGCGCTATTTCCTAGACACTGAGTGGAGCACTTGGGGCTCCAGAGTCAGAGCTGGAGTCAGGAAAGCTCCCTTTGGTTGGAAGGTACTGATGGAGAGAGAGGAGCTGGGGGACCCCGGGGGCCTAGAGACACGACCCCTGTCTCTCTCCCCGTCTTCCTTGTCTTTCTGCATCTCCGTCTCTCTCTGTATCCATCTCTGGCTCCATCTCCCCGCCCCACCCTTCTCCATCTTTCTGATTCCATCTCTGTCTCTCTGTCTCCATCTCTGTCTCTCTCTCTGTCTTCCTCTGTCTCCATTTCTCTGTCTCCATCTCCGGCTCCATCTCCCCGCCCACCCACCCCCCCCTCCATCTTTCTGATTCCATCTCTGTCTCTCTGTCTCCATCTCTCTCTCTCTGTCTCTCTGTCTCTCTCTCTCTGTCTTCCTCTGTCTCCATTTCTCTGTCTCCATCTCCGGCTCCATCTCCCCGCCCACCCCCCCATCTTTCTGATTCCATCTCTGTCTCTCTGTCTCCATCTCTCTCTCTCTGTCTCTCTGTCTCTCTCTCTCTGTCTTCCTCTGTCTCCATTTCTCTGTCTCCATCTCCGGCTCCATCTCCCCGCCCACCCCCCCATCTTTCTGATTCCATCTCTGTCTCTCTGTCTCCATCTCTCTCTCTCTGTCTCTCTGTCTCTCTCTCTCTGTCTTCCTCTGTCTCCATTTCTCTGTCTCCATCTCTGGCTCCATCTCCCCACCCACCCCACCCCCCCTCCATCTTTCTGATTCCATCTCTGTCTCTCTGTCTCCATCTCTCTCTCTCTCTCTCTCTGTCTCTCTGTCTCCATCTCTGTCTCTCTCTGTCTTCCTCTGTCTCCATTTCTCTGTCTCCATCTCTGGCTCCATCTCCCCGCCCACCCTCCCCCCCATCTTTCTGACTCTATCTTTCTCTCTGTCTTCCTCTGTCTCCATCTCCAGCTCCATCTTTCTGACCCATCTCTGTCTCTCACATCCCTCTCTGTCCCCGACAGTTCAGCACAGCACATGGTGTGACAAGGGTCCTGGCACCAGTGCATCTGGGGAGCAGCCCGAGTGTGGGGGCCCCTGAGGCATCCCCTCCCTGTGACTGACACGGGCTCTTCCATGCTGGGCACCTGGCCTTCAGAACATTGCAGAGCACCCACCGCTCCATGTTTAGTGGATTCTTTGTATTATCTTGTGAAATCACACTGAATTCCCACGTTTCTGTCTGAAATGCCATGATGCCAGCCAAGTAGGGAGAAAAGGTTCTTCTGAGATTGATTTTTTTCCAGATACCATGGTTCTGTTCAATTGAATTCACTCGACTTGTGGTTAACATAAACACTACAGAGAGTAGGACATGTCAAATTAGCAGCTTTGCAAATCTCCTGTTAATTGTCAGCCTAATTAAAAAATTGCTAATTATAATGTTTATAACTTCAAATAACTGCTCAGCTATAAAGTATGGCCTGTCAGGTGTAAACAGGGGACTAGAGGGAAAAAATCAATCGCCATCTGTTAATTTATCAGCGCAGCACACTGCATTGAAGAATGGATTGACTATTGCACTGTAAATCTGCATTGTGATAGAAAAGACCAATTCACTCAACACCTGCTTAATAAAGGATAATGGCCATTGTTACTGTTGGCCCCAGGGTGTCTCTGCTTATCAAATTCCCATCCTGCCCAGAGCAGAAAGGCAAGTGCCAGCACTCAGGGTGGGTCTGTAGGAGGAAGAGCCTTTGACAGGATGCTGGCCACATTGATCAGAGTGTGTGCCTGCTCAGTCGTGGCTGACTGTTTGTGACCTCATGGACCGTAGCCCACTAGGCTCCTCTGTCCATGGGATTCTCCAGGCAAGAATAGTGGAGTGGGTTGCCATTCCCTTCTCCAGGGGATCTTCCCCAGGGATCAAACCCATGTCTCCTGCTTGGCAGGGATATTCTTTACCACTAAACCACCTGGGAAGTCCTCTTCAGAAAGCACAGTCCCCCTGCAACGCGACTAAAGGAAAACATTAAACATCTGGAGCCACACAAAATTTCAGAAAAAAGCAAAACCTAACACACATAGACATGGCATTCAGACAGTGAAAGGAGGAGATCTCTTGTTTCCTGAAAGAGCCCTGATGCCCATCACTGGCTGTCTCTGGTCCGAACTGCCCTGGTCTTGAGCATCAACACTGGGTCCTATGGACCCCGTCCCACTCTCTCCTCCACAAACTCATCTGCTGACACCAGATCTGCAATTGCTAGGTCATACTTTCACCCAGGGAGTCCCCACTTGACCCGGGTGCCAGGGTCTGGAGGCCTTCCGAGGGTGTGGGCCTCCAGCTCTGACTCACACCCTGGTCTGCTCCCATTAGCTCGTTCTCACTACCTCCCACTGCCCTCACAGACTCTGGGGCCCACGGCTTCACTCATCCCTTGGATAGGAGGCAGGAGGCGTCTGATCACCTGTGACAGCAAGGCAGAGAACTTTTTCCACTGAAGCCGAAAGATGCATGGCTGCAGGGTCATGAGACATGTTTATCTCCCACCTCTGCCCAGAGCCAGGGAAAGGGACTCAGTCATGAAGCGCCAGGAACTGAATTCAAAGATCCAGGGAGCCTGGATGCCCGACCATGGAGCTGTGATGTGACAAATGGCTTGTTTAAAGCTGCTAAGTGGTGGTACTTTTGACCACAGCTGCAGAAGCTAAAACAAGTCAATCTCTTGCTCAAGGAGCTGTCAGATCTGGGTGGCAGCTCCTCACAGCAATTTGAGCCATGTGGTCACCTTCAGCCCCATGAAAACCATTGCTCCAAGCTGGTCAGAGAAGAAGAAATTCTGAAGATCCTGGCCCAGAAGGAGTCCACAGCATTCTACTTGCTTTCTGCCCATAGTAGTCACATGACCATGGGGACTCCCAGGGTTGGTGCTGGGTCCTAGCTGCATGGCCTGTCCAGCAGTGACTCTGCTTGGGTTGAGGCGATGCCTTTCTTGGTGGATGGACGGCTGCCTCTGCTCTCACTTGGCATGGAGGTGTCCTGGCTGTCCACTTGGCAGGTGCTTTGTGTGGGTAAGGATAGCATCTGGGGGACCTGGGTGATTACCTCAGAACTGCAGGTCCAGTCTGATGGAGCAGCCGGTGATGCATGTGGAGTGGTCAGGATCACTGTTAGGAGGTGCTGGGCAGAGCTGAGTCTAGGTCCATGCAGTGCACACATGAATGGTTGTGTGTTCAGCTTAACACTGGAGCAACTCAGTTAATAAAATGCTACAATGGGCAGTCATGCGTTTTCAAATGAGTGGACTACATCTAGAGCAGCCGGCTGAGGTGAGAGGAGCACTCAGCGGGATGTGTGGACAGCTCCGGGGGCCCTCTCCCTCCACACCCCCCAGTGTTTACATCTGGTCAGTGTGCTGGCTCGTGAAGCAACATGAACACACTGTTAACACCTGCATTCACATTTGGGTCACACCCGGGAGATGTGTAGCACGTCTCCTGGGACTTGCATGTCTGCTGTGAGAGGACCGTCCAGGGCATGTTCACTGCCCTGAAAGTGCTCTGTGCTCTCTGAAGCCCGCCTGCCCCCGGCCCTGCCATGCTTTGCACTGTCTCCCGAGTTCTGCTGGGAGGTCATGTAGGTGGAGCCACTCAGTAGGCTGCTTTTTCAGGCTGGCTTCTTTCACTAGTAACATGCGTTTAAGCCTCCTCTGTGTCTTTTATTGACTGATGGCTCATTTCCTTTAATCACTGAGAAACATTCTGCTGTCTGGACGCACCACCGTTTGTTTATCCATCACCTACTGAAGGACATCTTGGCTGCTCCCAGGATTTGGCGATGGTGAATAAAGTCGCTGTATATACATCTGTGAACTCCCTGATGTTCAAGCTGGTTTTAGAAAAGGCAGAGGAACCAGAGATCAAATTGCCAACATCCGCTGGATCATGGAAAAAGCAAGAGAGTTCCAGAAAAACATCTATTTCTGCTTTATTGACTATGCCAAAGCCTTTGACTGTGTGGATCACAATAAACTGGAAAATTCTGAAAGAGATGGGAATCCCAGACCACCTAACCTGCCTCTTGAGAAATCTGTATGCAGGTCAGGAAGCAACAGTTAGAACTGGACATGGAACACACACTGGTTCCAAATAGGAAAAGGAGTATGTCAAGGCTGTATATTGTCACCCTGCTTATTTAACTTATCTGCAGAGTACATCATGAGAAACGCTGGAC
Source organism: Ovis canadensis (assembly GCF_042477335.2). Taxonomy (NCBI): domain Eukaryota; kingdom Metazoa; phylum Chordata; class Mammalia; order Artiodactyla; family Bovidae; genus Ovis; species Ovis canadensis. The sequence goes on along the minus strand of NC_091257.1, from coordinate 61,013,641 downwards.
TGGAAGAAATACAAGCTAGAATCGAGATTGCTGGGAGAAATATCAATAACCTCAGATATGCAGATGACACCACCCTTATGGCAGGAAGTGAAGAGGAGCCAAAAAGCCTCTTGATAAAAGTGAAAGAGGAGAGTGGAAAAGTTGGCTTGAAGCTCAACATTCAGAAAACTAAGATCATGGCATCTGGTCCCATCACTTCACGGGAAATGGATGGGGAAACAATGGAAACAGTGTCAGACTTTATTTTGGGGGGCTCCAAAATCACTGCAGATGGTGACTGCAGCCATGAAATTAAAAGACACTTACTCCTTGGAAGAAAAGTTATGACCAACCTAGATAGTATATTCAAAAGCAGAGACATTAGTTTGCCAACTAAGGTCTGTCTAGTCAGGCTATGGTTTTTCCTGTGGTCATGTATGGACGTGAGAGTTGGACTGTGAAGAAGGCTGAGCACCGAAGAATTGATGCTTTTGAACTGTGGTGTTGGAGAAGACTCTTGAGAGTCCCTTGGACGGCAAAGAGATCCACCCAGTCCATTCTGAAGGAGATCAACCCTGGGATTTCTTTGGAAGAAATGGTGCTAAAGCTGAAGCTCCAATACTTTGGCCACCTCATGCGAAGAGTTGACTGATTGGAAAAGACTGATGCTGGGAGGGATTGGAGGCAGGAGGAGAAGGGGACAACCGAGGATGAGATGGCTGGATGGCATCACGGACTCGATGGACGTGAGTCTGAGTGAACTCCGGGAGATGGTGATGGACAGGGAGGCCTGGTGTGCTGCGATTCATGGGGTCGCAAAGAGTCGGACACGATTGAGCGGCTGAACTGAACTGATACACATCTGTGAGCAGGTCAGTTTCCCACCTCTTTGGGTAAATACTAACGAGTCTGACTGATGGGCCATGCGGCAAGGGCATGTGAACTTTTAAGAAACTGCCAAGCCATCTTCCAGGGTGGCTGCGCCTGGATCCCATCCACCATCTGTGAATGAGAGTCCCTGCCGCTCACGCCCTTCAAAGACCTGGCGTAAGTGCCCACACGTGGCCAACCTCAGGGCATCCCTGTGAGGGAGCTGCGTTTACTAACAAATTTCTATCAGTGAACTAAAGGGCCGCAGTCCCTTCAGCGCCCACCATGTGCCGGGCATTCTTGTTGCCGTCAGCTCTGGTGGCCACCTCTGTGGCTCATGGGGCTTGTGCCTTCTGTTCTCCGTCCTTTACTGATAAGAGACTGAATAGGGAGGCCTCGTAGCTTCACAGGACTCAAGACAGAGCCCCGTGGGAGCTGAGGCCCAGGTTCTCTGACACTCTGGAACCTGGGTGCTCCCTGCCCGTGAGTTCTCTCTGTTGGAAATGCCTCCTCACCACCGTCCAGGGCAGGGGGCCTGGCCAGGCTGCCGGGGCTTAACTGCTTAGGATGAATGTGGAAAGAAAGAGACGAAAAATGAGGAAGGCAGATCCAAGAGGGAGGGCACTGAAGGGACAGCAGTCAGGGAGCCCTCATCCACTGGGCCGCTTGGCGGGCTCAGGGCAGGAGTCCGGGGTCTTGCCTTGAAAAGCCCGAGAGGAGCCAGGACTTCTGGTCTCACTCTTACTAATGAGAGTGCCCTGTCTCCAGGAGGCCGTGGATGGTGACCTCTGAGAGGAAGGCCTCGGGCTGTTGTAACGACTGTGCCAGCGTCTCTAATCTCGGTTATTCCCCAGCTCCCCTGTCGCTGCCCCAGATATGTCCTTAAGAGTTAAAACTCCACTCAACGGGCCCCGGGAAAGGTCCCCAGCTGTTTCTAGCTACTTCACAGAGCACATGGGGGAGGGCGCTGAAGGGTGTGAGGCTTGGGTGCGGGGGTTCCCGGGGGACTGGGGACTTCTTCGGAGCCCCTGCCCTGTTTGCGGGAGCGGACTTCAGGAGTCCCTCGCACGTGAGCTTCCTGAGGCCGAGCGGGTGGTCAGCCCTCCCTGGAGAGCGGCTAGGCTGATGCTGCCCAGGCCCCCTGGACACCCCAGGCCACGTGCCTGTAGTGACAGAGGAAAGCGGCATCAGCTATGGAACAGCACAGAGAAGCCATATTCCTCAGTGTGGAGGAGATCCCGGGTGGAGGAGAGAAAGGGGCAGGGAGGGTCAGAGCAGGATGGAGGGGCTTCTGTGGGGATGGTCCCCAGAGACGAGAGGAGGGGAGACAGTTGTGTGGGCTTTCCAAACAGACAGACAGACTGCACACCTGAGCACTGCTGTTCAGGGCTTCTCAGAGCCTGGGGCTTGCCAGGCCCAGACACAGAGTGGGGAGGGTGAGGGGGAGGACAGCCCAGGACAGGGCAGACGTGGGCGTGACATCACAGGCATCACACCTGTGGAGCACACGGGAGGACGAGGCTGGGAGGGGCGACCCCTGGCAAGCTGTGCCCCGGGTGGGTGCTAGGCTGATGGACGGGCAGGGTCCAGCTGAGACCTCAGAGCAGAACAGCAGCGGCTTAGGTTCCCGGATGTGCAGGGGGCCACACCTCATCCTCTGAAAGCTCTCGGGGTCTCCTTGCCTGTCCGCACTTTCTTGGGCAGCAGTCTCATCAACACAGTTTCCTGACGTTCATTCCAGACACTTGGGCACTGGGAGAGCGTTGACTCCACAGGCAGACGTGGTCTGTCAATAAGCGTCACCAACATTTCTGACCCAGATCTCAAGCCCTGGAGATGGGGGGACAGTCAAGCTTTGCTGAGACCCATTTGCTCAAGGCTCATGTGGGTATTCTTGGCAAAGGTGTGAGCTTTCACACCTTCATAATTTCTGTACACTCTGAAAAGAGCCCTACTGCGATCTACTAAAAACAGAGGGTTTGGGGTTTTTTCTTCCAGTTATTATTGTAAAATTAACATTTGTACTAGCAGTTGAATTCAGGAAATGATGTTACATTTATAGTAGGCACATTTGTGTGGGAAATTATCTACATAGATGGTCCCAAACAGAGTTTAATTTGAAACCAGAGATTTCATGCTCTTGTCTTTGGAAAGTCCAGGGCAATGAGTCAAACATTAAATTAAATGTCATATGATAATTGGTCAGGTGCTGTGAGCTCAGACCTAAGATCTGGCTCGCTCTCTCTTTTCTTTAGGTAATCAGGCTGGAGCATGTGTTTTATGAGAGTTATAAAACATACGAACATTTTATTTAGCTATTTTTTAAGGACTGTACAGACATTTAAATTTGGTATGTTTAAGCATAGCTCATATATCATACAGGATAAGGAGAAGCACACACCACAGTACAAGTGTGGGGGGGGGGTCCTCTGCGAATATTTCTGCTAATAAAATGTTTTCATTGTGTAGATAATGCTGGAGGTGGTCCAGGGAAAGTAAATCCCGCACTCACAAACAGTGAGTGCTTAAAAGAAGCGACATAAGCAATTTCCCAACTCCACTGGAACCCAGGGATCCTTGTGTTCACAGCTGAATATTCAAAGGGCTGTTTACCATAATTGGAAGATACTTGACAGTTTAAGTAGCCCGCATTTAGCAGGCTTCAAAATAGGTCCTAAATTATTTGTTGCCAGCCCTTCAGATAAACAAGGGGCAGAACCGCTCAACCGTCCTGAAAAGCCACCAATTAGAAGCCCCGGGTTATCCTGAGTGACTCCTAATGCGATGACAGAATTCAGAGCCTCCTTTGTAACTGCCTGAACTTCACCAGAGCCATCTTTCCAGTTTCATAACCTTTCATGGAACGATCCCCAAACTGGAAGCCACACTGTGGACAGGGCTTCCCCGTGGCCCTGGGCAGCATGGGGACTTGTGAGGGACAAGAGTCCCTTGCTCACACTTTGTCCAGCTCTTCGGGGCCCCTTGGGGACCTGGCCTCGCCCTGCCAAGCCCATCCAGTTTTACCAAGAGTCCTGCTAGTTTGTAAAGAATTCAGTTTACGAAGAATCCCCTCGGATGTGAGAGCCCCAGCCTGGGTCCTTGATGCCCAGGGGTTTCCACCAGCTCCTGACCCTCCATCTGGTCCCCCTGGGGTGAGGCCCTCTCACTCCCCATTGGATACTCCTGAAAACAGTCTTTGCTGCCTGTTTAACTGGCCAGATGTGATTTCCTTTCACACTTGCTATGCTAACTTTGAGAATTCAGTTGCATGGTGAGGACTTGGTTGATCCTGAATGAGGCATTAAGGACATCTGAATTGTCAAAATAAACTTGGTTAGTTTAGTGGAAAACCACTAAACATATTTTTGGAGACAGTTTACCTGTATTTCATGTCGACATCGAAAAGACTTGAATTCTTGGTGTCCAAGCTCAGTGCAGAGGTACCAGAGATCAAATTGCCAACATCTGTTGGATCATAAGACAAGCAAGAGAATTCCCGAAAAACATCTGCTTCTGCTTCATTGTCTATGCCAAAGCCTCTGACTGTGTGGATCACAACAAACTGTGGAAAATTCTTCAAGGGATGGGAATACCAGACCACCTTACTTGCCTCCTGAGAAATCTGTATGCAGGTCAAGAAGCAACAGTTAGAACCGGACATGGTACAATGGACTGGTTCTAAATTGGGAAAGGAGTATGTTAAGGCTGTATATTGTCACCCCACTTATATGCAGAGTACATCATGCGAAATGTTGGGCTGGATGAAGCACAAGGTGGAATCAGGATTTCTGGGAGAAATATTAATGACCTCAGATATGCAGATGATACCACCCTTATGGCAGAAAGTGAAGAGGAACTGAAGAGCCTCTTGATGAAGTGAAAGAGGAGAGTGAAAAAGCTGGCTTAAAACTCAACATTCAGAAAGCTAAGACCATGGCATCTAGTTCCATCACTTCATGGAAAATAGAAGGGGAAACAATGGAAACAGTGACAGACTTTATTTTCCTGGGTTCAAAAATCACTGCAGATGGTGACTGCAGCCATGAAATTAAAAGATACTTGCTTTTTGGAAGGAAAGCTATGACCAACTTAGACAGCATATTAAAAAGCAGAGACATTACTTTGACAACAAAAGTCCATCTAGTCAAAGCTATGGTTTTTTCCAGTAGTCGTGTATGGATGTGAGAGTTGGACCGTAAAGAAGGCTTGAAAGACAAAGAATTGATGCTTTTAAACTGTGGTGTTGGAGAAGACAAGTGAGTGTCCCTTGGACAGCCGGAAATCAAACCAGTCCATCCTAAAGGAAATCAGTCCTGAATTTTCATTGGAAGGACTGATGCTGAAGCTGAAACTCCAATACTTTGGCCACCTGATGTGAGGAGCCGACTCATTAGGAAAGACCCTGATGCTGGGAAAGATTGAGGGCAGAGGAGAAGACGACAGAGGACAAGATTGTTGGATGGCATCACTGACTCGATGGACATGAGTTTGAGCAAGCTCCAGGAGGAGATGGTGAAGGACAGGGAAGCCTGGCGTGCTGCAGTCCATGGAGTCACAAAGTGTCGGACATGACTGAGTGACTGAACAACAACAAGCTCAGTGCAATTCAGATTCGCCAGTTAGAAGCAGCAGAGTCTACGAGGCATATTGCATGCATGTGCTAAGTCACTTCAGTCATGTCTGACTCTTTGCGACCCCATGGACTGTAGACCAATGATCTTCTCTGTCCATGGGATTCTCCAGGCAAGAATACCAGAGTGGGCTGCCATTTCCTCCTCCAGGGGATCTTCCCGACCCAGGGACTGAACACATTTCTCTTAGGTCTCCTGCATTGGAAGGCAGGTACTTTACCACTAGCACCATCAAGGAAGCCCACCAAGGCACATTAATAGTAATTGACTATTGACAGTTGAAAAAAGCTACAGGAAGCCTAGGAAAAACCAGGATGAGAACACAAGAGAGCAAACTGCAATCTGTGCCACACAATAAAGGAACAAAGACCATCAACTTCAAGATCCGGTTCCCAGATCTCTTCTGAGAGTGGCTTGCATAAGGATGAGCCTTGGACTTTGAGGAAAGGTTGGTCCATGCTTCTGATGCTGCTTCCTGTCGGCAAAAGGCATCTTAATTGCTGAGAATGTGTCCCCCATGCTGCTGTCTACAGGGTGAAACTGACACAGTGGGACAGCTCTGTTACATTCCAAAGACGCTGCCTGAGACTTAGGACTGTTCCAAGGGAACATCACGGTATTTTTTTCTTAAGGGAAATATTTGAGAAAGCAATTCATCAAAACAAAAATAAAGCATGAAATGATGACTATTTCTTAACAGTTTCTTTATGTTTTCACAGCAAAGAAGGGAACAGCAAGGTCCCTTACTGCACAGCTTGCTTCTGAGATGCCGATATGGGGGTGAGATGAGCAGAACGGGGAGAAGGTGGTGTCCACACCACAGGGAAGGTGACCGGAAGCCCAGATCTGAGGGCCTGGGTGCCGGGGCCTCGCTGCCACTAGCCGAGCTGGTTGTGCAGGGCCCTGGGGCCCGAGTCTGCATCCAGGGCTGTGATCGCAGGCAGTGTCCTAACCTCCCTGGGCCTCCTTCCCCCACTTGTTAAGTAAAATCATCAGATGCCTGGGGGCGGGGGGCAAGCCTCTCCTGCATGTTGGGCACCAAAGGAAGACCTGCGAGCCATGGACCACTTCCACAGACTCCTATCTTCTTGTCGTCTTGCCCATTTAGTAAGAGGATGCAAATACAACTCAGAGTAATAGCCCAGCAAGACAAGTGACCTAAGATACCATTCTTATTGGAAGCACAGCAAGGCTTTCACAACGAGGACCTATGCATAGGTCTGACTGCAGCCCCTTTGTAAAAGCAGTGTGTCTGCAGGAGAATGAACTGTTGGCAGTGGTGGATGCGTAAGTCGCACCCAAGGATGGAGTCATTGTGCATTTGTGCTACAACACATATGCACTTTCAGGATATTACATTGCACTGAAATATGTATACTGTCATGTAAGAAACAAATTGCCAGTCTATGTTCAATACAGGATACAGGATGCTTGGGGCTGGTGCATGGGGATGATCCAGAGAGATGATATGGGGTGGGAGGTAGGAGGGGGGTTCAAGATTGGGAACTCATGTACACCCGTGGCGGATTCATGTCAATGTATGGCAAAACCAATACAGTACTGTAAAGCAAAATAAAGTAAAAATTAAAAAAACCCCAAAACCAAAAAACAGACCAAAACAAAAACAAACCAAATACGGTAAGACAGATGCCAGTTAGATGATGCTTAGAGTCATCAAGCCCAGAGACAGACAAGACAGTAGGATGATAGGGCTAGGGGCTGGCAGGACATGCCAAGCAGGACACACCAGGTCTTGTTTCCCATGGGTCAGGAACCCAGGTGGTGCAGCTCAGCTCTGCTGCAGGGCTTACCTGGAGACCAGGCCCTGGAGGACCCACTTTCAAACCCACCCCATGTCCACTGCCGACCTGCCAGAGCAGGCGTGAGGTGGGAGGCTCAGTTGCTTTGTCAGCTGCCTCCACAGCTTCTGCCACATTCCGAGCATGAGAAGGGGGTCACTGGGCATATCCAGCCAACACGCAGGTGTGCTGTGAGTGGGGCAGGGGTGTCAGAACACACATCATCTGAGTGTGTTTTGGTGAAACATGTTTAAGGACTCATCCTTCAACTCTCAGTGTGGTGTGTGCCTGTTTTTCTCCATTCTTTGCTCTGGGGATCTGATGCAGAGAGAAAGGAAACATTCAAGCAGAGATGACCACCCAATCACCTCAATGCAATCTGCACTTTTGCTCTGAGCACAGTACTTGGTGTGTAAGATAATACACCTTGTCCTGCAGTGTGGACCCTTAGACAGGGTCGTGAGTGCCTGCCCCTTGCCTGCTCTGCCCGTCCTTGCTGGGCGCAGCACCGTGCACAGCACCGTGCACCACCCCTCCTTCAGTGAGCCCCTCCTCGTTGTTCTGTGCGTACCTCACTCCACAAAGCCAGCCTGACTGGGAAGCGTGTGGAACCCTGCATGGAAATGCAAGACTGACGGTGGCAGTCGAGCCCAGGTGTGCCTCAGGTACCCGTCACCATTATCGTGCTCCGACTGTTTGTCTCCAGCTTTGACCCCATTACCCACCCAGAACAGTTCCAGCAAACTCTTCACTTAAGTTGCTTGGATGTGATTTCCATTCTTGCCAACAAAAAAGTGAAATTGGTACAGATGCCTCATCCAAGCGGGCCCCACTCTGGGTGCTGGGAACACTGCTGTGAGAGGCACAGGATCTGAAGGAGCTCCCAGCCCAGTGGGGAGACCACACACAGAAGAGTGATTAGAACACATGATGGCAAAAGTACAAAGCCAGTGTCCTACTTAGATGTGTGCCCTTGGAGAGTTGATGGAATATTTAAACCAAGAATCAGTAATTAGATGAAACCCCAAGAGGAGAGGACAAGATTGTCAGGCAAGAGATGGAGGAAAAAAGAATTTTCCAAAAGCCTCAACAGAATGAAAGCTACCAGAGGGTTGGGGTTTTTTTTTGTTGTTGTTGTTGTTGTTTTTAATTCACTGATGCATCCACTAAGCCTGACCACCTACTGGGCTTTTGAAAACTGTTGCTCTGATAAACACACCAGTGCACAGAGGCACCAGGAGCCCGGGGATGATGGAGGAAGGGTGACGGGGGTATGGGGGACAGGACCTCCATGGGGAAGGATGGCCGGCCAGTTGTGTGGCCCATGAACCCTCCCATAAGGGTCTGAGTCGGATCAGCTGGCTGGGGAACCCACTGAGGAGTCTGAATCCACCAGGTGACAGGATTAAGTGTGTCCTTCCACAGGTTAAGCTTGCGGACAAGCTCTGGAGGGAAGATTGCTGAGGCGGGAATTCCACTGGAAAGTGAGGGTAATAGCGCGGATAACGACTGGTCCTTGTTTCCCACACTGTGAAGCCAGCGTTTTCCGTGCCGCCTCCTTCCAGTCTCCACCGAAAGCTCCTCCAATGGCTGAAGAGCAGGCTCACAGCTCAACCAGCCACCAGGTGACAGGGCTGAGCCTGCGACCTGGGACCCACAGTCTTACCCGCTGTGGCCTCCGGTGACATGAGACCCATGGTCACTGGGATGCTGAGACGATGGGCTAGAGAGGTAACTTGGGGCTTGAGGGACAGGGCCCAGCAGCAAGTGGTCCAAGAGAATTCAGTGAAAGGGGTTTGTGGAGCCTGGGATGTCTCATGTAGGTAGCTGAGCAGCTGGTGATGACCCCCATGTGCTGATGACCCCCATGTGCTGATGACCCCCATGTGCTGGCTGGGGGCACCCAGCCCTCCACACTCCCCTGGGGACTGACCGGCTGGTCACTCTGGGAGCTGGCCAGACACTGCAGCCTTCACCTGTCCAGTTTTGGCTTATCTTTTCTCTCTTTTCACGTCAGTTGAACTTACTGGCCCATTGCCTGAGTGGGAAGAGAACAGACGGAGAGGTAAACGCTCTGGGCAGCCAGGCCTTAAGTCCAGAGGTGCTCAGTCCAGGAGCACAGGCCGAGAGGCAAAGGGGTGGGTGGAAATCCTATGAACCGTTTCATTCAGTGTGAAGATTCACACTTGAAATCTCATAGATGCATTAAAATTAAGAGAGAAAATTAGATTGGGTTTTCCATTATTTAATTAAAGTTTCATTTCCTAGACTTCTATAGTGTTAGCATGACTTTGACACGACCACCATCTTGATGTAACAATGGTGAGTTCAAAGCTTTTCGGCCCCCGGGGTTGCTCTACTGTGAGGGGTGGGCCCATGTCCAAGGCCGATTTTGAGACTGTAGAGGGTAGATGGGGTCTGGAATGCTACTGGTGGGATGGATGAGGCGAAGTTTGTGGGCAGGGCTGGCCATATGCACAGGGTGGTCTGCATCAGTGCTGCAGGGCCCTGGGGGGTCAGCTGCTAGAGGGGAGAGGCAGGGGGTTGGGAGAGGGTGGTGACTCTGGGGACGGTGAAGTCTCCAGGAAAGATGGGTCAGGAAAGGTCAACAAAGGGAAGGAGACAGTTTAGAGACATTTGTAATGAGTAAGATGATTAGACTGAAATCTTCAGGCAGAGAACCATGCTCCCCAAACTGAGGAGGGGGCAGTTGTACATATGTCACACCCTGGGGCGCCCCAGGGCTTCCCATGGCTGCAGCCCTGACTCCGCTCTGCATTGCTGACTCCGAGACACAAGTGGAGGCATGAGAAAGACCTAAGCCCAAGGTCAACATTCAGTGACTTTCTTTCTGTTCAACACGTCTTCCCCAGATATCACTGGATCTGAAAGTTATACTTTACGGGAGCATCTTGGTGGTTTAATGCCTGATTTTTAAACATACATTTGCCATTTTATCTTTCTTTCTGTTCTTTATCTGAGATTCTGGTTCCCACTAACAGTTAACCAGCCATTAGCTTTTATTAGTGGAGCTAAAATGATGACACCCAATATGAGCAGCATAAAACGTTGACCCACTTTCATTGGGTGAAAGGACAGAAATTATGGGACCAGCCAGACCCCCTGCTTTGTCTTCGTTGGCTGGTTGCTTACTTTGTCTGTGAAGATGCTGGTGTTTTCTTAGCCTGCTCATGGAGGGCAGGTGGCTGTTTATCTCCTGAATGGGCCAGGCCTCAGGTCCTGGGCAGGCTTGTGGAATCTCTGATATCATCTTGCCACTTAGAAGCAGGGATATTCTGCGTGTCAGGAATCGGGGTGAGAAACGGGCATGGACAGGATGGGGGACAGTGAAAGGTGGGACAGCAAAAGGGGTTACTGACCCGACTGCAGAACCAGATCTTCCTGTGCCTTCCTTGCTCGTGGGCTTGTCTTCCTTCTGGAAGCCAAGAGCAGTCCGTGGCTGGCATCCACATAACTAGATGATAAAGTTTGCTACAGTCCTTTCTCCTTCTCAAACACTGAACCCAAAGGATGTTCCAACAGCAGTGTTTTCAATTCCTCTTTGGTCCTTCAAATAGTTTCATTTCAAGGAAAAACAGTCCTGCGGTTTCAACAAACTGGGAATCCGTCTCTAGACGTCCAACTGCGCAGCCATGCAACTTCTGCTCTGAAACAGAATCTGGTCCCTCCGATCCTGTTCTTCCTGTACTGAGGCCACAGATCTCTTGCCACTAATAAACACACCAATGTCCTCACCAGAAGGACAGTACTCTCCAGAGCATCCCCACTTCAAAGACAAATACCACGTCTCCTCTGGAGATGGCAGCATGAAGACGTGTTGACATCTTTTGACATGCTCTTCTCTGCAAACACCCAGCCCCAGGGCTTTTCTCAGTTTATGAAATGGACATACAAATTATTTGCATCAAAACAAAGTGTTTCCAAAGATAGCTTTGTCACTGAGTTCCTTTCTTAAAGCTGCCTTCTCCAGGAGTCCTGGATTCCTGCACAGTTTCACAGGTCAGTGTGCTTGACCCTGACCAGCTGTGTGGATTTGATGAGTGTGGATGTGCGCTGATGCTTTGGTGGCATCACCACAATTGGCTGAGAGACATCCGTATCTCCCCAGGTGCCCTTGTGCCCTTCCCTTGTGTGTGTGTGCGCACACGTGTGTGTGCATGTATGTGTGCAGTAGCGTCATCACAATCAGCTGAGAGATGTCCAAATCTCCCCAAGTGCCCTTGTGCCCTTCTGTTGTGTGTGTGTGCGTGTGTGTGTGTGTGTATGTGTGCATGCCCATTCTAAGAGCACAGCATGCGCTCTACCCTCCTAGCAACACCGCACTGCTATCATCAGGCACACTGCACGGCAGCTGTCTAGAACTCACCCATCCTGCATATCAAACCTTATTCCTGTTAAAGTTCCCCGTTTCCAATTTTCTGGGCCCCTGCCACCATAATCATATTTCCATTTCTAAGAATCCGGCTTTTCTAGATACTCAGCTATGTGGAATCACACAACAGTTTTTGCTTCAGTGATGGCCTGCCTCACTTAACATAATGTCCTCTAGGTTTCTCCGTGGTATTGAAAATGGCAGATTTCCCTTTTTAAAGACTGAATAAGTATTCTAACTCATTTCAAGATACTGGTCATGTCCACATCTGGGTCACCGTGAGCAGAGCTGCAATGGACATGAAAGTAAGATATCTCTTCCAGATCCTGATTTTATTTCTTTTGGGTAAATTTCCAGAGGCAGGATTACTAGCATACTGAATGATGAAAAATTGAAAGCTTTTCCTCTAATATCAGGAACAAGACAAGGATACCTACTGTCACCACTTCTACTCAACACAGTACTGGAAGTCCTTGCCAGGTAAACTGGGCAAGAAGAATGAAAAGGAATCTAAACTGGAGAAGAAGAAAGGAAGTGATATATATTAGCGAATGATATTGATATAATCCCATATTTATAAAACCTCAAACATGCCACAAAAATATTATTGTACGTAATAAACAAGTTAAGTAAAGTTGTAGGATACAAAATCAACATAAAAAAATCAGTTGTATTTCTGTAGACAAACACAGAACCAGCAGGAAAGGAAATTAAGAAAACAATCCCATTCACTATAACATCAAAATAATAAAATATTCAGAAATAAACTTAACCAAGGTAGTGAAAGACTTGTGCACTGAAAACAATAAAACACTGATGAAGGAAATAAAAAACAAATGGAAAGACATCCCATGTTCATGGACTGAAAGATCTACCATTGTTAAAAATGTCCAAACACAATCTACAGAGTCAATGCTATCTCCATTAAAGTATCAACAGCACAATCCTAAAATTCATGCGGAACCATAACAGACCCCAAAGAACCACATCAATTCTGAGAAAAGTGAACAAAGCTGGAGGCATTAGATTTCCAGATTTCAAAATTTATCACAAACAGTAATTAAAACAATATGGCATAAAGACAGATATACAGACCAACAAGACAGAACAGAGTCCACAAAAAGAAACCTCACGCATATACAGTCAACTAGTCTTTGACAAGGGCATTAAGAAACTACAACAGGTAAAGTACCATCTGCAACAAATGATGATGGGAACACTAGAAATCCCCAAGAGCAAAAATGAACTTGAATCTTTATTTACATCAAAACCACAGGTTACAAAAGTGAAAGCAAACAAGTGGGACTACATCAAACTAAGAAGCTTATGTACAGCAAAAGAAACCAGCAACCAAACTGAAAACAGAGCCTACAGGATGCGAGAAAATATTTATGAACCACGTATCTGAGGAGGGGTTAATTTCCAAAACTCTTGGAAAGAACACTTACGACTCAATAGCAAAAAAGGAACAACTGATTACAAATAGGCAAATGACTTGAACCAACATTTCTTGAACAGGCATATAAATGGCCAACGAGTATATGAAAAGGTGCTCAACATCACTTGTTAACAACAAATGAAAACTGAGATGTTACCTCACACATATTAGAATGGCCATTAAAAAAAAAGCCAAAACCCAAGAAACAGCAAGTGTTGCTGAAGGTGTGCAGAAAAGGGAGTCCTGATGCACTGTGGGTGGGAATGTGAAATGGAACAGCCACTATGAAAGACAATACGGAATTTCCTCAAGAAATAGAGCTGCTAAAATGTTGCTTGGTGTTTCAAGAGGAAGGCATGAGCTTTGAGAGATGGTTTGAGTCCTGGGAAAACTTTAGGTGCAGGTTAAGGCCTTTTTTTTTTTTTCGCCATATTCTGTATCATTTTAGGACCTGATTTTCCTTTCCTGAAAAACAGAGGTAAGAATGTCTACCTTTCTGAGTCACTGAGAGGATTCAGCCAGAAGGTGTCTGTGAAATGCTCCATGCGGGAAGTGAGGATCAAACATCAGTCTTCCTTCCTTCCATCTTACTTTTGAGAGTCACCAGTACAAACAACTCATGAACCTGTGAGTCAGATGGAAGGACGGCCAGAACAGTGGGCTAATCTGGGAATGGGTCAGGGGTGCCCCATGAAAATAACAGCGAGGAGGGTGTGGCAGTGGGTGGAGGAGAGAACTGAGGTCAGCGGAGAGGCTGCACCAAGGGGAGCATGTTAACCATGAGAACAAGCAGTCCCAGACTCTGCTGACCGTCTCCACCCTCAGCCTCCTGACACCACTGATCTCTTAACGGAGCAGTTCCTGCTCCTGTGCTGAACCAGTGTCGACCACAGCTGCCAACTGGAGACCTGCTTACCTTCCTATCTGAATCTCCACCAAGCGGTTCATTGATCAAACCACATAAGGTGATGGTGTAGACTTTCCACAAATGGCTTCAATGAATTAATATCAGAAGACTGCTTTGACAAGTTGCAAAGTGTTCCTTGCCCAGGCTAAAGAAAGACAACTGAAAAAAATTAAGCTGAAAAAAATTCTAACTATGTCTCCTCTGTGTTCTGCCAAACATATCTTCATAAAATTAGAAAGAATCCATCTGTTTCCTTGCCATGGATCCTAAATCTCAGGGTTATTAGCTCTTATTTGGACTTGAGTTCCAATATGCAAATAGAAAGGTGTGTGAGATTTGTTAGCTGCTGGCTATGACATTGATGCATCTGTTTGCTTTTTCTTTCTTTGTATTTTATTTTATCTTTTCCATACCATCTCTATTTTGGACAGACTTTGATCTTTGGGAAGCGATATTATGTTTCATTAGATGGAATGGCTGTTCGTACCTGGCTGGTGACATGGGCTCCCCAGGGAGGGAAAATTCTGAAAGTGTCTTCAAAGACAGGAAGAGAGACAGGGGCACATTTTAGGATGTGGCACTCTCTTTGTTGTTTTCTGTCCAAATAGGTGTGATTGCACACCTCCCTCCGACAGGGGAGGGCTCAGGTGTGTACCTGCTTGTCTCCTTCCCTTTACCGCAAGCAGATGATTACCTTGGCAGCTCAGCTGTGTTATTGAGACATTTCAGCATGAAATTTGTTTTTTTTCTCACTGAACTTTAAGCAGAATTTCAAGTGCCAAGTCTCCGAAGCCGAGTGGGGCTATTAAGGGATAATTACTAATTATGCTAATTTGAGAAGTAGCTGCCTTCTCCTTCCCCGGTCATTCTGTGTATGTGCCACCCTCCTGAGAGGCCTCCCCTCCCAGGTGTCTCTGGGAGGACAGTACGTCCTGGGCCTCCACACGCTGCTCTGGAGGTTTATAGTCCATCAGAAGGGGAAAGAAGACGGCAGGGGTTCTAGGGCAGCCTGTGTCCTCGTCATCCATGATTTATGCTGGTTATTAATTTGTCCTGTGACAACAATATTTATTGTCCTTTGTACTCAGGCCAGAAGCATATACATTTAATTCCTAATACATCTGTATTTCTTCTCATCATCTTGGAACCTTCATAATAAGTTCTGAGCACCTGTGCCCACCACAGTGTTGGGAGGCACCGAATTAGGCACTGGAGGCCTTGTGGGTCTTAGATAATTATCACCCTTTCTCCTCAAAAGTTACTATTTAGAATAAATACTAATGATGAATGTGTTTGGTTTGACCACCTGGACACTGTGACTGGCACACAGAGGAGAGGCCGGGTCAATAGGAAAGGGATGATATTTGGAAAATGTCACCTTCAGTGGTGCAGAAGACTGTTCACCCCCTGACTTGCTCCAGCCCTGAGGAAGCAGGGAGACCTGCCTCGCCTGTGAACTTCGGGGTGATGAGGTCGTCTGCCTCACTTCTGGGCCCAGACCCAGGGAGGACCTGAGCCTACTGACTGCTTCCTGCTCTTCAGTCCCCGCCATCTATTCCAGCGGTCACACCCACTCCTCCCTCCAGCCTCATCTCTTCTGTCACAACGAGCACTTCAAGGCTTCAGCTTTGCTCCTGACACCGTTTCTCAACCTGTTCCAACCACGTGGAACAGGGTTCCCAATGTGCTCCCGAGATGCCCGGGATGAGGGGACGGTGACAACTGCATCAGGGCCCACTGTGCCCAGGTGTCCTGTGCAGCGTTGGTCGTGCTGGATATCAATCCGCTCAAACCTTAGGAGCCTCGAGCCCACGGTCACCTGAGGCCTGGCTGGTCTGGGGCTCCCAGGGTCCCTGAAACAGGCCATGGGCATCTCAGTCCAGCCCTGGGCACCTCAGCCCAGCCCTGGGCACTGCACCGATACTGGAGGCTCCCGTCTTGCAGTTGTGGCTGCCTATAACCACCCTGCCTCCTATGATTCCTGTGGGAGTAGTGTTGTCACTGTCAGTGTGACATGCTGGGACAGACTGAGGTCCCACAGCAGGAAGGAGACACAGCCGGCTCCTGGAGACGTGCCCGGAGAGGTGGGAGCACCTGTCTGCACAGGTTTGTGTGGCTCGGCTCTCGGATGAGGGCATGTTGTCCCCGGGTGGACTCATAGGGTGCCCTCCCACACTGAGCAGAGGAGAAAGGGGCCAACGAGAGGAAATCTGAAGATGTTTAGGGCTGGTTTACCATTTGCATCATCTGAAGTCACTTATCTTCTCAGTCACTCTCTCCTGTCTTATATGACAGGTTCCAGTCATCAGGGGCTGTGACTGTCAACTACTCGGGCTCCTGAAATTGGGGAATGTGATCTCATTGCCCTGACGATAACTGAGAAAGTTCTTCCTTTGTGCTTTCTGCAGGTTTACACGTGCAGGGTCCACAGGAACAATGCGTGGCTCAGAGACCTTCTTTGGTGGCCCCCATTCATGTCAGATAAAGAGAGATGCAGACAGCTGAGTACCGAAGACTTGATGCCTTTGAACAGTGGTGTTGGAGAAGACTCTTGAGAGTCCCTTGGACTGCAAGGAGGTCAAACCAGTCAATCCTAAAGGAAATCAGTCCTGAATATTCATTAAAAGGACTGATGCTGAAGCTGAAACTCCAATACTTTGGCCACCTGATGCGAAAAACTGAATCATTTGAAAAGACCCTGATCCTGGGAAAGACTGAAGGCGGGAGGAGAATGGGATGACAGAGGACGAGATAGTTGGATGGCATCACCGATTTGATGGACATGAATTTGAGTAAACTCTGGGAGTTGGTGATGGACAGGGAGGCCTGGCGTGCTGCAGTCCATGGCGGAGCAAAGAGTCGGACACGACTGAGTGACTGAGCTGAACTGATTCATGTCAGACTGACCTTTAGCTCCCAGGAGTCTCAACTGCCCAAGATTTCTGTTGCTCAAAATACACCTGTTAAAAAGTTTAAAAAATTCCAAATTACGCATGCCTAAGATCCATTAAGAAACGCACAGAACAGCAGAGTTATCAGCAGTATTTAAAGCGCATGTTTCCAACTCACACCTGGTTCCTCTATAGCAGAGGCCAGAGTGACAGTGACTGCTTTCTTACGTGTGCCTGACTCTGTGCACAGCTCCTGATACACAAAAGGTGCTCAAAACCATGCCTTTATGCAAAATGGCTGTTTTCCAAGCAGAAATAGAACCATTTGCCATCTTATAAAAATTCACATTTTTGGAAAGAATTCACACAGCTCTTAAACAAGCAAAGATTACATAAGTTTGACGGACTCTGTTACACACAGAGTGAGGAAATCTCCAGGTGTATTACGCAATTCTCTCCTTTCCTTCTGTTTTCTGGGCACGTTTTGCGTGAAGAAGCAGGCACGGAAAGCCCCGATGGAGGCAGGCTATGTTCTCCCCGCTGCAGAGTCGGGGCTGTGAAGGTTCCCTGTCACCCCTTCTGGAGGGACCTCACTCAGTCTTGCTGCTGCTGATGAAAACCGCCGTCTCTATGTGCACTGCGCAGAACGGTTTATCTGCTAACAGGCAGGCCCCCTCGTTGTGACAGCACATTTCTCCATTTGTACTTTTGTTTTTTCATTCATGTTTGTGTACACCGTCAACCAGATGACATCAGATTTTGACAGTGGTCTTTGGGGGAAAATGTGTAGCTGGAAGGAGGCAGGTGGGCCGGAGCACCTGGGAGGGGACATACCTGGAGAGGTCACAGGTCACGTGGTGGTGACAGAAGGTGAGTGGACACTGGCTGATAGTTTCACAGAAGTTATGAGTTGAACAGCACAGAGTCCCCACGAGACTTCCAGGGTCCTGACCAGCACTGTATCCAATAGGCCCACACTCAGGTGTACACAGATACCACCTGGGCACACCTGGACACACAAGTTCCCTCCTTAACAAACTGAGTGCTGGACAGCCACTGGAAGCATGTTTTGAGAGCAGCTAACACAGCAATACCCTCTCTACCCACACCCACATACACACACCCACAAACACACCTCCCCACACACCATACACCTCCCCCCCCCCCACACACACACACACTGAGACACTGAGATTAGGGACAGCTACTACTGAAAGACAGCTGGGAGTTTGGAGACATTTTTGCAACTGGAGAATTTTACTCAGGGTAGCACACCAGCAGGGAAGTTCAGGCAGGCCGCATGGACGGCCTGCCATGTGCAACCTGAGCCCAGGTGTGACCTCTGCGTCAGGCCTGCTCTGGGCTCAGGGGCCCTTCCGTCAGATGCAGGTTGTACTTTCGTCTACCCTCAGCTCTTCCCTGACCCAGCCTGGGGTCTGGAGCTGCTGCCAGCTCCACAGTCTGAAGAGACTGGCTCAGGCCACTCTCTGCTCAAGGTCAGTGGTGTGAGGCAGCCTCCCATTCTCGCTGCTGAAGGTAAGGGATCCAGGTCATTCTCCTGTCATACACATGAATACAATGTCACCAAGAACATTTACGTTTGTTCACAAAGGGATTTTACAAGTCCAGAAATCTACCTGTGTGTGTTTACGTGGAATGATTTTATAAGTAAGATGTTGAACAGATGGGAAGAGCAATTTCAGTCCATTTGTGCCCATGGAGTTGCTTATATCCCCTTAATGCTAATGTTCTTTGTTACGCTGGGGAACAGGCTATTTACTTACAAGGGTCTCTGTCATTTAACGGCTTTGTTTCAGAGTTGACACTTCCAGGATCAGTTGTCATATACTGAGTTCAGATGTCCTGTTTGACTATTCTCTGCTGCTGCTGCTAAGTCGCTTCAGTCGTGTCCGACTCTGTGCGACCCCATAGACGGCCGCCCACCAGGCTCCCCCGTCCCTGGGATTCTCCAGGCAAGAACACTGGAGTAGGTTGCCATTTCCTTCTCCAATGCATGAAAGTGAAAAGTGAAAGGGAAGTCGCTCAGTCGTGTCTGACTCTTCGCAACCCCATGGACTGCAGCCTACCAGGCTCCTCTGTCCATGGGATTTTCCAGGCAAGAGTACTGGATTGGGTGCCATCGCCTTCTCTGGACTATTCTCTACCCAAATCTAATTTGTAAGCCACTTTTCATCCATTTACTCAGTGAATTTGAAACAGAACCTATATGTTTACTTGTGGCTTCAAGCTGATTTTGACTTGTACACCAGACAGACTCTGAGCTAGTTTAATTTAGGAAATTGGAACATTAAATATATTCTTTATACATGGAAGTTTATGAAAAATATCCTGTATACCAACACAGACACACACAAGGTAGGTCAGGATGCTCTCCTTTTAAACCCAGATGCCCAAGAAGGGTATTTATGTATGATGAGAAGGTTTTAGAACATTCAGATTTAGTTCCAGGGTTTCACTGAGTGAGGGATAGGCTTCATTTTCACTGCAAGAGATCAATTTGAATATGACAATAAACTCTGTGCTCACTAGATATACCTTTTTGCATGTGTTGTGTGTGCAGAGGTTGTGTATACACAGTTGTGTATACAGGAGTGTGTCTATAGACACTGTACATGCAGGTGTTGTGCAAGCAGGGGTTGTGTATGTACCGCACTCAGGCTTTCTATTGTTGTACTTGATTTTTAAAAATAGAATTTAAAATTTCTTCACCTCTAATATTAATTAGTTATAGTTGTTGAATATTTTTTACCTTGTACAACAATTAATATTTACTTAGGAGTGAGTGTGTATTATTTAGATAATCTGCACAATGAAGATGTTGAATGTCTGAGCTGGTTGAACGATCTCTAAAGATTTCTTCAACCATCCAGTCAGATAATTGGAGGCTACGTAAGCAAAGGCTACTTAAGTACAGTTGTATATAAGCAAGTGTATGCATAAATATATGTGTTTACCTACATGCAAATACATCCCCACAAATACACATGCATAGTCACACACTCACACACATTACGATGTTATGAGCTGGCTTTATGCTCAGCACCTCTGCGAAAACCAGAAGCACAGAGCTCCCCCTCCCCCTGCCCCGAGACTTCCATCTTGCTCCATGTGGCAGCACTCACAGGCACTGCGGACATTCTCCAGATGTTTGCTCAGGAACCCCCTAGAGACAATGAGCCCCTTCCTCCCAGGGATCTGCATGTTTGCCTCCACAGCAGGGCAGTGGGTCATCGCCAAGAGCACCTGGCTGAATACCAAAGGTTCTGGGTCCAGGTCTGGTTCCTCATTGTCCACCTCTTGGAAGGAGACGCTTGCCTCGGGGTCCCCCTTCCCTCATCCAGAAACAAAGAGGACCTTTACTTAACCTCTCAGGAAGGAAGGCATAGGACTGATTCTGCAGAGAAAGAGCCTCCATGGTAGGGCAGGGAGGAAGGGAACCCACCTCAGAATATCCTGGTTCACACCACCTTTAGCTAGAAATGGAGGTCTTTGCCGGGCGGGAAAGGACACAAGAGGCTGAGTGAAATAAAATCCACATAGGTTACATCATCAGATCAGCTGGGAACACTCATGACAAAATAATCAAGAAAAAGTATTCCAGGCATTATCTCATCAAGCCTAAGGGTCAGCTGGATTCTACGAGTACTTCTCATCCAATACAGACTTTATGGTTTATATACTAGAGGGATCACGGTGACAAAGATGTAACATGAATTTTCTGGCCCTTATTGAGGTGGAGAAGATGTTTCTTGGAAGAGGACGTTGATGAACCCACGGTATGTTTAGGTTTGGGAAATGTCTCTAAAGGTAAACAGAATATAACTTCTGTCTGTTTCTGGCAGAGTTGTGTCCCTACCACAGACACACACAGAGGGAGATCACATGGGGACGCAGGGTGTGGCCTTGGGGGCGGCCAGCCCTGCTGACGTCTGACTCCCATCTCCAGCTTCTAGGACTGAGAGAGAATAAATTTCTGCTGTGGTGTTTGTTATACAGCCCTAGCCAACTAATATACTGTCTATCTAGATTTTTTGGTACAGTTAACTTAGTCTAATAAGTACCCAAAACCCTCTCTATTCTAAATTTTGTCCTAAAAGTTCATGTATAGGTCACCTAAATATGATAATGTTTTGCTAATCTCTGAGTGAATGTGTGTATGTATATGTATATATATATACATATACAGATATATATATATGCACATATATCTGTATGTGAAATATACAGGAAATATATATATCTTACAATCTACAGTTCAAATATTGTTCCATTTTATAAGGAAATGGAGTAGCAGAGAGGAATTTCTGGAATCGAACAGTGTAGGTGCTCAATAAATATTAGTGACGAATTTTAGTTCTTATTGTCTAAGGGCCACATGGGCAGTGGGTTGAATGGCCTCAGCATGGCTGGTTTACATGTGATGAACCAAGACAATCTTGTTGAAAACTGAATACCAGGGTCTCAACTAGATGAATCTTTCACGGTTTGCCCTCCCTTGTGTTTTGCTAACCTTTTGAGTGAGGCTGACATTCTGTAAAATAGACACATCCAACCTTATGAACATTTAGTTCTATGCTTTCCCTGGGATGTGGGTAAACTCAACATCCCCCTACTCCCGGACCAGGGGCCCAGTGGTGTCACATACAGAGTGCTGCACACCAAGTAACTATTTATTTTATTATGAATACTTCCAAACGGGATGTAGCATTCAGTCTAGTATATGGTTTCAATTTTTAACAATGTGCATTTTTCATTGTCTTCCTGCTGTTCAAGTTTGGAGACTTCCCTAAGCATCATTATAGAGAAATACCAAGACCCACTGGAGCAGCCAGCATCACTGCAGCCAGACCAGGCAAGTCGTGCTCTGAAGAGTTTTATCTCCTGGCGCTGCACCCTGGTCATCCACTTAATTTATGAGTGTGAGATGGAGACAAAGATGGATGGATGGATGGAGAGACAGATTGCCCCAAGACCGTCTCAGGTAAGAGAGAAGAAAGACCAGGAAATGTGCCATCTACACAGATACAAGGGACAAGTCCAGTGATTTGCCTTTCCCACAGGGTATCCTGTGTCCACAGCCCTGAGTGGACACAGTGGTGGGATGGCCTCCCATGACCACTGGGATGAGCCCTGTGTCCTACTTTGTATCTCCTCCGGGCAGAGAGATGCCAGCCATCCCGCAGGTGAGACGCCGGCTTTACGCATGTGCTAGACTTCTGGTCTGCACAGATGCACACAAGTTCTGCCCTCAGCCACGAGGACAGAGTGGAACCTCTGGGCAACGAGGAGCAGGGTGGAAGCTGAGCCTGGGGCAGTGCCCGGGCCTGCCTTGGAGGAGGCGTTGGGGGCTGGCTGCAGTAGGATGGACTCAAGGACAGATGTGCGCCCCTGAGGCGGTGTGGGGGGCTGATACTCCAGAGCCCAGGCTGAAGGCACAGGGTGGAGAGGCCGAGAAGTCCTCAGGGTCAAGCGTGTGTGGGCACCTGTGTTGCTTAGAGGCACCTTGGGCATTCTCTGGCTCCGAGGGTGGCCCCTCATCCCATCTACACAAACACCCTCCAGCATGCTGACCGGTGGGGAGGGTTGGGTGGCTGGCTTGGCAAAGGGCAGCACGGTGCTGCCCGGCTTCCTGAGGGAGTGGACTATCTCTTCAGCATGGACCACACGGCCATGTTGAGATGTGCTTTCTGACTCAGAACATTTCCCAGAACTTCTGGACTGCTTAATCCCTGACGTTTAGCGCAGTGCAGACACATAAAGACGTCCCATGAATGTATGCTGAATGAGCACACTCAACGTTCCACACCAATGACTTGAAAATAAGTCAGTAGGTGCTCTTTATAAGTGAATTCAGCAACAGCCATTGGTTGATGGTGTACAGTGAGAGAGCTGGTGTGCTAATTTCTGGGAACACACCGAGTGTACCTGGCTCCCGTCCTCCAAGGACCATCTTGCACACAGACCAACACCCACCAATCAAACCTGCAGACAATTAATGAAACAAGAAGGGGAGAAGCCATGTCCTTCCCGAGGGGTCATCACACCAGGTGACTTATGAAATCTCCAGTAACCCCTCACTCAGTTCCTCTTGTGGTTTGTAAACTGTAGCAGCTCATGCCATCTGCACCCAGTCTCTTTAGAAAAGCTTCCCTCTTACTATATTCTGATTATTGCTTCAAGCAACTTTATTTCCAAAATGAAATCAACGTTCTCAGTGGATCTTAACTGATCAGCTAATATGTTTTGACACTGCAGAGGGGATAACAATGCTCAGACCTACAGAAGTTTGCATTTTAGTCATTTAATTTTTATATATGTAGTTTTACCTGAAATGATAAAAGAAATTCAATTTTGTAAAATATATGATAAAAATGAGCATTAAAATTCCCATAGGACCTAAAACTGTGTTGGGTCACAGAGTCTGTTTTCATTTCCTATGACTGTACATTTCTGTATCTATTCCCCAAATTCAGTATAAACTCAGAGAAAAGGAGGACTCTGTCACCATTTTTTTCCTGTACCTTTGTAGTTTTAGGTCTTTGCCCAGTCGAGAGCAGGTGCCCGAGGTGTCACAACTGCAAGTGAATAAAGGCACTCACACAGGTCGAATCTAGCCCTTGTCTGAGTACACACACAATGTCTAAGGCAAACTGCAAAGAGAGCAGAGCTGGGACTCGTATCCCGCACTTTCAATCAAGGGCCTGCTCTGTTGTGGAAGATACAGAAAATAAAGCGCAGAAAGGTGAGCTCCGACCAGAGCACAGGAAGAAAGAGACCTGGAAGTTACTCTCTGTTTCTCCCTCCCCTCTCCTCCTGTCAACAGCCCCGCGTGCCGCCATGGTTTCTGTTTCTAGTATCTTATGACATAAGAGGATAGATGAATTTTTATTAGATGCAATAACAAAAAGATATATTTTACTTCTTGATGAAATTATAAAATAAAAAGATGTTTTCCTCAATGCTAAACATCACGATCATAAACCAAGTTTATTTTTTCACTGTCTTTTAAGGAGTCCATCCTCTCAAGACTTTTTTCTCCACTTGATTTTTAAAATGTTCATCTAAAAATGAGTATGTGTTAGACTTCTGCTATTCCAGACAGCTGATGGACAGTCTTTTACTATTTCAATATTCATTATTTCAATAAATATTTACATATATCTTAAATCTGTCATCTGTATATACTGTTTGCATTTATTAGTAGCCTACAGAAAGTATAATTTTTAATAACTTGAACTCTATTCATTATCTACATATAAAAGCCCCAAATAAATTTAACTCCCTTAAAAGGTGGTAACAATAAAATATGAACTGCACATTTTTCAGATCTGAAATGAGAAACCTTCTTATCCTAACTGCTTGGGGAGAGAAGATCCCCCCAGTTTCCACCAGCCCCGAGCAGATCCCTGTCTCCAGTTCTGGGAGGGGCTGGCGCAGGGACACACGTGCTGCCCCCAAAGCCACCGTCAGGGGGACAGCATTTGCTCTCTGTTCAGTATCCTTCAAGGATACTGCATTCCCTGTCCTACTGTGACAGAGATTTAAAAAGCTACTATTTATCCTCAGGATATATCAATGATTTTGATTTCAAATTCACTTCTTCCTCAGAAAGGAAATTAGCAGCACAGACTCATCCGAATTAAAAAAATATTCTCCTTCAACTGTATGTTTTGAATGAAAAAGTCACTTTCTGTTAGAATTCTGTTAGAATTCAGAAGGTCCTTTACAAAGTTTCATCCACAGTATGAATATTTAGAGTGGAAACACAAACAGGGCATCTTTGCATCTGTGGTTAAAGCGGGTCTTCCACGTTTTTACTCGGCTAAGGGATGGGAGAAGGTGTGATGCTTAATATTGTTTTGCGCAACACCCAGATTAAAACAAAAATCTTTTAAAGTTGTACACGACAGGCAGTACCTGAGCTTGTGCACCTTCCACGGTCTGACGGGGACGGTGTTTCCTGTGAGGACACGGGCTCTGCAGCCGCCAGCCAAACGCAGAAGGAGCATCTGCTCTGGACAGGGACGAGCGGACACGGCCCGGCTTGCGGGGAGGAGGCCAGGGTCTGCTTTGCTGACGTGTCTGTCATGTTCATTATACTGGACTTTTCCAAGAGCAATTAAACTTTTAGGAAATATTGCATTAATTTTAAAAGAGAGGCCATCTGTGTACTTCCGATGGAGTTAGGCTGATAAAGTCATTTTTAAATCAATTATTGGTGTTCTAGGAGCATGCTGCGAGCTACTTTATCACGATTCCCAAGTCCTGCTTCTGAGAAACGGAGCCGCCCCACTTTCTATTTGATTTTAACACAGAGAGGATTTGACTTGGGCTCCAGTTTCAGAAAACTGGGTCCCCTCTGTCCTACTTTCATGCCATATTTGAGAAATCACGTAAGACATTGCACAGTGATGAGGCAGGTCTTCTATCAGCGGAAGGAAACAAGAATTAGAGATTGCATCTCAAATAAATGGAGCAGTAAAGATTAATTAAACCTGTGAAAGTCTGCAAAGCACATCCTGGCTGAGGCATTTAAAGGAACACTTTCTATTGTGTGTGACCCCCTGGAAGCCCTGAGCTAGCATTTTGGTGGCAGAGTCACGTCTGTAGAGCAGAGATTCCAGAAAGGAGGATTTGCTAATGCATTCTGAGCAATGTTCGCTGTTTGTTTATCATCCGAAAGGTGACGCGGCCGCAGAAAGAAGCCTCGACCTCTTTGTGGGAGACCTCAGTGGGCACTGGTATAAACTGCTTGGTGGAAAAGATGGGACCAGATTGTAGCTGAAGGGAGCAGGTCATCGCAGTGGAGGGGCTAGCTGTCCTTGCCCACTTTCCGCCTACGCCCCAGCTTTCCTCCCCAGTCAGGGGAGCTGTGGACGGCAGCAGGCATGGACGCGAGCTGGAACATCCCAGCCTGAGCCCCTCGCTGGGCCTCTTCAGGCTGGGGCTGTTCTGTCTGCCTTCTCTGCACCGAGGCAGTGAGTCTCCTCCAGGCCCATGATTTTAAGTGAACTTCGCTTTAAAAAAGCTTTTAAAATTGCATCTCTTAGGGATTCAAAGAAAATGATCCTAAAATCCTAAAGTCACCTGAAGGTTTGTAGGTCTCTTCCGTCTTTAATGCTACTCTTTATCATTACAAATGTCCCATTTATTGGACACTATTTCTTAATCAAGCATAAAATGCACTCTTTAGTATGAATATAAAATTTATATTCCACGCTTAATTTTTTTGAGATTTAAAAATTTTTTAATATTAACTTGATAATTTTCATAATTTAAACAGATGATAGTGAACTTGTGTGTGTCTATTTTATTACACAAAAGGGACACTGACTAGCCACTTTCTTACCAGAAACCAGATACTGGTTGCAGTCATTCTCCATCCATGAAATAATAAAATGAAATTATTTTCATACTTAAATTATTTCATACTTAATACCTGTAACTATAATAAAAGATGACTAAATATCCATGGTGTTTGGAGAGAACTTAGCCACTCAGAATAACTCTATATTTTCAAATATTTATCATTTATCATTCTTCAGAAAAAAAATTGGCTGTCTTTGCAAGCAGCCACGTTTATTTTGGGGAAAATTATCGATAGCTTAAAAAGCAAACATTTCCACTTCTGAGTTGCTGTTTCTTGGATGGGATTCCTGTGAAAATGAATTCACTCACAAGTGTGTGGATGGACAGTCACGGTGCTCAGAGCCGCCTTTGCTGTGACTGTTGAAACAAGGTCAGGAAACCAGGCAACAGCCCCTGTCCCCGACTCTTTCTAAATAAAATAAACAAGGAAGTAAAATTTTAATCACCCAAGAGAGGTGTTTGGAACTGAGGTACAAACATATGCGAGTATAAGAGGCTAGGTTTTAAATCTCTCAGCTTGCCCTCGTCTTTCTGTCTCCTGATTCCACAGGCAGAGACCAAATTCATGAGTGGATCACGAATTAAGCAAGATGTTTCCCCTCTTTTTGAAAGTAATGTTCTTTTCTTTGACAGTGACATGTTCTTAAGGGAATTATAATGCATTATTAGTGAGGAATAAACAATTCTCTTTGCATAATCCTGTATGCCACAGCATGCTTTTCTGCATTTCAGTGCAGGAGAACCATTTAACTGAACAGACAGGGGTTAATTTGGCTTCACTGTTCACAGCGACTCGACAGCATGAGCGGGTCTTGGCCGCGCTCAGGCAGCGTGTGGCTGTGTGGTTTTTCCTTGTGATGTATACGCTCGGGGAAAGGCCAACACTCAGTAGTTTGAATATTTTGCGAAGGACCTTGTGCTTTCCATATTTCACTTGGGCATTCACCTTTCTTTCCTTTTTTTTTTTTCCAGTTTAGAAATGGCTAAAATAAGTACCTTTAAAATCTCACCTATTATATGAAAATTTATCCTTTTAGAAATCTTGTTTGCTAGTAATTAAGAGCTCCATTTACCGATGTGGCATTCAGAGATAATATTTTTAAATGATGAAGATCCGCGGTATTATTTTTGGTTTTATGAGTTGTTCAAAACTGTCCACATTACAAAAACAGTGACTTTTGTTTTCTAGCATTTTAGAAAAAGAAGCAGGCAGACATAAAAAATGCTCAGGTGTTTCAGCTGTCTTCACTCTATGTATAGGTACACACGCACACACACACAACCACAAACATCTACGGTTTTTAAATTGAACATTGAATGCTTTCAGGGCAGAAGTTGTCTCTCCACGCCTCAAGAAAAGAAAGCTGCAGTTTCCTTATTCTGCATATCCTTATGTGACGCCCCTCTGGGGCAGCACTTCTCCAACAACCCAATCACCACTGTTTAGCGATGGATACATGAGCCTCATATTTTTATTCTAAATTCAAGTTCACTCATCATATCTAATGCCCTTGAAGCAATCTCAAATTACTGCTATTACACGGGTCACTAGAAACCAGAGGTACTAATACACATTTTAAAAAGAGAAAGGAAGAAAAAGCCCTTACACAATTAGAGGGCGAACAGTTCCGTCAGTTTAATTTCATCACTAAATCCAGCCCTTGATCTGGAGCTGCCGGCCAGCGAGGCTAGTGCGTGTAGGGATGCTTGGCTACAATGCAGGAGGCAGGCAGTCCCACCAGGTAGGATGAGCCCACCGGCCTCTACCACCTTCATCTGTGGCCCATGTTTCTATTTCATCAGCTTTTCATGGAATGCCATTTCACAACAAGCCTGAGTCTGCCATCCACATGCTCTCCTTATCCTGCCCCTTTGGCCAACTTTCCCCCATATTTCCCCAAGTTCATGACTGGCTGTTCCTGCCTCCTCCTGATTCATCAGCTTACTTACTTCTGCAGAGCTACCCCCCAATTTTCTAGAACTCTGTGTAAGGGATTTTCTTGGAATAATACGTGAAATTCAAGCATTAACTTAGCTTGCTGTCAAACGCCTCAGAAAAGACAGGTGGTGTGTTGATGCTGCATTCAGCTGGATCTACTTGCCAAGGATTGTTTCTACAGCATTTCAAATAGTTCCCCGAAGTTCCCCTTCTCTGTGTTAGTGACTAATGCACTTCACTTAAAACCCCGTCTTCCTATTTACCTCCTGGAACCAACTGAATTTATATTGGTTCTCAATCCATTTCCTAATATATTTGTATTTAAAGAGCAATCTTTTTTTTTTTTTAAATTTGCAGAGACTTCAATTGTTTTATACACTGTATGTATTCATGGGTCAAATGCTAAAAATATTTTATTTACAAAATGCATTTCATTACAATACACAGTTTCTTTTTGGGAAACTACTCTCACCAAAGAAAGCTCACCAAGAGATCAAAAGAGAATATGTATGCTATTTTAATAATTAAAAAATACACCTATTCAGTTCCTCAGGCGTATTTCCCTGGAGGTTTCCATGGTTCAGGGAGCTGATACATGTAAGTGACTTATTTTATACGCTATCCTGTTCTGATGGTACCGCCTTTTGTGCTTCCTGCTTGAGCTGATACTAATTTAAGAAACCTTCCACCTTTGCCTTTACTACTCAGGGTTAAAATATGCACCTTTTACAACCTTTTACAATATCCACACCTTCAGTTCTTTTGTACCACGTGCAGGTGTGACTCTAAGACCAGTATGGACAGGCTGCGTGCAGACCTGCACACAGTCTCACCCGGGACTGGAAGGCCCAGCACGGCCTCCAGGATTCTCCGCGAGGAACTGGCTAAGAGGGTGCTCCATGTGGGAGGCAGCAGGCAAGTCTCCTAAACCACACGTGCAGCCAGGATTTCCTGGAAGTCTCTGCACAAGACACAAGCAGAAGCTGATGGGGCTCATGTGCGACAGGGGAAGGAACCGTCCTTAACCATGGTGTGGGTGCACATGTTGCTGAGCAGGTGGCCGTCCTGAACCATAGTGTGCAAGTGAGATGGGAACACTGTCCTTTGCTCAGCTTTTCAAAAAAAACTGCCTTTCTTTTTTGCATAAAAAGTCAAAATTTGACATTTCTTGTTTGTACAGAAAATGTAAAAGATCCATAAACAATTTATAAGATAAAGTCCCAACTAAAAAATAACACACAAAGAAAAATGCAAAAATGGATGGCACTGAGTCCTAATGAAATAACAGGAGGATTGGGGGTGGGGAGTTTTGCTTAGTGTCTTTTTAAAAGTTTACCTGAGAGACAAATGCAGGTCATTCCTAGTTAATACCCAAAGTCATATTTTGCGACTAAGTTTTTTTTCTTTTTTTAAACTTTTTATGATATAGACTGTTTTCTGTGTGGTATCATGACTAAAAAATATCTCCTACAGGAAAAAAATTCATTTCCAAGGCTCTGCATCCTATGTAATAATAAATGGGAGTATCGTGTCAATTCCACACTTATACTATAGCAACAGAGCTTTTATTTCAGATCCTATAGATTATTCTGACAATAAAAAGCATAATAAAGAAATCTCAGGAAAGCCACGTTTAGAGAATTTTTATAGAAACCGGTAGCATTTTGGTTAACAGCTCCAGGAAACTAAAAATTATGATGCAAACAAAATGATTCTTGTTTGTGAGAATAGGTGGAAATACGATTATCACTGGCAAAAAATGTACATTTACTTTTATTTATTCATTTACATAGGAAAAGAACTCTTTCTGTGTGCTCACAATCACTGGCTTTACTTAGTATTCAATAGAGCCTTATCAAAATTCCTTAACAGCCACCCATACACACATGGGCTTTAAATTGTGACAGATACAGAGTTTTTTTATTAGATAAGCTTAAAAGTTGAGACTATTCTATTCTATTTCTGCTGTTAAAACTCATGAATATCAGAACATAATTTAAATTCACCACTGTCCTGATAGAAGAGGGGAAAAAAGCATCTGTAATAATTAGGAATTATATACAGACTGATCTATTCCCAGGAAAATGCAAATAAAGAGCTCTGTAATTGTTGTTTTCTTTTCATTGACCACATACACCTACACTGCTAACTTTTCCTTAAGAAGTGAACACTTAGACGTTTGATTTGACTCATCCACCATGATAAGCTGTTGGCAGATGACATAGGAAACTTCACCTCACAGATAAATTCGCGAGTAATCGGAATTAGTACACACATCCTGAATACCTTTTCCTACTTCATTTTTGGCTATAAAAATTAAGAGACTTGGTATATTAAAAATAAGGTGTATAAATATTTCACATAAAATTTTATTTTGAATTGTTATAGTTTATAGCCAATGAAGTCCTCCTTCAGATTTCTTGCTTTCTTTTCTGAAAATGAATCCCTTCTAAGCTAACATGACTGCCTGTAAATTAAAGGTACAAAAAATGAATTTGGAGAAAGACATGAGTGTTCATCAGCTTCTATTTTCTTTCTATAGGTTTTGCTTTGTTGTAAAATATTGTTCCATACGTTTCCATTTTAATATTTAAATACACTAAATAAAAATACTGGAACACATTTTGAAGCATAAAAGGCAATGTTTCTTTTTCATTACTTTAAAAATTTATACCCATTATTAAATTCTGTGTTTTTTTCTTTCAATATCATTGTCACTTTCTGTTAGCATTGTTTTTGGAAGACATTGACCAGATCTGTTTCAGAGTGAAATTTTCAGGGAACAAAGTGAGTAGCCAGCATTTTTTGCAGCAGCTCAAGAGTTAAACCAGAATTACAGAATCACCCCCCACACCAAGGCTCTGAAGCCCTCCTAGAAGCTGTCACCTAGCTCCCTGCCACCCTGACATGTAATCATAATGAATGGCTGTGTGCTCTTGGCATTTATTCCTTCAAACCGGTAGGTTAATTTCTACTACAGAAGAAGTCGGGAAGGGCTCGGGACCGTTTGCAAGCAGTTAGGAGGAGATGGGGCAGAAACTTGTCTTAGGCCTCGGCAAGGATGAAGATTCTTGGGGAAGGAGGTACATGTTCAACCACAACTAACTCCGCATCCTCCAGCAGAGAAACCGGGAAACCTGACTCACGATGGTTGTGTCTTTCCCCGTGTTCTTTAGGGCTCTTTGGTCACTTAAAAAAAAACCCAACACATTTCAGATAATAACTGAACTTTCTCCTGCAGGCTCATGACATAAGGGGCGGCTGACATAAGTTCATCTCTGGGAAAGAGGGGGCCACACCGAGGGCTCCGGCCACCTTCCAGGGACAGACACCGGCAGTCCGTCCTCCTGGCGGAGCAGCGGCGGCTGCGCCCTGCCCCCAGGGGACCCTGAGCTGCCCACCCGACGACTAACTTCTGGGGCTCCTTCGTCTCCCAGCACCTGGGGAGCCAGGCTCAAACCTGACACCAGGCACTTCCTCTCCCCTCCTGGTTTGCAGCTTTCCTCATCTCTAACGAGCTGCGATGCTAGTTTCTCTTTTCACGCATTAATTTCTGCTTATTTCCCTCGGACGAACCCTGTTCTCGCTGCAGGTCCCCGTGTTTACAAAACAGCCGGCACCGCTCGGAATAGAAATTGTCACCCAGAGTGGGGAGGCGGTTGCTAGGGTTTTGCCCACTCCCGCCTCCAAGACAATTGGGATGGAGAAGCTGGCGCGAGGTCCGTCCCTCGTTCTTAGGGGCGCTTAGGGCTTAGGCGAGCGTTTCCTTCGGCACCGGCGTCTGTGCGCGACGGTCAGCAGCCGTGCCGGAGGCCGCGGAGGGCACCGCCTTCCGCGGGGACCCCGCTTGGTTGGCCACCCCCTCGGGCTTGCGGAAGCCTGGGCGTTCACGGAGGGACCTGAACTCTGGAGCGGGGCGCTCGGCGGGCCCCGGCCACGTCGCCCCAGCATCCCGAGGGAGGCCGCTAGAAGCGGGCAGGGCGCGCAGACAGAGGCGACGCGCGTCGCGGAGAGTGCGCGAGAGGCTGCGCGGAAGCAGGTCCTTACCTTTCCGCTTGGCCCGCCGCCTCCTCCTCCGCTTGGACTTGCATTTGAGTTGACCGCTCAGCCCTCCGGACGCTCTGCTGGTCCCCAGGACCGATGCCATGGCAGCGGCCGGCGAGTGGACCCGGGCAGGAGTCCTCTCCAACACTCTCAGCTTTCCGGCTCCGGCCGCGGCCGCCGGGGACGCTCCTGCGGATCGGGGGCCGGCTCACTTTTCGGGGCTGCACGCTCGCACTCCTGGCGTCTCCTCTGGAGGCTCTCTGTCACCGTCTCCTTTGGCGGCTCTCTGTCATCTGCGTCCAGCCGGGCAGAGCCGGCGGTCTGAGCCCGCACCAAGCTCGCAGGCCGGGACCGCGGAGCGCCCGCCGCCCCAGCCGCCCCGAATCTGGGCTCCGCGCGCAGGCTCTACTTTGGCACCTCTGCTAGTTGTTGGGCACCAGCCACTTTGAAGCCGATCACGCAGGGAGCCTGTCTATTTGCTGCTGCGAAGTCTAATTAGATCCAATCACGGCCGTCCGCCGGCTCTGACATCAGCGCTGCCAGCCCGTGCGCCCCTGTCAGCAAACTCAGCTCCGGTTTGGACGGCGGAGCTGCCCTGGGCGCTGGAAAGGGAAGGGGCCAGCCGGGGAGGGAGGGGAGCGGGCCGAGCCGGCCTCCCTGCGAGAAGCCCTAGGGGGCAGCGGACTGAGGAGTCCGCCCAGCCCTGCTCCCGCAGGCAGCACGGACATGGCACCCGGCTCCCGCGCTCTCAGGCGCAGGGACCCCGCCTTTCACCAGTTTCTAACTAGTTAATCCATCGCACACCGGGGTGTCAAGGGGGAAATCTCTCTCTAAGAAATACCGAGCCCTCGCTTCCTCGGCCAGGGGCTAAGATTTGCAGTTCCCTGGGAGACAGCCTCTTAGGGGGATTCATTTTTCAGAACCCGCATGTTTGTATGTGTGGTTTTCTCCTTCACATCCCTTGGCTGTTCCGTCTGCGAACGAAGAAATGCTGCATAAAGACTCGGGGGTTCGGTCGGAGCCTGATTTTTAAGGCAGGGATGTCAGTAGGTTGCTCTATTTAGGGAACAATGAAATGAAAGGCAGAGAGGGCTTTTATCTGATAGTTTTATCACCGAGTGTAACATTCGGATGAAAGAAAGTAATATTTACCAGGAGGAAGATTGCAAATTGAACCAGGTTTGAACAATTTTTCTCAGGGTTTTTCTCTGTGTTTTTCAAGACCATACTTACGGAACGTTAAAAATCTAACATAAAATTTAAGAAGGAAAATAATCCAGCCATCTTCATTGCATTTTGCATTTAAATCACATAGGCTGTTAATTATAACAGTAATGGTTTGGAAAAAAAATCCACTCTAAAAGTCATTAGCGTTAACAGGATGATGCAAAAATGGCACACAAATATTTCTATTTCCTACTTTACATACACCCTTTTCAAGCTCCTCATGGACTTAGAAATCTCCAGATAATTTTCTTTATATGAGAAAAAAGTACTCCCTCTGGGGAACATTGGAAGCAATTGGGAAGTTCAGATGTGCTGCTATGCGGGTGGCTGGGGGTCTTGGCTCAGCTCTCACACTGACTGAGAGGAGAGGAGGGTGTCTGCATCCAAGGCCAGCCCCTGCTGAGTGGTGTAGACTAGCCTCACTCTGCTCATCTGTGTAGTGGGGATCACCACCTTTACTCCTGCTCGAGAATCAGTACAACAGCGACTGGCTACACTGATCACTTTGTGATTATCTGGTAAATCAGTGGGTAAAATTTTTTGAAAGAATGAGCGCACATTCTTCCAGTTAGCCTCAGAAAGGAGGGGCTTGTGTATTTCCTGCTTAGGTATTTAAGTGTCTGGCTCATTTCAGGCTGATAAACGCAGTCACGCCAGGGTCCCTCTATGTGCCGGGTTCAACCATTTCCTGCTACCAACCTCACAGCCCACCTCTGCTGCTCTTTCTCATGAATCCTGGAGAAGTGCATTGCCCACCCACGTACTCTCTATAGCGTGAGAGATATTTGAGAGCGTCAACTGTATCTGGAAATGCAGCTGTAGGACTCCCCCTGTGGAAACTCAGAGTCAGTACCAACCCATACTTTTTCTGTGTAGCCTTTTGCAAAACACTAGTCCCCGAGTCCAGAAGCCAAGGGGAGATCGAGCAAATGTGCCTTCCAGCCTGGTTGCATTTACCAAGCCCCTCCTCACCTCCCATCATCAAAGATTCTTTCTGTGAGGCATGGGTGCCCTGGCCCCCTGGTTGGAGAATGGATGTGTTCACCGGGTACTACAGCTTCCAACCCAAGAGGGGGGGTGGTCAAGGCCACATACTCAAAACCTGGGTTTCAGCACTTAGTTTATATCCTGATTCGAAAGCTGGTCAAGATCAAAATCTTGGCTGATTTTTACCTTTCTGAAAGTTCTGGGGTATAATTTACGTAGACATTATTCTGCATAGATAGGGGCTAGTCTCTGTTTTTGTTTAATTGCATAAGGTCATGTGTCGTTGGGAAGGCAGGACAAGCTCAGACCTGGCAGCTCAGTGAATCTGTGTCTCCGGGGATGGAGAAGGCTTCTGAACCAGAGCTCGGCATCATACACTCTGACACAGGACACCTTAGACAAGGCTCCCTGCCTCCTGTCTGTTTCCAGTCACTTCAGCACAGCTTAGCAGCTGGCGTTGCTGCACAGACATGAAAACACAGAGGCTAGAAACACAGAGGCTGGAAATACAGAGGCTGGGAACACAAATGCTGGAAACACAGACGCTGGAAACACAGATGCTGGAAGAGCTGCAGGTGCCCACGCCTCCCCTGGTCCATCAGGAGGCTCCACTGGCCCATCTTCAGGCTGGCTGAGCCAGAACCAGGAGCTGGGAGTGGGGGTCCCGGCAGGTGGGGGCCTGCCTGGAAAGTCAGGTGTGGCCCCCGCATAGCCGTCAACTGGAAGCTGGACAAGGACAGAGGGGCTGGGCAGGTCTGGAGGGGGGCAGGTCTTCACACTGAGGAAGGCCTGGCCTCAGTACAGGCAGGATGGGGCCCCTGGGGTGTTCCCTGCACCCCAGGATCACCATTGCGAGTCTCCTCAGGACTGTAGGTGCGCAGTGCTTCTGGGTGGTGGTCTGGTCTGCTCCTCCTGAGGCCCTTAGAGCCGCGAGGGACCTGGGCCAGGTCTGTGGTTTGAGCATTCCGAGAGCCGGCCTAGACCGGATGTGCCACTTGTCCCAGGCATGTTACTGAGTTCACACCGACTCTGGTGTGATTCTCATAGATCCTCTTACTCTTGAGGAAGCTGAGGCTCAGAGGACTTAGACATGCCGAAGTCATCGTGGTTAGAAAGGGGCTCCAGGGGAATGGTTCCAATGTGGTTTTTACCATATTGCTCTGCTTGCTTTCATTCTGGAGTTGGAGATTCAGTAGCTTTTGTGAACTTCTGTAAGCCTTCTTGGGGGCCTTGTTGTCCTTGTGTTCCCCGAGGTCAGGGACCTTGTTGTCCTCGGATCCTCCGAGGTCAGGTAGGCTCAGGGTGCAGTGGAGGCAGAGCTGGCCAGCTAGAATGTTCCAGAAGAACAGGTCTGTTTCTGCAGGTGAAAAGCCTGAGGGCGGCACATTCACACCAGTAAGTCCTCTTGCCCCTCCACCCACTGTGCACCCCTTTAGGCTCCTGGACTCAGCACCTGTGGTTGAGACCAATGCATGGCTTCTCTCTTTACTTGATCACAACACCTGCACTTCCGGTTAAAAGTACAGTTAACTTGTTTCTCACAGGTTTCCCCAAGCAAGTAACTCCTGCAGAAATGAACAGGACTTTTGTAGAATCCAAAGTTTAGTTCAGCTCCCCTCACCTCCCCCGACAAGTTCCACCAGGTTGAAAAAAGCAGCACAGAGTGTTCCCTGGACATATTTATGCCTGCCGACTCATGACCTCATCACAGACTGCACTAAATTATTACTTTTCACAAACAGAGAAATAGCACAAGAGGGCTTTTTCACTCTTTCATCTTCAGCCGTTGTTCTTCAAATTAAATAACTCACATCAAGGAAACTGGGCCTGAGGCCTGGAAGTGGAGGAGTCATGGGGATGACCTGTGCTGTGACCCGCGCCGCACTCCTCGTTCTCGTCCGAGGGGTGGGAGCAGGGCGGCCAGCAGGGGAGGGCGTGAGAGGTCCAGCTTGGAGGAGGGCTCTGAGTGCGAGGCTGCCCTGGGCACGATGCTGCACCTACCGCCAGCTCTCCCTCTCTCCCTGCTCTCTCTCCCAGGCACGCCTACAGTTTGGGAGAACACCAAATGCATCCTTACCAATTTCAAAGCAGATCTGCAAAAGATCTGCTTTTTTCAAGTTCCCTGTTCTGTGATTGCTGATTATTTCTATGTGAGTTCTGGGGACAAATAATTTTGGCTGAGTTTTCTTTCTTGGTCGATATCACAAATTTTAATTTATCAAAGTCTGTCTTCTAGCTGAAACTTACTTGAGTTCTGTATTGATGTTTAAAGGAGCATTACTCAGAAAATGCTGGTAAAGAGAAGGAAAGACCCTGAATTTGCTACCATCAGGCCAGATTCATGTTCTACTTCTCTGTGCTCACTCCTGGGAAAGGCAATGAACCTTCCCGAGCCTCGTCTGTAAAATGAGGAGAAAGACACTGCAGAGCTGCTGGGAACACTGAATTAGGAACAAGCAAGCTGAGTGCTTTGTAAAGGGATCCTGTTGCCTTAGTGTCGTCTCTCAACACACAGTGCCCTGATTTTAACCATAGACTTCCCAAGATGAGGACAACTGTCAAGTCAAAGTGGTCTCCATGACGAAAGCACCTCTCCAGACTTCCCTGGTGGCTCAGTGACGGAGAATCCGCCTGCCAGTGCAAGAGACACGGGTTCAGTTCCTGGTCTGGGGAGATCCCACATGCTGTGGAGCAACTAATAGTCCCACAACTATTGAGCCTGTGCTCTGGAGCCCAGGGGCTGAAACTACTGAGCCTATGAACCACAAACCACGAGCTCTGTGACAAGAGAAACCACTGCAAGGAGAAGCCTGAGCACTGCAGTGAAGACCCAGACAAAAATAAATACATAAAAATGAAAAGAGGAGCCCTGAGAAGATGGTCTGCCACTGCATGGGTTCCATGGGCACCCCAGGCCCCGTCTAAGATGATCTTGACTCATTGAACCTGCCTCTGGGCTAATTGTAGCACTGATTCCATTCCTTCCTAGCGTGCAGGCTGCCAGCTGTGGGACAACGTCCACATCAGTGTTTTATGATCTCTGTGACATTTAGAATAAAGTATGGTATCCTACCACTAAGTGTTTGTGCAGGATAAGAGAAATGACGACCTGAAATAATCCTCTTCGACATTACAGATAGGTTCAATAACTGACATTTACACTTAAAATGCCCTTAGTTGCTAGTTTCAGAAATGTGAAACCTTAGTATTTTATTGAATCATAAAGAATTACTACTATTTAAAGCTTCCTTAATGTACACCTTATCCTAGATTTTCCTTGTGTCTTAAACTGATACAGTTCAAAGAGTTAATTTTTTAATGTTCCAAATCTTGTCTTGGAACCAGTGATTTTCAAAACGAGCACTGTCATATCCCCAGAGAGCTGTGTGATGGCATGAAGAAAGGAAGAAAGAGAAGCACAGATGGAATTAATGGTTTGGGGTGTTAATCAACGTAATGAATTGAAAGGAAGGGATGGGAACTTGTCAGGAATACATTTCTGGTATTTGGACTGGGGTGGGCTGATGCTGTGGCTTCATTTCAATTCTCTGTGCCTGCATGCTCAGTCACTCTGTCATGTCCAACTCTTACAGTCCATGGACTGTAACCCACCAGGCTTCTCTGTCCATGAATGCTGGGTGAGTTGCCATTTCCTTCTCCAGGGGATCTTCCCAACCCAGGGATTGAACTTGTGTCTCCTGTATTGCCAGACAGATTCTTGACCACTGAGTCACCTGGGAAGCCTGTTTAAATTCTCTACCCAAGGTTTAAAGTCTAAACACTATATTTCCGCCTTTAGGTTCCTGGATTCATCTCTCACCCGGGATCGAGGCTGTGTGTATATTGTGAAACTTCGATTTGCTCTTTCCCTTGCCTCTGCCCAGAAATAGAGCAGAGAAAGAAAGGGACACCAAGTTAACCCCCAGGGTTTTTTGATCACTTATGGAAGTAATTTTTAAAAACTTGCCTTATAATTCCCTGCTTTTGGTTAAAGCAGGAGAGAAAGAGTTGGGAAAACACTAGAAAGAAGACCCCGTGGGTTCCTTACCGAGTTCAGCATAGGGGAGACAGATGGCTCTGGGTGGCTGTTTCCCAGGACGGTGGCACCTCTGCCCCGGCTCCAGGGAAGGTCATCAGGACCCTCAGCCAAGGTCCCCCCTCCCGACTGCCCGCCTGAGCCTACATAGGAGTAACGTCGGCAGGGGAGGGGGTCACCGCGAGTAAAAAGCACTCACTCTGATCCCATCACAGAGCAGAGGTGGTCCTCGTGAAAGGGACTTAGCATACCAGCGGGAGTGTAATCTGGTGAAGGAGATCTGAGCACACAGCACATGACAAAGCTGACGCCCTCCGACAGCCAGCTCTGCTGTCACCTGTCAATGCAAGATGTGTGTTTGCAGGTCACATGGCTACATTCCACAAATCACAGTGCTATTCTTTTATTAATTAAAACCTTGGACCCAATAGAACAGCCCTTGCTCTTAGGACTCTCATGTGCTGGGAAATCACTCCTCGGCACCCACTTCCACAGAGATCAGCAGCCCCTGCCCCTCAGAAACGAGAAGCATGGAGAACAGAAGACGGCGAGGACTTGCCTGCGAGTGCACCTGCAGAGACCGTCAGCTGAGAGCATGGACGACTGACACATTCCCGGGTCCCTCTTGGTTGAGGGTGAAAGAGAGAAAGCTTATCAAAACCGTCTTCCCAGAAAGCTGTTCTTTGCAGCCTAGCCCTGGAAGACTGGGGTCCTCATGCTGGCCTCAACTGCCCAGCTTCCTGGATGTCTTGGGGGTGCCCATCCAGGAGCTATTCCCATGCTTTCTCCTTCATGTTCCCAGTGCCCAGCCAAGTTAGCAAAAAGCAGTCTCGCCTCTGTACCCACCCCATACCATCCCGCCCCCACCACCAGGGACATTCCTGGAGGGGCAGTCTGTGCTGTGATCAGCTTCCCCTGGAGCCCGCCACTCTGGACAAAGGAAGCACTGTGGAGAAAATGAGAGGAACCAAAGTTTGTGAAAGTTGTTGGGATCGTGGAAAGTTGTGTGCAAGTGCAGATGTGCTGTTACTGACATGAGCCAGTATTGTCTCACAAAACTCCTCCTCCCTGGTCCACAGACCCCCAGGATTGGATGGTGGTGGGCACAGTGTCCACAGCACCATCAGCAGAGCCGGCCTGACTCCCCTCCTGCTGGGCCGTGAGCTTCCCTCTCGTCCCTGCAGGAGGCAAAGCCCCCCAGCACCTACCTCTGCGGCTGTTCTGAGGTTGAGCTAACCCACCCTGTGAGTACGCTGCAGCCCAGTGCCTGGTACACTTGGGGATGGCGGTGGGAGTTCAGGGCACTCCTGGCCATGTGCTGGTGTCAGTGCTGGAGAGTCATCTTCACACCAGGTGTGCAACCCTGGGAAGCAGGGCTGCGTTCTTCCTTCCACCTTCCAGGCTCTACCCTTCAGCGCACAGCACAGCAAGTGAGCAGAGAACTGGAGCAAGGAGCAGCTTTGGGGGAGCACGCTTACTTCATTACTTCCTCGTGTCTGCTTCTCTTATAAGGTCCTTCTCTCTACCACAACACACCCCTAAAAGATATTCTGCAGAAGGAATGGGAGAAGGAAAGTGAGAAGGATTGCAGCCTGTGAGGAAGACGGGGGCAGGAAGGAGACAGTGCAGGTGCATCCCAGGAGAAACACATGAGTATGGCGGGCAAAGTCAAGCCAGCTCCCCTAAGACGGCGCACCTGAAGCGTTCAGCATGTAGAGTCAGAACCTGGGCAGGGGCTGGTTTTCCAAGCCAAGCAGACCTAAGTTCATATCTTACTTGAGTCAGTCTGGCCATGGGAATCTGGGCAAATCACGTGAAGTCTATGAGCCTCAGTTTCCTCACCTGAAAAATAGGGCCATGAATTCTGCTTTTCTGGCTTTGTGGAGAAGGCAATGGCACCCCACTCCAGTACTCTTGCCTGGAAAATCCCATGGACGGAGGAGCCTGGCGGGCTGCAGTCCATGGGGTCGCTAAGTCGGACATGACTGAGCAACTTCACTTTCACTTTCATGCATTGGAGAAGGAAATGGCAACCCATTCCAGGGTTCTTGCCTGGAGAATCCCAGGGACGGGGGAGCCTGTTGGGCTGCTGTCTATGGGGTCGCACAGAGTCGGACACGACTGAAGCGACTTAGCAGTAGCAGCAGCAGGTGAGTAGTTTAAACAGTGTTACACATGCTCACTGTGACTGCTTTCGGGATCTTTGTAGGTTACATAGAAGCAGGGCACTGCTACTCACAGCCACATTTCTTTTCTTGTAATGCTGATGATTCATGGCAAACAGGGCGTTCAACATCGCCTGCTTCCAAGCTTTGGTGAAATTCTGTCATTCTGAGTGGTGTCCAGTCCTAAGGGTACCTTGGTGTTTGCTTCCCAAGAGTGACACGGGGCTGTTTTGGGTCCCGGTGGTTTCTGTCCGACACTTGTGATGGTCCTTACCAGCCAGCCGCCAGCCCATCAGACAGAGACGGGATTTTCTCAGGACCTTGGAGAGCGATCTCTGTAAATTGCAGTTTGAGTGCAATCAATAGATGTGACAAACAGCTGATGCTGGCCCTGGGGACATAATGAAGGTGTGACTGTGTAAACGCACAGATAACAATGCGGGGAGATTACAGAGCAGGGCGCGCTGAATAAGTGGGGTGCAAAATGAGCTGCCGCGCTGGGGTCAGGCCTCCTGCCGCGCGTCTGTGCCCCTGTCCCTGGTAATTGTTAGTGGCAGCAGAGCCCACAGAGCCATGCAGGAGGGACTCAGCCCCATTTGTTCTGCATCTCAATGCAGTGCGGGCTGCTGATCCATCCTGTCAGTGACCACCTCCCAGTGGACAAGACATAAGCGAAAATATCAAGCCTCCTTGGCTGGAGTCAAGAGGCCCATCATTAAAGCAATAATGAATTCCAGGCTCTCCTGTAAAGGACTGAATCGGAAAATCACTTTGGGCTATTATTAAAGTGTTTGCAATTTCTTCCATATCGAGGAAACAGTTTGTGATAAAGGAAGGGAAATATGCTAATATGGTATTTCTTTTAAAAAGGGAAAATTTGAGAGATGCAATTTGAAAAAATTAATCTTACATCTATAACCTATATGTACAATGGTATTTCAATAATTTTAGTATTGAATTTTAATAATTTTGAAATGTGAGCTTTTGACTCCTATGATTTGTGAATATATTTCTATTTCCCTAAAAATATATTTAAAAAATTACAGTAAAATATTACCAGGTGTGCCATAATTGCACTTTTTCAAGGGACTAACAATTTCATGACTGAAATGATCATTTATGTCTCTGAAAACTGTTGTATTGATAAATATGTTGATTTTTAGATTCCTTGAATCTTTAAATACAATGGAAAAATAAAATTATTTTATAATTGAGTCATGATAGTAATATGTGTATTAAATATTGAGAACACCAAAATAAATTGGTATGGCTACTGAATGGAAGAAAATATTGGCAAATGATATGACTGAAAAAGGATTAATCTTTAAGAGGTATAAACAGCTCATACAAGTCAGTATAAAAAAGCAAACAACTCATTTTAAAAGTGGGCAGAAGACTTGAATAGACATTTTTGCAAAGAAGACATACAGATGGCCAAGACACATGAAAAGATGCTACACATTCCTAATAATTAGAGAAACACAAATCAAAACCATGATGAGGTACCACCTCACACCAGGCAGAATGACCATCATCCAAAATGAGGACTAGAACATGCTGGCAAGGATGCAGAGGAAGGCAACCCATATTCACTGCTGTGGGAACACAAACTGATGCGGCCAGTATGGTCAACCGTGGAGAGACTCCTCACAAGACTGAAAATAGAACTACCACAGGAGCCAGCAATCCCACTCCTGGGTACATATCTGAAGGAAATGAAAACGTAATTCAAAAAGACACACAGACTCCAGCGTTCATAGCAGCATTATTTACATTAGCCAAGATACAGAAGCAATCCAAGCGCCCATCAACAGATGGATGGATAAGAAGATGTGGTGCATTAGGCAGTGGAACAGGCACGAAAAAGAATGAAATATTGCCATTCGCCACAACGTGGATGGACCTGGAGGGTATTATTCTTAGTGAAATAAGTCAGAAGACAAATATTCTATGTTATCACTTATATGTGGAATCTAACAAACAAACAAACATATGTAACAAAACAGAAGATGCACAGATATAGAGGACACACTAGTGGCGGGGGGGGGGGGAAGGGGAGGGGAAAGATAGGGATGGGGGCTAAGAGGTACAAACTACTGTCTACAAAACAGACAAGCAGCTAGGATATGTTCTATAGCACAAGGAAGAGAGCTGTCATGCTGTAATAACTTTAAGTGGAGTATAACTATAAAAATATTGAATCACTATGTTATACACCTGGAGATAATATAACACTGTAAATCAACTTGCTTTAAAAATGGTTTTAAATAAATGGGAGAGGTCCATACACTCAAGTCAGCCAGATTCTCATGATATGTGAATGCAACAGAAACTGGAGCTCAAACACAAGCTTCTCACCTCAGAAAGTGGGCTCCTTTAGCTCCCGAAGAGGGGTGCCCACCCCTGCAGGCGTCTCGGCACGTGGGACTCACGAGGGTGTAATCCCACTCACTCTCGTCCTATTTCAACAACCACGATGTTCGACTCACACGCTCAGCTGTGGGTCTCTTGTGGTTAACAGCCTTGTGCACAGCGGTCGCGACTGTCACGATATTTACGTCTCCTGTTGGGAAGCACCTATCTTTCCCTCCAACCACTCTGCAAGGATATGATCTCCACAAGGCCCCTGTGCTGGCCCGTTTACTCGGAAGGCATTTTCTGATTCATGCACAAGAATAAATATAAGTAAAGTGTCCCTGGGGATGGGAGATAATGCTGGGGAAAGGGGACAGGCTCATGG
Source organism: Ovis canadensis (assembly GCF_042477335.2). NCBI lineage: Eukaryota > Metazoa > Chordata > Mammalia > Artiodactyla > Bovidae > Ovis > Ovis canadensis. Next base: position 60,970,205 of record NC_091257.1, on the reverse strand, counting down.
CCTGGTGTCAACACCATTCACCTTGGGCAAAACTTTAAAGGAGAGTCAGAGCTAAATTTTTAAGTAAATTTTGCTCCTCCCTCTCTTCTCCAAATAACTTGATCTTCCTCATTGTAACATTCTGTGGATTTTATAGAAAGAACCAAAGGAGACCTTAAATGACTGGCCTGAGCAAGGCATTTCAAAGTTCTTTTAGCCCAGGGTGCTGCTATTCAGGCAGGAGTGTGGAAGCCAGTGTGTGGGGGCCCTGAGAAGGGGCTGTCTGTGGAGGGTACACCCCCACTCTCCAAGAGCCCTCAGGGGCACAACCACTCCCCATGTCTGTGAGGAGCTGTGTGAATGTCATTTCTCAGCTCCACCCTCTTCATCTCCCAGTTGGGGAACCAGAGACCTTAACATCAATTAAATGAGCCCAGGGATCTCCTAGGGAGGCCATCCAAAAGAATGCACCCAACCGTCTTGTTTCTAAAATCTTCATCTATTTTTCTATCATAATTAAATTGAAAGTTCCTTTATGAAGCTTTACTTCATGCCCTTGTGACCTGGGTGCCACATTCCAGCAGACATGCGGCTGAACTTGTTAATCACATGGGACCTCAGCCCCTCTGCCCATGAGAGACAGGAAGGTGACAGGTGACTTTGTTTTAAAATCCCTTTATCTTCAGAAGTGAGGTTTCAGTTTGAATCCCTGATCATCAAGCAAAAGAATATTGATTTTCTATTTGGATAATAAGATTTCCAGTTTCTTGCAGGACATGTGGAGAAAGTCACCACTTTCATCTTACTACAAGAAGAAAGCTGAACCTACCAAAAATCAACAACTCTTCTCAGATGCATCAGAGAAGTGAGGTCACGGGGAAACCAGAGGGACAGACAAGAAGACACAGAACACCACAATTCACAGGAAACCCACACATGAGGAGAGCCTCCTTGGGAGGTCAGACCCATAGCTGACGAGCTGCTGGAGGCCCAGTGTGGATGAGTCTGAGAGTTAAGAACTCCAGGGGCACCCAGTCATGGGGAGTCCCACACTTCTTGAGAGTTTTACCTCCTGGAGCCCTACCAGGTTCTGACAGTGGGTGTTGGAGAGAAGTCCCCAGAGGCTTCCAGCAGGAGGAGGGGAAAGGAGCCATTGTGAAACGGGACAGAGCACTCTGTGGCTCTTAAGAACACCTGCCTCAGGGGAAGCCACTTACCCTGGACCTGTGCTGTTGGTGTTATCAGAGCCTAAATGGCCAGTGGGACAGGAAAACCGAATGCAATGAGAATCACTTCTGATGAGCCTTTAGTAGATTGGGTGTGGTGAGGAAAGAATCCATGAGCTTGAAGAAATGTTAAGAGAAAGTTGCAAAACTAAAATACAGAGAGAGAGAAAAAGGAAGAATTACACAATAGAATATCCAAGAACTACTGACAGTTATAAAAGGTATAATAAGAATACTGGAAGGAGGAGATAAATAGGAGAAATAGTTGTAACAATATTGCCAAAAGTGTCCACAGTTAATGGCAGACACTACACCACAGATCCAGGAATCTCAGAGAATACCGGTTAGGATAAATATAAAAAATCTACAACCAGGCTCATATTTAAACTGCAGAAAATCAAAGACAAAGTTTCAAAAGAAGCTGAGAAAAAAAGCTTTATGTACAGAGGCACAAAGGCATGAATTACATTAGACTTCTCTTCAGAAATGATGTGAATAAGAGAATGAAGTGATAAAATGTAGAGAGAAAAAAAAAAACCCACCAACCCAGAATGTATAGGAGAAGCTGGGAGTGACTATATAGGAACTCTCAGTAAATTTTTTCTGTAAACATAAAACTGCTCTAAAATATAAATCAGTTAATTACAATCATATAAAAAAGCTAAAAAGCTTCCCCTCTCACTCCAGATGATTTGATAAATGTATATTCAAGTACCATGACCATTCCTGTTTTGGAGATACTGAAAAGAAGGTAAAATATGTGAGTAAATCACATGGGATTAAAAATTAGGACATCTTTTTTGTTTGTTTTTTTCCATCTTTTTTAAAAAATATAAATTTATTTATTTTAATTGGAGGCTAATTACTTTACAATATTGTATTGGTTTTGCCATACATCAACATGAATCTACCACAGGTATACACGGGTTCCCTATTTTTCAACACATGCCAATGTTATATGACAAGGGACATACTTCTCTAAGCTCCCTTTAGAAAGAGGATCATTCTTAAGATGAGGCCAATTATTTCATGATACTGGACATTGAGTCCTCTTGAAAATGAAAATAGTTTTAATGAGGCACATATTTAAAAATATTAGATGACACTAATTATCTTGTCTCCTGGTGGGTGACAGTAGCCACCCAGGTATAGCATCTTCTGTAGAACCCTAAACTAGTGAAGTTTAATAGCTGTTCTAACCACAAGAGCCTTCAATTGGACACAATAATTTTCATTTCTTAACAACTGGAAACCACAGAAAATGGCAAAAAAAGAAAAAAATTGTACTAGAAATTTATAAAAATTTAAAACATCTTTTAGAAAAGTTTCTGAGGCCACTACATTGTGAGATCCATGTTTACACAATGACTCTTAACCTTGGTTACTTACCACAGTGTTAAATAAAAAGAAGATCTCAAAGTCTCCACGCAAGACAGGAATCGGATTTCTAAAGGAAGAGTCAAGTGTTTGCATCTTTAGGTCTCCACAGGTGAGTGAATGTCCAGTCAAGTTTGAGGACCCCATCCCGCACCATGTACAGTCACCAATGTAGTCAGTCTTGTTCACTGATACGCATTTAGTATATCATAAGGAACAGACACTCTCTTACTCACTGGATGGGCATCCCACATGGCAGGCAGATTCTTTGTCATCTGAGCCACCAGGGAAGCCCGATCACTGCATACTCTGTATAAACTTGACCTAACTGGTCTTTACGGTTAAGGCATATTCTGTAATGAAGGCAAGTGGTAATGTTTATAGAATGTATATCAAGCGGAAGGTGAGCTCTGAAAGCGTCAGGCACTCACAGAAGAAAATCCTTTAGCGCACCCTTCTCGTTACCACTAGACATGAAGTATTTGTGTGAGGGGAGCAGCTTACACTGTTGATATGAAAGAGGAAAACTGCATTTAATTGTCTACTATGGTAGATCCTGAGGACAGATGGGGTCACTGGGTCACCCCTGGGACACACGGTTAAGAGAAATGCATTGGCCTGAGCAGGTCAGTGAACCCCCATCCACTCAGCTGTGCTTAGAAATGCATCGGAGCCTTTTTCTTATGGGAAGTTTCAGGATGTGACAGCCACAGTCCCTCTCGATACGACATCCCAGAGGACCAGGAGAAGAGGTGGCTTTCTAAAAATGGCAGCAAGGAAAAACAGTAAATCCACACTTCTATAAAACCCAGATGCTTCCAACCAATATTATTATATTTTGATCCTAACTATACCTGGATATGGCTACTAAGCACATTAGTCTAAATGCTTTCCCCAGACCTCATAATAGTAATTTTCACACCTTGCACCATGTGATAGGATATAGTTTATTTCTAAATCTCAATGAACATCCAAGCATTCAATTCCCCAGTTATTTGTTTCACATTTATGCTATGTTTTTACTTTTACTTACTCCGTCTTTCAAGTTTTTTTTTTTTTTGGTAAAAATCAGAAAAAAGGTATGAAAGAGAATTTTCATACATTAATTTGGATCCTTGAACTTAAGGAAATAGGGTCAGTATAATCTTCTCTGGGCTTCCTGAGTATTTACTGAGGTACATAAGCTTTTTATTTTCCTTCCTATTTTTGTTGTTTTTCTTGGCCTGTGCTATCTCATTGCACAAGGATTTTGTGTCTGTCAGCCATCAATGTTGCGATTAAACAGTGATCTCATCAAAGCCGCACTTCATGTGTTTGTTAAAGTGAAGAGGCTCAAACACACTTTCCAGTTTTACTGCCATGGACAGTTAGTTACAGATGATGACTAATGGTTTTTTGGGATTCTTACATCATCAGTGTCTCAAGAAATGAACCACAAGTTGCGATAGCAGAAATCAAGGTCTTTTACAAAAGACCAATACTTTTTTGGTATGTTAAGTGGTTCTGTTGGTCCGCAAGCGGGTGTGCGGGACTAGTCACCTCAGCTACAAACAGAGTTGCAGTGTAAAGATGGTTTTCTTTTCTGTGTCACGAATGCCTGGCCCACACGGACACTCTGTAACATTTCGTCAGTGGAGCTGGAAGAAGGGACAGTCCCTCATGGACTGCAGGCGGAGGCCATGTAGCCAGCTGACCTCTGCCTAGGGCACTCTGCAGGCGAGGGGCAGGGACGATTATGGCTCCCCTGTGCCTCCTGAGCACAGGGCGTGACCGTGGCCTGTTTGCTGCAGGAGTGCCGTCACTCCAGCCCTGCTTGCCTCTGCAGGGCCAGACGTGGTCGTCCTGTCACTGGGAGGCCTGGGACGTGAGGAGCAGGCTTCCACCAGCACAGACCCAGTCGGCGGCCGTGACAACCCTCAGAGGACCTGCTGTCTCTGTGTTCATGGGAGAGGAAGCTGCCTTTTATCTCTGAGACACAGGCTTGGTTGGAGCCCCAAGCAGGTGGCCAGGGAGCCAGGGCTCCTCCCGCTGCCCCTCTGCTAGCACAGCAGAGCTCGGGGGTTAATCACCCTCCTCCTCCAGCAGCCAGCCTGGGCTTAAGGACGCTGCAGCCCTCAGGTTTGAGGCAGATGCCAGCGTTTCAGGGAAGAAGGGCACAACACGATAAAACAAACACAGCCAAAAACAATAGGCAGAAACAAAGGAAGACACAGGAAGCAGAGAGGGCCCGTTTGCAGTCCCCTGTCGTGTGTGCGTGGTGGGCTAGCTGCCCCCCTGTACTTGGCAACAGTGAGTCTGCATGGCTGAGGCTTGCTTTCTCTTCTGTGCCTGTGAAGTGACATCTGCAGAACTCCCCACAACACACACACCTCTCAGGGCACCTCCATTTTCAACCCTAGATGTTCATCTCCATCTGAGTCTTTGTCCCAAATGCTGTCTGTTTTCTGTTACTGGTTCTGAGAGGCAGAAGGAATGAGTTTTCAAAGAGCCATGCTTCCATCATAAAATCTGTCCACCTGTTCTCTCCAACTCACACAGACACAAGTGCACGCACTTGTGCACTCACACACAGATACATGTGCACACACGCTCATGCAAGCACATGCACACACATGCACACACACATACTTACGTATGCAGACAGACACACCAGCAACCCGAGCCCTCAGGACACTGCGACCCAGAGCTGAGTGTCCCCGAGCAGCCACCTGGGGGCACTGCGGAGCAGCCCAGGTCCTGCCTCAAGAGAGGGGCCTCCTCCTGCCTCTGTGCCCGTACAGCATCCAGGTCGTCCTGCTCTGCCTTAGAATTCTCTTATGAATAATAGTTTTTTTTTTTTAATGACGCGAGAATATTTGAGGGGAATCTATTCCCAAGGATTTAATAAAAGGGAACAAGATCCTCAGATAAATCACCCAGTGAAGACGCATTCTCTACAGAGGCTGCTGTAGACAGCAGTTTTGGTGGCTAAGTGCCCAGATGTTGAGATCTCAGAAAAGAGTGCCAAAGAATGAGACCTTAGAATTAAAAAAGAACTAGTTTTATTGCTATGGGAATCATTAGAAAAAAGTCCACACAAATGAATAATGCAATACCATAGTGGTTAGAGGATAAATTTGAAGAGCATAATAATAACTGTTGTGCCTGGTTTAGTAAAAGGAAATTGAAAACTGACACGCTGAATCTAAAACCTAAAGTGTGAGAAAAGACTGTGTCTCGTTTTGTTCTCTGGTTTAGTCCACTGAGTCAGAAGGAACGGGTGCAGCTCACCACATTGGCAGGTATGTCCAATCCTGGGCAACGACCCTCCTGAAGGACACGTGACACCAATGTCCAGTCTTACTTCAAATGAGAGAGAGATGGCTCGCGTGGACCAGAAAGGTGGAGCAGGATTCTGAGAGTTTCCCATTACCAGGAATGAGTTATCAGTCGTGCACATCTGCTTTAGTGATGGCGGGGAGGCCAAGGACCCCGAGCACCTGCTGCAGGCAAGGCCACGGGATGGCCCTTGAGGGGTGTGCACCTCATGATGGTTGGAGATGCTCATCCAGCAGCTGGGTGGGTGGAAGAAGCTAGATGCCGCGACCCAAAGCTAAATAGTAACTCACAGCAACCATACAGTAAGTTCTGGGAGTGTCGGTATTAACAAGAGGAGATTACGGCTTAAGAACAGACATGACAGGAGTGGTCTGAGAACTTTTCATTTAGTAGCTGAGTTCTCATTAGCCCAGTAAACATTACCGAGCACATAAGAACCCTGCTGTGGAAAACCAGCTTTCCCCGGCACTGCAGATTTACGGGTTTGAAGACCGGAGAGACATTTCAGGCAGAAGGGAACAGGGATGGTCTGTCTCTCACTCTCTTTTTTTCCCCAGGGATTCTTAGGAAATCATTCTGGCTTACCCAGAATTTTACAAACAGCAGGAGATCTGGCTAGATGAACTGAGAGGAGTCACTGAAAGGCTCTTGACAGGAGGATAAAAATTCCGAATTTCATTTTGCGCAGAAGTCATGGGAAACATTTCAGTGGGAGCATGGTTGGCTGTCTGAGCACAGTCATGACTACCTGCGTCAACACTCTCCCTGTGAAGCTCCTTCTACCTTCAGGAATCCTTTCCTCCCCACTTCCCATTTTCCTGGTTCTAATGTGTCTACGTGGGAGCATCCCAGGACTGATGAGGTGTTGAAGAGCATTTGATCCAAGCTAATAAGACACTATTTGTTATCCTTTGTAGGTTATGCTGCAGTAACAAACAGTCCCAAATCTAAAGGGTTCAGAGCAATAATAAGGGTCCACTCAACGTGTCTTCTCCAGCAGGTCTTCCTCCTTCCCAGATCGGGGACACGGCTGTGCTCATGGTAGAGGGGAGAGAACCATGCCCCAGTGGCTCTCAGGGCCTGGTCTAGACGTGGCGTCCAGCAGTCCAGCCTCCTCCTGCTCCAGAGCACGCAGTCAGCCAAGCCTGTGGTCACCGAGGTAGAAGCAGGACCTGTTACAGAAAGGGACAGTAGGATGGATATCGATCTAGCTAGACAGAAGGACTGGTCTGTGAACCAGAACCCATCCTCAGATTTTCTTCCATCTCCTTCTGCTTCCTGTGGCACAGGTAGCAGGGGGACCGTAGGGAGGGAAGAGCCTCTTTCCGTTGTGACTCTGGGAAGACGTTGGGTCAGAGCCCATCGGCCAGTGTCTTGTCTGGATGGTGCATGGGATCTGAGAGCCTTGACCTTGACTGCCTTCCCAGAGGGACAAGGTGCCCTCCCATTTTCTGTAAGCCGCCACTGCCCTTATTCTCCGGTTTCTGGCTGGAGCCCCCTTTCCCTGCTTCATTCAAGGAAGCTATGGACATGATCCTGAATGGGGGTCTCTGGGTTTGCTGCTCAGCCCAATGGAAATCTGAAAATTCAGAGGACAGTTAGCAGGAGTCTGTAAGAAAATGATGGGAAGTGTGGGAATCCATGTTCCTTGAAGTGCTAAGTATGGTCTGAAACCTAAGCTTTGAAGAGAAAGTTGTGGTGTGTCTTCACAGATGGTGGTGTTGGTGATGAGAACACAAGGCCAGTCAAGATAACCTGCTTTCCTTCTTGCAGTAGTTTCTTGGCTCCATTGGTGACCAGTCATACCCAGAAAAGACAAAAATTCTATGTATGCCAAAATGTTTCAAAGTTTGCAGATGTCGAAGATAACTGGTTGTTCTGCTATAGCCATACATTTTAATTAGTTCTGATTTGGTTTAGTGTGGAGAGTCCAATAATAAAGAAAGGAAGTTTTCATATGTTTAGGAGCTGTTCAGTTCAGTTCTGTTCAGTCGCTCAGTCGTGTCTGACTCTTTGCAACCCCAGGCCTCCCTGTCCATCACCAACTCCTGGAGTTCACTCAGATTCATGTCCATTGAGTCAGTGATGCCATCCAGCCATCTCATCCTCTGTTGTCTGCTTCTCCTCCTGCCCCCAATCCCTCCCAGCATCAAAGTCTTTTCCAATGAGTCAACTCTTTGCATGAGGGAGGGTTTGCTTATCAATGTGCAGTCAACAGAGTGACATGTTGGAGCATTTTGCTGTTAGACACTGACAACAACTTAGACAATGAACTATGTACATGTTGCATAGTGAGGCCTGTGCATTGGACCTCTAGTCAGATAATCTATAAGTGAGTATTGTATCTTATACACATTTTTAAAATGCTGCTGCTAAGTCGCTTCAGTCATATCCGACCCCGTGCGACCCCAGAGATGGCAGCCCACCGGGCTCCACCATCCCTGGGATTCTCCAGGCAAGAACACTGGAGTGGGTTGCCATTTCCTTCTCCAATGCATGAAAGTGAAAAGTGAAAGAAGTCGCTCAGTTGTGTCCAACTCTTTGCAACCCCATGGACTGTAGCCTACCAGGCTCCTCCGTCCATGGGATTTTCCAGGCAAGAGTACTGGAGTGGGGTGCCATTGCCTTCTCCATTTTAAACGTTATGAAAAGTTAAAAGAAACACTTCAAGAAACGGTGGTGTTTTAGTTTGTGTGCTTTCTGAACTCAGGTGAAGGATGTAACATAATTACCAGACGCCTCAGATGAATTATTTCAGAATCTCAAAATGCATCCCCGGATTCTTACCGTGTCTGTGAATGGGCGCAAGCTGTCTAACAAGCTGCCTGGTTCTCTTTGCCCCTTGCTGCGCCCTCCCGGGAACTATCATTATCTTCCAATGATAATACACTACTATGAGCACTTCTTTATTGAGCTGAGTACTAAAATTTTTATATGGAATGTTTTTGTTTATCTTCATTACTCTCACTTTCCCTATTTGTGAACCTGCCCACTGGGTAGAATACAGCTCGTGTCCCTAAAGCAGCACCGGTGTGGCTTCTGTGCACGGGGCTCTCTGACCTGTGAAGAGTGAAGACTGTTTGAGTCACCTAGCCCGGACCTTCCCAGTGGAGGAGCTGGGGGCCAGTGCTCCCCCTTCTTGTTTCAGGTGGCAAGCATAGGTCCCTTCTGCATGTTTGTGCTTTTTGTTGGCGACTTTGCTGTTAAAGTGGCTCCAGCCTAGTCCTCTGTGCCTAAGCTCAAGAAGGCTGTGACCTGGGAAAAATACCCGTGTGCCTAGCAGTGTTCAGATGTGAATGACACGCTGTGGGCAGTAGGGTCGATGTCAATGGATCCTCATTACACTGAACAAGCTATCTGAACAAAAACACATAGAATCAAAGTTAGGTATTGATTGGTTGAATAAAATGTGACCAGAAGCTTGTAGGAACCTAACCCTGTATTTCCTCTATAAGAGTGGTTCAATATTCACTAATTCAGGGTTCATGACAAAATTGTAGAATATAACCACCATGAGTAATGAGAATGTGGTTAGTCAGTCCGATTCTCTGGGACTCCATGGACTTAGCCCATGAGGCTCCTGTGTCCATGGGAGCCTCCAGGCAAGAATACTGGAGTGGGTTGCCATCCTTCAGGGGATCTTTCTGACCCAGGGATTGAACCCACATCTCCTGCGTCTCTTGCATCAGCAGGCGGACGAATAAGGAGAAGAAGTGCCCTTTTCAGTGTCTTCTGAGTGCTGGACACTGTCCTCTGAGGACAGGGCAGATGCAGCCCTTCCTCCTTGTTTTTGGTGAAGATGGCACCACCTGTTCAGTGAGGCAGCCCTGGGGGGAACCTCATCCGGGGGGATGGGGAGCAACCCTGAATAGGCCAGAGCAACAGCGCCTTTCCTAATGTTCTGTTAATAGAACACATGACTGCTGGGGCAGGGGCAGGGATCAGGGCCTCCTTTCAGGGAGCAGGGACTAAGGAAGAGAAGCAGCTTGGAGAAGATCCCACATTCACCCAGGCAGTGCTGGCTGCCTGCAGTTGGGATGCAGAAACCCCTGATACCCTGCATTCCCCTGTCCCTCCACCCCATCCTTCCTCCATCCCTTCTCCCTTTTCCACCCCATCTTCCCCCTCCACACCTTGTCCCTCCTCCACTCCCATCCCTCCTCCACCCAACCTGCAGCACAGTGGTTTTCTGAGCACTGTTTTCTTATTTCACAGGGGAGAGAAAACACCTTCTCCTTCCCTGAGCCTGCCCTGAAGTCTTAATTCCTCTCTTCCAAGAAAACCAGGATTGACGCTTATCTAAAACAAACCTACAAAGACAGCCTCATGCCTGCCAGGGTTAAATGCCCAGGAAACCTCATTAATTAATTGCATTCTGTATCATTAACCTTGAGGTCAGAACAGGTCAACTCTGGTAAAAGCTGATGTCCACAAGATTGAAATGGGTAAGAGTGGTCTAGAGTACTACAGAGAAGTTATGTTACAGCAACATTACCCACCCCCGCTCCAAAATAACCTGGGACTTTAAAAACGTCCAGAGATCTGATTTCTTTAGAAACACCTTCATATCTGTATAAGTTCATATATGCATATGTATGTACACACATATATATACACACTTGTAAAAAGCTGCTTTCAGAAGTTCATTCAGTTTACTGCTATGGCAAGATTCTTTAGTTGCTGTTATTGATGTTGCTGTTTGTTCTTTTATTGGTTTGTGTTTAGTTAGAGAATAGTATAAGTTACAAATATTTGTACAAGTCCAGTGAGTCAATGCACTGTGACTAGAGAGCCCTATGTGCACCCTGGAGCCTGTGTGCCATAGCTAGAGAGTCTGTGTGCACAACTCAAGAGTCAGGGTGTATAACTAGAGAGCCCGTGTGTATAACTAGAGAGTCTGTGTGTACAACTAGAGAGCCCATGTGCCACAACTAGAAAGCCCATGTGCTACAACTAGAGAGTCTGTGTGCACAACTAGAGAGCCTGTGTGTACAACTAGAGAGCCTGTGTGTACAACTAGAGAGTCTGTGTGTACAACTAGAGAGTCTGTGTGTACAACTAGAGAGTCTGTGTGTCACAACTAGACAGCTCGTGTGCCCAACTAGAAAGCCCATGTGCTACAACTAGAGAGTCTGTGTGCACAACTAGAGAGCCTGTGTGTACAACTAGAGAGCCTGTGTGTACAACTAGAGAGCCTGTGTGCACAACTAGAGAGTCTGTGTGCACAACTAGAGAATCTGTGTGTGCAACTAGAGAGTCTGTGTGTACAACTAGAAGGTCTGTGTGCACAACTAGAGAGCCTGTGTGCACAACTAGAGAGCCTGTGTGTACAACTAGAGAGTCTGTGTGTACAACTAGAGAGCCTGTGTGTACAACTAGAGAGTCTGTGTGCACAACTAGAGAATCTGTGTGTGCAACTAGAGAGTCTGTGTGTACAACTAGAGAGTCTGTGTGCACAACTAGAGAATCTGTGTGTGCAACTAGAGAGTCTGTGTGCACAACTAGAGAGCCTGTGTGCACAACTAGAGAGCCTGTGTGTACAACTAGAGAGCCTGTGTGTCACAACTAGACAGCCCGTGTGCCCAACTAGAAAGTTCATGTGTGTACAACTAGAGAGCCTGTGTACCACAACTAGAGAGCACATGTGCCACAACTAGAGAGCCCATGTGCCACAACTATAGAGTGTGCACAACTAGAGAGTTTGTGTGTACAAATAGTCTGTGCACCATAACTAGAGAGCCCATGTGCCACAACTATAGAGTGTGCACAACTAGAGAGTTTGTGTGTACAAATAGAGAGTCTGTGCGCCATAACTAGAGAGCCCATGTGCCACAGCTATAGAGTGTGCACAACTAGAGAGTTTGTGTGTACAAATAGAGAGTCTGTGTGCCACAACTAGAGAGCCCATGTGTCACAACTATGGAGTCTTTGTGCACAACTAGAGAGCCTGTGTGCCACAACTAGAGAGCCTGTGTGTACAACTAGAGAGTCTGCGTGTACAACTAGAGAGCCTGTGTGTACAACTAGAGAGTCTGTGTGTACAACTAGAGAGTCTGTGTGCACAAGTAGAGAGTTTGTGTGTACAAATAGAGTCTGTGTGCCACAACTATAGAGTCTTCGTGCACAACTAGAGAGTCTGTGTGTACAACCAGAGAGCCCATGTGCCACAACTAGAAGGTCTTTGTGCACAACTAGAGAGTCTGTGTGTCACAACTAGAGAGTCCCTGTGCCACAACTAGAGAGTCTGTGTACACAACTAGAGAGTTTGTGTGTACAAATAGAGAGTCTGTGTGCCACAACTATAGAGCCCATGTGCCACAACTAGAAAGCCCGTGTGCTGCAACTAGAGAGTCCATGCCCCACAACTAGAGAGCCCACATGTCACAACTATGGAGTCTTTGTGCACAACTAGAGAGCCCGTGCGCCACAACTAGAGAGCCTGTGTGTACAACTAGAGAGTCTGTGTGCCACGACTAGAGAGCCTGTGTGTACAACTAGAGAGATTGTGTATACAACTAGAGAGTCTGTGTGCCACAACTAGAGAGCCCGTGTGCCACGACTAGAGAGCCTGTGTGCTACAACTAGAAAGTCTTTGTGCACAACTAGACAGTCCATGTGTGCACAACTAGAGAGTCTGTGTGCACAACTAGAGAGCCCATGTGCCACAACCATAGAGTCTTTGTGCACAACTAGAGAGCCCATGTGCCACAACTAGAGAGTCCTTGTGCCACAACTAGAAAGTCTTTGTGCACAACTAGAGAGTCTGTGTGTCACAACTAAAGAGTCCATGTGTTTACAACTAGAGAGCCTGTGTGCCACAACTAGAGAGCCTGTGTGCCACAACTAGACAGCCCTTGTGTACAACCAGAGAGCCCGTGTGCCATAACTAGCAAGCTCGTGTATACAACTAGAGAGTCTGTGTGCCCAATAAAGGATTCTGTACGATGCGGTGAAGATACTGTGTGTGGCAATTAAGACTTGATGCAGCCAAATAAATAGACAAATATTTTCTTAAAAAAATACTGGTCTCTATAAGGCCAATGACCACTATGAATATATGAATTTAAAAGTATTATCCATTTCTTTTAGTGTTAAAAATGCAGTTTGAAGACAGTTGTTACCAGTTAAATCTTTGTGTGTGCCTATGTGTGTGTGTAAGAGAGAGAATTTAAATAGAAAGCAACAACATTATTTAATCTTCTTTTATATCAAGTGAGTTTCCAAAATATAGTCAAAATTCTCACCTCTCCACTTTCTTTATGGCATGTTTGGCTTTATGCTAAACTGCATTCCGAAGATTCTATTAATGAAGATGGTTTAATGCCCGTGCATTATTATAATGGACTCCTTTGTTCTACAGCTTCTCCCTGTGTCACAGACTAAGTCATTAATCAATGGGTGCTGAAAAATAATTGTCTGGTTCTAACAATCGTCTATTGTTGAAACATTTGGAATTTTAAGATAAAGATGTACAGGCTGTTCTGAAAAATGGTTTAAGATTACCCTTCATGGAATTGTGGACATATTGTTGGAAATGCCGAGAAGCTGACCTGGTTTTAATGCATTTTTGAGTCCCGTTGTTCAATTGCCTATTCAAATTGTGCTGGGAAAGTTGACTTCATTAATGTCAAGAAATAATGATTTGGGGCTTTTTGTTTTTTTTTTTAAGCTCACACAATTATTAAATGCAGAAATATCATAGGATTCTTTAACATTTTAAAATAGAAGTGCAGCGTGTTAATAACCATGATGGTGACTTTTCATCTATTTAGCATCATTTTTTGTACATGGCACTCCCATCCTAGATACCTGCTATAAATAAGAATCTTGTATCTCTAGGTGATGACTATTCAACAGGAAATATATGACTACACCATGCTGTTTCAGTAGCTCAAAATTAGATACCTTTCTCATTGAAAATGCTGTAATTTGAAATGTCAATAAATACATTGCATGCCATCTCATACTATAACAGATTACCACTTAAATCTGTCAAGATTGAAGTCCAATTCACAACCTGAAATAAATGTGAATTCTAAACTGAGGGAAAATGTGTGCCTGACTTTTTAATGTAATTCACTTCTATGCAAATATCTGTATCATTGCATATTTATTTGGTTGTATGTCTAACTCTTCCCAGACAGGGCACTCTCAGAGCCAGTCTTTGCTCATATTTATTTTTGGTAGATCTCTAACCTATTACAGACCTAAGTTAATAATTACACATTGGCTTTTCTTTGATGAGCGCCTGAAACAAACATTACTTCTTAATTGGAGGAGAAATGACTGTATTTCTCTCAGTTCATCCACTCCAGTGTGACCCATAGTAACGAACCTCTCTTCTCTTGTCTTCTCTTGTCCCTAACACTACACTAAAATGAGGAGCGTCTCCTTTCTCTGGTATGTTTTCAATGAATCTTCGTTGTTCAAGTGGGAGCAGACAGTTGGCATCGGGTGGTTCCTTTCATCCCTTTAAAGTCTAGGAGCATGGGACCTATCTGGGCACCTGATTATCTGCGAGGTAAGACTTGTCCACCGTGTAGCTCTCTTGGGCAAATCAGCATGCACGCAGTCCATTTAAGAGATTTGTTATTCTGGACACACAGGGAAGGGGGCAGGGTGAATACTCCATGTTAGTCCCACAAACAGAGGCCCAGAGCCATCAGGAAGGGCCAACTCTGTCTGATTCTTGAGCCCCAGGTTTCTCCATTAGAAGAATCCTGTCCTTTTTTCAGTCAGACAGACAGTCACTGACTATTATATATTATATTAAATCATATTTATATCCATGCAAGCATTATACGTATTTTATACAAATATATAATATACATAATATGATGTTCTTTCTTTGTGTAAATGGTTACTTTAGGTCTATTCTTTTATACTTATGTCATCAAATTAGACTGTATTTTACTGGGTTGGACTTCCTTCTATGTATGTATTCCGTGTATTGAGTGATTTCCTGTAAGTTTTAGTATCTACAAATTTGCTACCTAGTAATCCATCTTCATTCAGCAAGAACGTGGGAAAAAAATCAATAATTCTAATAAAATGATATGGATGGATTTAGATGAAATAGGATTTTGAGGTTATTTTACATATTGTCCACATCGTGACACTTGACCGTCTTCTCTAAGCCTGTGAGTCTTTCTTTTAGCTTTGCCCCGTTGTTTGCATTGTTACAGGACTGCCTCATATCCTAGGCGAGGGCTGGGACCAGGCTGTGTCTATCCCCTGTTCTGTCTCCGGGCACACCCATGGCTGTGAGGAGTCATCTTGCTCGTTAAGAGCAGGCAATCTGAGAGCTGGACGGGATACTGAAGAATGCATCCCAAGCCTTCACTTTTCAATAAGAACCCTCAGCCCCTCAGAGCTGTTACTTCAGGCTCTTGGGCGCCAGATCCTGGGGCAGGATCTGAAGTAGGGCTGCGGCTCCTCTGAACTCTGCAGTGTCACCTGCGTCCTACTTGTGTCCCCTAGAGCGGCAGTCTTCTCACACCCACACCCTGCAGGGGTCCTTCTCCTTTGGAGCCAAGCTCACAGCTCCAGGAGAGATGCCCATGGGAGGGAGACAGGGAAGCACCCACCTGGCCACCAACGTCAGCAAGGCCGGACGGCAGGCACCTGCTGCAGTTAAAGCACCTCACAACCAGAAAGCATCAAGTAACAAGTAACTGACTCGACTGCCCAAAGTAAAAGTGCCAGAAATCGACCTGCATCATGGGAAAGCGCAGGAAGTTACTGCAGAGACGTTTTGTAGCAAATGTAAGAGCTTGCTGAAAGCTGGCACACGACGGTACCCATTGCATTTCTTCTGGACAAAACCATACTGTCTCCAGACCTTGGTGTTTCCAAGTATCAAGTACAAGTCAAGTGGGAGCCAGTTTTTGATCACTATAAACAGGGGCTGTCCCAGCGAAATGGATTTTAATACTCTCCTCCTTAATGACTGAGAAGAAAGAAACTGGAGAGCATGTACTGTGCTTTTTATTTAAAATTGTGTTTTTATTCCAGTATGTTAATACAAAAATCATATTGACCCATGCAATTAACTTGAAAGATCTCAGAAAGTAGGTCACGATGTTTGTCCAACCACTGTGACCCAAATTCGATAGAACTTAGAAGAGCTGTCTCTGACAGCTGATAGGCACTCATAAACACACACGTTCGGCCCATAAACCATGGCATATTGGATCACTGCATTTAGGAGAGACTATACTAATTACAGTGACACTTGGCTTATGGTCAGAGATGAAATGACCCTGTAAGCTCCCTTGTCAGGATGTGTGTCCCAGAGTCTTCAGTTCTGAGATGTCGTGGGAGGGCCCTGATGTCACAGACTGAGTTACTAAGGAGAGGAGGATGGGATTCGTGTCCCAGAAGGAGGGTTTTTCCCCTCTTACTTTATTGGGCAAGATCATTCATTAAGTGAAAAATCCCCTTGGACTTACATGATCCTTTAAAATAGGAACATAAAAACTTACAGTAGTAATAATGATACAAGTCTAATAATTTTTAGTCTATTTACTGCTGTTTAAGAATTTTATGTATTTTGTACTTCTTCCCAAGATGCATGCTATAAATAAAGGGATTGAAAATGATTATTGTCCAGCTGGGAATATGTGGACATATAACTCAGTTTTAGTGTCTAATATGGGACAGAGACCGCATTAAGATCGGTTTATTTTTATGTCCCCTCTACTTGACTGGCATATCTAAAGCGACGGAAAAATCCATATCTTGTGAGATAAATGGCTTTGCTGAGAGACAGTCTGCTTTTCACAGAGAGTGTTTTTGCTTCTTACAGTGAAGATTTCAGTGGATACATCGCCCATCTTACAACTGGACAAAGCTGAAGAAAATGTCTCTCTACTTACCCCAGAAGTTGTTTGGTTTCATGGGACTTTTACTCTTGACCCAGTCCCTGAAATCCATGATTCTTCCCCAGTTTGGGGGCCTCTTCATTCTACACTCACTTCACCAAGGTTTCCTTATGTTCCTCTCCACATTTTAAATACCACAATCTGTCCCCTCCCCTTCCTCAGATATCAAGCGGGTGGGAACGCTGGACCAAGGCCGATAAAGGCTCACGTTTAGAGAAAACGACAGAGTCAATCTCTGTGTGCAGATTTGGAGAGCCTTCTCTGGGGCCGATACCTGAGCATGAAACCTGGCACTTCAGTGGAAGTAACCTTGACAAAGAGTGGACAGCGAGGTTCTGAGTGCTTGTGAGGCCAGTGAAGGGGCCTCTGGGGACATGCCTGGGTCGCTAAGAGTCAGACACGACTGAGTGACTTCACTTTCACTTTTCACTTTCATGCATTGGAGAAGGAAATGGCGACCCACTCCAGTAACCTAGAATCTATCCAGAGAAGAACCAGCATGATGCTCAATCAGCAGCTGCTACTGTTGGCCCAGCTGTGCTCGGTCCACTGATTGTGGTTGCAGGAACTTGTCTGATTCATCCTGAGGAAGCCCAAAGGATGGTTCTGAGAAGCGCCTTCAGTCCAGGGGCTGCAGCATTTGCTCCACATGGCTCAGGAGACTGGACAAAGAGGAAGGAGCCACTTTTGTATAAATGCAAGACTCTCCTACGGAGAAGGCAATGGCACCCTACTCCAGTACTCTTGCCTGGAAAATCCTAAAGATGGCGGAGCCTGGTGGGCTGCAGTCCATGGGGTCGCTAAGAGTCAGACACGACTGAGTGACTTCACTTTCACTTTTCACTTTCATGCATTGGAGAAGGAAATGGCGACCCACTCCAGTGTTCTTGCCTGGAGAATCCCAGGGACTGGGGAGCCTGGTGGGCTGCCGTCCATGGGGTTGCACAGAGTCGGACACAACAGAAGCGACTTAGCAGCAGCAGCAGCAAGACTCTCCTAACTGTGGGGACTGGCTATCCGGGTGGGCATTTCTTGGCAGGAGGTGAAGAAGGCAAGCAGATGTCTGGTGGGGCAGGAGCACCAGCACGGCTCCTCAGTCTTTGCCCGGGACTCTCTGGAAGCCTGGGGTTACCTGTGCCATTCTCCTTGCCAGCAGGGAGTCTCTGGTGGCGGGGCGTAGGCAGGGGCCCTGAGAATCACTGACCAGAGTCAGCATGTCTCACTTTACTGAATTCTGTGATTTCCTCGAGTCCTGCCTCCCCAGTCCTTTCGAAGCTTGCTTAAATCCAATTTTCCTTGAAATGCCAGAGACAGTTTTTGCTTTTCTCACAGAATGCTGACTCAAGTGCTGATGAAAAAGGATGATTCTTTGTCCATTTCTTGGGTTCACTTTGTGAGAATATATCGTCCAGGTTCAGTGCAGGAGCGCGGGGGCACAGGTTTGAGCAGCCCCAGGAAACAGGTGCCTTTGTGAGGAGCCCCTGTCCTCCACCCAGCCCAGGCCAAGCCAGATGTCCTCCCACAGGTGTGTCTCCTCATGAAGCCGGACTCTCAGTGTCCCTTCAGAGGCCTGTAGCCCAAGCTAAATGACCAGGTAGGGAAAGAGGACAGTGTTGGAGTCACAGCTCAGACCACCCTCTCCCCCAGGCTGCTGGCAGCCCCTGAGGACACAGTTACGGCCTCCAGTTTTGTCCTTTGCTGTGAAATGTGCAAATTTTGCTATACAATCTCTCTGCAGCTCCTCCCAGGTATAAAGTTCCCTGAACTCGCACCTGGCCACCCAGGATCTACTGAGCCCATCACTCTACCGAACAACATGGACAGAGAGCCAGACCTAACCCCGGCTAGTTCACAGAAATGAGCACAAATTTGACCCGATTTGTTTAGACTTAGTCTCAAGGCTCTTTGGAGAGAACTGAGCTTGTCACACAGCTTTTCTTCATATTTTCTGGGTCCAGAGACACCAGGAGAGGAGGGTTGTGGATGTTTAGTTAGCCCTATCTGAGACAGGACACTTAAAAAGTCCTGAGCTTGTTTCCTGCTGCTGCTGCTGCTAAGTCGCCTCAGTCGTGTCCGACTCTGTGTGACCCCATAGACAGCAGCCCACCAGGCTCCCCCGTCCCTGGGATTCTCCAGGCAAGAACACGGGAGTGGGCTGCCATTTCCTTTTCCAATGCATGAAAGTGAAAAGTGAAAAGTGAAAGGCAAGTCGCTCAGTTGTGTCTGACTCTTCTCGACCCTGTGGACTGCAGCCCCCAGGCTCCCCCCTCCATGGGATTTTCCAGGCAAGAATACTGGAGAGGGTTGCCATTTCCTTCTCCAGGGGATCTTCCTGACCCAGGGATCAAATCTAGGTCTCCTGCATTGCAGGCAGATTCTTTACTGTCTGAACCACCAGGGAAGCCCCCTTCAGGAAAACTTTTTGATTTGCTCAGAGGAGATAATTTCTGCCACAGGTATAGCTATATTCAGGTGTGACGCTTACCATGTGAATTGCCTGACCCATGTAACTCTTTCCTTTCCCTGGCAACTGGCTAAAATCCAACAGGGTAGTAATATGCTCCAGGGATTTTAATTCTTAGCTTCTTAAAAAAAGTGATGTGTAAAAGGTTGAATTTGTGAATTTTAGACATTAAGCAGAAAAGTGAAATATATTTATTTTAGAATATTTAGCCAATACATGTTAGTTTGTAAATAATACAGTAGCCACCCATGAATAAACCTCTAAAATAGAGATTTTTCTATACTTTGTAAATGAGGGCGAGGGTAGGATGATTTGGATGTACTTTCTACAGTCAAAATCAAGTGAAAAAAATTAACAGAAAGACTCATAATGACCCCAGAGTGATTTTCATTTTGAATTAAATTCAAAAGCTTTTTCTTAAAAGATCCTAAGTGAAAAAGGAGGTGTTTTATACTCTAAAAGAGATGACAGCAAAATCAATCATATTTGTGGAGTTCTTTTTTCTTTCCCCTAAATTATGGCTGACAAGATAAAAATTTAAAATATGGTCAAATATCAGATAAGAATTTGAATAGCACTGTGTCTACTATATTTAGACATAATTATAATATTTCAATATTTTATTAACAAGAGTCATAGTATGATAGCATGACATATTAGCATATTTATAATTTTAGCCTCTGTGACCGGCCAGTAACTTGCAGGCTCCCTCATTTGAACAATCTTTTGTTTAAATGTAACCACCTTCCACTGCTAACAACACCATTGACCCCAATGTCAGGCAACATTATCTACTCAGTAATTTGCACCAATAGCCTCATTGTATTTCATTTAGCAGGCCGCTTATCAGGGACAAACAGGAAGAGCAAAATCCACAGTTCTTTGTAAAATAAATACAAGTAATAATCGTAAAAAATGGGATATTAGGAAGCAGACTGGGAGAGCCTGTGGACAGGTGACCAAGAGACCCAGTACTGAGCTGCTCGATGGTAGTGATAAAACCAGGAATGTCACTGGCTGTCCCCCCATGAATGGCTTTGGGTGGGGAATGTAGGGGTCACAAATGAGTACTGTTCACAACTGAGTCCTTTTCAACAACAAATCCCACTTTTGGCCTTTGGGTTTGAAATAAAACAAATATAGATACTCAAAGCTCTTATCAAGGATGGAGCTGGCAAGTGTGAGCTGGTTCCAAGGTCTCTGAAGCCCTGAAGGGGACTCCTGAAAGGAGGGACTGGTCCTTCCTTCACTTGGTGAGCCTCCGCCTAACGCCTCACTGTGTCTGACAGCTACCTGCTGGCGAGCCTGACTACAGCTGCTCCGGCAACTGGCCAGTGTGGGCCAGAAACTGCCAGTTCCTCTGCTTTGCGCTCCTATCTCCAGCCCACGCGCAGCAGAGAAAGTTGTCTGCTCCCTGAGTGATGCGGCGGAGGGCCACCCCAGCAGGCAGACCTGCACCCTTCTCTGTGCCATGAGAGCCCTGCCCGTCTTGCTCTCTTGCCAGTCCAGCCCTGGGTGGGCAGGCTTTGCTTGTTTCTCCCGGTGGGCATGATTGACTGACTTGTTTGGGCCTGGATGGCCCTGCCTGGAACACGGCAAGCAGTGGGTCAAGTTAGTTGTAGATGATCGTATTCAGATGCCTATGGATATTTCCAAATACTGTCAATCATAACTTCCTGTGTATTAGTCCATTCAAAAGACAGTTGACGCCAGCCACGAAAATATAAACAGATGTGAGAGAAAATAGAGAGTGAGAAACAAATGTTATTTGAAATCAGCTACAAATGACCCGAGTTGATCCTGACCCCAATTGCCTTTTTTCCAGCAATCTACTGTTAACTACACTTCAAATGAGAGCTTGTAAAGGAAGAGAGTGAGCAAACACTTAAAAGTTGCTAAGGAGCTCCACACAGCAAAATAATAGAAAATGGTCATTTGGGTGGGTCCAGGGCACTGGGAGCTGAGATGGCTCTGAGGCAGCAAACAAGTAGGAGCCTGGTGGCCAAGGGTTGAAATCAGCTGGAGAGAAGCTCCTAGCATCATTGCTTTCATAAGACCTCTGAGTTTTTCACCTGGGAAGCCACCTCCGGGCCCACTTCCAGAACCTCATTAAAGTTTGCAGTGTCCCACGTGCTTGGTACCCCCCATCACTTGGTGCCCTGACATCACTTGGTACCTGACACACTTGGTACCCCAACATCATGTGCTTGGTATCCCAACATCACTTGGTACCCCAACATCACTTGGTACCCTGACACATTTGGTACCCCAATATCACATGCTTGGTACCCTGACATCACACACTTGGTACCGTGACATCACTTGGTACCCCAGCACACTTGGTACCCCAACATCACGTGCTTGGTACCTGACATCACTTGATACCCTGACGTTGCTGCCAAGAAGACAAGGAGGTCAGGTGTCAGGGGGGCCGAGGAGTCCCACAGGGAAGGGAGCTGGGGGATTTCAGAACTGGGGGCAGGGGTAGAGCTCCCCATTCACTTTGGGAGGAAGGCTTTACTCATTTCACTTAGAACTCAAAGACAGGGTGATCTAGCAGACATTCAGGTAAATTTTAAAATAAAAAGTATAAGGTGGGAGGGGGGTTCAGGATTGGGAACACATGTACACCCATGGTGGATTCCTGTTGATGTATGGCAAAACCAAAACAGTATTGTAAAGTAAAATAAAGTAAAAAAAAAGTATAATAAAAAGGAGACTAGGTTGTATATGGTGACCTTTTAAACTGCTGGACTGTCTGTGTGGATATTTAAGGCCACCATGCTTTTCGATGACTGGCTGTTATTTCTCTGATGTGAGCCAACCACTGAACTTGTGATTGACAGAACTTCCTTTGAGAGTTCCCGATTAATCAGCACACAAGTATACACAATGAAATAGTGCAATGAACGCCGCCCCCCCATCCCCAAGACACTGTTACAGAAAAGGATAAGTCTATGACTATAATCACACGTTGCTGCTGCTGCTGCTAAGTTGCTTCAGTCACGTCCGACTCTGTGCGATCCCATGGACGGCAGCTCACTAGGCTTCCCCGTCCCTGGGATTCTCCAGGCAAGAACACTGGAGTAGGAGGTATACGTAAAGGTACACAAAGGTTTTTTTTTTTTTTAAACTCATCATCTTTGATACCTCTGATCATTTGTGACAATGTCATATTTACTAGACAAGAATTGACATTTTGCAGTTTTTTTTGGAGGGAGACACTTTACTTTGGATTTTTTTTTTTTTTGACATTAGTCATGACCAAAATAAGGTTGGAAATGTAAGCTTTCAGTGTTACTCCTAACTTTTTGGTCAAAATTAAGTTGTTGCATGTAATTGTGGTAATCTATAAATTGTCGGGTAGTAATTTTAGAAAATGTCAGTGGAACTAATGCCTGACTCTGTGTGGTAAGTACACAGCTAAGACCCCACAGGAACTAACAGGGTGAACGAACATGAACTGAGACCTAGTTCTACCAGTTAAGAAGTCAGAGGCTGTAGGATGGTTATTTGGTTTTTGAACTTTCCTTATGAGAAGGGAGAATGATAATCACCTGTCAAGAGTTTTCTGAATCAAGCACTGTGGAGAGCCTAGCTCATGCCGGGTGCACAGGGATGGTCACAAGTGGTAGAGAGACTATTATCATAGTAATTGTTGCTATTATTATCATTGCACTGGGTAAGGGGGCAACTGGCTTACTTTGGCTTACTTATTGGTCCAACATTAGTTACTTCAAACACTTCTTTAATATCCCCCAGTTAGAAAATCAAGGTAACTTCACTGAGAAAAGTATTCAGGCTGCGGAGGTGGGGGTCATTTATTTCAAGTGCTCAGTGATGGTGACTGTGTTTTAATTGGAAAGAGAAGTAACTGCAGAATCACAGAATTCTTCTGCCAGGAAGGACTCTGAATCATTCCTGAGCCCTTTCACCCACCCTCCCAGCCCTGCTGCAGCCGCCACGCATGAGGATACCCAGGCCAAGGAAAAGCACGTTTTTCAAAGTCAGACAGCTAATGACAGCCCACAGAAGAGCCAGAGCAGGAAACCGGTCTTCCTCCCGGGCTTCCTCCTTTCAAACGGAGCTCAGATGTGGGCTTGTTAGTGATACAGCAAGTATTATAGCAGCCTTTTCTGGTGAATCAAAAAAAAATATGATATAACAAAAGTTAATTACACACAACCAGCCAAGTAAAAAAAACCTCATATTGTAATCCACCGTAGAATCTTTGTGGTTTCCATGGTAATGAGAGGTTGAGAGTTTTCAAATAGAGCAATCTTGTACAAGAAATGTATTTGGTGATTTTCCCGACATCTCATAAGTGGTTAATCAGGCCGGATCCATCCAGATGTAACTGGGAGCTGAATGTCAGAGGAAAAAGTAGGCTCCATTTCAGTCCAATCTCAAGGGCACCACCTTCCTCTGAGCCCAGGCCGTGTGATCTTGAGACAAAGAAAGGTGTCCTCCCCTGGTGGGTGGGATCCAGCAGAAGGGGTCCCACTCAAACACCCTTTAACCCCTGCAAGAGTCCCGACAGTGCAGCAAAGGCAGGTCTGGGGCTGAGTCCAGTGGCTCCCAGTAAAACCACTGACTGAATCACAAGCAAAGAACAAAACCAGAAACAAACAACTGCAGAATTACTGTGATAGCAAAAGGGCACCCATGGTTTTCTGTTATGAGGCTGACAATTACTTTATCGCATTGACATAAGACTTCTGCTCACTGTTGAAATCTCTGTACGTCCCTCCTCTCCATCCATCTTTCTTCCCTTCCTATTCCTTCCTTCCCCCACCCTTCCTTCCTCCATTCCTTCCTTCCTAAATAGTTTATTTCCTTCCATTATGTCTTGTAAGTGTCCTTTACTTAACTGCAGGAGACCCGAGTTGGATCCCCGGGTCGGGAAGATCCCCTGGAGGAAGGAATAGCAACCCACTCCAGTATTCTTGCCTGGAAAATTCCATGGACAGAGGAGCCTGGTGGGCTAGAGTCCATAGGGTCACAAAGAGTCAGGCAGGACTGAGCAACCAACACTTTCACTTTCATAAAAGTTATTATTTGTGTGTGTTGATTTTACAACATGTTACTTATAAATTATCTTTTGCTAGTGCATTTCTATCAATTCCTCTGGTTTTATCTCATACATAATTATATCATCTGTAAGTAAGAGTGACTTTAGCTTTCTCTCACATAAGTGTGTGATTGTACTGTTTCATATTTCCACACAATGCTAAAGAAAAGGGGATGTACAACATATTTGTATTTGAACTGAAAAATATATAACAATGAGAAATTATCTGAGGTTGACAATGGCAAAACTGTAATCAAAATAAAATTATTGAAAGAAAGTTTCTTACATACATATAGATTCTATAGGTATTGTTAAGTGCTGTCATTTTCTATCATACTGAGTGTTTTGAACTTGAAAAAATAACATGTTTTGATTTTGCAAAATGCATTTTCAGAAACTTTAGAAATGACCGTATGATTTCTCGTTAACTGTATTAATATGAGATCTATAATGCATTAAGTTAAAAGAGTTAATTCTTAAGAGTAAAAAGTTATAAGCTAAAAGGTAAAGGTTTCCTACTATTAAAGCACTCCTGCATTCCTGAAACTTTGTTTTGAATTTCCTGTCTTACTCAAACGTGTGTGTTCAATTCTCCCCACTTCTAGCCATGGTTTAACTTAGCAGTTTAAAAAGCTCTAGGAAGGCTTTTTTGCTTTAAATGTTGATATTCATTCCAATTTTCAATATCTTTCATAATGATTGGAAATTGTTGATTTTGTTATTTTTCTTTGGGACACTGAAGTTCTGTCTGTAACCTAAGTCATCCCAAGTTTTTTTTTCATTTTTTAATATAAATTTATTTATTTTAATTGGAGGCTAATTACTTTACAATATTGTATTGGTTTTGCCATACATCAACATGAATCTGCCATGGGTGTACACGTGTTCCCAATCCTGAACGCCTCTCCCACCTCCCTCCCCATACCATCCCTCTGGGTCATCCCAGTGCACCAGCCCCTAGCACCCGGTATCATGTATCAAACCTGGACTGGCGATTCGTTTCATATATGATGTTATCCAAATGCACTGAAATGCTCTTCAGATACAATGCAGAACCACCTACGTGGGTTTAGAGTATGATTTACAGCAATACAATCTGCCTTAATGATTGTGGTTTCTGTCTTCTCTATTCTGTTTGTATCCCTTGCCATGTTTTATGTTGAGACAAATAAGTGAGCCTCTTATTACTATGTTTCTGACTCTAGTGTCCGCATTATAAACAATGTTGCTGCTTTATCTGGGTGTAGTTCCTAATGACTGCTAGCTCTGTACTGGTGGTTGTATCCCTCAGTATCATGAAGTGCTAACACTCTTTGTTATTAAATGCTCCATCAGAGTTTCTCTTCCTTTTTGCCAGCTTTTGTCTCATATCAAGGTGTGACACCTGCTTTATTTTCATTTGCATTCACCTGGCACAACTATATTCATATTTTACCTTCAATCTCTCTGGAATAATCTTATTTTCCTTTTGTAAGCATTGTATTATATTACCAACACCAGAAATGAAAGAGAAAATTTTACTACAGGTTTAATAAACCTGTTAAGGGGAAAAGATGACATTCTGAACAAGTTAATGTCAACAGATAAGGCAACTTAGATAAGAGGGACACATTCATAGAAGAGTAAAATTAACCAAAACTGAGTGCAGATGAAACAGCAAATATAAATAGCCCTATGTCAATTAAGCTAATTATCAAAAAATCCTCCCACAGAGAAAGCTTCAGGCCCAGGTGGGTTTACCGTGAATTCTCTTAGAGAGCAATAACACCATCTTACACGTTTCAAACAGAGCAGAAGGGAGCACGTCCCAATAAGACAGAAAAGGAAAATTTAAGAAGCGTATTTCTCGTAAACACCGACCTAAAAACCAAAATTACTCATGGGCATAGATGCAAATAACATTAATGATTTATTACCAATCTAAATCCAGCAATAGATAGAAAGATAGCATACCATAACCTAATGGAGTTAACCCAGGAATACATTTAACTTTTTGAAATAAAATAATATGTTTTACTGCAATAGAGAATGAAGAGGGAAAGACATGCAATCATTTCAATAGATGCAAAATTTGACAAAATTAACACCCACTAATGTTGAAAACAAGAATCTCAGGAATTTACTTAACCTGGTAAAGGTTATCTATGAGCTAATCTCACATGTTATGTGAAATATGAGTTATTTCTCCCTAAGATCAGGAACAAGGAAGATAGTCACTCTTACCACTTTTATTAGTCATTGTACCAGTGGCCCTAGATGATATTATAATAAATAATGAAAAATACACAAAGGGTGCGAGTATTTGAATGGAAGAATTAACTCTATTTTCAGAGAATTTTTTAAGCAGAGAGAAAATCTTAAATAATCCACAACAAACCTGGTAAACAAATTATTGAATTCAGAGGATTTCAGGATACCAGGTCAGGATAAAGAAGCCAATTGTATTTTTACATATGAGCACCAAAAATTGATAAGTGAAACTAAAAAGAACATTTAATTTACAATGCTTTCTAAAAAGACAAAGTACTTGGGAATACATTTAGCAAAAGATATGTAAGATCTTTATACTGAAAAATCATAAAATACTAATGAGAGAAATTGAAGACCTAAATAAATGGTGGACTTACCATGTTCAAGAGTTAGAAGAGTGGATTTTAAGATATCAGTTCTCCACAAACTGATCTATAGGTTGGTTAATGCCTTTCATATCAGAATCTCAGAAGCCTGCTTTGAAGAATGGATAAACTGATTGCAAAATCTATATGAAAGTGCAAAGGACAGAGACTATTCAGACACAGTCATGAAAAATAACAACAAACATGGGGTACTTCTTCTCCCTGATGTCAGGACCCACCAGAGATTACTGTGATCAAGACAGTGTAGAATGCGTGCACACACACACACACACACACACGCAGAAGTCGCTCAGTCGTGTCCGACTCTTTGCAACCCCATGAACTGTAGCCCACCAGGCTCCTCGACACATACTGGCAAATGGGTAAAGTCACAGGGCAGAGAACCCACCAACAAGTGTGTACTTCAACAGACAACTGATTTTCAACAAACATGCCAAACCGTGCAACAGGAAAAGTGAAATCTCCTCAATACATGGTGTTGGAACCATGCTATTTTCACGCACCCCAAAGTAGACTTTACCTCCTGGACATCATATCATACACAGAAATCAATTTTGAATGCATTATGGATGTAAACACGGAAATATAAATCTTCAGAAAATCTTCACAAGAGGGGTGAATTCCCTAGACAGATCTCCCAAATAATAACCGTAGAAGAGTTAAATAATAAGCTAGCTGTCATCAAAAATTTTTAATCTCTTCCAAAAGACATCATTAAGGAAAGGGAAAGGAGGGTCCGTAGTGGGAATGAGTGTTCACAGAATAGATATTTGAAAGGACAGCGGCACCCAGCACGGACAACAGTCTGCTATAACTCAGCAACAAGTCTTCAAGCAGCCTGTAAACACAGCTACAGTGTGGCATGAGGCCCTTTCCACAGGAAGACGAGCAGGTGAAACCCAGTAGAATGTGTGGCCGCTGCAGTGAAGCTTGAAATACCGAGGGTTGGTGGGGATGAGAAGCACCCAGAACTCGCGTATTTTTGGATGGAGTGTAAAAATGTTAAAAGTATTTTGAAATAACACATAGCAGTTTCTTATAAAAATAAATATGCAGCCACTCTAGTGAGCAGTAATTCTGCTCCTGGGGTTTTTATGGAGAAGTGAGAATGCAAGTTCACGAAGAGACTTGTACAAGGATGTTCACGAGGCTCCGTTTGTAATAAACAAAACCTGGAGACAGCTCAGGTGACCATTAATACAAGGATACATGAACAAACTGTGATACAGCCCTACGTATGTTGGATAATTAGCAACTAAAAAAATCCTGATACATGAATCCCTCAAACAAATAAGCTGAGTGAATTATGCATTAATAAAAAAGATTATATATTGTAGGCAATACTTTCCATGTTGAAATAAAAAAAATCTAAATGTTTACTTTGATGGTGGTCCTGGCGGTGGGGCCTGGTGGACATGGGAGGAATGCTTCAGAAATGGGGATTACCAAATCAAGGCTATAAAATAACTAAATGTGAAGTATTTAAAGAGATAAATATCACCACAGAAAAGTGAACAAGCATCAAGAGACAATTAAGGAGGTCTGAAAACACATGGAACAAATAGAAATGAAAATTACGAAGGCCGAATTTAAAAAGTCAATGAGCAGATTAAGAACAAGATCTGTTTCACATGAAGGGAGAATTCATGAATTACAAGATAAGTCTGAGAAATTACTCAGGATGTGTGACAGAGGGGAAATTAGAGAGAAATTAAGCGATATGAAGGCTTTAGTGAGAGTATTTAACATGAAATACAGACAGTTGCCAGGGGAAGCAGTGAGCCCAAGGGGTCACAAGTGTCACCAAATTGCAGAGGGACACTGGTCATACATGCAGAGAGCACAAGTACCATTTGAGAGAAGAAACAAAAGGAAACAGACATCCCAGTATGTTATAATGACACTCCAGGAAAAAGAAAAAATAAGGATCTTAAATACAGACAGAAAGGCACACTGTCTGCTAAGGAACTTCTCAGCTGCAAAGGTGGAAATCAGAAGACAGGGAAAGTGCCTTCAGAGTGCTGAGAGAAAATATAGTAACTTAGGTCTGTGTATCCAGAAGAGCATCTTCCAAGAAGAGTAAATGCAGATATCTTCTGATAAACAGATACTGAGAGGGCTTTTCTCCAGCAGATCTACTCTAAGGCTGCAAACAGGCTCCAGAAATGAGAAAATCACAACCAGAAGGAAGGTCTGCTGTAGGAAAATGCACTTATTTTTAATAAATCTAAGCTAGCTACATCCAGGGAAATGACTTAAATTTTTATCTCAAGGTTTTAGAAAAAAAATTAAGAAATACCATTTTTATAATAAGAAATAACAAAAGTACAACCTGAGATTCTGGTTAGGTGCTCAAATACTTGTGCTCTGTTGAATTTTCTAAAAATGTGCTCTCATGGCTTTGACTTTACTGTAGAAAAAAAATAAAGCCTTCTGCATTTCTACTATTCATGAAGATGCTGAATATCACAGAAGAATTATGAAGTCTGGACAGAAATTTAAAATGTGTGTACTCAGCACCTACATGCAATACAAAATGAAAAGTTGAGGTGTTTGGGGGACTTAATTATTAAATTATTTATTCAAGGATTATGTACGGGAATTTCTTAATAATTTAGCAAATTCATTCTAGTATTTTGTTGTTCAGTTGTCAAGTTGTGTCTGACTTTTTGTGACCTCATGAATTGCAGCAGGACAGGCTTCCCTGTCCTTTACTATCTCCCGGAATTTGTTCAAACTCATGTCCATTGAGTCAGTGATGCCATCCAACCTTGTCATCCTCTGTCACCCCCTTCTGCTCCTGCCCTCAATCTTTCCCAGCATTAGGGTCTTTCCCAATGAGTCAGCTCTTTGTGTCAGGTGGCCAACATAGAGGAGCTTCAGCTTCAGCATCTGTCCTTCCAATGAATAGTCAGGGTGGATTTCCTTTAGAATTGGCCGGTTTGATCTCCTTGCTGTCCAAGGGACTCTCAAGAGTCTTCTCCATCACCACAGTTCTAATATATCTGTCATCTAACATGAATCATCTAAAAACATTGAGTGGACAGTTTTGAGATTCTCAACCAGTAGCGTGAATATCAAGCGCTCATGATCTTCAAACAGACTGTAGCTAACAGAGGAACTTCTACAAATGTACACAGTACGATCTAGATTTTCATAAAATGACACACAGATCATGATGAAACTTAAGATGAACGAAGTCCATAGTCTAGGAGAGGAACACTCGTGAGGAAGATTTGGGCACATCAGGGGAACTTTACCAGGCTATCCCAGAGCATCCATCCTTAGAAGTGTCATAACTCCCCTGCTGCATTTGTTTTTGTTGTTTTATTCACCAAGAATAGTGGAGGGGGTTGCTGTTTCCTCCTCCAGGGAATCTTCCCCACCCAGGGATCGAACCCCAGTCTCCTGCAATGGCAGGAGGATTCTTTACCACTGAGCCCCTGGGAGGCTGCATGTTTCAGCTGTCTAATACACATCTTCATAAATGATGCCATTGCAAACACACCTGCACACAGATCACAGCATGAGTCTCTGATTAGGAAGGTGAAGCTGATTCCTATTGCAAAAATAATGAGTAAAAGGATCTGAACTCTGAAAGAGCTCTGATGGACAATCCCAAAGCAATATACAGTGTTCTAACACCTATATTCCCATAAGCAGTGCGTGACAAGTCTCTTTTCACTGTATTTTTGACAAAACTAGCATTCTAATTTAGATACACTTTGTTCCTTTTGACATGTAAAATATGGAATCTGGTATATTTTTGCATTTTGCTGCTTATGGGTGATGTTGCACACCTTTTATATAATTATTGAGCTTTTCCTCTTTAGATATTTGCATTTATTCTTACTTTCTGTTCATATTTTATTATTAATTTGTAAGAATCTTTATATGTTAAAGCTCTAAACTGCAATTCTTGAAGCAAATAATTTTCTGAGTTTGTTGAGTTTGTGTGTGTGTGTGTGTGTGTGTGTGTGTGTGAGAAAGAGAGAGAGACAGAGGGGTTTAATATTGCTTTCCTTTCTTTGATTTGTTTCCTAAGAGAATTACACATTGGCTAATGTTTAACTGGGCTTCCCTGATGACTCAGACAGTAAAGAATCTGCTTGCAATGTGGGAGACCTGGGTTTGATCCCTGGCTCAGGAAGATCCCCTGGAGGAAGGCATGGCAACCCACTCCACTATTCTTGTCTGGAGAATCCCCATGGAAAGAGGAGCCTGGTGGGCTACAGTCCATGGGGTTGCACAGAGTCGGACACAACTGGGCAACTAAGCACACACACACTCAGTGTTTAGCTGGCCCAATTTTAAAGGTACTTATTTGGAGAGGGGTATTTTATTATGTTTACCCAGTGTTTAAGTTTATTCTTTAGTTGTTGATTATTTAGTTAAGGGCCATAAATAGTTACATTAAAAATTGTTTTATAGTGGTTTACTTGTATCTAATAATTTATTCAAAGATTCAATGTGAGTATTTCTCATCATGTTACAAAAAGGCAAAGATTGAATCAATCTTTTCCTCTTTTTTTTTTTTTTTTGGATGTGTGGAATGATTTACTGACAAAACCGGTTTATAAATTGCATCCACTGAAGATGTATTTAGGAAGGGAACATTATGCATGAAAGTCTGTTTATTTTACCAGAACTATGTGAATCTGTGAAGATAAAATCTCATGTTATCACTAGTTTGTTCTGTGTCTTCTTCCTAAGGAACCTATGTTCTCTCTGAGAAATTCAGGCAGCACTGTGGTGAAAGTGAAAGTGTCAGTTGCTCAGTCATGTCTGACTCTGTGACCGTGTGGATTGTAGGCTGCCAAGCTCCTCTGTCCATGGGATTCTCCAGGCAAGAATACTGGAGTGGGTAGCCATTCCCTTCTCCAGGGAATCTTCCTGACCCAGTGAACGAACCCAGGTCTCATGAATTGTAGACAGATTTTTTAAAAATACAAACTTATTTATTTTAATTGGAGGCTAATTACTTTACTATATAGTATTGGTTTTGCCATACATCAACATGAATCCACCACGGGTGTACACGTGTTCCCCATCCTCAACCCCCCTCCCACCTCCCTCCCCATACCATCCCTCTGGGTCATCCCAGTGCACGAGCCCCAAGCATCCTGTATCATGCATCAAACCTTGACTGGTGATTCATTTCATATATGATATTATACATGTTTCAATGCCATTCTCCCAAATCATCCCACCCTCTCCCTCTCCCTCTCCCACAGAGTCCAAAATACTGTTCTATACATTGTGTCTCTTTTGCTGTCTCACATACAGGGTTATCGTTACCACCTTTCTAAATTCCATATATATGCGTTAGTATACTGTATTGGTGTTTTTCTTTCTGGCTTACTTCATTCTGTATAATTGGCTCCAGTTTCATCCACCTCATTAGAACTGATTCAAATGTATTCTTTTTAATGGCTGAGTAATACTCCATTGTGTATATGTACCACAGCTTTCTTAGCCATTCATCTGCTGTTGGACATCTATGTTGCTTCCATGTCCTGGCTGTTATAAACAGTGCTGCAATGAACACTGGGGTACACGTATCTCTTTCAATTCTGGTTTCATCGGTGTGTATGCCCAGTAGTGGGATTGCTGGGTCATAAGGCAGTTCTATTTTCAGTGTTTTAAGGAATCTCCACACTGTTCTCCATAGTGGCTGTACTAGTTTGCATTCCCACCAACAGCGTAAGAGGGTTCCCTTTTCTCCACACCCTCTCCAGCATTTATTGCTTGTAGACTTTTGGATAACAGCCATTCTGACTGGTGTGAAATGGTACCTCATGGTGGTTTTGATTTGCATTTCTCTGATAATGAGTGATGTCAAGCATCTTTTCATGTGTTTGTTAGCCATGTTTATGTCTTCTTTGGAGAAATATCTGTTTAGTTCTTTGGCACATTTTTTGATTGGGTTGTTTATTTTTCTGGAATTGAGCTGCAGGAATTGCTTGTGTATTTTTGAGATTCTTTGTCAGTTGCTTCATTTGCTATTATTCTCTCCCATTCTGAAGGCTGTCTTTTCACCTTGCTTATAGTTTCCTTTGTTGTACAGAAGCTTTTAATTTTAATTAGGTCCCATTTGTTTATTTTTTATTTTATTTCCAATATTCTGGGAGGTGGGTCATAGAGGATCCTGCTGTGATTTATGTTGGAGAGTGTTTTGCCTATGTTCTCTTCTAGGAGTTTTATAGTTTCTGATCTTATGTTTAGATCTTTAATCCATTTTGAGTTTATTTTTGTGTATGGTGTTAGAAAGTATTCTAGTTTCATTCTTTTACAAGTGGTTGACCAGTTTTCCCAGCACCACTTGTTAAAGAGATTGTCTTTTCTCCATTGTATATTCTTACCTCCTTTGTCAAAGATAAAGTGTCCATAGGTGCGTGGATTTATCTCTGGGCTTTCTATTTTGTTCCATTGATCTATATGTCTGTCTTTGTGCCAGTACCATACTGTCTTGATGACTGTGGCTTTGTAGTAGAGCCTGAAGTCAGGCAGGTTGATTCCTCCAGTTCCATTCTTCTTTCTCAAGATTGCTTTGGCTATTCGAGGGTTTTTTTTTTTTTCATACAAATTTTGAAATTATTTGTTCTAGCTCTGTGGAAAATACTGTTGGTAGCTTGATAGGGATTACTTGAATCTATAGGTTGCTTTGGGTAGTACACTCATTTTCACTATATGGATTCTTCCAGTCCATGAACATGGTATATTTATCCATCTATTAGTGTCCTCTTTCATTCTTTCACCAGTGTTTAATAGTTTTCTATATATAGGTCTTTAGTTTCTTTAGATAGATATATTCCTAAGTATTTTATTATTTTGTTGCAGTGGTGAATGGAATTCTTTCCTTAATTTCTCTTTCTATTTTCTCATTATTAGTGTATAGGAATGCAAGGGATTTCTGTGTGTTGATTTTATATCCTGCAACTTTACTATATTCATTGATTAGTTCTAGTAATTTTCTGGTGGAGTCTTTGTAGAGGATCATGTCATCTGCAAACAGTGAGAGTTTTACTTCTTCTTTTCCAATTTGAATTCCTTTTATTTCTTTTTCTGCTCTGATTGCTGTGACCAAAACTTCCAAAACTATGTTGAATAGCAGTGCTGAAAGTGGGCACCCTTGTCTTGTTCCTGACTTTAGGGGAAATTGTAGGCAGATTCTTTACTGTTTGAGCCACCAGGGCAGAGAAGCTATGCCCTGAGAAATTCAGGCAGCACCATGGACAGGGCACAAAGTGACCAGGAGGTGATGTGAGGGATCAACACAACCTGTGGTCAAAAAAATCCAAGGACTTCAAAAATTAGAAGGTGTCCAGAATCACAACTGAGATGCCTTTAACTTCTTGGGTAATTATTATGTCAAAAATGGCAAAGCAAAAGGCACAGTTTTGAGATTTCAGAGAAGTGTTGCTTTGAAGCTAATCTAAGGTCTGCGAGGAGAGGCTTAGAAGACCTATATAAACCTGAGGAGGAGGAGATTCTTAAGATGATGAGACCCTGACATTTAGGACCTTTAGCAACACGTGTTGTATAGAATCATCACAGACAACATAACATTGTTCACACCTGGTCATCCTGCCTCCTGAGGAGTTGATACTTTAGTGAACAAAGACACACAGAGATAATCATAACATATCTCATCAGTCCGGTTGTTAGAGGAATTTCAAAAAGCTAGCCAGAGCCTAGAAAAGACAGCTTCTCTGCATTTACAGAGCTGTTTATGTAACAGGGGAGTTGGCTTCTGAGCTAAAAGAAGAAGACTGGCTGTGTGGCTAGTGGAGACGGGGATGGAACCAGAGGTGCATTGGGCCAGGGGGGTGGGTGTGAGCACAGGCTGTGTATGTGTGTGCATGTGTATCTATGTATGTCTGCATTTGTGTGTCCATGCATGTGTGTATGTGTGCACACATAATGTGCATGTATGAGTGTATACTCATGAGTGCTTGTGTGCATATGTGCATGTGTTCATATGCACATGAATGCATGCGTGTGTGTGAATGCATCCATATGTGTGCATGAGTGGTTATGAGGCAAGCTGTGAGGGAGTAAGACCCCAGGGGAAAAACAGAGCAACCATAAGATCCTTCAATCCCACTCCTGGAATCTATTTGAAGAAAATTCTAATCTGAAAAGCTAGGTAGGTAGGTTTAGTTGCTCAGTCGTGACTGACTTTTTGTGACCCCATAAACTGTAGCCCACCATGCTCCTCTCTTCATGGGATTCTCCAAGCAAGAATACTGGGGTGGGATTGCCATTCACTTCTCCATGGGATCTTCCCAACCTGGAGATGGAACCTGGGTCTCCTGCATTGCAGGCAGACTCTTTACCAACTGAGCCACCTTGAAAAGATAGATGCACCCCAATGTCATTTTGGCAACAGTAAACATTTACAATAGTCAGGACATGGAAACAACCTAAATGTCCATTCACAGGTGAATGAATAAAGAAGAAGATGTGGTACATACATGCATTGGAATATTACTCAGTCATAAAAAAGAATGAAATAATGTCATCTGAAGTCAGAAGGATAGACCTAGAGGTTATCGTATTAAGTGAAGTAAGTCAGGAAGAGAAATACTATCTGACATACCTTATATGTAGAATTTAAAATATGAGACAAATGAACTTATTTTTGAATCACATTGCTGTACACCTGAAACAAAGGAGAAAGAACCTGGGCGAGGGTGGGTCTGCCGCACCATAGAGAACAGGGAGTCTTCAAAATTTCCCAGATCACAAGAGCAGGAGTACAGTTTATGTTTTGGAAAAAGGCAGAGAACTACTGTTCTTCAGGGAGAAATAAATGCACAGATGTCCTTCCAAACATGAAGTGTAGAATGGGGTGAACTTGGAAATGTAGCTGCCATTTGGAAATTATGGAAGAAATTCACTCACTGCACTTTCCCTCTTAAGTCTTAGTCCTCAGCAGGTAAAATAAAAATGAATGTATTTTGTGAAAACCCACAGAAACTCTACTGTGATTCTTTCATATGATAAGCTTTAGCCATCTGTTTCAAGTTTTCATTTTCTTAATATTTAATCTGTGCTTAAAAATTAATTTATATCACAAAAAGTGACAAAGCTTCTCACTAATTCATGACTCAGTTTAACAAGATAACAGTTGAATAGATGAACTTCTGGCCTTTTTTCATAGTGGTTAGACTTCAGTAGACACATTTTTTCAATCTAATAATAATGAAAATTAAAATGACCCTCAGTGTTACTTTTTACCAGTATCTACAGTTATGTGATTTCACTGTATTCATAGAATGAATATTAGAAAAATCTTATGTTAAACTTTACAGGTAATTCAATAGATGTGTTAACCATAGAAACATTTCAGATTAACAAGAATACAAAAGAAACTGTTGTCTTCCTATGTTTACAATGCCATGTTCCTGATAACTGCCCCTACCTCAGCTCTCAGCTCAGCAGGAGAGGGTAAGCCCTACTGCAGTAGGGGATCCTGTACCCAGAATGTAGGGCAAGACTACAGCCTCTGCTTGGAGAACACACACCATGTGAAGAGCGCTGGCCCTGTAGGCACCCAGCCACCAGCAATGCTCAATGTCCAGCCCTCCAGCAGCAGGGACGGTGCTTAGCTCTGAGTGAGGCACCGTTCCCAGGTGAGGGAAGTCACACAAGGGGCAGCAGGACAACTACTGCTGCTCAAGAGGGAGCAGTCATTGGCCTTTCCATGGCCGTGCCCGCTGCAGACATGGGGTGCCTTCCCTGCTGGGGATATCCTAAGCTGTGGCAACAGCTGAGGCCAAAATGGCCTGACTAGCAGAGCCAGTAATTCACACAGCTTTACCTCCAGCCTGAAGACCTGCTTCAGGGAGCAGCATGTGCATAAGGGAACAAGGACCCAGAAGGGGCTGCTCTCTGCTGGGACACCCTTCCTCATGGCTGCACTGGACAGCAGCAGGACCACCTGCTGGCTATTGAGCTTGGCAAACTTGTTTCTTCAATTGTTTTTCCAGTTTTCAGAACCTAGGAAATTCTAGGGGAAAACACACAAATGATAAATTTGAAAGGTTATACGGAAGCACATTTGGGGACAAGTGTCACAGAAGGATGGCCCTGAACGTGATGCTATAATGCCACAAGGGAAGCACCTCCCTTTGCTGGTGCTCAGCAAGATTTGCACACTACTTACAAGGGTGTGATATTCTCCCAATTTAGTTAAAATATAATTTAGCGTATCTCCTGTGTTAAAATAGTGTGCTGGAAATGGGAAGGTAAGCATATTTTTAGACTCACATTAGTTGAGAATTTTTTATATTGGGGAATAAGCTCTGTGCACTGAAGGGATTAAGAATTGCATGATATTTTAGCCCCCAAACGTTAACTACTCTTGCATTCCAGAAATCAATATGATTTTGTGATGAAATATTATTTATATATGCATATACACACGTATAATATTAAATTAACATAAAATATAAAATGTATTATACATATATATGCATTACTATGTCAACATTTTAGTTTTTCTAACAAGTGATTATCGACTTTTAATATTCCTTTATTTTTTAGTCTTCAGTAGGAACTAGTTTCAAGATTAGGTTAGCCTCATAAAAGAAATGCACTGGAGATGTTCTTTCTGCTCTTCCTGGGAAGATTTTCTATAAGACCCGAATGTCAATTTACTCAATATTTGGTAGAACGTTTCATGTAAATCTCACCACTCCTACCAGTTTGCACTGGTGGAAGGGACAACTCGAAGTTTTATACTAATTAAGACAAAGAAATCAAATTTCAGTAAACCCACACAGGAATAATTCACTGGATAAAGTTATTTCTCTGCCCTCATTCTTGGTAATGGGGCATGCAATTTAATGCTCCTTGTGCTATGATGGTCTATCCACTGAGGATGATGTCTTAACCTTGCTGGGTAAGTTACTTTAAAGATTCTTCATCAAAATGTACTCATTGGCCAGGAATTGCTTAGATATAATTTCCGTCACTTTTTTTTAGAACTTTATTTGAGTATAATTGACATGCATTTATCTACATATTTTAATACACAGAATTTTGATGAGTTTTGACAAATGTATACAACCAAGAAACTATTACTGAGATCAAGATAATGCACAAATACACCACTCTCCAAAATTTCTTGTCTCCCCAACCCTGTATCCCCAGGTAACAGTTTCTATTATTTCTTCCAATTTGCTCACTCATAATTTTGTTAAATATTTTATTTTCTTTTTGTCAGGACAGACTCAGCTGTTCATAACACAGATTTTACTTTGAGAATCAGTGACCCTGGGAGGGCTTGTTCTGCAAGATGTTGGGTCTTCCTGTTTCCCACATTTCTGTTTCACTCTTTTACCGTGCAATCTAAAAATGGGTGAACATGCACTGCCTAGCTGACTGCTTGTTCCAAACTGCAGAGCATGGTGATGCCATGCAGCATCTGTTCTCTCTGACAAGGCTCTCGGAGGTTGACTTACTAGACGTTGATGGTCTGGTTGGCAGATGTTAGCATAAAACCCAAAAAGTATAATAATTGGAGAATTAGCTGATGGCTTTTTCAGTATGTCAGGAAAAGGCAATATGATGTTTCTAATAAGTTGATTTGTCTTCTCAGAAGTAAAAACAGAGTAAGACAGCCTGATGTTTTTCTTTGAAGATTTTTCAAATAGAAGTTTCACATATTCAGTTCAGTTCAGTTCAGTCACTCAGTCGTGTCTGACTCTTTGCGACCCCATGAATTGCAGCACACCAGGCCTTCCTGTCCATCACAAACTCATATCCATTGAATCAGTGATGCCATCCAGCCATCTCATCCTCTGTCATCCCCTTTTCCTCCTGCCCCCAATCCCTCCCGGTATCAGAGTCTTTTCCAATGAGTCAACTCTTCGCATGAGGTGGCCAGAGTACTGGAGTTTCAGTTTTACCACCATTCCTTCCAAAGAACACCCAGGACTGATCTCCTTTAGAACGGACTGGTTGGATCTCCTTGCAGTCCAAGGGACTCTCAAGAATCTTCTCCAACACCACAGTTCAAAAGCATCAATTCTTCGGTGCTCAGCTTTCTTCACAGTCCAACTCTCACATCCATACATGACTGTGAATATAAACTCAGGGTGCAAAGAGGCTTCCTCAGCCCTCTGACTGATGAGTCATTAAAAAGTCCAACTTTGATTATAATTAGATTGACTTTTTCCATCAAAATCTCCTCATGTTCACATTTTATTAATACTTAGATATAATTAGGAAATGAAGTAGCTCAGTCGTGTCTGACTCCTTGTGACCCCGTGGGCTAGAGCCTACCAGGCTCCTCCCTCCATAGGATTCTCCAGGCAAGAATACTGGAGTGGATTGCCATTTCCTTTTCCAGGGGATCTTCCCAACCCAGGAATCGAACCTGGGTCTCCCACATTGCAAACAGACACTTTAACCTCTGAGCCACCACGGAAGCCCCGATATGAAGTGAAGTGAAGTCACTCAGTCATGTCCGACTCTTTGCGGTCCCATGGTCTATGGCCTACCAGGCTCCTTTGTCCATGGGATTTTCCAGGCAAGAATACTGGAGTGGGTTGCCATTTCCTTCTCTAGGGGATCTTCCCGACCCAGGGATTGAACCTGGGTCTCCTGCATTGCAGGCAGATGCTTTACCCTCTAAGCTACCAGGGAAGTCCTGATATAATTAGGATCAAATATCAAATAGTGGATTCTG
Organism: Ovis canadensis; assembly: GCF_042477335.2. NCBI lineage: Eukaryota > Metazoa > Chordata > Mammalia > Artiodactyla > Bovidae > Ovis > Ovis canadensis. The sequence goes on along the minus strand of NC_091257.1, from coordinate 60,930,551 downwards.
GGTTGATTAGTCCTGGATCTTGGTAACTAGCTATTCCACCATGTTGATTTTTTCAGAGACCTTCGCAGGCCTGGCTTTTTCAAATCTTCTGAACAATCTTTTGGAAGTGACTTGGTTGGTTATAAAACACCAAAACCAGTGTTATTTATCCCAAGGCATGTCTCATAGTCCCGAGTCATTCTCTACTATTTGTGCTCATTTTTTAAAATGAAAATATGGTATAGTACTAAGCACTCTGGTGAAGCAGCAACAGAACCCAGGCTGGTGTGCAGAACATCCTCCTTGGAAAGTTATAGGAATATGGAGTCAGACCTGAAGAAGGACATGGGGACAGAGGGAATGAAAGAGGGAGAGACCGTGCAGGAACAAAGAGTGGGAGAGAAGCAATGCACGGGGGCCGCATACAGGTAAGGAGGAGACAAGCAGTGAGACCCTCTTACTGGGTTAAACTGAGTAGGAGCAGGACATCTTTTAATGAAGTTCTTTTATGAAAATTAATCCTTTCATTCAGGAAGAATGGAAGAAATATCCTGGAAACCATTCTTAATCTTGGCTTTTCCTAATTATGCAGTGACCTAGAATCCTACAGCATCAAACTGAACATACAAAAGTTTATATCTACTTTAAATGAAATGAAAAGACTTAGATTAGTATAGCATTTGGAGTCAGAAGTGGGATGCTTACTATTTATGAGTAAGCAGTTGTATCCCACTCCTTTGCAGATAAGCAAATATCATGATATCACATATGCTACATATTTAAAATAAACTACAAATGAAAAAAAAAACAGAAACAGATTCACAGACATAGAGAACAAACTCATGGTTACCAAAGGGGCAAGTGCGGGAAGGATAAATTAGGAGTTTGGGATTAGTAGATACACACTACTATATATAAAATAGATAAGGGACTATATTCAGCATCTTGGAATAAATTACAGTGGAAAAGAATCTGAAAAAGTATATATATATATGCTTTTATATGTGTATATACATGGGCTTCCCAGGTGATGCTAGTGGCAAAGAGCCCTCCTGCCAATGCAGCAGCATAAGAGACTTGGCTTTAATCCCTGAGTCGGGAAGATCCCCTGAGGGAAGGCATGGCAACCCACTCCAGTATTGTGGCCTGGAGAATCCCATGCATGGAGGAGCCTGGTGGGCTACAGTCTATGGGGCCACAAAGAGTCAGATATGACTGAAGCAGCTTAGCAAATGTACATATACATATATATATGCATACGGGGCTTCCCAGGTGGCAGTGGTAAAGAACCTACCTGCCGATACAGGAGACGTAAGAGATGCAGGTTCAATTTCTGGGTCAGGAAGATCCCCTGGAGGAGGGCATGGCAACCCACTCCATATTCCTGCCTGGAGAATCCCATGGACAGAGGTGCCTGGCGGGCTATGGTCCATGGGGTCACAAAGAATTAGACATGACTGAAGTGACTTAGCACGCACGAACACATATATATGTACATCTATATGAATCACTTTGGTGTACCCCAGAAACTAACACATTATAAATTAACTATACTTCAATAAAAATGAACATATCCACTTTTCCCCATCATACTATAAGGGTTTCCAGTGAAGATAGGTGACTTGAATTCCATTTTGCTGATGATGAATATAATTATTTTAGTGTGTCTTGCTATGAAGAGTGTGTCTCTGCTTTGAGAGAGAAAAATTGGCAATCTATATAACATAATCACATATAGAAATGTAAGAAGAAATTATTTTAGTGATTGTTCATGCTTGGTTCCATTCTTGCTTACAGTGCACACACACATATTTACTGAATTCAAAGTTTGCTAATCAGTAGTCCTTTGTTTCCCAATCAGATTTACCAATAAATTGCTTCTTTTCTCTCCCCTTTCCTTTTGCCCATAGCTTCTTATCCTTGACAGAGCTCAACCCCTTCTTCATGTTACATGTCTCTTTGTAATCTAGTTATCAATATTCTGACCCACTTTTTTTTTCTTTGTAATGGGCTATTCTATTTTTCTCAACATTTCTGTGTCATGTGAAAATATGTTTATCTTGAATGACTGTGTGACTGAAAGGTGCTTTCTACATTAATCTGTTATTTACCCACTTACCTTTGTTAAAATGGAAATTATTTATATTAATCTAGCCACAATATATTATATTTCTCTTTATTATACATTTTTTTGCTTTCTTATACCACCTTGATAACTGCTACTGATTAATAGAATGCTATTGTTTTTCATATCATAATCTTAAAAGTCCTAATCCTTTAAATTTTTATAAATACATTTAAACTTTTGTCTTTACCAACATGTATAGGATAGAAACATTTCTATGGCTCCCACTGATATAAATATGCCATTATTTCTCTCCAGAATTATGGAACAGGGGTCACTGAAAAGACTGGGCTTCAAAAAGAAGAACAGAGGTAAGGAAGGTTTTAATTGTGGGGCTTGGAAGATGATGGGGAAAAACACTACTCTGACGGATAATTTATCAAGGCAGGATTAAATAGCCCTGTTTTCATTCTGCTGCATTCACCCCACTGATGCAGAGGCCAAACAAGTCACTGAGCTCTGTAGGGAGGGCTACAATCCTTGCCATAAGTATCATCACCAATGAAAACAGCTGACTCCGCATCACTCTTCTACTAGAAATCAGAGCAAAATTGCCTGCAAGCTCACTGCCCTTTATCATGGCTATTTCATGACTTCCTGGATTGGCTGATGTATGACCCTTGCATTATTGTTTCTTTCTCAAAGCCTTTCGGCCCTCACATCTGCACAGACCACACATGTACACACACGCACATCCTCTACCTTCTCAGTGCTTACAGACTCACTATTGATCTCTCTGAGCTTCTATAATGCGATCTGCTTCAAGTTATTCATAATCCCACAGTCCACCGTGACGCTTATGCCAACTGTAGGGCTGCAACAATATTATGTAATTTTGTGTGACACCAAGGCTTATGTCCCATTATTTGTCCCAAGGCATTAAGCACAGGGCTCTGTATAGAACAGGTTCCTAATTAGTGTTTGGTAATCAACTGATCATGACTAAAATGATCTACTGATCATGACTCCCTTTCTGGAGGTGTGAGTATAACCACACTTGGGCGAAAGGGCAGAGCATGTCCTCTGAATGGTTTTCCTATGCCAGGTATGGGTTTACATTTTTTCTCAGCATCTTACATAACGAAGATGCCTGCTAAAAATACAAGTTTCAGATATTTTTTTTCCCACTTGGGTTGGAGCTGAATTGCTTTGCACATTCTTTGGAGAAAAGATTGAAATCCTGTTAGTTAGCATTATGAGTCAGCTGTCTATATTTATGACATCGATTTTATAGAGTGCATATATTTATTAGGAAATGGTACCTGGGGGAATAAGAGAATGAAGACGAATGTCTCAGATTGCCTCCATGTAATACCTGAGCAACTCACACATTCTACCAAATCAGTACAAAATCATGCAAGCATGCAAGTTAATTGTTTGGAATTTTGAGTGCAGAAAATCTGAAAGAATGAGTTTCTCATTTCTCTTTATTTTGCTCAATGTAGATACCACAGAAATACTAAGAATGACATCACACCTTTAAACCAAATACATAAAACTGTTTGTGACTCTGACATTTTCCATCTCTCACACTATCTACATTAGGCATCAGAATTCATTTTAGGGGAAAAATCATACTTTGGAAAAATATTTTCTATCCCCAGGAAAGACCCTGGGCATTGGGGTGCCCCAAAATGGCAGGAAAAAGAAATCCTCTTGGCATGACAAGCCAGCTTGAATGTATTTAGTGCTCTGCAGAAAGAAGGAAGAAGAGGGCAGGAGAGGAGGGCAGCTGGACCATGAATGAAGCCAGTGAAACTACATGTGATGGGCTTTGCCTGAGGGCAGGCAAGCAGAGAAAGCAGAGTTGCCAGTATGAACTTGGTTCCTTGTAGGAATTGTGACCACTCTCGGATCCCCATGGCTGCCTGCACTTTCCTCCAAATGCTTTCTTCAGATCAGCTCTGAGGACCACACAACACAAGTCTGGAAATGCTGGGGAATCTTGGAGAACATGAAGAAGTAAGGACTTGGGGCAGGGGGGCTTTGAGTTTCCCCTGGCTGAGAAATGGGGGAGCCAGGCAATCCCTACGGCAGAGGACAACCTAAATTCAAGTTGCATTTACATAGTAACTGAATGCTAACTGTATTATCCTATTTAAATATGTGACAGGTTTTCATATCAATGTTTAATTAATTCAGTAAGTGCTTTCTATTGGAAAGGCACCATGGCAAGCTTTATGGAGAAGTCAATGAGCTTGGAAGAAATACAATGTACCCACGGACAGAAACTAGAAAAGGAAGAATGTGATTGAGTTAAAATACAAGACAGTGCTGTGAAAATATGAGAGAGTGATTACTTTTGGATAGAAATAGGGGAAATTTTCTTTGCAGAAGTTGAGACTAAAAGAAGAGGATAGGTTTGGTTTGTAGGAGGAAGGGATATAAATAAGCTAGGGAGTTGTGCAATGACTACACCAGAGAAATGTGACCTACAACAGTCATAATCAGCTGTCAGTGACATACCATCACTTAGGGTCCTGGAAACCGAGTACCCAGGACCTGAGGCCCTGCCTCCTCCTGTGCCCTCATCAACTTCTTTCCTGAACCCAGTTTACATTCTTCCTCAATTCCTATGATCCAGCGGCTTCCCTGGTGGTCCAGTGGTTAATAATCTGCCTTGCAGTGCAGCAGACACTGGTTGGATCCCTGGTCCAGGAAAATCCCACATGCCGTGGAGCGACTAAGCCTGTGCACCACAACTAAGAGCCCATGTGCCTAAAGCCCGTGCTCTACAGCAGGAGAAGCCAGCACAGTGAGAAGCCCGTGCAGCACAACTAGAGAAAAGCCCACAAGCAGCAATGAAGACCCAGCTCAGCCAAAAAATAAATAATACAAATAAAAGAAATTAAAGTATATTCATACAATTCTGCAACTTTGGCCTACAGAACTGTGAGTCAAAGGTTAGCAAAATCTTGGATCTCAGTCCTCCCCAGGGCTCTCAAGAGCTGAAACCAGGTCTGCTCAAGGCCAGGGCTCCTCTGGGGGCTGGACCCTCCTTCCACCCCTCCCAGTGCCAGGTGAGGGTCCACCCTTCTTCTCTCTCTGGTGTCCGTCTGTTTCCATCTCCATTTCCCCGTAACCTCTGAATGTCTTGAATAGGTCTGAGCCCCTCATTCATGCAGCATCTCTCCTGTGGTTCCCTCCATCCTCCCTGCCCTCACCTTTCAGCCCCTGGATCCCTGACACATCCACCTGGAACAAGCCCCAGCCTGGGCCTGGCTTCCTTTCCCTTTCTAGGAAGGCCCTCTGCACTGTCCTGTCTGTGAGTTGGATCCTTCCTTATACATCTCTCACCCTCTCTCTCACCTGTCAGCACTTTGCATGTGCACACTGCTTCCTGATTGGCCTCTTCTCACAGCAGTGCTCCCTGAAGGGGGAGTTCAGTTCAGTTGCTCAGACATGTCCAGCTCTTTGTGACCCCATGGACTGCAGCACGCCAGGCTTCCCTGTCCATCGCCAACTCCTGGAGCTTACTCAAACTTATATCCATCGAGTCGGTGATGCCATTCAACCATTTCATCCTCTGTCGTTCCGTTTTCCTCCTGCCTTCAATCTTTCCTTTCCAAACAACAACAACAACAACAACAACAAACAAAATGAAAAAAACCCCTTCAATCAGGGTCTTTTCCAATGAGTCAGTTCTTTGCATCAGGTGACCAAAGTATTGGAGTTTCAACTTCAGTATCCGCCCTTCCAATGAATATTCAGGGTTGATTTCCTTTAGGATGGACTGGATAGATCTCCTTGCAGTCCAAGGGACTCTCAAGAGTCTTCTCCAACACCACAGTTCAAAAGCATCAATTCTTTTGGCGCTCAGCTTTCTTTACCACCCAACTCTCAAAATCCATACACGACTATGGGAGAAGTCATAGTTTTGATGAGATGGACCTGTGTTGGCAAAGTAATGTCTCTGCTTTCTAACACACTGTCTAGTTTGTGGGGGGAGAGGGGGGTGCGTCCCTGGCTCTGTGTCCTGCTGTGGCTTCAGCACCTGGGACAGCTCCCAGCATCAGCCTCTCTTCCTCAGTGTCTGTCTCTTGAACCATGGAGTCTTCCGAGCAAGCTCTTTGGAAACAGAGATGGATAGCAGCTCTTTCCCTAGTCTGCTGGGGGTAGAGGGACAGCTTCACTCCTGGTCAGCTTGGATGTTTCTGAGTCTGAACTGACCTATCTGCCTTCCAGAATCCATCCCCAAGTCCCCAAATGTTTTGCTATTGATAGAATCAACCAAACAGTTTAACATTTTCATTGATATTAAAGCAAAAGATGCTCTGCACACCCAAATAATTTTTTATCCATGATACAACTACTCTTTCTGTGTTTGAAGCTTGTAAATGAATGTATACATTTATAAATCCTCTCATTATTCTAAACAATACACTGAAGTGTTAGGGCTGTACTGGAAATAAAGACACAAAAGAAAAACAGTACGGTTATCATCCATCTGTACTTGCAAATGAGTTTTCTTTGGGCATAATTGGTAAAGTATCATTTTCTGCCTGTATAATGCTTCCCTAGCTGTTTTCAGGAACTCACCTCTGGTTGCATTACATGTTTTTCCCAATCCTCAGGGCTCCCTTTCCCTGCTGAGGGGATGCCTTGGTGGCTTCATGGAGTCTATTCCCTGTGAGCACAGGTGGGACCTGTGGTCACATGGCCTATAGCAAAGAGCATGATATCACAGCCCCTCCCAGTGACAGCCAGCAAAACTCAGGGTCTCCGTCTCCACAGCTGCAAGGAGCTGACTTCTGCCAAAACCCCAAACACCAGGGAGAAAAGCTCAAGTAGCAGGTGAGACTGCAGAGTATCTGATGTCTCTGTTGCAATTCCCTGAGACCCAATCATGGGAACTTTGAGACAATAAATACCTGTTACTTTTAGCTGCCAAGAAATTAGAAATAGTTACTCAGTGTTAGAAAATAATATGTTTGTTCTGATGTATTTTGAAAGGTCTGTTACTGCTTCTCCTTACTCGTTTTTGTAAGAAATCTCATGGATGAAGATCCTCATTTATTGTATTAACCTTACTTCTCTTTCTTCAGCACTAGAATAAAGAAAAGGTAAATGGAGGACCAGAGAAGGCAATGGCAACCCACTCTAGTACTCTTGCTTGGAAAATCCCATGGGCAGAGGAGCCTGGTAGGCTATAGTCCATGGGGTCACTAAGAGTCAGACACGACTGAGTGACTTCACTTTCACTTTTCACTTTCATGCATTGGAGAAGGAAATGGCAACCCACTCCATTGTTCTTGCCTGGAGAATCCCAGGGATGGGGAGCCTGGTGAGCTGCTGTCTATGGGGTCACACAGAGTCAGACACAACTGAGGCTACTTAGCAGCAGCAGCAGCACAAACGGAGGACCAAAGTCTCACATTTGTAAAAATTCATTGGAAGGAACATGTATATTTCTTGTCTGTCATTTATAGGAGCTCCTAAATTTGCTACCTAGAAATATAGAAATGGCAACTCACTCCAGTATTCTTGCCTGAAGAATCCCTTGGACAGAGGAGCCTGGTGGGCTGCTGTCCATAGGGTCGCACAGAATTGGACATGACTGAAGCGACTTAGCATGCATGCATGCATTGGGAACCCACTCCAGTATTCTTGCCTGGAGAATCCCAGGGACAGAGGGGCCTGGTGGGCTGCTGTCTATGGGGTTGCACAGAATTGGACACGACTGAAGCGACTTAGCATGCATGCATGCATTGGAGAAGGAAATGGCAACCCACTCCAGTATTCTTGCCTGGAGAATCCCAGGGACAGAAGGGCCTGGTGGGCTGCTGTCTATGGGGTCGCACAGAGTCAGACATGACTGAAGAGACTAAACAGCAGCAGCCGCAGAAATATAGAGATTATTTTTCCATACCAAGAAAATATTTGTGATATTAGTCAAAAGAGCTAAAAAGTTAGAGCAATTCTGATTGACATCTGAGAATAAAATCTTGCCTTCCTCTTGGCATTCCAAAAGACATTTTCAAATCTTGTGACTGAAAAAATTTAGTCTGCACAGTCAGAAAAATATGCATAAAATTTACGCCCTGAATAGTAATCCTGATATATTTATATTTCTTATTTTCTGACTCAAAGCCACAACTAAAACTTTTGAACATCGTGGGAAGGCTACACTTTTGAACTAAGTGGATACCGGTACCATCGGTAGCCGTGCTTCATGATTCATAGCTGTGGTCACTCAGTGTTCTCCTCTCTGCTCTTACGGATGTGTCATCTCTTATGGTCAGTAAGTAGGCAGGCTTACAGAGGCAGAAAAGGAAGCAGAACTTCCCACATTATGTTCCATGCACATCTGTAAACTTCTAAGGACCATTGATCCCCACTGGAGGCTGTGGTCTGGGTCACCCACCAGGAAGCTGCTCCTAGTTACACCTCGCAGGGAATTTGTCCTGGTAGAATCCCTCTGAGCCCACAGAGCCCCTCAAATGCATTCTCCTTCTCCAATGCATGCATACTAAGTCACTTCAGTCGTATCCAAATCTGTGTGACCCTATGGACAGCAGCCCACCACTGACCCCTGTGTCAGTGAGCTCAGGCTCCTTTAAGCAAAACATCCCAGAAACAGGAGCTCAGACTGGGAGTTGCTGTTCCCAGTCCTGGAGGTGGGGCATCTGCAGCAGAAGTGTCTGCGGGGTAGGTTCCTCCTGAGGCCAGTTTCCTGGGTGTGCAGATCCCGTCTTCTCCCCATGTCCCCATGTGGTCATCCCTCTGTGCAGGTCTGTGTCCTCTCCTCCTTTTATAAGGATACCAGTTCTATGGGATCAGGGCCCCCCCCAGGGACTCCATTTTACCTTCTTCACCTCTCTAAAAACCCATCTCCAAACACAGTCACATTCTGTCCTCAGCCCCCAACACTGACAGCTTCTGCCTCTAAAGGAATGACATTGTTCTGCCATGTAAACTTTGACTTCCAGGTCTTTGGAACTTCAGCCCCATCCTGTTCCTCCTTGAATCAGCCCAAAGCCCACGCGGGCCCACGGAACTGCCCATGATGGAACTGAAGAAATGGGGCAATTTCTTTTCGTCATTTCTCCTCTGTTTCTCTAGGCACCAACTCCTGAACGTATGGATTTATGATAAAACACACTTCCAGCTTTGGGAAGCGGGTGGGGTCCAAGTTGTTTCACTATGATTCTCACTATACATTTGGTTGGCTGGCACACAGATGCAAAGATAGTTATCTTTAGTGCAATTAGATACATAAAGATCAGGCTTTTCTTTAAAAAACCATAACATTTCTCATGTTAGTACAACTGGTGATAAACACTGGTAAAAATAATCTAAGATTTTTTTTTTGCAACAAACTTGAACAAGAAGGAATAACCGAATGTACTACTCAATCTAACTCCCATTTCAGACAATGAAATAGCTTGCCTTTTTAATATAAAACCAAAGCCAAGGTGGTTAAGGAGAATCAACTTATGGAGGAAGAAATTACTTACAGAGAGAATCTATATCTTAGAAAAATGTATCTGTTAGCAGTGACATATGGGTTTCTCTTTAAAAGCGTAAGCTTTTTCAGATACCATTAGGCATGCATTTTTCTAAATAGTTACCCTCAAACTTCATAAACAAGCCAAACAACATATGGAATGATTACAATTTGCATAAAATATGATGTGGGAAACGCCCCATAAATTCTTCCTAAGTTTGTTGCACACTTTCTTCTTGGAAGCAACAAATCCAGAGGAGAAAAAATGGCTTCACTTCATGATTAAAATCTTCTTCCACTGACATTTCTCCTGATAACTAAGACCCACTGTTGCTCCCACGAAGCATTCTGTACCACTCTGTCAGAGCTGAGTGAACATTTCTGGTCACAAACAATATTTTGTTTCTATGATGTTCTTCTTAAGCGTCCTGTCCCCAACTTACATCTGCTGTGACCAGCAAAGTTAAGGTGCCAGACAAATGCAGGAAGCTTCCAGAGCAGACTCCAGGATGAGCCCCTGCAGGTGAGCCAGGATTCCCCCATGGACCCTGTGACAATAGTACACCGTCTCAAACTGGACACCTCACCTCAGGGCAGTGAAAGGAAGCTGTCTGCAACTGTGTGTGACCTCTGCTCAGTCAGTTCAGTTCAGTTCAGTTGCCCAGTCATGTCTGACTCTATGACCCCATGGACTGCAGCATGCCAGGCTTCCCTGCCTATCACCAACTCCCGGAGTTTACTCAAACTCATGTCCATTGAGTCAGTGATGCCATCCAACCATCTCATCCTCTGTCGTCCCCTTCTCCCACCTTCAATCTTTCCCAGCATCAGGGTCTTTTCAAACGAATCAGTTCTTTGCATCAGGTGGCCAGATTACTGGAGTTTCAGCCTCAGCATCAGTCCTTCTAATGAACATCCAGGGCTGATCTCCTTTAGGCTGGACTGGTTGGATCTCCTTACAGTCCAAAGGACTCTCAAGAGTCTTCTCCAACACCACAGTTCAAAAACATCAGTTCTTTGATGCTTAGCTTTCTTTATAGTCCAACTCTCACATCCATACATGACTACTAGAAAAACCATAGCCTTGACTAGACAGAACTTTGTTGGCAAAGTAATGTCTCTGCTTTTTAATAAGCTGTCTAGGATGGTCATAACTTTTCTTCCAAGGAGCAAGTGCTTTTTAATTTCATGGCTGCAGTCACCATCTGCAGCGATTTAGGGCACAGCTCCACCTTCTTTAACTTGATTTCATCCACTCACATGAAAATCTACAAATGCCAGTGTTTTTGCATCTCTTTGTATCTTCTGCATCCCTGGGGAGACTGGAGGGAGTGGGGGTCAGGTGGGGTAGGAGTGGTGACAGTTTATGCACGTCTGATGTCCCCCAGGCTGTGTCCATTCACTCCATCTGTCCCTCCTCCACAAACGTTCCTTGAGGGCCACTGGGTGTTGGGCTCCTTGCCCTGGGACTGCACGTGGGTGAGTGACACCAGAACTAGGCCTCCCTGAGTAGAGGGAGGGCACTGGGCTCCACTTCTGTTTTTGCTAAGACTCTCCAGGGTTCTGATTTCAGAGAGGTGCTGTGTAAAGCTAATGAACTGGAAAGCACTTTGAAACATTCATAGCACTTACAAATATAAGGCGTTCTTATTTCATCTAATCTATTGAGTTGATTTGACTTTAGGGCCTGGGAGAACCTGCGAGAGTGACCCCTCTTCCAGGCAGAAGTGAAGGACCCTCGAGAGACATGGTCCCTCACCTCCTTCATTGTTAGAATGTGGGTGTCCTCAGCTCCGATAGTTTGAAGCTGAGATGGCCTGGGGGCCCCGCTGCCTTCTGGGTCTTCTGGCAGCTGAATCTACGCTTTAGTGTCCACCTGTTTGGGGGAACTGCCTTTGCTGGGGAGGGCTGAAAGTGGGATGGCCTATTTGCTGCAATTGTGTGATGGTGTGACCCTGTTTCCATGGATGCCCATGTGTGCAGACCAGGACACATTAGCCAAGGATGGCCTCTTCATGTCAGGGGTCAGATTTTTTATGGATTAATATTTTCTTTCTTATTGTTATTTCTATTTCTTACTTTCTTTTTATTTTATTTACCTTTTACAAGCATATGGTATTTAGATAGAAAAAATCCCCATAAAATGAAGCCATGTTCTCTGTGAAATAAGAATGAGTATCTATAACAATATTCAACTATAATTTTCTGGAGCAAGAACTACATTTTCTTTGTCATTGTGCTTCATAAAATGTCTAGCTGAGGATTTTCACATATGTCTCTAGTAAATATTTCTGAACAACCAATTCTGAGGTCTAAAGACATTAGATATTGTCTATAAGAAATTTCATTCCCATGAAATATTAGTAAGATAGATGAATGCCAATTAAAGGTATTAATATCAGTTTCATTAAAAGTGCAAATCAAGTTTAATAAAGAAGATTCAGCACTAAAATTTTTCTTGGAATGGGATATGATGAGCCATCACTAGTTGCAAAATTCCGATTTTTTATTAAAACTATATCCTTTTATATTTTATAATTTTAAAAATCTTACCACTGTTTCCATATCCAATTAAAAAAAAAAACTTTTCCAAATATGTCGAAGTAGCTATGACTAAGTGAAGGGGCCCTTGTGGCTTCAGTGTGGCATGAGGAGAGCTCGGTGGTGGAGGCTGCTGCTTTTTCTGGAGGATGCAGTCACTTGCGCTCATCCACGTGTTTATTTAAATCCAGTCATGTCAGGAATTGCCTAGCAACACAGCGCAGAGACAGTATTCAGGAAGAGTGGCAGAATTTGTGACAACAGTGAAGAGAAAACACTGCATAAATGAGTGTCATAACTGCTGACTTTTTTTTTAAGGGAAAAAATATGAGATTAATTTCAAGTTATGTTTGCTGTAAAAGCTCAGAGGCCCAAACCAGCCGCAGTACACGTGTCATACTCCAGGCCTGAGTGATGGACTGTCATCATCGCATTTAGTGTCCTGGGTCTCTGGATAACGACCCACAGCGCTCCTCCTCAAACTAGTAAGGACTTCAGGGAGTGTGTCCTAACCCTCTCGGGAGCTCGGGTTGGGGTGTGTATGTACATGCATGGAGGCATTTGTGCACATGCACACACGATAGGAACATTTACATACATATGTATACACTACACACACACACACCTACTAGGCACACATACAAAGATACGGAATGTATTTGCTGTACAGAATTGGCTCAGTGCTCATGGACGCGGGAGTCCCAGGGTCTGCAGTCTGCAGGCTGGAGCACAGGAGAGCCTACACTGTGATTTCAGCCTGAGAGTCTGAGTCAAAGGCTGGAAGAAGCCCAACACCCAGCGCAACAACGAACAGGAGAGAGCGCCTGCTCACGCAGTCCTGCTCTGTGCAGGCTTTCCTTCAGTACCTGCGGGAGGCCCACCCACACGGAGCAGGGCCGCCTGCAGTGTCCAGTTTACTGACCAACTGTTCACCTCGTCCACAAGCACCTCACAGACACACCTAGAACAAAGCTTGACCAAATGTCTGGGCACCCTGCGGCCCAGTCAAATTCACAAAGAAAACGAACCATCATTTCATATCTCCATTTATAGATCGTGGTACAGGGATAGATACAGACATGGATCCTTGTGGACAGAGAGAAAGACAGAGAGAGAGGCCTGTGCAAAGACTCTAGCATTCCAGAGGTGACTGTTATTGACCAGGTTTGAAGAAGGTGGAGATTCATTAACCTTTCGGGATTATATATCCTCAACTACATACAAAATAACTTTTTAGACTCATTCATAGGAACTCAAATAGAAAAAAACAATTTTAACCAATATATATCCACAATACAGCAGCTGAAAAATGTCTAAAATACGAGGCAATCTTGAGGAAACACACAAAAGACAGTCACTTTTCTCTAGTTCTGAATGATTTAAAACCTGGTTTTTATGTTTTCCCCTTAATCCTAGGATAATCAATGTTTTTATGAGTAGAATGGTGCTGTTGGTTTCAGTACAAAGAAATTCAAGAGCAGGCCAAGTGATTTGTCTACCTTGTCATTTCAGAAAGAGTTTATGTGAGACCATTCATTAAAACACATTTTCATCTCAGCATTCCATTTTTTGATAATATATTCAATCAAATGTAGCTGTGTACATGCATTCAGATTTACAGGTCAAAATTTTCTTACCATATACAATAGGAAGAAATCTTGGAAATATTATCAAGTATATATTATATGTATACATATGTATGTACATTATATAATACATATAAATGACATGGCATAAAAGTATCAAGAATTACTTGAGTTAATAAAGCAAATGTAATGAATCTAACATTTTAGAAACAGCTTTTCTTCTTTACTTCAAGTGTAAGTAAATTCAGATTAAAGGAGAAAGAAAATACTACTTTGGATTTTAAGACATTAAATCTGCCTAAAATGGGTATGGCCTATGTTCATCCACAGGGCTGTGTGTGTGTGTGAACTTGTAGATATATGTGTGGAATGATTCTTCTAGTGAGGAACCAATTTGTCCTTTACAAATGGATCACCACAGGTTCTGTTAATGTGTTCATTAGGCCTCCATATGGAGCATGCTGTGTTGAGAGACAAATAGAAACAATTTGGAATGAATCTATTATGTAAATCAGAGCATGTGGATGAAAGGAGAACCCAAGATTGTGTGCCTTTATCTCCTATAACTAATAAAATCACACAGCTCCTTTGTGTGATGGGCAGCCCCAATCTAATGAGTAAAGAAATGCAGGGAAAGGCTCAATCCCCAACAAGAATGAACATTTTAGGGCTTTGTGTGTTGGAACTGCCCAAGAAAGGAGCATATTAAATTGAGCCATGTGAGATTAATGTGTTTACAAGTCAAAATGATCAATTATTGGTGGTTTCGGAGCTATTCAATAAAATCAGTGTTGATAGATTTAAGGGCATAGGACAAAGAATGTGGATACTCCCTCAGACTGGAAGTAGGGGCTTGGGCTTTTTAACAGCGTTACTTAAAAACAGATACCTTTTGAGGTCAGGTGGGTAACAGAGATTTTAAGCAATAATCTGAGCATTAATCAAGCCAAGTGTAAAAAAGGGCATAAGAGAGAAGATATGACACGAAATATGGCACCACCAAATAAGAAGTGGTTGGGAGTCATGCTAGTCCATCACATGACTGATGACCAACCACTCACACACTCTTCACTGTATTTCTAAATTTCCTGTCTACCTTTTCTCTGCCACTTTATCTTTTATTTGCATTCCAGTTGTCAACTCCGTTAATCTAAAATTCTCAAGTTTGATTTGTGCTAACCACACAGTTTCTAACTCCTATTACTCTTAATGGCTTGTATCTACTTCTTCTGTGGTCGCAAATCCTACCCATCTTTGATGCACACAGCTCAAATCCCTCTCCCCCTAAAATCTTTTGTCCTTCAAATATCATATTTCTCAGTTTATCAGACACTTCTGAACAATATTTTCTCTACTCACAATTTCTAACACAAATATTACCCTTCATTGTACAATTCAGTTCAGTTCAGTTCAGTGGCTCAGTCATGTCCGCCTCTTTGCTCCCCCACGGACTGCAGCACACCAGGCCTTCCTGTCCATCACCAACTCCCGGAGTTTGCTCAAACTCATATCCACTGAGTCGGTGATGCCATCCAACCATTCATCCTCTGTCGTCCCCTTCTCCTCCCACCTTCAATCTTTCCCAGCATCAGGGTCTTTTCCAATGAGTCAGTTTTTTGCATCAGGTGGCCAAAGTATTGGAGTTTCAGCTTCAGCATCAGTCCTTCCAATGAATATTCAGGATTGATTTCCTTTAGGATGGACTGGTTGGATCTCCTTGCAGTCCAAGGGACTCTCAAGAGTCTTCTCCAATACCACAGTTCAAAAGCATCAATTCTTTGGCATTCAGCTTTCTTTACAGTCCAACTCTCACATCATACAGGACTACTGGAAAAACCCTAGCCTTGACTAGACAGACCTTTGTTGGCAAAGCAATGTCTCTGCTTTTTAATAAGCTGTCTAGGTTGGTCATAGCTTTTCTTCCAAGCAGCAAGTGTCTTTTAATTTCATGGCTGCAGTTACCATCTGCAGTGATTTTGGAGCCCCCCAAAATAAAGTCTGTCATTGTTTCCACTGTTTCCCCATCTGTTTGCCATGAAGTGATGGGACCAGATGCCATGATCTCAGTTTTCTGAATGTTGAGTTTTAAGCCAACTTTTTCACTCTCTTCTTTCACTTTCAACAAGAGGCTCTTTAGTTCTTTGCTTTCTGTCATAAGGGTGGTATCATCTGCATATCTGAGGTTATTGGCATTTCTCCCAGCAATCTTGATTCCAACTTGTGCTTCATCTAGCCCAGTGTTTCTCATGATGTACTCTGCATATAAGTTAAACAAGCAGGGTGACAATATACAGCCTTGATGTGCTCTTTTTCCTATTTGGAACCAGTCTGTTGTTCCATGTCCAGTTATAACTGTTGCTTCCTGACCTGCATACAGATTTCTTAAGAAGCAGGTCAGGTGGTCTGGTATTCCCATGTCTTTTAGAATTTTCCACAGTTTGTGGTGATTCACACAGTCAAAGGCTTTGGCATAGTCAATAAAGCAGAAATAGATGTTTTTCTGGAACTCTGTTGCTTTTTTGATGATCCAATGTATGTTGGCAATTTGGTTTCTGGTTCCTCTGCCTTTTCTAAATTCAGCTTGAACATCTGGAAGTTCATGGTTCATGTACTGTTGAAGCCTGGCTTCGAGAAGTTTGAGTATCACTTTATTAAGTGTGTGAGATGAGTGCAATTGTGTGGTAGTTTGAGCATTCTTTGACATTGCTTTTCTTTGGGATTGGAATGAAAACTGACTTTTTCCAGTCATGTGGCCACTGTACTTATTGTACATCAGTTTCTCAAATATTTACTTCTCCAGGTAGTTATGAGTTCTTTGCAGTTGGATCCAGTCTTTGCCATTATTATCCTCCAGAAGCACATAGAATTTAATAATGAAATACTAACAGCTTACTGATGACCAACTCTATAGAGCAGACACCTACAGAAAACTCCATCTGAGAACATAAGGATATGCATTATCCTCAAGGACAGACCATAGGAGGACATAACACCAACTTCAATAAATTTAAAATGCTGAAATTTAAAAAAGTATGTTCTCTGATCATAAAGGCTTGAAGTCAGAAGTTAATAACAGGAAGAAATTTGGGAAATTCATACATATGTGAATATTACACAGTTCAGTTCAGTCACTCAGTCGTGTCTGACTCTTTGTGACCTCATGAATTGCAGCACACCAGGCCTCCCTGTCCATCACCAACAACATGTTCTCAAATAACCAATGGATAAAACAACAAATCACAAGAGAAGTTTCTGAATACTTTAATGGTTTCAAAAAACTATGAAATTAATGAAATGAGGGCACAACATGTTAAAAATTATGGGATACAACCAAAGCAGTATGTAAACAGAAATTTATACATAAATGCTTATATTAAAAAAGAAAGGTCTTAAACTGATGCTTTTGAACTGTGGTCTTGGAGAAGACTCTTGAGAGTCCCATGGACTGCAAGGAGATCCAACCAGTCCATTCTGAAGGAGATCAGCCCTGGAATTTCTTTGGAAGGAATGATGCTAAAGCTGAAACTCCAGTACTTTGGCCACCTCATGTGAAGAGTTGACTCTTTGGAAAAGACTCTGATGCTGGGAGGGATTGGGGGCAGGAGGAGAAGGGGACGACAGAGGATGAGATGGCTGGATGGCATCACTGACTCGATGGACGTGAGTCTGGGTGAACTCCAAGAGATGGTGATGGACAGGGAGGCCTGGTGTGCTTCAATTCATGGGGTTGCAAAGAGTTGGACATGACTGAGCAACTGAACTGAACTGAACTGAACCTTTCACTTTAAGACATAGGGTAATAGAGAGTATACTAACCCCAAGGTGAAACAAAGGAAGAGCATGATGAAAATTAGGGTGGGAATTAATGAAAGAGAATAGAAAAACAATAGGTAACCAGCAAACTAAAAGGCAGTTATGGGAAAGAAACAATGAAATGGACAGATTTTTAGCTAGACTGAAGAAGAAAAAAAGTTCACTACTAAAACTGGAAATAAAACAGGAAATCTTCTTGACCATCTTCCAGGAATAACACATATCATGAGGGACTGCTTATGAACAACTGCATGCCAACACATTAGCTAACTCAAACCATGTGACATGTTTTTAGAAAGGAGCAAACTACTGAAACTGACTCAAGAGGAAATAGAAAATCTGAATAGATAAAACAAAGAAATTGAATTAGTAATTAAAAACTACCTTAAAAAGAGAAACCCAGACCTAGTTGGCTTCACTGATAAATTCAACCAAATATTTAATAGAGAAATTTTTTTCAAACTCTTCCAAAAAAGAGACGAGGAGGAAAACTTCACAACTTGTGCTGTGAGGCCAGTATTACTGTCATCACACAATGTTATCTCCTGTGGAGAAAGTCTCCGAAGGTAGAGTCAGGCTAAGGATTCTGAGATGAGGCTGTCCTGGTTATTCAGGCGCCATCACAGGAAGCTGCCTGAAGACTTCCGGGCCACATGACTAAGGGGCTATAAATACCCCAAAGACGAGAAGCTCTTTTGTGCCACCAGTGATCTGGACAATGGTCGCTGCCACCCCATGGCTGTGGGGTCACACAGCACTCCTTGCATACCCCACAAACCAGCTGAGAACACTGAGCGCCTCTGGGCAGGAGCAGGCTGAACCTGCCCTTGATCTGAACTTGAGGTGATCCTTTAAGGACATGAGAGAGGAGCGTCAAGTGGTGGGCTTGAGGTAAAGCAAGGAGATTGGAATGTCTACACGGAGAGGTGTGCAAGGCCACACCAGGGCTGAGAAATGAAAAGTGAATCATCACAAATAAAGATGGGTTTTGGTTTGAGATCCAAGAGTGTAAAACCCTGAGTACCCGGAACACGAGGTGGGAAGAGCACGTAGGGGTACAGGGGACAGTTGGCAGCACCGTGGGGACAATGTGAATTGGTGGGGGGCAGTCCTGGCTGCTGTCAGGGTCCAGGTGATCTGGAAATATTCAGTCCCTAATGGTCCAGAAACTCTTGAAAATGTCCAAGTGAAATTGGTAATCTTTGGTCTTTTTTTTTGCATCTCAGTAAGATGGTTTATTTCTGGCCCAGAACCCTGCCCCCATGGATGTTCTCACCGTGGAGGATATAAATTAAATGGGACCTCATGCCTCTTCTCCCTGTTGCATCTCTGAGCTTTGCTTGAGTGCAGGTCCCAAAGGGCAACTCTGAAGAGACAGTCTGACAGGTGGACCTGCTGTTCAGAGTTTGGCCCAATCCCTCTCACTCTTCATAACTTCCAGTCCTGAGAGTGTGCTATTTTTGTCTTGCATACACGCAGAAGTTACCCCTTAAACTACTGCAGATACAATTGTTATACAGCTCCTCTCTGCCTCATTCGCTTTCTCTTTCAGTTTCTCTTTTCCAATACTATTATCCCCTCAAGCATTGCACATAATTTTTCTCTGCTTGTTAGCGTACTGCCTTGTTAACTCTGATTCTCTATTTCATGCTGGGTATTTGTTCCCAGTGACGAGGTGGAGCTCACCTACCGTCAGCTGAGTGCCTCTTTCAGCAATGAATCTCTCAGTTGATTCTCATCAGCCCCATACTCCGTGTCATTTCATCTTCACTTTTGTCTAATGCTTTGTATCAATTTCTCTATTCTGGCTGAAATTGTTACTTTCTCACATCATCAGCTAAACATGAGCCATCGAATATTTCTCTCTCTTTCATAAACAACCTTGAGTTTCACCTTCAGCTGAGATTCAGGGAATTATTAATATCTATATATTTCTAACAAGGGCATTTACGTAATTCTGCAGTGTCTACTCAGGTGCTCTGATGGAGTTGTGAACTTTACATCAGTAAGTCAGACATTTCTGCTCCCAGGCTGTCCACCTGGGAGGTTAAGACAATCATTTGTATATGGAATACAAACACCTTTATTACCCAGTGGGATGTCATAAGAATTGGATGGGGTGGTGCTGCTACTGAGGGACTGTAGATTAAAGTCAGGATCACAGTTTGCTATGATCGTATTATGGGGGCATTTGAGCTGGGACTTGAACTGAAACCAAGGGGTCCACAGGCTGGGAGTGTAGGCTAGCAAAGACTCCAATCAGAGAAGTCAGAGAAGGAAATATTTTCACTATCCATGTTGAGAAGGATCACATTTATAAATATTTACCATTTAAACATGGAGGGATACAGGTTGCACGCACCATCAGAGGAATTTTGAGAGAGCCTTCTCTTTTGTTTTTTGATAGTGATTGGATTTCATTTTATTCAAGTCATCTTCTGAACTTCTGGAGCCCTTCAGTTGCGGTGTTTTCCATTCCTGACTATTCATCAGTGACGTATTCAGGTCTTGGCTGCTGGAAGTCCTGACTGCTGATGCCTAGAGGACTTTTCCCCGTGAATATGAGAGAAGAAATGTGGATTTGAACTTCTGATGGACAGGAGATGTTCCTTCCTCCTACAGGTCGAGGGGAAGAGATTTCTCAGAGCTCCCTTCCTCGTTCAGCGCTGCTCTTCCCCATCTCCTTTAAATGTCCTTTTACTCTGTCCCGAACTGTCTATTTTACTAGGATATGAAAGCTTCCCTAGCGACTCACAATTGGTTTGATCTTTGTCTTTTCTAAGTCATTCTAGAGGTCCCAGCTGTCTAGAGGTGGTGGGAGGGAGGGGATAAGGTTACCCTGGAGAAGATATTGTTCCACTTTGGCTGACGACTTGTAATACCGTACAGACACTCTATGAACATGGTAGGCTCCAAAATATAATTAATTCAGAGGAAACAATGTAAACATGCTTTTACATTGACTCATACTCACATATTTCATGTTAGGTCTTCACAGTCCCCCCAAAGTTATAAATGCTAATACGTATCTAGTGCTTAATATGCGCTAGAGTTCTGCTGTGCTTTAAGTATTATCTCCATATAATTTTCACAAGAACTCTGTGATATAACTACAATTAGTATGTCTAATTTCTTTATGAAGAAGCTGAAGAACAGAGAAGTTGGGTAGCTTGCCTGTGATCACACAGCTAGTAAGTGGTAAACCCTGGAATATAAACCAAGATATCCAGTGCTGTATTCATGCCCCCAACCATGGGGTCACACTGATAGTAATTCATAAGCTAGTCCTGATCAGCCCAGTCATTAACACCTTCAGCTCAACAGGTGCATGTGTGTATGCCCCTAATGGCTGGCTATTGGTTTTTCACATAATATACTATAAAGGATCTTAAAAAATTTTGTCATTAAATTCATAACTGATTTTAGGTTAGGAAAGAAAATCTTTAAAACAAATGCAGATTAAAGCAAAAGAAACGTACATCTCCTGTGAGGGCACTGCTTGTCTCGAAGGCTAAGTTTCTCCTGGTCTTGGTTGTTATGAGGAAACACGAGTGGCTCTAGGGAGGACCTGCTTATTCTAAACAACTATTAGGGGAGAGATTATCCAACAATATCTTTCTGTGAAAATGGTCCTGAACTATGTCACATATATTTGACTGTGCCTGTACTAATTGGTGTATTTGATTGTATAATCCCTGGAGAATTAACATTTTCATGAAGAACTTTAAAATGAGTAAATTGTGCCATCTCAAATGGAATTCTGATGGCTTGATTTCTACTGGGACTCTCATAAGAAAGCAAGCAGACATTTCTCAGGAAATAAATGTACTATTAATTCAATAGAGAACAGAAAATTATGTCTTTGGTTTGCTATAAAACAGTAAAACTGTTTTTTTCATATTTGCATAAGCAACACTATAATTAGTACAGTAAGTAGAAACCAAAGACAGGAAGCAAAGTCATGTTACAACTCTGTTTTTACAAGCAAAAGTTTGTATTATTTTTCTAAACAAAGGGGCATTGAGCTAACCTGAAAATAAGTGTGAATAATATGCAACATTAACTTTGTACCTTTCTCTTAAGAATCTGAAATGAAGAACAGAAAATGTGCCCAAAGATAGTATGCATTTATATCAACAATTTTCTGGGAGAAAGTGATACTTAGAACACTTGCGAGGAATGCTGTAATCCTTTCACCATGAGCACCCTGTGCCCCACTAGAACGTGTTCTGTTCTGTCAGAGTGGTTAGTATGGGCTGCATAGGAGGGCACAGGCTAATCGCTGCCTGAAAATGTTTACACAAGAGAAGATGCACTCAAAAAAGTGTAGCTACATTACTCTAGATGAAGCCATTACCATTCCCTCAAAGTTATCTCATGGTCTTTGAAGTATTTGCTGTTTTTCATTTCTGACCCCCATATTAGTATATCAAGAAGGTCACAGGGAGCTAAATTACTTAATGACCCTTCATTAGTTGATAAGCTGGCTGATTTTCTGCCTATGCTGTTTGTCACTTGTCAGATACAGCATTTTCACCTACTATTTCTTATTCCTAATTACTCATCAGAGGTTCTCGTGACATCTACCCAATTCAACACTTGTTTTATAATGTCCCCTGCCTCTGTTTTATGTCATTCCATGCAAGGTTTTCATGACCTTAAGCCTGGGCTACTTTAGTGACATGAAGACCATCAGTGGACAGTGCTGGAGGAGAAAGGAAACCCTGACGGGCAGCAACCACTTAGGGAGTTGGGTGGGGATACTGGAGAGCTGATGTCCCAGCACCCAGAACCACACGACAGGGAGGAGACACACAGGCATCCACACTAACAGACAGCCCAACAGCTGGAAGCTGCGTCTTGGTCTGGAGCTTCTGGGAAGCACCTTCATCTCTGCAGAAGATGGGTTCACCTCTGACCCCTGAAGGTCAACAAAACAAAGGCTCTGGGAGGAATAGATGCATCAGGGCCATAGCCATGGGGTCGGTCCAGGCTCAAGGCCGAAGAGTCTTTTCGTGTTTCAGGTCAGCTCAAGGACCACTGCACACAGGTTCCTGCTCACTTCTCCCTGAGGCTCTCTGCCTGGATCATCACAGTCCATTTTTCTACTTTGCTGCATTTACAAGAAGTTGTGATTCTATTATTTTCATTTTCTCCCCACGGCCTGCACCCTCCATGAGGGGTGATTACTTCCGTCATGCCCACTGCTGTATCTTCAGCCTCAAGCACAGCACTCAGTGAACATCTGTCAAATTGTGCCCGGAAGAATAAAACAGGAAAGGTTACTGGACCTTGAACAAATCCCTTGTGACTCTCCTGATGTGCCCCCAAATCCCAAGCGACTGGAGTTGAAAGATGATGTATTCAAAGTTCTAACTCCCCTGGAAACCAAGGTCTTTTAGAGCTTAAAAAATACAGCACTCAAGGAAAATCAAAAGAGGAAATCAGTAGGTTATTTGACAGCCTTCTGTCCTAGAGAAAGTAACTATTAATATACCCTATTGGAGAATCAAATCTTCACCTCTGAATGTGAGTTAGAAGGAAGAACCATGAGCCAGCTTATCCAACTCATGCAATATGACTTTTTCTTAAAAAGTTGGGTTCAAAATGTCTGAAAGTGGGGCTTATACATACTATTTGGAAGAAACTGAAGTGCACACACACACACACACACACACACATGTTCCACACAGAAATTGCCAAAGTGTTTATCAAGTGCCTATCGTAGGATAGGCATCATAAAAATCCTTGTCCTTTGGGGAGCTCAGATTTGGCATGGCAGAAAACAAGCAAGATGAGTAAAACGTAGAGCATGTGAAGGAGTGGTAAATGCCACAGAGAATGATAAAATTGAAAACAAATTTCAATTTGAAATAGTGTCACTGGGGGAGTCTTCACTGGGAAAGCTGGATTTTAGGGGAGTCCTTCAAGTGGTGAGGAAGGGAGTGAGGCAAATACCTGGTGACAGTGGTTTCCCGGTAGTGGGAAGCACAAGCGCAAAGTCCTGAGACAGAGGGCGTCTGGTGAGCTGGAGGGAGAGGGAGGAATCATGAGGAGGCAAGCAGACACGATGGGAGGCGAGTCTCATCTTCAGGGCTCCGTGGGCCATTCGTACAGGTCTTTAACTGCCTGTCTGGAACTGAGGGGTCCAGTTGTGCTGCAGAACTCAGACTCCCACAGACGTGTACGAAGTTCATGTTTATGAAGGAGGCGCTCTAGTTGGAGGACTGGTTTAGCAGTCAGGAAGACCATGCTCCATGTCTTCTGTTATTCCACCATCCCCCGAGGGGTCTATGTCTACATCTGCCAGTTCCTCACACCACAGAACTGCAGTGAGGAGATGGAACAACCTCACTAGTCTCGGGACACATTTCAGTATACCTGGCTCGGAGTACTGGAGTTTTGAGGGGCCAGAGCTATGGAAATGGGTCAGGACCCCTCCTGCAGCTGTGACTCAGAGTGACACATGGTACAATGAGTGTCTGAGCAGAAGGGACCAGAGCCAAGCGTGACCACGTCTGGTAGCCGTGACGAGGCGACGGATGAAGCAGTCCTGGGCGGCTTTGTTTCGCATCCCAGTTCCATGGAGTACACTGAATGTCCATTTCTCTGTGTTACTCTCTGTGTTCTCTCACAGGGAAACTGCGTTATGAATAATTTATTCAGTGACCACTCTTTACACTTTTAAAGTTTGCACATTTAATTAGCTATTTTCCCTAAAATCTTTCTTGTGTTGTGTTCCCTCACGGTAGACCTACAAACTCTGTGGGTGAAGTATTTTATGTTTTGACTTTCTTGTTCCTCTGGTATTTCTTGAAAATTCCTTTCATTGTTTATATTGCACACGGCATGTTGATATTACATTATCTGCAGACTGTTAAATGAATATCTATTTTGAGCACAGATAAAACTTGTTGCCACAGCTATCTTGTTGCAACAGCTGATATAAAAGTGATGTCCAAAGCTATCAGAATGATATCTGTACCTGACAAACTTCAAAACACTGATTTCATTTTAACATGTTCTTTCTACTGAGAGACAAAATTCTGCTTCCTGTCTTAATGTCCTCGGTAGAAATTAAATGGCTAGAGTCATGTTTTGTTTTCATTTTCCTTATTGCAGAGTTGATGATTTCAGCATTTTTCCTAGATTGCCAACATGGGGAACCAGATCCCATTTCTTGCCCAGGAAAAAAAATGCCCCAACAAACTGCTTCAAGGGCCAAGCAAGGTACCCAGAGTGTGGTAAGAAGGCCCTCTGTCTACCTCGCTCTGCTGTGCTGTGCTGCAGCCTGCCTGCAGGGCTGACAGGGCTGGTCGTGTGTTTACTTGTGATCAGAAGTGATACTGATGGAACTGATGCCTCTTTTTATTACTTATTAACAAAAACAAATATATCCATTTCTGTGTGAATTCGCTCTTTTAGATGGAAAGGAGGCTGGCCAGAAGGAAAGTAGAGAAGCCCTCCTTTCTCCAGCCCTGGATGGAGGCTGACAGGTGTGCCACTGCTGTGTGGCCTGGGTGGCTCATCTGTCTGCCCTCAACAGGACGGTTCTGTACCAGCTGAAGGCCATCGTGAGGATGCTGGGTGACCACCCACCGTGGGTCCTGATTGCCTGCTCCACTTCACGGCAGGTGCCACTGACATCCCAGGATGCCCAGGTGCTTCCCTCCTATCTCTCCTATGAGGATTTCACATCCAAGGGAGAAGGCTCAGATCCTGTTGGTGTTCTGAGCCCAAGTATTCAGTGTCTGCTACACTTGAAGTGCTTCAAAGGGATCAATACTCAACAATATGGCTGAGATTACTGTGTCTTCTTAAAATGCCAAGATCTCACTTCAGTCTGGGACCATCATTGAGGAATAAGTTTGGAACTGATCCTAGATCTGCTCGGCTCAGTCTGGTCCTGTCCAACAACTTGCTCTGAGAATACCCTTGGAGCCCCTTCACAACCAGCACTCCAAGAGGTCAAGATGATTTTGTTTTAATTTTTTCCCCACTTTTCATTGTGAAATCCACCCCTCCCCCCACCCCCCGCCAATATTCAGTATTTCAACCATGCTGGTAGTGTATTAACTAGCTACATGACACAGCAGAATTGCCTATCTTGAAAATATAAATATTCAAACATTCACAGAACAGAGGGCACACAGGCATGTTTCAAATTCATCTAGATATTTCTCAATCATTTACCTAAAATAGTATGATATCCAGATATTTTGAAATAATGTATGAAGGTATTTTTAATGCCGTATAGGCTTGCAGATGGTGATTGCAGCCATGAAATTAAAAGACGCTTACTCTTTGGAAGGAAAGTTATGACTAACCTAGATAGCATATTAAAAAGCAGAGACATTACTTTGCCAACAAAAGTCTGTCTAGTCAAGGCTATGGTTTTTCCAGTAGTCGTGTATGGATGTGAGAGTTGGACTGTGAAGAAAGCTGAGCGCCGAAGAATTGATGCTTTTGAACTGTGGTGTTGGAGAAGACTCTTGAGAATCCCATGGACTGCAAGGAGATCCAACCAGTCCATTCTAAAGGAGATCAGTCCTGGGATTTCTTTGGAAGGAATGATGCTAAAGCTGAAACTGCCGTACTTTGGTCACCTCATGCGAAGAGTTGACTCATTGAAAAAGACTCTGATGCTGGGAGGGATTGGGGGCAGGAGGAGAAGGGGACGACAGAGGATGAGATGGCTGGATGGCATCATGGACTCGATGGATGTGAGTTTGAATGAACTCCGGGAGTTGGTGATGGACAGGGAGGCCTGGAGTGCTGCAATTCATGGGGTCGCAAAGAGTTGGACATGACTGAGCTACTGAACTGAACTGAGGCTTGTTTTTGTAATTAATAAATTTTCACTTTTAAGAATGAAAAGCAGGAGTTCCCAGGTCACAGTGGCTAAGACTGTGTTCACAATGCAGGGGGCCCAGGCTTGATCCCTCGTTGGGGAACTAGATCCTACACGCCAAAACTAAAGATCTCAACTGCTGCAACTAAGATCTGACTCAGCCAAATAAATTTTAAAAAAATTAAAAATTTTTTCAAAAAGAATAAAGACCAATAACTAAATACTGTTCCTTCTGGACATCCAGCCTTGTTGTGAAGTCTGAGACGCACACCCCTCTCTTCTGCTGGAATGCACACCAGGTTAGGAAGCAGGAGTCTCTCCTAAAAGCTCTGTGTCATTAAATAAACTCACCAGCTTTTCTGAATCTCTACCTTCCCGTGTATAAAATAAAAAGTAAATGATATTACCTACAGTGCCTCTTTCAGCTGGAAGATTTTATATATTTTTCCATCTATCTCTTTAAGGCCCTCTGTGCTGTTGTGACTAACATCCCAGCAATTAAAACACAAACTGCTGAGACTTTTTCCAACAATGTTAACCTCTGATATTGTGTCGAGGTGCCTGCGATAGATTTGAGGGAGGAAAAAAATGTAAAGACACAATTTGTACCTTCTAGGGATTGTTTTTGAGAAATAACAAAAATAAATGAAAGTCAAATGACAGCAAGTTGACGGTATAGTACTGAATGTCACGGGAGCAGTGAAAAGAAGGGAGGTTCTGGGTGAAGGCCCAGGTGGGACAGCACTGTGCCCGGAAGACCAGGAAGCTTCTGGAGGCGGGGGCACCCCACCTGAGCCCACCCCATGCACCCGGAAGGAAGCCGGATGGCCATCTGCAAATGTTAATTGTGTGGCACAGAAACAGACCTATGGTGATGGGCCAAGAGCACAGGAGTAACTCTGAGGCTTTGTAATGCAGAGAGTTTAGCAGGAAACTGGTTAAACAGGTGATAGAACAGGATGTGGAGGTAAGTGGGACCTCCTCGCAAGGCAGAGGGAGGCTCCCACATCCAGGCTGGAAGCAGCCCCCAGAGGCCACAGGCCGAAGTCCCTGCAGAGGCTGAGCCCATCCACCTCTGTCCACGCCTCCCTCTCCTGAGAGTCTGCTGGCCGGGGGGCCGGCAGGGGAGGAGCCTTCGATGGACATGAAGGGAAATGGGGCAGGGTGGGCTCACAGAGGGGCTGGGCTCTATGTCACACCCAAGGGGGACACAATGCCTCAGTTGCTTCACACAAACTGCAACTGTTTACCTTGCCCCACAGTCTGTGACATACATTTTAAAATTCAGAAAATGAACTCATAGAGAGATTAACAAGAAGAACATAATTCAAGTTTTCTCTGATTCCAAGGCTTGGCTTTCCTACTGCAGGCATGAGAGATGCCAAAAGAGCAGGCTCTGGTATGATGCAGTGGTCACTGCCAAACTGCATTCTGGATTGCAACATCTGGTGCAGCATGGAACATTCTAGAACACAGGGGGCACTGTGGAAAAACTTTGGGCTGAAATATAAACGCCACTGACTGTTCGAGTAGCTCCTAAAACCACCGTAGATGTTTCGGCTACACTTCTTTCAAAAGCCAGATTGCTGCTGTGTGAGGGAGAGCTTCAGAGGGGATGGGAGAGTGTATTTAAAAGTTCAGATGGAATATTCCAGATGAAAAAAATAATGGGGCAATCAGGTTTTATCATGTGGTTGCTACGCAATGATCTTATAGCAACTTCTATACATTGTTTGGAATTTTCACCAAGTTTGCAATGAAAAAGATCAATCTCGGTTCCTTTTTATAGAGCAGTCCTGCTTGGTGAGGTACCTGCTGTTTCTGAAGCAAGACTTAGCTGACCTCTGACCCATACTGTCAACCGATGTGGGTCGACTCCTCCCACACCTCTCTTATCTCCACTCTTCTGAGGATCCTGTCTAATGTGTATGTTGAAAGACATGCTTGTTACAGCACTTTTCTAGTGATTCTGTTGCACAGGCATATCAAGTACAAGAAACATTTTAAGTGTGTATGATGCGTGTTTGCCCCAGTGTTTCACACAAACTGCAAGAGTTTATTTTGTCCCACATTCTATGACATACATTTTAAAGTTCAGAAAATGAAAGTGTAGAGAGATTAAGTAGTTCTAATTGGGTTGACAGTTCTCATGACATCAGTCCCCAGGCTGGGTTCATGGACCCAGGTCCTAACTGGAGGGGAGATTAAAGAAGGGCCGTTTCACTCAGCTCCCTGAGGGGCAGTGAATGCTTATGACGCACAGTTTGTCTTTAAAGCCCTCATTAGGGAGCACTAGACAAGAGCAGTTGGTGGATATGAGTAGAAAAAACTAAGAATAAAAGCAAGGTAACAGGATACTCAGAAATAAGCATGCAGCTGTTCCCCAGCCCCGCTCCCCTCCCCAGGAACCTTGCACAAACATGCTTTTGCTTACACACCCTTCAAGATTTTTGTAGAGGTGTGAGCTTTGCAGTTAGATCCCATCTGTTAGATCCCAAGAATGCTTTTTGTACATTTCTCCTTAACTGCTTTTTAGAATCAGTAATTACCATTTCAAAGACAGGGGTTAGATATTAGCCAGATGGAGGTGATTTGTGTATACCACATATAGTATTACATTTATGGACTTATTTTTAGCTTCTTTAAAATGCTCTCATTAAAAATAAGATCATGACACGAACTGACTCATCACAAGCACAGCACACGCCTCTCACTGGGAGTCTGTTTACTCTTGTCGTCCTCTTCATACGGGGGGCAAGCTATGACAGGCTTATTAGCTGAAGAGGCAGGGAAGTTTATTTATTAGTTAACAGAATGTTATCTGGTTATTAAGGAGCTCCCAAGTTCAAATGAGGGCCATAGATCTTTCAAAAGTTTTAAAATGTCTAACTGGGACCCACAGTTGAACTGATTTTTTTCCCTACTATTTTACAAGAGAAATGAAATGATAGGAAAACAGCTTCATTTCACTTGGGTGTCCAAGATTATGAAATGTCAAGGGGTGCATCCTATTCAATTAGTGAAGAACTCCATACTTCAACATGTGCCACTATAAGGTGACTATCTGGGGGCAGTCAAGATCATGTATGATTGCCAGTCATCGAACACATTTTAAATTCTTTCTATGGGGGTCAGAACATTTAGAAATACTTTCATCAAGGGCACACACATTTTTCCTAGAGCCTGGAGAACTCCAAATTCTAACCTCAGCTGTGCAACCAATGGTCAACATGAACCCAGGAGATGGCCCTTAAATATCTGTGCATGGTATCAGCAATTGCAAAATGAAAAGTGAACAGCAGAGTCTCTTTCGTTTTTTTTTCAGTCCTGCAGTCTCTCCTTTGGGGAAACACATCCTGCCTTTGCTTTGGCACAGAGTTTAAGGAGGAGTGACCAGTGCCTGGGCACCCATCCATTACCACCCCTGAGCTAGTGTGAGGGTGGGCACTGGACCCAGGGCTCATCTAGGTTGATTTCTTTTAAGCTGGAGCTGTGAAAGATCTTTTTTTTTTTTTTAATACTTATGAGATCTCAAGATTCAGTTCAGTTCAGTTCAGTTCAGTTCAGTTCAGTCGCTCAGTCGTGTCCGACTCTTTACGACCCCATGAATTGCAGCAAGCCAGGCCTCCCTGTCCATCACCAACTCCCAGAGTTCACTCAGACTCATGTCCATTGAGTCGGTGATGCCATCCAGCCATCTCATCCTCTGTTGTCCCCTTCTCCTCTTGCCCCCAATCCCTGTTAGCATCAGAGTCTTTTCCAATGAGTCAACTCTTTGCATGAGGTGGCCAAAGTACTGGAGTTTCAGCTTTAGCATCATTCCTTCCAAAGAAATCCCAGGGCTGATCTCCTTCAGAATGGACTGGTTGGATCTCCTTGCAGTCCAAGGGACTCTCAAGAATCTTTTCCAACACCACAGTTCAAAAGCATCGATTCTTTGGTGCTCAGCCTTCTTCACAGTCCAACTCTCACATCCATACATGACCATAGGAAAAACCATAGCCTAGACTAGACAGACCTTAGTCGGCAAAGTAATGTCTCTGCTTTTGAATATGCTGTCTAGGTTTCTCAGAACTTTTCTTCCAAGGAGTAAGCGTCTTTGGAAACAGTGTCAGACTTTGTTTTTTTGGGCTCCAAGATCTCAAGATTAGGAGCCCAGAATTTTAAGGGCCAACTCCTCATCTCATATGAAGGTTCGGCGAAGAGAGAGAAGCTTGCCACCAAAATAAGCAGAAATCATAGGCCTAGTCCCAGATTCCAGACCTCCTGAGGGAAAGCCCATCTTGACTTTCTCACATTTCATCTTGGAAGACCCATTGCAGGCCAGACAAAGTCAAGCTGGGTCTCTGACATTGCAGCTCAAAGGTTTGTAAGGGTACCAACCAGAATGGGATTTGAAATTTCTTCCACTTCTATGATTCCATGAGTAAATGAAAGTTCAGAAAACATTTTTAGATAAACCTCAGGTAATCAGAAAGTTATATTAGCCAAAAGACTCAGTTTCATAAACATTTTAAGGATCTAGGACAGAATAGAGCCCATCATACATGAGGACCTGTATAAAGAGCTGTTAACTGGCAGAGTGATTCTAAATGATTCAGATGTGTTTATTGGTGGGAAAGCACATATAAGGATACTTGGTTGTCAGTCACAGTGACTGACTACTGCAGGTCTGGGGTGGACACAGTGGTCATTTGGAGGAGTATGGCCTGCATGACATTCACTGAGCATAAAATGATAAATACTAAACCCTCTACATCCATGAGATGTTCAACACTTTATGTACAGGCAGCTTTCATGAAGACTAAATGTCTACCCAAATGGAGCCTCAGGTTCAGCTGAGGGGGAGAAGTCCTGCTGACGAGAACAACTCTGGTCTTCCACAGTGGGACAGAAATAAAACAATGTTGGGGAGAGGTGGCAGGAAGGATCGGATCACCATCTAGCAGAAAAATCATCTTCTAGAGTAATAACAGAAATGTAAGGCACTGTATAAAGCAATAGAGACCCTGGTAAGTTTGTACTTAATATAAACTTTCAGAAAATTTATAAACCAAGGTTGAGAGTAAGATCCTGGAAACCAAGCGACAGCCTAACGTAGATCCAATAGGATGACACAGTGTGGAACAGCAGAACACTAGGACATTCGGCAGACGGAGAGGAGAAATACACAAAGAACCCTAAGAATTTCCACCGGTCCGTTAGTGAAGGGGAAATGAAACTCGAGTCCTATTTTACATCATTTATTCTTTGTTCCATGAAATGCACATGAGCTGGCTGGAGAACAAAGAGCATTTCACACTCAAGCATAATACTTTCATCTCATGGCAAAGGCATAACCATTCTCCAATGATTCATCTTATGTATTGATTGGTCTGTGTGTGGAGAGAGTCTTGAAACTAGAATCCAGTTAATTTGACAGAGATTTCTGAGCTGCCTAAAGCCTGAGAGTTCTGGTCAATATTCTGATTCCAACAGGGAACAAAATCAAGAAGACTCCAGCATTAATGCTGCTGCATTTATTATGTCTTATTTTTCATAGAAAATATCATGATCGTCATCACTGCCCCAGAGCTGAGCCACAGCAGCTGCCTTGAGTGTCTCTGTGAGAACACAAACTCCAGCCCCTGGCTTCCGGCTTCCTGAGCTGGTCCTACTTACTCAGACTCTCCACCTTTGACACTTTGATTTGTAAGGTAAGAAGTGTGCTGCAGTCATGTCAGAGTTATTGAAGGGAATAAACTACTTGAAGATAATACAGCTGAGAATGTGGTGCTGGGTGCTCAGTAAGTCCTCAGTAAGCCAGCTTCTAGCCTTGTCTCCATTGCCAGGGTCACCCGCACTGCCACCACCACCGAGAAGCACAGCTTCTGTGTTTTCAGTGTGAAACGACAGACACTCAGAGGACTCCCCCAGGGTGGTCATCTTTGTGGCAGGATATGAGGGGGTGCACGCTTTGAGAATGCAGATGGGAGACATTCCTAAGGAGTGAGGGGCCTGGAAAACTCAATTGAACTTACATATGTGCATATATAATAAACAGGTAACAAATAAATAATTATAATACAGTATGTATACATGTATATATTTCCTTGTTCAGTTGATCTGAAATACATTCTTCAAATTTAGGGAATAATAGTCTAACATTTTGCTTTTCAGAATACCTGGAATTAAATGCTTATGACAATGGTGATGATAGATGGTAACAGCAACAATAATAGCTAATATTTACTGAAGTCTTTGATATGATTCAGTGCATCTCTATGTCTTCATCATCATTATGATCTCTTTGTATTGTCACCTAACATCTATCTATCTACCTACGTACCTTTAAATATTCAAACTATGCATGTAGCTTCTATTAATGCCCTGGATATTATATATATTTGAGGCACAGTGGGAAAGTGAATTCTCTGGGTGCACAGAGCACTAGTGGTGGGAGTCTTATTTGAATCCAGCCAATCTAACTGTAGAGCCTGGATGTTTCATGTGAATGGAAAATGAAACAAAGCAAAATCTTGAAGTTAGTGAATTCTTTACCGAGATTATAAAGCATGTGGACTGTATACACATCAGTAACCAATAGTTATAAATGGTGGTTGTTGTTGAGTCACTAAGTCATGCCCGACTCTTTGTGACCCCATGTAATGAAACATGCCAGGCTCCCCTGTCCTTCACTATCTCCCAGAGCTTGCTCAAACTCATGTCCGTTGAGTTGGTGATGCCATCCAACCATCTCATCTTCTGTTGCCCCTTCTCCTGCCCTCAGTCTTTCCCAGCACCAGGGTCGTTTCCAATGAGTTGGCTCTTCGCATCAGGTGGCCAAATTATTGCAGCTTCAGCTTCAATGTCAGTCCCTCCAGTGAACATTCAGGGTTATATTCTATACTAAATCATGATTGGTTAAACTACTAAACCAAGTGAAGAAATATATTTGGTTATCAGGCTCCTGGAGGCACTGTGGCCATCAACAATGCAGCTGTCAGGGACTGGGTGCAGAAAGTGCAGTACCGGCATCTCCAGAGGACAGAGTTGAGCTGAGAAGGAACTGGGAATCTGCTGGGAAAGTGAGGAAGAGTAAACTCACTGATGGAACCAGAGATGGAGAGGGGATGGCAGGAGGTGATCGTTCAAAATACGAATCTGAATTCCAGGTCAGAAATCTACTACAATAGGGTTTCTTTCTCTGTGTGTGTGTGTCTTTGTGTGTGTGTATATACATATATATACATACATACATACATACATACATACATATATATTTCTGAGATTATTTAAATCTTTTTTTCACAGATATAATTTGAATAAACACATTGACCACATCATATTAAAATAATCTGTCACAGATTTCACTTCTCCAAACAGCTTTGAAAACACACAAACTTCACAATTTATACAAAGCTTTTTTAGAAGACTTTAACAGACTTTTTATAAGCGAATGAACTAAATATGCTGGAGCTTTCTAAATTGCACTTCAGAAGCAGTATGAAAATCTATAAACAAAAAAACTGTATCACATTTCGTACACTGACTAACAATTTGTGGGAGTCTGAATAGTTTAATCCACAGAAAAATTCACAAAGCTTTGTCGAATTTTTTTAAAAAAGTGTCTTAACCCTATAGTGAATGACCTTTGTGGTTCGTTTTACGGGTCATTTCTTTTCTGGTGAATGCTTTGTGCATAAAAAATGAGCAGAAAATTTTTATTATTCATTTTGAAAGCTCTTTTTATTAAGAGAAGAAATGAAATTCAATGAAAATCATTTTGTTGATAATTACAGTGAAATATGAAGTGCTCTGAATATATTGTATTGCAGGCAATATAGAAGAAATGGCTCTATCTGATCAATGCTCTTTTAATGGATTGTGTCCATGAAGCTTGGTCTTGGCTCATTTCTACATGATGTAGTCATCAGAGTGATAGTTGGTGAGCTTCCTTTCAAAGAGGGATTTGGTTCAAAAGATCAGGAGACTCACGGACAACCTTATTCTAATTCCTAGAGGCTTAATGCTTTTGAGTTGTTATTGGACAGAGTCAGTCAGCAGCATTGGCTGACCTGTGATGAAGTCTAGGTGAGCCATCTTGGTGGCCACCGGAAGCAGAGGAATCAGGACTCTGTGTCAGCCTGAGGCGAGGGCTATAGCCACAGGCCAAGGTTTTCAGAGAAGAAGCAGGTAGGATACAGTCACAGGTAGTTGCATTCAAATAGTCCTCATGTAAATTAGTTCCAAAGGTCAGTCGCTCATTGTTTTTCTAACCTGCCTACCACAATCCTGCTCTTTCTGTTCTTCTTTTTTAAAGAGACCAATGATGATGCCAAACTGCTGCTATTGCTAAGTTGCTTTAATCATGTCCCACTCTGTGCAACCCCATAGATGGCAGCCCACCAGGCTCCCCCGTCCCTGGGATTCTCCAGGCAAGAACACTGGAGTGGGTTGCCATTTCCTTCTCCAATGCATGAAAGTGAAAAGTGAAAGAGAAGTCGCTCAGTCGTGTCCGACTCTTGGTGACCCCATGGACTGCAGCTTACCAGGCTCCTCCATCCATGGGATTTTCCAGGCAAGAGTACTGGAGTGGGGTGCCATTGCCTTCTCCCGATGCCAAACTAGGTATAAGTAAATGAAAGCAGTAGGGGATAAGCAAAGATGTTTTAAAACACTTTGGGATGTAATTCCCAGACACACTGAAGCTAAAATTAGGAACTGCCTCAGAGGGCAACCATGAGCTGCAGCTTCCTGTGTCTGACCCAGCTGCTGACCACTGCCGCAACCTTGGGGGTGCAGCTCTCGAGGGGTTGAAGCGGAGACAAGACAAGGACTTTAAAGTACATGGTTGGATGCCAGGCACTGTGCTTTATAATTCAATTAGTAGCTTTAATTAGGAATAATGGAATTGAGACTCTTTTGATAAGGTAAATTAAAACCAAGACTATATACTTTTAAAGCCAGTATAACTTTCAGAAGATTTATAGACCAGATTTGTAGACCATATACAAGCCAATCTGTGAAACATTTTTAATCTAATTATTTTAAGGTATGAAAAGGCAAAATGATAGGATACTGAAAGAGGAACTCCCCAGATCAGTAGGTGCCCAGTATGCTACTGGAGATCAGTGGAGAAATAACTCCAGAAAGAATGAAAGGATGGAGCCAAAGAAAAGACAATATCCAGTTGTGGATGTGACTGGTGATAGAAGCAAGGTCTGATGCTGTAAAGAGCAATATTGTGTAGGAACCTGGACTGTTAGGTCCATGAATCAAGGCAAATTGGAAGTGGTCAAACAGGAGATGGCAAGAGTGAACGTCGACATTCTAGGAATCAGCGAACTAAAATGGACTGGAAATGGGTGAATTTAACTCAGATGACCATTTATATCTACTACTGCAGGCAGGAATCCCTTAGAAGAATTGGAGTAGCCATCATGGTCAACAAAAGAGTCCAAAATGCAGTACTTGGATGCAATCTCAAACACGACAGAGTGATCTCTGTTCGTCTCCTAGGCAAACCATTCAATATCACAGTAATCCAAGCCTATGCCCCAACCAGTAACGTTGAAGAAGCTGAAGTTGAATGGTTCTATGAAGACCTACAAGACCTTTTAGAACTACCACCCAAAAAAGATGTCCTTTTCATTATAGGGGACTGGAATGCAAAAGTAGGAAGTCAAGAAACACCTGGGGTAACAGGCAAATTTGGCCTTGGAATATGGAATGAAGCAGGGCAAAGGCTAATAGAGTTCTGCCAAGAGAACGCACTGGTCATAGCAAACACCCTCTTCCAGCAATACAAGAGAAGAGTCTACATATGGACATCACCAGATGGTCAACACCGAAATCAGATTGATTATATTCTTTGCAGCCAAAGATGGAGCAGCTCTATACAGTCAGCAAAAATAAGACCGGGAGGTGACTGTGGCTCAGATCATGAACTCCTTATTGCCAAATTCAGACTTAAATTGAAAGTAGGGAAAACCACTAGATCATTCAGGTATGACCTAAATCAAATCCCCTTATGATTATACAGTGGAAGTGAGAAATAGATTTAAAGGACTAGATCTGTTAGATACAGTGCCTGATGAACTATAGACAGCGGTTCGTGACATTGTACAGGAAACAGGGATCAATACCATCCCCATGGAAAAGAAATGCAAAAAAGCAAAATGGCTGTCTGGGGAGGGCTTACAAATAGCTACGAAAAGAAGAGAAGCGAAAAGCAAAGGTAAAAAGGAAAGATATAAGCATCTGAATGCAGAGTTCCAAAGAATAGCAAGAAGACATAAGAAAGCCTTCCTCAGCAATCAATGCAAAGAAATAGAGGAAAACAACAGAATGGGAAAGACTAGAGATCTCTTCAAGAAAATTAGAGATACCAAGGGAACATTTCATGCAAAGATGGACTCGATAAAGGACAGAAATGGTCTGGACCTAACAGAAGCAGAAGATATTAAGAAGAGGTGGCAAGAATACACAGAAGAACTGTACAAAAAAGATCTTCACAACCAAGATAATCACAATGGTGTGATTACTCATCTAGAGCCAGACATCCTGGAATGTGAAGTCATGTGGGCCTTAGAAAGCATCCCTACAAACAAAGCTAGTGGAGGTGATGGAATTCCAGTGGAGCTGTTTCAAATCCTGAAAGATGATGCTGTGAAAGTGCTGCACTCAATATGCCAGCAAATTTGGAAAACTCAGCAGTGGCCACAGGACTGGAAAAGGTCAGTTTTCATTCCAATCCCAAAGAAAGGCAATGCCAAAGAATGCTCAAACTACCACACAATTGCACTCATCTCACATGCTAGTAAAGTAATGCTCAAAATTCTCCAAGCCAGGCTTCAGCAATATGTGAACTGTGAACTTGCAGATGTTCAAGCTGGTTTTAGAAAAGGCAGAGGAACCAGAGATCAAATTGCCAACATCCACTGGATCATGGAAAAAGCAAGAGAGTTCCAGAAAAACATCTATTTCTGCTTTATTGACTATGCCAAAGTCTTTGACTGTGTGGGTCACAATAAACTGTGAAAAATTCTGAAAGAGATGGGAATACCAGACCACCTGACCTGCCTCTTGAGAAACCTGTATGCAGGTTCAGGAAGCAACAGTTAGAACTGGACATGGAACAACAGACTGGTTCCAAATAGGAAAAGGAGTACATCAAGGCTGTATATTGTCACCCTGTTTATTTAATTTCTATGCAGAGTACATCATGAGAAACTCTGGGCTGGAAGAAGCACAAGCTGGAATCAAGACTGCCGGGAGAAATATCAATAACCTCAGATATGCAGATGACACCACCCTTATGGCAGAAAGTGAAGAGGAACTAAAAAGCCTCTTGATGAAAGTGAAAGAGGAGAGTGAAAAAGTTGGCTTAAAAGCTCAACATTCAGAAAATGAAGATCATGGCATCTGGTCCCATCACTTCATGGGAAATAGATAGGGAAACAGTGGAAACAGTGTCAGACTTTATTTTGGGGGGCTTCAAAATCACTGCAGATGGTGACTGCAGCCATGAAATTAAAAGACGCTTACTCTTTGGAAGGAAAGTTATGACCAACCTAGATAGCATATTGAAAAGCAGAGATGTTACTTTGCCAATAAAGGTCTGTCTAGTCAAGGCTATAGTTTTTCCAGTGGTCATGTATGGATGTGAGAGTTGGACTGTGAAGAAAGACGAGCGCCAAAGAATCGATGCTTTTGAACTGTGGTGTTCGAGAAGACTCCTGAGAGTCCTTTGGACTGCAAGGAGATCCAACCAGTCCATTCTAAAGGAGAT
Source organism: Ovis canadensis (assembly GCF_042477335.2). Classification (NCBI taxonomy): domain Eukaryota; kingdom Metazoa; phylum Chordata; class Mammalia; order Artiodactyla; family Bovidae; genus Ovis; species Ovis canadensis. Next base: position 60,892,436 of record NC_091257.1, on the reverse strand, counting down.
CAGCCCTGGGTGTTCTTTGGAAGGAATGATGCTAAAGCTGAAACTCCAATACTTTGGCCACCTCATGCAAAGAGTTGACTCATTGGAAAAGACTCTGATACTGGGAAAGATCGGGGGCAGGAGGAGAAGGGTATGACTGAGGATGAGATGGCTGGATGGCATCACTGACTCGAGGGACGTGAGTTTGAATGAACTCCGGGGGCTGACAGGGAGGCCTGACATGCTGCAATTCATGGGATTGCAAAGAGCTGGACACGACTGAGCGACTGAACTGATCTGAACTGATTTAAGGTGAGATATAAAATTCAGAATGATAATCTAAAGGCCTGAAAGAACTTTTTTTTAAAAAAATGGATTTTATTGTTTTCATTAGAATCTTTTTATGATTTTTCAGTTGGGGCACACTTTAGCAGTTAAAAAACCTAACTTTTACACTACTATATGAGAAGTTATATACACCAGAAGCCAGTCCCAGAAACCTCAGTAATAGTAGTGCCTGGACTTAACATCCAGTGATTCCGAGCATAACCCTAACTGTTTTTGGCTATGCCACTGAGATAAGTGGGTTTCAATCTCGTTTCCTAGATCATCAGCCAGTCATTTATTAGATGTGAATCCTGCAAGTGACTTGCATTTTCTCATCTGTAGAGTGGGGATAATCATATTACCTACACTGCAGAGCTGTGCTGCAGGCTATATGAGCAGAGTACATACAAGCCAGGCACACCTGTGAGCACTCACACAGCCACTGTCATGAGAAACAACGGCAGTGAGAAATCTCAGTGATGTCAGTGAAACACTAACATACAGAGTATGAGTGTGTGCTTCCACACGGAAGTCAGTTAAACCTCATTTATGTCTAGACTACTGCTGCTGCCGCCAAGTCACTTCAGTAGTGTCCGACTCTGTGCGACCCCATGGATGGCAGCCCACCAGGCTCCGCCATACCTGGGATTCTCCAGGCAAGAACCCTGGAGTGGGTTGCCATTTCCTTCTCCAGTGCATGAAAGTGAAATGTGGAAGTGAAGTCGCTCAGTCGTGTCTGACTCTTCATGACCCCATGGACTGCAGCCTACCAGGCTCTTCTGTCCATGGGATTTTTCAGGCAAGAGTACTGGTGTGGGTTGCCATTGCCTTCTCTGGATAGACTACTAGGAAATGTCAAATCATTCTGTGGAGGTGGGCTGTTGCCGAATTCCACTACATAGGAATTGCTTTCATCAGAGGGAAACATGGAGTTCACGAAATCCTAAAGGCAAGGTTATGGGACTCTAAGGTCAAAGATTTTTAAGGAAATTTATAAATCAAGAAAAACAGTAAAGATAGAACCTCCTTGTTAGCTTGCAGGAACAAATTGCCTTATATATTCTCATAAGGGCAGTTTGGGTTTTGTGGCAATGCCTCAAACAAGTTGAACTTTATTGGATTTGTTTCATCTGTTCCGGAGTCTCTGTCACCTCAACCCTTTCTGATGTACTTTAACGAAGATAAAAATGTTACAGCTATCTGGGATGAAAAAGCTATGTCGGATTTACAACAGGGAAAAGCAACCCTTTCAGCTTACAATGCCCAACACAATTTAAAATACACAAATGCTGGAGCACTTCAGTTTGTTTAGGAAAACCTCAAAAGAAAACCAAGATCATCACTCCTGTCTGTGTACAAATGACATTAAAATTTATCAGATAGATGCTTCCTGAATTAACTTACTATTAGGACATGAAGAAACTCCCAAGAATGTGAATTTACCGATAACCTTCTTATACATTCAATATCTGGTCAAGATTTTAGAGGTTTAAGATTTTGGAGGTGACCACCATGAAATTCTCTTTGCCCAGAAGCAATCAGTACTTAAAAACAACATCCTTTTTCTTATTCATACTTGAAGCCACTTTTCTGCAGTGCAAAATGTCAGTACCAGAGAAAGAGCTCAGAAAAATTAGGGGGACATAGTCATATTTCTCAGTATGAATCTAGTCAAATTTTGATGGTTTTATCTACCACAGCCTTAAAATTCTTGCCCATCCTTTAAACTCCCTTGTGAAACTGAGAGAAAAAATGGAAAGAAAATAGCATCAACTTTGTATAACAACTTGAACTGTGTTTTATTGTCATTACTGTAAACATGTTTCACTGGATTGCTGCTGAACTCCTCTGGCCTATTTCTACGTAACTAATCACTGAGGCAGGCGTTGGGAGTTGATCAAGGTGGGAAGTGATTAAGATCCGTTCTCTTCTTGCATTTTAACTGTAAAACAGGATTTCATGCATTTCAAATCCTATTAGTTTATTTGCTGTAAGTGACCTTCCCGGTAACCTTGTTCAAGAGTACAGGATGCTGGGCTGTGTTTATCATTAGCAGAGAGCTGTGCCAAATGCGACTTTTAAACCTATTTTCTGATTCAAATTTAGTAGATCTAATGAAAAAAAAAATACCTTAGGCTTTGCAGCTGCATCCATTTGTACATGCAAATTCGGTAATTGCTTATATAAATTGAGTAAACTGTACATGAAAACAAGCTTTTAAATGTTCAATTAATCAGTCTGCACAAATCTCCCAGTATTCTTGGTACCAGCAAACTCTTCCACAGATCCTTCCTAGAAGCTGAAAGATCTACTATTCCACTGTAAATGCCAGGAAGCTTTCTTACTTCCTGTTCCTTGGCTCCAGTTCATTCATCCAACACTGCTTCCTACACATGGTGTCAGGCACAGAGATCCTCTGGTGAGGAAGAGGGATGACATCTCCATGCACCTCAATTTAGTATTTAGTGCTGAGTATACACCGAAGATTTAAACTAAAGTTACTTTTCCTCTGGTTTTGTTTCTCCAATCCTCTTTCTTCCACGTGTCCCTCAGTAGAATTATCATTCTGCAAAAATCATGTAGAATTGGGATCCAGTTTTCAAGGATTCACATCTGCACTAAGCAATTTTTTTTGACAGTTCCCTTGTGTGTCAAGTGAGGGGTTCCACCAGCTCTCGCCACATGGCTGTTACTTTGGCTGCTCTGGGAGCTCACACACCGCCTTGTTCTGTCATCCTCTTCATTACGTGCAGGCTGGCGTCCAGACCACAAGTGCTCAGGCTCAGGTACACCCATCCATCTCCTGGGCAATGGATGCCTTAGTAAAGCTGATAAAGGAGAATCTCTGTTCCTAACATGCTCCAGGTGATGCTGGTGTTCTCTGTACCTAGGGTTGCTATGAGTGGCCAGGGTTTGGCTTACGCTGTGCTCTACATTCGGAGAAGGCAATGGCACCCCACTCCATTACTGCTGCCTGGAAAATCCCATGGACGAAGGAGCCTGGAAGGCTGCAGTCTATGGGGTCGCTGAGGGTAGGACACGACTGAGCGACTTCCCTTTCACTTTTCACTTTCATGCATTGGAGAAGGAAATGGCAACCCACTCCAGTGTTCTTGCCTGGAGAATCCCAGGGACGGGGGAGCCTGGTGGGCTGCTGTCTATGGGGTCGCACAGAGTCGGAGACGACTGAAGTGACTTAGCAGCAGCAGCAGCAGTGCTCTACATTTGCCCATCTGGGTTTCTACTTACAGATTGTTTTTTTTTGGGAAAAAAAACAGTACAGTTTGAAAGAGGAAGGCATTTGTATCGAAGGCAAACACAGGCATGGGCAGTAGCCTATAGCCTGGTGCACATGCATGAGAAAGGCCTTTCTGCGAACTTCCCAGAGTTTCTTAATTTGTGCTGGTCACACAGATGCAGGGAGACTCAGAGGGTGAGAATTAGCCCAGGCCTTCATTATAGGAAATGACAGGGGTGCTGGGTGACGGATGTCTTCTGAGAAGTTTTCTACATCATTACAGCAGAATCCTCTTCATTGCCCCTGTCTGACATAGGAAAATGAAGTCCTAAAGCCGTTAAGTAATTTCCCCAATTTCATACAACTACTAAATGGTGGAGCTGCAATTCTGAGGCAGTCCTGTGCAACTCCAGAGCCTGCGCTATGCAAAATTCTCCCCATTGTCACTCAGCACTGTCTCCTTCCTTATCTTGATACAATTACTGGTTTGGAGGTAGAAGGTACATTTTCCAGAGAAATGAAAGAACATTGATTTTTATCAGCTTGATATTATTTAAAAAACGTCAACATTTGGTGTAATTCACGTTTTTTGCAATGATGACCTATTCAGGGATTTGGATTTTTACATTTCTCGGATTTAATGAAGATATAGTTCAATGGATAGAGCATTCTATAAAAGTTTCTATTAATATGTATGTGTAACAGAAAAATGGTGTCTCTTCAAGTGCTCAGAATGTGCATTTGGTTAGGTACTTCTCAAAAATCCTTTCTAAAGTAAAAAAATTATCCAGTCATAGCATTTGGGACAAAAATTTGAGAGTTATTTTTGTTATCTACTTCCTTTGGGAGCTGAGAAAACTATTTTCTTAAAAGTGAAAAATGTAGGAGTGAGGAAATAAAATGGAATTCTCAGTTCTGGACATTTTCTTCCTCCTCATCATGTAACCTTTCTGAAGCAGATGAGAGCTTTGTCTCTGGAATTCTCCTTCTGAAAACACAAGGGAGTGGAATCATGTTTATCACCTGCTCTGATGTAATAGTGTGCAATGACCTCAATAATAAACGCTGATTTTTCTGGAAGCATTGTTTAGGAAGAGATCGATTCTTTTCCTCTACTTTTCCCAGACAACAGCGAAAGATATTTCTTTAGTTCTCAGCATCACACATTAATAAGGACATGGACAAAGTGGTGTTTTTATAGCAGCAGCCAGAATGGTGAATGTTTTGAGTGTTGATAGAACTGGACAACTGAGCTTGTTGCGGAAGGAGACATGGAGAATTGGTGGAGAGGCAGCAGGGTTTCAAGCATATGAAGGGCTGACCTCTGGAAGAGGAGGGCAATTCATTCCATCTGACCTCTGTGGTCAACCAAAACCACCACGTGATGGTCAGAACTGACAGATCCTGGCTTCCTGTGAAGATGCTGCTCCTCAGAAGTGTCTGAGGGTGAAACCCTGCCATGGGCTGTTGTGAATTCGAGGAATTGCACAGACTTAGAGGGTGCTGTGGGGAGTTTAAACATTGGATACTGGACAAGGGCCTCCACCAAACCCCTTGCCAATATGCAGGCTGGGGCACTGTGGTTTGAAGCTATTTACCTACAGGTAGGCACTGGTAGGAGTCTAACTGCTTTAAGCATATAAGAAAGATCTGGGCAAATCCGTGATCAGGCTTCTATGTTAAAAATTTCCTTCTCGTACCCCTCCCACATGTTTCTTCTGTGTTCAAGCTTCCTTCTGTTCCCTTGGCAGGTTCCTCTCTTCTGATGGCAAGCTCTGTTCTGGAGCTCAAGTTATTCCACTGACCTCCACTCCAGACCAAAAAACCCGCCTCTTCCTAAGTCCAGTGGACCAGGTAAAGCAGGCCCCAGGAGTGATGGGAAGAAGCCTTGCCAGCGTGTCAGGGTATATCCATCTTCTCCAGCAGTGTGAAACGTGTGGGTGTCATAGGAGCTTGGGTCACAGTGACAAGCCCGCTGGGGTCTTTCTTCAAGACCACACCACTCTCGCTTCGCAGCAGTGGTCCTGTCTGCACTGACCGGAGTCCTGTATGTGAGCACGTGAGAACAGTAACAGAGTCGAGAGGAGTGTTGATGTGTTTAAAGGGAAAGTGAACCACATCTCAAATCCCACTGCCTGCGGTGACCCATCCCACCGTCTAGACCCAGAATTTTGTTACTGTTCCCATGTGCTCATGCTCAGGGCTGCGGTCAGTGCAGACAGAGGACCACTGTTGCGAGGCGAGAGTAGTATGGTCCTGAAGAAAGAAAATAAATCTCGTCTCAAATCCAGCTTCTCAGAGAAATAAAGGCAGTTTTGTAACTTTTACAGGTAGTATAAATGTAAGTACATTCACTAACATTCAAACAGACTAAATAACAGCCATTAATAAGCTGTCTGAATCCCAAATGCTTTTTAAGAATTCAGAGTTGATGCTATAGTGATTATTTTCTGAATCACTTCAGGTCTATCATTATAAATTTTATTTTTTACTGATTAAATGGTCTCTTAGTTATCAATTTCTTAAATAATTATAGTGCAGAAACAATTTTTCCATTACATATTTGTGATACATGACCTGGCTTGAGTGAAATGCAGGAAGATTTGTTAAGAAGGATCAAGTAGAAGAACATTTCATCTTAATGTGTATCCTGATATAATTTTCTATACCCTGATATAATTTTCAAGGTATTCAAAGTTGTCAGTTTTACATTCAAATCAGAAACTACTTTAAACTTTCATTGGATGTATGTGTTTGTATTTATATATTTTATTATGTATTTGAAAACTGTACTAAAATTATGAACCATTATTTTAAACACTTAAACATGTATATCTAAGCTGTAAACATTAAATATGTAGGCTGTATAACAAGTCTATTATCACGTAAAGAGAGATGCTACATAAAAATAGATAATTTTTAAGAAGAATTAATGTGATTAATATTCATGGAACTAATCACAAAGGTTCAAGATAAATCTGATAGAACTGGAAAGAAAAATAGGCAAATTCAAAATCATTTCCGGAGGGTTGAACACCTTGTTCTCAGTAACTGATAGAATAAACAGACACACAAAATGTGAGCATGGAAGCCCTGAACAGTACCAACCTGCTGACTTCACCTAGTCAGCATTCTGTAGCATACGCCACCCGACAGCAGAGCAACCACATGATCGTGAGGTACACACGACGCATTTGAAGACAGACTGTCCTCTTGGCCATGAAACAGATATCAACACATGTAAAGGCACTGAAATTATACTAAGTATGTTCTTTGAACACAACAGAATTAAACTAAAAATGGCAGGAACACAGAGGCATCTTGACAATATCCAAAAACTTGGAAATTAAACAATATTCTTTTATATAATCCAAGAGCCAAAGAAGAAATCTCAGGGGAGTTACAGGATATCTTAATTGAATACAAATGAAGTGGAATTTATGAAACTGGGTGAGATGCACCTAAAGTTGTACCTGGAGGGGGCTTTAATTCATGAAATGCTTACATTAGAAAATGAAGCATAGTCTCAAATTAGTGGTGTAAGTTTCCAAATTTTGATATTAGAAAAAAGAAAAGCTAATTCCATACCCCCAAAATTATAAAGAACAAAAATCAGTGAATAGAAAACAGAAACTTAGAGAAAATCAGTTAAACCAAAACTGACCTTTTGAGAAGATTAAGAAGTTCATTAAAAATCTAGCTAGAGTCATCAAGAAAGAAAAAGACACAAATTTCCAATATTATCAGTAAAAGTGAGCTCACTATAGACCTTAATAGCACTTAAAAGATAAAAGAATATTAAAAAATTGTAAGGCAATATATTTGATAGATTAAATAGAAATTATGCAGTCTCACCCAAGAAGAGTTAACCATGATTCCACTAAAGAAATAAAATTCCAATTCCAGATGTCTTCTTTGGTAAAATCCTCCAAACAATTTTGGAAGAAATAATAGCAATTCAACACAAAGTCTTCCAGAAAATAAAAGAGAACATTTTTCGACTCGTACAATGAGACTAAAACTACTCTGAAAGCAAAGTTCAGCTCAGTTCAGTTGCTCAGCTGTGTCCAACTCTTTGCAACCCCATGGACTGTAGCACGCCAGACTTCCCTGTCCATCACCAACCCCTGGAGCTTACTCAAACTCAGGTCCATCAAGTCGGTGATGCCATCCAACCATCTCATCCTGTCGTCCCTTTCTCCTCCCACTTTCAATCTTTTGCAGCATCAGGGTCTTTTCAAATGAGTCAGTTCTTCAAATCAGGTGGCCAAAGTATTGGAGTTTCAGCTTCAGCATCAGTGCTTCCAATGAATATTCAGAATTGATTTCCTTTAGGATGGACTGGTTGGATCTCCTTACAGTCCAGGGGACTCTCAAGAGTCTTCTCCAATACCACAGTTCGAAAGCATCAATTCTTTGGCGCAAAGAATTGTACCGTTCTGGGCAAATTCGACCATTCTGGGCAAAGTAATGTCTCTGCTTTTCAATATGCTGTTTAGGTTTGGCATAGCTTTTCTTCCAAAGAGCAAGCATCTTTTACTTTCATGGCTTCAGTCACCATCTGCAGTGATTTTGGAGCCCAAGAAAATAGTCTGTCACTGTTTCCACTGTTTCCCCATCAATTTGCAATGAAGTGATGGGACCAGATGCCATGGTCTTAGTGTTTTGAATGTTGAGTTTTAAGCCAGCTTTTTCACTCTCCTCTTACTTTCATCAAGGGGTTCTTTACTTTCTCTTCACTTTCTGCTATAAGGTTGGTGTCATCTGTATATCTGAGGTTACTGGTATTTCTCCCGGCAATCTTGATTCCAGCTTGTGCTTCTTCCAGCCCAGTGTTTCTCATGATGTACTCTGCATAAAGTTAAATAAGCAAGGTGACAATATACAGCCTTGATGTACTCTTTCCCGATTTGGAACCAGTCCATTGTTCCATGTCCAGTTCTAACTGTTACTTCTTGACCTACATACAGATTTCTCAGAAGAGAGGTAAGGTGGCCTGGTATTCCCATCTCTTTAAGAATTTTCCACAGTTGTGATGATCCACACAGTCAAAGGCTTTAGCATAGTCAATGAAGTAGAAGTTTTTCTGGAGTTCACTTGCTTTTTCTATGATCCAACGGATACTGGCAATTTGATCTCTCGTTCCTCTGCTTTTTCTAAATCCAACTTGAACATCTGGAAGTTCTTGGTTCATGTACTAAAGCCTAGCTTAATTAAAAAAAAATGGTTTTGCTTTTATACTCTTAAAGCAAAACCATAAAAAATTTACAAGAAAAAATATTACAAAACAGTATTCCTTGTAAACAAACAGAGCAATCACCAAATTTTTAAAACACCAAATCCCACTTTTCATGTATGCATCTAATAAACAGATAAACAAGAAATTGAAATCTCTCACTACATGGATTGCAAAGTGAAGAAGGTGCATGTGGTGGGAATGAGTGCGGTGGGTCAGTGGCAGCGAGCCTGCCCAGAATCACTGCCATGTCCGGTTTGATGACTGAAAGAAAGAAGATACAAAACATGGCTCTGTGCTTCTGTAATTCCATAAGCATCAGTCATTTTCATATGCACTTAAATGAAGACTCTGAAGTATTTTAGCACTTTTATTTTCAGTTTTGAATCTTATTCTGAAAGTTCTTTAATCTGCTAAGGATTTTATGCAGGAGTAACAGGATCAGGCATCTTTATATCCATCTTTACATTCCCTTTTTTTTAAAAAAACATTTAACATTAATGGTAACATTTTGTTTTTTAAGATAAAAATCACATTTTATTCGCCCCCCGCCACAAAAGGGATAACCACTTTAAACAAAAAAAAATTATGAAAGTATGGTAACACATTTAGTGCTGTCACATTTTAGCAAAAGAAGCCCAAAATATTATCTCAGCTTAACCAGTGTTTTTATTCTGTAGGCCCCCTAGCCCTGAACAGTTAACCAAATAAAAAGACACTGAACCTGGATTCAGGCCTGCAAGAGGCTCCGGGGTTACAGTCTTATGGTAAAAGCAGGAAAACCTACCTTGAAACCTCTTCCTCGCAAGAGGCTCCAGGGTTGTAATCTCACAGTAACAGCAGGAAAACTTACCTTGAGGCCTCTTCCTTTTCCAAATGTAGAAAGAGAACGCTTTCTTTGGTTTTTACTGGCTCTGTCTCCAGGGACAAAGGAACAGATGGACTGAACTCTTTCTGCCCAGTGGGGTTTTAAGTACTTTTGATAATGGACTTAAAAAGAGGGACTTTTCCCATTTATTTCAGTAAGGGTGAATGACTTTCACTCTTTTCCTAGTTTTATTCAGAGTCCTTTTGCATAAAATGCTTTTCATGAGCCAGTATCTTTTATCAGAGCTTGTTTTCTTTTTCTATGGAATCCCTGAGTTCTTGGAATATTTATTAATACTTCTCAATGATGTAACATGCCCAGTCCTGATGACCTCCACTCAGCCTCACAGTCTGAGGAATCCCATCCATGAGAGAAACCTTTATAGTCTGTTGCACTTAATATGTCCTATGGAAATTTAATATTCTCACAACTGCTTTCGTCCTCCCCACAGAACTCAACTATTTAGGAATAACCTCGTATCTCCCTAATAAAACCCAACTTCTCCAATAGGCCAAAGCAGGAGTAGGGGCCCAGGTTGGCTGGGAGACCAGTGCTGAGCACGCACACGTGACGCCTGGGGCTGCCTCCTGGTCCAGGATATGCTTCCTCGCACTGGGGCACAGTCAGAGGACTGCGGTGTCTCCCCTCACCTTAGATCAACATGCACATTCCACACTGACGAAGCATCTATCTACTCACACGTCTGCAGGACAATGCACTTAAAGGTCCCGAGGCCCCTTACCGGCGTGAGGCCAATGAAGCGTGGGTCGTGGGAGCCGTCTCCTCAGGGTGGACTTCAGTCTTCCCAAAGTGAGGCACAGCAGGTGTTTGGCTTCTTCAGCCCTCCGGGAGGCTGCCGACTTCCTGTGGGCTTAACCTTACTGCCCAGGAACACATCAAGGAAACCCATCCAGGTGTGACACTGCCTTGAAACCCAGAAGAAGCAGGTTTGATCTTCAGCTCTTCACTTAATTGATCACGCTCAGCCTGCTTCTCTATAACACAGAGTATAACAATAATCACCATACCAGGCTACTGGGAAGATATGAGAAACCATCTCTTAAGTTCATAGCTCAGTGGCTTATGCATAGAAGATGCTTAATAAACAGCAGCTACTGCTATTTTTGTCAAATTTATGTGGATCTTTTAAAATATTTATGTGTTATTTATCATATCTTAAATATAACAATAAGAAAAAGGTAGGGTGGTTTTTAAAATGGGTGAACTATACTAGACAATCTATTATTATTTTTGCTTGCAGTGGGGCAGAAGGATCTTTATTCGGGTACCAAAGATCTTGGTCACTTCAGTAACCTGACTCTTGTCCACAAGGCATAGAGTCTTAAGTGGAGACTCATCTGTGTCCACACATACCTGTTCGCCTCATCTAGGGTCCTCTAGTCCATTGGGAGAGACTAGAAAAGGACTGGGCAGCAAAAAGCAAGTGGGCAACTGCTTGGCGTCACACTCAGACTTGGATTTCAAACCTTTATCAGCTGCCAACTGTCTTCCCCTATAAAGGACATCGTGTTATACCCTCATGACAGACTGGAGACCAGGAGTCTCTCATGGGAGGTGTGAGTTTAGACAACATTGTGTTGAAAGAACAGAGCTTGACTCCTGTCTCAGCCCACCCAGGATGCTCCAGTAGGACACCACAGGCAGGCAGCTGACAACCAGGAGGGACCCTCCACTGTTCCGGAGGCTGGGTGTCTGGGATCAAGGCACCTGCAAATTCTATGTAATGAACATTCATGACCAAGGAACTTGTTGGGGAAATTAGGGTAACTACAAATTGTTGTTCAGTTGCTCAGTTGTGTCCACCTCTTTGCGACCCCATGAACTGCAGCATGCCAGGGTTCCCTGTACTTCACTATCTCCCAGAGTTTGCTCAAACTCATGTCCTTTAAGTTGGTGATGCCATCCAACCATCTCATCCTCTGTCACCCCCTTCTCCTGCCCTCCATAATTCCTAGCATTAGGGTCTTTTCCAATAAGTTGGCTCTTCACATCAGTGGGCAAAGTACTAGAGCTTCAGCTTCAGCATCAGTCCTTCCAATGAATATTCAGGGTTGATTTCCTTCAGGATTGACTGATTTGATCTCCTCGCAGTCCAAGGGACTCTCAAGAGTCTTCTCCAATACCACAGTTCAAAAGCATCAGTTCTTTGGCACTCAGCCTTCTTGACGGCCCAACTCTCACATCTGTGCATGATTACTGGAAAAACCATAGCTTTGACTAGATAGACCTTTGTTGGCAAACTGATGTCTCTACTTTTCAGTATGCTACCTAGGTTTGTCATGGCTTTTCTTCCAGGGAGCAGGGGTCTTTTAATTTTAAAAACAGATGATACTTGATTGGATCATGAAGGATCAGCAGGAATTTGACAAGCATAAAATGCTGATCTCTGAGAGAGATGCATGTGCCAGAACGAAGAGTGTCGACCTCTGGGAACCACAGACCTAACAAGACACAGCGGGGAGCTGGTCAGTTCTCCTCCTCGGGACCCTAGGAGAGGGGCCAGTGGGGAAGGGGCCTGTGAGCCGCGTGGGGCAGAGTGACCCTCCAAGAACAGACAAAAAAGCAGATCCAAGCTGAAGGTCGACAAGCATTTCTGTGTGACCTGGTTCTGAGACACCAGCTTGGCTCTCACAGGAGATCAGCTGCGTGTGGGATTTCCTCTGAGAGTCTCCTAATTGCTTTGCGGGTCTAAACATCCCCCATGATGCTGTCAGGATCGCTGTGGACAGCCAACTCCATTCTGCTAAACAAAACCAGCGATTTGGAAAAATTACAGCCCTGGATGCTCTCGCTGGCACCACAAGGACACCCTCCCTGCTAATGGCTAAAAAAGAGAAAAAATTGGCTGGCACAGCAGAGCAGGAAGGCCTCCTTGTCAGTGCAGAATGTGGTACTCTACTGGAAAGAAAGTGAGACAGAACACCATGAACTTGCATGAGCTAACCAGATGGTGGCATCTTACAAGGCGGTGGCTCTTTCTTTTTGAACAAAATTGGGACCTTCCATCCTGCAGTGCCAATGAACCACATGTAAGTGCTGATGAGTAGTGTGTCTGGTATCGCCATGCCCTCTGAAGAGCTGGACCTCATCAGACTGGGGGCTCCTCCTCCCAGGGACTCTCAGAAACACAGGCCTGCGAGTACCCGAATTGTCGGGTCTGAAGCTGGATGCTGAGCGTTACTCGGATTTTTGTCTCCCTGCCTGAAACTGGCCTGAGATTTCAGTTTCTGAAAATTTCAGTTTCACATCTTGACTCAAAAGTTCTTCCATTTGATCCTTTCTTAACATTCTAAACATATATCATAGTTCATGCTTCTCCCTCACACATACTCACTCCCGTGAATCTTGGTCACATATGTGGGTACAGACAGGTGCTCAGGCTTCCCACCTGAGGCAGGAGTGAGTAGAAGAATAATCTGACAGACGCATTTCTTTCATAGCAAGTGTAATAATGATAACAGCAGAGTAAGCGGCATCCTCTTGTCTTCTGATTCCTTAAGGGGCGTGGCTGTGAGCAGGTCTCAGTATTAACTCAGCTTCTCAAACTGGTGGGCATCTGATGGCTTGGAGTTCACTAAGTTCACCAGATGGAGTTATGGCCCCCGTGGCAGGTCAAGTCTGCCCCATGGCCGCAGGGAAGAGCTGGTGTTTCCTCTATGCTATTGTCTTTCACATAGTCCGAGTCAGGAGTCATGTTTCACATCTTTTAACTTTCACGTGATTTCCCCCCAAACTTATTCAAGCAGGACCTGTCTGGTCTCACATTCGGACACAGATGACCCGTCTTATTCTGGACCGACCCATGTTTCTATTGCTCCTCTTTCAAATGACTGACTCACAAACAAAACAGCATGTTTATTACAGGTTAGGACTTTGCTGTATTTTGTGTACTGTCTTCCTGATTTCATGGACTTTCAGTGCTCTGGATGGGTCTCTGTGACAAGGCTCCGCACTCCTAGGGGGCAGCACATTGCACACTCTCCCCACGGGAGAGACCATGCCTCACATGGGCAAAGCCAGGCCACTCCTGGGCCCCTCTCAGTGCATCTGCTCCTCTATTGTTTTGTTCCAAAGGTGTGCTTCTCTGTTGGACCCTGGACTTCACAAAAGCCCTCTAGTCCACAGGTGATTGTCTAAATTGAGGGTCAGAAGGTAAAAACTCTTAATCTGCCATGATAATGATGTCACTCCTAACTCTGCATCTTGATCTGAGGCTTTGGAACAATCCCAGCTATGAACTTTGGTAGCGGAATGATGTCAGTACACTGTGGGTGCAATGCAAAGAAATGGGAAATCAGCATGAAAGCCTGGTAAACCATAGAAGTTTTAGGATAAAGGACTTTGGGCTTATGCTCCCTGACAAACCTCTCTCCCACCCAGCCTGCTCTTCAGTCATTCCTATTACAATCTTCTGTTGATTCCAATGAGGTGTCTGTTCCATTAGAGACTCCTTTAACCAGCTCATCACTACTCTCCCTTCCTCATGTTCCTCTTATGGAAACATCCACATTTAGTGCTTTTGGACTGCTGTTGTCATTTCCTTTGAGATCATTTCTGGATGTCCAGGTGGGTGGAGAGATTCACTCATATTTCATGCTCAAATGTCTTCACTACACTTTAAACTGTCATCTATCCAGGACATCAGTTAAACCCTTGCTCAGTAGCCTCTGAAGTTGTCCTGGTAACCACATGGTTTTCCTCTTCTCTGCTTTTATCATGAGGATGACCATGAGTTTTCATGATACCTGTGTGGGGAGGAGCTGCTCTAAGAAATTGTTCTGTAGACAATCTGTGGAGGGTTCACGGGACGGTGGCTTCCCCCTGAGAGTGCTTCAGCTCAGCCATGCCTCAGGTCTGTCACATTATGACCTCCTCTTCACAGAAGACCTGCTTGTGCTACCATTTTTCTGTTGCTGCCCTCATGCCCCAAATGAACAGATATTGGCTCTTGATTACTATGCATCAGGCCTGATGACCGTGCAGAATATCATCCTACCCATCTTACGGATGAGAAAACTAAAGCTGTGAGGTTTAAGTGATTGCCAAGGGCATCTAACTCTTAAGTCTGAGGGAGCACACAATGGGAGCCAAATCTGATTCCAGAATGCAGAATGGCTCTGCTACTCTGCGTTTCTGACGAAAGTATCCCCTGGCTTCTTGGCAAAAGCTAGATATCTGAACAAAGTGGGGAAAACAAATCAAATGACACTGCATGGATCCTGAATGGCTGGCTCACGGGAAATGAGTGTATCTCGACACAAGCAACACTCTCTGCTGGGCCAGATACGTGGCCAGCCTCACAAAGAACCTGATCTCCAGTGTGTCATGTTTACTAATAAAGCTGGAAGCTACAGTGTCTTTAGGGGAAAATGTATACAACTGCAGCTAACAAGTAAGGATTTATCTGATTCATAAAATTGGCACCTGCAGTCTCAGCTCCCTTGGCCAGTCTTACATAAATGTTCTCAAAACAACAAAACTCACAGAGCACCGTAACACTCTAGCGAGTTAAAGCCTCACTTCTGTGGCCTTCCCGGTCCTCCGCAGATTACTGCCTGGTACTTGAGGGCACAGACACAAGCAGAGAACCAAACAGGCAGTCAAGGTCCCTCCTTGTGTGTCCTGGCTGGGGGCTTTAGAGGACCTGCAGATTTTGTGAGCCAGGAAGTCACCAGAGGAGGATCCTGAGACGGCCTCTCTGGGCCTCTCCTTCTTAGGGGTGGAGTGAAGACCTGAAGTGATGCTCTCTCAAGCTCATGCCAGATTCTACACACATGGAAGTTTTGTCTCTTGTTCAGATTAAATTTCAGCTCAAGAATGTCACGGTAGGAATATCCTACTACTGGTCCAATCTATGTGCCAGTTCCAATGTTATCACATTAAAATTCTGACATGATCCACATTCTCAAAAGATTCTTTTCTGAAAGTCACCATGTGCACTTAACCTGACCAGGCAACGTCTCTATTCCATGGGTCTGGCCCATCCCCACTCTCGTCCTAGCCCATCCCATCAGGACAGCCTCGTATTATAACCCTCTGCTCCCAGTCTGTTTATAGGGTGGTATGTGCTGAATCCCAATGAATAAATACAAGCACTGTTAAGGTAACTGTTTCTCTTAACTGTGTCTAACATTTATGTATATCCACATTCCTCCCTATGACTGAATCTTTCTTTCCTCATACAATGCCTGATGCAGAGAGCTTCTGGGAGTAAACTAGCATGGCAGGGAAGTAAACTTTTCAGAAACATTCTTCCTAGGGAAGTTTTTTATATGTGAGAGATGAAACTATTTCAACTGCATGTAAATATGGAAAAGTAAAATTGTTTTGGAAAATCAATAGATTTGTTTAAAAATTTTGAGATATTTGCTAACTAAACAAAAAAAGGTGAAAGAGCTGTGAAAGAGATGCAAACAACTGAATACTAACAACTCAGAAATGACAACTGTTAATATATTTCCCTCAAAGTTTTCATAACTAAATATGTGGATGAAATTAGATTCTTCAGAGTAGTCACAGGATGCCCTCAAAAATAAAGGAAATTCCCTGTATTCCATGTGGAAGCTATGGATATCCTTTGTCTCTGTCTCATTTCTACCTGTCATCTATATACCTGCCTATCATCTCTATCTATTTATCATCTATTGAGATAATCTCTTTATCTGTATTATATTATGATATAATCTATATAATCTCTGTATATTAAGGGACCTTAGCATATATGTATTGATTGTATTGACATGACTTGGATAGATAATAAAACTAATTTGGTCACTGAGACTTTCCACATCAAAACACATCAGATGTTTAAAATTCCACCACCACCCAGCAAAATGTGTAATTAAATCATGTGCAGGAAGCATGTAATGAAATAGTTATCAAGAGACATACTTGGCTTGCTCAACTCAGTGGTTAAACTCTTATGAAGAAGAGTATTAAAAATGCCTAAAATCCCAGGTCCCTGTATGTCATTGGTAAGAAATGACTAATGGTACCACTCGCTTCCTCACGTGGCTCTTTTCAGACCATGTTCTGAGGAGCCACAAGACTGTTCTTAGCGAGCCCCACCTGAGGGCTGGGCCTCTCACGTCAGATTCTGAGACAGGTGCTCAGAGCGCAGTCTTACCTCTGGGGTCCTCAGGGCACACATGTCCTTGTTTCAGAAACTTCACTGAGGAGAGGTATGATGCCCCTTCCATCTCTCCATTCTGTGCCTTCACAGGCTCAGGCAGTTGAGAGCATCTTGGCAAATGTTTGTTGACTGATGAAGAGGGGATGATGCATAAATGGAGTTAACATGGAGCAAAAGACTGGTGATGGCAGAGTCATTGTATTAGACTTCTGAATCGAAAAGGTCTCAGAAACTACACTTCCAGATCAACTACGGGCGAGAAAGCCTCCACAGAATTTTATTCTGAAAGTGAGAGGGCTTTGGGCTCCTTTGCTGCTCATCCCTTTCTTACCTCAAACGCTATGACTTTGTTCAAGTAGCCTTCCAGCACCCACTGCAGACCTCTGCTCCCGGAAGAGGTTTACTCCCCTCAAGGAGCTGTGTCTCCTTCAACTCCTCCATTTCAAAGAATGCTTCCAACTTTCACTAACCTTTCTGAGGAGCTGGTAAGATCCTGGAGTGTCAGTATGGATCTTGCTTTCCTCTTCAGCTCAAGTTCCATTTCTGTAATATCAAATTAAGAGTAAAGTGAGCATAATATTCTACAGATTCACACACATCTTTCTGGCATGCCTAACGGTCACTTTTGCATGTTTTCAAACACTGCCTCTTGTGTTTCAGAACGCTAGGTATTCTTGGCTTTACAATAAATTCACTCTTTATATTTCATATGTTTCTACTGTTTCATGTTTGTATTGGTGAACAAAAATGCATTTTTTCTTTGCTTCTGGTTTTGACTTTACTTTCATACTATTGCTTCCTAAGTGCCCCATACAGCAGTTGCAAGAGAAACACAGAAAGTCATCACACAATAAAACAAAAAAAATTAGGAAGCCTTTCTCATTCGTTCTGTAGGTGACACGGTTGGCACAGGAATCTTCTGATTTACATTGTGATATAAAAATTTACTAGCTCCTTTTGTGTTATAGTTTAAAAATTGCATTAGGAGACCAATCCTAAACATAGCAAGGATACTATGTAAAATGTCATTTTTTCCATGTGACTAGTCATTTTCTTCTGACCTGATACCTTTAATCCTTACATATAGTGTCCCCATCATTTTAAATGTTGAATTCTTCATAGGATCATTTTATGGGTTATCAGATTATCTGATTAGTTACCCCATAAACTGGTCAATGCTGTTACTAGATAAGATCATGGCATCATGATTTAGTTACATTCAAACCACAATCTACTGAATGTGAATTATTCAGATCTAATTTTATTTCTGGACTTCCCTGGGTAGTGCAAATGGTAAAGAATCTGCCTTCAGTGAGTGAGATCTGGGTTTGATCCCTGGGTTGGGAAGATCCCCTGGGAAAGGAAATGGCAACCCACTCCAGTATTCTTGCCTGGAGAATCCTGTGGACAGAGAAGCCTGATGGGCTATAGTCCATGGAGTCACAAAGAGTTGAACATGACTGAGTGACTAACAATTTCATTTCTGAATTGGGATTTCTTAAAATTAAGACTCAAAGACTAATTCACCTCAGATGTATAATCATAACAATAAATTTCAACAGTTTCTGAAGCTAAATCTGTGGAATAGTGCCTTATCTCAATTAAATTCACATTTAGCTTTATTCACTGTTCACTGCCTAAGGAAGAAACATTTGCTAACACAACTTTAGTGAAAATAACAAGTATTTATGTTACATGGAAATTTCACTTCATCCCAGTCACTAAGCACTGCATAGAAGCTTTGCAAATTGAATAAGCAGGAAATTATTGATAACTGGACATGATTGATTGATCATTTCTTGGTACTAAATGGTAAAGACAATAGGCCTTTAATGTGGTTCAGTCTGAGGGAAGATTATTCTGTAGAAGGGAGGATTAACTGTGTGTCTTGATGCCCATGTCTTCCCTCTCTCTGGACCAGGTGGATGGTTGAGGAGAAAGCCTGCCCAAGCTCTGAAGGCTTCTGGGAACAGGTGACACCTGCTTCCATGTGTCAGGGCACTGCCAAAGCCATGTGTCAGGGCACTCTTGAGCTTAACGGGGCGGGGACTTTACATAGCCCTCTCACAGGTAAGGGAGGACTATTCCACACACAGTCGCAAGGGCAATGTGGGTTTGGGCCCAAGGTGATTTTCTGGTTGTGCAAATTGGGATTGGTTTTGGCTGTAAGTTTCTGGAGTCTCATTTTCTTCTCTTGACCCCCAGGATGATCATGCCCATCAAAAGGACGGCTGGGACTCACTGTGACAGCAGAATGTTCCTGAATGGGATTCCAGGAGGCCATCACCCACGAGCCCTGCTTGAGTGGCTGCACTGTGCTAAATAGTGTGAGCTTGAAGATTTTTAAGTGGACTCCCCCATTCAATGCCATCACCAACAGTTGTCACGGACTCCATTTCACACGTAAAGAGAGTCAAGCTTGAAGCTGCATAACTTGACCGTGGTCATATCAGAATCAGTGGTGAAGCTGGGGCCAGGCCCCAGTCCTCTCTATCGCAGGAGGAGGCCCAGCCGCATGGCAGCAGGAATGCAGCTGTCACCAGTACGCCAGAGGCGTCCATGCTCATCCTGCCTGAGAGGAAGCTGTCCACGTTCTCCCCCTGGAGTTCAGTGGACCGCAGCTAATGGCACTCATCCTGCCAAACACAATGACCTTTCCCGACAGACAGACCTTGCGTTGGTCTGTGTTGATGAAAGAGAGCTCACTTTGAGGAGTCAAAAGGAGCCAAGGGTTGGAAGATGAGGATAATGTTATAATAAGATACAGGAGTTACTGAAGTATGAATAGTGAACACAGGCAGGAGCGAAGGTTTGTATGATGAATCACAGACATTTACAGTCCCTTCATAGACCAGGCATTGCAGATGGCTTGTTTCCATCATTTTATGTGGTTCTCAGAGTGTGTCTGCAACTTGCCCAAGCCTGTCTAGCAAGCTAGCTGGCCTTAAACCCAAACCGTCTACTGTAAACCTGACATTTTTTCAGTTTCATCCAGATAACCAGAGTAATGGTAATAAATAATATAGAACTTCCTAAAACACGATCATACACACTTCCTTGAGGGTAAACACAATGTGGGGATGAGCTTCTACTTTGTTTTGTTTTGTGCTTTTTCTGCTTTGCATACCTTCAGATTGCCTTCTGCTCAAGCCACCCAGGCTGCTTGTTGAAGAGTGCTTCATGCTCTGGGCCATTTCTGTATCCATGAAGTGACACAAATTGTTTTCATTTTTACTAGGACTCTGCTATATGGTAGATAAATTTGTTTAATAGTCCACACCAAAGGATTTGTTCATCTTCTGAACCATCTCTTCTTTCCAAATGTCCAAGTTGGAATTCCTCAACATTGGACACTAGGAAATGTGACTTTCTCTCTCTCCATCTGTCTGTCTCTATATATCTAATAGCAATTTAACATTAAATATTTTAATAATATTTGCATATTTATATATGTATGTAAATTACATGCCTATAACTTCAGACACAATTTTAAACTCCTTTCACCTTCTTTATTCAGTATCTCCATCAGGTGAATAAGGATTTTTGCACAGATAAATGTTCCCATTTTAGTTTAATGGTTGCTCCTAATAGTGAGATGAGCTTGATCAGGTATATAAAGATATCAAGCCTGGACATGGAGAGAAATTAAGTGTTTCTGCTGTGTGAAATCCCACAGGATGTGGAAGAATGGCCAAGGGTTATTATATAATAACCTTCTCTATTTCTGAAAGTTCTCTATTAAAGAACAAGTGGTTAGATTCGACTTCACCAAAAGATAATTTATTGTAATCAATACAGTTCTTCATTTGATTAGAAATATTCTGAGTGTAATAAATGCATATAAATCCACACCACATAATGTGCATAAATACCACACCACATACTAACAATGTGGTGATGTTCGCATTCATCTCAAGGTCACACCAGTAAACAATTTGCATTTTATTTTTCTCTTATACACTAAAAATCTTTCTTTACATTTGGTTAGCTCAAACTTCTTCTTCTAGATCTTTACCAAATATAAAAGACCCAAAACCTTTAAGAAACATTTCCACAAAGTTCCTTATCATAATTTTTGAATGTATTAAATTATTAGGAACAATTAATATATGTTATCAAGAAATGTTTGTGGCATCTGACATTTAAGACATATTCTAAATTAGAAAATAAGCATAGACACAGATGTTTATCTTTCATATCAAAAGTCAGTTTTGGTAAATGAACACGAAGTCTTTTCAAAAAAATTTATCTGAATGTAAACCAAGGTGCACCTGACCCCCAAACACTGCTGCTGTCATATCTGTCATTCACCAACAGTCCTTCAGAATCCATCCCCATACACATCCTGCTGTTGACCTCTGCTGTCAGCCTGTTCCACCAGGGAACACGTCACAACTTGTACCTCCAGGAATTTAACTAAAGGTAGAGCTGAATCCTTGGCAGAGCGAGGTTCCTAGTGGTGTGTTCATTTTCAATCAGATGGTGTTTTTCTTAACATTTATCCTACCTCACTCTGCATCTTGTCTGTTCTCTCCAAATATTCCCACAAGCACTCAATTCTCCCGAGATCTCTCTAGAGGCCTTGTGGTAGGATACAGACAAAGCCTTTCAAAGAATCAAATGAGACATGTAAACTATTCAGATCCCTGCACTCCTCCACAAACCTGCTGAATCCTCATTTCAGGGAGTGGCCAGAGTTTTTCTGCTGTGGCTGAAATGCAGTCTATTCATAAGCCATACAGATGGCATCATGGAAGGATGTATCAGTAGAATGATCCCAGTGATGTTACTAATTCCTGCAACCTAATTATACACTGTCTTACATGGCTGAAGGGTCCCTGCAGATGTGGTTCATGTCAAGGATCTTAAAACATGGACATTACCCTGGATTATTTTCAGTGTGCCCATCTAATCACACGAGCCTCTAAGAGGAGAGAATTTTCTCTGGTTGGAAACAAGAGAGGCTGGCAGAAGGGAAGCCTGAGAAGCTCCAAGTGGGAAACAAGCCTGATCTCCATGGCTGGATGGAGCAACACAGAAACCTGAGAAGACATTTGGGGGCCTCCAGGAGCAAAGACCAGCCCTGGCTGAGAGCCAGCAAGGAAATCAGGAACCTCAGTCCTACAACCACAAGGAACCGAATCCTGTCAACACTGGATGAACTTGGAAGCTGATATTCCCCAAAGCCTCTAGCAAGGAATGCTGAGAAATCACTCCCAGAATGCGGCTCATGCCCAGAGGAGGTGTCAGAAATGTCTTCCTAGCAGCTCATGCCAGGAGGAGTTATCAGAAATGTCTTCCTATTGGGAATCAAGTTCTGCATCTGTGTGCCTCACCATGGTAGCTTTTCCTTCTAAATATCACAGAGAGCTTCCCATCTGTAGTCTTTATGACAGTCTGATCTGGACACCAGGTCTTGCTGGGTTTGGCCAAAGTTGGATTTGTTGACCCTCAACAATTTTCCCCCTGGCTTCTCTTTGCACCATCACTGGCTGATATCATGGAGGCTGCAGATGCCATTTTTAGCAGTGTGGCACAAGGTGCCAGAGCTCAGGTATGCTGAGGCACACACAGAGCCATCACCAAGAACTCCTGCTTCTGCCCTTAGACATGGGATTTCAACATCAGACCAGCTGGATCCCACTCATGCTGTCTCCACACTGGATGCTGATATGGAGGGTGCCGTCTTTTCTCTGAGGATGGTGGTGGCTGCCTGCACTGGCCTGCCTCCTCCACCTCCTCTTTGCTTGCCTTCTGCTTCACATCAGGCCATGGATATCTCAGGATTTTCCCAACCAGGCCCAATTAGGTTTTGATGTTTGAAGGGAAAACACAGTATTTTGGACTAGGACATTTGGGGATATTTTGTATTAAAGAGCAGACACATTGACCAGACCACATGTGCATGTGTATTCCTGGGCATGGAGCCAAGACTCTGCAGTTATGACAAGTGTCTCCAGGTGATTTGGAGCAGCTGGTATAAATGCTGAGAACCACACTCTAGGTATTTCCCTGTGCCTTCTGAGCCCTTGTCATCATCGTGGTCTCCATTGGACTGGAAGCTCCATGTTAATCTGAAGGACCTAATTCATGCTCAGGTACAAATGGCTGATGACTTGTTGAAACCTGTTACTCTTTTAACCTCAGAAGTGAATAGACTGGCATTTTCAGCAGTAAAGAAGGTGACAAAGCCTTTGTGGCTCCTGACAACCACTGTGCACAGCCTTCTCCAGGACTCAGCCCATGACCTTTGAACTGTCAGCAATGCCTGCAGCTCTCCAGGGTGGGAGGACATATGGCTGAGAAGCTTGTCACTGAGGGAGGCTAAACAGGATACAGTTACATACACAGTAGCTTGTGTATGGGGACCAAGTCCCTAAAATTGGACTGCTTCTCTTTTTTACTGACAGACAACACAGTTAAAAATCAATTGGAGGTTTGACCTGCATGTAAATGAAACATACCCATATCCCATCCCTTGGGAACTGTTCCCTTGGGTTAGGGTGGAAATTGCTTTGCCATACACTGTGGACAATCTCCCATGAGGAAATCTCATCCAATTCTCCACAGGGACAATGGATGTTACTGGTTTGTACTTTGCTGTAGGGCTGATCTCGGTTTGTTGCTCCCCTTCAGCCTTGATATGGTTCCTGTTCATGATTTATAGCTTGGAAGCCAAATGCACTTCTGAGTCTGCACTTGATAAAACCCAGTGGATAATGATGGAGACAAAGTGCTAAAGGCAGCTGTACCTCCCACTTCTGATGATGTGGTGAGGACCTGCAAAGCTGTCCCTGAAACCTGGTGTCTGTCACCTGGTTCACGGTCAGTCAGTCTGCATTCAAGGGTTTGGAAGGGAAGGGGGAAGTGGGGAAAGAATAAACAGACAGACAGTCTCAGAGACAGAGAAACTCAAAGAGAGAATGTTCACCTTGAGGTTTCAAATGCTGCAACTCCTGGCCCCGCATCCCATGTTCACTGGCAAACTATGATGTGTGTTATCGAGTCACTGTGACAAAAGAGAGTCCTACATACATTTAAAAGCACAGGAACTGGGGCATTTGGTTTTGACCTCCCTCCCAGAAAGACAGTAAGAGCTGTGACATGCTTAGCAGGTACCTGGCTGTGTGGGGTATGGATGGAGACAGTGCCGCCCACTCCAGCAGTGACATGGCCAAAATCAGCCAACACTGTAGATGCTGAATCTCAGCCTGGGTGGACAAAGTGCTGTCAGTTCAGTTTAGTTGCTCAGTCGTGGTGACTCTTCGACCCCATGGACTGTAGGTGTCTGGATAAAGGAGAGGATCTCTGCCACCTTGGAGTTCATATCCAGGTAAGGAAACAGAACCATGTGATGGAACACTCAGGAAAGGGCCATGTAATAAGACAAGTATGGAGGTAGTCACAGGGTTAGGGTTAGGGCTAGAGTGAGATGAGTGGGGGCTGCCGTAGTCAGAGTTCTGGGTGTGTCTGTGATGAAACCCATATGCTTCTTGAGAGAAAGGACTGGGTTCACAGGAGCCGAGGCACCATCTGTGTGCCTCGGGAGATGGCAGAGCTGGACACCCAGGGCCAGGGAAACAGCAGTTCTCTCCAAGGATGTTTCCAGGTGGTCACCCTGTGAGGTGCACTTGTCAGAGGACAGCTTTAGGAAGAGCACTGCACTTCAGTCTCAGACATACCAAGAAATGGTGACCACAAAAGAAGACACCCTGAGTGTGGAAGATTTTACTTCAAACTGTTGTAGGTAAGAGAAAAATTTTTTTCTCCAAAATACATTTCCTTAAAAAATATAGGCAGCAGATGAGTAGATTTTAGGGGGGACTTCAGTGGTTTTTATTTGTATTTATAGATGAGTAATCTGTCTTTTCTATAAATACAAATAAAAACCACTGAAGTCCCCCCTAAAATCTACTCATCTGATGAGTAATCTGTCTTTTGGAGAAGGCAGTGGTACTCCACTCCAGTACTCTTGCCTGGAAAATCCCATGGATGGAGGGGCTTGGTAGGCTGCAGTCCATGGGGTCACCAAGAGTCGGACACGACTGAGAGACTTCCCTTTCACTTTTCACTTTCATGCACTGGAGGAGGAAATGGCAACCCACTCCAGTGTTCTTGCCTGGAGAATCCCAGGGACGGGGGAGCCGGGTGGGCTGCTGTCTATGGGGTCACACAGAGTCGGACACGACTGAAGCGACTTAGCGGCAGCAGCAGCAGCAGCAGCAGCATAGAGGAGTAATCTTATAGTTGAGCTGTAAAATGAAGCCTGTATTTAGTATTCTTAGGAAACAATTAAACATTAGCATGTTTGAAAAGGACACAGCTGACTGTGAGTAAAACAAACAAACCAAAACACATTACTCAGAACAAAGTCACTCCTCAGAAGGTAATGTTCTTCCCCTCTTCTTCAGTGTGGGGGTCCAATGGCCACTGGCTCTAATAGGACAGTGATTTTCCCGCCTAGAAGAAGTGGCATTTTAGTGATTGATAAAGTGCATTATTTTAAGTACGTAATAAGCTGTGGCCATTCCAGCTGAGCGGAGCTATCTAAGTAGAAGGTCGTCATCACAGCCATTAGGAAGGAAACAGTTTCTAATGATGATCCCCTTTAACTCTGGCTAAAACTGCACTCCAGTCCGTTAAAGAGGTGACCTGGCCCCACCGCAGCCTCAAGAGCCCATGCGGGGGTCGGGGAGGCCACTGCGTGGGTATGAATGTGATGCGCTCCCTTCTCTAGCAGCTATTTCCTGTTGCTGCGTCCAAGGCGTGTGGGTGGAGGAGGTGGCCTGACAGATGGAGTGATCTGTCAGGTGCTTTAGTGGCCATGTCCAACCAACTGATATCTCCTAAGGGACACATCTGGTGAACATTCCCCCAGGCAACAATGATGAGCTGGTTTTTTTTTTTTTTTTCCTGGCCTCAGTATGGGGGTCCCATATCTTGAGGCCAGATTTATGACTAAGTAATGCAAGACGATGAAGACTGACCACAGGTCAGGTGTGAGGGGTGTCCACGAAGTTTTCACAATCCAGGTGACCCTCCTGGCCTGCCTCCTATGAAGCCCTCTGCATCAGCAGGATGTTTTCACCATGTTAAGAAACAAGCATCGTAGCCAGTCCCTGGGGTCCTGGGTGGGAGATGGGAGAAGAGGCTCCATCCTCAGGGAGGGAGAAAATAAGGGTGAGTAAGAGTGAGTCTTCCACTCTTCCCTTTGGTTTGACTAAAACTTCAGAACTTGAACTTCATGGTGAGGATGAGCTAATAGAGAATACACAATTAAATATTCGCGGAACCCAACACAAAGATGATCCAAAGTGAGATGAGTTTCAGGGGTATGCTGTCAGAGACCCAGACCACCTGCTCAGATGCTGCAAGAGGCAGGAGGCTCTCTATGAGGCAGTGGATGGGGAGGGGCTGTGGGTGTCAGGGGGACACCTCTTTGCAGAGACCCCAGGAGCTCCAGGAAGCCAATGTCAGCTCTACTTAACACATACCTGCAATCAGACTCTCTTGAAGAGTCAGAGTTCCAGTACAGTGAGGGGATCCTTGGATGGGGTGCTTAGCAAAAATGATCAATGAAAATTTACTTGAAGAAGTTTTACACTTTATTTTCTGTCACATTTAATGTAATCGCACAACATTCTCCTGTCTTATGTCACCATATTAGTGCAAATAAACATAAAGCTTCACTGTATTTTTATGGTTTTAGCTGTTCAGTTTTAAAGTGTTACATAGTTAAAAGCTATACTACACTGCCACCAGGTCAGCCACAAAATTATCGTACTACGACTGCAAATAAGAGAATGGTATGACAGGGAAGCCCAGCCTGCTGCAGTCCATGGGGTCGCAGAGTCGGACACAATGGAGTGAGTGACCGAACAACAATGAAGTGGCAAGTAACTTCCTGGAGGACACGGTCCTCCCCACTGTCAACAAGGATGGATTTTCAGAGCACTTAATGTCAGTAGTGACCAGATGTGTACTCAGCATCAAATATAATTTTTGCCCATCAAGCCTGAGCTGGAGCGAGAGCTGTTGTGAAAACAGGAAAAAATATGAAGAAGATGAATCCTTGAAATATGGACACAGGGAATATAGCCCACAGCGGATTCAAATCAATAACTGTCCTAAGGGACTCATTTTCCACTGGGGTTTGCCTGAAATATGCCCCTGAGCTTTTTGTGTCCCAAGGACAACTATTATTTTTGAGCTAACATGTACTATTTATTATTATAATTTTCAAAGCCATTAGAAATAAACCATTTTAATATCAAGTCAATATTTTCACCTGATTCATAATATCTCTAAAAAATCTATCAAGATGTGTACTTTTCAAGAAATAAATATTAAATATACTAACTCTGTTACCAGGCAACAAATTCTGAACTGCTTCATTGAAACAGAGGTTAGCATATCAATTTTCATTATCTTACAGAAGTTGACTCTGGGGAAAAACATATGCCTCCTACAAATTCCTGGGATTTGGTAAAGACAGGAGTCTATGTTTTGATTTTCAACTGAGGTATAAATGTTGCTGTGAGTTTTATGGCATTTCAAAGTACTCCACGATTTGGACACACCATTCTTAGATAATGCACCCATGCCCTAGGCCATGGTTATCTTCCACAGATAGCATAGTTGAGATTTCCTCTGGCTTACAGTAGGAGAAACAAGTTGCTTAGATTTCCTATTCTCCCAGTACACCTGGACCTTGTCAACTGTTCACGATTTCTACCCACCTGTGCTCTTGTGAGTAAAAGAGGAGAAACAGGAAGAACAGAGGAAAGCTTAGTGTTAAGAAAGATGTAGAAAGATAGGATGTGGTGACTATTCAAAGGTGTTTCTTTAAGGAAGTAAAAAAAACATACCTGCACAAGGGAAAAAGAAGTGCCAATTTTCAGCTGCAAAGTGAATGAGACATGGGTATGAAATGTACAGTGTGGGGAATAGTCAATAACCATATTATAACTAGACTTATGGTGATAACTTTAAAATGTACAGAAATATTGAATCTTTATTTTGTGTTATAGGAGGTAACATAGTGTTGTAGATCAATTATGCTTCAAAGACAAACTCAGAAAAAGAGATCAGGTTTGTGGTTACCAGAATCAGGGGGTCAGGGAAGAAAAAATTGGATTAAGGCAATCGAAAGGAACAAACTTCCAATTATAAGATAAATACGTACTAGAAATGTAATATACAACAACAATAAAATCAACGCTGGTATGTTATTACTTTGAGGCTTTCCTGGGGGCTCAAATGGTAAAGAACTTGCCTGCAATGTGGGAGGCCCACATTGTGTTCAGTCCCTGGGTTGGGAAGATCACCTCGGAAAGGAATGGCAACCCACCACAGTATTCTTGCCTGGGAAATCCCATGGACAGAGGAGCCTGGCGGGGCTGTAGAACACGTGGTTGCACAGAGTCAGACAAAACGGAGTGACCAACACTTTCACTCTTCATATTATTACATTGAGTAAATCCTCAGAATTCTCATCGCAAGTAAAATTTTTTAAAAATTTCTTTAATTTTGCATATATTTACCTTATAATTGGATGTTCGCTAAATTTATTGTAATAATCACTTCATGCTCCATATGTAAGTCAAATCACTGTGCTGTACACTGTAAGCATATACAGGGCTGTATGTCAGTTACATCTCAATAAATCTGGGGAAAAAAAGAAAAACCCCATAACTTCAGAGCAGTGTGCTGACTTGAGAGTCAGATGCATCTAGTAACCTGCCTTTCCAGATGGACGCACCTAGTGTCATGTCTTTTCATGGTGTGTCCTCTGAATGCTCTCACTCTGTGGTTATTACTATCATTTTGGAAACATGGCAATATATACTGCCAATGGCTCTAGCTGGAGATGTCCCCCAGATGTGTGATTTTAAAGGCTTGTGGCTTTCTGTGACTGGTGCAGGCATGGGCTCTCAGCTGTCAGTGTCTGGCAGGGCACTCACACTGGCAGGTGTGTCTGACACTCTTCACATGACTGTGAGGGCTACACTGCAGGAGACAGATGTGCTGTTTACACTTTTGCTTTTGTTGCTCTTTTTGTAACCACAATTTAGAAAATCACACTTGCTGGGAGGAAGCAGGTCTGTTTTTTGAAGATCCCTCTACTTGAAAGGTGTACAAGGGAGATTCTGATGTCCAGCTGTGATGCAGTAGCTGGCGCAGGGCTAACTCCTTCCACTCTCGACAGCGACAGTGCTGGACAGGACACACGAGGCACTGTTGTCAGGCTCTGGTAAAGGCAGTGAAGGCACCATTCATCGGAGGGCATTTGCTTTAGAAATGGGAAGCTTGTGGGGTGAGTGCCATGACCACACTGGTTCTCCATCTGTGGGCAATTTCCTACCACAGGATAAAACTAAGGCATCCAAGCAGAGTGCCGTGGTACCACTGAGCTGAGAGCCCAGAGTTGGGTGTGGAGCAGGGGTGGAGGCTTGAATTTCCAGGGTTTGCCATGGAGAACAGGAGCTCATAGAGCAGGGCTCTTATGCTCAGGACGAGGGGCAGCAATTCACGTCAGGCAAAAAGAGTGCTCTGAGGTTAAGAACTGAGATTCTGAAGGTCATGGTGGGTAGGGTCTATTGGAGTTTTCCCAGCCAAAGTGGGAGAAAATGCAACTTCTCATAACAGATCTAGATGTGGATAAGAAACACAAGAAATGCTATGAATAACATACCCATCATGGGCTGCACTACAACCATCCCTGGCCACTGCTAGGCAGCACCTTGTGGGAGAGGACCAAACAGAGCCTATGTGTAACCGAATAAAATCACAGCGCAGGAGAGTTCTCGATGCTTTGCTAAAGTAGCATAGAGAAAAAATTATAGGAACGAGTGCTCACATCAGACAAGAAGAAAGCTTTGATGTCAATGAGAAAAGTGCATACCTTAATAAACTAGACCAAGAAGAGCAAAATAAATGTGAGGTAAGTATGATGAAGGAAATTGAAGCAGAAATCAGTTCAACTAAAATAAGGAAAATAGTCACAGTATAATAAGAGAATATAAAATCTGGTTCTTTAAGATGATCAGTGAAGTGAATAAATCTGAATCTATACTGATTAATACACTAAGAAAGGAAGAGCAAATGGATTACTAATATTGGGGATGAGATGGGGGCCATCGGATCCCATGGCCAGTAAAAGAATGACAAGGGGAAAAATAATTCTCTGTTAATAGATGAAAATTCCTTGGAAGATACAAATCACCAAAGCTCACTTAAGAAAAGTACGACTAACCTTGTCACTATTAAAAAAATTAAACAGTTCCAGTGGTGAATTCTATTAAGCATACAAGAAATAATAATTACAATTCTATACCAACCTTTCAGTTTATGTCTGTATTTACCCAGCATTAAACTAGAAAAAGATATTATAAAAAAAAATCAAACACAAAATCAATATCCTTCATACCTACAGACTCAGTCATTTGTAATAGATTATTTTTAGAACGTGTTTGGGTTTGTAGTAAAATTGAGGGGAGGGTATATGATTTCCCATATATCCTTTGCCCACACACTGATCATTTGGCATGTACAGTGCATCTAAATCAAAGTGTCAGTATTCGTTTGTATTTGTAGAAACTGACAAGCTGATTCTAAAATTTATATGGAAATTCAAAACACCCAGAATAATTAAGCTTAAATAAAAAAATAGAATGGCAGAATATTTACAATAAAGATAGGAAATTAAACCAATAGAATAAATATGCTCATGCTAATTTGGTCATCTGATTTACAACAAAGGCTCCAAAGCAATTCAATAGCTAATAGTAAGTCCATACAAATTTTTTTCACTTTTTTTCATTTTTTCGCTAAAAAAGAGGGTACTGATATAGAAAAAAAATAACTTTGACCCCTACCACATAGAGAACAAGTAATGAGGATTGAAATGTAAACTGTGACTATAAACCATCTGGAAGAAAGCACTAGAAATTTTAGTTTGGCAGATTTTTTAAATAAAGAAGGCAAACAATAAAAGTGTTGGACAAAGGAGAAAAGTTTTGCTTCATCATAATTAAACATTGCTGTTCATCAACAAACACTGTAAGAAATGAAATCTCAATCCATGGATATTTGCAATGTCTGTCAAAGGTCTTTTAATAGTAATATATTGTATAAAGAAATACTATAAATCAGAAACAAAGAAAACCAATGTATAAAAACTGGAAAAGAGTCTTGAATAGATACATCACAAATGTAGATATAAAAATAAGTAATAAACAGAGTTTTCAGCATTGTTAACCATCAGAAAATTGAAACTTAAAACCATGAGCTACCACTACACATACACTGGAGAGGTAAAGTTAAAAAGACTGAAACTTTTTTCATGTTTTCAGGGGTCTTCTAAAGCATCAGGGCACATATCTGTAATGTTTGGAGAAACGTGGGAAACACTTGTCTGTCCTGATATATGACACTGTCATACTTATAATATGGTAATGCCATCTGCCCATACTCTTTCCCTGAAATTTTATGTTTTATTTAGTTCCTGTACCTGAATGCTTAACAAGTACTCTCCTCTAGCAGTATTTAGAGATTACAGATAGACATGCAATCCACACCAAGACTGCATTGCAATCTGCACAATCGTGCCCTCCACATGCAGCTGCTGGAGAGAAGAGCTGCCCGCGCTTAGATATATGTTCCCTCCTCTGCAAGAGACTACATGGGCACCACTGCACCCGCCTTAGACTAACCGTACAATTAGCACTGTGATAGAAAGTCCCTGAGTGAACACACACTCCCTTGTGACATGATTAACTCCAGGGACTCTAGGCAACAGTAGCCAGTCACAAAGTGCAAACTAATTAACTTTGGAGGACAGGGATGAGGACAAGGGAGGTCAAGCAGCTGGCATGCTGGCCACAGAGCCCAGAGCAGCAGAAATGAAAGTTCAGTTGAAGCAGTAGGAATGAAACTTCTTCAAATTGAATTTTGTGATTTTTTTTCCCTGGTTCTTTTGTCATTTTTTCTGACATATACGTATATGTATATACATATATATATGTATATATATATGGAGTGGTAGGAGTATAGGAAAGAAAGAAAATGTTATAATTATGCAAACGCAAAAAGTACAGTAAGTGAGAATAGCAATATTTTGAAACTTATAGTAGAGCATACTGTTCAGTGGGCAGACAATCGAACACTTGGAGGGATCCTGCCAAAGGGGAAAGTTCACGTTCTCACTGAATCTTTTTTTTTCTTCCAATTATTGAAAGCACAGAGGATATGGGCCCAAGGGTAAAGAAACTGATTTTCTGGCAAAGTTTCCATCCATCCCTGAATATACAAAACATGGGAAGTTTAAAAAATATAAACACAAAAATCAAAAATGAAATAAAAGTAGCAGATAAAAATAATGATGCCATACCTATAGTTTATGGAACTAAGAAAAGAAAAAGACTTTTCTGGAATCACAAAATGGAACATCAACATTCTCCCATTTAATCTTACCACATGCAATCTGAAAAAAAAAAATGCTTCTCAACATTCTTGTGACTTTTTACTGATGTAAACTATTGCCAAATGGCAAAATCACAATAGAGTACAGTCCCTCACTGGATGCGTTCTAGAAATTTAAAAATGTATGCTGGCATTTCAGTAGAAATCTGTACAATGGTCCATGTTGCTGTTTAGTTGCTAAATTGTGTCCAACTCTTTTGCATCCCCATGGACTATAGCCTGCTAGACTCCTCTACCTGTGAAATTTTTCAGCAAGAATACTGGAGTGGGTTGCCATACTCTCCTCCAGGGGATCTTCCAGACCCAGGGATTGAAACTGGGTCTCTTGTGTCTCCTGCATTGGCAGGTGGATTCTTTTACTGAGCCACCTGGGAAGCCCACAATAGTCCATATTAACAATAAATGTTAATGATTTTTACAGACTAGTTAGGAAATGCAGTAGGACACATGGAATAGAATGTTTCATCCCTGTGTGTGTGTAACTGTAGAGAAAATGAGGAAGATAAATGATTGTACCTCCCCATTATGTAGTTCAGGACACACTGAGCCAAGGAAATGGGACAGCAGTTTGTGGAAAAGGCTCCCAGTAACCCAGTATCTTTGAACCATGCTGTAAAATATATGTGACAAAGCATACCAGTTAAAGCTCCCTGGACAACTGACATCCAAAGTAAACCTATTCTGAGCACTTAATAATCTTGTGCAATAGCCGGAGGCAACAGTTAGAAACCTCACAGCACACACGTGCAATGTAATCTTGTAGATTCACAGCAAACATTATCATATTATACAATATTGGAAACTAAGGGGTGAAAAAAAAAAACAACTCTCCTACTTTGTTAAACCCACAGGTTCCTGCTTTTTCTTTAATCCACAGGATTCCATCTCAAATGTCATTTTGAAATGGAAAAACTTTTTAAGGTGTGCTGATTCATGGTGTCCATATTTATAGATGTCTCTCTTCAAGTGGTGTGATTACTGGCAACAAGTACTTTTCTTCTTCAAATATTTGCGAATATGGGCTAAGCTGCACGAAGTGAATGGGAACCTGTAGAAGTGTCCAGTGAATTCGGAAAGGACACTTTGTACAGATTCCTCACAGGGGCTCTCCTCCACTCTAACTTTCCCATCCTAAGGAGTAGCTTAAATGGTCAGTAGTGCACCCCCACCCGTGACAGAGCAGGTACAAAGGTGGTGACTGGCTTGTGAGTGACTTCTGTCCACTCCGGAGGGCAGAGAAGATGAACAGATGGGTGCCATCTTGGGCGGGGCTCTATCTGTGATTTTTAGATTTATCTGTAATCTTCAGAATGTTGTCAGTGCATTAGAGGACTGCCAGCGAGTCCCAGCTTAAGTGCCAAACATTCTTTACTAACCTTGGCCTGGAAATAAGAGCAGAGCTTTGCTGGATTAAGTTGTTAACGATTCGCTAATCCGAAGAGATTATTTTGACAGTCAAACCAAAGTTCCTGTTTGGGAACTAGTAAATGACACTGAACTACTTTTCTGATGTAGCAGGAAAAAATCCTGAATCCTACTTCCACAAGCTCTAAAGTGTTTTCAAGTGTTAGCATTTTGTTGTGCCTATACTTTGATTTCTCTTTGCTTTGGTTTTCTCTGTTCTTAACAGTCCCATTTACATAGCTCAATATGCCCACTGAACGTATAAAAAACAGCTCATTGTGTCTCTAATTTCAGTTGATACATTATGCATATATCCTACTATCTTGAATCTGCCATCCTTTAATATCTACATTAAAATGTAGAGGCAAAGCTTGATTTTGTACTGTGTCAGTCTGTACTTATTTTCTATGCCAGTGCTGAGCACCATCCAAAGCAGCTTGCTCCTGGCATCATCAGTGCAGCCTGCAAGAAGACAGTCCTGGGGGCAGATCACTAAAGGTGCTTTAATCCTTCAGACAAGTTTTCAATACTGTTTACACCAGGGACTTTCTTGTACAAATCCTCTTTACACAGACAAGAATAACACGGCAAGGAACTATTTGTCTCTGATCTCTGCAAAGAAGGAGAGCAAACGGGAACCCGTAGGGGGTTTTCCATCTTTTAAACATACCAGGAGGAGATTAATCAAAGATCTCTCTGCTGCCTGACGTACAATCAGTGACTTAGCTGCAGTGCCACTGATCAAGTTATGGTGGAATCACAGGATCACAGCACCCACTGTGGTGCATGGCTGGAGCAGAAACCTAGCAGGTATGTGCTCACAAAGAAACAGCTGGACGGTTAGCTCACTACTCCGTAAACAGTCTCAAACACAGTGCCTTAAGATCTTTGTCCTTAGTCCATAGCTGGCCTTCTCTCCGTGGATAGTCTCTGTCTTATCATGATTTAAGCAGTGTTTCTGTTGTACATCGTACACACCCAGAGTACTCTCATGGATGTGAGCTCAGTGCCCATATGTCACACGTGAAGATAAGGGGCATGTGTTGAGATGGACGGTATGAAATGTTGAATGTGATGGCATTTTACTGAATGCACTGTTGGCATAGTGCACGGGTAATAGGGTGAAAATCCCACGCCCCTTAGAATAAATCTAGAACATCTGTACTATGTTTGGCAACCTCTTGGAAGTCAATGCAGTCACCCGAGTTTCCCAAGCATCTCTTCAATCAGAAAACACTTTTTGGGGATAGAAGTACTTTCTGTCCTGGAAGCAAACACATGGCTGTAGATGACCTAAGAATCCCTGCCTCCCAAGCCTCGCCATGTATTCCTGTCAGTCGAATAATCAAGGATTATTCTCTATCTACGTCCAGCACTCCTCAGTCTCTCTCACAAAACTCATCTTCCACACACCTCAGTGGATAAGCCAAGGCCATTCCCACCAGATCCTCTACTCCACAGTTTATGATTCAAATTGAATACACAGGATAGCTTGTTTTCAACAGATTTCTGAGCGGGGCCAATAGACTTTCATCCACAAGCACAACATCCCATAAACCTTTCAACAGCAGCTTGAAGGCAGAGAAACAAGCCTGCTGTACAATCCACACAAAAAAGCGAAGACAGAAAGGTACAGCATTAAAGACTGAAAACACACACACAGAGACAAGAACTAATTGGAAAATGATGAGCAGTTGTTCACTCAAATCTGTGTGTCTGCGATTTCCTCTAAATGGCTCTTTTCCTAGGCAACAATTTGTGCATAATGAGTTCATGTTTAGAATCACATAACTTTATTTCGGGGGTGTGCACACTTTGAGAAACTACCTAAGGCAGTGAGATCATGAAGAAAAAAATTTTTTACTCTGAAGGTGTCAATTTGAATGTAATTACAGCACGTACGCATGAAGCAGCAAACAGATCAAGATAGAACTTAAAACCCTCCCAAGCTTTTGATAGAAAAATTACATAATGAGGAATAATACTCTGATTGGACTATTGTTTTTCTTTTAGAATATGGGAGAAACTGAAGACAGTGTTTGTATGGCAACTGACTTACATTATAAATAAAATAAAAGGAGTTTTTGAGCAAAGTCTCTCTTCCCTCCGTTAGACTGTGCAGGAAGCATATTGACCAATGAAGATGGTTTCAATTAAAAAAAAAAGAGAGAGAGACATCAAAACCCAAAAACCACAATACCCATAAAACACTGGGTCTTGCTGCATCTGTCTTATGACATGAATAGCTTGATAGATGACTGGAAATCAAATGATCCCTAAAGTGCTCTTTATAAGTCCCCTCTTCATCTACCTGATAAGAATAGGGATGTCCAGGTGTTAAGGAACTGACCTTAATTAAGTCACAGATTGTTAGAGGAAAAGTCAGAGATTAGAGCCCTGGGCTAGAGTCTCTGCACAGCATCTCATTGTTATTAACTTGGATGTTTGTTTACTTTTCTGATATTTATTCTGTAGAATAGGTAATATACAAATGTATACAAAGAATGTGAAATTAATTTGTTCCCATCTATCTAATGTTCCTCCTCAGAAGTAACAAGCTTTGCTTATTTCACATTTATTTTTATTTACAAGCATACATACTCATAGACACACATTCATCTATTCCTACTGTTTTACTTAAAATACATATACAGCTGCCTCTTTCCCTTAAATGCTCCCTACCGGGTTCTCAGCTTTATTGATGTACATAATTTATTTAACAAGTCTTCCATTAATGGGTATTTATGTCTCATCCAATTTGTGTTTGTATAAACCACGCTGCAACAATCTGTGCATGCCTCATTTCCCACAGGTGAAAGAATATCAGCAAATAACTGCTAAGGAGAAAAATTCTGCTAGATCAAAGTAATTTCCATACTTATGTCTGTGTATATGTGAACACACACTGGGTATTGTAAAACTTACCTTTCACTGAATTCTGCTGACTTATCCTTCAAGAACAGTAAATGAGACAGTCTGTTTTCCTATTTTCTGGTGGGAAGTATATCTACCTATCTATTCATCTATCATCTTTACCACTTAACTAGGTGAAAAATTGTCAACTGTTTTTAAATTTTTATTTCTTTTATTAAAAGGGAGTTTGAACATCTTTTCCTACATTTAAGAAACAATGTTTCCCTTTCTGATAAATGTGTTTAATACACACAGTATATATATGTACATATGTACACACAGTTATATACATTATATGCACAATATATGCTATATATCATAGGTATATATAACTACTATATATACTATATATTATAGGTATTATACTATATGTTATAGGTATTATATGCAGAGTACATCATGAGAAACACTGGGCTGGAAGAAGCACAAGCTGGAATCAAGATTGCCAGGAGAAATATCTATAACCTCAGATATGCAGATGACACCACACTCATGGCAGAAAGTGAAGAGGAACTAAAAAACCTCTCGATGAAAGTAAAAGTGGAGAGTGAAAAAGTTGGCTTAAAGCTCAACATTCAGAAAACGAAGATCATGGCATCCGGTCCCATCACTTCATGGGAAATAGATGGGGAAACAGTGGAAACAGTGTCAGACTTTATTTTTTTGGGCTCCAAAATCACTGCAGATGGTGATTGCAGCCATGAAATTAAAAGACGTTTACTCCTTGGAAAAAAAGTTATGACCAACCTAGATAGCATATTGAAAAGCAGAGACATTACTTTGCCAACAAAGGTCCATCTAGTCAAGGCTATGGTGTTTCCAGTGGTCATGTACGGATGTGAGAGTTGGACTGTGAAGAAAGCTGAATGCCGAAGAACTGATGCTTTTGAACTGTGGTGTTGGAGAAGACTCTTGAGAGTCCCTTGGACTGCAAGGAGATCCAACCAGTCTGTTCTGAAGGAGATCAGCCCTGGGATTTCTTTGGAAGGAACGATGCTAAAGCTGAAACTCCAGTTCTTTGGCCACCTCATGCGAAGAGTTGAATCGTTGGAAAAGACTGTGATGCTGGGAGGGATTGGGGACAGGAGGAGAAGGGGACGACTGAGGATGAGATGGCTGGATGGCATCACTGACTCAATGGACCTGAGTCTGAATGAACTCTGGGAGTTGGTGATGGACAGGGAGGCCTGGCATGCTGCAATTCATGGGGTCACAAAGAGTTGGACACGACTGAGCGACTGAACTGAACTGCCTGAACTGATTATAATATTATAGGTGTTATAATATTATAGGTATTATATATATAGCTATTATATATGTACTATAAATACTATATATTATAGATATACTCTAAGTATTATAATGTTATAGGTATTATTTAAATTACATACTTAAAACGCACAGTACACACACAATGATTGATCCTGGAATCACTGGCTATTATATATATTATAGGTATTGTACATAACTATTATATATGCACTATATATACTATAAGCATTATAATGTTATAGGCATTACATATACTATAAGTATTATATAAACTACATACTTAACATGGACAGTACATACACAATCACTGATCCTGGAATCACAGAGGCCCTCCAGGAAACCCAAGCAAACCCGAGGGCCCCAGGTGCCCACGGCCCGGCCTACAGGGCATCAGAGTCACCCCAGGCCACGCTCACCATTGGTGGACCGGCCCCCTTCCCACCCGAGCTGCCTGGTCACCTGCACACGCACCTGGTAGAGACCGGGAAGCTGCTGGGGCCCCAAAGAGTCGCCTCTGCCTCCGCAGTGCTGGCTCCTGGGCCCTCCGATGGGCACGGTCCTGTGGGAACTCAGGGCGTGGTCTGGGTCCGGACACCCTCACCTCACTAAAGCCCTTGTCTGACGCCCCACATTGTAAAGTGGGCTCAGCCGTAAACTGGGGTCCTCATGTAAACCCAGGGCTCAGAGGTAACCCCCAAGTCGTAAACCTGGGGTCCCGACGAAAGCCGAGCCCTGGAGGCTGCACTCTGGGGCAGCAAAGGTGAACACCCAGCGCCTCCCGTGCCTCAGGCCTGACGCCCGCCCTCAGGTGATTGCACCTGACAGAACGCCCTGAGCAGACTCCGGCCGGCAGGTGCCTCAGTGACAGGAGGCCGTGCGAGGTGAGTGTGCGCGTCTCCCACGGTAGGGTAGCAGTGCGGGTCTCCTCCCTCGGCGGAGAAAGGGCTGGCCAAGATGGCCGCCCCAGCCCCAGGGCGCTGGAGCCTGCGAGTCCTCTCCACGCGGGGGCTGCTCCTGGGCCGGGTCACTGGCTGGTCCCTGTGAACATTCGTAGTGTTTCTGGGTTTTGGTTCCAAAGACTGCCGCTGTGATGTAGCTTTCCTCCTATTTTCTGAGCTTTGAAACATACCTAGGAGGCCATGCCTTAATCTGAGTTTATGTTAGATTTTCTGCTGGTTCTTTAGTGGCTTTGTTTATTTACCATAAACTTTGAAGATAATGGTGATCTCTTTCAAAAGGTCACATGCAGGCAGCGCTGCACTCAGTGCCCCTGACCCTATAGCAGACCACTGCAGACCCACGCCTCTGCTGGAGACTCCTGGGCAACTGTGGGTCAGTAGCCGTCACTGCTCCTTTCTTCTGGGTCCTGATGAGCACAGGGTTTTGTTTGTGCCCTCTAAGAGTCTGTTTCCCCAGTCCTGTGTAAGTTCTGGTGGCTCTATGGTGGGGTTAATGGTGACTTCCTCCAAGAGGGCTTATGCCATACCCAGGTCTGTTGCCCCCAGAGCCCCTGCAGCAGGCCACTGCAGACCTGTACCTCTGCAGGAGACACTCTAAGGTAGGTCTGGCTCAGTCTCTGTGGGGTCTCTGGGTCCTGGTGCCCACAAGGTTTTGTTTGAACCCTTCGAACATCTCTGGAAGGTATGGGGTTTGATTTCATATGCAATTTCACCCTGCTACCATCTTGCTGGGGCTTCTCATTTGTCCTTCAGCGTGGGGTATCTCCTCACAGCTGCTCCAGGGGGAGTGGGAGTTGGTGATGGACAGGGAGGCCTGGCGTGCTGCAGTCCATGGGGTGGCAAAGAGTTGGATACGACCGAGTGACTGAATTGAGCTGAACCATCAACTTTGTTTCTCAACTGAGAAGCTTTTTGACCTAAGATGTGAATTATCCTAATTCATTCCTTATTTCCTCCCAAGTTTCTTTCAAAATTTCAATATATTTAGGTGATTGATCTGTTTTAAGATAATTTTTGTACATGGTGGAGGTTGGGGGCCCACTGTCATTCTTTTAATGTGGATGTCCAGTTATCTGAGCACTATTTATTAAAGAGATTATTTGTCTGAGTTGATGGGTATTGCCTTGCTTGCCAAAAATAAATTGGCCGTGAGTCTATGGGTTTATTTTATTTTTAAATTCTCAAATCTATTTCATTGGACTACAATGTCTATTCTTATGGCAATACCATACCAATTTTTTATTACTGTAGCTAGTCTTTGATTGATTTCCAGAGTCCTGAAAGTGTTGACTATGAGAATTATTGCCTTTTTTTTGTTGTTGGTTTTTTGGAGATGCAAATTTTCAGAGCTTGTTGTAAGCCCATCTTGGATGAACATATGTTATTTTTTGCCTGTATATGCAAAATTGTTAGATATCCATTGTGTATTTCAAATTTATCATTATAAAGGCATTCACTGCTCTCTTTCATTTTGTTTTTCTGTCTTGAAATAAAAGCTTGATATTCAAGTTGTAACTCTGACCTTTTCTTATGTGTTTGTTTTGGTTGTAACTGATATCTTTAACATCGTTTTATTTTAATTTTGAACTTGGAAATTAAATGCAATTGGAGGCATTCTGTTCTATTTGTAAAAGTTTATTTTGCTGTGTAATATACATATAAGTGCAAATATCCTAGAAGTGTGCCTTTCAAAAATCTTTCACAGTCTTAACACACTGGTGTAAATAGCATCCAGCTCAAGGAAAAGAACATTACTCAAGCCTCAAAATTCTGCCCACATTTCCTTTCAGTTTTTTTGCATACTTTAAGGGTAAACTTCATCTTGACTTCTAATAGTATAGGTTAGTTTTGCCTGTTTTTTCCTTTTATGTACTGTATCAGTTCAGTTCAGTTCAGTGGCTCAGTTGTATCTGACTCTTTGCCACCCCATGGACTGCAGTACGCCAGGCCTCCCTGTCCATCACCAACTCTCAAAGTTTACTCAAACTCATGTCCATTGCATCGATGATACCATCCAGCCATCTCACCCTCTGTTGTTTCCTCTTCTTGCCTTCAATCTTTCCCAGCATCAGGGTCTTTTCAAATGAGTCAGTTCTTCCCATTAGGTGGCCAAAGTATTGGAGATTCAGCTTCAGCATCAGTCCTTGCAATGAATATTCAGGACTGATTTCCTTTAGGATGGACTGGTTGGATCTCCTTGCAGTCCAAGGGACTTTCAAGAGTCTTCTCCAACACCACAGTTCAAAAGCATCAATTTTTCCATGCTTAGCTTTCTTTATAGTCCAACTCTCTCATCCATACATGACCACTAGAAAAACCATAGCTTTGACTCTATGGACCTTTGTTGGCAACGTAATGTCTCTGCTTTTTAATATGCTGTCTAGGTTGGTCATAGCTTTTCTGCCAAGGAGCAAGGTCTTTCAATTTCATGGGTGCAGTCACCATCTGCAGTGATTTTGGAGCCCCAAAACACAAAGTCTCTCCCTGTTTCCAGTGTTTCCCCATCTACTTGCCATGATGAACTGAACTGAACTGATGGGACCGGATGCCATGATATTAGTTTTCTGAATGTTGAGTTTAAAGCCAGCTTTTTCACTCTCCTCTTTCACTTTCATCAAAGGCTCTTTAGTTCTTCACTTTCTGCCATAAGGGTGGAAGGGTGATGTCATCTGCATATCTGAGGTTATTGAATTTTCCATAGTTTGTGGTGATCCGCACAGTCAAAGGCTTTGGCATAGTCAATAAAGCAGAAGTAGATGTTTTCCTGGATGTACTGGATATAAATTATATAATCACTCCTTCTTTTGTATCACTTATTTTGTTAAACTTTATGTTTGGGTGTTTATTTCAATACTGTGTATTGTTTTAGAACATTCATTCCTGTTATGAATATTATCTTGTTAAATAAATATACTGTGATTATCCAGTCTTCTGCTGAAGAGCCCTTGAGTAGTTCCATTTTATGGACCTGAGGAATAGTGCTGCTAGGAATATGCTGGCCTATCTCATGGTACATACATGTTTATTATTTTATTTTATTTTCTGGGTACATGTTTATTAAGCATAATCTAAAAATGAGATTGCTCTGCACAATGATGGGTATGTTCCGTTTTAGCAGGCATGGACAAAGCATTTTCCAGTAATGTTCCCAGTTCATTCACATGCTCTGCAGTACTTCACATTTTAATCTTTTTGTAAATTTTGGCCACTCTGGAAAATTCTGAAAGAGATGGGAATACCAGACCACCTAACCTGCCTCTTGAGAAATCAGT
Organism: Ovis canadensis; assembly: GCF_042477335.2. Taxonomy (NCBI): domain Eukaryota; kingdom Metazoa; phylum Chordata; class Mammalia; order Artiodactyla; family Bovidae; genus Ovis; species Ovis canadensis. The sequence goes on along the minus strand of NC_091257.1, from coordinate 60,850,332 downwards.
ATGCAGGTCAGGAAGCAACAGTTAGAACTGGACATGGAACAACAGACTGGTTCTAAATAGGAAAAGGAGTACGTCAAGGCTGTATATTGTCACCCTGCTTATTTAACTTATATGCAGAGCACATCATGAGAAACACTGGACTGGAAGAAGCACAAGCTGGAATCAAGATTGCCGAGAGAAATATCAATAACCTCAGATATGCAGATGACACCACGCTTATGGCAGAAAGTGAAGAGGAACTAAAAAGCCTCTTGATGAAAGTGAAAGAGGAGAATGAAAAAGTTGGCTTAAAACTCAACATTTAGAAAACGAAGATCATGGCATCTGGTCCCATCACTTCATGGGAAATAGATAGGGAAAGAGTAGAAACAGTGTCAGACTTTATTTTGGGGGGCTCCAAAATCACTGCAGATGGTGATTGCAGCCATGAAATTAAAAGACACTTACTCCTTGGAAAAAAAGTTATGACCAACCTAGATAGTATATTCAAAGCAGAGACATTACTTTGCCAACTAAGGTCCGTCTAGTCAAGGCTATGGTTTTTCCACTGGTCATGTATGGATGTGAGAGTTGGACTGTGAAGAAGGCTGAGCGCCGAAGAACTGATGCTTTTGAACTGTGGTGTTGGAGAAGACTCTTGAGAGTCCCTTGGACTGCAAGGAGATCCAACCAGTCCATTCTGAAGGAGATCAATCCTGGTATTTCTTTGGAAGAATTGATGCTAAAGCTGAAACTCCAGTACTTTGGCCACCTCATGCGAAGAGTTGTCTCATTGGAAAAGACTCTGATGCTGGGAGGGATTGGGGGCAGGAGGAGAAGGGGATGACCGAGGATGAGATGGCTGGATGGCATCATGGACTCGATGGCCTTGACTCTGAGTGAACTCTGGGAGATGGTGATGGACGGGGAGGCCTGGCATGCTGCAACTCATGGGGTCGCAAAGAGCTGGACACGAGTGACCGACTGAACTGAACTGAGCTGAAGTGAGTGTTATGTTTTATTGTATTTTTTATTTTCATTCCTCTGACTGTTAATCAAATTGAGTGCATTTCATATGCTTATTTGTCATTTGCATATATTTTTTCAATTGCCTTTACAAGTCTTTTTTCTGGCATACTACTAAATTTTCTGTTTCCTATCGTGATTTGTAAGAATTCTTTACATATTGTGGATATAAGAGGCTTTTGTTGGTTGTATATATACATTACAAATGTCTTTTCATACTTTGGATTTTTATTCTAGTTTAATAAACAGAATGGTTTCCCTGATAGCTCAGCTGGTAAAGAATCCTCCTGCAACACAGGAGACCCCAGTTTGATTCCTGGGTTGGGAAGATCCCCTAGAGAAGGGAAAGGCTACCCACTCCAGTGTTCTGGCCTAGAGAATTCCATGGACTATATTAGTCTATGGGGTTGCAAAGAATCAAACATGACTTAATAAACAGAAGTTCTTAACTTTGAAATAGTCAGCTTATCATTTTTCTTTGTTAATATATTTTTCTGTCTTAACGAGCTATTTGCCAAAACCACAATCACTAATGTACTGTTCTCCACTTTTGTTAAAGCATGATTTTTTTCCCCACCCAAATCTGGAATTTCTTGATTTTTGTTTATAAGGTAAGATAAGAATTGAATTTTGTTTATAGTTCGAGATAAGGATTTAACTTTTTTTTTTTTTCTCTAGGTGTATCTCATTGTGGCGGAAAATTCTGATATGCCCTCTGAGATTCCAGCCTTTTGTGCCTAGCAAGTCTCCTCTCCGTGATTGATTAGGCTATGTTACAGAAAAACGGTAAAGTGATTTTTCAGATGTCATTAAGCTAACTTTGATTTAATTAGAAGGGAGACTATTTTAACTGGCACTGATCTAATCAGATGAGCTCTTCAGAGAGCCTTTGCCCTTTTTGAAGGAAGAGTTCCAAAGTATGAGAGAAATTTTCCTGTTGACTTTGAAGGAGTGTACTTCTATTTTGGAGAGGGGCCCATATGTGAGGGTAAAGCAGTCTCTATCAAATGAGGGCTTGAGCCCAACAACCAAAAGGAAGTGAATTCCAGCAACAACCACGACCCAGAGCCTTAAATGAGTCTCCAGCCCTGACTATTAGCTCCGGTGCATCCTCCTATGTGAGGCCTTGAACAAAGGTCCCTGCTCACCTGTATCAGTACCCACAGAAAAGATGAGTAATAAATTTGGGTTGTTTCAAGCCAGTACATGTGTGGTAATTTTTTTTTTTTTATGGTGCCATAGAAGACTAATGCACTAGTTGACACAAAATTACTTATTGAAAAATGCAGTATTTCCCCCATTGCATTGTAGGGCCACTTTGGCCATTAACCACATATGGCTGTGTCTATTTCAGGATTTGCTACTGAGTTTCATTGACTATTTAGTTAATGCTTGTGTTGATGCCACATTATCTTTTTATAATAAACCTTGGTATCTGGTCATGTTAAGTCTTTCAGATTTGTTAATCTGCTTTCAAATATCCTTGGAAGTTCTTGGTCCTTTGTGTTGCTGCATGGATTCTAGAATAAGAGAGGAAATTTCTGAAAAATAAACCCAGGAATATTAATTAGGCTTGCATTAAATCTACAAAAACAATTCTGTACTTTACTCAAGTTCCTTTTTTATGTAGTAAAAATTTATTCACACCATGAGTAAGAGTGCAGTAAATATATTTCTATTCCCTTTGTATGCCTCTCTTAATTTACTACCTAATTTTAGTATATGAAACTTTTTTTACTCTTTAACTTTATGCTTGTATTTATCATCTTTATTATTCACACCATTCATCTCTTTTCTGTAAAAGATGGAATTGTAAGTTTATACTATCTTCCATTTTCTTATGTCTTTCCTCACAACTTTTGTTTCATAGCTGCATTATTATGTATGACCTTTGACACAAACATTCTGTTCTTTACCCATAAATAACATATTTGTTTTAGTTTACACTAAAGTAAAGTAAATTCCATGACATTGCAAACTTTTAATAGTAATATTTTAGGTCATTTTTTGATTAGTTGAATTTTGTCCTTTTTTTAAAGGAAGGATTTATAGGTTATTGGATTTAATTTTTTTCATTTTATGACTTTTTATTTAAAGTGACAGTTCGGCTGTTTATAAAATTTTTGGTTTATACTTTCACTCCATACTTTGTATTTGAGCTCTCTGTCTCCTAGAATTTTATTTTGCCATGGAGAAATTTGAGATCAGACCGATTTTTACTTCTTTTGGTCACCACCTCAGGTTACTTTTCTCTGTTGTCTTTGCTGAGCTTTGCAGCTATACTCAGATATTGTGGATGGTGATGGCAGTTGTGTTTAAGTTTTATTAAATGAAGATTTTTCACTTCTGATTTTCTTTGTTACTTTGCACTAATACTTGAGTCAAGAAATTGAAATTACTACTGCACTCCATCACTTGTAAGCCAAAATGTGTCTTGGCTACACTGTTTCCCTGGTTTGATCTCATGGGTTATAAATGTCTCTTTATAGATATTTATCACATTTCTTCTAGTAGGTTTATAATGTTACATTTGAATCAGCACAATAAATAGTATCTCATTGTGGTTAAGTCAGAGAATGTTATTTTCACTACTTACAAAGCATCTTGTTTAGATGTGACAATTTCCCTTGGTTCATATTAAAGCAACAGCAGCAGCTAACAAGTATTAAGTAGCCACTATCACTGCAGCTGGTGATTGAAGCCATGAAATTAAAAGATGCTTACTCCTTGGAAGGAAAGTTATGATCAACCTAGATAGCATATTGAAAAGCAGAGACATTACTTTGCCACCAGAAGTCTGTCTAGTCAAGGCTATGGTTTTTCCACTGGTCATGTATGGATGTGAGAGTTGGACTATGAAGAAAGCTGAGTGCCAAAGAATTGATGCTTTTAAATTGTGGTGTTGGAGAAGACTCTTGAGAGTCCTTTGGACTGCAAGGAGATCCAAGCAGTCCATTCTAAAGGAGATTGGTCCTGGGTGTTCTTTGGAAGGAATGATGCTAAAGCTGAAACTCCAGTACTTTGGCCACCTCATGTGAAGAGTTGCCTCATTGGAAAAGACTTTGATGCTGGGAGGGATTGGGGGCAGGAGGAGAAGGGGACGACAGAGGATGAGATGGCTGGATGGCATCACCGACTCGATGAATGTGGGTTTGGGTGAACTCTGGAAGTTGGTGATCAACAGGGAGGCCTGGCGTGCTGCAGTTCATGGTGTTGCAAACAGTTGGACACGACTGAGCGACTGAACTGAACTGAACTGATGTATGGAACAGTGTACTGACCACTTCACATGGATCATCATATCTAATTCACTCAATAGCATTATGCTTCTGTAACTATTAAGGTCTAGTGAAGTAAAGTAACTTGAGAGAAGTTTCTCTGCTAGCAAGTAATGGATCAGTGATGGAACCCTATGTTTCCTGACTTAGAGCGTTCACAGCCTTGACACAGGTGCAGCTTAGCTGACACACAATTTCTTTTTCATGTCAAAATTCAGTATTGTTTTCTGAGACACTCCAAATCACATGAAGTGCTTGTGTATCGTTGAAGGCTTGTATGATCTTTTCAGAGGGGTCCGATACTTGCTGTACAGTTTCACGGCTGAGAATATTCTTCCCTTTATTTCTCATCTGTTCTAACTCCCTCTTTTGTAGAAATGGAGATAACAGTGAAAATTGGAAGAAAAATTGGAATCTGAGGATTCAGAGGTCTTATTTAAAGTGGTATGGAGCTTCAGATAATAGCTCTGTGATTGGGGGAAGTTGTTTAACATATCTGAAAATTATTTTCTTCATAAATGGCATAGGGAATCCTATGGTATTTTTTTTTTTTTGCTCCAGTCTTTCTAGGTGTCTTGTCACTTTCAACCCCCTCTACACACATCACTGAAAGTGACATTATCAAGGCTAATCTTTCCTGGAGAACTGTTAATTTATCTCAAATGTTTCTTTCAAGTGGTTAAGAAAACAGACTTTATACTATGATAGACTTGGATTCTATTTTCTTTTCTGGCATTGTAGCTCAGGGTAATTAGTACATTTTTCATAGAGTTATTGTGATGATTATATAAAATAATCTCTGTGAAAGAGGATTACTATTATTATTTCTATTACTTCTTGGTTATATAAAGGGATGATACAATTATATGATAAAGCATTGTCAGGTCATGTGATAATTCTTTTGAATGATGAATTTCATTTTACATGTGGAAATACTAAATCATAATAGTAGTCTCCATTCCTTGGGCATGTGATAAAAACTTTAGGATGCAGAAGAAGGGGTTGTTATTGTTTAGTTGCTAAGTTGTGTCTGACTCTTATGTGACCACATGGACTGTAGCCCACCAGGCTTCTCTGACCCTGGGATTTCCCAGGCAAGAATACTAGAGTGGGTTGCCATTTTCTCCTCCAGGGGATCGTCCCAACTCAGGGATCAAACCCATGTCTCCTGCATTGCAGGAGATTCTTTACCACTGAACCACCAGGGAGCCTGCAGAAGAAGGAAACTAATATGGAAATCCAATATTTGAATGTTGTTATCAGTGGCAACCAAAAAATTCTTAGCTTCATCATTTGTCTAATTGACTTAATTTAGAAAGGTCAAATTGACTGAAATATACCATGACTACTATTGACCAATAAAGTCAGTGAAGGAATGATGAAAATTCATTCCAAGTAAAAAAAAAAACCAAAAAACAACAACAAAAAATTATTTAATCAAGGTTGACTAGTGATACCAGAAACTATTCTAGTAAAAGTTCCTATGTATAAAGAGGTAAAGGTTTCAAAATGAATGAGGTGTCTCCCGACACCTCACCTGAGAATTGAATCTCACGAGAATCATTTTTTCAGATGTAATCAATAGTTTGTTGAACATTGTGCCCTGAATTCCTTTGAGGACTCTACAAATGGACATCACCAGATGGTCAATACCAAAATCAGATTGATTATATTCTTTGCAGCCAAAGATGGAGCAGCTCTATACAGTCAGCAAAAACAAGACCTGGAGCTGACTGTGGCTCAGATCGTGAACTCCTTATTGCCAAATTCAGACTTAAATTGAAGAAAGTAGGGAAAACCGCTAGACCATTCAGGTATGACCTAAATCAAATCTCTTACAACTATACAGTAGAAGTGAGAAATAGATTCAAGGGATTAGATCTGATAGACAGAGTGCCTAAAGAACTATGGACGGAGGTTCATGACATTATATAGGAGACAGGGATCAAGACCATCCCCAAGAAAAAGAAATGCAAAAAGGCAAAATGGTTGTCTGAGGAGTCCTTACAAACAGCTATGAAAAGAAGAGAAGCAAAAGGCAAAGGAGAAAAGGAAAGATATACCCATTTGAATGAAGAGTTCCAAAGAATAGCAAGGAGAGATAAAAAAGCCTTCCTCAGTGATCAGTGCAAAGAAATAGAGGAAAATGAATGGGAAAGACTAGAGATCTCTTCAAGAAAATTAGAGATACCAAAGGAATATTTCATGCAGATTGGCCCAATAAAGGACAGAAATGGTATGGACCTAACAGAAGTAGAAGATATTAAGAAGAGGTGGCAAGAATACACAGAAGAACTATACAAAAAAGATCTTCATGACCCAGATAATCACGATGGTGTGATCACTCACCTAGAGCCAGACATCCTGGAATGTGAAGTCAAGTGGGCCTTAGGGAGCATCACTATGAACAAAGCTAATGACAGTGATGGAATTCCGGTTCAACCATTTCAAATCCTGAAAGATGATGCTGTGAAAATGTTGCACTCAATATTCCAGCAAATTTGGAAAGCTCAGCAGTGGCCACAGGACTGGAAAAGGTTAGTTTTCCTTCCAATCCCAAAGAAAGACAATGCCAAAGAATGCTCAAACTACTACACAATTGCACTCATCTCACATGCTAGTAAAGTAATGCTCAAAATTCTCCAAGCCAGGCTTCAGCAATACATGAAATGTGAACTTCCAGATGTTCAAGCTGGTTTTAGAAAAAGCAGAGTAGCCAGAGACCAAATTGCCAACATCTGTTGGATCATCAAAAAAGCAAGAGAGTTCCATAAAAACATCTACTTCTGCTTTATTGACTATGCCAAAGATTTTGACTGTGTGGATCACCACAAACTGGAAAATTCTGAAAGAGATAAGAATACCAGAGCACCTGACCTGCCTCCTGAGAAGTCTGTAGGCAGGTCAAAAAGCAACAGCTAGAACTGGACATGGAACAACAGACTGGTTCCAAATCAGGAAAGGAGTATGTCAAGGCTGTATATTGTCACCTTGCTTATTTAACTTATATGTAGGGTACATCATGAGAAACGCTGGGCTGGAAGAAGCACAAGCTGGAATCAAGATTGCCGGGAGAAATATCAATAACCTCAGATATGCAGATGACACCACCCTTATGGCAGAAAGTGAAGAAGAACTAAAGAGCCTCTTGATGAAAGTGAAAGAGGAGAGTGAAAAAGCTGGCTTAAAATTCAGCATTCGAAAACTAATATCATGGCATCTGCTCCCATCACTTCATGGGAAATAGATGGGGTAACAGTGGAATCAGTGAGAGACTTTGTTTTTTTTGGCTCCAACATCACTGCAGATGGTGACTGCAGCCATAAAACTAAAAGACACTTGTTCCTTGGAAGAAAAGCTATGACCAACCTAGACAGCATTTTAAAAAGCAGAGACATTACTTTGCCAACAAAGGTCCATAGAGTCAAAGCAATGGTTTTTCCAGTAGTCGTGTATGGATGTGAGAGCTGGACTATAAAGAAAGCTGAGTGTGGAAGAACTGATGCTTTTGAACTGTGGTGTTGGAGAAGACTCTTGTGAGTTCCTTGGACTGCAAGGAGACCCAACCAGTCCATCCTAAAGGAAATCAGTCCTGAATATTCATTGGAAGGACTGAAGCTGAAGCTGAATCCCCAATACTTTGGCCACCTGATGTGAAGAACTGACTCATTTGAAAAGACCCTGATCCTGGGAAAGATTGAAGGCTGGAGGAGAAGGGGATGACCAAGGGTGAGATGGCTGGATGGCATCATCCACTCAATGGACATGAGTTTGAGTGAACTCCAGGAGTTGGTGTTGGACAGGGAGACCTTGCGTGCTGCAGTCCATGGGGTTGCAGAGAGTCAGACATGACTGAGTGATTCAACTGAACTGAACTGAAACTCCTTTGAAATTACATTCATCTCATGGAGCAGTGCAGTTGTCTGCATAGAAATATTTGTATGTGTAGTGGAATTGGTGCATGATTTCCTTTATGACCAAATACAGTTATTTGAACTGCATTCTTCCCAAATGGCAGTGTTTGAAATAATGTATGTTCCCACTGGTGACGATGTGTTCTGTCTCCATGAGTAGTCATTTGTAAGACTGTATATCCCACCCCTCAGACTCACGATGCTGGTTTTGAATTGAGAACTGGAAATGGCAGAAGTTGTTTGGTATGGTTCTACTTGAGGGACATTCCAAGAGTCCAAAACCATCCAATCATTCTTGGCAGAATAAGCAAGAGACTGAGACTAGCCCTACATAACTTTTGGTGGTTTCTAGTTTCAATGTGCTCAGGAAAATACAGCCATGAAATTTCACTCCTACAGCATGTTGTCTTATCAGCAGAAACAGTTCTCCAGTGCTTCCTGCTCAGAATCCTATTTACACATGATCAAAACGACTCGTTATTATGATCAACCTGAACACATCTTTCATCTCAACTATTCAGTAGATGTTCAAAAGAAAAAGACTTCCAAACCAAAAAACAAACAAACCAAAACAGCTAAAAATTAATGGTGAACAAGAAAAGTTATAAGAAAAGCTAGAGGATTAAAGATAGGAGCAGTTGAATATAGTGGAAAATTTTGTGTTCATGAACCCTCTGGGTTACTCTGAAATGTTTTACCATGAAAGAGAACATTACTTAAATAATATTAGCCAAAGACTTAAATGTGTAAAGGAGAGATTTAGGGTCCATTTATACATAAGGTGGCAGGACGCTTTGATTGGCTTCATGTTAATTCTCTCCAATATTCTTCAGCCACAAATGGTACACTTGAGTGTTATGAAACCCTGATAGTGGAACTCCTATGGATTCTATGAAATGCCATTAATCTGTAAAGTGTTCTAGGATCCTCCTGTGAGGCACACCTAGGTGGTGACTATCATAGCAGTCGTTATATGTATATATAAAATCTCCTGTGGTTCTTTGTCTGGAGAATCCTGACTAGTACAGTTAGGAAGAGTTGGAAGGTAAATTGACAAAAATATCATACTTTTCAGGAAACCATGAAAGCTCACTTGATGTGTGTGAGCGTGGTTCTTTAAAGTGAATCACAGATTTGTGTTTTTCTCCCCCTGCATTCTCTCCTAGCCTGTTGCCTAAGCTTAGAATATGATTTTGAAACTGTTAAACTTTTTTTTTCTAAATATTCTGGCAAAAGGAGGCAGGAACAAAAGAATTGAATATGTATGAAAAGGAATGTTAATCATAGTCCATTAAGTCTAGTATAAAACTGGAAACATTTTTACAATCATTTGAAGACCCAGGGAAATGATAAAAGGCCAGCTATCAGTTGAGAATTGTTTACTCATGAGAAACTGCTGCTGTGCCAGGGAAAGATGCTCAACTTGACTATTCTGTCTGGGAGTGCTTGTGCTTCCACCCAGCCTTGGACAGAATTAAAGACAGCTTCTTTGTGGTTGGCAGTTGAAAACCAAGCAGCTTTGCCAGCAAGAGGTAACGGACTCTATTTGGGTGAGAAGCAAAATCCCAATGTATTTATTTGTCTGAGGTGGAGGACTTGACACAAGGTGAGAGAGATTCCCCACAGCTTTACCAGCTGGTGTTGACAGCCTCAGTTCAGGCATGCAGCAGATGCCCACAGCTTTCCTGGATGGATTCTATGGTCTGGAGTGGGAGCTCACAGCAGATCCTCCAGAAATGTATCTGGGAGGTGTTGGCAGTGAGAGAAACTTTAAGTCCTTCAGTTGACACATAGCTCAGAAATCTAGGAGAAAAAAGGAATGGAAAAACCAAGACATCACATCATATACCAGGAGCTGTACTCGCGGGTCAGACATTTTAGTTTAAGTCAAGGCATATTCCTAGAGTAAGGAAGCAACAGCCCTCAGAAAAATAAAACAGAATACCACTTTATCTGATACATTATTTATATTGTAGGATTCTAAACCCACATTCTTAGATATGCAAAGAAACAGAAATGTATGATTATAATTAAGAAAATATCAGCCACTCAAAACTAAAACCAAGTGGACACAGATGTTGGGTTTAGCAGACAAAAACTTGAAAGCAGATGCTATAAAAATGCCCAAGTAACTGAATGAAAATATGTTCACAGTATTCAAGCAATGTGTGCTGACAGGTAATCAACAATTCAGTTCAGTTCAGTTGCTCAGTCACGACCGACTCTTTGCAACCCCATGAATCGCAGCACGCCAGGCCTCCCTGTCCATCACCAACTCCTGGAATTCACTCAAACTCATGTCCAGCGAGTCGGTGATGCCATCCAGCCGTCTCATCCCCTGTCGTCCCCTTCTCCTCCTGCCCCCAATCCCTCCCAGCATCACAGTCTTTTCCAATGATTCAACTCTTCGCATGAGGTGGCCAAAGTACTGGAGTTTCAGCTTTAGCATCATTCCTTCCAAAGTAATCCCAGGACTGATCTCCTTCAGAACAGACTGGTTGGATTTCCTTGCAGTCCAAGGGACTCTCAGGAGTCTTCTCCAACACCACAGTTCAAAAGCATCAATTCTTCCGCACTCAGCTTTCTTCACTGTCCAACTCTCACATCCATACATGACCACTGGAAAAACCATAGCCTTGACTAGACGGACTTTTGTTGGCAAATAATGTCTCTGCTTTTCAATATGCTGTCTAGCTTGGTCATAACTTTCCTTCCAAGGAGTAAGTGTCTTTTAATTTCATGGCTGCAATCACCATCTTCAGTGATTTTAGAGCCCCCCAAAATAAGGTTTGACACTGTTTCCATTGTTTCCCCATCTATTTCCCATGAGATGATGGGACCAGATGCCATGATCTTCGTTTTCTGAATGTTGAGCTTTAAGCCAACTTTTTCACTCTCCTCTTTCACTTTCATCAAGAGGCTTTTTAGTTCCTCTTCACTTTCTGCCATAAGGGTGGTGTCATCTGCATATCTGAGGTTATTGATATTTCTCCTGGCAATCTTGATTCCAGCTTGTGCTTCTTCCAGCTCAGCGTTTCTCATGATGTACTCTGCATATAAGTTAAATAAGCAGGGTGACAATATACAGCCTTGACATACTCCTTTCCCAATTTGGAACCAGTCTGTTGTTCCATGTCCAGTTGTAACTGTTGCTTCTTGACCTGCATATAGGTTTCTCAGGAGGCAGGTCAGGTGGCCTGGTATTCCCCTCTTTAAGAATTTTCTACAGTTTGTGGTGATCCACATAGTCAAAGGTTTTGCATAGTCAATAAAGCAGAAATAGATATTTTTCCGAACTCTCTTCCTTTTTTGATGATCCAGCAGAGGTTGGCAATTTGATCTCTGGCTCTTCTGCCTTTTCTAAGACCAGCTTGAACATCTGGAAGTTCACGTTTCATGTATTGCTGAAGCCTGGCTTGGAGAATTTTGAGCATTACTTTACTAGCATGTGAGATGAGTGCAATTGTGTGGTAGTTTGAGCGTTCTTTGGCATTGTCTTTCTTTAGGATTGGAATGAAAACTGACCTTTTCCAGTCTTGTGGCCACTGCTGAGTTTTCCAAATTTGCTGGTGTACTGAGTGCAGCACTTTCACAGCAATTAAGAAAAATAAAAGAGAAATAGAGTCTATAAAAAAATATTAATTGGGAGCTAAAAATTATAGTGACTTAAATGGGAAATTAATTAATTGATGTCAACAATAGATTTGAATTAACAGAAAAGTCAGTGAATTTGAGGATATGTAAATAGAAACTGTATAATTCAAGTAATAATGTGAAAGATATTGAAATATTGATGGGGAATGTTAAGCGTTTAAAAATATGTATAAAATAAAAACTATAAAAGAGAAAAAGGGAGAAGAAAAAATATTTGAAGGAATAATGACCAAACTAAATTTTTCCAAATTTGATTTAAAATATTAATATTTTAATTAATATTAAAATATAAAATATACTTTATACCTTGAAGAAACTCAATGAACCACACTTGGGAACAACACTTAGATTCATCATGGTCAAGTGGCTGAAAGACAAAGTTAAAGACAAAATCTTAAGACCAGCAGGAGACAAAGGGGACTTTGTATTTTGGGGAGATCAAGAAAATCAGCATTGATTTTTCATCATCAAAATGTAGGCTAGCAGGCAGCAGAGGTACTTATTCAAAACCCTGAAAATATTCAGCCACGATGTTTGTATTTTATGAAACCACCATCAGACACGAAGAGAAAATTAGGACATTTCAACATAAATTAAAACTGAAAGAATCCATTTCTAGCCATCTTGTTTTATAGGAAAAAAAAAAAGGGAATAAATCAGGACTAGTGCAATGGTCACAGTAGACGTTAGTAATTGGTGGTATTTAAAAAACAGATGGAAATGAGTAAAGATTCGAGCCATAGAAATATCCAGAGTGGAGGGGAGAGGGTGGGCTCAATATTTGAAACTCAGTCTACATTACCAGAGTATGTAATAGCAACAGAGTAAAGAAAAAAACCATAGATGATCATCTCAATGCATAAAAGCCATTTGACAAAGTCCAACACATTTTCATGGCAAAAACACTCAACAAACTAGAAATGGAAGAAAAAATTATATATATATATACACATATTTTCTAAGATTAATCTATTTAATCTATAATCCATAATCATTGAAATTTTCCCATATATATATTTGGCATCATCCTGTATCTAATGGGATCTTAGTTCCCAGTCCAGGGATAGAACCCATGCCTCCTGCAATGAAAGCTCAGAGTCTTAACCACTGGACCACTGGGGACGTCCCTGTTGTTATTATCTTTGTTACATCTTTGAGATAAATAATGATGTACACTGTCATTTCTGATATTGATTGTTTCTGTTTTGTCTTTTGTCTTGATCAGTGTTCCCATGAGTTTATCAGTTTTATTAATTTTTTTCAAAGAGCTATTCTAGATTTTACTTACCTATTTAGAGCATGTTTATAGGATATTTCATGTTTCTATCCTTATCTTTTATATCCTTTTCATTTTTTTCTGAAAATTAATTACAGAAACATTTATCTCAAATTTAAAAAGAAGAATACATTTCATATTAAAAGCTTCATATTAAAATGTTGGGAAAGCAGTTTTATAGTTATAATACTTTCTAGTATTCTTCATATGTATTCTTTACCCTATGGGTAATTTAGAAGGAGTCTCCTTAATTTCTGAATTTATGGTGATGTTGTAGAAGTACTGTGTGATTTACAGAGCCGTCAGAAAAATATATTCTGTAGGATTTTAAACCTTTGAAGTGTATTAAAGATTGACATTATTGGAAGCAAAAATTCCTCATAATACCTTTGCAGATGATTTATTCATTAAAGAATATAAGCAGTAAATAAATATGAATAAACATATTTAAAAAATACCTCTGGTATTTAAATGTTTATGGATAGTATAGAAATAGGAAATAAGTAAACTATATGCATTAAGTAATAGCTGAAAATTATGAGTGGTAAAGTAAAATATTGTTTATAATTTGGCTAAATGTTTTGAGCATGTAGGATAAATGCACAGTATTTTATAAATGGTTGAAGTCTAATTTTTTTCCATTATTAAAGTATACTTATTCAATCAAGACTGAACTCTGGAAATTGTTGTATAGGCACGGGCCATGTCTTTTAAATAGATTCACTATGTTATGCTTTTAAAAAGTGTGGAGAATAGCTCATAGAGTTAGTAGAACACACTCATTTGTTGTGATTGGATTTTACCCTTCTTTTCTGACAAACAGCCTAGAGAAATGTGGTAGGCAGCAGGATATTCTTGACCCATTCTAAGAATCAAGAGGGAAGGAATGAGAATGTGATAGTGAGAGGCAATTTGGAAGATAGTGATCATGAAATCTTACATTTCAGGATTCTAAGGAAAGAGGAGAAGGAAGGTAGTTGGAAGGAAACAGACAGGAAGAGGTGACATTTTGTATTTACTCAGCCCTCAATATGTTACAGGTGGACTGGCTGAAAATAAATCAGGAAACAGTGGGAGGCTGTTTTCCCTATTTCTATATATTATGAAAAATGCTTGATTCTTTCTTACTCCTAGTTTATTTTATACTTTATAAGCAGTCTGATACAAAAGCCCAATTACTGGAAGAAAAGATTAGTTGAACAGTACAAAAGAAGTAAACCAATGCATAAACAGAATAGTCATTCAGTCTAATTTAGTTTATTGAGTTTAAAATGGTATGCAGGTAGGAAGTGGAATACTAATCATTTAAGACTGTCCCACCCCAGTATCTAGATACAGTTTTTTTTATTAAGGGCACTTGCTTTGTTCTTAGTAATAATCACACACCTTCACTGGGCCTGGATGACAGGAAATATAGTAACTCTTAAGAGGACTGTGAGAAGATGCTGAATGTGGTGGAAAGTGCAGTGGGCATGAGAATAACTCTCAGATTAATGGAGGTAGAAGAGAATGACATGGGTTTTTTGTTTGTTTGGGTTCATTTCTTGACATTTTATATAAGGATTTTACACATAATGAACATGATTATGCAAGAACATGAATATTTGGGGAAAAAAAAGGAAAATGAGATTGCATTCAGTTAACTCAGACATACTCCATACATCATGACTTCTTAGGGTTCCTTGGACACTTCTTATACCATGAATATATATTCACTATTTTGTCATAACTCCCAAAACAGATACCATTTTACCATGCATTTGTCAGAAAACTTCACTGAAATACAGGGAAAAAATGATTGCATTGCATAGAACATGGTGATCCTCACTTTAATTCTCTTGAAACATCTCTAATGGTCTCTGAAGTTACTCTTCAGTTGCCAAAGGCCTTACTTCTTTTCCTTTAGTTCACATGGCACTTAAATTACTCAGTGTTGTCAAGGGTAAGTTAGCTCTGGCCATTTAGGAGGAAAAATCCAGTAATTAGCAGACTCTATAAACATTCCCATGGAGTCCAAAAATCTGTTCTATACATCTGTGTCTCTTTTGCTGTCTCGCATACAGGGTTATCGTTACCATCATTCTAAATTCCATTTTGGATTCTGTGGAAGAGGGAGAGGGTGGGATGATTTGGGAGAATGGCATTGAAACATGTATAATATCATGTAAGAAACAAATCGCCAGTCTAGGTTCAATGCAGGATACAGGATGCTTGGGGCTGGTGCACTGGGATGACCCAGAGAGATGGTATGGGGAGGGAGGTAGGAGGAGGGTTCAGGATGGGGAACTCATGTACATCCGTGGCAGATTCATGTTGATGTATGGCAAAACCAATACAGTACTGTAAAGTAAAACTGAACTGAACTGAAAGTAAAATAAAGTAAAATTAAAAAAAAAACAAACATTACCATGTTATAAAGCTTCATAAGACTCTGTATTTTGCTGTATCATGGCCCTGGGAATCCTCATCCAAAATTCTAAGGATATTACCACATATTTACTCATGAGAACTTCTAGAGCGTGGGGAGTGAGTTCTGTTCGCAATAAAAAGATTTTTCCATAGCCTTGGGTCATTTATAACTTTCGCTGATTTCACTTTGTTTTTTGACTTACCCAAGCTTGAACTGCAGGATAAAATCAATTTTTTCCATAGAGGAGCAAACAATCACAATCAGGAACAGAATATAAATCAGTTTCTGTTAGAAAGAATGGGTCAGGGTAATATGCCACTAGTCATTCTTTCCCTGACTTTAACTTTTTTGTGTTTTTAAGGTCTGAAAATCATCACATTTCAAATTCATCATAGTAAAGCAAAAAAACAAAACAAAACCAAAAAACCCCAAAACAAAAAAATCAACCAAAACACAACTTATCATCTACAAGATTGGCACAAACATCATTTAAGTAACTAGATGTATGTCCAAAATAACAATAATTTTAATTTTTTTTATTGACAGCTCTTTTGTTGATAAACTTTAGAAAGGACAGCATTGACTTAGCTAAAGTCAACGGGGTAGAAAAGTGATATGATAATGATAAAATACTCCTATCTATTTATTAATTTCTGACTCAAATATCACCTCCTTTAGAAAGTGTTATTATTTTCATCAAAATTTGTTTTCCTCCATCAAAACCATACTTTCGATAGTACAGTATTTAGCATATAATTTGACAGTTAGTAATACTCAATTTGACAGTAATACCAATACTTTGGCCACCTGATGCGAGGAGCTGACTCACTGTAAAGACCCTGATGCCAGGAAAGATTGAAGGCAAAAAGAGAAGCGGGCAGCAGAGGATGAGATGGTTAGATAGCATGGACATGAATTTGAGCAAACTCCAGAAGATAGTGGAGGACAGAAGAGCCTGGCATGCTGCAGTCCATGGGGTTGCAAAGAGTCTGGCATGACTTAGCGACTGAACAACAACAAATACTCAATTTATACTCTAATTCTGTGTTGCGTGGAATTTTTCTGACTGCTGAACATGTCTTTTTTTTCCCCCCTCAAACTTGAGAGCAGATGATCAACTCAGTTAGTCTCTTTACATCCTAGTAGAGCCTACTATGTTGGAGAAGGCAATGGCACACTCTAGTACTCTTGCTTGGAAAATCCCATGGACGGAGGAGCCTGGTGGGCTGCAGTCCATGGGGTCAAGAGTTGGACACGACTGAGCGACTTCACTTTCACTTTTCATTTTCCTGCATTGGAGAAGGAAATGGCAACCCACTCCAGTGTTCTTGCCTGGACAATCCCAGGGATGGGGGAGCCTGGTGGGCTGCCGTCTATGGAGTCACACAGAGTTGGACACGACTGAAGCGACTTAGCAGCAGTAGTAGCAGAGCCTACTATGTAAGTTGATCATTTTGTGTGTTTGAAATCAATAGCCATGCCTCATCTCATGTCCCTGGAATTACCCAGCCTTTCCACTCTCTCACACAGTACTTTAGGATGGTATATATGCATTTTTTGTATGAATTTATCTCAATATTGTAAAGTTTCTGATGTAGCTCTCTTTCTATAAACATATCATATTCTCATTAAGATAAGAACTGGAGATACATGAACATATTACATACATCATGGTAAGAGATTTCCTAGATGTGATCAGAAACTGGGAGGAAATTAATAACTGGATAGAAAGCAGGCTCTAAAACTCTCTCCCTAAAACTTCTTTCCTTCAGTATTTCATTTCAATATTTGTTCTTTCCCTATTTAGAGATCCCAGACACTATCACACATCCCAGTATAATTTTGTTTCATGTTTCTGAATTTTTGGAAAAAATAAGGTTGATTTCTGTATATGAAAGGGCACTGGTCAGGAAAATCAGGCCATGAAAAATTCGAAAGGCTGACTGATACTGTATGCTTCACGTATATACCTTTATTTTATTTAAATTCTTGACCTGTCAATTTTTATGAAAACCTGTAAGAACAGCAGAGCAGTCAAGAGTTAAATTATATGGAAATTCACTTAAGATGATTTCCTAGTTTTAAGCTCTTGCACCTCTTTCCGGATGGGCATGAGAAAGAGGGTGTGGAAATTAGCTTTAGGACGGCATGGGATTGAGAAAGATCAGCTTAGTGGGCAAAGCTCTGAAAAGCAGACGTCTGTCTGCCGAAACGTGCACGCTAAGGGATGTGGCTTTTCCTAATCCTTTATCCTGGGTGTGCAATAATGCAATATCCACCAGGAAATTAAAGCTTTAAAATGACAGTTATGAATTATATTGATAGATAGTAAAGAAGGTGATAAAAATTGCATTTCTGAAAATTATTTTGCAATGTCTCTTGATCAGGTTCTATGAAAGATGAGTTGTGAATTGTAATTACAGTTGGTGAATGCTCTGGTTCTGTGGTTTGGGACTGTTAGGAAACACAAGCAAAGCATTTAGCAAATTAAAGATACTTGCATTGGGAGCTACTGATACCAAGGAGAACTTAAAGGTTCAATATTTTGAGATTCGATGAATATATTCAGATTCTTAGACCACATCATCAAGGAAATACATTGTGGATATGGTAGTCAAAATTAAATTGCATGAAGTTGCCATGTTTAGAGAGATAACAAAATAATTTAATCAGGCAGTATAAATGCAGTATAAATAAAATGAAAATAAGGTGGTGTGTGAAGGCCAGCATACAACTTACACCTTCCTCAATATTAGGGAGCACGAAATTTTAATGATTGGTCTTCACACTGATGACTCATTTGTACAGTGAATACCTTCATCAAAATTCATATACTTAGAATCTTTTTAATAAGGTGAGCAAAATGTGACCTTCCCAAATTATAAAAAATATGAT
This sequence comes from Ovis canadensis, assembly GCF_042477335.2. Taxonomy (NCBI): domain Eukaryota; kingdom Metazoa; phylum Chordata; class Mammalia; order Artiodactyla; family Bovidae; genus Ovis; species Ovis canadensis. The sequence continues at coordinate 60,831,900 of NC_091257.1, read as the reverse complement.
GTTGATAGACATCCTGAAAAATCAGCTTTATTAAATGCCACTGATTCCTAATTGACTTTTTACAAACAATAACCTATTAGCTCTTCCTAATCCAGCTGCTTGACACTGTTGTTTAATAAAATTATACATGTAGTTAGTAATTTTTGAAATTGTGCTTTGGTTGTCAAAGTCCATTTTGCCTGTTTCTCCTACTGCCAATCCCACAGGATATATGGATTGAATTAACCCTCAGCTTGATCATTATATCATTGCTGCACGGCCAACATAACACTGGATAGAATGTAGTCTTCCAGCTGATACGTCAGAGACAGCATAGTGATAAGAGAAGCATTCATTTAGTCCTTTAAGGTACTGAAAAAATCTGTATAGCCTGAATAACCAAGTTGATTGTTTGTGCTGAGATAGTAAGTTAATAAAAATATAATTTAATAAATATTTAATAAAAATATAATAGTAATATAATAAAATTTAATAAAAATATAATATAAAAATAAATAGTAATTTAATAAAAATATAATAGTAATTTAATAAAAATTTCTCTTGTCTATTATACTTTATATACATGTGAAATATATATGAATGAATATAATTTATGCATGCATAAGAAAAAATATCTTATACATGCAATGATAGTAAGAGTTCAGAATTCACCACAATTGGTCAGTTAGTGAATATTTTATTGTTTCATCTTTGGTCTCAGAGCACCAATAAAAATAGGATGAATTTATAGTCATAGTTCTAAACTTCAAATTATAAATTGCAGCAAGGTTATGTAATTGACTGGTTATATGTCTTCTGGTGTCTTTAGGGTTTTAAATTCTTTCTCCAACACATCCATGAAAAGAACTCCTTCCTCCTTAGGAGATTTATGCCTGCTGATAAAGAAACTACACTGAGTACATTTGCCTACATTATGCATAGGCTTCTTAAATTTCTGCTGCTTTCTCTCATGCCAAGTACCCGGGCTCTGCTTTTATTTTTTAAATGTCACCATTCATTGGGTTCAAGTAGACATACGTTCCTAAGATTCATCATATTTTCTCAATGAATGCATTGGGACAAATAAAAGTGTACCTTCTTTGCATTGTGCTTATTGTGTAATAAATTTTGTTCTTTCAGTTGTATTGAAGATAACTAGAGGACAGAGGCTGCATTTCTTACCTCTTTTTATTTCTTGTATTTGCCACAGTGGCTTGTGCCTCCATGGGAGTTAATAAAACTTCTCTTCAGAATACTTGTAAGTGGGCCAGCATGAAAAAATGTCTTCGTCTCCATATTTTTGAGAGTCTTAATTCATTGCTTGAAAATGTTGGGGCTTTTTGCATGTTCATCCTTCATACCTGTATCTATAAGTCAACCACATGACATGGACTTTTAAGAAGAATCCTGTGTTGTTTTGGATGACCTTCTAGGGAGAGGCCAAAGTTTCTCAGTCGTCACAAAGCAGACTCTATAAATCGTCTTGATTTCTGTTACTTTGGCAGAATTTAAGAGTGCAAGGAGGGGACCACTTCCACAACCTTGACGAAGAGTGGCTCTGTGGCCCAAATGGGGTTCTCTTCAAAGGGTAGACAGCATTAGCTTCTCTCTCTCTTACGTTTGTGCCAAAGCATTTTTACCTGTTGATTCAAGACTGAATGATTTTAAAGACAAAGGTTCTGTGAGATCTCCTAGGGTTTATTAAGTTCCAAACATTACACATTTTCCCTAATGCTTAAAACAATTCATCTTAAAGTTGCTGGGCATCACACTGTATCTCATTTTAATTTTCGCACAACCTCTGTATAAATCCTTATTTAGTTTTGATACACTGGATTGTTTGTGCCTGAAGAAAAATGTTCTTGTTAGATAAGGTAGAATACCTGTAAATGGGCAGGAGCAGAGTGGAACCTCGAAATATTTGAAGTGTGTTCTGCACAGCAGAGCATCTGTTTGAAGAGATGTCTGTGTCACTCTGGGTAGAAACCATAGTCTTCCAACTGATCCATCAGACAGCAGAGTGATAAGAGAGTTTACTTGGTGTTTTAAAACTCTGAAAGAAACCCATATAGACTGAATAACCAAGTTGATTATTTGTTCCGAGGCAATAATTTAAGAAAATTTAATAAAATTAATCTATAGATTCTTATAGGTTAATCTCTCTGCAGAGGGATTAACGCCTGAGGTGCCTGGTTTCTATGACCCACCTCGGGCTCACAGGTACGCTGTACAGTAGCAACTGCCATTATTTAGGTCATGTTCCTTCAGAAAAAATGAAGTAGAAAAGGTTCACCAGAAGCATCTTACGTGAGATTCCAAATAACAAATGGATTAGTGGGACATGTGGGAGTCTGTCTTTTGGAGGCATCTTATAATATAGTTCCCTCATAGTTCAGTTGGTAAAGAATTCGCCTGCAATGCAGGAGATCTTGGTTCAATTTCTGGGTCCAGAAGATCCACTGGAGAAGGGAAAGGCTACCCACTCCAGTATTCTTGGGCTTCCCTTGTGGCTCAGCTGGTAAAGAATTCGCCTACAATGTGGGAGACCTGGGTTCCACCCCTGGGTTGGGAAGATCCCTTGGATAAGGGAAGTACCCACTTCAGTATTCTGGCCTGGAGAATTCCATGGACTGTATAGTCAATGGGGTCACAAAGAGTCGGACATGAGTGAGCAAGTTTCATTTTCGCTTATAATATTTTCACAACAAATAATTCTACGGCACTGTCACTAAGATGTACTGTGAGACGCCAAACCTAAATGGCATTAGATTGCATGTAATTTTTTTCCTTATAGTTTTTTCTTAATTTAATCTCTTTCTATTTTGTAAGTATAGGTAGATGATAGTAACATATATATAGCATAATATACAATATAACACATTACATAAAAGTAATGTACAATATACTATATATAAATATATGTAATGTATTTTACCAATCATGTGTCTATTGAGAGGCCATTCTGTAATTAATTTCATACTATGTAGCCTGGATTAATTTCATACTATGTATGTTCTAACTATGTGGTTTAAAGTAATAGCAGAGTCATATGGAGTTGTAAGAAATAATACATAAGGACCCCTTGTATCTTTTACCCAGTTGCTCAAATGACAACATCTCCCGTAACTATGGTATATATCACGATGAGGAAAAGAAATTTGATATAACCCATATACCCTATTTGGAGAAGGAAATGGCAACCCACTCCAGTATGCTTGCCTGGAAAATCCCATGGACGGAGGAGCCTGGTGGGCTGCCGTCTAGGGGGTCACACAGAGTCGGACACGACTGAAGCGACTTAGCAGCAGCGTCAGCAGCATACACACTATACGTTTTACCACTGTTGCTCACACGGGTGTTCAGCTTGTGTAATTTGATCATATGTGTGAATCTACATGAGCACCACAAGACACGGAGATATAAGAATGGTTTCATCACAGATTCCCTGTACCGCTTTTTCACAGACATGGCCACCTCCCTCCCACCTGTTTCCTCCCTAAATCCTGGCAGCCACTAATCTGTTTCCCAGGCTAAAACTTTGTCACTGCCAGATGTTACATAGAGAGATCTATTCAGAATGCAACATTTTGAGACTGGCTTTTTGCATGCAACTTAACTTCCTTGAAAAGAAAATAAAAAATTTTCTCTCAGTCGTGTCCGACTGTTTGAGACCCTGTGGGCTATAGCTTATCAGGCTCCTCCATCCATGGGATTCTCCAGGCAAGAATACTGGAGTGGGTTGCCATTTCCTTCTCCAGGGGATCTTCCCAACCCAGGGAACAAGAATACTGGAGTGGGATGCCATTTCCTTCTCCAGGGGATCTTCCCGACCCAGGAATTGAACCCAGGTCTCCCACATTGCAGGCAGATGCTTTACCCTCTGAGCCACCAGGGAAGCCCAACTTCCTTGAGATCCACCCAAGTTGTCGTTTGTGTCAGGAGCCCTCTTGTTACTGTTGAATAGTATTCCATCTTATGGCTGCAGAACAGTTGTTTAGTAAAAACTGTAAGCAGTTTGGTTAACCATTCAACTGTAGAAGGACATCTGGGTTGTTTCCGCTTTGAGGCTATTACAGATAAAGCTGCTGTGAACGTCTGTGTGATATGCACATTTTTGTGTGAAAATAAATTTTCATTTTTCTTGTATAAATGTCCTGCAGTGAAATTTCTGAAGTGTACAGTAAGCTCATACTTAGTTTGTAAGACATTGTCACGTTCTTTTCTGGAGGGGCTATGTCATTTTACATTCTCACAAGCAATGTAAGGAAGATGCAGTTTATACACAGCCACATTAGCACTTCTTGTTATCATTATTTTTTAGAGAAATTTTAAGATTGTAGAAAATTTGAACTAGAAGTATCAACTGCGTCATATACTATCCACCTTTCCCTAAACACTGTTTTCCCTGTTATTAATATATTAGTGTGGCACTATTGTTACAATTAAGTAATCAACATTGCTATATTCTTGTTAAGAAAAGTCCAGACTTCACAGTAGGGTTCACTTTTTATGTTGTATATTTTTTGAATTTTTTCAAATGCAGAATGACATGTATCCACCATTATAATGTCACACAGAATTAGTTTCATCACTCCAAAAGTCTCAGTGCTCCACGTATTCATTTCTGTCCCTACTCCCACCCATAGCAACCACTGGTCTTTTTACTGTCTCCATGTTTTCTGGATCTCAGTATTGTATTATTTACCTTTTCTTGATGACATATGATGTAGAGTACCTTTTCATATGCTTATTGATCATCTGTATGTCTTCTTTGGTGAGATGTCTGTTCAGATATTTTTTCCACTTTATAATGGGTTTGTCTTATTGTTGAATTTTACAAGTGCTTTGAGTATGTATCTAAAAAGCCATCATCATATTCAGGTTCATATAGGTTATTTCCTGTCTTCTAGAAATTTTATGGTTTGTACTTTATAGTGAAACTACAATCCATTGTCAGTTATTCTTTTTGTGAAAGGTGTGAAGTCAGTGTCTGAATTAATCTTCTTTTTTGTATGTGGATAAGGGAAAGGCTACCCACTCCAGTATTCTGGCCTGGAGAATTCCATGGACTGCACAAACCATGGGGTCACAAAGAGTCGGACATGACTCAGCGGCTTTCACTTTCATACATTTTTTCCAGTGCTAGTATCCATTTTTCATGGAATTGCCTTTATTGTTCTGTCAAAGATCAAACTAACTAGAGGTTTTGTGTTAGTCTGTTTCTTGGATTTTTGTCCTGTTCTATTGATCTACCTATCTTTTCTTTTGCTAATACCATACTGTCTTGATTATACTGTCTTTATAGGAGAATTTGAAATTGGGTGATATCGGTCTTCTAATGTTGTTATTCAGTGTTGTGTTGGATATTTTGGATCTTTTGCCTCTAAATAGAAATTTTAGAACCAGTTTGTTGATATACATAAAGTAACTTACTGGAATTTTTGTTGGGATTGTATTGAATCTATATATTAATTAGAGTAGGATGAACATCTTAACAATATTGAATCTTCCTAACCAGGAACATAAATATCTCTCCATTTGTTGAGACTTTCTCTGATTTATTTCATCAGTGCTTTGTAGTTTTCCTCATATAAATCTTATACATATTTTGTTAGATTTGTATCTCACTATTTCATATTTCCAGAGAAGGCAATGGCACCCCACTCCAGTACTCTTGCCTGGAAAATCCCATGGACGGAGGAGCCTGGAAGGCTGCAGTCCATGGGGTCTCGAAGAGTTGGACACGACTGAGCGACTTCTCTTTTTTTTCTCTTTTTTTTTTCATATTTCTGGTGCTGATTTAAATCTTCAAATTACATTGGCACATTGCTGGCATATATGATAGCAATTGACTTTTGTGTATTAACCTTGTATCCTTCACTTTTGCTTTAATTGCTTATTAGTTCTAAGAGACTTTTTTGTTAATTCTTGGGCTGCATAGAAAATCATGTCATCTGAGAACAGATAAAGTCTTGTTCTTCCTTCTCAATCTGTATGCCTTTAATTCATTTTGTTTCCTTTTCTTGTCTTATTGTATTAGCTAGGGCTTTAGTATGATGTTAAATAGAAATGATGGAGGGAGCATCCATGTTCTGTTCCTGACCTTAGGGAGAAAGATGTGTGGATTTTTTTTTTTAACCAAGTTGAAGATATTGACCTCTGTTTCCAGTTTGCATGTATATCAGTGTTTATCATGCATTAGCACCAGGCTTTGTCACATGCTTTTTCTGCATCTGATGGTTACAAGATTTTCTTCTTTAGCCTGTTGGTGTGATAAATTATATTTATTGGTTTTAAGTGTTAAATTAGCCTTGTATATTTGGAATGAATCCAACTTGAAAGTGAAAGTGAAATAGCTCAGTTGTGTCAGACTCTGCGACCCCATGGAGTGTAGCATACCAGGCTCCTCCACCCAAGGGATTTTCCAGGCAAGAATATTAGAGTGGGTTGCCATTTCCTTCTCCAGGAGATCTTCCCCACCCAGCGATTGAACCCAGGTCTCCCTCATTGTAGGCAGATGCTCTACCATCTGAGCCACCAGGGAAGTCCAAATCCAACTTGGTTATATATAATTATTTGTATACATTGTGGTATTCTATATGCAAATACTTGAGTGTTTCTGCATATATGTTCACTAGAGATATTTGATTCTAATTTTCTCTCCTTGTAACTTCTTTGCCTGCTTTTGATATTAGGGTAATGCTGGCCTCATTTAATTAGTTAGGAAGTCTTCTCTCTCCTATCTTCTCAAAGAGATTGAGTAAAATTGGTAAAATTCCGTATTAAGTGTTTCATAGAATTCCTCTGTGAAACCATCTGGGCCTGGAAATTTATTAATTTTTTATTCAAGTTCTCTAATAGATGTAGATTTACTCATATTATCCATTTCTCCTTGAGTGAGTTTTTGTAGATTATGTTTTTCAAGGAATCAGTAAGTTTCATATAAATTAAAGATTTTTCAGTCATAAATAGGTATTGGATTTTGTCAAATGTTTTGTTCTGGATCAATGATATGGTCATATGATTTATCTCCTTTAACTCATAAGTATGATGGATTACTTTGATGAATTTTTAACTTTGAACCAGCCTTACACATCTAAAATAAAACCCACTTGTACGTAATAAATAATTCCTTTTATGCATTGCTGATTTCATTTGCTAATATTTCATTGAAGATTTTTGCATCAAAGTTCATGAGAGATACTAGTCTGTATTTCTTACACCATCTTCCTTATTTTCCTTTATTATTGTCTTTGCCTGGTTTTGGTATTACAGTAATATAGTTTCATAAGGGAAGTAGGCTTCCTGCTCAATTTTCTGGAAGAAACTGTAAGTTTGGTTTTTATTTTAAATGTTTGGTAGAATTTTACAGTGAAGTCATCTGGTTGTGGAGTGAATTTTTTGTTTTGTATTTGTTTTTCAGGGGTTGAAATTACAAATTCAGTTTCTTTAATAGTTATAGTAGTAGTCTAGTCCAGTTACCTCATTCACTTTTGTTGAGATTTTGCAGCCTGTTTCTCCAGGAATTGATCTTTTTTTTTTTTTTTAAGTTGTCATATTTATGATCATATGTTTGTCTGCAGTATTCCCTTATACTTTTTCCTTTGCTGATGGAGCTGTTGTGGTATTCTCAGTTTCATTCTATAGTTAATTATGTATCTTCTTTCTTTTCATCTTTGCTAATCTTGATAGAGAGTTATCAACATTGATTTTTTTAATAAACAAAGCTTTTTATTTTGATGATTTTTTCCTCAGTTGTTTCCTTACTTTAATTTTAGCTGATTTCTTCTCTTTGTGAGTTTTTCTTTTCTGCTTTTATTTTGGGAATTTTGCTAATTTTTCCCTAGTTTCCTGAGTTATATTATTGATTTAAGACCTTTGATATTTTTATTGCAAACACTTGTTGCTATAAATTTCCCTCTCAAAACTATTTTAGATGCCTTATACATGTTTTTACTTTGAGCTTTTGTTTATTTCTAAGTATTTAAAATCTTTTAGGCACTCTTTTTTAGCTTTTGGATTATACAGAAGTTCTTTGTTTAATATTAAAGTAATTGCAGAATTTCCTATTTTCTTTCTCTTATTAATTCTAATTTGACTTCATTGATGTCACAACACATGCCCTGTATAGTTCAATGTTTTAAATATTTTAGGTTTTGTGAATTAAAATTTAATCTGTCTTATACAGATGGCTAACAAACACATGAAAAGATGGTCAACATCACTCATTATCAGAGAAATGCAAATCAAACCACAATGAGGTACCATTTCATGCCAGTCAGAATGGCTGCTATCTAAAAGTCTACAAACAATAAATGCCAGAGAGGGTGTGGAGAAAAGGGAACCCTCTTACATTGTTGATGGGAATGCAAACTAGTACAGCCACTGTGGAGAACAGTTTAGAGATTTCCTTAAAAAACTGTAAATAGAATTGCCATATGACCCAGCAATCCTACTGTTGGGCTTATACACTGAGGAAACCAGAATTGAAAGAGACACTTGTACCCCAATGTTTACAATAGCTAGAACATGTTTACACTGTTTACAATAGCTAACCTAGATGTCCATTGGCAGATGAATGGATAAGAAAGTTGTGGTACATATATACAATGGAATATTCCTCGGCTATTAAAAAGAACACATTTGAGTCAGTTCTAATGAGGTGGATGAAACTGGCACCTATTATATACAAAGTCAAGTAAGTCAGAAAGAAAAACACCAATACAGTATACTAACACATATATATGGAATTTAGAAAGATGGTAACGATAACCCTGTATGCGAGACAGCAAAAGAGACACAGATGTATAGAACAGTCTTCATGTTGATGTATGGCAAAACCAATACAATATTGTAAAGTAATTAACCTCCAATTAAAATAAATAAATTTATATTAAAAAAAACAAATAAAAAAAAGGAAAAACACCAATAAAGTATATTAACACATATATATAGAATTTAGAAAGATGGTAATGATGACCCTGTATGCGAGACAGTAAAAGAGACACAGATACAAAGAACAGACTTTTGGACTCTGTGGGAGAAGGCGAGGGTGGGATGATTTGAGAGAATAGCATTGAAACTTGTATATTACCATGTGCAAAATAGATGACCAGTGCAAGTTTGATACATGAAACAGGGCACCCAAAGCTGGTGCACTGGGATGACCAGAGGGATGGGATAGGGAAGGAGGTGGGAGGGGGGTTCAGGATGGGGGACACACGTACACCTGTGGCTGATTCATGTCAAAGTATGGCAAAAACCACCACAATATTGTAAAGTAATTAGCCTGCAATTATAATAAATAAATTAAAAAAATTTAATCTCTCTTGGTGTTTGCTACAGGGGTGCTTGAACAAGCTCTGATGGAGTGGAGTGTTGGGTAATGTCAGTTAAATCCTAACTATGAATAGATACTAGTTATGGTTGCTTTTCTAGGGGATTGGACTCATAGATTTCCTTGTACTGACATTCTGGAAATAGAACCCCTGATAATGAGATTTTGAAGCAATGTTTCCTTTGTTTTCTAGTTACTACTGGAATTCTGCTAAAATTTTCCTGATATTTTTTCTTGATTTGTAAGTGAGTTGGTTAGATGGTTGTTTTTATTCATTTTGAAATCTGAAGATTCACCATTTTTATTATTTCTGTCATTAATTTTCTATAAAATTTGAAGCCATCCTTACAGTTTCCATGATGTTGTAAAAATTCATATAAACTAGTCAGATTTATAAGAAATTTAAAGCAGATTTTAAGGAAACAAATAGAAGTATAAATGAGTAAGGACCATGTTAGTTATTTTCTGTTTAAATACTTGTTTCTGTTAACCTGTGAGGATTAGCGAGCATCAGTGTCGGTGAGTAGAAAAGCAGTGGAAAGCCCAACCACTCATTGACTTCCACCATAGGTTAGGCTGGAGAATTTTCCTGGAAAACCAGTCAGCATTACTTTCTTTGCACAGGGAGTGTGAATTGTTCCCATTTAAAAAGAAATACTCTTTGGTCCTCACTAAAAATTGAAATGGTTATCGTTTTTTCCTCTCGTGTTGAAATGGAGTAACAGTTGGCTCTCCAAGAGTCTACTACTCATTTTAAGTACCCAATAAAAGTCCTGTAGATACACTTGAAGTGCCAGCCAAAGGAGAGGAAATTAGAAACCTAGAAAATATTTGAACACAGGTTTGAGGTTATTTGAAATAATAACATTTATGACTAATGAGACTGAAGGTATGATTAGACTTTTTTTGTGAGCAAGCACAGCATCTCCTGGCAACCACTGGTTTTATTTCAGAAAACGCTAACTTTATCACACATAGTTTCTCTGACTACGGGACTCAATTGTTGGAATATTGAAGTATTGTTGCTTATTGTAATCAAATCTGCATGCAGGTTTCTCTGTGAAATAATTGTAATCTTCCACTGTACTGAAGGAAATACTTTGTAATAAAGAAAACTCATGATAACCATGGGGCAATTTCACTCAGTTCAAAAAGATTCTTTTTATAGATAGCAATCTAACATGTAACATTTTGAAAGAATTTAAGTCTGGGGGATGTTGTGACATCAACCACTATTTCTTATCCTAGTACATAGCATAATACCTGAGTATTAGTACTGATAGGCAAAGACACTTCAGTACTATGAAATATGTATGTATGTGTCTGTGTGTGTACTCGGTCACTTCAGTCATGTTTAGCTCTTTGTGACTCTGTGGACTGTTGCCTGACAGACTCCTCTGTCCATGGGATTCTCTAGGCAAGAATACTGGGGTGGGTTGCCATTCATGCCCTCCTCCATGTGGTGTTTCTAGCCCCGGGATTGAACCCACGTCTCCTGAGTCTCCTACATTGTAGGCGGATTCTTTACCCATTGAACCACCTGGGAAGCGCCCCCCACCACCACACACACACAAACACAATACACATACCCATCCTCTTTCTGAACATCTTTCCAATAAATACAACTTTTACAAGTAGGGGAAGGAATGACCATAAAGGTAGATGCTCGATCTTTTTCTCCTCTCCTTAGACAGCTAGCCATACATTCTACAGTCATAAATTTTTATAGATGTAAAACTGAAGACTGGTTGTAAGAAAATGAAGTAAAATGAATTGCTTCATAATTTTTTGTTAAAGTGTAACAAACTTTACTAAAAAAATAAATTAATAGAAAAAGAAAATCAATGTTCAAATTCAGTTTAGTTCAGTTCAGTTGAGTCACTCAGTCGTGTCCAACTCTTTGCAACCCCATGAATCACAGCATGCCAGGCCTCCCTGTCCATCACCATCTCCCGGAGTTCACTCAGACTCACGGCCATCGAGTCTCACCCTGGGTCGTCTCCTTCTCCTCCTGCCCTCAATCCCTCCCAGCATCAGAGTCTTTTCCAATGAGTCAACACTTCACATGAGGTGTCCAAAGTACTGGAGCTTCAGCTTTAGCATCATTCCTTCCAAAGAAATCCCAGGGTTGATCTCCTTCAGAATGGACTGCTTGCATCTCCTTGCAGTCCAAGGGACTCTCAAGAGTCTTCTCCAACACCACAGTTCAAAAGCATCAATTCTTTGGCGCTCACCCTTCTTCACAGTCCAACTCTCACATCCATACATGACCACTGGAAAAACCATAGCCTTGACTAGATGGACCTTAGTCGGCAAAGTAATGTCTCTGCTTTTGAATATACTATCTAGGTTGGTCATAACTTTTCTTCCAAGGAGTAAGCGTCTTTTAATTTCATGGCTGCAATCACCATCTGCAGTGATTTTGGAGCCCAAAAAAATAAAGTCTGACACTGTTTCTACTGTTTCCCCATCTATTTCCCATGAAGTGATGGGACCAGATGCCATGATCTTCATTTTCTGAATGTTGAGCTTTAAGCCAGCTTTTTCACTCTCCTCTTTCACTTTCATCAAGAGGCATTTTAGTTCCTCTTCACCCTCTGCCATAAGGGTGGTGTCATCTGCATGTCTGAGGTTATTGATATTTCTCCTGGCAATCTTGATTCCAGCTTGTGCTTCTTCCAGTCCAGCGTTTCTCATGATGTGCTCTGCATATAAGTTAAATAAGCAGGGTGACAATATACAGCCTTGACATACTCCTTTTCCTATTTGGAAGCAGTCTGTTGTTCCATGTCCAGTTCTAACTGTTGCTTCCTGACCTGCATACAGATTTCTCAAGAGGCAGGTCAGGTGGTCTGGTATTCCCATCTCTTTGAGAATTTCCCACACTTTATTGTGATCCGCACAGTCAAAGGCTTTGGCATAGTCAATAAAGCAGAAATAGATGTTTTTCTGGAACTCTCTTGCTTTTTCCATGATCCAGAGGATGTTGGCAATTTGATCTCTGGTTCCTCTGCCTTTTCTAAAACCAGCTTGAACATCTGGGAGTTCACGGTTCACGTATTGCTGAAGTCTGGCTTGGAGAATTCTGAGCATTACTTTACTAGCATGTGAGATGAGTGCAATTGTGCAGTAGTGTGAGCATTCTTTGGCATTGCCTTTCTTTGGGATTGGAATGAAAACTGACCGTTTCCAGTCCTGTGGCCACTGCTGAGTTTTCCAAATTTGCTGGCATATTGAGTGCAGCACTTTCACAGCATCATCTTTCAGGATTTGAAACAGCTCCACTGGAATTCCATCACCTCCACTAGCTTTGTTTGTAGGGATGCTTTCTAAGGCCCACTTTACTTCACATTCCAAGATGTCTGGCTCTAGATTAGTGATCACATCATCATGATTATCTGGGTCATGAAGATCTTTTTTGTACAGTTTTTCCGTGTATTCTTGCCACCTCTTCTTAATATCTTCTGCTTCTGTTAGGTCCAGACCATTTTTGTCCTTTATCGAGTCCAACTTTGCATGAAATGTTCCCTTGATATCTCTAATTTTCTTGAAGAGATCTCTAGTCTTTCCCATTCTGTTGTTTTCCTCTATTTCTTTGCATTGATCGCTGAAGAAGGCTTTCTTATCTCTTCTTGCTATTCTTTGGAACTCTGCATTCAGATGCTTATATTTTTCCTTTTCTCCTTTGCTTTTTGCCTCTCTTCTTTTCACAGCTATTTGTAAGCCCTCCCCAGACAGCCATTTTGCTTTTTTGCATTTCGTTTCCATGAGGATGGTCTAGATCCCTGTCTCCTGTACAATGTCACAAGCCTCATTCCATAGTTCATCAGGCACTCTATCTATCAGATCTAGACCCTTAAATCTATTTCTCCCTTCCACTGTATAATCATAAGGGATTTGATTGAAGTCATACCTGAACAGTCTAGTGGTTTTCCCTACTTTCTTCAATTTAAGTCTGAATTTGGCAATAAGGAGTTCACGATCTGAGCCACAGTCACCTCCCCGTCTTGTTTTTGTTGACTGTATAGAGCTCCATCTTTGGCTGCAAAGAATATAATCAATCTGATTTCGGTGTTGACCATCTGGTGATGTCCATGTGTAGAGTCTTCTCTTGTGTTGTTGGAAGAGGGTGTTTGCTATGACCAGTGCATTTTCTTGGCAAAAATCTATTAGTCTTTGCCCTGCTTCATTCCGCATTCCAAGGCCAAATTTGCCTGTTACTCCAGGTGTTTCTTGACTTCCTACTTTTGCATTCCAGTCCCCTATAATGAAAAGGACATCTTTTTTGGGTGTTAGTTCTAAAAGGGCTTGTAGGTCTTCATAAAACCCTTCAACTTCAGTTTCTTCAGCATTACTGGTTGGGGCATAGACTTGGATAACTGTGATATTGAATGGTTTGCCTTGGAGACGAACAGAGATCATTCTGTTGTTTTTGAGATTGCATCCAAGTACTGCATTTCGAACTCTTTTGTTGACCATGATGGCTACTCCATTTCTTCTAAGGGATTCCTGCTCGCAGTAATTGTCATCTGCATTAAATTCACCCATTCCAGTCCATTTTAGTTCGCTGATTCCTCAAATGTCGACGTTCTCCCTTGCCATCTCTTGTTTGACCACTTCCACTTTGCCTTGATTCATGGAACTGACATTCCAGGTTCCTATGCAATATTGCCCTTTACAGCATCAGATCTTGCTTCTATCACCAGTCACATCCACAACTGGGTATTGTTTTTGCTTTGGCTCCATCCCTTCATTCTTTCTGGCATTATTTCTCCACTGACAGAATGTGGTCCACTGGAGAAGGGAATGGCAAGCCACTTCAGTATTCTTGCCTTGAGAACCCCATGAACAGTATGAAAAGGAAAAATGATAGGATACCAAAAGAGGAACTCCCCAGGTCATTAGGTGCCCAATATGCTATTGGAGATCAGTGGAGAAATAACTCCAGAAAGAATGAAGGGATGGAGCCAAAGCAAAAACAATACCCAGTTGTGGATGTGACTGGTGATAGAAGCAAGATCCGATGTTCAAATTAAAGAGGATAAAAATGGAGAAATCTAGTTAGTATTTATAGATGAATTAAATATATCATTATCTCTATTTTAATAATTACAAAATTTGCTTCTTTTTAAAAAGTACAGTAACGTGTAGAAGATTGTTATCTCATGAATTCAGCTTTTTCATTCATGAACGCTGTGTGCCACAGGTACCTTTGCAGGTGTTCCTTCAGTGTACATTGTCATCAGTTCAGTTCAGTTCAGTTCAGTTGCTCAGTCATGTCCAACTCTTTGCGACCCCATGGACTGCAGCTGCCCAGACTTCCTGTCCATCACCATCTCTCAAAGTTTACTCAAACTCATGTCCATTGAATTGGTGATGCCATCCAACCATCTCATCCTCTGATGTCCCCTTCAGTTCCCACCGTCAATCTTTCCAGGGTCAGGGTCTTTTCAAATGAGTCAATTCTTCACATCAGGTAGCCAAAGTATTGGAATTTCAGCTTCAGCCTCAGTCCTTCCGGTGAATATTCAGGACTGATTTCCTTTAGGATTGACTGGTTTGGTCTCCTTGCAGTCCAAGGGACTCTCAAGAGTCTTCTCCAACACCGCAGTTCAAAAGCATCAATTCTTTGGCACTTAGCTTTCTTTATAGTCCAACTCTCACATCCATACATGACTACTGGAAATACCATAGCTTTGACCAGATGGACCTTTGTTGGCAAAGTAATGTCTCTGCTTTTTAATATGCTGTCTAGGTTGGTCATAGCTTTTCTTCCAAGGAGTAAGCATCTTTTAATTTCATGGCTGCAGTCACCATCTGCAGTGATTTTGGAGCCCCCCCCCACCCCAAATAAAGTCTGACACTATTTTCACTGTTTCCCCATCTATCTGCCATGAAGTCTTTGGGGCTGGATGCATGATCTTAGTTTTCTGAATGTTGAGTTTTAAGTCAAGTTTTTCACTCTCCTCTTTCACTTTCACCAAGAGGCTCTTTGGTTCTTCTTCACTTTCTGCCATAAGGGTGGTGTCATCTACATATATGAAGTTATTGATATTTCTCCCGGCAATCTTGATTCCAGCTTGTGCTTCATCAAGCCCAGCGTTTCTCATGATGTACTCTGCATATAAGTTAAATAAGCAGAATGACAATATACAGCCTTGACATACTCCTTTCCCTATTTGGAGCCAGTCTGTTGTTCAATGTCCAGTTCTAACTGTTGCTTCCTGACCTGCATACAGATTTCTCAGGAGGCAGGTCAAGAGGTCTGGTATTCCCATCTCTTTAAGAATTTTCCACAGTTTGTGGTGATCCACATTGCCATCATATAGTCTTAAACTGCTTTCAAAATAATGAACGTTTTTCTTAAATTTGAAGTTTTCAAGGTTAAACAATATTTCTATACTGTTCCAAATACAATGGAAACTATTTAAATATGGCTTTGTTCTTGGGGATCCTAAGAAAGCAAAACATGGATAATATATTAAGCAAATGCTAACTAGGTTTATTAAGTAATAATGAGATATTAATAAAATGAATATTCTTAAGATAGCTAAAATCAAATTTATGATCCTGCTATGGAATTTTGAAGAATGTTAGTCTACATGTATTAAAAAAATAACCATTTCTACAATTAAAACATCAATCTGTTTAAAACTATGTAACCCACATAGAATGCCAGGATCCATTTGTGGATTTTTTAAAGTAGAATTGCATTCCCACCACCCTCATATCCCAGAAGGTTTGGTCGATACCATGAATTTTCTGGAGGCCCTGTGGGCCTTTTTTGAATAATTAAAAACAGTAAATTTCTAAAGGTGCTAAAATGTTATTAATAACTAATTTTTCCTAATTATCCCCATAGGTATGACAGGTGGGTTACTCATTTTATTTGAATCAATTTCCACCTCCATCTCTAGGTTTAGTTCTCCACCTCCATCTCTAGATCTGGGTCTTGGTTGGATCTACATTTAGACCTACCAGTGGTACAGAATATGGAATTTATTGTGGGGATTTGATTTTATCACTCCTGGGAGCTGGTTAAACAAGTTCTGTGGGGCGGTTGCTCCTGTGTCTGGGGTGCGCTGCTCCTGGGGCCTGAAGAAGACCTGATAGGAGACAGGAGCGATAGGCTCCCTCCCTTCCCGCAGTTGAGCAGAGAGTGACCGTGGTGCCTTGTGTCCCTGCACCAGCCTTCTCAACGTAAAACAGGTCTGAGCACTGCTTTACTGCCTTCTCCCAGACCTGCCCCCCAATATCTCATGTGGCCAAGCGGTCGTACCGTGAGGAAGGGATTTCAGCAAATACGTTTCCAATTTAGATACCTTGGCTCAGTATTAATCGACCACCAAGGAAAGCTAAGAAATTTTTGTGACCTGGGAACTAAGTAAATAAAATGATTTAAGGAAGATAAAATGGCCAGTTATTTTTCTAACTTGAAGATAGAGTGGTTATCATTCAACTTAGCAGTATAGAGACCATAAGGAAACTGAAAAACAGTAAACTCAATGGAATTCAGGGGAGGGGACAGAAGATTACAGAGTGAAGTGGATTTGAAAGAGCAAGGGGGGAGAGAAATGGGATTTAGAAGGAGAAACACAACAGTGTGCAGAAGTTTTATGACAAAAAAAAAAGAGTAATAACTGGAGTAATAGTTAGCCAGCATAAAGGAAACAAAGAAGGGAATAAACTAGAAAGATAAATTTAAAATATAAAAAACTTGATGCTTTAGGAGAACTTCTGGGTGATAGCCTCTAACAGGCGAGAGGGGACATGAGCCTGACCACACATGACAGGGTAGGCTGCCTATAGAAGCATGATCGGCTCTTCTGGGTGAGTGGGGAGGCCTCCAGACTTTGGGAGAGTGAGTGGACTGACCCAGGGTTCTAGCACAAGGGTTGGCGACTTTGGGGACCCACTAGAGTTCATGACTGTAGTACACAAAATAAGTTGTACATTCCCCTATTTTTAATTACAGAGAAAAGGAGTGAGACTTTGCAGCAAATCTTTATTGCTTCAAAAACTTAGAAAGAGCAAAATGCCCTGCTTGGTAGACAGAAGCCTAGTCCCTTGGAAGTTATTTACATTAAGCTCGGTGTAGCAGTAGTTCAAAGTTAATAATATGCCCACAATAAAACTCATAACCTAAATTTGAAAGCTTTTCCAAAACACTGAGTAAGGTGGAACTATAGTGCAGCTCTAATTACAAACTATGTAGGGAGATTAACGTTCCTCATCAAATAATTTCTTAGAGTGTGTGCAAATCGGAGCCTCGGTCCACCGACTGTCCTGCACATGGCCTCTTTATTGCTGCTCCGAGGCTTGCGCAGTTGGGGGCTTCCGTGTTCATTAAGCTGCCTGCACGGGGGAGTGCTTGAGCACATAATGAGTGCAGACTGGGATGAGTCAGTTATTGGCACCAGCTACCGCCACTGCCATATGCAGCTCATTTTATTTTATTTTATTTTTTATTTCTCCAGCCCACCCACTAAATTTTATTCCTTTTGCCAAGTTACTCCCCTATGCTTGGTTTAGAAACAAGGCACAATATTACCCTTCTGTTTTCACACTTAAGACAGTATAACATTGATTTCTGATTTCTCTTTGGTTATATTTTTAGAAGCAAATGGTGTGTGTAAAAATGGGGAAAGGCCTGAGAGAATGAGATGATAGGATTATTCAGATGAGTATATTCAAGTTCCATGGTATTTGAGGATACCAGGGTATGTTCAGAGATGCTGCTTTTGCTGCTGGCTCTGTCCTGCCAGCTTCAGCATCTTCACTATAAAGTGAGGGTCACTTTATTGGGGGAATGGACAGGGAAAGGGCAAAAGGAGCACAGAGCAAGCCTGCTTTGAGGCCGGGGGGCAGGGGAGGTGGGCTGTGAGTGAATGTCAGGTGAGTTGAGCCATTGGCTCATTTTACTTTGAGTAGTGTTCTCCAGTAAGTCGTTGTACAGAGAACCCAGATACTTTCCCTGGAAAGTTAAATCCATTCAGAAATTTCCCATGGAATCTAGAGAACATTCGGTTTATAGGAGATTGATTTCAGAGTCACATCGCCAGCACCTTGTGAAGCCAAGTCAATGCTACTGTCGGTGTTTGAACCACAAGTTTACTCATAATTCTGGAGAACTGAAAGCAATACTGCAGCCTTCTCACTGATGCCTCCTGTATTGATAGATTTCTTACTTGTCAGTGTGTGACAAAAATTCTAATATTTTATTCAAAATTGTAAAAATTAGGATAGGCCTGAATGTATGAATTTGAATCTTAATTAGTTTCAAACTCCCCCCTTTTTTTTTGGCTAAATAATAAGCTTCCTGTCTCCTTTTACTTTATAGAATATTGAGCGTACAATGCATCAAAACAGACGTTGGCTCTTTGACCTCCCTGAGGGAGCGATTGGGAAATATACCTTCAAACAATTTGCCAAAAATATTAGTGGCAGCACCTTCTGACTACTTGATAAAAGCCATCATAGCAGTGACTAACACTCGGGTATAACATACCCTTTTCTTCCAAAGGCCAGAAGCCCTTTATAGAACTAACGCGTAATAAGAGAGCTGATAGCACACATAAATTAAATAATGCCTCTCTGCAAGAAGAACTGGGAAATCTGAAGTGTATGAAGAGGGCACTTCTGAAAAGAGTAGAAAGTTAACTAGCATTTGAAGAAGAACAAAGGAACAGGAAGTAATTAGTAAAAAGACTAACCCAGCTTTTTGCTTTTGTTTCTCTAGCTTGCTCCCCGCCCCCGCCTCCCTCTCCCTGCCACCCCGCTAACCTCACTCTACGCTCCTCCCCTAATTCTGAAATAACTGCCTCTATGCAGAACGAACAGGGACAACGCAGAGACAAAATGAAGGTTGCAAGTGAAATGGCAGTCCTTATTATGAGGACTGTAGCACTTCGAAGAGGAAGGGCAAGCTGTTTTCTTCCTGTCCTGTCATAATTTGTTGGCATTGGGGATCCATAACTTTATTGCTTACAAATGGGTAACAATTGCTTTTCAGTCCGCAGTAGATATTTTCTTTGTACTATTAATGACCAAGTAAGGGAAGGCTCACTGTTCAGATCCCCTTAGAGGATGTAACTCTTTGACTGCCAGAGATCAGAGAGCCACGTCTAATGAAGCATGATTTCCCCAGCAAAAGACAACTATGCAGGTCACTAATGTCATCATTAATGGAAAATTAGCACTTAAAAGTTATAGTCCTTAAATGTAGGAGATCCAGTCCAACTCAGGTCTTGAGTTCTGTGTTTGCCTTCAGAATTCCCTGGGCTGCAAAGAATGCACACAACCGAAACAAAGCCCAGTTATGTTCCTTATCAGTTTAGCTTTACCTTGTACCTGTGCTTGTGGCTAAATAGGATAGAGGAACATGTTAATTTTATTTAATCAGATGTAATAAACAATTCACACAGGCATGGTTATAATGATTCCAACATCATCTGCTGAAGCTCACAGCTTAGGTTGCTGTGGAGTCGCCTTGATTTTCAGAGTTCTCACTGTACAGGGGACCCTCTGAGTTAAGAAGGGATCACAGAAACAACATGACTTTAGGTGAGCTCTGAGACTCATGTGAGATTAGCAGAGTCCAGGTTAAGAAGAAGTTAATCTCCAAACACTGAGTTTATTATACAACTAAAGGGACATTAGTAATTAATTTCTCTTCTGACTAATGATTATGGCTTTTGCTTAACTAATTCAAGCTGATCTTTAGAGTTCAGTGAATCTATTATTTTTAAATGTAAAAGGGTTTCTTATTAAATATTTATTTACTTGCTTTGTATAGCAGTGAATCCCAGTGAAGTGTTAATAGTATTCAGCCCACACAGTTCAATTCAGTTCAGTTGCTCAGTCCGACTTTTTGCAACCTAATCGACTATAACATGCCAGGCTGCCCTATCCATCACCAACTCCTGGAGCTCCCTCAAACTCATGTCCATTGAGTTGGTGATGCCATCCAACCATCTCATCCTGTGTCGTCCCCCTCCTGCCTTCAATCTTTTCCAGCATCAGGGTCTTTTCCAATGAGTCAGTTCCTTGCATCAAGTGACCAAAGTATCGGAGTTTGAGGTTCAGAATCAGTTCTTCCAATGAATTTTCAGGACTGATTTCCTTTAGGATGGACTGGTTGGATCTCCTTGCAGTCCATGGGATTCACAAGAGTCTTCTCCCACACCACAGTTCAAAAGCATCAGTTCTTCCACATTCAGCTTTCTTTACAGTCCAATTCTCACATCCATACATGACCACTGGAAAAACCATAGCTTTGACTAGATGGACCTTTATTGGCAAAGTGATGTCTGCTTTTTAATATGCTGCCTAGGTTGACATAACTTTTCTTCCAAGGAGCAAAGGTCTTTTAATTTCATGGCTGCAGTCACCATCTGCAGTGATATTGGAGCCCCCAAAATAAAGTCTGTTTCCATTGTTTTCCCATCTATTTGCCATGAAGTGATGGGACCGGATGCCATGATCTTCGTTTTCTGAATGTTGAGCTTTAAGCCAACTTTTCACTCTCCTCTTTCACTAAGAGGCTCTTTAGTTCTTCACTTTCTGCCATAAGGGTGGTATAATCTGCATATCTGAGGGTATTGATATTTCTCCCGGCAGTCTTGATTCCAGCTTGTGCTTCATGCAGTCTGGTACTTCACATGATGTACTCTGCATGTAAGTTAAATAAGCAAGGTGACAATATGCAGCCTTGACATATTCCTTTCCCTATTTGGAACCAGTCTGTTGTTCCATGTCCAATTCTAACTGTTGCTTCTTGACCTGCATACAGATTTCTCAGGAGGCAGGTAAGGTGATCTGGTGTTCCCATCTCTTCAAGTTTTCCACAATTTGTTGTGATCTACACAGTCTTAACTTATATGCAGAGTACATCATAAGAAATGCTGGGCTGGAAGAAACACAAGCTAGAATCAAGATTGCCGGGAGAAATATCAATAACCTCAGATATGCAGATGACACCACCCTTATGGCAGAAAGTGAAGAGGAACTAAAAAGCCTCTTGATGAAAGTGAAAGAAAGAGTGAAAAAGTTGGCTTAAAGCTCAACATTCAGAAAACGAAGATCATGGCATCCGGTCCCATCACTTCATGGGAAATAGATGGGGAAACAGTGGAAACAGTGTCAGCCTTTATTTTTTGGGGCTCCAAAATCACTGCAGATGGTGATTGCAGCCATGAAATTAAAAGATGCTTACTCCTTGGAAGAAAAGTTATGACCAACCTAGACAGCATATTGAAAAGCAGAGACATATTACTTTGCCAACAAAGGTTCGTCTAGTCAAGGCTATGGTTTTTCCAGTGGTCATGTATGGATGCGAGAGTTGGACTGTGAAGAAGGCTGAGTGCTGAAGAATTGATGCTTTTGAACTGTGGTGTTGGAAAAGCCTCTTGAGAGTCCCTTGGACTGCAAGGAGATCCAACCAGTCCATTCTAAAGGAGATCAGCCCTGGGTGTTCTTTGGAAGGACTGATGCTAAAGCTGAAACTCCAGTACTTTGGCCACCTCATGCGAAGAGTTGACACATTGGAAAAGACTCTGATGCTGGGACAGATTGAGGCAGTAGGAGAAGGGGACGACAGAGGATGAGATGGCTGGATGGCATCACCAACTCGATGGACGTGAGTCTGAGTGAACTCCGGGAGATGGTGATGGACAGGGAGGCCTGGCGTGCTGCGATTCATGAGGTCGCAAAGAGCTGGACATGACTGAGTGACTGAACTGAACTGAACTGAACACAGTCAAAGGCTTTGGTGTAATCAAAGCAAAAGTAGATTTTTAAAAATTCTGTTGCTTTTTCTATGATCCAACGGATATTGGCAATTTGATCTCTGTTTCCTCTGCCTTTTTTAAATCCAACTTGAACATCTGTGAGTTCTAGGCACATACTGTTGAAGTCTGGCTTGGAGAATTTTGAGCATTACTTTGCTAGCATATGAGATGAGTGCAATTGTGTGGTAGTCTGAACATTCTTTGGCATTGCCCTTCTTTGAAATTGGAATGAAAACTGACCTTTTCTAGTCTTATGGCCACTGCTGAGTTTTCCAAATTTGCTGACATATTGAGTGGAGCATTTTAATGACATAATCTTTTAGGATTTGAAATAGTTCAACTGGAATTCCATCACCTCCACTAGCTTTGTTCAGAGTGGTGCTTCCTAAGGCCCGCATGATGGTATTTTGGTATATACAGTTAATGCGTCCTTCGTAGCACCAAGAATAACAAATGATGCAATCCCTGCCTCAGGGAAGTGTGTACGACTGGTATCACTGAACTCTCCCAAATTTAGTAAATAGATATTAGTATTATAGGCAGAAACTGTGGTGTTGGAGAAGACTCTTGAGAGTCCCTGGGACTGCAAGGAGATCCAACCAGTCCATCCTAAAGGAGGTCAGTCCTGGGTGTTCATTGGAAGGACTGATGTTGAAGCTGAAATGCCAATACTTTGGCCACCTGATGTGAAGAGCTGACTCATTTGAAAAGATCCGGATGCTGGGAAAGGAGGGAGGAGAAGAGGATGACAGAGGATGAGATGGTTGGGTGGTATTACCAACTCAACGGACATGAGTTTGGGTAAACGCCGGGAGTTGGTGATGGACAGGGAGGCCTGGTGTGCTACGGTTCATGGGGTTCCAGAGTCAGACATGACTGAATGACTGAACTGAACTGATTATAGGCAGAAAAGTAGAAAGAAATACTCAAGAAAATAAACATGCTCCAGTTCCAGTCAGTTTTCTAGAGCTTATATCCATTCTTTCAAGGTGTCATTTTGTGCTTGGTTCAAGATGACGCCAAGGATTAGCTAAGGAATATTGGGGCTGTAAGTGGGATGTCCCATCAGCCAGTGAGTTGGTTGTGCCTGCCATCTACAGAGAAAGCCTCAAGTCTATCACTTGAGATTCTATGGTCAGTCTTGAGACTGGACACGGAATTTCCTGCCGCTTCATTGTTGTCTTAATGCCAAGATCTCTCTCTCGCTCGTCTTTTTTTGACCATGTCACACAGCTTGCAGGATGTTCTCTGACCAGGGGCTGAACCCAGGCCACCACAGTAAAAGCACCGAATCCTAACCACTGGACAACCAAGGAGCACCCATGCCAAGCTTTCTCTTTATCTCTCTTCACTATGGCAGTCGAGAAATAACTTTTTAAGGAGGAGAAAAGCAGTCTCTTCCTCTTTTCATACTCACTAAAAGAGAAGCCTAGAGCTGGGTTTCCTAACTCCAAAACGTTAAAAAAAAATGAGTAAAATGAGTTCACATTTGCATTTCACCCTACCCTCACTCTGACAGAGCAAAAGTGGTGGACTCACCTCTACTCTCAGTTTTGAACATGGCTATACACGGTATCACCCAGTCTCCTGTAATCTATAGGGCATGGGTAGCATCACAGTCAGGCTAGACTTCTCTTTGCTCAGGACCATTACTGTGTGTGGTCCTTGAAGACATGCTGTACCTGAGAGGAGTCCAGCCCTGACCATCCGTCTCAATTCTACTTGTATTTTCTAATCCCTATTCAGGTTAGCATATATAGTTAGGTATGTGGCCAGAGGCTTAGATGATGCCTTGGTCCACATCCAGACCCCCAGTCAGATGCAGCAAAGAGTGAACCCCAAAACTGTAAAGAATCAGCAATGTCTGTTATCATGTATTATGTGTTCATCAGACGTTACATATCAAGTTTCTCACTGTTATACATGTGTAGCCCATGTCTTTTGAAATGCTGTTGAAAGATGATGCATTTTTTTGGTCACCATTATCCAGGACTTTGATTCAATATAATAAATAAAAGAGACTTAGTACAGAGCAGTGGTAACTTAATTGTCATGGGAAGATGGGAAGTTAACATGTAAAAGACTCTTCTGTACAAGAAAAAAAATCAAAGCATGTCATGACAAAGTTTGAATAAAGGTTTCAGTCATTCATATAGAGTGAAGGGGAAGGTGGTGGCGTATGGATTGCATCATCCACAGCTCAGCGCTCTCTTGCGGGGTTCTGAGAGCAAGCTGAACCCCTCTTCTGGCTGCAAATGGAGGAAACTCCATGAGCTCATTTTTGAACAGCCCTGTGGCAATGTTCGTTAGCGTTGTGCCCGGTGGACAATATTGAGGAACATTTTGTTGTCGATATGTTCAGTAGACCATGTCAGGTAGCAATATCAGATAATCGATTGCTTTATATTGCATAGTTACTTCACATAATTAGGGAAAGTTAGGTAGTGTTGATCAGCTCTGGTGGTAGGAACTAGGGAGTGCTGTTACTGTTTCCCTTTTCTCTTTATAAGTGGTCATTACGTCACATCAGTTTGAGAGTCTTCTCCTAGTGTCAAGTTCTGTCTCACACCTCCAACTTGCTGACCCAAATTACAGCTCTCAGTGTCTGCAACGTCAGCTCTGTTCATATCACGTCTCCAGGGAGGAGATGAGTCGAGAGCGTTTTTATTATGTCCCAGTTAACAGATACATAAAGCAGAGTAATCAAAACACTTCCCGAGAGGGATGGAAGGATGTTGGCTTGTGAAATGCTTCTTCAGGGTGCACTGTTCAAGCCACAGATGAAACAGTAGATTAATCCCACTACTGTCTGTATTTGAGGATTCTGGTAACAAAAGCAAAGAGAGCTTCAGTCTCCTTCTTCCATGATTATTTTTAAGCATAGGGATATATACCAATATATCATTGCCTTCAGGTACACTTTAAGAGAGATTTGTTATTGCAGTTTTACTTCATAACTTTATTGAAACTATACAAAATATCCATTCATTTTTTGGTTTGTGTTTGAGAGCTTCTAGATTAAGGTCATATGCATCTCTATTATATGAATACATTTATTACTAAAATTTCAATTATCCATATTTCTAGCTAAATTGCCTTAATTTTGCCAAATTACTCTAAGTGTTGACTGTATACAGTAGCTGTTTGTTGTTTATATCTGTACATGTATGTGCTGTGCAGTCCTTGTTACTCATTCTTATGAGATCTCTTGGTTCTTTGTCCCCTTACCATTCCTGGATTATTACTTCTTTGGTTTAAGGTGATAACTCACTTTTTTTTTTTTTTTTTGGTTATACGCAATTGAGTTCTGAAGATACTGTTTTTTCATACTTACAGCAATTCCACATCTACTTGTAGCTCTATTTGTAAAGTTTAATTAATTCTTTAATCCTGCTGCAGCTTTTGTTTCACTAGTTAATATCTTGAACCATTTTTAAACAGGTATAAATGTATTATGCTTGTTGACATGCTTAAGTGCCTCTTCTAAGCTGTTCCTACAAGCTACTGACAAATTGAAGACATTGTTAAACTAGGGAAAGTAAATAATAATACTTTTCCTGAGGAATCTGAATGTGGTTTAATATAGCTATAATGTGTTAAAAAATAATGGTGTTAAGCAAGTGTATGGACAATGATATTCAAAATTTACAGAGAAAATATTTATTCTATCAAGTGGAAAGACTTTTTTTTTCCCCAAAATTCATTAAAGGAAAGATTATTTTTCCTTAGTTACTCTGTGTTTTTCTTTTGTATTAGGTCAGAGTTCTACCCCTTTCCCACAATACTTGGTGATAATCACAATGGTATCTAAGGTCTAGGCGGGTCCTGTGAGCAATGAGTCCATGCATGGAGAGGCAGAAACCCCAATCTTGTCCATAGGCTAGTTCAGGATCCAACCAGAGTGGTCATGAGTGTCTGTATCCTCTGTGGAAAGATCACTACAGCCAACTTTCTTCTAAATGCTGGATCATTTTCAGCTTCAGTGTTTTAGTTATGAAGCCTATGCTGTTTTGTTTTCAGTGGTTCCCCACTCCGGTCCAGAAGTTCCCCACCCCCTTTCCGCTTACAGCCTGTTATCTTGGTCCTGGTCAGTTCTCCATGGACCAAGGTGTTTATCTCCTCACTGGTGTCGTCCATCGCCATTGTTATCCATTCGTGCTTCTTTTCTTATCCTCTTTCTAGGCAATATATTATTCAGCACATTCATTTCTGATTGAAAATTTATAACTTTCCTGTCACTATTTATTTCCTCTTTCTTAGATCATTAATACATTGGCTGCACATTTACCACTGTTTAAAAGTAGTAAAACTAGATAAATTTAACCTCTCCCCCTTTTTTTCCTGCTTTTTAAAATTTTCCTATTGACTCATTGAGAATTCAATCATTTACTTACTCACTCACTTGTCTGTTACTAAGTGCCTGTTGATCACCTTTTCCACACAAGCCACTGTGCCAAGGAAGTAGACTCAGCATCCATACAATGTCTTATTTTGGACTGATAGCTCATTTATTATTAGTGCTGAATAATATTCATTGTCTGGATGTACCACAGCTTATTTATCCATTTACCTACTGAAGGACATCTTGGTTGCTTCCAGGTTTGGGTAATTATGATTAAAGCTGCTGTAAACATCCACGTGTAGGTGTTTGTGTGAAGATAAGTTTTCAGCTCCTTTGGGTAATTGCCAGGGAGCATAGTGGCTGTATCATATAATGAGACTATATTTAGTTTTGTAAGAAACCACCACATTGTCTTCTCACCAGCAGTTGGTGGTGTTGTGCCCTGGATTTTAGCTATACTAATAAGCATATAGTGGTCTTTCATTTTAATTTGCATTTTTCCTAATGACATATTATATGGAGCATCTTTTCATACATTTATTTTATCATATGAATATCTTTTCTGATGAGGTTTCTGTTAAAGATTTGGCCCACATTGGCTTATTTTTAAACCAAGTTTTGACAATTAACCTTCATATAAGAATTTTGATCAATAAAGGAGTTAGGAATGAAAGCCTCTGAAGGAGGCACTGGACTCCCAGCCATGTCCTTGGGCCTCAGAGGTGTGGTTACGGTGTGTAGTGGCCTGATGACCAGTGCACAGGGCCCATTCTCCCCACTGGAAAAGCAGCCAGAAGCTGGAGAATTAGTGACCAAAGGGAGTTGGTTTGTGGCTGTCCCAGTTTCCGTGTACTCCCCCTCCCCCACTGGGTAACTCTGAACCAGTGGCCTAGACTGACTTCTGTTGTTCTTCAGCTGAGCTGAACCCCACTTTCCTCTGGGGGTGACTCCTTGAGGACGTCCCTTATATTGGTTGCTTCTGCTTCCTTCTGTCACTTCCCTGGTTTACCAGGGCTCCCTCTGAAATCAAATACATGCCCTCAAATTTTTGTCTGAGGGTTCATTTCCATGGGACCCTGAACGGAGAGAGCATTCATACCAAAATAATAAAAGCATAATTCTGTTTACTTATTGTTGTATATCAACATAAGCAGTTAGATTTCTTTTGAGTGCTTAGTTTGCCCTATGATTCTCCCATAAATCAATACCATAGGAACCTTAATCATGTTTGCTG
The DNA here is from genome assembly GCF_042477335.2 of Ovis canadensis. Taxonomy (NCBI): domain Eukaryota; kingdom Metazoa; phylum Chordata; class Mammalia; order Artiodactyla; family Bovidae; genus Ovis; species Ovis canadensis. The sequence continues at coordinate 60,804,220 of NC_091257.1, read as the reverse complement.
TTCACTCCAAACTCCTTTCATTATGGCTTCATCTTTCTAGGACAGGCTTTATTAGTAGATGCATTACTGACTGGATAGGAATTATGACCTCATATCCTAAGGCATACAATCAGAGAAACATGGGGAATCCAGCTGGTCATAGAGGAGTTCTATCAGAATAGCCAGCATATTGGGCGTGATTAGACAAGAAAGCGAGGATGGGGGAGACGCATGGAAAGAGCAGACTCCATCCCAAGATTTAAAAAGGTAGATATATTCTTTTGTCAATAAAAAGGAAAGAATTCTATTAATAGTAGAAATAGATTTGAAACAATAGAGTAACAAGCAAGAAATATGGATAAGGTTGAGTTTCTGATACATGATTTCTATTCACAAGGAAAGTAATTCAGATGGAATTATGTGAAATTATTTATGCCATGATCTCTGGTCCTATCTATGGCTACATTTTTCTAGGGGGTTGAAGGTAGCAGAGGGTTCTAGATGTCAGGAAGAGGTCGGATTTTGGAAAGCTCTGAGGAGATCTCATGGCAGGGGTATGGCTCAGTACGTCAGAGTTGAAACAGAGTTAGCATTGTCCCACCACCGCAAACACTCTCCATCCAAGCTTGGGCAGACAGATGAATATGAGGCGTGGGCTTTATCAAATGAATCATGGTTCCTAGAAGGCAGTGGCTGCTCAGAAGTAAGTAGAGTGACCAAGAGAAAAAAAGAAGCAGGGTAGAAACAAACGGAGATCTTTAGTTCCAAGGTTAAGGTGTACTTGCCCAGTGAAGAATATGTTGGAAATATTTCTCCCCTCCTACCCCCCAAAGCAGTCCAGGTTTTCATGGCCGTGTTCAGTTAGGGAGGTGAAGGAGGTTTATAAGTGTTTGAAGAATGGGTCACCCTATTTGTAGAATCTGAGTATGTGGTGTTGGTTACTCAGTAGCTGATTGATCTAGCAATTTTTCTGAAGGTAGGATCAGCTAAATATACAACTTGACATTTGAGAGAAAAATAGAGGCAGAAAAAAAGAGTAACAGTTTCCCTCTTCATTTTTTAACCATTCATATTGTCCCGATATGAGATCATTATAGGAGAATTGAATTAAGTTATTTATAGAAATATTCATGAATTTCTTAACTTGCTCTTTGGACTACAAGTGTGCTGCCCAGTTGAACAGTCCTTTAAAACCATTTAACAACAAGTGTCTCAAGGTTATGCCCTATCCTGTTTTTCCTCTTTTTGTAGCCACTTTGGTCTCTGACATTTAGTTAATTAAATGTGCCCACAGTATCTGACTTGGTTGCACAATTCTTCTGAGAATGTCATTTTTGAAGGTGGCAAGAAGAATGGTTAACCTTGATGAGTTGTTTAGCCCCTGCAGTGAGCTATTCAAGAATGAAAAGAATTAGAATGTGTGTGCAGGGTTTAAAAAGCACCTCTCCTCCTACTTTAGATATGGAGTGCTTGTGATCTATATGATGCTTCAAAAACTGGATAGCAAAAATATCAAAGGATTACAAAATCTGTCCCATGCCAACCAGGGATCTCTAAACATATTAATTAAATTTATCTTTCTGAGGAAGTTTTGCACAATCTTCTGTTATTATGACTGCTTGGATAGTTTCCCTTAACTTCATGTCAAATTTTTCAGTTTGCAAATTTTTCAAAATAATTATTTTCAATTGGAAGTTTTTATTATGATTTATAGAAGTTAGGCAATGCTGACTATTTTATCATTATTTCCATTCTTTGAAACAAGCTAAGAAACATTTACTAAACATGATAGATTGAAAGGATGTCAGATTGAGGTATGGATAGAAGTTGATAGGGTCTTGTGGCACAGCAGTGAGAATGTTAATTTAGTGATGTGGATTGAGAGAAAGCCTTAACGTTAGAATGAGGGATATGTCAAGGAATTTTTGTGACAGAGGCTAGGTCTGGGTAACCCAAACCCACTTTTTGTAGGTTTCTCATATGCTAGCCCTGTTAATGTCTGTGATTTTGCTGATGGAGGTCTTTAAGTCTAGAATCTCATTGTCTTTCTTTGTTCTCAGTGTACAAGCTCTTTATCTTGATTCCCCTCTCGGAGGATGAGCTATCCCACAGGTGTTGTCTGTAGCCTTATTGCATCATTTGATTTACTGCGTTTTAGTTATGCTTTTGTAACTTCCACCAGCATTGAGTTTGAGTCCTGGAAGGAGGGCTAACATGGGAAGGAGGGTTAGCTTGTCCTTCTAACACTGACCAAGGGCCTGGCTTAGAAAAAGTGCAGAGCAAATGAGGGAATGGCTAGTAATGATTTTTCTCAAACTACAGGGTTAAAAAGATGGTGTGTTATCTATCAGCTCATAGAAGGGAGTAGGGGAGAAGAGGGTGGTGAGTCTACTGTTACTTTGAGCTGAGACACTTGAAATACGCTGTGTCTTGAATGAAAGGATAAAGCTGGAAAAGTTTTTTTGCCAACAGAAGGCACCTGTGAAGAAGTATGTAGTCACTTCTGGTTCTGGGTCAAAATTAATAGTAATGCCATGTCCTCTCAGTCTATTTTCTATTATTGTAGAGCCTATATTTATCTTTGAAAACCAGACATTCTGTATGAAAATACTGAGAACCTTTCTTCCTATTACATTAAGCTTTGATAGAGAAAAAGAGAATTTAAGAGATTTTTTGATTCTTCTAGGCTCAGGTATAACAATGAGAAGAATGGTCAGTTCAGTATCATAACTTAACAAATGGAACAGAAAAGAACAGAAAGAACAGTCAAAAGCAGGTTAGAAGAACCACGGAAGTTAAGCTTTACCTCCCCGCCTAGACTGTGCCCCCTAACTGTGCAGGAGTGGAGGTGTGAGGAGACTCTGGTGTCAGCGGCACTGTCTGTGCACGTCAGAGAGCAGAGGCTCTGTGCAAGCATAGGAGTTACCAAGGGCAGATGATCTCTAAATCATCTGATGACATGGAAATACATTCAAAGACATGACCCAGCAATCCCACTGCTGGGCATACACACCAAGGAAACCAGAACTGAAAGAGACATGTGTACCCCAGTGTTCATTGCAGCACTGTTTATAATAGCCAGGACATGGAAGCAACCTAGATGTCCATCAGCAGACGAATGGATAAGAAAGCTGTGGTACATATACACAATGGAATATTACTCAGCCATTAAAAAGAATATATCTGAATCAGTTCTAATGAGGTAGATGAAACTGGAACCTATTATACAGAGTGATAAGTCAGAAAGAAAAACACCAATATAGTATACTAACGCATATATATGGAATTTAGAAAGATGGTAACAATAACCCTGTATGTGTGTGTTAGTCACTTAGTCATGTCTGACTTTTTGTGACCCCATGGACTGTAGCCCACCAGGTTCCTCTGTCCATGGGATTCTCCAGGCAAGAATACTGGAGTGGATTGCCATTTTCTCCTCCAGGGGATCTTCCTGACCCAGGGATTGAACCCAGGTCTCCTGCATTGCGAGCAGATTTTTTACCATCTGAGCTATAGGGAAGTCCCATATATATATATATGGAAGTCCCCGTATGCAAGACAGCAAAAGAGAACAGTCTTTTGGACTCTGTGGGAGAAGGCGAGGGTGGGATGATATGAGAGAATGGCATTGAAACATGTAAAATATCATATGTGAAATGAATCACCAGTCCAGGTTTGATGCATGATATAGGGTGCTTGGGGCTGGTGCACTGGGATGACCCAGAGGGATGGGATGGGGAGGGAAGTGGGAGGGGGGTTCAGGATGGGGAACATGTGTACACCCGTGGTGGATTCATGTCAATGTATGACAAAACCAATGCAATATTATAAAGTAAATAAATAAAACTGAAAACAACAACAACAACAAAAAACAAAACAAAGACATGAATAGGAAAACAAGGAAGTATAGAAATGATGAAATTGTTAATGATAGTGTATTTTGAAAGAAAAGAAGTTCGTACGGGAAAGGTAATGTTTGAAAGAAAAGTTACAAAAACTCTTCTGCTACAGAGGGAATTGAGGGAAAATACACATCAGTTGTCTGAACAGCTATAGGTTCTAAAGCATTTGTTGCATTTTTAGATGATGTGTCTTATTGCCTTCAGTCTGCGAGTGACCAGAGAGCCTGCTGGGTTAAGAAAGAGGGACTGGGCGTGTGGTCATTCAGTGTCACCCCTGGCTGCATCAGCGTGAGAACAGAAACTAGAGCGTCCTTCATTCTGATGGTTACCCTCCCTGACCTTGTGCTTTTATTTTGAAAACTTTCCTATTATCCCAAGTAGTTTTCTGCCACTAATCTGTCACTTCTCTGGGATTAAACACATCCCAAGGAGATCATTCAGAAGCTTGTGTTTTAACTCTGTAAGCTTAGAAAAAGCTCATTGTTCCCTGATCTCTAAATGATTGTTCTCAGCTTCATCTTTGCGGCATGCAGAATGTGTTTTTATGTGGCTAACACACACAATCCTCCTGAAATGAAATGGTGGCGGGAATCCACTAAAATATGCTTTGGTCTTAATATTGTGCATGAGCTCCACTGGCTTTAAGTATTTAGCCAGTCATATAGCTATATTTTGCAATATTAATTTTTATGAGTTCCTAATTAAATATCTTATTAAAGGCAATATCATAAGAGAAGAAGCCCACATCTACAATTTCAGAAGAAATGGATATTTCTTTTTTTTTCCCTGCTGTACTGACCAGGGATTGAACCTGTGCCCCCTACAGTGAAAGCATGGAGTCTTTACTACTAGACCACCAGGAAAGCCCCCAAGAGATGGCTATTCTTGGGGGAGATGAAAGGGTACAGTTCTAACCATGTGCAGCAAAGTTGAGGATATGATTTCAAAGAGTGCTTTTTTGTGGAATGAATTTTATCAATGCTGTAGGTGTGGAAAACACTGTATTTTCCTTCTGTACTGTTCACTATGAGAACTGGGGGCCTCAAAGTCCTTCAAGTTGTTTACTAAAGATAATAAGCATATTCCAAAGTAGTATCACATTTATTGGGCAACAAAATACAAAAAGTTGTATACTCTAAACAATGCAAATTTTCTTTCATTCATGGGAATGTTTAGCTTACTGCAGATTTTTCATTAAGCCACTATAGATTGAACTTTGTGTTATGGCCTAATCAAAACCTAGGTAAGGCGCAGATGAACTGGTAAGACTATATAAGAGTGTTGTTGAAAATCAAATACTGTGTTCCAGTTTTCAGTAATGTTCTAAAGGAGGAAATACTTTCCTTATTGGACACCGAAGGATGTACGAATTTAGATCAATCTTAGGGTTCCATGTTGAACAGAACAACAGCTTATCTCAAAGAGAGTGAAGTTGTTGTTTAGTGAATAGTTACTCTACCATGAGGAACAGAGTACACCATTTCTCTCATAACTTGGAATTTCCAGAAAATTTAGTGTGACATCTCTGGATGGCTCAGTATCAGAGGCCACCTAGCCCCTCTCCCCTTTTACAGACAAAAAATTGTCTACAATGATTAATATCAATACTAAGAGGACATTCTTATAGACCATTTACTATTTTACTACATTTTCTGATATTGGGTATTTTAATTCCTTCAGTCTTTAAAACCACCCTGTGAAGCAGGTATTGTCATTACTTTCATTGTGTAAATAAGGAAAAGAAAACACCAAAAGGTTAGCCATTTTCCGAGTTTACAAGTCTGTTACAAGCCTGGAGGGCCCCTGGGCCAGATACAAACACACACAGTGGAGTCCTAGGCTGGAACTCATACCTCTGCAATATGCTGCCTCTGTGCACATCACAACCTGTGCCCAGAGATGTAGACTGACTTGCCCAAGGTCAAATAGCTGTTTTAAAGCTCAATGAAGACAGGCGATTGCTCTCTCTGCCTCAGACTTGTTTCTGTTGTGTCTCAGCTCAGAGAGATAATTCCCACCCTGAAGTTAGAAAGCCCATTGAGTAACAAGTAATCGAATATTTCTCAACCCAATTTCCAGTGTTTATTTGCATATTTATTGGACTTGCTATCCATAATTTTCTTCTTATATTATTTCTTTTGACAGTTCTATTTTCTCACGTGACATTGGCTTATCCCCAAGGATATGGGAGCCGTGCAGAAAGGAATTCTGTCTTACCTTCTCATGTGAGTCCCCTGAACCCGCTCCTTCTCACTTTGCATCCCTTTTTGTTGGCTTTCGAGATGGAGCTTTGGCAGTTTTCCCTGTGTCCTGTGGGTCAAATTATTATTTTGAAAAGATTTCAAAGCATTTTTTAAGAAAAGACAGCATTTTATAAGTCCCATATCTATTCAAAAATCCACTTCCACTTTAATCACTCCCTATAAAAATTTTAATGACCATACATCAGCTGAGCTACAGGAGAGTTATTAAAACAGTGCCATGAATAATCCCCAAAGTCCTTTCTGCTTCCTGAGAGCTAGTGATGGCAACAGATAATAATAATTTAACATATCTCCCAGCATTAGCTGGCTCAGTAAGAAGCCTCCCCATTTGGCATGCAATCACTTCTTCAATCACACTTGGGAGAACACCACACAGAGCTGGCTCAGTGTCACCCCATCTTATTATACTTGGAAAATGGCAGAGGGTCACATTTGTGAGAAAGATAACAGGTGAGCAGTTCTCATTGTATTGTCAATCCTGCTGAATAAATACCCATTGGAGTTGAAGTGGTGATTAAGTCAAATAAAACCTGATAGATGCCATTCTACTTCCATTGGGGTGTTTTAATTTCTGCAACTAAAAATAGTAGATTTATCAGTGACATGATTATTCTCCCAATTTTTACATAAAAATCTAAGCAATCCAAGCTGTAGATTTGCTTCAGATTGATTTCCTTTCCACACCTTCTGGCATGTAAAAGGATTATAGAGCTCATACTTCCTTGGTTAAGAGTTCTGCCTTTAGTTTGAAACTTATAACTTTTATTCCTTGAGAATTCAGATTATTTTCAAGCAATGATATAAAATGGGACACTGGATTTAATGTAATTACAGTGGAAAAAAGGGAAAATTGAGATACAGTAACACAGAGAGAAAGCAGCATTAATGATGCACCAGATTTGTGGGTCACATTGGCTGGGACTCTCAAATGATGTACCCTGTTAAAAAGTTTGGACACAACTTCCTTAATGTTTTTCTTAGAAGAAATTTTTGCTGCCCAAGTCCCAGTACAAAGAGTGAACCCTGGGCTGAGAAGTCCTGGAGCCGATTCTTTGTTCTGCTCTGCTTCTGGTTAGAATTCCTTTGGGCAGAGAGCCTGCAGCAGATTCTCTGGGAGCTCAGCTGGGTCCTCCAGGCCCTGCTTTGCTGGCTGTGGCACTGTCCACCTCTGTGTGCTCTGGCTGCCCCAGGAACTGCTCCATCTGCAGAACCTGGGGCAGCTTCTGTCCCCAGGGCCAGTGCTGGGTAGGACCATGAAAAGCCAGATCTTTTGCCTCCGTTGAGACGACTTGAGGTTATATCCAAGTGTTCTGCAAGATTAGACAAAAGCCTTCTTCTTTGGGGACTTTGTCTCAGATTGCTCATGAGCCTGGGTTCTTCCCTTTTCTGCCCTTCTTCTCCACTCTCTTCCTGGTTTCTCCTGGATCTCTGCTCTAGAGGATCTGGCCCATAGCATAGATTAATTCCTTAGTGTTGTATTTCCCTCTTTCAGGCCATTACTAAAGCAATGCTTCCTTTGTTGTTCAATCTCTAAGTCATGTCCGACTCTTTGCCACTCTATAGACTGCAGCACACCAGGCTTCCCTGTCCTTAACTATCTCCCAGAGTTTGCTCAAACTCATGTCCTTTGAGTCAGTGATGCCATCCAACCATCTTATCCTCTGTCACCCCCTTTTCTTGCCTTCAATCTTTCCCAGCATCAAGGTCTTTTCCAATGAGTTGGCTCTTTAGAATTACCTAATTCCTGAAAGTAACAATGACTGTCTAAAATGTGGTCCTCTGGAAAGGTCAGACAAGAGGCTAGTCTCCAAATTGAAGAAGGATTCCCAGAGACTGACACTGTTGGGCTACAAATGATCTTAGAAATCATTTATCCCAGCTCCCCCAGTTTGTGAGCATGGCAGACAGTGACTTACCCAAGACACAGCACAGTCTTGAGACTTCATCCTCAGTCTTCTGAATCTACATTTTTTCTCTCTCTAGTCCACATTGCTCCATGAACAGGCAGTAGATCACGTTCTTATAGCCAGAGCTCACAATCACAAGGGTAGTTTCAGATAAGAATCTTCTGTGGTGACATTTGTATTTCCTTGCAGGGCTGAGTGGAGAAACATGGAGTGTTTCAGCTTTGTTGGACAGACTTGGGCACTAGGGGACCCAGTTTTGTTTTTTGTGTTCATTTGTGTGGTGGTGGTGCAGACAGAGTTGGCACAGTAGTTTTCTTCCACCAGACAAGTTTTGAAGACTTGCTCATTCCTTCTTGCCCCTTGCTCCCCATGCATTAACCTCAGTAGTTAAGCCTCATTTTAGAAAGACTCATGATGATAAAACCATGATTCAGTAGCTAAGTGGTAATTTCTTCCAGTGCAACTGATAGACTGAAATCTTGACTCAAATGATTTTCCCATTTGGCATTCACTCTGCACACGGTCCCCAGGACAGCACAATTCAGCTGTTGCAGAAACAATATACTTTCCTTGTCACACTTAAACCATGTCTCATTTATTGCCAGCTGATTGATGAAATAACCCTAATGATGCTCCATCACTTTTATATTTCTGCCAATTTCCTGAAATGCAGTTGAAATTGGTGTGAGCCTGTCTACTGGAAGTGGTAGCTGTTTAGTAGACATAGACAATGCCTATGGAAAGCCACATAAATTGATCTACTGATGCACAGTTTTTACTCTTACAGTTAAAGGAATCTTGATGATACAAGGGCATAAAGGTTGAAAGAGAATAGTGAAGTCAGATTTCTAACTCTCATAGGGACATTTGATTCTGTATAATCTACATCTGACCATGGTTACCTAATTGTTTAGAGGCGGATTAAGGACATGACTCCCATAAAGCGATCTTATAGGCATCATATTTTTCCTCGAGGGGTTTACAGTCCTCCGAGGAAGATATTTCAAGAATGCTATCTGGTGATCAACTGAGCTTGGTTTATAATATACTTTTTTCATTGTATTGTAGATAATATGTACTACGAAAGGTTACTTAAGACAAGAATTCTTTTATTCTTCATTTGTACAAGTTATACTTGAAACTGGGACAAAACTGTATTTGCTTCCATATATAAAAGCAAAGATTGAAAAAAGACATTAACCAGACAAGGGAATATTATTCAGCACTAAAAAGAAATGAGCCATCAAGCTATGAAAAGACATGAAGGAAACTTAAATGCATATTACTAAGTAAAAGAAGCCAATCTGAAAAGGCTACATCATGTTATGATTTCAACTTTATGACATTCCAGAAAAGACAAAAATTATGGAGACTATAAAAACATCAGGGGGTAGGAGTAGGGAGGGATAAATAGCTAGAGCACAGGGGAGTTTTAGAGTCCTGAAACTACTCTGTATGATAATATAATGATGGATACATACCATTGTACATTTGCACAAACCCATGGGTGGACTCTGGGAACTGGTGATGGATAGGGAGGCCTGGTGTGCTGCGGTTCATGGGGTTGCAAAGAGTCAGACACGACTGAGCAACTGAACTGTACTGAACTGATAGAATGTACAGCACCAAGAGTGAGCCCTAAGTAAACCATAGACTCCACTGATAATGGTGAGTCTATGTAGGTTCATCAATTGTAACAGAAAAGATGAGTGACACACAGCATATACAGCTTTTGTCTGGGGCTCTTGTGGTTGTAGTCAGACAGTCACTGGGGCAGGAGGACCCTTAGAAATTAATTTAAATCAAATATGCAATCATTTGTGAGATTATTTTCAGTAAGATAAGCTACTGAGTATTATGCTACTCTATTTTAGCTAATCATACGCCTAGCTCCAGATAAAACAAAGCAAAAATACCCCTCAAAACCTAGGATTGGAGTGATGCGATTTAAAGTGTACCATGTTACATAGCATGGCAAATCAGTATGAATTCTTTGTGTATCAAAATATACAATTATAAGGTTGGCTAAATACAGAACTGATAGTGTGCAGAAATGGTTAGCTGAAAACATAAAGGTGGATCCAGAATGCACATGATAGAAGGTCAACCTACTTTTATATAATTATGAACCTTTATCATTATGCTTTCCTTTTGATTTTGCTTCCTTAGGTTATCCACAAACAGTGCTAATTTTGTTTTTTAATGGAAAAGGGTCATGGTGAAGAATATTATTTTTTTTTTTACCCTGCCTCTTTGTTGCAAATTCTACATATCAGCTAAGAATTTTTCCAAATTTCCTGGAGAGTAATTCAGCCCTTGCAACAGAACTCTAGGTGATACTATGCTCTATAGGATACCATAGCAAAGTAGAAATGATGTTTGGTGTTTTTAGTGACTGAGTATTAGAAAATGTCTACACATAACCTGGAAAAATTAAAATATTCAAAGAGAAAATTCCAAATAATTGGTACAGCAAAACTCAGACGTGCTGTCAATGTTAGTGTACTTCAGTTGTAATACATTGGGTGATTTAGTTTTACAAGTATTTTTTAATTGTAATTTGGAATGAGTATTTCTGAACTCACAACTTTTTCTTTTACACACAGAGAAATGTTCCCTTTTTATTTTGGACCATAATTCACTCAGCTGTTCCCCTTGTTTGGGATTCATAGGCGATTGCTTTAAATAAAATTGGTGAGAGGGCAGTATTTGGGTGGTAACCAGTGTATGGTGTATTTATGTTCATCATTGTCATTTTGTTTGTTCTGTTGCCTCAGCCCTACTTTTGCCTGTGGATGTAGGAAGGGAATCCACAGCGGAACAACGAAAGTGAGAAAGATTGTGTTAATCTTTTGAGTTTCAGAGTTGACTTTTGAAATTCCCAGGAGAGGTAACAGATGGGAAAGAAAAGGACTTTATTGTTAAAATTTCAAAATCATGAGTTTTAATTCTCAGTGTCAAAGCTTTGTCATAAACAAAGTGCACCAAATGTCTAATAATACTAACCATCAAATTTTCCACCCAGGGATTGAATGCAGTAATTAGGAGTTGGTTAGAGACATTTCAGAGAGAAAAGTAGTACAGCAGGGGAGAAATGAGGTGGGGTGATCATTCCAAACTATGTTAGCCACATATTAATTTTGGCATTTCTGAATTAATTATGGTTAAGTACACAAGCATAGGAGGAATGGCAGATATAACACCTGTTTCATTCAGTATATATATATATATATAAAATCATGCTTTCCCCTGTGAGATTGTAGCTTGTAGGATTCATACACATTTAAAACTCATTGCACATATCTGTAATTACTGTGTTACAATACAGTCTTAGAAGTAGAACTTAAGGTTCAAAGTGTCTATCAGAGAGGATGGAAGTTTAAACAGGAACCAGAGCCTGGGCAACAGTGCAGTTGAGATGCTTTGGGAGTAACATATATGGTGTGTTTAAAACACGTAAAAGTGCCTCAAAAGTCACCACATTATTTTTTTGTGTGCGGTTGTTTGTTGTTGCAGCTGTGTTATCCCATTTCTGGAGAGAAAAGAAGTAGGACAGTGATTCTTCAGAAGATTGAGTAGGTGGTGAGAGTCTGGAATAGGGTGGGCGTGGGGACAAAGAAGCAATCTCTGTGGACTCCGGGGAATAAGAAAGATGCCTGGGGAGATAGGCAGGTCTGAGAGGTGATGCTGTTCCTAAGACAGCTGAGTGAAATACACTCAGACACAGAAGTGTTTTCATCTATTTTAAGCTTATTTTTGTACACATGGAAGATCCTATTTCTCCCTGTCTGTGTGACTGTATGTGTGCAAACATACATGTATACATCATGTTAATTCTGCTCTATATAGAGTCCTTCTGATAGAGTTTATATTCTTATTGCTTGTTGTTTTTTTGTTCATCAGAGACCAGATTTCTCATATTGATTTTTACATCTGTTTTCAAACAGGCAGTCATTAAATTTATAAATGGCTGAATAATTAATTAGTTAATGCAATGAATATATAATTTATTTGCACTTTTTCCTGGATATGCTTAGGTATACAAAGAAAACACCAATTATTACTATATTAAACTACAAGTTTTCAAAATTAGATAGAATCATGAAGTGTTTTTTTGTTGTTTTGTTTGCTTTCTCAAAAAATATTCCCTTTTACAATCTACATTACATTTTGATAGCCAAAAGAGATTGTATTTCACTTATTATATTGTTAATCTATTTAATATTAATCATTATGTGTATTAGCATTTTATGTTTTTTGTGGTCTAAGTGACCATGTCATTTGATTACTTGTTGATTAGTAAATTATATTTTAGAAGAAAAAGGATCGAGTGACTTGATAATGATGCAGTTCAGAGGCCATTATTTTGGATATTTCTAAATCCAATTTACACTAAGTCCAATCCATATTTATACTAAAACCAAACCAGATTTAACAGGCTCACTTCCTCAAACTTCTTCTCACATAAGGGAACTTATGAGTTCAGTAATAAGTTTATTGATTTATTAAGCCATGATTTTGGGAGGTATTAGTTTCAACTCGGAGAATGCAATGGCAACCCACTCCAGTACTCTTGCTTGGAAAATCCCATGGATGGAGGAGCCTGGTAGGCTGCAGTCGATGGGGTCGTGAAGGGTCGGACACAACTGAGTAACTTCACTTTCACTTTTCACTTTCATGCATTGGAGAAGGAAATGGCAACCTACTCAAGTGTTCTTGCCTGGAGAATCCCAGGGACAGGGGAGCCTGGTGGGCTGCCGTCTATGGGGTCACACAGAGTTGGACACGACTGAAGTGACTTAGCAGCAGCAGCAGCAGCAGGTTCAACTTCTCAGCAATGCTTCAGTGCTCCCTGGTGCCCTCAGCCTTCTTGTAATATGAACGCAGAGTCAAAGAGAAGTAAGACTCAGTGGAATTCGTCTCTAGAAAGCAATTCAGAATCCCACCACTCACCCAACAGGGAGAAAAATATCTGAACTATGTGGAATGCATTTTGATAGGCCCCTCCTCTTTCCTTCCCTCTCAGTTTGCTTCTAAATATTCATTTTCTCTTTAAACATTTCATCTTTTTGCTGTATGCCCTGTGATGCTTATTGTAGATTGTGGTTTAAAAATATCGGTGGTAGTTTTTTCTGGCAGATATATAACAGGTGGAGCTGTTCTTATAATCGGAAAATAAATTGGACTAAGCTTATCAGGTCACATTTGTTTTAGTCTGAGCCCCAGTGGATGAGATTAAGAGAAGCAGATTTGTTTATCACAAGCAGAGGACAATTGCTATCACTGCTCCTTTTAACTGGATTGGTTATTGTGTTCTTATAAGTCAGGAGGACACATTAATCCATAAATACTCCTCTCCCCATAGCCCTATTTTAAGCCTGGAAAGTCTGTGTAATTGTGAATTTTTTTCCATTTCAAATGACAAGGTCATTAACAGAAATGGGAATAATCCTTCAGTGAAGGAAGGCGATTGACATATCAGATGCAGGAGGCTCTCCTGTGGGCTGATGCCCATCTTCCTAGCAAATTTGTGAACTCCTTCTCAGGTCAGGTGTTTCAGAGTACTGATCAGCTGACACACTGTGATGAGTTTCTTGTAATACTGAAGTTTTTAATGTTGAAGCAAACCCATGTAATTTTTTGTGTATTTTCATCTAATTTCCATGTATGGAATTAAAACAGCAATGCTGGACTGAAATATTTTGTTGTGAGGAGCCAATGCACATGGAATTCCCTTTTTCCTGAAGTTATGGTTGAATTTTGTTTGGAGCTGAAGGTTGGGTAGTGCTATTATGAGTGTGTTTACACCTGTTTGTGTAACTGGAGTCTATGAAATAGAGTGGTCATCTGTCTGGGGTCAGGTACACAGAAGACAATGTTCCTTGGATTAGCTGACAGTGTTCTGAGTGGCTGAGTCGGGACAGGAAACTGCCCTTTGAGGAGAATCCCCTGTGCAGACTGCCTGCCCTGGGGAGTTGGCCCCTCCATGGTGGGAATTCCGTGTTTGTGCTGCCTCAGTTCAAAACTGAGGGAGGGAGACCCTCAGTGCTCTGAAGCGTCCTCTCTGCCCAGTAGTTTTACACTCACATCTGAATTAATATTTGAGGTCATTTGCCTCTCTGTGGAAAACTCAGTGCAATTATTTATGATTCCATGTACTTCAAACATGTTTCAAACCCTCGTGGTCCTCATTAAGAGCATAAATTATCATCATCATAATTATTATTTTATTATTAACCAATTACTAGTAAATACTATAAAATTAAATTTATTTTATAAAGAAGGGAGGTTTCATAAATTATACTCTATTAAAGTAAAATGTCTATCTTTTTTGGAGATACCTTACCAAATATCCAATTTATGCATTCTATTCTTAGAGTAAATATTTATTTTTAATATTTTTTAACCTAAAATTGTAGTTAACTTTGGGAATTGCTATGTAGCAAATAGGTACAGAATGAAGTTGGAAACTTGTAGGTTGGGAATACCAAGTCAGTTGATTTTGTTGTATCCTATTTTAGAAAAGCATTCTATTTTTATTATTAGTCAATGATTCCTACCAGTAAGCTATTCTCAACTGAAGTTAGCTGTGTTTGGAGAAAGTGAAAGTGACAAGTGAAAGTGTTAGTTGCTCAGTCATGTCTGACTCTTTGTGACCCCGTGGACTGTAGTCTGCAGACTCCTCCGTTCAGGGGGATTCTCCAGGCAAGCACACTGCAGAGGGTTGCCATTCCCTTATCCAGGGGATCGTCCTGACCCAGGGATTGAACCTGGTCTCCCACATTGCAGGGAGATTCTTTACTGTCTGAGCCACTAGAAGCAGGGGTCAAAATCAAATTTGGAATTGTTATCAATCAGCCAGTGGTGAGTACCTTTGCTGAGGCTGACGGTGCTTCCAGTGTGTTTACTGATAATTTTTAATGTAGTGAAAAAATCCAGGACTCTTACCAATGTTCTCATGATTTTATAAATAATAATAGACTTATAGAAATGCTCACTTATAATAAAAAATTATGAAATTTCTTTTGTATTGGCCATCTCATGTTTTCTGTAGAAACCCATGGAAACAACCATGGGAATTCCAGTAACTTCAGTTGTATTCAAGTCTCTGTTTTGTCCCTCACCAGACAAAGAAAGTGGAGAAACTGACCAAAATGTCTGAGTATTATTTTTTAAAAAAGTAATACCTCATGAAATTGTTATGGAAGTCAGACAAGACATATCTAAGTGATGATTCAGTCAGTGAAATTGCTGTCCTTCTCAGTAATCTCACAGTAGAGCATGGGGGCAGGAGAGGCTCCAGAGACCCTGAGGGTCCATTCGTGTTGGAGCCATGTTCTCTATAGTTATGTAGAAACACTGCAGTATGGAGCAGCTATTCAGCAAGTTCAGGCTAGGAAAAATTATAAAATGATCATTTGTATTTTCTTAGTGCCATTGAAAACATAGTCTGTTTCACATATGTTGCTGCGTACTCTTCACAGAACTCTTCCTAAGATTATGGAAAGCTGATTTCTCATGTTTTCTTCCTATATTTTACAGCCAGGAGGATCTGGGGGTTGAATGTGTTGCAGTGCATATGTGAATTAAATATAATTGGAAGTTAAGCACAACCCTCAT
Source organism: Ovis canadensis (assembly GCF_042477335.2). Lineage (NCBI taxonomy): Eukaryota > Metazoa > Chordata > Mammalia > Artiodactyla > Bovidae > Ovis > Ovis canadensis. The sequence goes on along the minus strand of NC_091257.1, from coordinate 60,788,548 downwards.
GAAACACTGCAGGTCAGAGTAGAAGGCAGTTGGGGTGATCTCCTTTTACATAGAACTACAATATGATTCATCTTCCCAGGTGCTGCAGTAGTAAAGAATCCTCCTGCCCATGCAGGAGATGCAGGAGACGTGGGTTTCATCCCTGGGCTGGGGAAATCCCCTGGAGGCAGAAATGGAAACCCGCTCCAGTATTCTTGCTTGGGAAAGTTCATGGACAGGGAAGCCTGGTGGGCTGCAGCCCATGGGGTCGAGAGGAGTTGGACACGATTGTGTGGCTAAACATGCACCATATGATCTAGCAATCCCACTACTGGGTATGTATCCAGAGGAGATAAAAATCAGTATTTTGAAAAGATTCCTGCACTCCCATATTCACTGAAGCATTATTCACAATAGCCAAGACATGGAAATAACCTGTGTCCATTGACGAATGAACAGATAAAGAAACACACACACACACACACACACACACACTGTGTACTGTTTTTTATTTTGTTTTGTCTTTTTCTTTTAAACTTCTTATTTTGTATTGGGGTATAGCCGATTAACAATGTTATGATAGTTTCAGACAGCATATTAAAAAGCGGAGACATTGCTTTGCCAACAAAGCTCTGTCTAGTCAAGGCTATGGTTTTTTCAGTAGTCATGTATGGATGTGAGAGTTGGATTATAACAAAAGCTGAGCCCCAAAGAATTGATGCTTTTGAACTGTGGTGTTGGAGAAGACTCTTGAGAGTCCCTTGGACTGCAAGGAGATCCAACCAGTCCATCCTAAAGGAAATCAACCCTGAATATTCAATGGAAGGACTGATGCTGAAGCTGAAGCTCCAATCCTTTGGCTACCTGATGCAAAGAGCTGATTCATTTGAAAGGACCCTGATGCTGGGGAAGATTGAAGGCAGGAGAAGGGGATGACAGAGGATGAGATGGTTGGATGCTATCACCGACTCAATGGACATGAGTTTGGGTACACTCTGGGAGTTGGTGATGGACAGGGAGGACTGGTATGCTGCAGTCCATGGGGTTGCAAAGAGTTGGACACGACTGAGTGACTGAACTGAACTGAACTGATAGTTTCACGTGAACAGTGAAGGAACTCAGCCGTACATACACACATATCCATTCTTCCCCAAACCCTCCTTCTATCCAGGCTGCCACATGACCCTGAGCAGAGTTCCCTGTGCTGTAAAATAGGTCCTTATTGGTTGTCCATTTAAAATATAGCAATGTGTACATGTCTATCCCAAATTCCCTAACTATCCCTTCCTCCCACCCTTCCCCCTGGCAACCATAAGTTTGTTCTCTAAATCTACACAGTGTACTGTTATTCAACCATTAAAAAAGGAGGAATTTTGCTATTTTCAACAGTACAGATAAAGCTTGAGGTCATTAAGCTAAGTATTGGGTTGGCCAATACTTAGTTTGTTCGGGTTTTTCTGTAACATGATACAGCAAAATCCAAACAAACTTTTTTTGCCAACTCAATAAAAGTCAGACAAATAATGTATAAGCTCACTTGTATGTGAAATCTAAAATACCATACTCATAAAAAAAAGAGTAGAATTGTAGTTTCCAGGGGCTGGGAGGTGAGCAGATAGGGAGATGCTGACCAAAGGGTAAGAACTTCTGGTTATAAGACTGGTTAAGTTCTGGAAATGTCTAACTTGATTGTGGTGATCATTTCATGATGAAACATATTAGAGAGCGTCATGCACCTTTAAAAATGCACATCAAATGGGCCTTCCCTGGAAGTCCAGTGGTTAAGACTTCACCTTCCAATGCAGGGGGTGCAGGCTCAGTCTCTGGCCAGGAAGCTAAGACCCCCACATGCCTCATGGCCAGAAAACAACAGAAACAATACTGTAACACATTCAATAAGGACTTTAGAAATGGTCCACATCAAAAGAAAAAAAAAACACTTTAACGAAAAAAGCACAGTGTGCAACTAAATATATGTACTTTTTATGTCACACCTCAGTAAACCTGGGGGTAGACATGAAGTATAACACCCTTGGGCTGCTGCACCACGAGGCGCCCAGACCACATGTTGAGGCTTCTACCAGCAGTGACTGCCCAGGAGCCAGGCACTGTGAGATGCCACCTCCGGGGGTGATAGTCTCTAGTCATGAACCTGCCAGCCATTCAGGTCTCCCAGCTGCAGCTCTGGGGAGAGAAGTCCATCCTTCCTTCCTGCCACCAGTGGGACTTCTCAGCAGCGCAATGTGTTGCTGCTTTAAACTAGGTTTGGGGTGATGTGTAACAAAGAGAGTAACTCAGGCGCATCCACAGAGCATGGACCACAGAAGGGTTGACTTCTTGGTTGCAGCTCTGGAGTGAGTAGTTTGGGAATAGTGTGTTGCTACAATTAGTGCTCTCCAAGGACCAGCAGCACTTTTTCCTGCTTAGTCGTCCATCTCAGTGTATAGCCATCTCTTTACTGTGCTCACACTAGCAATATTCTCTGACTGTTTCATGACTCGGAGGAGCACGTCTTCAAGAACTCCTGCCAAGCTGCCACGAAGTGTGATGATAAAAAGATCTTCAGATATTCCAGACCCCCAAAAGTGAACTTTCATATGTAATTTCTCAGGATGTTTCAATAAATAAGGGAGTAACTAAAGAGAGAGAAATGTGAGATCCAGGAAGTAGGAGATTGAACATAGGTGAGCAGAGCATTTTTTCACTGTGAAAGAGTATCCCCAGGTGAGGCTGTGCAGCAAATCTTGATAGCAGCCAGGATGCTGTTGTGGTAGATTCCTCCAGCAGAAAAAAGGTTACTTCAGGCATTTGATTGTATAAGGTTCTTATGGAGATTGCTTATGGAGTGTCAGAGCTAAATTAGTGATAGATACGTTATAAAAAACAGTAAGCTTACCATACTAGGACCCATCCACCAGAAAAAATAATCCTTAACTCCAGGGAAGAAAATGAGTTGCTAAGGAATAAAATGCAGTTATAATACTGTACGTTGTTTACCACGTTCATGGTTCCTGTTATGTTTGTAAGAATGTGCTATGCTGTACTGAGTAGCTTAGTTGTGTCTGACTCTTTTCCACCCCATGGACTGTAGCCCATCAGGCTCCTCTGTCTGTGGGGATTCTCCAGGGAAGAATACTGGAGTCGGTTGCCATTTCCTTCTCCAGAGGATCTTCCCAACCCAGGGATCAAGCCCAGGTCTTCTGTATTGCAGGCAGATTTTTTACTGTCTGAGCCACCAGGGAAGCCCCATTTGCAAGAATACTGCTGCTGCTGCTGCTGCTAAGTCGCTTCAGTCGTGTCCGACTCTGTGGGACCCCGTAGACGGCAGCCCATCAGGCTCCCCTGTCCCTGGGATTCTCCAGGCAAGAACACTGGAGTGGGTTGCCATTTCCTTCTCCAATGCATGAAAGTGAAAAGTGAAAGGGAAGTCGCCCAGTCATGTCCGACTCTTAGCGACCCCATGGACTGCAGCCCACCAGACTCCTCTGTCCATGGGATTTTCCAGGCAAGAGTACTGGAGTGGGGTGCCATTGCCTTACTGACAAGTAAAACCTACTAAATGTGGTGGTATCATTTTAATGATATATCTTCAGTGTCTTCAGAACCAGAGTCATGAATTTTGTTTTTTCAGTGGAGAAAGTAACAATTTTCTAAATAGTGAGGCTGAGAGACCATGTTTACCTGGCTTGCCAAGGAAGTTATTTTGCAAAATATGCTCAGCCCCGCCAATGAAAGAACACTAATGCCAATTGAACTCACTGCTCTGTGCAATCTGTTAAATTTTGTGTGTGTGGGTATGTGTGAATAGGAAAAAGCTGTTACTGCCAATATCCCAGTGAAAACATTGAAATACCAAATAGCTTGTTCTTTTAAATCTGAGGAGTGAGTGGTTTGGGAATAGTGTGTTGCTACAATTAGTGCTCTCCAAGGACCAGCAGCACTTTTTCCTGCTTAGTCGTCCATCTCAGTGTATAGCCATCTCTTTACTGTGCTCACACTAGCAATATGCTCAGTCTGTCCAGGTGCCACAGTGGCTCTGTCTCCAAACTGTATGGACCCAAGGCTTCTTACTGCCACCTTACTGAGCCATACCAACGTTTTGCCTCCTGGGTTTCTATAACAGCGTTGGACACCTCTTCCTACTCTATTGCCTCCACCTATTTTAGATTAACAAGGGTGAATAACAAAGATGTTGTCATTAGGTATATTGGGAGAGTGCAGAGGAAGGGTGCACTGCATGTCATTTTTTTTTCTGATTTTTAATATCTACAGTCTTATATATATAGTCAACTTCCCAGTCCTACTGTGCTCCTTGTTTGTGTTCTGCACACTTTGCTGCTCATTGTCTTTCTACATTTCCCTGCTCCAGAAAGTGGTCAAAACCAGATTGCTTTGGGGAATTTCCTGGCAGTCCCACAGTTAAGACAGTGCTTTCGTGGCCATGGCTTAGGTTCATTCCCTGGTCAGGGAACTAAGATTCCCACAAGCTATGCAGCATGGCCAAACCCTCCCCTGAAAAAAAAACTAGATGGTTTTAAGAATGCCTAAAATGAAGCTGTTTGCTTAAGGGCCAGTTTCCAGGGAGCAGGAATCAAAGTGTTCACTGAAACCAAAGCTCCCAAGTCTCAGAGTAGCACCACCACCACATAGTAAAATCATACTTCCCAATTCCAGTACACCTTAGAGGATTAGGACACGAGACAGATACACATGTTCTTTTCCCCTTGTGGACAATTTGAGCAGGAATATCAGAGTGGAATATAATGGAGCAAGTATGCTAGTATGACTACTGCAACAAGCAGAATAAATTATAAAACTCCTAGTTTACAACTATTTGAGCACTGGAGAAGTGAGAGAGAGATACATTGAAATTCTACAGACAGAAAAAAATGTTTCTGAGAAATCTGATAATTTCTGGTCACTTTCTTCCTCGGGGGAGTAGTTGATTCTTGGTGTGAGTTAATGAGGGATCTTAGTCTATACAGAACTGTACAAAAAAGATCTTCACAACCCAGATAATCACGATGGTGTGATCACTAATCTAGAGCCAGACATTCTGGAATGTGAAGTCAAGTTGGCCTTAGAAAGCATCACTGCAAACAAAGCTAGTGGAGGTGATGGAATTCCAGCAGAGCTATTTCAAATCCTGAAAGATGATGCTGTGAAAGTGCTACACTCAATATGCCAGCAAGTTTGGAAAACTCAGCAGAGGCCACAGGACTGGAAAAGGTCAGTTTTCATTCCAATCCCAAAGAAAGCCAATGCCAAAGAATGCTCAAACTACTGCACAATTGCACTCATCTCACATGCTAGTAAAGTAATGCTCAAATTCTCCAAGCCAGGCTTCAACAATATGTGAACCGTGAATTTCCTGATGTTCAAGCTGGTTTTAGAAAAGGCAGAGGAACCAGAGATGAAATTGCCAACGTGCGCTGGATCATGGAAAAAGCAAGAGAGTTCCAGAAAAACATCTATTTCTGCTTTATTGACTATGCCAAAGCCTTTGACTGTGTGGATCACAATAAACTGTGGAAAATTCTGAAAGAGATGGGAATACCAGAGCCCCTGACCTGCCTCTTGAGAAATCTGTATGCAGGTCAGGAAGCAACAGTTAGAACTGGCCATGGAACAACAGACTGGTTCCAAATTGGGAAAGGAGTACGTAAAGGCTGTATATTGTCACCATGCTTATTTAACTTATATGCAGAGTACATCATTAGAAGCACTGGGCTGGAAGAGGCACAAGCTGGACTGAAGATTGCTGGGAGAAATATCAATCACCTCAGATATGCAGATGACACCACCCTTATGGCAGAAAGTGAAGAGGAAGTAAAAAGCCTTTGATTAAAGTAAAAGAAGAGGGTGAAAAAGTTGGCTTAAAGCTCAACATTCAGAAAACTAAGATCATGGCATCTAGTCGCATCACTTCATGGGAAATAAATGGGGGAAACAGTAGAAACAGTGTCAGACTTTATTTTTTGGGGCTCCAAAATCACTGCAGATGGTGATTGCAGCCATGAAATTAAAAGATGCTTACTCCTTGGAAGGAAAGTTATGACCAACCTAGATAGCATATTCAAAAGCAGAGACATTACTTTGCCAACAAAGGTCTGTTTAGTCAAGGCTATGATGTTTTCAGTGGTCATATATGGATGTGAGAGTTGGACTGTGAAGAAAGCTGAGTGCTGAAGAGTTGATCCTTTTGACTGTGGTGTTGGAGAAGACTCTTGAGAATCTCTTGGACTGCAAGGAGATCCAGCCAGTCCATCCTAAAGGAGATCAGTCCTGGGTGTTCATTGGAAGGATTGATGCTGAAGCTGAAACTCCAATACTTTGGCCACCTCATGTGAAGAGTTAACTCATTGGAAAAGACCCTGATGCTGGGAGGGGTTGGGGGCAGGAGAAGGGGACGACAGAGGATGAGATGGCTGGATGGCATCACTGACTTGATGGACATGAGTTTGGGTAAACTCTGGGAGTTGGTGATAGACAGGGAGACCTGGCATGCTGCAATTCATGGGGTTGCAAAGAGTCAGACACTACTGAGCAACTGAAGTGAACTGAACTGACCTGAGTCTATACAGAGAACTCAGTTGGGTGGAGGAAATGCAGGTTACCCCATACAGGATAGATTAAAAAGAAAAATCACACATTGAAAAGGAATAAAAGTGCTGAAGAGTAAAGATAAAGAGAAACTCTTAAAAAGAATCCAAGATATAATAAATAATACATGCACACTAGATTCACAAGAAAACTAGTAAGAATAAATCTGACTAAGCAGTTTTCAAATCTGTGTATTGATATCTTTCATCTGTGTTGGGTCGTTTTTAAGCATTATCTCTTTAAATATTTCTTCTGTCCCATTTGATTTATTTTTTTCCTGATAAGCTAATTATACATATTAAACCATTTTTAAAAATTATGTCCTTTACTTTTATCCATTTTTCCTTCTTACAGTCTTCTTTTTTTTTCTATTCTGACCTTTAGTTTGTATATTTTTGTTTTTTCTGTTTTCCAGTTATGAATCTTGTCTTATGCCATTCTAATCTGTTACTCACCATATTAAATGATTCTAATTTCAGGTAGTATTTCTATTCTAGAATTTCAGTAACAAATTTTGTATTTGTAATTATTTGTAATTTTTTTTCTTTTGAACTATAGAGTTGAGAGTGATTTAAGCTCCACCATTATGGTATTAAAAATCTGATTTACCTTTACCAGTGAGTCACATTATTCTTATGTTACATCACCAGAGATAACATATATATGGAAGACATCAAATTTTATTGCAGAATGTTTAGTGAAAGGCTATGGTGCAAAGAATTTAGAAAATATGTGTAAACATCCTAAGAACAGGCAGGGTTTGTGGAGGGAAGGTAGCATTTGGTTAATGGGGCGGAGAGAGAGGGAATCGAAGGGCAATATCATCTCGTGGAAACAGAGGTTGAAGGCCCAGGATGGGCACTCCCTGAAGAGTGATGGTGGGCTCATATAGTGGAAGGCATGCCTCTGTACTCCACATGTGGAGAGTGATTCAGAAGATGTAGACTGGAAACTCCACAATCTTTATATTCAAGTCCAGTGTGCTTGCCTGGAGAATCCCAGGGACGGAGAAGCCTGGTGGGCTGCTGTCTATGGCATCGCACAGAGTCGGACACGACTGAAGCGACTTAGCAGCAGTAGCAGTAGCAGTAGCAGCAGCAGCAGCACCTCAAAAGACTCTGAAAGGTAGTTTGGGGAATGGTTGTGCTCAAGGCATGAATCTTAAGGAGCATTCACATTTAGGAAACAATCAAAGGAAATGAACCCAGAACAAACAAACTGTATTCATTGAGGCTGAGAAATGTTTAAGTATCTGCCATCATTATCATCCTTACTTTATCATTTGGGGAAGCTGAGTTTAAAAGTTAGCCAAGCTTTTCAGGTTGCACTGAATAGACAAGGGGCGGAGCTTGACCTCAGATTCCAGTCGATTGGCTGCAAATGTGTATCCAACCTCTGTGCTCTGACATCTGTAGAAAGTGCAGGGGATGCAGTGGGATGCGAGAATGGGGCAGGAGTCACTAGCAGAGAGTAAGCACTGTAACTGCTCCCCTGCAAGAAAACCAAGGACAGACTCTCTAGAGAGGGAGGTGAAGCATTACAAAATTAAAAGTTGAGTAGAAATAGTTTCATCTCCCTGGAGATTGTAGAATTGATCAGCATTGCTTTCTGGTATTGTTGTTAACAAAAGCAGGAAATTTTCAGGGCAAAAAAAGAGAAAGACAGCATCCAAAGCTAAATGGGGATACAATTTTAAAGAATTAAACTCCTTTATTTAATACTTCAGAGAGGAATAAGAGGATAGAGGTAAGTTTGTTAATCCTTCAGTGAAATCCTACAAATTAGTGTCCTCGTTTCTGCTCATAAGCTAATATCTGAAAATCTAAGGGAGTATTGCAGGAGGATTATGTCATTTTCTAAGGAGGTCTGTTCCATAACTGTGTCTAAAATAGCTTACTTTAAAAAATTTTAATGTCAAGAAATGACTATTTAATTGTTTGCATGGTTCTTTGGTCCATAGATAGTAAATCTGAGCCAAAAACATGGCTCTGTGTTTGTAGTTGGCCCGTGCTAAAATTGGAAAAGAGAAATCCATTCTGTGATTCTCATTGCTTGTTAGCAGGAAATTGTAAGGGGGAGGTATTGATATTTGAGTCTAGGAAAAGAAATTGTGAGCAAGAATTTGGCAAGTCATTGATGGTTAATACATATTTCAGTCCTCGCTTAGCTACACATGGGGACTGAACACATCAAACTCTCTCCACATCCAGCATTTAAAAGGGCAAAGGCAACCACTTTGAGGACACAGTGGATGGAGAGGAGGCTAGCCTGGGCTCATTGTCTCTGTTCCTCTCACCCTGATCCTGGGACTGGATGTTTTCCTTCCTGGGCCTTCTCCCCTGGGATCCCTGCTAAATCAGCTTGGGAGGGGGTCCCAGGCTTCTGGATTGTGAGTGCGTCAGCTGCGGACCCCTCTCTTCCTGGATGGCAGACACCCTGCTCTGATTGGCGTGTTTTTCTCAGGTGTGCTCAGGAGCAGAGACTGTATCATTGTGGACTCCACTCTTTCCCTTACTTAGGGAAGCAAGTCCTGCCAAGAATTATAGAATCATCTTCAATCACCTTCACCTTAAAAATATACAAAATATTTTAAAGTGTGCCTATTACCTAGACCTAATTATTTTAGATTGTCATAAGATTTGAGCATAAGAATAGTCTAAAGGAAAGTTCAATAGTAATTAAATTTTTGACAAATGTACTCAAAGATACCTATTTAAAAATTTTAACTTTGGGAATATAAGGCAAGAATTTAATAATAGGAAGTCATAGAGATATCTAAATGTGATCACCATGAATAGCACTAGGAGAGTCTATTCAAAAATAACACTAGGGGATTTTTATCTTATCAGTGCATTTTAAGCTTTTTTTCAGTAGCTCTCTCTAGTTGTTCTTCTTCAGACAAAACTACCATTAACAGATTATCACATGGAGGAGGTATAAAGAAATCCATTTTTCATTTTAGTATGGTATGATTCAGTACTTTCATAATTTAAATTTTCATATTTAAAGTCAAGTAGAAAACTGAGAATATACATTTTCTAGAAATTATGTCAATAAGTAATTTTCTCTATTACTTAAACAAGGCAGAAGAAAATGTAGAGGAAAAATGTGTACATTATGTGTTTCTGTATATGGTGTAATGAGGTCATGATAACAAAAGACAGCCATGTGTTGTGGCAGTCAACCAGACCAGCTCCGAGGCTACCGACACTCCGAATGAAATCCTCAAAGCAGTTTTTATATTAATGCTGTTTCTAAATGTGCTCAGCTGTAAATGGGTGAGTCTTCAGTAAGAAAGCACAGTAACATGAAGAAAAATAGGACTCTTGGTTCATATGCTGGGATAATTCTTGTGAACAAATCTATAATAAAAAGAGTCAGTCACATTATCACTCACACAAAAAGTCATGACCGTGATGTGGATTGTCATCATTTATCAAGAACAGTTTCTGGGTCTAGACCAGGGAAAGAGCAGAATTTATAACTTAAAGAATTGCTTAGTCTTGGGACATGATGAGCCATAGCTTTATAAAAAGTGGGGAAACAGCTAAACTCTAGAAACAAATGAAACACATCATTATTCCATTTCAGCATTGGTTGTTTAGCACTCATTATCTTTAATGGTTCCCCTGAACATCTGAACAAAGGGGTATTTTTAAGATATCTTAACTGATCACTTCTTCATCTGCCTGTTGCATGAGATGCATGACCTTCAAATCTAAACAGAAGTTTTTATCCTCGTTAAGCTGTAAGGAGCAGTGAGTAAGTAGCAGTGTAATAGTTACTCCTGTTTCTGGTACAATGAAATAAAGCATTTCATCTAGTCACGAACCTTGCAGAGTATATTTTAAGAACTATCAGTGATAAACAAAAACAATATTTAGGGTTTAATTTTTTCAAGAAATTTACCTTCCTGTGTTTCCCTCCTTAATGGATTCTTTTGTTACAGAGATGACATTTTATTCCAGAGAAATACCCTCACAGTCTTATGCAGCATAGACTGCAAGCAATTGGCTGGATGGGTCTTCATCTTGTGGGTGTATACCACATACTACAGTTGGCTTCCCCACTGGCTCAGAGGTAAAGAATCTGCCTACAATGCGGGAGACCACCTGTAATGCAGGAGATGCAAGTTCAACCCCTGGGTCAGGAAGATCCCCTGGAGAAGGGAATGGCTACCCACTCTAGTATTTTTGGCTGGAAAATCCCATTGACAGAGGAGTTTGGTGAGCTATAGTCCATGGGGTCACAAAGAGTAGATACAATTTAGGGACTAAACCACAGACCACACCACACCACCATGTACTACAAGATGCTTAGACCCCTAGTTTCTAGCTATAAATAGCATTAACTTTATTCAGTAATTACAACAGAAACAAAGTAGAGTGAACCCAAGCACACGCTTGCACATTTCCACCCATTGTTCCGTTGAGAGACCATTTCTCTCAGTGAGGAAAGGATCCTTTTTTTTATATGCCCTCAAGCAAGCAGCAACACAGAAACTTCTGTAAATTGTCTCTTTCCTCACACTGAGAGTACTCTTTATGGCCTGCACATTCCTACCAGTGCTCCCAATCACATGTCACTGGTCCAGGTTCACGCTGGCCACTGGGTGTAGTTCCTACAGATGTAGTTTCAGTGTCAACCATCACTCCCAAATTTCAGTAGTGTGCCTCCGTCTCTTCTTTCCTTGAATGTCTTGTGTATCTTATCATTACTTTATACTGTAACCTTCCATATAAATGCAGTTTCCTCCCTCTCTCCCTCCCTTCCTTTTGTCCTTCTTTTCTTTACTCCTTCAATTCCTTCCCCAAAGTGGTAGGCAATGTGTAATGATGACACTTGCCTTTTATGCTATCCTACAAGAGTCCTGTTTGAATCTGACGAGATGTAACTGGCCCTTCTTCCTTACTGCCCACCTTCTGTTCTCTTTGCTGACTCTGCTCCCCTCTTCCTTCTGTGCCATGTACATTCTTACAAGGTCAGACCCCATCACCCCAGTTTACCCACTTACCTTGAACAGTTTATTCAGTCTTTGTGTGTGTGACCTCCTGTCTCTAAAGTGGAACAATAATAGCACCCAGTATCATCCATAGGTGGTTTGTGAGAAGGAAAGAAGGTCATACTTGTGAGTCATCTGGAAGCATGCCTTCCCTGAGTGATCACTGAGACCTGCCGGGTATTTTAGATGTTTTGATGTATCATTTATCTTTGAATTCCCCTTGATGCTGAACCAGCACTTTCCAGAGAATAGCCTCTTAGTCAGCTTGTTGGATGAGTGGGTTTCTTGTTCTCTTCATGCTTGGGTCCAGAGTCCCTGTGGTTGACAGACTGCACCCTCACCCTGCTCGTGAGGACAGAGGTCAGTACTTTGCACAGTTGTTCCTGCCTGCTCTGGCTCTCTCACTTGTGTCCTGCCCACTGTGGCCATGGGGCTTGAATGCCCCACACAGTCTAACTCTCTGTCACATGCTGCCTTACAGTCACCTCTGTGCCATGAGTTATAATCCTCTCCTTAAATACACTGCTGACTCCCTGAGGAGACCATACCGTAAGTTGTTAAAACAGTCACAAAGCTTATCTCAACTATGAGTACAGAGTTAAGCCTCAGGAGAAGTTTTGAAGATTCTTCTACTCATTCAGTATGGACTGAGTGTGTTCTAAAGGGGACACAATTTTGAAGTAGTGGCTTAGCGGACTGGATGCTCCATAGGGATGCTTAAACACAAATCTCACTGAAGAAAGGTTTCACTGCAATGAACACAAAGGATATATCCTCAAAAAGCGCTGCAGGAGATATAAGACTTGGGGTGAAGAGGAACCTTCTCAGTTCTTTGCAGAAGCTGTGGCTGGATGAGGGTTCAGCTTTTGTCCTGGCAGAGGCCTGTCAGGTTGTGGACGTCAAGGGCTCTCACATCCCACTCTGCATGGTTGAAGCCTTGTAGGTTGGCTGGAAACACCCTGTGCAGCCTTTCTCTTTAGTGCCACCTTGAAGAATGGCAGCTGTCACGTAATGAGGACAGACGAAGGAGGTACCTGCAAGCTTTCCTTCTTTTCAGGCATTCGGGTACCATGACTGTCAGAGGTCAGGAGGGAGAGGGCAGCCACTCTGGCTGAGCCTTGCCCGACTCTGCCAAGTGCCAGAGAGTGAAGGGTGCTCTGGGGGTAATGTGCATGTACAGCAGTGCAGAACAAGCCTCGTGAGCACTGGCACTTTTTTTTTTTTAAGTTTTCTCTACAGAAAGCTGGAATACTGGAAATAAAGGAGGCAGGTGATGATCCCAGTCTCTCCCGGGTTCAGTGATAGTTTATATGTATACTTTCTTGATGCATTTCCAGTGCAGTTTTTAAAAATACATAAATGCATTTTCATCCTTAGTGCCTGGTACTTGTGGACACATGGGATAGAAGGCACCATAAGCCATATTAGAAAAAATATGTAGTAAATGAAGTGCGCTTTAGAATGCCATATCTTATTTTTAGTGCTAATTACAAAACATTTCATTATGACAGGTTGAAATGCATTTCATTAAATTGCATGGAAAAGTTAGAGTAGAGGTTTGGTTAGTTGATCTATAAAATTCAGTATTGTCTTTAAGCATTAATTGAGTGATACAGTCAAGAGAGATATCATTGTTAAAGTTTAACACGTAATTAGTTGAATTTTATATATGTAATTTCAACTGGATTATGTGCTTTCACATATAAATGTATTTTTCACTTAACATAAATATTTGAATCACTGTTTCTTAGAAAAAAAGAAACACTTAAAAAAGTATAGCCTTTTTTTTTCCAGGTAGTATTTGTACACATAAATGTTACCTTCAAACATAACTCTAAAGATTAATATATGTTTAGTTTTGAGGATTCTAAACCAAAGTAGCTGAAATTACTTTATGATTTTGTTTAAGAGTTTGGAAATTATTTGGAATGTACTGGATCTATACAATTTTATTATAAACATCACCTCCTTTTATTTGCTGCTGCTGCTAAGTTGCTTCATGTCCGACTGCATGCAACCCCATAGACGGCAGCCCACCAGGCTCCCCCGTCCCTGGGATTCTCCAGGCAAGAACACTGGGGTGGGTTGCCATTTCCTTCTCCAATGCATGAAAGTGAAAAGTGAAAGTGAAGTCGCTCAGTCATGCCCGACTCTCAGCGACCCCATGGACTGCAGCCCACCAGGCTCCTCCGTCCATGGGATTTTCCAGGCAAGAGCACTGGAGTGGGGTACCATTGCCTTCTCCTTCCTTTATTTAGGAGTACTATTTATATTGTTAACTGCAACCTAACAGAAACAATTTACTGTGATCATTTGAGTTTAAATAATTATGATAATACAGTTTTAATAAAGTCAAATTCAGCAAAGAGGATAAACTATATTATTATTATACGTTCCACTGACCACACAGAGTTGCCCATGTGGGAAGCAGCTGGAAGGAAAACCAGCACTTGCTCTGGTATTTTACTGACATTTATGGGGAAACGAATGTAAAATGAGATTGCGAACATTTGATATGTTGAAGGAAAAGAGGGAGCCTATGTATTGATAGTGACTCCTCTTCATCCAGTCACATTCAAATGCTCTTGAAATTCATTATGCTTGTTTTCAGTCTCTGAATTACAATTTAGCTGCTCTGGGGACTTGGTAATTGGTACCAAATAACATTACTTTTAGAACAGCTTTCATCTTTATACACACCTTGCCATCCATGTTCGTGTCCATTTGCAGAAAGTTTCAATCAACTCTGGGTCTTAGGTTCAAATTTCAAATCTCCCTTTTTCCCCTTGTCACTCAATCTTTGGTGTGACGTCTCCCCTCCAGATCCCAGTGGGCATTCTGCAGCCGTGCTGTTTCTCCTTGACCTAACTGATTTTCCCTGATTGCTGTCCCAGTGGTGAAGTTCTGCCCTTTTGCCTTCTGCATAGTCTGTAGTGTCGGTAAAGACTGTGTTTTGTCCCTTGTCACTGTATCGGCACTTTCCATTTGGAGTCAGACTTCCAATGACTTCCCTAAATGAGCATAAACATGGATTTTTCTGCCGCTCTCTGTGCGGCATCATTAAGTGTTCTCAGTGGAAGCTGCTGATCAATATTTTACTCATTTACCATTTCACATCTTTTGTGAAATTTAGCAGTTAACAACGGCTCCGACATGGGTCAGCTAGTCCTAAAAGACAGGAGAGTATTTTTGTTAACTGATCTAGTTAGATTGAAATTGGTGTCTGTTTTTCAAACTCTGAAACATTTTAACATTCTACAAGACATGGAGTGACTGTCTCCTCATTAGCCAGCGTCTCTCACTGTCGACCCAGAGAACACTGGACGGTAGGTTGTCCTGTAGTTAAGACTGGGTTAATCTGAATTAATGGTAAACACATTTCCAGGGCTTATCAGTGGGGCTTATCAGACACTGTAGTGCATCACCAAGTGGTTATTATATCCTGTTTGCTTATTTTCTACAATGCACATATTTTGCACACAATATTCCCCCCTCACAAGTTGCAAATGGAAAAAAAAATTCTTTAAAAGTCAAAATTTCAGCAAATTTTCAGCAAATCTAGATCAAGTTAGTATTTTGCTCTATTATCAAGATTTTAAATTTGCATTCTACATCTTATGTCAGGGCCTAGAAAACAAACATCTTTGTAAAAACTTATCCCTACTTGTGCCACTCCATGACCCTGATTAAAAACCTGAGATCAGTGTCGTATTTCAAGCGGGTAAATGTGATGAATTACAGGCACTGGACCTCTGCTGATACTCTGACACCTTTGTGTTTATCTTAAACTTATGAAGCAAAATCTTGTGACACAGCACTGTCTCTGAAATGTTCGGTAGAGTTATATAAACACAGAGGACCTGTGGCTTTTTGTCTGTAGCCACAAGCAGTTTAGAAATAGCCACGTGTCTTCCCTTGATGTCATATTCTTTGTGCTTCTCTTCTTAGAGATTTATGAAAACAAATCCTTGTCAACCAATTTATGGCAGATCAAGGTAGCACTATTTGGGTCCTTGGTCTCCCTCATATTCTGCCTCTTCACTTGTCACCTTCAGTTATTTTATCTATGGACACCACACACTTGCACTCACATGTGTGCACACACGTGAACATACGCACATTCGTGCACACATGCTCACATCAGTAACATGAGTTGTAAATAATTTACCCAAGGTTGCCATTCATGTTTAACTTTGCTCAAAGTGTTTTCTTTCCTACATGGAAAGTTTGGAGTTTTATATAGCTGGACAGTCAATATTCTTTCTTGCCTTTCAGCATTTTGCTAGTCTTAAAAAGTATTTTTTTATGTTTAGATTATTAAAATCTCAAGTATCTCTCCATGTTGTATCGATGGCTTTGATCTGCAGGAATACTTTCTCCCATCTGGAGTTGATTTGATATCAGGTGTTGCTCTCTGCAGCAGAAAGGGCATTGCATGTACGCTCCCCTGAATTTGTTCTGTGTCTTGTCACAGTGCAAACATCCTCTAGTGTCGCCTCTTGGAGCTGAATCCTTGCTGGGTTAGAGTTATCCCAGCAAGATGTGGGCAGAAAGAATGTGCCATAATTCCAGGCGCGGCCCCCATGTTTCCTATGCAGCCCTGACTTCCCAGTCTGCCGGTTGGGTTTCTCCTTCCATGGCTGTCTTGGAAGCCAGGCAGTGAAAACAGCAGAGCTTCTGATAGGCTGGATCCCCAGGTGACCAAGCACCCTATATGCCCCATTTTGTTGGGTAAGCCCTGAGGTTCTAGGTTTAGGGTAATTACCTCATCTTGATACATTTCAATTTATATGTATTTTTAATATTCCAACCTAAAAGTTTCAGCGTTACTTAAGCAATAATCTACTTTTCCATCCTGATTTTAACTGAGAAGATAGAACTATAAAGTGTTGATAAACATATTTTCAGGTGTCATTTTTAAAGTAATTCTGCAGCTTAGCATATAGGAATGTGTGTACTTGAGTCTGGTAATCCTGGTCAATTGGATCCCCTCCTGGTTCAGGTAATTACAGATAAATTTACTGGCCTGGATGTCACATAGAGGAAGTATGGCTGTCATATTTTTGTATGAGCCAGCACCATGTCTTCCTGGAGTTTAATTATGGCCTAAACACAAAGTGTCAGTGAGCTCTTTCTGGCCCATGTAAATGCAGAGTAATTTTAATAGGACACTGCTTTAGTTTTCAGCCTAAGTTTTCAAGTCTGGCCTTCAGTGGTGGCTGACCTCTACTGTCCGCTTTGCCCTGCCCCTTCTCCCCTGCCTCCCCCTCCCACCCCCCACCACATTGCTGACGGCCAGGTTGAAGTCTGGTGATTTGAAACCTTGTGTACTACCAAGGCCTGGTAAGGTATGTCCCAGGAGTGGGGACCGTACCATGGCTGCCAGAGGTCAGGGCCGCACCTCATCACTTCTCAGACATTAAGAGCAGATCAGATCTCCTGCTGGGGTAGCTCTTTAAGCCATAGATGCAGCCCCACTCACCAGGATGCCCCACTGCCTAAGAGGAGTGCTCTTTCCAGCACCTTCCTGGCATCTATATCAGCTGATGACACTGTTGCTCTCCAAACCTGTTTAATAGATTTGAGCTTCACAGAAAAGGATCTGAGTCTAATCTTGCCTCAGCTTTGATCCAGGATAGCAGTGTCCCATAGAACCTTTTGTGATGATGGCTGTGTTCTCTATTACTACTCACCCCAGTAGTCACTAACCAGGCACATGTGTTGTTTGAAATGTAGCAACTGTGAAACTAAAATTTTACTTATTTTGACTTCATTTTTGTTTAACAAATTCAAATTTAAGTAGCCACTTACATGGTTACTGTAATGAGCAGTATAGCCCAAATGATACCTCCATCCCCATATGAAGGATGGATGTCAGTACAGGGTGAACCTACAGCCATATTCAGCCCACTGCCCCTGTGGTCAAGGACCTGCTGGGGGGACTCACCCTTGCTGGTAATAGCGTGGAGGCCTTCCAGCTTCCCAGACCATCTCCATCCTTATTCATGTGCCAGGCTCCACTGGTAAACATGTGTCACTTTAACACTGGAGCTTTGCTGCTATACTGTTGCTACAAAACTCCCTACATATTTTAGTCAGATTCAGGATTGCGTGTTTTGTTTTTCCTGTTCTTGATCAAAAGCATCCAATATTGAACTTGAACAAAATGCTATGAAAATTTCTAAGAAGGATCATTATTTGATAAAAAAACAGGAAGCGACCATCCTGTTTCCCAGTGTTTGAAGAAACAAACAAACAAACAAACAAACAAAACAGAAGATAAATAGCAAAACAACAGAATCAGGGAAATCCAAATGAACTTTTGACAGCTCAGGTCCAATCTGAGAGGCCTAACGTCGCAAGAGTTCAGCGCATCCTCTTTGTCAGGACGGAAGCTGAATGTTTGCATCAGTGTGGCTGGGGGTGGGGAGAGTTTAAAGCTGCCTTGACACTCACAGTTTTCATATACACTAGAATTAATCAGGCATTTTTAGAGATGATGAGGGAACATAATTCTCAGTTAAGTGATATCAGTCTTAACATAATTATTTCCAACAGTATGCCCTTCATTTTATGAGAGCTATCTTTATTTCCTCCTTATACGGCAGTTTCTCATCCACGGTTATTTCAGCAGGAACTTTTTCAAAGATATAAAAAATGCTAATAGGACTGAACTGTGTTTCAAATAATATCTTTCTTTCCTTTTCTATAAAATAAGCCATACATGATTGCTCATTCAGCATTATGCCCATTCTCATCACCAATCTCCCTGGATTTAGAGGCATCGTCACAAATCAGTTTCCTGAGAAGCAGATCTGAGACAGGGCTTTGTGTGCAGTTTATGGGGAGTGAAGGCATCTTTGGAGAAGTGAAGAAAGCAGGGTTGGGCGGAGGGAGGAATGGAAGGAGACACAGAGTCAAGAGAGGCCCAGATGTTCCTCCTGGGAGCTCTGTTGCCTGGAGCATGGGGCTTAACTTTATTCCTCTCTAAAATGAATATCCATGAAGTCCTGGGAGGATGATGCTCCTTGGGCAGGCTGACTCTCTTCAGCAGAGGAGGAACTAGAGAGAGTCTTGTCTGCAGCTATTTTCACATTATTTCTAGAAGCTGGGAAATGAATGCTGTAGCTGGAGGGGAAATCTGCAGGTAGACCAGATACCCCACTTCAGGTGGGTGAATTTAGAGAAGAACTAAGCTAGATTTTAACAGGCCATTGACACTGAGTTCTGAGGGGCAGGATGGTTGTTGATTAAAGGCAGAACTTGAAAATGACAAATCCTTAGTTCTGGAGTCAACACTGAAGCTGGTGTGCTCTGATTAGCATTAACTCAGTTTGGAAAACAAAATGTGGTAAAATGATGCTTGTTCATATGAAGATTAAGGAAACAAAAAGTTACTGTAGAATTGAAACAGTTTAAAAAAATACTGAAATATACACCATCAGTGTGTTTCCTGATCATGATTTTAAAATATTGGTGTTTTGATCCAAAGAGACAGGAGCAATTATTTTGACTTCAGAAACTATGGTGATGTAACTTGTATCCAATTAGGAATGTCCCTGTAAAAGAGAGTTATCATATCTGGATGTAAATTTCTAAAGAACAAATGCATTGTCTTCCTTGAGACAGCATCAGACTCTTGCAGGATATTTGTAACTCAAAAGTAGTAATTTGGTGTGGATGTAGATTTATCATTCCATGTTATACCATATCATAGATGATTATGATATTTCACTCACTTCCCATTATATAGTTTGGTTAGTTGTCACCTGATGTGATTCTTACTGTTTAAATACTTTCCCTGGTATGAATGTTTAAGAGTTAAAATGTTGCCCAATTTGTAAAAAAAAAAAAAAAAAAAAGAAAATAGAGCATCAATTCTGTTGACCTAAACTATTGTTGAAAAGAAAAGATACATAGAAATGCATTTAGAAAAGGCCTATGGAAGATGTCTATGCAAAAAAGGAATGAATAATTTTTTTTGAGAATTGAAATCCTTGTATTGCTTCATGAGCTTTCATCTCTTGTGCTGTGATGGCAGTTTCAAGGCAAGGATAATAAGTAGTCTCTCATTCAGCCTTGATTTACATTTTTACCTACATATGTTAGATTGCAGCTTTGGGTTTGAGTGAGTAATGGTCAACAGCATGGACTCTGTTAGAAAGATCACTAGGGTTGTCCCTATTCCAGTCTGGCTGGGGTCCTTCAGAAGGGAGATGGGGACTCACACACACAGAGGGATGAACTCATGAGGGTACAGGGAGAAGATGGTGTTTACACCTGAGGAGAGAGGCCTCAGAGGGAAGCATCCCTGCTGAGTCCTTGGTCCCTGACTTCCAGCCTCTTGGCGGAAGGACCATGTCTGCTGTTCAGCTCCCAGTCTGTGGTGCTTTGCAGCTCTGGCAAACTAATACGGATTGTGTTGCTTCCAAAAGCACATGGCAAGTCCTAGTCCCCAGTATCTCAGAATGTGACCTTATTAGAAATAGGGTCTTCACAGAGAGATTTGGAGACAGAAGCCGATGTGCACAGAGGGAAGGTCATGTGAAGACACGGAGACACAGAGGCTGTGTGAGCACAGAGCAGGGACCCGAGTGCTGTAGCCATGGGCTGGGATGCCAGGAGACCCCAGAAGCTGGAAGGAGCAAGGGAGGATGCTTCCCAAACCATCAGAAGTTCTGTCTCCTCTCTAATCGGCTTCCCCTGCCTTCTCTTCAGCCTTCCCTTGACATTGCCTGTGAACACCTCTCCCCTCAGCTACACCCCCTGTGTGAGGGGCATGCAGACAGGTCATAAAAGGAGACTACCCCTGACTGACCATGAGTGGGTCCAAGGAGCAAAGATCTTTAGTAGAACTCAAGATGTTTTTCTCCCTTTGTGGATCATCCTTTATTTTTTATTTAGTTTTGAGGAATAGGGTATATTTTATTCTTGTGCCACATTCCCTGCTTCTATGAGAATCTGCATCCTCTTGGTTTCCCCTTACTGTTTGTGTGTTGGTGCTGGTCTGGCAGGAATGAATTCCCATGCAGTTTTAAACCTGCCTGAATGTTTATGTAGACACTCAAAACATATGTGTTTTATTTCAGTTAGATGTGCTTATATAATTAGTGATAAATTATTGACCATTGAATACTAAGTTAATAAATGAGAGGTCTATATTGAAGCAGTCTGTACATTTAAAAAATACCCTCAATAATCAGCTCCAGGTTCTGCTATTGTCTTTCTGATAGTTACAGCAAGTGGCCTTAATGGTCACCTCTTTCCATTGTTATGCCTGTAGTTATATAAGTGGAGGTTAGTGAAAAATAACTTGGGAAATCATTATATTTGCCTATAACTATACTTTTTTGCTAATCGTGTCCTTTCTTTTGATGTTTGAGTTTTCCCCCTGGATTGTAACCCCTACCTTTTCCCCCTAACAGATGTGTTTACTTGTGTTAACACACAGAAAAAAAAAACTTTAAAAAGTCAAAGTGCTCACCTGGACCTTGTAGTACTGTCCATTCCTCTGATACTGACCGGTACCTTCCAGATTTACTCAGACACCTGACTCTGGACACCTGAGTGACATTTTTTATCCTCTTGCAGCTTTTCCCTAATAAAATTAGGACCAGCACAGACACAATGTGGGGAGAAATTTTATTGTTATCACAACTCCCTATACCTCATTCCATTACCAATTGACTCAGATCAGTCCATGCTAATGAGTCACATGAGACATCTTGTGAAACAATCTGGGTATATTAATGACTTAATAAATAAACTTAAAAGCAACTAAAGTGTCTCTCTTTTCAATCATGTCTTCGTTTTCTAATGGAAGCTTTATTTGCAGATTTATAATTGCAATGAGTTGGCTTTAATTAATAGAATAAATTTTAATGTAATTAATAAGCTGGATTCTTACTGGCACTCTCAGGTGATTATGTACTTTGAGTTGTAAAGATGCAATTTGCATGTTATTAAAATAATCAGAAGGACTTCGGCATTAGAACTAAGGTAACATTTAATTTTAGCTCACTGAAATCATTTTTGAGTCAGAGCAAGATGAATGCAGCTGGTCACATGGTTTATTGAGAAGTTATGGCCGTG
This sequence comes from Ovis canadensis, assembly GCF_042477335.2. Classification (NCBI taxonomy): domain Eukaryota; kingdom Metazoa; phylum Chordata; class Mammalia; order Artiodactyla; family Bovidae; genus Ovis; species Ovis canadensis. The sequence goes on along the minus strand of NC_091257.1, from coordinate 60,766,872 downwards.
CAACCTGTGAGTTTTTCACTTGGACTCTGAGGGGAGCCAGTAGATGACCCTGGGCAGGGTCATCTTTCTCCTCGGCTGTTCACAAAGCTCTGAATTAAACTTTCCTTTGAAATTTGCCCTCTTCCCCAAGTTGTCCTCCAGAATTCTTGTGTTTTTAAAAATCATGATACAGACTTGTACTGGTGGAAGACAGACATGAACAGCTGTGATCGTATACCTTCTCAGAGGTGACCTTGAAAAGCAAGTGAGAAGCAGTGAGAGGAGCTGTCGGGGGTATCTCTGGCCCCCAACATCATGTGTTTGGGGAAATTCCTCTGCAGTAAGAGTGCCTGCTCCAAGGCAGCCAGGCGTGGTCTGGACAGGTGGTCCAAGGTCAAGAGAGGTAAAATTTATAAGATTGTGTATAAAGAGGCTCGTCTCCTCTTGTGCTGTTACACATGGCAAGGGTTTGTGATTATTTTCAGACGGGGGTCTCCTCTAGGGTATAGAGTTCCCTGAGGAAAGAAAATCATTTGTTCATCTTTATATCCTCAGTCCCTGTGACAAGTCTGACATTCTTCTCAAAGGATGGATCAATGAATGATTTGGGGCCAGGTTTATTTATGGATTCAACAAGTGCTCATGGGATTATTGAAGCTGATTGTACATTCACTATAGAGATGAAATTAGACTCAGGGAAAAATAAAAACCTCAAAAAGCTAAGCTTTTGGCTGTTAAAAATTGAGTTATTTCCTATGTTTTATGCACTTCTATAATGTTCTCAACTGGTAAGTGTTGGCCATGCTACCGGGGTGTGGTGATCACAGACAATGGAAATCGGGTCTAGGGATTTCTGACGATAGGTTTTTTTTTTCCTTTCCAGTTTAATCTAATGAGTCATCACTGGAAATTCACCCAAGGTAGTGGGGCTTCCTGGTGGCTCAGAAGGTAAAGAATTCATCTCCAATGCAGGAGACCTGGGTTCAGTCCCTGGTTGGGAAGATTCCCCTAGAGGAGGGCATGGCAACGCACTCCAGTATTCTTGCCTGGAGAATCCTCGTGGACAGAGGAGCCTGTTGGGCTATAGTCCATGGGGTCGCAGAGTCTGACACAACTGAGCGAATGAGCACAAGCACAAGTGTCAGGACGTTAGCATGTGACTGTTACAAAAGGAAGGACAGCTTTACCAGAAAGAAGGCCAGCAGCACCACCACACCACAACAAAATTGTACCCCAGCTGATTCTTAAACGCGTGATCCCATTGTTTCAGCTGGGTATGACTGAGAGAGTTGCTTGTCCCTCCTGACCTGGGAAGAATGAATCTGTGTCCAATGGAAGCAGAGCTCCCTGAACCTCAGGCAGCGAAGGGCTGCTGAGACAGAGCAAAGAAAATCCCGAATCCCAAGCTAGGATTCTGCCACAGAATTGAGTTGTTTTGTATTCAAATGATTTTTCTCTCATTTTAGTAAACTGAGCACAATGGATTAAAGTGTAATTAAATAATTCAGTGATCCTTTCTTGAGCACCTACTCTGTGCTATGCTTTGCAAACCTTGGATTGTAGTAAAACCAATAACCAAACCTGCACTCCTGGACCTTTGCCTGTGAATTTGGAAACAGTTTGATCTGATAGGCAGGGAGGAATGGCAAGGAGCCCGCTCTAAACCATAGATCGTGTAATTAGCGTGAAGCTCTTCTCTGGGCTGAAAAGTAATTGTTGGCAGGTGCACATACCACAGGCAATGCCAACATGCATAATGTTGAAGAATTATTATTCTTATTATCACAACTTCCCTCAGTAATTCTAACTGTCAAGTTTTGCTGAGTGATTATACAAAAATAGATAATGATATAGATGTGTTGAATTGTGCCTCTGGATAATTGCATTGTCATATTAAACCATTAAAATACTGAGTTATTATTGGCAAATCTTTATGGACATAGAAAGATAAGCCCCTCACAGAACCTGGATCAAGGCAGGCTGTCATCCACACACGTTGGGTCACTCTGTGCTGCTGAGGGTGTGTTCATAGGAGGCATGCACACAGTTCAGAATGCTGACCAAGCAGGGCACACACACCTCTGAAACTTCACAGTCAAGAACAGTCTACATATGGAAAACATCCAGACATAGAACATAAGAAGAACTGAAGATCATGTTCATATTAAAAAGTCTTCTTTCTGTGCAAATTGCATTTTACAGACTCCAAAGAGATTGAACTTCATTGAATCTGAACAGGTTCATCTAAAAAAAATAACTTCATTCATTTGTTCACAATATTTATTAGAAGTGTTCTGCTGTGCATGCAGTAATGTTATTTTGTGAACCATTAAGACAGACTAGTGTATTTTTTTTCTTGCTTGTAATTTGTTTCTGGAACCTCTCCAGTGTGTGTGTGTGTGTGTGTGTGTGTGTGAGACCCAGGACCCTGTGGTATAAATACTTCGATGTGAACTTGCCTACAAACATTTCTGCACAGCCAGAGGCCTTCAGGAGTGGAGGAAGTCTCCCCTCAGCGGTCTCCATGTCTTGAGTTATCCTCTGTACTCAGTGGGTGAGATTCCACCTGGAGAACAGGGCTGGAGCCAGAAATCTTAGAAGGTGTTTGTCCTTGTGAAAGGAGCCATGAGGTAACAACTTAGGTGCTGAACTGCAGGAATCAGGACTCACTCATCCTCACACCGGATGTGTCCCTTGACATCGACTCCCCATCTCCCCTCTCCCAGCCTCTAGCCACAGTCATTCCATCCTCTGCCTCTACAATTTGCCTACTTTAGATTGCTCATATAAGTGAAATCAGGCACTGTTTGCCCTTCAGTAACCGGCTTATTCCACTGAGCATAGTGTCCTCCATTGTAATGTCTTCATGTCCTCACATGTGGTAGAATCCTTTCTTTCTTTTGAGGCTGAATAATAGTCCATTGGACTCTTTACTGTCTGAGTCACCAGGGAAACCCCCTGAAAGTGGCGGGGGAGGGATAAGTTAGAGGTTTGAGATTAGTGGATACAGAGTACTATAGAGATAAACAAGGTCCTTCTGTATCGCACAGTGAACTGCATTCAATGTCTTATAATAAGCTATACAAATATACTATCGGGTGTATGTGTGTGTGTGTGTATATATATATATATATGTATATATATATATGTCAGATTCTTTTAGGTGCAGTTTATGCGTATTAATATAACTGTCACTTTGTTGTATACCAGAAACTGACACAGCACTGCAAAACAAGGGTACTTCAGTAAAGTAGTTCAGTGTATGTGTACAACCCATTTTCTCCATCAGTTCAGCTTCAGCCATCCACTATGAAGCTGGGCTGCTTCTGCATCTCAGCTATTGTGAATAGTGCTGCAGTGAACACAGGGGTGCAGATATCTCTTTGAGATCCTAGTTCCAATTCTTTAGCTGCATGTCTGCCTGGAAGGGGGACTGCTGGATGATGATAGTTGACTTTTAATATTTTGCAGGATCTCCATACTGTTTACCATAGAAGTGGCTGCATTTTATAATCTGCTCAACAGTACACAAGGGTTCCAGTTACTTCACTCGCTGTCTCTGGGTTCTGTCCATGTTCTACTGTTAAACTGGTATCTCTGTGTGGGGACAAGGCTGGGGCCTTCTCCTCCAGTGTCCTATGGATGCTGGTCTCGCCTCCACCTGCCTCCTCTGTGGTGGGTCTGGAGTTTTGCAGCCTGAATGCAGTCAGAGGCTGAGCTACTGGGAGCCTTCCTCTGGGCATTTCCTTATTCCTGATCTGAGATATGTTTTACGGCTGTAAGTTATGCTTTTGAATTAGTTGGATTATATAAAAATATATCTGTCTACCAGCCTAAATGTTATTATTTGTTCTTGAAACAAAAGCAAGTAAACCATATGTCCAAATGCTTCAGAAGTTGTTTCTTTTTAAATTGGCCCATCTTGAATAACATATGTGTGTATAATCTTTATTAAGCGAGAACTAGAAAGTAACACTTTTTATGATGCCTTCACATATTGGTGTTTTCCAAATAGGAACGATTTATGTTGTCATAATATATTTCTTTTGGATTGGGAGATTATTACTCCTTGAAAAACACATGATTAGCTCTCTGCTTACTTTAGAAGCCAAATGTGTTTCGAATGAATATATGAGTGCTAGAAAATAAATTATTATTATTTCAGTGTCTGGTACAAAAATTCATAAATGCTATAAAAAATCGCTGGGCTTAAGAAAATTCCTAAGCATGCTTTTGATGTCAGAACCTCTAACAAGGAATGTGTGTCCAGTCACTAAGTCATATCTGACTCTTTGTGACACCCATAGACTGAGGCTTCCCTGTCCTTCACTATTTGCTGGAGGGACGGGGGAGCCTGGTGGGCTGCCGTCTATGGGGTCGCACAGGGTCAGATACGACTGAAGCGACTTAGCAGCAGCAGCAGCAGCAGCAGCAGCAGCAGCAGCAGCAGCAGCAGCAGCAGCAGCATGTCTGTTGAGTCAGTGATGCTATTTAACCATCTCATCCTTTGCCAATCCCTTCTCCTTCCGCCCTCAATCTTTCCCAGCATCAGGGTCTTTTCCAGTGAGTCAGCCCTTCACCTCAAGTGGCCAAAGTATTGGAGCTTCAGCTTCAGCATCAGTCCTTCCAATGAATATTCAGGGTTGATTTCCTTAAGGATTGACTGGTTGATCTCCTTGCAGTCCAAGAAGACTCTCAAGAGCCTTCTCCAGCACCACAATTTGAAAGTATCAGTTCTTGCACACTTAGCCTCCTTCATGGTCCTACTCTCATATCTGTACATGACTACTGGAAAAACCATACCTTTGACTATATGGAGCTTTGTCAGCGAAGTGATGCCTTTGCTTTTTAATATGGCATCTAGGCTTGTCATAGCTTTTCTTTCAGGGAGCAAGCATCTTTTAATTTCATGGCTACAGCCACTGTTCACAGTGATTTTGGAGCCCAGGAAAATAAAACCTGTCATTGCTTCCACTTTTCCCCTTCTATTTGTCATGAAGTGATGGGACCAGATGCCATGATCTTAGTTTTTTGAATGTTTAATTCTAAGCCAGCTTTTTCACTCTCTTACACCCTCATCAATATGCTGTTTAGTTCCTCTTCACTTTCTGCAATTAGAGTGGTATCATCTGCATATCTGAGGTTGTTGACATTTCTCCCAACAATCTTGATTCCAGCTTGTGATTCATCCAGCCCAGCGTTTCTCATAATGTACTCTGCATATAATTTAAATAATCAGGGTGACAATATACAACCTTGTCCTACTCCTTTCCTAATTTTGAACCAGTCAGTTGTAAGTATTCAAAAAGGTTTTGCCAATCTAGTTCAATGAGCTCAATGAAATATATTAAACAAGTAATATTTTATAGAAATAAATACACTATAAAATAAGATATTTTAAAATATTAAAATGTGATGGTTTAAGCAAAAAGTTTAAAGAAGATCTTTAAGGGTGATAGGAGACCTTAAAATATTCCATGCACACAAACATATCACACCAAGAACTGAAAAACATGTGTATTATTTTGCTTGGATAAGAGAACATGTGAGTTCTAGGACAGCTGTCTCATATGGACTGTGTATGAAACAGCAGTAGATTTTATTTCACATGTTTCCATGGAGGGAGGGTAATTTAAAGTCAGCATGTACAGGCTCATGCTTTTTAATACACATGGTCTTGAGATGAGCTGTGACCCCTCGGCTAACTGAGCAGAACTGAAAGCTGTTTATGGATAGGATTTAAACATGGAGTTAGTCATTAATCTTAAGGTCCCTTTCAATCATGAGAGAATCCAGCTTAATCAGTCAGTGCTATAAATACATCCAGAGGGGAGTCATCCTTTGGCTGACGGTTCCAAGGTGGGTCACCAACAGCGTTTATGCCCACCTGCTCATTCTGAGGCTAGTTGAGTGGCAAACACTCTGAGTTGACAAGATGCCTTTGGATATTTGTAAATATGTCATCTGTCCATTTGTAGGATCTCATTCACAGATCTTTGGACAAGTAAAAACCATTATTCACCAATTTCCCCTTTTTGAGAGCTCATATTTCCAAACCTAAAAAATGAAATTTAATACTTCAGTATTATTTTCTTCATCCTTAATTTTAAGTTACATCTAAGTGGGACAAAAAATCAGCCTTTAGGATCATACATGTAAGTTACATTTATCCCATATGGCAATGAAATCATCAATCAAATCTCTGAGCACTTCTTTCCATTCCAAAAGCAAGAAAAAGTCTTAATTGAGTTCCATTGTGCCTCTGGTGTGAAACAAAGAATTAAAATTCTAAGGCTTTGGGATAAAACTACAAACAGTGTCAAAACACAACAAAACATTGTCAAAGCAAATCTATGGAGACAGTATTAAGATGTCAAAATTAAAATGATGTCATTGTAAATTACAGTAGCACTTTTTAAAAATGAAGCAGGAAGGCCTCTATTTATATGAGTGTACACTGCCACTCATTTCAAATTAATTGTTCTTGCCAGATATGTAGGAGGGATGATAAATGTTCCTAAGTTCAGAGAATATACATTCCAAAAATAGTTAAGGCATTGCTAAAAGTGAGCTATGAAATTTCTGTCAGTTTTGACTTACTTGAAATCCATTTTATTCTTCAGTGTTATGTATTCCTTTTTTTTTTTGAGTCTGGATTCATGTGTTATGTACACAGGTAACTAAAAATTATTAATATGCCTGCCTTTATGTTCTTAGATCCTTGCACACAGTCTGGTACATTGTAGGGCATAAATAATGGGTTGTATAGTTGGTGAGTAAATGAATATACTAGTACAGTGGGCATTATTTTATGACTTTGGAGCTAAACAGAATGTGAAAACTTATTATTAAAGGGAAATGTTTAGTAGTGGGAAATTTGGTAAACCTTGTCTAATTTTTTTTTACCTTATTATTTTGTCATCAAGAACATTTCAACTATCTTATAACTCATCCTCCTTAATTATTATCTGCTCAGTTCTTAAATGTATCTTCCATAGAGAAAGTATGTATGTCATCAGTTCAGTTCAGTTCTGTTACTCAGTCATGTCCGACTCTTTGCAACCCCATGGACTGTAGCACGCCAGGCTTCCGTGTTCATCACCAACTCCTGGAGCTGACTCAAACTCACGTTCATTGAATCGGTGATGCCATCCAACCATATCATCCTCTGTCGACCCCTTCTCCTTGAGCCTTCAATCTTTCCTAGCATCAGGGTCTTTTCAAATGAGACAGCTCTTCGCATCAGGTGGCCAAAGGATTGGAGTTTCAGCTTCAACATCAGCCCTATTTTAGGATGGATTGGTTGGATTTCCTTGCAGTCCAACAGACTCTCGAGAGTCTTCTCCAACACCACAGTTTAAAAGTATCAATTCTTCCTCACTCAGTTTTCTTTATTGTCCAGCTCTCACATACATACATGACTACTGGAAAAACCATAGCCTTGACTAGACTGGCCTTTGTTGGCAAAATAATGCCTCTGCTTTTTAATATGCTGTCTAGATTGGTCATAACTTTTCTTCCAAGGAGTAAGCATCTTTTAATTTCATGGCTGCAGTCACCATCTGCAGTGATTTGGGAGCCCCCAAAATAAAGTCTGACACTGTTTTCATTGTTTCCCCATCTATTTGCCATGAAGTGATGGGCCAGATGCCATGATCTTCGTTTTCTGAATGTTGAGCTTTAAGCCAACTTTTTCACTCTCCTCTTCACTTTCATCAAGAGGCTCTTTAGTTCTTCACTTTTCTACCATAAGGGTGGTGTCATCTGCATATCTGAGGTTATTGATATTTCTCCCAGCAATCTTGATTCCAGCTTGTGCTTCATCCAGCCCAGCGTTTCTCATGATATACTGTGCATATAAGTTAAATAAGCAGGGTGACAATATACAGCCTTGACATACTCCTTTTCCTATTTGGAACCAGTCTGTTGTTCCATGTCCAGTTTTAACTGTTGTTTCCTGACCTGCATACAAATTTCTCAAGAGGCAGGTCGTGTGGTCTGGTATTCCCATCTCTTTCTGAATTTTCCACAGTTTATTGTGATCCACGCAGTCAAAGGCTTTGGCATAGTCAATAAAGCAGAAGTAGATGTTTTTCTGGAACTCTGTTGCTTTTTTGATGACCCAGCAGATGTTGGCAATTTGATCTCTGGTTCCTCTGCCTTTTCTAAAACCAGCTTGAACATCTGGAAGTTCACAGTTCACTGTATGACATATTGATTATGTATGTCACAATCTCTCAGAAACTTTATATTTGATGATGTTTGTATCATGCCTTATAACAGAATTTTTTGAATTGATGATGTAGAAACACTGATAAGCCTAATAATTAGATGAATAATTCTTACTTTGATTGATTATATATTTTAAAGAAAATTATTTTCTGGTGTTGAAATTTTAAAACTTGTAACTCTCAAAACTATGCTGTAGAAATACCTCATACTCTAAATACACCTGCTGTTACTTCAGTTGTTATTTCCGTATAATAAACATGGAGGTCATATTATTTTAGAGAGTTATACCTTCTTCAGCACTGAATACATAAACATACAAATATATAATTATTGTTAATATCAATGTATTATAGCATATTAATGTTATAACTATATGATGTATATAATACATAAAATATATAATATATTTTAACATTCTTTATGGTATATATAGTTATATACATTATATTCCCATGACTTACTTATTTAATACCTGGAAATTTGTACCTTTTGACTTCCTTCCCTCATTTTGCCCACCCACCCTGGCCTCAGTACTTTTTCATAATCACTAGTTGATAAAGCTGATCAGATGAGCACTGACCGCCTGATCTCTACGAAAAATATAAAACAAAAGGCTGTGGAAACGAGCATCTGCAACAGCAATTCCATTTTAGTCCATTTGCTTAATGTGTTTTTGTTATTAAGACAGCAGATTTTAGACAGATTTAAGTGCAGTATCATTACGTAACATAGCAAAGCATGCTGTGCAAATGATGGAAAGTACAGTCTTATAAGCTAGATTTTATAAACCATAATAACCAAAGCTAGAAAAAGGACAAAATTCAAAGTTACTCATCAAAAGTGCATTTTAGATTCTGAAAAACACAGCTGTTATCAAATGTATTGCTTTTCTAACAGAACAGTGTATTCTAAGTTTGTTAACATGTGTTTTGTTCATTGCTTAAAAAAAATAGGTCTCCTGAAGGTTTCTATGTTACCTTTACTTTTTTATAGAGTTTATGTTTTAGCAAAGTTTTAGGTTCACAGAAAATTTGAGCACAAAGCACAAATGGTGCTCACATACCCCTTCCCACATGTGATCAGGCACCACGTGCCTGAGGGCGGTTCTGCTACAGTTGAGGAAACTGCATTGCTGCATCATCACTCAGAGTCCGTACTTTATGTAAGAGTCCACTCTTGGTGGTGTACAGTCTGTGGGTTTGGACACATGTATAATGACACACATCATACAGTGTAGATTCATTGCCCTGAAAATCCTGTGCTTTACCTGTTTATCTCTTGGCAACCACTGATCTTTCTACCGCCTCTGTAGTTGTGCCTTTTCCAGATGTCATAGAGGTGGAATGAAACAGTATGCAGCCTTCAGATACGCATTTAAGATTCTTCCATGTCTTATTATGACTTGATGGCTCTTTTATTTTAGCACTAAATAATATTTCATGGTTTGGATGTAGTGCAATTTATTTATAGAATCATGTACAGAGGAGCCTGGTGGGCTATAGTCCATGGGGTCTCAAAACAGTCAAACACGACTTAGTGACTAAATAATAACAACTGAAGGACATTTTGGTCTCTTCCACATTTGACAATTATGAATAAAGCTGCTATAAATATAAACATCCATGGCAGGGTTTTGTGTGGACATGTTTTAAACTCTTTGGGTAAATACCAAGGAGCACATTGCTGGATCATATGGTAAGATTATGTTTAGTTCATAAGAAATCAACAAACTGTCTTCCAAAGCATCTGCACCATTTTGTATCACCAGCCAATTACTGGGATTTTTCTTTGCTCCATAACCTTGCCAGCATTTGGTGATGTCAGTGTTCCAAATTTTGGGCATCCTAATTCAGCTGTTAGTTGTCCCAGCACCATTTGTTGAAAAGACTGTCTTTGTTTCATTGGATTGTCTGCTCTTTCGTGAAAGACTAGTTGACTATATTTGTGTGGGTTTATTTCTTGGCTTTGTATTCTGTTCCACTGACCTATTTGTCTATTCTTTTTGCCAGTATCATACTGTCGTGATTACGGCATCGTGAAAGTAAGTCTTGAAGCTGGGTAGTGTGAGTCTTCCAACTGTTATCTTCTGCAATATTGTGTTGGGTATTCTGGGTCTTTTGTCTTGCCATGTAAACTTTAGAATCAATGTTAATATCCACAAAGTAACTTTCTAGAATTTCAATTGCATTAAATCAAATTGAGTGAAACTGAATTTTCTTATTTATGAATGCAGAATATCTCTTGATTTACTTAGTTCTTCTTTTGTTTTTTATCAGAGCTTTTTAGTTTTCCTCATATAGCTTTTATATGCATTTTGTTAACTATACCTAAATATTTCATTCTTTTGATGCTAATGCAAATCGTACTGTGGTTTTTAATATCTTATTCCAACTGTTTGCTGGTATGTAAGGAAGCAATTGACTCTTGTGCATTAACCTTGTATCCTGAAACACTGCTATAATTCCTTATTACACTAATTAATTGATTTATAAATGTTGAACCAGCCTTGCATTCCTGGGATAAATTTAAGCTGGACATTTTTTCATTGATCTGCTCATATGTGTTAAAGTTGTTTGCATCTGTGTTTATAAGAGGTATTAATTTATAATTTTCTTATTTTGTAATGTCTTTGTCTTGCTTGATATTAGGTAATTCTGGTAAAGAACCTGCCTGCCAATGCAGGAGACATAAGAGAGGTGGGTTCCATCTCTAGAGTGGGAAGATCCCCTGGAGGAAGGCATGGCAACCCACTCCATTATTATTGCCTGGAGAATCCCATGGACAGTGGGGCCTGGTGGATTACAGTCCATAAGGTGGAAAAAAGTTGGACATCACTAAAGTGACTTAAATAATTATTTTTATTATATATATAATATATATATATCCTCTATTTCTATCTTCTGAAACATACTGTAGAGAATTTGTATGATTTCTTCCTTAAGTCCTTGGAAAAATTCACCAGTGAACACATCTGGGAGTGGAACTTTCTATTTCAGAATGATATTAATAATTCATTTTCTTTAGTATGTATTGACTTATTCAGACTGTTTTTGTTCTTGTGTGAATTGTAGAAGATTATGTCTTTCAAGAAATTGATTCATTCTATCTAGGTTGTCAAATTTGTGGGGAAAGAGTTATTTATAATTTTCCTTTATGACTACTTTAATATCCACAGGGTGAGTAGTGTTGTATTCTCTTTGATTTCAGAGATTAGTTGTGTTATTTCTCTTTTGATATTAGTCAGCTGGCTAGAGGTTTATCAGTTTTATTATACTTCTCAAAGAGCTAGCTTTTGACTTTATTAATTTTCTCAATTGATTTCCTGTTTTCAGTTTTATTGATTCATGCTCCAATTTTTAGATTTCCTTTTTCTGTTTATTTTGGTTTTAAGTTACTTTTCCATTTTCAGTTTCCTAAGGTAAAATTTTAATGATTGATTATAGATTTTCTCTTTACTAATTATGCAGTCAGTGCTATTAATTTTCCTCTAAGCACTGCTTTTCCTGCATCCCACATATTTTCATAGGTTATATCTTAATTTTCATTTAGTTCAAAATATTTCATTTAATTGAAGCTTCTCTTGAGATTTATTCTTTTATCCATGTGCTATTTAGAAGTATATTGTTTAATCTACAAGCATTGGGACTTTTAACTACATTCTGTAGTTAATTTCCTATTTAATCCATTGATATCTGAAAGTACACACCCTATCATACAATGTGTTATTATTTTTAACTTGATGAAAGGTGTTTTTTGGACCAAAATGTTATCTATCTTAGTAAAAGTTAAATATGAGCTTGAGAAAAATGTACACTCTGCTCTCATTAGATGAAGTAATCTATAGATATTAATTATATCTAGTTCATTGATTATACTGTTCAGCTTAACTATTTCCTTATTAACCTTCTGACCTCTGAATTTATATTTCCATTACTGATAGTGGGGTGTTAAAAAACTCCAGCTATGATAATGGGTGCATTTATTTAGCCTTGCAGTTCTATTAGTTTTTGCCTGTGTTTTAATTCTCGATTTTAGACACGTTTTTACATGTTAAAGATTGGTATGTCTTCTTGGATAATTGACTCCTTTATCATGTAATGCCTGTCTTCTTCTTTTTTTTTGTTTGTTAACTTTGACATCTGCTCTGTTGCAAATTATATACCTTTATTTTTTAAAATTTATTTTTAATTGAAGGATGATTGTTTTACAATATTATGTTTCTTTAGATTGGTGTTATCTTGGTGTGTTTTTCTCATCCAGTTAAGTTTTAATATATATATATCTATTTAAAGTAATTTCTTGTAAACTACATTTTTGATACCCTCCAACAGCCTCTGTATTTTAATTAGTGTGTTTAGACCATTGATGTTTAAAATAGTTATTTACATAGTTGGGGCAATATCTACCATTTTGTTAGTTTTTGTTTGCTGCCTTTGTTCTTTCTTTTATCGTCTTTCACTTATTTTCTGTCTCCTATGACTTCAATTGAGCATTTTATATGATTCCATTTTCTTATTTACAGCAGTTATATTTCTATTATTATTTTTATTAATGATTGCACTAGAATTTACCTATGCATTTCAACTAACCCAAGTCTGCTTTCAAATAACAATGTATTTCTTCATGAGTGGTGAATACCTTACAATGAAGGAATAGTCCTTGCTAGAAGGGAATATCCCTTCTACCATCGCTGTCCTTTATTTTGCTTATCCATATTTTGTAATAATCAAATGCATCGTTTATACTGTTTAGAACACAGTAATATGAAAACTTATTTTATTTTGCCTTCCTTTAGTCTTTCTCTAACCCCTTTCCTTTCTTAATGAATATTTTCTAATTTTGCAGTGATGGTGCTGATAACCGTGATGGTGCTACTGATGGTGATAAATGATAGTGCTGAGCATGAGTATGTGCATAATTCTTGTGTTGTAAATTAAATTCAGAGTGTTGAACTAAAGACAAGTAAGATATGTGCATCGTAATCTACCCAACGGAGATACAGGAGGATGATTTGACAATTTTCATTTTCATATCACATTATGGTTTGGCATTTAGAAGACTTGACTCTAGTAGATTTGCTGGGAAAATAACTCAGTTTAGGATAAAATTATTTCTCCTGTCCTATAAACTTATTATTTGTAGGATGTTGTTCTATGTTGTTATATTCAGAAATTAACTTCAAGCAAAATTAAGTGTTTTGTGAAAATCTGAATGATTATACCATGAATCTTAATACTTCCTAAGAAAAAAGTATCCCCTTTTTTAGAGGAGAGTTAGAGGAGGGAGAGGAGAAGGCAATGGCACCCCACTCCAGTACTCTTGCCTGGAAAATCCCATGGATGGAGGAGCCTGGTAGGCTGCAGTCCATGGGGTCGCTTGGAGTTGGACACAACTGAGTGACTTCCCTTTCACTTTTCACTTTCATGCATTGGAGAAGGAAATGGCAACCCACTCCAGTGTTCTTGCCTAGAGAATCTCAGGGACGGCGGAGCCTGGTGGGCTTCTGTCTATGGGGTCGCACAGAGTTGGACATGACTGAAGTGACTTAGCAGTAGAGAAGGGAGAAAGAAGTGAGTCAGTGAGCTTAGTCACTTATATTTTTGGGGAAAAGCTACACGGCTTCAGGTGCATCGGCCTTCTCTGGGTTGTGGCTTGCTTCTTCAGAGGCTGAAGCACCTTTGTCATTAACATGCTGCCTGTGCTTCATGCTTGACTTTTACATCATTGCTCTAGCTATTACCATGCATGCATTATTTATGTGGTTGGCTATCATGGAAAAAAGGCAAGCAATTTACTTGTCAAAACACATTAGAATGCATGACTTTAAATCAGAGTCGCATGGGTTGGTAAAAAGCTGTAATAAATGCACTTTGGCTAATAGTGTCGTCCAGTTTGAGGTCACTATTGACCGAGAAACCAATAACTATCCCTAGAACTTTTCTAGTTGAATAGCACTTCAGAATTTATACTTTTAATTGCTCGAGAGTAAACTCTGTTATTACAATTTTTCTTTCCATAGATGAGTTTTAGCATTAGAAAAGCAAGTGAGTGCAAGCTAAATTCTTAATGATAGAAGTCCTGGAGTTAATTGTATTATTTATTTAGGCTTCAAACAGGATCTGAAATGCTTAAATAATAGAATTATGTCGTATAGCTACGTGTTTCCCTTGCTGTTTTTGTCAGTTAACTATTTCCACTGTTACCTGATGCTCTCATTACTACACAGAAGTCCCCTTTTGTATCACAGCAAATGTTTAAGTAAATACCATCCACCTTGCTAGTTCTCCAAGTGCTGGTAAGGCCAGCTTCAGACTTCATGGCCTTTGTAAGAGGGCTGCCATGCCTAAGAGCAGCTGGAAGAGGTCCCATCAGAGCAGTGGTTCAGAAACTTTATTTTTCTTAAAAATCATTCTGTGACAAGTGAGTTGTAGGTGCGGCAGGGATTTTGAAGAGGTGAGCATTATTAGAAGATGTTATCTTGTGCAGGAAAGTAGTCAAGTCTGTGTGCAGCATAACTTTCTCCTTTCTGTTCTTTATCCGATATTGTCCAACATCTTACGAATCTAATAGGAGTCTAGAGAATTGGACTCTATGAGTGAAAGCAGTTGAAGACAGAGGTTGACTCCACAGGTGTCAAATATCATTTGAAATTAGTATCAGAGAAGAGACACCCTGAGTTCTTTTACTTCCATTCACATCTTTCCCATAGATTAACAGGCCAGGGATGTTACTTCATCAAAGTCCTTATTAGAAAAGATGGAGTAACGTGAGGTCCAGAGGAGTTAAGTCACCTAACCCAACATCCTCAAGATCTGGGGACCCAGGCGAGACACAAGAACCTTCTGTCTTGATTAAAAAAACCAAAAAACAAAAAACCAAAAACCAAAAAAAACCCTTGTCTTACAAAGCAAAGGATTAGGAAAATACCTTTAGGACATCGTGACAGGGGAGTGGTTCTTCTGGCATTGTTCTTCCAGGTTGTTGTGATCTACCAACATGGACTTGTAGGGCATGGACTAACCAAGAGGACTGAGGCTTTTGAGGATTGGAGCCAGCTTTTGAGGTTCGAGCCTTTCTGGAGGCTAATCTCCTATTAGATTCTTAAGATGTGTTGATGTGAGAAGCCAGAGTGCCTGACGATCAGACCTTCTGGAAACCCATGAAAATTTAACCAAAGAGATGATGGATCTATAAACTGAAAACTAGAAGATGTTGATGAGAGAAATTGAAGAATATATTATAAGTGGAAAGATATATCATGTTCATGTATTAGAATTAATTTTGTTAAAATGTCCATATACCCAAAGCACTTTAAAGATTCTATGCAGTCTTTATCAAAATTTTACATGGCTTTTTTTTTTTTTACAGAAATAGAAAAACAATACTAAAAACTTTTAAGTAGCCACGTGCTAAGTTGCTTCAGTTGTGTCCGACTCTTTACAACCCTGTGGACTGTAATCTGCCAGGCTTCTCTGTCCATAGAATTCTGCAGGCAAGAATACTAGAGTGGATTGCCAGGCCCTCTCCGAGGGATCTCCCTGACCCAGGGACTGAATCTGCATCTCCTGATTGGTGTGTGTGTGTGCATGTATTAGTTGCTCTGTTGTGTCCAACTCTTTTAGCCCGCTAGGCTCCTCTGTCCATGGGATTCTCCAGGTAAGAGTCCTGGAATCAATTGCCAGTTCCTTTTCCAGGGTATCTTCCTGAACCAGGGATCAAACTCTGGTCTCCCACATTGCAGGCAGATTCTCTACCATCTGAGCCACCAGGGAAGCCCTACCTGCATTGTTAGGTGAGTTCTTTACCACTAGCACCAACTGAAAAGCTCTAAATAGCCAAAACAATCTTGAGAAAGAAAGACAAAGCTGGAGGCATCACATTTCCTGATGCAAAGCTGTATACAAGTTATAGTAATCAAACCAGCATGGTGTTGGCTTAAAAATAGATGCACAGATCAACGGAACAGAACAGAGAGCTGAGAAATAAACCCATGCATATGTGGTTAATTATTTCAAGATGAACCAGGATTACTCAGTGGGGAACAATGTCTTCAATAAATGGTACTGGGAAAACTAGACCCTTATCTTACATCATATAAAAAATCAACTTGAAATGGATTAAAGACCTGAATGTAAGACTTAGGATTCCTACAAGGAAACCATCAACAAAAATGAAGAAACAGCCTCCAAATGGAAGAAAATAATCATTAACCATAGGTTGGCTGTAGACTTATAATCCAAATATTCAAGGAACTTGAAGAGATATGTGCACCCCCATGTTCATGCAGCACCATTCACCTTAGTGAAGGTATGGGAGCAACCTAAGCATCCATCAATAAATAACTGATAGAGAACTTTTGGGATATATGTACAATGGAATAATAGTTGGCTGTGAAAAGAAGGAAGTCCTGATGTTTATGACAGTAGGATGGACCTGGAGGGCAGTATGCTCACTGAAGTAAGCCAGGCAAAGAAGGATAAATACTGCATGGCATCACATATGTGAAATCTAAAAACAAAAAGCATAATTGAAGAAAACAGAGAGTAGAAAAGTGACTGCTAGAGGCAAATAGAGAAAGACTTGTAAAAGGATATGCAATTTCAATTATAAGTTGATTATGATCTGAGGATCTAGTGAAAAACATGATGACTAGATCTGCCTATAGTTGATAATGCTGAACTGTAGTTGATAACGTAGAACTGGAATTTGCTAAGAAATAGAAATTACATTTTTTTGTAAAAAATGTAGGTGTGTGAAGTGATGGATGTATTCATTAACTCAGTGGAATTCTTCACAATGTGTAGGCATAACAAATCATCACAGTGTACACTGTACGTATCTTACAGTTTAGTTGTTCATTTTACCTAAGTAAAGTTTTAAGAAAGGCACATGGGATATAATAGGAAGAATCCACATAGGTGGCCTCTTGGGTCTATGAATTGAGAATTCAGCTGTCTTTACATTGTATTCCTTTAGAGAAATTTAAAAATCGAGCAGCTTAAATAATTTTGTTAAGCTGTAAGATATTTAGAAAATACTAAAAATGGAAAATGGAGAAAATGCCCTTATAAGAGCAAGTAGTTATCCTATAGTGTATATGTTAATAGCTAGAATATATAACACTAATTTGACATCTTGGAGAAGACATTAGGATCTGGAATGAGCAGATTCAATATAATAGACTATCCTTTACCACAGTATCTTTGGGGGTGTGCTCTGAGTCATACTAATTATTATTAATGGCAAAGACCAAAGGCAATTGCAGATTCACTAATGCATAAAAATTCCTGTAACACCTATTATTTCATATAAATTCTAAATGGAGTAGATCTTAAGACATTTATTTTCATTGTACAGTTATGTTACTTTAGACAAATAAGATAGTGCCTTTGGTGAGTCTTAACTCTCGCAATTAAGAATTTTGGCCTTATCTGCCATTCAACGATATTTGAAAGTCAAAATAAGATAAATCATCATAAGCATTTTATTTATAGACTCAAGAGTCCACTGCTGCATAAAGGAAGGGAAATTAAAGCTTGAAATTAATACATATCAATCATAAGACTTGCTTTGGCTTATGTTAATTGGGAGAAAAATCTCAGAAAAATGTTTCCTGCAGATGTATGGTGAGTATTTGCATAATTTATATATGTAAAAGTTGTGAATTTAAATCACTTGTTACTTAGGCAAATGCATAGGCTAAATATTTGTGTGTATTTTCAGGATGCATGCAGAATTATTATAATTCTTATTACAGAGTGAAAAGAGATATTCACTGAGTGTCTACAGTATGCTAAGTTCTTCAAAGTTTTCCATTAGGTTTATATTCTTATTTAATCTTACTCAAAACCCATCAGCATTCCTCACAATAGCACGTTTCATTGTTACTAGATTCACACCGCTAACATTTTATAGCAGTTAGAGTGGGGGTGGATTGTCTTAGAACCTAAGTGGAACACCCAAGTGCTTGTTCAAGTAGAATTCAGGAATGGGCTGGACCCTGACAGACTTTGGGGAGCCAAGGGCACAGAACTAGGAAAGGTTACCTGGTTCATGTTGTGTGTCCTTTCCTTGTCATGGTGTGGATGCCTGCAAATGGTGAAGACCCATGAAACTGGGGGAAAGGAAAGGGTGCTACCTACAGAAAAACTGGAATTAAATGATTTACAAGGAGGTTTCACTGGGAATTAGAAAAGAAGCAGTTTTGACTCAGAAGCTGGAAAAGCAAGACCATTTGACTCACAGAAATGAACTGTATGTGGCTGAGCTGGGGGAGAACCCATAGGATACTGGACCCTGGGGGTTGGGGAGGAAGGGGAAGACATGTAGGAAACAATCATGCAAGAAAAATGATGTCCATTCTGAATACCTGCTTGCAAACTTTTGCTTAACCTCTGTTACATGCAGAAGATAATTCAGATAAACATGTAACATGGCCTCCTTCTTGAAGGCAAAACAAATACAATAATTTGTCTGGAATAATTCGGGAATGATGTAAGACCACCTGATCATTAAAGAATGCACGAGAGTAGTCTGAGTTAGAGCAGTGGACAGGGTCAATTCTGGAAACGAAGTGGGAGAAGCCATCAGGGTCTTGGATCAGATTCAAAGGAGGTGAAAGATGAAGGCTGCTGTGGTGTGGGCTGGGGTCAGGGCTGACTGAGCAGAGGCCAGTGGCCAGAAAGCAGGGGGACAGTATTGAATGGGTGGGCACAGGCTCTACCTTCAAGGGCATGTGATGGGGTGATGTGGGTGAGAGGCAGGACCAGGCCAGGACCAAAGCTGTGGACCTGTAGGGACCTGCGCTCACTTGCAAGGTCTGGTCCAGGGGCAGCTTGCAGCAGCAACAATAACCCTGGTCTTCCTCCGGTGTCTGGGAGGGGCTGTTACCATCCTAGGTGTTGGCTGATAGGGTTGGTCTTGAGTGTTCCCACCTCCCTCTAAAAATAACTGTGAAATGATGGACTTGTTAGCTTACTGTAGTGATTGTTTCATAATGTGTGTGTGTGTGTGTCTGTGTATCAGCTCATCAAATATTATACATTAAAATATACAACTTTTAGTAGTCAGTTATACCTCAATTTAAAAACATGAGGGAAACGTGGTGTGGTTAACTCTTGGTCCCTGCTTCTCTTCTGAAATAAAAGCAATTCCAGTGAGACCAACAGTGGAGGCGACACTTGGATTACCCCTTACTGTTAGCATTAAATGCCTGATTTCCCTAGGCTGAAAGTGACTTCTATCCCACCTTTGCAAATGAAGGCATATAAAATATCTGATTAAAAAGGGATTCTAGGTGTCTTTGAGGGTCATGAGGTTTGAACTAAGTATGTGACCACACTGTCCAGATCTTGCTCTTGGTCTTCACATGACAAGGCTAGTCTTTGGGCTCTTCCACCAGAAATCAAGTTCCAGGTCCATGGTTTAAAGTCTGTGGGATTGTTTCTGACTTTGCGTTTCTATATATACATCCAGTGTGGGGCACATCGTTTTTGAAAATTAGCTTATTCTTTGTTACCTCCTCCTCCAAAAGAAAAAAAAAAAGATACCTAAACACCTTTAGTTTGGTGTGTCCTTATTAGGGACAGTAATAAATAAAATGTTTTCCTCAAATTTCCCATGGTAGAAAGTTACCTTGGCAATATTGGTGGAAAAAACAGCTGCTACATACCTGACCACTAACCTTTCACTTTCAGAAATAATAAGGGATTCCATTTTAAAGCCTCTGCAGGCTTAGACAAAAGAAATGACCTGTCTCAAGATACATATGTTTTAGCTGATAATTTGTTGGATGCAAGAGAATGACCTTAAATCATACATAGAGACAAATTGTGTTTTGAATATGTTGCTTTCCCAGATTAAGTTTATCAAATTGGTCCGAATTCCTTTGCCATCAATTCTACTCAATTCCTCTTCACATCATTTGCATCATACATTTTTAAAAACCAATCTTTGCTAATCTGCCACTTAAAAGTGATGCCTGTGGGAAGTTATATTGTGCATTTCTTTGTTCAGCAATTAGAACTTTGCAGATGGGCTGCACACACCCCCGACAGTTCCAAGGGGAGAGCCCGCCCTCCTGCCTCAGGTGTCTGCCCTCCCTGCCCCCCAGCCCAGGCCTAGGCTCTGCTCTTCAGGAGAGGCTGGGATAACCTCCCCTGGAACCTGCCCTCAGTCAGATTTCCTACTTCATGCTTAGTGGGCTCTCCCAGGAAGAAATCAGATAAACATTAAGCAACATTTCCTTCTCTTTTATGGTTTGATTTCCCTTTATCTCTTTAGTCTATCTAGAATTAGATTGTGAATGGTGTGAGTACCTATTTTTTCTTAAAGCCAATATTCTAGCCATGTTTATTAAATAATTCAAGCCCTGCACGGGTTTGTGCTGCTGCAGTTTATGTCTAAAATGGAGTTCATATTTTAAGTAAGGTCTATATATAAATGGGGCTTCCCTGGTGGCTCATATGGTAAAGAATTGGCCTGCAATGCAGGAAACCCAGGTTCTATCTCCTTGTTGGGAAGATCCCCTGGAGAAGGGAATGGCTACCCACTCCAGTATTCTTGCCTGGAGAATCCCATGGACAGAGGAGCCTAGTGGGCTATAGTCATGGGGTCACAAAGAATTGGACATGACTGACTGACTTTCACTTTTATTGGAACACAAAATTGAAAAGATTTTGTTAAATATTTTTCCACTTCTTTCTCTGCTGTGTTTGCTTTAATAATATAATATTTTAGAATTAAAAAATTTTTTCTTACTTTTATTTTGTTCTATTTGTCAGAATAAGGTTTTCTTTTTCAAATATATATATATATATAATTTGAGAAGAAAGTTCCTCTTTTAAATAGTTGCTCTTTCTGAATTTAAACATTGATGATTTAATTTGTGTATTATTTTATAAATTTCAATTAAGTCACATCATGTAGTATTTTTGCATGGTTCGTGCCATAGTTTACTGAAGTTATTCTTAGCTAGCACATTCATTTTATTTCTTTTGTAGATGAGTTGTCTGATGTGCTTTATTTTAGTTGGTTGTTTCCTTTGTGTGAAAAGCTATTGAATTCTTTTGTATTTGTAAAATCCCCAGTGATACTTTGAAGCAACAATAAACACAAGACCTAGTTCATGGAATTGTTGCTAACAGGACCAGTTTATATTGAGTAGCTGACTGAAGAAGGAAAGGTCCTGCAGACCTGACTACCCCTTGAAAGCAGCGCGCGGCACAGAGGTCAGTGCTGTCACTCACTCTGTGGGTTGAGACAATCAGAAGAACAGTCATTTGAAAGGAGGAGAGAAAACAAAGCCAGGTTAAATAAGTGGAAAGATACCTGATGCTCATAGTTTGGAAAGCTCAAATTTGTAAAAATATTCAACTTTATCCATTTATCTATAGATTCAGTAAAATCTCAATCAGAATCCCAATGTGCTTATAAGATGTGTGAGCACATGTGTTTAATTTAACAAGTTTAAAATCAATGCCAAGAATAACTACAAAATTTTGAAACAGAAAGACCAAGGGCAAGGGGCTATATACTTGACATTCATTCTTAATTCTTCAGTATGACAACTGTAGTATTGATACAGCTAGAGATGTGTACAGAAAGAAAGAGACTCAAATGTATAGATTTTATACAGCAGAGGGAACTCTACTCAATGCCCAATAATGGCCTAAATGAGAAAAGAATCTTAAAAATAGAGTTGGATATATGTATCTAAATAACTGATTCTCTTTGCTGTATACCTGAAACTAACATTACATTGCAAATCAGCTATACTCCCATAAAAAATTAAAAACAAAAGACATGTGTTAGCTACACTTTCAGTACAATTGCTGAATATATCTACTACATAATACCATTTAATTTTAGAAAATATGTAAATGACATAGTTTGTAATTGTTGCTGAGCTCACTAGCTGAGCTCGGGAGGAAAATTCTTGAGGGAGGTGGATGAGAAGAGAGAAAGAGAGAGAGAGAGGGCACTGTTTACAATTTGTTGCACTGATGATGTTTGCCAATAAAATGAAAAAATAAATTACCTAAATTCTAGTAAAGGAAAAGAAATGTGCTGACGTGAAGGATGGGAGAATTGTACAGTAAAAAAATCTCTGATAAAAATAAAGGGAAAGGAAAATTCATTAGTCCTACTGGAGCAGGTCTTTTCAGGGTTACACTAGAGTTTATATGTTGTTTCAGTTAAATTCCAAATTGGCTTATTTTCCTGGAACTTGGGAAAATAATTTTGATTTCATTTGTATTTTTATATGAGAGTATTCATTATGGCATTATTTAAAGTTGTATAATTACATACAACTCAAATGCTCCAAGTAGGATTAAATAACTCAATAAATGAATTATTTTATATGATGTATGATGGAACATTAAATAGCTATTGAAATGAGATTTAGGAAATATATTTACTGGTAATAAAAACTTTTCACACACATAAACACATATTCACACCTAAAAATGTTAACAGATTTTATCTCCAGATGTCCTGATTAGAGGTGACTTTTTCTTTGCTTATCTGGCATTTTTTTTGCAACAAATGTTCATAACTAGTATATTAAAATGTTGTTCAATTGCTCAGTTGTATCTGCCTCTCTGCAGCCCCGCGGACTGCACCACGCCAGGCTTCCCTTTCCTTCACTATCTCCTGAAGTCTGCTCAAACTCTTGTCCATTAAGTTGGTGGTATCATCCAGCCATCTTGTCCTCTGTTGTGCCCTTCTCCTCCTGCCTTCAGTCTTTCCCAGCATTAGGGTCTTTTCAAATGAGTCATTCCTTCTCATCAGGTGGCCAAAGTATTGGAGCTTCAACTTCAGCATCAGTCCTCCTAATGAATATTCAGGGTTGGTTTCCTTTGTTCACTGGTTTGATCTCCATGCAGTCCAAGGGACTCTCAACAGTCTTCTCCAACACCAGAGTTTAAATGCATCAGTTCCTCAGCACTCAGCTTTCTTTATAGTCCAACTCTCACAGCCATACATGACCACTGGAAAAACCATAGTTTTGACTAGATGGACCTTTGTGGGCAAAGTAATGTTTCTGCTTTTTAATATACTGTCTAGGTTTGTCATGGCTTTTCTTCCACTTTTGATGATAGCAGCTTATATTAAATAGAAACCTTCCTGAATGTTCAGAGCTCAAATAACAATAACAAGTCTTTTCTTAATCATGAATGATTTTATGAATTCATCTCTGCAAGGTGCTCAAAGTGGCGACTGGCACAGAGTAAGTGCTGTGTGCAAGGTGCTGCTGTCAGCATACTTTCTGCTATTACGGTTATCATTGTTACTGCTTTTATTATTTTTTACTATGGTTTGGGACATTTATTATGCAAAGAAAAGTGTTCCTTAACATTTCCAAACACCCAGCCTGTTCCTCTTTTTAAAACTATTTCGGGAAAGTCCCGAGTGTAACCCACTTGCCCTGAGCACATTTCCATCTGTTGTGAGATTCTCTGTGTGCCCTCAAACCACACTTAAGTGCTTTTCCAACTTTGAATAATTCCTATTCAGCGATGAGTTATTTCAAATTTTATTCCATAATTTCTTTGAAATTCCCTATGTTCCGGGGAAGGACCATCAGTTGCCTAAAATCTGTGATATTGTCTTTGTCCCCAGCTCTAGCAGTTGGATTCTTTGTGCCGTTTTTGTCACTCACTCACAGACATATTGTATATGGGTGCCTGTGAACGATCAGCAGAGGGGAGGTTAGAATGCAAAAGCTAGATGATCGGAGTGGTTAGTTGTAGTAGAGTTCATCACTCAGTCACGTTTGACTCTTTGCAACCCCGTGGACTGTAGCCTGCCAGGCTTCTCTGTCCATGGAATTCTCCAGGCAAGAATACTGGTGTGGGTAGCCATTCCCTTCTCCAGAGGATCTTCCTAACCCAGGGATTGAACCCAGGTCTCCTGCATTACAGGTGTGTTCTTTACCATCTGAGCCACCAGGGTCAGAGTGGTTAGCTAATCATAAAAGATTATATTCATTTTAATTTACAAAAAGCTATCTACCATGTACCTGTGGGACACTTGGAAGTAGTCAAAACTGGAAATAGTAATTTTTAAATTCTCAGGATCTGTTTGCTTTATATTGAAGTATGGTTTTATATATTCTAAATATTCAGCAAAGTATGCCTTGCTTCCTTAAATGCATATTTTGAGTTTCTGAGTTAAATCTTATGCAACCTGTTGATTTATTTCAATCTTATGCAGAAAGTGCTGCAAACAAAAAGAAATCAACTAATGAGAAATTATAAAAATGGACATAATTGTAACACGGATAGAATAATGCTGCTTCTCAAATTGGAACACAGCTTTTGCTTAAGTCTTCCAAATTTTTATTTCAGATGGGGAAATACTAATTTATATTTTATTTGTCACTGTGTTTAATGAAGTAAAAACAGAAAATATTTCAGATAAGCTAATATTTTTGCATTTTTTCCTCCTTTCCAGAACATGTTGAGGGATCACCTAGAAGAGGGTCTGGTGTATACTAGTGTGAAATAACAGTCAATAGACTAGAGAACAAGTGAGTGGTTATAATTCATGGGTGATCCATCTTCATAAAGTGCTGGGCTCTAAAAACCAGGGAGAATAAGTAAACAGGATGGTGGAACTTTTCCAGGTGGCAGAATATACTGTTTGGCGGAGGCTGGAGGGAATGTGTGTCTGTGTTAAAGAGAAGAGAAGAAATACCTTAAAAGGGGATCAGGATACTGAGAGTGAGGTGGTTGGCAGAATATTTTCAAAAGCATTTTATTGCTCTTTTTCTCACTGTGTACCACGTTTTACAACATTTTTAGATGGCGTGTATTTATGACTTAAGTCACATGAACATGAGTAAAAACAAAATCTGACAAGAGGTGCAAATCTAGCAATGCAATAGCAGAAAAACTCTGCTGGAAATTAAATTCACACAAAAATGAAGTATTTTCTTTGTAGGCAGTGATGTCTCCACCCAGCCATTGACCTCAGAGTCTGCTCTGTGTGTGTGTGTGTGTTGTTGCATTGAATTTATACACAACCAGTGGGGCTCTTGGAAATACTTTATGCTTAATTCCATTTTAATTAGAGGGAATATCGCTGTTTTTACTTGTGATACCATGAATAAGTAACATTGATGTTTGCTTTATTTCAACTTCCCCCAAGAATGAATTTGAATAAAACCATCACATTTGTGACCTAAAATAATCTCTTGGGCAACAGGCATAATGGCAGAGTTCATCTGTGCCAGGTTGCAGGTTTGAAACGAATTGACAGCTCAAGTGATAAATTCCTGGAATTGGAGGAGGGGTCAGCACACATAAAAACACTCGCATAACCTTCACTACAGCAGCACGAATGGTGTTCCACGGCCATGCTCACCTCATAATGTGCAGGAGGGTTTATCAGGCTAAACAGACCATATGGTGAAATGAATCCTTAAATTGAAAGACAGAAAGGCATTTTTAAAGTGTCAAAGAGGAGATAAAGTCATCTGCACATTTCTGTAGAGAAGGTGCAAGAATGACAAGTCTGAAAAGTAAAAATACGGCTTGATGAAAAAAAATTAAAAATTCAGAACCCTGATGATGGTGAAATTTAAAATTTAAGAAAATGTACTTCCAATTTGGCTTTCATAGATTTTTTATATAAGAAAATTAAGTCAGCCATTTTTTTTTGTTTTAGAAAAATATGATTTCTGTCATAACTAAAAGCATAATTCTGTCTGGTTCTGTTCAGTGTTTTGCTCATGTTATGATTTCTTCAAGGTGGAAAGAAAAGAAAACACAGCTTGTTTCATTGACAGGAAGCACAAGTGGGCTAGAAAATTTGGTTGTCACCATTGAACGGTGTTAGTTGCCAAAGCATGTGCCACTTTGGAATGATTTTAGAATAAAAAAGACCACGTAAAAATTGTTTGAGGATGTCAGTGAAACTCAGTCTTAAAAAAGATAAGCATTCCAAGTTCCTTGATTTTCTCTTCCTTAATCAGAAACAAACTTAGACTAGGAAAGAGCTGGGTGACATTGTCTGCGGTGTCTACCTATTCTTCAAATAAACAACTTCACCTGACTGTAGAAGGGACAGGTGTTTGTCAGTCTTTTGTTTATTGGGAAATAAAGGACCAGAGAGCCCCAACTGCATGAAAAATAGGCGACTGCGTTGAATATGGCATCTGCTCTCCGCTAATGTAATTTCTTCAGCTTAATTGCTTTCTGACAGCAAGCCCTGGATTTCTCAGAAGCCTTCTGTCCAGTATTTAGCTGCAGAAGATTCTCCCAGGCCTCTTTATTGATGCCACAACCAGAACATTTAAATTACATAGCCGTGTACATCATGTTTTTGTTCTAAGTATTTCAGATTATGTGGATATGGGTATAGCTATGAAAGTACATACATGTGTATCTGTTCTCAATAAATAAATCATCACAGGCTAATGGTGCAACTCAGAAATATGTCTGAACATGCATAAGTATTAATTCCTTGTCTGAAATCTTTATTCAATATACAAACATACATGCACACAACTCTGCTATTCCATCCTCATTTTTGGAACTTGAAGGTTTGCCTATAGTATAAGGACTATTTCCCAGTGGAGAATTGAGCAACATGGTGAAATTATAATGAAAATTATGGTCATCTAGAGTCACAACATGTTCTCTTGTAATTAATTTTGATGAAGAAATATATGAGGGCTTTATTTCTAATTCTCTCTGTAAAGAGAGTAAAAAATATTAAATTATGGAACAACATTGCTATGGGCACAGAAGAATTTAGATTAAAAGCATGTTCCACCTTTAGAAGTGTCTGGGATTCTTTCAGAATTTAAGACTTTTCAGACAATAGAATTACCATACAGTGTTCTCTTACTCCTCTTATTCTGTCCTGAAATATATTTCTGCATAATCTCAGTGTGTGTACTGGGTCATATGTGCCCATTTCAGAATGTTGGAAAACAAAATGCCTGTGTTTCAGATTTTCCATAACTTCAGGAACACATATTCTGCTGGTTGTCTGACATGCTCCTTTTCCATATTTTGATTTTAGTGGGAAATATCTCTTTTCTGTGGTGTAGGGGGAGCAATGAGGCAATTCATTAAGTGTTTTAGTATTCTCAAATATGAGGCAGGTAAAATATGTACCCAAGGAATAGGAATGCTATCAAGAGTGATGGATCCCACTTGTAAAATTAGGAAACACACAAAAATACATGCATAATTGCAAAACTTTGGAAAATTAAAATAATGGAATTTGTTAAAATATCCTAAGCAATTGATGACTTATATACATTTATTTATTTTGGTAATCCATCTGAATTTTCTCTCCCCTTCTCCACCCCATCACCTTTGGTTTCACTCTGTTTATCTCTATAAACAGATACTCATTGGGAAAGATCTTGATGCTGGGAAAGATTGAAGGCAAAAGGAGACAGCGGGCAGCAGAAGATAAGATGGTTAGATCACTGACTCAATGGACTTGAATTTGAGCAAACTCCAGAAGATAGTGGAGGACAGAAGAGCCTGGCGTGCTGCAGTCCATGGGGTCACAAAGAGCTGGATACGACTTAGCAGCTGAACAGCAACAACAAAAGCAACAACAAAAACTAAACAGATAGTCTATTGATTGGAACTTATGATCAGGTGAAGTTATTAAATTGTTATACTATTATTTTAATTTTGTAATCACTATTGATTTATGACTCTGGGAGAAGGCAATGGCACCCCACTCCAGTACTCTTGCCTGGAAAATCCCATGGACGGAGCAGCCTGGTAAGCTGCAGTCCATGGGGTCGCGAAGAGTCGGGCACGACTGAGCGACTTCACTTTCACTTTTCATTTTCCTGCATTGGAGAAGGAAATGGCAACCCACTCCAGTGTTCTTGCCTGGAGAATCCCAGGGACAGGGGAGCCTGGTGGGCTGCCGTCTATGGGGTCGCACAGAGTTGGACACGACTGAAGCGACTTAGCAGCCATAGCAGCAGCAGCAGCATTTAAACATATAGATTAGGAACAAGAATTATGGCAGCAAATACCCTCTCAAGTCCCTACTCTTTTGTTTACTGCCTGTGTATTCTTGGGGCTTCCCTTATGGCTCATCTGGTAAAGAATATGCCTGAAAAGTAGGAGACCTGGGTTGGGAAGATCCCCTGGAGAAGGGAAGGCTACCCACCCCAGTATTCTGGCCTGGAGAACTCCATGGATTGTATAGAGTTCAAAAGAGGTTGCATGGTTGCAAAGAGTCGGACATGACTGAATGACTTTCACTTCCATTCTTGTGCTATCGCCTTTCCTTCTCTGATTGTCACTCATTATCTTAAAGTGTGTTTGTACTCACTGCACCAGGAATGCTTGCAGACTCCGTGGCACAGATCCTGGCACAGGTGAATACCCACCACCCGTCAGCCAGCACCAGTAGTCATCATGGTGTTGATGGCAACTGTATGGTAGAGATGAAAGATTTGACTGACTTTTCTCACTCAGTTGTATTTGGCCCTTAATTTCCTTTACCATCTCACAGTGGAAAGAGGAAACACTTGTCTGAAAAATATTTGAGCCTTTATTTCATAGTGTTGTAGTCGAAATGTCTTTGACAAATTTACTAATCCATAGACCCTTCGTTTTTTGTCTGAACAGGCCGTTCCTAGTCTTTCTGTGTAATGGGGACTATTGGTAGCACATTGTTTAAGGGACTGTATTGAAAACTACATAAACTAGTGCAAGTAAAAATGCTTTGTAAACTGTAAGATTCCAAAAATTTTAAATTATTTATTTTGTCTCAAATGTTTAAGTAGATATATAAACTCTTAGACATAATACATAACCATGACTGGAGGAGTTGTTATGTAAATATTTCAGTCCCTGTGAGTTTGGGGAGGGATGGTGTGATTAATACATCTGCACTTTAAAAAAGGAAAAACAAAATAGCAGTGTGGGTACCAGAGAACATTTAGAGGATGCGTAAACTACAAAATAGAGATAACCTGAAGCCATGGGTGGGGGGGGAAGGAACAGCAAAGAAGTTACTAAGTGATGGGGATAAAAAGAGGTCTAAGATCAATGATAGATCCTGAGATTAAATTATGATTCATGAATAATCTGAAGATGGCAGTTATCTTCTTCACAAGTTTTCCCTATTGAAATAAAATTGATTTCTGAATATTACTGTTATGTTTGACCCAAAATAAAACCAAATGAAAAAATTCATTCAAGACAAAAATAAATATCAGTGAAAGAAGAAAACATAGATATATATAAGGGTCTTACCTGTAAGTTGAAGGACTGATATTAGAAGATCTCACACAGAATACTCTCAACATTTTAACATTCTTTTCTGTAAATAAAAAACTAAAATTAAGATAGTGTAATGATGGCTATCTGTTCCATTTACTTTAAAATCTTTTTTCCCCTTTGAGGTGGTCTTGGTAAATTAAGAGTAATTTGGTGAAGATGAGTTGTCACTGTCATTAGTGAAAAAATTTTAGTCAATTACATTTAATATAAAATTATTTTAAAAGCAGTTTATTAAATGACAGAGTTAATATTTTTCAACTTGATTGTTTATATTCAATGCCAAGTTCAAGAATGAAACAGTTTAGTCAGACAACAGAATGCTTGTATTTACACAAAACTGTACACCCGAAAATGGTTAGAATGATAAATTTTATGTGTATTTAACCACAATGAAAATGTGAAAAAACAAGAATGTTTTTGCATTTTGTATTTGTATTTTACTATAAAGTTTGAAGACTTGTATGATTAATAGCAGTTCTTTGATTCCAAATTAAAATGTTCTCAAAAAGGAAAAAGAAAGTATTAAAAGCATGCCTGTAATAGTTGAGACAAAATACTCCAAATCATAGAAAATTACTTGTAAAATGTTAATTATAAGAACCAATGAAATATATACTGTAGTATTAGGGTTTCTGCTCCTTCCATCTTGTCATTTCAGCCTTAATGTTGAATTCAGAAAACCTAGACGATGATTCACTTAAAGGAAAAAGGAGACAATGTAAGGTGCAGTTTCATCATGTGAATCGGTGGGTGGCCAGGAGCTGAGCATTTTGGGAGGAGCAGCAGAACTTGTCTGGGATGCCTGGGGAGAGCTGGTCAGTCTTCAAACCTGGCTAAGCCGCAACCACAGACCAGAGGCAGAGCCTGGAATCAGCCAGAGGACAAAACAAGCCGAGAAAGGAAGCCATTTCCTCTACTCAGCGCCTCTACCTGCATCACACTTACAGCCCTTATTATGTCCAGCTCTGAGCTGCTCTTGTGAACTTACAACAGCTAACTGAATGGGTGAAGGAAAATCTCAGAGGCAAGTTGATCAAGAAACTGGAAACCCAGCTTGTTGGATAAGTCATCCATGTAAATGATAAAGGAATCACAATTATAGAAATGAAACTTGAGATATGGAAACCTAGACACATTTTCATCTCATCCCTAGGGAAAATAAAACACACCATGAAAGAGAATGGAAGAATGAGGCGAGAGAAGTGGGATGTTACTAAAGCATCCAGCTGGGTTGTCCTAGAATATTTACTTGAGTAGCATCTCAAGGGACTAGTGATTTAAGGAATCCTATTTGGAAAATGTTGTACTGGATGTATTACCATTAAATCTTAGGGAAAAAAATGAAAAAAAAAAACAAAAATACTTTCTATTTCACTGATTTTACTTTCACTAGAAAATACTGGACAGTGCAGATAGAAGGTAAAATAAAATAAATATTGGGCTGAAGTACAGTTATCATTACTATATAGTCAAAAATTGATTTTCTAAATTGTAAACTCAAGATATTTTTGTAATATTACCCTGTGTTTTTTTCTTTATATTGATGTTATATTTTTTAAAACATAAAGATTAACAACAATGTCGAATTTATGTCAAAATACATTAGATGGTGCTGTGCTATGTTGCGTCTGCCTCTCTGGGACCCTGTGGACTGCAGCCTGCCAGGCTCCTCTGTCTATGGTATCCTCCAGGCAAGAATACTGGAGCGGGTTGTTATGCCCTCCTCCAGGAGATCTTCCCAACCCAAGGGTAGAACCCAGGTCTCCCGCATTGCAGGTGGATTCCTTATCAGCTGATCTACCAAGGAAGCCCAGATTAGATGGTAATTAAAGGCAATTTAAACTTTTTGAAATATGTTCTATATTAGACTGCAAAGAAAATGTAAAATAACTAATCAAAGTAGAAAGTAGAGTCACTTGTAACTTTGATAATAATTATATTAACTACCTATGCATGCATGATGTGTGCTCAGTTGTGTCCGACTCTTTGTGACCCCATGGACTGTAGCCCGCCAGGCTCTTATGTCCATGCGATTTCCCAGGCATGAGTACTAGAGTGGGCTGCCATTTCCTTCTCCAGGGGAACCTTCCTGATCCAGGGATCGAACCCAAATCTCTTATGTCTCCGGCATTGGTAGGTGGGTTCTTTACCACTGCACTACCTGGGAAGCCCTACATATGAAGAATAAAATGTAATAATAAATCCAAAAACATGTTGAATATATCCTAATAAATTTCTCTTTAAAAATCTTGAAGTAAATGTAAAATAAAGAAAATTTAGAAATTAAAGACCAGAAATATTCAAAATAATAAGAAAAGTATTTGGTGTAAGAACTTAAGAAAATAATAACAGCAACAAGTGAATGGAATTAATTTAAGAAAAAAAGCAGAAATTTGGGGATGTGTTCATTTATAGTATTAAGAGGTTGTTATTGCAATAAAATACACAATTCTCTGGCAATCTATCATGAAATGAAAGAATGTAGAACATAGAACAAGGCAAAGATATGCAGTATTTTTTCCAATATCATCCTACCCCCTAAAATACATAACAAAAAATTATAAAAATCAATTTCTGAGAAGAAAATTATTTTAAATTTATTATTCTATGATACATTAACTTTCTGTTTATAAAACCAAGTAAATTAAATTTAACTATATTAGATTTAATACTGATATTTTGAATGAATATTTTGCAAAGTAAATATGCAGCAAATTAAAATTTTGTACTTTCCACCAATACCCAATTCAGAATTTTCAGGGTAAAATAGCTTTCTTAGTAGTGAAAAGAATAGTACAAAGAAAACTATATCTAGCCACATTATATTTCTGTAAAACAATATCAACCAGTCAAGACAGAGTTGTTTTAACTGAAAATATTTGTTAAGTAGAGATGCATTTTAAAAATGAAGTCTAAGTTCCAACATCTTCAAACAAATGAAAGTAGATAGAGTTTGTCAACAGAAAAACTACTCAAAAAGAGATTTAAAAAGTGTATTATTAACAGAGAATCAAAATTTTCCCTGGAGGAGGTAGAGGATATATGAACACATGGGAAAGCTTAAAAAAATCTTTGAAAAGGAAATATTCGGATTTCCCTTTTGGACAATTGTGCACTTAAAACAATAATGTTAATATTTGATGGGATATATGCATGTAAAGTAAAATATATGACCACCATAGTTAGAATCTCAGAAGTTGGGTCAATGGAGTTGGAGTTGAATATCCTGTATTTACTAAAAATTATATTTTTCATTAGACTTTGCTAAGGCAAGCGTGCATATCTTATTAAGATGTCCACTAAAAACATATGTGAAAAAGACAGGCAATGAAGGAAAAATAAAATTATAGTAAGTAATTAATAATTAATGGAAAAGTACAAGGGAAGTGAGAAAAGGAAACAACATATATATGGTGTTAATAGAAAGAGAGCAGTAATGTGATAAATTTAAACCCTGAAGAGTAGTAATTGTACATATTCAGAATGAATTCAGGAGAAAAAATATGTGATTCTTAAATGTAGATATCTTTGTGTCTTAGCTTCAGCTACTGGAATAAAATATCATGGACTGGGATCTTAAACAATTTATTGATTTTTTTTTTCTTTCATGAAAGTGAAAGTGAAGTCGCTCAGTCGTGTCCGACTCTTTGCAACCCCATGGACTGTAGCCTACCAGGCTTCTCCGTCCATGGGATTTTCCAGGCAAGAGCACTAGAGTGGGTTGCCGTTTCCTTCTCCAGAGGATCTTCCCAACTCAGGGATTGAACCCAGGTCTCCTGCATTGTAGGCAGATGCTTTACTATCTGAGCCACCAGGGAAGTCATTGGTGCCATGTTTAAGAATGCTTCACTAGTTTTGAAATCCTGAAGATTTTCTCCTACGTTTTCTTCCCCAGATTTTAAAGTTTTATTTTAAATCTATGATCTATTTTAAGTTCTTTTTTTTTCTTCAAAGTGGAAGGTATAGGGTTCATGCTTATTTTGTGCCTGTTCAGTTCAGTTCAGTTGCTCAGTTGTGTCAGACTCTTTGCGACCCCATGAATTGCAACACGCCAGGCTTCCCTGTCCATCACCAACTCCCGGAGTTCACTCAGATTCATGTCCATTAAGTCGGTGATGGCATCCAGCCATCTCATCCTCTGTTGTCGCCTCTCATCCTGCCCCCAATCCCTCCCAGCATCAGGGTCTTTTCCAATGAGCCAACTCTTCACATGAGGTGGCCAAGGTATTGGAGTTTCAGCTATGGCATCAGTCCTTCCAGTGAATATCCAGGACTGATCTCCTTTAAGATGGACTGGTTGGACCTCCTTGCAGTCCAAGGGACTCTCAGGAGTCTTCTCCAACACCACAGTTCAAAAGCATCAATTCTTCGGCACTTAGCTTTCTTCACAGTCCAACTCTCACATCCATACATGACCACTGGAAAAACCATAGCCTTGACTAGACAGACCTTTGTTGGCAAAGTAATATCTCTGCTTTTGATTATGCTATCTAGGTCGGTCATAACTTTCCTTCCAAGGAGTAAACGTCTTTTAATTTCATTGCTGCAGTCACCATCTGCAGTGATTTTCTAGCCCCCCAAAATAAAGTCTGACACTGTTTCCACTGTTTCCCTATCTCTTTCCCATGAAGTGATGCGACCGGATGCCATGATCTTAGTTTTCTGAATGTTGAGTTTTAAACCAACTTTTTCACTCTTCTCTTTCACTTTCATCAAGAGGCTTTTTAGTTCCTCTTCACTTTCTGCCATAAGGCTGGTGTCATCTGCATATCTGAGGCTACTGATATTTCTCCTGGCAATCTTGTGCTTCTTCCAGCCCAGCGTTTCTCATGATGTACTCTGCACATAAGTTAAATAAGCAGGGTGACAATATACAGCCTTGATGGACTTCTTTTCCTATTTGGAACCAGTCTGTTGTTGCATGTTCAAGATGTCCAATTTTTAGTATTTGTAATAAGGTTATTTTCCTACATTGAAATGCTTTTGCACATTTGCCAGAAGTCAATTGGTTAAAAAAATCTGTTAGTCATAACTGTCTATCTTTGATTTCTCCATTATATTCTTGTGATCTATGCTGCAACTCTTCTATAATGCAAAAATATGTTGATTACTGTATCTGGGTAGGAAGTCTTAAAAGTGGATGGTGTGAAATTTCCTATTTTATACTTTTGCAAAATTGTTTTGTCTATTCTAGTCTCTTTGTCTTTTCATACAAACTTCAGAATAAGTTTTATCTATGTCTGCAGTAATTGTGGTTGGAATTTGATTGGACTACTTTGAAACTGTGCCTCAATTTGGAGAGGACTGGTGTCTTTACTGTTCTGAGTCTTCTAACTGTGAACGTAGTGGTCCTCTCTGTGATGTTCTTCAGTTTCTTTCATTAGCATTTTGCATTTTCTTCATATTAATCCTTTACATGTTCTGTTAGATTTACACTTAAATATTTCATCCTTTTTGAGTGAATGTAGTAGTGTTGTGTTTTTAAATTTGATTCCCACGTGTTCATTGCTTATACATAGAAACACAATGTTCCATATTTGGGGATTTTAAAAAATAATCAGATTATTCTTCAGTGAGTCAAACACATTACCATCTATTGCAGTGTAAGAAATATTGGGTTGTAATTTATAAACTTACCTCATATTTTATATTTTAATATCTTCTTTTTTTGTCTGACATACTTTTTCTTTGTATTTTTTCTCCAATAATTTTCAAGGAGTTAATCTTGGGAATTCAAATACTATAAATATATAGTATTATAATATTAATATATGTTAATATTTATATTACTCTAAGTTCAATACAGGAAATAAAATTGTAGCTATTAAATTCCTATCAAATGTGGAGATGCTTTCATACTAACACTTATAGCTAGCCTACTGCCTGCTAATATGTAATGTAATTTTCCTCAAGCCTTTCCTGAGGACTGAAGCCTGGCATGCTGCGGTCCATGGGGTTGCAAAGAGTCGGACATGACTGAGCAACTGAACTTGAACTGATCTGAATTTTCCTCAATTATTTTAATTATGAAATTGTTCATAGTGGCATTGTATACTTAATTTATTATTTTTAAACATTTATGTTGTTATAAAGAGCTAGTTTGAAGAGCAAGTGAGTTGATCTTCATTAAATACTTAAAACTAGAGCTTTCTGGAGCAGAAACTCAATAGATGTTGACAACTATTGTTAATAAACATATGTGGAATTTGTTTACACTTTTCACTATCAGTAATTTAGTTTCATAATGCCACTAAAAATCAGCCAACCAATTAACAAACAATTAGAACAACAACAATAATAAGCTCCCTGTTTATCCCTCAGTTTACTGGAGTATGACTTCTGATAAGTTTTCCAGAGTAAGTTTATACATACCATACAAATGAAGCCTGGTCTTATTTATATTGTTTAATATAGTTTGAATGGTCTTTTTATAGTTTTAAAAATGTATTTTATACAATAAAAAGTTAATTAAAATTAAGATATTAAAATGTTTATAGTTTTATACGGTTTTACATGGTATAATTTTTGTTATTATAATTGATGTAATGAGCTATGAATTCCTTATTTACTTCAGCAGTCACAATTATTTCTCATGATTCTATAGATATTATTGCATGGTATCCTATCATCTAAAAATGTGCAAAAAAACTGAGGCTAAACTTTTTTTTTCTCTAGGGTATTAATAACTATCTAAAGTCTTAAAATAACAGAGAAAAATGAGGGTTTCTCTTTTGGTTTTGTAATACAGCTTTAGTTAGAGAGCACAATTCCACAACATGGACTGAATGTATTTGTCTGTCGATTCATTAGGCAATGAGACTTGTATAATGTGAACAGCTATTAGTCAAAATGCAATTGAAATCAGTAATTAATACTGCCATCTGGAACCAGTTCCGATTACCATGAAACAAAAGCTTCTGTACGTGGAACACAGCTGCTACGTTTGAGTGGATTTGTACTTATCCTAACAACTGGCACCGGAGAAGGCGATGGCACCCCACTCCAGTACTCTTGCCTGGAAAATCCCATGGACGGAGGAGCCTGGTAGGCTGCAGTCCATGTGGTCGCGAAGAGTCGGACACGACTGAGCGACTTCACTTTCACTTTTCACTTTCCTGCATTGGAGAAGGAAATGGCAACCCACTCCAGTGTTCTTGCCTGGAGAATCCCAGGGACGGGGGAGCCTGGTGGGCTGCCGTCTATGGGGTTGCACAGAATCAGACACGACTGAAGCGACTTAGCAGCAGCAGCAGCAACAACTGGCACAGATATTGAAAGAAAATATAAAACATACTGTACTGGTGATCTGGCAGTGAGAAGACTAGAAAAGACATCGAACATGAGCAAAACCTGCATGTATATAAAGACAGGGTTTTTTGGTATTGTAAGGTCATTTAGATCCCCTGGAGAAGGGATAGGCTACCCACTCCGGTATTCTTGAGCTTCTCTGGTGGCTCGGATGGTAAAGAATCCACCTGCAATTGGGGAGACCTGAGTTCAAAGCCTGGATTGAGAAGATCCCTGGAGGAGGGCATGGCAACCCTCTCCAGTATTCTTGCCTGGAGAATCCCATGGACAGAGGAGCCTGGCGAGCTACAGTCCATGGGGTCACAAAGAGTTGGACATGACTGAGCAGCTAAACACAAGGTAGTTTAGCTTTAAATTGTTTTTAATTGAAATTCCTGCTTTACAAAATGAATTTGTGTGTCTAAAATTTGATAGGATTAACCTCAACTTTCCAATGGAAGCAATTGATTTTATAAAGCACTTTTGTTAAAACATCTTTATAAAAGTATAACCTGCATAATTAAAAATAATTTATGATCTGTGTGTATGCATGTAGTTACTTCCTAGTTTATTCTGCTTTGAAAAGGGGGTAATTTTCCCATTCAGTGATACTCCAAAGTTCAAGGAGGTCTGTTTTTTTGATGTCTTGTTTTATAGGTCCAGATTGTTTTTCAGTTCAAGAAAGTTCTCTGTTATTTTATTAAAATTTTTTCATTTTGCTTCATCTAGTTTAAAAAGTTATGAATGTTGATATTCCTGTCACTGATTTGAGCATCTTCAATGTGGATTAATGTCTTTTCATCTTTGATGCCATTTCAGTCTTTGCTGCGTATTTTCCCTTCATTCTTTTAAGACCATCATATCTCTCTTCACTGCAGCCTGTTGCTGTAACAGCTAACATGTCCTTTCCGGTTTCATTAAGACCACTCTCCTTCCCAACAGAGTACAGAGAGGTACTATCTACATGTTTAATGTAAATATTGAACAACAGTATGATATATCTCATCATGCTTTTTGTGATAGATTATCTCTTAATACCCTAGCTTTTTGGGGGGAGGCTCCCTTTTTATGTTTCTGTTTTGCTATATTTGAGCAGAAAAGAACTTAAAATTAATGTTTATTTCAAAATGATCATGGATTCTTATTTTCCACAATTCTCTAATGCTATTAAACTTTTCATCTGAGATTTTAAGTTTTATTCTGATTTATTAATATATAGGCATAATAGCTTAGGCAGCCATAAGCCTCAAATAACAGACATTTCTCACAGTCCTATAGGCTGCATGTCCAACATCAAGGTCTTAACAAGGTCAGGTTCTGGTCAGAGCTTTCTTCCCGGTGTGCCTTCTTGCCTCCCCATAGGGAGGAGAGAGAGCAAGTGAACTCTCTGGTGTCTTTTTTTCATAAGGTTCATGGTCTTATTGTTAGGGACACACCCTATGACCTCATCCAGTCCTGTTCCCAAAGACCTGACCTCCTAGTACCATTACAAAGGATGTTAGGGCTTCAACATAATGGTGTTCATGGTGGGGTGCCAATAACATGCAGCTTATGGGAATAAGTTCATTCATTTAGCACAGGATATGCTTTGGAAAGGAGTGAGAGTTAATTCTATTTCTGCATAGTTTTCCAGTCTCTGTTGTTAGTAAGGTCAATTTCTTTGTGAGTTCTTCAGGTTTTGCTTGCCTCTTCCTGAGCAAATCCTGTGAGACATTGATCTGAGCTGAGGTGGGGACATTGGTTCCCTTAGAACATTTTCCAACACTTTATATAATTTTTTAAAAATAATTTTTACTAGTTAAGTTTTCAGTTCAGTTCAGTTCAGTCGCTCAGTCGTGTCCGACTCTTTGTGACCCCATGAATTGCAGCACGCCAGGCCCCCCTTTCCATCACCAACTCCCTGAGTGGACTCATACTCATGTCCATCGAGTCCGTGATGCCATCCAGCCATCTCATCCTCAGTCGTCCCCTTCTCCTCCTGCCCCCAGTCCCTCCCAGCATCAGAGTCTTTTCCAATGAGTCAATTCTTCGCATGAGGTGGCCAAAGTCCTGGAGTTTCAACTTTAGCATCATTCCTTCCAAAGAAATCCCAGGGCTGATCTCCTTCAGAATGGACTGGTTGGATCTCCTTGCAGTCCAAGGGACTCTCAAGAGTCTTCTCCAACACCACAGTTCAAAAGCATCAATTCTTTGGTGCTCAGCTTTCTTCACAGTTCAACTCTCACATCCATACATGACCACTGGAAAAACCATAGCCTTGACTAGACGGACCTTTGTTGGCAAAGTAATGTCTCTGCTTTTCAACATGCTGTCTAGGTTGGTCATAACTTTCCTTCCAAGGAGTAAGCGTCTTTTAATTTCATGGCTGTAGTCACCATCTGCAATGATTTTGGAGCCCCCCAAAAATAAAGTCTCACGTTGTTTCCACTGTTTCCCTGTCTATTTCCCATGAAGAAATGGAGTAGCCATCATAGTCAACAAAAGAGTCCGAAATGCAGTACTTGGATGCAATCTCAAAAACAACAGAATGATCTGTTCGTTTCTAAGGCAAACCATTCAATATCACAGTAATCCAAGTCTATGCCCCAACCAGAATGCTGAAGAAGCTGAAGTTGAACAGTTCTATGAAGACCTACAAGATCTTTTAGAACTCACACCTCCAAAAGATATCCTTTTCATTATAAGGGACTGGAATGCAAAAGTAGGAAGTCAAGAAACACCTGGAGTAACAGGCAATTTTGGCCTTGGAATGTGGAATGAAGCAGGGCAAAGACTAATAGAGTTTTGCCAAGAAAATGCACTGGTCATAGCAAACACCCTCTTCCAACAAAAGAGAAGACTCTACACATGGACATCACCAGATGGTCAACACTGAAATCAGATTGATTATATTCTTTGCAGCCAAAGATGGAGAAGCTCTATGCAGTCAACAAAAACAAGACCAGGAGCTGACTGTGGCTCAGATCATGAACTTCTTATTGCCAAATTCAGACTTAAATTGAAGTTAAGTTTATTTCTATTTAATTCTTTTTTGCTGTTGTAAATGGATTGTTTTCCTAATTTCCTTTTCAGATAATTTTTATAGGTATGTAGAAAGGCTACTGATTTTTGTCAGTTAATTTTGTATGGTGAAACTTAATTGAATTTTTAATTGGTTCTAACAGGTGTCTTATTTTTTGTGGAGACTTTGGGATTTTCTACCTAGAACATCCCACTGTGTAAACAGGGACAGTTTTATTTCTTTCTTTTCTGATTTGGATGATTTTTATTTCTTCTTCTTGTCTAATTGCTATGCATAAAGTTCCACATATTATAGTGAATAGAAATGATGAGAGTGTACTTCCTGGCATTTCTCCTGATCTTGGAGGGAAAGCTCTTATTTTTTTCCACTGTTAGCTCTGGGCTTGTCATGTATGGTGTTTATTATGTTGGTATATTTGCTTTCTTCGACCAATTTGTCAAGTGTTTTTATCATGAAAGGATGTTGAATTTCATCAAATGTCTTTTCTCCACCTACTGAGATGTTTTTATCCTCGATTCTGTTTATGTAGTGTATTGTGTTCATTGATTTGCATATGTTGACCTATCCTTGCATCACAGGGATAAATTTTAAGTTGATCATCCTTTTAATGTGCTCTTGGATTCAGTTTGCTAGTATTTTGAGGATTTTGCATCTGTTCATCA
Source organism: Ovis canadensis (assembly GCF_042477335.2). Lineage (NCBI taxonomy): Eukaryota > Metazoa > Chordata > Mammalia > Artiodactyla > Bovidae > Ovis > Ovis canadensis. The sequence continues at coordinate 60,726,412 of NC_091257.1, read as the reverse complement.
TGGAAACTAGCCTGAAGCTTTCTTTTCTTGTGGTATCTTTCTCTAGCTTTGATATTAGAGTAATGATGGCCTCATGAAAGGATTTTGGAAGTGTTTCCTCCTTTTCAAGTTTTTGGAAGTGTTTGAGAAGTTTTGTTGTTAATTTTTCTTTAAAAGCTCATTAGAATTCATCAGTAAAGCCGTTGGTCCTGGGCTTATCTGCGTCTGGAAAATTTTTATTACTGATTCAATTTCTATACAGTCTGCAGATTTGTTCAGACTTTTATTTTCATGATTCAGTCTTGGTAGGTTATATGTTTCTAGGAATTTATTCATTTCTTTTGGGTTGTCCAATTTGTTGGTATACAGTTGTTTATAGTTGTCTCTTATGGATCTTTTCCTTTTCTTTGGCATACGTTGTAATATCAGTTCTTTCATTTCCAGTTTTATTTGAGTCTTTTTTCTGTTTTATTTAGTCCACTTAAGGGGTTGAAAATCAGTTTATTTTTTTTAAAAAAATTCAGTTTTGTTGATTTTTTTCCCATTGCTTTTCTATTCTCTTTGTCTTTTATTTCTACTCTATAATCTTTGTTGTTTCCTTCCTTCTGCTTCTTTGGTGTTAGTTTGGTCTTCCTTTCCTATTGCCTTGAGGTGTGAGGTCATGTTGTTTGTTGGATATATCTTCTTTTTTAATGTAGGCTTTTATCACAAGAAACTTTGAGTATTGCTTTTGTTGCATGTCATCGATTTTGGTATATTGTGTTAGCATTTTCAATTTCTTACGGTTTTAATTTTATTCTAATTGTTTCTTTAACTTATTCTTTGACCTTCTGGCTCTTTGAGAGTTTGCTATTTAATTCCCACACTTGTAAATTTTCCAGTTTGTCTTTTTTGGTTTCCATTTTCATTCTATCATGTTTAGAGGAGATGCTTGGGGTGATTTTAATTTCCTTAAATTTGTTAACACTTGTTTCTTGACCTAACATGTGATCTATACTGGAAAAATTCTGTGTGCATTTGAAAAAAGCATATATACTTCTGCTGTTAAGTAGACTGTTCTGTGTATGTCTATTGGGTCCACTGAGTTATAGTATTGTCTTCTGTTTCTTTATTGATCTTATGTTTTGATGTTCTATCCATTAAGAGACAAGAAAGGATAATATATAATGATAAAAGGATCACTCTACCAGAAAGATATGGTAATTCTAAATATATATGCATCCAAGATCAGAGCTTTTCAATATATCAAGCAAACATTGACAGAACTGAAAGGAGAAATAGAAAGCAATACAATAATAGTAGGAAACTTCAATACCCCACTTTCCATAATGAATACATTTTCTGAAGCCTTTTATGTCTGAAATTGTGTTTCTTATGGGTGATAATTTGGTTTGATATGGAATTCTATCTTGAAAATTACCCTCCTTCTGAAATTGAGATAATGTTCCTTTGCCTTAAAGAATGAGTATTGTCAGTGTTGTCAGTCCCTTTTTTTACTCTTTTGAAGGTGAGGTGTGTGTTTTTTTTTTTTTTCTTTCTGAGAAGTTTTTAAGAGCATCACTTTGTCATTGACATTCTGAGTATAGCTTGTGAAAGTCACTTAGTCGTGTCCAACTCTTTGTGATCCCAAGGACTGTAGCTCATCAGGCTCCCCTGTTCATGGAATTCTCTAGGCAAGAATACTGGAGTGGGTTGCCATTCCCTTCTCCAGGGGACCTTTTGGACCCGGGGATTGAACCTGAGTCTTTTGCATTTCAGACAGATTCTTTACCATCTGAGCCACCAAAGGACACCCTTACTCTTTTAAAGTTGAGTTTTGTTTTTTTTTTTTCTTTCTGAGTTTTTAAGAGCATCATTTTGTCATTGACATTCTAAATATAGCTTATTAACTCATAATGCTTGTTGTTGTACTCAACATACTCAGCATACTGAAAACACATGTTTCTTCAGTATTTAAAAATGCAATTTTTATTTTAAAAAATAGTTTAACCATAGTTTATTCTCTCTTATATTTTCTTCCTTCTCTATCTGCTTCTCCTATAAAATGTGTATTGCCATTCTTCAGTTAATTGTTTTCCTTCCTAAGATTTTTTTCACCTGTTTTCTATGTTTAACTTGTGCCAATTCTATGGTTGTTTTTAAGTTTATAATTTGGTATTCTATTGATTTTTAATTTTAATAATTCTATTTTAGGTAACTGTACATTTTGCTTTCTCACTAATTATTAAAATCTCTGCATATTTCCTTTCTTAGAGCAATCATTTTTATTTATTGTATGTTTATCTTCCTCAAGTTTTCCATGAAATATTAAATTAACTTTTTAAGAATTCTCTTGGTTCCTTAGTGACAGGTTTTTCGACTTCAGTATTTTTTGTTGTTTTCATATTATCTTTGTGATGCTTGTTACCCTGCTGCTGCTGCTGCTGCTAAGTCACTTCAGTCATGTCTGACTCTGTGCGACCCCATAGATGGCAGCCCACCAGGCTCCCCTGTCCCTGGGATTCTCCAGGCAAGAACACTGGAGTGGGTTGCCATTGCCTTCTCCTGCTTCAGTTCAGTTCAGTTCAGTTCAGTCGCTCAGTCGTGTCCGACTCTTTGTGACCCCATGAATCGCAGCACGCCAGGCCTCCTTGTCCATCACCATCTCCCGGAGTTCACTCAGACTCACGTCCTTCGAGTCCGTGATGCCATCCAGCCATCTCATCCTCGGTCGTCCCCTTCTCTTCCTGCCCCCAATCTCTCCCAGCATCAGAGTCTTTTCCAATGAGTCAACTCTTGGCATGAGGTGTCCAAAGTACTGGAGCTTCAGCTTTAGCATCATTCCTTCCAAAGGAATCCCAGGGTTGATCTCCTTCAGAATGGACTGGTTGGATCTCCTTGCAGTCCAAGGGACCCTCAAGAGTCTTCTCCTGCTTATTACCCTAAAATTCTGATAACAGATGTGTGCTTATAATTTAACTTGAAAAAACTTGTTTGATATATAATCATGATATTTTTTTCCTTTTCTATCCATTCTGGTAAATCAGTAGTTTATAATAAATAGGGAGGGTGTGGGAACACTCTCTGCAGAGAGATTGCCGTGTGAATTGCTAAACTTTTGTTCAAGTTGGCTACATTGAGGGTTGGTAAATTGGTTGAGAACCCTCTCTCATGCCAAAGTAAGGTGTCATCTACCTGGTGTGCCAGCCTTTCTGCGGGGAGCAGAGCCCTCCACAGCAGATTAGCCAGTGTATTTTGAACACACACCTTCTTTGTGTGTGTGCAAGCTGCTTGAATTTGAGGACTGACAGTTATGAGTGTATTAATAAAAGAGAACTTCTACTGCCTTTCTGCAGATAATCCACTAATTAAATAACCATCTCAATTCCATCTCTACCCTCTCTGTACACCAAACAATAAATTGAGGCCTTCTCTAAGAATATCTCCGTATACTTTGAATTTTCACATATTTGTGCATATTTGAGACATTCCCACTTCTCTGCATTGAATCAGTTGAAGACCTTGAGTAGTATCAACATTTTAATAATATTAATTTTCCCATTCCATGAATAGGAGATATCTTTCCATTTATTGTGTCATCTTAAACTTCTTGCATCAGTGTCTTGTGATTTTCAGTGTATAGATTCTTTCACTTCCTCACTTACATTTCTTTTTTATAGAACTAACTAGAAACAAATATTAACCTGCTAATTCTAGCAATAGAAATAGAAATATTTGAATTTATTTTTATATTTTTCAAATTTAACGAAATCTTTTTCATATAATTATAAAGCTTATTTAAATTTTTCTAAGGATCAAAAATATATCTTATTTTATGCTTTTTTATATTTGTGTTTTTTGGTTCACATTTGAAACTATGTTATGTCAGTTTCCTAATGAACTTTCTCTTCATTGAATTAATGAAATGATAAAGTAAAACCTAGTGAGACCTTATATATTTAAGCATGTTTCCATTAACAGACATTGAATTGTTACAGAGAAAGAAGAACCTATCAAGGTTCTAAGGCATATGCATGTTGGCTTAAGTGGTAAAGAATTTATTATAGAAGCAAGGTTTGATAATCCGTCCTAATACATGTCCTAATACAGTCCTAAAGAAGCTGTCTTTACAAAGGCATGTGGTCATACAGACCTCTTTTCTAATTTAGGAGTGTATTTTCTAGCCAGGGCAAGAGTTGATACCTACATGGACAGAGATCATCAACCTCTTTTGCCCAGGTTTCTATCAGTCTGAGTCAAATAAATAGAGAATCAGGTGACTTTAGATTCAGAGCATTTGCATTGTTGAAGCCATACTGTGGAGAGTCAAAACTTCCAAGTTCCTCACTTTCTTTCTGGAAATGCCCTGAGATGGAACTGGGGTCCTTTTGTGTGACAATGTGTGTCACCAGCCTTGTAAATTAAATTCCTGAGCATTATCACCTCTCACCTCTACCCTGCCCACTTGGAAAGATCGAAACACAAGTTTGATACTGCAAACAAAAAGTTCCATCCTGGGGCAGAGATGTCAGCAGATGTATTTAAATTCGCAAGACATAAATATCATATCACATTTTCGAAAGAGCGTTTGTGGGCCTATTCTTCTGTTTCATTTCATAAATTCCCAAAGACAGTGAAAGACAAAGCAGATGAGCTTAATTATTATCTTCTGCTTGAGCATGCTGTGAGAAGAGATTAGGGGGAGGGAGAGGAGGAAGAGATGAAAAATCCATGACACAAATGAGTATTTAGCTTACATTTTGAAACCATGCTGTTTCTGCCAGCTTCAGTTCTTCTCTCTTCGGACACAGAACAGACCCAAACTCTTCATTTTTAGCTCAATTATGTCACTGTCAACACTTAAGGCACATTTTCTCCTAGGTTTCTGATATCTCCAAATGTCCTATACTGTGTAATTCTGCACAGAAGGAATTAAATATGATTAGGTTGAAACATACTGAATCCTGCTGTAAGGACTGAAACATACTCTTACCATTCTTGCCATTGTGCTTTAAGCATGTGAAATTCTAAGCTTTGAACTTAGCAGTCAAATAGGTACTATGATATCATCAAATTGCCAGATTCAATAAGAAATAAGTCCATACAGAATGCAAAATGAGTTGCCACATTTAGATAGCTATTTCAATTCTCATAGAAATAGCTTAGTGAAAGTACTTTGTTTAGTGCTAAAATCTAAGAATGACTCAAAGTAATGTAAAACCAAAATTATACATATCCTTGCCAACAGCAAACGTTTGAAATCAATGCCCTCTTTCATTCCTCAACAGCTTCCAAGAAGTAACTGGCATTCAGAGAAGGCCCATAAAGAGAAAGGCAGGGGCTTGTGCCTTCTTTCCTGGAGCACTCCCAGTGTGCCCTGCTTCTGTCCCCGAACCTTTCCAGGAAAGTCCTTTAGGGACCTGCAGAGCGGGCACCTTTTCACTCTGTGTCCTGATGAAACTTTGGTGTGTCAAAGACCCCAGTGTCTGTATGACTGAGGAGGAAGCCCGACCTCAAACCCTGATAGCGACCTCAGGAGTTCAAATCTGGAATCTGGAAAGTCACAGTGAAAAGTGAAAGTGAAAGTTGCTCAGTTGTGTCAGACACTTTGTGACCCCATAGACTATGCAGTCCATGGAATTCTCCAGGCCAGAATACTGGAGTGGGTAGTGTTTCCCCTTCTCCAGGGGACCTTCCCAACCCAGGGATCGAATCCAGGTCTCCCACATTACAGATGGCTTCTTTACCAGCTGAGCCACCAGGGAAGCCCAAGAATACTGGAGTGGGTAGCCTATCCCTTCTCCAGCAGATCTTCTTGACCCAGGAATCAAACAGGGGTCTTCTGCATTGCAGGCAGATTCTCAGATGTTGATTAAGGTGCTGTGACCCAGACTGAAGAAGCAAATACCAGCAGAAAATATTGTGAGATCTTCACCATCCATGCTCATGTCCTTTTCATGGCTACTCACATGGAGAAGGTGAAGCATCCAGAAAATTGTGAAGTTTTGCTTTGAAATTAATTGCTACTAATATGCCTTCTTTCAGGTTTCCCAGGTAGCAGTAGTGCTAAAGAACATGCCTGCAGGAAACATAAGAGACGCCGGTACCATCCCTGGGTCAGGAAGAATCCCTGGAGGAGGGCATGGCAACCCACTCCAGTATTCTTGCCTGGACTATCCCATGGACAGAGGAGCCTGACAAGCTTCAGTCCATTGGATCACACAGTTGGGCACATTTGAAGCAACTTAGCACACACACACGCCTTCTCTATCTTCTTCATCTTACACGGCATCCCCTTCAGACGCCTTCATGCAGTGCTCTCTGTCCTGGAGCAGTGCTGAGAAAATACTCCAGTGTCTCGTGTAGGGTCCCCTGGGATGGCAGTGCACCCGTGTGGCTCTTACTTTATCCCCCGCCCCTCGAGGCTCCTCATGCAGCAAGGCCACTCTGCACATGCAGGAAGCTGTGGTCCTCCGTGGAGATGGCATTAGCAAGAGCTCTGTGAGGTGCAACGTGTCTAGTCCTGCCACCTGCATCCCTGAGTCAGCAACAGCTCTGTAAAGGTCCCCTCTGCCTGCTGGTTCTGCAGGTGGGTCCTTGTTCTCTCAGCCACAACCCTCGACAGGTGACCAGACTGAGTAACCAAGGAGTGCCCCCAAGTCCCTCAGAAGAGCCTGGCGTTAGCCCTGTGCTGTGTCTGGAAGAAGATGGGAACCCACGGGGCTTTCATTTCACTGGAAGAGCAGACTTACAAGCCAGTTTACCGTGGGTGCAACTCAAACGAAAGTCATCTCCTCCCATTTGTTTTCCGCAGGCTAAACTCTAGCTAACTGTTCTGCTGTCTGCTAACACCGTCATCCATTCTGTAACTTTGCTGTTAATACTGAGCACGTGATGAAAACTCTGGACATTTACATGAATAAGCAGCTGGAAGGAGTGAAACTTTACTCCATCTCTTGCTGCTGCCCTCAATCCATGAAGGGAATCCTGTCATACATATTTTCCATTTGGTAAAAAAAGATCTTCCTATAGAAAGCTATGGGGAAAAAGGAAAACTGTAAAACATGAATAATTGGAAGTGAAAATAATTAAACTTTAAAAGTTCATCCAAGAGAGTGATTAGCATAAGGACCCTGATAAAATTTTAAATACTGAATTAGGAGACCATATTGGGAGACTGCTCTATGACATGGAATAAAGTGATTAAGAAAAATGAATATTATGAGAGAAAATGTGAGGGCCGTAGAAGAGTGTAAACCAAGGCGTGTAAATCTCTGCAAGAAGTCCAGATGAGAACAGAGTAATCAGAGACGTGGTAATCAAAGACACAATGAAAAAACACTTTTCTGAGGTGAAAGTATACTCAGTTTTCCAAGTTGAAATGTCTCACTGAGTATAGGGGAGATTTGAAAATAAAATAAGATAAACATATTCTGGTAAAATGCATAATTTGAAGGATGAAGAGAGAATCAACAAGCTTCCAAATAGAGAAAATACATTAGGTACGAAGGGAAGAAGATCAAATTAGCATCAGTCTTAGTAATTATTAACTCTGATAACGGTAACACTTATCTCGCAGGAAACCATGAAGTTTGAATTTATATAAATATTCTAGCTCATTCATTGGTTTTTTTAAAAAAAGACTGTGTAAGTAAGTTTTGCATTTATTATTGTCATTAACAAACGGTAATTGCCACAGTAGAGAAAATAGTGTTTGTACCAACAGGAGATTGCTGAGTTGTGGTCTGAGCATTTTAGGACAGGTTACAGTATTCCTCACATCTTTCAGGGGAAAAAAAGACATTTCAGATGAACATGAAACAGACACACTTTTAGAACTGCAGATACTTGTGAAATAAGCATCTGAAATCTGTCAAAGTAAAACTGAATCAGGAAAAAGAACCAAAGGCAATGGCTGACATGACAGAATAAGAGCAATGAAATGAGTACATTTCTGATGTTAAATTTAGAAAAATTGATAACAGTAATTTTAAGCATAATGAAGCTGTTAGTAATGTGCTATTGCATTTTCATAATAAATATATTATTTAAATGAGCCACCATCTAGCACTAAAAGTCTGGATAAGTTAACAAAATAGGGATATAGGTATGAGAGTAACAGCGTAACCTCTTACTGAAGGTCTCATGACGGGATATTATGTATTTCTTGATTTTGTAATTATAAAGTGAAAAAAGTGAAAGTGTTAGTCGATTAGTTGTGTCCAACTCTTGTTATCCCATAGACTGTAGCCTGCTAGGTTCCTCCGTCCATGGGATTCTCCAGGCAAGAATACTGGAGCAGGTTGCCATTTCCTTCTCCAGGGGATCTTCCTAACACAGGGATCGAGTCTTTACCATCTTTTGTTTAATTATGTTTCACTCATAAAGCAGTCCAATAGTGAAATAAAAATAGTAAAAACCATTTATGGAGATATTCAACAACTCAGCCAAAGTAAGAGAAAGAAACTGATGAAGAAATGTTAAAAAGAAAATATAAAACATGCCATGAATAAGTCCTAGTAAAAAAAAATTTATGAAGGGAATTTTTTTAAAAATAAAGGTGTAGGATTTATAACATGAGTATTCCATGTAAAGATGTAATTATTTTAAATTTATGTATCAAAGACAATAGTACAAAATATTATTAGTATTTTGTTTTACCTTACTAGGATGTGAAATAAAGTCTATTTTATTCTTATTAGTGTGCAATTTTTGTTGCTGTTGTTCAGTCTCCAAGTCATGTCCAACTCTTTGTGGCCCCATGGACTGCAGCATGCCAGGTTCCTCCTCTGTCCTCCACTATCTCCTGGGGTTTGCTCAAAGTCATGTCCACTGTCAGTGTTGCCATCCAATCATCTCATTCTCTGCCTCCCTCTTCTCCTACTCCCTTCTGTCTTTCCCAGCATCAGGGTCTTTTCCAGTGAGTCACCTCTTCGCATCAGGTGGCCAAAATATTGGAGCTTCAGCTTCAGCATCCGTTGCAATTTTACGTATGTTTGGCTGTACATATCTAGGCTGTACAGTTTGGTCAGTTTGTATTCACCTGTAAAACAAGCACCCAAATCAAGATAACTCAATCTGTTTTATCTCAGTATGTAAACCATGGTGACTTCACCCATGAATCTCCCTAACAGGATGTGTCCCTTGGCCTTTATCCTTCTTAGATTGGGAGGGTTTGTTCCCTAGGGCTGCTGTGACTTGTATCCTAGCCTGGGTACTTTAGATGTCAGAATTGACTGTCTCACCGTCCTCAGCTGGAAACTGAGGCCAAGCCATTAGTAGGGCTGCTTTCTCCTGAGGCCCCTCTCTGTGGTGTGTAGATGGTCATGTTCTCTCTGTCTCCTCCTGTGGTCTCCCTCTCTGCATGTCCTTGTGTGTCCTCACCTCCTCTAATAAGGACCCAGGTGATATGGGATTAAGGCCCCAACCCAATGACCTGATCTTAACTCAGCCACCTCTTGAAAGACTTGGTCTTCAAACGTAGTCCCATTCCGAGCTCATGGGAGTTAGAATTTCACATCTGACTTTTAATGGGACATAATTAAACCCATAACAGTAGGGTTTCCCAGAATCCCACATTTATCTAGTGGTCATTTTTTACACCAGCCATCAGTCTTAACTCACTACACCTCAGCTCATTCGCCGGCAAATAACTTGGTGATTACTAATCACGTGTTCCTTCCTCACATGCTTTTATTGCTTCTGAAAGCATTCCGCTTAACCCAAGGTTGCTGGGTGTTTGTGGAGTCATGGAAGCTGAGTAGAGAGGGACCTATGCTTGGAATCCTACATACTCGGACCCTGAAGTCAGGTCTTTTTGCAGTGGGGAGAGAGGGAGGAGGTGAGGACCTCACACCCTAAATACTGAGAAATTTCTTGGTGGTTTAATACATTCTCAAACTCTGTCTCACAAGTTAAAATTGAGCTTTACCATAAGTTGTTCCCAGTCCAGAAGAGCAAACTCACACAGCCTCCTCCTAGATTTGGGAGAAAGTGTGAGTGTTGATAGTTGTGTAGCAATGTGGGGTTTGTGGCTGCGTGTGTGGCATCATCACACTCTAGCTAATTAACTAATACAGAAGCTGGTTCTAAGGAGTAAAGTGTTGACACAACAAACATCCTTCATGCACGGTCTGGCATTTGGGCTGGGGATGGGAATGTAAGAAAAGCTATGAGCAAGCTGTTGGAAATGACTGAGGAAAAGATACTGAGCAAAGTGTCACTGGAGGCTGCAGAATGGTAAGCCTGTTATGTGGTTGAGAAATAATTACTGCTCTGCCATTTGCAGTAACTTGGAAGATGGAAAATATCCCTACTGAAATGTTAGAGTTGGCTAACAGGACCTCCAACCAAAGTATTGAAAGAGCTTGATTTCAGGTGACTATTAGAAGGTTTGAAAAGCAAAAGATGAGTGAAATAAAAAGCTGGCCAGTTTTTAATTCAAATTTAGAGGGGATATATAGAGGTCTGCTCTTGTGGGTTTGGAAAATAAAGCTGTTTCTCATCTTTCATCTCTCTCCAGCCAGCAAAGGGCTCTCAAAATAATATGTAGCCTGGGGCACAGATCAAATCAATGGTGTGGCAGTAAGAACCTTTGTTAGGATCGCTGGAAGATGTGAGGCAGTGCCTAATAGACGCTTTGAACTAAACAAAGGACCTCAAAGGCTGACCCCCAACAGCCTGACAGGTCCAGGAGAACACAGATCAAGACTAAAGAGAGAGTTTGTTTAGGAAAGAATTGTGAGTTTGTCCTTTTTTTCAAATGGATTGAAATTGAATCGGGTACAAAGACATCTGCAGGGTTTTCATGGGAGTTTCACAGGCCATAGACATGGACTGAAAGACACTGAAATTATCCAGGTACAGAAAGAGCTCTGGGCTCCAGCTTTCCTTGGACAGGAAGCAGACTGAGACATCTGCTCAGCTGCCAACATGAAGCATATCTGCAGAATGAGTCTTTTAAGGTGATGGGAAGGAAGGACAGATGTCTCCAAGACTGAATTCAAGCAGCAAAGGGGCCATTTGCGGGACAAACAGGACCTGACTAAGGCACAGGCATTCCCAGAAAGGGAATCATGTCAGCATTGCCCTGCACAATTTCAGACTTAAGCATCTGAATGCAGAGTTCCAAAGAATAGCAAGAGGAGATAAGAAAGCCTTCCTCAGTGATTAATGCAAAGAAATAGAGGAAAACAACAGAATGGGAAAGACTAGAGATCTCTTCAAGAAAATTAGAGATACCAAGGGAACATTTCATGCAAAGATGGGCTTGATAAAGGACAGAAATGGTATGGACCTAACAGAAGCAAAAGATATTAAGAAGAGGTGGCAAGAATACACGGAAAAACTCTACAAAAAAGATCCTCATGACCCGGATAATCACAATGGTGTGATCACTCATCTAGAGCCAGACATCCTGGAATGTGAAGTCAAGTGGGCCTTAGAAAGCATCCCTACAAACAAAGCTAGTGGAGGCGATGGAATTCCAGTTGAGCTATTTCAAATTCTGAAAGATGATGCTGTGAAAGTGCTGCACTCAATATGCCAGCAAATTTGGAAAACTCAGCAGTGGCCACAGGACTGGAAAAGGTCAGTTTTCATTCCAATCCCAAAGAAAGCCAATGCCAAAGAATGCTCAAACTACCACACAATTGCACTCATCTCACATGCTAGTAAAGTAATGCTCAAAATTCTTCAAGCCAGGCTTCAACAATATGTGAACTGTGAATTTCCTGATGTTCAAGCTGGTTTTAGAAAAGGCAGAGGAACCAGAGATCAAATTGCCAACATCCTCTGGATCATGGAAAAAGCAAGAGAGTTCCAGAAAAACATCTATTTCTGCTTTATTGACTATGCCAAAGCCTTTGACTATGTGCATCACAATAAACTCTGGAAAATTCTGAGAGAGATGGGAATACCAGACCACCTAACCTGCCTCTTGAGAAATCTGTATGCAGGTCAGGAAGCAACAGTTAGAACAGGACATGAAACAACAGACTGGTTCCAAATAGGAAAAGGAGTGTGTCAAGGCTGTATATTGTCACCCTGCTTATTTAACTTCTATGCAGAGTACATCATGAGAAACGCTGGACTGGAAGAAATACAAGCTGGAATCAAGATTCTGGGAGAAATATCAATAACCTCAGATATGCAGATGACACCACCCTTATGGCAGAAAGTGAAGAGGAACTAAAAAGCCTCTTGATGAAAGTGAAAGAGGAGAGTGAAAAAGTTGGCTTAAAGCTCAACATTCAGAAAATGAAGATCATGGCGTCTGGTCCCATCACTTCATGGGAAATGGATGGGGAAACAGTGGAAACAGTGGCTGACTTTATTTTTCTGGGCTTCCAAAATCACTGCAGATGGTGACTGCAGCCATGAAATTAAAAGATGCTTACTCCTTGGAAGGAAAGTTATGATCAACCTAGATAGTATATTCAAAAGCAGAGACATTACTTTGCCGACTAAGGTCCATCTAGTCAAGGCTATGGTTTTTCCTGTGGTCATGTATGGATGTGAGAGTTGGACTGTGAAGAAGGCTGAGTGCCAAAGAATTGATGCTTTTGAACTGTGGTGTTGGAGAAGACTCTTGAGAGTCCCTTGGACTGCAAGGAGATGCAACCAGTCCATTCTGAAGGAGATCAGCCCTGAGATTTCTTTGGAAGGACTGATGCTAAAGCTGAAACTCCAGTACTTTGGCCACCTCATGCGAAGAGGTGACTCATTGGAAAAGACTCTGATGCTGGGAGGGATTGGGGGCAGGAGGAGAAGGGGACGACAGAGGATAAGATGGCTGGATGGCATCACTGACTCGATGGACATGAGTCTGAGTGAACTCCGGGAGTTGGTGATGGACAGGGAGGCCTGGCGTGCTGCAATTCATGGGGTCACAAAGAGTTGGACACGGCTGAGCAACTGAACTGAACTGAACTGAACTGAACTGAACTGAAGGACCAGAGACTGCTTTGTGCTGTTTTCTTTTCTCCTCCCCCCACCACCCCCTTTCAGGCAGTCTTCAGTCGGGCCTCTGTCCATGGTTGTTATACGTCCTCACTATGTGTTTGGGGGGAGGGAGGCAGAATACATCGTCTTTTCAGCTTCCAGGTCTCCAAACTATCGACTGTTTCCAGATGGTGGGCTATGCACCTTTTTTCAACCTTGTTTTCAGGAGCTTCACATGGGTGCCTTGAAATCAGCCATGGCAGCAATATTTCCATCATGGAAATCAACCGATGCTACAAATCAGAGTTGTTTTCCCCAGAAGAATTAGTTGTTAAATATTTATGAGCACACCACTCACTACATCTAGATGAAGAAGAGCCACTTCTGAACCTGATAAAGATGATAAGGTCTTCAGCTTCAAGCCTGACACAGTGATTGAATGAGACTTTAGAAGGTCTTAGGAGTGTATTTTACACAAGGGAGAGTGAATAATTGATGCCAGAGCAGGTGATGGTAGATTGATTGAATGGCCTCCTTGGCTCTACTCCCTTCTCAGTATGAGCGTTTCATCCACCCCAAGGCAGATGCTGTTTTCTCATCCCTGAATCAGGTGTAGAGGTAGAATGGCGCATGGGGGCCCTACAGGTCTTGTTCCTTCTGCCAGCCAACTTGCACGGTTCCTTTGATTTCGCCTGGAAACCTTTCCAGATGGTCTGCTGGAGGGTGAGTGTTCACATGAGCTATGGTTAGATAATCTCAGTTGGGTCCTCCTAGGTCTTCCTAGTGACCAGTGAGCTGGACAGACATGTACCACTAAGCCCAATCCAGAAGACCAGAACAAGCTGTCCCATATAATCTGAAATATTTGTGGATAATTATATGGACACCCATTGATTCTTTTTTTTTTTTTTTAGTTTTTTATTTTTTTAATTTTAAAATCTTTAATTCTTACATGTGTTCCCAAACATGAACCCCCCTCCCACCTCCCTCCCCATAACATCTCTGTGGGTCATCCCCATGCACCAGCCCCAAGCATGCTGTATCCTGCATCAGACATAGACTGGCGATTCAATTGAGTTAGTCTATACATAACTGGAAAATTGTAAGTGAGTTAGAATTTTTCTATTTTGAAACATTAGACTTGTAAGGACTTAAAAGTTGTCTGGTAAGTTGTTATGTATATATTTCTTCCTAAGGGAAGACTAAATTATTGATCACTATATATTATGTTGGTCATCATTCTACATATTTTAAAAGCAGCAATGAAAATATTCCAGCCTGAAGGATATTTAGCTTTACCTGAACAAAATGTTTGCAGCAGAACTGAAATCTTCTTTAACATACGTGTCTCACTTTGGTCTTTCTGCAATTACAGATACAAATCTTCACCCATCTTTATAATCTTTTACCCTAACTGGAAGTGATATTTCCATGCAGACTCAATTCAATTCAGTTGCTCAGTCATGTCTGACTCTTTGCGACCCCTGGACTGAAGATTACATAAATACTGTTAGCTTAAATTCTAGATAAACTATTACACTGTATTGAACATTAACTCAAGGTACAGTTTTTTCTAAAAGGAGAACTAAAAAGAAAAGTTATACCCACCACCAAACACAGTTATCCCATGCATTCATTCCTTGATTCGGGTGTTTTGCTGTCTAATTAACAGTGCGTTTCTCAGAATTAGATCCCCAGGTAGTATGTTTTTAATAACAATTACTGTACAAGCTAGATTTAGAAAAGGCAGAGGAACCAGAGATCAAATTGCCAAAATCTGCTGGATTATAGGAAAAGCAAGGAAATTAAAAAAAAAAATCTACTTCTGCTTCACTGATTACACTAAAGCCTTTCACTGTGAATCACAACAATCTGAGGAAAATTCTTACAGAGATGGGAATACAGACCATCTTATCTGCCTTCTGAGAAATCTGTATGCAGGTCAAGAAGCAACAGTTAGAACTGGACATGGAGCAATGGACTGGGTCCAAATTGGGAAAGGAGTACGTCAAGGTTGTATATTGTCACCATGCTTATTTAGCTTATATGCAAAGTACATCATATGAAATGCTGGGCTGGATGACTCATGAACTGGAATCAAGATTGTTGGGAGAAATGTCAACAACCTCAGATATGCAGATGATACTGCTCTAATGGAAGAAAGCAAAGAAGACCTAGAATCTTTTGATGAGGGTGAAAGAGGAGAGTGAAAAATCTGGCTTACAACTCAACATTGAAAAAACTAAGATCATGACATCCAGTCCCATCACTTCATGACAAATAGATGGGGAAAAAGTGGAAGCACTGCCAGATTTTATATTTTTGTGTTCCAAAATCACAGTGGATGGTGACTGTAGTCACGAAATTAAAAAGACTCTTGCTCCTTGGAGGAAAAGTTATAACAAACCTAGACAGCATGTTAAAAAGCAGAGACATTACTTTGCCAACAAAGGTCCACCTAGTCAAAGCTATGGTTTTTCCAGTAGTCATGTACAGATGTGAAATTTAAACCATAAAGAAGGCTGAGCACCAAAGAATTTATGCTTTCGAATTGTGATGCTGGAGAAGACTTGAGAGTCTCTTGGACAAAAAGGAGATCAAACCAATCAATCCTAAAGGAAATCAACCTTGAATATTCACTGGAAGGATTGGTGCTGAAGCTGCAATTCTTCGGCCACCTGATGCAAAGAGCCAACTCATTGGAAAAGACCCTGATGCTGGGAAAGATTGCAGGAGGAAAAGGGGGTGACAGAGGACAGGATGGTTGGATGCCATCATCGACTCAATAGCCATGAATTTCAGCAAACTCTGTGAGATAGTGAAGGACAGGGAGGCCTGGTGTGCTGCAATTCATGGGGGTTGTAAACAGTCGAAAAAAATGTAGTGTCTGAACAACAGTAAAAATTGTAAAACTGGTGCTAAAATTGGGGATAATTTATTATTTCTTATATATATTATGTCTTGCTTGAGTAAGTCACTCAGTCATGTCCAAATATGACTTTGCACTGTAGCCCACCAGGCTCATCTGTCCATGGGATTTTTTAGGCAATGATACTCCCAGGCCAGGGATAGAATCTGCGTCTCCTTTGTCTCCTGCATTGCAGGTGGGTTCTTTACCCACTGAGCCATCAATAACAGGGAACCCCTATTATTTCATATATATATATATATAAAATAGGGATTTCATATATATATATGAAATAATAGGGGATATATATATAATATATATATATTATGCCTTTATATGTATATATATAATGCCTTGCTTGAATCTCTAAAAACAGTTCACCTCCTTTTTCCAAAGATAATAAGATTACCATTCTGATTAAAATTAAGTGGCAGTTAAGAGTAAGTAAGCATACAGCACAAAGTGAGTTATTTCAGAACAAATTCTTTTTTCCTCTCTTTGTACCTCTCAATGTGTCATGGAGTCTTCCTTTTTCTTCTCTCCTTATAGTTCATTTCTGTTCTTACTCCTGTTAAATCTGTGTAGGAGAACTGTGGTGATACCAGGTGTAAGAAATACAGTTCTTGAGATGAAGATGGCTGTGTTTAGTGACCTCCACACTTTTCAGCCTGATCATTCTATAGTTTCCAAGATGAGTTATCAGCACTTTCTTTTCTTAACTTCTGTTTCTATGGCAACATTTCCTCCTAGCTCACCATCTGTATGCCATTTATTATTCTGTTACATACATTTACTTATTACCTGTTATTTTTTCACATCAGTGCATTACTTCTTTTTATATTCCCTCTTACCTCACTCCTGGCTCCAGGGTTTGAAGAATTTGGCTATCTACCCACCAGCAAATCCAGAGTCAATATTTATAAAGATGGGCACATGCTTCTCCTGGCCTAGATTCTTCTCCACTTTCTTCTCCAACCTCTTCATTAATAAAAACATTTGTTGTAACCTGTAATTTTGTTCAATGTAATTTAGCTTGTTTCTAGCTCAGTATAAAATTCTCAGTGTTGACACATAACAGCATAGCATTTCTGGGTACTGTTACTAAGAAACACAACTCGGGTTCATATGGTTCAGTTCTTGACTCTTACAGAAGTTATTTTCTGCTGAACACTCTTTTCTTTGCCAGCAGTAGGGTTTTTTTATTTTTATTTTTCTCCTATAACATTTTGAAGAAGGAAGAGGGGAGGGGACAGCTCTTCGTCTCTGACAATTTTCTAGCTTTTCTAGTGAAGGCATGTGATGCTGTCAGTTCATTTCTAATTAACCTCCCACACTCTGAGTCTGTGTAAATGGTTTAGCATGATTCGTGGTCTTGAACTTTTATGGAGGTTAGATTGTTTTGAACCTCAACCACATATGCTAAATATAGTCAATGTGCTTAGTGCAACCATCACAGATTCAAACAAAACACAGGTTTTATACTGTTTTAGCTGGTAAACGGTGCCTTGAGCAAGCGAGAGAATCCTGTTCTGAGGAGACTTGGCAGGACACTGAATGGTGCTGACCAGTGAGAGGCTCAGAGGGACCCGACTCACCACCAAGCACCTTCCGGGCAGATAGAGGAGGGAACCCGAGGCAGCAGTAGGTGGCCGTTGTCCATTGCAAGAATAATTGCAGTAATATAGTCCTGGCCACAAAAAATTATCAAGGGAGGAATTACCTAAAATGAGTGGTGGTGATAAAATCAACCCACCAAGTGAGTTACAGAGTCCAAGAAATAGCACTAGATATTTATAGACATGTTCAGATCAATTTGCAGAACTTTGATGGTTTCAGTTCAGGGACCCCATGAACTGCAGCACCCCAGGCCTCCCTGTCCATCACCAACTCCTGGAGTCCACCCAAACTCATGTCCATTGAGTCAGTGATGCCATCCAACCATCTCATCCTCTGTTATCCCCTTCTCCTCCTGCCCTCAATCTTTCCCAGCATCAGGGTCTTTTCAAATGAGTCAGCTCTTCGCATCAGGTGGCCAAAGTTAGAGTTTCAGCTTCAACATCAGTCCTTCCAATGAACACCCAGGACTGATCTCCTTTAGGATGGACTGGTTGCATCTCCTTGCAGTCCAAGGGACTCTCAAGAGTCTTCTCCAACACCACAATTCAAAAACATCAATTCTTTGGCACTCAACTTTTTTTATAGTCCAACTCTCACATCCATACATAACTACTGGAAAAACCATAGCCTTGACTAGATGGACCATTGTTGGCAAAGTAATGTCTCTGCTTTTTAATATGCTCTCTAGGTTGGTCATAACTTTCCTTCCAAGAAGTAAGTGTCTTTTAATTTTATGGCTGAGATCACCATCTTCAGTGATTTTATGCCTATATTTTTCTTCCTTTTTAAATTCAGGTCTTACCATGACACCTGCCACCCTTGAGGTTGGGGCCTGCCATGTGAGTTGCTTGACCAATGAAAACATGAGCAAATACAAAAGACACCACTTCCAAGTGGTCAGGTTAGAACCAGAAAGCATTTTCCATGTTTTTTTTCTTTTTTTTTTTCTGCTTGACAGTGGAGAGCAAATATTGAACATACATATACTTGGGTTGTATAAATCCATTGAGATTTGGGGATTTTTGTTACTGTAGCTGACTATGCACGTATTGACTGACACATTATGTTAGTTCCCTAAAGAACAGAGGTGTCCTTTCATTCATGATTGTGTTCCAAACCTAATGTTTTTCTGATGGTCTGCCCCAAATCAATGCTCTGAATTATATATGGTAAAAGGAGGCTTGAATTTCCATTCCTCAAATGCACCTTTTCTCATTTCATGAATTCCAGTCTTTAGAGTAGTTAACACCATCTTAATAGTCTTTCTCTGTCTTTGAAAAAAAAACATTAATTGTGCCCTAAAGACATTTTTCTTCCCCTGTGAAGTGGTGGAATGCACAATGCGTTAGATAGGAGAACATGGAGGTCTCACAAAGCGCCTCCATTCTGTAGTCTTTACTTCTGGTGACCATTTTGGTAACATTCACCCGTGGGCTACTGAAGCCTCAAATTGGAAACATTCTTGCTGTGTTCACAGGACCAGTTCAGGACTGTGTGTTTGACTCCTGTTGAAGACGGGACTTGTTTTTAGTGTCTCCATTTCCTCCTTATGTTGTTATCTTAGTCTCTTTGTTTGATGGTTTTTATTCTTATGCACATAGTAGTTTTAAAATATGGTTAACAGTAGTCTGAAGGAATTGAAGAGAAAGATGCAATACAAGACATATTCACAATGATTGGGGTGAAATCATTCCATTATTAAAAATTCAGTTAGGTTTCATATGTACTTTATGACAAATTCATCAAAGATAGTCTTTTACTCTGTGTCTGAACCAACTACAGTGTTAAAGTCTTGACCACTCCTCTGGATGTATTATCTGTCACATTTCATTCGGCTGGATCCACGTGGCCTGGTTCAGTTTTAGGAGGTGTCATTTATAAAACATATAATTCTCTGCTATTTGGGAAAACTTCATCAGGGGGTTATTAATGTAATTCATTCAGTAATAATACTTCCAGATCTGGTACAACTCACAATTCCTGTGTGTGTTAACAGTGATGAAGAATAGGCATGATAGCCGTGCTACATTAGGGGAGATAAAACGCCCCATTGGGCTTTCAAAAGGAGCCCAACAAAATGTGACATTTACTTAGCTAGAGTGGCATGAATGGCAATGTACAATTATGTTAAGAGCTGGAGAAGTATTATTCAAATCTTTTAAAACAGCCCGTCTCCCCGCCCGTGGCTGCTCGCTTCGTCCTTTTATGAGTTGCTTCTGTGGAGAGTCATAGCTTTGGCCGCAGCGGCCATGGTGTTATTGTTATTACAGATCTGGTGACTGGCGTCTGGAGCCTGAGGCAGTTGGGTTGCAGTAGGAACGTGAGGTTCCCCTGAACACTGTGTTTAAGTACCGGGCATATCTGCTCATATCCCCAGTGGTGTTATTCTGTGTAGTTCTGAATCTGGTAAACATCTGATCTTTGTTTGTATGTGCTTTTACTGTTGTTCTGGTTTCATTTTTTGGTTTGCTTTTACTTGAGTTTTTGCTTGCTTTTTTTTTTACCACACATAATTTTATAATACAGATAATAAAAGAGTGTCTCTTTATTTTGAATATGGCATGTAATGGAACTGAATATATACTGAGTATCTTCTCATGAGGAGTCACAAAAGTCAGCAAAAAAAATACATATTCAAGTCCCCTTTTTTCTATATATGGTTAGAAATTACAACCTTTTTTGAGAACTTTTTCAGTGAGTAACTATTGAAAGCAGAAGAAATATTGCACAGATAGTCTGCATCCAGTATATGATTGCTCTAAAATCTGTAAATTAAAATTAATAGTCATTGGTCAAATCAAAGTTTGAAATTAACATGGAGAATTTATTTTTATTTTTGTGTGTTGTGGTAAATGATATCAGTTCTGGACTAAGGTTTTTCTCATATTTCTTACTTGGTCATTTTAGTCAATAATACCTTATGTTTACATCCATAGGATTCTAGGATAATTCATTTTTAATGACACTGAGTAACAGGTCAATACTGTCATACATTTGGCTGGTATTCTACATTGGGAGGAAGAAACTTTTCTGCATTAAATCAATATAATTAGCTTTTGTTAAAAGAGGGAACAATCTTTTTTATTTAAGTTGCAGTTTTACCCAAGAAGTATTACTGGGTTCATATTTTATTAACTTTGACATTTTCTTAAATGAATATTTCCAATAACCATTGCAAACCTTAATAATGAAGAATGTAAAACGTCCCAGAATATCAATATCTGAATGCTTATCTAAGCTATTTTTAGACACTTAATTTTGATACATCTCAAATTAATATTAATAACAAATGGACTCATTACACTGTAATAACAATAATACCTATTACTTACAACTTTTTGAAGAGCTTTAGCTTTTTCCTACCATTATATTATGTGTGGCATATAAGATCTTTGGGGAAAAGGAAGTTGTTTTTTTTTTTTTTGATGGGGGGAATCAGGAATCATTTTCATTGATCAGATAGGTAGAGATGCAGAAATCTTTAGGTTGCTTCCAAAGGTTAATTCATTTCCACCCACTTCCAGTACAGGAGTGATATTCCATACCCTTAACGGCTGGTAAAATGAGGGTAAAATTAAGGTTTGACCTCAAAATAAGTTAGAAGTTTTAAATGCATGTAAGTTTCCTTTTTGTTGTCGTTACATTTACTTATTTGTTTGATTGTACTGGGTCTTTGTTGCCACATGAGCTCTTCTCTAGTTGCAGCAAACAGGGGCTACTCTCTCATTGCAGTGCATGTGCATCTCAGTGTGGTCGCTTTTCTTGTTGCGGATCCTGGGCTCTGGAGCACAGGCTCAGTGGTTGTGGTGCACAGGGTTAGTTGCTCTGCGGCATGTGGGATTTTCCTGGACCAGGGATTAAACCCGTGTCTCCCGCATTGACAGGTGGATTCTTTACCACTGAGCCTCCGGGGATATCCAAGTGTCCTTGTTATTAACAGTTATTATTAACTAACAGCGTGCAAAATGCCAGAATGGATCACTCAAACTGGAATCAAGATTGCCAGGATAGATTTCATATCTCAGATACACAGATGATACCACTCTAATGGTGGAAAGGGAAGAGGAAGTAAAAAGCCTCTTGATGAGGGTAAAAGAGGACAGTGAAGAAGCTGGCTTAAAACTCAACATTGACAAAACTAAGATCTTGGCTGCTTATAGTCTTGTGCGCATTTATAAATTCCTAAGTTTGAAACTGTCACTGCTGCTGCTGCTAAGTCGCTTCAGTCGTTTCCGACTCTGTGCGACCCCATAGACGGCAGCCCACCAGGCTCCCCCATCCCTGGGATTCTACAGGCAAGAACACTGGAGTGGGTTGCCATTTCCTTCTCCAATGCATGAAAGTGAAAAGTGAAAAATGAAAGTGAAGTCGCTCAGTCATGTCCGACTCTTAGCAACCCCATCACTTCATGGAAAATATGGGGGAAAAGTGGAAACAATGAAGATTTCATTTTCTTGGGCTCCAAAATCACTGTGGATAGTGACTGCAGTCATGGAATGAAAAAATACTTGCTCCTTGAAAGAAAAGCCATGATAAACTTAGACAGTGTATTGAAAAGCAGAGACATCACTTTGATGAGGAAGGTCCATCTAGTCATATATGGATGTGAGAGTTGGATTATAAAGAAGGCTGAGTGCCAAACAATTGATGCTTTGTGGTGCTGGAGAAGACTCTTGGGAGTCCCTTGGACTACAAGGAGATCAAACCAGTCAGTCTTAAAAGAGATCAACCCTGAATATTCATTGGAAGGACTGATGCCGAATCTCATGCTCCAATATTTGGCCACCTGATGCAAAGAGCTAATTCACTGGGAGTGTCCGTGATGCTGGGAAAGACTGAGGGCAAGAGGAGAAGGGTTGGTGGAGGATTAGATGGTAAGATAACATCAATTACTCAGTGGACATGAGTTTGAGCAAAATCAGGGAGATAGTGGAGGACAGGGAAGCCTGCTGTGCTGCAGTTCATGGGGTCACAAAGAGTCAGACACAACTGGGAGACTGAACAGCAACAACAGTGGTAACTTTATCACCTTAAAATATGAGGTATTGAGATGACATAGTTTCTGATACTGGGTTTGTTTTCTTTCCCTCAACAGGAACAGATAACTCTGAGATACGGAAATTAGCAAGGCTGGGAATTAAATATCTCTTAACTCCTTGTTTTCCAAGCTGAATCCTTCATTTACATATAGTTTCTCTCTCTGCCATCTGAGCAGCTCTCTCAGAAGATGGAGGGCTATGAATTATTCTTTATCATCGGGGAGAAGCAACACAATCTGGGTTGGACCTGTGTTTATTTGTGGTCCAGTGGGAATGAGCCTGTCACTAGACAGGGCTCCTCTGCCTTGAGGAGCAACGTGAGTTTCCATAAAACACAGAGTGGGTGTTGTTTGGAGTGAGGCTCATTCTACATGGCAGACAACGAGAGTCTGTACTCAGGCAAGCCTACTACAGTCTAGTAAGTCTCTCTTCAGAACTCCTTCCAGTGATCTTGTCAGTGCAATGAAATGCCACAGTCTGGCACCAGATAGCTGGATAAGTCAATCCTTGTCTTATTACTTCAACCTGACCATGAGTGTGTCTGTCCATATTCATATCTGTATCCTTGTCTGTATCTACATTATCTGTCTATATCATCTATCTATCTAACTCTCTGTAGATGGATAAATAGACAATAAATAGATAAATACACACATCATATATACAGAAACATTAAAATGTTTTATGAGTCCAAACATACACATACTGTCTCTTACTAGCTCCATTCTGAAGAGGACTGTCTTCTCACAATTTCTTTGTGAGTCAACCTCTATAATTCTAATGAATATGTTTACACACAAGATAGTCATACATCCTAGCTTCTCACTATTGTTCTGATATTTTTTTTCCTGGTTTAGAATTTGCTCCATTTTATTTTAAAAATTGTTTTAACAGCATACAGTTTTAAATTTCATTAAAGTAAGGATAGGTATAGCAGATTTCTACTTTGTAGTTCCAGTTTCTGCTATGAAGAAAGATACTGCTCTTAATTCTCGATTAACTCTGAAGAATTACTGGCCGTGCTCTCTTCTCCCCATTCGCAAGATTCTGCAGTGACGGTCTGGGCTGCAGCTGCTCCAGCTGGCCATGCCAAGTGCTTGATCCCCTCAGAAGCCTGTGAAAGGCCGCTAGCGGGCAGGGGAGGCCAGAACCTGTGGGTTAACTTACCTTAGACTAGGTGGACAGTTAAAGCCTAGCTAGTGTATGTGCAGTAAGCTGACATTCTGAATCCAACAGCATTGCCATTTATTGTGTGGTATAAATCTGCAGTGATTTATCTATTTGGGCAGCAATGAGCTAAAAATGAAAACAGATGTTTAGTGAAAAATTGAGCACTATGTATCTTCTGGAAAACACAGAAGGTAAATATGCACCCTGAAAAAAATTTTGGCTGACAGTTATCACCCACCACTGTATACCATGTGGTATACCACTGACATGGTTCCACTGACACCATGAAACGCAAAGGCCATAAATCTGCTGAAGACATATCAGGACTGACTGCAGTTCCTTTAAGAACTCTATGTTCAGAGAAGATTTAACACCTGCAGCTGCAGATCTGCGGTTAACGTCAGGCATCATCTGTCAGTAAAGCTTCACGATACTTGTGTTTTTGAGTTCTTTTAATTGACTGACAGACTCCTCATATTGCCTCGTGAGACTCCTGGTATCCCTGGTGAACCTCTCCTAGGCCTTTCTGGGTGGTTGGTAACCAGCTCTGTTGAAGATCCTTGAAGTCTATTCTGAGCTGTGCCCCTCCTCTTTCATTTCATCTCACCCATGTCCTGCCACGTGGGCCTGGCAGAAGTCTGTTCCCACTCCTGTTCTGTTTGGAATTATAAAGATGTCTGTGTATTTTCTGTACATTTATTTCCGTGGGGTTTCATGAAAGTAAACCCAGTAATAGATTCCTTGGGATGGTAATCTATTTAGTCAATTGTCATGAATGGGAATCCTATCTTTATTTTAAAATTTAGACTTATCATTTGCACATACCTGCAGTGAAGTATGAAAAATCTTAACCGTGGAGCTGGGTGTGTTGGTCCTACCTATAAACTCAGGTGTCCACACCCAGGTCACGACACAGGTCATGTCCAGAGTCCCAGGGGGCCCTCACGCCCTTCACGAAGGTTGTACACAGAGGCAGCCACTCCCCTGACTTCGCACAGGGTTAGCGAGGAAGTAGTTTTCTATTAACTCCCATCTGTCATTTGCTGGGGCTGCTTCTTGGGGCTCTGAGTCTTTGGAACGGTCTTGGCAGGCCGAGGATTCCTTTCAGCCAGAGAAGTCCCTCAGGCGGGGGTGCAGGTGCTGGTGAGAAGATTGGAGCCGACAGCTTGCAGGGGAGCTGTGAGGTCTGAAGGCAAAAGGGCAGAACGTCGGCAGAGACAGCGGGGGTCCACCCCCCTGCATTGCCACGATCTTTGCTTGCCCCACACCATAGCAACTCTGTCTTGTTCCTGGCTCTCCAAGGAGGTGAAAGTCACAGTTATTTTTAAAAGATAGGAGACAGATTAATGGCCAAATATAAGTGGTAATTCCCACCTCCAGTTTAACCGGCTTTGTCTTTTACATCTGTATTCTCCACCACCGCCATCTGCAGCGTCCCCTCCCCCGGGGGCAGGCGCTGGTCTGGGTCACCTGCCTTGGGGGTCCATCAGGCCTTTATCCCGTAATGTGGGTCCCTGCTCAGGGACCAGGCCAGACTGTGGCTGCTGAAACTGTCCGTTGGCAGTGGTACTGGGAGTGGAAGCTGCTACGTGAGGCCCCCAGGACTCCGTGAGTACACACACTGCTTCCTGGCCCACCATGAGACCATGAGGCCGAGGCTCACAGTCACAGGGCAGTTTCCGATGGCTGAAGTAACTCCTTCCTGCCAATGTGGGTGTTTATAGCTTTACGACACTCTGAAGTGTGATCAGCAAGAAAGGAAAGAGTCCTGTCATCCTGAGGACTAAACATAGATGTTTTCAATTTAATTTGTATGTTTGTAGTATTTGAGAATTTTTGAACCTGTGGATTGTATTTTTTCATCTTATTGGGAAAATAGATGCCTTGTCTATGAATAACAGTTTGTCATGTACAGAGGAAGCTTCACAATTTGGTACTAACATGAGGGGCAGGGGATGAGGAAAACACACGCATCCACACCCACAGTCACCACCTGTGGGCTCATGGCCAGTGTGTCCAGTGGCATGTACTTTGTCCTTCCACTGAAATTGCCAAATAATTTTAGTAAATGGGATTCGAGCATAGGCACCCCCTCCACACACACACACACACACACACACACACACACACACACACGCACACACACACACACACACGGACACACAGAGGCCTCAGAGGACTCCTCAGCAGCCAGACCTTCAGGTTCAGTGGATCGCCTCATGTGTCATCTGAGGTTTGGGAGTTCTTTCCCACTTCAGGAAGTAGGAGACCTCAAACTTCAGAGCTCACAGTCTGAGGACAAGGAGCACAGACTGCCCAGTATCCCTGGGGTTGTGATGAGAGAAGCCCTTCCTTCGTTCACTGCCACTGTCTGCTCTGACTCCCAGGGACTCAGCCCAGAATAAAGATATGGTGCATAGTTCTTAATGCACAGTGCCTCCTGAAGAACCACACCTGGGCCTTGCTCACACACTGCCTGTTTCTCTATCGTATGACACTCTTTGCACTCTTTTGCCTCTAACGTCTGCCACTCAGCATCAAATGTGTGAGCTTCATTTAGTTGTCGTGTGTTCCAAGAGTTCATTTTCTCATTGCCATGTTGTGTTTGGTTGCAGACTATATCACAGATTGTTTACCCTTTATGTTCCTGAAGACATTTGTGTTTTTTGGGTGTTGATTCATTAATATAGCTGCCATGGAAGGCACATATGTGCCCTTTGCTGACACGTGTGCTCATCTCTCAGGGCACGCGTGTAGGGTGGGAACACTGGGACACAAGTGCTGCCAGGTGCATTTTTTCGGGTGCTTTCCCAGGAGCCCTCTGGCAGTGTCTCACCAGCCTGCAGTGCTGCAGACCTTTCAGTCCTGGTGGACGTAGGGAGTTCTGTCTTTGTCATTTTAATTTTCATTATAATGATGATAAATTATGTTCAGGATGTTTCAGATTTTTTTCTTGTCTATTGGGTAATTATTTTCTTGAAAGAGTCTGTATTTTTCCTTACTTGGTGAGTTTGTGTGAATTTTCTTTATCTTTTTCTGATTTGTGAAATTCCCTTAGATGTTCTGGATATGAATCATTTGTCAAGTTTTGCAAATATTTTATCCCTGTTTGTGGATCACTATCATACTCTCTTAATGGTGTCTTTTGATAGGCCTGAGGTTTAGAATTAAGAAAGCTGAATTTTTCTGGTATGTGGAGTCATTTATGTTTGCTATTTTAAAAAGTTTATCTAATCCAAGGCCACTCATGTATTATCCCCTTTTAGGTGTTTAATTATATGATGTGAAATTGCATTTATATATCAGTTCAGTTCAGGTGCTCAGTCATGTCCGACTCTTTGTGACCCCATGGACTGCAGTACACCAGGCTTCCCTGTCCATCACCAACTCCCAGAGCTTTCTCAAACTTGTGTCCATTGAGTTGGTGATGCCATCCAACCATCTCATCCATATATACATTTGTATATATGGACTTTCAATTGGTCTGATTACTTCAGTACTCTTGCCTGGAAAATCCCATGGATAGAGGAGCATGGTAGGCTGCAGTCCACGGGGTCACAAAGGGTCGGACACGACTGAACGACTTCATTTTCACTTTTCACTTTCATGCATTGGAGAAGGAAATGGCGACCCACTCCAGTGTTCTTCCTGGAGAATCCCAGGGACGGCGGAGCCAGGTGGGTTGCTGTCTATGGGGTCGCACAGAGCCAGACACGACTGAAGCAACTTAACAGCAGTAGCAGCAGCATTTATTGAAAAGGTCATTTTCCCCCACTACACTGCACTGTAAACTTTGGTATACATCAGTTCAGTTCAGTTCAGTTCAGTCACTCGGTCGTGTCCGACTCTTGGTGACCCCATGAATAGCAGCACGCCAGGCCTCCCTGTCCATCACCAACTCCTGGAGTTCACTCAGACTCAGTTCAGTCGAGTTGGTGATACCATCTAGCCATCTCATCCTCTGTTGTCCCCTTCTCCTCCTGCCCCCAATCCCTCCCAGCATCAGAGTCTTTTCCAATGAGTAAACTCTTCGCAGACTGTAAACTTAGGAGTTCATGGATTCCTTGTTCAATTCCTTCAGTTACTCTAGCTGTCTTAGAGAAAATAATATAGTGTCTTTTTTATTGTAGTTGTAGAATACATCTTGATAACCAATAGTCAAGTCCTCCAGTTTTGTTTCTTTCTCTTGACTATCACCTAGATACATTTCAGTTTCTGTCACCACAGAGCAGCTGGCATCATATTTGCCTGCCTCAGTGGACAACTGTGAAAGTGAACAAAACATATGAAAAAATCCGTTTTCAGACTTAGTCTGTGTTTATCACTTATTCAATAATTAATAAATCCATGTAAATCCTTGCTTTGTCAGATAGAAGGAAATCACCCCAGTCTAAACAAGCACACTCAGTACCCAAATCTTGGTTTCTAATACTGTTCCCCAATTTTAAAAAAGTAATTAAGGCTTTGAGAAACAGCTGGTCCTAGGATCCAAGCAAGAAATGTACAGACTGCACCCGGAACATATTGTGACTGAAAGTAAGGAAGTGCTGAACACACACACACACCCCATATACATGCGCACCCCCCACAGCTGCACACATGCACACACTGGCACATGCACACCACACACATGCACACCCCCACACACATCACACACGTACACCCCCCAACACACACATGCATGCCACACACACACACACACACACACACACACACACACACACACACACAGCCATGGAGTATGGCAAGATAAGGAGCCAACCCAAAGAGCTCCGGGTGGCCAAAGCTGGAATAGTTAGGCACCGAGATGACTAAAGCAGTACTGGTTTACAACCCAAAGTGCGAAGTAATCCCCATGAATCTAAACTGATATGAATGTTTAAATAAATAATTTGATGGAGGATAAGAGCTTCAGTTTCTGATGGAATCGAATCCAAGTGACACGTGTAGGTACTCTCCTCCTCCCTCCTGCAGTGTGGCCTTGCAGAGTGACTTCCTTGCAAAGAGCGGGTGAAGCAGGGGCCAGGGCAGAGTCCTCTCTGTGGAGACCCTGGACTCCAGCTGCCCACCGGGTGGTCCAGGTCTGCATTGGCAGGGCCAGATTGCACTGACAGTGTGTGGGAAACAGAACTTCACCTCTGTGTTCTTTCTCCCCCTCCCCCCAGAACAAAACAAAATAAACAAACAAAAGCCAATTAGGCAATTTCCAACAAAGGGACCTTCTACAAAATGCCTGGTCAGCACCTCTCAAAATCGGGAAGGTCATTGAAATTACAGAAAGTCAGAGAAATGGTCACAGCTAATGAGACTCAGGATGGCTCCTAGGGTGAGAAGAATGTTGGAGAAAAGCTCAGGGCATCTAAATAACAAAGTACAGCAGTGTCTGTTCCGAGCTTGCGGCAAAGGTGCGGCATTAACACACGACGCCAAAGTTGCGGGGAGTGGAGGGTGAGTTTAGGGGAACTCAGCCCGTTTTCTCAGTGTTAGATAGATTTTCAGAAATCTATCTAAAAACAAATAAAAATGAACAGAGACTACTCCCTGCTTATGTAAAGAGCTTTAGACTCCTGAGCTAGGCATGTATCTTTCATCCTGTGGCACTGGTGGCCAGGAAGTTGAGATTGTAATAACTACACTCTGAGTATACTGCACTCTGAGTATAAATTAGTGGATGGTTGGGCTTCCCTGGTGGCTCAGCTGGTAAAGAATCCGCCTGCAATGTGGGAGACCTGGGTTCGATCCCTAGATTGGGAAGATCCCCTGGAGAAGGAAAATACCCACTCAATTATTCTTGCCTAGAGAATTTCATGAACTGTGTACTCCATGGGGTTGCAAAGAGTTGGACACGACTGAGTGACTTTCACTTTTTTCACTTTTTTTTTTTCCACTGGCGTATTGAAGTTGCATTTAAAAATTTACCAAAATATATTTAATAAGATTTTGATTTGCTTTAAATCATTAAATTCTGTGTTTCTAAAAAGGAATGTTTATTATAATCCAACTAGTCATCACCTCTGTGTTCACTAACATTAAAAAGAAATCATTTCAAGTTGGGTTAAAAATTTATATTCTAACACTAAACATGTCTTTTTCTTATGCCTCTTACTCTAAGCAGTTACTAAATGAGTCAAATTAGAAATCTATAAAATGAAGCTGTTAACATTGCATTTTTCATATTTTTTTCTGAGGAAATTTGTTTCCTACAGAAAGTGACTTGTTTTTGCTTTCGTATAATGAAACGCTTCGCTTTTCCTCAAGAAGCATGTTGTCAGAACTCCTCAGTAGTAAAACTGTGTTTATGTTTGTGCCTTTGGCAGGTCATGAAGGATGTCAGTTTGAGTGACTTAGAAAGTTGCGTTCCTAAGAATTCAAAGAGAGTGCCCGGAGGTGGCAAGAGAAGAACCGGGTGGCGAGGGAGAGAAGGGCACTCGGAGAGAATAAATTAGTTCTGGGCGCTTTGTCTGCAAACAGCTGCAGGCCGACACTGTTTGGCTTCCTCAGACACGAGCGTCAGGGTAGCGGTTAGCGCACAATGTCACGTTTACATTCTCTTCTGTGGGAAGGAAGGGCCTCGCGCTCTGTTGTTGACGGGAGAGGAGACAAATCTGAGGTCGACTGAGAGAAGTGAGATAGTGCCGCACAGTGACTACCTGCAGTGGGGGCTGGCAGCAGGGGCCTGGCTCACTCCGTCGAGTCGGTCTGGAGCCAGGCCCGTGGTATCTCAGAGGTGTACCTGTGTATAGAGTCGACACGCTGCCAGCATTGACCTCTGGGGGTCGTAATTACTGATTTGTGCAAAGAATCATAAGTGTAGAGAGCATACATTTCTGTTGAAGTATAGTTGGCTTACAATATTGTATTGGTTTCAGACACACAACATTGTGATTTGATGTTTTTATGCATTTATGCAAGGATCACCATAGTAAGTCTAGTCACCATCTGTCAGATATATTCCAGATTATTTGTCATCATTGCTATTTAACTGACTAAAATATCAGATGCTTTGAGAGCTCTCATTTTAATAAACAGTTTTTAGCACTGAGGCAAGGATATAAAACCTTAGAATAAAGTCATTTTTTAGAACAGGTGTTATACCTAAAACATGTGTTTTCATAACCGTTTTCTTCAACCGTTGCTATACAGTCTTTTGTGAATTTGGTTTATGGTTTTTCTTCATTACCAAATACTTAGAATCCCTGGAATACATTTAGAATTTCTTCTGAATCTGTACAAGGACCAGACATTTCATTCTCCATTTTTCTCAGTCTCTCCAGAACATGGGTTTAGACTCCCATAATATGGTATAACCCAGAACTCTGATTTTTATAAGCAGTAAAATAGTTATAGTTCAGCAATTATAAAATAAATAGCTTGTTCTGTTGGTCAAGAATTAATCTCGTTTTGCCTCACCTGTTTATGGCCATGATAGATCTTTGGGAACCAAGTAGAGCAAAGTTCTCCTTCATTATAAACAGGTTGTGAGGGAAACTTAGGGGGGGAAGCTAATTTTTCATGGATATGATGTGCCAGACAGGCTCAAAGAATTTTCATATTTTACCCCATTTTATTTATAAATAAACTCTTTGCAAGTGAGAACAATAAAATATCACAGAACAGTGTATATAGAGTCAATAAATATAAAATTTAAAGTGTTGTAAGCTGTCAATAAAGTCATGTCTCAGGAAAATAACTTTTAAGAATTTTGCAATACTTCTTTACACCAAAATAGACCTGTGTTAAATCAATTAAATACTTAAATTATTAAATAGAAACCATATTTCAAATATGTTGGTAAATTATGGGACGATATGTAGGGATTTTTTTTTTTTTAGCATATGTTTCCTATGTATGTCCTTATTTTTCTATGAGTCAAGCTAGGTAAAATCAGGTATCTTTAGTACCTGAACTGAAAAAAAAACAGACAAAAAAACCAACCAGTCTGAATTCAGATTGGTGTCCAGGAAATAGCTCTTCCTCGGGCCCTGGACATAAAGTCCTTTTGTACAGAGCTCACTCTTCCTGCAGTATCAGCCCGAGGCAGCTACGAAGGGGAAGGAGTGATCACACTGGTGCCGGGCTCCATGGGGTCCACACTGGGCACCGTGAGGGACTCGGGGTGTGGGAACAGTCGAGGAGACTTGAAAGGCAGTGCTGGGAGAGGAGTGACAGCCGGCCCCCTTCCTGAAGACGTGAGATGGTAACACCACCACTGGCCCATCTGCCAAGCACCTGGTCCAGAAGGACCAGCAGCCCCCAGAGAAATGGCCTCTTGTCAGTGGTGCCTGGACTTCTCAGAGCATTTCACGAGATTCCCTGGGGCCAAGCAGCCCCAGGACAAATGGCCACACAAATGTCACAGCTATTGCATCCTAATGGAGGATGGTGCATTGTCAAGAGGACTTTACTAAACGTTTTCTGTTGACTTTATGAAAACATCCCTGGGATTCTCTGAAAATACATCAAGGGTTGGGACCTAGCATTCCAGCCCAGATCCAGTACCGCAGGAGTCACATAACAGATGTGCAGACTTGGAGGCGGGAGTTCAGGTGCCATGAAAATAAAGATGCTGCCAGACTCTTCATCTTGCTTACCTTTGTACATTATCTTCATGAGAGGGGATGGGAGGATTGACCCTGTAAGGATTTGACACCTACAGAAGAAGCAGAATTGTGAAATAAGTGCAAAGAATGTATAATTGCAAACCTTTAAGCAGTTTGTAACAACATCCGCATCATCAGGCAGATGTAGCGTCCAGGAAAGGAAAGGTGTGGAGTGTCCGCATTCGGGTGTCTGTTTAAAGTGGTCCTTCAGTCATTGTGAGTTGGACAAGAGCAGAAGCTGTTAAAAAGAAGACATGGTACTTTCCAAAAGGGCTCAAAAATTCTTTCAAATCATAGGCATTGTTGAAAATGTCCCTTTGAAGCAGTAAAGGGCAGTGTTCACGGCCCTGGAGTCAGGGTCTGATTTCAGTTGCAGTGTCCATTTGCATACAACACTCTCTGTGAACTTGGGCAGTTAGGTTAAACTCTGTTGCTTTCTATTCTCCATCTGTTAAATGGGAACATTTACGTCATAGAGCCATTGAAAGGAATAACAGAGACAGTAAATGTAAAACACTTCAATACTCCCTGGCCCAGAGTAGGCGATAAATAAGCATTAGCTGTCATTGTCTTCAAGAACTCTTGCTTGAAATGTGATGAAATTTGAAAAACAATAAAAGATATAGGATTCGGTTGCCAAGGCAATGACATGAAAACATTTCAATACCGTCTTTCTCTGGAAAATAAAGTTGCTCATGCAGAAGAACTGGAATGTTAAAAAGTTTCAGTGTTTGAGGTAAATTAAGGACAAATATTGATATTAAAATCTCAAGAAAAATCCTGACAAAACAAATTGTTGGGTTTTTCCATTACGTTCACTGGGTTTGAACTTCTTCTTTCATGATTAAAAATAAACTCATTTCCTACACAATACTTTTCTCCAACACAAGACTTGAGAAAATAGAAGATTCAGGTTCCAGTTAATCTCATAAGCAAATTTTACAAAGTAATTTCTAAATGAAAGCATGTTGCCTTCACAGGAGGGAGTGTGCTGTTTTATTTAGGAGAGCATGCGTGAGGGGGTATCAGTGCTTTCCAGATGCTCAAGCGTTTTGTTGGATTTAATGTTGTCCAATAAGTGATACAAGAGAGGACATCTCCCACCCAGATTAAACTGGGGTGGATTCCAAAATGCTGGCTGACTGTCATATCAGCAGGCACAGGTGGAGCCCAGGGTCCTGTCCGTCACTCACTGACCTTTGGCTTCAGGCAGTACATCCACGTGTGTGCACTGGGTTCCCACTGCCCTCTGCTACGAAGCCTCTGCGGAGCCCCCAGGGGACACTCCGTCCAGGTGGCCAGTTCTTTAAGCCCCAGGTGTCCCCCCATCATGATCCCCTGCGGGCTCTCCCACCAACAGCCTAAACATCTGAGGAACTCTGCCTCTTCGGACCTCTGACCTTACCTGTGTAACAACACCTTTACTTAGAGGCCCCTGGCTCCCGACCGGCTTCCTTTGCAGTGTTTGCTCTTTCCAAATGCTTGTCTCAGAAGTTCCACCTCCAAGCAGCCTGACCCTGCTTTCTAATGATTTCCATCCCTTGACAAGTTGCCTAGTCGCCAATGTCATTGCATGAACTAGCAGAGAAACCACATGGAGGCTTTGGATGGTGTTTAAGTCCTTATGGTCACATGCAGAGTGTGAGTGATCTCGGTGGTAAAAGAACTGAAAGTGAGCCTGTGAGTCACTTTTTCATTGCTTTGGATCCCTGGGTCAGGAAGACCCCCTGGAGAAGGGCATGGAAACCCACTCTAGTGTTCTTGACTGGAGAATCCCATGGACAGAGGAGCCTGGCAGGCTGGTTGCAGAGCTGGACGTGATTGCAGTGACTTAGCACACACGCACACTGGTTTCTGTATTTTGCTCTAGATGTACTCTGTCTGTGCACACATTAGGTCTGAAACTAAAGGTCTAGATTTCATCCTGCTTGTAAGTAGACAGATAGCCAGCACCAGTTTCTTGCTGACGGGAGACAGGAGACCCCAGGGTCAGATAAGACCAGTTTATTACTCATGACCCAAAGGAGGCATGACCTAGGCAGGAACTCAGGAGCCGTGAAACTTATCTCCCATCACAACAGATCCCAGGTGTTGCTTCTGTGACAGCTCACCTTGTCATCAAGTGAAAATCTGCCATTTGCACAGACCGTTGGTCAGAGGGATCGTTCGGTCTGACAATCAGTGTCTGCTAACCTGAATGCCGTGGCAAGTGGAGTGTGACACCCCATCTCTATCAACGAGAAAGCTTCCTGTGCTGCAGCTGATCACATGTGCTAATATTAGTGACAATTAAGCGAATCGGTTAATCTATTTTCCAGTGCCCCACATTGAAATTAAGTGTAACTGGAACATTTGGAAGCTCTGCTTTACTTCTCTCCATGAATCTGGAGAGCGGCCCTGTGAACACAGGAGACAAGACAGGGCGATGCAGAGAGGCAGGAGTTTCTTCAGACACATGTGCTGTGACAGTGATTGTGGTTGCTGCCCACCTGCTCTGAGTTGATTTCAGCGTTTAGAGTTAATGTACCTGACAGTCTATGGAAACTAAAAATTCAGAAGTATCCTTTGAGGAAATAGGATTGAGAATTCAAGGGTAGGATTGTGGCACCACCTCCACCTGTCAGGTCAATATGCCGAAATCAGAGAGATTCTTTCTCAGAATTACATGTGAGTCAAGACTGCTGACAATTAGACTAAATTCTGTATTATAATAGAAGCACATTTAAAGCTTTTGTCAGCTGTTCAGTTCTCTTTTGTCAAATATAGAATGATATTGCTCATGTCTGAATAAAAAGAAAACTGAGAGACTAAAAACAAAACAAAAAAGAAAAACAGGCTGCCCTTGAGAAGGAGAAACTTTGAGGGAAAAGTAGACAGTTTTTGAGTATCTTTTTACGTCTACCTGGATCTTGTCCAAAAGCAGAGAACATCGAGTTCTATTGGGCCATTTTTGCGTAGTCACATGCAAGCAGAAAGTAGAAGCATACCTGCCAAGTGCAAAGTGTAAGTGATAATCTCAGGAAATACTGGCTCATGTCTGTTATTATTTCAAATATAAGCTTTTCTGTATCACATGATGCCGCTGGCCCTCTGACTCGATTTGGTAGAAAGAGGCTCCAGCCAGTCAATTGTAGACTGTGTCCATGTAGGTTCCCCTTGGTTCATAACTGTGAGAACAGCTCAGAGAAGACCAAGATGCTGGAAAGAGAGGAGAGATGTGTGGATTGAGCTGTCCCAGAAAGCCACCCCGTGCACCCCGTGGTGCCCCCCGACCAGCCCAGCCAGGTTTAGCCGAGAAGCGGGTGCTTGTTCCATCTGGTGCCAGGACTCTGCGCTGTTGTTGCCACGAGGTGCAGAGAGCAGTGGGCTTTTAGCTCAGGGACTCCAGCCTGTGTCTCTCAGCTCCCCTCCTCTGCAGAACAGTGTCCTGCAGGCCCTTACCTTCTTCTAAGTGGTGCTGGTGGGGGTGACTGTGGGTGGGGTCCTGGACTCACAGAACAAACATGCACGCCGGGCAGGGCAGGTGTGTTTCTTGGGGGCTGAGCGGTGCTCGCCGAGCAGTGATGGGCTCCCATCACCTGCGGTCACTGCGGCGAGGGAAACAGCCCAGCGAGGGAGGGGATTTGAGTGTGTGGGGAGGTCATCCTTCACAGTTAGTCCCCTCAAAAAATTCCCAGGGCCTGGAAGCCACCCCCTGTGCTGCCCTCAGTGGTGAAGCGCCACCTCTCTGGTGAAGCGAGAGGACCGAGCCCTGCTCTGCTCACCAGAAATCTCCTGGACCTGCCTGAGGGTAACCCTTTCTTACCACGGCTCCGCCTGATGTCATGTTGTACATATCTGTGCAGGTGCAGCCCTCTGTAGACCATGATATAGACAAGTGTGTCATGTCAGGGCCTGGTGCAGAGGGTTTCAAATATTGTAAGACAGAAGTAAGGTGATTTCTAAGAGGTGTCTGTTGAGATGATCGAATAGTGCAGGCTGTGGCTTCCTGTGGCTTTCCTGATTTCCTCCCGTGATGTGGAAACAGTGGGTGGCATTGCTCTTAGGATCCGACGCGGCTGGAGCTGTGTATCCTGTCTGTGGAATTCAAAACTCCCTACTCTAGGTGACTAAACAAAAGCAGCCTGAGTTGACAGAACCTCTTGCCAGCTTTCCCCAACGTGAATCAAGTTTACATTTCAAGGAAATATTCTCATGTCCTCTGTGAAAATCTTCTGACTCCTCTGGGCCAGACTGGGCTATAAAGTTTATGAACTATTAACAAATATCTCAGTTTCACAGAACTTAGCGTATTCTTAGTACTGAGTTCATTTCCCTCCCCCCCCCCCCCGTTTGGTTGTAAGCACTTTGCATGGATAACTTTATGCATATGACTTCCCCATCTTGTCTAACTTAGAACTCAATACGTATTTATTAATTAATTATCCACAAGCTTATATCCTATTTTCCTGTTTTAACTTTGCTTAGGTATTATTGTAAATTAATTATTCTTTCAAAATATTTCATGTTCAAGAATAATGTTTCAATAGTCCTAGAAAATTCTTCAGCGAAACAGCAAGGAAATGATGTTCTGGGGAAAAAAAACTGAGTCCATTTCTTTTGGATTTTTCCCCTTTTTAGAAGCAGATTGAGACGCTGAAGGCATCTGGCCACATCAGGAAGATACAACGCCTACTCTGTGGCTAAGAAATAGAACTGCTGGTTTTGACAGAATTGTAAGGACAGGCCCTTCCTGAACGTGAGAAAGCGGGGCAGTTATTCTGACAATTGTTAATTTTCTTTTCATGGTCCAGCCAGTTACACTTTCACATAATCCTGCAGGACGCTATTTCTGCCTGGGAAAGCCTGGATTCTGACTTAATTTTTCCAAAGGGCAGACAGATTATCCTCAGACCAGCTAATGGTGGCAGAGCATATTTGACAAGTAGACCCCTGATGGGATCAGAGGCTCAAAGCGTGTTTTCAAGTTAAACTTTAAAAACCTCTCCCAGCTGGAACTTCCCCTCCTGCCCAGAGCAGCCTGGCCAACACCACTGGCTGCAGGCTCACTCTTCACACGAGTGAATGGAGCTGTTTAATTACTAAGGAAGCCGGGCTTCCAGCTTAATGACCAAGACAAAGCACTCGCTTCAGAGCTCTCAGTGGTGATCACCCAGCTTCCAGGAAGAGACAAGCACCTCTGAAAAGATGGTTCGCCAATGTGGTTCCTGCCTTCTGCCATGTGAAACCCCAATGCTCGCCTCTCATAGGTAGATGGCTAAGCTGGAAAACTTGAAAAAAATATGTGTCTTTACGACAGCATCACCCAGGATATGAAGTAGGATTCTTCCTTCTTTTCAAATCTGTTCAGTTGACTACTGAAAATGTGACTTTAAAAATATTTTAACTTTTATCTCCCTGCAAAGAGAAATGAAATGACCTTCACTGAGAGAGAGTGAAAAAGATAAACCAATTTACCCATCAGTACTGGCTATAAATTATTTTCCTTTTTTTTTCCATCGGAAGGTGAAGAATTGTTTCTACTAGTAAAAATTCCATTTCTTTTTATTTAAATCAGTAAGTAGTTAAGTAGTATATTGCACAATTGCACTCATTCCATACGTGAGCAAAGTAATGTTCAAAATTCTCCAAGTCAGGCTTCAACAGTACGTGAACCGTGAACTTCCAGATGTTCAAGCTAGATTTAGAAAAGGCAGAGGAACCAGAGATCAAATAGCCAACATCCTTTGGATCATCAAAAAAGCAAGAGAGTTCCAGAAAAACATCTATTTCTGCTTTATTGACTATGCCAAAGCCTTTGACTGTGTGCATCACAACAAACTTTGGAAAATTTTTAAAGAGATGGGAATACCAGACCATCTGATCTGCCTCTTGAGAAATCTGCATGCAGGTCAAGAAGCAACAGTTAGAACTGGACATGAAACAACAGACTGATTCCAAATTGGGAAAGGAGTACATCAAGGCTGTATATTGGCACCCTGCTTATTTAACTTATATGCAGAGTACATAATGTAAAATGCCAGGCTGGATGAAGCACAAGCTGAAATTAAGATTGCTGGGAGAAATATCAATAACCTCAGATATGCAGATGACACCACCCTTATGGCAGAAAGCAAAGAACTAAAGAGCCTCTTGATGAAAGTGAAAGAGGAGAGTGAAAAATTTGGCTTAAAGCTCAACATTCATAAAACTAAGATCATGGCATCTGGTCCTATCACTTCATGGGAAATAGATGGGGAACCAGTGGAAACAGTGTCAGACTTTATTTTGGGGGGGCTCCAAAATCACTGCAGATGGTGACTGCAGCCATGAAATTAAAAGACGCTTGCTCCTTGGAAGAAAATCTATGACCAATTTAGACAGCATATTAAAAAGCAGAGATGTTACTTTGCCAACAAAGGTCTGTCTAGTCAAGGCTATGGTTTTTCCAGTAGTCATACTGGAATATGGATGTGAGAGTTGGACCATAAAGAAAGCTGAGTGCTGAAGAATTGATGCTTTTGAACAATGGTGTTGGAGAAAACACTTGAGAGTCCCTTGGACTCCAAGCAGATCCAACCAGTCAATCCTAAAGGAAATCATCCTGAATATTGATTGGAAGGACTGATGCTGAAGCTGATACTTTGGCCACCTGATGCAAAGAACTGACTCCTTTGAAAAGACCCTGATGATGGGAAAAATTGAAGGCAGGAAGAGAAGAGGATGACAGAGGATGAGATGGTTGGATGGCATCACCAGTGCAATGGACATGAGTTTGAATAGGCTCCAGGAGTTGGTGATGAACAGGGAAGCCTGATATGCTGCAGTCCATGGGGTCACAAAGAGTCAGACATGACTGAGCGACTGAACTGAACCGAACTGAACTGAAGTAGTTAGTCAGTATTAACTATGATATTTATTTAGCTGAGTTCCAAGTAAAGAATTGTAAAAGAAACAAGGTATTGCAAGTATAAGCAACCAGTGATTAAAGACACCCTAGAGAGATGTGCTATCTTAAACAAAGGCAAGTTTTCAAAGAATATGTTGTTGTTCAGTTGCTCTGTTGCATCTATGGAAGTTTCTCAAACTCGTGTCCATTGAGTCAATGATGCCATCCAACCATTTCATCCTGTCAACCCCTTCTCCTCCTGCCGTCAATCTTTCCCAGCATCAGGGTCTTTTCCAGTGAGTCAGTTCTTCTCATCAGGTGGCCAAAGTACTGCAGTTTCAGCTTCAGCATCAGCCCTTCCAATGAATATTTAGGGTTGATTTCCTATAGGATTAACTGGCTTGAGTGACCACACCATTGTGGTTATCCAGGTCATTATGACCTTTTTTGTACAGTTCTTCAGTGTATTCTTGCCACCTGTTCTTAATCTCTTCTGGTTCTATTAGGTCCTTACCATCTCTGTTTTTTATCGTGCCCATCCTTGCATGAAAAGTTCCCTTGAATATATGCTGTAGTAAAAAACAAAAAAAACCCCACTAAAACCTTGAAAATTATTATTAGAAGTTCTTTTCTTGGATAGTTCTGAGAAGAGGGGAAAAAAAGTCTGAAAAACACTGATCTTATTAAAAAAAAATCCATTTCACAAATAAATAAGCTTTGATGCCCCCAAAAGATCAAATTTACTTGTCCACAACCACAGTGGTGAGGGACCCCACTGTGATAGAAGGGAGATTTCCTGCTGCGTGCCAGTGTTTTCTGTCCTGACCCGGGTGCCAAGCCCATGGCTATGGCAGAGTGAGAAGTGGAGAGAGCCTTGGAGGTAAGTGCAGGCTGTCCTCGGGCATGCACAACCTCAAAAAGGACAGGAGCACTTGGAGACATTTCCATTGGATAGAAAATGTTGCAGTTGCAACTTATGTTCTGAAAAAACTGAGATTTCTCTCACAGTGAACATTTACTGGCCTTGAAATTCAATAACAGATTAGGAAAAGGAGGTGTGTTTTATTTGAATATTTCAAACAGTGGCAAAATCCCAGGAGATCTTTTATCTCCTGCAGTATACCTTACTCAGCCTTTAAGTAATTCAAGAAAAAAAATGCACAACTGTGTTAGCAAAAACTAAGTGGCAGCATTGGTGCTCCATCCCTGAAGGTCGGCTAACAGATCCCGATTCAGCCTTGATTCAAGATTTTAACACGTCCACCTTAATAACCGCTAGAGTGAGCAGAAAAAAAAAAAGAATACATAGTAGGTTTCAGCAACTCAGTCGATGCACTTTATCTATTTGATGCGAATGGCTGCTGCATTCACACTGTAGATGAAGTCTTTTTCCATGGGCACATGAAGCATTTACCAGAATAGACCACAATGCTGGGCCATAAAATAAGCCTGAGCATATTTCTAAGGGTTGGAATCCTGTGCAGTGTGATCAGTGACCCTGGCATGATCCAGGAATCACTAAGGGCAGGATAAACAAAAGGGCCTAAGCATCTGGATATCAGACAAGACTCTGTGAAAAAATCTGTGGGTTAGATGGTACCTGAAATGTTAATTTTGAAAATACTTTGAACTGAATGATAGTGAAAAACAATATTTGAGTCAGAATTACCCAACAGGAGAAGCTGGGCTGCAGGGAAGAATCAGCAGTGGCCCCGGCCACTGGGCCCTAAGGCTCTTCATCACCCAGGCCCTGGGGAAGGGGTGACTTTGGGTCTTGATCCCCTGATGGGAGGATTCCTTCTCTGGGAATCAGGGCTTCTAAACCTTCAGAGCCAGAGGTGTCTTTACAGGAAGCATGTATGTGTGTGTGCACGCTCAGTAGCTCAGTCATGTCTGACTCTTTGCGACCCCGTAGACTCTAGCCCACCAGGCTCCTCTAGCCATGGGATTCTCCAGGCAAGAATACTGGAGTGGGTTGTCATGCCCTCCTCCAGGGATCTTTCCAACCCAGGGATGGAACCTGTGTCTTCTGCATTGGCAGGCAGATTCTTTAACACCGTGCCACCTGGGAGATTCCTCAAGTGGAACTCTAGGAGTTACAGTGTGTAACCCTCCTACCCTCCTGTCTTGGATGGAAGTTTTAGATGTATTTGATAGGGACAGACAAGAACACGTTAAAGAGACTGACCACTGAATGTCCCCTGTGATCTGACGCCAAGCCAGAGGGGAACATCGTGTGGGCGTGGCCAGGCAGCTGCAGGGGAGGACAGAGGCTGACAGCACAGACTCAGGCTCCTTGGCTGAGTGAGGCTGACTGCTGCTGCCCTGCTGCTTCCTGAAGTGTTTCTCATTTACCATCCTGGCGGGGGCGGGCGTGGGAAGGCAGATTCAGAGACGGCACTGTGGCCTGACCGCCCGTGATAGCGCTTACTCCACAGGAAAATTAACATGGGGGTTGTGCCAACTGCTTT
Source organism: Ovis canadensis (assembly GCF_042477335.2). Taxonomy (NCBI): domain Eukaryota; kingdom Metazoa; phylum Chordata; class Mammalia; order Artiodactyla; family Bovidae; genus Ovis; species Ovis canadensis. Next base: position 60,684,839 of record NC_091257.1, on the reverse strand, counting down.
TGAATGCCAAAGAATTGACGATTTTGAACTGTAGTGTTGGAGAAGACTCTTGAGAGGCACTTGGACTGCAAGGAGATCAAACCAGTCATCCTAAAGGAAATCAGTCCTGAATATTCATTGAAAGGACTGATGCTAAAGCTGAAACTCCAATACTTTGGCCACCTTATGCGAAGAACTGACTCATTGGAAAAGACTCTGATGCTGGGAAATATTGAAGGCAGGAGGAGAAGGAGATGACAGAGGATGAGATGGTTCGATGGCATCACCGACTCAATGGACATGAGTTTGAGCAAATTCTAGGAGATGGTGATGGACAGGGAGGCCTGATGTGCTGCAGTCCATGGGATCATAAAGAGTTGGATGTGATTGAGCAACTGAACTGAACTGGACTGAAATGATGATTACATGGCCGTCATTGACCCTAACCCTGTGATAACACCCAATAAGGCAGCCTTGGCCTGGAAATGCCCATAAACCTCTTCCCCTTCCACATCATCAGTGAGGGGACCCCAGGCCTTGCTGGGATGGAATATAGAGTGTGCTGGTCTGAATGGAGGCTCCCAAGTGTGCCTGGGGCTATGGGGACCTGGTAGATGTGACCAGGCTCAGGGACTGGAGGTGGGAGATGATCTGGCCTTGTCCAGATGGGCCCTCAGGTAAACACGGGGTCCTCCTAGCCAGAGGCAGAGGAGAAGGCCATGTGATGAGGTGGAGGTGCTGGGCTCAGAAGTTGCCCAAAGGGCCAGGAGCAGAGGATGCAGAATGCCGCCTGCAGGCTGGGAAGTGGACGAGGTGCCCCCAGACCCTCAGGAGGAAAGAAGCACTGACCTGGATCCAGTGTTTCAGCCCAGGGAAACTGAACTCTGGTTTCTGACCTCTGATCTGTGCAGTAATAGACATGACCCAGGTTTGTGGGAACGTGGGTTTGTGGGAATGTGGGTTTGTGGGAACCCAGGGCTGCGGTGCTGGAAGTGCACACAGCATGCTGTCAGTGTAGCCTGGCCTCCCAGCCTGCCGGTCCCCTGTGATCTCATTCTGGCTTTCTGCTTCTCCTCTGTGGGCCGTGGGCCCCGCTGCTGGAAGAGCCACGTGGACAGCGTGGTTGACTTCTTTGGCTCTATCCTGTTAGATGCCCTTGCCCCGAGGAGCTCCCTCCCCTGGTGCTGGGGACCACACCTGGACTCCAGCACAGGAAGCTGGCCCTGCCTGACTCTGTGTGGCTGCAGGTGTGCCCTGGCTGAGCCCGCCCAGGGCCTCCAGGTCAGCTTTGCCCCAGGTTAACTATGGTCACAGGCCTGGGGGCAGACCTTCCTGGTTGGGGAAAGGCTTCTGTCTTCTCCTAAAGCAAAGACAGAACCGAGGACCCCAGGAGATGATCGGATTCTGGGACAGAAGGAGCCTGAGCCCTGAAGGACAGCAAATAGCAGCAGGACCTGACCTGTCATGAGGCACGTTGTGGGCTGAGAGGGCAGAGCAAAACCTGTGCGGTGTTAAGCCTGAGATCCGTGTCTGTTTGCTGGCATTTTGTTTTGCTTGTCAGGTACACTAATAAAATCTCTATCATGAGGTGCACCCTCAATTGAAGTTTGTTGATTGCATTTATAAATAAAGGAACATGAGAGTATGTGAGCCACTATTTATATAAAGAAATCCTTAATTGCATATTTGGTCTCCCTTAGAAAATAATCTGAAAGACTTATATTCTCCCTCTGCTCACCTACGTTCCTCATCATATATTCTAGAAATTGTAGTTCTTTTCAGCACACAGAAATGAGCATTTCCAGATGAAACAAAAAGCATGGCCAACCGGCAGTGTGCTTTCAGGACAATGTTTGCCAAGCACTCAGCTTAAAAGCATTATGTAATTACACAGTGTTTTTATTATCTCTCTAAAAATATTGTTCATCATGGAGAATCCTGCAATTCCCAATTTATGAAATTAAAGAACCTGAAGGCTGGTTCCAATGTGATAAGAAAAATCCATGTTCTTCAACATTCATCTTTGTGTATAATTACCTGCAAGGCTGTAGCATGATCACTTTATCATATTTCTTCTCAATGTTCTGCTAAATCTGTGGTGTATGTGTGTGCGTGTGTGTGTGTGTGCACGCACTCACACAGATATATACTCTTATTATGATGCTCTAGAATATAAGACCTTATTAAACTATAATTATTTGAGAATTCTGTTATAAAAATGTACACACAATGCCAGTGAGTCCTAATTCTCTGCTACAGCTTCTTCTGCACAAGGATTTCAAGTGATTTCTCACTGATGCACGAAAGTCAGTGTTTGTCATAGTAGACCGCTATTCGGACTTTGGTTGGAATTTATAATTTTGAAATATGTAATGCACAGAATTTATAATTCTACAATTTATAATCCTGTAATGTCCTTGAAATTGCAACTGACTTAGATCTTTAACTATTTCCAAAGACAGTAGTAAAGCTCTGTTGTCATTTCAAGATTTAAGCAATTTTATGTCCAACTGAAATGTTTAGAGTTACTTCTACTTTCTCAGAAAACTGCATTATTCATTAAGCAAAGCATTTAGTTCCTTTTCCGGTAATGACATTTTAAGGCACATTTAAATATAAATCTGAACAGAAAGATATAGTAAAAAAGCAAAGACTAAAATGTAGCCCTTTATGAAATCTACAAATATACCCTTCTCCTCAGGAATAGGCTGCTCATAGCCCTTTAATTGTTACCATGTGCTTCCAACAATGGGGTTTTCCCCTTTGTAGTGATAAAATCTGTGAAGTCCTGTAAATCAAAATACAAATTTCCAAAATATCCTATAGGAGTGTCTTTGAAAATCAGTGTCATTGCTTATTACTTTGTGACAACTAATTCTTATTGCTCTCAGACTCATTTTCACAAATTTGTTAATATGTATATTATTAGGCTGTATGAGTGAGAGAAGAAAATCTCCCTTTCAGGTGATTTTTGGGTTCATTCCTGTTCTCCTAGGTCTTGTAGCCTGGACTTCTGTTTTGGAGGGAGTGGGGGGTCCAGTCTCCTTTACTGCTGCTCGATTGTCTACTGCTTCTTAGCTGCTGCTTTTTCATAATCCTCCCCAAACTGGGGCACCCTTTTGATTTAATATCTTTAAGAAGTTCCAACAGAATGATAAAATGAATACAGTGTTTAGTTACATAAAAATAGAATTGGACAGAGTAACAAAAATGTCTGTTTTTTGACTTTCGGATGATATTAAAAACCACAGTTTGACTGATCAAAGCTCCAGTATTTGCCACTGTTCTAAAGTATGTTCCACCTTAGATGCACAAGGCACAGAGCTCTAGGATCGCTGCAGGATCTCTGGCATCTCTTGACAGTTGTGTTCTTTGCCAAATGGGTTTCAGGTGTTATTGAGGGAATTAGACGCTTGAGTGTGGCTGGGAAGTGACTGGACTGTCAAACAGTCAGTACTGACCAGCTAACTTCTAAGTGAGCCCCTCCTCACAGGGGCCCCGGAACACAGCCTCATGGTGCGTCTGGTCCTGTCTGCTACCGTTCTCTTGTGCACCTTCTCCTCCAGCTGGATGGAGTTAAGTTCTGTTACAAAACAGAGATGGATTCCTCATCACTTCCTCTGGCCTGAAGCATTGTCAGTGCTGCCCCTCCATTCTGTGGTCTGCGGGAGATTTCACAGTCCCTAAAGCAACTTTGATCAAGCTTCCCTGGGTCCCTGAACCCTGCATGGTCCATCTCAGACAGCCACAGTCTGTACTCAGATGTGGCTGTGTTGTGCATATCATCATGGAGCGAGTGCTTGCTTTACTTCTTCATGTTGTTGGTGTGAGATATCTTTCCTGGGTCCTCTGTTCTCCAAGAAGTCCCATTTGTAATGCATTAAGAACACTAATATTCTTTCAGAAAGTTTCCATAGAGTGGTGTATCCACATAAATGCAAAGGTGAAACTTTACGTGGAAGAGCGAATGGAAACAAACAAAAAGCAGTTTGCCCCTGAATAGAAAGGTGTATCATTTCAGGTATACCAAGTCTCCCCAAATGAATTATATTTATTTAGAGTCCTGAATATTCATTGGAAGGATTGATGCTGAAGCTGAAACTCCAATACTTTGGCCACCTGATGCGAAGAACTGACTCATCTGAAAAGACCCTGATGCTGGGAAAGTTTGAAGGTGGGAGGAGAAAAGGAATGACTGTGGATGAGATGGCTGGATGGCCTCACCAGTTCAATGGACTTGAGTTTGAGTAAACTCTGGCAGTTGGTGTTGGACAGGGAAGCCTGGTGTGCTACAGTTCATGAGATTGCAAAGAGTCGGACATGACTGAGCGACTGAACTGAACTGAACTGAACTGAGGGTCACTGAAGACTTCACATGATTGCAGTGATTGTGCTGGAAGTGAACACGTTGGAAGAGCCTGGTGATCCTCTGCACAAAGGCTCCAAGGCACCTCCTCGGCAGTCTAAGAACAGGTCCTCAGCAAACACAGAGATGCAGAAGAAGATGGACACCCACTCAGAGCCCGGTGCTGGCAGAAAGATTGCTTTAAGCTGAAAACATTTGAGATTCCACATATGCAGGAAAAAAGCCTCCTGGAGCATCCCTTATTTGACTAAAAGCAGCCACTTCAGGGGAATTAGCCTGTCTCTAGGAATGCGATGGCCCTGAAGAAGGTGAAGAGCCCTCACGCCGGTGTACAAATGTAGTCATGTGACTCCTGGCTGTTCTTAAGACCCACTCATCTTCTGTAAAGAGACTGATTTTTTCCCATAGAAACCATTTCTCCTCCCTTCCTTTCCCCTAATGAGTTAGGAATACAAGCTTTAAACTTTGACCATTTAGAAAGCCAGCTACTTATTTTGTTGGTTTCTGTATGCATATGACACAAATATTTTTCCTCCTGTTAGTTAACTGTATTTTGTCAGCTTAATTTACAGAACCTAGTTGGGGCACCTAAAGGAGTAGAGGAGACATTTTCCCTCCCTGACAGCATCATTACATACTGGGATGTGGAGAAGGATACAATTCAGTAACTACCTGCTTCCTAAGAGACAGCTGTGATGAGTAATGTTTGGATTCTTTTGTAAGTGAGACATAATTTGCATATGGTGACATCCACCCTTCCTGGTGCACAGTTCATGAATTTCGGTCAGCGTGTTTTTCCTGGCGAGCCTTCATTCCCTGGCATGGATGTGCTCAGGAGCTGAACTCGCCAGGCAGATGTGAGCATCTTGCAAACTCTGAAGCAATATCTTTAAACCCTATTGAATTAAAGAAGACTTTCTAGAACTCACCTGTTCTTCGTAAGAAACCTGAATGAATTACTTCTGCCCCGGTTTGTAAGCTTCCCCCCGCCAACACATCCCAATGATGTCAGCGTCCCCCCACTCCCCCCACCCCCGATAAACTGAAACGCCAGCACTGCCTGGTATCCTGTGACACATGGCGGGCTCACCTTGAGAACCACACATGGGTAAGGTTCAGACGTACCCATGGGATGTAGATGCAGGAACAAAACGTTGTAACCAGAGTCGGTGGAGCTCAGTCTGACTGATGGCTTGTGTATTTGGAGCATTTAAGGAAAGGGAATGATCACTGGATCAGGAAATGCAGGGTGCCGAAACGTCCCACATGCTTACTCAGGCAGCTTTCGTGTTTACTGGGGCCGGGACACAGTACTGACCTTTACTTACCATGAATTCTTGTAGGAAAAATGACAACCACCCCCTCCCAGTTGCAAGGAATCCTCCTCCACTGGTGGTAAGGTGCCAGTGGAGACTTTATTTTGGAGACTGAAGTAACCGGAAACTAACACAGGGTTCCCAAGGGAGCCAGGTTCCAGTCTGACTCCGAGACCCCTATCCTGGGAAATACTTCCCCTCCATGAAAGCCTCAGGATCCTGGCCCCATTTCCCCTATTAAACCTGCAGAAGATACAAGGCACTTTTTACCAACTATTCAAACCGTATGATAAATGCTGGGTGTCGCAGTGACACTCTTCTAATTTCCTGATTAATCAGACGTTTAAGACAAACTTTCAAACGTGATTTGAGAGGTTAGCCGGTGAGTGTATCTCCTGCACTTCCCCTTTCATTGTGTAACAGTCATGATTTAAAAACCTGGAGCACGTATGGCACCCAGCTTATAGGTGTAATGAATAATCATGTGTCGTCTGTCTGAGGCTCAAATGCCAAATTGCAGATTCCAGTGACTTTATCATGAAGCCACATTTTTCTCTCATGATAAGCTTTCTTCTCTTGTGATAAGCCACTTATCTGCCTTAGAAGAACCTATTTGTACGTATATTCTACATTTTAAATTGATGGTCCTTGTCAAGAGTATGCGTGTTTGTGATTATGATGTTTTTACATTAAGACGAGTTTGCCTGTAAGAAATTAGAATAGAAACGTGAAAAAATAAGACAGTTTATGTACTATCTATTCCAAGTCTGTTTACTGAATATGTTATAAGGATAATAGTGGAACAATAGCATTATTGTGTCATCTCATTCTTGTCAGACATTCTGTGCCCCATGTGGAGACTTTATCAGAAAACTAAAACCTCTCTAAAAGCTATCCTCTTTCAATATCCTCTCAATAATAAATAATACAATTATTTATCATTATCTTTACTTTTGTTTGTTAAAAGCGGCCATTATCTAAACCAAAAAGGAGGAAAAATAATGTTTACCCTGAAACCAAAATTGCATTTTTATTAGGTGACTAGAATTGGTTGAGAGGATATAAGAAGGTAGATTCTGCTATAGAGTGGAGGATTTTGGAAGAAGTTCTGCTGTGCTTTTTTTTTTTTTTTGGTTTTCTGTGAAGCAACTTCATTCTCTTGACAGTAGGTGTGTCATAACAATGGTATCATTCTCCCTCTAAATGTGTCCACTTTGTGACATGGAGACTGAGTAGAAATAAGGGAGTGTTTATCTAGATCAGTGGTTCCCACACTTAAGTATGCATCTCGCATCGTAATCACTAGGGGTGGGGGGCTTGTTACAGCTGCAGGTCTGGGGCATGGTCTAGTACCCACGTTTCAAACAGCCCGGGTCTGGGGGTCCAGGTCTACCCTTTGAGAACCGCAGATGGGCCAAACTTGCTTCTGACCACGTGTCACCTGTGAAGGAGGAATCAGCTCTCCCTCCCCCTCCTCCACTACATGGGTCCACCAGGGCAGGTGGGCGAGTGTCTGACTCACAGGTTTTAAACTGCAGTGGTGGGATGGTTCCAAAAGATATGGCAAGAATTTTGGACCTGGAGGATCTAGTGGACAGTGGTTCTTGGGAGTACTGGCTTAAGAATTTGAAAGAATATATTGATAGATAAGGCAGAATCACTCTTGTTTGGGAGACTGAAGCTTGTTCTAATGAAAAGTGGTGTTGCTTGGAAGTTCTTTTTAAAATAGAAGCAAGACAGTCAAAGGCTCCACTGGGCTCAGCGCCTGCTGCAGGCAGCACAGAAGGAAGGTGGCAACATCTGTTAAATGTGGTCCTTGACTGAAGAGTCTCAATGTTCTTTTCTTTTTCTGCATCGAAGTATGTTTTTTTGTGCTTTGAGGGCTCAGGAAAGTAATATTAAAATCTAGTTTACATTAACATGCCATGAAAACCTAGCACACACATTCCTTAAGTGAACTATAAAGCAGTTCACACTTTGGAAACATTTATTTTAATATAAACAAGTTACTGATAGAAAACAGTTGGAGTAGAAAATGTCATTCTGGACTCGGTAGATGACTGAATTGATAGCATGGGATTTGGAAAGGCAGGAAAATTGATAAATGGTTCATGCATAGACACGATTAAATCATGAAGAACACAACATTTAGAAAAATAATGAGTCATCTTCCCTGGGACTTTTGTGTCCACATCTATGAAAGGGATAGAATAAAACTTTCCTCCCAGTCTCAGCGAACTCTGACCTCTCGGAGGGACTGGGCTGTTTGCAGTGATGGAGTAGATGGTGCTCACAGGGCAGTTCCTCCACTTGGACCATAGAGCTTCCAAGTGGTGGGGAGGATGTGGAAGTCACGGTAAATCAGCTCTGTTCATCTTTCTGGATAAAATCACTCAACCTCTCATGTATTTGTTTTCATTTTATTGAGATATGATTCACAAATAAAAATTATATGTGAAGGCTTCCTTATGTGTTGACCTGACTGCCGGCAGCTCCAAGAGTCACCAAGAGATGATCTTGCTCCCAACAGAAGGCGCTGGCCCTGTGACCCGCTCCCACATGCAGGTCACAGTTCCATTCGGCCCGGGAGATGCTGAACCCTGTGGACTGAACACTAGCATGCTTCATGGGTCCCTCCTGCCTGCCGTCACTCATCTTTCTGCCCATCATTTTCTTCTTGACATTGACCATGGCAGAATACTATACCCAGAACTCCTCGTTCTATTCTCTCCCATCCTTGCTTTACATGGCCTCAGAATTAAGTTTCTAAGATTAAGCTCTTCTCTCTCCCCTAAACCTCTGCTCCCACTCTCATGTATTGAGCGCCTCTCTCCAGATGGCATGAGGCCTAATCTCAGTCGCCCTTGAGGGCAGGTGCCTGGGCTTCCCCCTTGCACACTCACGTGCTTTTTCAAGTGCTCCTCCCTTCCATCTGGGATGACTTTCTCATCCCTTCTTTGTCCTCCCACCCTTCAATGTTCTTTGGGAATTAAAAGCCTTCTCATTATTCAGTTGCATCAGAACAGTGACTTACAGAGAAAGCATGAGTAAATATGAAAAATAATCCCACACACTAAGAGTTTTATAAAACTAATCATTTACCCTGCTCTGCCCTTTTCAAATGCAATCTTCTCCTGACCTTCCTTTGTTATAAATAGTGTTTAAATGTGATGATACTTATCATACATAAAATGTATCAGCATTATTGCTTTATCATGGGCATTATCATTGAGTCTAGTTTTCTGTCTTGAGGGTCAGAGGTCAGTTGTTATTAAACAATTAAGAACAATTTGTGGATTTAATGAAGAGGTGATCCCACATTGAAACACTATGTAATTCTGCTTGTTGTCTTGAAGACCATAGGGTGTGGCAGGCCAGGAGTGAGAGCCGCCCAACCATCTGGAGGGACGATGACTATGTTATGGGACTCAACACATCTGGCAGTATAAAGAGATTTCTTTTCATCCTTCTTCTTGGAAAAGTAAATTCCACAGCAAACTGCAGACTCGAGCTTATTATCTCCAAATACCATTTGAAAATAAGTGATCAACACTGTGGAGTCATTAAATATACACAATTGGAAGATTGAGCTTATAATCTATGAGAAAGACTTGGAATATATCGCCTCATTATTTTATTTTATAGCCAAAGACATAACTTGCACTATGTTTCAGTGAACAATGGGCATCAAACCCTAACAAAATTACCTCATTTCTTTTTTATGCTTTCTCAATATAGGCAAATGCATTACAAACTCTAATTTATTCTGACCCAGAAATTGCTCTGTGGCATATTTCTGCAGGCCCTTGTGTGCACGAAACAGGAAGTCATTCATCGTAGGATTATTTTTTCCAAATCATTGTTTATATTCCCCAAAGTTAAAATAAAGTCAAATTAGTTTGCTCCTAGTCAACTTTCATTGTCTATTTCCAAGAAAATGACTCTGTTACTAAGGACCAGGGAGCTTCTGTCATGTCTAAGAATCAGAACAACTAATAGACGTATTCACAGTCACACCAGGAACAGTGAAAGTGGTTGTGCCCGAGTCAGATGACTGGATCCCATGTATCTGAGTGTGCTGAAATGTAGTGTGCCACGTTTGGGGATGAGCGGGAAGAAGGCCACAGAGGCAGGGCTCCCAAAGGGCCTTTTGCTGTCTTCACCCTGGCCTCTGTTCACGAGACTCTTAGTTCCCTAGGAGGACCTGACACCATTAAACCTCCTTAACATGGAAAAGCCCAGACGTTTTCACTCCTGTACTCATCGGTGTTCATTGAGAATTTGATGTAGAGTGAGGAACCAGCCACAGAGAGGACATGCCATAGGATTTTGGTCCGATGAAGTTCAAAGCAGAGGAGGCTAATCCACTGAGATGCAAACCAGGATAGTGTCACCAGTAGCTGGGGCTGTTCTGTGACAGGAGGGGAGTGAGGTGTGTGTGACTGGCGGGGAGTGGGGTGTTCTGTGATTGGAGAGGAGTGGAGTGTTCTGTGACTGGAGGGGAGTGGGGTGTGTGTGACTGGCGGGGAGTGGGTTGGTTCTGTGACTGGAGGGAGTGGGGTGTTCTGTGACAGGAGGGGAGGGGGGTGTTCTGTGACTGAGAGGAGTGGGGTGTGTGTGACTGGCGGGGAGGGGGGTGTTTTGTGACGGGAGGGGAGGGGGGTGTTCTGTGACTGAGAGGAGTGGGGTGTGTGTGACTGGCGGGGAGTGGGGTGTTCTGTGATGGGAGGGAGTGGGGTGTTCTGTGACAGGAGGGGAGTGGGGTGTTCTGTGAGTGGGGGGGAGTGGGGTGTATGTGACTGGAGGGGAGTGGGGTGTTCTGTGAGTAAGGGGAGTGGAGTGTTCTGTGACCGGAGGGGAGTGGGGTGTTCTGTGATGGGAGGGAGTGGGGTGTATGTGACTGCAGGGGAGTGGGGTTGGTTCTGTGACTGGAGGGAATGGGGTGTTCTGTGACCAGAGGGAAGTAGGGTGTTCTGTGAGTGGAGGAGTGGGGTGTTCTGTGATGGGAGGGAGTGGGGTGTATGTGACTGGAGGGACCCGGGGAGACACTGGGTGCTGGTGGCTCCTTTGCTTTCATCAGTCAGGCATGCATTTCAGCAGAAATTCCGAGATGGTTGCCCTTACTGTATGTTTGTTATACCTGAGTATAGTTTTAAACAGATGTGAAATAAAGAGTTGTTTGATAATAAACAGCTTATATGGACCCCCTTTCCCCAACAGGCACCAATGGAAAGGCGACAGAGGCCGCCTGCTGGCAGCCCGAGACGCGTGGAAGGCCATCTGTCAGCCTTCTGTCCTCGTGAGTCGCTCTAACCCTTCATGAGTCTTGTCTATGGCCCAAGCGAAGAGGACACACACTCCCGCTGTGGTTCTCAGATCATGTTCCTGTGAATCAGGGGCTTCTGAGTGCTGGGCTGAAGGCGTTCTGATACTGAAATTGAATAATAGTAGCCTTTCCCCCCATTTTGGAGAAAATTTAATAGGTGATATTTTCTTCGTTTGATATTTGTTCTTTTGTAGAATTTCCTTTAATCTCTGTTATCTGCTATCACCTGTCTTTCACTGAGCTTTTACCAAAAACAAAATTGGGGAGCAAATAGCAGATTTAAAAGCAGATAAACTCTGGTCATGCAGAGTTTGATGGCTCACTGCTTCCAGGTGAACGTGCTGGTCCTGCGTTAGTGGTTCCCAAGATGTGGTAAAATACATCTGAGTGGCACAGTGCTGTTTAGATGTATTAAGATCTGGGTTCCAGTTCTTCCAAACTGTTGGAGAGCTTCTGCCCTGAGGCAGGTAGGGATGGCTTCACCCTACAAACTTGGAGGAAGAACCAAGTCAGTTGTGTATTCTAGACTAAAGCAAAAAAGACCTTTTTTCACTTCTTCAGGCAGAGCATCATTGTGGTGACTGCCCTGGGTTTTCTCCAGGCTGCACCGCTGGGCTGAGGTCTCACCTAAACCCTCCCACTGGAGCATAGAGGAGGCGAGGGGACCATCCTGTTAGGGCAGAATGAAGCAGGAGTTTTTATGCTTTAATTTTTCAAAATATCCTCTTCTATCATTCTAGGGACAATTGCATGCCAGTCTTGTTTTATAGATCAGGGAAGGGATATCAAGATTAATTAAAGAGAAAGTTTATATGGAAGTTATACATATATTTAGTTTGTGGCCAAAGTCAGGCCTCAAAACTGACCTGACCATGAGCCTAAGCCTTGTTTTAGGTCCACAGAAAAATCGAGAGGAAGGTACAGACATTTCCCACATACCCGCTGCCCCCACAGGCACAGCTCCCACTCGCAGCCCCCCCCCCCACTACCTCAATATCAACATCCCCACCAGTGGGACATTTGTTAGAATTGATAAACCTACATTGACATGTCATCATCATCCAGAGTCCACCGCTGACCTGAAGGCTCATTCTTGGTGTTGTAAAGTCTATGGGTTCAGACAAATGTGTGACAGGTCCACCATTAGCGTGTCGTTCAGAGTGGTTTTGCTGCCCTAATAATCCTCTGCTCTCCCATTCCTTCCTCCCTCCCCCCCGCCGCCACTGATCTTTCTGCTGTCTCCACAGTTTTGCCTTGTTCAGAGTGTCTTATAGTTGGAATCATAAAGTATTAATATGTACCCATTTGTTCCTAAGATTTTTAACCCATTCTTTAAAGAGAAAAATATTTATTGAAAATGTTCTTTGTTTAATGTCTCCTAAACGACACTGAGCACTTCATTTTGAATCAGGTTAACGGATGCCTCCTGCCTTGAGTTCTGGGACAGTAAGTAGTTTATTTAGAATATAAGTATTTAAAGATTTTACCAAAATAATTTGGGAGATGCAACAGACATGGTGCTTTTGTCTTTCCTGTCTGACTGTAACAGACATGCACTCCTTTACCTACTGACATCCTAGAAACAGCACATACAGATGGCAGAGCCCTTTAGGGACTCAAGTGGTTAAAGCAGAGAGAAGCACAGAGGGGAAAACAAAGAGGAGAAGATCTTCAGGGTAGAGGCCCACTGACCGTGGGAGGGGTCAGGTTGGGGAGTCAGCTGGCAGCTCCCAGCATGTCAGCCAGACCTGGGGCTGCCAGAGGGCCAGAAACTTCATTGGTCTATTCCTCGATAACTATCCAAAACACAAAAGAAAATAAAATCCCGAAAGGCAGGTAATTAAAAACCCAAAGCATGCTGTTCACAGAAGGAGCCTTGAGATTTTGAAAACAGGCTTTAATTTTGGGTTGAGGTGAGTGAAAACACAGATGAAAGGTCCATGTTAAGGTGGCTTCAAAGTAGCTGCCTACACCTTTGAGGAGGAAAATGGTTGTCAACCCCCTTTATTGATAACATCAGCCTTGCCTGCGCGTGGCTCTTTGGTGTTATCAGATAATTTGTCGCTTTTTCTCCCTTCTGAGACCGTGAGGCTGGTCTCCCACCTTTCATCTCCCCCATAGCCACTCCTCCTATCTCCGTTCACTATCTGAGGATATGAGGGAACTAACGAAGTGATGCTGAACAGCGTTGAAAGGACAGCGATGGCGGCTTGTTGTGACCCAGATGTACAGTCTCCAGTGTTTGGCCACTGGAGACAGGGGTGCCACCCACGGGCCACGATGACACAGCTGCTCAGCAGTCCAGGTTCCACTTGCTGAAGTTGTAAGTTTGCATCAAATGTGGTAAATGCTACTTGGACATTTAGATCAGATACCTAAACTCTGTGTATTTTTTTCTTTCTTTTTTTTTCACTGTAAAGACTCATTCAGTAAACACTTTAGAGTTAGTTTCCATTCTTCAGTGATTCTGAGCAGCTATTTCTGTGTCCTGGTAAACTCCATGAACCAAGGAGGCAGCTTCTGAGAGGAGGTGGGCACAGCTGTGGGGACACTACCCCACGGTTTGCCACCTTCCCACGTGATGAAGTGGTAAAGAATCCACCTGCCAAGGCAGGAGCTGCACATTCAATCCCTGGGTCAGTAAGATCTCCTGGAGGAGGAAATGGCAACCCACTCCAGTATTTCTGCCAGAATAATCCCATGGATGGAGGAGCCTAGTGGGATTGCAAAAGAGGAGTATACAACTTGGCCTCTAAACAACCATTTAGTCTAATCTGTCTAGCATGGCAGCCCACTTTAAACCCTCAGTAACAACAGGTGTCATTGGTTCCTCCTGCACAGTCCCTGTGACCTAGGAGAGTCTTTCTCTTTGAGTTCACCCACCTGGTTCATGCAACACTGGAAGGTCTTGGGAGCAGAAGGGTGAGTGGAAGCAGTGGTGTCCTGCCTGCGAGGCCCCAGCGCGCGGCAGTCCGTCTCCACTGTTACAGGAACTTGGGAGAAGCCAGGTGAGAGGCTGCGGAGGGTCCTGGGGGACTCCCGGTCTAGGGGGACTCCCGGTCCAGTGATGATCACTGCATGTGTCTTCATTTACTGAGTCCTGCTTAGATTTTTAGCCGTATTTTGTAGGTTTTAGCATATACATTCTGCACATATTTTGTTAGATATAAATAAGCCTAAGCATTTGACTTTTGGATGCTGTGGTAAATAGGATGTCTGTACTGATTATTCATTTCTAGCATGAGAAATACAATTGATTTTCTTACATAGACTTTGCATGAGTCAGTATGCTGCAATATTGTGAAATTTATCCTTGCTTTGTAGATTTTTTATATTCTTTGGTAATTTCTCAGTAGATAACCATGTCTTCTATAAATAGAGACTTCAGATGTCCAGCACGTAGGGTAGGATAGTTAGTAGTGGTGAGAGAGGTCATCCTTGCCTCATTCATACTTTGATGGACAGCCATTCAGTTTTTAATCATAAACCAGTAATGCTAGTTTCATGTTTTTATGCATGCCACTTAGAACATAAAGGTAGTTTCCTTCTATACATACTTTACTGAGAATTTGTATTATGAATAAAGATTACTTTTTTGTCAACCATTTTCTGAATCTACTGTGAATTATCTTATTAATATGGTAAATTGCTTAGACTGATGTCCTGATATTGAACCAGCTTTAAATTCCTAGGATAAATATCACTTTCTACTACTATATCATCCTCTTCATACTTTGCTAGATTTAATTTGCCAGTGTTTGGTTGGGAATAGTTGTGTTTATACTCATGAGAAAGATTATTGGTGTATCTTATATTATCTTTGTCTAGTTCTCATATTAGGGCAATGCTGGTCTTGTTTTCTTTTTTTTTTTTTTTTCTGTATCTTAAAAGAGGTTATGTAGAATTTCCACCAATTCTTTCTTAAGTATTTGCTATACTTCACCATCTGATCTGATGTTTTCTTCATCAGAAGATTGTTAACTATAAATTCAAGTTCCTTAATAGATACAGGACTGCCTTGGTGACCTGTGTCTTCTTGAGGGAGCTTTGGTAGTTCTGTCTTTCAAGGAGTTGGTCAGTTTCATCTAAACTGTTGACTCTTTAAGCACACTTACTCCTTTTTTCCTCTGTATCCAATGATGTCTATTGGGTCTATATTTCTGTTTAATTCTCAAGAGTAGGCAGGGGCACATTCCTAAACTGTGGTTCCATAGCCTTTTTGCCCCTCTACCAGCTCTGGTCTGGACTCAGCATTTTTTTCTCATACATTTTTTTTCTCTTCTTCTAGGGTTGAGGGGATTTTTTTCTTTTACACCCTCATGGCTGAAATGGGTTTTCATCAGTATGCTAAGGTAATGTTATATCCATAGATTACAGAATCTTTTACATTCTTTGGGGATTTCTAGGATTGTGCCCACAGATTGGGTTTTCATGACCTTCCTATAGTGAGTGTGGTTTTCCTTGCTAAGCCTATAGCATAGGGAATCCTCTCAGCTCTGTTACAGTTTTGTTAGAGATTCCTTGGTTTTGTTGTGGATGGAGAAGTATGTAATCTGACAACTGGGGGATGGAGGCTGTGTTGGCAGCACCAAAAGCTCTGCACTCTCCAACCCCGACTCCATCTCCCCAAGTTTTCCCCCCACCTCCCCCTCCCCCCTGCCTCGCCTCCCCCCCACCCCCATGAGCTCCAGCTGGTCCAGAGAATAGTGACCTCCCCTCCTCTCCCTGCTCCCTCCAGGAGCCAGTCTCATCTCTGATTCTGGGCGAGTGGGTGGCTTCCCATCTTCAGCTCTCAAATGCAACTCAGAAAAGCCACTAGCTCGTTGTTTGGTGCTTTTCCTCGCAAGTTTCAGAGTGCCCATCTTTCCAGTTCTGGGTGCCTGAGCGGGAACTGGACACCATTTGTCAACTTTCTGTCTCTCAAAATCTTCATTTTTCACTGTAAAAAGATATGGAAAGGATTTGTCATAAATAATAAAAAGTAAAAGTGTTAATTTCAGTATTAACAATGACATTTTATTTGACTTGTTTAGATGCTCAGTCATGTCCGACTCTTTGTGACCCCACGGGCTGTAGCCTGCCGGTCTCCTCTGCCTACGGAATTCTCAGGCAAGAATACCATAGTGGGTTGCTATTTCCCCCTCCAAAGTATTAATTTCAGTATTAAAAATGACATTTTATTTGACTACCAAACATATACTTAGTGTTTCCTCCAGCTAGTCACTGTGCAATGTGCTTTATATAACTGACATCTGAGTTTTAAAACAATGCAACTACATGGGTAGTGTTATTGTTATTTTCTATTTTTCTGGTTTAGAAAACTAAAGTTTTAGTTTTAGTTTCACCATACCACAAAACCAAAATGAAACACACAGGACTGTAAATGTGTTAAGCATTACTTTTGTTCATCAGGATACATTCAGTGTGTTCATGGAACATGAATGATAGAATATGTATCAGCATACAGAATTACTGTTTAATATACACTGCACTTTCTGTATACATGGACTGTAGTGCAGAGTAAGTTCATACTATCATGGATCAGTTGGTGAGCTTATATCAGGAGTACCAAATGCCTAATTAAACAGCTTCTTAGATAAAGATTTCCAACAAATGATTATAAAGAATACCAATATTTTGGGATACCTATATAATTCATTATTATACAAATAAAGAATATGTAGTTTTCCTGAGATAAGTATAATAACAGTGAGATACTAATTAGAATATCATGGTAACATCCTGAATCCAAGTTTCTAAAAATTTCTTTATTTAAGTAACTAATAGGATCTAAGTTTTCGTTAGAAGAAACCCACTGAATAAATGTTACAATGAAAACTCTTGGAACTGTACTAATTTAACAGAAAAGAAAAGAGAGTCTGTATTTCATTATTTACAGTATTGAGAAAGTAAAATTCTTGAAGTGTTGCAGTGACAATTATTGTATAACTCAAATGTGTAAATAATTTATGAGGAAAGCCTAGAGACCAAACCCAGCTTATTCAAAACAAACAACTTAATTAGGAGCTAGTAATATTTTACTGTAATTGGCATATAAACACACCCCTGACAAATTTTGACTTTTATCAGTTTGATCACAAGATAAAATTAACTTGTGGTTAATTAGGTTATTATTGCGGCTTAGCAAAACTGAAGACATCTGATTTGCTTAGTTTTAAGGAGAAAATTGAGTTTCTTCAGTAACTCAAGATAGACATTCAGGTGAGTCAACAAATTGTTTCCTAATTTATATTTTAATTGTTCTGTTCCAACCAAAGAAAATTTACAGGGCATGAAATATTATGAAGACAACTCAAGAGCATTGTTGCTATGTGACCTTTGGTGGACATATTAGAACAAATTTCTAGAACTCCTGAATTGAAGAACTCAAACTATTTTATTTTGAGGTTTGCTGTGAATCTAACATAATCAAGGCAGCTTGGTGATGTTGAAAGACTAGACATGTAGATCAATGTCAGAGAAAGAACACAGTCGTATATGAGTTGTTACTCATGGCCGTAGGGATTTGCCCAACTGATGTGAAAACTTATGTGTACACAAAAGCCTGCACGTTGGTGTTTATTGAAGTTTTATTTATAAGATCCCCAAATGGGAAGCAAAGGAAATTCAGTAGCTGAGTTGATTTTAAGCTCTGTTATAGCTATATAATGGACTCTTATCAGAGATAAGAGGAAATGAGCTGTAAGGTTATGAAAAGAGAACAATGAATCTTAAGTGTATATGTCTAAGTGAAAAAAAGCCAGTCCTTAAAAAGGCAGGTATCACTGTGTCCCATTATATGACATTCTGAAAGGTGAAACTGTAGCGACAGGAGAAAATGAAGGTTTTCCAGTGAGTCAGGATGTGGGGGAGGGGATGACCAGGTGAGAAGCACTAGGTGAGAAGGATTTCTGTGGTGACGCTGTTTTGCAGATGCTCTAATGAATTCAAGATGTTGAGTACTGAGCAAAATGCACAGAACTTTGAGGCAGAAAAAGTAAACCTTAATATATGCAACTTAGAGTCATTTATAAGGTGGGGATACCAGGATTGAATGTAGAATGTGATAAGTAACTTTAATTATATTATAGATGTATGAAGTGGGGTCTGACATAAGTAAATTTGAAAAAGAGCAGCACTTGTAAGAATTAAGGCAAAAAGAGCTATGCTTAAACACTGTACTGTGTTTGATATAGTTAAGGGTTCACTCAGTGACAAGGACTGATCATTTTAAAATGCTGCAGGTGTGTATTGAAATTACACAGTGAAGTTAATGGACAGTGGGCAGTGGGGGCAGGTGTCCTGTTGCTGGGGGAGGTTATAGGTGAGGTAGGGAAGAGGCCAGAACAAACCATGTTGTGGTGGAGATTGTGAATGTCAGCATGAGTTCTCCTTCAGCTTAGTGTAGATGCTGGTGTACTTATATCAAATGTTTAAATAAACATGGGGTTGTATAACACCTGTGTCTCCCTGCTGTGTCCATTGGGAAGGCCTCGAAACAGAGACCCGTTATCAATGAGCACACTTACCTCCCAGATCTTGGTTTCTAATGCCATTCTCCAAGGAAAGCAGCCAGGATTCCAAGAAGGAATGGCTGAAAATGGGAAAGGAAATACACAAGACAATAACACTGGTACTTTCACGCTATGGTCATCTCCCCAAAACACAATGTTCTAGCCTACCCATGAGGAGATATCCTGGGTGGGGCCCTGCAACAGGAGAAGGCATTAAGAATAAACTGAGGAGATATGAATCAGTCACAGGTCTTATTTATTAACAATGCATTAATTTCAGCTATTAATTTTGACAAATGTACATGCTAGTATAAGATGTTAATACTAGAGGAAGCTGTGTGTAAGCCCTCTGAGCACCCTCTGAAGTATAGTCACAACAATTCTGTAAATATGAAATTGTTCCAAAATAGAAAAGTTTATTTAAAAAATCCTTAAGTGAATGTAAAATTGAAGACAGGAGATTGTGCTAGGAGTGACCGCAGCTGTGGATAAATGTTAGTTGGGGATTTAGAAGTATTAACAGAATTTTAAAGCTACATACATGGTTGTTATATATAAGCTTTTCCTTATTGTCTCAGGTCATCCAAACCTTCAGTGTGGTCTAGCTAAGATACCTCCCAATGCCTTCATCAAACTCAAAATTTTCCTTAGGATGTCTCCCCATCTTTCTCAGCTAGGATAAACAGGATGGTGTAAATGTGGGACAGTGTTAAAAGTGTGACAATAACAGTGAGATTAACTAAAAATACAACCCTAAATTTGTATGCATTTTCCTTAAATTTTTCAAAGCATTTATGCAATTATTATTTTATTTGTTATCCAGAAATATGTTTTGAATTAATTATAATATTTAATGTTTTTACTTGGAAAACAAATAAATACATATTTATGTATTTTCCATTTTTTCAAGAAAATGAGATTTTCTTAATATTTGGTGTCCCAATATTTAAAATCTACAAAAATGGCAGCAGAATTGCATTTCCTTTTCTTTTGATTTAATATTTGTGTTATTATGGATTAAACACCTGTATCTTTTGCAACCATTAAATTCTCAAAGAAAGAAACTTTACACAATATGTTAATATCGACACTTTTACATAACTGGTTCCATCTTTTTCAGAGCTTAATCAATATTTGAATAAAAAATGTACAGTCACGGTTCTCTTTTCACTTGAATGTTAACATTCCTTCTCAGTTTTAATATTGGAAATAATTACATCTTCATGATGGATTAATTGATTTAATGAGAGGAGTAAGTATTCAAATGCCTTCCAAAAGTAGACAAAAGAAGCTGTGGTAAGCAGAATTTAAAATACACACATGCATGGTGAACTAATTAGAAAAAGATAGACTTTCAGACTATTGAAAAGCATTTTATTTTCCCAAATAGTAGTTTTTATCATATAATCAAACAAAAAATTAGTGTACCTTTTGGAAACTTGTAAATTAACTCGGAAGAAAAGTTATGACCAACCTAGACAGCATATTAAAAAGTAGAGACATTACTTTGCCAACAAATGTCCATCTACTCAAAGCTATGGTTTTTCCAGTAGTCGTGTATGGATGTGAGAGTCGGGCTATAAAGAAAGCTGAGTGCTGAAGAATTGATGCTTTTGAACTGTGGTGTTGGAGAAGACTCTTGAGAGTCCCTTGGACAGCAAGGAGATCCAACCAGATGTGAAGAGGCCACCTGATGTGAAGAGCTGACTCATTTGAAAAGCCCCTGATGCTGGGAAAGTTTGAAGTTGGAGCAGAAGGGGATGACAGAGGATGAGATGGCTGGATGGCATCACCGACTCAGTGGATAAGAGTTTGAGTAAACTCTGAGAATTGGTAAAGGACAGGGAGGCCTGGCGTGCTGTGGTTCATGGGGTTACCAAGAGTCGGACAGGACTGAGCAATTGAACTTAAAGTGAAAGTGAGGTCGCTTAGTTGTGTCTGACTTTACAACCCTATAGACTGCAGCCCACCATTCTCCTTCATCCATGGGATTTTCCAGGCATAAATACTGGAATGGGTTGCCCTGTCCTTCTCCAGGGGATCTTCCTGACCCAGGGATTGAACCCAGGTCTCCTGGGTTGCAGGCAGATTCTTTACTGCCTGAGCCACTGAGGAATCCCTAACTGAACCAAACTGAACTGAACTGAAATTAGCTACACTGAATGTTCCCATGAACTTGCTCCAGGCAGTTCTCTCTCCACAGTAAGGGGAGACATACCCATAACGTCAGTTCCTCTGGGTCTACACTCCATGGAAGCCAGTTTCTCCCAACACAAGATAAGTAGCCGGGCAGGAACTACAGCACCTACTGATTGGTGTATATTTGCCTAAACCCCTGTGAGTGTCCTTTTAAAACAGTTTTAGGATAGAAATACTGAAGCTCTCCTACAATAAGAACTGCCTGTGGTTGAAAACATAATACACAAATCACTTAAAGTTTCACATCAACATGGTGGTTTCAACCTTAGCTCTAAATGTTGCAAATCAATCTTATTTTGATACTTCCAGAGTTTTCAGTTCTGTTCTGCATAGGATAACATACTGCTACCATTTTCAGTGCTCTTAAGTCTGTGGGTTGATATTCCCATTTCTTAAATTTCATGTTGAATTTTCTCACTCTAATGTGTCATAAAAGAAAACTCCCTTTTAGAATAAGCTAGTGAATTTTTATGTCTAATTTTCCTCATTTTCATTTCTGTCATCTAGGTATTTGTTTCCATTAGCATGGAAGCAGCTTGAGGAAGTTTCCATGTTAGAAAATTGCTGTAATTCTCCAATCTAAGTTTCCTCTGATATAGAATGTAAACAAAGCTGGTAGATTGCTTTCACAAAAGTGCTGTGAACACATGTTACTCTTCCTGGACTCACTGCTTTTAGCTGTAAAAACTGTTAGCAGGAAGGCATTCCCAATGGCCCTCCTGCTATCAGAACCACCAGCAGCAGACAGGGACACTTCCCTGGGAGCGGAAGTGTACAGCACAGTGAACTGTGCCTGCCCCACATGGAGCACGTTGTTCGGAGTGCTGGCTCCAGAACTGCTGGGTCTTCCTGCATCTAGGAGGGCTTTCTGTAGTAGCTCAGCTGGTAAAGACTCTACCTGCAATGCAGTAGATCCCAGTTTGATTCCTGAGTCAGGAAGATCCCCTGGAGAAGGGAACGGCTACCCACTTCAGTATTCTGGCCTGGTAAATTCCAGGGACTGAATACTCCATGGAGTTGCAGAGTCAGACACAACTGAGCAACTTTCAATTCACTTCACTTCACTTCTCTTCTTTCATCTCAGAGGGAGTGGACAGGGGTGAGCAGAAGTGTTCCCAACACCTTTCCCAAACAGAGCCAGACCTAATGTGGAGTCCTTGGGAGAGCTCTTCTGTGCTAAGGACCCTGCCTGCCTCTCCAGCTTGGGAACAGCTGCCTTCTGCAAGATTGTAGTCTCACACTTTGCATCCAGTTCTCATAGCTGGAGTTCATTGCAAGAGAGCAGCCAGTTGGAATTGTGGTATTTTCCTTTTTAAAGCTCCCAGGTTGGTAAACTTTAGAATCATCTGGAAGATGTAACACAGAGCGCTGGGTCTCACCCCCAGGATTTCTAATTCTGCAGATTGAGCAGAGACATGGATTTGCATTTCTAGCAAATTCTAATGCTCCTGGCCCAGTCAACCTCTCAGAGAACCAGCTTTCTACACCGTCTGGCACCACTGCTCCTTATCCATTTACAAGGTACTTTGATGAGGAAGGAACCTGGTGGGCTACCGTCCACGGGGTTGCAAAGAGCGACTGAGCGACTTCATTTTTTTTTTTTTCATTTTGATGAGGGAGCTACCTAAAATATGCTCTAAAACAACTTTGCCATTTTTTTCTACCGTATTTTATAGCATCAGTAGATGCATTCCTAATTCACTTGTTACAATTTACATGTGATATTAAACATGGGATACAAACTCATTAAGCCCACAAGAATGGTAAGTTACATGGAAGCAGTCATTCTTATTGATGGAGGGAATACACTGCTTTTCAGGGAGATGCTTGTTAAGAAACAGTAAGATTCTACAACTCTGCTTCTGTCTTGGACTTCCAGTGCTGGGACTCTCTTCTGTTTAATGAATAACCAGATTCATAAACAAAGATTTATGCCCAGGAATATTGAGCATCAATATTCAGAGAGTCAAATATCAGAAACAATCTACATGTCCAGCAGTGAGAAAATGGGCATGGAAAGCTTGGTAAACTGTTAAGGAAGAGTCCACTGAACCCTGTGAATTTAAATGCAATTATGAAGTGCTTTGCCATCAAAATGTCTGTGAATGAAATACCGGTTTTAAAAGGAGGCCCATTTTCAACAGCATAAATCAGAAATTAAAAAATATGATGAGTCTCTTAAATTTTAGCATCAAGTTTCGTTTCCTCACCTGCTTTCTTTGAAGAGCAGTGCCCTCAAGGGTTCTGAACAAAGAAAACCCAACAAAGCCTCTTGTTTTGCATGTATGCTCAGGAGACATGCCAACCTTTCGTGATGCCGGAGGGCTTCCTCCGGGCCTCCTTGTTCTTTCTCATTGCTGCTGTGACGGCTTTGAGATGAAGTAGGTACAGAAGGCATTCATCACAAGAAATAGAACCATTGCTTTATTCAAAACATTTAAAAAACAAATACAATAAATCAGGTGTTCTTTTTCCTTCGCAAGTATTAAATACAGATGTACTGTATGCATATGAAATTTTTGATTAAAATGTCTTTCACCAGCCTGTCTCTTTAATTAAATAAAGCTTGTTTGGTATTAATCAAGGCACAAAGAATTTATACCCCAAATCCAGATTAATTAAAAGCCTGGAGCTTGAAGAACAGACTGTGTATAAAGACAAAAATAAATCAATCCAAACATGATATTTATGAATATGGACTGTTTGTGGGCAAAATATAAATAATTTAGATGGAGTAATATACGTCAGATATATGATAGGATTATTTTATATTATAGAATGTATTTACATGTAAATCTGAACTCACATTTTAAATTAAGGTTTCTATTTTTAACATTTATTGTTCATTACAGAGTGATGATAGCTCTTCCCTGGCTGATCCCCTCGCAAATCCCGAAGCTCTCCACTACCTGCTCAGATGCATCAGGAGAGTGAGTCACATGGCGTCATCTCCCTTTGTGTGAGTTTGGTTTGATCTTATTCAACATAATGCTTACCTCCCCAAATGAAGCACTATCCAGCCACTGTATCAGGAATTGCTAGGGCCCAACTCCTGCACAGAATTTAGTATGTTAAGTTCATTGGTGTATTCATCAAATTAAAACATGCATTTGTCTCTAGTTATTTTTTAAATGAGAATGCAGTCAAAACATTTGACCCCCTTTAAAACTAAAAAATGTATGACTACTGATTCATATATGGAAATGTCTTTTTCCCGTGCACACACACACAAGCACACCACAAACACACACACACACATTTGTATGAGACATATTATCTGATTCTCACCGGAGCTTTGCAGATGAGAAAGACCAAATTTGAACTCAGATATTCTAACTCTAAATTTAAGATTTATGCTATTATACCCATATGTCTGTGCGTGAATCGTTCACTCATGTCTGACTCTTTGCAACCCCGTGGATCGTAGCCTATAAGGCTCCCTTTGTCCATGGAATTCTTCAGGCAAGAATACTGGAGCGGGTTGCCATTTCTTCCTCCAGGAGCTCATCCCGACCCAGGGATCAAGCACAGGTCTCCTGTATCACAGGCAGATTCCTTACCATCTGAGTCACCTGAGAAGCGCATTACAGCCATGTATCACAAGTTAACCTTCTATGGAAGAAGAAAAATGGTTCTAATTCAGTTGATGATCTCAGTTAGAGTGGAGCAAGCCCTGGACTATCTGGAATTCCGTGTCACTTAGCAACAGTCCTGGCTGACAAGAGGCCCTCAAGAGATGCCGGTCCTTCTCCTTCTCTCCTCTTCTTTTCTCTTTTTCCCTCTCCTGCATCCATATTTTTAATTTTTATATTTTTATCCTGTTTCAGGAGAACAGTAATGAGACAATGAGAATAGATTGTACATTTGATCATTATACAAAATAAAAATGAGTACTTATAAAAGTGGTGTTTCTAATCAGTTGGGAAGAAGATGTCTTATTCAGGAAAGATTGTGAGTATTCATTTAGGCAAGATTGGGAGATCCTGGCCAAATACAAATATAAAAACTAAATTCAATGAAGAGAAATCTAAAAGAACGTTGTATAATGCCATGTGCTGTGTCTTGGAAATTCTTATTAAGCCTGATACCTTAGAAGCACTGACTCAAAGATGTAACCTCCCAAATAATCTTAAAGCCCTGCGCACACACTGACGTGCACACACACACACACACACATGCAAACGTACAGAGACACACATGGAAACACATACACAGCGACACACACAGACACACCTACATACACACAAGTTACTACAAATTTATAAAAATGCATTGTTGGGCAGAGATCCTGATGCATATGAAGTGTTAGTAGCTTCTATTTTCATCATCAGCATTTTTATTATTATTAACAGTTAACTGAATAAATTCTTTAAGATGTTTAATTATAACTTTCAAATCAAATTAATACTTGTGTTACTTTTTACTGTGGATATTGATATCTGTAATGATCTCAGTT
This sequence comes from Ovis canadensis, assembly GCF_042477335.2. Lineage (NCBI taxonomy): Eukaryota > Metazoa > Chordata > Mammalia > Artiodactyla > Bovidae > Ovis > Ovis canadensis. Next base: position 60,659,683 of record NC_091257.1, on the reverse strand, counting down.
TTTTAAAAAAATTAAATATTTTTAAAGTTAGAAATCAAAATAGTAAAATAGGAAGAGACCCAATTATTTCTAGCTATAATAAAATTGACCAAAATTTGAGTTTTTTTGTAAAATTACATATAAGTAATTTAACATCTTAATTTTCAGTTACTCAGCATGTTGTTTAGTTGCTAAGTCGCGTCTGGCTCTTTGTGACCCCATGGACTGTAGCCTGCCAGGCTTCTCTGTCCATGGAATTTCCCGGGCAAGAACACTGGAGTGGATTGCCACTTCCTTCTCCAAGGATATTCCTGACCCAGGGATCGAACCCATGTCTGGTACATTGGCAGGCATGTTCTTTACTGCTATGCCACCTGGGAAGCCCCACAAATTACTCATATTTTTCTGAAAAATTATGGACTTGACAGTGTACATAGTTTCCTCTGTTTGAAATGGCATAAATTATAACATTGCATGTCCAGATTAAAGTATAAAGCAATAACTGAAAATGTTAAATGCTGCCAAAAGCTCAGAAACAACAGAAGGAGAAACAGTGAGTCACCCAAGCAGTGATTAGTGAACGCTGTGTTCTGACACCAAAAAAACAGTTGGCAAACCAAGAGCCTCCAACCAGACAGGGTGAGGCTCAGCAGTGCACTGTTATTAATGCAGCTTCTGCGGCAAGAGAGCAGTGACTTTATTCTTCACCGTGACTGGTTATGATTCTAGAATTTTCCTAAATGATGGGGATTTGGTCAGTGGTGACCTCATAGCATCCTCAGGAGACAGTTTGTTTTGCTTATGGTTCCAGAGCAGAAACAAGGCATCAAGCGAGTCTCACAGAAGCAGCATAATTAAACTCCGCCTCTGTGACTATACTGGTTTTGTCTGCTTGGGGAGTTTTTAGGGCTGGTTTCTGTTTCAGGCTGTAACAAGGGCATGCACATTCACACTGCAAAGCCATCCCCAAAACGATGAAATTGTTTCCCCTCTTAAGGTAACAGAAACCCTGCAGAATCTACACTTTCAGTTTATTTCCTGATTAATGATAAGGACCAAAACATCAAGAGATTTGCAGCATGTATGAAGGAAAGACAGATTTTTAGCAGAAAAAGGTGGTGTCTGGGCTTTCTTTTGTTTGTTGGTGTAGGGCAGATGAGGTCCATTTTTTTGTAGACATGAATTTGTAGAATTTGGAGCTTGCACCTTTGTTCGTTCTGAGTTTTGCTGAGTTACCATGTCTCAGCCTCTTCTGTAGATTCTTCTGTAGACTCCAGAGGTCCAGGGACATATTCCCGCTGTCCCATGGTTTATCTTCCTCTTGTGGGATACACGCACCACTGAACATCTCAAAGCAAAACAGAAACAGTTGTCTGGAGTCTGACAGTGGTGATGGGAGGGGGGAGGTTAAGCAGAAGGATGGGAACAGTGATGGTGGTAGGTGAGAAGTTAGCTCTTTCAGATGAGGTGTCCATGGCAGGCTTCCCAGAAGAGGGGGTCCTTCAGAATCAAGCCGTGAAGTAAACACAGCACTATTCCCAGATTCCCTTTGTCCTGCCAATCTAACTTTCTTCACCCTTTTTAATGCTGATTCCTCCTCATCTTTCCTGCAACATATGGATCTGAGAGATCTATTTTAGTAGGTTTTCTGTATCATCACCATAACACAGCAGGTGGTTTTACAGACACGTGGGCAGCAGCTTGTTTTTTTGTCTCTCACAGAGGAAAATCTATGCCGTTCGTGGTGCAGGCCCATGAGTGTACAACGCACACTTTCTCATGTCCTAGAGCCTTTGTTTCTGGAAAAATATGAGCTAAAGTAGGCCTTCCGTCCAGAGGAATTTCAGACTCTGACAACATTGTTTTTGAGAGAGTTCCACTTTATAGAATTAAACATGTAAGGCGTTGCATTTGTAATGACCCAGTCTGGTCTGGTTTATGCTCTGCCGTTTCTTCACCTGGGTCACTCCTGCTGTTTCCTTGTTGAACAGACCCTGTGGTGCTACTGGGCACATGTCCTATTGAGCTGAGTGCAAAATTCACCTTGATTTCGAGGAATGGACGACTGTCATCAATATTTTGCCTTAACTACAAAGGAAGTCTGGTTGCTGCCACGCTGGTCTGTCTCATTTGAGGAGATACTGAACGTGAATGATAGGTTGGTTGTTTATATCGTCTCTGCCCCTGAGCCCTCCTGTGCCACCTTCCTCGCAAGTTGGAAGACAGCGGGTGCCAGTCACCACCCTTCCATCCCAGGTCGGCCTGCTCCAAATGCCAATCAAGGATGAGACACTAAAAGCTGTTTCCCTCTCGAGACTAAATCAGGAATACTGAAAGGTTCCAGAAATTTTAAAAGCTCTTATTCCAAATCGGTCAACTTGCTCATAAATCTCGCTTCTTTCATGTCAGGAACCAGGGTGGCCTGTTGCATGTTGACAATAACATCCATTTGGTCCCAGCGGAATGGATCAAGGAAAGTTCTGGACTTTGATCACACATTTGCAGCTTGTGTGGAACCGGGTCCCTCACCTCAGTGACATCCGTCTCAGCATCTGCGTGGACCAGCTGGTAACAGTTAGTTTGTTTTCTATCACTTTAGGTTGTGAATTGTGCTTGTTAATAAGGATGGATGGAAAGCAGGTGTGGCAGTTTCTGAACAGTTATTGGGACGTAATTGCTGCAGGCTATTGTTGGAGCAGTTTGCATTTGTACATTGTTCTGGGTGCAGCTGTCAATAGCAGCCGAGCTAGGAATGCACAACGAGTTCCTTTCGGCTGCACTTACAAATTTAAATTGATCCTGAAAGGCATCCAGATCTGACAAGTTAAGCAAAAATGCTACTAATGAAAGCAGACTTCCTAAGAGCCAAACTGGTGAGAAATCTCAATCTTTTCAGGAGTTTTGAGGATGTTTCTTCATATTCTTAGTCCAAATGCTTCCTGGTAAATATTGAAATCTCAAATTTTCACTACTTCTTTCGGTAAATCAGTTTAAACTATCATCAAGGTTAATAATTCATTTTTAAATATCCCTCTTAAAATTTTTAGAAATTGCTTCATGTAATTCAGCTCAGCAACCAAACCTGCAAGGGTCTGAGAGCCTCTGAGCTCAGCCTGGAGAAGGCAGATGCTCCCTTCTTGTGTAACCTTGAGCAGCTCACCCACTCTGCTCCCCTGAGTCTCTGTGCCCGTGGGTAGAGAAGTAAAGCAGGTGTCAGTGTTTGCCATGCTGTTTTATGGGATGGTGTGTGTAAAGGTAAGGTGAACTGAACACTTACCTGGTGGCAGGTCAGCACAAACATCTCTAAGCACCTCACATGTCCCTCATTTAATCCTAACGAAATCTGTGATTCAGAGGTTGTGCTTCTGTGCTTCTATTTTGCAGGTAAAGGTGTGGAAACTGAGGCTCATGGAGGCTTGGGGTCCTCTCTGCCACAGAGCTGGGACTCAGGTACCTACCGGCTCTAGGCTCAGTATGGACTGTGTACCACGGTGCTCCATTAGGGTCTGTTTAATGAAACTCATAAAACAGTGTTTGCTACTTCTATTCTAAATGGTGATTTCTAATCTATTTCTGTGGAATCCTGGTGTCCAGTGAACTTGATGAAGATGTGCACCAGCAGATTGTGTAGTATTATCCTCAAATCAGCTTGTAAAAAACATAAATTAAAGAATAAAAAGGTTAGTATATTTTTTACCTTTTCATCCACATTTTCCCCCTTTGGCACCTTCTGGAAAATACTAGAGAAAGGTAACAGATGATAGTGTAAACAGATCACAAATAAATCAGGATTACCTGTAAGTATAGGAACAGATTGATATATTTAAGTCACAGCCTGAACCTGTGGTTGTAATTTGACTTTATCTAAGCATTATTTCAGAGAAGGCAATGGCACCTCACTGCAGTACTTTTGCCTGGAAAATCCCATGGACGGAGGAGCCTGGTAGGCTGTAGTCCATCGGGTCCTTAAGAGTCGGACATGACTGAGCGACTTCACTTTCACTCTTCACTTTCATGCATTGGAGAAGGAAACGGCAACCCACTCCAGTGTTCTTGCCTGGAGAATCCCAGGGACGGGGGAGCCTGGTGGGCTGCTGTCTATGGGGTCGCACAGAGTCAGACACGACTGAAGCGACTTAGCAGCAGCAGCAGCAGCAGCAAGCATTATTTACCCATGTTCTCCTGTAATCCAGTTGTTCTCAGTTTATGAGGTGACATTAAACGTGCCAAGACTTCACCACATTAGGCAAAATGCCATGAGTCCTGGAAACCTGTGTTGTCAGCTGTCTGAAGAAGGTGCTGGGCCCTGACTGTCTACGTGCTGGACAACATGGGGTCTTCAGGCAGAACCCACTCTGGTGTGTACATCTCAGTCTCTGTGATTTTTGCCAGAACAACTTGAGATTAAGTTGAGCTTTCCCCTCTTATCGCTAATAACAAAAACATACTTCCATAACCAAGAACCTTATTAACATTGACTTAATGCTTTCATGTATTTCATGGTCATGTTCAAGTCTCACTGATTGCTTCAGTATCATTCTTTATAGCAGGATCCCAGCCTCCGGGATCTAATGCCTGATGATCTGAGGGGAGCTGATATAATAGTAGAAATAAAGTGCACAATAAATGCAATGCACTTGAATCATCTTGAAACTATCCCTCCCCTACATTCTCCTTGTCCATGGAAGTATTGTCTTCCATGATACCTGTCCCTGGTGCCAAAAACATGGGGGACCCCTGCTTTATAGGAAAGAAGCCCTCTAAGTTCAGGATTCAGCTAGACCGGGTGTTACCTTGTCTTCCTCATCTTCTGCTCCTTGTGTTGGAAGAAAACAGGCCTCTTGCTTTAGAAGCCCCCCTCCATGGGCTTGTCGGTGTTGCTTTACGATAAGATTTGGCACTGAATTCCTGGCAGCAGACCTAGGGGGCTAGTCTAAATGATCAGGGGTCAGTTGACCTTGGAGCAGTTGTTGCCTGATTTCTCCACCTTGGACTCCCTATTTTTGCATCTTGAAATCACCATATTGCTGTATGACTGAAACCAGATCTGCCCCTGACCCTGAATTTTGGGGTTCCCTTGAGTGAACCAGGTGCCTCTTGCCTGCTTCTGCTTATGCCTTATTTTCCTATTATTCTGGGAAGTTTTCAACAGATATAATGTGTCTACTGGAAATCTTGGGTCTGAAGTCAAGAGACAGTAGAGTTTTAGGTTAAACTACACAACATGGAAACTAGAGAAGTCCACCTGTTAGGGTCTCATCTTTTCTCATCTGTCAAAGAATTGCTGGGTAATCATTTATATGCTATGATTTTAAAATATAATCATATCCAAAAACAACATAGCAGAGAAAACACCTAAAGTGGTCCTACCACAAAACACCTAGAAACATCAGATAAAGTATAACAAATCTCTCAAATGCAAAACTAATCTCAGAATAAACAGGAAAATCTCCCAGGGCAAAAATTAAACAGGGACAAAAAATACAATGTGCCTTTTCCCTCTAGGGCTTCAGTTACTGCATGGGAATGTGCTACCCTTGGTGACACTGTGGTTTGACATTTAATGGCCCCAAAGACCACAAATGAACAGGGGGAGACAAGTACATGGGGATGAAGCTATAGTCAGACTGTGGCTGGGTCCTGAGTGAGAAAGACCCAGGAAGGCCAGGCATGTGCTCACTGGACAGAAAAACAACTCTGGATTCTGCCTGTAAAACACGGTCTAGAAACAAAACACTGTCTCATATAGGGTTTGGATTCAAATTTTCACTGATGTTTTTGGTTCATAAAACTTCAAGTCAAGACATACAGGTTAAATCGGGGTCTGTGATGCCTCTAGGAGGTCTTTATAGAAGCACAAGCACATTCTCCACAGTGGGAGGACGTTTGATTGTAGGCCATTTAGGGTTTCATGCTGGTAAACAAACCATCAAAGTTACAAAAGTCCTAGAAAATCCAAAACTTAGTCATCAGAATATGTTTTAAAGGACACACTTGACATAGAAAATAAAAACTGAACAAATTACTAGAAGGAAATTACTATAAGAAAATACAAACTTAACAAATTACTAGAAAGAAAGAAGATATTAAAAGATAAGGCTAATAAACAGAACCAAACACGACAGCTGGGTATAAAAGTGTCTGATAGGAAATGGACCTCTGCTACTGGAAAAAAGGTCTGAGTGGCACATTAGAAATCAAGTGGTTCTGGCTACAGTGTGTCTCAGTTCAGTTCAGTTCATTTCAGTCACTCAGTCGTGTCTGACTCTTTGCGACCCCATGAATCACAGCACGCCAGGCCTCCCTGTCCTTCACCAACTCCTGGAGTTCACTCAGACTCATGTCCGTTGAGTCCGTGATGCCATCCAGCCATCTCATCCTCTGTCGTCCCTTTCTTCTCCTGCCTCCATTCCCTCCCAGCATCAGAGTCTTTTCCAATGAGTCAACTCTTCGCATGAGGTGGCCAAAGTATTGGAGCTTCAGCTTTAGCATCATTCCTTCCAAAGAAATCCCAGGGCTGATCTCCTTCAGTATGGACTGGTTGGATCTTGCAGTCCAAGGGACTCTTAAGAGTCTTCTCCAACACCACAGCTCAAAAGCATTTCTGCCATAAGGGTGGTGTCAACTGCATATCTGAGGTTATTGATATTTCTCCTGGCAATCTTGATTCCAGCTTGTACTTCTTCCAGCCCAGCGTTTCTCCTGATGTACTCTGCATATAAGTTAAATAAGCAGGGTGACAATATACAGCCTTGACGTACTCCTTTTCCTATTTGGAACCAGTCTGTTGTTCCATGCCCAGTTGATGCAAATAATGCAAAAAATATCAACAGGCATTCACAACCTCAGTGGCTTTTCCTGGGTACAGGAGTTGAGTGCAGACTCAGCTCCTAGAGGAAAGGTGCCTTGATGGCATGTGTGCAGCCAGGTGACCTTGTGCTCACAGACTCAAATTCTAGAGTAGGCCCGCCTGACCTACACCTGGCCATTAGTGCACAGTTTGGTGTGGGAGATTCATGGAACTGGATGGAAGTTTGAGGTAAATTTGAATTGTGTTAGTTGAACAGCATACTTCCATATTTGTACATACTGAAAAAGGATCAACACAGTAAGTTTAGATAAAAATCTATCACTGTACCGTTAAAATTTTCTTCCTGTGATGAGAACTTTTAGATCTACTTCCAGTAACTTTGAAATATGCAGTTGGCTCAGATGATAAAAAATCTGCCTGCAATGCAGGAAACCCGGGTTCAATCCCTAGGTCTGGAAGATCCCCTGGAGAAGGGAATGGCTACCCACTTGTATTCTTGCCTGGGAAATTCCACAGAGAAAGCTGGTGGGGTACAGTCTATGGGGTCACAAAGAGTCATACATGACTGAGGGGCTAACACTTATATGTAGCAAGCTAGACACCATGTCCCCACAAGTTATGAATCTTCGAACTAAAAGGTGAACACTTGGAAGAACCTGGTAGTATAAAGCTTCTCCACAAAGTCAGAGGACTTTATTATTATGTCATATAGATACAAACGGATACACAGAAAAATGTCTAGGTATTTGTATACAGGAAAATTAGCATACATGTTTCCTTCCTCTGTCAGCTGACAAGCCCAGGAGGCAATAGGAGCCCAGCAGCACTGATCACACCCAGTGCCCAGAGTTTGGTCTCTGCTAATAATACAATACTCATCAAAGGATCCAGGGATCTTAGAAAAATGGCTGACTCTAGGACTGGGGAAGGGAGTACATACAATGAGCCTGAGCTCAAAAGCCAAGAACACAGAGACAGTGAGAGCAAGGCAGAGGGCACAGGGACCAACTAAAACCTCTTAGTGGTGAAGTCTGAACAAAGTGCATAGCAAATTTCCATGAGTCCATACTGATGTAAACTGAATTTATAAATGGCAAAAAATAGACAAGTCTTTTGTGCAAAAGATTTTTAAATCATGTAGCTCTCTTCAAGGAGGTGGAGTTTGAACTCTCTTCAGTGTGGGCTGCTTTTCTTGACTTTTGAAGAGAAAAGAATGGAAAGGAGGAAAACACTTTGCATAGAAAACTTGACACGTGCGACCTCAGCCCAGTGATCCAGGTCAGCACCACCAGTGATGAGTTGTGTTGACAGCCCGTATCCTTGATAGTTTGTGATGAAAGGGTACTTTACCTCTGGTCTTTCTCCCAAAGTCTTTTATGCAGTCTAACCATGACAAAGACATTTGAAAAACTCCATTTGAATGACAGCCTACCATGTACCCAATCAGAGCTGCTCAAGACTGCCAAGGCCATCAAAATCCAGAAAAGCCAGAAGTGTCTCAGCCAAGAGGAGCCGAAGAAAGTGTGACCAGTGAATGCAGTGGGTGAGCGTGTGGCATCCTGGAACAGAGGAAGGACACTAGGGAAAAACTGAAATAGGAATAAAGTGTGGACGTAGGTAAAGAATAATGTATCAACTTGGTTCCATGCTTGTGATAAATGTCCTGTGATGTAACATGCCTTCAGTAACAAGAACTGGACGTGGAGTACATGGGAACTCTAATAATCACATCTTTCATGTAAATCTAAAGCTATTTAACATACAGCTTTAAATATGGGCCATGTAAGTTTATAATAGAAAGGGAACACCTCTATATAAACAACCCTTAGACCATGTCCCGTGAATTAATCTGTATCAACACTAAGGCTTTCCTGGATGCTCTGGGGTTGTTAAGCTTTGCATCACCAGAGGGAACAGAGCCTTACTTTAGGTTCCCCTGGTGGAGCAGGGTGTGAAGAGAACACCACAGGCAGCAGGAGCCAACCCTGCATGATTTTTCTTCTGTTGTGCTTTGAATCGTGATGCCTTGAAGGGACACAGACCTAACACATGGGCACACAGCAGAGGACGAACAGCGCCAGCGCTAACCTCGAAGCAGGACGGGTCTTCACAGCGGCCCCCTCCTGATGCCAGTAAAGTATAGTCAATTACTTTTAAAATTGCTCCCCCACTAATGTCGACGCCCTAATGGGATCAGAACCATTACACTTCTCTTTCATCTGTTCTTACATCGTACAGAGGCGGGGGAAGAGGTATTTATGAGCTCTGAGAAACTCTGCAAATTAAAAGGATCTTGATAATGAGATAAAAGATTCCCCTAAATCTGGGCTGCTGTGGTTTGCTTTTGTCAATTTACAATTGACCAGAAGGGAGGAAAGTCTGGTTGTTCAAATCTTGTCTTCAAGGCACCGAGATATCTTCCTGCCATTTCATATCCCTACTTTTTTGGCAGAATGATGAAAATAAAGGGTCAGCTCCTTCAAAATCAAAGCTGTTGGTTGGACGTTCTTTGCTACCACAGAGCAGAATAACAGGTGATACTCTTGTAGACACAGGACTCAGCGTTAAGTGTGTGTGGTTAGCAAGCTGTCCTTGACTTCACTGAGTCCATGTGCAGTGTGTAAAGGGGTGCACCATCTCAGCAGGGATTCAAAATTTGGCAAATTATGAACACATCTAATTTCTAGCTGTAGCTCAAGGTTTTCTTTAAAGGTGTGTTCTTTGAACTCGTATTGCATTCAGGGAAGTTTAATCTTTGTCAGAATCTCAGTCAAAATGAAGTGCTATCACTTATAAATATCATCAATCATACAAGAGTGTTTAAGGTGGTATTTCAGTTAATTTTGACTAGATTCACAGCTGCCCCTGAATGCTTCTTGAAAACTCGAATGCAGACAGGAGAGGGAAAAAAATCGACTGTCATTCCAGATTCCTGCCTGTTAAAAAACAAACAAAAAAAAAGCTAAATAAGGCATTGGGTCAGACCTTGCCGTGTTGGAAGTGCTGTGTCTTTCCTTGGGACACTAATGTTCTGCTGGCTGCTGCATGAGTTCCTGGCTTTGACAGCTGCCAGGAACCAGCAGAGGAACCACACACTGACGAGACTTCCAGTCGCTGAGTCTCAGAAGATCTGGGGCACAGGCATGGTGCTGACGAGTGGGTCTGTAGCGGGAGGGCCCCGTGCTCCTCACTGTGATGTAGTCAGGGCAGGACCAGGGCTGTAAACAAACCATGGCTCTCATGTACCAGCTGGTCTGATGGTGATGGGAAGGCAATGCACATCCGTGGAGGAGCAGGACTTCATTCACCTTTTCTTGAGAAAACATTTCACACCAATCTTACACTGAGTTGTTTTTTTTTTTTTTTTCCATTTTCAGTCTTGTTTTCCACAATGTCATTTGTGGGATTAAAGTCAATGTCAATGACTTTGATGTCATTATATATTTATCCTATTTTTTGAATAGTGATGCTATTCTACAAGACTCTTTACTCCCTTTGAGCTTCCTAATATTATCTCTGGTAGCTCAGATGGTTAAGAATCCACCTACAATGCATAAGACCCAGGTTCAGTCCTTGGGTTGGGAAGATCCCCTGGAGAATGGAATGGTTACCCACTCTAGTATTCTTGCCTGGAGAATTCCATGGACAAAGGAGCCTGGCAGGTTCATGGGGTCCCAAAAGAGCTGGACATGACTGAGCAGCTAACATTTTCACTTCACTTTTCAATATATCTCAAGGTATTTTTCATTGATCTTTAAGATTTTTGCTTTCATACTTTCAGAATTATAAGTAATAGAACCATCACAAATACTGAAAACACTTAGGAGAAATCTTATTTTCTTTCTAAGATCCCTGTGAATCTTATGGTATGACTTTCCACTGTTCAATATGAATTTACTTAGATAATTGCAAATTACCAAGACCTTGTTTTAAGTAACAAATTATTTTGCAAATATTTATTTATTACATATTAAGGGTAATTTTACACTTTGAATAAGACATGATTTTCTGAATTGGTGCTACAATTGGAAGCAACAAAGATCCATTTTATGACAGTAATCCTCGAATTGTTATTGCATTTTGCTGGCACATAGAGATTAGGCTTTGTGCTAAAATAAGCTAAGTCTGAGAAAACAACACAGAGAAAAATGTAAGACCACTCCACCCCCAGCACAGCTGTGGATCCCACTATCCTCACTGGGGAGCTATCGGGGCTGTGTTTCCCCAGGTCATCAATGACCAGTTTTCAATTCACCTTCATTTTCTCAGGCTGTTTCTCTACTTATGTGCCTCATCCCTTAACTTTTGTGTATGGTATTAGATACTGGTCCAGTTTGTGTATTCAGTTTCTTTCATTAATGTCTTGTGGTTTTCAGTGTACATGTCTTTCGTCTCCTTGGTTAAATTTGTTCCAGATACTCTTCTTGATGCAATTGTAACAGGGATTGTTTCTTAATTTTGTTCCAATGGTTCATTACTGGTACGTAGAAAAGCAACAGGTTTTCGCATAATGATTTTTGTATTCTGCAGCTTTACTAAATTTTATTCTAACAGTTTTTGGAGATCTTTAGGGGCTTTTGTATTTTTGTTGTTCAGTCACTAAGTCATGTCTAATTCTGTGACCCCATGGACTGTAGCACTCCAGGCGCCTCTGTCCTTCAGTATCTCCCAGAGTTTGCTCAAATTCATGTCTGTTGAGTTGGTGATGCTATCTAACCATCACTCTCTGCTGCCCCTTTCTCTTGCCTTAAGTCTTTCCCAGCATCAGTCTTTTCCAGTGAGTCAATTCTTCTCATCAGATGGCCAAAAGTGTTGGAGCTTCAGCTTTAGCATCGGTTCTTCCAATGAATATTTAGGGTTAATTTCTTTTAGGATTGACTGGTTTAATCTCCTTGCTCTCTGAAGTACACTCAAGAGTTTTCCCCAGTAGCACAGTTAGAAAGCATTAATTCTTCGGTGCTCAGCCTTCTTATGGACCAACTCTCACAACTATACATGACTACTGGAAAAACTGTAACTTTGATTAGATGAACCTTTGTTGGCAAAGTGATGTCTCTGCTTTTTAATACATCTGCAAACAATGACAGTTTTTCTTCTCTCTTTTTTTTTTTCAATTTTAATGTCTTTTTCTTAATTGTTCTGGCTTCCAATACTAAGTCTAATAAGACTGGAGAGAATGGGCATTCTTGTCTTGCTCCTGATCAGCTATAAACATTTCACTGAGTGTGAGGTTAGCTGTGGACTAACCAGTTTCTCTTTTTCTTTCAGAGAGAGATAAAAAGACTCTCCAGAGCAACAAACCTCCTTTAAGACCATCTTTTACCACTTTTTCTTGGAAAACATAAATTCTGTGTACAGTTCACTCTTCCTTAGATCAGTCATTTTCATTTGATCTTTATTTTTTATTTCTCATTTCTCAAATTATTTCACTTACTCTACTTGACCCTATAAAGTAAACTTTGGGATTATACATTCTGGGTTCAAAATGTAAAAGATACAGGAATAAATGCAGCAGAACCCTTACCATCCATGACCCCTCACAGAATTGCTCTTCTCTATAGGAAACTGATGTTTTCAGCAGCAGTTTTCTCCTATCCCTTCACTTGCATTTCACGCACATCTGAGCAATAGATACATAAAACTTAATCTTTTCTCTTTACACAAATGGTAGCATATTATACATTCTTAACTTTGCTTTTCTTTTCCTTAATAAGGAATATTGGGAAGCATTCTCTATCAATACCAAACCAGTTTATTCACACTTTGGTGTTTCTGAAGAGATTTATCTACCAACCATCACTTCTTTACTAGTCTCTTGATAACCAGCATTTGGATCATTTCTGATAATTTTCTAGCTTAGTATTGCAATGAAAAAATATCTCTAAATAGATCATTGAATCCTACAAGTAAAATTGCTGGCTCAAATTGTATTTGCATTTGCTGCTAATGTCTTTAGAAAATGTATTTTATTCAATTTGAATAAATCATGTTTATAATAAAAATTCAAAAGAAATAAGAAAGGCATAAAAATATAATTCTGCTTCATAACCTATCTCAGCAGTCACTCAGTTTTCTCTCTAGAGATAACTGATAGCAGGTTATTATATCCTTTCAGAGATATTGTCTATAGAGAGCAGAGTTTAATCTAATTTGGGTATATTTGCATATTCTGTATTCCATGGAGATCAGAATGCTCTTACCAAGAAGGTGATTAACAAAATAACAGCAAGTTTCAGGGTAACCACTGAAATTCAGTGTCACCACTGAAGTTCAGTGTCAGGCACAGTCCAATCAAAGATCTCTGATCAGAGTAATGATTTTGTAATTTCCAGTTGTGATTGGAAGGAAACATAGTTATGGATGCCAGTCACTGCCATGTTCCTGGTCAGAGATTTTCAATCTCATTCCAATTTAAAGTAATTACCCTCTGCATTTTGCCTGTGGTAGTCATCAGAATTTGCTTCACCATCATCTTGGATTCCTCTTTGGTTCCCTCCTGTATTTCCTGTTTTCTGTGAATCTTGTGTGTTTCTTTCTTGGTTTATGCCCTTGTTTCGGTGAAGCACATGCTCAGGTACCTTTTGATGGAAAATGCCTGGGGATTAAGTTTTTATCTTGGACAGGAGAGGAGCCCCAATCTCAGTTCGGAGGCAGCCAGGGAAGCAGGAGCTCCCTGACCCAGGAGACAGTCTTGCTCTTCTCAGGCCCTCACCTAGTGCGGGAGCATCACCCATTATGGAGGACGCTCGTTCACTTCATCCAGAAACACTCTCACAGGCTCATCCGAATCATCCTACACCAGGTGTTCTGGGGCCCTGCAGCCAGTCAGAGTGACCTGTAGAATCAACCACCCTTGCCCATCTCTTTGCTTTAGCCCTTCATCCCTGACTCCAGCCGTGTATGTGCTACTCCTGAGCTACTCAGGGATTGAGCATTTAAATCGAGTTGGTTGTGCTCTCTCACCACAGGCTTATAGGTGCCTGGTAGGGTCTGCTAAGTGAGCTGCTCTTTGTCATCTACTTTCCAGGTTTCATATTGCCCTAAAGCTTTCGGCCCTCTTGTCTCATCTAGGAAGATTTATATCTTTATTTTAAATGGCTTTAGGACTGAGGATTTGGGAAGAGGATTTCTAGACACCATGAATCTGTTTCCACTGTCTTAACCTAGAATTGTTCTTTACTTAATAAAATACAGCAAGCTGCTTATTCAAAATACTAAGTACATAACTTGTAATAATATCTGTGCAGAGCGTGCTCAATAGATATTTGACTAATAGAATTTCACATGTATGCGAACATTCATTAACACAAATACATTTGAATTGTGTGTGCCCACATCCATATATGAATAATAATGTGTTTGAATATATATATACTTAATATTATCCCTGTACGTCAGTTGGTAGGTATTTTTGCCTTTATTCCCTTTGAAGGCCGAAATACTTTAAAAGTATGTTTGAGTAGTCATATATTTTTTTAAATCCTGTTAAGAAAGAACTCTGGGTCTTTTCTGTTAGAATTGGTAAGTCTCAGGATGTGCTATAATCCTTCAGTTCTTATGTGAATCATCGCACGTTCCCTCAAATGTCTACTCAAGTGTCTCATTCTATCTCAACAAACCACAAGGTATCTTTTTAGTCAAGAAAAGGCTTTAGCCTAAGTATAATATTGATAGCCATGTGTCCTCGATACTGTGGGTTTGTGGTTTGTTTGAAATATGGCTGTTGTAGAGTTGGTGATTGTTAAGCATTCTGCATTTGTGATTTTGAGTACTGGCCTGGTAAAGACTGTATACAGTCTTTGGTTAAGCCTCTACGTGGGCTGTGGGACCTTAAGATGTAAGACTCCATGCCAGCACATACGGAATTTCCTTCTTTTGTGTGTTAACTTGTTAACCTCAGGTTTCTCCTTGTTCTCACCTGCCTCGCTTTGAGGCCACCTTGCTTGTGTTTCTTGTGTGGAGAATTTCTGGCAGTGACTCCTTTTTTGGAGTCTGTTGATTGTAGACTCTTACTCTGAATCCTTTGACGACTGTCAAAACACATTTGTGTCAAGGTTTTAATCCCTGTCATGATTTGAGAAGCCTTGATTAGTTCACTCTGAAGACTTTCTTTTCATAATGAGAGCATTTCTTAGCATCTTGACCTTTCAGATCACTCATCTCAAGGCTGATACATCAGAACTTTCTTTTAATGAATGTACAGTTGGGATTACTTCTATTTATGCTTGAAAACACTTCTGGTGACTTATTTTTCTCATTAGTCTTTACACTCAGATGGTAAAAAATAATTACTTACAATTTTATCACCAATAAACATCAGGATTTATTTTGTAGATGAATAGCATGTAATGCTTTATGTATTTGGAGGATACAAACTAAGTTCTGAAGCATGACAGAACTGATGTTCAAGAACTTAACATGCAACTTGAGAAGTAACCTGTTAACTTTGCCGTATAAGCTACTGTGTACTCCTGCCAGACCTGAAGGGAGCCACTCTCCTGGATTGCTTCTTTCCTTTGTTTTTTAGTTTTATCAAAGTATGTATTCCTAAACACCATGTTTTGCACTTTTGCACCATAGTTTTGCACTTTTGACCTTATATAAATAGCATTTATGCTGTTTGCAGTCTTACATTTTTATTGTCCACTCCATGTCATTCTTCTGTGATTTATCCCCTTTTCTCTGTATAGCTGTGGTTCATTTACTCCCACTGCTGTGTAATATTCTATCATGTGAGCACACCGTATTTTATTTATCCATTTCCAGTTAATAGACGTCTCCATCATGTACAGTCTCTGGCTGTTATCAGCTGAAGTGCTCCTAAGCACATTTTGTTGTGCTTGTGTGTGACCTTTCGCTGGGGAGGAGGCGGGGGACTGCATTGCTGGAGAACATGTTGTGGGTATTCAAGTTTGAAATGCCTCCAAGTTATTGTCCAGAGTGTTGTCAACTTCTTCACTAGTAGATTTAAAAATTTCAGTTAGCTATATTTCTCACCTACAGTGAGTGTGGTCATGCTTTACTGTTCTTGCCAAATTCTTCAAATTCTTGCCCACCTGTAATTCCTCAGTGAAGCAGTGCCGAGGGCCAATATGGTCAGTTACTATTCTTGCCAAACTCATGTGAATAACCAGATCAAGGTTTCTGAAACTTGGCTTAATTTGCAAACAAAGTAGTCTTATCTTCTATAAAACTAAGGTTGATTATAGAGAAATTTCCCCCCTGATATCTTTATGAACATCTGATTCTAGTGCTATTAATTTTTTCTGGTTTTGTTTTCTATCTGTAAACTAACTGAATCCTGAATCCTTAGTTTCTCCAATATTTGAATACAACTCTCCAAACTAACATTTCCAATTTTTTCCCACCACTCTGACTTGAAATCAGGGAAAACCAAGACCGTCCTCTTCCTAAAACCCTGCAAAATAAAGTTGCTGTCCCCTGCAGATAAACCACCACGGCATCTCACATATGGACAGACTTCTGTCTGCTGCTGTGCAGCCTGTAAGGTCATCACAGACATCCCGATTGCAAATCACAGCATCTGTCAGATTGCCTCTCCTCCCTTCACTCCATCTGAAGATGCTTCTAGCCAACATCTAGGACTTTTCTAGACTAGTTGGATGCAGAACTAGAAAACTGGGATTACAGTCTACTTCAGTTATTATTTGGCTTTTGGTGGTTGTTTCTACAGAAATGCTTACTTGCTTGCATAGAATCAGCCTGTGCATCACCACCTCCTGTAATGAGTTTAACTAACCTGACCTCTTGTTGGGAGAAGGAGGGTGGTCCAAGAAGATGGAAGAATCTATTAAGTCAGTCTCTCCCCTTTACCTTTGGGAAATTTCAAAGATGGGAGCAGGGGTAGCAGAACATGCCACCTCAAAATGTGGATTCTTCTGAGCTGAAGGCAGTTGAGACCCAGCAGACATGGGTCTTAGCTTGCCCTTTGTCATCCAGAAGAACTTGGATAGGAGCCTATACCAGGAAGAGAGTTACCTTTTATATCTGAAAGACATATCTGCACGACAGGCCAGACATTTACTAAAAATCTGTTCATCCTCTGAAAATCGTCACCTCGTCCTCTTTGACCTCTCAGCCCCTCCCACCCTGCTTAACTCCAGATGGTATAGACTAGCCTGTGAGCCTGGTACCTGTATGGGGCTCCCATGTGTGCAAGCTTTGTCTTTCTCCTGTTGATCTATCTTATGTCAATTCAATCATTAGATCAGCTAAAACACCTGGGAGGGAAGAAGGCTCTGCTGCTGCTGCTGCTAAGTCACTTCAGTCATGTCCGACTTTGTACGACCCCATAGATGGCAGCCCACCAGGCTCCCCAGTCCCTGGGATTCTCCAGGCAAGAGTACTGGAGTGGGGTGCCATTGCCTTCTCCGAAGAAGGCCCTACACCCTCTGAAATTTATACATCACTTTACCCCACAAAGTGATGGTATTGGGACATGATTGGGTCAGGAGGGTGGATCCCTCAGGACTGGGTTAGTGTCCTTATAAGACAAGCTAGAGATGCTCTCTCCCCCTCCTGCCATGTGATGACTCAGTGACAGGGACACCGTCTCTGAACCAGGCAGTGTGGTCTCACCAGACACTGAATCTACTGACGCCTTGATTCTAGAATTCCAGCCTCCGGAACCAAGAGGTGTTGGTGTCTATTGTTCCTAAGCCCCCAGCATGTGGGACTCTGTTATAGCAACCGGAATGGAATAACACCCTAAGAAACTGAAAATTAGTCCAATGAGTAGAAATTAGGTCATTTGAATGCAGCTGACTAAGGAGTCCAGATCATACATTTTCAGGGCTTCCCTGGTGACTCAGATAGTAGGGAATCTGCCTGCAATATGGGAGACTCAGGTTTGATCCCTTAGTAGGAAAGATCTCCTAGAGAAGGGAATGGCTGCCCATTCCTGTATTCTTATCTGGAGAAATCCTATGGACAGAGGAGCCTGGTGGGCTATAGTCCATGGGGTCCCAAAGAGATGGACATGACTGAGCAACTGAGCATGCACACACACAAATTTGAATTACCATTTGCTTGCTTGCTTGCTAAGTCACTTCAGTCATGTCCAACTCTGTGTGACCCCATAGATGGCAGCCCACCAGGCTCCTCTGTCCCTGGGATTCTCCAGGCAAGAACATTGGAGTGGGTTGCCATTTCCTTCTCCAATGTATTAAAGTGAAAAGTGAAAGGGAAGTCGCTCAGTCATGTTTGACTCTTTGCGACCCTATGGACTGCAGCCTTCCAGGCTCCTCCGTCCGTGGGATTTTCCAGGCAAGAGTACTGGAGTGGGGTGCTATTGCCTTTTCCTGAATTACCATTTAAATATTAAAAAAATTATCTGCTATTTTCTACTTTTGTATACTTATATATGTGATGTTAAGTTATCCTGTGTTTCACTTTCCTTATTTATGAAGTTGTGGGCATCTCTAAATGGTCAGGTAGAGGAAAACACTGGGCCTCCTGATGCATATCAGGCAATGAGTCAGACCTCGCCACTGCAGTTGGCATGACTTCAGTGCCAACACTGATGTAAGGGCGTACATCTGCTCCCTGACTTACGTTAATGGAGAGCTGGCGCCTGAGAACCGGCGACTGGTAGCATAACCAACATTAGCACACAGGAAGGAAGCAGGCCTCAGATTTTGTTTCTGACCAAACTTCTATCTTATTTATTTATTTATTTCAAAAGCTAATATTCTTTGGATCCTGTACAGTGTAAGATGTGGTGCTCATTGGGCTTCGATGGGGCTTCATGTAGAAATATGATTATGTAGTTGAACTAACTACACAAAGGAAGCTGTCAGAGCCACCTTGTCTAACACCACAGCAGCCGCGTGCATTAGTCAGAATCTTTTTATAATGATACTTCAATTTTTATTTTTGCATTTTTCTTTAAACTTTTTATTTTGTATTGGGGTACTGCCGATTAACAATAGTGTTATAGTCTCAGGTGAACAGCAAAGGGACTCAGCCATACATGTGTGTATGGGCGTGCTTGGTCATGTCAGACTCTTCAAGACCCCATGGACTGTAGCCTTCCCAACCCAGGGTTTGAACCTGCATCTCCTGCATTGCAGGTGAGTTCTTTACTGCCAAACCAGTCAGCCATACATATACATGTATCCAGTCTCCCCAAAGATCCCCTCCCATCCAGCCTGCCACCTAACACTGGGCAGTTTCCTGTGCTGTATAGTAGGTTCTTGTTGGTTACTCATTTTAAATATAGCAGTGTGTACCTGACCATCCCAAACTCTCCAACTATCCCTTACCCCTGTGAGTATCTTGGATTATGAAATCAGGTGCTGAGGACAGCCAGTCTCCAGGCTGCAAGCCACAGACAATCACTTCCTGACTCATTTCTACACTTTTTCTGTTAAAATCTCGCCCTTGGCTCCTGACAGCAAAGTGCTCCTGCCCACTTCCAGTTTGGTGCTGCTGGATTCCAATCAATTTTTGCTCAAATAAACTCTTAAATTTTTTAATATACCTTAGTTTGTGTTTTAAGATTTAGTAATACTGAAACTTTGGCAATGGTTAATCAATATTTTAGCTGCCTCAGGGTCCAAGGCAGCTTTTAGAGATAAGAAGACTTGAGCACTCGGGTCAATCAAAAGTGGAAAAAAATACAAAACATGGGGAAAAAGCAATATTTCAGCCACTATAGAAGTGCTGGCTTAATTCATTTAAACTTAAAAAGGATTTCAGTTTTACCATTACTTAAAATGGCATCTAAAGATACTCTCTGCATGTATTTTTGTGATTATTGTCAGAAATTGTCTCCCATTTATTTTAAAAGCCAACATTTACATGTCAATATAAAGTTTCCTAAATGCTCTGCACTTTTAATTGCCTCATTAATGCACTTTCATTTACTCTTTACCTAATTGTCATTATTTTTAGAAGATAAATACAGGCCAGTGTGTATATTTTGTATGGATTTTGAATTTTATATTCCAGTTATAGAAACGGGATAACTGGGAGGATGAAGGCTGTTTCAGGGGAATAAATTTGAAGAGTCAGGAAAGCAGCAGAACAAGAAGCTGGAGGCCAGGGTGCCCTTGAGCAAAGCCAGGAGGGCACCAGTCCCTGGATCAGGGCTGAGCTGTTGCAAAGGAGCCTGACCTGGGGCAGAAAGGGTTGGGTCCTGAGAACATGCTTTGGCGTAGAAGGATTACTATATGATAGGGCTTTCCTGATGGCTCAGATGGTAAAGAATCTGCTTGCAATGCAGGAGACCTGGGTTCAATTCCTGGGTCAGGAAGATCCCCTGGGGAAGGGAATGGCAGCTTATTCCACTATTCTTGCCTAGAGAATTCCATTGCAGGCTACAGTCTGTGGGGTTGTGAAGAGTCAGATACAACTGAGCAACTAACATTTTCACTTTCATCACTACCATCACTCCAAAACAGATCTTTACAGAAATACCAGACACCCTGTTTCTTACAAACTTGGGTTTTTCACCTGCTCACTTTCCCCCTCACTTGAGGTTTCACACTATCCTGTGAGATCCCATTTGTGTACTGGCTCATCACTATATTGATGATTCAATTTGCATGTGTATGAACATCTCAAAATTCTTATGAGTAATGCTCAAAATTCTCCAACTGAGGCTTCAACAGTATGTGAACCTAGAACTCACAGATGTTCAAGATGGATTTATAAAAGGCAGAGGAACCAGAGATCAAATTGCTAACATCTGTTGGATCACAGAAAAAGCAAGAGAATTTCAGAAATACATCTACTTCTGCTTCATTGACTACACAAAAGCCTTTGACTGTGTGGATCACAACAAAATGTGGAAAATTCTTCAAGAGATGGGAATATTAGACCACCTTACTTGTCTCCTGAGAAACCTGTATGCAGATCAAGAAGCAACAGTCAGAACCAGGCATGGAACAACAGACTGGTTCCAAATCGGGAAAGGAGTACATCAAGGCTGTATATTGTGACCTTGCTTATTTAACTTATAGGCAGAGTACATCATATGAAATGCCAGGCTGGATGAAGCACAAGCTGGAATCAAGATTGTGGGGAGAAATATCAATAACCTCAGATATGCAGATGAAACCACCCTAATGACAGAAAGTGAAGAAGAACTAAAGAGCCTCTTGGTAAAAGTTAGAGGAGAGTGAAAAAGTTGACTTAAAATTCAATATTCAGAAAACTAAGATCATGGCATCTGGTGCCATCACCATCGCTTCATGGCAAAGAGATGGGGAAACAATGGAAACAGTGAGAGACTTTATTTTGGGGGGCTCCAAAATCACTGCAGATGGTGACTGTATCCATGAAATTAAAAGATGCTTGCTCCTTGAAAGAAAAGCTATGATAAACCTAGACAGCATAATAAAAAGCAGAGACATTACTTGGCCAACAAACTTCCATCGAGTCAAAGGTATGGTTTTTCCAGTAGTCATATATGGATGTGAGAGTTGGACCGTAAAGAAGGCTGAGTGCCAAAGAATTGATGCTTTTGAACTGTGGTGCTGGAGAAGACTCTTGAGAGTCCCTTGGACTGCAAGGAGATCCAACCAGTCAATCCTAAAGGAAATCAGTCTTGAATATTGATTGGAAGGACTGATGGTAAAACTGAAGCTCCAGTACTTTGGCCACCTGATGTGAAGAACTGATTCCTTGGAAAAGACCCTGATGCTGGGAAAGATTGAAGGTGGGAGGAGAAGGGGATGACAGAGGATGAGATGGTTGGATAGCATCACCGACTTAATGGACATGAGTTTAAGTATGCTCTGGGAGTTGGTGAAGGACAGGGAGGCCTGGTATGCTGTAGTCCATGGGGTCAAAAATAGTTGGACATGACTGAGTGACTGAATAACAACAACAAAATGTTATTGTTGTTAAGGGGACTTGGAGAGTCCCCATCTCCAAGTAATCATTTAGAGTCAGATCCACATGACTTAAATCCCACATGTTGTGAGAAGTGAAATTCTCGGTGGAGAAAGGTCGCATTGTTGGTCTCTGGATCCTCGTGCTGTCTTAGCATGTGTCCTATTTCCGGCTCATCCCAGGAGAACCACAGGGAAGGAGCAGGAACGCCACACCAGGCACTTCCAGGGGACGGTGCATGTCGGTCAGGACTCCGGCCTCTCCAGGGACTCTTGGGAGCCTAAATGGTGGCTGTCCTTGAAACAGAGCTGTTTCTTTTTCTAAGGCCCCACCATCCTTCAGGTAATTGATGTATTTGAGATGTTAATGGGCTAGTGTTACACAGAGAGGGTGGTGAGTGGAGCTCCAGAGAGCCGTTGTCCCCATTCCCGGGTAGAAACCCGTGTGCGGTTCGATGTGGCGTCTGCCAGCAGAACGTGCTTTGTTCTGGGAAGAGGAGGGGGCAGGCTCTGGGAGAATCCTGCTTTCAATTCCCCAGACATCCAAAGGAGAGAGGGAAGGACTTGGCTCCCTCATCTGTGCGCTTCACCTCTTTATGGCAGGTCTCTGCCACATTCCAATTATGACTTCACTGCGTTGTCAATCAAGTGTGAAAGTGCCTCTGTCGGAGGAGAGCGCTTTGGATGCAAAGAAAGTTAAGCCAGAGAGTAATTAGAAGCACAGGTTTGGTGTAGTTTTTTCCATTTTCAAGGGCGATAAAGACCAATTACCTTTGGAACAACTGGATGCGTGTCTGTGGTCCGATGTTTGCAGGCGCTTTCTCCATAAAAATCATTCTCTACTTTAGATCTGTTCCTACTGAACAGTTAGGGGATTTAGCTGGAAACTTTAAGAGTTAGAAATGTTTGAATATTTTAAAATGAGGACTTCTGTGGTGCTCCAGCGGTGAAGACTTTCCTTCCAATGCAGTGAGTGTATGTTCAGTTGCTGGTCAGGGAGTAGGTATCCCCTGTGCTTACTGGCCGCAAAAAACAACACACAGAACAGAAGCAATATGGACACAGATTCAATAAAGACTTTAAAAATGATCTACATCAAGAAAAATCTTTTAAAAAAGTTTAAAATGTATATTTGATTCAGTATTGAAACCTGAGATGAATTATGTGACTCTGTGTCTCTGATTTTAAAACTCTAAAGTCCATTTTAATCTAGAAAATGTTTTATTGAAATAAAACCATGGATTGGAAATCACAGGAAGGAATTTCAATATGGTAAGGCATGAATGAGACTAATTGCCTTAAAGCTGGCAGGAATCTCAGGATATAAGGTAGATGGATGGAAAAATAGCAATGCTTATTATGAAGTCAACTTACTTCCTTTAAATATGTGCTCCTGTGTATTTGATTTAAAAAAAAAAATCTGAAGTATAATACAGCCCTGGGTGTTCTTTGGAAGGAATGATGATAAAGCTGAAACTCCAGTAGTTTGGCCACCTCATGCCAAGAGTTGATTCATTGGAAAAGACTCTGATGCTGGGAGGGATTGGGCGGCAGGAAGAAAAGAGGGTGACAGAGGATGAGATGGCTGGATGGTATCACCAACTCGATGGACATGAGTTTGAGTGAACTCCGGGAGTTGGTGATGGACAGGGAGGCCTGGCGTGCTGCAATTCATGGGGTCGCAAAGAGTTGGACACGACTGAGTGACTGAACTGAACTGAACTGCAAGTGTAATACATGAAACATGGTTATTTAACTTAAAATATTAATTTAAACTGATTTTGGAGGAGGAAATGGCAACCCACTTCAGTATTCTTGCCTGGAGAATCCCACGGACAGAGAAGCCTGGCAGGCTACAGTCCATGGGGTTGTTTGACTTAGCACACAAACTTATTTTAAAACTTTAAAACAACAGACTCAAAGCATGACCCTCCCGGAAGAGGCCTGTATGTGGATGGTGACGACAACTTGGCCATCAGTGTGGCTGGTTATTTTTATTTCATTGTCAGACACTTCCCGGACCCTCTGTGTCTTCCTGGCTCTCCGAGCACTCTCTGAGCATCAGCACCCTCTCCTTGCTGCACCGCTGTGAGGTGAGCACAGCCAGGACCCCTGTATAGACGTGGAGGCTGAAGGACAGCACGCTTCGGGAGCTTCCTGAAGCTGCCGGCTAGAGTAGAGACAGCCTTGGACATGCACCAGGGCCAATGGTCCCAGGTCTCCTGCTCCTCACACCCTATGTCAGTCACATGCTCGTGCACAAAGGCCCGCTCGTGCAGAGGAGGTAGCACCAACGCTTCCATCACAAAGACTGTGTAGACCTGGCCTCAGGTGCTTCAAGTCTCTGATAACCATGACATCTTAGAATCTAAGCTGTTTCATAGGAGAAGTGATGGGCCTCATACCATCTCCTTCCTGTATGTGGTGCCCATTCGTACTCCAAAACTCAGTGCAGGCTGTTACCCATGTCAGTGGGGACTTCGTATTCCTTCTGAACCTCAGTTCACTTCATCACCAGTGTATGTGGACAAGAGAACAGAATTGACCAACAGATAAGAAGATTGAATAGAAATGGCCAGGTCTGGGGGACAACGACTGAAACCCAGTGGCTGTTCCCGGTGTTCACCGTGTGCCCCCTGCACCCATCACGCAAGCGAGCTCAGGTGTCTCCAGTTCTCACAGGCCCCGTCACTCTCCCATTGTTCCCCAATCAGTAATTTGTGAGCATGCTGCTGCTGCTGCTAAGTCACTTCAGTCGTGTCTGACTCTGTGCGACCCCATAGATGGCAGCCCACCAGGCTCCCTCATCCCTGGGATTCTCCAGGCAAGAACACTGGAGTGGGTTGCCATTTCCTTCTCCAATGCATAAAAGTGAAAAGTGAAAGTGAAGTCGCTCAGTCGTGTCCTACTCTTAGTCACCCCATGGACTGTAGCCTACCAGGCTTCTCCGTCCATGGGATTTTCCAGGCAAGAGTACTGAAGTGGGTTGCCATTGCCTTCTCCATTGTGAGCATGCATGCCTTAACTTTTAATCTTTTTCGACATTTTTTGACCCAGCCTGTGTTTGTGTTTTCTCACCATAAATCATCCTTCTCTAAGGGGAGCTTCTCAACAGTCAAGGTCTCATTGCATTTTCACTCCCCACGGTTCCTCCAATTTCCTAGGATTAGAGCTGGAATCGCCTGAGACCATGTAGACAGTTCAATAAACTGCTTAAAAAAACAACCCTGCCCTTCCCTTACGATCTGCTTCCTGGCCTTCATTTCTGCACGGCTGTTATCCCAATCAATACTGGTATCTCAGTAATTAAAGGCTCCCGGGTTTAGAGTGCAGGCCTGCCTTCAGGACCC
Organism: Ovis canadensis; assembly: GCF_042477335.2. Lineage (NCBI taxonomy): Eukaryota > Metazoa > Chordata > Mammalia > Artiodactyla > Bovidae > Ovis > Ovis canadensis. The sequence continues at coordinate 60,634,685 of NC_091257.1, read as the reverse complement.
CCTTATCTGCAGAAACACTGCCGGACACATTTACTTCAACTGTCCTTGACTTCTACGGCCATGGTCAACAATTACGTGGCTGTTTTTTATCCCAAATCGACTGCTCTGTCGGGTGGACTGTTTAAATGGTTTTTGCTCATACAATCATTACTACGGCCCACCCTAATAATATCTGACAATGCCATTTGGTTTGCATTTCTTATCTTAGTACTGGACTGAATTCCCTTCCACTCACTGTAAATCTTTTCGGGGTAAATAAATACATTCCCATTGAATTATGCTTACCTATCTCTTAGCTTTCTGATGAGTGACTCTGGAAAAGATGCTTCACAGTTTCAGAAGTTTCTGCTCTAACTCCACCTTTCTGAGGATCAATATCTTCACTAGAAATGGAAAATTCAGTCGAGCACAAGCATGACTGCAAGCATATGTGATGTTACATATATCCCAAGCATTGTAAAAATAAACCGCCTTACTTGACATTTGGTCAAGAAAGCCAACTCTCTAGTTACACTTAGATAATAAGGAGAAGTTGAAAAATACTCAGATGTGTTTCCATAGACCCCCTCCACTCACTGAGGCTGGAACTCTGCTATAAATCATGCAAATTGGCAGTAATGTGTCTGAATCTTACAGAAGCCCAGATTCTGCTTCTGTATAATGTCTAAGGATCCACAAGCATGATAAATTGGAGAGAGGAAGTTGAGGAGCACATGGAGAGAAATGAAACCAGAAAATCAATGAGGTAGTAAAGGAAATGTGTAGATTTAGTCACGACTGTCATGTGAGGATACAAAGCCTTCAAATGTGGCTCAGTATCGGCATTGCCCAAAATTGTTCCAACTCCACCATCACCCACTGCTGCCTCTAACAATATCCACCAACCTCCACTGTCACCATCAAGCATGACAACTACCAACCACCCATCACCAATGACCACCACTAAAAACCAACCACTACCTCCAACAGTATCTATCAACCATCACTACTACAATCAACTATGACAACTACCAACCATACCATCAACCACACCACTAACACCTATTACCAACCACCATCACTACCACCATCAGCACTAATGATACAACCAGCAACCATTGTAATTTACCATCGCTATCTACTACCTCCAGCCACCACCACATGTAGGAGTTAATGGAAGATGGTGCTGGTCAGGAGAGAGTCATGGGCAGTAGAAGACCGAGGTCATGCAGCTGAAGGATGGCCTAATTCTAACAGCCTGAGGTCAGTCCAGTGCTAACAAGGAGGACAGAGACCAGAAAATATTAGAAACAGCATAATGGAAAATTTGTAGCCCTGGTGGAAAACTGCAAGTTAAAAACACAAGTAGTCAGATTTTGCTGTGATATGCCCAAAAGCAGTAGAGTCAAAAGTTAAACTGCTCGTATTCACAGATGAAGGTTCTCAGGCTGGTGAATTCTGTAAAGGTTCTCAGGCTGGTGAATTCTGTGACCTTCACAAAGTCACCCAAGTGGAAGTTCATACACAGACCAACGTGGCTGGCTCCATCTTGAAATCAAAGGTCTCTTCATTGCACATACTGTCTTGGCTTTGTTTTTCAATAGAAACTACCTGTGTTAAACCAAGAGTTAAAACATCTTGCTCCAAGTGAATCTTGGTAAATTTTCCACTTCCATCTTCAGCAATCTAAAAACTGCTTGGGTAATTGTACATAATAGTAACGAGGAAAAAAGGGGGGAAAAATCAATAAAAGATTATATAATTGTATTTCTTATCTTCCAGGGCTGAAGCTATCCATAGAAAATCTAGTTATCAGAAGACACCCACCTTGACAAGGTTAGTCTGCATTTGCGGTAGAGTAGTTTGTGATTTTTAAAGTATTATTATGATGACGATCATCATTATGGAGTTGTAGCATGTACCTTTTAATTTGGTTGTCAAGGGAGACAGGGAGCGGTAATTAAGGCTAAAAGATGGAGAATGGAAGCCTTATTAAAGGATATATTGAAGATGGGAATTTGATCTGAGAATTAGATTATGATGAGCGTTTCTAATGCAGCTGTGGCACTCTTGAGTGACAGAGGAACTGAACAGGCAATTACAGCGACAGGCGTCTTCCCTAATCTTTACAATCCCAAACCCACAGTCACATCCATTTAAATTAATTTTTATGAAGCCTACACATTTATAGCCTCACCAGATTGGAAATTTGTTTATTGTCCGCAGGAAATAATTTTAAGGGAGCAAATAGCAGCCAGAGCCATCCTGCCTGTCCCTCTTGTCTTTTTAACTTGTAAAATTAATAATATGAGATTAATCTGAAGGTGGCTGCTTTATAAAGCTGATTGATCCTCCGCAGCCAGGCATTATTATGATTATCAGTGGGAAGGTCAAAGGGAGCATGTAAAAGTCACAGCTGATTCATGAGTTCCTACACTGAGCAAAGGATTTGAAAAAAAAAAAATACAAGGCTTGTGTTGTTCGGTGTTATAAGTGAGGAATCAGTCTTCCACGCATTGCTGAAACTGAAATTTTCGGGAACGGATTTTAAACAACTTTGGACGTAGTTATTTCAAGATGTCTGTTCAGTAGAGATAGCAATAGTTCATTACCATGCATGCTGAAAACCTATTTTAAGAAGTACTTTGCTGCACAAAGATTAATTTACCACATCATATTTTTTTCCTCCCAGTAACACTAATATAAATAATTGTTGTACCTTAAATTGGCATTATATTTTGATAGCCTAGTTTTTAATATACAAAGAACTGTTCAGCAGAACTGTTCAGAAATATGGAAACACAGACAGAAAATAGGAGACTCTGGAGCTGCTCTCTATTTAAATCCTGTTTATTGTCCTGATGCAGCGCGGGAGCTAAAATGCTTCACCATCATAATAGTGATGGGGCGATGATGGTTTTGCAAATATGTTTCCAAAACCAACAAGAATTTTTGTTTGTGACTTAGATATGGCAACATCTGAAAACTCATCCTATTTAAAAAGTGGTCTTTTTATTCCATCTGTTAATATATTGTTGTTTCCTCTTAGGAAAGTATCATGCAGGGCTTTCATGTATATGTATGTAGAGCCAGGCAGGCCACTATGACAGGGCCTCGTGAGTGTGCCGTTTTCATAGGCCTTCCTGGCAGGCAAACGGTGTCAAGGCCATCATCCCACAAACTAGAAATCAGTAACTCTCTATCTGATGGTACCTATAGCTCCTAGAATAAGAAATAAACTATGTGATTAATACTGAAAGTTGAAAATACTAAAAAAAAGTAATGTACTTCCATTTGGGAGAAGAATTTGGGGAAATGAGAAGCAGGTGAATCCTCAATACCTAGGGATATCATTTATAATGTCTAATATCGAACAGCATAAAGCTATTATTTATGGACAAGGTGATTTAAACTCAGAAACAATTACAGGGTTTGAATGTTTTCTGATGAAGTCACAGATGAAAATAAAAAGATGCTTTAGAGAGAGAGAAAGTTTTAATTTCATGTGGTTTTCAATTATGTGCCTATATTTTGGTGATAAAGCATTTTAAATTAATTATTTTATATATATTTATTTTAACACCTATATTTATTTTATTATATTTTTTGTAGATAAAATTTTATTGTGGTAAATATTTCATAATGGCTATATATCATCACAAACATTTTAAATTAAAAAGATGAAATTTATCTTATTTTATGGCCATTCTCTTGAACTGCAATAATGAAACAAAATGGCTTAACCTGGTTTGCAAATGCTATATAAAATAAAATTTTATTTGCTCTAACTTTTGAAAGCTTCTAAAAAAAAATCAAACTGCTGAGCATGTTCTTTTTTCTAACTTTGTTGATACATAACTGACAAAGAAATTGTATTTATTAAAAATGTTTGTGATGATACAACACCTATATTTATTTTAATTTATATATATGTGTGTGTGTATCTAACTGATATCACTGTCATGATAAGCTTCCAGCCACTGTCAGTTGATTCATCTTTTGTGAAAGCCTAGTATTCTGAGAAAACTTTGCTATTGTCTTTCACTCTTTGTCATTTTTATGCACTGAATTTCCCCAGGAATTTTCTTTATAAAAAATTCTTCAGGGAGTTTCCTTTTCAGGTCATGTTGACACCAAGCATTAGATGCTTAAAACATTTTCTAATCTTCAAGATTATTAAATTAAAATTATACATAAGCACAATTGTAAAAGGTAAAATGTTATACATATGTGTGTATCTGCACATGGAAACACACATATTATGTGTAACTCACGACCTCCCAGCAGCTACTCACTTATATAAAATATTAAATATGTTCCATTGTAACTGAGAAAAGAGCTCACAGGTAATAAGATAGTAAAATGTTCACTTAGAGCAAGGCTAACAGTAGTAGAGAAGGCACTTTGCCTGCTGGTGTATTTTTTTCCCACAGTATAAATCAGAGTTGCATTTCTAAAATCAACTTGGAGAACTAGTCTCAAGTGAGCAGTAAACAAAATAAAAAGACCCTTAAAGTGAAGAGAAATAGCATGATCCAAGAGTTTAAAAGGATATTTACAAAAAAAAGAAAGAGACTGTATCCTCTTTACCACTGGAAAATAAGACAAAGGGATGAAGTTCTACATAAGTGTTGGCAGTCTGGGGTCTGTGGCTTGTGAGAAGTGGTCTGTAAAGCACCTCTTGGCCACACATGGACAGAAGGCCAGGGACCTTTCTCAAGCACTGGAGTCTTAACAGATGTCAGCTTTAAGTTCCGCTGGTTGGCTTATTGATTACAGGCATACTTTTGAGAAATGGACTGTGAGAAAACACGTTTTCCTGCATAATATTGTTCACTGCCCAGTGTTTCAAAAACAGGGGACAAACTGGGAATCTGATGGAGTAGACAGGGTGAAAGTCTTAGTGGCTGAAGGAGCGCATTCAATGAACATGCCTCCCAAGTGCCTTCTACTACGTGCTTCATCAGAGCAGCGATGGCAAAAAACATGTGCAAGCCACATTCACATCCAAAATATATAGGCAACTCCAACAACGCAGCATCATGGGAGACCTTCTGAATCCCTGGTCTTGGGTCTTTTGTAAATTGGTACCATTCAAAATATGACAGAGGCCTGAAATAAGATGATAATCTTTTCGTTTCATCTTGCTTTTCCTTCCCCCTCAGTGCTGGTTTTGTTTGTTTTGTTTTCAGCTGCGCAAATCATGACCTCTTACCCACCTACTCTCCCTCACCCAGATCACCCCAGTGACTTTCTTCTCATGGATATCAAGTGTAGTTATGTCACGGCTCCAGCTGTAGTTAAGGTAGCAGTGTCTATCAGTAGTCTTCATAATTAGAATTATTTTCTCCTAAAACCCTGAATGTCTGACTGATTAAACCCCAAGGGTGACTTACTTTGGTGTCCTGAAATGTTCTGCCTTCATTCAAAAAAAAAATATTGAGTCTCTTGGACAGCTTCTCTGTCTTTATCTCATGAGCTGATGTTGAAAGGGCTTTTCTATTTTATACTAAATAGAGTATGCGCTGAATTCCCCCACCAGCAAAAAAAAGAAAAATATTGTCAAACATAACCTCTTTGTGATATTAGAAATCATCAACCCATGTCACTACATCTTAGGGTCATTATTACATGGGTTCCTCCCCCATACTGTATTCCTAATATCTTAAAAGTCTAAAATTAGTGGACCTATCACCAAATTTTTTTTAAAAAAGTCAATGAACACATTATTGATCTACAGTGTCTTTATTTAATTATATAATGTGATGATGAATTACATCTCTTGAAATGGAAATTGAATTTCTCCAGAAGCAGAGCTGAGGGACCTTGATATGGGAATTCTGTGGAATGGCAGATACTTATCTCTCTTAGATTTAGTCCCTAAACTTCTTCTTTAATAGCAAGAAACCCTGTCAATTCAGGTGTGATGGAGGCCAAGAGGAGTGCCTCCCTTAGCTAACCTTATCCAATTATCTTTATCATCCTTATCTTCCTACAGTCCGTTATGAAATTCAGCTATCCAGTCCCATGGTTGCTTAATTAAATTCAGCTCATTTCAAAATTATAATTATTTTGACAATGCTACTGCAACTTACAATAATTGAATGTTGAGGTCAAGTGAATAATATCTTAAAGGCCTTCTAATTGAGTATTATTGCATAAAATAATTCACATGGGAACTCCATGAATCTGGGAACACTAAAACTAGTCAATTTTATAGCAAATGGGATCTTGCAAAAATAATTATAGTAAACAAGTATTTTTATGATTTATTGGATTCTGAATCTGCCCAGAGCTTCTAGGGGAATATTTTTTATTTTGTTTTGTTTTATAAATAAACTTGAGTATTTGTCTTGAACTGGCTTTTGAATGCCAACTGGGAAGCACCAAATTTATACCTAACACAATATGAGGCAGGCAGAGAGTATAAATTATATTTAAACTGGCTAGATGTAAAATCCCCATCCACTTTTCCAAACATGTGTATTAGGGGCTTGCTACCAAAATTCATGAGATTGTTTTAGAAGGCTTCTCACTGGGCTTTGTCTAAATCCAGCCACTCCCCCCACCGCTTGTCAGTTTTATTCCCTCCGCTACACATTGTTTTCAAGAAATGATTGAAGTGGGAAAGTAATATGTACACTTAAAATACTGGGAATACACAACGGCTGTGATCAGTCAGATATTCTATGGCTTGAAATGTGTTTTTATTAAGAGCAGCAAAGTGAAGAGATTACCTTTTTGTCTCTTTTTCCTCCATGTCTCTGTCTTCCTTTTATTTTTATTTGTTTCCTTCCATTTCTGTTTTTCCTCTCTCTTCAGACCTTGGCCCTGAACCAGCACCTTTGCTTCAGCTCGTGCCTTTTTCTGCTAAATATTCCCTCTGATATGACGTGTCTGCTCCGAAGGCAGAGGAACAGCATGCTTCTTTTAGGACTGACCTACTTTGGAACGCCTATCACTCAACATGAGGTGACAAATGAAGCGATCTGGCATGAGAAGAGTAGTGATTTGCAGAGAGCAACATTTATGGTGGTTTTAGCTGATTATAATGTGGAGAGTTATTTAATAATTACTCTTTGATTATAGCAATTTCCTCTTAGCAGAAATCAGAAATGTGAAGGACTTAGACTTTTAGCCAAGATGGAGTAACAGGGACTGGATCTGTGGTCTTGCCTAAACCAATAAATATATAAAAACAAGAAAAGTATGTGTGTGTGTGTCTCAAAGGTACTGGATATTAGGTGATAAAGGATAATAATGCCTCAAAGACAGGAAATAAACAGAGGAGCCCTACGATTCTCCAAGATTACAACCTTCAGAGAATTTTCTGGTTGGGACCACAGGGCCTCAGGTAAGGACCAGCAGGTTCCCCATGATGAGGAGATGAGATGGAGGGGAAACCAGGGCGGTGGGGGTCTGCAGGAAAGGCAAGGAGAGAGAGGTGCAGAGGGAGAACCCTGATGCCAGCAGAAGGCCTCTGAGTGTTCAGTCACCACACATGTCTGAATAAAGTACCCAAGACTGGGAAGATGGCCATCTGAGAGCATCAGAGAGAACAGAGGCAACACTGGACTTTGAAACTGACAGCTGTTCCTACCAGAGAGACGGGATGACCTGTCATTCACGGGGCATTGGATAGGGTCCTGAGGGGGAGGTGTGCTTCCATTGTGGGGCGTGATCAGACTAGACTAGTAGTGTCCTCTGGTCTTGCCTAAAGGTTTTTAAAGCAAGATTCAAAGGAATCAACCTACTTCCCAGTAACTTAACCATGTTCTAGAACAAAGCACATGGACATTTATAAGAAATCAAAATTATTCAGCACCCAACAAGAGAAAACTCATGATGTCAGACAGTCAAAGGTAACTAGGCCTACCAAAAAAAGAAAAAAAAAATATGTAGACGAAAGAGGCCCATGATTAGGATAAAAATCAATCAGCCAACACTGAACTAGAACAGACACAGGAGTCAAAATTAGCAAAGACATTGAAGTAAATAATAAAACTGCAATTCATATATTTAAAATTTAGAGACACAGAAGACAAGAATAAAATGAAAGTGAAAGTCGCTCAGTCATGTCCAACTCTTTGCAACCCCATGGACTATACAGTCCTGGAATACTCCAGGCCAGAATACTGGAGTGGGTAGCCATTCCCTTCTCCAAGGATCTTCCCGACCCAGGGATAGAACACAGGTCTCCCGCATTACAGGTGGATTCTTTATCAGCTGAGCCACAATGACTCAACAAAAATTAAGTCAACATAGAAAAACATCTCACTTTAAAACATAACACTATAAAATTTCTAAAAGATAACATTTAAAGATTTTTTAAACCTGATATCAAAAGCATATTCCATAAAACTAAAAAAAAAAATCTTTAAATTCAGTTCAGTTCAGTTCAGTCACTCAGTCATGTCCGACTCTTTGTGACCCCATGAATTGCAGCATGCCAGGCCTCCCTGTCCGTCACCAACTCCCGGAGTTTACTCAAACTCATGTCCATCGAGTCAGTGATGCTATCCAGCCATCTTATCCTCTGTCATCCCCTTCTCCTCCTGCTTCCCATCCCTCCCAGTGTCAGAGTCTTTTCCAATGAGTCAACTCTTCACATGAGGTGGCCAAAGTATTGGAGTTTCAGCTTTAGCATCAGTCCTTCCAAAGAACACCCAGGACTGATCTCCTTCAGAATGGACTGGTTGGATCTCCTTTCAGTCCAAGGAACTCTCAAGAGTCTTCTCCAACTCCTCAGTTCAAAAGTATCAATTCTTCGGCGCTCAGCCTTGTTCATAGTCCAACTCTCACATCCATACATGACCGCCGGAAAAACCATAGCCTTCACTAGACAGACCTTTGTTGGCAAAGTAATGTCTCTGCTTTTCAATACACTGTCTAGGTTGGTCATAACTTTTCTTCCAAGGAGTAAGCCTCTTTTAATTTCATGGCTGCAGTCACCATCTGCTGTGATTTTGGAGCCCCAAAAAATAAAGTCTGTCACTATTTCCACTGTTTCCCCATCTATTTCCCATGAAGTGATGGGACCAGATGCCTTGATCTTCGTTTTCTGAATGTTGAGCTTTAAGCCAACTTTTTCACTCTCTTCATTCACTTTCATCAAGAGGCTTTTTATTTCTTCTTCACTTTCTGCCATAAGGGTGGTATCATCTGCATATCTGAGGTTATTGATATTTCTCCTGGCAATCTTGATTCCAGCTTGTTCTTCTTCCAGCCCAGTGTTTCTCAGGATGTACTCATGCCTATTAGAATGGCTAAAATATGAAAAGTCTGACCAGAACAGATGTTGGTATGGATATGGAGAAGCTGGTGCTCTTTGGTGTTACTGGGCGGGGCGGGGTGGGGGATGCAATATTGTCCAACCACTTTGAGAAATGACTTGGCAATTCCTTTACCATGTAAACACACACTCACCATGTGCTCTAGCCTTATGTCCTTACAGTGAACATTGTGTCCATAGAAGCTTTTTTTGTAAGAGTGGAAAACTGAAAATAACCCAAAAGCTTACTATCAGGTGGAGAATAAACAAAAGTTGGCATATCCTTACATTGATCTGGAGTGAGAGAAGTCAGAAAAGTCAGAGTGCATACATACTCTGTGTTCCCACTTACAGAACTCTCCCAAAGAGATGAACTCGTCTATAGAGAAGGAAAGCAAACAGTGCTCACCGAGGGTGGGCCTCAAGCACGGGGTGTGCGGATCACTGAGGAGTGCGTGGGAACTCTGGGTGCTTCTGTGCATGTACCCTCTGGACTGAGGTGACGGTTTTACAGACGTGTGCTTGTGTCTCAGATTAACAGACTGTGTGCCTGAAGGACATGCAGTTTATGGTATGCAAATTGTATCTCAATAAAAATGAGTTATTCAGATGGGTAGACAGCCGGTGTGAATTTTTATAACTTGCATTTGCTCTGAATCAGAGCAATAGGGCTGTGGCTTTTCAAAACAACACAAACATCGTTTGTTGAAAAGTCACCAAGAATTTTGGATTCGGAGGTGTTTTTGTCCTTTTTTCTCCCCAGAATCATTCTGATGACCATTTATTCACAGTAAGGACTAGTTATCTTTAAATTGTGAAATAAAAAGTCTTAGTTTATACCTGAAACATCCCCCCCCACACTAAAAACCCCTCTCAAATCCATCCCATAGATGCTGCCCTGCATTTAGTATGTAAACATTTAATAGGGATGAGGAAGTGGGGGATCTCGCTCTTATTTTGCCCTCTTGAAAAGCTGTCTCTGAACTGCAGTGCTTGGTCCACCACTTGGCGCATCAGTGTAAGGGAGGGTTGATGACATTTCTACATGACAGATTAGTGTTTTTTTTTTTTTTTTAAATCCTCTAAATTGCCCTTTAATTGGAATAATAGGCGAGGAGACTGAGTATCCAGGCAACCATGCTGAGATGGCTGGAACTGATGAGAAGGCGTCCTCAGACCTCAGTGAGAAAAATCAGGCAGCTCTCCCTTGCATGGAAAAGTGTTACATTTGGTTACCTGGGACTTGAGGGGTGAATATAAATGATAAAATTGCCTTTATACAGTCTGGTGGCAGCTCTGTACATTGGAGCAGTGGCCAAAGTCATGATAGGGACTTTGCTCTACTCAGAGCCCCAGGACCTTGCCTACTAAGAGCTCTAGAGGGATCTTACTGATGGCATCTGACAAACCCACCACTTGTAGGTTTCCAGGTAATGTCAGCATGATGTTACCAACGTAGGTGATCGCCAGTATGCCCCCTGCAATTGTAGACTCATTGAAGTCCCTCTGGAATTAATTATGACACAGAGCCAGATATCTGATGTAACACCTCAGGGCTGCATGCTCATTGGAACAGGAAAAACAACACAAAAGTATTGGCAGTATCAACAGCTGCTTACCACATGTCAGGGCTTCAGTAAACAAAGTAAAATTGAAACATCAAATGCAATTGAAGTAACAAATTGATTCATCTATTTTATAAAACACGCCAAGCTGGTTAGTTAAATGTATGTGCAACAAAAGTCTCAGATCTGCTTTTTTAAAGACTTGATGACACTGGTCAGTTTCTACAGGACTATATTATTTTTATTTATTTATTTTTGTTTTTAAAGGACTGCAGTTTTCACTTTTAGTTTACTGTCAAACTATTGTTTAACAGGTCAGTAAGATAAACATGGCAGCTCTGGGCCCATATTCTTTCCCAAGCATTAGTTTACTTTAAAGTCTGTGTGCAATGATACTTGGAATGCTGGATATTCCTCTTTAATGGCTGCATTTTTTATATGTGTGTTATTGCTGTTGTTCAGTTTCTTAGTTATGTCCAACTCTTTTCTACCCTGTACTAGACTAAAGCATGCCAGGCTTCCGTATCCTTCACTATCCCCCAGAGTTTGCTCAGATTCATGTCCACTGAGTCAATTATGCCATCTGACAATCTCATCCTCTGCCACCCCCTTCTCCTCCAGCCCTCAATATTTCCCAGCATCAGTCTTTTCCAGTGAGTCAGCTTTTTGAATCAGATGGCCAAGTAGTGGAGCTTCAGCATCATTCCTTCCAATGAATATTCAAGGTTGATTTCCTTTAGGATTGACTGGTTTGATCTTCTTGTAGTTCAAGGGACTTTTAAGAATCTTCTCCAGCACCACAATTCAAAAGCATCAATTCTTTGGTCCTTCTTCATGGTTTTCTTTATCGTCCAAGTGTCACATTTGTCCTTGACTGCTGGAAAAACCATCATCTCTAAACCATTTGACTGCACAGACCTTTGTTGGCAAAGTGATGTCTCTGCTTTTTAATATGTTGTCTAGGTTGGTCATAGCTTTCCTTCTAAGGAGGAAGCGTCTTTTAATTTCATGGCTGCAGTCACCATCTGCAGTGATTTTGGAGTTCAAGAAAATAAAATCTGTCGGTGCTTCCACTTTTCCTCCTCTATTAAGTGATGGGACCAGATGCCATGGTCTTAGCTTTTTGAATGTTGAGTTTTAAGCCTTTTTATTCTCTTCTTTTGCCTTCATCAAGAGACCTTTTTGTTTCTTTTCACTTTCTGCCATTAGAGTGATATCATCTGCATATCTGAAGTTGTTGATATTTCTCCTGACAGTCTTGATTCCAGCTTGTGATTCATCCAGCCCAACATTTTGCATGATGTACTCTGCATATAAATTAAGTAAGCAGGGTGACAATATACAGCCTTGTCATACTCCTTTCCCAATTTGAACTAGTCCATTGTTCCATGTCCAGTTCTAACTGTATTTTCTTGACCTACATACATGTTTCTTAGGAGACAGGTAAGGTGGTCTTGTGTTCCTATCTCTTTAAGAACTTTTCATAGTTTGTTGTGATCCACACAGTCAAAGGCTTTCGCATAGTCAATGAAGCAGATTTTTTTTTTTTTTGAATCCCCTAGCTTTCTCTATGATCCAGTGAACACTGACAATTTGATCTCTGGTTCCTCTACCTTTTCTAAATCCAGTTTGTACATCTGGAAGTTCTTGATTCACATATTATTGAAGCCTAACTTGAAAGATTTTGAGCATTACCTTGCTAGCTTGTGAAATAAGTGCAATTGTAATAGGATCGTAAGAATCCAGAGAAAATATGCAGAGGATTGATTTAGATAAAGAAACAGAAGGAGAAGAGAAGGTATAGAAGTAAAGTAGGTGTGGACATGGGGAGCCTTTAGGCTGCTGGTGGTGAGTGATTTATTTATACCAATTAATCTATTCACTAAATGAGCAGTATTTATCTAGTCCCATTCTCTGACAGATACTACAGTCAGTGTTGGGGATACAGTGGTGAAAAAAAAGAGGTACTTGCTTTTCTAGAGTTTACATTGTATCTTTAAAAAACTCTGAGAGTAACTGGGATAGAAAGGAGACATTTAGGTGGAATCGTTCATGAGTTGGGGTCAGTGCCCAAAAGAGTTCAAGAAACAGAAAACTGCAGTTTGGTTTGTTTGTTTGTTTGTTTTGGTGGTGTTGTTTGGGAATTTCTGCAAAGCAAGGGAGAAATGACTCTTTGATGATGAATTGATTGTATCGTGGACAATTCTAAGTCTACCTTCCAGTCCGTGACTTGCAGGTGGTGTGAACAAATAAATGCTGCCAACGGTCAGAGTTTCGGCAAGAGCACAGGTTGCTCAGGCAGCGGGGAGAGGGTGGAGAGATCCTGGGGGTGGATGTGGATTAACACAGTTGAGATGACGGAAGATTAGGGTCATGATTCTATGTAATATCCCCACGAGCTTCAGAAGCTTTGAAAAGATCAAGCTGTATACATGGAGAGACTTATTGTGCTGAGATCAACTTTGTTTTGGCATAATAACTTTATGCTGCAGTCACTCTGGGTTTCTTCCTATTAATCTCTCAGATTGAGGGAAGGATTAAAGTTTCCCAGAGGATGTTCAGCTGGAAAGTGTCTTGGATAACCACATACAAACACAAATATTTTGACTTTTATCCGCATTTTGATCATAGCTCTCTGTTGGCTAATTGTTATATTTGTCCAAGTGGCAGGAGTATGTTACTTAGAAACGTGAGGATAAAGAACAATAGACACTACCAAAAAATGAAAGGACTCTCCTTGAAAAAGAAACTAATGTTGTGTTTTGCAGGTGGTGTGGGGGTCTAAGAATGAGTGGAGAAGATAACTTCTTTTCTTCATCCTACATTTTTAACTAAATGTTGCTTTTAAATGTATCTACATATGTCATGTGAGAAAATGCAGCAAAGCCCCTGCAAGAAAGAATAGTGAACTGCTGTGTGGGCAGAGTGTGTGCAGTGAGCCAGCCTGGGCGTTGGGGGCGGGCGTGTGGCCCAGAGCAGTAGCAGGTGCTGTAACTACAAACAGTGCAGCTGGTTACTGGCCACATAGAGATCAATGTCTAACACAAATAAAGCAAGTAAACCTCTCTGCTTCCCCCAATATTGAAGTAGTTCAAATCAGACCCATTTTCTTGTCAAGAACATGCACCATGAATATATAAAATGCACCAAAATGCCCCAACTCCTTAAGGCACCAGAATGCAGTCGGCAGCTAGGACTTGACAAGGGAAGACCTGGAGAAAAGGAAATAAAAATTACCGAGACTGGCATTCTTGCAGAATTTCCTCTCTAAGCATTTTATCAGATTCTAAGCTGCTGAGGGATGAATGAATGAGCAATGGAAAGGGAAATAGCGACTAAGAAGCTGAACCCTGACCTGGAAGAGCAGGGCCCTGGTGAGAGCCAGGAGCTTCTGTGGACTCATCTAAAGGGCTGGACCTGGACAGGCAGTGATGCTGAAAACAAGCAGACCCTCATGCCTCTTCTGCCCTGAGAGCATCACAGTGAGCTTCTGCCCTGGTAAGTGTGCACTGGAGAAACTCAGATATGGTCTGGAGGAAGACAGCACCCATGAAAAATCTACTCCTCTCACCTCCAGCCTCCAACAAAGACCTGACATCCCAGGTAAGACAAGCAGTGTTTATCTATCTTAAGCTCTTAAAAAGGATGAACATGTCTTAAAAATTATACAAGATAGAAGATTTCACCATAGTGCTGAGTTTTACAAAATAGAACCAAAAGGAAATTATAGATCTGTAATTAACCATTATTACGTCTATTATTAAAAAATAACAATCCAGTTGAGCTGTGTAATAACATATTTGAAATAGTAGAAGAGAGAATTAGTAAACTGAAGTATAAGTCAGGAGAAAATATACAGAATAAACCAGAAAGAGAAAAAAGAATGGAAAATATCAGAAAAGAGGTTACAAGATCTATATGGGCCTTGGTGAAAAGGTATAGCATACATTTAATTTGATTCCTAGGATCTTAAAGATGTGGGGGAGAGAAAGAGAAAATAGAAGCAATATATGGAGACAGGCAGTTCAAGATATTTACAAATCTGACAAAAGCTATCAATTCACAGGTTCAAGAAATCACAGATCCGTCTGCAAGCCAAATAAATATAATAATAGTCATGCCTTGAGGCACAATGGTTAAATTCCACACAGCAAAAATAGGAGAAAAACATCTTAAAATCATGCAGAGGTTTTTCTGTTAAAAATCATCCAGCCCAGGTATAATTTTAAAGGGACTATAGCAGAAATGTGGGCATTTTGAGCAAAATTTGGGAGAGAGAAAAGGACAGGGAAGCCTAGTATGCTGCAGTCCATGGGGTTGCAAAGAGTGGTACGTGACTGAGCGACTGAACAACAACAACGGAAGTAATGGGAGGCTAAAGTCAACGGGGTGGAAAATCACAACCAAAAACCCATGAAAATAAACTGCTATACGCAGCGAAAACAGGCTTTAGAAAATCAGAACCAAATACAGATATTTTTAAGCAAAGAAAATCTGAACTAATTGATATAAGTTCTTTGGCAGGAACAAAGTGGTTTTAGGAAGAAGTCAGAAGTCAGGAAGGGTAGCATGAAGTTAATAGAAAACATATCAGTTATTTAGAATGATAGCCATGTTAGTATATGGTGTTTTGAGTAAGATCTCTGGTGTTCAGAGTAGGGCATGGAGCCCACAGCCCATGTCAGTCTCCTGTCCTGATACAGAAGCACTGTTCCTGCTTCAGTGTGTAAGGGGTGGGTCCCCCTCAGGGCTACTGCTGACCTCTGATTCTCTAATATGCAAATCGCTGCATAGCTGAAGAAACTACAGAGGACTCAGAAACCACCAGGGGATCTCTCAACTCAGACGCGGACCTCCTGTCTTGCATTTTGGACTCTCTGCCTTTCTTTCCCTGAAAGGTGAAACTGAACTTTGGTGCCAAGAGCTTCTACTCTGAGCCCGCATCTTGGTGATGTCCTTCACTTCTCTGATCTGCCTTAGTACCAGTGAAGACACTGGCGATGGTCAAGGATTACTCTCTGTTTTGTACAGTGTCTTTCCTGTCACCTTCTTTCAGCAAATTGAAAGGCATAAGGCTGATAATAAGGCCCTTACCTCAAACATTGTGGGTGAATGGGGACCTCTCATTTAATTCTTTCCCTTTGGGAGTCACAGTCCCTTTTGTCTTAAGATCTGTTTGCATGTACAAATGAAAAAAAGAAATGAATTTCAAAAAGTATGGCCTCTTGACTTCTAGTTACAGATAGGATGAAGTAAACACTTTTCACGCTATTCTTCCAAGTGGTTAGAGTTACAAACCTTGAACAGTCTGTAAAAAGCAAGTTATCACAACACAGAGTTGGGTAAAGTCAGACCGAGAGAGCTGTGAAAAAGCACACGGAGATGTGTCCTTTTACTTTATCCCATATATACAAGGGAGAAGGCAATGGCAACCCACTCCAGTGTTCTTGCTTGGAGAATCCCAGGGATGGGGGAGCCTGGTGGGCGACTTAGCAGCAGCAGCAGCAGCATGTATACAGGAAGCGCTACCTCTAATGCGTCCTATCTGGATAAGCCCTTGACCCTGACATGGAGTGGGTGAAGACAAAAAAAGGCCCATGGAGGACCCTGTTTATCCAGCAGGATAGAGTCTTTCTTGAGAACCAGTGAAGCACTGAGCCCAACAGAGGACCATACCTGCCCCTTCCTCAGGGGACTCCGTGTCTGGTGGGTAACTAAGTAGCCCAAAGGCCTGAGGACTGAGGTGATGGGCCCAGTGAGACCACCGATCAGCCATGGTGTAGTTTCCAGAAGGGTGGCCAGAGAGAATTGCAAAGGCTTTTTGCAAATCGAATTTCAAGCCACGGTCCATAGAGTAACCAGGACTTGTATGCTAGACCTAAGTTGATGGCTGCCTGCTAACAAAGGAGATTTAAATGTGAAGCAAAGTCTCAGAGCACAGCACATGGAATGTCCAGGATGCAAGAGGAAACCAGCTGAACACCAAGAAACAGAAGATCTCAACTCTAACAGGATCTGACAAAGAACAGACACTAGCAAAGCAATAAACACTCTAATTATCTGACAGGATTTGTTGCCTTCAAGTAGTTGCTTGGTGACTAAAAAGAAAACAAAAAACAAAACGAAACACTTTTTTCTAGGGAGAAGGTCACTTGACATATAAACAACCCTCATGGACTCGTAGTTGGACATCATATAAGTGAACGGAAAAGCTCTTGGAAAGTAGGTCCAAGTTTAAAAGAGGAGACTATAGAGAAGAGTTATTCCACAAACCAGCCAGCTGAATGCCTGCTGGGGAGATAACTCAGGACCCCCACGTCCAGGGAACCTCCAGTTGGTCTGTAGAGACAAGAGACATCGTGGGTGACACAGTGGAGGCAAACCGTAGATTCGTTCATGCCCAGATTCACATCCTGTGCATGGGTGAGTGGACACTTCTCATCTTTTGAAAGTCCATGTGGGAGATTGATGGGAAGCCTGGTGGACTGAGGTGGACACAGGATGGATTTTTGTATTTGTAGCTTCAGATGCATACAGACAGCCCTCCTCTGGTGAATCTCTGCAGGTGTCAGAGGGAGGTGGGTCAGTGAGGAGCCCCTTCATCCAGAACACAGCATGTGCTTGTGTATCATGGTTCAGGAAACAACTGTTTCTGTAGAAGTTAGTGCATCAGTTCAGTTCAGTCGCTCAGTTGTGTCCGACTCTTTACCACCCCATGAATTGCAGCACGCCAGGCCTCCCTGTCTATCACCAACTCCTGGAGTTCACTCAGACTCACGTCCATTGAGTCAGTGATGCCATCCAGCCATCTCATCTTCTGTTGTCCCCTTCTCCTCCTGCCCCCAATCCCTCCCAGAATCAGAGTCTTTTCCAATGAGTCAACTCTTCACATGAGGTGGCCAAAGTACTGGAGTTTCAGCTTTAGCATCATTCCTTCCAAAGAAATCCCAGGGCTGATCTCCCAAGGTCTTCTCCAACACCACAGTTCAAAAGCATCAATTCTTCAGCACTCAGCCTTCTTCACAGTCCAACTCTCACATCCATACATGACCATAGGAAAAACCATAGCCTTGACTAGACGGACCTTAGTCACAAAGTAATGTCTCTGCTTTTGAATATGCTATCTGGGTTGGTCATAACTTTTCTTCCAAGGAGTAAGCATCTTTTAATTTCATGGTTGCAGTCACCATCTGCAGTGATTTTTGCATGGTCACTCACTATTTTACAGTTTGGAACATTTTTAAATAGAAAATAAGTTCTTTCAGTCACAGATAACCTGCTGATGTCTTTTCTTCCCATTTTCTTCTAGTAATTTTTCTATCCTATGTTATGTTATCTTGACATAGCTAAAACCTGGGAGATATTGTTTGTTCTTTCAGGAACTATCAGAATACAGTGAAAATGAGGGACACATTGTAGTTTTGAGTTGATGAAGAGGAGTCCACGACCAAAGGTGATGAGGTTTCTCCATCACTGCTTCATGGCCCATACTCAGAGACCAGCAGGAAGGTTCAGACTATTATGCCAAATCCAAGATAAGCACTTGGATTTGGATGTGGACGTGTCCATGCAGAACACGGGCTGGAGACTGTCCGGCTGGACAGAACTTCCTTCTTAGTCACTTTAGGGCGAAGAGTCGGCGTTAAGTATTGTCACCAAATCCTTAACTGGAAGAAAGGAGCATTCATCACTTTGGAAAACTTTTGTTTCTTCAGTTCAGTTCAGTTCAGTTGCTCAGTTGTGTCTGACTCTTTGTGACCCCATGGACTGCAGAATGCCAGGCTTCCCTGTCCATCACCAACTCCCAGAATTTACTCAAACTCATGTCCATTGAGTCAGTGATGCCATCTAACCATCTCATCTTCTGTCATCCCCTTCTCCTCCTGCCTTCAATCTTTCCCAGCATCAGGGTCTTTTCAAATAAGTCAGTTCTTCAGATGGCCAGAGTATTGGAGTTTCAGCTTCAGCATCAGTCCTTCCAATGAATGTTCAGGACTGATTTCCTTTAGGATGGACTGGTTGGATCTCCTCACAGTCCAAGGGACTCTCAAGAGTCTTCTCCAATACCACAGTTCAAAAGCATCAATTCTTCGGTGCTCAGCTTTCTTTATAGTCCAACTCTCGCATCCATACATGACTACTGGAAATTTAGTTTCTTAAGAGGTTTAATATCTACCTGCTATATGAGCTGACAGTTTAATCCCTGGATATTTATCTCAGAGAAATAAAAACATGAGTATATACAAATACACACAACTTTAAAAGTTTATAATAACTTTTTTCAAGATAATAAAAACAAATGTCTATTGAGAGGGAGCATGGATAAACCAACCGTAGTTTATTCATAAAAAGAAACGCTTCTCAGCACGATATCTGAAGGAGTTGCCAACAGGCACAACCACACAGATGGATTCCAAAATAACCTTTGACGAGTCAAAGAAGTCAGATACAGGAGTGCATGGATGTCTGATTCCTCTTCCATGAAGCTCAAGAACAGAAAAAATAAATCTGTGATGACGGAGATCTGGATTGCCTGTGACAGGGGGTGGGGATCAGAGAAAGGGGCTCAGAGGAACTGGTGTCAGGGAATCTCTGTGACAGACTGACAGGGTGTGTGCATTTTCCCAAACTCATTTAATTGTGTACTGAAGGTCTGTGCATTTCAGTGTGTGCATATTATACCTAAAAAACGTCTGCATTGAGGAAAACACAGAAAGACTGAGGAAACATCCCAGTTAAAGAATATCCATCCACGCATCTATCTTATCTATCCACCCATCTGTTGTCTATTCATCGATTAGTTACCCCATGCATCTGTCATTTCTAGATCCATCCATCCATCCATCCATTCATCTACTTTACCCATATCTATCTATCTTTCTTAATCACAGAGACCCCCATCAAAAAGCACTGAATGCTGATTGCTTTTATTATAATTACATGTTCAAGTATTTTGGTGGTTAGTGCAATCCCCTTTCCATCCTGAAAACTTATGAGGTGGGTTCCTTTTCCAGGTCTGGGACATTTCCCCACTGGTTGGGATTTTCATGAAGTTCCCAGTTAAAGAGTGCTTTGAGTCATGGTGAACAGCTGGATGACAGAGCCCATTCCAGGAGCAGGGACCCTCACCCCTCAGCCACAGTCCAGGGGCTTTCTCCCCCGTGGAGCTGAGGACTTCACTGCTGAGAGCAGACTGAGTAAGCTTCAGAAAGGTCCATCTTCCTAGACACCTTACAGCCTAGTTTTTCTTAAGGGATGCAGTATAAATTGTTCTCCTGATACTGTGATTCACCGGAGCCACTTATCTTTCTGTTGGCCAGATAAGCAAATTAAATCCTTTATAAAAAATTCACGGTTGTATCTACATCATTAGAAGTTCTCAGCAGTCACTTTATAATTTTTGACAAATGATTATTAACTCTTAACCATTTGCCAGACATATTTTAATACAGAATACAGTAGTTTAAAAAAAAATGCACTCATAGGAATGTAGTTTTAGTTGAGTTTGGTGGTTAATCAACACATAGACCATCTGTACATCATGTGTCAGGGAAATAAAGCACAATGTGGACCACACTGGAAGGCGGGAGTTGGGTGGTGACCTTCAGTTACTCATCCAGCAGCTTTTCTGATGATGCATATGGCACAGCCTTAAAGGTATCTCACAGTATCTGAGAGGTGGAAGGAGCAGGTGACGATTGTGAGGGCCATTAGTTAAGGTACGAAGATGAGGCCAGATTTGGGCTAAAACAGTGAGAAATGGCAGATGAGGGGGAAGAGGTGGTGGGTGTCTACACCGTATAGTGCTTATAGACCATGATGAAGAACGGACGTGATGTGGCTTGGACTCACATCAGGTTTAAAACTGTTCAGGGCATCATCTGTTTTACAGGAGATATCCACTCTGGAGAAGGAAATGGCAATCCACTCCAATATTCTTGCCTGGAGAATCCTGTGGACAGAGGAGCCTGACAGGCTACAGTCCCTGGGGTTGCAAAGAGTTGGACACGACTGAAGTGACTGAGCACCACTCTGTTTGCTGATATTTCGGGTCTGCACATGGAAACAAAAAAGAAAATAGCTGGACTTCTCAAAGCATCTGGACCACAGAGCCAAATGGCTGGTGTTGCCATTCACTGAGATGGAGCAGAGCAGACAGACAGACAGATGGGGCAGACTGTCAAGAAGGGTGATGCTGTCAGCAAGGGGCCAGAGAAGCAGATTTCCCTGTGATCTGTGAGCAGGAGGGCATGTGGTGTGAAGCATACAGAGAAACCCTGGCCCTGAGATTGTGTCCAGGACGTAACTTTGGCCACGTCTATGTCTAACTCTCCCGCCTCCCAGCCTGACTGTGGATCATGACTTCAGAAAACCGACTCTACTCTTTTCTTTGTTTCCCACCTGCAGACGTTTCTCATGCTCTGTGCCCTGCTCTTTGCAATGCTTCTGGGTGGGTCAAATGAGCAGCGAAGGAAACCATGATGACCCAGCACCTCCTGCGGAAGGAATGGGGGTGCAGACCCTGTCAGAATGTGACAGTTACACCAAAGAGACTGCGTTCTCACAGTCAGAAGAGGGGCTCCCTGAGCCCTGTGAAACAGATGCCTCCTCCCCAGGGGCCAAGTCCACAGCTCCTACCCCACATTCCCAAAGCCAGAGAGAATCCAAGGCCCAAAGATTATTCTTCTCCTTTTAAAAAGTGTACATTGGCCACCAGAAGATGCCACCACCCTGTAGAGTGAAATGCAGGGGTTTGGATTTACCCACTGTCCTCAGCAGGACCAGGCATCTTCACCAACAGCTTTGTTGATGAATTCACAATAGCCCTTGTTCTTTCTCTTTGGAAGCTGTCTACACAGTATGATTCCCCTGTCTCCTCCGCTGACTCTTCTCCTTGCCCGTGGCCATGCCCACAGATGACCACTGAGGTACCATGCTGTTGAGAATCTACCCCAGGATCTGAAGGAATAATCATGCTAAACCGACCCATGAAAGATGAGAGGAGGAGGATCTAGTGTTAGAACTGATTTCCATGTTCTTAAAAGCCAGTTTCTCCTCTGGAGACATTAAATCCAACAAAGAACCTCCTGGTGAAAACTGGGAGGAGCCTGAAGTTTGGTTGAAAGCCTAAGTTGGCCCCTCCAGGCCCTCCCCCTGAAGACTTGGTGTTGGACAGATGTTACCCAAGTTCTGATTATCTGTAGGTTCCCACACCTCATGTGCATGTGTTTGTTGTGTGCTTAGGTCCATTCTCGATGGATTACTGGAAAAGTCCTGATTATCTATGGGTCTCACACCTCTTGTGCATGTATGTATGTGTGTATTTGCAGAATATTACTTTAGTTGAAGCAATATTTAATCCAAAGGCAGAAGAAAGAAGTATAAAAGCTATATATGTATGGGATTTTATTTTATTCCAGGAAGATTTTTTTTAAATAACATATTGTATTTTCTTTACTGAGTCCAAGCTGTCATTGTGCAAATTATTCTGCAACTTGTTTATTAACAAAAGTGTAGAACATTTGGAAGAGCACAGAGAAGAAAATGAAAACCATCAGTCCCAACAATTCCATATAAATTACATTAGCATGCTGGCATGTAGCTTTCAGCAATCCTCTGGACATATTGTATATTTGAATAACATATGGGTTAACTGTGTTATATATTTTAACCGATTTTTATAATTTAAAATATTTGTTTAAAAAACTCAGTGTTGTTAAACAAGTCTTGTACAAATCTATGCGCACTACTGATGTTACTGTCAGTTAATTTAGTGGTTTGAGACTATCAGAGTGAACTTCACGTGAATAGAAGAGCAGTTGATGGCCGGGGGGTGGTCTCTGCTCCACACAGACATTCAGGGATCCAGTTCAGTCCAGAGGCTCCAGCTTCAACTGCTGCCCCTCCAGCCACATGGTGTGGGTGTTGTGTCAGCGGGGTTGGGGGGAGGTGTGGTGAGGGGGTGTGGACACCTGATGGCCCAGGCATGGAGGTACTGGGGTCACTTGTGCCCCTCCCATGAGCAGGGCCCCCCTCACTGTCCAGGATCCGGGAGCTGAAGTCCTGCAAGCCAGCAGTAGCCTCTTCCTTCTGATCCCCGTGGTCGGACCGAGCTGGTAAGGGCTCGCTTACCCGCTCCTCAGCGCCATCTCTGCTCTGCCAGGTCTCAAGGCATCAAGCTCCCTAACCCCCAAGGCCCTCCATTTCCAGTCTCCCTGTTCCTTTCCCTTTTGATCTAAAGCAGCCGACTCATGTCCAAATTAATGTCTTCTTTCTTATACCAGCTAGCACTGGCAAATACAGTTCTGTTCTCCCAGTCCTTTCCTGGGAGCCTGGGGCTGGCTGGCTCTAGTGTGCAGATCCACCAAACACTTGTGCCGCCGGGCAGCACGAGCCTGAAACCGTGCCTTGACCTCAGCTTAAGCCGACACCATGTTTCTTAGGGCTCTTTGATGGCAGCCCCTGGTTCAAGTACTGATGTTTATATGAGATAGGGCTTCCCTCATAGCTCAGTTGGTAAGGAATCTGTCTGCAATGCAGGAGACCTGGGTTTGATTCCTGGGTCGGGAAGATTCCCTGGAGAGGGAAATGGCAATCCACTCCAGTATTCTTGCCTGGAAAATCCCACTGACAGAGGATCCTGGCAGGCTACAGTCCATGGGGTTGGAAGAGTCAGACATTACTTAGCGACTAAACCACCACCACCAAGATGATTCTAGCTGCTCTAACAAATACGCCCTGAAATGTAACTTACTACTGCAGTCATGGTGGTAGTTTTGGATGGGAGGTGCTTGCTCCATGTTTCTGATGCCACCTGTGCTTCATCACACTCAGCCCCATAGGGTGGGCGGTCCAGGGCTGTGTCCCTCTGTCCATCACCCGTGAGCAAACCCCTGGTCACATGACTGCACTTCCCTGAGGGGCTGAAAAGCAGCCCCTGGTACCCACTCTGAGCCACGCTCCCTGGATGGACAGCTGGTCGTTCCTTCCACGTCCCAGGTTTATCGACAATCATTAGGAGTTAAGGTGGCGTGGGTCATAAATGTTATGTGAGGTCAGCTATTTCCTGATGAATTGATTACACTGACATCTTTATGTCTTCCCTGAACTTTTCTGTGTTACAGGATGAATGTGATTTCTCTCCAACCTCAGAGGAGACACGTCTGTAGCAGCCCATGCTGGCCTTGGGGTTCAAGCTTCATTCACAGACCTCACCCCTATGAGCTTCTTTGGCTTGTGCTCCTACTAACTTTTATGTCAATTACTTTTTTACAAATCTGAAATCTTGAAGGTCGTATACTGAGCTCCACTTAGCTGAATACTACATGTAAAATAGTTATGTTTATCTTATCCAGTTATGACCTTTCCAACAAATATCTTTGATTTATAGAGGCTTATTTTTATCAGTAGATGTCAGATTTCAATAATAAATGCAGGCAAGTAATAATAAGTAATATAATAAGTATATCCAACCTTATAATCCCAGTTCACCATTTTATACCCAGAGTCCCAAAATGATAAAACCAGCCTGATACAAGAAATACTTGAGAAAGTATCTACAACAAGAAATTAATACAGAGTCTAGAGAAAAGCATGTACAAGAAATGAGCCTTGTATAAAGAATATTTTGACAAAGAACTTATTAATATAATATATTAAAATTCTAACAATCTAAATTATCTTGGAATTATGTACATTTTAGGATGACTATATTTACAGAGAAATGATGTATACTAGTAGCACTTGAGGTTCTACTTACACCAACAATTTCTATACTTATATGTAGAAGAATAAAAATACATATATATATTTTTATTTATATACTTTTCTATCAGTATATTTGTTAATGTTCATACCTATATGTTATCTATAAAATGTTTATTTGGACGTTTTATAGAAATTTTATTTTATATAAAATAAAAAATTATCTTTCAAGAGTTTATATACATATATAAGATTTTTTATATAAAGATTTCATGTACAAAATATTTTATACATAATTATAAATACAAAGATCACTAATATATAAACATTAATTACTAAATAATATTAATATATAATGTATCATTTTTTCTGATTTTAAAAAAGCATGTCATTTTTGGAAATATACAAAGCATAAAGTATATCATATACTACATACAAAAGAATAATAATAAATACTAAAATCACTCATAATCTCTACATATTCTGTTTCAACCCCTGATTTTTCTGACAAATACGCTTGCAAGCTCTGACCTTTATTGTGTTCACAGCTTCTGTAAAAATCTTTACTATTCTAAATCATGAAGAGGCAGACACACTTGCTTAACCACCTGCTGTGCTGTCCTCAATGTCATTGCTGAAAATGGTTATAAAGTTAGAAAAATATGTCCTCCTGCTATTTTTGGTGGTAATACGACATGTACCATATCCAAGGTGATAAACCTTGCATCTTAGCATTTTGTGTGTTAGCTGATAGAAGTTTGAGAATGTAGCTCCCAACCAACTATACCCACATGCTTTCATCCATCTAGCCTCTAACCTCAGACAAAGATGCTTCTGAGAATTTAGGGAAAGAAAGAAAGGTCCTGGGCACCTCCAACTAGCAGCAGTGATCAGGACAAGTTCTACCAGGAGAATGAGTTTCTCTGTTTTTTTCTTTTCTTCCATCATTAGTTACATTCAGGGCAGTTCCAAAATCTGACTCATCACATCAGAATCACCTGAAAGTTAAAACCATGGTCTCTAGAGAGTTAACCCTACCCACATGGCATGGAGATGCACCTTCCAATGAAAGCCTAGACAAAGCCGTAGGTAATAGGCAAGTAGAAAATGAACATGATGTTTATGGCTTTAAAAGGAAGCTAGTTTTAGAGCAGTTCAAGGGTTACAGCCAAAGTGAGGGGAAGGAACAGAGATTACCCATGTATCCTGGGTTCCCACTCATGCACAGCCTCCCCCATCAACATCTGTCCCACGGGAAAGGCAGAACCTGACCAACTGCACCGCATCGGTCATACGGTGAGACGGGCCAAGAAGGGTGCTCGGAAGCGGCCCTCAGCTCCCTCTCCTGGAGGCACAGAGGGCAGGGGGGCCTTGGCGAATGGCTTTCTTGGTGGCCACTTGTGGAGTGAGTAGACCCGGAGGGTCTGGGAGAGGGGCTGGCTCCCACCCCTGAGTTCCCAGGGATCTTGCTGCTTGCCCAGGCTGTGGGCGCGAGTGTGATTCTCTCCCGGCCTCCATCCCGTCGCCCCCTGGGGTGAGTAGGACTATGTGGCCGTCCGGGCCCTCTCTTCCGTGAGACTCTCCTCACTTCCTTGGCTGAGATGGTTGGATGCTGAGACTAGGGGCCTTCTGAAACCCGGAGAGGTCATTCGCCTCCAACCAAACCAGTCTGGAAAGAATCGCTTCCCCCTTTTCAATTCATTTTCGTGAAACTCTAGTCTTCTTTTGGAAGCTATCTCAAGATATTGAACACAAGAGTTAGATTTTCTCTTAATGTGAAAGTTTAATTTTGACCAGTTGCCCAATAATAGAACTTCCTGTTGCTGGCCAAACATTTTCTGTTGTTTTATTTTTGGCTATGTTCTTCCCTTGGCCAATATTTTTGTGTGTAATAATTATGGGTGCTCTTATTTGTGAGTATGTGTGTGTTGGGAAGGGGAGGTGGTTTTATGTTTTTGGGGTAGTTTGTGGGAAAATAGTGAAAACTTTGGAATAGTTTTATGGGGTCCACGTAAAAACTGGAGAGAAAAATTTAGGTTCTCAGTAAGCTTGGTCATGGAAAGTTGACTATAAGCAATGGACTAGGAAGCATGGGCTAGCGGGCAGCCGGGAGGAGCTACCCCGAAGTCAGGGGTGGCGGCCGAGAGTGCCAGGCTGTGACAGCGCAGGAGCAGCCAAGAGGAGCTACCCCCGCCCGAGGCCAGGGGCAGTGGCCAGGAGGAGCAACCCCACGTCTAAGGAGCGGTGGCTGCGCGGGCCCCAGAGGGCCTAGAGAGCTATTCCAACATTAGATCTGTCTATTCTCTGCCAACTCCTTACTTCCTCGATGACTATAGCTTTATACTAATTCTTGAGCATTTCTTACTTTTTAATAGTACTACAGTTCTGTAATGCTGCTGCTGCTAAGTCGCTTCAATCGTGTCTGACTCTGTGCGACCCCATAGATGGCAGCCTACCAGGCTCCCCTGTCCCTGGGATTTTCCAGGCAAGAACACTGGAGTGGGTCACCATTTCCTTCTCCAATGCATGAAAGTGAAAAGTGAAAGTGAAGTCGCTCAGTCATGTCCGACTCCTAGCAACCCCATGGACTGCAGCCTTCCAGGCTCCTCCGTCCATGGGATTTGCCAGGCAAGAGCACTGGAGTGGGGTGCCATTGCCTTCTGGAGTTTTAAAGCTGTGAAATATCTTTTAAAATAATAACTGTTCACTTGGTATTCGAATTTTTGTGTTCTTCCTGAGAAAGCTAAAATCCTGCGGGGTTTCTCTTGCCTGTGCATGGGTCCTGGGAGCAGGATTAAATACATGTTATAACCTAATCACCAGACAGCAGGTCACTGACAGCAACTGCAGGAAACACGAGGTGACCCAGGTTCATAAAAGTGTGTGCATTAAGTTCTTACAAAGGCCATGGTATTTGCTTTACTTGATGGAATGATGGACACTGAAACATGAAATGGAATTTTATTTCTCAGTGGTGTGAGAAGCTGTGACTTAGACAGGGCTTGAATAAAATCAGGAAGCACAGGTTACGCTCTATGCTTAGCACAAGGCCAGACATTTTGAGGAAATACAAAGCAGATACTTCTCAACCCAAATTTCCTTTTATTTACATATGCATCGAATTTTGACAGACGCTTGTAATCATGTAACTCAATATGGTATTTCAGGTAAATGACAGGAGAAATTGATCTTCAACTCTTTTTTTTGAAGCATGGAGGTAGTTTGTCTTATCAGTTGGTGAGACAAAAAAATATCTAATATTCCTTTCCTTTTAGAAAAGATTTATTCACCTGCTATCGTTTCTGAACTTCTAAAACATAAAGTGACAAATAAAAGTCTCATAAAATATCCTGGTTCTGACGAGCAAGACAGCAGAACTCGATAACAAATCCTGAATGGGAACCACGGTAGCAGAACCACTCAGCCGGGAACCGAAGCTGCCAAAACACTCTTTAAAAAGGAAGGTAGAGAAACACGTTCAGAATGGATCTTTCAACAGTCAGAGGCCATTGTGTAGTTCTGCAGAAATGCAAGGAAGACAGAGTGTGTTCTCATGCTTGGACGTGCTGAACTCCACCCAGAGTATGGTCGAACTGTTATTTTTTCCAGGATGACTTTCCACCTTTATTTTTAAAGGTAGTTGTATTTAAAAATACAAATATAATTGTGTAAATCAATAATTGAGGAGAGACTGTCTTACAAATTCATTCTCATGATCTTAGAAAGTCATCAAAAAATCTCTAACTTTTAGAAGAGGGGTGTTTTTCCAGTACATTCGCAGTTATTTTTTTCCTGTCAAACATGTCTCCCTACTTCTTTGAAAGAAAATAAATGCTAATTTGTAGACCAACACATAGCTCTCGGTCAAAGGTCTTTCCTGTCAAGTACATTTGCCAAGTGTGTGTCTAGAAGGTGCCGTGACTTGTGGTGACAATTAGTATAAAGCTGGCATTTCACACTCAGCTTTCAAGACACCTATTTAATCAGAAATCTGTCTTGAGTGTAGATTTCTGGGCAGAGAACAAAACCTTGCTGTATCACCGAAAACACCTTTGGTGGTTACCTACTTGCTTTCTAAAAGCATACATTACTTCCCTCCCCTTTACCGTATCTTCCCTTTCCTAGGACACTCTTTATTTACAGCCGTTATTTTGGAAGCACCCAGGCACTTCACGGGCCCCAGAATATTAACCACTTAAGGTTTGCTTCAGTCTCATCATTAACTTGATTTTCAAGGTTGCAGAAACTTCAGGTAAAAGGATCACTCGATTAACATATGCTGTGCATTGAATGTCCCGGTATTTGAGCTCCTTGTCAGGAAGTGGCATTATACACATTTCTGGAAGCCAAGTTGAAAAGTTTTAAAACACTGCTAGACTTAAGCCCCTTCAGATAAGTTGACCAGTTGTGTAACTGTGGTTAAGGACAGGTTAATGAAACCGTGGCCAACTCTTACCCAACACGAGATTCTTCAATTTCTTCTCTCCTTTCACACGTTCAGTGGGGTGTCTGCAGCTGGGAGTTGCCTCCAGCCTGTGGGGAGCATTTGTCCCCACTCTGCCTCCAGAGAAAACTTACAGCTTTTGAGAACAGCCATGTAGCCGGGAGTGTTAGACAAGTAATCAGAGAAGCCTGTCCCAGGTAATGTCTTCATAGAGTACTTATGTTCACCCTTCTCATCAATCAATTAATTCAGCAAAAAAGGCACACCCTGTAGGTGTAGTGTAATTGCAGAGGGAGGGAAATAATTAGGGAAACATTCCATGGTTAAAGAATTTACTTCTCTCCTGGATGAATAGCCTAATGCAGTGGAAATGATAGTAGAACTGTCTCATTAAAGTTTGCATTTCTCTGATTGTTTTCTTCTCCGTCAGTTGCTCAGTCGTGTCCGACTGTTTATGACCCCATGGACTGCAGCATGCCAGGCTCCCCTGTCCTTCACTGTCTCCTGGAGTTTGCTCAAACTCATGTCTATTGAGTGGATGGTGCTGGTGTTAAATGTGAGGCCCAGTGAATGAGCCGGAGGAAGGGGATTCCTAAGGGTTGGAGAACTCCCAAGGGGCTCCAGGCTACTCTTGCAGTTTGCAGATGAGGCTTGAGGCTACTGAGGTGGTCATAGGACTGCAGACCTGCACCCTCATCCAGGGCTCTGATCTTAACCAAGTTCTTCTTACCCATAAACAGCAGAAAACTGGCTTAGAAAAACGAGATCTGAGCTAAGATTTCATCCTGGGAAGGGTTCAAAGTGGAAGATTATCACATCATTCAAAACCAAAAGCAAGTGCTGAAAGCAAGAGGAAATGGAGCCTGGTTTGCAGGTTCCACAGCAGCCGAGGGAAGAGGACCACTGCTGAGGAGGAGGAGTTCTGCCATGAGAGGAGCCCTGCCAAGGGGGGAGGGGAGAAGGAGGAGCCCCGCTGGGGGTTGAGGGAGCCCTGCCATGGGGGGAGCCCCGTGGAGGGGGGAAGGGGCGGGGTAAGGAGGAGCCCCGAAGGGTGGGGAGGAGCCCCTCAAGCCTCAGGCAGTGAGTCCACTCTGTCCAAGTCCACAGACAACCCAGGTCCTAGGGTCTCTGCACACCCCCAGCCTCTGGGCTCACGTGGATGGTGTCTCTGTGGCCCTCCCAGGCTGCTCCTTTGTGCCAGACCCTCTCATTCCAGACCCAGGGGAAGCACCCTTCTTCCAGAACTCAGTGTTCTCATGGCCAAGGGCAGAAACAAAGGTCAAGACAAACCAGATGATCGTGTTTTGAGCTCTTTCCTGCTCATGAATGGCAAACGCCATGCGGGCCGGCTCACAGTAATCACACCATCAGCTTCCGGAGGATTCAGGAGTCACATTGCCAGGTGGAGAGGGACTGTCCACGTCCAGGCAGTGAGGACGTGCTGGGGTATAGGGTCCTCTCAAGGGACAGATCAGGAGCAACAGTAACATCAACCAGCCCCCTCCAGCCTGAAATACATGGAACATCTGTCTTCCGATTTACTTTTAACTGATGCTTTCCTTGGTTAGATCAATAAAATAGGGTTGAAGAGGCTAATATTTACTGCACGCTTTTTGTCCATCTGCAGTTCCAGGCCACAGCCATCATAAGAATACATGCAGTTGAACATTGTTCTTTAAATTTATTTCTAAACCTACATGATTTGCAGAAAAATTTTTCCTAGTGAATTTCAGTCGGTTATTAGCAATTCTGAAATGACTTTCTCAAAAGAGAGCTTGGCTTTTATACTGTCGAGCTTTGCACTTGAGTTTTCTGCATCTCCCTTGAAATAAAACATACAGGTGATGTGCCGTTTTTCTACCTGCACTTGGTGAAGGTCGATGGACCTTGAGCTGTTTCTTTCTGAGAGTCAAACTGAAAAACTACCAGAGTTAAAATAGTTTAAATAGGAATTGACTGAAGAATAACTGGATTCATAATTAGAGCAGAAAAATCTAATTCCAACTTTATAAAATTTCTTGGAGGAAATGATAAGAAGGAAAACAAAGGGTCTTTGACAAGAACCTGGCATTATTCTTGGGTTTTCCTATTCACAGGTGCTTTCCTATGTCAAGACACCCAGAGGCTTGATGACCGCTTCTCTCCTGGTAACCAAGGAAACAGAGTCAACACTAGTCTTTTTGAGCAATTGTGGAAAATAAATTTATATTAAAAATAAATACTTCTGCTTCTCTTGTCTCAGCAATTATACTAATTAGATTGAAAAATCCTGACATTTTCAATTAGCATTTACTACCAAATGTGTATCTTCAAATATAACAGAAGGTAAATACTGACTTGTGAAACCAGAATAAATTGCATGGTACCATGCCACAAGCGTGGAGTTAGACAGCACAATGTGTTAACATTATTATCTCTTACTATTTTGAATTGAAACAGTACTTGTAAATTGTGTGTTAGTAAAAATGTAAGGAAAACATTTGGAAGTGGAATATGTCAAGTTGGGCTCAAAGCAATTAGATAGCCAAAAAAAAAAAAAAAAGAAAAAAACAGATTTTCTTTCAACTAAGAGTCTGCAAAAGATCATAAAACATGCTCATTTCCCATCAATGGTTCCACATGAAGTGTGTTCAGGTCTCCATACGTGGTCCACGCCCATGCACTGTGACTTTGTGAAGAACGAAGAGTCTGACACATTTACTACCAGCTTGTATACACAGTACTCACATCTAAGGGGTTTGGGGTTGCAACCCAATGCTGGACTTAGGTGAAACCTAAATTAAGCCTCAAAGTACTTCCTTACTTACTTTCCACATCTGTGTATTTCTCACTTACTTTTCATATCTGTGACCTGGAACCAAGAGGGCAGAGGGATGGTTCTCAAGTTTCCCAGCTCTGCTCATACTTTCCTGCATGACAGATGTCACATGGCTACACCTGTCTATCTGTCTATCAGACCACAGAAAGAGAACCACCATGTTTCCTTAAATGACATAAAAACATGATGTTGTTGTTGTTCAGTGTCTAAGTCATGTCATGTCTGACTCTTTGTGACCCCATGGACTGCAGCATGCCAGGCCCCCCTGTCCTTCACCGTTTGCTCTGATTCATGTCCCTTGAGTTGGTGATGCAATCCAACTATCTCATCCTCTGTCGTCCCCTTCTCCTCTCACCTTCAATCTGTCCCAGCATCAGGGTCTTTTCCAATGAGTCAGGATCTTTGCATGAGGTGGCCAAAGTATTGGAGTTTCAGCTTCAGCATCAGTCCTTCCAATGAATATTCAGGACTGATTTCCTTTACGATTGACTGGTTTGATTTCCTTGCAGTTCAAGGGACTCTCAAGAGTCTTCTCCAACACCATAATTCAAAAGCATCACTTCTTCAGTGCTCAGTTTTCTTTATGGGCTAGCTCTCATATCCATACATGACTACTGGAAAAACCATAGCTTTGACTAGATGGACCTTTGTTGGCAAAGTGATGTCTCTGCTTTTTAATATGCTGTCCAGGTTTATCATAGCTTTTCTTCCAAGGAGCAAAAAAAAATGACAACCAGTAGAATAATTAGGATGACAGTGTGTTTCTTAAATTTACACGATGGCGGGGCAGCTTATCTCATCAGCACTATTTTTAGTTCTTTGAACAGTACCTGACAGAAGTGATATCACTTCAGTTTTTTGTGGAATAAAAGATAAGAAAAAATTAGATGGATTGAGTATTTTATACATATATTTTGGCTTCCCAGGTGATGCAGTGGGAAAGAACCCACCTGCAGGAGATGCAGGCTCAATCCCTGGGTTGGGAAGATTTCCTGGAGAAGGAAATGGGAACCCGCTCCAGTGTTCTTGCCTGGGAAAGTCCATGGACAGAGGAGCCTGGTAGGGTTGCAAACAGTCCGACAGGACTTAGCAATTGAGCACACACGCATCTTTCTTGTATTAATAGCCTTTAGATACTCGTTTTTACCATCTTTTGAAAAACAGAAAATGAAGCCATTAGTCTGTCATAGACTTTTGTTGGAAAGTCTAACCTGGAGGGTGTTTTAATGACATGGGGATATATGAAAGAAGTGGCAACATATTGAGAGCACACAATTATGATTAATTATGTAGTTTTAAATTAAAAGATAGGGGGAAACTGACTATCCCATTTGAAATAATACATTAGTGTTTGCAAAGACTTCATTTGGCATAATTTTGTTGATCAGAAAACTAATTAACCTGCTTGTTCGCTTAAGGAAAAAAACTGGGTACAACACACACTCTATTAGCAGATTTCATTACATAGATTGTAAGTCCTTATTACTGAACTGAGAAAATCTCAATTTTTTTAGGAACCAGAAGTGTTGGAAAGGGTCACTATATTTTCATTAAATAATACACAGCAAATGCTTTTTTTCTGGCTTCTCAGAGAATTCGAAGTGCATTGGTCAGACTTGCAGGCCTTCTCATATGCACGGGTGAAGCGATTTTCATCATAGACTGAGCATGGACAGTTTTCCTAAATCTTGATGTGTGTGATGCAATGGTGATGCTTCAGTGAAGGGAGCAGGCTGGGGAGAGAAAAGTGCTGAGAGGAACCCTGGCTGAGTCCCTCAGCCTGTAGTGTAGACAAGTCCCTAGTATGTACAGGTCCAAGTGTCAAGAGAGCGCCTTCATCCCGCAAGAAAAACTGTTGATTGAAATTGTTATGAATTGAACTGGTACCTAAAGTTGGCAGCATTGTACTGTGCAGTTAAAATTTCTGTTAAGAGGGTAGAATTCATATTGAGTTTTTAATATGCATGTACACACACACATACAACCTGAGGGATGGAGGAAAATTTTTGGAGTGATAGGAGTGTTAATTACCTTGATTGAGCTCATGTTTTCACAGGTGTATTACTACATATGTCCTAACTCATCAGACTGTATACATTAAAAATGTGCAGCACTCCAGTATCCTTGCCAGTAATTTTGCCTGCAAAATTCCTTGGACAGAGGAGCCTGGTGGGCTACAGTCCATGGGGTTATAAAGAGCTGGACATGACTGAGTGACTAACACTTTCACTTCACTTTCTTACACATCAATAAAGCTGTTAATCACTAACCTAATAAAAAATTTAAAAGTAAATTTAATGACATCTAACAACAACAACAACAAAACAACAGGAAGCAAGTTCAAGTGGCCATGAAATATATGAAAGCATATTCAAATTGAGTGGTGGGTAGTTACATGCTTTAAAAATTGCATTGTAACTTTTTGCCCATTTGGTCCAAATTTTAAAGCTCAATAATCTCTATCATTAGAAATGTGTGCTTCAGGGCCTTGGTGGTATAAAATTTGAATCCGTGCCTGTGGAAATTCTAGCAATATCTACTTAAAACTGCACGTACGTTGGCCCAGCAGTGCATGTTGAGGACCTCCTTCCCTGCTGTCACATCGCTCAGACGTGAGGACTTGGGATTTGGACTCTCATCCTGCTCTCATTCCAGGGACAAATCCGGCCTATCAGAGGTGGGGGCGCCCCCACTGCCAGTAGCAGAAGGTCTTTATCACTGGTCTTGTTGAGAATTGCTGACAATTCGTGGTAATAAAAAGTGGTCCAACTTTCTGTCAATTTATCTGGTTCTTAAGCTTCCCTGGTGGCTCAGACAGAAGAAGAAGCTGCCTGTGATGTGGTAAACTGGGGTTGGATCCCTGCGTTAGGAAGATCCCTTGGAGAAAGGAATGGCAACCCACTCCGGTCTTCTTGCCTGGGATATCCCACGGACAGAGGAGCCTGGTGGGCTACAGTCCACGGGGTTGCAAAGAGTTAGACACAACTGAAGTAACTAAGACACTTAAGCCCCCTGCAGTGAATTCCCCACCACCCCACAGGTGTTAACCAGTTAACAGGTATAAATGAGGAGTAAATACCCATGGATAGCAGTGTGTCTGACTACATCAGCCACTGCCTGGCAGAAACAGGTACCTGCCCCAAAGCACCCAGTGTGCCCCCTGCACACAAGCCCGCAAATGTCTTTGCAAGAAATGCAGTCAAAAATATGCTAATCTGAAGAAACTAAGAGAGGAGAGCAGAGTAGATCATCATGGCCGTAAACCAGGATCCAGGGAAGCAGCCAGTGTGGGGAGGACACGCTTCTATTCCTCAGCCCCTCTGGTGAAAGCCAGCGCCAGGAAATCACAGGACACTTTGTGCAGCTCAGTGATAAAACAGAGTCCAGCAGTCAGAGCCTGGGGAGTGGCAAGGGAAAAGAAAACAGTGGATGATGCGCAGAGGAGTATCAGGTGGAACTTTTTGGATGTTTGCTTAGAAGTTTCTGTACTGTCTTTTCAATCTTCTAAAAACAAGTGCGTGCGTGTGTGTGTGTGTGTGTGTGTGTGTGTGTGTGTGTGTGTAGGTGCTGAAAGCAGGTCCTTTTTCTCCAGGATGTGTGCTGGTAGCAGTCCCCTAACCCTCAAAGAGCCTTACTCATCACAGAGGCTGTACTAGTTTCATTTTCCACAGTGTCTATTTGAATTTGTAAAGAGATTTCATTTACAGTTTTCCTGTTGTCACCAAGATAGTAAATATACAGTTGTCTTCTCTGTACTGTAAGCTAAAGAAATTAGCTGCTAAAATTCCCTAAATTTAATTAAGCAGAAGTGTTAGCAGATTCTAACACTCTCCATGGGGGAATACTGCCGCTCAGAGCAAGCGTGATGGGCTTAGATGCTAAACTGATAACAGTGTCTGTAACCTCATCACTTGCTCTTTTTTCATTGTTATGGGGGAAAGGGAAAGGTTTGAGTTGAAATGAAAAAGAAGTAAAAGCAAGTGTGAAAGCCTTCAATCACCCATCTATCGTTTCTTTTATCTGATTCCCACTTCACGGAAATAAGCGATCATAATTGACGTTTTTCTGTGTTGAGTCTTCTTAGCTAGGAACACCAGGGTCCACTTGGATTTATAACAGTATTATTACCATCATCCCAGGGCTTCCCTGGTGACTCAGATGGCAGAGTCCACCTGCAATAAGGGAGACCTGGGTTCGATTCCTGGATCAAGAAGATCCCCTGGAGATGGGAATGGCAACCTCCTCCAATATTCTTGCCTGGAGAATCCCATGGACAGTGCAGCCTGGTGGACTATAGTCCATGGGGTCACAAAGGGTCAGACATGACTGAGCCACCAACACACACACCCCATCATTCCAAAGTGTGAGCTTCATTGATAAGGGCATGTGTCTGGAATCCTAACAAGTAAGATGCCTTTTGGATCAATGGGTTAAAATTCTTCTAGTATTTACTTTTACTTAGTAAAATATGGTGCATTATTTGGATGACAACTTTAAAATATGTTTAGGGAGTGTGTGTGCACACCGTGCTTACGTCTGAAATTCCATAGCTCTTAAATATTTTCATCATTCATTCCTTACCATTCACTTTACTTTTATGTGTATATATTCTAGTTGCCAGAATAGATTCTACACTTATGGAAGGTGGTGTCTCCTTTTACAGTCTCTTCATCTTGCTAACACCTGTGCAGAAATCAGTAGTGGCTTAAATGCTCTAGCGAGGTTTTGTGAAGAAGGCTGTGCCTGGAAGATTAGACATCAGTTATTCCAGAGAAGCTGCAATGAACAAGCACATGTCATTTGTAGTAATCATGGCACTGAAGGAGTAAATGGGAAGTCTTGTTTAAATCAGGAAATAATTTGGATAAGTAAAGGGGAATCATGGTCTGAGGTTCCTGAATAACAGAAGAAGGCAGTTGACTTTATCCTCAAATTCTTGATGTGGCAATTAAACTATCATAATCAATGTTTTGGGAAGATTCCTCCAAATATACATTGTAACACCGAGCAGAAAAAATTGTGGAAAAGGCAGATGAGAGGAAATAAATGAGATTATCAGTTATATGAGGTAATAAAACCCTATGACATGTAAGACTGGACTTTTCCCCCATTATTTAACAAACTGAAAAACTAAGGAGAGAGTGGTTAAATGACTTGAACCAAACAATCATTCCATAAATTATAAAATGCTCTCTGTAACTAACTTCACACAACACACAATTAGTTAGATGTGCCAAATTTATAAGCTGTTGAACAATCTGTTTAAAACATGCTTATTATAAATGTGAAGTAACTGGCGTTTAGTGTTTGGTGTTTCGAACGTTAGCAGTTCTCATTTGTGCGCTCCTCAGGGCACTTAGATACTCTCAGACGAAAAAATGCGTGTGTGTGCTTTAAAAGAAAAAATAGCTTGCATCCAATTTTTAAATATCAACACAACCCATGAAAGATAATGCTATTCTAAGTTGATTTTCTCTTCTTGCCTTTCCCGTACTTTCCCATCTCTAATTATGCATCTGTTTTGGTTTCTCTAAAGAAGCATTTTGCTCTGAGCTAATTTTATGAGTCAGAAGAGTCTACTTTTTACATTTACTTACCTCATGGCTCCCTGGAAACTCCTATCCTTGTCAGCATCTTGGAATAAACACCAGTCGTGGACCAGACTTGCTTCCGTCTCTCCCCTCCTTCCTCCTTCCCTTCCTTCCTTCCCTCCCTCTCTTTCTTCCTTCTTCCCTTAATTCCACCCTCTTCCCTCCCACATTCTCGTATTCTCCTCTCCCTCTCACTGTTGATTTTTTCTCTCTCTTTTTCTATGCTACCAACAATATCACTATAGAAACAAAAAAGAGACAGCTGTGCTCTGGATCACTCCATCCTGAAAGATCAACCACCTGCCTCATCACCATGCCAGGCAGAGCAGAGAAGCCTCATTACAGAACCCAGAACAGAGAAGCCTTGTTACAGAACTGGAACAGAGTCCATCTGTGATTCTAGGAGGTTCTGAGATACAGTTTATAGAACTTTTCAAGCTAAGGCATCTTCAAAGATAAAACAACAAAGCTGAAAGTAGAGTGAGAAGTATTAATATTCTAATTCATGGCTGAAAAGGGTGATCATGAAGAAATAGAAAATCTGAGCAGATCTGTAATGAGTAAGGAGACTGAGTCAGAAATCAAAAATATCCCAAGAAAGAGATGCTCAAGACCAGACAGCTGATGAATTCCAATAATTGTTTAAAGAATTCATACCAAAAATATATTAAAAAAAGAGAGTAGGTCCACAACTTAGTCTACAATATTAATAGTTAATCACACCAAAGATTTGAATACAATCTAAAAGACTAGTAATAGGAATTTGGTTTAATAAAGTATACTCCTTTCATAATAAAAAAATTAAAGAATGCATTTATCAAATGAGAAAGATGCTGAGGAAGAAGTATTGTTAGTACTTAAGAAAAGATGGAAAGATGATAAACACGTGTGTTAAACACATGTATTTATTTCTTGACTGGACATAAGTATGTGGGTATGGGACAAGTTCATGAGTGTTTCTCATTGGCTACTTTTAGATAATCATTTTAATATTCATCTTTGTGTTTTCTTCTGTGCTCTTAGTAAATTTAAATGGTAATCTAATTGTAATTTATAGTATTAATAGCTATAAATATGAGCTACTACAGGCCCACACTCCCTTATCTCTAATTTCCAAGCCCAACTGTCTTTGACAACTAGAAGTTTTTTGTAATTCACTGGGGACATTAATGGGCTGAATTAAATGAGGCTATTTATGAAAGTCTTTCTGCACCCACTGAGTGCCAATATCTGCGTGTCTCCCTGTGGAGATATGAATGTGCTTGATTCTGCGCTGCACACGCAGACCTTCCTGAGGCCTTACATGTTATCAGTCTCAGGCAGTGGATCATCATTCTAACCCCCCCAGTTCTAAGCTTTAGAAGTCATCTGACTCACAGGGTTTCATAGAAGGAATTCTGGATACGGGCCAGCTTCCCACCAGTACAAATGCTCCTGTGTAGTAACTGAAGAAAGAGAACAAGTTAGTATTCCCAAATTATTTTTAAAAGAAAGAAAAATATTTATCACAACTGAAAGGAGAAATGAAATATTCACCATTTTACCTGAATGGCTCAACACTCCTCTCTCAGGAATCAAAGTAATTGTAGATGAAAAATCATCCAGGACTTAGTATACCTGAGCAACAGTGCCTACATACTTGACCTAATTGACATTTATAAAACAGCCAGCCCCTAAACAGCAGAACTCTCATGGATTATTCACCAAGTTAGGCCATATTCTGAGCTGTAGAATAGCCATGGAAAATTTAAAATAATTGAAATAATTCAATGTAATTTCTCTGGTGAAAACAAAAAAAGAAGAAGAAATGAAACAAGGTAACTGAACAGCCCATAAATATTTGAAAATTTAAAATATAATTTTAAATAACTCATGAGTCAAAAAGGAAAAGATAAAGGAAACTAAAAAAAAAAAGATATTTTGCATTGGATAAACACACACACACATACACAAACACACACACCTCAAAAAAAAAAATGTCTAGGATGTCTTCTCTCTTCACTCCTAATCCATATTGTGCTTGAGGTCCTAGTCAGGGCAATAAGGCAAGAAAAAAAATATAAAATTCAAACAGTTTGGAGAGAAAGTAACAAAAGTGTTTCTATTTTCAAACAATGTAATCAACCACACAGTACTTACCAAAGGATCTACAGGCTCTTACAAAACTAATAAGTAATTTTATCAAGTTTTAGGATACAAGGTATAAAATACACAGAAACCAGTATCTTTTCTGTATGTGATCAATAGAGGATTAGAAAAAAAATAAAAGCAATGTCATGTATATTACTGTTGTTGTTATTGTTTAGTCATGAAGTCATATCCAACTCTTTGCAACCCCATGAACTGCAGCACCAGGTTCCCCTGTCTTTCACTCTCCATTATGACAGCACCAAAGCCCATGAGACTTGGACAATCATCCCACAGAGTATGCACACGGCCTCTGTGTTGAGAATTGACTGAATCTGGGGAGAGATGGACCATGTCTATGGATCAGAAGACTAAACATTGTTAAGATGTTAATGCTCCCTGTATTGATTTATTGGCTCAAACTAATACCAATCAAAATCTCAGCAGGACTGTTGAGTAGATGTTAAGAAGCTGATGCTAAAATGCATAAGACAAAAAAAACAAAGGAATTAGAATAGTCGGAAGAGTTTTTAAAAAACAAGAACAAATGAGTAGAACGTATGGGGCTTTATTTCAAGAGTTGCCGTTTAAGCCAGTCCTCAAGAGAGTGGGTACTGACAGCAGCAGAGACAAAAAATCAATGAAAAAAAATGACTTCTGTGTGTGTTTATACATACAATGGATTTACAACACAGATACATTAGCAATTTAATGAAGAAAGAGTATTCTTTTCAAAAAACAAAGTGGGAGAACTGAGCAACCATATGCAAAAAGACCCCAAACTTTTGAAACACAACTTCCATGACATAAAACAATCATAAGATACTAATAAATAACTATTAAAACTTCGAAAATAAAATTAAGACAACATCTTTGTGAACTGGAGTTTGGCAAAGATTTCCATGATATGACAGAGGACATGACCTATACCTGAAAACATTAATAAATTAACAGAGGAAATCAATGTTAGGAGTTAATTTGAAATAGTGGCCTATTTTTTTTATAGATGTCTATTGAGTGTTTCCTATATACCTGGCAGTGTTCTAGGCATGACAAAAGGTTTCATTGAAATGAAAAGCTTTTCTTCTTTTAAAGTACAGTTAATCGTATGAGAAGTTAACCATAAGAAGACACGCATTTAACATATGAAAAGTTATAAACTGGGAGAGAATGCACAATGCCCATCTGAGGAAGGACTCATGTAGGGAAAACACAAAAGTCTCTCAAAACACAATCAAAAGGAAATGGATGACCCAATAAAAAAGGGGGCAAATAATTTGAACAGACAGCAAAGAAGAGGAGCAGGCAGAACACGAGCACTTGAAAGGCTGGTGCTCATCTTTGCTTGTTGTTGTTGAGATGCAATTAAACCACAAAGTGATGCCACTGCATCCCTGGAAAGCTGACACACAAAGCAGAGCACACGTGACAGCACTTAGTGCAAATGCCCGCACGGGTGTGGAAGGGAAGGGAGCCGGTAGGAAGGCAAAACAGCGTCGCTGCAAGGACCAGTCCTCAGGTCTCTTCTCCAGGTACATCTCCACTTCTACGAGTCAGCACTCTTATTGTTCATACATTTGATTGCTACTTAGCTTTAAACATGAGACCCTTCAAAGAAGTGCCTCTGACCACAGCATCTGTTTAGCTCTCAGTCTCCATCCCTCTTGTTCTGTGTGTGTCTTTTTGTATATTTCTTTAGTTAGTTAATTTTTGTTTGTCTTCATAATACTTCTCACTCTGTGTTTTTGTCAGTTCATTTAATTGCTTGCCTGTTTACTCTTGTCTTAGTTCCAGCTGCTCTAAGGAAATACCATAGACAGGGAGGCTTATAAACAGAAGAAAACAGTCTCTCACGGTCTGGATGCTGGCAGTACAAGGTCAGGTGCCAACATAATCTGGTTCTGGTGAGAGGCTGCTTCTGGGCTGGCAGGAAACAGCTGGCATCTCATCATATTCAACACGGCAGAGATGGAGAGGGAGCCAGGTCTCCGGCGTCTCTTCATAATAGCCCGGGAAAGGACTACCCTGGTGAAGTCCACTGGCCTCGATGACCATCCTGTTCATCACTCAGAGCTGATACTGGCATTTGCCCCTGAGCCCAGTCAGGCAGGATTTTCCATCTTTCCTGGGACAGGAGATTCTGAAGGTCATTTGGCCTCATGGTGATGTGCTGCTTTGGGAACCAGGTCTGTAGCTTGGCGTTTTCTTGATCTGGAGTATGCCATCAGTCCCCATCCTGTCCTGGGAAGGTTAGTGAAGTGTGCTGCATTTTACTTCTCTCAGGACACAAGTGTGTCATTTAGCAGATTGTTATTGTTGCCACCACTGGATGGCATAGACTGCAAAGATGGATGTGTTCCCAATTAAATATCCTAAAGGAGCTTTCTTATTGAGAATATTTGGCCAAATACTTTGAAACCCACTTGTTTAGTCATCACACAACTCAAACCACAACTCCTCACCATAGAATATATAAAACTGGCCAGCTTTTCTCTTATAGCCTGTGGATAGCCATTTGGCAATTTGAATCTCAACAAATGTAGTCAAGACTTCCCAGGTGGCTCAGTGATGAAGAATCCTGCCAATGCAGGAGACGCAGGACACTCAGCTTTGATCCCTGGGTCAGGGAGATCCCTTCAAGTAGGGAATGTCAACCCACTCCAGTATTCCTGCCTGGAAACTTCTATGGACAGAGGAGCCTAGTGGGTTACAGTTAATGGGGTTGCAAAGAGTTGGACACGACTGAGCACTGAGCATGCACACACATATGCAGTCAATTGCACAGTCATCTGGGAAGTTATGTAGCACTGGGATAATATGCACTGTTCTAGTATAAATATACTCATTACAGCATCTTAAAGAATTTCAATTATAAGAGCTTTTAATTCCGCCAGCCACCCCCCCTTCTTTGTATCAGACAAATGATTCATCTCTCTGTGGGAGCATTCTAGAGTCTCAAGACGCAAGTGCTGAATCGTAGTAAACTGCAAGATGGGGAAAGTGATGACAGGTCTCTCAGGGAACTGGAGCTGGGCCAGAGGGTCCTGACAGCCATTCTCGGTTCATCAGCAGATGCTCGCGATTACTCAAGTCCTTGAAGTCACAGAAAGGACTGACAGGACTGCTCATTTTTGAAATTAAAAGATAAGTTTTATCTTCATCATGGTGAACTGGTCAGCTGAATATTTCAGCAGTTGGGGAGGAATTGAGACAAACTGTCAAGTAAAAATTTGCAGTCGTCTGGAAGAGACCATGTAGTAGAGGACAGCGAGCTGAGCTCTGTGGGGGACACAGGAGGACAAGCCTATTTAATTTCCTCCAGTGATGGAGGGCCAGGACCCTGGACAGAGGAGAGACAGATGTGGTTGGTCTGAGAGGGAAGACTGTACTGTGCTGCTCATAACCCTCCCCAGTTCAGGAGGAGACTCTGTTTACTGGGCAGGGAGAGGGGGTTGGGGGGCAGAGTCAGTAATTCTGAGGGAGGACAGCAGACTGCAAGGGAAGGGTGTCTCTGGGGAGGGGCTGAGCCTGTGTGGGATTCTCCAGAAGACCTCATTCACCTGTGTGAAGCCCAGGTGTCCCAAGGTCCCCAGTGCTCCAGGAGACATCAACAAGCAAGTTAAGTTACTGACTTCAGTCTAAGTTATGAAAAAAAAAAACCAGCCAAAAAGATGTTTTTAAAATTCCTTTCCAATTTATAAAGTTATATAACATGATCTCTGTAAGTACACAGCTCCAAGTTCTCATCATTTTCCTAAATCTCTCAAAAATGACACGTCTTGACTCAGATTAGGTGTGTGTGCACAGTTGTGAGAGAAGCCATGGGGTGACTTGCTGGTGTACAGTGTGGAATGTAATGCTCTAAGGGCCATGAAGTAACACGGACATGTGATATCAGATCCCTGGAAGGTTTCTCCTGCAGCAGGATGTCACACCGAGAGGTTAACTGTGTGGCTGGAAGTGTGACTGTCTGAGGCTCTGCTAGGCTGCCTGTCCTCCACCTGGAAGTGAGATGAGATCCCAGGGTTTCCTTGGAAGGCCGAGCCCAGGCGACTTGAATGCACACAGTTAACATCCATTAATTCTTATAGATGAGCCCTTCCTTCTTTTCATATGCTAATCCTCTTAATCAGAGGATGATCAGTTGGGTTTTGCCAAGGGCAGCTCTTTTCTAAAGGTGACTTTTGGGTATTGCTGCTGCCAATCTGTCTCAGAACATGGAGTTCCTGGTGGGATGGTGGTTCGTGTGGTTCCTGCCAAAGGTCACAGCACTGTTTCTCTAGCTTGCTTCAGCTCCTTCAAATTCAGAAAAGGAGACTTGTGCTTGAATCCCAGCCTTACTGTGTACTGTGGTACAGTCATGCCTCACTGACATGGTACCAGCACCTTGACCCAGGATGTCCAGCCTCCAGGGCTGGAAGAAATGACCGTCTGGCCTTTATAAGCAGCCCTGCCCAAGGTATTCTGTGATGTCAGCTGGAATTGACCAAGACAGAGTATTTCCTAAGATGGAGACCCCGGCATCAAAGGTTGATTGATTAGACCAAACGTGCAGTTGAAATGCTAACCTGGGCTTCTCTGGAGGCACGTATGTGTGTCTGTGTATGCGTGAGATATTGTGTGTTTATATGAACATGTTTAAACATGCCTTAGAGGGTGCTGAAGGAGAGGAGGTGGAGGAGGGGAGAGTAAGAGACGACCAGCACTGTTGAGAGCGTCTTGGCCTGGTGACGGGAAATCAATTTGTTCCATGAACTTTTCTTTCTTCTCAAGCTTCCCTGGGATTTAATATGCAGCATGGCACGAGGCTTGTCCCCATGTCGCAGAGACAGACACTTAATTTGGTAATAATGTGCACAGGCTCCTCCAGCCTGCCAATATTTCATTCCAGGGAAAGGCTTTCCTCCTGAGGGGCTCTTGGCTGCAAATGAGCAAGAAAGGGAAATATTCTGGCCAGGCCCAGCCCACGGAATAA
The DNA here is from genome assembly GCF_042477335.2 of Ovis canadensis. NCBI lineage: Eukaryota > Metazoa > Chordata > Mammalia > Artiodactyla > Bovidae > Ovis > Ovis canadensis. Next base: position 60,590,211 of record NC_091257.1, on the reverse strand, counting down.
AGGAATGCAATCGAGTATTCAGGCAGATGGAGGTGGGCCTGGGGGGAGCCTGATACCTGAGCGTAGCCCTGGGACGTGGAGTTACTCACTACCCTCCGCCCAGTCCACAGACACTGAAAACAGCTTTTGAGGGCAAACAGCGGCCACAGGAGGAGAATGTTTCTGGAAGAATGGACCACGGATTCAACCAGCCTTTTACCCATCCCTTTTGTTTTATCTCTTTTGGAGAGTTAATTTACACACATCTTTTCTGGAGAGTTAATTTACACACGGATAATCGAGGATGTGTTTTCCTGTCTCCAGGGTTAATATGGAGAAATAACCTGAGATACTGCTGGATGGCTTTAAAACGCTAACCGAGTAGCCTTCTCCATCTGGCCTCCATGACTGGGCACATTTTGCACCGAATGATTTAAGACAGACTAGAACTGTATTTCCAATAGCATGGATCAGCCTCACTGAAAGAGTTAATGATGGTAGGAAATTTTACAGAAATTTGTAAGAGAATAGTACAAGCTATGAGCATATCCTGAGCATTCTTTCATAAAGTGTATCTCATTCGGTCACATAGATGCCCTGGTTTTAATAGGGCTCACACAACTGAGAAAACTGTTTTTTGAATAGATTTGACAAAGTCTTAATCAAAAAGGCCCTCAGCCCAATGAGTTCTCTGAAATTTTCTCCTCTTCTCTCTTAACTTATATTTGCAATTGAGGAGAAGTGTTGTTCAACAAAACATCAGAGTCTCATGTAGAACATGATGCTTTTGTCTGTATTTTCATTCCAGCATGGATCAGAAAATCCCTAATTCCATCTCATTTTTCAGTCCCACAGTGCATTTGTAAGAGGTGTGTCAGAAATTGCGAGAGTGAGCCTAGCAGTCTAGAGAAGTGTGTAGAACCACTTATATTAGAGCAGGACTTTCAGGCTTCTTCCACCCTTTGATTTGAAAAGAACTCTGTGACCTTGGGAGACTTGCTCAGCTTCTCTGAGACTCATTTCTAACCTCAGATGAAAAATTTCAGTTTTCGTTTTCATCCTACTTTGTATTATTCTTATTATTAAGAGCAATCCCAAATCTATGTGTTATTGGATGTATTGACCCAGAAGATCTTCAACGTTAATTAAATAGGCAAGAATATTACAAACGGAATATTTCAAAAGAGCTGCCAAAAGTAATGTTTCATTAACTCTGCAATGGATGATTCGCCCATTACACTCAGAGATCCTGTTGCACAGAACACTTTGCTTTTATTGTGCTGTTTTGCACTCCTCCTACCACACCAGGCTCACGTCCTAGCTTTAGAAGCGTCCTGGTAGGGCTTGGAAGGCCGGCTCAGGAGGACGGTCCAATGGAACGTGAATCCAGGTGGAGCTGGCCTCATTGCCTCTCCTAAGAGCCCACAGCAAATGGCTTAGTCTTTTGAGCCCGAGTTCATCTGACTGAACATTGAGGATGATAATGCCTCCTTGAGCTATTGCGACCACCCAGCCGATCTACGGCACAGGGCACGCAGCTGCCACAGACACACTCCCTGGCTTCAGCACTGTCTCCCTTCGGTCCTTAGAAGGACGGCCATGTGAGGAAAGGCTGTGTACAAGAGAAATACCACACAGGCATCTAATACAAAATTTTCTGCCTTACCAAAATTACATCATGGGAGCTGTTCCAACCCACACAGAAGGGCAGGGTTAGTGCACAGAAGACCACCATAGTCTACCATAAATCAGCCGTAACCGTCCCCATGGTAAAGTCCAGGGAAACGATGATACAGTTTCTAAATAACTGCAAAAATATTTAGGTTTGCTTTATTTTACTCATTTGTGGGGCAGGTGGTATATGTCAAATTATGGTTCTAGAAAATTAATATAGCTTTTGAAGGTAACATCTGAAGCAAGCCAAATACATGATGAAAAAGTTGTAAGATTTGGGAGAAGTATCACTGAAATAAACAGAAACATCAAGAAGGGGAATATTTACTGCAAGTCATTTTGGTGATTAAACTATTCCCATTTTGGAGTAGAGAACTATTTTGCCAGGTCTTAAAAACCAACCATCTCTTTATGTACCCCTAGGGTGCACTTTCTGTAATATTAGCCCGCCAGTCAGTACTTAGATTGAAATGTTTGATATGAAAGATGGCCATTTACCAGACTGGCACCAAATGAACTAAGACTGCAGGCTATAATGCCTTTTAAACAAAATTGCAGTGTAAGTCACAAAATTTGTAGCATTCACTGTTATGAGGAGAAAATAAATTGCTAGCTTGTGCAAAGACTGGTGATTTGACACAATGCAAATATTTTTGAATGCTTCTAGCCCACACCTTAATCTTTCTAACCTATTTCCTTATAGTGAGCACAATGAGGAACCTAACCAATCTTAAATGGGAGCTTCAGAGTAACAGGCGGGCCCTGCCAAGGTGCTCGAACTTAATGCCAATTAAGAATAAAAAAAATTTACTCACAGGAGAAACAGTATGAGACTTTTCTGAACATCAAGAAATTTGACAAGCTCTTTCAAGGTGAAAAACCAAGGACACAAATTGGCTTGAAAGCCATGACTCTCAAGTTCTTGGTTCAGCTTTTGGACAATTATTCATGGAACACTTGGCTACAATTATTGTCACTGTGGTTCAAAAATCCTTAATGTAAGGGTAACTGTTGTAGGCAAGAGACTGGATCTCTTTAGGGAAGTGTATGTGCTTTATCTATTTTCATAAGAAAAATAATCAACTTCAGAAAATGTCATTTGGGCCCCAAATTAATGCTTTAACTAAGATAGAAGTAAAAGGAAACATATTTATCTGGAGACTTAGCGTCTATGATCAGAGAGAATAAGAAATGAAAATGAAATCCTAAGAAGTACCTCAACCCAGTCTGCTTTATCTGGAACAATCTTCTCTGCATTATAAAATTTACAATAAAAAAGCAAGTATTTTAATGACTTTGGATTCTTAGGGGGACCAATCAATAAATTGATAGTTAATATTTATTTTTAACATATTTTACTTTACAGCAGTTTTAGCTTCACAGCAAAATTGAGTGGAAAGTAAGACATGTTCTCAAATATCTGCTCCCCAAATGTGCACAAATAAGCTGTGGAAAATTCTGAGAGATGGGAATACCAGACCACCTGACCTGCCTCTTAAGAAACCTATATGCAGGTCAGGAAGCAACAATTAGAACTGGACATGAAACAACAGACTGGTTCCAAATAAGAAAAGGAGTACGTCAGGGCTGAATATTGTCACCCTGCTTGTTTAACTTCTATGCAGAGTACATCATGAGAAATGCTGGGCTGGAAGAAGCACAAGCTGGAATCAAGATTGCCGGGAGAAATATCAATCATCTCAGATATGCAGATGACACCACCCTTATGGCAGAAAGTGAAGAGGAACTAAAAAGCCTCTTGATGAAAGCGAAAGAGGAGAGTGAAAGAGTTGGCTTAAAGCTCAACATTCAGAAAACTAAGATCATGGCATCTGGTCCCATCACTTCATGGAAAATAGATGAGGAAACAGTGGAAACAGTGGCTGACTTTATTTTTCTGGGATCCAAAATCACTGCAGATGGCGATTGCAGCCATGAAATTAAAAGACACTTACTCCTTGGAATGAAAGTTATGACCGACCTAGATAGTATATTAAAAAGCAGAGACGTTACTTTGCCAAAAAAGGTCCGTCTAGTCAAGGCTATGGTTTTTCCAGTGGTCATGTATGGAAATGAGAGTTGGACTGTGAAGAAAGCTGAGTGCCAAAGAACTGATGGTGTTGGAGAAGACTCTTGAGAGTCCCTTGGACTGCAAGGAGGTCTAAACAGTCCATCCTAAAGGAGATCAGTCCTGGGTGTTCTTTGGAAGGACTGATGCTAAAGCTGAAACTCCAATACTTTGGTCACCTCATGTGAAGAGTTGACTCATTGGAAAAGACCCTGATGCTGGGAGGGATTAGGAGCAGGAGGAGAAGGGGATGACAGAGGATGAGATGGCTGGATGGCATCACTGACTTGATGGACATGAGTTTGGGTAAACTCCAGGAGTTGGTGATGGACAGGGAGGCCTGGTGTGCTGTGATTCATACGGTCACAAAGAGTCAGACACGACTGAGTGACTGAACTGGACTGAACTGTAATGTGCACAGCCTCCCCCATCACCATCCTCTCCAGATGGAATGTTTGTCACTGATGACCCTGCACTGATTCGTCATCATCACCCACATTTCCAGCTGACATCTGGGCTCGTTCTTGGTGCCGCAGATTCTATGGGTTTGGACAATTGTCCAATGACATAGATCTACCATTAGAATGTCATACAGAGAAGTTTCTTTGCACTAAAAGTCCTTTATTCTCCACCTATTCATTTCTCTTCCTTGCTCCTCTGACCCTCACAATCACTCATCTTTTTATTGTCTCCAAAGTTTTACCTTTTCCAGAATGTCACAGAGTTGGACTCACACAGTGTATAGACTTTATGGATTGGCTTCTTTCACTTAGTAATATGCATCTAATGTGCATTTAAGTTTCATCCAAATCTTTTTGTTGTGTATTCAGGCAATGTTATGAATCTGAATGTAGTAGTAATTAAAGTAAGAATACCAATATCCTTGGGCTTCCCTTGTGCCTCAGCTGGTAAAGAATTCGCCTGCAATGCAGGAGACCTAGGTTTGCTTCCTGGGTTGGGAAGATCCCCTGGAGAAGGGAAAGGCTACCCACTTCAGTATTCTGGCCTGGAGAATTCCATGGACTGTATAGTTGTATAGTCCATGGGGTTGCAAAGAGTTGGACACAACTGAGTGACTTTTACTTTCACCAATATCCTTCCAAAAAGTTATGGAAAAAAAATCTTACTGATAATGCTGCTGCTGCTGCTGCTGCTACCACCACTATTTTTCAGAAGAATTTGTATGATTATCTCAAAGCCAGAGGTCGGAACCCAGACTTCTGATTCTGGCCCTAAACTTTTGTAAAAGTGCTAGGACATGTCTTTCTCTAAATAGATGCTAAAATTCTTACAACAGTGTTTATTCTAAACACTAATCTTGATCTCTTTTCCTCACCACAGTTTGACATTATTTCTCATCAAAAGCATCATAAATGTAGGTATTAAAACATATCTGGTTTTATGAACAGGAGAGTGGATTATTACAGCCAGTCACCTTTATTTGTTAAAACTAGTATTTTCATTTAAAATATGCTAATTTTTAACTTAATAATTGAAAACATAATGATTCTTTTGTAAGAACTCCCAATAAAAGAATTATATTTCTTTCCTTATTCCTACTGTAAAAAAAGTTTAAAATGGATTACATTTATAATGTCTTCAATTTCTGAAGTGATATTAAGTCATTTACCAGGTCGGAAAATTGATTTGGTCCTCTGCGTTCCCTTAGCCTCAATCATGAGAAATAAGACTTCTGATATATTCAGTTCTCATCCCTTGCAGCACTATTCTGCTTGACTATGGTGAAAATATCACATTCTAGCAGAATAGCATGGGCTTTGCCAGCAGGTTCCAATAAGTCAAGGTATTCATGGCAATGGATAAGTAACTTTAAGCATTGCAATTGGGTTTAACTCACTCTACCTAAGTACAGCTAATTCCTAAGTGCAGGGCATGTCATCATTATGTGACTGTCAACTTTGTCCAGGAAGCAGTAGGAGAGTTCATCAAATAAATACTAGTAAATGACTCCTATTCATGTTAGTTTTTAGTAATGACTTGAAATGACTTGGAAGTTTTGGTTTGTTCTCAATCTCGAATATGGTCCAGATCCCATTGAAGACCAGGAAAAATCAACAACCTTGGAATTCAGACATTAAACAACATTAGACTCATGCTCTGTTCTTGAGTTTGAGTGTTGGGGCTCTTCCAGTGGGTCAGCAGTAAAGAATCCACCTGCCAAAGCAGGAGATGCGGGTTTGATCCCTGGGTTGAGAAGATACCCTGCAGAAGGAAATGGCAACCTGCTCCAGTATTCTTACTGGGAAATTCCGTGGACAGGAGCCTGGTGGGTTATATAGCCCATGGGGTCACAAAGAGTTGGACACAACGAAGAGACTGAGAACGAGCACATAGATCCATGTTATTTAACAAGGCAATCCCGATAGAAGAGGAACCTTGGTTCTGGGGTCAGAATAGTCACCTTCTGTGTGGGATATCCAGGCTGTTAAGCCTGGGATACACGATGCAGGCAGTGCAATGAAAACCAGCAGTTTAGCCATGTGGTACTCAGGTTGAAAGAAGGTAAAACACTTGGGTCCCATCCACAGGTGTGAAAATAATGAGGAGGTTAGTAGAAGTCATTTCCGACCTCTAGGGGTAACATCAGGGATGAATGAGAAGGAACATTGCCTGCTCAAAGAGCTCCTAATAGTTCATAGACACGTGAAGAAAAAGATTTTGAAACACATGATGTTTTATACGAAATGTTAAAAAATTAACCATCTCCTCAAGTATTTTTCATAAACTGAATCTTTCTTATCTAATTGTTTCATGTAAGGAATTCCTAAGGGAACTTTGACAATGATTCTGACAGTACCCAGAAGTGGAAAAGGGGCCTGGTCTCTATCTTTAGCAGAAATATGCTTTAATCAGAACATAGATAACATAGGACCATAAGTGTAAAAATAGTTGTCATGTCTTTGTTGAATGGTCAGTGTTTCATTACCAACAGGATTCTAGCCCTGAATTACCATACCCAACTCTGGACAAAAATATATCAAATATGCGACAATCTATCATGTCCATGGTGATACATCCTGTCCAGATGTACCCCTTTCCAGCTCCCTCCCCAACTCCATCTTATAAGGAGCTCTATCCAGAACACCCCCCACTGGGACCATCCTAAGCTTCCCCTTAGCTGCACTGAGGTGAGGGACCCTGACTTTGACCATAACTATTGGTCCGTTTCTGGAAGACTCTGGTAAACTTCAAAACTGATGCTTAAAACTCTGAGCCTAAAATGCCTGGAACATATGTAAAAGCTCAACTCAAGTTTATATAATAAATAAAATGGAATATTTAATGTGATGCCTTACTGCTTTCATTTTCACCAAAGAGCAGAATAAATGAAATGAAGGCCAATTTCAACTTTCTTAAAAACTACAAAAATTGAAATGAGGGGAAAATGGAGATTTGATATTTTTTTTTTGGTCTGTTTCACAAGCTACCTTAGCTGTCAAGGTTTGTTTTCATTCACATTACTCTTTAGCTTTGGATCCATCCTATATTTGGAACAGCCTGTGGTGAGTGCAGAGCAAATGTGAGCTGCTGTTATGAGTTGTACACGTTCATCTGAATTTTACAGTCTCTCTCCCAGGCATCAAGGTTCCTTTGCAATAAAGAACAGTGGTTCATACTGTTTGGAAAAGAAAACCGTGTTAAGACCTTCCGTAGGATGTCTATTGGAAATGCCTGCCCTGTGTTGTCGATTTCATTATCATGTTAGAAACACTTTTGCCCCTGGTGCTTCTCCTGGTCCCGATTGTTAATTGTTGTTATTTTGCAGAGTAAAATATTGATGACATTGGTCAAAAAGATTGACAGCAGCATGAATTGTTATTAACCAGACTGTTGGTTGCAGCTTACATTTCAATGCATTCTAGGATGAAGCAGAAGCCCTCCGGGGAGTCTCTTTTTCATTCTCTTTTTCAAAGAGGCAGAAATTAACTCTTTCACAACTTTCTTTGCAATTGTCCCTTATTCTGTTTCCTTTGAGCAATTAAAGCAGCAGGTATTGATTTTTACCTTGAAACATAAAGGGACTCATTATTCACCAAAGTGGAGGTTGGAAATTGTCCTCAAAGCTTGAAGTAATCAAACACAAAATAGTTCTTAAAGAACCAAAGGTCGAAACGATAAGGTCAATCTTGGGAAGACAGAAGAAGCAGAGTATCAGGAGAAAGGTGACCTCAGGGCAGAGGGAAAGCCACTCCTTGTTCACACCCACCACAGACACCTTGACAACAGGAACACAGATCACATGGTCTCAATCTTTCGGGAAATGTTCATCTTTTGTATCTCCATGCAGCCAAAGAAGTCTGACTACCAAAGCCTCTTCTGAATGATCTTGTCATCCATTTTTTGTAATAGTATATCCATATGGTGCAAATTAGTCTGGATTACTTTCACACCTGTGGGATGATTATCTATGAGGCCATTTATAATCAATATGATGAACTGAACAGTCACAGTGGAGTGAGAGATGGAAGCCACATGTCCTGGGGTGAAGACAAAATCCCACTAACTAATATTGCCATTTTCTCTCTTAGACTCGATCTTATATCTCAGAAATAGAAGGCAGTGAATCTTCTTGAAGGTATTTCCAGGCATATTAGTCAAATCAACAACTATGGCCAATTTTGAGTCACGTGGAGATTTTGTAAGCTGTGGACTTTTTCACCAAGTATTAAACTGGTGAGAGGAGTGTTGGTGACTGACAAAAGTGTGCGGCGCCAGACATCTCGTCCCTCTGCTGGTTGTCACTTTGTTTGCTAATGTCTTTGTTGCCTTTCTCTTAGATACTTTCATGGTTTCCTCTTTTATACCTGTCTTTATAAAATCACAAAATGATACATCTTGGTGTGTTAGACCATGATCATGTCTGATCCTTGAAAGCATTAGTCGCTCAGTTGTGTCTGACTTTTTATGACGCCACAGACTGTAGCCCACCAGGTTCCTCTGTCCTTGGGATTTTCCAGGCAAGAACACTGGAGTGGGTTGCCATTTCCTTCTCCAGGGTCCTTGGAAAGCCCTCGGCAAAAACTCCCCTCTTTTATATATAGGAAGCCCTTATGCTGAGAAGTCCACCTTACATTCTTACCTACACAAGAGACTAGAAGTAAGACTGCATGTGTTGGTAGTCACAGGTGGATAAACGGTTGGATGAGACGTGTGTGCTGCTAGGAAGTAACTGGTGAGTCTTCCTGGGTTGTGTGGGTAAATTCATGGATTGGAGGATCCAGGGCCTTTCCAACCAGATGGGACCCTGACTCCAAACGGGTCAAACTAAGGAAATCATCCTAAGGAAATCTTGGGAGAGTGGGTGAGAGAGGGCAGCACTGGGCCCCTTGTGAACTTCAATACTACACTATCCTTTGCCTCAGCTTGTGGAAGTATATCCTTATCTATATTAAGTAGACCCATGGTGCCACTGAAATGTGGTCTGAGCGTCCCCTTTCTACTCACCTCTCAGCTTCGGTGTGGGTATTTCTTAATTTGTCCAACTGTACAGTCACAATGTTGAGCTTGTCTATACCAAAGTCTTCTAGTTATACTTTGGTTTTGTTTGTAAACATCAGTACCAGCCTCCAATTTGGAATATCTGCATTTTACAAAATATTCCTTACTGACACAGCCAAGGACTGTGTGTTGTATAGCTGCATTAAGATATTGAAATGATTTCCTGAACTGAAGCTCCCTGAAGTGTTAGAGTTAATCAGAAGCACCGGCGGTCAGGTGGCATCATTTCATGGCTTATGGAGAACATAATCGCACGTCAAGAAGAATCTCTGAGTAATTTATTTAAACAATGGTCACAATTGTGCTTTCTCCATTCCTTGTGTCCCTAGTAATTTAACCTGCAGTGTTTTCATCCATGACATTTAATCAATACATGAAAATCACTTCAGGGACCCATTATATCCTGAATTCACTAATCTGCTTAGGCAAGAGACAAGCATATGGGAAGGTTTCTTGTTTGAGGTCGTGAAGGAGGATGGGTGGTACCAAGTTCTGGTTTTCTAAGCCCTTCAGAGGCTAGTACCTGGAACACTAAGTGGTCCTCTTGGCTTCCATGTTTAATTCAAGCATTTTCCAGTTAGATACAGTTTGCACAAACTTGAGAGTGCATACGTATTGGTTCTTCTTTTTCTTACTCTTTCTATTCCACAGGGTACTTTCTGATAAGAAATACAAAGTACACATGCTTCTTTCAGAGGTCCAGATGTTTTATTCATCATAGAATATAAGGGTGAAAGTAATGCAGTAAAATTTCACTTATTCCAGTCATCAATTGGAATCTGGTTTATGACTGCACAATAAGAAACCAATGAGATCGGCTGTACTACTGTGATATATCATAAAATATCCCTTAATCCTTAGGCTTTGGTTAGGAGCTGATTTATTAAGAGTCTGGAATAGATACAAATTAAGTTTAACATAATGCAATGCAGCCCAATCAGACTACCATTGCATTAAATTGACATAAATTGAATCATTTTTTTAATGAAATGAGCACGCTGCAGTATTTCAGAATTCTTGTTATTATTCATAGCCGAGAACAATGAGATGTTTTATGATTCTTAGTTATGTGTATTCCTTTGTTCCATAGTCCATGTGCTGGACTATTTTTGAATTGCATAAATCAATTGGCACTATTAGTAGCTTCATTAATAAATTAACCTAACATGAGTATTTTCACAGGTTTGTCTAAAGCATGTACATTTGACTTTTCACAGATCGGGATGGTCTGAATGTTAATATCGTTGTGTTATGAGGATTTTCATTCACTGCTGATTCGTGCTAGTACCACATCTCTAACAAGGCAGCACTAATTAGATGATGTATCTAGAAGAGCAAGTTCCACCACACAGATGGACCAATCTTTCTAGTGGGAACCTAATAGGAGATGATGCTTCAGTAAATTGTATTTCCTCCTCACACGGACTTCTATATGACTGAGAGGACGAGAAGGATCTCCATGTGCTAAGGTGGAGAGACATCAGTGTATATGTGTGCAGAAAGCACAGTAGACAATAGTAAATTTTGAATCCTTACATCATACCCTATTGTATATCATGCATCTATGACAAGGACAGAGTAGAAATTAGTACATATGTGCATTTCCTCATGTCTACCTCAAGAAATCTAGGGTGAGAAGAAGCAATTAACTAAATACATTAAACACTCAAAAATAGATAAGATGGATGGGGAAAGAGGTGCAAGTGAGCTATTGGTTTATCTCGTTTATAGCCTTTTGAACTTTAGACCAAATAGACATGTGCTGTCTCTTCATCATGAATCAATGAATTCCATGGTGATGTTATTGCCGGCCTGTGCTGATCCCTGTTACAGAGCCTGTGACCCCGTGCCCCCAGCCTTTCAGCTGCAGGGTGCAGTGTGCCAATTACTCACTGTATCCTTCTCCTGAAGGCTGCCCTCACCCAGCTTGGGCCCCTCCCCAGGAAGCACAGGAGGTTATGGACCCTTCTAGTCAGGAGTGTCCCATGGCTTATAATCAGCTGATGTGGAGGTACCCAAGGCCCCTTCCTCAGGGTGAGGCAAGGTCTGCTCCATGCACACCCCAGGGCTCCTTGCAGGCCCAGGCATAGCCTGGACCACAGACCAAATGTCTGTGATTATTTTCTTCCCCTGCTCTCTCCATTTTCCCTCATCCATTATGGGTTTCTCCTGAGAACACTCCTTCAAAATACCAGATACACAAACTCTGCTTTTCAGGGACCTGTCCTGGAGTCAGATTATAAGACCATCTGTGTAGGTGGACTATGTCTTCCACTGTCTCATGGTGCCTTCTCATCACTGAATTGGTGCCTTTTATGGATGATCACCTAAGGAAAGCTAAGTGAGAAATGTAGGGGTGGAATAATACCACAAATACTCCCCTATGGTTAATACTACCCTATTATTCACTGGGTAAAATGAGACTCTGAGTAGCTTTGTGTGAGGTCTATGCACCTTTAATTACCCTTGTTATGTTTCTCAGTAACATTGAAATGAATTTCATCTACTGCTTACTCTGTGGATTTTAACAACCTTCACAGCAATGAGACCTTCACTGAAAAAAAAGGAAGTTTAGCATTAATTCAAATGAGGAAATTTCAATGAGTAGATGAAAGTCAGCCATCAACAATGGTCATTCCAAGGGTTCAAGGTCAATGAGTCTGGAGCTCAGGTTGTGTCCAGGAGAGAATATCACTGGAGATTTTGAGCAGAAGGGACTATAACACACAAAACGTGGTGACCACAAACCAATAGAAGAGATGGGGACGCAGAAGGAGTGGAAAGCACCACCTTGTTGGCTGCTCACTTGTGGAGTCAGGAGACAGCAGACAGAGCGAGAAACCCGAGCTCACTCCTCGTGTTCCTGTCTGCTGAGTCGCGTCCCCTGTGCTCAAGCCTTTGCAAGAGAAGCAGTGTGGTTTCTGGTTCCATCCCATTGTGGTGACCTCCTGCCAAGTTCCTCACTGGTGGCCTCTAACCACCAACTCAGCAGCCAAAGGATGCAGAGATAGCAGCTTATATTCCTTGACCCCATGTGCCAGAGGGCACCACATGGAAGTGGGGACTCATGAAGGTCCTGGGCAGTCAGCTGGAACAGCCCACCCCAAGAAAAGACCACCCCTCTGCAGGTCTGTGGTTCTCAGAAGGGTGGATGGGGGAGGGGAGAGAGGGAATACATGCAGAATCACAGCTGATTTGCGTTGTGGTATGGCAGAAACCAATAAAGCATTGTAAAGCAGTTTCCCTCCAATTAAAAAAAAAGAAATGATGGATTCTATAGTAGTGGAACAAGCAGAGCCACACTCACTTGCACTTGAGTGGAGACCAGCCTGGAGAGTCTAATAAACCAGCCTTCGAGTCTGACACCATATTGGCATGTGTTCTCAAGTTCGGTTTGATTGCACTTAGGAGCATGGAATTGCTCGTTTTTCTGATGACACTGCGGCTGCTTTTTAAAAATGTACTTAACATTTTCCCTCTGGGTTGAGTGCTTCGCACATTCAAATTAAGTGCTGAACTGCCTGTTTTCCATGTAAAATGTTTATTGATTTAATTTTCTTTTAGTTCAGATGGTTATGCTATCTGTTATTCTGAAGATAGGGTCTTACACACAGAGTACTCTGAAGCTGCCAGCTGGGTGATGATTATACGTGTAATGAACACACCTCACTGTAGAGGTTATGGTCACACGGTCATTAGGAAGGACCCATGCCTCAAAATATCTCTACAACAGGTGCCATTGTCATGAAAATGCCCTAAATCAGCCATGTGTTTTTTAATGCTTTGTCATGAAAATGCCCTAAATCAGCCTTGTGTTTTTTAACGCTCTCTATCTATTGGCTACAAGAACTAACAATCCAATTTGCCCTAAGGTTTTAACAACAAAATAAATACATTTTTCTTCTGGTGAGAAAATTCCAAATTAACAACATGAATAAAAAATAAAAATGTGTAAAATGTGGTTAAATGGAGTAGTCTTGTACGGATATGAGAGTTGGACCATAAGGAAGGCTGAACACCGAAGAATTGATGTTTTTGAATTGTGGTGCTGGAGAAGACTCTTGTGAGTCTCCTGGACTGCAAGGAGATCCAATCAATCTATCCTAAAGGAAATCAACCCTGAATATTCATTGGAAGAACTGATGCTTCCTGGTGTTCTGCAGTCTATGGGGTTGCAAGGAGTCAGACATGACTTAGTGACTGAACAGCAACAATAACCGAGACAAGAGCAAGGTGCTGTGAAAGGGAGATAGGCTGTTTGAAACATGACAGGTTCACAAAGCAAACTTCGATGGTGCAGTGTAACAGGCTGTGAAAGAGACTCAAATGTGACGCTGGGTCAACATACTGACATCTTTAAATGCAAAATGGGATAAGATCATGCTTGTGTTAGCTCTGCCTTCCTCTCTTGGATTAAATTAAGTAGGATATAGAGAGGTTACAAGTAGGATATTCACGTTGTCATTTCTCTCTTCCTACTTCTGTTCTGCATTCTGCCCACAGTTCATTTGCCATCAGCTCTGTTGGAAAGTTGTGTCACCACGGAAAGATGAGTGTCTGTGTTTGTTCAGAGAAATTTCTCCCTGCTGGCCCTGGTCAAAACTGCACTTTTAGTTCATGTATACTTCTGGAGTCCCTGAGACCTCACCACATGTACTATGTTATAATAAGTTAGAATTTTTAGAATGTGTTAGTATCATAAGAGCATAGATATTTCTGGGGGAAAAAAAAACTTAAGTGGCTTGATTTTCTGCATTCTTCATAGTTGTAAAAGTCAAAAAGAACAACTAAGTACTGAATACAGATAAGCGTACATATCTCATCAATATTTAAACTCTAAGGCACTTCAGAACAAAAAGCTAGTGACTTGCGAGTGATCAGGATTCAGACACAATTCACATTCTATAAACACTGGCGAGATTAAATGCAGCAGTGGTTGGCCTGGCTGCAGTCCAGTTCCTTCTCCAGCTGGTTTTTCTCTGGGCAGGTAGAGATAGGGAAATGAAAAGTGATTATCCTGTGAGGGCGCTATCTTCATGCCAAACAGAATTATTTACAAATTTCTTTGAGAGTCATAAAGGACAGAACCATCCCAAGAAGGAAACGGCTTAAAAGATTGTGAATGAGCTTTGGCTGAGAACAGTTCTAGACTAAGACTCACAGGAACTTTAAAACCTCCACTTTTCAATTTTCTTTCTGAATGGCCCTAGCAGTTCAATGGTCAAAATGGCCCTCGGCCAGAGATGGTCTACCATAAATTGTTCTAGTCTGTTTCTCAGAATAAAATAGTTTATGTTAAACTAAGAAAGAAAAAAACCCTGAATGTGCATTGGTAGCCCCAGTTGAAAGAGACAAAAAAGAAAAAGAAAGGTCTTCGTCTTAGCCCAGGCATGAAATCTCATTTATATTGAATATGTCATGGGGAATATTTGGATCCATAGAACACTAGCTCTAACTCATGCTGCAAGGTTAATATGTTTGTTTAACTTAGTGTTTTCAGGCTCATTAGACAGTGTTTAGATGTTACATATTATAATTATTAATCATATCTCAATGGAGGAAGGAAATGTATTCTACCAAATATCTCCAAATTAGTATGCATCTTAGTCCCTATTAATTTAAAAAATGAAAAAACTAATGCCATACTATAAAGGATTGTGTGTGTGATATTATTCATCTAAATCAATATCAACATAGGGTTTTTAAAATAATTTTTCCAAATGACTTAGAAAGAAAAAGCACTTATATTTATTTAATTATCAAACTCTAACAAGAAATTATAATAATAACTGGATATTGTGTGGCAATATTGATTCTGTGCTTTCTTTTATCCAGTAACCATAGCATATCATAAAAATTCAATGCAGCCTTATTCTTGCAGCTAGCATTTAAAGATTCACATACTTTAAAGGATATTCATCATCTGTCTTCTGGAGCATTAATGCTCCAATCTGTAGCAGCATAATCTCCTTAGGAGTTTGGGCTCATAATTTTCTCTTAGAACTTTCACTGAAACAGACTCGCTTTATCAACGAGCTTGAATCTTAAATAGTTTCTCTTTCAAATACTAACCATGGGTTATTAATTCAAACGTTCCCTTTGTGGTTCCATCAATGAGGACTTATAGGTGTGATTTGTAATTATATCATAAGGTTGTTAATGCTTTTATTTGAGAAATGCAGTAAAATAAAACAACTCAAGCTTTACCTTCTGGATTCAATGTAAAACATCAGTGGGAAAGGTAACATTTTCATTATTTAAATTCATTTTTATTTTAAAATGAATCTGTAAAAGAAAAATAAAAGTATGCGTAAAGCATAATATTTTAGTGAAAGAAAAGTAAATTCAAGGGTGAGACTGATAAATTTGTATCTTAGATTATCTAGGTGCTGTGTGACCATTTTCTTTCTCCAAATTATAATTTCCTACTCCTTTATTTTGTAATAATAACAAAACTTACATTTATTAGATAAGGCTTAAATAAGTATAAATATTTATAAGTATTCCTATACATAAGCATTGTACACAGAGTATAGGAGTAAAGAACAGCCCCCAAGATTCAACTCAATGCTGAGAAAACCATGGAAAATGTAGGCTCAGGTGAATTAAAGAGAAGAAGGGATATATACCATGGAAATACTCATCAAGGAAACTTGGAGAATGCATATATTAGTTTCAGGCAAGTCAGACTTCAGAACAAGAAAGATTAAAATAAATAAAGGGAGGCATTATACGACAATAAAGGTTTCAATGCTTCAAAAAATGTAGAGCTAGTATTTTGAGTGAGAAGTGAACATTTCCCCAACAAGACCAAGAACAGTGCATGATGTCTTCTATAGGCACTTCTAGTCAACAGGGTACTGGGGGTCCTGGCGAATACAAAACAGAGAGAAGAGGAGAAGAGAGGTAATGGAAGAAAAAAACGTACAGACTAGAAGCGAAGAAAGTAAATCCTTTCTATTTGCTGCTGACAAGGCTGGCCATGCTGAAAATCCCGAACACTATTCAAAAGACCCTTGGAACTATTAATGGACACAGTGAGATGACCAGGCATGAATTTAACACATAGAAGCAGAGTGTTTGCCTATGTGCCAGCAGTGAGCATTGGAGTTAAAAATATATTTATGCCATTCACAATAGAACAAAAGGAGAAAATATTTATGTCTGTTTCAACATGTGCAGATCTAAATGTGGGAAACTACAAAAGTCTGATAAAAGAAATCGAAGATCTAAGTTTGCTGAGAGACAGTCTGTGTTCCCAGATTGTGAAGACTAAGTTGTGAATTCCCCTCAGTGTGATCTACAGACTCTATCCATCCCCGATGAGAATACCAGCAAGCTGGTTTATAAATACCAACAAACTGAATCTATGGTACAAACAGAAAGGCTTGGAAGAAGAAGAACAAAGTCAGGGGATTGTCGCTACCCAGCTTCAAAACTTCCTATGGAACCACAGGGATCGAGACCCCATGGAATCGGCAAAGCAGAAGATGTACATGTCTGGGAACAAAATACAGAGCCCAGGAACTCACAGCCCTGGTCTACTCATGAGAAACACCAGTGCACTCTCAACTGAGGAGCCATTCTACAACACACCAGTTTTCCTCAAAGCTGTCAAGGTCCTCAAAACAAGGGAGTTAGGAGAGACTGCCCAGGCAGGAGGAGCCTTAGGAGACAAAAAGACAAAATGTAATGTGCGGTCCTAAATGGGGTTCTGAAATAGAAAAAAGACTCTAGGGAGAAACGAGGGAGTCTGAATAAAGAATGGGCTCTGGTGAATCACAGTCTATCAGTATCTGTCTATCCACTCTGACAAGTGTACCAGACTAATGTAAGATGCTATGAACAGAGGAAACGGTGTATGGTTTATGGGAGCGCTCTGCATTAATTTTGTATGTTTCTGTAAAGTTCAAAATCTTCTGATTTAAAATGCTTATTTTAAAACATGTTGTAGAAAGCTATGAATAAAACAAAGATTCACGTATATTGGATTTCCTTCTAGTAACCCAGACAATTGAAACACACATGGCATGTTCTGATTCAGTGGTAAACCATTTCTTCTGTCTTATAAGATTTACATTATATTTTCTGTCTGTTCTCAAAGATGCTTATTTAAGAACCCAGACTAACTCTTAGCATATCTAAACATAGTAATTGCCCCCAAATCTAGCAAATATAACACCTTTATAAATAATTTGCTTCTTAATTTGCTTAGCATTTATTTTAGCACCGAATGTTTATATCACACATGATCATATAGAAACTCGACCACATAGAAATAAATCCTGCAAGTTGGTTGTCAGAATCTCACAACCAAGAAAACATGAGATTATTGGGAGCTGTGTGTTTATATTTTGGGTCTGTCGCATACAATTATGTTCTTCTTGGCTAGGGGCCTTAAAATATTTATATTTTAGTTTCCCCTTTTGTACACTGGAAATAGTAATATTTACACACATTGATTTAGTATTTATCTGAGACAATACACAGTAATTGTGTATTCAAATGTTAACTATTACAACTATATTTGGGGAAAAAACCCATCTGATCCTTCTCCATGTTAGCCTACTCAGCCTTTGAGCCTCTTTCATTCTGGCCATGATGACAGATAAAGCAGAGAGCTGGAGAAACTGGAAGGGTAGATTGGTTACTTTTCAAAACAACTACTAGCTGGAGAGAAATCTGTCTCCACAAGGAGCAAGAGGATAGAACACTGATGGAGCACATTCTTATTTACAAATTGAGTAAAATGACTTCAAAATATAGCCATTCAATGGTTCTTGGTCAGATGTTTCTTAAATTTATAAGAAATTAAAGTATTCAGGATTGTAACCATATCAATAAAAGTCACTGGAGGGCAAAAGCAAGAGGGTGGTTTATCCTAAAGTCCTCCCTAAATGGCAGCTCACTGAGCAAACATTTGGCTTAACTACATATACAATACATATTCTTTTTTCTAATCAGTATATGAACACACTTACTGCTGGTGGGAAGTTCCAGCTCAATATGACTCGATATGACTGAACTAGGAAAAAGGAAAGACTTTGACACTGAGCCCTTGTAGCCCCAAACTATTTCATTAGTTACTTTCCAGTTGGAAAAAAACAAAGTCTTGCCGAGGCTCCAGGGCTTGTCAGCGAGGGAGCTGGACTACGCTCTCAGTGTTTACGCCTTTCCTTTCTTCGGGCTATCAGCAGCGCTAAGACACATTTTTGATAAGTGAAACCTGCTATCGTTTTAATACCATGGGGCCATGCTGGGTCGTCCAGGGGGCGATCAGCAGGGTCCTGCACGGAGCAGATGCCCAAGGTTACAGTTCCAGGACTGAAGACAGAGAACACAATGGATGAAAAGGGCACATCACAGAAACCACAGCCCTGTGACCTCCATCACAGATGCCAGATCCAGAGCAGGGCAGGGCCGTCCCGTGTACACTGGGAGTCTCTAGGGGGAGAATTGACGGTGACTGATACTGATAGGTAGGGATGCAACAGGTGAGTCTGAGATGGAGGTGGCACCAGCTGGGAGATGTGGCCTGCCGCCTCCAGGCTCCACGTCTGTCTCCCCTCCTGAGGGTGTGTTTGCCAGCTGATAAATTCCCCGTTACTCTCTTTCCTTCCTGCTCAGAACAGATGTGTGTGTGTGTGTGTGTGTGTGTGTGTGTAATAAATAAGAATGCATAAAAAAGAGGGTGAACAGGGTCCTAAGATTTCAATTACTTAACCAGGAATATAGAATTAATCTTTTCTTAGTCTAGTTTAAACAATGACAATCCAAAGATGAGATGTTTCTAGATTTACTTAAATTGTACTTAGTTCAAATGGTCTTACTCCAAAAATTCTCCCAAACACATACTTTTAAAATCAATTTTATCGAGGGATGATTTGCATACAATGTAATACACACAGTTAAGGGTATAATTTGATGTGTTTTGATAAATACATTCACTTGCTACTGTAGTTAGTATTGTTTTTTTAGCAGAGTTATACATGGGCCTTGGAGAAGAAAATGACAACCCTCCCTGGTTTTCTTGCCTGGAAAATTCCATGGATAGAGAAGCCTGGTGGGCTACAGTCTATGGGGGTCACAAAGAGTCAGCCACGACACTGAGCGACTGAGTACATACATGGGCCTGTGTTATAAGCTGAACTGTGTCCCCCCAGATTGTTGAAATTTTGACCCCTAGAACCTCAGAATGTGATTGTATTTAGAAATGGCGTTGATCCAGGTAAAGAGGTGATTCAGGTAAAATGAGGTCAGGTGCATGCACCTTGATCCCGTAGAACTGGGGTCCTTATAAGAGGAGACAAGGACACAGACACATACGCAGAGAGATGACCACATGAGGTCACAGGGAGGAGACAAACACTACCAGGAGAGAGGCCTCAGGAGGATAGCCTGCCTTGCCCTGCCACACCCTGACCTCGGAAGTCCAGACTCCAGACTGAGAAATAGGTTTATAGATTTTTGTGGTTTATGGCACACCATTGATGGTGCTTTGTTATGTCCACCCTGTGGAACGAATACAGCAGCTTAAAGAGGCAAAGGGCATGGCCAGATTGATCCTGGGAACTCAATCAGCCAATGACATTTCAGTCTTTGAGCATTTTTTTCTGTAACTTCTCTCCATAAACCATGTCGTTTATAAATTGAGCAAAATAAGCATTTCCGACTGATATTTTATTACAGAAAAGACAGACTAACCTCACACCACCCCACTCCCTGACCACTCACCTATCATTCTGGTCCAGGGTTACAAGCTTCCGCTGCAATCCACACTCGTCCGGACCAGTTTGTCCAATTTTGCTGCTCTTCACCCTCACGCTGTGATGACATGGCCTACTGGTCACCTACTGCTTTTCTGGAGTTAATTGTTCCTTTTCATCTGTCTCTCTGCACCCTTTGGCATTTCTTCGAGACTCTCCATGGAAAAATCCCTCCAGACACCCTCCTAGAGGAGCCAAACACCTCAGGTGTCCTTCTCTTGGCTTCTTCCCACTATAGCACATCCTTCCTGGGGTCCCTGGAGAGCCCTTCCAGTCCAGACTGGATCCTTGATGGGCTGGCCACTGGGCTGCCCTTTGGGCTCTTCTCCTGTGTTAGACACTGTTTCCAGGATCTTGTTTCCTCCCTACAGCTTTGTGGTGTTGTTTAGCTGCTAAGTTGTACCTGACTCTTTGCAACCCCACGGACTGTAGCCCGCCAGGCTGCTCTGTCCTTGAGATTTCCCAAGCAAGAATACTGGAGTGGGTTGTCATTTCCTCCTGCAGAGGATCTTCCTGACCTGGGGATCTAGCCTGAGTCTCCTGTACTGGCAGGTGGATTCTATATCCTGCTCCACCTAGGAAGCCCTTCCTACAGTTTATCCCTCATTTACTGGAGCAAGATTCTCAAGTCATTTCATGAGAAAGCAACAAGGCAGATACATTTTTTTGAAATTGATCTTATCCTAAAATATAGTTACTCTGCCCATTTGGTTGGTTTGACTTCTGGCTTTCAGGACTGCTGTTAGCAGTTCTGAGTTTTGACATTTGAACATGAATATTTTTCTGCAGCTGAGGGATCTTGGATATTTTTCTAATCTTCAGATTAATTGCCTTGGTGTGGTTTGTACTCATTCATCCTAATAGATTGTTGGTGTGCAACTTTCAGGTTGGAAAATAAAGTAGTTTAGTATTAAGCAATGTTCTCTGACTTCAATAATAACTGATAACCATGTACACATGTTTCTTGGTTCTGTCTTTCTGGAATTTCTATTAACAGACACCAAACTTCCTGGATTGATCTCTGAATTTTTTAATACTTTATTTCCTATTAGCCATTGTTTTGACAGTGCTTAATATTCACAAAAGATTTCCTTATTTACATTTTCAATATACAATAGTTTTGTTAAACAATTGTCTATTTTGCTTTTTAAAAGTTCTTTTTTCCTTATTGGAGACTTTCTTGTATATTTCTTTTTTTGTTGTATAGATTCAATGCCTTCTTTTGCCTCCCTGGGGATTTTTTATATGCTTTCTAAAGATTATTCTGTCATATTTTCTTTTTATATTTTATATATTTTGAGGCAGGATCCTTAGGTGTAAAGATAGTTTGTGTTGTTATGTCAGCCTTTTATCATAGCACATCTAGAAATACTTCTTGACTTGAATTCCAGTTTGTGTGATATTATTAAAGCTACCTCAGTTGTACAAGCTACCTCTGCTTGTATGAGTGGATTATATGAGAAGTATTTTTCTGTCCTTTTCTCTCAGCTTTCCTGTGTGCTTATATTTATGTGTCTTCTATGTAGGGTGTCTAGATGGTTTTTAGGCATGCTGACAATCACTATCTTGCCACTAAAAATAGATGTCAACACCACCTGTACCAAAAAGTATCCCATGGTGGAGGATGGAGTCTTTTATGCCTGTGAAATAATTGCTAGATAATTATATTTTATTATTACAAATAGATACTACTATTTCCTAGTAGTCTCCAGTCAAAAATTATATACTACTTTCACCCTGCTTCTTCTACAAATCAAAAATTTGATCTTTGGGATCCATGGAGATAAATTAATATTGCTCATGTGCAAGTATTTTCCATTCATGCCCATGGCGACACCTGTAGATTAGCAGCTAAATGCTAAATTGGCTTCGCTTTTACTCCCAAGTCCCTCCTTCTCTATCAGCCCTTATCTCAAAATACAGCAACCATTGTTTTCACTGCTTTATTTCATAAGATGTATGAAGTACAAAATTTTAGATATTGTTTAACTTGTGCGTGACGTTTCTTCTTCTGTGTAAACAGGAAAATATTGGAACTTACCTCAGGAGATTATTATGAGCATCATATATGTATGAAAAGTGAAAGTGTTAGTTGCTCAGTCTTGTCTGACTCTTTGTGACCCCACGGACTGTAGCCCACCAGGCTCCTCTGTCCAGGAGGATGAAATTCTCCAGGCATGAATACTGGAGTGGGTTGCCATGCCCTCCTCCAGGGGATCTTCCCAATCCAGGAACTGAACCCAAGTCCCCTTCATTGTAGGCAAATTCTTCGTCACCCGAGCCACTATATGCTTTATATAGCACAATAGTTTTGTAGCATGAGTATCCACACGCACTTCTGAAATTTTCCTGATAGTTAAAAGATGTTCCAACAGGCCATTCTTTCAGTACTTGTTTGAAACAAAGGAAGAATTGCAGGCGGCTTCAGAAGAGGAAGGGGTTCTCCTCCTCTCAAAATGGTGACCAGAGTCAGGAGGAAGGGCCCACCACACGCACATCTCAGCTGAAAGTTTCCCAGATACTACCCTGGGGTCTGCAGGCATCTATGGACCTTTGGCTCCAGGAGGGTTGGGGAATGATCTGGCCATAAAGTCAGCAGATAGTGCAGAGAACCTCACCAAATCCACAAACTGTGTCCAAAGAGAAAGATAAGAAAACCAAAGGTACAAGAGCAGAAATAAAGTTGCTGATAGAAGCAGTAACCGTAGAGTGTCAGCATGGAGAAAACTGATAACCTTATGGAGACACAGCAGATTTATGGTGACGATATTAAAGCTAAGTTCCAACAACCCTCAGCTGCATGGCCAGCAAGCCATTGGGAATTAAAAGCACACTGGTAATCAAAGAAATGCAAATGGAGAAAACTGAGATTCCATTTCTTAGTAATCAGATATGCAATAAAGAGTATCTGACATAGTGAGCACTGGCATGAATGAACAGGGAGAAGGAAGTCTTAAAACTTGCTGGTAGTTAACGTGTCTTGATAAAATCACCTTGGAAGGACATTCTGCAACACCAGTGAAACTGAATAATATAGCAAATCCACACCAGTGTTTCTAGGAAATTCCAAGTTTCTAGGTAGCATTTTCATGTGGGTATGCTGGAATTACATAAGGATTACACTTTAGCTTTGTCTATGATAGGAACAATTGGAAATGGGGTTATTATCTTTTAGTAGAGGACAGAAGAAATTGTGAATTTTTATACCAATGTAATAAGTTAGAATTAACTAAATCTATCTATCTATTAATGTAGGCATAAATTTGACACATATGATATTGAGGGAAAGATTGATGTTGCAAACGTGTATATATATATATATATATAATATTCTATTTATACAACAGTATGTGTATACACACATGTAAAGTATCATTCATGGTCACATACCAAGCAATAAAAATATGAAAGGGTATTCATGACAATGTATACCAACTTTAGCACGTAGGTTATCTCTGAGGAGAGAAGAGTTGAGATCCTTGTGAAGGGCTGGGGCTTAACTATCTCTGGAAAGTTTTATATCACCCTTTTAAAAGTAGGAGAAAGGTGGGGAGGATAAATTAAGAGTTTGGGATTAATGTATACATAGTACTATATATAAAATAGATAACCAACAAGGATCTACTGTATAGCATGCAGAACACTAAATACTCTGTAATAACCTATGTGGGGAAATAATCTGAAAAAGAATAGATATAGGTATATGTATAACTGTCACTTTGCTGTACATCCGAAACTAACAGAATATTGTAAATCAACTATATTTCAATATAAAATAAAATGTATATATATATATACAAAACAAAAAAAAATTAAAAAAATAAAAGTAAAAGAAATACAAAGGAAACATGGAAGAATATTAACATTTTTTTAGTTGCCAATAGTGGTTAGATAGATACTAAACACAATTCTCTGTTTAGAGGTTTTGTAACACATTTTGAAATATTTGACTAGATGGTTTGAAGTTGATATGTTTATTTATGACTTTCTAGTCATTCAATAGATGGCATTTTGGGTCATTTGTTGGAATATGATGTACGTGAAAAAAAATCGTGTTGACTTCTTAGAGTTGGTATGAGGAGCATGCTACTGATTTAGCAACAATTTTTCTGGCTGCCTTTTTCAAGTTTTAGACTTTTTTGAGTAAATTTTCTGATATTCTTTAAATACAATACATTTTCCTTCAGACAAGCGTGGGCTGACTGTGCATCATGTGACTGGTGGGGCTCTGCTCTGGCTTCAGACCACATTTCATCTGCACTGCCTGGAACTGGAGCCCCTTCGTCCCAGAGGCCAGGACTGATAACCTGCCCAGTTGTCTCACAAGTTACAAAGTGTTCTGATGAAGCTCATGGTTCTTTCCACACCGACGATTTCTTTATTCATCGTCAGACGGCGCAGTTCCCCATGTAGAGCACTGGGCATGGTTCCCACAGATGCAGGGTCTGTGACCTTGAAGCCCACTTGTTCCATGGCACTTTCATCACCTTCCTGCCTTAGCCAATTTGACTGAATCACGTGCCTTTTCTCACCAACTTTAATTTCTGCCATTAAAGACTTTTATTTAAGAATAAATCCAGGAAGAAAACTTCATAACCTACCATGACCTACTTTGCAATGTATTTGGGTTCAAACACTTCCCATTCTGCTAATTATTAGGTCAGACAAATTATATAGACTAAGGAATTGGGCAGTTTGCAATTAGCCTCTCTATATATTCTGTTCTCCTGATTCTAATATTAAGTAATAAATTAACCTGCATAAATAATTTATACCCAAATTTTTCACTCTTACCTCTGTCTATAGTAATACTTATTTTATTTTTGGAGTGTTTAGTAAAAGTTCCTTCCTTTCCCTCCTCCTATTTTTCAATGTTAAGCCCTATGGTACTTAGGATAGACCATGAACCACACAAGCAAAGTCACCTGCTTCCTAAGGCTTACAGTCCACAGGGAGGAATCAACAAAAAAGACAGAACAAATTAATAGAATGTCTTGTATGTTGTTGTTTAGTTACTAAGTCTTGTCGGATCCTTCTGGAGATAATTGTTTTGAAGAAAAGTAAAGGAGGACAGAAGGGATGACGGACACTCACTGCGAGAACAAACTCAGAGGAGGGCAGGGAGGAGACGGCACAATGGGCCTGCGCTCAGAGCCAGCTGGCCCCGGCCGAGGCACATCCAAGGCTCATGAGTCCAGCTTAGAGAGGAACTAGAGAGGACAGGGGAGACCAGGAAGGACAGGCTACACAGGGCAGGACACAGTGGACTTGAACCAGAACTTCAGCTTCCTTCTCAGCAGAAAGGCTGATGTGGGGAGGTTATGAGTAGGAAGTTGACACAGGGGGTCACATGCGATCAAGTCACTCTGGCCACTACACTGAGAAGGGCCTGCAGGTGTGAGGGGAAAACAGGACCACTTGGAGCCCGTTGCAATAACCCAGGAGTGGACGATGCTGGCTCATGGCAGGTGGTACCAAGAAACACTGTAGCAAGAGTAAGGAGTTGGGATATATTGCGATTTTTAAAATGGAGTCAACTAAATTTGACATTTGATTGGATATGTGCTGTCACAGAAGGGAAGGAACCAAGGACTGTTTCAAGGGTTTTTCTCTGAAAAAAAGGAAGGATGCAGTCACCTCACTGAATGGGGAAGAGTGGGTGAGGATGCAGGAAAGTTGGGGTTTTATCTCGGGGTGTATTGTCACGTCGAGTGTCTGTGAAGTTCTGGGGAGGCTGTAGTGGTCTCTGTCTGAATTGGCTAAATGAATCTGGATTTGGTGCAAAAGATCACGAGTGGAAATATACGTTTAGGGATTGCTTCCCTGGTGGCTCAGGTGGTAAAAAATCTGCCTACAATGCAGGAGACCTGGATTTGATCTCTGGGTTGGAAAGATCCCCTGAAGGAGGGCATGGCAACCTACTCCAATATTCTTCTCTGGAGGATTCCAAGGACCGAGGAGCCTGGTGGGCTACAGTCCATGGGTCGCAAAGAGTCAGATACAACTGAGCATGCACACACACAGTGATGAATGTTAACAAAACCTCCAGACTGGATGTATCAACCAGGAAGTGGAGATGGGAAAGGAGAAGCAATCAGGAATCAACTGGGGGGATTCCATGGAAAAAGTTGAAAACAATGAAACTGGAAATGTGCTTTCTTGGACATCAAGGGAGAAAGGTATTGACAAAAGAAATGAATACCAATCATTTCAACTGTTATTGATAAGCTGATAGGATAAAGGCCAAAACTGGCCATTGATTTTCTATAAGTGTGAGTCAATGGAGACTTTGACAAAGCTTGCGGTTTTTGGAATGGGGGATGGGCACCAATCTAATCAGAAGGGTTTAATAAGGACATTTGGAGGCTCCACGAGGGAATTTGTCTGCCAAGATAAACGAAGAAAAACAGCAGTGAAAGAGGCAGTGCGGATAAGAGAGGATTTTATCCTTGTTGTTCTGGATTTTCTTTTTCTTTCTTTTTTCTTTTTTTGTGTTGGAGCTACACAGATTTTTAAAGAAATACATTGTGATTTTAGACTGGAGGGGAGGTCATGACTTGGAATTTTTCAAGATTCAGAAATTTTGTGATCAGGGAAAGACTGAAATGGAGGCACAAGAGAGTAGAAAATACATGTGAAATATATTTAATACAGAGTCGTGATTATTCACTATTAGACTTTAGGGAAACATCTAACGTAATTTTAAATGTATTTGAACTACTGGAAATAAAATGATATACAAGTGCACGTAAGTTTTTTCATTCTTCCAATGTAACTCTTTTGATTTAAATTTGAAATAAATCACATGAAATATAAGACTACTTTTCACAGTTTTAACAAATGGCTCATCTTAAAGCTTTTCTCCACTAACGTGCATTAATTAAAGAGATTGGAGTAGAGTGGAGAGGGGATGGTGAGTGGGTCTGTCGGGACATCTATGAATAAATCTTTATATATAAAGCTTTGAAATTTCAGGGTCTCCCACATCTAAGCAGAGTATAAGCTGTGATGTTTACATAATGATACATAAACTACCTCCCACAGCTCCTACTGAAGACACCATTTTTCCCCAAAGAAATTTTACGTTATAACGAACCTGCTCCACACTAGGGCTCCAGGTCTGTGCTCAGCTCTGGCTTCCAACTGTCTGTTAGGAAGTATTTACACAATGGAAGCAGAATTCCAGTTTCTCTGCCACTGTGAACCATCACCATAGAGCTGTCAGTGTTGGAAACCAAAATCCACGTTTGATCTCATTCATCTGACTTGTTGGAGAGAGATGGCAAGATGAAAGGGAGAAAATGTTCACTTATTACACAAAACTCAGAATTCCCTTATAACTAACATGTCATCTCACAGTCTTTGCAGTAAGTGGCCAAATTTTAATTCTACTGTGTGTGTGTGCACTCATGTCTGACTCTTTATGACCACATGCACTGTAGCCCATCAGGCTCCTCAGTCCATGGGATTCTCTAGGCAAGAATACCCAAGTGGGTTGCTGTACTCTCCTCCAGGGGACTTCCCAACCCAGGGATCAAACCTGCTTCTCCTGCATTGGCAGATGGATTCTTTACCACTGAGCCATCAGGGAAGCTCTTTAGTTCTATCAAATTGATGCTAAATCCATGCTTTCTAAATTGAGCTACATTTCAAGATTTTTCTTTTAAAAAATTAACAATACCACCCATACTTCGTGCAATAACAGTAGAAAAGTGTATTATCAGAAAAGAAAAATCAAGACTTGAAATATATACGAATGTTAGGAGAGCTGAAGTTTCATCTTCATGATGATGAAGGGACCAGAACTTCATTCTCCCTTTTGACCAATCAGAAAGCAGGCAGTGCCCGGAAGCCTAGGACACCCGTCCAGGGCCTGAGAGCTGATGGCTGTCTGCTGGCATCACTCTCGATGCTCAGTGATTAAAAAGCTCGTCATCCCCCCAAATGAACCTGGACTGCACTCCCACAACCACCAAAGTGCACGGAAGATGCTGCTAATTAACCATCTCACCACTCTTCACTGATTTCCTAGGAGGACTAGCTGCCTTAATCTCTTCTCTTTATTAAATGATTCAAGAGCCCTTAATTGCGATCTGTCTTCATTATAGCTCTTAAACCCCGTCCTCAAAATTTCACAGCTCTTCTCTGAAATCTCATGGCACATCTTCAAGAACCATCACCTTATTTTACCATTACGTCCTTAAAGAGACCAGCACCTCTTCTCTCAAAGACAGCCAAACACACAAGAGTAGGTTGTAATTACAGTTACATGTTTTCTGAGCAAGAGGGGATTCAGTGCTTGCATTACTTGCTGACAGCTTTGTGTGTGTGCTGTATTGGGGCCTTATTTTCAGTCTATTAAAAGGTATGCCCACTTTTAATCAGGCAGACCTGCATAGACTAATGATAACTTTTAGACAACTTTCTCAAAGTGACATTAAAACCCACTCGATTACCTAACAGGCAA
The DNA here is from genome assembly GCF_042477335.2 of Ovis canadensis. Lineage (NCBI taxonomy): Eukaryota > Metazoa > Chordata > Mammalia > Artiodactyla > Bovidae > Ovis > Ovis canadensis. The sequence continues at coordinate 60,561,737 of NC_091257.1, read as the reverse complement.
TGTTGAACACTAAAAATTTCATAGGATGCAATGTCATTGTGAAATTGTGAAATTGATGTTTGCCTTTTTTTCTTCCTTTTTTCAAAGCACAAGATTAAAATAAGCTTAGCTGTAAGGTAGCTTAAATACAAGATTCCCATTCACCGTGGGAAGCCTTTATGACAGATATCATTGTCCAAGGTATGTATTAAGAGAAATAGTTAATACCGTGAAGGCCTCTGGCTAAACTGTTGTTCATAAAACCTCTCCCATTCACAGAAATAAATTATATTATGTTCCTTTCTCCAGTTTTGTAGCCGAGAATACCATGTTTTGGTAGACAAACAACAAGCCCTCAGCCTGTCCCTATCGGAGGCTTCTGACAGATGTGCGAGGATTGTGCTACCGCAATGGAGAAGGGTGCTATCCGGATGTCTTCTCCTGGGGGGCTATTAGTCCCTGATCCAAGATACACTTTGGGGGGAGAGCAGAGGAAAATAGGAGGCTGACATGAGAGCCATTTATCACCTACTGCTGTGTGCAGGATAAAAGGAGCCTCTCTCAAGACAGTCTATTATCTGTGGCTTGCTGGCTTCATGCTGTCACATGTTTTTTTCAGCAGTCGATAAACTGCTGAAGGCTGCATTTGGAGAGTAAGTACTGTTGTACGTCTAACTTTATATATCGTGCTTTTATTTACAGCAGCATTTGCCCATTTTCTTCAAGAACCTAGTATAGACCAGGAGGTATATTTTCTACTTACCAGATCATTTCATTGACGATTGTTTACCAAATTTATCATTATAATGAATAAACCAGCAAAACATACATATTTTAAAAATCTCCCTGCCTCCAAGTCTAAACAAGTACACACACACTTTCATTTAGCAAGTGTGTTGCTTCCTTCTCTCATTTGTTGACTCTCATCTCTATTTTAATCTGTGCCTTCTTCCATTGGTGTTTGCCATCTGAGACCCTATAAACGAGGCATTAATTTCTGTTAGAAGCTCTGCTCTCTTCTAGCATGAAACCCCTGCCTGCATAATAGGGAGTTAGTTCCTAAGCTCTATTTTATAAAATCGGGTGGAGGAAGACAGGGTTAGGAATCATTCAGAAGTGTTTGCAGGTAAGGAATTTTCAACAACCTTTGTTCTGGCCAGCCAGGCATTCACCCACTAATTTATTAGGGACAAGATCAATAACCTGAACTAGATTGCTGTGCTTAACTTGAATCGAATTTATGCCATGTTTACAGCTGTTTTCTCTGATAGCATCCTTGAAGGAGATGAGCTGTTAATCTAATGTGTTTTTGCCACCATTTTGCATGTGCTGATTGCTTCAATGACTTCCTAGAGATTCTTTATAGTAAGACCAAACTCATAGCCAGAAATCAATCAGAGCAGCGCTTTATTTCTCTCTAAGGAATATAAAAAACTTATCAGAAACAAAATAGTGCCTCTTAACTGTGGTTAGCCTTGGGCAGTGTATGTCCAGCAGGCTCAGGCAAGGGCCAGTGAAGAGTATTACTCATGGTGGCAACACTGCAGAGTGTGTTATTGTTCAGTCCTGGGCCACCCTGCCCACGGAGCTGCTAGGACACTGCCTATTACTGCATCACAGGTTCTCTGCATCCGGAGTCCTGACATGGCTTGCCTGGTTGTCTCCAAGACTGCAGTCAAGGTGTCAGACAGGACAGGGTTCTCAGCTGGAGTTTAAGGATGGAAGGGCCCCCTTTCAAGTCTATTCGGTCATTTTGGCAAAACTCATGGCCTCAAGACAACAGAACTCATGGCTGCTTGCTTCTTCAAAGCCAGAATGGAGAGCAAGGATCTAGAATAAGGCTGCTGGCAACACAGACCCTGCAGAAGATGATGCTGTCCAGGCTGTGCCAGCACATCACCTTTGCTGTTGTAGTCTTTGGGTTGAAAGCAAGTTCCAGGTCACTCCCAAGGGATAGAGATGATAAGAGGGTGCAAACCCCAAGAAAGGATCGTGGACACCACCTTGAAGTCTGTCTGCTGCCATCCACCTTCTGCCTCCAGTGACTCACCTCCTCCCCTGTCAGATGTAGTCACTCTCCTACCCAAGTCCTCAGAAGTTTCATCCCATTGTGGCATCACCTCAGAATCCAAAATCTCATCATCTAGATCAGGCCCCAGTGCAGATGAGGCTCCTAGATGGGATAGACTAAGAACACTCCTGGGCACTGTCCTCTCCTGTGAACGTGTGAAATAGAGACAAGTTGTTTGCCCATCTCACCTCAAGTGCAGTGGTGGGACAGGTGGACGGGAGCAGCTGTAGACGTGTCAGGTCATAAAGAAGGAACATGGGAAGTAAAAGGCAGTCAACAATCCACGGCAGCTTTAGAATTCAGCAGGGAGGTCCTTGATTCGGTTCCATGACTTGGGGCTAATTCCTCGGGACTCTGGACACTTTCTTTTGGAACACACTCTCCGCCCTCTGAGTCATCAGCTGCACGCACACTTCCCCGAGGTTTTCACTGGGTTGGCAGTACACTTGTGAGGACAAACTACTATCACTTAAAAATAATTTTGTCAAGTAACCAAATAAAATTAAAATAAACTATTTTTTCAATATTCTACTTTTGAGACTCTCTTTGAGTAGGATATATCAAAGAAGTTATATTCTGCAAAATTGAAGACAAATAATAAGAATGATAATTAAAAACAATTCAATTTTTAAGAAATTTTATATGCATGGAAATATTCCCTTGAATCATAACTTGTTAAGCTTTCAGACAATTTAAAATCATAACCCTCAAAATATTAGTTGTCAATCATGGACATTTAGTAGTAAAAATGGGCATTTAACTGGTTTTCTTAATAAAATATTTTGGAGTCACAACTCTTAAAAAGATATTATGCCTATGTTTACAAAGTGATATGGAGAATGAAGGAGTTATTTTTATTCAGAAGAATCTAGCAAGCTGTGTTAGAGAAGGAGTTTTCTCCTCAACAACACAGCTAGAGAACAGATATTTCCTCAAAAGGAAAGTGGATGCTTTTACCATAAGAAGGAAAACAGAGCACACAGGCCAGTCATGACTAAGGTACTTCCACAGATTGTCTGGCAGAACAAGGTCTGGGGTTATCAGACTCTTGAAAAGTTGTGGAGAAAACACAGCCTTGACACAAGCGTGGACAGGGCAGTGTTGTCCTCAGGGACCATGCAGATCCCAGCCAGGACAGCTAGGGGAGGAGACCTGAAATGTCCCGAGCACAGGCAATGAGTCCATTCCCTGAGAAATTTGATGGGAGTCCTGAGGGGCCGGGTCAGGCCAGGCCTGTGTCCAGGAGTTTGGAGTCTGAGTCTGGGTGTCGGAGGAACCACTGCTGACAGTCTCGGAGAAGATGGACAAGCGCGTCCAATGTCACAGTCCCAAAGGCTTTCTAAGGCTAGGGCCTGTTTGCCTGGCCGCTGCCTCTCCCCTGGACATGAGCCGACGCTGACGGATCCCTAGATGTGGACATCTAGGGATCTAGACGTCTAGGGACATCTAGGGATCCCGTGGACATCTCCCTCCCGCATCAGTGTGATCACACCATTGCAAAGCCTGGAAAGTATTAGTTTAGTAGGTCCCCAGATAGCTGCCCAGGTCCTCTATGCATATGTAGGAGCTCAAAAATTATGATAAATTGAATTATTGAATTTGTTCCATATTGCTTCTGTTTTATGTTTTGGTTCTTTTGGCCCCTGCACCCCCTGCATTGGAAGATGAAGTCTTAACCAGGAAAGTCCCGGGAAATTATAATTTTGTGTCTATGCATATAGTAAACAACTCTATATATTTAGGCTTCATTATTGTTTAGAAAAGTTGTATAATTGTTAATGTAATCTTCAGTGTGTTTTTTAGATTTTTTCTTAAAAATTTTTTTATTTTTATATAACTATTGCAAACAGTAGATTTTATTAAAATTATTTAGTTTAATCATTACTGCTATTGCAGGCAGGATTAAACATTACTTCCTAACACTTAAGCTTTAGGAATTCACATAAAATTAATGATTTTGTTGGATGAGCGCAGTTGTTATCTGTGTAGTAAGCTTGTCCCGTGATAAGAGCCTGCTTCTCCAAGTTGTCACAAGCTCTTCTCACCCTTTTCTCTTATTTCACTCTCGTCTATGACCCATTAGTCAGGCTGTAGTGAAATAGTTCAGAACACGGAAAGAGGAAAATTAGCTTCTAAACAGAGGAGTGACTCTGCAGACACTTTGCTGCTTTAAAAGAATTATTTACATAAAACATTTTAATAAAATTTGTTTAATGCCATTTAAGAGTTGAGACCTGCCTCTTGAGAAACCTGTAGGCAGATCAGGAAGCAACAGTTAGAACAGGACATGGAACAACAGACTGGTTCCAAATAGGAAAAGGAGTACGTCAAGGCTGTATATTGTCACCCTGCTTATTTAACTTCTATGCAGAATACATCATGAGAAATGCTGGGCTGGAAGAAGCACAAGCTGGAATTAAGATTGCCGGGAGAAATATCAATAACCTCAGATATGCAGATGACACCACCCTTATGGCAGAAAGTAAAGAGGAACTAAAAAGCCTCTTGATGAAAGTGAAAGAGAGTGAAAGAGTTGGCTTAAAGCTCAACATTCAGAAAATGAAGATCATGGCATCTGGTCCCATCACTTCATGGGAAATAGATGGGGAAACAGTGGAAACAGTGTCAGGCTTTATCTTTTTGGGCTCCAAAATCACCGCAGATGGTGACTGCAGCCATGAAATTGAAAGACGGACTTCCCTGGTGGCTCAGACGGTAAAGCATCTGTCTACAACGTGGGAGACAACATTCGATCCTTGGGTCGGGAAGATCCCCTAGAGAAGGAAATGGCAATCCACTCCAGTATTATTGCCTGGAAAATCCCATGGACAGAGGAGCCTGGTAGGCTACAGTCCATGGGGTCGCAAAGAGTCGGACATGACTGAGCGACTTCACTTACTCCTTGGAAGAAAAGTTATGACCAACCTAGATAGCATATTGTAAAGCAGAGACATTACTTTGCCGACAAAGGTCCGTTTAGTCAAGGCTATGGTGTTTCCAGTTGTCATGTATGGATGCGAGAGTTGAACTGTGAAGAAAGCTGAGCACCGAAGAATTGATGCTTTTGAGCTGTGGTGTTGGAGAAGACTCTTGAGAGTCCCTTGGACTGCAAGAAGATCCAACCAGTCCATTCTAAAGGAGATCAGCCCTGGGTGTTCTTTGGAAGGACTGATGCTAAAGCTGAAACTCCAGTACTTTGGCTACCTCATGTGAAGAGTTGACTCATTGGAAAAGACTCTGATGCTGGGAAGGATTGGTGGCAGGAGGAAAAGGGGACGACAGAAGATGAGATGGCTGGATGGCATCACCGGGAGATGGTGATGGACAGGGGGGCCTGGCGTGCTGCGATTCATGGGGTCACAAAGAGTCGGACACGATTGAGCGACTGAACTGAAATGAAGAGTTGAGACAGCTAAGCAACCTAGGAATAGCTCATCCCTTATAACCAACAGAAAGTGTTGTGTTTCGGTTTTGTCTTCCAAGATCCCCTGCGGATGTGAAGTTTGCTTTGCTGTTGCTGCCTTGCAATGTTAATCTATTGGAATCACCTTGCATACTCCTGTCAGACATGCACATGAAGCGTTCCCAAATGTTGACAGCGAACTTGAAGACTTCAGGTTTTGGAAAGAGAATTTCTGGACCATTGCCAACTAATTAGTGCTGCTGCCTTTAGACCAATCGGGGAGGAAGAAGAGCTCAGAGGGTGCTGGTAGGTGATCCAGGGTCTTTCCACCCAGTGAGGACACAAGTCTGAACTCTGTCTTCCCTCTTGGTTCTGCTACACTGCAAAGTTTGAAGCTTTACTTTAGCTATTATTTATGTTTCTTCCAAAGACATAAACAGTAGGAAGCTCCGTTCTCCTTGATTGAGAGTACAGACTGGCAATGTACAAAATGCTCTCATCTTTAAATTATGTATGTGTATGTGTTTACACAATTTTCAGGTGAAAAGTATGGAAAGATGGAAGTTAGAGGGCTTGGGTAACTTACCTAGGCTAAGGTAAATGTGTGCTGTGCTAAGTCACTTCGGTCATGTCCGACTCTGCAACCCCATGGACTGTAGCCCACCAGGCTCCTCTGTCCATGGGCTTCTCCAGGCAGGAGTAGTAGAGTGGGTTGCCATTTCTTTCTCCAGGGGATCTTCCTGCCCCAGGGATCAAACTCTCATCTCCCACATTATAAAATGCTGGAAAGTGACAAAAGCAGAATCGGTCATCTTCTACATGCCTTACTTTTATACTACATATCATTTCATAGATTTATTATCAAGTTGGATTTTCACTGTGATCCTCTCAATAGCTGAAGTGGAAAACTAAAGATCTGTTTATATGAAAAGTATTTGTTTGCCACCTAGTTGTACCCACCCAAATAATAGATGAAACCAAATGCTAGAAGGTACAATGTTGTGCGTGGGTGTGTGTCTTTCTTACTCATGGTATAGTGAAAATCCTTCTTAATTTTTTTAAGAAAAAAAGGCCATTTCTAGCATGCTGTTATTTGTTCTTTTAAAATTTCATAGTAGCACAGAAAAGTTTGCCAACATACTGATATTATCTGGAGGATTAGTCTGATGTTCAAAGCAGGCTCTATTGCATTTTCCGATTGTTGAAAACCCACACTGCTTTCCTAAGCTTGTTTCTTTCAGCGTGTATGGTAGCAGAGACCAGCATCACAGGGTGCCAGGTAATTTAGGGAACTAGCAAACCATGAATTTTCAGCTTGAGCTCCTTTGTGCAGTTGGCTCCATCCTTATACAGCTCAAACCCATCTTACTAAAACAAACATTTTAGGTCATTGAATCCATGGGAAAAAAAATCGATTTAAAAAAATTCCAACTGGCTCAAAAGCTAGTAAGTTTCTCCTTTTGTGTTCTGGCCGTAATTTAGAATATGCTGTCTAATTACGTACTGTCCCCGCCAAAGCCACTCAAGGGAACAATGACACAGTATAAATACAACAGTGATCTGGAGACGCTTTGGCTAAGGGAAAGCATCATTATGAAAGGCTCAAGAAGGAGCTGGGTCTGCACACCTGTGTCGATGCCTTTGCCAAGCAGAAGTGTGATCCAAGTGCAGAACTGAAGGGTGCCACCATGGATTACAAGTCTTCTCTCCAAAGCCACCCGCTGGAATACAATACACTGAACACAATGAAATTATTGATTCTCTTTGTAAGTAAAGAACCATGATCTAATTATCAACAAAGTTGCTAAAAAAAATTCTGAGAACATTTTTATCATAAAAAAAATTGAGCTTCACAAAAACGCCCTTCTTTTTCACATGGGCAATGTTCAGAAACTCAGGGTAGAACAGTATTTTTATCAAAGGGCAAATGAAGAGTTATGTGGCCTGGAAGCTTCATGTAATTAATGGAAGATCACTTATTTTACCTATTAATTTACTAGAGCTTATGAGGCATGGCCTCTTTTTTTTTTCTTTTTCTGGCTACACTGGGTCTTCACTGAGGTGCGTGGACTTCTCTAGTTGCATTGCCCAGACTTGCTTGTCCTGAAGCATGTGGGATCCTTAGCTCTCCAGCCAGGGATTGAACCTGCGTCCCCTGCCCTGGAAGGTAGATTTTTGACCAGTGGACTACCAGAGAAGCCCCAGAAGATAATTTATTTTAGAATTTAAGAAAAGAACACATTAGCATCATGGCATATTTCTATATCATTATTTACTCTCAAATCACTTTAGATTTGTAGAAAGTTCAAAAAATGGCACAGAGAAATCTTTACCCAGATTCCACAACTGTTAGCATTTTTACCCACCACATTGGCCTTTTCGTTTCTCTTCCTATAGATGTGTAGGATCATAAAAAGTAAGTTGTAGACTTTTACAGTAAGCTACTTAAAAAATTTTTTTTAATTGAAGGATAATTGCTTTATAGAAGTTTGTTGTTTTCTGTCTAAACAAGAATTAGCCGTGTCCCCTCCCTCCCATCTCCCTCGCCATCTCACACCTCTAGATTGTCACAGAGCCCCTGTTTGAGTTCCCTGATTGATAGAGCAAACTCCCTTTGGCTATCTAGTTTACATATGGTAATGTAAGTCTACATGTTATTCTCTCCATACATCTCACCCTCTCCTCCCCCATCCCCATGTCCATACGTCTGTTCTCTATGTCAGTTTCTCCATTGCTGCCCTACAAATAAATTCATCAGTACCTTACTTTTGGAGTAAGCTTATCCACACAATAAACCAAATCAGGAAGTTAACATAACACTATCATCCAATCTACAGACCCTAGCTACATTTTGGCAACTGCCCCAGTAGTTTTCTTCATAGGAAAAAAAGTTCTAGCAGTCTGTCCAAGAACACATGCCCCACTCAGAGTTCACAGCTCACCCACTGCCTTTGACCCAGAACAGCTTGTCTTCTCCTGGTGTGAGTGCTGGGAGGTAATACTTAACCATTTTGGAGAATAACTCCCCACTGGATGAGCCTAGGGTGGGCAGTGTCCTTCTTGCTAAGATTTAGGGAATGGAAGGGGTGGGGAGCAACTTCACAACAGAGGAAGCTGATCCGCAGGACCCCAGCCATGTGGTCAAGGTCAGCATCAATGGGAAAGGTTGTGAGCACCGTATATACTCTGATGCAATGTGATGGAAACAACGGTTCACCTATCTTATCTTCCCTTCAAATCCCACAGCCCCAGTCTAATCATTAGATAATATGAGTCAAGTCCCGACAGGGTACCTTCTGCACAGCACCTCAGCGTTCCCCAGTGTTTGCAAGGTCAAAGCCAAGAAGAGCCTAATGGGCTGCCAAATAAGTGCAATGTGACATCATGAATGAGATCCTGGGACTGAAATAGGACTTTGCTGTTCAGTCATTCAGTCGTGTCCAACTCTCTACGACCCCTTGCACTGCGGCACACCACGCTTCCCTGTCCTCCACTGTCTTCCAGAGTTTGCGCAAACTCATGTCCATTGAGTTGGTGATGCTATCTAACCATCTCATCCTCTGTCGTCCCCTTCTCCTCCCTTCAATCTTTCCCAGCATTAGGTTCTTTTCCAACGAGTCAGTTCTTCACATCAGGTGGCCAAAGTATTAGAGCTTCAGCTTCAGCATCAGTCCTTCCAACAAATATTCAGGGTTGATTTCCTTTAGGATTGACTGGTTTGATCTCCCATGCCCTTCTCCAGGGGATCTACCCAATCCAGGGACCTAATGCAGGTGTCCTGCATTGTAGACAGATTCTTTACCATCTGAGCCACTAGGGAAGCCCAAGGTATACATTAAGGGAATCCAAATAAAATATGGACTTTAGTTTATAATAATATCCAATGTTATTTCATTAATTGTGACAAGTGTACCATTCTAAGGTAAGATGCTAATCACAAGGGAAAATGAATATGGGTTATGGGGTGATTCTGCACTATCATTGGAATCGTGTATAAATCTAAAGCAATTCTAAAAGGAAAGCATATTTAAGATCTACATCTCAAAACTCATAGAGCAGTAGGTGGTGAATAAAAAAAGTTTTAAAATGAATAATTGATGGCTTTGCAAAACACAGTCAGGTTTCAATCAAAAAGAGTAAGGAAAGAGAGCCTGTGTTATGGGAGGTCAAAGTTATCAAGTAGTAAAGAGGATTAGTCCCTTTGCTGAGTCTCAAAGGCATAACTGGAAGAGAAATACCAGGCAGTGGCTCCCAGATGCCAACATTTTGTTCTGGACAAACAGAAACCCTGGAACAAAAAAGTCACATCATCTTTGATCAACAGAGTAAATGGGATAATTTATCAGACATTTATTTATCTCTGAACTAACTTGGTAACTGATCATAGTACAGTCAGAAATCAAATAATTAAGACAGATCACTTATTTCTTGCTGTGTTGGGAAAAGATGTAAGAAAGCAACAACAGATTTCAGGTGAAGTTGCCTTTTCCGTCATTTCAAGCAATGACCCCTGCCCTGTTCCCACATCTCCTTTTTCTGATCACTGTTACCCCCTACCCTGTAAACTGCACAGTCTCCATACGATCCTTGCCCACACGAACTACTGGTCTTCATTGCATTTATGTGCAACTGCTCCCATTAAATCAGCTTTGTATATTATAACTTTACCCCCCATCCACCCCCAATCATCTCTTGTGTTCTCTGATTATTCAGGAAGCTTACCCAAAAAATCCTTTTTGACCCAGCTACTCTCTACCATGGCAGATGATACATTTATCTACTTACTATTTTGGTGCTTTATTCAATTTTGTTGTTTAACTTACCCCAGTGATGCCTTCCCTTTAAATTGCAGCTCCTTAGTCAATGGCAACTTCTTGTATAGTGCCATGCACACAGCCCATATCCATCTTGCTAAATGAACATGAACTGATGAAAAAAAGATAGACATTTTCAGATTACGTATTTTCATCCCTTGAGATGTAAAAATCTGGTCAAAATTGGAAGGGAGGAAGTAAAAATGTCATTATTTACAGATTGACAAGATATTTGATATAGAAAACCCTAAAGTCTCCGCCCAGAAACAATTGATTAACATCCAGAAATTCCAGATTCAACTTCACATTTATGTAATTCCTTTTATAAAGTCATCCTCTGAGAGTTTGATGGAGTCTCTGACAGTCAGGTCAATAGTCTCAAATCATTAAGTTCAGAAACTGTAATAATCAGTTTGCTGGTGGACCAGCTACTTAGTTTCACCCAAAATGCCTCATTGCTGTGGGGGTGGGAACCCTACGGTTTTCAAGGCCAATTGTGACCATATCTGGACACTTGTCCCCAGACACTGGAGCAGCCTTGCTGTGACCTGATGGGATTTTTTAAAAGTGTTTTTGCTGTGCTATGCCGCCTGTGGGATCTTGCATCCCAGATCAGTGATCAAACCCTGGCCCTATGCTGGGAGCGCCAAGTCCTAATTGGACCACCAGGGAAGTCCTGGGACCTGATGGAACCCTAACCACATCGTGTACTGTGCTCTTCATCTTCACATTCCCACCCCACAGCCTTGGGATGTCACCGTGCATAAGTAACAAACACACAACATCTTGTCCCCTGGTTAGACTAACTTTCCCTCTTAATTTATTTTTCTTCACATCCTGCTTACTCATTACTCATATTCAATTATGAGTCAGATTTCTTCTAGAGTTTAATTACTCCTCTGGTTGAAGATGATAAATTAATTTGCCTTTTAACTCTTTAGCACCTCTCAAAGTCTATGAATTTGGTGCTATTTTATTTTCTGTGGTGGAGGACTGGTGTTTCACATGAATTATAGCAATGAGTGAGTGACAGTGAAGAATATTGTAGTTTACAACTGTAGAAGGTAAGCGTTTCTCTTCTATATAAAGCTTTTCTGCCATGATGTAGCACAGGCTCCTGCAAATTCAAACATACCTCATTGCAAGCCACAGAATTATCGAAATGCTCTATCTTTTGATTATTTTTCATATTGTTATTTATTTTCTCAGGAAGACATATGTTCTGTATATAAAGCACTTACAGATAAATGCTTTACAAGATTCACAAGCTCCTGTACTGTTTAGTCTCTGAAACACTGATAAGAAATTGGTCATGTGATTTAAGCTTATACTTTCCTTTCTTATTGCCATTCCATCTTTCAAGCCATGTCAGTTATTACTTTCAATATTTTCAATGATCTTATAGAAGATGGAAACAAAAATACTGCAGCCAGCATTTTTAAAAATTAAGACTTTTATTTTTTATAGAAGTTTCAGTTTTACAGAAAAATTAGAAGTACAGACAAATCCCATATTACCATTCCCCACAGTGTCCCCTGTTATTAACATCTTGCAATGGTATGGTACATTTTTTTCAACTGCTCAACAAATACTTATACATTAGGGAACTGCAAATCAAACCAACACTAAGATACCATGACATACCTATTAGAATGGCCCAAATCCAGGAGACTGATGTCATCAAATGCTGGTGAGGACGTGGAGCAAAATGGGAGGTAGAATGATGGAGCTACACGTGTTTGACATATAATACATTAATATTTTCATCTGTGTTTTATTATATAATCTCCTCCCCATTTGTAGTGATCAACACTGGAAGAACAGATGCAGTTTTAACATGAATCCTTTTGAATATTTTACTCAAATGGTTTTAAAAAGAAAATGCTGAGCCATGAACACACAAAATCTAAGCAGAATTTTTTTAAAATTTGTTTTGGAGATTGATAGTTTGCAATAATTCAATAATGAATAGAGATAGAGGCTTATAAATTATAAGCAAAATAATTGAATACATCAAATTGGTTTCAGATATTTGCATTGGTGTGCTCACCTGATTCTGGAAGTTTCTTATAAGACGAAATCTAGTTCTGTGGTTCATCTAATTAATGTTTATAAAGGAAACGTATTGCAACCAACTCCTGTATTCTTGCCTGGAGAATTCCATGGACAGAAGAGCCTGTGGGCTACAGTACATGGGGTTGCAAAGAGTCAGACACGACTGAAGCAACTTAACATGTTTCTTCCTCCCTTTTTTCCTACCTTCCTTTGTTTATTATTTTAGTAAGTTAATCTTTATATGGTATCTCTGTGTTGGAACAGTTTCTAGGAATGTAAATTTAATTTGGTAAACATTTGGATGCAGTGGTCACTAAGCTCCCTCCAGTCTCCATATCCATAGCATGTCAATCTGTTTTTTTCTTTGTTTCTGATGCCGTGCCAAATGAGTAGGTTGGAGGGATGAAGAGGATCGAATACTCCTCTTGGGCCATACAAACAAATTGGAAACCTGCTTGGGTACGGATAACATGATTTTTCCAATTGGCAGCTGTTTGAAGACAAATTACAATTTTAATGGTTTCTCATGGCCCCAGCATGGGAAACATCTATGTTTCCAAGGAATTGAAAAAGTCTTCCTATGAAAATAAGAAATCTCACCTGTGGCATATTTTATCATTCTAGGATACATTCATTGTAGTAATGAAATATGTATTTTAATCACCCATTTTATATGTCTCCTCCTTCTATATAGGATGTATATTAATATATAATCTAGAAACTCCTTATAATTGCAATTAAGAATTTCTTTCCCAATATATTTATATGCCCAATAGGAGTACTTGAAAATATTTCTTCCTCTTGCAAGAATAGTACTTCCTTAAATTTCATTGATGCATCAGAAATCTACTGATACTTTACAACTCACACCCATAATACTTAGGTAAAATTATAAACTTTGAAGATGTGATTAGAGGAATCTATGAAATCTGAGTTGAAACAACCCCTCTAACACTGATAAACACACCTTAGGAAGAAGCACCAACTTCCTCTCCTTATGTCTCAGGATTCCAGCAAATTAGCGTCTGTAATGAACTGTAGGTACTTTTAATGAGCACAGGGAAGAGCATTTGGCTGTTTATCATTTTCCTCTACCAATGTGACATCTCTGCTGATTACTTATATTATGGTTAATTTGCAGCTTATCATCAGTCCTAGTTTCTTAATAAACGTCTCATTAAGTGACGGGAGCTGTCACTTTGCCTCCAAGTTCCCTCTTCCAGTAGAATCTGCAAACGTTTCGGAAAAAAAAAAAAAAAAAAAAGGCAGCCCACAGCCGGACGTCAGACGTGTCATTTGCTATCATGTTCTAAAGCTTCAGAGGGGTTGTGTTAAATAAATGCCCTTCACAACTCATTATTGCCAACTGGACATGTGTAATTAGTCACCATACTGTGGTGTTGTTTCTACATTTTTGGCCTTGGATACATGTCTTTCCAGGCAAATTAAGAAAGTGAGAAGGTGTCCAAAGTGAGAGAGGCATTCTTGTTTTGGAAGGATGCTCAAGTGGAGGATGGTGACATGATGACTTAAGTGCTGTTTTCATAAACTGAGTTGATCAAAGCATTGAAAGGCACCCAGAAAACATGACCACAGAGGTAAACCCTCAAACGAAGCTGTAAACTTACTGGGCAAACTATTTTCAGAATCTTAAGACTAGTGAGCAAGAAGAAAGAACTCAGGGCTCTGCCCTGGAGAGAAACTGAAAAGTTAACAAGCCCCCTCCTCTCTTTTTAATCATCAACATAAATGGCAGGTGAGGAACTAAGATTCAGTTCACAAAAATACAGGGGAGAAGTGACCTGGTGTCTTCAAAACACTTGCCTCTGAAGAGTACACATCAAATTGCAAAATGAGGTTCTCATGGCATATGATTTTGCCATAAAGTCTCTGTGATAAGCATCACCAATCTGCATTGGTTTTAAATGTAGCAATAAAAATAATCATTCTATTTTAAGCCCAGTTGTCTGGACCCAAGTTATTGTTATAGCATGGGAAAAGGTACTCATCTCTGTTTACAGGAGGCAGAGATGCCCCTTCTCCATGAGAAATCAGGTTGGAAACTGTCATTTGGCCATATTATTATCAAGTGGGAAATATTCCTTGACTTTTAAATGATATTTAGCAAGTGTTTCAGTTGCTTCAAAGGTAGTTTATTTCTCAGGGTACATAATCTCTCTAAATAATTCTTTCTACTTGAGTATAAAATACATGTGAAGCGCAGTATATATCATAAGTAGACAGCATGATAAATATTTACAAAATGGATACACCAGCACAACCATGCCCTAGATGGAGTGTGGAGCAGACCAGCGTTCTAGAAGAAACCCTTGTGTTTCCAGCTAGACCCCAACTCCACCAAGAATCACCAGTCAAATTTCTAGCTTTATAAATCATAGTACATAGTACATTTAATCATTGTGTAAATGGAAATCTACAGTATTCCTGTTTTAAAATAGTTGACTTTTCCAATATTTTGCTTATTAGTTTCATGGAATATTTTGTGATCAAGGAAATTTTTTGGTTCTCAGTACTATCTAGTATTCAATAGCATGATTATACCATGACTCATGTATACATTCCACTGTTGATGGGCATTTAGCCACTTTACAGCTTGGAGTTATGCCATGCAGTGATGTCACGAGCATTCTTACATCTGTCTTTGATTGGCTGGGATATTGGGTATAAGTTAAGTTTTATTAGATACTGTCAAACAGATTTCCAAACTGCTTAGTCAAAATTCTACTGACCTCAGCAGTGTAGGAGGGCTGTTTGTTCCAGATGCTTACTAATCCTTTGTTTTATGCCTTCAGTCTTTCTGGTAGGTATGCAGAGATTTCTTATCATGGTTACAATTTGCATTTCTCTGATGACTGATGAAATTGAGCACCTTTTCATATATTTATAGGCCTTTTTAATATCTTTTTTATGAACTGTATATTCAAGTCATTATCCATTTTTTCCATTGGCTTGTCTTTATGTATTCTGCATAGAAGGCATTTGTTAAATTATATAACCTTTTTACAATGACTAAAATATGCAAATACTTGGCACTTACCTTGGATATTCATTGATGATTGCTCACAGCCTGGTCATTCCAGACACTTGAGACTCTATTCTGTCCAAATAAAGAACAGAAGACCAATTAATGGAACTCTTGGCTTTAAAATTTAGATATTTCCATTGTCTTAGGCAAAGTATTATACTAACATTCCTCCTAAATGATTAAGAATAGAATTAACACATATGGCATATAAATATAAATCACCCTCTTTAAATCACTGTTGAATATGTACAAAAATTTTGAAGTTTTTGAATTTGGTACATATTTGACATTACTAATCTGTATTTCAAGATTTCTAAAATATTATTTAAAACTGAAGCTTTCACTATAGATACTACATCTCATGGCTCATTTTTAAAATAAAGGTATTCTTCAAAACTTTTACTTAGCATTGGTTTGGAGTTTGCTGGTACCCTATAATCTGATTAGAGACACTAAGATTAAACAATATTTTCTTTTAAAATTGTTACCTTTCTTTGAAGAGACATCTTTTTTGATGTCAGTCTTTGATATTAAATGGCATAAACTTTTTGTTAATATATTTCTTTTCTAAGAATTGCCTCTTTATCCCTTGTAATCACGTGACTCTTCTTTCACAAAAATAACATGAATTTGTGCAATGTCTCACATGAATTTGTGTGATGTCTCACTATATTTTATATAAAACAAGAACATAATGATTTTTAAGAGTATAGAAAGTAGAAGTAGAGACATAACGATTCTAGAGCACTAGGGCATTTGATTCTTATCATTTTCAGCATAACCTTATCAGGTGTGCAGCTTTATCCCCTGCATGCCTGACATAACTCACAATTAGAGTGACAAGCAGCTTCTCACAGGTAATGCTATGGACCGACTGTCTCCTCCCAACATTCATGTGTTGAAACTCATCATGTCCTATACTCTCAATAAATACAGCGTCTGCTTGTCAGTTACACCTTGGGGAAGTTGAAGACACCCTGTTTCAAGGGCTGTACCACACAAGGCCCAGCTGAAGCACATCCCCAGCTGCCAGACCGTCGGTCCTTTGGCTGCTCTCTCTGCTCCCACAGGACAGGATGCTCGGGGACAGCCTGTTGTGTCCCTGCAGGTTCAGGCCCTGCAAGCTGACCCACCCTGGTCCTGTGGGCCCTCTACTCACTTCAGTCCGTGTTCAATGTCGTCCCTGCCAAACAAAATGGGGATTTGTCATGAAGCTCTGAAATCTGAGAACTGTTTTTGAGGGTACAGCCTGAGAATATTTAGACCAACTGGCAAGCTTGTTTGCCCCTGGAGGACCTGGGCTCCTCCTAGCCCTTCCCTGTGGCTCTCAACATGGGGCTGAAAAGAATCAGGGGGCCGTCTGCAGTTGTGTGGACACATGATGGTGAGTTCACCGAGGGCTGGATGAACACATGAGGACATCAGGACCCAGAAGTGGATAAACTGAAGCTGCTGACAACACCTTGGGAAGTGTATCAGAACAGGACCTACATGTGGTTGTAAACCCTCAATGTTGAACCAAACAGTGGATCACAGAACACTTGACTTCACTTCTCTGAAAATATCCACCAGAATCAATGTAAACTTGCAGCAGCCCTCTATAGTCTTTAAAAAACAAATGTGCAACACTACAATTCTCATCATGAATGCATGAGTTATACGCGATAATAAACTAGAGGAAAAAATCCCTTTCAGGAGCCAATTGTTTCACACTAAAGAAAAATTGCGAATATCCCATTGTCTGGAAATGTCATACAAGTATATTTTTATGGATTAAATTTTTGTCATGCGGCATCACCGAGGTTCTGTCACATTTCAATGTTATTGATTTGAAACACAAGTGGATTTTTATATCATTTATTCTGGGCTACACACTGTGTAATTATTCAAATGCTTCATTTTCATTTGGGCTTTCCTATTTGTTTTAAATGTTATTACTTGCTTCAGTGCTTTTTCATTTTAGTGAACACACTGATAAATATTTCTATCAATTGCAGATGTGGTTTTTGCATAAGTAACTAAAATGCTGGTACCATGGTTTAATACAATATTAGATACTACAGGATCCCATCACAGCAATTAGGAAGTTTGTCTGCATTTGTGTGATCATAAAGGCCTTATGGAATGGTTTAACGCGTGCTTATAATTAGTCATTTTAATGCTTCGTATCATTCCAAAAGCCTTAGGCACAAAGCTAGGGCTGATGCCAGGTAAAATGGGGATGTAAATCTAGATTCGCTTTCCTTGCATTTTATTCTTCCATCTCTGCTTATTGCTGATTTCCCAAGCCTTGACTGAGGTACCCTGAGTGGGGTCAGTCTTGCAGATACAGCTGTTTTCATACCATCCTTGCTACCTCCTCTGTGCTCAGAATATTCAAGTTTCCCTTCACTGATTCCTCAGGAGTGGCTTGCTCTGCATGCTTCTATTGTAGGCTGACCAAACACCCTTAAGAGAACACAGGGCTGACTCAGCAAGAGCTCAGCAAGGTGGGCAGTTGGCAGATCCTAGTAAAAGTGTGTTAATCTCTCAGTTGTGTCTGAGTCTTTGCAACCCCATGGACTGTAGCCCACCAGGCGCCTCTTTCCATGGGATTCTCCAGGCAAGAATATTGGAGTGGGTTGCCATTCCCTTCTCCAAGAGATCTTCCTGACCCAGGGGTCAAATCCTGGTGTCCTGCATTGCAGGCAGATTCTTTCCTGTTTGAGCCACCAGGGAAGCCCAAACCCAGTAAACCCAGGGATAAACTGCTGGGTGAACTGCCTGTTATCCTTCTAATGTTACTGTTAATACTAATGTAGCTTGTGCACTAACACAATTGACTCTTTTTTTATGTTTGTTTTTTATTTACTTGGCTGTACTAAGTATTAGCTATAGCATGTGGGATCTAGTTCCCTGACCAGAAATAGAACCCTGGCCCCCTGAATTGGGAGCACAGAATCTCAGCCCCTGGACCACCAGGGAAGTTCCACACAATTGACTCTTCATTGTATTCTCACCAGTGACAAAGAAAGTGAAGTACCCTTTTTCCTGTTAAACAAAATCGAATCTATCCAAATAAGAGAGGGAGACTATTCTTCTACATTCCTTGAACAAGATCAGAAGACCTATGGGAAGAAAGCTTCAGGTAGCCAGGCCCTCCCACCCCTTCCTAAGCTGAATCACAGAACTGGAGTGGCGGCAGGCGTGCCTTAGGAGTGGGGTGGGGGCGGAGTTGACTCTCACTTATGTTGGGGATTTATAGGCCCAAGATTGAACATTAAAATGTGTGTATTTAATGCACATACACTTTGACAATACTGCAAATTATGAAACAGCAAGCCAGCATCCATTGTTTTTCAGTATCAATGTTTCAGTAATAGCCACATGTTGATAATGAGAACTGGATAAAGTTTCTATTATGAAAAGGTCATGGGAATTGACAACACAAGTATGTTTGGGATTATAATCTGATTAAATGTTAAGACTGAAGTGCAGAAAAACCTAGCAAAATGTAGCGCTTCCTAAGTGTCCTGCTCTATGTCCATACATTGTCATGTTCAGTTCTCAGCTGAACCTGTGCCCTACACTTTTTTTGGTTTTACAACCAAGGAAACTGAAGCACAGAAATGTTAATTAACTTGCCCAAGGTCACATGATTAGTGCAAGGCAGAGCCAAGATTTGAACCCAGGAACACTGGCTTAGAGATTTAACTCAGCGCCATGATAAAGCACATAAATACTGCCTTGTTGCTATAATAGTTGGGCATTTAAACCCTGAAAGACTCAGAGCTTTAGGTGTCACTGTAAATGGTAGTTTTGAAATTTTCGTTTTCCAAAAATCGGTGTTTACTTAGATCATGCTGGGACTTCTAGAATAAAATTCATTTTTCATGTATTCAACTTATATTCAGGGTCATTGCCAAGTGTGCTTAATTAGAATTGCTTATCTTGAAA
This sequence comes from Ovis canadensis, assembly GCF_042477335.2. Taxonomy (NCBI): domain Eukaryota; kingdom Metazoa; phylum Chordata; class Mammalia; order Artiodactyla; family Bovidae; genus Ovis; species Ovis canadensis. Next base: position 60,542,433 of record NC_091257.1, on the reverse strand, counting down.
CACATTTGGATTTTTCCCTGAAACAAACATGGTATCCGTGAATAATGTTGTTTTTCTTTTATCCTTTGCAATCTATATTTATTTGCTCTCTTCAGTTTGCCTTGTTACACAGACTAGACCCTCCAAGCCAATGATTTCTCAAACTGGTGAATCAGCTCAATCCATTTTGTCTTGTTTCTAATCTTAGAGGGAATTTGTTCAGCTTTTCACCATTAACTATTATAGTTGCTTTTTTTTTTTTTTGCTAATCTATCACAGTAAAGACTTGCCTTTCATTACCTGGTTTCCTAATAAATTTTATCACAAATTGGTGTTTCATTTTCTCAATTGCTTTTCTGCATTATTTGAATTAAAATATGAGTTTCTGTCTTTCATAAATTAGACTGGGTTTAATTTGCTGCACTCTTTATAGCTTCCTGAGGTCAATGCTGACAATGACATATCTGTTTCTAACCTATTATATTTTTCTAATATATGTATTTAAAATGTTAATTTTCCCTAAAACTCAGTTTTAGCTATTTCAATTTCATATGTATTTTTTTACCTTCAGTTAGTCCAAGATGTAGTCTACTATTATAATTGATCAGTATCTGTGGGACTAGCCTCATCCGCTTTACTCTACTTTGGAAATTCAACCCAACTGCTGGAATATTTATCTTGGAGATTTGAACTCTAATATTTGGTCTCCAGACTGCAAGTGGTGCTTGTCTATATTAATGAGTCTCAGTTCACTTTAGACATTTGACTGTTAATGACTTCAAGTCTCTTCCCTTTGTCTCCCCTCTCCCATCCAGGCAACCTGATACCCAAGCCCCGCCCCTCCTTTGGCAACAGAAGGAAGTTCAAATCACAGAGGACTCAGCCCCACCCCTGGCCCCCAAACTGCCATGTGACCTACCTACCCCAACCTTCTCTCCACAAGCCCTGTTCACACTGCTTGGAAACCTTCCCAGAAAACCTCACTGTGTGAGTAATAAGACTTCTTTGTGTGTGTGTGCGCATGCATGTGTGTGTCTGAGTGCATGAGCCTGTGTGTGTCTGTGTGTACACATCTCTGTGTGTGTCTGTGTGTACACATCTCTGTGTGTGTCTGTGTGTACACATCTCTGTGTGTGCCTGTGTGTGGTGTGTGTGCATGTGCATGCATGCGTGGGCGCATCTGTGTGCACGTGTGTGCTCATGTATCTGTGTGCATGTACATTTATAATTGAACATGTTTTCAGCGGGGAAAAAAGATGCCAAGTGCTTAGTTCACCTCCTGGACTTGTTGCCTCTGCAAAGTCTTGTGACCAGGATTTGTTTACAAATTGTGCAATTAAAACAAAAATTTGATAGAACTATACTTTGTAGGTGATTGGTCCAAACCAAGTTGTCCGTCTTTTCTGGAAATTCAACTCCGCAGACCAATAGATTATTCTATATTTTGTAACATTCTTAAATTCGGGGTTAATGTTCAGCACATTCCAATGGTGCCACAATCACAAAGACTGACAACATTTGCAAGTATGGTCCATGCCTGAATTTAGTGGAAGATTGTGTTGTTCACAATTATTTTCTTGTGGGATGGGAATATATAGCCCTGCCTGTCTGAGTTCAGAAATGGCCAGATTCATGCTCTAAGTGATGGAATATTGATAGAAATCAAATGTGTCATTTGCAGAAAAGCTTTCCAGGTCAGTTTGGGTCTGACCATGTCCCTCTTTTCTCTTTGCCATAATGCTGGCAGGGCTTCTGATGGGGACTGCCCCTCAGAGAGCATCACACAGAGAGGCTGTTATGAGCAGACTCACACCTGTGTCTCTTGGACATCAGTGTAGTGTTAGTCTCTCAGTCACGTTCCACTTTTTGTGACCCCATGAACTGTAGCCCACCAGGCTCCTCTGTCCCTGGAATTTCCAGGCTTATGGAGTGGGTTGCCATTTCCTTCTCCAGAAGATCTTCCCAACTTAGGGACTGAACCTGGGTCTTCTGTGTTGCAGGCAGATTGTTTACCATCTGAGCTACAGTGAAGTCCCTTGGGCATTAGTGTGAAAAATAAATACAGGGCCTTGTGAGTCAGTGAGATGCCGAGGTTACTTTTTACCCTGTGGCCTCTCCTGAGTGATACACTAATGGCAGCAGTGCTATAAAAGAATCAAACACTAGAGAACGGGCTTGCAGCCCTCCAGTGCTGGTTTCCTTGGGGCCCATCCCTGCTGTGAGCTCAGGGTCCACCCCCCAGTCCTCGCAGATGCTGAGTCTGGCCGTGGGGCTAGAGGAACCCCTTTCGGTGGCTTGTGTGATGAGAGCGTGCTCCCCGCGGCCTGCTCGACAAGAGTGCTTCCTCGGAGCCAGAACCCCACACCTGGAGCCAAGGCCGGCAGGAAAGCAGTCCACAATGTCCAGCTGATCCCGACCTACCTCAGCCAAACGTCAGCCGCTTCACAGAGCTGCAGACACAAAAACTAGATTCTCGTGGTTGTGAGCCGTGTTGCAGAGGCTGTTGTTCCCTCTAGCACAGGCTTTCTCTCTTCATGAAACTCTAGTTGAACCCCAACAGCTGGAGTCAGCACTGATCACCAGAGAGCCTTCCTCTGTCCTGAACCTGGCTTTGTGTCCACACAGGGTGAATTAACTCTCAGCATTCTTCTATCAAATAAAAAAACAGATCAGTCTATAGGTGGTAGTTGAAACCCGCAGATTGAATGGGATCACAACAGGAGAGAGTAGAGAAAAAACAACCAGTCCCTCTCAGGGCAGGGATGATGATGAAACGCACAGCGAGGACAGAGTAAAGGACATTAGAGAAATAAATAGACAATCTGAGTGGTGGCACAGAACCCGGAGAAATAGAGCTTGGTGAAGAGTGTTGACAGCAATGCTCAGTCAGGTATAAAGGTCTGTTAACTGAGGACTGAAGGCTGTATATTCTAAAGCCAATATGAATAATAATTATGAATATTTTTGGAGAAGATGCATGACCGAGGGTAAAAACAGAAGGCTGATTTCAGCAAGTTCAGAATCAGTGCAAGTGAGGAAGCAGAGATGATGAAATGCATCCTGTTCAAAGAGCTGACGTGAGAACATAAACCATCTCAAGAGCTGTCTCACTTCCCACCCCCATGAAGCTTACTGTCCGATGCAGCATCGCTTGACAGAGTACTATGTGAGCTGCGTTTACAGGAGATTTGCTAGCAGCCACCTCAAAAACGGGTGAAATTTTACTAATGTATTTTATTTAACACACTCTTTCAAAAGTTTTGTCATTCCAACATGTAATCAAAGTATAAAATATTATACACAGATTTTTCTTCATAAATCTTAAAACTCTGGTATGTCTTTGCACATATGCATGTCTCAGTTCAGACCAGACATACTCCAGGTACTCGCGGGTACATGCGGTCAGTGGTATACCATATAGCACAGAACAGGTAAATATGTACACAATGAAAAGCAAAGTCAAGCTATTAATAAATTCTGTTACAACAGAGAAAAAATATTCATTATGCCAATTTGCTTATGGGCTGAATGGCAGAATTAATCTAGAAACTCTTTCGGGAGTGAGTTGGAGAAAAACCAATGACTCAACAGCGGTCAACACTGACCATGTTCTTCCTGTTTGGAAATATTTCTCAGGCTCCTTCTGTGTGGATGGGGGTTTGTGAGAGCTCCAGAAAATTCTTCTGTCTAAATGTCTCTAGGAGTTCCTAGCAACAAGAAATGGAAACCACAGCTGGTATTAATCTAAGACTGTCAGATTCATCAGATAAAAATAGAAGGGCATACATGGGATATACTTATACTAAACAAACAAACTATAATTTTCTCCGTCAGGACAGCAAAGCTCTAATTTTTATTAAGACCACAGGATGATTTTAGAAGAATTCACTCCATGTGAAAACACATACCTCAGTGGAAAGTAATGGGTTACCATGTCGTAACAAGGGGGAAAATTCCAGGCAGAAAGGCGCTTGGAGGAACAGCATGTTACCTCCATCCCACTTCTTTCCCTGGAGGACCTGCTGAGCCGTGGGGAACCAAGCATCTTTCCCATGCTGTCTGGTGATACTTCCTCATTTCCTTTACATATTTTAATGCAATCAGTGCAGCTCGCATCTGCAGAGCAATCAAATTACCAAGTCAACATAATCCAATGAAATGCTGAAGAGCCAAATAATCAGATTCAGGTTAATATTAATTTCTACACATTTCTGCACCTGGATTCAGAAAGAAGAGGAGAAGCCAAGAAAGAGAAAGACAGCAAGATAGGACTGACATCCATGAACTGTTAAATAATTATGATCACAATCTCCAAGGCAGTTGAAGTATTTTTCTTTTCAGGCTTACACTGAATTCTTTAATCTGGGAAAACTAACATTTCTTTGTGTTTGTGCAGAGTTCGTAATTATGGGCATAGTTTGATATAAGCATCGTGCATATAAACCTCAACAAGTGGTTCAGAAATAAGTGAGCGTGTAACTGGAGACGAGGAAGGGATTTGTTTCTAGATAGCTCCTGTGTCTCTAATCTCTTAGAGCTCAGACAGGTTTATCTGTCTCCTACTTGTTTAATTCCCACACTGTTAAAAAAAAGTTTTGTGGCTATCAAAGGATGGGTCTTTTCTGTCAAGAATGACTTTACCATAAATGTACCGTGCTTCCAGTTAAATCATGTTTTCTTTCTGAGAAATGGATCTCGTCAATGTAGAACAGGAAGAGTTAGAAATTCTTAATTTTATTCTTACTATTCTTGTTTACATTACTTAACTGATATAGGCACCCTGGGGCTGGGGTCTGCTTCCCTTTTGCAAGGGATCTCGCATGCATTCCTCATCCACTGGAGCTCCTGGATCCAGCACTGTTGACTCCTCCAGGAAAAACAGTCCCTGAATAAAAGCTTACATCTGTAAGAGAATCCCTGAATGGAGACTCCAGTCCTCAGTTTAGCTGCAAACATCCAACTCCACAGTTTTATTTGAAGCCAACTGGGAAATTGCTACAACCTGGGAAGACCATAATAAATAGAAACATCAGTATTTAATTGCTACCTAGTCGATGGTGTTAAATATTCATGTCTCAGGTTTTAACACTGATGGCTCCTAAATAAATCTTTCTCATGTCTTGTTATATTAATGGGATGGTACTTTTGTTCTCTCGATATGTGGTGATTGAATTCAGCTTTATGAAATGGCATTAGACAACATATCACTAACAAAAATCTCAGATTTTAGGCACGTTGGTCCCACAAACCATCACACATCTGAAATGACATGAAAACACAAAACACTATGATATGAAATTTTTTTGCATCACATTTGCATATTCTATATAAAACTTTCAGGTAAGTGTGCCTTCTTATCCCTAGTGTGGCTTGGAGAACACATTCACTCAGATGTTCAGTTGGAGCTGGCTTACTCTGTATCTACACCCCAGGAACATGGCATAGCAAGTGTGAAATCTCAAAGAACTAGCTTAGTGATTCAACTAGTGTCCAGTCTAATAACATGCGGTATATGTGACCAGAGGACCTTTAATCTTAAGAGAGACGTTCACAACCTAAAGCCAGTCATCTGAAAATGTTCTGAGCATAGTTCATCTTTTTCTAAGTGTCCTTATGTAATTTGACTTCCCTTGCTCTTTCATCCCAGCTAATTAAGGGATTTCACTTCCTTATAACTCTAGACTCTTAAGCCAGGCTTTTAATTACAATGGGTGTGTAGTGTTCCATTAATTGCAGATTGTGGGTTAATTGGTAATTCCTCATGCAGCACTTTTCCTGAAGACGGTTCACATGGCGACCTTCGAGTTTATTCCCAGGGTGACAGATTTAACCGTCTATCCAGCTGTTTCTCCCTTGACTTGCTGAGTAAGGAACCTGCAGCCTTGGTGTGCTAGCTTGTCTTGGTGAGAACCGGGAGCAGGAGCGAGCTCCTGAGGTCTCTCGTCAGAAGTAGGTTTTCTGTTAGGACCGCTCTCTCACACGTCTCTTCCCAGTGCACTTGAGACAGCTGAATGATTTATTTATTAGAGACCTTTCAGGCACCTACATTGTTTTGCACAGAATTGGTCTCTTTCTCACAATATTTATTGACCGAGAAAGAGAGAGAGAATAAGAGAAGGAGGGAGCAGTGCACATTGGTTTGATTTTCTCAAATAACAATCCACAAGGTTTTGGCATTGATAAATGATTCCTTCCTGGAATCAAGAAAATTCAATATACCTAATATTAATCTCATCTTTTGATCTCCCAACCAAGCTTTTCACCAAATTTCCTTATATCTATCATCATAGTTGCAGTTACTCAGGCTTAAACTATAAAATAACTCATGACTTCACGTTTTCTCTTTGCAGCCCCAGTTCCAGGCATGAAGACACTTTTTTTAATGAACGCTTTCTTGAGGCCAAGGCACACACCACCCTTTCACTGCCTCTCTTGAAACCAGGGCAGCCATCATCCTGTAACAAGGGGTTTGCTGTCATTCCTTATCAAGAATATGATCTAATGTTTTATGGAAATAAACCTTTCAGGTAACCCAAAAGAATGTTTACACTAAATATTGTTAAAATGAAAGTAGAAGTATTAGTTGCTGTCATGTCTGACTCTTTGCAGCCCCATGAACTATAGCCCTCCAGGCTCCTCTGTCCATAGAGTTCTCCAGGCAAAAATACCACAGTGGGTTGCTATTCCCTTCTCCAGGGGATCTTCCTCACCTAGGGGTTGAACCTTAGTCTTCTGCATTGCAGGTGGATACTTTACCATCTGAACCACCTCACTGAACATCTTCCTGAGAAATCTGTTAACTAGAGCTGCAATTTTTAGTAATTATAATAGTTACTAAGAGGTTGTTCAGGGTAACAGTGGCTGTCATGAGCTCAGTCTTATCCCTGATTTTTCCAACTGCAAATATATCTCAAATAACTGAAAAACTCTATTAACACAGTTACGGGGTCACCCATATATGTTTGGATTACTTGTGTGATGTATGGTCCAATTTACCTATTGGAATTATTAAATTGTGACATCTAAATACTTTAACCACTTGTTGTGCCAGTAAGAAAAATCGGGAATAGATGTGTATAATTAGGTTTTCTTGAGTTTTTGAATGTAAGAAGCACGGTGAATGAAAACGTCTGGGGCCACAGTTTCACTTCACTGCATGTGGTAGGCGGTGACTGCCGCCATGTGGGATGCAGAAAGGCTGACACGTGTCCTACCACAGACGCTGCAGTCAGAGAAACAGCAGGCCACTTCTCTCCATGTTAGTTTTGCAGAGTCATCTCCCAGCTGAGAGTTTTATTTCTCAACACGCAGCCCCACCCTGTGCCCCATGGAAGACTCCGTTTTCTCCAGTCTAACTGCTTCTGCCCCACTCCACCTCTGATCTGTTCCAATCTCCCATCTGCTTGGAGTCCCCAGACAGGACATTTCTTGGCATCTATGATGAAAACAAGCTGCTCTCCGAAGCTGCCCCCTTCGTTGCACCTGAGACCTGGAATCTCTGTACTAAAGGCACCCTGCTCATCAGGTGTGCTTGCCAGGACAATGGATCAGTTGCCTTTCACAGATGCTTCAACATCAGGCAACAGAAAGAGAATCAAAGTCCAGGGGAACCCACTCAGCAGGGCCCAGAACACCGACACCCTCTTGCTAACTGCAGTATTGCATGAGCCCTGTGGCTCACATGATCCCCCGTGCTTCCCCCACGGGAGGTGTAGAAACTCTTAACAGTCTGGAAATCTCTGTCCCTTCATCTGGTCCAGGAAGGACCCTCTCTTCCTCCTCCAGGGCTCTGCATCTTCCCATATTTCAAAGACATTCAGCTAATTATTTCTCTTCATCCTTCGAAGATCTTCTGAAATGTTGCTTCCTTGGGGAAATCTGTTGTGACTCTTTAAAAGAGGTTGGGTTGCCACTTTGTTTCTGTGGTTTGGTTTTTTGTACTTTTGTTTTGTTTTTCTCTTGTACAATTCCTCTTCTTTTTTTTTATTAGAATATAAATCGATGCATAACTGCAGTTGGGTTGCCTCTCACGCACCCTCCCATCACCCTGCAGTTGGAGTCCATTGCACCGAGGACAGTCTGCAGTCGTGCATGTCTGTGACGATCACATTGACCCTTGCTTCCCACAAGAACATTTATGCTCAACAGACTCAGGCATTTTTCTCACTGTGATGAGCCAAATACCTGGAATGTACAAACATCCAGTGAATCATTGACGACTTACCTGTGAGGAGACACGGGGAGAGGAGAGGATGAGGATGGACACATCCGTGTTCCCAGAGCAGCCAGCGACTGGGCCTGGGCTGTGTGTCAGATGCACAGGCAAGAGCACAGAGGGTGGAGAGCCTGGACTGACTTATAAGGTGGACGCTTGGGCTCCTCTGCTGACCCCAGGGCGGATCTACCCATAAGACCCCTGGTTGAGGGTGCAGCCAATCCTGAGAAGCCTTGCTGTCCAGCGCCCCCTGAGCTGGAAGGATGGTTACTATGGAGACACTGTATCATTTGGCGTCATTTCATAATTTTTGTAAAAGTCATTACAGTCCTTTGAATTGCTTGGTCATGCTGGCTATTAATTTCAGTTCTAGCCTCTAAATGTCATTCAGAAGATCTGCTAAGAAAATCAAAATGAAGAATATTAAATTATGAGGAGTTGTTCCATTCACTGCTTTTCTCCTAACCCTAAGAGTTTTATTTTTAGGTGAATAATTGCATCCTTTGTGATGAGAACAAATTTATAACTGCTTGCATTTAGCATTCCAATTTCACCATCGGAAAGGCTCATGTACCCCATCAGAGTAGAACATTGCAGTGACAATTAGTTAAAACCTAGCTGGCCTGGTGGAAAAAAAATATCTGTATTCCAAGGGCAGCTGCTGTTAAATGGGGACATTTGGGTTAGTAGGCAAATATTAAATTAGATGAGTTTGCAGAAGCCATAAACATGTTATTCCAGGGCTCTACAAGAAGATAATAGAAGTAATAACAAATAGGCTTTGAAATCACATTTTAATTAGTCAGACAAACTGTTTTACACAGAAACCCTGACACAGCACCAGCCATGGGGCCATGAAGCTGGTTAAACATACAGATACAAGCCTGTCTATTTGGAAATAAAAATGTACCACTTAATAAGCAGTTTTACTCAAAATAATGACTTCCCTAAATCACTGTAAACTAGAATAATATTGAATTGAGACTATGCCCTGTATGACTTTATTATAATTCTACATATCTTTGGACACCATAACAAAAATGCAGTTATTAGATGCATTTTTAATAATATGGAATTTTATTAATATATAAAAAGATATCATGTTAATTTTTAAAAATGAATTAAGATAGTGATATTAGTCTCTAGGGCCCTTCATTCCATCCAGATCCTTCCTTCTGATTTCCTGTCACCTTAGGGAGGTCGTGGGTAAGCTAGGCTGTGGTCCCCTGGTTATCTGAGAGGAGGGCAGAGGTCAGTGCCTCCCAGCAGCAGTTGTCAGTCTCAGGGGTTCTGTCACCCCAATTCCCGGGGACATCCCCTTCTCCTTGTTGTCCAGGAGACTACAGGTTACTAAAGGTCACAGTGATATTTCAAGCCTTGTAGGTCACATGGGTGTTAGGGTGTCAGCAGAGGCTGACAGACCGCCCTGAAACACACCAGCAGCCACAGAGATAAAAGCTGTCTGTGTGGAGAAACCATCATCGGAATACAGGGAAGTTCTTGGCAACAGACAAGCGCAAACATGGTGGGACCCAGGGGAGCAATCTTTACACCTGCCCAGTGGCGTCATTTAACAATGGAATCATCTGTCTGCAGACACCATCTACAGTTCCTGCTAACCTCGCATCCTCCGAGTTTTAGTGCTAACTAGATTACTCTGTCTACTTCAACAGTATATGCTACACAAAATTTCTTGCTTTTCAGACATGAAAAGTCTTATGAAAAAACACATTACAGATTGCTACGGAGTGGAGGATCACTGAAAAAAGGAAGCAGAGACAATAAGTTTTCTATTTGGGAAAGTTAACTAAACAAATTAATTTCAAGAACTTCCCTGCTGGTTGAGTGGTTATGAATCTGCCTCCCAATGTAGGGGACGCAGAACTAAGATCTCACAAGTCATGCGGCAACTAAGCCTGCATCTCAACTAAAACCTGATGCAGCCAAAAAGCAAAGTTCAATAGTTGATTAATAGGAAATAGTATTAAACATTTTGATTTTGGTATGTTAAAAACCTGTGTTGATGGTAGAATTTTGAACTGTTATGTATAAATATGGGCCAACCTCTTTATGAATTTGGAGCAGTGCATTAGAATGACAAGAGTATATATGTTAATGAAAAACCCAAAACCTCAATCACTCAACTTGCTACATCTTCCTCTCTTAACTTCTGCTGGGGTCCAGGAAACTCTCAGAGGTAAATGTCCCCAAAGAGGCCACGTCACTGTGCAGGCTGACATGTCACATCCAACTTAGATACATTTTGTTGTGAGTCAGGCTTCTGATGTCCTCTATAAGAGTCCACTGCCAAATCCAAAGTCATGATTTAACCCTATATTTCCTTCTAAGGGCTTCCACGGTGACTCAGATGGTAAAGAATCCGCCTGCAATGTGGATGACCTGGGTTTGATCCCTGGGTTGGGAAGATCTCCTGGAGAAGGGAATGACTACCCAGTCCAGTATTCTTGCCTGGAGAATTCTATGGACAGAGGAGCCTGGCAGCCTACATTCCATGGGGTCACAAAGAGACATGACTGAGTGACTATCATTCATTCATTTTATAGTTTTCATTCTTACATTTAGTTCTTGAGTTTATTTTGAGGTGACTTTTGTATTTAGTATAAATTAAGTGTCCAACTTCATCCTCTTGCAATGGCTCCACCAATATTTGTTGAAAAACTGCGCTTTTCTACATGAAATGGTCTTGGCACTTATTGGAAATTACTTCATTGCACATGCAAGGGTTTTGCCCAGTTCCTGACACTGGTGTTCTAGCAGAACCCACAGCTTCTCAGCCTGGGTGACACCTGAGCTGGAAGAAACAGAGATGAGCACCTTTGTCCACCCTCGGGGAGTCCGGACAAGTCAGAACAGAAACACAATGGCTTGCACATAAGTCGGCTCTGCTCTGTCCACAGACAGGAAGCCATGATGGCTGACTTCAAGGGGAGGTTGGACTCGCCATAAAAACACCAAATGCTTTCCTACTGTTTTTAATTTGACCTTTTTCTTGAGTCTTTGCTTGATTGTTACAAATCTCTGATCATTTTCCAGGGAACTGACAGTCTTGGTTCTGACAGATTTTGCTTGTTTTTTAATGTTTCTTTTGAGGGACAGATGCTTGGAGCTACCTATTCTGACATTTTGTTGACATCACTTCCCCAGAATACTTCTCATATTTAAAAAATTATTCGGAAGCACGAAGTAGGGAATGAATACCACGAAGAACAAAACAAGTTAAAAGGAAATAAGGGCCCTTACTACCCCCAGTAACATATATTAAACTATTTTAGCAACCATGAGATACAAGCCTACAAAACTGAATATAAAATTAGAGGACATGAGAATTTTCAAGGCAGTGTGTGATAAAAGTGACATTTCCAATTACTGTGAAAAGGAGCCGACTATTAACAACCACAGGGCAACAGGTTAACCATCTAAAAAAAATCATGGACTATGATTCATACAAATTAAATTACTGCATTCAGTTTTTATTACTTGATAAAGGTGATCATATAATTACAAAACATGCAGAAAAATTTCTATGGCACTCCATAGAAACAACAAAAAAATCCCACATACAATAAATCAAAAAATAAAGTACAAACTAGAGTATAGAGTATCAAAAAATAAATGACAAACTAGAAAAAATATTTCTAATGTATTTCAGAGAATTGTTTAGTATAGCACTATAAGTTAATAACAATATAAATAGATAAATAAAATTCTTAATATTTTCCTTAAGAATAATGTGTAACACACAATTAACATATAATAAAGGATAGAACATATATGGAAGCATATGTTGAAACCACAACTTTTAAACACTGTCATTTAGCCTTATTTTTCACAATACGATAAGCAATTTGCAACATCTTTAACTACCTTTGGAGACCATACCTGTAAATGTCTCTGAAACATTCCGTCTTGGAATTTACATTGATTTTAACCAATGAAGATCTTTTTCTTTTTGGACAGTTAGGACATTTCTTGTCTATTATGAAAACACTAAGATAAAGATCTTGCATTTGCAACTTTGTGCAAATGTCTGATAATTCCTTTGGGAAAAATTTCCTAAAGTGACATTTTTTGATTCAGCTTATCTCACTGAAATTTTCAGCTTATCTTACCAAATTGATTTACATAACATTTGTATCTGTTTCTATGCCCAGAAACACTTTATCAAAAATGACAATCTTTAGTTCTATTATTCTTTTCAAAAAGTTTCTACCTTCTATAACAGAAATGATATTTTTTTGCCTTACTAATGAAAAATATTCTTGTGTGAATGCATTTATTGTTTTTCCTTTTTGAATTTTTAAAATTAAATTGTTTAACCAATTCTATTAGTGTGTTCTTTTTATCAATTTGTATACTTTACACATTAAGGCTATAGTACTTTGTGATATGTTACAAATATGTGTATTTTTCAATAAGACTATCACTTCCCAGTTATACCAAATCATTTTTTGTTTGACCTGAGAATTTTTGTCTGAAATCTTTGGCTATGAGTAAATTTTTTAAAAAATCACCAGTTCTGATAAAATCAACTGTTCAACATCTAATTTAATAAAAAAAATCAACTATAGAAAGAAGTGAGCTCTTCATAGGTGGAGTTGCATATTGAATTAGAAAAAAACTTAAATTGTAGATTATTCTTTTTTTAGATTATTCTTAACTTAAAGATATTTATATTTTATTGTTCAGTGTGTACATTTCTATTATTTCCATGAATTTCTGTATTCATTGTTTATTCTAGTCCATGCAATCACTGTGGTGGGTAGTAATGTTATAGACCTGGCTGCTCATAATCCTGTTCCAGGTCTCAGAGAACATCTTGTTCCACCTTCTTGGCAGATGAGGAGTCTCAGGGCATGTAGGTGACATGAGCAAGCTCACACCATACCTTGGGGACAGAACCACAAGCCTAGCCAGGCTCCCAGGTCATGTCTATACTTGGGAGACAATGCTCAGAGTGGTTTAAAATGACAAGATCAGAACGCACATCTCTTATCTTTGAATCCACAGTATCCTCCATTTTCCACACCTGTGCAAAAGAAGATGCTGCTTAGTGACGTTTAATATTGCAAAACATAAAAATTGGGTAAGTCCAATATATACAAAAATAAAAAAATACATTGCTAGCCCCTGAACTTAGAATGTAGAGATTTTTTTTTCTTGGCATGAAATAAATAGAAGCTAATAAAATTCAGAGAACATAGGTGGATGACCCATAAATTACCATTTGTACCCCAAATCCAGCCATCTGTCTTGTGAGTGCTGTGATGGGTTAAATGAACAGAGTGGACCAGTAACAGGAAGCAAAGTGCCATGGGATCAGCAGCCATGACCTTTATCTGGTCAGGATTTGGGGAGGAGGTTAATAAACTGGATATGTGCCAAACGAACTTGTTCCCAAAATAAGGAAAGCAGACCACCTTCCTCATTGTTCAATAGGACACAGGATTCTGGGCTGTGGGTAGAATTAAGTTAGTCCAATCAACATGTCTTTTAAAGCCACCGTTAGCAAACGGGGCCCTATTAGTGATCTAAAATTTAAGCAATCATGCTAAGGTTTCTCCACCTTAAAGGAGAATGAGAGACTGAATGGAAGACAGTACATCTGATAGATATATAAAGCTATGTTCTTTGGAATAAATAAGAGCTTGATAAATATTCATCTTTTGATGGTAATTCATAACAATTGCAAAGAATAGAATAAAAAGAGCAATTAGAGATGATTAGAATTCTCAAAATCGTACACTCAGATGAAATAAAATATTTCTTCAGAAATCTTCAAATGACAATTTTCTGAATAAATTTTAAGTTTGCATAGCCCAGAATGATCTGAACCAATTGTACTGATTACTCATACTGAGAGAAAGTAATTATGATGATTCTAATATTGTTCAAAATAATGACTGCAGTTCAGCAAGGTTCAACACAAACTTGCACTAATAGGAGACTCTCTGGAGATAATGCAAAGGTAATCAGGAATAAAATCTGCAAGAAATATTGAAGGCTTAAACCTGAGACCCAAGATGAAAAATCTTAGACAAACCCTCTGTGAAAAAAACTTGGTATTGTTTCTCAATTGTGTTATTTAGCATCTTTCACTGAAATGGACCCCTGCTTTAACTGTGAGTATAAACAGCATACAATTTCACAAGTCATTTCAAAGGTTTTTTTTGTTAATAACCATAATATTTTAACATGATTGTAGTTGGTGGGCTGATGCTGCTAGGGCCATAGATTTTGTTTTAATTAATTAATAGTTGCCTTCTTTGAGAAGATTTGGATTAGAAATTATAACTAAAATTTGGAGGGAGATTTTGGATGGTTCAAAATCATTTGTCTATTTATGCTTAACTAAAATCAAAATAAAGATTGCCAAACACCTCACCATTCAATCTCCACAGACTTGAGAAGCATGATATGTTCTGAAGACAAAGCAAATCCATATTAGAACTAGCAGACTAACTCATACTTAAAATTTGAGATATTCAAATGCAGCACATTTTTTCTTGAAATTAATTCCGAGAAATTCCAGGCTGAAAATCATCTTAAAAGTAAAAACAAAACAAAACAAAAACAACAAGAAAAACCAAGTCTACAAACAATTAAAAACTTGAATCATCTAACATTAAACATTTATTGTGCTCCTAATACATATGAGAGTCTGACCTCTGGGCAGGAATATCCCCATGAACTCTGTTCCCCAGATGCGCCTGGTCTCCTTTTTCACTTGGAATCAGTGGCTATACTTTCCCACCGCTTTCTCTCCCCCATCTTTTTGGTGTGGCTTTTGTCCTCATGTGTATTGTCCTCAGGATTTCAGGATCCCATTCCATCTCCAACGTCACACTCTTTCTTATTCAGGAAGAAACAAAGAAGGTTGATGTCTGCATCAGGCTAGCAAAAACATCCCCCCAGTCCTTAGAGTTCTTGGCTCTGTCTTACTGGCCAGAGTTGGGCCCAGGGGCATGCTGTTCTGTAAATGAATCAATAAAAGGAGAATCTTATCCAGAAATACTACTTCCTCCAACAAGATTAAGGTTGGGTTACCAATTAAAAGGGAAAGAAAAAATATTACCCGTGGTGCCTGCAGTAATCAATAAGAAATACATTGTAAAAAAAAGCAAGAGGATCACATACAATCTATTTATAGGAACTAATTTCTTCTGCCTGGATACAAGACAGTGTGAAGATGTCCTGTCTCCCTTCTTTATACCCTTCAGAATCTATTATATGTTGGCCCGAATTACTCTTTCTTCCTCAAGAATGCCCTTGATTTTTATTTTTAGTCACATGGTATCTGTTTCCATAAAATGGCATGAACTTTTACAATAGTACTTCTAAAAAGCAATCTCAGAAAAGCAATTATAATTATTCACAATATTTGCCCACAAAAACACCGAAGTAATCTGCACAGTCAACAAGTGTTGGCTCAGCAATGTGGAGGACAATCACACAGAAGAATAACATGCAGCCTTCAACATGTGGACTTCCCTGGTGGCTCAGATGGTAAAAAGTCTGCCTGCAATGCAGGACAGCTGGGTTCCATCTCCTGGAGAAGGAAATGGCAACCCACTCCAGTATCCTTGCCTGGAAAATTCTATGGATGGAGGAGCCTGGCGGGCTACAGTCCATGGGGCCACAAAGAGTTGGACATGACTGAACAACTCTCTTTCTTTAGACAAGTAGATATGTCTAAGAATAGACTGCAGGGATTAGAAAGACACCCATGGTGTTTTCAGTAACAAGGGCAAGTTGGTGACAGGATGATCGGTGTGGCTGATTTTATATAGTGCACATATACATATATAAAAATATATGAAGATAGATATCCTATTGATCTGTGTTAATGTGTTTTTCTGTGTGATGGTGTTTTCCTTTGACTCGGTCACTATTTTAATAAATTAAATCTAATAAAATTCTTGTTAGCATCCCACACTCAAACTTCTTTAAGAAGACTTAGATTAGCATGGCTTCTGAGAGATAAACATTTTACCTAAAAATTCAGTTTAGAATATTAAGTCAGATTCACATTGCTCTGTTGGACTCTATTGACATGCTGGAGAAGACTCTTCAGAGTCCCTTGGACAGCAAGGAGATCAAACCAGTCAATTCTAAAGGAAATCAACCTTGAATATTCATTGTAAGGACTGACGCTCAAGCTGAAGCTCAATCCTTTGGTCACATGATGCGAAGAACTGACTCATTTGAAAGGACCCTGATGCTGGGAAAGATTGAAGGCAGGAGGAGAAGGGGACAACAGAGAATGAGATGATTGGATGGCATCACCAACTCAATGGACAGGAGTTTGAGCAAGCTCCAGGAGTTGGTGATGGACAGTGAGGCTTGGTGTGCTGCAGTCAGCGGGGTCGCAAAGAGTTGGACATGACTGATCGACTGAACAACAACAATAATGTGACCCCATACTCAAAGCACTGTGAGACCCAAAGTCCTATGAGAGGCCTCATAGAACAGGCAAATTAGCTGCAGAGAAGTGAAAGCAGCCCATCAGTCCAGGCGGTTTAGTGCATGGCTTTGCTACAAACAGGAGAGAATGAACAGTGGAGTCTTTAATGAGAGTTGCATGAGCCAGAGGCTGTGAATCTGAGACATGAATCTTGAACAGCACCGGTAAATGCTCCACAGAAAAAACAATGATGGGTAGACATTAACACAAATCCCAAAGAAACGGTATCTCCAAATGGCCACAATACCTACCACCATACCATCAAGATTGCTGTAGCCAAAACTAGCGAATAGTAAAAATCCCCAGATTTAAATGCAGCAAATGTCTGTATCCAAAAGCTGAGGCCACGGTGACAGAGGATTTAACTAAAGCCAATTACACGGATGCAGGCAATGAATGATTGCACACTGGTAGTTAGCTTGCCTGAGGACGCTTGGACCAGAATGGCGCCCACTGGACATGGCAGGCATAGGGCATGATGCTGAAGGTGTTAGTACAGAGTGCGGATGTGCCAGTAGGCACTGGGGGCATTAGAGAATGTTTAATGTGCAGGATTTTGCAAGTGAAAAAAGGAATAAAAATGTGAGAATGTGTATTCCAATCCTAAGCCGTAGCCCGTAAGTTTTCAAAAATAAAGAGAAAGATGAAAGTAGATTTCATAAAGAAAGTCAGTTTTCATGTGTATGATGGAAAATACATAGAAGTTGCATTATGGGATCATAAAGGCAGAGAACCTAGATTGCCTCCATAACTCTAATCAACTAATGGAATTCTTGGGGGAAGGTTTTTCCCAAAAACGTTGTCTCTACAACCACTCAGTATGAGTGAAATAGACTGTCAGAAGTTTTATATACACATCTTAAGATGAAACGACACAGACATTTTGCAGTAATTGATCTATTCATGCCGTTATTTAAGATTAACAGGTGGGTGGCTGAATGACAGTTACTTGAATATATTTCTGTCTTAAAGTGTACTCATTTGTAAGTGCAGGAATCACTGATCTAAACAACAAAATAGCATAGATCATTTTAGAGAGCTTCCAATCTCCAAATTAGAG
Source organism: Ovis canadensis (assembly GCF_042477335.2). Taxonomy (NCBI): domain Eukaryota; kingdom Metazoa; phylum Chordata; class Mammalia; order Artiodactyla; family Bovidae; genus Ovis; species Ovis canadensis. The sequence goes on along the minus strand of NC_091257.1, from coordinate 60,524,697 downwards.
GTTTCGCCACTTCCAATGATATATATAACTCCTCTCATTTATTTTCTCATAGACTCTAGTCATCTCTTGAGGATGATTAACAGACAAATCTCAATAACCAATACACTGTTCTTACTTTGCTGCTGTTTGTCCCTATCGACATGGTCATATACCAGGATGTCTTCCCTTAAATTTTTATTGGATAAAAGTCAGGAAGCAAATGCATCTTCATGGAACACTAGTGCACATCTATGCTTCAGCAGCATTTCATGTTAAGTAGGGAGACTTATTGTTCTGGGTAAGATAAGCACTCATTACATCATTTATATGTAAGTTAAATAATAATCTTATCAATATAGGGGACTTCCCAGGTGGAGCATATGTGGTAAGAAATCTACCTGCCAATGCAAGGAGATGCAAGAGACGTGGGTTCAATCCCTGGGTTGGGAAGGATCCCCTGAAGGAGGAAATGGCAACCCACTTCATTATTCTTGCCTGGAGAATCCCATGGACAGAGGAGCCTGGTAGGCTACAGTCCATAGGGTTGCAAACAGTCATGTCCCTAAAAAGTTTCCAGAGATTTAAGTTAACTGCATATTGCTTGAAGTGATTACAAAATAGTTATACTTATTTCTATGCGATTTTGCAGAACAAATAGTCAATGCAGGTTTTTTTTTACAAATAGTCAATGCAGGGGTTTTTTTTACAAATAGTCAATGCAGGGTTTTGTTTTTTTTTTTCTGTTGTTTTTGCTAAGTGGAAATTGCTTTTATGGTAGAGAATTGTTACCTTAAAAAAAAAAAATCCCCAAACTCATTTTGCCAGTTGCTCTCAAGCTCACTGCACAGTGCCTGGCACAGCCAGACGAGCCTGAGCAGATAAGCACAGCAAATGATCTGAGCATGAAGTCAGCACTTTTAGAGAAGATGCTTTTTAAATGCCAGTATTTTTCCTTCTGTAAATCCTTAAAAGCTGTCATGGAATTTTCTTCCTCTTAAATTCTCTCAGTAACCCTAGAAATAGCTTCTTTTGCAATATTTGAAATCATTTCTGTAAGTGATACAAAAGCTTGATGTATAATCTTATTCTTAGATTTTTCTGAAGCTAGATATTTATATTCTCGAAAATATTAAAAATGCATCAATTTGTGAGATAAAGTGAAATTTGACTGATATTTCAAGTACTTAATTTCAAGTGGAAATTAAGTATTTCTACTCCGCATTAGAAAAGAGTAAGCATTCTACTTCTCAGAAATAATAATTACAATTGGAAATTCCCTGTATTCCTCTCAGATAAAAAAGGATAGTTGTTTCATAGAAGAAAATAAATAACAGGGTTATGGATTAATCTTCTAAGCAAGTCTGGCCTGTTCTTTGTGTGTCTGACCTTTTCCAGGGGAGGAATCAGGAGGTGGGTCTGGACAGGTAACGTCTTGATGGATACATCCATTCGAGTCCCATTCTAAATCTGTGTGCTTTTATTTATTTGCATTCCATATTTTCACACGTTGGTGGCCGCTGTCTCTGGAATGTAAACTCATATGAATGAAGTCGCTCTACCATCATAAAGCTTTCTAGACGTTTATCCCGGTTTTGTGTTTTTATACATTAAATCGAAGAAGTCCTTCTCCCCACACTGTTCTTCTACCAAAATGTACTTTCAGGCCCTTCCCCCTCCCTTTGGAAACAATTAATGAGGGGTCAAGATCTAACTGAGCTACTCTGTGGTTCAGTCCTTTTCATTGGAAGACTGGAGGTGGAGGTGCATGGAGTTTGGGCACGAAGGCAGTTGAGCTGGGAGGCGGGTGCCCATGTGTGACATAGAAGGTTCTGGGCTTCAGCCTTCTCTCAGAACCAAGCTCCTGTGTGCTCTCAGCATGTCCACCCTTTACTGGATGGAAGTAGGCTTATATCGCACCTAGTTATTTTGAGGAATACCAGATAAAAGCAGGTATGCTTATACCTCAAAGAGGAATTTTCTGCACAACTCACAGGCTGCATGGAGATTTTTGTGTTGAGGCTGAGACTAGAATTTTTAATCTTTCAACATTTCAGGCCAGCTTCTTTTGGTTCCCTTCTGGAATTATGGAGGACAACTTCCTTCCCACTGCAACAGTAGACACAGGAACAAAGAACTAGTGGAGAAAGAAGATTTTGTGTGACTTAAGGCAGAGCTAATGGACCGCTGAGTGTGTGCTGAGACAGAGCAAATGAATCAGGTGAAATCCTTTTGAACCCACCTCTCTGTCCCTCTTAAATTCTACCCTCCCTATTCTTTCTACCTGCCCAAGTTTTGTAGGAAATTCACAGACTTCTGATTTGAGTATTGCCTTGTGGGTTGCTGCTGCTGCTAAGTCGCTTCAGTCGTGTCCGACTCTGTGCAACTCCATAGATGGCAGCCCTCCAGGCTCCTCCGTCCCTGGGATTCTCCAGGCAAGAACACCGGAGGGGGTTGCCAATTCCTTCTCCAATACATGAAAGTGAAAAGTGACAGTGAAGTCACTCAATCGTGTCCAACTCTTTGCTACCCCATGGACTGCAGCCTACCAGGCTCCTCCGTCCATGGGAGTTTCCAGGCAAGAGTACCGGAATGGGTCACCAGTGCCTTCTGCAGCCTTGTGGGTTAATCCGTGTAAACATGTATCGTTGATCTTTTCTCTAGGTCCTTTGAGTTTCTTCTTGCTTCTGCCTTTTAATCAAAGGAAAAATAGTCAATATAATTCTAACAAACAGACCAACAAGGCCAAAGGATCCGAAAGACAGACTTTGGGGCCTTTCCTCTTAAAATGGGGCCTTTACATACCTTTTGCTCTGTATTCCCCTTCTTGTCTATCCTGTTTTGTCTGCCCCAAATCTTGGCCTCCATCCTATCCTTTGCATCTCACAGCAAACAAACAAAAAACATAATTGCTTTTATGTCTATAACAACTTTTGAATTAAAAAAATGTGTACAAGATACTAGGGGCCTTCAGTGTGTCACCTTTAACCCATCTTCCACATGTGTTAAGTCTGTTTCTTGTGCTAACACAGGTGACCTGTACTCAGGAACGTGGACAGGAAAAAAAAAATCCACCCTGTTTCTGGGTAGAGGCTATTGGTTTTCCCACCTCTAGAGCCCTCATACTCCAGTTCAGAGAACCGGTGTGGGAACACCTCCATCTGCTAATTCTGTCTGTTCGCACAATGGCTCTGGACCCAGGGAAATAGCTACATGACAGGTTTGGGGACGCCCTGGACCCACTGTGAGACTGACCTCTGCTAAAACTCCATTGGTCACTGACTCTCAGAAGTCCTTCCTCTGCTGGTGGACCACAGTGACTTTCTGGGTCTCCTGGAGTTGGATCAGGTCAGAGTCAGTATCCAGTGGTCCCTGAAAGAACAATGATTTCCTTTTCCCATGGTACAGTCACCCTGGTGAAAGGCTACAGGGGAAGTCAGAGGGAAAGAATAACTAGAGGTCTGGGGACAAGGGTACTTCGTTAAGAGGAGTTGGCCACCCCTGTATTGAAGGATTTGGGTCTGTCAACTGGCTCCAATCTGGGAATTGAGTGAGGGGCCATGACTCCTTTTTTATGACTCAAGTTAGAGTTCTTTCAGTTGACCTAGAACTTTGCTTACACAGATCAGACCAAGTAAGAACAGAGCAGGCTTCCTACCTATTTCAGCTCTAGGAGCAGCGCGATCAGCCAGCCCGCCCACAGGTCTGCTCGAGTGGACGGTTCTGATGCTGTTTCAACTCTGCTGCCCACCATGACCGCCAAAAAATGCCATCCATGATTGTGTGCTGTGCCTTGGGCCCTCCTCTGTGGATCTTATTATCCTACTGCATTCAAGGATTCTGGTTCAATGGCATATAAAAGAAAAAAGACGTGATTGCTAACAATAAACAAAAGAAGGCTGGAGGGTTTACACAAATATCGGGAGATATTGGTTTCAAAACAAGTAATATCACATAAAAAGGGGGATGTTTTACAGTGAAGAATGGTCAGTGCCTCAGGGAAGCACCGTGCAGATATTACTGACGGCATCTTACAGATTAAAGTATGCAATTGGTTGACTCAGGTAAAGAAGATTATTCTGGATAGAGTGGGAGAGCCTGATCCACCAGCAGACACAGATCCGAGCTTCCTCATAGGAGAAAACAGCCCACCAGTATCCAGGTCTCCAGCCTGCCCTTCTTGATGGCGTGGATCTGACTAGCTGGCCTCCACCATCCGGTAAACCAGTTCCCTGTAAGAAGTCTTATCCTCTACTGCCCCCGGGTTCTGTTTCTTTACTGTTTCTCTGTATGCAAAGTGGTGAGCTCAGCCTGAGGCATGATCTGCTCCCTTTTTTCACAGTTCTAGAATATCTTCAGAAATCTCCCCTGTACCATCCAAGATGTGTGAGTGTATTTTTCCCTAGGTATTCACTCTGTATCTGTTTTCCAGAGCAGAGCCCCAAGCATTGCCTCTTTCCTCTGCTTATTACTTGCACTAAGGCTTGGTCCTCCACCCAAATCTGAGCTCCATTCTGAACCACAAGGCATGCATTTCTCCTGGCTCTAGTCCATGTGGTCTGGCCGATGGTCACTGTGGTCTGGCCAACAGTCAGCTGCTTTGCTCTCTCCTTAGCACCTGAATACAATAGAGATGACTCAATAGAGAATTATGTGGCTCCAGAGTCTTAGTTCTGAGTCGCTGTTGTTCAGTCACTCAGTCGTGTCTAACTCTTTGCAACCCCTTGGACTACAGCACCCCAGATTTCCCTGTCCTTCACCATCTCCCAGAGTTTGCTCAAACTCATATCCATCAAGTTGATGATGCCATCTCATCCTCTGTCTTCCCCTTTTCCTCCTGCCTTCGGTCTTTCCCAGCATCAGGGTCTTTTCCAATGAATCAGTTCTTTGCATCAGGCGGCCAAAGTATTGGAGTGTCAGCTTTAGCATCAGTCCTTCCAATGAATATTCAGGGTTGATTTCCCTTTAGGATTGATTGGTTGGATCTCCTGGCCATTCAAGGGATTCTCCAGAGTCTTCTTTCATGACAGTTTGAATTCTGAGTAGGAAAACTACCGTTCTACCTGGCAACACTCCCTAAAGTGTGTTTCCTTGAACCCTGCCTCTGGGAAGTGATCCCAGAAGAGAGAGTTTCCTTGGACAAAGGCCTCTTGGAAATTCACACACAGCATCAGAATAACAAAGGCTCTGAGCATTTTACCACTCCCTTCACAGTCAACTTTTCAATTCTTAATTCAGGCTTTTAAAAATATCTTTAACCTCCTAATTCTTCTTTACAACGTGGATTAATGTACCTCTGAATCAGCTGGCCTCAATAGACATGCTCTCTGTGGGAATTCTCACTGCTGTGGGGACACTGTGGATGGTGTGAACTCCTTCCACCCAGGCTCCTCCTCGGCCCATGGCCTGCCCGCTCAGCAACCCCTCCCAGGATTTTCTAAATATTCCTGAGGAATATTACACAGAGCATACTCTTGTAGCCTTCAAATTCAAAGCATCTATATAAGGACACATTTTGGGGTGAAATGGATGCTAAGGGTGGTTGTGCTGGAACAATATGAAAAAATCAGGACCCTCCAGAACCCTCTACAAATACAGTCACTTCATCTAAGTAACCAAAAGCAGCAATATACTTATTTTTTAAGTAGTAACATCTAAATATGCCTATTCACATCAGTCTCTAAATTAAAAAAAAAAAAGCATTCTTCAAGAATAAAATTGGAAATACCAGAAAGCCCTGAAGCTATTTCAGCTGATAAATCAGCCCACATTTTCATTAGAAATGTGAGTTCTGTGCATGACGTGATAAATAAAGAATTAGGCTTTGTTTGGCGGAGGTGTAGCGTTGGGGGCTTAGTAATCTGTCCCTCATCATGCGTCTAAATTGGAATGCCTGGGTAATAATTTAGCCTAAGCCACCAAGAAGAGATGGGGACTTATATAAATCACACACCACTGAGTATACAGCTCACAAAACAAATACCAACTGAAAGAATAATGTTTGCCTAATGGCGGTAAAATGTCAGACAAAGTGTAGGCTCAGCAGAGCAGTCACCACCGCCTGCACAGAATGTCCCGTGAAACCTGAGAGTCTAGACTGTGGAGTCTTCAGTCTCTCTAGTCTCCCCAAGGGGAGGCAGGTGTCCTTCCTAGGAAGGAGGTGACACACTCTTTATGGCTTTATATCCACATTAGGATTTGAAGCGGGAAGAGCAAAAAACATGAGCTCAAAGGAAGGGGAAAATATGCAAGGAAGAACTGAAGTAGGAAAGAAAGAGGACACATTTTCGATTAATTGAAAAAGGGATTCTTTTAAATAAAGGTCATCATTACCTACCTGAAAGTAATACGTGACTTTTACTTCTTGCTCACTGCTGTTCACTCCTTACAATGCTTTGCACACAGTACGTACTCATATCAAAGAAAAAAGGACGTGAGGGAGAAAGGGGAATTCAAAGAAAATCGAAATGAACTGGACCAAATGTTGTGTCTCAAATACTATCAACAATAACACCGTAGCATTTTTCTGAGTACATTTTCAGTTCAGTCTATTATTACATTTTAAGATTTCCAATTAAACCTTTCTTTAATGTGAAAACATTAAATGGTGAAGGACAGGGGAGCCTAGCATGCTGTAGTCCACGGGATCAAAAAGAGTCAGGCACAACTTAGCAACTCAACAATAACAACACCAAAATTTTCAAATTAAAAGATGGAAAGTTTCATCTGTTCTCTGTTATGTCCTTGACTTATTGATCTGCAGACCAGTATAGACATAGAATCCTGCTCTCCTTCACAATCACCACCCCATGTGAACAGCATATAATTTGTAATAATATTATGTTCAGCAAGTTGTGTGCAGTAACAATCTACAAATTTATTAGAAATGCTTATAGCCTCATTTCTTAGATAGCCAGGCATTTAAACAATATTTTTGGCTCCTTAGTTTATGCAGCTCTGGTCATTCACTTGCAGATGCAGGGAGAGATATCTGAGCTGTGACCTTGTAATTTGGGCAAAGAATATCATGTCTAACTATGACTGACGTTGGAATCTGTGACGTTTTGCTTTGTTTCAGATTTTTCCTTTATATTGGAGTAAAGTCGGTTAACAACACGGTGTCACTTTCCTATGTACAGCAAAGTGACTCAGGTATGTATACACGTAGGTACTCTTTTTCAAATTCTTTTCTCCTTTAGGATGTTACTCATTAATGAGTGGAGTTCCCTGGGATATAGGCCCTTGTTGGTTACCCATTTTAAATATAGCAGTGTGTGCATGTCAAGATAAAGATTAAAGTTAAAAAGAAGCAAAGACCGCAAGCTAGAATACTCACTGGGGACCATGTGCATGTGGCGGGAGAAGGTGCTCGGCTGAGAAGTGCCCTCTTCTGCTCCCACTTGTCATCCCTGTAGGTGTGATGATGCCCAGCCCAGTGCCAACAGCACAGAGAGTTCCTGAATCTCCTCATGGATGATGCGTACTAGAGCATCACTCAGGTAACATGCACCATCTAGTACAAAGTCAGTGTGTGGTTTCCCTGAAGATTTGTGGGCAATAAAAAGAGGAGAGTCTGGAGCAGGAACGTTACAGGCTGGGGAGCAGAGCTGGTGTGTGCTCTGAAACAGAGGTGGGAGCAAGTGCGATAGACAGAGCTCTCCGGATTCTGACCGCATCCCCCTCACCAGCTTTCACATCACGATGGTAAAAATCCAAGGTGAACTGGTGCGCTTACTAGAGAGTGGGCTGGTCCTTGTGACATGAAATGTTTGTTATCTTTGAGTTACTACATTTTTGTTGAAAATTAATTTGTCATTCTGGTTTTTAACTGACTTTTTATATGGGTAATTATTTGGAAAACTTATTGAAATCAAGGAAACGGCACCCTGTGTATTCCCGTCTGTATGCGCAGTTACATATAACATTATCAGTTAACAGTATGGCATCCTGGGCTTACATCTTAGCTGTGCAGGGCTGGTTAACGTGCATCCAAACCTGTGAAACAGAATAACTCTTGAGGTGCTTGGAAGAAGCACTCTGGGTTTGTCAGGGTAAGATCGGGACCCTGCTGCTGCTGCTAACTATGTAGATGTATGGTTGCTTTGGTGAGTCACTTGGGGAGCGAAGTCTAATATGAGGTGACAAAACTCCTTAACTTCGTGGATCACTTTGTGAAAACTGCCCTTGTCTTCATGAATTTCCATGAGTTCATTTGGCCTGAAGATTATGCTTAGACTCGGGGGAAATAAAACAGAGCATTTCTTCCTCTTTATCCTCCTAAAGACTGGCAAAGTCATTCTTTTAGCATTTACTACTTTTCCCTGAAAATGGAGAAACAGCTTATTCAACTCATTATGCCATTTGGCTTCAGAGTTTTGAATAAGTCAGTAACAAGCTTGGGTCTAACAGTACAATCTTGAAGAGTCAAGCTTTAATAGTCTTAGTTTTCATCAGTAATAACTGAGGTGGCCTAACCCTTCAGGACCACAGCCCAAGAAGAGTTTAATTAGAAATGTTTCCAAAAAAAGACATATGTTTTCAAGTTGGATAGTAGGGGGGATATTTGTAAATTCACATTCTTTAAAATAAGCGGGTATGTTACATGGTTTTTGGATATGCTAAATATTTCATTAAAACTTTTTCTTAATAAGCAGATGATTTTCCTTGAGCATGGCACCATTTTTCAAATCCTGGGTGTAAACATTACTCTAGTCCCAGTGGGAAAGTGCTAGTGTGGTATCTGCAGAGCCTGGGGCTCTGAAGGCTCCAGTTTGATGTATTTATTAAACTCAATAACAGACACCTTTTGATGTCAGATGAAAAAGGTTAACCTGCATCACGATAAATGTGCAATTCTCAAAATATTTATAAACAAGAAAACATCAGGATCCTGCACGTACAGGTAAAAGAACTTAAACCATATTTGGGATCAGCACTGCAGGCAGTGATCTAACGGCTGACCCTGCCCCAGGGTCACTGAATGAAAAGTCCTGTTGCAGTCAGCGAGATCAGCATAGAGCACAGAGGATGACCATCAACAGCGCTGTGATTAGGGAAGGATCCCGCCGCTGGGCGACTGGCCATGTGACTCTGCCCTGGGATTCCGTCACCTCTGCCAGGTCTTGTTTACGCAACAGTAAAATGGTGAAAAAAAAAAAAATGAGATTCTGCTTCTGAAGTCATCAGCCTGGTGCCTGGCTCAGAGTAAGGACTCGATAAATGTTAATTATCCTGTTAGGAACCATTTGTTGAGACACCACTGTGCACTACAGTATATATTATGGAGAACAGATGAGTCACATTAAACACATATGGAGACTTTAGAAACAAGTCCCTGTGCAAAATGCCACTCCACTGGACAAGGTTCAAACACATAAATCATCCAAATGTACGTTGATGACCAGGTATCACTTGGGGCACATGAAGGCACAGAAGTTCAGAGAGGAGGTAAGTGATAAGGTTCGTGAGCACAGGCGGAAATGCAGGCTGGATCTCAAAGGACATGTGGGTTGTGGACTAGCTGAACAGAGAAAGGATGGCTGGTGAACGTGCTGAATACAACTGGATTTCAGGCTTGTCTTTCCTGTCTTTGCATACATGGATCTGGGTCAGCACAGACTGGAAAACTGGTCCAAATCACAGTGGAGGATTTCATCTCAATCCCGTGGGCAGAAATGATGGCAGGAATGTCCAGGTGACCCAGAGGTCTCCTCTCTCACTGCTTCCAGGGCTTGGAATGTTTTATAATGATTAATAGATGGCAGTTTATACCAAGAGCAGAAAAACACCTGATGGCTGTTGTCCTTTGGGGTTTGTTTCCCAAGTTCATAAGCCATATTGCAAACTTCCAGAGTCATGCCAGGAGCACATTTCTGATGGGATTCCCTTTCATTTATTTTAATTTCAATTTTTTAATTATGAAAATATGATAGCACATTTATAGGAGACTTAGAAAATACAGAACAAGATTGAACATGAAACCATTAGTCACTCAGTCATGTCCGATTCTTTGTGACCTCATGGGCTGTAGCCAGCCAGGCTCCTCTGTCCAGGTTATTCTCCAGGCAAGAACACTAGAGTGGGTTGCCATTTCCTTTTCCTGGGGCTCTTCTTGATCCAAGAATCAAACCTGGGTCACCTGCATTGCAGGCAGATTCTTTACCATCTGAGCCACAAAGAAGCCCTCAGAACAAGGTTACATAAATATATCACAATTATTTTTAAGTAGATAAATTAAGATTTTTAGTTGGGATTTCAATATCAAACCTTCAAAAATTAATAGAACAAATATACAGAGAGGTAAAAGGATATAGTAGACCTGAAAAGCACTATGAAGCCATTTATACAATTTTCACACAGCGGTAGTAGATAAGTTCAAGTTCCCATAGACTATAGACTAGAAGACAATGGAACATATCTAGGCACATAAAACAAGGTGCAAAAATTTCATGGTCTAAAGATATTGAAATCATACAAAGTCTGTTCTCTTATCTGATAGGATTCTTATATGAAGATGTCACAAGAATTTGACATGGTCGCATCTGATGGTGAGAAAACAGGAGACAGAGTGAGAGACAGACATCAAAGAAATCACAGAGCAAACCCAGACGTATGTTAGCTACATCATGGTCAAGTTACCCAACCCAGGGTCTGTGCAAATGTAAGTGGAGCAGGGCTTGTTTTGGTTTTGTCCTTCCTGAATTCCTAGAGAGTCACACTCTTGTGGTCTCACACCCTGAAGAATGTTAGACTCCTCTTGAACTTTGACTCTTGCACTTTATCGTTCTGGTGACCAGTACTTTTCAATGCGGCATCACTGGAAGGGAAATGCTGTGAAGCTGAAGGAAAGAGCTGGATGTGAGTAAATCTTAGCACTCAGAGGTTTAGAGAAGAAGCATCCATAAATCACAGTGCATCCTAATAATGAATCATTTACATGTTTCTAGGAATTAGTATCTACACATAGTCCACACTTTCCAGGTGTACAGTTCCTGGGGTAAAAAGAGTCACTTTAAGTTCACTGTTTCGACTTTGCTTAGAACACAAAGACCTCCACATAACCAGTTCACTGAAGACTTATACAGAAAGAGATGGTATCAGACTTTTCCTAAAGCAAGTTTTTTTTTTTTTCCTTCTTATACCACTACAAATATTTTTCTTTCTTGTGTTGGTTTTGAAAGTTTGCTTGTTATATTTGTATCTATGTTTTTTTTTTTATTGTGTTAGGTTACTACGGAGAAAGAGATTTTAAGTATTTGCATCTTTATACAGTAGGCTGTAGATAATCAAGCTAAGTCAAAACTGAATTTCCTTTTGATAGAGAGATGGGGCTAAGTCAGTCACATCTCCCTTGGATGTAACGTGCAGGTGTTTTACAGGAAACCTTATTGTTGAAGCTGATCCCAGGCGGCGATAGTGATCCTGCTTCTGAGGGGCCTGCCACATCTTATCTGCAGTAGGTTGTATGGACTCAGGTTACAACAGCCGTAAAATATGCAATCAACACATGTTACACCATCATAAAAACTGGAACATTTATGCTACCTTGTGGTTCAGGAAAAATAAAAAGACCTAGGTATTGTTATAATACTTAACACATAGCTTTAAAAGCAAATATTTAGGAATCCCTGCAGTGAAAATTATAGAGCAATTTCCAGTGTTTAAAATTGACTGAAATCCTAAAAAAAAACCTCAAAAGCCTATTTCCCCCCAAAACATGGTTGGTTATTACTGTTTGTTCAACTGAATGTACCTAATAGTGTCCTCTTGCCCAGATGAGCATCTGGTGAATAATTCTGCCTCTTCAGAGTAATGGAGCCTGGAATCTGAGCATTTCAGCTTCCTGTCATAGTCAGGGCTGGAGTTCTCCAGGCCAGAATATTGGAGTGGGTAGCCTTTCCTTTCTCCAAGGGATCTTCCAAGCCAAGCAATTGAACCCAGGTCTCCCGCGTTGCAGGCGGATTCTTCACCAGCTGAGCCACCAGGGAAGCCCAAGAATACTGGAATGGGTAGCCTATCCCTTCTCCAGGGGATCTTCCTGACCCAGGAATCAAACCAGGGTCTCCTGCATTGCAGGCAGATTCTTTACCAACTGACCTATTGACTGTTAGAACACTGTGGTCATAAGGCTCTCTTTCTCAATGGTCCTCCTATTCCTTGGCATTCCTAGTTCCAGCCCTTTCAACCCACCATGCAGAACTGCTATCCACTTACATCTGCAGATCAGATCTGTTCCCCCCTGCACCCACCCTCTCCCCAGTGTTAAATGAAATGTATGTTATTAACATGTATGTACCTCTCCTCCCCTTCTGACTCCCCCATCTTTTCCCCTAGTATTCTCTCTGCTGTTCTTCACTAAGTGTGACAAGCATGTCTTTGTAGCAGTAACATTCTCCTGCTGTTTTCAAAATCTGTTGACTTTCAAAATGTCCCTCGAGACCCGGCTGGACTGCAGCTCCCAGGGCATAACCAGCTCTGACAGCTCTAATGCTCCAAGTGCCGGTGGTTCTGGGCTGCAAGGCTATGGCCATGTGCAGAGTGTGACTGTGTACCTACACATCAGGTTGGTCTCTCTCCCAGGATGGTAATATCCTTAACGTTAGGAGCAAAAGTTTTGTACCCTGAAGTTCAAGATTGCTCAGAATCTGATGAAGGCATGAATTAATTTCTTTCTGTAAATTTTGTATGCTCCAGAAGACTGAAATAATTTGCCCAGAAGATTTATGAGGGAGTATGAATTGATTCTTCTTGGACTGAAATATGGGCTTCCCTGGTGGCTCAGCTGGTGAAGAATCTGCCTGCAATGCAGGAGATCTGAGTTCAATCCCTGGGTTGGGAAGATCCCTTGAAAGAGGGAATGGACTGAAATATGGAAATTAGGCCACAGAGCTTAGGGTTGAGTATAGGTTCCTCTGCATTCTCTGAGAAATTGCTGCAAGTTATCGAGCCCGAAACTATTTTTTTCTCATCATCCAGTAGCTTACATGTGAGTAGCTTACAAGTGAGCTTTTCCTAAAATTTTGTTGGGTTATTCTCCTAGGCAATACCTTTTGTACCCCAATTATTTGAAGATCCTGTAGCATTAAAAAAAAATCTAACCAAAACAAAGCAAAAAGATAACAGTGAAACTTTTCTTAGAGGACTTTTGCTGTTCAATAACAGCAGCTTGTAAACACCAACATCACAGTGAGAGTTTACAAATTGTCTTAAATGTCTACAGTTCCACTTACAAAATCCACTTCTCATCTGACTGTGGTACAGAAATGACCTTGATGATGATATTCAGTCTTCAGGATAGCAGGTGCTTACTTAAAAAAAAAAAGGAAACAGTGGTAACGACGTGCCCCTTTAACTCCAGAAGATTCATTGTCATGTACTTTTGAGGAGGCGTCGTCTGTGGTTGGTTCTCTCTAATGCCCGTTCCTTAGAATAAATATGGATGAGGAAGGAAATGGTTCTGGACTCCAGCTCTTCTTAATGCGGCAAGACAAGTGAACAAGGGCTGGAGAGAAGTGCATTTGTGATTTATCTCGAGAGGAAAGCTTCCTGCTCTGACTTATCACATGCCTCACAGAGCAGCTTCTAATGGGATCCGTCTCCGGAAATGAACCCACAGCCACTCCAGTTAGTCTTTGCCCAGTGGGCAGTGAAATGACAGGCACGCCAAGCATGAGGGTCTGAGAATCCCCGCTTTGGAGATGGTTGAAAACATTAAGAAGGAAAAATGGGAAGAAATTAAAGGAAAGCAGGAAAGATGTCGAGAATTTTGCCGTACAGGGTAAAAATCAAGCAGTTCATGTCTTTCTTATCCCTGCCCCATTACCGGAACAGATGGATGGAAGCAGGATTAACTGGATGGAAATCTAAAACAAATGAAATGTTGCTAAAACTTTCACTGCGGTAGCAATATGGAGGTGCTGACTCCACTTCCACAAGGAGCCACTGAAATGAAGACATGGTAGCTTCTTTGCAATGATACACTGTGGACTGGGAGTGGGGCTCGTGACTCCTATCACTAACCTTTCACCTCTGGAGAGAGATTTTTTTTTTAATGCCAAGACTTTACTCAGGTCTCATGGAAAACTACTGCAAAGACAGCCTCAGTATGGATGGTATGCCTAGTTGAGTCACAAACCTGTTCAGTCACTCAGTCGTGTCTGTGTTATGCAAACCTGTTACATCATTTCAAACAATTTAATTCTCATCGCCAGCCTCTTTGTATACACACACTAGCAAAACAAGGGGCTTCCCTGGTGGCTCAGACCATAAAGAACCCACCTGCACTGTGGGAGAACCAGGTTTGATCCCTAGGTTGGGAAGATCCCCTGGAGAAGGGAATGACAACCCATTCAGGCGTTCTTGCCTGGAGAATTCCATGGACAGAGGAGCCTGGCAGGCTACAGTCCTTGGGATCCCAAAGAGTAGGACATGCCTGAGCAACTAAAGAACAACAAAGTAGCAACACAGAGTTACAGATTTAGGTCTTGTTAGACGCCTGGCCAGCCAGGCATCTCACCCTCTAAGGGAGAAGGCCCTGGCCTCCTCCTGGAAGCAGATTGCAGTGCTCCAGAGCCTGCACTCCAGGCAGAGTCTGCACCCAGTTTGGGTAGATTTTGATTCTCGTTTGACCACTCCGTGCCTGAGTGACTTCAGATGACTCATTTAATCCCTGTGCACTTTCCTTCTTCTAGAATGGAACTGGCTACATCACCTCAGAGGGTTGTTGTGGCAGTTGAATGATTATGCAAAGGCTTTCCAGGTTTCCCGGGGAAGCCGCGCCATGTTAGGGTACCAGCCACGGAAGGCCAGAGAAGGGAGCAGGCAGGACAGGATGGCTCAGACCCAGGATGGAATGGCTTCTGTGCTTTGAGGAAAGGATTAGATCTGGATAGTTGGGATGGAAGTGATGGACGTTTGGGCAAAGGGGATGATACAAAAACCTTTAGAGACATTCTTGAGCTTCAGGTGACCATAGGAAAAGAGTCACCTCTGCCTGGGTACAAGTGAGCTGCCTCGTACTCACTGGAGGAAAGTCAGCATAGGATGGATTGGATTTCTTCCTGAATCTCTTTCCAAAAATTCTCTAATTTGAGTTGCAAACCGACACATCAATCTGTGGAAACAGATTCCTCCCCAGTCATTTGTGTTTTAATTACAGCTTTCCAGAAGCGTGAAGACTATCCAGGGCAGTGTTTTTGCTGGTGGGCATTAGTCCCTGGTTGGAGATTTTTAAACAGCCTCACATTTCTGTGTCTCTGCAGGTTCATTTCTGTCAGTGACTGCCCGCAGTGTCAGTGCATGTGGCCGACAGGGTGGGCAGGAAGTACCCAGCAGTTTCGTTCACCGATGTTCTCTTAATACCGTGGGGAGAATGTGTTGGTGTAGCAGCCGAGTATAGTGGAAAACTGAGTCCAGCCTGAGTCAGCTTCTTTCATTATCACTTAAAGAAAAGAACAAAGAACAGTACTTACTGTTTGACTACAATCTAGGCAGCTGTGCAATTACTACTGCAAGTTGTGAATTTTACTAAAGGTGTGTTACGGGGGAATGGATAAGGGCACCATCTTAAAACCACTCTCTTCTCTCTCTCAGTTGTTGTCTTTTTCTTGGCTATGTCATTGCAATTCTGAGACATTTTGATGAGATATGCACACCCTTTAGCCTGAGTTCCACCCTCACCCCCACTCGGCAGGCGAAACAGAAACCTTCAAAGGTGTGTGTGTTCCAGCTCCATCATGGAAGGAAGAGGCCACAAGAGGCTCTCTTTCCAGAAGCACCACCGTCAAATTACACCTAGCCTCGAACAGATCTCTGTATGTACAGAAGACATTTGTATAAAAGCAATGAGAAGGAGAGGTTCACCCCTATGTATATAGACTAGCTTAAATAATATGTATGATTCCAGTAAAAACACCCATTTAACAGCAAATAACCTGAACTGTCAGTTTGTAAATTTCTTAAGAAAATTGTCAAGTTTTAAATTTTATTTGTTCATCCTGGGACAGTGCTGACCATATTGGAGGGGAGAAGAGACAAATAATATTATTGTATTTCTTGTACTGAGTTTTTAAAGTAGACTTCTCCTGGGATTTCATTGAAATCATGAAATGAGAAATATCTTCTAATTAATTCAGGAAATATTTATGAATCATAGTTTTGATAGAAAGTTGTCATCTCAGTGTCATTAGTAGGTACCCCAGTAGGGGGTTATTTTCCTAGTTTCTCAAGTGTGAAGAAGCAAACATTCACTTGACTGCTTAACATTTAGTGCATATGGGCACTGATGCTCTCTCATGCTAGGATATGGAACAGCCAAGCAGCCATTCCCAAACTGCACTTTTTCTCTGCATGTGCATTTGAGAAACGAATGCGCTGAGGACAGAATGTAGGTTTCCTCTGCGACTGTCAGCTTTCTTTCCTAGGCTAAGTTTAAAACCTCCGTCATTCTGCCCCGAGTTTTGTTATTATAAGTCACCCTCTACTGTTTTATCACTCTGTGTTTTTCAACAAACATCTGGTCAGCTGCATCCATCCCCCTCCTCCTACTTTTCTGTTCTTTGTTTGCTTTTCGACCCCCGAAGCTTCCCTCTGATGGGACACAGAGCAACGTGTCTGATAAGAGTTTTGTCCTAGATCAGACCTGGCAAAAAGTTTGACTCCACTCTGACATGTCAAGTTTCAATCCAATGGACCTTCTCTAAAAACACAAAATTGCAAAATTTCTATGATGTCAGAGAGACCCAACTAGGCTAATAAAGATGTGTAAATGTTATTACCTGATAGAAATTGAATCAACACATTTATAGAAACCATATCATATGTCCAGTTAGTCTGTTAGGGGCTATACATTGTAAACATAGCAAAAGGTTACTAAAATGGCTGCAATATATATTTTATGCAAATATTTGTGTAAGTACTTTCCTTTCATGATAAGCTTTACACTGTACACTTGTCTTGAGTATATTCTGACAAAATGACTTTGTTTCTTTCTCCATCACATCTCATCCTCAGGGACCTTGATCTGTAACTGTAAATTGGTCTTACTTTTCTTCCAGTCTCTCACTGTCTCTATAGTTTCTTTAGCTGTGGCTCAGTCAACTTACAGACACATGTTCAGTTGCTAAGTCGTGTCCAGCTCTTTGTGACTGCATGGATTGCAGCATGCCAGGCTCCTCTGTCCTCCCCTATCTCCCGGAATTTGCTCAGATTCATGTCCATTGAGTCGGTGATGTTATCTAACCATCTCTTTTTCTGCCGTCCCCTTCTCCTTTTGCCTTTTCTAGCATCAAAGTATTTTCCAATAAAAAGAAAACACCAGACACATTGTAGTACTTCTGAGGATGATTTTAATGAAAAAATACGTAAGTAACCTGTCTTTCTTTGAGTCTCTCTCTCCACACAAGCACACACATTTCAGCACAGAAACTGTCTCCACCAATGATCTCAGAGATCCTGTGCACAGCCAGTTGGCATGAAAAAACAAGGATGATTTAGTCCCCGAAACTGAGCTTTGACAGTGCTGTGGAGAAACTGGGCCCAGAGAAGGGGAGCTTCCCCAGTGGGTTGCAAACAGCATCCTAGCTGCTCATTCTTTTAGACATGCATCCAAACGAGAGGATCTGGATGTGTTAAGTCAAGGAGTATTATTGGCTTTGGCTTAGATACTCTTTACTTCTTTTTTAATGATGATGATGACAATGATGAAGAGAAATCTTTCTCACAATTGTGTAGTTCAGAGCTGAAGGAAAGGAGATCTAAAATCTAAACATCCTCATATGGGATAAATTGGGCTGTCTTGAGAAAATTAGGGATACAGTCTATGTTCATTCAGCTAGTGAAAGTTAAGGAGATAATTTTAAGTTTCTTCTCTCAAATTTGTGTCACACCCTATTGCTTTCTTATAGCGTCCTCCCAGACATGGTTGCTCCATGCTAAAGTCATCTCTGAGTTTTGAGACACTATAGAAAGACATAGCATCCAAACCATCCTATGAAACCCTGTACACTGTGGTCAGATAAATCTGAGCAAGAGAAACAAACTGTTGGTACTGTCTGTTGTATCACCTTGCACGATTTAGAATGCATTTACATTTTCTACTTGTGGCAGGATGATGAAAGGACTCTGTCACAATGATATTAATGTATGTTATTTTTAATCCCTCTGATGTCTCAAATATAACCTAACAAACATGTTTATTTGATGGTGTGAGTGCGATTCAAATAGGCTGAGTGTCTATTTCATTTTTTAAAAAAACCTCATTTAAAGTATCTTAGACAAGCTTACAGCCAATGAATTAGGTCAAGTCCTGTTGGCATAGACTTTTCAAATGCCTGCTTTATGGCCCGATGACTGGTCATCCTAGTCAGAGCTGGACATGCACCCGAGCTGCCCACCTGCAGGAACTACCGATGGTCAAAGGGAGAAGGGATGTTGTTCCTCTGACTCTACTCCCTCCTCCTTAAAGGGATTAAGTTTTTCCCTTGCAGTTTCCTGATGTGCAGTGTGATTTCATGGTGTCTATTTAGCCCCGATCCCTTGCTGTACCTGTTTGCTATTTCAATTAAACAAAACAAAAGGAAAAAGAGAACTCTAACTAGGAAGAACACTTCACTTCCAATTTTGGGGATAAAATATTTCAATATAAATTCAATATAAATATCAGAAGATGTGATAAATTGCACTTAATTTACATAGATTATTCTTATACGTAAATGATAGATTCCCCTTCCATAATAGTGGAGGAGGAGAATAATAAACATGCCATAAAGGACATTTGCACTCTCTGTTAGCCTTCATATTCTACGACAATCAGATACCAACTGATTGTCCCCTTGGTTTCTTAGCTGCTAAGTTGCTCAGTTGTGTCCGAGTTTGTGCAACCCTATAGACTGTAGCCCACCAGACTCCTCTGTCCGTGGGATTTTCCAGGCAAGAATACTGGAGTGGATTGCCATTTTCTCTTCCAGGGGATCTTCCCAACCCAGGGATAAAACCCACATCTCTTAGGTCTTCTTCATTGGCAGGCAGGCTCTTTACCACTAGCACCACCCGGGAAGCCACTCTTAGTTTTCTAGGGATAAACCTTATTTCTCATCCTCCTTCTCCTTCCCTTCTCCTTCCATATTCTTCCTATTATTATTATACAATAATCTTGTTATTATTATATAATACTATATTCCTATTAAATTATTATAGGTATTACTATTTTCATGAAAGAAGTGGACATCCCTAAAAGGAATTGGTTTCCATTACTTTCCTGAATATATCCTATTGCTGAAATGGACAAGTGGTAAAATTCACATATGTGCTTTCCTTGGGTCAAATTCCTGCTGCTTTAACTTGCCCCAGGGAGGATTAATCACAATGCCTTCAAGATCTCCCAGGTGATATAAGTGAGTGACTGCTGCTGCTGCTAAGTCGCTTCAGTCGTGTCCGACTCTGTGTGACCCCATAGACGGCAGCCCACCAGGCTCCGCCGTCCTTGGGATTCTCCAGGCAAGAACACTGGAGTGGGTTGGCATTTCCTTCTCCAATGCATGGAAGTGAAAAGTGAAAGTGAAGTCAGTCAAGCGTGTCCAACTCTTAGCAACCCCATGGACTGCAGCCTACCAGGCTTCTCTGTCCATGGGATTTTTCCATGGGAGTGGGTTGCCATTGCCTTCTCCAATAAGTGAGTGGAGCTGGTGACAAACAAGGAAAAGAAACTCAGTTTTAGAAACGTGATCACAGTTGGGTGTGCAGGGAAGAATCTGAGCGTCCACTCAACATGAGCCAGGCATTCACGTGTAGACTCACATGCCCAGTACCACCTACCTTTCATTGCCAAAAGAAGCCACTACTGTGTGATGCAAATGGACCTGTCTGAATGACCTATGCTTTCCAGTTTGTTACCTCACAAAGAAGGAAGCAGTATGAGGTCTCAGGTAAGCCCTGCACAAGTTGGTCATGCTAGGATGAATGCAAAGCGTTTCTTAGGGAAGATCTCTATGAGTGCTCTGTGGCTTGAACCCATACGGAAAAGGCCTCTAAGATAGGTTTTAAGACTATGCATCTTCCTCTCCCGTATCCATGCTGGTGCTGCAAAGCTACAGAGTCTCCCAACAAAAGGTAGAAACACCAGACATGACCTGGGGGCCAGCAGTGTTCCTGCACTCAGGCCATGTGTTGGTCAAGATGCTGCTATGAGACAAGGGGAAAGTTGCTCTTTATAAAGCCAACCTCCAACCCTTTATTTGTTGCAGACAAAAGCAAAACATGGGCTATGGGCACTTAAAAATATATAGTAAACATGAGGCATGCCCCAATGCAAAACAGAGCTTCCCATCAGTAGATCATCAACAAAAGAAAGTCTAATAAATCTCTAAATTCTTTGGACAAATATTCAGAGGAATAAAATATATTTATGTTTAAGGTAAATGGGAAAACTGGGAGACAAGTCAAACTGCATTAAAAACAAAACTCAGTAGATGTCAAAGAAAATATGCAGTTTTTATGATTTTTTAAAAGAGTGTTACATATTGTATTATTATTTGTAAGTTGGGTCTACAAATCCTTCATAACAGTAAATCTGTAATAAGTGTGTGTATGAGTATGCATGCAGATATTTTTTTGTTTTTGATGAGCATCTAATAAACACTTCTGTCTCAGAAATGGAACCAAAAAAAGAAAAAGAAAGAGTGTTTTTAATCTCAAACCCATAAATTAGAGAAAATTCTGTTAGGAGTCATTTAAACCTCAAGAATAGTGAGAATTGATACATCTTAATTTGTATCTTTATAACGTCTTCCCAGGAATAACTACCTAAGCTGGGTTTCTTTAATGTACTCATTTTTCTTGAATTTTGTACTTTTTTACAAATCTTTTACTTGTAATGCCCAAACGCAGGTCATGGCACAAACTTGGAAGCTATCATTTAGCTAAATAATTTTCATGCTCAGATTAAGAGAGAATCACAACCAAATGCAAACATCATTCTTTACTATGGGCTATTTTCTTTGTATCTTTGGAATTTACTTGGAGTTTCAACATTGAAGAAAATAAAATTAGCCAATGACCTCTGCTAAGTATGTTCTATGCATGAATCCTTTACTTTTTCAGGCTTTTCTCTCTACATATGGGAAGTCAGTTTCCATGCCTTTCTGAAAATATTTCCTCGCTTCAGAATTGCTTTTGATAATTCATTAGCCATTTTTACCTCTTTTTCCTTGAAAGCAGTTTATAATGTCTGAAGTACTCCTTAGTCAAAACATGTTAAGTGCCTGAGAGAGAAAGTAGTTGAGAAAGAAGTTCGGTGTAGAGGGAACATTAACTCTGCTAATAAGATACTTGTAAAAGCACTTGACGTTTAGAAGTGAGACACGTTTCCATGGCATTCCAGGGACTGTTTCCTTCTGTGTTCTTACTCCTGGGCCTGAGTTTGCCATGAAAGAGGTCTTATCAGCTGTGTCTAGGTGAGGACACGCTCAACCAAGGCATGGCCTGCTCGCCTTCCCAAGGTCTTCTGGTTTCCGCACAAACATGACAGTCAGATATGCAACTGCAGAGACCAACTCCTGCCTAATCCTCTCTACTAACTTAGCTTCTTTATAAAGTTTAGATCCATCTTTGTGAAACTCTGAGCCAGAACTATTTGTGATAGTTCTGGCCTCATTAGCATATTGATCCAGCTTGAGAATTCAGTGTGTTTTTGAAGGATATCATTGACCAGATTCAGTGTTTCAAAATAACTTTTAGGGGAAAAAAATCCATATGAGCCCATGAAGATGTATATTAATCAATCCAATATTACTTTAATAACTGTTTTAAGTTCTTTACTAATTGACATTCCCATAAGGCAGATCATAAAGTTTTCATTTTCTGTGTGAGCATCAAGCTGACTTTTAATAGAAAAGATTTATATAGAGACACTTGTTCTGTAGGAAGTAATTGTAATTACATCCTACAAAACACATGGATGACACCTTTGCTGTAGAATTAATGATATTATAATGCTCACTATTGATTTGTATAATGAACAACATAATAAGCACTATTGATTTTCCATTACATTCCAAATAAAAATGTTCCTCCAATAATAGAAAGTCTCTTTAATGAATGATTGGTGATGACTTCAACTGAATCCCATGTGTTTTCCTGTTAGCTTCTAAGGAAGCTGAGTGCTAGAGATGGTTGAAATGGTTTGAAATTAAGCATGAAGAGTTTACAAGAGGGGCGCTATCTGCTGAGGGAGTTTTGAATGTTTCTTTAGTAGAAATGTTAATAAATAGAGTAAATTTACAGCAGTGAAAGATGATTATCTTAAAATTGGTGTCATGTATTTCAATGAGAGTGAAAGTGTTAGTCGCTTAGTCATGTTTGATACTTTGCAACCCCGTGGACTGTAGCCCGACAGGCTCCTCTGTCCATTAAATTCTCCAGGCAAGAATACAAGAGTGGGTAAGCCATCCCTTCTCCAGGGAATCTTCCCTACCTGGGGATTGAATCCAAGTCTCCTGCATTGCAGGCGAATTCTTCACCATCTGAGCCACCAGGGAAACCCATGTATTACAGTTCAGTTCAGTTCAGTCACTTAGTCATGTCTGACTCTTTGTAACCCCATGCACTGCAGCACATCAGGCCTCCCTGTACACAACCACCTCCCAGAGTTTACCCAAACTCATGTCCATTGAGTCAGTGATGCCATCCAACCATCTCATCCTCTGTCATCCCCTTCTCCTCCCACCTTCAATCTTTCCCAGCATCAGGGTCTTTTCCAGTGAGTCAGCTCTTTGAATCAGGTGGCCAAGTTATTGGAGTTTCAGCTTCAGCATCAGTCCTTCCAATGAATACTCAGGACTGATCTCCTTTAGAATGGACTGGTTGGATCTCCTTGCAGTCCAAGGGACTCTCAAGAGTCTTCTCCAACACCACAGTTCAAAAGCATCAATTCTTTGGCACTCAGCTTTCTTCATAGTCCAACTCTCACATCCATACATGACTACTGGAAAAACCATAGCCTTGACTAGATGGATCTTTGTTGGCAAAGTAATGTCTCTGCTTTTTAATATTAATATATTACAGAGTGGGTTCAAAAAGTTATACCCACATCCTAATATTCAGACCCTGGGGATGAGATGCTATTTGGGAAAGGTGTCTTTGCAGATGTAATTAAGTTAAGGAGGTTGGGATGAGATTTTCCTGGATTACCCAGGAGCCCTAAATTCAATGGCACGTGTCTTTATAAGGGACAGAAGTGTCAACCACCAGACTCAGAGGAGGAGGACACGTGACTTGGAGGCAGGGCTTAGAGATCTGCACCCAAAAACCAGGGATGTGTGGGCCACCAAAGCCTGGAAGAGGCAAGGGAGGACCCTCCCCTAGAGCCTCCTGGAGGGCACAACCCTAAGGACAACTCACTCCAGACTCTGGTCTCCATATCTGTGAGGGAATAAATTGCATATTTCATGCCACCCTGGTTGTGGTAATTTGTGACAGCCACCTCTGGAAACTAATACAAGAAGTGGCTCCCAGTAGCTGGAATGCCTGGTGAGGCAGGAGGAGCCTCTGAAGAGTCAGGAAGAGGCTCCCAAGATGGCTTTGTGTTATCTTGGATTTCCTAAGATTGCCTGGTGTGTGGGTCCTGCAGGAAAAAAAAATACAGATTAAAAAATACCTTGATTTTGCCTTGGGACTTTTAATTCAGAAGATGCACTAACAAAACGGAGCAAGAATAGCAGAAAATTGGTGTGAGTGTGTTCAGTTGCTAAGTCACGGCCAACTCTTTGCGACTCCACGCCACGTTTCCCTCTCCTTCACTACCTCTCGGAGTTTTTCCAAATTCGTGTTCACTAAGTCAGTATTAACATGGAAAACAAGGAATACTGTACTCAGACTATATGCTCATGCCAGAAAAACCCAAATATCCTCTACCGGAAGCCCTGCATGGGAAGCCAAATCAAAACCAAGAGGTTGCTTGTTGAATGTAAAATCGGAACAAAGGAGATTAGTTGGAAAATCTTACTGTTTAATCACAGCCAAAATAAGTAGCCCAAACCTATTCAACTATAGAAATTTTATTGCCAGTAAGATTCAGTTCAGTCGCTCAGTCCTGTCTGAGTCTTTGCTACCCTATGAATTGCAGCACACCAGGCCTCCCTGTCCATCACCAACTCCCAGAGTTCACTGAAACTCACGTCCATAGAGTCCATGATGCCATCCATCCATCTCATCCTCTGTCGTCCCCTTCTCCTCCTGCCCCCAATCCCTCCCAGCATCAGAACCTTTTCCAACCAGTCAACTCTTCGCATGAGGTGGCCAAAGTATTGGAGTTTCAGCTTTAGCATCATTCCTTCCAAAGAACACCCAGGTAGGATTAGAATACTAAAAATCTATTTTTAAAAGGATTTCCTTTTTGATGTCACTGGATATATTTGCTTCTGGGTATTTTTTCCTTTACTTTCCCCAATACAAACCACAAAACCTCTTGACTGGACACCCCTCACTCCCTGGACCTATGATGACCTTAGTCAGACCCCAGACCTGTCTACATGTCTGGGAGACTGTTTAGCATCTTAAAGTGACCTTACATTTTTTTTTCTTATCCACTAAAAGTTAATTTTAGAGGTTACTTTCCAGCTGACATTTTCCCTTGGCGAAACCCAGGTCTTGTGGGCATCTCACGGCAAAAGCTTGTTGGTTAACAGTCTGGATTTTCTGACCAAAAAGGTGCAAACCTCTGTGACATTACTCTTATCTCCACTCATCACTAATCCAAAGCCAAAGTCACAAAATTTTGTAGATAAAGTTAAATTGGATAGAAACGGGAGCTGACCTTTAGATAAAGTCATTTTAGAGGATTTAAAAAGATGTGACAAAATAAGAAAATAAAAATGTGAGGCTGTTCCTGAAGGAGAGCTGATAAATGGCCAGAAGAGAAACGTATTTTTCTAAAATTATCTTCTTTGTTATCTAGAGAAAAATAATCATGTATTAAGCCAAGTATGCTCTCTGTGCATTTCCTACTTTGAAAGAGGGACTACGTTTTACCAGGAAATTTAAAAAAAAAAAAAGTAGCTGCAGCTGGAGTACAGTTCATGTCACTCACAAGAGACATTTAAAGGCTTATTCATAAAAGGCCAAATATTAAATACGTGATAAAAACTGAAAATTAAGTTTTTGTTTCCAAAGAACTTCTTTGGCTGCCATATTTACTATATTCTGGCTCTGTAATTATTCTGAATTTATCATATAAAAGACTTTCAATTACAGCTTTAGGATGAAGTGACTACTTAGCCTGCATACAAATTGAAAATCCTAACTTCTTCTATTTGAATGCCTTTTGCTGATGAAAATGTAATTCTTCTTTTTAGATTTTAGAAGATGGAAGTTGTAGTCAGAAAAATTGCTAGACCGTGTTGGCCATTCCACTGAAATTAAATGATATCTTATTTATTCCTCAAGTAAATTGGTTTTCACAAGTATCTACTGGCATATCAGACACAAGCTCCTATTACCCACCCCCATAATCTATTTTTGGTGACATTTTCCACCAATGGTTAGGCACATGGGCCCAGATGTGTGCTAAGTTATTAAATGACTATGCATTCATTCATGATTGCCTCAGAAAGTGGTCATAATTTTTTTTTCTCCTTCTGGATCAGTGGTCCAGGCAGAACATCCTAGATTTCCTGAAAAAGCATTTTTTTTTTTTCTGAAGCCTCACTTGCACACCAAAATACAGACACACATACATGTACTTTATGGGCACCGTCTCCAATGAAGGCTCAAATTGTACTTATTAGGGATATACATGTATACATATAACCTTTATTTATCTACAGTTGATATATAACTTGTTCCCATTTAATATATACTGCTTAATGAGTTTGGCCATATGCATATACTTATGATGTACCTCCAAAAGTTGCCTCGTGTTCTTCTGAGGTGTGTGTGTGTTTTGCGGTAAGAAAACTTAACATGAGACTTATCCTCTTACCATATTTTCAAGTGCATAATACACTATTGTTTACTATGGAGTCATGTTGTAAGGCAGGTCTCTAGAACTTATTTAGCAGGAACTTTATGCCTTTTGAACAACAACTTCCTGTTCCCCTCAGCCCCTGCCCTGGGCAATCAATAGAGTGAAAAACAACCTATGGATTAAGAGAAAATATTTGCAGACCATCTATCAGAAAAGAAGTTAATTTCCAAAATATATAAGGAACTCCTACAATTCAATAGTAAAGAAACAAATACCCTAATTAAGAAAAATGAGAAAAAGGTTTGAATAGACGTTTCTCCCAAGAAGGCATACAATTACCACTGGGTATATGAGAAGATGTTCAGCATCACTAATCATCAGAGAAATGCAAATCAAAACCACAGTGGAATGTCACCTCATATCTTGTTATGCACTTTCAGAGTATATATAATTTTCTAGGTTACCAGATGCAACATTTTTTCCAAATCTTTGGCCATTTTCTTAGCTTTCTATAATGTTTCTTTACAATTTCCCATTGTTTTATTAGTTTTTTCACTTTTAACTTCCAGCAGCCAACTTGACCCAAATAACATGCCAACTATTTTAGGTATTTTTTATGATAATATTTTTTAATATATATATTAATTCCCATGATATTACATATTATATTGATTGTCGCAATAGTGCTGCAGGTGAAACAGTCCCAAGACCTCAGGGACATAAAATAATAAGTTTTGTTCAGCTCACACGTGTGCAAGCTGACAGTTGAGGCTGGGACTAGAGGTGGTAAGCTGGCATTTGCCAACTTTTTCATGTAGTGACAGGCACTACTGCCTGACAGGTAGTTCACTGCTGACCTTCTGATGGGTTTGGGCGGTTGACAAGAACCGCTCACCTCTCCCGGTCTCTCCCACCCTGTCCTGGGACCTGTGAACTAGCCTTGGCATGTCCTTGTTGTGAACCGAGATAGCATGGTGTGACTCTAACCACACAGACGCTCTTCAGACTCCAGGCTGCATCACTGTGCTGACCTCCCATGACCCAGAAAAAGGGAGCTCTCAACCTGGTATCAGATTCAGAGGAGCAGTTCATGCCAGATACAGGATAAGAGGAGAAATGAAGCCAATCTTGCCATGATCCCATAAATAAAGTCAACTTTCAGAGTCTCAATACAGATGAGTTTCAAAACAATATTGTACAGAAGGGTGGAGTAACAGTGAACCTATGCATAATGACTGAGAACAGCACACATCGGGGAAACACAAAGCAGTTTCAGAAGTCAGTTAATAAAGTTCAAGGCTTCGATGACCCAAAACTGTCTCACCATAAAGACTAAATCAAAGAGTAGAATACGATGAGTTCTTATTAGTTTAGTCAATTTTTCTTTTCAGGGTAAAGGGAAAAGTCCCTACTTTTTCTGCCCCTCTGCCTAAATCATAAAAGGCAAAAAAGGCAGCCATATGAATCCAAGAACATTGGAACCATCCTGAAGCAGACCCCTAAGGAGCGGGAACCAGCCCTCATGTGGCTCATTCGGGGCCCAGTCAGGTCTCTGTGTCTAATGCACTTTCTCCTAGAGTCCATATGTGACATCTAGAATATAGGATTCCTGATTTCACCTCAAGTTTCCAGGTGTTCTGATGGTTCTTCGACACGTGTTGCCCAACATACAGCTGTAAATAAATGAAGGTTTTCCATTAATTAAGAAAGACTCTCAAGTGTTCCTCCAAGAAAGCAAACTTGTGCCTCAAACATGTGTCATTGGGCTGTCCCTTCTGACACACTGAGACTAAATGGGACTGAAACCCTGTATCTGCTCCTAAATTTTTCAAAGTCTCTTGTTTATCATGTAAGAAATGAATTGCCAGTCTATGTCCGATGCAGGATACAGCATGCTTGGGGCTGGTGCAGGGGGATGACCCAGAGAGATGTTATGGGGAGGGAGGTGGGAGGGGGGGTTCATGTTTGGGAACGCATGTACACCCGTGGTGGATTCATGTCAATGTATGGCAAAACCAATACAGTATTGTAAAGTAAAATAAAGTAAAAAGAAAAATTAAAAAAAAAATGCGTGCAAAGTTCCCGTTTAAACTCATGCAGTTGAACAAACACAACCCACATGTTCTCCTCAGGTCTGCACGTGGCCCTGATGCTCCAAGGAGAGACACTGCAGTCATCTTTAGTGTTCTCCTTCTGGGCATGCTGCAATGCCGAGAGGTCTGAGCAAAGGCAGGAAAATACAAACATGTCTAAAGGGAAGGATCCATAATATTGCCAATTTTATGTTTACAAAGAAAATAAAGAAAACCAAAGGAAAGAAAAGTATATCTGCAATCCTAACACCAAGTGTAGTCAGAGTATTCTTCTAACTTTTTATTTTGCACTGGAGTATAGTGGATTAACAGTGTGCTCCTGTCAGGTATACGGCAAAGGATTCAGTTATACATATGTGTGTCTCCATTCTTTTTTCAAAAATATAATAGTAGTGGTTCAAGTTGAGGGAAGTAATTTCTGAATGATGACTTGAAACACAAACAAACAAATGAGGTGATAAATTGCAAATGCTCAAACAGTAATTCATATCATTTCACGAAGCAGCTTGGAAACATGGAAGTGGCTATTTAGTTACCTGATGGTATGGCTTCTCTACAAATCCATTTCTATAGATTTCTCTTTTCTGCAAATACTAAGGGACCCAAATCATCACTGAAAAAGCAAGAATCTGGATCACCTTAAGCCTATTAACTCAAGTCAATATGAAAATCTGTCGTCCATGCCTGTGGATGTGTATGGACACGCATGTACATGTACACACACCAGGACTCAGTGGGGTGAGATGTGGCCACTTCTTCGCTGAATAGCGGGGAGCAGCAGTCATCAGAACACCCTTGACCCCCACCCCCAACATGGAAGGGTGCTCAAACATGAGGGACGTAAGCGTCGTAATTTTTCGGAAGGGCAAGATACATTGCAGTTTGATCTTTTATGACCACAGAATTACAAATAAGAAGCCAAAGAGAAGTTAAATCAATCTTCACTTTCAAATACTCTATGAGAGAGAATATACCTTAGAAAAAGTACTTTTCCTAAAAAAGCAGTCTTAAACCTTACGTTCTAAATAAAGACACCAGAAGTGGATTTTTAAAAAGCAGCGAAGATGGTCTATTATGTTGCAATTTCTTCAGAAACAGAGGATTAAATATTGATGTACAATCAATAGATAAAGCACCTAAGGTGATAAGCTAAGTGATTTTCAGTCGGACTTCAGACAATAGGACAAAGTCCTCCTCAAGTTTTCTCCAGCTGTCTCTAACTGCAGCATTTGCTAAAAATGGTTTCATTTTGCAGTTTAGTGGAAAATCAAATATTTGATTCAGCTCTCAGAATGTCCTTCTGAAAAGCGTTGGACATTGCCATCATTAAAGATAAATCCACGCTACTTTCTTCCTTGCGGCATCTGGTTTATGGGAGCTACCCCCAGCGCAGGGCATGCCCTGGAAGTGTGGAGCAGATGCCCCGTGAACAGCAGAGGCCTATGCTTGTAATTAACAGTGGGATCCTGCACCATCGCAAATAAACACGGCACATAAAAAAATAAACACATCCCAAAGCTCTGGAGGCAATCGTTTTACAACAGGCTCCGGAATAGAAAGTGAGTTCTTCATCATTTCAGTTTCTTCAAACCCACGGGGATTATGAAAATGACGTGTGTGTGTTGTTTTTCACGAGCTATGCCCCAGATCCTGACCTTGGACTGCCATTAAAATATTCAGTCATGTGTATGAAAACAGAAGAATTGCGGATCATATCCTGGAGGTAACCCCTGGTTGTCACTGTCAGATAAGTGAGAACTGACTCTTGGCATTGACTGTATCCCGAGGGAGCAGAAATCACACAGTGGCATGGAGAATAACAACAATGGCTCATATCAAAAGCGGACCAAGAGGGCTAGCTTCAAGTGCTTGTTGGTTGGGGGAGGGTCAGCTATTAGTTCCCAAATCAGACTCAATCACCCCAACAAATTAAGATATATGCATATATCCACAAATATACACTTTATCTGCTAGTGTGTATGTGTACTATGTATATCTACACATGCAATACACAAGTATATATGTGCATTTATATAGTGTGCCTATATGTATGCATGGTTATATAGCATATATACTTCATGCGTACAGTATGCATGTGTGTGTATAGTATGTATAAATGTGCATATTCAGTATGCATAATATATGCACATGTATACATGCTTCCCAGGGGGCTCCGTGGTTAAGAAGCCACCTGCCAATGCATAAGATGCAGGAGACGTGGGTTCGATTCCTGGGTTGGGAAGATCCCCTGGAGAAGGAAATGGCAGTCCACCCCAGAATTCTTGCTTGGACTATCGCACAGAGAGAGGAGCCTGGTGGGCCACAGCACTGGGGTCACACAAAGTCGACACGACTTAGTGACTAAGCACGTGAATGATAACATGCATATGCTACACATTACGCATCACTCACACAAGCACACAGAATAAACGTTTAATACAAGCTCTGACCCTGTGGATGTTGTGGGCAATCATCCTGTGCGGTTTGTCTTGAAAGTCACCAACACCCTCCTGCTGTTTTCTAAAATCTCCAGAAGAAGGGAGCTGGTCTACATCATATCATCTATGCGTGTAGGTTTGTGTGTGTGTGTGTGTGTACACTGTCTACAGTAAGCGAATATATTCATACCCACATATATGTATATTTCCCATAACAACCAACACTTCCATTACTTCATGATTAATTCATAAAGATCTTTGTTAAGGTACAAGAGGTAATGTGAATTGAATTATCTGTACCTTAGGAGGAAGAAAGGACTTTAGTGGCTCAGACGGTAAAGAATCTGCCTGCAATCTAGGAGACCTGGGTTCAATCCTTGGGTCGGGAAGATCCCTGGAGGACGGCATGGCAACCCACTCCAGTATTCTTGCCTGGGGAATCCTTTGGACAGAGGAGCCTTTTGGGCTACAGTCCATGGGGTCACAGAGAGTCAGACATGACTAAGCGATTTTCACTTGCACTAAAAAGTAATCTTTAAAATTCTACGGAGAAGGCAAATAAATATTGCAAAAAGTGGTGGTTGTTGGGAACACCAGGTGTTAAGATGGCAGAAGAGCTCCTTCCTGAAACCAGAAGAGGAGTGATACGTGACTGCAATCAGGGCCCCTCAGGTCTTCGGTCCCTCCCACTGCCCAGCTCCAGTCACACCAGACCTCATCCCACTCTGAAGATACATGTAGTTCCTACCCAGAGTCCTCACACCACCGCCCTCCTCCCTGCTTGTTTCTCTTTTGAAGAAGGTGCTGTTTTTAGAGCAGTGTTAGGATCACAGCAAAATAGAGGGGAGGTACACAGATTCCCCCCACTTGTCACCATACATGCACAGCCATGCCTGCTATGGGCACTCTGCCAGAAAAATAATTAACATATGAGAGAACTCCATGGGCGATTACATGTAGGTCCTACATACCTGTGTAATTAAAACCAACCCAGTTCTGTCCAGGGTGGCAAGAGGACTATGAGGTATATATGAATGTGAAAAATTTCTTTCATGGTTTCCCAAATCTAGGACCTAATTCTGTTCTACCGAAACACATGAAGTATTTTTTCCATGGCTTTAATGAACTTTTTCAGTTCAGTTCAGTTCAGTTCAGCCATTCAGTCGTGTCTGACTCTTTGTGACCCCATGCACTGCAGCACGCCAGGCCTCCCTGTCCATCACCAACTCCCAGAGTCCACCCAAACCTATGTCCATCGAGTCAATGAAGCCATCCAACCATCTCATCCTCTGTCATCCCCCTCTCCTCCTGCCTTCAATCTTTCCCAGCATCAGGGTCTTTTCCAATGAGTCAGCCCTTTGCATTAGGTGGCCAAAGTATTTGAGTTTCAGCCTCAACATCAGTCCTTCCAATGAACACCCAGGACTGATCTCCTTTAGGATGGACTGGTTTGATCTCTTTGCAGTCCAAGGGACTCTCAAGAGTCTTCTCCAACACCACAGTTCAAAAGCATCAATTCTTCGGCACTCAGCTTTCTTTATAGCCCAACTCTCACATCCATACATGACCACAGGAAAAACCCTAGCCTTGATTAGACAGACCTTTGTTGACAAAGTAATATCTCTGCTTTTTAACATGCTCTCTAGGTTGGTCATAACTTTCCTTCCAAGGAATAAGTGTCTTTTAATTTCATTGCTGCAGTCACCATCTGCAGTGATTTTGGAGCCCCAAAAAATAAAGTGTGACATTGTTTCTACTGTTTCCCCATCTATTTGCCATGAAGTGATGGGACCAGATGCCATGATCTTCGTTTTCTGAATGTTGAGCTTTTCACTCTCCTCATTCACTTTCATCAAGAGGCTCTTTAGTTTTTCTTCATTTTTCTGCCATAAGGGTGGTGTCATCTGCATATCTGAGGTTATCAACATTTCTCCCGGCAATCTTGATTCCAGCTTGTGCTTCCTCCAGCCCAGCATTTCTCATGATATACTCTGCATATAAGTTAAATAAACAGGGTGACAATATACAGCCCTGACATACCCCCTTCTCGATTTGGAACCAGTCTGTTGTTCCATGTCCAGTTCTAACTGTTGCTTCCTGACCTGCATACAGGTTTCTCAAGAGGCAGGTCAGGTGGTGGTCTGGTATGCCTATCTCTTTCAGAATTTTCCACAGTTTCTTGTGATCCACACAGTCAAAGGCTTTGGCATAGTCAATAAAGCAGAAATAGATGTTTTTCTGGAACTCTCTTCCTTTTTCCATGATCCAGCGGATGTTGGCAATTTGATCTCTGGTTCCTCTGCCTTTTTTAAAACCAGCTTGAACATCTGGAAGTTCATGGTTCACGTATTGCTGAAGCCTAGCTTGGAGAATTTTAAGCATTACTTTACTAGCGTAATGAACTTTCTAGGAAGGCAATTTCTGGAAAGCGCAAATTGAAGGAGAAAAGTGTTCTCTGTGTTATTTTATTCAGAACATTGCAGGAGTTGTTTTTCATTGTAGAAAATTGCACCCACTGGCAGTCTTGCTCTGGGTCTCCAATCACCAATAAAACACATCTACTTTCACCAGAGCTTGTAGTTGTTGTTTTCATGGTAATTCTACTCATTGGTGTAGGCACCCGAATACTTCACCATGATTTCAGGAATATTTAGAAATGTAAGAATTAAAAAAAAAACAACTTTATCATGAAACACAAAAACGAAATCTGCGTCAGTGCTGTGCCTTTGTTATGACTGACGGACCCATGTTGACCCAACATCACCACCCAGAGGCCACAGGTGATGCCAGTGGTCATGCTTGGTGTTGTGCATCCTGTGTATTGGGACGCATGTTTAATGACACGTGTCCCTTTGGTGACAGCCCCCAGGAGAGCGCCCTGCCACTACCCTGCCCATAACAGGTGTTTCTTCATGTACCTGCTTCATCTTCTGGATGTCACAGTGGGTTCACTAAGGAGCGCATGATTGAACCGTCTTTGTCTTGCTTTTTAATTTATTTTTTGAAGTTTTAAAGGTTACATACCATTTACAGTTATTCAAGATATTGCTACAGACCCTCTGTTGTACAGTTCATCCCTGTACCCTATCTTACACCAGGCAGTGTGTACTTCCCCCTCCCTGACTCTTGTATTGCCCATCCCCCAGAAAACACGTTTGTTTTCTATGTCTGTGTCTGCTTCTTTTTATTATATGCGATAGTTTGCTGTATTGTTTTGGTTTGTTAATATATAACTATATATGTGTGTACACATGTATCTATATATGTGGTAAAATAATTCAAGTATTGACATATATATGACATAATAGTATATACATGTATCATTGTTATAAATGTATGTATACAGTGTAAAATGTGGCACTATCTTCAGGTGAAACTGTATAGTGGATTTGCTTGTTTTTAACAAATATTTGTGTTATATAGAACTGTAAGGAAAGAAGAATCTTAACATCTAAAGATCATCTCAGGTGGGTTGTTAGTGTTAGTCGCTCAGTCGTGCCCGACTCTTTGCGACCCCACGGACTGCAGCCCACCAGGCTCCTCTGGCCATGAGATTTTCCAGGCAAGGATACTGGAGTGGGGTGCCATTAGATTAGACCTCCCTGATTACTTTGGTCTTGAAATGTTATTGCTATTCAGTGAATGAAGCCCTTCTATTTTTATGTGTTTGGAGGGGAATCTACCAGTTCTGCGCAAGCGATGCACTTCTGTCCTCAGGCACAATGTGACCTTATTGCCACCTTATCTTTGGTATGCATGCGTGTGTGTGTGCTAAGTCACTTCAACTGTGTCCAACTCTTTGCAACGTCATGGACTGTAGCCAACCAGGCTCCTCTGTCCATGGAATTCTCTAGGCAAGAATACTGGAGAGGGTTGCCATTTCCCTCTCCAGGGGCTCTTCCTGACCCAAGGATCAAATAAATAATAATAATTATCATGATTAAAATTACATTATTGTAATTTACTATTATTGTCATTATTGAGAATATAGAGCCTGGCAAGCACATATGGCAAGCACTTGAATACAAAATATTCACTATAAAAACATAAATATATTTCATTAATGTAAAACTGAGTTTCCATATCCCATATCACAAACAACAATGACAATAACAAGGACATTTTTATTTAAATCAGAAATAGGGCAAAGTACAAAGTATATACATAATTATATTTCACTCAAAATCCCAAATGGATTTTATTTTGAAACTTGACAACATAATTATACATTTCTTCTGCAAGAATGAGACGTAGTAATCAAGGAAATATAGAAGAAAGATAATGAGGGAGGAATTTCACAGACAGTTATTTCATAAGCTATAATAACTTTTAAAGAAGTATTAATTCAAGAACAGACATATCAGTGGAGGGGAACAGAAATCCGAAAAACAGACCCATTTAAAAGGGCATTCAGAAAATGATGAGTGAAGTTTCCAATAACTTAATAAGATGCTCTGTTAATGAATGGCACTGTGACAACTGGTTCACACATGGGAAAGCTTAACTATATGATTTTTTTCACACAATATGTGAACATAAATTATGGATGAATGAAATATGTAAACCTAAAAAGAAAACATGAAAAAAAAATAAAAAGAAAACATGAAGTGTTTAGTTGTATGTTTAAATATTGTAATGTTCTTGAATGAAGTAGAAATTTTTTCAAATGTCAAAATTCTTAAAAGAGAATTAATATATTTAAAACACAGTTCATATAAGAATCATTTCAAACATGCTGCAGTACTATATTAAAGTGGGAAATATGAGTACAAATGCATACTTATTTTAATATATATGGATAGATAAATTAAAAAATAAATGGCTATGTTTATTACGTATGGGTTAGTGTACACACATATTTCTTAGCCCTGCTCACTAGGGAGCAAGAAGTCAGGACGCCGCAGGAGCAGTGAACACCCCAGGGCCCAATTCTTTGCTCTTAAACACTGATTTTCACTAAAGAAGGAAATCAGCATCGCTTGGAGAAATTGCTGACTCTGGGACGGCAGCAAGAGTCCTGAGCTCTCTCTTCTCTCCCCCATTATGGTTTCCTGCATCCAGCAAGCTCTCGGGGATTTCTCTCCCCTCCATGCTGGTTCAGAAGGTGCCTGCCCCACCCAGGCTGAGAGCTGAGGGGATGTGGGACTCCCCTGGTTTGCTTCCTTTCACTGAAAACTGTCACTCGTATATTTTGTCCAGTGTCACAGCTGTTTATCACAGAGGGTAGGTCTGCCCTACCTCCACCATCATGGCCAGAATTAAAAACCCTCAACTTTACTAGTGATCAGAAAAACAGAATGAAATAAGAATGCAATATGTTTTTCCAATGCAACAGACACTTTTAATAAATAATATTCAGTAAGAAGTAAGAGAAACTACTCAGAATTTAAACTAGTATG
This sequence comes from Ovis canadensis, assembly GCF_042477335.2. Classification (NCBI taxonomy): domain Eukaryota; kingdom Metazoa; phylum Chordata; class Mammalia; order Artiodactyla; family Bovidae; genus Ovis; species Ovis canadensis. The sequence continues at coordinate 60,488,834 of NC_091257.1, read as the reverse complement.
GAATTTCTGATTGTCAAGTTGTCAAAATGCAAAAAAGAATTGAACACATACATGTCCTTTAATTCCAAAATGCCACTTCCTTGCTATTTGAAGGAAATACAGATGAAAGCAAGAGTCATAACCAAGGAGAGAAAGAAAGAAAGGGAAAGGAGGAATGGGAAAGATTTGTTTAAAAAAATTTTTTTTGAAACAAGATGAATCTGAATTAAAAATTTAAGATTTCATAGTCCTTACAAAGAGGCCAAGAATTATTCCTGATGTGAATTATACTGGGAATGAGTTAATCCTAAAACAGATAATGAAGAAGCATCAGGGCCAGAAACAAGTCAAGGAGGAAACACTTCAGTTTCTGGGCATGACCTGGAGATGCAATAAACATGGATACCCCCAGCCCCACAGATATGGGCTCAGGGTAACTAACATAATTGGTAAGATAAAGGCTAAGTATCCAGTGGGGAAACCTAGACATGCAGGGTGGCAGGTGTTTGTCCCCTATATACCAGCAGAGATGTACAGCATCAACCTACGAGGGCTCTGAAGTCTGAGCTCAAGGCACTGGGTCTGCTGACCATTCCCCAGCTACATGGAGGTGAGCAGGAAGACATGTAGACAGCTGCCTCCTGTTTCACGGTGGTCCAGGAAGGGACCCATGACTCCACTTCCCTGAGTGCAGACCTTGCACATGGCTGAAAGTGTCTAACAGGAAAAGGGTGTATGCTGGACCATGAAGCAGGATTAATGCCCTCCTCTCATTAATATACCATTATTTTCTCTGAAGAAACTGATAGTAGATATCTTAAGGCTTTGCAGGCATGCTGTTCAACTCTGTAGGGCTAAAGCAGCCAGAGATGTTAGGTGAACAATGGGCAGGGCTGTGTTCCCATAAAACTTTATTGATAAGCAGGCAGCAGGCTGGACTCGACCCCTGGGGTGTTGTTGGCTGACTCTCCTCTAGCCAGTGCCACCATGCCAAATCTCCTACATAGTTGGCATGTCTTTGTTTGCTCCATTCTTTCCCCCAACAACACCCTCTTTTCTGTAATTAATTGTAATTACTGCTCCTGTGGACATTCAGTAATATTCATCCACCTAGTCCAGGCTCAAACGTCTTCTATCTCTTGCCTTTCCTAAGCTGCTATTATGATTAATTTGCTATGTGCGCTCTGATAGCCATTTAAAAATTATTTGTTTTCTTCATTCCAAAAATAGTAGAAAGCTGTCTTGCAGGGCCAAAACTAGGATGCATGGTAAATATATATGTACATATGAATTTCCCCTAAAAGCATATATTACAAATCAACTACATATGGCACAGAACTCAAATAAATGCATTCTCTTCTCTTTTTAGAATCTATGGGACAAAATTGCATTGTATAGAGCCAACACATGAAAATTAAGCCAAAAATAACAACGGCTCATTAGAATCTGATCAAACAAAAATTTGGAAGCCTGTAATTCTATCTGTAAAAGATTGTTAGAAGCCCTAATACTCTGTTCATATACAGAAACATACAGTCAAGAATATACTGTGTACTTGAAAAGTCAAGCAGATGGAAAGAAAAGTTCATACAACAGACATGCCGTTGGGTTTGGAAAAATCTTAAAGAACATAAGATTTGTTTAATCTAATATTTATTAATGGAAAAATGCAATGCATTTTAGCAGAGATCAGGCACAACTAATTAAAACTGATTAGATTGCAATGATTTGGTGGTACAGGAAGAGAGGGGAATATTGGGGCCAACATTTCAAAAAATACGATCAAACTTTCACAACATTAGCATGCTGGTGTGGAATGTGATATTTATACAGTGGGCATTGAAGAGAAGATCAAATTGCTTTTTTATGTAAGAAATTGGATAAAGAACAGGAATCAAGTAAATCCAAAGTGTAATTTTCTCATGAACATGAATTGATGGGATGTGCTCAGGTCAAAGATAATGTGTGTCGTTATCCAGCCAAGGCAGGAATCTGACATTTCTTTGGCCTTGGTATAAAATTTAAAGTGACATGCTTTTATTTTCCACTGGGACAGCTGTTACAATTCTCCAGTGAGAACTGGCCCCAGCTGGCATGTTTTAAATGGAAATACATGTGGATAATAACCATAGACTCATGTGCTCGGCCAGCGAACCAGGAATCAAATTAAGGGTAAGGAAAAGCTTTGTTTATGTTTCGTTTGCTTTCAAACCTTTTCAGAGACTTGACTACACATTATTAGCATGGATATTATGGAGGAGAGACCCTAGGAGCCAAAATAGCACATTTAGCATTGAGATTCCCTAGCTGTGTGTGTGTGTACCTGCACACACACAAATCTCCCTTGTGTGCAAAACTAAGACGAGTAGAATGTGTACCAATTTGCTCACACTTCATTGTAAGTGGGGAATGACGCCACTCAGGGCCAAAAGCAATGACATTTTAAATCCACTTTTATTTTTGGCCATATCACACCGAGTGTGGGATCTTAGTTCTGCTACTAGGGATTGAACACATGCCCCTTATGTTGAAAGCACAGAATCTTAAGCACTGGTCTGCGAGGGAAGTCCTAAATCCACTTTGATCTTCTTCCCTTCAGGGAGGAACACTGCCTTTTCCATCTCTTACTGGTACCCAAGGACCCAGTGGCCTGTCCAAGGCTATAGCTCTTAAGCAACAACTTTGGATCTGAAAACGGCTGAATTCCTTGGGATTGTTGGGGAAATCTCTTATTGCATTACTTGCCTTCTCTAGTTAATGTTTGGCACGTCTTACTTGGGAGTCAGGACTGTGAAGTAAGTACTGGGGAAAATGATGAAAAGGGCATAAGAGGAGGAAGGAAGAAGGATCCCCTGCTATTCAACATGCTTGTCACTCTCATTTCACTGATGAGGGAGCAGATACAGGGTTCAATTTGCCAAATCACACAGCTAGGACACACCAGCTCCATCACTGGAAGCCAGAACTGCCAAGACCAAAGGATCTGTATTTCACACCACACTACATTGTTTGTCATCTAAGTTTGTCACGTTTTCCCTGAGTGTTAGAACTGAACGGCACTTGTACATTTTAAGAAACATCTTCAGCTGCTTGATGACAAATGTAATTTTCCAACTGACAGAAACAATACTTGGCTATTCCCTCTGGGTGGGACTCACCCCAGTGACGATCGCGATTGGTCAGAAGTGAGTTCCGAGCACAATTATGCGCACAGCCGAGTCCTCTGCCTCGTCATAAATAAGAAAGCGCAGCTCCCAGCACTTTGCCTTCTGTTGCAGATTTCAGGGTTCCGTGCGGTCTGTTCAGCGAGGGACGACGCCGCTCAGGCACACACCGCCGGGCAGCTCATGGGGCGGCCAAGTGCTCCTTTACGTGCAGCAGTCTACAGTCTTCCCTGACTTCACACATTTGAATGGAGAGGAGGTTTTGCACATTGCAAAGATAACTTGGCTTATACAGTGCATAGAAATTATCCTCAAAACGTAAACGCCTCTTCTTTGTCTTGGAAAATACGCTGCAGAATATAGCCTTCGCTCCCTGCTTAGGGACCTTTCTTGGCATCCTGGCACCGGTGGAAAAGTTCAAGGTCATTCAGGGCACTCTGACTCCCAGGACAAAAATGCACTGGATGCATCTTCCTCCAGACCATTAGTCCTTTTTCAAAGAAGAGTTTTCATTGTGAAATAGTGGAGTCACTCTCTACGTTGTTTTCCAAGTGGTCCTTGTTCTGTCTTTATCCTCCCAGTGAGCCACATCAGATAATGAAAACCATTTGAAAACCAACATGTACTAGTTCCCCTCTCTAATCCCAAGTTCCTTTAATTTCCCCACATGGAGTTTTCTCCCAGACTCCAACAAGTCCGACCTCTGGCCTTTGTACCGTCTCTGAATCCACTTGTAAGTATTGTTCTTATTCCAAACCATCCACATTAACACAGATATCCAAACACAGTCCAGACAGCACCACAATCTCACCAATCATGGCATAGAAATCACCTTGCCCTGATCATCAAACACTAATTGTAGCAAAAGGACAAAACCCTTTCCCCCTGTCCTTTTTTCTGGAGCTTCACTTTGAATTGCATTTCATTACAAATTTCCTGGTATTTCTCTTATAAATTCTTAGGTTAAAGATAATGACATCTTACAAAAAGTAAGTTTTGAAATTAAATGTAGCAATTGTAAATACTCTCTATGGAGTTTCACCTTTAAAAATGAATCATTGTCTCATGAATAAAAATAATTTTCAAAAACTATGCTTTTCTTTCCAGGATATATCTTGTTCTATTTTGCTGGAAAAGAACAATGATAGAACCTGATAGCAGGCAACAGAAATTCTCTTTTGAAAGTTTTGGTTACTTCACCCCCTCCAAAAAAAACATAACCTTTTTTTTTTTCCCCTGTTGTTCAGTCAACGATGCATCCCCTAAATCTTCATAGCTGTGATATTATGAACTCTGGAGTAAGGAATTCAAGTATGTTTAGACATAGCCATTCCCTAATTGAGTTTCCCAGGTGGCTTAGATGGTAAAGAATCTGTCTGCAATGCGGGAAGCCCAGGTTTGATCCCTGGGTTGAGCAGATCCCCTGGAGAAGGGAATGGCAACCCACTCCAGTATTCTTGCCCGGAGAATTCCATGGACAGAGGAGCCTGGTGGGCTACAGTCCATGGGGTCGCAAAGAGTTGGACAAAATGAACTAATAACACTTTCACTATCACATTCCCTAATTTCTATGAAAAGGCAAAATGATAGGATACTGAAAGAGGAACTCCCCAGGTCAGTAGGTGCCCAATATGCTACTGGAGATCAGTGGAGAAATAACTCCAGAAAGAATGAAGGGATGGAGCGAAGGCAAAAACAATATCCAGCTGTGGATGTGACTGGTGATAGAAGCAAGGTCCAATGCTGTAAAGAACAATATTGCATAGGAACCTGGAATGTCAGGTCCATGAATCAAGGCAAATTGAAAGTGGTCAAACAAGAGACGGCAAGAGTGAACGTCGACATTCTAGGAATCAGCAAACTAAAATGGACTGGAATGGGTGAATTTAACTCAGATGGCCGTTATATCTACTACTGTGGGTAGGAATCCCTCAGAAGAAATGGAGTAGCCATCATGGTCAACAGAAGAGTCTGAAATGCAGTACTTGGATGCAATCTCAAAAACGACAGAATGATCTCTGTTCCTCTCCAAGGCAAACCATTCAATATCACAGTTATCCAAGTCTATGCCCCAACCAGTAACGCTGAAGAAACTGAAGTTGAACGATTTTATGAAGACCTACAAGACCTTTTAGAACTAACACCCAAAAAAGATGTCCTTTTCATTACAGGGGACTGGAATGCAAAAGTAGGAAGTCAAGAAACACCTGGAGTAACAGGCAAATTTGGCCTTGGAATGTGGAATGAAGCAGGGCAAAGACTAGTAGAGTTTTGCCAGGAAAATGCACTGGTCACAACAAACACCCTCTTCCAACAACACAAGAGAAGACTCTACACATGGACATCACCAGATGGTCAACACCGAAATCAGATTGATTATATTCTTTGCAGCCAAAGATGGAGAAGCTCTATACAGTCAACAAAAACAAGACCAGGAGCTGACTGTGGCTCAGATCATGAACTCCTTATTGCCAAATTCAGACTCAAATTGAATAGAGTAGGGAAAACCGCTAGACCATTCAGGTATGACCTAAATCAGATCCCTTATGATTATACAGTGGAAGTGAGAAATAGATTTAAGGGCCTAGATCTGATAGATAGAGTGCCTGATGAACTATGGAATGAGGTTCGTGACATTGTACAGGAGACAGGGATCAAAACCATCCCCATGGAAAAGAAATGCAAAAAAGCAAAATGGCTGTCTGGGGAGGCCTTACAAATAGCTGTGAAAAGAAGGGAAGCAAAAAGCAAAGGACAAAAGGAAAGATATAAGCATCTGAATGCAGAGTTCCAAAGAATAGCAAGAAGAGATAAGAAAGCCTTCTTCAGCGATCAATGCAAAGAAATAGAGGAAAACAACAGAATGGGAAAGACTAGAGATGTCTTCAAGAAAATTAGAGATACCAAGGGAACATTTCATGCAAAGATGGGCTCAATAAAGGACAGAAATGGTATGGACCTAATAGAAGCAGAAGATATTAAGAAGAGGTGGCAAGAATACACAGAAGAACTGTACAAAAAAAGATCTTCATGACCCAGATAATCATGATGGTGTTTTTACTAATTACTAATTACTAATCTAGAGCCAGACATCCTGGAATGTGAAGTCAAGTGGGCCTTAGAAAGCATCCCTAAGAACAAAGCTAGTGGAAGTGATGGAATTCCGGTTGAGCTGTTTCAAATCCTGAAAGATGATGCTGTGAAAGTGCTGCACTCAATATGCCAGCAAATTTGGAAAACTCAGCAGTGGCCACAGGACTGGAAAAGGTCAGTTTTCATTCCAATCCCAAAGAAAGGCAATGCCAAAGAATGCTCAAACTACTGCATAATTGCACTCATCTCATACACTACTAAAGGAATGCTCAAAATTCTCCAAGCCAGGCTTCAGCAATACGTGAACCGCAAACTCCCTGATGTTCAAGCTGGTTTTAGAAAAGGCAGAGGAACCAGAAACCAAATTGCCAACATCCACTGTATCATGGAAAAAGGAAGAGAGTTCCAGAAAAACATCTATTTCTGCTTTATTGACTATGCCAAATCCTTTGACTATGTGAATCACAATAAATTGTGGAAAATTCTGAAAGAGATGGGCATACCAGATCACCTGACCTGCCTCTTGAGAAATCTTTATGCAGGTCAGGAAGCAACAGTTAGAACTGGACATGGAACAACAGACTGGTTCCAAATAGGAAAAGGAGTACGTCTAGGCTGTATATTGTCACCCTGCTTCTATGCAGAGTACATCAAGAGAAATGCTGGACTGGAAGAAACACAAGCTGGAATCAAGATTGCCTGAAGAAATATCAGTAACCTCAGATATGCAGATGACACCACCCTTATGGCAGAAAGTGAAGAGGAACTAAAAAGCCTCTGGATGAAAGTGAAAGAGGAGAGTGAAAAAGTTGGCTTAAAGCTCAACATTCAGAAAACAAAGATCATCGCATTCAGTCCCATCACTTCATGGGAAATAGATGGGGAAACAGTGGAAACAGTGTCAGACTTTATTTTTTGGGGCTCCAAAATCACTGCAGATGGTGATTGCAGCCATGAAATTAACAGACGCTTACTCCTTGGAAGAAAAGTTATGACCAACCTAGATAGTATATTCAAAAGCAGAGACATTACTTTGCCGAATAAGGTCCATCTAATCAAGGCTATGGTTTTTCCTGTGGTCATGAATGAATGTGAGAGTTGGACTTTGAAGAAGGCAGAGCGCCAAAGAATTGATGCTTTTGAGCTGTGGTGTTGGAGAAGACTCTTGAGAGTCCCTTGGACTGCAAGGAGATCCAACCAGTCCATTCTGAAGGAGATCAGCCCTGGGATTTCTTTGGAAGGAATGATGCTAAAGCTGAAGCTCCAGTACTTTGGCCACCTCATGCAAAGAGTTGACTCATAGGAAAAGACTCTGATGCTGGGAGGGATTGGGGGCAGGAAGGGAAGGGGACGACAGAGGATGAGATGGCTGGATGTCATCATCGACTCGATGAACGTGAGTCTCAGTGAACTCCGGAGTTGGTGATGGACAGGGAGGCCTGGTGTGCTGCGATTCATGGGGTTGCAAAGAGTTGGACACGACTGAGCCACTGAACTGAACTGAATTTCTGCTGTATGAACCTTTTGTGACACACATGTTCCTCTCTTTGTCCCAGAGGAAACTGGCTCACATACATGCCCCATAGTCTCCAAGGCTTCCTCTAGACTCACTTGCAGCCCATGTCTTTTTCCTTTTTTTCTTTGACTATTTTTAAAGTCTTTATTGAATTTGTCACAATATTGCTTCTGTTTTATATTTTGGTTTTTTTGACACGAGGCATGTGAGTTCTTAGTTCCCAGATGAGGGGTTGAACCTACAATCCCTGCATTGGAAGGTGAAGTCTTAACCACTGGATCACTAGGGAAGTGCCACCTGTTTCTTGCTGTTAGTTTATAAAGCCACTCATTAATTCCTGACAGCAAAGTCATCTACTCTCTCTTAATACTTATTTCCCTAGATTAGCCTGTCTTACCTCTGCCCTTGAGCCTGTCAATGGCAATAAAATAAACCAAGAGCCTTTCTCTGAGGCTTTTATTGCCCCTTCTCTCCAGGAGGGATGGGGGTAGACAGGGTGGCTGGGGAAAACTGGCCTCAGCAGGTGGTGATGCTATAGATTGCAAACTGGAGAAGCATCCTGGCTAAGGCTTATTAGCCAGAATATGATGTAGCTGAAGTCCATTTCTGCTGCCCTATCCCTCAGCTCTCGTTACTTCTTCCATTTTCAAAAGATATATTTATTCCTTTAGAAAACAATAGTCCAAGTTTCCACTGTGGTGCCCCATGCGGGTCCTTTCCATCATCGAAACATTCTTATCCAGTTACCGACTACATAACAGCCCACTTGGAAAAAATGATGGTGAAACCTGGCAGGCATCACATTCAATTTAACAGTTGCCTTCCACCCTTTGATGAATTTCAGTCATTGGAGCTGAGTAAGAAGGTAAGTATTTTAGATAGGGGCCCATTGTAAGTAGCATGTTTTAAAATTATTTTGACAGTTGCTAACTTTTTTGTGCATTGTTGTCTCCTGAGTAGCAGGTAATTTGAGGTGGCAAATTATGGAAAAAGAAAACACTAATTTTGGAAAGATCCACCACGCAAACCTTAATTGGAGCCTTTTAACAGAGTCTTAGCACCTCTGCAGTGAGACCCGAGAGGAAGAGGTCAGGCAGGCCACACTGTTTGCTATTTAACCTGGAATGTTTCTGGCAGGAAACAAAATAGATCCTTGAGATACACTTGCTTTGCATCAATATTTTATTTGTATTTTGGGAAATAAGCGAACTGTGCAAAAAGAGGCATTAGGTAATTCAATGCCCATAAGAGATTATATTAAAGTAGATGTACAGCTCCAACTAGACCAGTGTGATGGTTTAGTTATCTGGTGAGCAAGTTGCAGCAGGTTGACCCTCTGCTATAAAAGATGTACCTTATTTAGAAAGGGGGGTCCTTACAGAGATAATCAAACTAAGATGGGATCATGCTGGCAAAAAGTGGACCCTAGTCTAACATAGGGCTTCCCCAATGGATGGCTCAGTGGGTAAAGAATCCACCAGCAATGTGGGAGACACAGTAGATGTGGGTTCAATCTGTCGGTCAGGAAGATCCCCTAGAGAAGGAAATGGTAACCCATTCTAGTATTTTTGCCTGGAGGATTCTAGGGACAGAAGAGCCTGGAAGGCTACAGTCCGTAGGGTCATGAAAGAGTCAGACACAACTGAGTGACTAAGCATCTAATATGACTAGTGTCTCTACAGGAGAAAGAAGAGTGACCTTTGCAGACAGAGACACAGACTCCTCGAAAAAAAAAAAAAGAAGAAGAAGAAGAAGAAGAAGCAGGACTCCTGGAATAAAAAGCAGGTTCCAGGCTGATGTAGGGAAATGACAAGACAGAGTTAAACTACATGGTACCTGGAAACAGAAAACTGCACAAATGCAACGGGGTGGGGAGCGGGGTGGAGACTTGTCAAAAGATCGCAGGAGTCAACTTGAATGAAGGCACTTAGCCTGGTCAAATTCAGAACAATGTAAACAGTATATACATAACAATGCATTGCAATTCACTGACTAAAACAGAGGTGAACTAGTAAAAAGAAAAACAAAGGAGTACATGAAACAACAAAAATAATAATAAAGGAGGAAAGAAAGCTTTTCCTTACGGTAGAATGCCAACTTTTAACTGTAGGAAGAAAGATGAAAGGGTGACGACCATCTGGTGACCAACACAGTCGTCACTGACAAGAGACACACGCGGTGCTGAAGCCATCAAGTGGGATTTCTGTAAGAAGCTGGATATTAGCATCATCTCAGCAAGCGTCTGGGAAATATTTGCTGGATTCAACAGGGAACAACATGGTGACCTTATACTGAAGAATCAGGGCAGACATGGGGTGCAGGTGCCCTGCTGGTGGGGCTGGAGTGACACATGGGGGCCCACTGATGACCACCTGGTTCCCAGCCTTGAGATGGGTACATGAGGGGCTCTGGTAAAAACACCAGACCCCATAAGGGAATTCTGGGAAATGAAAGACCCCTTCCCCTTCCATTTATCAATGTCAAAAGGGAGAAAGAGACTAAAGACTCTTTGAGACCAAAGGAGCTTGAAACTGAAGGACAACTAAATGAAGCATGTGATTCTGGGTCCTGAGCCAGAATAATTAAAGGGACATTGTGGGGAATTTGGTGCAGTGAGAGAGGAACGTGTGAGCTGGTGGGAAAGTTTTTCCCAAGGCTGACCTTCTGGTTTGGAGGTTTCTGTGTTGCTAATGTATGATGGTTTCCTTGTTTGTTTTCAAAGTACGTATTAGAATTTTGCATAGGTTGCTAGGGCAATTGTTAAAAAATAAATCTATTCTATAGTGTATCTTTGTCTTCATCTCTGCAGCTTGCTCACAGTAAGAGACCATTGATACTGGTGTGTGTGTGTGTGTGTGTGTGTGCGTGCGTGTGCGTGCACCTGCATGGATAAGGATGAGAGAGGGTGGGTCATAGAACAAATGCGGCAAAATGCTAACAAATGAGGAAATGGGGAGTATAATGTGAAAGTCCTTGGTGCTAACTCAAATTTTTATCTGTAAGTTTTAAATTATTTCTAGAAAATATAATTAATTTTTTCAAAGGCAAATGGCAAGTGGAATTCTGGACCTTATGATGGCTTCAACCTGCTAGAAATTTCCACTGCACCAGTGTCAGATGCTTTCTTTGAGGCTTTTTTTTTTAACGTGTTCGGGAAACGGGAAATAACAAAAGAGGAACTGAGTGGCCAAAAGCCAAAGGTGCCCTTCTCTAGCCAAACCCCGGCAGGAAAACAATCCAAGGCTTCAGCCGGCCCCTGCGGCACCGACCTTGCACACCAGCCACCCTTTATCCCAGCATCTCATCGTCCCCGCTGAGGCCACCGTGCTGTGTGAGGGCCCTGACCTCCCTCCCCACCTGGGGGACCCTGCTCCCCTTTCCTGCTGAGTGATGGTGGAGGAAGCTGATCTTGGGGGTGGATGGATGAGCATTTCCTCTTCATATCAACATAGCAGAATAAAGCCAGGCAATATTCCGTTCTTCCCACATCAGAGTCCGTGGGCCCACAGGGGACCTCGATCTCACCCCTACTTCACAGCAACAATGCATTATGAGTCAGGCACCCACTTCCCCCAGCTGGTGACAGAGGGACCCAGTGATGACCTGTATCAGCATCACCACTCGGAGGCAACAGGTGCTGCCAGGCACAACCCCTTCTTCATGGAGGCATCCATGGGGACACAGGGGAGCTGAAATCCCACCCCAGTCTTCTGCAACCAGGCACTCTGGGCCAGCATTCCTCTTCCACCTGGGTGGTGTCCACAGGGCCTGAGAAGAGGGTCACATGCCCACCACGTCCATCCTCCTGCTTCATCAGCTGATGGCCTGATGGGAAGATAAAGAGAGACAGGAGGAGAGGATGTTAAACAGGGACTCATAACCCCAGAAGCATCCATGACAAAATAACAATCCATCCATCACACCAAGAGCCAGAGAAAGTACAAGTTGAACTAAAAAAAAATAATCAAGAGATCACAACATGATGACCGGATGTCAGCATTATTTGACATGATTTCTAGGTGGTCAGATAACACTCCTCATAATTACCCTTCTACAAGCAGATATGAGTTCTAATTAAGTAAGTGAAAAAACAGGAAATCTCAGCAACAATATTATTTTCTTAAAAAAGAACCAAATGAAAATTACACAGTTGGAAAGGAAATGGAATAAAAATCTCAGTGAATGGGATTAATAGTCGAGTGGAGATTACAGAGGATAGGATCAGTAAATTTGAGGACAGACACATAGAATTTACCCAATGTGAACAACAGAGAAAATAGATGGAAAAAAACTTAGTGTCTTGTTGGGAGCTGAGAAATCATAAGTAAAGAGCTAACATTCATATCCCCAGGTTCTTAGAAGTAGAGGTGAGGAAAGCAAGTGAAATAAAAATGAAAAAAATTTTAAATAATGGCTCAAAATGTCCCCAAATTTAGCAAAAAGAAACAAAATACAGATCTACAATTCAAGAAGCTAAGTAAAACCCAAATAGGAAAACTAAAAGAAATCACTGTTCATGACATATCATAATTAAACTTCTGAAAACTAGAAACAAAGGCAAGAATTGACAAGGGCCAAAGAGAAACGATGCATGGACTGTGGGAGGAACATCAGTGATGGCAGATTGGTCCTCAGAGGCCAGAAGAAAGGAGCATCTCACCTTTCAAGTTCTGAGATCAAAGGACTGTGAGATGAGAATTTCCATCTGGTGAGATTGCCCTTCATGAGTGGAGGAGGAATGCAGACATTTTCCCAGGGGGGAAACTAAGACAAATATCACTAACGAACCCACCCTGAAAGAGCAGCTCAAGGAATGAGTCTTAGGAAACAAATCTTGGAACTCTAAAGTTCCAAGAAAAAAGAACCTATGTAGAGGAAATACTTATGACAATTATATTGAAGCCATGGAGAGAAAAGGGGATTTAAATGAAACTGAGGTTTCTATACTTCACATGCAGGGACAAAATATTGGTAGAGGAGGCTGTGAGAGTGAAATACATGTGTTATAACACCAAGTCACCAAGAGAGTTGTACACAGGGAGATAATCTGGAAGGGAAATACGGGTGTTATAACACCAAGAACACTAAGAAAATTGTACACAGTGAGATAATCAGGAACACCATAAATAAGTGAATGGAATCTAAAGCTTTCACATTTCTGATCTCTTAAAGATTAACCATTAAAGTAAATCTTTAAGAAGAAGTGAATATGTTTGAGGTATAGTAAATGAGAAAAAAAAGTATGGCAGGGAGAAGAGATAAAGACAGAGATGAGGATGCAGAGAGAGGGAGAGAGGTTGGTTTTATTTGCAACAGAGAGATGAGAAACAGAACAGTATTGTAAAAAATCAACAGAAGCATCGAGGAGCAAAAGGAACTGTTCTCTGAAGCATGCATATAGGTTACTGTTTGTGGATGCTCACTAGCTAAGTCATGTCTGACTCTTTTGTGACCAGATGGACTGTACCCCACCAGGTTCCTCTGTCCATGGGACTCTGCAGGCAAGAATGCTGGAGTGGGTTGCTATTCCATTCTCCAGGGGTCTTCCCGAGCCATGAATAGAACTTGCATCTCCTGCAACATCAGGTGGGTTCTTCACCACTGTGCCACCCAAGAAGCCCCACATAGGTTACTGTGGCGAGTGTCAAAATACAAATGAATATGTTTTAGAATTTATCTCCTTTAAAAGAAAATGGTTCTTCTAACTCTTCAGAATGATTAACTTGTCACTTCCTTTCTTCACACCCATCTGTCTCAAAAATGACAGAATGATCTCTGTTTGTTTCCAAGGCAAACCATTCAATATCACAGTAATCCAAGTCTATGCCCTGACCATTAATGCTGAAGATGCTGAAGTTGAATGGTCCTATGAAGACCTACAAGACCTTTTAGAATTAACACCCCCAAAAGATGTCCTTCTCATTATAGGGGACTGGAATCCAAAGTAGGAAGTCAAGAAACACCTGGAGTAACAGGCAAATTTGGCCTTGGAGTACAGAATGAAGCAGGGCAAAGGCTAATAGAGTTTTGCCAAGAGAACGTATTGGTCATAGCAGACACCCTCTTCCAACAACACAAGATAAGACTCTACAACTGGACATCACCAGATGGTCAATACCGAAATCAGATTGATTATATTATTTGCAGCCAATGATGGAGAAGCTTTATACAGTCAGCAAAACAAGACTAAGACCTGACTGTGGCTCAGATCATGAATTCCTTATTACCAAATTCAGACTTAAATTGAAGAAAATAGGGAAAACCACTAGACCATTGAGATATAACCTAAATCAAATCCCTTTGGATTATACAGTGGAAGTTAGAAATAGATTCAAGGGATTAGATCTGAAAGACAGAGTGCCTGAAAAACTATGGACAGAGGTTCATGACATTGTACAGGAGGCAGTGATCAAGACCATCCCCTTTAGAATTTATCATCAAGAAAAAGAAATGCAAAAAAGAAAAATGGCTGTCTGACAAGGCCTTACAAATAGCTGTGAAAAGAAGAGAAGCAAAAGGCAAAGGAGAAAAGGAAAGATACACCCACTTGAATGCAGAGTTCCAAAAAATAGCAAGAGAGATAAGAAAGCCTTCCTCAGTGATCAGTGCAAAGAAATAGAGGAAAACAGTAGAATGGGAAAGACTAGAGATCTCTTCAAGAAAATTAGAGATACCAAGGGAAAATTTCGTGCAAAGATGGGCTCAATAAAGGACAGAAATGGTATGGACCCAACAGAACCAGAAGATATTAAGAATAGGTGGCAAGAATACACAAAAGAATTGTATAAAGAAGGGCTTCATGACCCAGATAATCACAATAGTGTGATCACTCACCTAGAGCCAGACATCCTGGAATGTGAAGTCAAGTGGGCCTTAGGAAGCATCACTATGAACAAAGCGAGTAGAGGTGATGGAATTCCAGGTGAACTATTTTAAAACCTAAAAGATGGTGCTGTGAAAGTGCTGCATTCAATATGCCAGCAAATTTGGAAAACTCAGCAGTGGCCACAGGACTGGAAAAGGTCAGTTTTCATTCCAATTCCAAAGAAAGGCAATGCCAAAGAATGCTCAAACTACCTCACAATTGCACTCATCTCACATGCTAGTAAAGAAATGCTCAAAATTCTCCAAGTCAGGCTTCAGCAATATGTGAACCATGAACTTCCAGATGTTCAAGCTGGTTTTAGAAAAGGCAGAGGAACCAGAGATCAAATTGCCAACATCCACTGGATCATCGAAAAAGCAAGAGAGTTCCAGAAAAATGTGGATCACAAGAAACTGTGGAAAATTCTGAAAGAGATGGGAATATGAGACCATCTGACCTGCCTCTTGAGAAATCTGTATGCAGGTCAGGAAGTGACAGTTAGAACTGGATATGGAACCACAGAAAGAAAGTGTAATTGCTCAGTTGTGTCTGACTCTGTGACCCCGTGGACTGTCACCTACCAGGCTCCTTTGTCCTTGGGATTCTCCAGGCAAGAATACTGGAGTTGCTTGCCATTTCCTTTTCCAGGGGATCATCCCAACCCAGGGATCGAACCCAGGTCTCCCACATTGCAGGCAGATGCTTTACCCTCTGAGCCACCAGGGAAGCCCTGGAACAATAGACTGGTTCCAAATAGGAAAAGGAGTATGTCAAGGCTGTATATTGTCACCTTCCTTATTTAATTTATATGTAGAGTACATCATGAGAAATGCTGGGCTGCAGGAAGCACAAGCTGGAATCAAGATTACCAGGAGAAATATCAATAACCTCAGATAAGCAGATGACACAACCCTTATGGCAGAAAGTGAAGACGAACTAAAGAGCCTCTTGATGAAAGTGAAAGAGGGGAGTGAAAGAGTTGGCTTAAAACTCAACATTCAGAAAATGAAGATCATGGCATCTGGTCCCATCACTTCATGGGAAATAGATGGGGAAACAGTGGAAACAGTGGCTGACTTTATTTTTCTGGGCTCCAGAATCACTGTAGATGGTGACTGCAGCCATGAAATTAAAAGACGCTTAGTCTTTGGAAGAAAAGTTTTGACCAACCTAGATGATAGCATACTAAAAAGCAGAGATATTACTTTGCCAACAAAGGTCCGTCTAGCCAAGGCTATGGTTTTTCCAGTAGTTATGTTTGGATGTGAGAGTTGGACTATAAACAAAGTTGAGCGCCGAAGAATTGACCCTTTTGAACTGTGGTGTTGGAGAAGACTCTAGAGAGTCCCTTGGACTGTAAGGAGATCCAACCGGTCCATCCTAAAGGAGATCAGTCTTGAGTGTTCATTGGAAGGACTGATGTTGGAGCTGAAACTGCAATACTTTGGCCACCTGACATGAAGAACTGACTCATTGGAAAAGACCCTGATGCTGGGAAAGATTGAAGGTGGGGAGAGAAGGGGATGACAGAGGATGAGACGGTTGGATGGCATTATCGACTCAATGGACATGAGTTTGGGTAAACTCCAGGAGTTGGTGATGGATAAGGAGGCCTGGTGCACTGCAGTCCAGGGGTCGCAAAGAGTCGGACACGACTGAGTGACTGAACTGAACTGAACTGAACCAATCTGTTTACCAAATCTTGTTGCTTCTGCCTCAGTAAGATTTCTTGAATCCACGCTTAGTTCTACCTAATTTTAGGTGAAGGAAGGAGAGATCGCTCCTACTTGAAGTGACCTGGAAACGACTGACTTGTAGTAGAAGTCCCCTTCCTCAGTGGCAGTCTTGACCCCACCCATGACCCTTTTTTTCATGCTAATTTTCTTCTCACCCCAGGTGTTACCTAAAAGGGGATTACAGGTAAATCATGGATGCCTCAATGTGTGTTTAAATTAGCAACTAGTCTGTCAGATTTATCTGTACTGAGAGACTTGTTTTCTCTTCTGTAAGTTTAGTTACATGGGAAGAAATGGGAGTGAAATTTGAGGTTTAGAAGAGATCTCACTTTGTTCAGTGAAGGCTTGAGGCCATGTAGGGTCACTTTCTGCATCTCTCAGCTGCCCCTGTACAAGGGAGGAGGTCTTCAGTCTGGATCCCAGAAAGTTGAGGGTGGAACACAGCTGGGCAGTGGGGCTGTATATTGTCTGCCCTGTCCCTTCACCCCATCCTAGGAAATTGGGATGAAATTGTCATGTAAGCCCAGTTACCACGACCACGTGCCCTGTGGGAAAGGAACAGCCATGTTCTTCTCCACAGGCGACAGGGTGTGGAGGTGGCTGGTGGAGGACAGACAAGCAGGAGGAGAGGATTGAGGAACAGCTGCCCCCTCACCGGTTATGCTCCCACGTTTCTCAATGGGTGTGATTTGATGTACAGTGTTTCTGAAAAGTAGATCTTGATTCCCTTAGAGAAAATATTGTAAATCACACATTCTGTTTGATTCTATCTTTTTTTATTGAAGCACAGCTGAGTTACAATGTCATGTTCATCTTGGGCATACAACCAAGTGCTTCCATTATACATATACACACATGTATAGAAATATATATTAAGATTATTTTCCATTGTAGATTATTAAAAAATATTGAGTAGGGTTCCTTGTGCTATACAGTAGGTCTCTGTTGGGTTGTCTATTCTATATACAGTAGTGTGTTGTTGGATTATCTATTTTATATCTAGTCATGTGTAGGAGTGTTAATCCTAACCTTCTAATTTATTCCTCTTCCCACTCCTTTTCCTCTTTGGTAACCATAAGTTTGTTTTCTATGTCTGTGACTATCTTTCTATTTTGGAAATAAGTTCATTTGTATCTTTTTTTAAGATTCCATGTACAAGTGATACCATGATATTTATCTTTTTCTGTCTGGCTTACTTCAGTTTAGTATGATAATCTCCAGGCCCGTCCATGTCACTACAAATGGCATTACTTCATTCTTTTTAATGGCTGAATAATATCTCATATATACATATATATATAAATGAGGTATTATATATCTATATCTATCTATCTATCTGTATCTATCTATCTATATCTGCCGGGGTCCAGCCCCGGTGGATCCAGGGTAATTCGAAGGTGGGGACAGAATCGGCATCCTGGAAAAAACTTATTTAATTACAGATATAGAGGGAGATTAGAAACAGATAGTGTAGTAGGAGAATTAATGGAGAAAAGGAGGCTGAATAACTGGTTTACGTGGAATACTAATCATCTCCTACAAAGGCCACAGGCATCTTTCCATTCTCCCGAGGGAGAGGAGGCACTGGGGCCTCCCTGGTCCGATCTTAGAAGCCCCGGCAAAGTCAGTAGGCTTGGTGCGTACCCTCGTACCAGATGGGAATTCAGCCAGGAAAACAGGGAGCGAGAAAGAAACGACACGGGGGAATCAGTCTTTCCAGAAACTGACCCGATTTCTTTATTTTTCAGGTTTGTTTATATACCTTTTTGTTATACATAGGGATGAATACAGAGTCACGTGGGGGTCAGCAGACCTGACCCTTGTCACAATCAGGTGCTTCATATAAAATTATACAAAGGTCTTATGAGTTTCATCATCTTCTGGCCATGAGGTCTGCTGACATTTTATGGCCCTTTCTGATACCGGTCAGTTAACCAGAAAACTTATTTTTCCAGGGGTGATTTTTTTCTTAAATCAGGCACCACCCTCCAAATAAAGTTGCATTCCTATAGGGTGAGGGTGTAGTGAGTTACAATCAAGAAAGGAATTTACTTAACCTAAGGTTTAACATGATTAATCTTAAAGGTTAATACTTATTTCTCCTATATGCTGGTTATATTCATTATAAGGGCAGGAATATAGAGATTTAGCAGCAAATATTGGCTCAACAAATGTAAACCCTTCACCAATGTTTCCCTTAAGATCTGTTTTGTCTTAAGATAGTGATAAAGTTACATTTTTACATAGCATAGTGATTTATAGTGATTTATAACAAAGTACAGTGATCTATAACAAAAGAGAAAATTCATTAACTCAAAAATCTAGTATTGCTAACATCAAAAAAACTACTATATTTCCTTTTCTATATTCCAAATACATTGATTAATATATTCCCAGGTGCCTAAGGATATGGGGGTCTGATGGCAATCATTGACTCAACAATGGAAAAAGCCCTACGCTAATACTCCAAACTCTCTGTGCTGTTTATGGCTGAGGGGTTGTCACACAAGCTAGTCTGTCAGCAGAGAGGTTTGACCTGAGACATCCTTGTCACACCCAGGGCAGGGAATTAGCAGCGGCACGACAAATGAAAAAACTCTTCACCAATATAATTCCTAATCAACCCACTATACTATACTAATAATTTTCTAACTTCTCAAAAGAGTCTGTATTTAGAAAGTTTTAAAGCATCTCATGCCTCTCAAGGTTGGGAGGTTGCAAACAATCACATGTGGCCAGAGGAGCCTGATCAGGGAGGCTAGAGGAACTTCAGTGTTCGTAAGTTGAAACACTTTTGTCACGCCCAGGAATTTTTATTAACTTGGAGCTGCAAGTTAACTCCTTCTCTGAGAGAAAATGGTTATGGGGGAGAGCCCCGTAAAGTACTCTGGTTTTGGGGGTAGATGCTTGGGAACAGGGGGTTTCCTGAGGCTTGATCACGCCTTTGCGTATGCCAAGCTTCCTTCCTCCTGACCTTTGCCATGGGCGGAGTTCCTCACGCTGGCTCCCAACATATATCTATCTATATATACAATATATATATATATATACATATATATACACACCACATCTTCTTTATCCATTCAATTGTCCATGGACATTTAGGTTGCTTCTATGTCTCGGCTATTGTAAATAGCCCTATAATGAACATTGAGGTACACATATCTTTGTGAATTATGGTTTTCTCCAGATATGCCCAGGAGTGGGATTGCTGGGTCTTAGAGTAGATCTGTTTTTGGTTTTTAAAGGAACCTCTTTACTGTTCTCCCTAGTGGTTGTACCAATTTACATCTCTACCAAGAGAGTAAAAGAGTTACTTTTTCTCCACACCCTCTCCAGCATTTATTATTTGTGGGGATTAACCTCCAAAATATGCAAACAGTTCATAGTTCAACACCATTCTATGTCGTCATGGTATGTTAAGTTGTCATGATTCAGCAATCTTGTTGAAAAAGAAAAGCATTGATGCACCAGCAGTCTGAAAATCTTCAACGGCTGCCTCTCCAAGGTCATCCCATTTGGCTTGATTATCCCTAAATTCCAGTCAAGAGAAGATTTTCTCAACCATTTACCTTATTTTAGTCAAGATTTGAGATAGCCCAATGAATACCTCTGTAAAGATGCCTGAAGAAAACAATGACGTCAAAGAACAACCAAGACTAACGTCAAAGTTTTCCACCATGGGACCAGGTGTGGGAGACCGTTGTGGTTTCTGATTGGTATTAATTTGAAGTTTTCTCTATGAGTCCTTACCATCCACAGTAATAAAATAGTTGTATGTCTCAGGTGTCAAGTTATATGCAAACTGTTCCGCAACCGGGACAGTTGGAATACATTTAAAATGTAGGGGCTGGAGCTCATGTACACCCATGGCAGATTCATATCAATGTATGCCAAAACCAATACAGTATTGTAAAGTAAAATAAAGTAAAAATAAAAATTTAAATAAAAAATAAAAAAATAAAATGTAGGGGCTGCCTGTGGTGAAAGGCATTTTGCTCTGACTACCAGCTCTGTTGGAAGCACTGAGTGCTCCCTGGTGTCCTAGAGCTGACCGTTTGTCACTGTTGAAGGCAGAGGCTGCTGGATCCATGAAAGATGGCAACTCCCTCTCCATTCCCTGAGTGGTGGGCACATTGTTCTGCTGGGCTGGTACCTCAGGCAAGACAAGAGAGGCCAGATGTCCTTCCTATTGATGACACCTCTTTTGATCATATTGTGAAACATTCAAGCACAATGTCTCAATGAAGCATCAACACAATCAGAAAGAAAGCGTCCTTTGAAGAACATCTTGAAGTGCTATGCTGGGTGGTGTGGGGAGAGACCTAGAGTGCCAAAGGGGCCCCAGCAAAGAGGAGGCTTGAGGGAATGTCTCAGAGTCACAGACTCTGAAAATAGAGGGAATGCTTTTGTTTTGCTTTTTATTTAGTCACCAATATCTGCTAGAGAAGCTCGAACACTTCAGGAGCATTTGTCTTTGTGATTCATGATAAAAGGCAAAAGACATGAAAGAACTGCTCAGAATTACTTTCCTTTACTGTAGCCCAACAATAAGAATAATATATTTAGTGTGAAGCCATGGAAAAGGGTGTCACATTAACCATATGAAATGCATTTACTTCCTCTTCAATGTTAAGCCACTCAAAGGAGTATTTGATGAGAAAACTGAATGAGCAATAGGTTAAAAACAATTGAGATTTCTCAGAATTCAAAATTCAATTTTGTGTACAACTATTATTTACCATATGTCTTTGCTTCACTTCTACCATCAGTTTGTTTAAGATGCAATTATTTGGTGACAGTATACATACATATATATGTGTATATATTCATTTCAAATATGACAATGATTTTTTAAAGATGAATTTCTATTTTCTGCTTTGTTGCAATTTAAGTGTCAGTTGTTTGGTCATTGCATTTGTACTCAATACTCTGAGAAGTGCAATCGTTAATTTTATGTCAACTTAACTGGATGTAGCTGGGAAAAGATTATTTTTAGTGTGTTTTTCAATGTGTTTCTGGAGGTCTCAATAGAACAAAAACAGGAGGAAGTGTGAATTTGCTCTTTCTTGAGCTGGGATGCACTCCTGCCCTCAGCACCACCCTAGTTCTCAGGGGCTTCAGACTTATACTGATTTACCCAAAAGAGCTCAACATTCAGAAAACTAAGATCATGGCATCCTGTCCCATCACTTCATGGCAAATAGATGGGGAAACAGTGGCTGACTTTATTTTTCTGGGCTCCAAAATCACTGCAGATGGTGATTGCAGCAATGAAATTAAAAGACGCTTACTCCTTGGAAGGAAAGTTATGACCAACCTAGACAGCATATTAAAAAGCAGAGACACTACTTTGTCAACAAAGGTCTGACTAGTCAAGGCTATGGTTTTTCCAGTAGTTATGTATGGATGTGAGAGTTGGACTATAAAGAAAGCTGAGCGCCAAGGGGTTGATGCTTTTGAACTGTGGTGTTGGAGAAGATTCTTGAGAGTCCCTTGGACTGCAAGGAGATCCAACCAGTCCATCCTAAAGGAGATCAGTCTTGAGTGTTCATTGGAAGGACTGATGTTGAAGCTGAAACTCCAATACCTTGGCCACTTCATGCGAAGAGTTGGCTCATTGGAAAAGACCCTGATGCTGGGAAAGATTGAGGGCAGGAGGAGAAGGGGATGACAGAGGATAAGATGGTTGGATGGCATCACTGACTCAATGGACATGGGTTTGGGTGGACTCCGGGAGTTGATGATGGACAGGGAGGCCTGTCATGCTGCTGTTCATGGGGTTGCAGAGTTGGACATGACTGAGTGACTGAACTGAACCGAACCCCATTTGTTTCCCTGAGCCTCTGTCTTGCACATGGCAGATTGTGGGGTTCTTCACTTTCATAATCACACAAGCCAATTTCTGTAATAAATCTCTTTATAGCTACCTACATCTATATCATCTATGTCTACTTCCATCCGTTTACATCATCTATATCTATATATGGGCCTCCCCAGTGGTGTAGTGGTAAAGAATCTGCATTCCAATGCAGGAGACACGGGTCCAATCCCTGAGTCGGGAAGATCGCCTAGAGAAGGAAATGACAATCCACTCCAGTATTCTTGCCTGGGAAACACATGGACAGAGGTGCATGGCAGGCTGCAGTCCATGGGGTCGCAAAGAGCCAGACACAACTGAGCGACTTGTTTAGTCAGTGAACAACAGCAACAGCATATCTATGTGTGCATTTCCTCCTGGCTCTGTTTCTCTCCAGAACCCTGACTCATACAGGAAGTGTTTGATAACATGGGAGGGGGTGAGGAGAAGTGGTTTGTAGCTTTTGCTTATTTTTATGGAATAATACTCTCACCATGGTAAAGTTAAAGCTCCCAATTTAACATCAATTGGCTTGAAATTATGACTGTTTTGCGAATGTTTACAATCAGGTGCGCACCACTCCTATCTAGGAATCTATGCCCAGAAACTGTCCTCTGCCTTTTCTCTTTATTATACAAGATTGGAAGGACTAATTTATTTGTTGATAGTGAAAAATCAGAACCCTCTCCTGAAGAAGTTCCACTGCAGTTGGAATACTGAGCCACCTGAAAAATATAATAACATTGTAAGAGTTACGTAATAGACCCACCATCTGGAGAATCAGTTGAGCTTCAGTGCTCTTGGGTGATGAACCCTTTCTGGAGCTCTGGGCAGGCATGGGCCGGCTGTCTGACCTGCCTTGTTCCCTTGACCCCTCTGTCCCATTCTGCATAAGAAAGGAAAGAAAACTGCAGCTTAGTTAAGTGAAACTGCTTGGCCAAGCTCATGCAGGTGATGAGTGACAAAGCTCATGTAACTCCAAATGGAGTTTACTGACTATAAGTTCTGTGGCTTACAGGAAGTTGAGGTAGTTATGCTTGGAAGAGACTGAGAGTGTACGGACAAGGCGAGTTTGGGATTGTGGCTGAGATTTTAAAGCCTAAATAAGTACTTATGGTTAACAGAAAGGGAATATGTGTCATATAAGTCTCATATTATGTTGCCAGAATTCTTGGTTATTCTTTTTTTTTTCTTTTTCACAATAGCCACATCATTATCCTGATTACACAGATGAAAAAAACTGAGAAAATTAGAAGTTAAATAATCCATCCAACATTTAATATTTAGGAAATTATTAAGCTGCAACTTCAGGCTCTTGCTGAAGCTCAAACATTTACTCTTAGCACTGCACAGCCCTTCTTGGTGGATTTGTTTGGGGCACAATACAGATTTTCTTACCCTTGGATATTAGCTCTTTAGTTCAAATTTTCTATAAGATGTTCAGAGATCAAATATTGCTGTAACTGCGCCCAGCTCCCTGTGGTTTTTCTCACTTTCTTAAAACCAACAGTTTCTTAGAAAAGAGGACAGAGATTCAGGGGAGCGACAAGCAGAGACAAAGTTCCAAAGTCAACCCTGGTGCTTTCTCTTGCAGTGTGAGCCTGGGCCTCGAGGGGGCGCATGAGAGAGTTGAACAGAAAAAATTCAGAGATTAACAAAATAATCATACAAAAACCACATTTTTTTTTTAACAGTTAGTAGCTGGTACACAGGTACACATGCTGTGAATTGGAAGATATATTGGCAACTTAAATATTGATCAAAGTGTTCTGACAGCTGGACAATTAGTGCTTAGCTAATTTAGTTATCACAACTTTACCCTGGGTGGTTTGCTTATTATGTGAATGGTAAAGAGGCCAGCCCAGAGAAGTTAAGCGACTGGCCCAGGATCACACCATGTGTAAATGGTGGCGTGCGGGCAGGAACCCCTGTAGCAGGAGACCAGCACTCACTCTTACTCCCTGCTCTGTTTTGTATCTGCATTTCACCACTACTGAATTCCATGAGTCTAATGCACAAAAAATTGCTGCAAAGTAATTCTATTTATTTTGTTGATTTTTTTTTTGTTTTTGCCGCAAAATGCCAACCTCAAAACCTCATTTTCTCAACTATAAAATGGAAGCCCTAAGGGTCCCTCCTTCATTCAGTTGAGAAGATTACAGTGCACAGTGCATGGGACATGAAAAGTTCTTAATTAATGGGGCTGTTGTTATCTATCATTTGTTTTGAAAGATTTAATTTTTTAAGAGAGGATTCAGGTTCACAGCAAAGTAAGAGAGTGATACAGAAATTTCCTGTACACGCCTACCCTACACCAGCACAGCCTCCCCTGTTGTCAGCAGGGCCCACGAAAGCCAGAAGGGAATTCTGATGAACGTCCAGGCTTCACCTCTGAAACCTACTTCTTATTCCCAACCATTCCTCTCTTAGTTTACTCCGACTTGCCAAAGAAACAAATAAAAAGCGCTGTTATATTTGTTCTCCAAAAGAAATACCACTGTTGCAGAAAGAAGAAAGCAAGTAATTGACAGAAGATGTAGCTTGAGGTAAGAAAACAAGGAAAGGCTGACATTTCATCTCCGGCCTGAACAGGGCAGGAGCACAAGACCGCTTCCTCATCAACCACACCCTGAGCAGGGAGCCTCCCTGACTGGCAATTTTAAGGTCACAGACAGTGAAAACGAAGACACGGGCTCAGGAGCCAACAATTGCTGGAAAAGTTGAAAACCCCAGAGGAGAGGAGCTTTCAAAATGGCACGTCAGCTGCCACGTGATCACAAGAACCAATCAGACCTTACACAGGAGCCAATGGGTATCGAAGCATTTCATCAGCCATAAACCAGGATCTCGCGGTGCGAGGGGACCAGAATGTATTTGTTCAACTGTTTTGTTTTTGTTTTTTTCTTTAACAGCGAAACATTGGAAACAGGTGAACATGAAAGATGAGACAGCCCCCAATCACCACGTTTCTGAACAGGAACTCTTACAGGTCTGTGGATCACTGTGCAACTTTCTTCATTCTTTTTGACTTTTGATTCTGAGACTGGATGATCTCTACTGACTTACCTTCCAGCCCTTCTGCAAGTGCAAATGTGTTCTTGAACCTCTCTTACTAATTTTCATATAAGTCGTCGTACTTTTTTAACTCCAGAACTTTTACTTGATTCCATGTATAATTTATATCTCTTGATACTCTCTGTTGGATGAGGTGTTATAGTACTACATTATTGTAGCTTTTTAGACAGTTTTATTTCTGAAAACATTTGTAATAGTTTAAAGTTTTTCTGTTATGTTCAACATCTGGGCCCCCTCATGCATATCTTCTGTTGACTGCTTTTCCCCACTCCAAGTAATGTGGTGTATTTTCCTATTTCTTTGCATGTCTTATTTTTTTGTTGTTAAAACCTTACGTTTTTGACAATATATTGGAGAAACTCTGGTTTCAGATCTTTCCCCTTGGGTCTGTTTTTGTTAGTAGGTGTTTTTTGTTTAATTTTGTTTTTCTTACTGAAACTTTTGTATGTATGTATGTTGTTTTTTTTTTTTTAGTTAATTCTGTAACTCAATAGTAACAGAAGTTTGAGTTTATAGCTGGATTGAGTTTATAGCTGGATTTTTTAAAAATTGAGTTTATAGCTGGATTTTTAAAAACTGTTCTATTTTTAAGTCTGGTTTATACAACCCTAAGGATTAGATCCTAAATAATCTATGTGGGAAGGCATGCCTTCAAACTTTGGAATGATTACAAGACAGTGTTAATTTTCTCTTTCTTCACCGTCAGGGTTTCAGTGGGGGATTGCCTGGAGCCAGCATGAGGAATCCCACCGATGGCAAAGGTCATGAGGAAGGAAGCCGGACAAAACGCAAAGGCGTGATCTGGCTTCAGGGGTTTACCCTGAGTTTTCCTGAACATCTACCCCCCAAAACCAGAGTGTGCCTGCTTTATTACTGTGCTTTTCACTCTTCTGATATTCTCTGGAAAAAAGTTAATTCAGGGCTTCAGTCTCCTGCATCAGCTCAAACCCCTTTGATGGCTCTCTAACTTGCCTGTGCAGCCCCCCTCAGTGCGAGAGGCACAAAGCTTAAAGCATCTTAAAGATACAGAGCCTTTTCTAAAGAGCTAAAAATCATATTGGTGATGGGTTTTCACTGTTGAGTCAATGACTGTTGCCAGGCCTCCACATTCTTTATCTTTTAACACCTGAAGAATATTAATCAATGTAATTGGGATATAGAAAAAGGAATATAGTAGTTTTGATGTTAGCAACACTAGACTTTTGAGTTAATTACTTTTCTTTTGTTATAAATCACTGTACTCCTTTTACTTGTTGTAAATTGTTGTGCCTTTGCTATGTAAGAATGTAACTTTATTTAGTGCTTTCTGAGAGTGGCACCAGACTTTGGGAAGAACATTTTCAACACAAATAAGTCTTCTGGTTGACAAACCCTTATCAGAAAAGGGCCTTAAATGTTAATTGGCCCTCTGGCCAGAAGATGATGTAAATTACCTAAGACTTGTGTATACAACTAGGTATGCAGAAAGAAAGCCTGGTTTCGATAAGAGTCAGGGCTGCTGACGCTGCATAATTTTATATTACCCATTAATCTCTATGTACAAAAAAAAAAGGTTTAAAAGGCCTTTACAACAATAGAGGATGGGCCAGTCGCTGGACTGGTTTCCCCCGTGTCTCCTCTTTACTCTGTTTTCAGGCTGAATTCCCATCTGGGGCGTGGAGGCTCGCCCTGTCTACTTACTTGCCCCAGCTTTTAAGTTCCGTGAGAGAGAGCCCAAGATGGGGCACTCTCCGATATTCAAACGGGCACTGGTGGCCCAACGTAGTTGGTGCAAATCTCTTGTCCTGAGATTTTATTGGCTTTCCACGTAAACCAAGTTATTCAGCCTCTTTTCTCCACTAAATTTTCCTACTACACTATTTCTTCCTAATCTAATCTTATATTTCTAAATAAATAAGCTTTCCTCACCTATGCCGTTCACCCTTTGAATTTCCCTGGATCCACCGGGGGTGGACCCTGGCAGGGGATCTTTTCTTATCCAGCATTTTCCTCGGCAGACACAGACTTCCTTATGCATGCAACCTTCTAGATCTCTAAGAATATGTGGCAACTTTTCAAAGTTCCCCAGGGTCATCTAATTCTCTGAAAATTCCCGGCCAGGCTCCGGCATGCCCCAAATGAGATCACAGACTCAGACAGCTGCAGCACTGTGGGCCAATTGCGGTGTCTGGTCACACCCTTAGATGCAGCCCCTTTTATCCACTGCATCAAACAAAAGAACAAAAAATACTAACAGATCCAAATAATAGCTAAGTATGAATATGAAATAAAGCTCAAGTAAGTGGCAGACATCTTTTACTATAGCTCTTAACATATTATGAGAGTAGTTCACATTATAATTTTTGTTGCTCTCTATTCACTACGATTTATGGACTCCAGGTTTCCATGTTACGTTGTTTCTTTGTCCTTGTGGTATACAATCAGATTTAATTAGTTCTTTAAAAAGCACAGTTTGGATTGGATTGTTGGATTCCAGAATATCTACTGGTCACACAAAACAAAGATGAGAAAGACTTGGAACTGAATTAAAGTGATCACATATTTTTCATTATTTAGATTACTATTTCCATGGATGTAGAAAGTTAAGGTTTTCATTTATTCTTTTATTTTATCCATGGACAATGTTTTTGTTTTATTGAAGTATGCTTTTCTCTAGGCATTCATGATATAGAATAACTTTCCTAATTTAACTCTGACCCATTGCAATGTAATTGATTATAAACAAACTTCTGATTCATGAATTTGAAGCTATTCATGGCAAAAAAGAATACTGAAAAAGTTTTTCAGCAGAGTGTAGCTAAACATATGTTTAGACCACTTGTTTCTAATTAAACTTCCACTTGAAAGTGTAGCAAAGAAAAAATTAACATAAAAATTAACTTGATAGACCTTAAGGCAAGACATATATAGCCAAAGATCAGGGTTTGAAAAACTAAAATGGTTCTAAAATGAAAGTCATTCTGTCTGTCCAACTTTTTATGACCCCCTTTGGACTTCGACTATACAGTCCATGGAATTCTCCAGGCCAGAATACTGGAGTGGGTAGCTGTTCTCTTCTCCAGGGGATCTTCTCAACCATGGAATTGAACCAAGGTCTCCTGCATTGCAGGCAGAATCTTTACCAGCTGAGCTACCAGGGAAGCCCCAAAATTGTTATAAATATGAAACAAAAAATAATATTGCTATAATTGTGATTTATATAACTGAAATTATCATTTCAAAAAATTGAAACTGATAAAAATGATTTTACCTCTCTAATTTAGTTGCCAGTATCTGGTAGTCTAGAAAAACCAGATAAATATACAAAAGTGTGAATCTTAAAATATTGCAGAAACTCTGCTCTTAAGGATGTGAATTGTCAGATTAATTAAGAGAGACTAGTTTTTCTGACTCCAACATGACCAGTGGCCTCATACAATATTTATATAAAATCATGGCCATGGATTTAAAATATTACAGCTACCTCCCCTGGCTATCTATTTTCCATCAGGCTCACTTGTAATCCCATTTCTCAAAACTATACTAATCCTATAAAGCATACATTGTTCCTTAATGTTATCATCAAGTGTAATTTTCACAATTCTCTTAGAATTGATGTCGTTACCAAGGGTTGAAGACAAGAACACAATTCACTCTTAAAACGACGATGATTTTGACTTTGCATCTTTCACAGGCTATTGTCATCGTAGCAGTGAGAGGAGCATGAGGTCCACCCAGAGTAACATCATGTCGCTCACTGAATCTGCGTTTAATGATTCAGGTGGTAACATGCAAAGGCTGATCGTGCCGTGTGCTACCCAGAGGTGAAGGCTTGGGAATAATTACAAGCAGAAGAACACCCTTCAGAGAGCTCCGTCCTCCTATTGTCTCCCACTTTAATTCAAGGCATACACATGGCCCTGGGATGAATGCCCTTATTCTAAAATAGCTCTCATTCATTTTCCATCTATTTCTTTTTGAATGACTCATTGTACTACAGGAAGATTTTTACTCAGGCTGCCTCATAAATCATGTCGAAGCCCTCTTACCAGCCCACATCTCATCACTCAGGTGTACAGGTTACTTGTACAGACGTATGTAAGCTTAGCCTCAATCATACTGCTGTCTTCTCAGCACAATACATTAATACTCAAATCCACATCTGTGCTTGTATACTGCCCTGGAAATATTCATTATTATGTATCAAAGAAAGACTACTTTTCTAAGTTCAAGTTAAACCTCCTCTTGGCAGATATGTGATACTTCACTATCATATGACTTCTTCATCTTCATGTTGGAGAAAAAATTTGCTTTACTTCTGATAGAATCATTGTTTCTAATTCCTATTTTGAAATCATCAAATCATATGTGAGTTGAAGCAATCTTAGGGTCAGTTCAGTTCAGTTCAGTCGCTCAGTCGTGTGCGACTCTTTGCGACCCCATGAATTGCAGCACACCAGGCCTCCCTGTCCATCACCAACTCCCGGAGTCTACTCAAACCCATGTCCATTCAGTCGGTGATGCGATCCAGCCATCTCATCTTCTGGCGTCCCCTTCTCCTCCTGTCCCCAATCCCTCAGATAATCAGGGTCTTTTCCACTGAGTCAACTCTTCACATGAGGTGGCCAAAATATTGGAATTTCAGCTTCAGCATCATTCCCTCCAATGAACACCCAGGACTGATCTCCTTTTGGATGGACTGGTTGGATCTCCTTGCAGTCCAAGGGACTCTCAAGAGTCTTCTCCAACACCACAGTTCAAAAGCATCAATTCTTTAGCACTCAGCTTTCTTCACAGTCCAACTCTCACATCCATACATGACCACTGGAAAAACCACAGCCTTGATTAGACTTGACATAGACTTGACTTTGATGGCAAAGTAATATCTCCGCTTTTGAACATGCTATCTAGGTTGGTCATAACTTTCCTTCCAAGGAGTAAGCGTCTTTTAATTTCATTGCTGCAATCACCATTTGCAGTGACTTTGGAGCCCCAAAAAATAAAGTTTGACACTGTTTCCACTGTTTCCCATCTATCTGCCATGAAGTGATGGGACCAGATGCCATGATCTTAGTTTTCTGAATGTTGAGCTTTAAGCCAACTTTTTCACTCTCCTCTTTCACTTTCATCAAGAGGCTTTTGAGTTCCTCTTCACTTTCTGCCATAAGGATGGTGTCATCTGCATACCTGAGGTTATTGATATTTCTCCTGGCAATCTTGATTCCAGCTTATGCTTCTTCCAGCCCAACATTTCTCATGATGTACTCTGCATAGAAGTTAAATAAGCAGGGTGACAATATACAGCCTAGACGTACTCCTTTTCCTATTTGGAACCAGTCTGTTGTTCCATGTCCAGTTCTAACTGTTGCTTCCTGACCTGCATATAGGTTTCTCAAGAGGCAGGTCAGGTGCTCTGGTATTCCCATCTCTTTCAGAATTTTCCACAGTTTCTTGTGATCCACATTTTTCTGGAACTCTCTTGCTTTTTCGATGATCCAGTGGATGTTAGCAATTTGATCTCTGGTTCTTCTGCCTTTTCTAAAACCAGCTTGAACATCTGGAAGTTCACGGTTCATGTACTGCTGAAGCCTGACTTGGAGAATTTTGAACATTCCTTTAGTAGCGTGTGAGATGAGTGCAATTGTGCGGTAGTTTGAGCACTCTTTGGCATTGCCTTTCTTTGGAATTGGAATGAAAATTGACATTTTCCAGTCCTGTGGCCACTGCTGAGTTTTCCAAATTTGCTGGCATATTGAGTGCAACACTTTCATAGCATCAGGATTTGAGATAGCTCAACTGGAATTCCATCACCTCCACTAGCTTTGTTTGTAGTGATGCTTTCTAAGGCCCACTTGACTTCGCATTCCAGGATGTCTGGCTCTAGGTGAGTGATCACACCATTGTGATTATCTGGGTCGTGAAGCTCTTTTTTTGTACAGTTCTTCTGTGTATTCTTGCCACCTGTTCTTAATATCTTCTGCTTCTGTTAGGTCCATACCATTTCTGTCCTTTATTGAGCCCATCTTTGCATGAAATGTTCCCTTTGTATCTCTAATTTTCCTGAAGAAATCTTTAGTCTTTCCCATTCTGTTCTTTTCCTCTATTTCTTTGCATTGATCACTGAGGAAGGCTTTCTTATCTCTCCTTGCTCTTCTTTGGAACTCTGCATTCAGATGCTTATATCTTTCCTTTTCTCCTTTGCTTTTTGCTTCCCTTCTTTTCACAGCTATTTGTAAGGCCTCCCCAGACAGCCATTTTGCTTTTTTGCATTTCTTTTCCATGGGGATGGTCTTGATCCCTGTCTCCTGTACAATGTCATGAGCCTTTGTCCATAGTTCATCAGGCACTGTGTCTATCAGATCTAGTCCCTTAAATCTATTTCTCACTGCCACTCTGTAATCATAAACGATTTGATTTAGGTCATACTTGAATGGTCTAGTGATTTTCCCCACTTTCTTCAATTTAAGTCTGAATTTGGCAATAAGGAGTTCATGATCTGAGTCACAATGAGCTCCCGGTCTTGTTTTTGCTGACTGTATAGAGCTTCTCCATCATTGGCTACAAAGAATACAATCAATCTGATTTCGGTGTTGACCATCTGGTGATGTCCATGTGTAAAATCTTCTCTTGTGTTGTCGGAAGAGGGTGTTTGCTATGACCAGTGCATTTTCTTGGCAAAACTCTATTAGTCTTTTCCCTGCTTCATTCTGTATTCCAAGGTCAAATTTGCCTGTTACTCCAGGTGTTTCTTGACTTCCTATTTTTGCATTCCAGTCCCCTATAATGAAAAGGACATCTTTTTTGGGTGTTAGTTCTAAAAGGTCTTGTATGTCTTCATAGAACTCTTCAACTTCAGCTTCTTCAATGTTACTGGCTGAGGCATAGGCTTGAATTACCATGATATTGAATCGTTTGCCTTGGAAATGAACAGAGATCATTCCGTTATTTTTGAGATTGCATCCAAGTACTGCATTTCAGACTCTTTTGTTGACCATGATGGCTACTCCATTTCTTCTAATGGATTCCTGCCCACAGTAGTAGATGTAATGGTCATCTGAGTTAAATTCACCCATTCCAGTCCATTTTAGTTCACTGATTCCTAGAATGTTGACGTTCACCCTTGCCATCTCTTGTCTGACCACTTCCAATTTGCCTTGATTCATGGACCTGACATCCCAGGTTCTATCACCAGACACATCCACAGCTGGGTATTGTTTTTGCTTTGGCTCCATCCCTTCATTCTTCCTGGAGTTATTTCTCCACACATCTCCAGTAGCATATTGGGCACCTACCAATCCGGGAGTTCCCATTTCAGTATCCTATCATTTTGCCTTTTCATGCTGTTCATGGGGTTCTCGAGGCAAGAATACTGAAGTGGTTTGCCATTCCCTTCTCCAGTGGACCACATTCTATCAGACCTCTCCACCATGACCGTCCTGTCTTGGGTTGCCCCACAAGGCATGGCTTAGTTTCATTGAGTTAGACAAGGAGGCTGTGGTCCATGTGATCAGATAGGGCTAGTTTTCTGTGATTATGGTTTCAGTGTGTCTGCCCTCTGATGCCCTCTTGCAACACCTACCATCTTACTTGGGTTTCTCTTGCCTTGGACGTGGGTTATCTCTTCATGGCCGCTCCAGCAAAGCTCAGCTGCTGCTCCTTACCTTGGATGAGGGATATCTCTAAAAGGCCGCCCCTCCTGACCTTGAATGTGGAGTAGCTACTCTCAGCCCTCCTGCGCCCACACAGCTGCCCCTCCTTGGACGTGGGGTTGCTCCTTTTGGCTGCTGCCCCTGACCTCGGATGTGGGGTAGCTCCTCTCAGCTGTTCCTGTGCTGACATAGCCTGGCACTCTCGGTCACCGCCCCGACCTTGGGTGAGGGGTAGCTTCTCTCAGCCGCAATTCTGCATGGTCCGTCGCAGCAGATGCGCTTCTTAGGGTCAGGCTAGCTTATTTTCCCATGTGGTGGTTGCTGGTTTTAAGGTACTTATACCATTGAAAGATAGATATTTTTCCTTACCAAAAAAGTTATAATGCTCTATAATTTTTGTGAGTTTTTACGTAAACAC
Organism: Ovis canadensis; assembly: GCF_042477335.2. Lineage (NCBI taxonomy): Eukaryota > Metazoa > Chordata > Mammalia > Artiodactyla > Bovidae > Ovis > Ovis canadensis. The sequence goes on along the minus strand of NC_091257.1, from coordinate 60,455,500 downwards.
TTTAATTTTAGAATAGGTTTTCATTTACAGAAACACTGTGAAGATGATACAGAAAGTACATGCAAAGCCCCTACCCAAGATCCCCTAATATCTTAGTAGAGTAGATTAGTATGGAATATTTCTCACAGTTAATGAACCAGTATTGATGCATTATCATTAACTAAAGATCACACATTATTCTGAGTTCCTTAAATTTTTACATAATGTCCCTTTTCTGTTCCAAAATCCCATGAAAGGTACCACAGTAATTTTGTCCTGGTGTCTCCCAGCTTCTTCCTGGCTGTGCCACTTTTTCAGACTTTCCTTCTTGTGGATGATCTTGACTGCTCTAAGGAGTAGTGATTAGTGTTTTGTGGGATGTACTAAATTGGGATTTCTCAGGAGTAGATTACGGTTAGGTGTCTTTAGGAGGAAGACCGCAGAGGCAAAGTGCTATTCTCATCACACCATCTGAAGGGTACTGATGGTGTTCAGGACACTTCTGTTCATGCTGAGCTTGAACGGGTGACTGAAATGCTGTGTGTCCAAATTTTCCCACCATAAAGCCATTATTTTAGAGGAAGTCACCATGCAGAGCCTGTTTATCTGATGCTCCTCCTTGGGGGTGGAGCATGAAATAAATATTAGGAATTCTTCCACATGGGAGATGTGTTTCCTCTTCCTCTCTTACTTATTTAATCCCTTGTTTGTACCAGTGTGCACTTCTGGTTATTGATTTTATACTTTGCATTACAATCCAATCAATACTACTATATTTATTTTCTTGCTCAATTGTTCTAGCTTTGGCCATGGCCCTTGTGTCCCTTGAAAAAACCCATCATTGTGTGCGTTTGACACAATCTTACTTTTTGACACTATCGCCCACTCCAGGATCACCTTGTGGTCCTAGAATCAGCCATTTTTTCAAGAAGCCATGCCATTGTGGAATGGTAAGAAGCGAAGATTTAATGTTTAGTGTGCTCACTGCTAGTGGGAGTCACTGATTACCGATCCTTCCAGGTGACAAGGCAAGGAAATATATGTGTATTAACCTACACACACACATATGGATAAATATAGATGTAATTATCAGTATCATAGTAACGTCTCTAATTCTAATCCATTACAACATAGGCAAGGAGATCAAACCAGTCAGTCCTAAAAGAAATAAATCCTGAATATTCATTGGAAGGACTGATGCTGAAGCTGAAGCTCCAATACTTTGGCCACCCGGTATGAAGAGCCAACACACTGGAAAAGACCTTGTGCTGGGGAAGATTGAGGGCAGGAGGAGAAGGGGACGACAGAGGACGAGTTGGTTGGATGGCATTACTGACTCAATGAACATGAGTTTTCGCAAACTCTGAGAGATGGTGACGGACAGGAAAGCCTAATGTGCTGGAGTCCATGAGGTTGCAGAGTTAGACACGACTGAGTGACTGGAAAAAAAAAAAAACTACATAGACTGTTCCAGCCTTCCATTGGCTTATTTATAACCTCACAATCCAACAGCGAGAAAACTGGTATCTACCACTCAATTATTTAGTTGTAGAGCTCCAGTTACATATGTAATGGTTTCAGAATTTCTCACTGGTACCTCTGTGCGAAACAACCTTATCACCTAGAGTACCTTGATTATGTGCAGGTTTTTTTTTTTTTTTTGGATTTAGTCTTAGATTCCACACATTTCCAGTTGACTTCAGTGCAATTCAGTTCATTTGCTCAGTGGGATCAAACTCTTTGCAACCCCATGGACTTTAGCACACCAGGCTTCCCTGTCCATCACCAACTCCCAGAGCTTACTCAAACTTGTGTCCATTGAGTCAGTGATGCCATCCAACCGTCTCATTCTCTGTTGTCCCCTTTTCCTCCCACCTTCAATCTTTCCCAGCATCAGGGTCTTTTCCAATGAGTTGGTTCTTCACATCAGGTGGCCAAAGTATTGGAGTTTCAGCTTCAGCATCAGTCCTTCCAATGAATATTCAGGACTGATTTCCTTTAGGATGGACTGGTTGGATGGACTGGTTGGATCCTTGCAGTCCACACCACTGTTCAAAAGCATCAATTCTTCAGCGCTCAGCTTTCTTTATAGTCCAGCTCTCACATCCATACATGACTGCTGGAAAAACCGTAGCTTTGACTAGATGGTCAGCATTTTTCGCCACTCTCCACCCTACCACCTGTCCTGGTTGGTGAGATTGTCTCACATCTGTAACACAGTTAACTGTTTTGTCACATTTTGTGTTCCACCCAGGGATCCTTGACAGCTTAAATTTACAGTTTCTTAATTTGCATACTTTGAGGTGTTCTCTTTGTGTGTAAATTTTATGGGGTTTGCCAAATGCCTCTTGTAATTTCTCCACCATTGCAGTATAACACGTAATAGTTTCACCATCCTGAAAAAATCCCTCTGCATTACCAGCCACCCATCACCCCAGTAAACACCTGGCAACTGAAGACCATTTTACCGTCTCTATAGTGGTGCCTTTTACAGAAAGCCCTGTCAATGGCTTCATGCAGTATGTAGCCTTTTTAGACTGGTTTCTCACACTCAGTATTGTGCATTTCGGATTCATTCATATATCTACATGGCTAGACAGATCATCCCTTTTTACTGTTGAATAATATACCCTCATACACACATACACACACACACACACACACACACACACATATATATATATATATATATATATATATATATATATATATATATATATAGAGAGAGAGAGAGAGAGAGAGAGAGAGAGCTTGATTATCCATTTCATAGTTTATCCACAATTTGTTCATCCATTAGCCTTTTGAAGGGCATCCTGTTTGTTCCAGTTTCTGGTGACTATGGATAATGACACTATTAGCATTTGTGTATAGCTTTTCTCTTAAACATAATTTCAAAATCAGGTGAACAGATACCTAAGAACTTGCTCAATGTTCCTGAGGTTAACATATGCTATAACCAAGCTTTGTAAGAAATGGACATGAGTTTGAGCAAACTCAAGGAGATAGTAAAGGACAAGGAAGCCTGGTGTGCTGCAGTCCATGGGGTCACAAACAGCTGGACATGGCTGTGACTGAACACAACAACAAGAACCCACTAGATTCTCCTAAGATGGCTATGCTGGCTTTCCTTCCCGTGCTTGTGAACATCATTTTTGTGTTGGTTTTGCTTTTCTGCCATCAAAGTCTGGTTTTTAATCAACACTGCTCACATGTTGTTAATTTATTCTAGTAGTCCAGATACCAGGATACACTAACACTTTCCGTTCTGCTTCTGATGGCATATCTGAAGTTCCTCTTTCCTCTCCTGCTGCTACTTTATTTTCTATAAAGGCGCGTGTATGTGAGAAGGTTGTTAGCGTTTTCATTTTTTGTCTGTGTTTTCATTTTTTGTTTGTGTCTCTGTTTTATTTTCCTTTTCCAGCTGGAGCCGGTGGAGCTGTCACTGTGCTGCTGTGTTGATCCCAGCCTGCCGTTCTCTCTCCTCCAGCAGGAACCTCCTGTCAGGCCAAGAGCTAAGAAACGGGCTCCCTGAGCAGTTGATTAGGCTCAGTTAGAAGGTCCAGTCAATGTCAGTGAGAAACATGGATAAGAGAGAAGCCAAGAAGCTGTGTGCAGCCCCGAACCCCCTAAAGATGGAGAGAAGACTGAAATAGAAGTGATACTGTTTGAACTGTCAAATGCCTCCTATGAGCACAAAGGGATATGAACAGTTTTTGTCTTTTATTTCCAAAATGTAATATCACCTTGTATCTATAGAAGTAATGCATGAGAGAGTCAGAATTAATGTTCTTGTATAATAAATGAGAATTGATTTTAAAAGCACTATTACACACAGGAAGTATCATGTCCAAATGAGATTATAATTCAGAAAAATCATCAGGAGAATCCTTACATTAAGGGTTGCCATTCATTGTGGGATATACCTAATTTTAGCCAATGAATGGGCTTTGCAGGTGGCCCTAGTGGTAAAGAACCCATGTGCTGATGCAGGAGACGTAGGAGACTTGGGTTCGATCCCTGGGGCAGGAAGATCCCCTGGAGGATGACCTGGCAACCCACTCCAGTATTCTTGCCTGGAGAATCCCATGGACACAGGAACCTTAAGGGCTACAGTACTTGGGATCACAGAGTCAGACATGACTGAAGGGACTTAGCATGCAGACACACATGCAGCCAGTGAATATGGGGCATTATAGGTAGAGGATAGATTGATAGTAGGTAGAAACATAGAAGGAAAAATAGATAATAGATAGATGTGTGCTTCAGTCACATCTGACTCTATGCAACGCTATGAGTAGCCTATTAAGCTTCTCTGTCCTTGGGATTCTCCAGGTAAGACTACTGGAGTGGGGTGCCATGCATTTCTCCAGGGGAATCTTCCTGACCCAGGGATCAAACTGGGGTCTCTTACATCTCCTGCAATGGCAGACGGGTTCTTTACCACTAGTGCCACCTGGGAAGCCCAATAGATAAATGATGGGTAGAAATATAGATAGATAATAACTAATAAATATCTCTTATAACACATTCAGATACATAATATTAATCTCCATTTTGCTGTTGAGAAAGCTGAGGAGATGCAGAGAAGGTGAGTCTATGTTTAATAGGAACCAGAATCATCTTTGAATCCAGTCTGAGGACTTCACCAGCAACCCATATCTTGTGATTTTTAAATAATGGCATCACCTTGTTAAGTGACTGTTTCATGTGCTAAAGCGCATTTCATCACCAATGGGCACAGTAAGCACTATTATCATTTCACACATGTGCTCACAGATGCTCGGAGACATCCAGTGACCTGCTGAGATTCTGCAGCTGGCCCGGGGGATATGGACCTGCCCCAGGTGGTCTCAGTCTAGAGCCTGCAGTCCTGGCTGGTCCACCCTGCAGCCTCTCCTCCCAGCAGCCCCGTCTGTGCTCCCCTCAGCCTCCATCCGTCTATTCTGCACTGGGATGTGCCCTTCTGGTTTCAGAGCCGTCTGCGTCTTTTACTATTTCCCCTGAAAATGGATGTCGAATCTTCTAGCTCTTGTCTTCCCAACATGAGTGGATTTCACCCACAATCTTTTTTTCTCCCCCTTAGAGCAGTTAAGTCGATGTGCACTAGGTGACAGAAGTGTGGTACTAAATCTCTCTTCTGAAGAGACAATTCTTTCTAGGAATCGAGCTGAAAATAAACCCCATGAAGTAAGGAACATAAAAACTATCTAGGCGAGGGCCACAGTGATTGTGCAGAAAGAGCGGTGTGTCTCATTACAATCACATCAAAAGCCTGTTGAGAGAATGGTATTCAGATTAGAGACTTTTCAGGTGTGGCTGGAATGATCAAAGGATGGCTGACATTCTCTGCATTGTATTTAGAAGTTGATGCTCTAAGCTTCAAGGTGACAAGGGAATGTTGCATGTGATGTGTGAATTTGAGCTGCAGAACTTTGGGAAGTCAGTTGGGATGGATGGAGAGTCAGATGGTCCATGAAGATCAGACCCAGCTCCATGTCATGTGATAAGATAGGTAATTTATGTGCTCTCTTCTAATGTTGATTAGGCTTCTTCCAGACCCTATCCTGAAATCCAGGATCAAAACATGCATGAAATGCTACCTTGAAATTATCAGACTTAACTTCTGCTCCATAAAACCCTTCTGGGAATTCGCTGGTGGTCCAGTGGTTAGGACTCCATGCTTCCACTACAGAGGGCCTGGGCTCGATACCTGGTCAGGGAACTAAGATTCCAAATGCTACGTGGTGAGCAAGCAAACAGAAAAACACACCCTTTCTCTGATTCTATCCACATTTCTGGAAGGGCAGATGATCATGGTTCTATATCATTATATTTCTCCTGCTGCCAACTCAAATTATGAGAGGCAATTCTAAAATGTTCTGTCCTATTGTTCCAGTAGGTCTGGGAAAACATTTTAGAAATACATCATGAGCATCATGTCCACAGTCTCAAAGCTCTTTTTTTAACTGAGGAAACAAAGCACCCTGTCCTCCATCTTTTTGCGGGGGAGTTTGGGGTTTGGATAGTGTTGAGGAATTGGTGTATCATCCCTAATTCCAGACGCATATTCAGGAATTTCACAGACGTGTCACAGGAACAAAATGGGAACTTTGCAACCAAATCTGTGAACGGGAGCAGAGCCAGGGTAGAGCCGTGGTGTTAGAAATTTGGGGACATGGCTGCCCTTGTTGGGTGGCACAAAGACAGAAGAATGGCTTAGGAAGCTGAAGGAGAAAAGAGTGGATCTCTGGAGGCCCTGGGTCAGTCTTCCCTGCAGCAGCAAGACCCTAGCTAACAAACTAGCGCAGCATAAGGAATAGTAAACAGACCTCGAGGTGGATGGTTCATCTGTGACACTCCGTCAGCTGACTTCTAGATTGCTCTGTTTCCAAGGAGTGGAAAGTAAGGCTCCAGGAACACAGCAGACCCACACGTCCCTCCTGTCTGTGGCCGTGAAGCTTGTCTGTCCTCAGGGAGATCGCTCCTCACTTCTGTTTCCTGCCTTCCTCCGCTCGTCCACCCCCCTCTGCTCTCCCTGCCTCAGCTGTTTTCTTTATCTTTACCTCCTTGTTTCTCTTTTCTTTCTCTCTCCATCCTTCTTCTGTTGTCATTTCTCTTTTGTCAACTCTTCTCTTCCAGTGACCATCAATCACAATATGATCACGTTCTCTATTTATCGAAACAAAAGCACTCTCTGCCCTGTTATTTTTAATAGAAAAGAAACAACATCTCTGGTGAGTCTGTCATTGAAGGTTTCACCAACTGTCTGAAAATCAACCTTCTTGATAATTTTTACTATTTCCATCTTCAGGCAAAGACACCGATGCTCTTAGGAACTTGAGAAAAGGCCGACGGCTCATCATTGAACAGAACCTGTTTTTTTCAGACTAGCTTCATTCTACTTTTGGTCTATGAGGCAGAAGATAAACAAAGAGGGCCCTGGGTTGTGGTCTAAGCTTCACTGTATTTTTCTCCTCAGTAGAAAGTCAGGCTCATACACGTGAAATATGTAATTTCCTCGGAGGGCATGACCAAAGTTCTGGCTGGGAAATTATGGAGTTTAGCCAAGGGGAACAGAGTCTGTCTGATCTCACTCATTATTTCATCTGTGTCCGAGTCAGATAAGAAAATAGGCCTGTCATTTTTCTCAGTACATAGTACTATCATTTTTGAAATGGTGAGAGAGCTTAATTATATATCCAGTTTTCATGCATTTTACCTGCCTGTTCATTTTGATGCTCATTTAAAGGCTGCTGTTTCCTTAGCAACCTCTCTTTTCTTTCTTCCCTCCATTGTGTCTTATCAGTTCATGTGCTGTTAAAAAAATGTTTTAAGAGAAAATTATCATTTATAACAATTTATCTTGTTTAACAATAACCTGGCCATTATTGTCATTCTTTCCACAGTTAAAAGGGAACCAGGTAGCAAAGATGGATTATAAAGCCTGTTGATGACACCTCAGGAGGTCAGCGGTGGGTGGAGAGTGAAGCCACTGAACATCAACCCTGAGAGATGCTTCAAGACACCTCTGCTGTGTGGAGATGGCAGCTGTTTGTGTATGCAGAGCCCAGGGCAGAACTGAGGTGGTCTTTAGGGCTTGGTCGGTTCTGGTTGGAAGACGTACAGCCTCAGGGCTCCTCATCCTCGAAATCTTGGAAACCTGAGTTCTACAGGAGCCCTCCAGCTGGAGCCATGGCGTCCATTTTTCTAGAATGTGTGAGTCAGCCCTTCTCATGCTCTGTCATCCACGAGATGGATGGGGGCGTACGGTATGTGGCAGGGTCAGCTCCAACTAAAGTCTCCAGCTCCTGCAAGGGCCTTCTCTCTAAGGACAGAAGAGAAGTGCCTGCTGGGAGGCTGACAGCTGACTGCACTGTGTTCCATGTTTGCAAGGCCTGAATCCGAATCTGTGGCTCCTTCTTCTGAAGCATCATTTTCTAGCACCCTCACAACATGTCTTATCATGGTTTTAATTTGTGTTTCCCCAGTGGCTAATGATATGGGCTTCCCCAGAGCTCAGTGGTAAAGAATCCACCTGCAATGCAGAAGATGCTGGTTGTATCCCCGGGCTCCTGTAGAGCTCCTGTAGAACTCAGATTTCCAAAATTTGGGAAGATGCCCTGGAGAAGCACATGACAACCCACTCCAGTATTCTTGCCAGGATGATCCCAACATGACTGAGCACACACTATTAGCTATTAATCATTCACCATGAGTCTGCTTTTCTCTCTACAGTTCTACTTTTTCCAAATCCTACCTCATTTGGCCTTTAGTCTGGCTTTTCTCACTTAACAAAATATATTTGAGTGTTGGAAACACAACCTCTGTGTTCATCACCTTTACCTGGAAATGAGAAGTGAACATGAACATTTTGTGTTTGCCAGATACAAATTTCTCTCCATATATAAGTTTAATTTTCTTCTCTCTCATGGTGACAGTATGCCTATTTTCCAGTCCCTTTGCTGGAAATGGTTAGTATTATTTAAATCTTTCCCTATCTGCTAAGGTGTCAATTTGTAGAAATAGGTTCTCTCAAACTTCCACTTGGCCCACTTATTGTCAAACCGGTCATTCAAGTTCTTATATTCCTTTTACCAAGTTCAGGTTGACAGTGGCTCACTCTTCAATTAAATTCTTCTCTTAGAACTCAGCTCATTTAAAATTTTTATTTCTCGACTGTGAGCTGTATCATCAGGCAGATTGCCTTCTGATTCGATTTATTAGAGGAACTGCAAAAAATAACACATTCGGCTTCCCTGGGTTATGTCTTATTTCATAAGCTGTTTTCATGTGTCACTGTAAAATACTGAACCTATTTCTCACATTAGCTGGTAACTATAAATAAACTATGGAAAAAAGAAGAGACATTCACTGACAAGTCTAAAAGGAAAACCTTATATTTGATGTGTTAGCTTTAAGAAGAATAAAGGCATTTTAAAAGCGCTGCTAAGCACAACAGTTCATACTGTGTGGAAAAAAACATGAATATAAGATTGCTAAGAATGAAAAAGATACATACTAAAATGTATATAAATTGGACTCATATGTGAGTATCTGAGACAGATTCAAATATCAGATTATTCAGAGTGAAAGGTTGAAAATAAACCTGAGTACTACAATAAAAACAATTTTGTAACTGTCTTGAATTGAATGTGTATGAGTGTTCAGCTGTTGAAGTTCAGACTCTTTGCGACCCCATGGACTATAGCCTGCCAGGCTCCTCTGCCCTTGGGATTCTCCAGGCAAGAATACTGGAGTGGGCTACTGTTTCCTCCTCCATGGGATCTTCCCCACCCAGGGACTGAACCCACATCTCCTGCATTGGCAGGAAGGTTCTCTATCACCAAGCCACTTGGGAAGATATGGCCTGGATTGAATGAAAATGAAAAAAATTAATGAATTTTCCATTGAATTGTGGCCCTTAAATATCCACCCAAAATCTGTGAATGTGACTTAATTTGGAAAAAAGGTCTTTGAAGATGTGATCAACGTAAGTTCATACTGGATTTGGGTGGACCTTAACACAGTGATTAATTTTCTTATAATAAAATGGAATCAAAGACAGGTTCTCAGGGAGAAATCATTCTGACAGAGGTTAGAGTGATGTGTCTCCAAGGCAAAGAATGCTGAGAGTTGCTGCCACCCCCAGAAGCTGGAGAGGCAGAGTAGGGTTCTCCTTTTGAGTCCTTCGGGGAGCCTAGCCTGCAGACACCCTGGCTTTGGGGTTCTAGCTTTCAGAACGAGGGAGAATAAATTCCCCTTATTTTAAGGCATATCAGTTCAGTTCAGTTCAGTTGCTCAGTCAGTTCAACTCTGTGACCCCATGAATTGCAGCATACCAGGCCTCCCTGTCCATCACCAACTCCCAGAGTTCACCCAAACTCATGTCCATCGGGTTGGTGATGCCATCCAGCCATCTCATCCTCTGTTGTCCCCTTCTCCTCCTGCCCCCAATCCCTCCCAGCATCATGGTCTTTTCCAATGAGTCAACTCTTTGAATCAGGTGGCCAAAGTATTGGAGTTTCGGCCTCAGCATCCGCCCTTCCAATGAACACCCAGGACTGGTCTCCCTTAGGATGGACTGGTTGGATCTCTTTGCAGTCCAAGGGACTCTAAAGAGTCTTCTCCAACACCACAGTTCAAAAGCATCAATTCTTCAGCACTCAGCTTTCTTCATAGTCCAACTCACATCCATACATGACCACTGGAAAAACCATAGCCTTGACTAGATGGACCTTTGTTGGCAAAGTAATATCTCTGCTTTTTAGTATACTATCTAGGTTGGTCATAACTTTCTTTCCAAGGAGTAAGTGTCTTTTAATTTCATTGCTGCAATCACCATCTGCAGTGATTTTGGAGCCCCAAAAAATAAAGTCTGACACTGTTTCCACTGTTTCCCCATCTATTTGCCATGAAGTGATGGGACCAGATGCCATGATCTTCATTTTCGGAATGTTGAGCTTTAAGCCAACTTTTTCACTCTCCTCTTCTACTTTCATCAAGAGGCTTTTTAGTTCCTCCTCACTTTCTGCCATAAGGGTGGTGTCATCTGCATATCTGAGGTTATTGATATTTCTCCTGGCAATCGTGATTCCAGCTTGTTCTTCTTCCAGCCCAGCATTTCTTATGATGTACTCTGCATAGAAGTTAAATAAGCAGGTGACAATATACAGCCTAGACGTTCTCCTTTTCCTATTTGGAACCAGTCTGTTGTTCCATGTCTAGTTCTAACTGTTACTTCCAGACCTGCATATAGATTTCTCAAAAGGCAGGTCAGGTGGTCTGGTATTCCCATCTCTTTCAGAATTTTCCACAGTTTATTGTGGTCCACACAGTCAAAGGCTTTGGCATAGTCAATAAAGCAGAAATAGATGTTTTTCTGGAATTCTCTTGCTTTTTCCATGATCCAGCGGATGTTGGCAATTTGAATCCTGGTTCCTCTGCCATATAGTTTGTGCTAATTTGTTTTAGGAAACCCATCCAGTGACTGTGTTCCCAAGTTACTCTAACTCATTGGGAAAAATATAAGAGAGAGTGAAAACACACACAACAAGGTAAATGGCAGGTCATGCTCTCTGACTACAGGACATGTTTGCTGGTCTTGGGTTCATTCCAAGTTTCCTGGATTACAGAGTTCATGGACCACGTCCTCTGATTCCAAGCAGGAAGGACAGGGAAGGGGGAGGCACCTCCAGGGAACAGTCTTGAAGCACATTGAGAAATCTGGGAAATGGGTCATCGCCCCAGGATTCTGACTGCTTTATCTGTGAAACCCCTCATCCACACTGCGGAAGTGAGCAGTCTAGGATCTTAGAGCTAAGCCTGCATTTCATCCACATCCCTTGCTCTTCTCTGGAGTGTTGCTCCCACTACATTCACGTGCTTGTCCAAGAAGCAAGCTGATTTATTCCAAAGTTTTGAGTTGTCTAATAACAAGCTGACCCAGAATTTACCCAACTCAACATCCATGGGCCATTTCCTGGTGTTCCAAGGGTAAGGTGAGAATGAGAAGCAAAAAATTGAATGAAAAACTTGGGACTTCTCAAATGAAAACAAACACAAGCTCTAGAATTGATGAGTTAGAATGAATTGCGTGGCTGGCTGTTTAATCAACAGAAGTGGGAAGAAGAAGCTGAATTCATCATCAATGGTATAAATGAAAAGGTGACAAAGATGGTGAGTGCCAAGGATGAGGAGTGCCCAGAGCCATGTGAAGGTGAGAAGTAGAAGGTGCAAGATTAGGAATGAAAGGCCAAGGTTGGAGTGAAATAATATAGGGACTTGTAAGTGCTATGAGTGTGCGAGGGTTGCTGCCCAGTGGGAGCTCAGCCACCTTACATCGAAAGACATGGCATCTGGTCAGGACTTGCTCCTTTGTCTCTGTCTCCCCCGCCTCCTAGGTCTTCCACTGGCGCCTCCCATTGGCTCAGCTGTCATCATTCGATCTCTCCAGGGAGCCCAGATGGCACAGTCTGCAGGATTCAACCTCGTGGGTCATAGAACACAGCCCAGAAGCAAAAAGAATGGATCCGAAATAGCAAAACCAGCTGCCACATGTGTATTCATTTACTCAAATTGCATTTAAGTAAGACTGCATTGGGCCACACTTACCACCAATCTCTTCCAGGGTAGAGACTGGACCTTCATTATTTTGCAACCACAGTTCCTGAGACAGTGTCTGATAAGCAGTAACAGCCTAGATATTAACAGAATTCTTATTATGAGCCAGCCTTCCTTGTGAAGTACATTATCTAGTGCACATTATCTTCTTGGATTCAAATAATTCTCTATAAGTAGGTACTATAGTGCTTTTAATGTCGAAAATAATTTAAATATGATACTCACACAAAGCTTGCCATATACCAGACATTTCTTCTGTGTTCACTCTCTAGCATTGCAGGCATGAGCCAGTCATGGCTATTGAGAACAAATCTAAATTAGCATGGGCTGAAAGTATCAAACACAAGCTATGTTTTAAAGACTATGAACAAAAAAGAATGTAAAATACCTCATAATATTTTATATTGATTACATCTGGTATATATTGTGGGAAAATAAAATATATGATTAAAACTCATTTTACCCATTTGATTTTACCTTCTTAATGTGGCTACAGGGCTTCCCAGTTGGAGTTAGTGGTAAAGAATCCACCTGCAGGAGATATAAGGGGCCTTGGTTCCATCCCTGGGTTGAGAAGATCCCCTGGAGTAGAAAATGGCAACCCACTCCAGTATTCTTGTCTGGAAAATCCCATGGACAGAGGAGCTGGGCAGGCTACCATCCATGGGGTCACAAAGAGTTGGACACAACTGAACACACGCCACACACAGACAAAATGTGGTTACTAGAAAACTTCAATAAGTGCTTCACATGTGCAGTTTCCATCATATTCTTGTTGGAAAGAGCTGTTCTCAGTGTTTTATGTAAAAATCAAGAGGAAATGAATTTGAACCTAGGTCTCCTCAAGAGGTCATGGCTTAACCACCATGCAATGCAGTGTATGAATTAACCTGCCATCTTGAAAGCCTATTGTGTGTCAAGCACCATACTATTTACTTCATATGTCAGGCTCCAAACAAACTATCATGGTAGTTATGGTTACACTCCAAATGGGGAAAAAAAAAAAAAGCTTAATGTAACATACTCTACAAAACCAGTAACTGGGAAACCAAAACACAAATACAAAATGGATGATAAAGTCTGTGGTCTTGAGTACCACTTTCTAAGACTTTGGTACGAATGTTTTAAAAATAAGGTACAGAGATGTTGGAATTTCAGAAGTGAAGGTAGATAATAGTTGCTGAATACACTCAACACGCTGAATTGTAGAGACACTTAATAACTTATTCTATAATGGGGCATGATTAGCATGATGCAGAACTTCTCATCCATGAACTAGTAGATTAAGAGATATTAATAGGGAAATCTACATGATGAATAGCAGGGTGGAAGCGTCTAGCTGATCATCAATCACTGAGTGTTCCCGATGTACAAGAAGCGTCCATCGTGCCACCATCATGCACACATTCACGCTCACAAACACACACCCACAATCCCTGCAACTTTGGAGGCTGACTTCTCTACCACAGGACACAACTGAATGGTGAATGGAAAAGATGGAGAGGACTACACACACACAATTTGCTCACTGATAACATGTCAGAAATCTGCAGGGGGAGATGATTTATGTAGGAAGCGTAAATACGTTCTTTTCAGTCATCTTTTACATATAGAATTTAAAAACTATATACAGAATCAAAAGCCAGAAATAATCCTCCCTATGAAACAGCAATATTAAAAGAATAGCAGAAATTAATTTTGCAGTATATTCCTCAGATTTTTCCTCTCCTTTTTTTTCTTCTGTTGTGGTTGTTGGTCTATATTTCACGTGAACTCTCGGTTACCCCACAATCTTTGTGTACCTAGAATACAGATGTTTTCCAGAATAGAAGCATTTTCCAGAAATAATTTTCTCTTTTAATTCACAAGAGAAGTTATTGCAGTTATTCATTTATGTTCAGTCAAAATAAATGTATTTGTCATTAGCTTCAGAACACGGAAGTCCACTGTTTATGGATAACTTTTAGTATTTTGATGACATCTACCAGTGATGTCCTTCATGTGTGTGATAATAACACACAATAACGTAATTGCAAATTTTATTTTGAAGGTTTGGGGACATTGCAGTGGTAGAATACGGAGGAAGATAAGGAAGGACACCGTGGAACACTTAGAAAAGAGAGGCCTGAATTCCCACCTGCTCCAACAGACGTAGAACAAAATAATATTTCTGATAAATTTTAGAATATTTTTTGAGCTCATCACTCAAAGGAAGCCAAAAATGGTATGAAACCAGATGTTGAATAAAGAACAGTTTGTTGTTGGGTGCTAGAATCATGCCTGGATTCTAAATGTGTGCATTCCAAACTGGTCTGATCCATTGGAGGCTACAAAAACTACGACCATTCTCTCTGCCCTGGGTTTTGCGATGCCAAGGCTTGTTGTTTACTTTCAATGCATCCCCAGCTGGAGACCCAGTAACAGAAATCATTTCCTCTCTCCTTTTCCTTCTGTAAAGCATATGGCCTAATCTATCCTGTGAAAACTCCAATTTATTTTAGCATTCATGAACCTTCATGACTAATTTCCTGAGCCAAACTATAATTGCTTTAATTCTACACTGCTGGAAAGAATTTGAAAACAGGACTTCTTTAGAAGAAAATTAACTTATATAATGAGTGAAGAGATAAATCATATTAGCTCTAATTAAAGTATATTAACATTTTGGTTGCATATGAATAAAAATCAGACACAATGAAAGTAGGTTTCTCATAGAGAGTCAATTTATGGAGATTTATGAAGATTTTTAGGAACTTGCAAAATTTCATTACTTAACATCTCTATTAAGATCTTTACAAGCATGCATAATGAAAAGCCTAATAAAGGATTTAATAAATGGACTTTTACTTAAAGTCACACTGACTCAGTGCAAGCAAAGGTTTTAAATCCATAATGGAGATTAACATGATAATTGTCAATTTAAAAGTACATATGCTGTCTGCATGGTGAGAAATACAGAAGTTGGCAATCAGAGTTAGGAAGTCAAAAAACTACCTTCCATTAAGGCAATTCCAGTTTCTTCTCATGTCCTAAGAGAGTAACTAGTATGAAACTATATGTCAAATCCTTCTCTTCTGCATTAATGTAAGATCTTTTAGCTCTCTCTTTGTGCCTAGAATGAATGTTTAACACAAACAGTACACCTCCAGGGAAACCTATTTAAGTTAAACTAGAGGGTGAACAGAATTAAATTCTTTTAAAAAAAATTAGTTTTTCTCTAAACTTACACAACAACATTGCCCAATCGTTTAGTTTTCAATATCGCTCCTGAATGACTCATAAAGAAGATGCTCTCAAACTAAGTCACAGAGAAGTGCATTGTAAAAGTGCTCAGGGAGCACCAGGGTCTGGTGCTAAGACTTACAGCCAGCATTCACCGTACTGCTCCCTGATTTTCCAGGGAGACTATGCCCCACTTGATCTGGCATTTAAAACCAACCACCCTCAATCGGCCAATGGTACTTTTATCCTTAACTGTTTGCGTTTCCATGGACGTCAACATCTCAGAGTGAGTATTTTCCGTCACCCACATGCATCCTTCTTTACCACTACTATATATATATATATATATATATATATATATATACATATATATAAAATTTTTTAATTGTCGAATAACGTGCCATCATATAAAGCATGTAAACTTTAAAGCTATATAGAAAACAGTTATGTTTACTCTTCAACAGAATATTCATTTGTAGATTACAAAACAACAAGGATAATTATTTTAGTAGAGAGTATGCTGGAGTAAACATATTAGTCTCAGCTTTAATGAGCTGGCCATTTGATATTGCAAACTAGTATTTTCCATGCAGTGTTTAGTTATTCGTTTGCAGAAGTGACTATGCTTTTAGTAGTCAGCCTCTCATTTCCACATGTATTATCTCTCAAACTCCTTGGAAATATTTATTAAATTGCAGTTAAAAAACTGAATTGGATTGCTATGGATACTAGGGAATGAAGACATCAGATAATAGAGTTTCCAGAGAATTCAGAGAAAAAATGGCAATTTAAAAGCAGAAAGAAGAGGAAGGTATCTTAAAAGAAAGATAAGAAAAACTAATGATTGAAGGTTTTTGGATGTTGTGGCAGGAAAAAAAAAATCCTAAATAATCTTAATGCGATACAACAAATAGAATTCTGAATAAGACAGAAGTGTTAAAGGATATACTTAAATGCCTCATTGAGATGCTCACAAATGAAGAGAAAGCAAGGTAAAAAGCCAGAGAGATTAAAAAAAAAAAAAGTAACAGGTGATGGCTTTCCCAGAGGGCTCCTTGGTGTGGTCTTCCTGAGAGACGCCCCAGGTCTCCTCAGGAGTTGGCCTCCATAGCCAAGTGTTACCCGAAGAGCTTCACCTAGTGTGGAAAGTCTCCACATGACTGGTCTCACACCAAACTGAGACCTGGAAACACACAGCCTACATGTTATGAAAAGCCTCAGATGATACACTTATTTCTAAGTAACAATTGGCTTTATTTTTAAATGATCCTGAGTCCACACAGAAAGAAGCAAAGACAAATTCTTTAGAGGAATATGCCTTCAGCCAACAATACAATTGCTTCCAAAGGTAAAGTTCTTGGCTGTGAGCTTAGGGAAACATGCAGTGCACACAAACTCAGGAAAATAAGGCAGTAAGAACTGGAAGGAGCCATAAACGTGTGTAAAATCTGACACACAAAAAGATACGAAGACTATGAGATACAGGCTATAAGCCAAGCTCAAATTACGGAGGAAAAAATGGGTAGGTTCAGCCACGTTCAAATCAGAAAATTTTATTTATTAAAAACATACAGGGTCATGTACCTTATTTAAAAAATAGCACACTTGCCCTATGATAAATAACATTCTTTTATATTATTTTCTAAAATATTTAAAGATTGCCATGCATATGTATGTCTCCAGCTTATCTGGAATTGATTTTTATATAAGATGTGTTGAGACTTAATTTCATATCTTTTTATATGTATGAACAAGGTATCCTTTCTGGATTTGATCATCAGAAAAGAGTCCATAAAAATAAATTCATGACAAATATATTCTGCTTTTTACCTTATTTCTTATGTATTTAGAATACTTAGGATTCATACATTTGCAATAACAAGAGAGAAAATGGAAAAGCCTCAGACAGATTTGAAAGATAATGGGGGAATCATACAAAGATTAGATTTTCAGTAACAGCAAAGTGGACTTTTATGGGCAAAAGGCTTTGTAAAAAGAGATAAAATAGACCCTGTTTTGTTATCAAGGTCAGGTTTTTCTCTGAGAATAGTGGGTTCCATATAGCAGGCATTTTGTCTTACTCAAATTTGTAACCAGATTTTGTTCAGTGTTGGGAATGTGCTGGTTACACAATAATTGTACGTTGAGTAAGTTAAGAAGTGATTTTGACATTATGCTGTATTCCTAAAGGTGTTGCCAAGTCTAATTGGTGATCACCATTGGCTAAGATTTAGGTGTTGGTGTGTAGAACTCTCCACTGGTACCAACAGATGAGTCCTTCTTGGTTTTGCTTCTACATTTCCCAGGGGTCTCTGGGCACCAGAATGTGATGTCTGACCCCGTGTCAGAAGGTCCCATGAGAAAAGAGTCAGCAAGACTCAGAAGCACCGATTCAGCCCACGGACACATCCTCCATTTCTACACAGCTAATATTAACCTCGCTATTAATAATCTTATCCAGGACCAGGCAGAAGAAAATAGAGGCAACCCTGGAAACACAAACATACTCAGTGCAACTATTTTCCATCTTTTTGTGTATGTCTTAAAAGACATTTATCATTAGCTGTCACTTGTTAATTTTCTATTAAGGTGATCACTCCATCACTAATTTGTCAGAATCTTGTTGCATGTCACCATGTGCAGAGGGTAAAACTCATATGGCTTTCATTTTTGTCTTTTAGAGGAAGATGGTAGCAATTAACTATCAGGCCTCTATTCCTCACACTGACAAACAGAAATAAACATGGTCTATTCTTACTTGGTACTGCATCCTTTTCACTGAGACTGTCTTGATAACTTAGCTTAAACTGAATATTTTGTGTAAGTGAGAAATAATCATTTTTGCCTCTCATTTCTAATATGGCAAACACAGCTAGATGAAATATTCAAGAAGACATTTTAACTCTCTGATTATTGTATCTGTTATATAACATCATTCACAAATACTAAATAGCTTGAAAAGCTACAGACAAATGACTGTAATTGGTTTTTCTGGTGCCTAAACCTTGATCATCTGTTTTTACATTTTTGTGGTTTCTAGAGTATATCTGAATTATGCCTGCTGTTCATTACTTTGGAAAATATCTTCTATTTTTACTTCCCAGGGCAAGTAGCAGGACATTCATATGGTTATCATTAAGTTCAGAAGGAATCTCACCTCAGGTCCTGAGATCTATGTTTTAACAAGTCTTTCTAATTATGAGCTTGGCAACGCCCACACAGGTTATTACATCTATGCAAGAAAGTGCAAAGGTATTTCCTTTGTCAAAATGCTTACATATCTACCGAGCCTATCAGAAAATGACCCCCAACACTTTTCATGAAATGTTTCTATTTTCAGGGAGGTTTGCAAAATGCTCTTTCTTTTACTATCATATCAGTGACCCTTCTGAAGTTGCACAGAGTCAAAAACGTACACAGTGACTTAAAATTGTAAAATTACTACTTTCTCAGCAAAGTGCTGGATGAGTAACTTTAATTTTCAGTCTTTGGCAAGCATGTGACTCTATTAAATGAGTCATCAATCATCTTACTGATGACTCAGAACAGCACTTACCCAGGAATCTGCTCCGGCCCTGTCCTCCAAAGCCTCCCATACAACAGATCCCGTCCACTCTGCCCCACATCTTCTCCTGGGTGCCTTCAATTGCATCCCATACTCCTTAAACATCTCAAGTTCATAAGCAAAAACAAACTGAGATAGGTTACTCAGCCAATCAGCCACTCTTTTCCTAAGGGACAATGTAGATTTCAAAGTATAGAATGGGATTGTGTTCCGGTCTCTGAAATATTTTGTTTTGGTGACTTAATTGATTACATTGAGCAAAGCTTTGACAGGCTTCAGAAGAGTTTTAAGACTTAAGGAGACAGTGCTTTTATGGCAGGTGCATTCATGACCCGCGTGGTCTCTGGGAGGTGGTGAGAAAGGAGGATTCTTTCCACATTTTACCCACAAATCTGCGGAGTCCCCTCCACTGGGTAGTTTAGATGAAGGGCATCTGATTTCCTAGGCTTTCCAACCTTGAAAACCAAACACCCCTTATCACCCTTAGCAAATGCAGAAACTAGAACCCACCTTTCTGCTTGGTAAATGGAATGTACCCAAGCAGATAGAGTCATCTGGAGGTGAGCAAGACCCCAACCTGCAACCTGACTGCAAGCTTTGTTTTCGTTCTCATGTTCTCACCAGCCCTCTCTCACCTCCTAGAGGCTGCCACCGAGATCGTTCCCCACACGACTCTCCCTGGCCGCCAGGCCAGGATTAGAGTCTCACTTGCAGGAAGAGCCTTGTCCCTTTCAACTGCTCATTCGTTCAGCTTGGTACACCTGAATGCTCTCCCCTCTAATAAGCTAGTTCAGGTCTATTTGTGAAAGTACCACCCATCACAGCCCCAGGGTCAGCCTGCACCCCAGAGGAGACAATTACACAGGACACGGACACCTAGAGGAGGAAACGAGGAGCATCTTAGATCTTCTCTCATCTCAGTGTCAGTGTGGGATTTCTAGAGAGATTTTGGTTTTATAAAGGGATCATAACAGCATCTGTTAGTCTCCATGTTCCCCAATGTCAGGACCTGGGGGACTACTTTTTGGGGTCCTAATTAACATCACTCTGGCAACTCAAGTCCTCAAACTAGAGGCAGATTACCCAGGCAGATCAATGGATTTCAAGTGACCACACACTTTGGGTTTTATTTGCTTGTTTTTGTCCTTGTGCATTTATGTGGGACACTACTTATGGGAAACTAACCAAGTAGTTCAGTTGTTCTGCAAAAGAACCCACCTTGGAGCACTGTTCATCCATCCTGCTTCAATTCCTTCTGACTCTGGAGGGTAAACCCCTTCCCCAATTGGTGAGAGATGCTCTCCAAATCTCCATGACAACTGCCCGTGCATAATCCAAGTGGTGTCTATTCTGCTCTCTGCATCATCACATTTCTATTGACTTTTCAGCTATAAGATTTTGTTAAAACCATCCACCTGTTTTGTGATACTTCTCCATTTTTTTTATGTTCACTGTTAAACATAATGGTGGGGAGGGGACATAGGGTTAGGGTTAAAAAACAGTACAGACAGACGCATGTTTTAGATCTGAAAGAATAACTATACTTATTTCTAAAACAAATTCTACATCATTTAATTTTTTAGTTAGTTAACATGATGGTCATACAGGTCAACTACAAGTTCCTTCAGGACAGAACTGTGTGAATTATTCACCTCTGATCCATGGTATCTATCGAGGAATCACTGGTTTGAAAGGTGATGGTGAACACAATGAGATGCCACTGCACACCTATCAGAAGGACTAAACTCCAGAAGCCCTAGGGTCACAATTCTGATGAAGACATGAAGTGAGAGCAGCAGTGTCTTCATTCCCAGCGGGATGCAGGATGGGGCAGCCACTTAGGAAGACAGCTTAGCTGCTTCTTACAAAGCTGAAGATGGGCTTTCCACACTGTCCCAGATATCTACCCAAGCGATGTGAAAAAATATGTTCACAAAAGCTTGCTCTCTACTCTCTGGAGCAGCCTTAGAAATAATTGCCAGAAAGTACACTCACTCATCCACAACCAAAGAGCAGGAATTGTCCTGGAACTCAGGATGCACTCAGTCCAGAGAGACAAGGGGCTTTTCTGCACTGCGAGTCCATTCCACTCACAGACCTACCAGTTTTAACCCCCCTGAGATGTGACATAAAGTTCCTGGAGGTCCCAGAGTGTGTTGTTTTCTCTCCTACAGGCAGAGATCCTGCCTCCTTAAATAAAGCATTTGAATAAGTAAAATATGCTTTCAATATGGATAGAGAATGGTGCTTTGTTGAAGCACATCATCTTCCCCTCTCACGCTCAAAGTCTTAGTAGAAGTGGGACAGACCTCCTGCACTCCTGGAATATCACTCACAATTGCAAAGTAAACCTCTCCCAAAATGCTGGTGTTTGTCCTTAGAGACGCAAAATATGGAGGGCTCCAGTCAATAAATGAACACAGTTTTATCTGTAAACAATCTCTGATCCTGAATTGATAAGCAAGTTCTTGCTGTTTCGTTTCTGCTTATCACTGCACACTCTTGTTGAATTATTCTGGACTCACAAGCATTTCGAAAGGCAGGACGCATCGATTTCCTCATTATATCAGAAAATGGCAAGTTAAGCAAATTTCTAAACCCTTTCAAACTGCAAGGTCTGTTCAGAAGTGATAAGACAGGACACCCTATATAAGTTGGGGAGTTTTGTATTGAGATGGTTCTCAGTGGAAGTATTTTTGTCCTGGAAATTTTTCCTCTCCCCAGAAAGCACTAGGAGAGAAAGAAAGAGGGGAGAGTTCAAGGGCTGATGCACTTAAAAGATTCTTGAGTGTTTTCCCCAGTGAGAGACTCTGGTCAAGGCTCTGCGCTTCATTTCTTTATTTGCTCCACACACAGTTTTCCTGCCTTCCAGAAAAAGATGATATAAAGGTTAATTATTCTCACCAATCATTTACAAAAGTAAAAGGAGCATCAGGGATTCAAAGTCCCATATTAAGGGTGTGAAATGTCGATGATTCCTGAAAATCCGAAGAAGAGGAGGCAGAAACGACAATCAGAAGAGGAAGCAGAAAAGACACGCTGGTAGTTTGACCCAAAATGTTTCTTCTGCAGGTCAGTCCTAGACATTTACAAGTGCACTTTGCAGAACAGAAATGCCAGAGGCTGGGGAGGAAAAAGAACACGAAGAAAAACAGTAGCCTGGAGAATTATAAATTAAAAGGACAGTAGTAGGTGATCTGAAAGGTCAAAGGAATAAAAAGCAGGGTCTTCTAGGAAGAATCAATTTCAGAACTGTGAGTAGAGGTCCGTACAGCACAGGAAGGCAGGGGGAGATTTCATGCATGTTTGGAAGGTCTTCTGACATTTCGTTAACTGAAAAAACACGAATAATGGAATCTGCACATATTTGATTCTTAAGTAGAAGATAGCATGTTAAATAGTCATTTGGATGTTACAGTTACGCAGGACACAAAATATTGATTTTACAGTCTTCGGGTGCTTAAACATCTAAAGGTTCAGGGACCATAGGTGTTCAGTTCAATTTCTGCTAAGTCAGAAAAGATTGAAAACACTCAAACAGGCAGAGAATTGGCTTCTACAAATTTGAGAAAGTTTTCATTTGCTTTAGTTCAATGCAACCCAATGACTTAATTAAAGATAGAGTTAAAACGTGCATGCAGTCACTTCACTCGTGTTTGACTCTCGGCAATCCCATGGACTGTAGCCCACCAGGCTCCTCTGTGCATGGGATCTCCCAGGCAAGAATCGTGGAGTGGGTTGCCGTTTCCTTCTCCATGGGATCCTCCTGACCCAGGGATTGAACCTGCATCTCCTGCATTGCAGGCAAATTCTTTACCACTGAGCCACCAGGGAAGCCCTCACACACCTGACTATCAGATTCTGTAACTTGTTGGCTCTTACAGCTTTTTTCACAGATGAAGATGATCAGAGGATTAAAACCCTATCCATAGCCAGTTATCTTAGAGGAAAGCCTCAAAACCAGTGTTTCTAACCCAAATTCATATACTCAGGAGTGACACTGTGAGAAAATACATCCACATGTGATTCCATGTTTTCTAGGACATTGGATAGAATTGGAGGAGAACATTTATTTCAAGTTCTGCAGACTTGTAAAACTCTATTACTCTTCAGATATAATTGTCAAAACAATTAAATATATTATTGAAATTAGATATCTTAGATGGGAGCTATGTTTTCAAGCATTTTGTTTCTTAATTTTTTATTTAAAATAAACTGTATATGAAATTCCTTATTTTCAGCGTTAAAAAACGCAGGTAGTACTTTGCTGTGAAAAGATACCACAGTTCTTAACAGAACTGAGCTGGTTCCAACAAAGGCACTTCAACTGAGGATAACAATAGTAATAAAGCATAGGATGGAGAAATACATTTTGGTAATGTGCATTAAACAAACTCCTCCCACAGAAGGCAGCTCAGATGCTCACTGATAAGGGATCTAGGAGAAAATATGAAACTTTATCACAAAGAAAGAAAATAATCCTGGGACTTCCCTGGTGGGCCAGTGGTTAAGATTCCAAGCTTCCAGTGCAGAGGGTGTGGGTTCGATCCCTGATGGAGGAACTAAGATCTCACATGCCCCCCTGGCCAAAAAAAAAGTTTATAAAAAAGATTATATGCCATAAAATAGAAAACAGTCCCTTATTTATCCTCAGTATGAAAGTGAAAGTCATTCAGTCATGCCTGACTCTTTGCGACCCCATGGACTGTAGCCTGCCAGGCTCCCCTGTCCATGGAATTTACCAGGCAAGAATACTGGACTGGGGAGCCTTTCCTTTCTCCAGGGGCTCTTTCCAACCCAGGGATCGAGCCCAGGTCTCCTGCACTGCAGGTGGATTCTTTACCATCTGAGCCACCAAAACACCAGGCACAGTCTCTACAGACCCACTGATGGTGGCTCTACAGGGTGTACAGGTGAAGACTCGTGCTTTCAGGAATATGACCCTACAAATTTTACATCACCATATGCAAAATACATAGCTAATGGGAATTTGCTGTATGGCTCAGGAAACTCAAACAGGGGCTCTGTATCAACCTAGAGGGGTGGCATGGGGCGGGAGATGGGAGGGAGGTTCAAGAGGGAGGGGACATCTGTATACCTATGGCTGATTCATGTTGAGGTTTGACAGAAAACAACAAAATTCTGTAAAGCAATTATCCTTCAATAAGAAAAATTTTTTTTGATGCCGACCCTTTGTTAACACTGATTTCATATACTGAAGAAAAGAGTAGAGTGGGGACAACAGGGTTCCCATCTGAAAAAGGTTTGAACCAATTAATTTACATAAGTTTTCTGTTGGTTTCTTTCACGGGCTGTGTGTTCCCCCTGTGGTCCAAAGGAAACCTCTCACTTTGGTTGCAAAGATCCCATTGTTGCTCTGTTGCTAAGTCGTGTCCGACTCTTTGCAACCCCATGGACTGCAGCATGCAAGCCCTCCCTGTCCTTCACCATCTCCAGAGTTTGGTCAGATTCATGTCCACTGAGCCCGTGATGCCATCCAACCGTCTCATCCTCTGTCACCCCTTCTCCTTCGGCCCTCAATCTTTCCCAGCATCAGAGTCTTTTCCAATGAGTCAGCCATCAGGTAGCCAAAGTAGTGGAGCTTCACCTTCAGCATCAGTCCTTCCAATGAATATTCAGGGTTGATTTCCTTTAGGAGCAACTGGTTTGATTGCCTTGCAGTCCAAGGCAAAGATTCCATGGATTCTTGGTGTTGTTTAATCCAGCCTGTAATTTAACTGGAGATCTAGGTTTGTCAGCATCCCTTAGAATATCATCGCCTCTCTGAGGTCTGCGTATCAGTTCACTACTGACCTTAACAAAAAGGAAGGTAAGGACATGATTGTCTTCACCTCTGAAGTGGGGCAAAGCTGACAAGAAATAGAAATGTGAGTCATTCAGAGATGCGGCAAAGTCAGCTCTCATTTTCTTCCAACTACTGTTAGAATACCTATATTCTGCAAAGTGAGACACATAGAAGTTATATGAGTTGAATGATTTCCTTTTTAACCAAAAGAAAGGGAAAAACTACTAAAGCTTGAAAAAAAACCTACTCCAACATGCCCTGATGAATTTTTATTATTTTTATTACCATTTTCTGTCTTAGCCGGTAATCATTCCCCTCTGAATAGTTACACTGAAAAGTTTTGCAATGACATTCAAATCAGTTATATAATTAGATTTAATTATGTTAAAGGGGGAAGAGGGACTTCAATATGCAGTTTTTAATTCCAGAGTTCTCCAAATAATTATTGACACCGAATACAAACAATTCCAATCATGGGAATTAGAATAAGTACCCTCACCTGTCCCTGACACAAGCAGAAATTGGCAGGAGCTGCATATCCAAAATAGGGAAAACATGTCCTCGACCATAAACTCTCCCACATATAATTAAAATCTTACACCAAGTGACTTTTTTTTTTTTTTTTGGCAATGTTTCCAAGTCAAGCCAAGGTACAAGAACAAACTCTGGCATTTGTGCTTTTGTCCAAATCACCCTCATTTTGCACAGTTTCCTTGAACTCACTTTGAACACACAGAGGTCACTTTCTAGAGCGGCTGCTCGCCAGTTTCTCCATACAAGTGATTTGATTGCTGTCCTGATTTATTCCGTATCACTATCTAAATATTTGCTGTTACTTTCATTCTCTGGATTCAGTCTGATCTCCCCACCCTGTCACGGAGCCTGGACATGGTCTCATTCTGCCCTCACCCCACCATGCAGTACTGTGCTTCTGAAGAACTAGGTCTGAAAGAATCTTGGCTTAATTGTATTTCAAGCTAGATGCTAACTGCGGGTGTCATTTTCTGAATTTCTATTTGTTGTCTGGCTTTTTACCTCTCCCCTGAGTACAGACTCTTTGAGAGCAAAGATTACAGGTTATGCTGCTGAACTAGTGCCCTGGTCAAGTGGATACCACCATCCTTCCACACACGTCATCAGCAAGCATCCTCAACACTGTTTGATGGGGGCACAAACACTAAAACCTTAGTGACCCTGACATGGCCAATGAATCAAGAATGCAATGTTTTTTAAGGTGCTTTTTAAAAAATAGCCTGACAAAACCAGTGCAGTGAGGGACATGGGGAAGCCTCATTTTTCCTCCATAATTTAGCTTCTCCCCTTCTTTTTTGAAAAGAAAACTAGGTCAGCAAAAATGGAAAAGTGTTGTATAATAATCACCACAAATCACTTCGAGTTCTGGTTCAAGGGGTTTTAACCCAGTAATAAATTACCCTTCTGAGATGAGACTCAGAGTTAATTATGTCCATTACTCTAATTTTATTTCATATCTAGAGGGGAGCTAAGGAGAAGGGAATTTCAGATAACTCACCACCCCAAACCTCTACGTTTTCCCTTTGGTGCATTGAAGAATATTCTAAATGTTCTGCACCATTTTTTACTGGAATCGGAGGGGGCTTTCATTCTATGCTGAACAAAGGAGCAAGAAATGGACCGGTTGGCGGGCTGAGAAGCCATTCTTCCTATTTGTAGACATCCGTCAAAATGCCTCTTTGTCATCATGGCTCCACCCAGGTCTTTAGAGAGAGGATCACTCCTTCTCAGCCAGACACTGGACATTCAATCTGGCCCCTACTCTCTGTCTCAGAACTCAGGGCTCTAATACTGCAAAAGCCTAATTACCCAGAAACTAAGTAGTCTATCAGAATTCTCACTGCAGGAATAAGTAGGTCACACAAATCATGAGAAAGGAAATTTGATCAGGAATTGAGACAAAAATCACTGCTGTCCTGTGCTGTAAGATCAAATCAAAAGTGTAAGCTTCCTCTATGGAATGAAATGGCATTTCTTAGTAATTATCCTGACAAACCTCAAGAACTTCAGTCATTAGAAAAGATTCAATTACAGTGATGAGTCTGTACTGACTTGTGATGGAGATGGAACTTGACAATTTTTGAATGATTTCTAGCCACTCCGGCTTTAAAAAAAAATATAGTTTCTCAGTATCTTTCATTGCTCAACAAGAATACTTGAATAGTTGTGTAGGTCTTTAGCTAATGAAATTCATCCCATATATGCTGTTCTGTAGTATAGACTTAAAAAGACACACAACTGGAAGTTTTCCTACAGTACATTTTAAACACTTTTTTCAAGCTGTTAACATTTATGTCCTCCAAATTAATCCCTCCTTTTTTTTCTCATGCTCTTAATTTTTGGAGGATTAGACCAGATCTTTTCTTCTATGCTGTGGATTAACTAAAAGATGAACCTTTAATGCCTTCATATTAAATTTGAAGATTAGGTGTATATGACAAGCACACAGGTAATTCTTATACCAGCGTACTCCGGTATAAAAGACATGGCACAAACATCAGTTAATCTGGACCATGAACCCCATCTCTGGGAGTGTGTCTGGGAGATGGATCACCCCAGTGTAACTGCTTTGCTGAACTGTCTCAACGGGGTAAGTCACAGACATGAGAGCTCTGAATTTTTTATCTAATGATTGCCCCCAAAGTTCAAGTAAGTCCTCTTCTGTGCATGGTGTCACAGCCCACAACACTCCCTTAAACAGGTAGCAGCACGTCCTCTGTGATGTTGGTCATTTGGAGCAGATCTGGAGAGGTCTTTGTGGGGACAGGCAAGCCAGTGCTGAGGGCTGCCTGTCTTTCCTGCAGGCTCCAGGGGTGGGGCCACCGGGAGAGCCACACGTCTCTCAGAGATGGACCAGCTACCCTCCCTCTGAACCCACTCGAGAGATGGAAGCTCCTGCCCTGACTCGCCATGACCCCTCTGCCCACACCCCCAGCCCCCACCCCAGTGCACTCCCTGTCTTCTGCTGGAGGTTGACTATGGCTCTGGAAAGGGAGGCGGACTGACCGTGGTGGGACCGCTGCTTCCTCCTCTCGTCCTGTTGAGGGCAAGCCCGGCTCCAGGGTTTGAGGGCCATCTCTAGAATGCTGGGTTTTATCCCCACTTCTGAACCTGAACTGATATTCCAGGACAATATAAAAAGTCTCCTCCATACAGAATATCCTGCTAAGCAAGACTCTGAAGGCTTTTTGTGTTTTATAAGCACTCAACTTGGGATTTCAAAATTATGTATATATATATATACATGCATACCCACACATACATACATACATGGGGCTTCCTGGGTGGCGCTATTGGTAAAGAATCCTCCTGCCAATGCAGAAGACACGAAAGATGCTGCAGGTTTGATGCCTGGGTGGGGAAGACCCCCTGGAGTAGAAAATGGCAGCCCACCTCAGGATTCTTGTCTGGGAAACTCCGCAGACAGAGGAGCCTGGTAGGTACAGTCCATGGGCGTCTCTCAGAGACGATGTGCGATGGGCTCCAACATGTGAGCAACACAGTGCATCCCGAACCTCTGAGTCTGGAAGAGTTTAGAAATTTGCTTAACTTACCATTTCCTGACACAATGAGGAAATCGATGCATCTTGTCATTCAAACAGCTTGAAAGTCTAGAGTAATCCAACAAGAGAGTGCCATGATAAAGAAGAAATGAAACCCCAAGGACTTATTCATCACTCAGAATTAGAGATCATTTACAGGTAGAACCATCTTATTTATTGAGTGGGACCCTCTGTAGTTGTGTCTGTAGGAAAAAAACTTCAGCATTCTGTTAAAGGTTCATTCTGCAATGGGAAGCGATCATCTGTGACTGTGGTCCAGAGCCTGCCCCAGGTGTGATGGAGAGGCTTCCTCTGAGAACGACTGAAAGAAGCAAAAGAAACATAGAGAGAAAGTGAAGCTCTAGCTTGGGAAATGTTTTGGTGCAAAACTGAAACACGGGTATGTACTATTTAAACAAAAAATGGCTTGGCGGTCCACCTAGGCAGAGAAGCCCTGGAGGACAGGCTGGAGAAGCCCAGTCAAGTGGGAAGAAGAAATGACCATCTTTGGGTGGGAACAGGGGTGACATAAAGAGCATGTCAACAGCTCAGATAGCTCCTCTCCTCCTCTCCTCCTCTCCAGGGAGAGAACGGTGCTGGATCTATAATTGGAACTTCGCTTAAAAGAGCCAGGTGGCTGCCTTTGTTCATAGCACCATTAGTGATGCTAGAAGATCTATAGGCTTCTTAAAAGTGACCAAGAACCAGCAGTCCAGCAACATGGCCAAGCACAGAGTATTCAGCACATCCGAGAGGAAATGAAGCTACCTCTGAAGATACTATGATAAATATGTGTTTCCTTGGATTTGGCGATAATAAAAGCATAGTATGCCATTGCTATTCCCAAGCAAACAAATAAGTTGTGATGCCTCAGAACAGATCAGCACACATCTCCATCTTCCTTTCCTATGAGATGAAGCAGAGTTATGGTATCAACAGGGAGAGGGAAGATGAATGTCCATTGAACCTCAAGTCTGTTTAAACCTACAAGCTTAATGTTCCAGTCAAAATGTTACATAATTAAACGTTTTAATGAGACAGTATTTTGTTGTTTCGTCAGCAGAGTGAACATCTAATATTATCCAAGAAGAGTTTAAAAAAAAAAAAGAGGATGTTACCCAGTAGCAGTCAAAGAAATGAATGAACCCATGAGGAAGTTCACGAAAAATCACACTGATAGAGATGATGCATTGATTTTGAGATGCTATGGAAGAGTCAGAGTGCAAAATATACATATAGCATTAACAGAGCTCGCCCGGAGAAGCGAATTTCTCAGACTCAGATGTTGATTCTGAGAAGCTCTGGATAATTAAGATACTGGCCAGAAAGAAAGTGTTGAGGGAAGCATGACTCTGAGGCCAATTCCAGGGAAACTCAGCAGAGAAAGCTGAAGAGGTATACTCCAGAAATGAGATCATTGAGTTTACATCATTTGGGGTCTCAAATTTTATACGGTGAAAATGCATAATGCGTTACAAAGGAAAAGATGTATGTGAGAGAGAAATTCAGGGAGAGGAAGACCTATGGAGAAAAAACATTGCAAATATTAATAAATTTTTAGTATTTTTGTATATTGGTATTATTTTCAGTTCAGTTCAGTCACTCAGTCGTGTCTGACTCTTTGTGACCCCAAGGAATGCAGGTATTATTTTAGTATATTATATCTTATAAAAATATTTTAGTATTCTTAGTCACCCATGAGTTTGCGGGCACAGAGCATGAGGAGTGAACAACCATTTGATATAAATATGAAATTATTTTAACACCATGGTCAATATCTTCAGTTGATTTTTAGATATTATTAAAACAATAAAACAAAATTGAGGCCTCTGAGACAGTCTGTAACAGCAATCAAATATGATAATGCCCTCTTAAGTCACCATTCAATAGACTTTAAATGTATTGATTTGAAATACTTTATCAATAATGCTATTAGAATCACCAATAATAACTACCAGTGATTAGATACATAACATTTTTCTAGGATAAATGTTAAAAGCATTTATATTTGTTGCCTCTAATGCACACAGAATTTTTCCAGATGATAATTATTTTTTTCTATTGTATTTTTTAAAAAGACTAAGTTTCAGATACTTAGCTTGACTAGGAACACACAGTAGATATTGTATTTGCATGCGGGTTGTTGCTGTTGTTCAGTTGCCCCGTCGTATTTGACTCTTTGCAACCCCATGGACTGCAGCAGGCGAGGTCTCCCTGTCCCTCACCATCCATCTCCCGAAGTTTGCCCAAGTTCACGTCCTTTGCGTCAGTGACGCCATCCAGCCATCTCATCCTCTGATGCCCTCTTCTCCTTCTGCCCTCAGTCTTTCTGAGCATCAGGGACCTTTCCATTGAGTCAGCTCTTCGTGTCAGATGACCAAAATACTGGAGCTTCAGCTTCAGCTTCAGTCCTTCCAACGAGTATTCAGTGTTGATTTCCCTTAAGATTGACTGGTTTGATCTGAGCACATACACACATAGATTAATTGACTCCAAAGAAAGCAATGAAAACTCCAAAATCAACAACAAAGAGAGACAGTGAGAAAATTCCCAAATATGTGTAAATTTAAACAAACAAACAAACAAACAAAGCCTCAATAAATAACCCATGGGTCAAAATGAAGTCTCAAGAGAAATTAAAATATATTTTCATTGAAATTATAACAAAATAAAAATTATATAAATTTCTGGGCTGTAGTATAAAGAATGCTTAGAGGGAAATTTATAGCATTGATTACATATATTGCAGGATAAAAATCTAAAGTCATAAACTAAGCTTCCACCTTAGGAAATTAGGGAAAAAAGAACAATTTAAACCTAAAGCAGATAGGAGGGAGGGAAAGATGGCGGAGGAATAGGACGGGAAGATCACGTTCTCCCTCACAAATTCCTCAAAAGAACATTTCAACGCCGAGCAAACTCCACAAAACAACTTCTGTAGGCTGGCAGAGGACATCAGGCAACCAGAAAAGCAGACCATTCTCTTCAAAACAGGTAGGAAAAAATATAAAAGACGAAAAAGGAGACAAAGGAGGTGGGGAGGGAGCTCCGTCCCGGGAAGGGAAGCCCGTCCCGGGAAGGGAATTTTAAGAAGAGAGGTTTCCAAACACCAGGAAACACTCTCCCTGCCGAGTCTGTGGCGAGCCTTGGAAACACAGAGGGCAACATAACAGGAAGGAAAAATAGATAAATAATTAAAACCAACAGATTACAAGCCCACCAGTAACTCCCCCAGCGGAAAAGCAGCACAGACGCCTGCATCCGCCATTGGGAAGTGGGGGCAGGGCAGGGACGCGCGGGAGGCGCGGGCTGCAGAGCTTTGTAAGAATCGGGCAGGAACGCCCCACGCGCAACCAGAATGATCTAACCTGGGCTAGCAAACCAGACTGTGGGATAGCTACCATGCGAAAAGCTCAAACATAAGACACCGCCAGGACTGAGCACAGAACAAAGGACGGAGCGGAAAAAGCCGGCTGCAGACCATTCCCCGCTGGGGACAGGCAGCCAGAGCCGTAAGGACTGGAAAGGGGCAATTGCAGACCCGGAGAGACTTTACTTACCTAACTGCAAGCAGGCTCCTTTGCTAAGACTTCTGGGGGTGCTGGACAGTCACAGTCTGCCTCACGGGGTGCGCCAGCGGTCCACCCAGAAAGCTGAGCAGCAGCGGCGGAAAAGGTGACAAGCCGCGGCGATTGCGCTCGCCAAACTCCTGAGCTACTCGGACCTGGGAAGGGCACAAAGCGCAGTCCCAGCCTCATTTGTGCCTCTGAGGGCTGCCTGAGGGCCGAACCTGAGCGGCTTGGACCAGGGAAGTGCACGCAGCCTAGGGCCGGCCCCAGACGGTTCCCGGCTGAGCATCGTAGAGCCGGAGCGGTTTGTGTGCCGCGAGAAAGGACAGGTCAAGCGGGGCAGAGATACTGTGTACATACGACAGTGCTATTTGTTTGCAGCATCCCCCCTCCCCACAGCGCGACTGAACTAGTGAGCCTAAAAACCAGCAAACAGAAGAAGTTAAACAGAGGAAACCACCTTGGAAGTGAGCCCACACGGCCCATAACATCAGAGAAGAGCCAGATATATTTTTAATTTTTTAATATTTTTAAAATCATTCTTTTTTTTTTGCCTTTTGCTTTTTTTTTTCTTTTTTTCCGAGCTTTTTTTTAATTGTTAAGTCTTCTATTTCTCCTCTAATTTTTATTTCTATAACCTAGTATTACTATTTTTTTTTTAAAAAAAAGACTTTTTTTTTTTTTTTTAAGGCAAACACCATATATACTCTTTGGATGGTTGTTGGTGTTTTGGTTTTTTTTGTTTGTTTGTTTGTTTGTTTTTTAATAATTCTTTTTTTTTCTTTCTTCCTTTTTCCTTCTGCTTTTCTTTAATATTGTATCTTTGAAAATCCAACCTCTACTCCAGATTTTTAATCTTTGTTGTCAATTTTGTACATTTAAAAACCCAAACTTCACTACCCAAGTTTACCTGAGAGCGAGATTACTGGCTTGTCCACTCTCTCCTCCTCTGGCCTCTCCTTTTTCTCCACCAGGTGGCCTCTGTCTCTTTTCTCCCCCATCTCTTCTCTATCCAACTCTGTGAATCTCTGTGTGTTCCAGACGGTAGAGAACACCTAAGGAACTGGTTACTGGCAGGATTTGTCTCTCTCCTACTCATTCCTCTCTCTTATCCTCCTGGTCACCTCTGTCTACTTCCTCCCTCTCCTCTTCCCCGTATAACTCTGTAAATACCTCTGAGCAGTCCAGACTATAGAGCGCACATAAGGAAGAGACTACTGGCTAGCTTGCTCTCTCCTCTCTTGATCTCACCGCATCTCATTCCAGTTACCTCTAACTACCCCCTCCATCTTCTCTTCTCCTTGTAACTCAGTGAACCTCTCTGAGTGTCCCTCAAGGTGGAGAAACTTTTCATCTTTAACCTAGATGTTTTATCATCGGTGCTGTATAGATGGAGAAGTCTAGAGGCTACTGTAAAAATAAAACTGAAAACCAGAAGCAGGAAACTTAAACCCAAAGCCTGAAAACATTAGAGAACTCTTGAATTCAGGGAACATTAAGCAATAGGAGCTCATCAAATGCCTTCATACCTACACTGAAACCAAGCTCCACCCAAGGGCCAACAAGTTCCAAAACAAGACATACCACGCAAATTCTCCAGCAACACAGGAACACTCCCCTGAGCCTCAATATACAGGCAGCTCAAAATTATCCCAAAACCTTTGATGTCTCATAACCCATTACTGGTCACTCCACTGCACTCCAGAGAGAAGAAACCCAGCTCCACCCACCAAAACTCCAACACAAGCCTCCCTAACCAGGAAACCTTGACAAGCCACTGATAGAACCCCACCCAAAGTGAGGAAGCTCCATAATAAAGAGAACTCCACAAATTATCAGAATATAAAAAGGCCACCCCAAACGCAGCAATATAACCAAGATGAAGAGACAGAGGAATACTCAGCAGGTAAAGGAACAGGAGAGTTGCCCACCAAACCAAACAAAAGAGGAAGAAGTAGGGAATCTACCGGAGAAGGAATTCCGAATATTGATAGTGAAAATGATCCAAAATCTTGAAATCAAAATGGAAACACAGATAAATAGCCTAGAGACAAGGATTGAGAAGATGCAAGAAAGGTTTAACAAGGACCTAGAAGAAATAAAAAAGAGTCAAAATATAATGAATAACACAATAAATGAGATCAGAAACACTCTGGAGGCAACAAATAGTAGAATAACAGAGGCAGAAGATAGGATTAGTGAAATAGAAGATAGAATGGTAGAAATAAATGAATCAGAGAGGAAACAAGAAAAACGAATTAAAAGAAACGAGGACAATCTCAGAGACCTCCAGGACAATATGAAACGCTCCAACATTCGAATTATAGGAGTCCCAGAAGAAGAAGACAGAAAGAAAGATCATGAGAAAATCCTTGAGGAGATAATAGTTGAAAACTTCCCTAAAATGGGGAAGGAAATAATCACCCAAGTCCAAGAAACACAGAGAGTCCCAAATAGGATAAACCCAAGGCGAAACACCCCAAGACACATATTAATCAAATTAACAAAGATCAAACACAAAGAACAAATATTAAAAGCAGCAAGGGAAAAACAACAAATAACACACAAGGGGATTCCCATAAGGATAACAGCTGATCTTTCAATAGAAACTCTTCAGGCCAGGAGGGAATGGCAAGACATACTTAAAGTGATGAAAGACAATAACCTACAGCCCAGATTACTGTACCCAGCAAGGATCTCATTCAAATACGAAGGAGAAATCAAAAGCTTTACAGACAAGCAAAAGCTGAGAGAATTCAGCACCACCAAACCAGCTCTCCAACAAATTCTAAAGGATATCCTCTAGACAGGAAACACGAAAAGGGTGTATAAACCCGAACCCAAAACAATAAAGTAAATGGCAACGGGATCATACTTATCAATAATTACCTTAAACGTAAATGGGTTGAACGCCCCAACCAAAAGACAAAGACTGGCCGAATGGATACAAAAACAAGACCCCTCTATATGCTGCTTACAAGAGACCCACCTCAAAACAAGGGACACATACAGACTGAAAGTGAAGGGCTGGAAAAAGATATACCACGCGAATAGAGACCAAAAGAAAGCAGGAGTGGCAATACTCATATGTGATAAAATAGACTTTAAAACAAAGGCTGTGAAAAGAGACAAAGAAGGCCACTACATAATGATCAAAGGAACAATCCAAGAAGAAGATATAACAATTATAAATATATATGCACCCAATATAGGAGCACCACAATAGGTAAGACAAATGCTAACAAGTATGAAAGGGGAAATCAACAATAACACAATAATAGTGGGAGACTTTAATACCCCACTCACACCTATGGACAGATCAACTAAACAGAAAATTAACAAAGAAACGCAAACTTTAAATGATACATTAGATCAGTTAGACCTAATTGATATCTATAGGACATTTCACCCCAAAACAACGAATTTCACCTTTTTTTCAAGTGCTCATGGAACCTTCTCCAGGATAGACCACATCCTGGGCCATAAATCTAAACTTGATAAATTCAAAAAAATCGAAATCATTCCAAGCATCTTTTCTGACCATAATGCATTAAGATTAGATCTCAATTACAGGAGAAAAACTATTAAAAATTCCAACATATGGAGGTTGAACAACACACTTCTGAATAACCAACAAATCACAGAAGAAATCAAAAAAGAAATCAAAATATGCATAGAAACTAATGAAAATGAAAACACAACAACCCAAAACCTGTGGGACACTATAAAAGCAGTGCTAAGAGGAAAGTTCATAGCAATACAGGCATACCTCAAGAAGCAAGAAAAAAGTCAAATAAACAACCTAACTCTACAACTAAAGCAACTAGAAAAGGAAGAGTTGGAGAAGCCCAGAGTTAGTAGAAGGAAAGAAATCTTAAAAATTAGGGCAGAAATAAATGCAAAAGAAACAAAAGAGACCATAGCAAAAATCAACAAAGCCAAAAGCTGGTTCTTTGAAAGGATAAATAAAATTGACAAACCATTAGCCAGACTCATCAAGAAGCAAAGAGAGAAAAATCAAATCAATAAAATTAGAAATGAAAATGGAGAGATCACAACAGACAACACAGAAATACAAAGGATCATAAGAGACTACTATCAGCAATTGTATGCCAATAAAATGGACAATGTGGAAGAAATGGACAAATTCTTAGAAAAGTACAATTTTCCAAAACTGAACCAGGAAGAAATAGAAAATCTTAACAGACCCATCACAAGCACGGAAATTGATACTGTAATCAGAAATCTTCCAGCAAACAAAAGCCCAGGTCCAGATGGCTTCACAGCTGAATTCTACCAAAAATTTTGAGAAGAGCTAACACCTATCCTACTCAAACTCTTCCAGAAAATTGCAGAGGAAGGTAAACTTCCAAACTCATTCTATGAGGCCACCATCACCCTAATACCAAAACCTGACAAAGATGTCACAAAAAAAGAAAACTACAGGCCAATATCTCTGATGAACATAGATGCAAAAATCCTCAACAAAATTCTAGCAATCAGAATCCAACAACACATTAAAAAGATCATACACCATGACCAAGTGGGCTTTATCCCAGGGATGCAAGGATTCTTCAATATCCGCAAATCAAACAATGTAATTCACCACATTAACAAATTGAAAAATAAAAACCATATGATTATCTCAATAGATGCAGAGAAGGCCTTTGACAAAATTCAACATCCATTTATGATAAAAACTCTCCAGAAAGCAGGAATAGAAGGAACATACCTCAACATAATAAAAGCTATCTATGACAAACCCACAGCAAACATTATCCTCAATGGTGAAAAATTGAAAGCATTTCCCCTAAAGTCAGGAACAAGACAAGGGTGTCCACTTTCACCGCTACTATTCAACATAGTTCTGGAAGTTTTGGCCACAGCAATCAGAGCAGAAAAAGAAATAAAAGGAATCCAAATTGGAAAAGAAGAAGTAAAACTCTCACTGTTTGCAGATGACATGATCCTCTACATGGAAAACCCTAAAGACTCCACCAGAAAATTACTAGAGCTCATCAATGAATATAGTAAAGTTGCAGGATATAAAATCAACACACAGAAATCCCTTGCATTCCTATACACGAATAATGAGAAAGTAGAAAAAGAAATTAAGGAAACAATTCCATTCACCATTGCAACAAAAAGAATAAAATACTTAGGAATATATCTACCTAAAGAAACTAAAGACCTGTATATAGAAAACTATAAAACACTGATGAAAGAAATCAAAGAGGACACTAATAGATGGAGAAATATACCATGTTCATGGATTGGAAGAATCAATATAGTGAAAATGAGTATACTACCCAAAGCAATTTACAAATTCAATGCAATCCCTATCAAGCTACCAGCCACATTTTTCACAGAACTAGAACAAATAATTTCAAGATTTGTATGGAAATACAAAAAACCTCGAATAGCCAAAGCAATCTTGAGAAAGAAGAATGGAACTGGAGGAATCAACTTGCCTGACTTCAGGCTCTACTACAAAGCCACAGTCATCAAGACAGTATGGTACTGGCACAAAGACAGACATATAGATCAATGGAACAAAATAGAAAGCCCAGAGATAAATCCACACACATATGGACACCTTATCTTTGACAAAGGAGGCAAGAATATACAATGGAGTAAAGACAATCTCTTTAACAAGTGGTGCTGGGAAAACTGGTCAACCACTTGTAAAAGAATGAAACTAGATCACTTTCTAACACCGCACACAAAAATAAACTCAAAATGGATTAAAGATCTAAATGTAAGATCAGAAACTATAAAACTCCTAGAGGAGAACATAGGCAAAACACTCTCAGACATAAATCACAGCAGGATCCTCTATGATCCACCTCCCAGAATGCTGGAAATAAAAGCAAAAATAAACAAATGGGATCTAATTAAAATTAAAAGCTTCTGCACAACAAAGGAAAATATAAGCAAGGTGAAAAGACAGCCTTCTGAATGGGAGAAAATAATAGCTAATGAAGCAACTGACAAACAACTAATCTCAAAAATATACAAGCAACTTCTGCAGCTCAACTCCAGAAAAATAAACGACCCTATCAAAAAATGGGCCAAAGAACTAAATAGACATTTCTCCAAAGAAGACACACGGATGGCTAACAAACACATGAAAAGATGCTCAACATCACTCATTATTAGAGAAATGCAAATCAAAACCACAATGAGGTACCACTTCACACCAGTCAGAATGGCTGCGATCCAAAAATCTGCAAGCAATAAATGCTGG
Organism: Ovis canadensis; assembly: GCF_042477335.2. Classification (NCBI taxonomy): domain Eukaryota; kingdom Metazoa; phylum Chordata; class Mammalia; order Artiodactyla; family Bovidae; genus Ovis; species Ovis canadensis. The sequence continues at coordinate 60,417,417 of NC_091257.1, read as the reverse complement.
AGAGGGTGTGGAGAAAAGGGAACCCTCCTACACTGTTGGTGGGAATGCAAACTAGTACAGCCACTATGGAGAACAGTGTGGAGATTCCTTAAAAAATTGCAAATAGAACTACCTTATGACCCAGCAATCCCACTTCTGGGCATACACACCGAGGAAACCAGAATTGAAAGAGACACATGTACCCCAATGTTCATCGCAGCACTGTTTATAATAGCCAGGACATGGAAACAACCTAGATGTCCATCAGCAGATGAATGGATAAGAAAGCTGTGGTACATATACACAATGGAGTATTACTCAGCCGTTAAAAAGAATTCATTTGAATCAGTTCTGATGAGATGGATGAAACTGGAGCCGATTATACAGAGTGAAGTAAGCCAGAAAGAAAAACACCAATACAGTATACTAACACATATATATGGAATTTAGGAAGATGGCAATAACGACCCTGTATGCAAGACAGGGAAAGAGACACAGATGTGTATAACGGACTTTTGGACTCAGAGGGAGAGGGAGAGGGTGGGATGATTTGGGAGAATGGCATTCTAACATGTATACTATCATGTGAATTGAATCGCCAGTCTATGTCTGACGCAGGATGCAGCATGCTTGGGGCTGGTGCATGGGGATGACCCAGAAAGATGTTATGGGGAGGGAGGTGGGAGGGGGGTTCATGTTTGGGAATGCATGTAAGAATTAAAGATTTTAAAATGTAAAAAATAAAAAACTAAAAATAAAAAAAAAATAAAAAATTAAACCTAAAGCAATCAGAGCAGAAAGTAATAAAAATCAGAGCACAAATCAATAAAGTTGAAAATTAGAACTGTAAAGCAAATCAGAAGGACTTGGAGGTCTAGGAAGACTCCTAGGAGCATGTGTGCTGCTGCTAAGTCGCTTCAGTCGTGTCCGACTCTGTGCGACCCCATAGACGGCAGCCCACTGGGCTCCCCCATCCCTAGGATTCTCCAGGCAAGAACACTGGAGTGGGTTGCCATTTCCTTCAGTACACTCCTAATACATGCATGTGTGCTGAGTCCTGTCTAACTCTTTCCGAACCCACGGACTGTAACCCACCAGGCTCCTCTGCCATGGGATTCTCCAGGCAAGAAAACTGGAGTGGGTAGCCATTGTTTCTCCAGGGGATCTTCCTGACCCAGGGATCGAACCCATGTCTCCTACATCTCCTGCACTGGCAGGCAGATTTTTTACCATTCACCACGTGGGAAGACCCATTAGCCTACATGCTCAGAAGTAATGTGGGAGTAGATGGTAGAGGTGCTTTTATCTGTGGACCTACCGACAAGATTGCTCTGGTAATTCTGTCAGAGAGGAAACAAGGCCTTGAAGACATCGAGGGTATATAAAGATGCTACCTACTCTACTTACCATCTACCAAGAAACTCTTCCTCACCATCAGCATCAGCATCAGCATCAGCTTGAGGTCCCTGTTATGAGACCTGGCTCCTGGCAGTTGTCCTGGGTGACCACGATGTTTTCATCAGGTAACAGTCTCCTAGAGCTTCTCATGCCTTTACTAACTGCCCCCCACCCACCCACATAGGCCTGAGGAAAGTCATGTTCAGGAGTTTAATTCTGCCCAAAAGTCTGAGAGCAGAAGGGGCAGAGTTGACTCCTGGGAAAAAGACATGGTTGTCTAGATCCTAAACTGTAATTGTCCCACAGTGATCTGAGAAGTTCTCCTGCCCCATTGGCAAATCAATTCATGGACAGTCAATTGAATAATTGCATCTCAAGTAGGGAAAAGTTAAAAAATCAGCTCAGAAGATTTATTCTGAGAAAGATCAATAATAATTGCTTATTGTAAATATCTCAGAGTTATCAGGAAAGCAGGATTCATTTCAAATGAGAACAAAACTCTAAAGGAGGCCCTGGGAAGGTTAAAGAATGATCGTCTGCAGAATGGGATGGACCGATGACAAGGGAGCTGAAGGACGATAGAAACGCATGAGACATTAGGCCCCACAGAGACATGAGGGCCAGAATCAGGGGAATGCCTCACAATGAAAATGAATGCAGTGCATACAAGAACGTTGACTGAGAGATTCAGTTGACTGGCTGGGACAAAGAAGGGTGCATCAATAGAGGAGCTGGAATAATTGGAGTAGCAGAATGCACTATAAAGGTACAGAAAAGAAATCTTTGACTCTGTCAGAAAATGTGCTAAATCACTCACTCTCCATGGCCGTGTCATCAGAGCAGCAGATGGCAAAGAGCTAATGAAGCCAGAAAGCATCAATAACTGCTTGAAAGAATTGTTGGTGAATTTGAAGAAGCTGTTAAAGTTATCGAGAATTTCCCCCAAGATTTAAAGTCTGAAAGTAAATCATTAGTTACTTAACTATATGAGAGGCGCAAGGGAGAAAGATTTTTGCTCAAGTATGAAAATAATAGAAAAGTAAAAAACAATTACTCTATTCATTATTAATATTTCATTAGCAAAAAAAAAATTCTGGCCTGGAAATCAATAGTCTGAGATTAGCCACTAATTATCTGTTTGGCCTTGGGCAAAGTACTTAATATTTCTAGGCATCAGCCTTCTCCTTTATAAAATCAGGTAGAGCAGGGAGGGATGAATAGGCAGAGCACGGAGGATTTTTAAGGCAATGAAAATACTCTGTATGAGATTACAATAGTGAATAAATATCATTATGCATGAGTGCTAAGATGCGTCCGACTCTTTACGACCCCATGGACTGTAACCCACCAGTCTTCTCTGTCCATGGGACTCACCCTGCAAGAACACTGGAGTGGGTTGCCATGCCCTCTGCCAGGGGATCTTCCTGACCCAGGGGTCAAACCTGTGTCTCTTAGGTCCCCTACACTGGCAGGCAGATTCTTTACCACTATAGCACCACTTGGGAAGCCCAAATGTCATTATATGTTTATACAAACATAGACTGTACAACAGCTAGAGTGAACCCTCAGGGAAACCATGGACTCTGGGCGATGATGGCATGTCAATGTAGTTCCATCAGTGATAACAAATGGACCATCGGGTGGGGATGTTGATAGTGGGGGAGGCTGGGCATGTTGAAGTGGGAGCAGGAGGTATATGGGAAATCTTTTTGCCTTTTTAATTATCATGTCAACTTAAAACTACTTAAAAAATATTAAAAAAAATAATATGTCCATCATTTTTCAAACTGAGCTCTACTGTCAGAACCGTGGGAGCCTCTCAGGGTATCAGAAAAAAAACAAGGACTACCTTCTCCCAGGCCCCTCTCCCCCACCATGTCTTTATCAAGAATTCTGCTTTTCTCTGGAGAAGATTTCTCTTTGGAGAAGTGGTTCCACTGACAAACACATATTTGAAAAATACTGAACTTGAGGATCCCTCATAAGGAATAATGGGTAGATTCGATCCCATTTTCATGAAGAAAGGCAAGCTGTGGGCTGAATCAAAGTATCACATCATTAATCTCAATTTTCTATGATATAAACTCATATGGTTTCCTGATCTGGGACCTCCAGCTTACAGAAATAAATGTCTGTTCATTGAGTCCCCCAGTCTGTTACTCTGTTAGAGCAACTGAGTGGACAGAGACCCCCGCCACAGCCCTCCAGTCCCTGACGGTCTTGGATGGGGGCTGAAACTGGTGCTGGGGTGGGGGTAGCAGGGCCTCAAAGGTCAGCTCTGAATCAGGAAGGTCTGCCTCTCTTTGGGCTGTGAGCATACTTACGGACTTTAACTTGTGTGACTTGGCTGAAATTCTGAGATAACAGAAGGCAGCTAAACACCAGTTATTTACACAGCTCAGCAGAGGAAAAAGCCCTGGTTCCTCGGAAGTGAAGAGTTTGAAAAATGCCTTCTGCAATATGCCAATCGGAAGCACTTTGCCAAGGTGTTCACTTCTGTGTGTTGGCACCACTTTATGGAACCTTGTGTGCATAGGATTCGGTGAAAATGAATGAAAAAAATTAATTCCCTGCTATTCAGTGAGAACCCAAACCTAGTCCAGAAGAAGGACCAAGAAAACCCTTCCAAGGAGAGATGTCATATTTCTCTTCCCTCTGAGGCTCATTCCAACAAAGGCACCAGACCCAGGTTGCATGGCAACATCGCCTCGCGTGGAGGATGACTTGCAGACTCAGGGTGTTTCGTGTCCTCTTGTTGGGCTCAGAAGAACTGCAGTGTCTCAGGTCTCTAGTTTTGTCATTTTCCCCCTCACAGCTTTTCATCCCTGCTCCAGTGTTTGACAGTTTCATTTCTATAACTCATTAAATATTCAATGATTCATAATAACAATTTCCTGTGTAATTTTATTGTTCACATTCTGGCATTGACTTCTTGTACCACATAACAAAAGTATAAATACCCACTTGAAATAAGGACATTTCAGTTTTCATTTTCATTGCATTAATATTGTCAAAGGAGCTTGTTGCAAAAGACTTCCAAATATTACTTAGGCTGCCTCCCTATTATAACTCTGTGCAAATGGGAATTATGAAACAGAAAGCCAGGAAGGCAGGGAAAAATTCAACCAACCTCACACTAACTGGAGAGGAAGCTAAGAGAGTGTGAAATCAAAGAATAATCAATTTCCTGAAGGAATGAGGTGGTGCGCCATGTCATTACAGATTATCTCAAGGGCATGAGAAAGGCAAGGAAGGCTAAAAAAGTTGGAACGAGAGGTACTTAGAGCAGCAGTCTGGATTTTTCCACTGGAGGAAACAACCCCTGCCTTGCACCAACCACTCATAATGAATTTCTACTTTCTGACAGGATTATGCTGTCGGGCACACACACACACAATCTGTCTCCTGTTGAATGGGGCTAGCTTCATGAGGACAGGACTTCCAAAATAGCAAAATCATGTCTTGTCACACACATATATACACACACTCTCTCTCAGGGGAGACAGTTTATCAGCGTCTTTTCCTCACATAGTCAGTCCTCTTTCAGGACTTGGAGGAATCTAGCCCAGAAACTCGGGTTTGTCCTGTCTTTTCCTTCTAATCTAGCTCAGTATCAGTGAGCCACCTTTTCCATAGCGCTTCCTCTGGGGCCTCAGAGTCCCTGGCTTGTCATCCTCACATGGATTAATGCACCCCAAGTGCATGGAGAGTCCCCTCCTTCTTGACAGACCTTCCACCCAATCGTGGGCAGGAGTCCCGTCCAGGGTAGACGTGCCAGCTATGAACTCAAGCTTCAGGACCTCGCAGGAGGTCTCATCACATGAGACCCTAGTGATGCAATGGGCTCCCGGTTGCTCTCAGAGTACGTGTAAAATCCCAAACAGACTCTCAGCCTGTGGGATCTTGTCTCGACCTGCACTTCCACCTTCACCTCCCTCTTCCCTGCATTCTCCGCTGCCCTGATCCGTACCAGGACTCCATCTGCATGTCAAGCTCCCTTGGGGAATCACTTACTCACCATTAGCCCAGTGTCTTGGATTTTGCAAAAAAAAAAAAAAATTCAAACTTCCTGCCCCCCTCATTGTGGAGAAACCCAGGAGATTTTAAGCTGTTTTTTTTTTTTTCTTAAAAAAAAAAAAAAAGCCAAAGTCAACATAGCTCTGCAAAATTCCAGGCAAATCTGTTCCAGCTGGGAAGCAGGAATTATATTTGTCAGCAGTCAGCCTCCTGAGGTCATGTTCCTTCCTGGTGTACCTATGCCAAACTTGTCTACTTCCATCTGCCTACTCATTGCTTCAGTCATGTCCAGCTCTTTGCAACTCTATGGACTGTAGCCTATCAGGTTCCTCTGTCCTTGGGATTCTTCAGGAAGAACACTGGAGTGGGTTGCCATTCCCTTCTGCAGGGGATCTTCCCAAACCAGAGATTGAACCTGGGTCTCCTGGATTGGCAGGTGATTCTTTACCACTAGCACCACCTCAGAAGCCATTTGTAGGGGCCCTTTAAGCTTCAGACTCAAAGGTAACTTAGCTGATATTACAATCATGCCTTAAAAATCTCCATGGGGACTTCCCTGATGGTCCATTGGTTAAGACTCTACTTTCCAATGCAAGGGATATGGGTTTGATCCCTGGTGGGGGAAATAAGTTCTCATATGCCACTGGATGAGGCCAAAAATTATTTTTAAAATATCTTCATGGACTTTTCAGATTCTGTAAGCAGAGATCGTCTCACTGTCCTTTTCTTTCTTTCCTCCAGCCCCCTTTTCATTATTTGAAGAGAACGGTTTGTGTAACATATGACCGTAAATGAAACACTGGGACTGACCCTCATGGGAGCATTTCCTCATGACTGTAACCACTTCATTCAGCATTTATGCCTAGTTTAGTTTTAAAATATCTAACCATGATCTCTTAATTTGTTACCCAGAGATTCCTCATAAATCTTGGAGTTTTTGGTAATGTCTGTGGTAAGGAACAGAGAGGGCAATGGCACCCTACTCCAGTACTCTTGCCTGGAAGGTCCCATGGACAGAGGAGCCTGATGGGCTGAAGACTCAGCGACTTGACCTTCACTTTTCACTTTTATCCATTGGAGAAGGAAATGGCAACCCACTCCAGTGTTCTTGCCTGGAGAATCCCAGGGATGGGGGAGCCTGGTGGGCTGCCGTCTGTGGGGTCGCACAGAGTCGGACACGACTGAAGTGACTTGGCAGCAGCAGCAGCAGCAGTGGTAAGGAAAATCACTGAGTCAGTCTTTGAATCATTCATGCACTGAAAACCTAACACAACATTCTTGTTTGTGTTAAACAGCAGGGAAAGAACCACTGGCTGTGGTTTTAGAGTGCTTAGCTAGTAAAAAGGGTTCCAAAAATGAGAATCAAGACAAAAAAAATACAAATGAAATAAGTAGCTTCTCTGTAATGAAAAGTGCTAAGAAGTAGCAACAGAGCTGCAGAGCAGGGAGCGGGATCAGTGGGCCTTTAGTTCGGGTGGGCGTGGGAGGACCCCTCTGCCTGTTCCAAGACAACACGGGGAGTGTGGCTGCATACAGGGCTGACAAGGCGAGACCAGGGAAGGGCTGGACCATCCAGGGCCTGGAAGATAGACCCAGGACTCTGGCTTTGTCTCCAATGCCAGGACAGGAAACCCAAGGATTTTAGTCAGGGCAGTGACCTGCTCAGACACGTGAAAATAGGTCTGATAAAAACAGACAGGGAAGCCACCCTAACACAATGTGAGAATTGAATTTAGAGAGGAGCACAGTTCTAAGAGAACGGGCTGTTTCTTACTAAGTTGGGCTACTCTGGTGTTTTAAGTCCTGCAAATCACGATGAAATGTCCAAGCTTTAAAATAATATATATAATTGAATTCTATCAAAATGTTGATAACAGTGCCTCATTTCCAGTAACTGGAGTTTTAAACACCTATTGCATCAATGGAAACACAACCCAAATGCCCAGCAGTGAGAGGAGAAATGTGGCAATTTCTCCAAGAAACGAGTCCAACATCACATGTCCATATGAAGACAAATGCCTGAATCCCCCATAGCCATGCTTGAGTTTTCTCACCCACCACACCCAGTGTCAGCTTCTCAGCTTGTAGGCTCCTGAGTCAGGTTCATTTGGCATCCAGTTGGCACTGTTGTAACATCTGATTCCTACAGTAGAGTCCATAGGATTTAGGGGCACTGCCAAATACCACATCCACAAGACATGACCATTTAAATCTACATTAATAAACAAAAATTAGATAAAATGTCAAATTGAGCCCCTCAGTCCCACTGGCCATATCTGAACCCTGTATGGCATGGCTGTGACACTTCTGAGGTGACCTTTCTAGACAGAGAAGGAGCAGGACATTCCATTATAGAGGAGGGTTCTCTTGGACACCTCTGTGTCTGGTTTATCCTGTTCTACTCTGCTGGACAAGCCTTGGATACAGCAAAGGAGACTGGCCTTGGTGCAAAGTACTCCTAACTGCTCCAGGCAATACAGGTTAAATTCACCCAAAGACCTCTCTTGCATATGCTGGAACTCCAAGTAGGGCCCCACTGTTAACTCAGCAACAGGAAAGGCCAGTCCAGGCCCTAACAGACACTCATTTAGCTCAGGAAGAAAGCCAAACAATAATAGTCATTGTAATAGTAATAGCGGTGATAATTATAGTTTAATGTTATGCAAATTGCTGGAAAACTGGTGCTATAAAAAGACTAACTTCATAATGCTGCAAATACATTATGGCTCAGAGCTCCTACCAAATTGCAGGCCAGTTTCACATCTCTTCTGCACCTGCCCCTTCTATTCTATTCTCTGGATGTCAGGAGTCTCCCACCTTTTCCTTCTCCCTGTTGCAAACATCTGCAAGATTTTGATCCTGATAGCAACTAAGACATCCACTCTGTGCTGGGCACCACTACATGTGCTTCACGTATAGATTCGTTTAAACCTCCAGCATCCACGGGAAGTGATAGCATTATTAACTCCCTTCGGCAAGTAAGAAATGAGACATTGAGAAAAGGTAGCTCCTTCACAGTCACACAAGTAGAGAGAAACAGAGATGAGACCTGCACCCCATGAGCACAGACCTATACCACTGGCTCCCATTCGTGTGTGCTAAGTTGCTTCAGTTATGTCTGATTCTTTGTGACCCCATGGACTGTAGCCTGTCAGGTACCTCTGTCCATGGGATTCTCCAGGCAAGGATACTGGAGTGGGTAGCCGTGCCCTCCTGCAGGGGATCTTCCTGACCCAGGGATCGTACCAGGGTCTTTTATTTCTCCAATGTTGGCAGGTGGGTACTTTACCTCTGAGCCACCTGGGAAGCTCCTTCAAAGAGGGCTCATGGGACAGAACCCAGGGGCTCTTAACGCTGTGACCAAAGATCAAGTTCTCCATAGACTATGGTTTCCTGATGGAGACACAAGCCATTCATACCCACGATGGGTGGTGTGGGAAAGCAAAAAGTGAATGCAAAAGTCTTCCAAGTTTAAAAAAGAAAACATAAAATAAAATCTGCTTTACTATAAACCCTTGAGTTTTGAGAACTTATCTAACACACTGGTATCACTTTATTGTACCTCTTTATTGTACACTAAATTGTACCAGGGCGAGAGTTGTAGCAAAAACCTAGGACACATGGTATTATCTACCAATAGGGTAGACATGACTGAGCACACAGGCACGCAGGCCAGTGGGCCTCAGAAGTACGCAGCGCTGGAGTCGGGGAAGTTGTAGCCCACGTAGTGCAGAGATAAACCTTTAGCACAAGTATCAGCTGCATCAACAAGGGAACCAGTCCCCGCCACTACGGAGTCGGCATTCTTAAGCCAAGTGGCTGGAAATGGCCACCTTTCCTGTGTATTGGCTCTTACTTGGTTTCTCCTGCAAAATACAACCAAAAAATTATCTCAGGCAAGAACAGACTGGTGTTCAAAAAGAGATCAAAAGTGGCCGAGTGCAGCAAGCAAGAACAAGAAATGTTGAAGACTCCTAGCTCCCAGACTTTAAGAAACAAATTTGAAAAATATTTAAAGTCACAGATGCCCAGAAAGACTTCACAGATAAACAAAAACAACAGAGTCTTAGTTAAGGGATGTTTTTTCCCAACAATTGTATCAGTGATCTCAAGGTGACCTCTCAGCTGCAGAGAGACAAGGAGATAGCAAATATTATAGAATCTCATCTAAAGAACATGGAAGACATCCCAACCCTTGGGACTGACCATAAACAAATGGCTCCAAAGCCTCCTAGATGCTGGGGGTGTGGGGTTGCCAAAGAAACCACAAGTGAAGAATTAAAAGCCTTTGATGAGCACCACCCAACACCGCACAGTGGGAAAGCAGAGTCGTTCTGATGTCATCGTCCTGTGGGTGGAGGGACCAGGAGTCACAGAGGAGATAGAACTCTCTACCCAAAGAGGAGGCAAGCAGAGGAGACTTAGAGCTTGAGGAGTGGCTGAATACTCCAGCCAGATATGCACTGGGGCATGAGAATTATTCTGAGCACTTGAAAAACAGAGGGTGCAAGGAAGGGGCTCTGACCTCACCCTCTTTCTCCCTGAAAGCAGGAGCTGGAAGACCTCGTCTTCCACCGTCTCCACACTCAGAACAAAGAAACGCTCTGGTGACCAGAAAAAGGGAGTCGGAGGTGGCACATTGTACAAACAGACCTTGTAGAAGTGACTTCTGTCTTCAGGTGTACAGCAGAGTGGTTCAGTTACACATCTACATACACTCATTCCTTTTCCGATTCTTTTCTCATACAGGTTTTCACAGCATATTGAGTAGACTTCCCTGTGCTACACAGTAGGTCCCTACTGGTCATGCGTTGCTGTCCACTTTAAACTAACACAGCATTGTAAATCAACTATACTCTAATACATTTTTTTGAAAAAAATGAAAAAAGAAAATCCACAATGTTGCAAAGCTACTGATTGAATAAATTTTTTTTTCTTTTTGAACTTTTTATTTTATATTGGAATACAGTCAATTAACAGTGTTGTGATAGTTTCAGGTGGACAGCAAAGGAACTTAGTTTCTTTTATAATATTTATTGAGGATTGATTGATGGATGGATTTGACTGCACTGGGTCTTAGTTCCAGCATGTGAGATCTTTAGTTGTGTCATACGGAATCTAGTTCCCTGACCAGGAATTGAACCCAGGCCTCCTCCTCCTTCCCACACCAGGGAAGCGCCTGAAGAAACTTGTAATAGCTCATAGATTGTACTGATTGTATGCTGGATAAACTGGTATAAATCTAATTAAATTACACTGTAAAGAATATCTTACATTTTAATTATCATTGAATAAACAACTAAATGTAAGAAACAATACCAACAACAAAACTGTTATCTTATTTCGCTCCCCATTTGCTTTATAGTTATTTCCCCACCACTGGCTCTCTGTCCAGAATCACGTAGGCTTGGCCCTTCCCTGGGTCTTCATTTCTTTGGAGGCTCTACTGTCATGTAAAACTTAACTAGAGCTGTCCCTGGTGGTCCAGTGATTAGGACTTCAGCTTCCAATGCTGGGGATACAGATTCCAACCCTGGTTGGGGAGCTAAGATCCCACATGGCTTGGGGCCAAAAAACCAAAACATAAAAAAACAGAAACAATATCGTAACAAATTAAAGACTTAAGAAAAAATAAAGCCTACACTACATAAATCCAAATGCTTTTCTCCTGTTGCTCTGTCTTAGGTCAACTTAATTCTCGGCTCCACTCAGAGACGCTAAAAGCAGAAAGTCCTAACTCCTCTTGCAGGCTATGTGCCACCTGAACCCCCAGATTAAGAGTTTTCTAAGCTTTAATGTGTAGATTATTGTGCAGATCATATTAAATGCAAATTATAGAGAAACATCTAAAAAATTTCAAATCGAACCTGGGAATGCTGAGCATTATTTTAAAAAACAACTCCAGGTGATTCTAATGTACTTTCCACAGTTTGAGGGGCATTGAACAATACTGAACAAGAGAAAATAAGATGGCTCCTATTAAACTATCAATTTTTATAATTAATTGTATAATTAAAATTATTATAAAGTGGAAAGCACCTCATCAGAGATATGGTTTTATCCTTAGGTTTTTTGAATCATTTATACCTTTATCACTAATGTTGTTTTTGCTTAGCTGCTATGTTGTGTCTGACTCTTTTGCGACCCCATGGACTGTACCCTGCCAGGCTCCTCTGTCCGTGAGATTTTCCAGGCAATAATAATTGGAATGGGTTGTCATTTTCTTCTCCAGGGGATTTCCCAACGCAGGGATCGAACTCATGTCTCCTGCATCGACAAGTGGATTCTTTACTGCTGAGCCATCAGTGAAGCCTACTTTACCATTATATCCATGATATTATAAAATATCATGATATTATATAGAATTATATATAATATTATGACATAATATATATATAAACATTTAAGGCTTGAAATGTTTAAATGTCAACTAACACTGAGCTCTTAAAAAAGTCTAATATGACTTTCAAAGAGGAATATATCCATCAAAAGTCCTTTCCAAAGGAAAAGAGGAAAATTATGCTAAGTTTAAAGACGAATTATATCACTTTGTAGATTCCAGTCAAATGAAGCATTGAAATAGCAGAGACAGAACATAAAGCCGGACGAGGTATTATTTAGAAATGTCCTTCTGAATTATACTTATTCAGGGTGGAAAATGGTATCTATTTCCTAAAAGACTATGTGCTATTGAAGATAACGTATATGTTGTTTGAAGTCTGTAAGAAATAAATTTTTCCATAATAATGAAGGAGTAATTTATGCCTGACAAAATGACTTTGTAATTGCTGAATGAAGATAAAAGGGGAATTTGATTGTCCTAATTAAGGATGATACTACAAAGGTGCCTCTGGAGCAGCGAGGGGCGTGTGTGGGATTAATAAATACTATTTGATTATTTGAAAATCTGCTGCTGATTGTGCTGAACTATGTGCAGATATGCTGATGTCTTTGCCGGGACAGCCACGCTGCATTTGGGTAGGCGGTGGCGGCTGCTGGGCCCAGTAGTGGAAGGCAGACCTCAGAATCACTCCTGCTGCGCTCTCCCGGCGGCTGTCTTAGGAAGCACAGCCCTTGAGATTCTGTGAGAGAAGCTGGTGCAAGATAAAACAGCTTACCACCTGGCTCTCAAAGGATGCCATTTGTTAGAAACTGTGTCCTAAAAGCCTTCAGTAGAATCCAATTCATGAAAACAAACACAACCAACAGATTTTAGAATCTACTTGAGCCAACATGAGGTTCGTGTCTGAGTATGTTCTCATGTATTAGACATTGTGAGCGGGAAGCAGAGACCAGGGCTGAGGATAAAGAAGCAACCCTTGGGTGTTGTAAATAGGGCAGAAGTGTTTCCTTGTTTCCTCCTAACAAGGAAAGGAGCAGGTTTCACAAGGAGCTGGCAGCTGGTTCTCCTGGGGCACGGGCCTGTGATGGAGACTGTCAGGGGCTACTCCCTAGGCATGTCCTTGGCATCACCCTCTTGGAAGGAAGAAGAGGAAAGGAGACCCAGCTGGGTTTATTTGGTGGGTGACAAAAGCACCATCTTCTACCTGCTTGCCCTCAAGAGGGCTTTAGAGTTGTTTCCAGCTGTAAAGCCCATTAGATATGGAAACAAACCTTTCAGTGGGAAACTAAAACTGCTGGATGAGATGCATATGAAAATGTATTTATTGCACCAATTACTTGTGAAAACCACGAGGGTTCTGCAGAGGTCAAAGTGAAGTAAAAACAGGGAGAAGAGAGATAAGCAAAGCTCAAGCTAGCTCAAAGCTAGTTTGAGCCTCAGATACTTTGGAGATTTGAGGGCAGCTGGAGCGGGAGACACAGGCTGAGGCCCCCAACCTGGGAAATGTGACAGGACACCACAGAACAACCTGGAGGCCAATGGGCACATATAATGGCAATGGGGAAGGTGTCACACCACCCCACCCCCATCCCAGTAAAGGAAGGAGAGAAAATGTCTCCATCACATTGTGTCCTGGGACCAAGGAGCGTTTAGAATCTCGGCTGGTCATGTGAGGACTCCATGGGCATTCTTAGGACCTGAGTGGTCAACATCCAACCTTACCTGGGAATTTAACATGGAAACCCCACTTGGCAAGCTACACAGAGGACTTGCATTATCAAGTGCAAATGTTCTCTGTGAGACCTCACGTTTCACCTCAGCATCACACAGAAGACCACAGCAAACAAATGAAAACAGTATGCCATGAACAAAACCCAGAAGGAACAATTAGAAAGAATCAAAACTGAAAAACCTTAAAATACTAGGTTAATCCATCATATAACAGGATGTTTAAGATACTTAAATTAATAAAAGAAGGAAAGGTCAGAATTTATACAAAATCAGCAGGTATATTTGGAAAAAAATTCAGGTATTAAACATAATATGAATTTCAAATATAATAATCTCAAATTAAAATTTATTCAATATCTGTAACCATAGGTTAAACATATTTGAAGAGAGAAGAGGGAAACCGGAAGAAAGTTTTAAACACAGTTCCCCAAATCCAGCCCAGAGAGATAAAATATTTCAAATATTGAAGATATGAAAGGGCAAAAAGTCTAGTCTGAAAAAAAAGATTATGTACGGAGTTGGAATCCTGAAAAGACAGGAGACAAAAGTAGAGGAAATAAAATAGAAAACACCAACGTCTATGCATGTGGGTTTGTAAACACATAAAAGATTCTTCAAATTCAGGAATCATAAAGAATCCCAAATAAGATATGCAAATAAAAAAAGTCCACCTTATTATAGAGGAACTCAAGAACATGCAAAGCAAAAAGGGTCACAAAAGCAGCCAGGTAGAAAGACAATCGAGAAATGAAATCAATTTGTACTGATGCTGATGTTTCAACAGGTGAGGATCTTCAATAAATGGAGAGAATAAATGTCAGCCTAGAATTATGGACCCAGAGAAAACGTGCTTTGAGAGCAAAGGCAAAAATAAACATTTCCCAGGAAACGGAACAAGCAAACTGGTTTTGCCATCGCCAGGTCCTAAATAGAGGAATTTCCAAAACTTGTGTTTCCAAAAATGGGAAAAAAGAAATTAGAGAGGGCAGAGTGGGGTGCTAGCAGGCAGCAGGGAGAGAGATACTATTTGGGGAAATTTAAGCAAATGCCGCCTGGTGTTTCTAAAAGTGGGTAAGGTCCCCTAGGAATGAAACTTGTTCCCAGAAAGTGACTCAGCGTGGGGCTTCTCTCTATTCACGTAGATAGAGCACTGATGCTGTTCCAGGCATGTGAGGCTCTTCTCCTGGTCCATCTTTATTCTCCAGCATCTTTCTGCACCCAGGTCCCAGTGTTCTCAATGCTCTTACTGAAGCTAAATCTGGCCTCTGAACCCCCAATACTGAATTAAAACTCAGAGGCAGAGTTTTGGCTGAAGTAAAGAAAAATAGCTTTATTGCTTTGACAGGTGAATGGGGCAACAGTCCACTAAAGTCTTCAAAACTGTGTGGTCTGAATCTGGAGAAAGTAGTGAGGAGTTTGATAGTAATAATTCAAAGAGGGTGGGATCAGCTTGCGGACATTCTTTGGATGGCTTGGTTGTAAGGTACGTGGGAGTCAGTATCACCAAACTTCTGGTTCCACCTGGCCTGGGGTCTTTGTGCTTGGGGGAGGCTTACAGTTATAATAGCTTCTCACTTCATGAGGGTTTAAGACTCTGCAAAACATCTCAGAAATATTTCTGTGTATCCCTTGAGGGGGAACCAGGACCCTGCCCCAAGGCTGCACCACTGTTTCTCTAGGCTGCTTCTCCCTTGTCTCTGCAACCCCTCCCATCCCTAATTAGCAACTGCTTGAAACTGCCTCTGGGAATATAGGAAAGATCAAGGAGATTGAATGAAGCCTATTTCCTGTCATCAAGAATGGGACTCGGAGAGGCCTTTGTGCCCAGGAGCCCCAGAGGGTCCTGCTCAGTTTCCTTGCCCTCTCTCACCATGGTAACCAGATCTGCACCACAGTGCCTGGTATCTGCCCAGGTCTTTTGTGAGAGCTTCCCACCACTGAAAGCGGCAGCAGATCCCAGGGCTGGGCTGGCTCCCAGCCCCTCCTTCTGGAGCAGAGGGTTTTGAGGTGACTGCCTCCATACTAACCCGGCATGTTTACCTGCACCCTGAGAACTACGAGGTCCACAGTCTCTCGCCCAG
Source organism: Ovis canadensis (assembly GCF_042477335.2). NCBI lineage: Eukaryota > Metazoa > Chordata > Mammalia > Artiodactyla > Bovidae > Ovis > Ovis canadensis. Next base: position 60,401,868 of record NC_091257.1, on the reverse strand, counting down.
TGGCATAAAATCTCTGCCCTGTGTGAGATGAACCCAGGTCTGTGCCTTCCTTGTCTTTTCAACCCCTTCTCTGGGTCTGAGCCATCTGGAATGTGAGGGTTGATTTTATGCCAACTTGACAGGCTAAGGGTCACCCCAGGAACCAGTGGACCATTTGTGGGTGTGTCTGTGGCGCGGAGTGGGAACTCTGGAAGAGACTGAGTCCCTGAATGGAGTAAAGATCACCCTCCCCAGTGTGGGTGGCCATCAGCCAAGCGGTCGAGGGTGTGAATCAATCAGAACTGCAGTGGAAGGGGGATTTGCTCTCTGCTGGAGCATCTTCTCCTGCCCTGGGACAACAGGGCCCCTGTATCCCAGGCCTCCAGACTTGGCCTGAATCACACCCCAGCCCTCCCAGGCCTCCAGCTTGCAGACAGCAGATGGTGGAACCTCTGGGCCTCCACAGTCCTGTGAGCCAATCCCTCATAAATCTCTCTCTGTGTCTCTCTGTAGTTCCTTTTCTGTTCACCTGGAGACCCTGGGCTAACATGCCGGGAGAGTCTATGCAGTCCACCATGCTGCCCCTTGGCTCCTGGGAGTTCCAGGCAGTGTCAACTGAAGAGAACCTTCAGAAGAAAAAGCAAATCCCTTTTGTCTGAGGCCTGGAGTTCTACCCCGCCTCACTAGGCCTGGAGCTGCAAGTCGTTGAGATTTGTTGGCCTTTGTGTCGCTCTCCTCCTGCACCTTGTTGTGGCAGCTGTGTCTCTCCTGGGCTCTGTCACATGTGGGTCACACATCCTGAGTCTCCCTGGAGAGCCGTCTTCCTGGAGTCCAGGCTATTTAGGCTCACCAAAACTCCGCTTCCCGATGGTTGCAAAGAAGCGATGAACTGTACTTTGTCTCGCTTTTTTCTCTTGCTGTTGTGGGAGCCAGGAGTGTCCCGGGCTTCTACCTTCTACACAGAATCAGACCCTCCCCACTCTTTCTTCATTTTGCTTGACTGGGACCACTCTCCCCTTCTGAGGTAGTCTTCTCCACACCTGTGCCAACTTGCTCTTTTCTTTCTTCATACATGAGAACTCTAACTGCACAGCCCACTGACAGCTGGCATTTTAGTATTTAAGAGCTCTGAAGTACAGTGATCAAATTGTTGACCATGGTGGAAAGTTTGGGAGAAGGAAATGGCAACTCACTCCAGTATTCTGGCTGGAGAATGCCGTGGACAGAGGAGCCTGATGAGCTGCAGTCCAGGGGTTCTCAGAGAGTCAGACACGACTGAAGTGACTTAGCATAGTGTAAAGTCTGAGGTCAGCAAAGAAAGATACAATGGTTCTTATAAGCAAGGTGAAAAGACAGCCTTCTGAATGGGAGAAAATAATAGCCAATGAAGCAACTGACAAACAACTAATCTCAAAAATATACAAGCAACTTCTGCAGCTCAACTCCAGAAAAATAAACGACCCTATCAAAAACTAAGAACTAAATAGACATTTCTCCAAAGAAGACATATGGATGGCTAACAAACACATGAAAAGATGCTCAACATCACTCATTATTAGAGAAATGCAAATCAAAACCACAATGAGGTACCACTTCACACCAGTCAGAATGGCTGCGATCCAAAAATCTGCAAGCAATAAATGCTGGAGAGGGTGTGGAGAAAAGGGAACCCTCCTACACTGTTGGTGGGAATGCAAACTAGTACAGCCACTATGGAGAACAGTGTGGAGATTCCTTAAAAAATTGCAAATAGAACTACCTTATGACCCAGCAATCCCACTTCTGGGCATACACACCGAGGAAACCAGAATTGAAAGAGACACATGTACCCCAATGTTCATCGCAGCACTGTTTATAATAGCCAGGACATGGAAACAACCTAGATGTCCATCAGCAGATGAATGGATAAGAAAGCTGTGGTACATATACACAATGGAGTATTACTTAGCCGTTAAAAAGAATTCATTTGAATCAGTTCTGATGAGATGGATGAAACTGGAGCCAATTATACAGAGTGAAGTAAGCCAGAAAGAAAAACACCAATACAGTATACTAACACATATATATGGAATTTAGGAAGATGGCAATGACGACCCTGTATGCAAGACAGGGAAAGAGACACAGATGTGTATAACGGACTTTTGGACTCAGAGGGAGAGGGAGAGGGTGGGATGATTTGGGAGAATGGCATTCTAACATGTATACTATCATGTGAATTGAATCGCCAGTCTATGTCTGACGCAGGATGCAGCATGCTTGGGGCTGGTGCATGGGGATGACCCAGAAAGATGTTATGGGGAGGGAGGTGGGAGGGGGGTTCATGTTTGGGAATGCATGTAAGAATTAAAGATTTTAAAATTTAAAAAATAAAAAACTAAAAATTAAAAAAAAAAAAGACAAGACAAGAAATCTTTTTCTGTCCTTTGTTAAAGTGATCACACAGGTGTTATGAGAAAGGCCTTTATGGGAATAACTGTTTGTTGTTAGTGTTTAGTCGCTCAGCCGTGTCTGACTTTTGTGATCCCATGGACTGTTGTCCTCCAGGCTCCTCTGTCCATGGGATTTCCCAGGCAAGAATACTGGAGTGGGTTGCCATTTCCTTCTCCAGAGGAATAATGGTTAAAAGGGTACAGTTAATATGTAACTGATCTTCGTGTTATTTCCCAATAGTATTCCACACGGCGTGGTGGCAGATGAAATCTCCTTGAAAGAGTTCTGGCCCTGGTATCTTTGAGGTCCTGGTCCTTATCCCAGGACCTCAAAAGATCATACCTATTTAAGCAGGGAACATGGGTGCTGGCTCTGGTGACAAAATACTCTTCTGATTTTAAAATTTCCTTATTCCACTACCATGACCTTATTTCAGACTGAACGATCAATTCCCAGACTGTCATAAGAGAACAAGAGTCTACGAGAGAGAGAGAGAATCAATCTTCTATTTCAAACCTTTCCTGGCTTCCGACTGCCTACATAATAAAGTCTATTCAAATATATTCTTATTAGAGTGGCATGCAAGACTCTGTGATCTGTCTCCTGCAGGAATATGCTGCTGCCACCTATTCTATTTTATAATTCTAATGTCAGAACTAACTTACTTGGATATTTTGCCTTTGCTTTTCTTTATGAATGAATAATTTGAAGAGAATGCTTATCATGCCCTTTTTGATAACTCTTCAATAGAATATATCAAAACCCCACTTAGTTCTTTTTCCATGCATTCATATTTTAAATCAGCTTGTGATGCCAGACTTGTTTCTCTTTTTTCAGACCTGTAAAATATATTGTTCTATGCATTCTCCCTGTTTAAAGTTTTTATAAGACATAATTTCCTTAGTGTCATCTTTTTCAGGGTATAGAATGGCAGTTACTTCAAATAGAATTTTAAATAGTGGTTGGAGGAAATTTCAAAACAATGCTTACATGAGGATTAGTGCAAAGTACAAATAACTCTATGAATTAGAATTTTTAATGAGTAGAACCCTCATAGAAGCTATTTGAAATGCCCTCGGATGATTAGATAATTATGTCTGCCCACTGCTAAGGGAGAATATTTAAGATAATCACTTTTTACAACTTTGTGATAAAATTATTTGCATGTTCTTTCCATGCTGATGGCAGTGCCATTTTGTTTCTGTTTGCCATTGATTTCGTTCCATAACTGCTGAATTACTGATCACATGTTTTAACCAAATAGCTTCATGTATTTCTTCTTTTTACTTTTTCCTCGTTGATACCCACCCATTGTAGTCTCATTAACTACAATGCCAGGCCAGCAGGAAGGCGCTATGTTTCACTGAGGCAGGGACCTGGGGGGCTGGTGCCATTTGAGACATTAAAGAGAATAATGGAGGGATGATAATCCCATGCCACATTAAAGAGAATGACAAGGGGTGTTTTGGTGGTAAAAGCAGTCATGTATTTATGTTAGTGAGCTTCATGGCTGTGTGTGTATATGGTGTGTGAGGGTGGTGATCTTTAATAGTATTATCCCTTGTGTCTCGGAAGAGGAACTTGTGAGCTCACATTCTGTCTTAGCCCATTCGAGCTGCTGGAACAAACTGTTGCACACTTACTGGTGTAACAAACAGACAATCTCACGGCTCTGGGGCTCACAGTCTTAAATCAAGGTGTCAGCAGATCCAGTGTCTGGTGAGGACTTTTACTGGTTCACAGACGGTGTCTTCTCTTGTGTCCTTAAGTGGAAGAAGGGAAGAGGGCGCTCTCTGGGCTCTCTTTGTAAGGACACTGACCCCATCCTGGGGGCTGCACCCTCACGATTTTATCACCCCCCAGAGGCCCCACCTCCTGATACCATCACCTTGAGGATTAGGATTCCACTTATGGGGGGACACCATCTCTCAGGGGGACACAGTATTAGGTCAGACCATAGCACATGCCCAGGGTCAGACAGCTAGTCATGCCAAGCTGTGGTACAAACCCAACCAGCCCTAAAAGTTAGGAGTCTACATCCTTATATATGTTGAGATAGAGTATTCTGAATTTACCTATAAACACATGCTTTACTTTATGATTAAATGTAAATATTGTCAGTGACTCTTAGAATGATATATATTCGTATTCATGTCATGTATTTCAATACGAGATGAATGAATATTTACTGTATCACTCTGTGTATAACTGTCATTTTAGTTGTCTGTTTTGCCCAAGATTCTTGAGCGTTCAAGGCAAAGACTATTTTATATGCATTGATGTATCCCCAACCCTCATACCTTGGCCCAAGGTAATAGCTTAATAATAGTTTGAAGAATGAGTTAATAGCATCAGATTCTTTCATGCGACTTGAACTTAAGCAAAGGAAAGTCACTGATGCATTGTCAGAAGACCTTGAAGAGTCCAGTCTTGCAGATCTAGAAGGCGAGATAAAAAGACATAAGCCTCAGTGTTACACCTACAGTTACCTGGCTAGGAATGTTTTTCCCACTTTTAAAATTTGTCAAAATCTGACAAATCTTGCCCTCCATTGAAGCCCTTCTGATCACCCACATGCCCTGTCTTCTTGCAGGTCTCAGATACACCTTCCAGGAGCATAAATAGGTCATCTACACAGAAAAAAAAAAAGGATGCTGTGGTATAAAAATAAATCTTTAGAGACAAAGATGATGAAAAATGAGAAAGTATATTTTAATAGGGATACAATTAGGGGTCATGATGAAATCCAAATGAAAAAGAAAATGTGACCTTTACTCTGATGAAGAATATCCTGTATGAATTCTATAGAATATCTGTTAGCAAATGTAATAATAAAGGTCCATTGATTAAAAGAAATTGGATCTATTGCTCATAATAACATCTCATTGATTGAAAAGCACTCCTTGTAATAGCTTCCTTCAACGCGGCATCTGTCTCACATTAACCTTTCCACCCTCGTGATCCTGGGGAAGGAAGTTCTTGCTTATCCTACCGGTCATGCGACCCCATCCATGACATTTAATTAATTGCATATATTGAACATAGATTTGGGTGTTCTAAAAATATGGAGAAACCCATTACAAAAACAAAACATTTCCCCATATGGTTTATAATAGAGTTTAATCCTATAATCTGTATACCTGGAGATATTTTAGCAAACTGGATTACCTCTAATAAATGAATTTATTCAAATAGGTGAGCAATTTTAGAACATGTATTGTTTACATTGAGTTATATTTAGAAGCTATCATAATATGCTCCTTCGTGAGAAGAATGTACAAAATACAAATCATCTTATTCTAAAAGATGAGCTAAAATTATACCGAATTCTGTAAATATAAAAGTCAACAGGAAGATTTTATCATGAATACCAGGCAACCTATATGCATGTTTTAACAAACAAGTAGCAAAATAGATGAACATTTTTAACAAAGCATAATCTTCTTTTTTTCTAGCTGCAAACTTGTTTACTTACTTAAGCAACAGAAATGGAAAGATAAAATAAAAGAAATACATTTGCATTTTAACCAAATACCTACATATTTTATTATTCACTTAGCAAATATAGTCTATGAAATACAGGATTATATGAAGCAAAATTATATACCCTTTTATGTCATGTCCATCTCAAAAGGATAAAAGCCCTTACTTATTAGTTGTCCATATTTTTCACAGAGGTAATTACTTTAACTCTTATAGGAGTAAAATTAATAATGAGCCTTTAAATTCAGGTTAGAATTTGAATCTGAAAATAACAAATTTTATTGAAATTTCTCAGAAAGAGTTTAGCAGCACTCAGGTTCAACCTCTCCTTACCCTTGTCAGTGTTCTTGCTTTAATATATCCCCGTTCTCTTTCAAGATAGGTTTTAATGAATTCACAGTTTGCAAATGATTGCTGATCTTAATGGAAAAATAATTTCAAAGAAAATCCTCAGCTATTCAAATGCCACTCACAAACACAGCAGAAAGAATTACAATAAAGAAGATAAATAGAAGTCGTGGTCATAACGTTTATCTACAAACTCGATAAGAATGAATCTATTAAGGATTGTAGAGGATGTTGGTTGTGGGCTTGCCCTAAATGTGGCAAAATGCTACAGCTGGTGGTGCCTCTGCTGGCACTTCTGTAACTGATGGCCGCATCTATTCATATCACACCCAAACAAGAGGCGACGTCTGCATAATAGCAAGCAAGTTGTTGAAAATTCAAAGAATCAGGAAAATTATTTAAAACATATTTACTATATATTTTTACTTACTTAATATTTGATCAGGGTTTGGCTTAAGTGAGATCCAGAAAAATCACATTCAATCAATAGAGTAACATTTCTGGTTTGCTTTGAAATAAGCCAAACATAATTCACAACCCAGGGGTAGGAAGAAATCAAATAGCCAGTGATAACTCACACTTCTGTTTATGTCCCTCGTGGAAGTTAAGACTGAGCAAGAACTCAGTAAATATTTTCGAATTAAAGGAATAAGTGAAGGGATGACCTCTTGTTTATTAATCAATCAATAAATACCAAGAAGGAAATAAAAAGACGAAAAACCAAGAGGTGACATGCCGTGGCTTTCACTGACAAATGGACAAAAGTGACTAGTAATTTTTTTAACAGGAAAGAAGCTCAAACACTCTATTAACATATGAAAGAAGCTCAACCTAAGTAAAAATCATGCACATGCAAATTGAGATTCAAAAGAACTTCCATTTCACAGTCACTGAACTGGCGATGTTTAAGAAATATGATAATATAAATTTCTGGTGAGGGATGGATGAAAGGAGCTCCTGTATACCGCTGGTAAGAATCCACTGTGGTAAAACGACTTTAGGAAACAATCTGACATTATCTGGTAAAGTTAAGAATCGGTGTATCCTACCTACCCCATGAGCAATTCCACTCATGGGGACATAGCTTGGCAATGTTTTTGCACAGGTGCACCTGGAAATATCCATTTGCTGTTGTTGTTCAGTTGCTCAGTTGTGTGCAATTCTTTGCGACCCCATGGTCTACACCACGCCAGACTTCCCTTTTCCTTCACCATCTCCTGGAGTTTGCTTAAACTCACATAAATTGAGTTGGTGAAGCCATCCAACCATCTCATCCTCTGTCATCCCCTTCTTCTCCTGACTTCACTCTTTCCCAGCATCCGGGTCTTTTCCAATGAGTCTGCTCTTCGCATCAGGTGGCCAAAGTATTGAAGCTTCAGCTTCAGCATCAGTCCTTCCAATGAATATTCAGGGTTTATTTCCTTTAGGATTGACTGACTTGATCTCCTTGCTGTCCAAGGAACTCTCAAGAGTCTTCCCTAGCACCAAAATTTAAAGGCATCAATTCTTCGGCGTTCAGCCTTTTTTATTGTCCAGCTCTCACATCTGTACATGACTACTGGGAAAACCATAACTTCCGGTAGCTATGATATTTCATTCTTATGAGATATTCATTAAAATGGTCATAGTTCTATTGCTTATTAAAGACAATAAAACTGTAAATGAAGTAGATAGTCTATCAACAAGAGAATAAATACAGACTACGAGGGCTTCCCTGGTGGCCCAGTGGTAAAGAATCCTCCTGCCAATGCAGGAGACATGGGTTTGATCCCTGGTCTGGGAAAATCCCATATGCTGTGGTGCAACCAAGCTCATGCACCACAACTATTGAGCCTGAGCTCTAGACCTCACAAGTCGCAACTACAGAGCTAGCCTGCTGCGACTCCTGAAGACTGTGCTCCTAGAGTCCATGCTCCACAAGAGGAACCATTGTAATAAGAAGCCAAGGAACCTCTGCTAAAGAGTAGCCTCCAGTTCACTGCAACTGGAGAAAGCCCATGCAGCAGTGAAAACAAGTAAAGCCAATAAAATAAATAAATAAAATCCCCCCAAATTGCCAGTCTCTTTGATCATTCTCACATGCTGGATATATTTTTTTAAAAAAACATAGACTTCTGGTAGTCAGTTTCACATAGCAAAGAAAATGAACTAAACCACATGTCTTATGGCTGGGTCTTAGAAGACAGTGGTCAACAGAAAGGAAAAGCTCAGGGGACTACACAGTAAGTAAATGTTTTTCTATCCCTCAGCAGCATAATGCAACCTAACGAATCTAAAGTTTTTTTAAAAAAATGACTTACACGCAAAGTCAGTGCTTACCCTGGGAATGAGAAAAGTGATGGGTTTAGAAGAAAATGTACAGGAAACGCATCCACATGGGGGCATTGAGTGTGTTAGTGAATTTGGGTGCTGTATTTGGTTATTCATTTTTGTTATGTGTTAGAATTTACATTCACAATGAATGTATCATTTTGTAGATTTTGTGTGTGTTAAGTCACTTCAGTCATGTCTGACTCTTTGTGACTCCTATAGACTATAGCCCGCCAGGCTCTTCTGTCCATGAGATTCTCCAGGCAAGATTGCTGGAGTGGGTTGCCATGCCCTTTTCCAGGGGGTCTTCCCAAGCCAGGGATTGAACCTATGTATCCTGTGTCTCCTGCAAGACCTGACATAGTCTGTCCAGAAACGTTTCCTTGATACTGCATGAGCTCTATAGAAGTGTCTATTACATAAAAACAGCTACATGCCTCCTCCCATGTCTGCTTGAAGACCCCCAGCTCAAGTTTAGCTGAAGCCTCACTTCCCCTACTAAGTTCTCACTGAAGCCCCAGGTTCTTCATTTAACCTGCAGTGTCTTATCTTTGACAGCAGTTATCCCACTGGTTCCTAATTATCTGTTTCCAGCTCCAAGTCCATAATCTCTCTGATATTAATAGAATCTTCTTTTCTTGTATGTTCTGTAAATGTTCCAGTGTCCTGGACATACTCTGGAGAAGCTTAACAAAAAATGAACTGCAAGATAAGAAAATGGAGAAAAATTTCATGGCATGAACTTAAAAAGAGTAGATACCAGTCGTGTAGGTCAGAGTGGGGCCCAGAGAAGGCATCTTGTTAGAACTATGAATACAGTGTGATCAGCAGCAAGCTGGTTCTGAATTACGATGGCAGACTGCAATATTATCAGGAATATATTGAAAACCAGTTGTCAAATGCAGACATTATTAAAATTAAATTGCAAGAGCTTATTTTCAATAAATTACATTAAAAAGCAAGGGGTTCAGTTCAGTCACTCAGTCGCGTCCAGCTCTTTGCAACCCCATGGACTGCAGCACACCAGGCCTCCATGACCATCACCAACTCCTGGAGCTTACTCAAACTCATGTCCATTGAGTCAGTGATGCCATCTAACCATCTCATCCTCTGTCATCCCCATCTCCTCCCGCCTTCAATCTTTCCCAGCATCAGGGTCTTTTCAAATGAGTCAGTTCTTCACATTAGGTGGCCAAAGTTTAGAGTTTCAGCTTGAACATCAGTCCTTTCAATAAATAATCAGAACTGATTTCTTTAGGATTTACTGGTTTGATCTCCTTGCAGTCCAAGGGACTCTCAAGAGTCTTCTCCAACACCACAATTTAAAAGCATCAATTTTTCAGCACTCAACTTTCTTTATAGTCCAACTCTCACATCGATACATGACTACTGGAAAAACCATAGTTTTGACTAGACAGACCTTTGTTGGCAAAGTAATGTCTCTGCTGTCTAGGTTGGTCAGAGCTTTCCTTCCAAGGAGTAAGCATCTTTTAATTTCATGGCTGCAGTCACCATCTGCAGTGATTTTGGAGCCCAGAAAAAGTCTCTCACTGTTTCCACTGTTTCCCCATTTATTTGCCATGAGGTGATGGGACCAGATGCCATCACTTAGTTTTTGATCTTAGTTTTCTGAATGTTGAGCTTTAAGCCAAATTTGTCACTCTCCCCTTTCACTTCCATCAAGAGGCTCATTAGTTCTTCACTTTCTGCCATAAGGGTGGTGTCAACTGCATATCTAAGGTTATTGATATTTCTCCTGGCAATCTTTTTTTTTCCAGAAGGTTTTCATTTATTTTTCTATTTTTTAAAATTAATTAATTTATTTTACTTTTTTAAAATTTTTATTTTTACTTTATTTTACTTTACAATACTGTATTGGTTTTGCCATACATTGACACTAATCAGCCACGAGTGCACATGTGTTCCCCATCCAGAACCCCCCTCCCACCCCCCTCCCCATCCCATTCCCCAGGGTCATCCCAGTGCACCAGCCCTGAGCACCCTGTCTCATGCATCGAACCTGGACTGGCGACCCACTTCACATATGATAATATACACGTTTCAACGCTACCCTCTCAAATCATCCCACCCTCACTTTCTCCCACAGAGTCCAAAAGACTGTTTTTACATCTGTGTCTCTTTTACTGTCTCACATAAAGGGTCATCATTACCATCTTTCTAAATTCCATATATATGTGTTAGTATAATGTATTGGTGTTTTTCTTTCTGGCTTACTTCACTCTGTATAATAGGTTCCAGTTTCATCCACCTCATTAGAACTGATTCAAATGCATTCTTTTTAATGGCTGAGTAATATTCCATCGTGTATATGTACCACAGCTTTCTTATCCATTCATCTGCTGATGGGCAGCTAGGTTGCTGCCATGTCCTTGCTATTGTAAATAGTGCTGCGATGAACATTGTCTCCCAGCAATCTTGATTGCAGCTTGTGCTTCCTCCAGCCCAGCATTTCTCATGATATACTCTGCATGTAAGTTAAATAAGCAGGGTGACAATATGCAGCCTTGACGTACTCCTTTTCCTATTTGGAACCAGTCTGTTGTTCCATGTCCAGTTCTAACTGTTGCTTCCTGACCTGCATACAGATTTCTCAAGAGGCAGATCAGGTGGTCTGGTATTCCTGTCTCTTGAAGAATTTTCCAGAGTTTGTTGTGATCCACACAGTCAAAGGCTCTGGCATAGACGATAAAGTGGAAGCATATGTTTTCTTGGAACTCTCTTGCAAAACTCCTTGTCCTTAATTATTCTGCTGTTACTCACCTTCACGAAGGTATTTGTATCTATTGCATCTACAACATTATTTTGTGCTCCTATGAAATTCTTTCCAACTTGGCATTTGGCAACTTCATGTTGGGAGAATGCAAATGGTCCAGGCATCTGGGAAATGACAGATGCTCCAGGCAGGTCTTGATTTAATAGCTGGTTGATTATACAGACTTAAGAAAACAATGGAAAACACTAATGATGCTGATTACATCTGAGAGTGTGTCATGTCTGCAGCTATTAATTTGTAAAAGCACAAAAAATGGGTGATATTTTCTTTCAGTATTTGACAACTATTATCTGACTCATCCAAGGACATATACCTTGGTGTATACCGGAAACTAACACAACATTGTAAATCAACTATATTTCAATACAATGTTTTTAAATAAAATAAACACAAATTTAAAAAGCAGCCCAGTTGCAAACCTGCTAAAGAGTTCTGGTTTCCACTCTCTACCATGGCCCTGGTGTCTCAGAGGGTAAAGTATCTGCCTGCAATGTGGGAGACCTGGATTCAATCCCTCGGTTGGGAAGATCCCCTGGAGAAGGAAATACCAACCCACTCCAATATCCTTGCCTGGTGAATTCCATGGACGGAGGAGCCTGGTGGGCTACAGTCCACGGGATCGCAAAGAGTCGGACACGACTGAGTGACTTCACTTCACTTCACCATTGCCCTGGCCGTTCATCTCCACCTGGATTTAAAGCCATTTCTTCCTCCTGGTCTCTGGGTAGCTCAGCTGTCAGTGCAGTCCTGTCTGACCTCTGTGAGCTCACCTGTGTCACCTGCGGAAACCTCCAGAGGCCTCTGGTGGCTTCTACTCATCGAGCAGTGTCTGATGAACGGGGAGGTGATGAGTGTAGAGGGCTGCCAGGCCAGCTGGGATCACTCTTCCTGCTGACCCATCCCTATGACACTTCTGGTCCAAATAGTCAAGACTATTATGTTCTTGAGTTTTCCCAGAGCTGCCTGGTGAGTATATTTTTGACACAGATAAATTCACTAATAAGAAAAGTCTTCTTTGTAGGTACCACCATGAGAGCTCACATAGGAACAGCTTAAGTAGAGTTTGTTGGTTTTTTTTTTGCTTTGAATGACCATTGACTCTTTGAATGTAAATAACCTTCAATTAACTTCTTTTGCTTTTATGCAGCAATCCCTGACATCTCCCAACAATTCAACAATGAATAAAGATAGTGGAGAATTTGGATAAAATCTTCCAGATCACAGATAATCTCAGCTTTGGGGTGAAACTGACCTTAGCCTTTTGTCTCCTCCATACCTACTCATTTAAAAAAAAATAATTGTACTTATTTATTTATTTACTTTTGGCTGTGCTGAGTCTTCATTGCTAGGCGGGCTTTTTTCTAGTTGCGTTTCTTGGGCTTCCCATTGCAGTGGTTTCTCTTGTTGCAGAAACTAGGCCCTAGGATGCATGGGTTTCTGGCTGACAACATTCATACAGAGAGGAAGAGATGCCTGGAAATGAAATAGGGAGGCAACGTGCTTATTTGGAAGGCTGTTGTGGTACTGGGCAGACAGAGAGATGGGATGGGGAGGGAACTGAGACAGAGATGGAGTGAATTACAAATAGTGAATCTTACTGTGGGTGTTTCTATGACAGTAACAGATGAAACTCGCCCCCCATCTTGTCCCCATGGGACAGTGCCAGGCTCTGAAAAGCCAGCTGATATGTCTGTTCTGTTAGTGATTTTGCTGGGTCTTCCTGTGAACTAGGACTTTTAAACTTTTATGTAAACCAAAGACAATTCACTTTCACATTCAGAAACCAGCTAAAAGCAAGACATGAGTTTAAATTTTCAAAGTCATGTCTGGTTATACAGAGACATAGTTACTCCTCCAGTCTTCTTAAAATTACTTCTTCCTAGAATTTCATACAGATTTTTAAATTTCCGTTGCTACAAAGCCAACATTCACTGGACATAATTAGGAGTGCTATCATTAAAGATATGTTCATTAATGCTACACACAAGTTAACATTATTTGTAAGTTAATGGGAAGATAAAATTATATGTAATATAGTTTTATTATTATTTGAAAATGTATAAAGAAATATTTAGATATGCTTTGCTAAACAAAATTATCTTCATTGCAGAAACTCAACAACATAACAGAAAGGCTCCATTTGTTTGTGTTTTTTTTTCCTAAGAGTACTTTGAATAAAGATGTAGGTGTAAAGGAAATTTGAGTTATGATCAATTTTAAAAGTTATTAAATGGCTCATACATGAAATCATATGCTTCTCATGACCTAAAAACATTTTTTCAGCCCAAGGGTAAAGAAAATTAACAGGCTCAGTATTATTGCCTCTGCGGGGAGAAGGTGAATTCTTTTCATTTTACCATAAATATGTTGCTACTATAGTAATTTTGCTTTTGCAGCCGTTGGCTCATTTCATCAAATATTGTGCTGGCCATTTAATACCCAAAAGACCAGAGCGGTGCCAAAAATGCCGTGTAAATATGCTTGCATTTTTAAAAAGTCTATAAAGAAAGCTCCATAAACATCTAAGGTGGCTTAACTATTGAACTTTATTTTTATGTTGCTTTATTATGTATTATATAGTAGATACCGCTATTTTGCTAAATAATGTGGTATATGTTTAATTAGATCAAGGAAAAAAACCTTGAATGACATAGAGAAATGGTACTTATAGAAAAGATGACACACTAACTTTCTCTAAAGAAGGGGAAAAAAAAAAAGGAAAAGCTATTTCGTGGCCTTGAAGTATTAGGGTCATAAACTGATAAAATTATCCAGAAAAGCCTTAGAGACATCAGAATATTCCCCATTTAAGCAGCAATATGTTGAGGAATAAATTTCCATTTTTAGTAGCTCAGTTCTACTCTGTATAACCCCTAAAGGGCAGTGCTGTTCAATACATCTTTGTAAGGACAAAACTGGCTATTTCCGGTGCTTACTTAACGAGCTAATGTTTATTGCCATGTCTGCCTCTTAAATACACTAATATTATGGCGGATGTAATGTCTTTTGTTACTCTTTCCTACAGGGGATTTTGGTGAGGGTTGAGGAAATAATACACTATGAAAGTTTTTTGCTTTCTTTCTTCACAAATGTATCTGTTGATTGTTGTTGTTTAGTCCCTAAGCCGTGTCTGACTTTTTTGTGCCCCCATGGACTATAGCAATGGAATTCTCCAGGAAAGAATATGGGAGTGGGTTGATTACAATCCAAACGATGGTAGCTTCACCAGAAGAAATGATCAGCAGCCCTGACTTTGATTGGATGATAACTCTTACTTTCTAAATCGGCAGCAGTGCTATCCAGTTAACATTTTGGAGAATGAATTCAGAAAGGAAGTTTAGCTTATCAGTCAATTGGCAGAAGCAGGACTAAGAAGACACTTTACTGAGGAATCACTTAATTTTTATTTACTTAGTCTTTTCTCTCTTTTCTCCCCTTTTTGGAATGAATAAGAGGAGTAGAAGAACATTTAGAAAAATCGAGCTTGTTACATCGTGTCTCTTTCCTCTTTTTCCCTCTATATCTTCACCGAAACAGATCTGAAGTTCCTCTGAGCAGGAACCTGCTGCCTCTCTTCTGAGAACATGGTGCCCTAAAATATCCTAAGGGACAAGAGCTATTTAATGGGCTTCGTATATTCCTCCTCATGTGCAGCCGTGCTCTGCTGTGCATTGAATCCTCTCGGCTGATCACACACGTGGTCGGGTTTGACTTGGTGAATGTTCAAACAACTGTTGAGACTCGTCTGCTTTTTAGCTTATCTGAGGTAAACACTGCACAGACATCATTCATACTTGTGTGTTCTTGTTCAGATGCTCATTAACTGATAGAATTAGTCCATTAGCAGCAATCACTGATGTAAACATGTTTACTCTTTATTAAGCTACTTTTTACTTTTACATAGGCCTTGATGATGCTGTGTTACATTATCCCAAGTTATCAGAGCTGCTATGATCACACACAGGGCATTACATGTAGCCTTATCAAAATGGGAAAAGCAAAGGCAGGTGCTAGGGGGTGTGGTGGTGGGGAAAACATCCTTCAATGGGTATAAAGTTTAAGTTTCACAAGATGAGTATGTTCTGGAGATCTTCCCTATAGCATAAGACTGATGGGTACCACACGGAAGAGTATGTCCACTGAGACCATTTGTCAAGACAGTAGATTACGTGTAAAATTGTTTTTATTGCAAAAAATAAAAACAGAACAAAGCGAAGGGTCACAGGAAACTCACGGATTATGGATGTTTATAGACCTTAACTATGATAATCATTCCACAAGCACATGTACATCTCCTAACTCATCAAATTGTATACACTAAATACAGCCAGTGTTTGAATATCGATTATACTTCAGTAAAGCTAGAAAAAAATCCTAAGTCTCAAAGTTCAGAGATTCATCATAGTTCATTGTTTTAATTATTTTTTTATTATTAGAAATCACGTGGGTTTTTAAATGGATATATAGCTAATCTTTTTTCATTTATCAAGAATGGTCATATATTTTCATTTCTCCTTTACAACAAAGCCATTTGTGAAACATGTGTCAGTACATAAAAGGCCATATTCTGCATGTGGTCTTTTATGTGGCTGTTATAAAAAGAAATGCCTACAGCTCTGGGAGTTTATCATCCAGTTCGTGATTCCTTTGAGAAGGAAAATCATTTAGTAACACACAAGGTACACAGAGACATCGTCTATGGTGGAGAGAGCTGTAGTGCAAAGTCAAGGGGAACATCAAGGGTCCCACCTTTACAGCTAACCTGCACTCGAGTCAACGAAACAGTCTCAGGCTTACCTGCCTCATCTGGAGACCAAGAATAATCAAGCCCTATAGACTGGAAATTAAACGAAATAGCATGTGTCTCATTTTAGGTGCATCTGTGTCTTCCCAGACGGCTCAGGGGTAAAGAATCCGCCTATCAAAACAGGAAATGCAGGAGATGCTGGTTTGATCCCAGGCTGGGAAAATTCTCTTGGAGAAGGGCATGACAACCCCCTCCAGTGTTCTTGCCTGGAGAATTCCATGGACAGAGGAGTCCATGGGGTTGCAAAGAGTTGGACATGACTGAGGGCACACACACACGTGTATTTGTCTAGATATACTTTGTATATGTGTGTTTTGCAAACTTTAAGGCATTATAGTAACATAAGTCATTTCCAAGCGTATTTGAAGCACTCTTTGTCTTCTACCTCTCCCATGGTTTCTTTTTTCTGTTTTGGTTTATATTGGTTATCAACAGTTCTCTCTCATTCCCTCAGATCTTAGACTGCTGTCTGGGGACAGATGAACTCTGCAGGGGTGGGAGGAAGCATCTCTCCTGACTACATCCCAGGACCCAGTGAGAATGCCAGCCCACCTGGGACCACAGCGTGTGTGAGGAAGTCCTGCGCTGACCGCCAGGGAGGGGTCATCTGCTTGCAGATTTATGATCTCCTCCACCTAACAGCTGCCTGTCGCGCGTGTCATGTGTATACATAGAGCCTATGTTTAGGTCAGTCTTTCACGGCCTCTTGGTCCTCCCCCATCAGTTATGCATTTGTCCCCGTGTCTTAGGATCAAACTAAGTCCTACACACACATCGTACAAACATGAGATGCAAGTCCAGAGTTCCTTCCATGTGTCACTGGCCTTTTAATTGCTTTGTATCCATAGACTGACCTTAGATCTACTTGTCAGAAGAAGTAAGGTCATTTTATAAGCACTTTCAGTCCAATTTCCTAGATGTCTTTTCTGATTAGAAAACCCTATAAACTATGTAGCTTTAAATTTACAGAATCATTATTCCTGAAGGTTTTGCTGTCCTTCACGCTCAGAGATGGCATCCGTGACCCAGGCATGTGCTCCGGTTGTCGCGGTGATCAATTCATCCTGTGCTGCCTGCATCTTCCTGTGTCACCCAGACGGAGGTGTGCTTGTCAATACCTCCCAGGTTACACAGGCAACGCAGCTCAGTTGTCCCTATCCTTTGGACCCAGACCCAGAGCTAGAGCACACTTTACTTAGTGACTCAGAAAACATGTGCACACACACATCACACGCATACATGCTCGCACACATAACAACAAAGTTTCAGAGGCAATATTTTATTTTATTACTCACGCTACTTTCTGCTTTATTTTTATCCCTATTCTTTTCTCTTTTTTTAGCATTTTCAGAAAGTCTTGACATGCATTAAATTGGTTATTAGTCACAGTTTGAAAAAAAAAATAATGAGTCTGGTGCATGGTCATAAAAGCTGCAGAGCTTGCCAAGCATCAGCCATCCCCGCCACAGTCCTGCATAACAAACGTCATGAACACCAGGGGCATACTAAGTGGACTCTGACTTTTGCCAGGAGTGAGTGTGGGGGCTCAGTATGCTGACTTAGCCTGAGCTGACCTGCTCTGTGCTCACTCAGGCCTCTGGTGACCAGTCAGTGGTTCTGGGGCTCTTATCTGGGCCTCGGGTCTCTATTATGTTGGGAGTAGCTGGCCCGAGATGCTCTGGAATGGTCTCAGCCAGGCTGAGCGGTGAGGACTGGCTCTGTTCCATAGGTTTCATCTTCCAACAAGCCAGTTGGGACCAGTTCTCAGGTCCACATGGGAGGCCACAGAGGAGAGGAAATCTGGAGGTGACTTTGCAAGCCTAAGCCTCCATTATGTCTGCTCACAGCTGCCTAGATAAAGTACCATGTTTGGGTCTGAGCCAAAACATAGGTCAGAACGGGCAGAAGGGTTGTGAGGGACAATGTAGGGTCACTGTTGTTGCCTGCCATGGAGATCGCGTGAGGAAAGGCCATGGATTTCAATGTACTGCACCCCCTGGGGTGTCCTCAGTGTTTGAGAACAAAGGCCTTCAATTCCAAAGGCAGCATCTCTACAAAGCCAAGCCTTTAGATTAGGCTAGGTATGGGTCAATGTGAGAGGAAGAAGAGATGCTGAACGCCTGAACTACCGAAGAAAAGGCACGCACATCAATCACGCAGTGGTCTGAAAATAAAGAAGTTATTAAAATACAGGCAAGATTAGCAGAGGCAGTGGAAGGAGAAAGCAATCTCACACCATGACGTAAAGATACCTTTCCTCCCAGTGCCAAAAGAAACGACAAATCTCTCTCTAGAGCATATTCTTTTTGAGAGGAAAATAATCACAAATAAGCTAAAATAGCCCTGACTGTGTCAGCATTTTTCTTATCCAAACTCAGCAATGGTGAAACCATTAATTTTTGCCAGGATCCATTTCCCTCGACCAGTTTCACTCGTCACTGACAAATGATGGTTGTTCTGGCAAAATTCTATTCAAATTTATTTTTCAAAACTATCTCTATTACCAAAAATTTAAATGACATGGTTTTATGTTGGTAATCCTTCATGTTATGGGCTATTTCCATTCCTTGCAATAAGCTGAGAAGATTCTTTTCTTATGTATGGTAAGAATGAGAACAAAAATATGAGTCTGATGCTCTAGGAATTCAAAGTATTCTTCAAGTAGGTTTCATGAAGGAATAGGGTCAGTCACCGCATCTAGGCTGACAGAGCATGCTGTGTGGCTGATGCTTCTCTTCTTCTTTTTTTATTTTTGTGGGCATGTCTGTAAGTCTCAGCTTTGCTGGTCTGGGTGGGGTTGAAAGCAAAGCAGGACCCTCCTACAGTGAGCAGAGGCTGGGGAAACTCATCATTTACTCCCTCCTTTCTAGCGTGGAGGCCCTCCTGGCTCTGGCCAGGGCTAGCCTGGGGGGATCGAGTGATGCAGACAAAATGAAGACTATCTTCCAGGGTGTGTGTGAAGCTCTGCTCAGGTCTTTTGGTTCCATTATGTTGCTGAAGTTTCTTATGAGGACTCCAGGGCTCTCCCTGGGCCATTTTAGTTCACGGATACAGTTATCGTTGATCTGTATCGGGGAACAGAGGACTTCTGCTCCACCATCTTGGTGACATCAGTCTTTAGTATTTTTAATTCTTCAATTTCCATAACAATTTAGATTTGAAGGATTTAGTTTTGTCAAGATGATGGTAGAATCATATGTGCTTCTGTTTATAAGTTGTTGCCAAATATAATTATATAGGCAGATAATAAAGCAAGTACATTGGCTACCTCATGCGAAGAGTTGACTCATTGGAAAAGACTCTGATGCTGGGAGGGATTGGAGGCAAGAGGAGAAGGGGACAACAGAGGATGAGATGGCTGGATGGCATCATGGACTCGATGAACATGAGTCTGAGTGAACTCTGGGAGATGGCGATGGACAGGGAGGCCTGGCGTGCTGCGATTCATGGGGTTGCAAAGAGTCGGACACGACTGAGCAACTGAACTGAACTGAATAAGGCAAGAATAAAAAGTGACACTAAGTATATGTAATTTCCTTTATGTAAAAGTGTATGTCAAGTTTCCTTTATGTCAAATGTTAATTTTCCTGAAATAAAATTTTGGAAATTCCACATTCAATACATCGTTTAGAAAAATGTTATATCCCAAATATGTGCAATTTTCTTTAGAAAGTTCCCATATTTCTTTTGTTGTTTGTGATCTCTGTGCTTCCAAGTTTGTGTTTTTTATAGCTTTTGCCTTGGATCTCCCTTGTTTCAATCCTCTAAACCTGTCAAGAATAACTTAACCTATTTTATTGTTCCCATAAATTCATATGTAACTGGTAGCTAAATCCAATTTGTGTCAACCTGTCTTTCTTTGTAACCTGTTCTAAAGCTTCCAACATATTTTAGAAAAGTAGAATCCTATTAATACCAGATAACCAGCTCTGTATTTTACTCAATAGTTATTAGAGTCCTTCCCACGTCACAGTGCATAAAGAGACTGGTATCACCACTGATAAATTATAGTAAGAGTTTTCTCATTTATTCTTCTGTATGGGCATGCAAGTGTGTGTGTTCAGGGGATCTGGAGTGGTTTATGATGTTGGCCATACCCAATATTGCCTTTGCTTTAAACCAACATCGTGCCAATCACAATTTTAAATGACTCCACAGGAAACTTCTAAATATTATTGAGTATAAATAGCTTCATATTATAAAAATTAATTACTTAATAATTTGAAATTGAATCCTAAGGTTGAGTTACAAAATAAGGAGAAAGTTGAAAACACGTTTTAATAGTTGTGTATGATTTAATTGATTTTATCGGCATTGCTATATAATAAAAGGAGAAAATAGTATTTGAAGTGTAGATAGAAGCATTTCCTTGTGGCTTCTCCTTTATAATATTAGAGAAAGATCAAATGCAGAGTCTAACACCCCGAGTTCTGCTTTGCATACTATCTAGTGTGCTTGTCAATTTTTACTGAAAGGGGATTTTTCATGTTGAATTAGTAAATACCTTTAACTATAGAATATGTCCCTCAAAAATGTCTCTTCCACTTAAGCGGGCACCTCCATCCTATATCAATATCAACAACCTCTACTCTTTCCTGAGGTACAGAATCACATGTCTTTCACTAATCAATGAAACAATGAAATTATTTTTAACATTCTCAAAATGTTTGGTTTTTAATTGTACTCAAGGTATAATTTTTTTTCAAGATATCTTTTACCCTAAGTAATGCTTTTGAAAAACAACAGTGTATTCTATTTTTAGAGCTCATTTATGCTTGTAAGTGGAGAAGGCAATGGCACCCCACTCCAGTACTCTTGCCTGGAAAATCCGGCGGACAGAGGAGGCTGGTAGGCTGCAGTCCATGGGGTCCGCAAAGAGTCAGACACGACTGAGCGACTTCACTTTCACTTTTCACTTTCATGCATTGGAGAAGGAAATGGCAACCCACTCCAGTGTTCTTGCCTGGAGAATCCCAGGGATGGCAGAGCCTGGTGGGCTCTTGTCTATG
The DNA here is from genome assembly GCF_042477335.2 of Ovis canadensis. Taxonomy (NCBI): domain Eukaryota; kingdom Metazoa; phylum Chordata; class Mammalia; order Artiodactyla; family Bovidae; genus Ovis; species Ovis canadensis. The sequence goes on along the minus strand of NC_091257.1, from coordinate 60,380,708 downwards.
GGGTCGCACAGAGTCGGACATGACTGAAGCAACTTAGCAGCAGTAGCAGCAGCATGCTTGTAAGACCATATCACAAAAATTTGCTCATTCTCTTAACAATAGGCATTTGGACTAGTTCTAGGGAGAGTAGGGGCTTCCCTGGTGGCTCAGTGGTAAAGAATCCACCTACTTCTGCAGGAGACATGGGTTCAATCCCTGGAGAAGGAAATGGCAACCCACTCCAGTATTCTTGCCTGGAAAATTCCATGGACAGAGGAGTCTGGCGGGCTACAGTCCATGGGGTCACAAAGAATCAGACATGACTCAGTAACTACTACTACTACTACTACTAGGGTAGGGTAGTATGAGTAAAGATTGTGGCTATTTTGCACATCTGTTTTATTGAAATATAGTTAATTTACAATATGCTACTAGTTTTGCTACAATATGCTACATAGTGATTCAATATTTTATAGATTGTATTCCATTTAAAGTTATAAAATATTGGCTATATTCTCTGAGCTGTATAGTGTATCCTTGTAGCTTAGCAATAGATGAATAAATATATATATGTATATATTATACATAATAAAGATGTATATACGTATATAATAAAGAAGTATATATATGTACATATAATGAAATGTTACCCAGAAAAAGAATGAAACGTTGCCACTTGCAACAATCTGGAGGGTATTATGTTTGGTGAAATAAGTCAGAGAGAAAGACAAATACTATATGCTATCACTAAATATTTAGCAAACCAATGTATATTGCAAAAGAAAAACAGACTCATACAAAGAACAAACTAGTGGTTACCAGAAGAAAGAGGGGAGGGGCAAAATAAGGGTTGGGGATTAAGAGGTAAAAACTATTATGTGTAAAAAAGATGTAACCTTGAGTCTATTTTATTTCTACTTAAGTCTGTATTGAGGGGGTATAAACTTGAAATTTTACCAGTTTTCTTGCAATCTCAGAATGCTTTGCAAATAAAAATTTTAGAAATCTAAAAAAGTAGTGATAATATATTTTTGTTTTAAAGTATCTGCCTAAAATGTACCTCCTTAATTGACAAGTATTCCACATATAGAAAGGAAAAGGATAAGAATTATAGTGATGTCTTATCAGAAATAATGCAAACAAGAAGAATGAAATGAAGTATTTAAATGTTGAAGGTATTAGGAAAAAAACTCACCAAACTAGAGTTCCATAACCAGTGAAATTATCCTTCAAATTAAAGGATAGATAATTTTCTCAGAAAAACAAAACATGGACGAATTCATCATCAATATCTTTGTAACTTAACTTCATCTAAATGACATTTGAAAAATGGTCCACTCAACAGCAGCCAAATATATATTCTATTCAAGATCACATGAGACATCATAGACTGAAATTGACCACATTTTGCGTCATAAGATGAACCTTAACAAATAGAAAAAATTATGGAAAACCATCTCATTGAAAAAAGCAAAAAAATCTAAATAAATGGAATTATACTGTTACCTTGAATTAAAAGATTCAATATTATTAAGTTGTGCATTCTTCCCAACTTGATCTGTAGATTCAATATGATCCTAATCAAAATCCAAACCAGCTATTTTGTAGATATTGACAAGCTGACCCCAACTCTTATGGGGAAAGTCAAAAACTCAAACTAACAGCCAACATTGAAGAAGAAAGTTGGAGAACTCACTGCCCAACTTCAAGACCTACTGTAATGCAACGTAGTATTGGTGGGTGAACGCAGAGACAAACACAGACCCCCGTAAGTACAGTCAGCTGATCTTGAACTTGAGGATGTCAAGTCTGGACTTGTCTGGCAGCCATGCTGTGGCCTCAGGGTGAGAACCTGTCTCCCAGGAGAGAAAAGAAACAGCCATGCACTGTGAGGATTCTAGCCCTGACCAGTCCATGCCCAAGTCCAGATTTGTTGCTACCCTTTTCCCTCTGGGTATGCTGCGCTGTGCTTAGTCACTCAGTCATGTCCAACTCTTTGTGACCCCACGGACCCCACAGAGGCGGCTAGGCTCCTCTGTCCATGGGGATTCTCCAGGCAAGAATACTGCAGTGGGTTGTCATGCCCTGTTCCAGGGGACCTTCCCAACCAAGGAATCAAAAGCAGGTATCCCACATTGCAGGCAAATTCTTTACCATCCGAGCTACCAGGGAAGCCTGAGAATACTCCAATGGGTAGCCAATCCCTTCTTCAGGAGATCTTCCTGACCCAGAAATCAAACCAGGGGCTTCTGCATTGTAGGTAGATTCTTTACCAGCTGACCTAGCAGGGAAGCCCTCCCTCTCAGTATCAGTTCAGTCACTCAGTCGTGTCTGACTCTATGACCCCATGGACTGCAGCATGCCAGCCTTCCCTGTCCATTGCCAACTCCTGGAGTTTGTGCAAACTCATATCCATTGAGTCAGTGATGCTATCCAACCATCCCTCGCTCCTCCTGCCTTCAATCTTTCCCAGCATCAGGTCTTTTCCAGTGAGTCAGTTCTTTGCATCAGGTGGCCAAAGTATTGGAGTTTCAGCTTCAGTATCAGTCCCTCCAATGAATATTCGGGACTGATTTCCTTTAGGATTGACTGGTTTGATCTTTCTGTCCAAGGGACACTGAAGACTCTTCTCCAACACCACAGTTCAAAAGCATCAATTCTTCAGAGTGCAGCTTTCTTCATAGGCTCTTTTGGTATATGTGCCAGTAAATTTCCTTTTCCGTTAATTCAGTTTTCTATCACTTTCAGTGGGGAGAAGTCTGAGAGCTGGATCAAGCATTCGGTTGTCAGGATGCATCCTTGTCTTTTAGCTTCCCCTCCCTTCACTGTGATGTGCTTGTAGATCTAAGGATCTGGAGAGACTGGTTGTTTTCTTAGCTACTGGGATCTGCATTATGTAGCTCTTTAAAGATGACCCATATCTCTTCATTTCTAGGCCTTTCTTCATTCATTTAATAAATTTTATTTAAAAGTTTATGATATATGTGAGAAAATAGTGAGCTGAGAGTAATCAAAACAAAGTCCTTGTCTCCAAAACTATGAAATCTCAGCTGTTTAAATTCTGGGCTCTTCTGATGTGAGTGTTTTCCTGGCTCTGGGTTTATAATAAGTGGTATGTATGCTAACGATTTTGGTGGGACCTTTTATCAATGGATCAGTAGTTTCTTTGCCTTCTTAAACAAAGCATCGTGAGTACAATTCAGGTATTTTTTGGTTTTCCAGGTCACTGACGTGCCATCTAGGGGTGGAGAGGGCCTTTGGAAGAAGCAGGGTGTGGGACATGTACAGTGTCCCCCCAGCACTGAGTGCCATGTGTCACTTTTCTGTCTAGACTGCCTGGATTTCTGAATCCAGACATTATGTCATTTCGGCAAGTGAGTAGATTCTCCTCTTGTTTTTATTCCTCCTTCACAGAGACACTAAACCAGTGATGCTCATTTGAGACATTTGGAAAGATGTGGGTTCACACACCATGAGTTATCTCTCTGCAACAAGATAAAGCAATGCCAGGGACCACTGAGACCTTTTTATGGCAGCCTGACAGAGTAATTTTATGTCTATTGGATATAAGACTAAAAACGTTGGTCCTGAATTTTTATGTCTTTTTATTTTTCTAGTATTTCCTTTTTATTATATGGTACAAAAATATTGATCTCCAACAGTTTGGAAATAAAAAAAGATAATAATAATAACAAAACAAAAGCTAGTCCCTCCTCTGAATGCTGGGAGAAGCATTGTCTAGACTGCACTTTCTTTCCATCACCAGCTTCTTCATTCACCTTGCCCTCCACTCCACAAAGATCACAGAAGCTGGTCTGTGTCTTAGGTACTTTTTTGATACCTTCTTGTTCTTGTGTTAGGTTTATATTTAAACACATTAGTTCAATCTGCCATTTGTAACCAGAAACTCATATGTGTATGTGCGTGTGTGTGTGCTGCCAGGATTTTGGAAGGGATTTCTTGTTCTGTCTGACAACAATAATATTTGCATTATTTAGTGATTAGAAAGCTCTGGGATTCCAGGTAACAATAGAACAGAATTATGTGTAAGGTTACAGTAAACAGGTTTGAAGCAGTAAACTGACAATCTTTTCCAAGAACAGACGTCTGAGTCTTTGAACTGTAACAGTGTTAATACTTGACTCTTCAGCAGGACACAACAATATCTTTAATATTTCAGTTTTCAATTCCAATTTCTAGCCCAGTCCCCATTCCCTCACTCATTGGTCACTGTGAGCATGTCGGAGATCCCACTGTCTTGCTGGAATCTGCAGTAATTACCATAGTTTCAAAGGTCCTAGGAACAAATACAGGTTTATATCAACAGTTACTTTATGTGCACACATGGTGGCTAGAATTGGAATATTTGAGACGAGAGCTGCCTCTGAGTGTGTCTCTTTTTCTCAGATCTCAGATGGTGTTCAGGTCTTAATACATTCACTCACTGAGCCTGAGTAAGGAGACTTGAGGTCCAAGGAGACCAGCCATCTCCAATTCCCCGAATTCCATCGCATTACATAGATGGATTATTGTAACTCCAACCAGACTTTCTCATGCACAAAATCAAAGTATTAAAATATTACTTGGCACTCTTAAAATTGAAACTAATTGTATACTTTCTTTGTAAAAGGAATAGAGGCAGTGCTGGTTTTGTTTGACAAACAATGCATTTCACTTTATCTACAAGTCGGTCAGCTACACCTGCTAGGGTGCAGACCAGGCCGCAGACTGTAGGGTGACCTTGGACGAACTTTATCTTTGCTGGCGAGGCAGAACGGCTGGTCAGTCTTTTGTGAGAGTGACAGCAGGAAGCAGAGGCACTCAGAACCTTGGCACTGCCATTTCCATGTCAATACTTGGGCTCTTTCAACGATAAGAAACTTCCAATTAATGCTGGGGTCAAGGATCTAGAATCCCACAGAAATGCCCGCATAAGTCTTATTTAACTCAATCAATATTATGTAATATCAAAGTTTGAAAAGTTAGTTAATGGCTTTCTGAAATGTTCCCTGCATTTAAGGAGATAAGGGTGTAAAAAAGGAGAGGAAGTGCTGAGATACAGTTAGAAAGGATACTTCAAGGAGAATGTGGTTTGTGATTCAAATATTTCCTTGATAATATAATCCGTGAGCCAAAAAGATCTTCCCTATACTTTTTTCTCAATGTATTATTAAGATTCTGAATTTTAATTTACTCATGATAATCACCTATGAATTCCTGCTAATTAGGAATAGAATAGAGAGAACTGTTGAAAAGTTTAAACTATATAATTTCTCAAAGACTGGTAATATTATCATATATTTTTTAAAAAATCAAGGTTTAAGAAAAATAAAATATTCCTAAGTCCTAATTCCTTTAGATACACTACAATAAATAGAAAAAATGATTAGTAATTAGCATATCACTATTTCTGGGTCATTTTAAGTGCTCCTAAAACCAGTTGTTTTCTTGATTTAGTTAAATATATGCCTGCTGTCTTGTTAGAATGATTAGTTTTCAAGGTAAACCCTTTATTCCAATATAGAAGAATGTCATCCAAATCTGTTTTGATTTCTGAACTAATTCCATATCTGAAATATAAAATCCCAATGAATAAGATTTTGTTATATTAATGTTGCAAATTACATCATGAATGCCCTTTTTCATTAAAAATATGCTCATATGGATATGATTGCAAAGAAATAATAATTTCAAGATCCCACAAATGGCAAGCTAAGTGAACCTGAACTCTTCCTATGGATTGTAACCAGCTAAAAATAAAATACTTTTTAAAATACAGAGACCAGCTCAGAAAACAGGACAAGAAATTCATAGTATTTCAGAAACTAAGGTAAAATTCAAAGCAGAGACTGAAGTGTTTGAGTTCATGTTATAAATGCCCTGAGGGGCAAAGGTGGGCCTCGAGGGCTGGGGATGCAAATTCAAGGACTGATAAAGTGTTGCCCAAGAGATGAAGAAGCACAACCTTGGGATCAGAGGAAAAACTGTGAGGAGCACAGGCTAGCCTTCAGACAAACATCTCTGAGTATTTCACGTAGGGAAGTGGTGCTGACCACCAGTGAAAGTGAAAGTTGCTCAGTCATGTTGGACTCTTTGTGACCCCATGGACTATATAGTCCACGGGATTCTCCAGGCCGGAATACTGGAGTGGGTAACCTTTCCCTTCTCCAGGGGATCTTGCCAACCAAGGGATCGAACCCAGGTCTCCCACATTGCAGGCAGATTCTTTACCAGCTGAGCCACAAGGGAAGCCCAAGAATACTAGAGTGGGTAGCCTATCCCTTCTCCAGCGGATCTTTCCGACCCAGGACAAACCTGGGTCTCTTGTATTGCAGGCGGACTCTTTACCAACTGAGCCATGACCGCCAGGGCTCCACGCTAAGCCGGTACTGTGGGAGGCTCTCCTTTGAATAAAGCTGCAGAGGGGGAAACATCCCTGAACCAGCACAGGCGGGCAATGAAATCCCAAGGTGAGAAATTAAAGCAAAAATTAGCCATGGATAGGGTCCCTGACACATGCAAATGTGAAGCCTTTCTAGGTAAACATTCCCATGGGGTTTACATGGAAAAACACACAAACTCTCTAAAGATGAATCCCATAAAAACAAGCAGTAAGTCATTAGCAATCCTCCCTACACAAGAATCAATGTTCAAAACAATGCTGGAGCTGAGCTCAAGACTCTCAGATGTTCAATCAACAATCAGAGAGTGGGGACTAAAGTTTGGCATGACTTCCCCAACATCCCCACAGTTGTAGACTGGATACAGAGCAGAGGATTAAAGTCCTCCTGGGAAAAAATCTCAAGAGAGCTCAGAGCTTTCACTCAGTGAGGCTGACTGCATCCCACACCCCAAACCCAGAGGACTGTGGACCAACTACCTTCCACTCAGCTGGCCCCACAGAGAGAGCTGTGTCTCTGTCTGAACGTCCTTTTTGGAAGGGGTGCTTTGTCTGGCCCTTCAAGAAATTTCAAGGAAAGTTGATGGAACTGCAAAACAAGGAACCTAGACTCTCACTGCATTTTCAACTTCCTCCATCATTTTGCTGGTTTACCCATGTGCTTATGGAAGCCTCAGACTTGGAGCAGGGTCACAAGTGGAAATGGAGCCTCCATGGGGGAATCCACACTGTTGCCAGATGGCCAAGCACAAGTGTCTGTGTTCCCCAAGAGTCGTGAGGTTTGAATTTGGCCCAGAAATAACACCACTACCTGTTCCTCCAAACTGCTTTCCAGTCCCAGTGGAAGCGGTTGGTGTCCACTTCACTTCCAGTTGCTAATTCTGAAGTCAGTTTCACAAGGGCCCAAATAAAATCTAGATCTCTGGTTGCAAAAGAATGTGGGTGATACAATATTTAACTTTCTGCCTCTTTGGTGGAGAAAATTCCACATTTTACGTTCCATTGACTCAAACCAAAATTTAAAAGTATATATATATATATATATATATATATATGCACATATACATATATAAAACATAAATATAACTTAAATCAAAATATAAAAGTACCATTTCACACCAATCAGAATGGCTGCGATCCAAAAGTCTACAAGCAATAAATGCTGGAGAGGGTGTGGAGAAAAGGGAACCCTCTTACACTGTTGGTGGGAATGCAAACTAGTACAGCCACTATGGAGAACAGTGTGGAGATTCCTTAAAAAACTGGAAATAGAACTGCCTTATGACCTAGCAATCCCACTACTGGGCATACATACAGAGGAAACCAGAATTGAAAGAGACACGTGTACCCCAGTGTTCATCACAGCACTGTTTATAATAGCCAGCATGGAAGCAACCTAGATGTCCATCAGCAGATGAATGGATAAGAAAGCTGTGGTACATATACACAATGGAGTGTTACTCAGCCATTAAAAAGAATACATTTGAATCAGTTCTAATGAGGTGGATGAAACGAGCTGACTATACAGAGTAAAGTAAGACAGAAAGAAAAACACGAATATAGTATACTAACGCATATATATGGATTTTAGAAAGATGGTAACAATAACCCTGTATGTGAGACAGCAAAAGAGACACAGATGTATAGAACAGTCTTTTGGACTCTGTGGGAGAGGGAGAGGGTGGGATGATTTCGGAGAATGGCATTGAAACATGTATAATATCATATAAGAAGTGAATTGCCAGTCTAGGTTTGATGCAGGATACAGGATGCTTGAAGCTGTGCACTGGGATGACCCAGAGAGATGGTATGGGGAGGGAGGTGGGAGGGGGATTCAGGATTGGGAACACGTGTACACCCGTGGCTGATTCATGTTGATGTATGGCAAAACCAATACAGTATTGTAAAGTAAAATAAAGTTTAAAAAAAAGGAAAAAAAAAGTATATATATATATACACACACATATATAAAACATAAATATAACTTAAATCAAAATATAAAAGTATATATATAGCATAATATAACAAATGTGAATGTGTGTGTGTGTGTGTATATATATATATATATATATACACATGTATATATATGGTTTCCCAGGTGGCACTAGTGGTAAAGAACTCGCCTGCCAATACAGGAGACATAAGAGACATGGGTTCAATCCCCTGTGGGTTAGGAAGATCCCCTGGAGAAGGGCATGGCAACCCACTCCAGTATTCTTGCCTGGAGAATCCTGTGGACAGAGGAGCCTGGTGGGCTATGGTGCATAGGGTGGCAAAGAGTCAGACATGACTGAAGCGACTTAGTGCGCACTCACACACACACACATATACATATAGCATAAATATAACTTAGAAAAGGATTTATAGTATATCCACAATTGTTCATTATATTTAGGACTTTTTAAAGAATTTTTCTTTGTTTTTTTTTTTCCAAAATACAATAAAATGATCCTGTTTTTATTCTTTAGTTCAATTCTACTGTTAAAATACGTTAAAAAGCAATATGATTAAGGACATTTAAAAGCCTCATAATGAGTTCTGATTTTACATCAGAAATTATTTCAATAAAGATAAGAAGAAATCTCAGGTCACCATGAGAGTGAATGCACCATATTACCACAAAGCTCAGATTTTAGAAGAATAAGTGAAAAAAGTTGGAGGAGAAGGTTATACAATCAAGGGCAGTTTCAAAGAATGGTGCAACCCTGTAAGATATGTCAGGAAGACTAATGAATTATATCAAATTAACACATAGAAAGAGCTGATGCTTACAAAAAGCATTGATAACAGCCAAAGTGTGATTAAAAAATGAAACTAAAGCTTTTGTAGCTACATTAAAAAGTAAAAAAAAAAAAAGAAAAGAAAAGCGAGTACATTTCTTAGGACTGATATAACGTAAATGGATGCAACAGATTGATTGGCTTAATGGAATATGATACCTTTCTTTAAACTCTTTTCTAGAAGCAATAATTATTTAATTACCCAAACAATAATTTGATTGGTATAGCATAATCTGGACTTGAGCCCTTACTCAAAGCTCTTCTAAGTTTTTATAAATACATTTGGCTAACTTCTGAACCTCAGATTTTTATTCCATAATCTGTTGTTGTGTTAAATCTAGCTATCCCATGAGCTTGTTGCTTAAAAAATTAAATCTAAAAGTCCTGATAAAATGCACAGTGTAAATTTATCAGCACTCTCTCTCCTGCTTTTGTTTTTGTCAAGAATAATTTTCTTTAGATCCTGCACATTGGATCATATATTATTAAAAGAGAACTAGATGAGGAGATGGAAGGAGAAGAATTAAGTTAGTGCAGATTTTTTGTGTTATCAAGTCATTCCACTTTCCCATAGGGCAAGAACAGTCTTGGACACCATTTCTTCTACCCTCACAAGAAAAAAGCTGAACAAACTAAACACTGACAACCCTTCTTAGATCTCTCTGAGCTCTGAGGTCACAGGGAAAACAGCTGCCCCCCAACACAGAGGAGTCAGGAGAGTTCTAGGCGCTCCAGACCTCTCAGATGACGGGTGGTTAGTTTGCTCATCTGATTTTGAAAGGTTGCCACCCAGCTAAGTGTTCCTGAATGCTTCCTCCGTGCCAAGCACTGTGCAGAGCTTTCCCTCGCGTCTTTTTGCCCTACGTCGACATATTTCCAGGTCGGGAAATGCTTATGGAGATTTATTCGTTGTCAGATAGGAAGTACAACAGTGTCAAGGAGACAGCTGCTACCATCTGTCTTCCAGCCCAATGGCCAGTTCCTCATTTCCTATAACATTTGTTGCTGTCCCTGTTATTGTGGCTTTTCAAAAACAAATTCTGACAAGTAAATTACTGGTAAATTACTAATATGATTGTAAATGAATGTATTAATATTTATAGAGAAGTGAAAAAACTTCAGGAAAAGATGACTGTGATGCAATTGGGGGTGGGGGGTGGGGGGTGGATGTAGAAATAATTTTATCCCTGTGAACCACTGAGCATTAATCAAGAAATGCTTTGTCTTCTCTTGTTGTTATGGGTTAGGGTTTTTAACATCTCCATTGCTTTCTTTCTTCCATAATCCATCTAGGTGGTTCTTATTTTTTAAGCATGAAAAGCGTGTGGGCTTTGTAGTCAGAAGCATCACTGCTGGAATCCCCTATGAACCACTTAGTAGCTGCAAGACAAAGCAGGCATCTTTTCCGATCTGGGTTGCAGGACTCTCACTTCTCAGACAGTTAAATGGAACATGAGTCATGTGATCATGTTGAGCAGATAATGCTTAGCTTATAATATACGCTATGCGGCAATATCAGTTTTTATAAGTTATTTTTGTATTATTGGGCTTCTCAGGTGGCTCAGTGGTAAAGAATCCACCTGCCAATGCAGACAACTCAGGTTCTACCCCTGGGTAGGGAAGATCCCCTGGAGTACAAAATGGCAACCCACTCCTGTATTCTTGCTTGAAAAACTCCATAGACAGAGATTCTGGTTAACTAGAGTCCAGGGGACTAGAAAAAGCAACTAAGCTCACACAAACACATTATATTATTATTATTTCTACATCAGATTCAAGGATTTGTTTAGAGATATGCAGTAAAACCCTTTGATAAATTATAGCCCACATTCCTCCCATTTAAAGGGGGGGAGACACTTTCATTTTATATACTTTTATCCTGATTATCTTGACATCATTGATGGGAAATTGCTTCATGATTCTAATTCATAAAAGTTTGTAAGTGATGCCAAACTCCTAAAACTGAGATATCCTACACATCTGGTCTCATCACTTCATGGCAAATAGATGGGGAAACAATGGAAACAGTGACAGAGTTTATTTTCTTTGGCTCTAAAATCATGGCAGATGGTGACTACAGCCAGGAAATTAAAGATGCTTCCTCCTTGGAAGAAAAGCTATGACCAACCTAGACAGCATATCAAAAAGCAGAGACATTACTTTGCCAACAAAGGTCCATATGGTCAAAATTAAGGTTTTTCCAGTAGTCAGGTACAGATGTGAGAGGTGGACATTAAAGAAAGCTGAGTGACGAAGAATTGATGCTTTCGAATAGCATAGCTTTCGAATAGAGACTCTTGAGAGTCTCTTGGACTGCAAGGAGATCCAACCAGTCCATCCTAAAGGAGATCAGTCATGGCTGTTCATTGGAAGGACTGATGTTGAAGCTGAAATTCCAATACTTTGGCCACCTGATGCGAAGAGCTGACTCATTTAAAAAGACCCTGATGCTGGGAAATTTTGAAGGCAGGAGGAGAAGGGGACGACAGAGGATGAGATGGTTGGATGGCATCACTGACTTGCTGGACATGAGTTTGAGCAAGCTCTGGGAGATGGTGAAGGATAGGGAAGCCTAGTGTGCTGCAGTCCATGGGGTCATAAAGAGTTGGACACAACTGAGTGACTGAACAACAATAGTTTTCTCTAACAGTGATTTGATGTTATATATTTAAAATGATGAGAACTTCCCTGGGGGGTCCAGTAACAAGTTAAGACTTCACCTTTCAAATGCAGAGGGTAAGAGTTTGACACTTGGTCAGGGAGCTAAGATCCCACATGCCTCGGGGTCAAAAAACCAAAACATAAAACAGAACCAATATTGTAACAAATTCAATAAAGACTTTAAAAGTGGTCCACATCAAAAAATATTTAAAAATCTAAAATGAAATGAAACATTCTTTAAAGTTTGGAAACCCACCAAAATTAAAACATTAAAGTCATCTATGAATCCCAAAGAAAGGCAGTGCCAAAGAATGCTCAAACTACTGCACAATTGCACTCATCTCACACACTAGTAAAGAAATGTTCAAAATTCTCCAAGCCAGGCTTCAGCAATACGTGAACCGTGAACTTCCAGATGTTCAAGCTGGTTTCAGAAAAGGCAGAGGAACCAGAGTTCAATTGCCAACATCCGCTGGATCATGGAAAAAGCAAGAGAGTTCCAGAAAAACATCTATTTCTGCTTTATTGACTATGCCAAAGCCTTTGACTGTGTGGATCACAATAAACTGTGGAAAATTCTGAAAAAGATGGGAATACCAGACCACCTGACCTGCCTCTTGAGAAACCTGTATGCAGGTCAGGAGGCAACAGTTAGAACTGGACGTGGAACAACAGACTTTTTCCAAATAGGAAAAGGAGTACATCAAGGCTGTATATTGTCACCCTGCTTATTTAAGTTATATACAGAGTACATCATGAGAAACGCTGGACTGGAAGAAACACAAGCTGGAATCAAGATTGCCGGGAGAAATATCAATAACCTCAGATATGCAGATGACACCACCCTTATGGCAGAAAGTGAAGAGGAACTAAAAAGTCTCTTGATGAAAGAGAAGGAGGAGAGTGAAAAAGTTGGCTTAAAGCTCAACATTCAGAAAACGAAGATCATGGCATCTGGTCCCATCACTTCATGGGAACTAGATAGGGAACCAGTGGAAACAGTGTCAGACTTTATTTTTGGGGGCTCCAAAATCAGTGCAGATGGTGACTGCACCCATGAAATTAAAAGACGCTTACTCCTTGGAAGGAAAGTTATGACCAAACTAGATAGCATATCAAAAAGCAGAGACGTTACTTTGCCAACAAAGTCCGTCTAGTCAAGGCTATGGCTTTTCCAGTGGTCATGTATGGATGTGAGAGTTGGATTGTAAAGAAAGCTGAGTGCCAAAGAACTGATGCTTTTGAACTGTGGTGTTGGAGAAGACTCTTGAGAGTCCCTTGGACTGCAAGGAGATCTAACCAATCCATCCTAAAGGAGATCAGTCCTGGGTGTTCATTGGAAGGACTGATGTTGAAGCTGAAACTCTAATACTTTGGCCACCTTATGTGAAGAGTTGACTCATTGGAAAAGACTCTGACGCTGGGAGGGACTGGGGGCAGGAGGAGAAGGGGACGACAGAGGATGAGATGTCTGGATGTTATCACCGACTCGATGGACATGAGTTTGGGTAAACTCGGGGAGTTGGCGATGGACGGGGAGGCCTGGTGTGCTGCGATTCATGGGGTCACAGAGAATCGGACGTGACTGAGTGACTGAACTGAACTGATGAGGACATAAAGTCTAGCATCCTTTCTCCTGGGATGGAACCATGGTCAATAAACCCAAAAGGAGATGAATTAGAAATTTCAGTGTTGAATAGAATTACTTCATTATAAACTTTTGATGCTATTTTCAAGTTGCTTCAGGCAACCTGTGAAACACACATAAATATAGAACTTTTATCCTACAAAGACCGACATAAAAGAATAAAATAAATCCCAAGGTATACTGTCAGAAATGTGCAACTCCGAAAAATACAGCAATTTCTTCATAAACTATCTTCACTTCAACTTGCCTAGACTTTTCCAGACAAAACTCCCATTAAAGTTGACCAGAACAAAATGATTTTTTAAATCACAAAATAGCATGATAGTATGATTTTTAAATGAAAACTTTTATTGCAAACTTGAAAGAAAGTGAAAAGTTTTTATTTTTTTTCACTGACTTTTTGAAGACACCTATTTAAATAAAAATGTGTTCCACTGAATTTCAGGGGGTGTCAGAAAAGAGGCTTCATAAGTTAAATGCTTTAGGTATTAGCAACACTGTATCTTAAAGGCTACATTTTCTTAATACTGAAAGTAAGCATTTATTAAGTGAAAAACAATACAGACATCCAAAGCAGACCAAGAATACTGATGCATACCCTAAACAGATGCTTTCTTGAAATGTAGCTTCATCTTCTGTAATATTTTACCCTTATATCAATGGCTATTTTTGTGTTTACATTGCCTTTTCCTGCAGTTTCCTGGGCTGTAATCTGCCAAGTGTGATTTCATGCTTCTTAGATCAGGGCTTCCCAAGTGGCCCAGTGGTAAAGAATGCGCCTGCCAATGCAGGAGATGCAAGGGATGTGGCTTCAGTCCCTGGGTCAGGAAGATGCCCTGGAGGAGGACATGGCAACCCACTCCAGTACTCCTGCCTGGAGAATCCCATGGGCAGAGGAGCCTGGCAGGCCTACGGTCCATGGGGTCGCAAAGAGTCGGACACAGCTGAGTGACGGCACACAGCACGCTCGGATCAGGGTTTATGCATCAGGGCTCTTCACACCATTAAATACAAAGATAGACTCTGTCACTCATTTTGCTCTAGAAACATTTTAGAAAGTTGAGGAAAAAATTACTCTTTTTAAATAAAAGATCATATAATTTGCTATCTCCTTCATTCTTTCACAGCATAAAGCTCACATCTCATGCAGTTTTTATCTAGAACAGAGTAATCCTTTGTTGGTGACTTATCATTTTGAAGTCATGCTTGATTATTTATTTCTTATATCTTTTGCTTACACAATTAATGAGTATTTTTCCCCTTAAGGGCCAAGTTATATATGTCAGTATTTTTCTTCCTAGCTCCCTGTGTTTTAAAGCTTAGTTTGAAATAAAATGTCTTTAGAGGTATAATTTCTTTAAAGATTTTTATTTAATTCAAAGCCTTGTTGAATGCACACAGATTTGAAATATTATTATTTTTATCTTCCTGCTTGCATTGAATGCTTTATAGTCTCTGCTTTCTTGGATATTAAATTCATATCAAAACTTCTAGTCCTGGGGTGTTCATATTCTGCACAGAATTAAGAAGATAATGTTCACGATTTGAGGTCTATGAAGCAATGAATTGTTTTCTCACTTGATTAAATGCTGAAGAAAAGCTAAGACACTTAATAAGCTGCAAGCACCATTTCTTTCTTTCCATAATGCTAATGTGAACAATGTTAACAACATTTCAATATAACAAGAAGAGAAAACACAATAAAATAATTTTAAATAATTCAGGTTCACTCTTCACTAGGGTCAAAGTGAAGTGAAAGTCACTCAGTCATGTTTGACTCTTTGTGACCCATGGGCTGTACAGTTCATGGAATTCTCCAGGCCAGGATTCTGGAGTAGGTAGCCATTCCCTTCTCTAGGGGATCTTTCCAACCCAGTGATCGAACCCAGGTCTCCCACACTGCAGGCAGATTCTTTACCAGGTGAGCTATTAGGGAAGCCCACTGAGGTAGAGGTATGTGTATATTCAAGAGGCAATGAGGGTGGAAGGGGGCAAGGTGGAGAGTGTCTGCTCTTGGAACTAATTTTTCATTCAAGCAATTTCTCTGGAAATTTCCTTTTCCCATAGACAATCACTTCATTTCTGGAAAACATTTCCATAACCTTACTGAAAGTTAATTGCAAGGACTATGTTCTTATATTGATGTTCTACGTGGGTTCCTTGTTGCTGATGGTGATTTTTAAGAAAGAGATCAAGTCTATGTCATTATAAAGTTCAGAGTGATATGACTATCTAATGGCTAAAATTGCTAAAAACTGAAGGCATCTCACAAGGCATAGTTCAGAAGTCTCAGATTTTCTCAGGAGAGTGGTCGACAGTCCTCAGTTAGTTGGGATGGTTGAGGTGTCATCCTCATAGACTTCTTTCAGCAAAGATTTGGGGGTTGTTGTTATTCAGTCACTAAGTCATGTCCGACTCACTGGACCCCATGGACTGCAGCACACCAGGCTTCCCTGTCCTTCACTATCTCCCAGAGTTTGTTCAAACTCACGTCCATCAAGCAGTAACGCCATCCAACCATCTCGTCCTCTGTCATCCCCTTCTCCTCCTGCCTTCAATGTTTCCCAGCATCAGGGTCTTTTCCAGTGGGTCGTCTCTTCACATCAGGTGGCCAAAGTATCGGTGCTTCAACACCAGTCCTTCCAGTGAATGTTCAGGATTGACTTCCTTTAGGATTGTTGTTTATATTACTATGAATTTCACCTGCGTGTCCTGACCAACCGTGAGGATCTTCTGCCGCTGCTGCTTCCACCCTAAAGCTATGTGTGTCTCACTGAAAATGTGTATTCTTACTCGTTCAACTCATTTCTTTAAGACAGTTTTCAAGTATCTTTTCCGTAATTTTAAGCCTAGAACCTCCCCATCCTTATAACCCCACATCCCATGACCAGCTCTCATTGCCAAGGGAAGCTGAAGTAAAAGGTGAAGACATTGTTCAAACTCAGTCACTGGGAATGCTTACACGCCAGTAAAAATATAACTAAAAGCTTGCCATAATTGATACACTTTTAGAACATTATTCCCACTGAACTTACTTATCGCAAAATTACAGTCTGCATTTCCTTAACACAGTGGGAGATCACGCAAAATAATTGGTCCTGCTGCATTATCAAAATACCACGCTAAAGATAAACCTCCAATCAAAAAGGTAATTAAGACCTAAATGTAAGTATATTCAATTACCTCTCAACAGTGCTTTTGTAATTCTGGGAATTCTGCCCTCCGCCTGAGCTCCAGTTCAGCCTGGATTTTCTCTAAAGCACTGACACGGGGCAGGGGGATGGAGCTACTAGGGGCAAGCTCTCGCTTTCTCCCACCCGGTTCAGGGGACACGGGTGCAGTCAGAGGCGCGCAGCTCAGCGCGGAGGAAGAAGGGTGAGGTTCATGCCTGCAGAGAAACAGGCAGATTTATAAAAGCAGCCGCTCCTGTCTGCTCAGCTGATGACGGTGTTAAGTGGAAAACGATTACAGTGTCTACATCTTTAATGTAGAAAACTAATGACAAGGAAAGACAGCAGACAGTTGGGGATTGCATTCTTAGGAAGGGACAGCCAGATTGTTCTGTGATTCTTAAATCATCACAGAATTGATGAGGGATGAACCTCGGAAGGGTTGTCATGATGGCGCTTCAAGTCAGGGAATTTAAATCTCATTTTTAGTTATGCCCCTGCTGTTTGTATTTTCAGAGCTATAACCATCAAATAGAATAATAACTACTGCTCTTTAAAGAGCAAAGTGAAAACAAGATTTGAAGATCGCTCCAAATACTTCTTAAATCTAAATTCCATCCATTATGTTGGGTTAAAAAGAGAGACAGCAGAAATTTCCTGAGAGGTATCAGATACATGTTTTCTCATCACTGAGAAACAGTGAGGACATGAGATTTGCTCATTTTAACGCTTATAATGGAAGGACAGAAAGATTAAAAGTATCCATCTTTTTATAAATAGGTCTTTTTCTGGGTTATAAAGTTGATTCATATTTTCTGTAGGAAATATGTAAAGTACAGGAAGTGCCAACAGAAACGTGACTTCTTTCTAGCTTTCTCGTAGTTTTTTCTGTGCTTTATATATGTACATATTTTCTAATAGTATTTCTTTCAGAATCCACAATTTTCACCTGTATCCAAGTATTTACACTGATATTGGGCATTTTCCACATCACTGTTTAGATTTTGACACAACAGAGATTCCCAGAGGCATTTCAAATTCCTGCAGAGATGGAGACGTTGTATCAAGAAGAGACTGGAGGGTCTTGGATCACAGTCACTACGAGACAAAAACATTTTGGGGATTTTTAGATAAATAATATGTTTTTAGTCATTACCTCCATTTGAATGACCTGCTGTTGAACAGTAATCCCCCCAAGCAAGACTTTCTAGAATCCTGTTTTCTTACATGTGCGGTTCAAGACTATTGTAAATTGAGTGCTCTCTCTCTGCCTTTCTCTCTCTCTCTGCCTTTCTCTCTCTCTCTGTCTTTCTCTCCTTTCTTTTCATCAGTGCCTGGAGTTAATCTCTCTAAGCTGTAACAAGAGCTATTTGAGATAAAAACAGGGTTTGCGGGGGAGGGGGGAATTGAAAATCCTAAAAAGTGCTTGGTCTTAAGTATCACCGTCCTTTTCGCAATGAGAGCAGAACAGGTGGAAATGCCTTAAAAGATGTGTTTCTACATAGAGTTGATGTAACTGTAGATCCATAAAAGAAATGATGGCTCAATGATAAGAAGTCCAGGGTTTTCAGAAGTTCTCTGCTGGCCATGGCATTTAGGGTCAGCAATCTCTCAGTCACACAAGAAGCACAGGATGGATCCAAGCAATACTCCACTCCAAGGGTCACCCTGGGGTTAGCAAAGGAACTGAAGGAAAATGAAATGCAAATATCTAACTGGGGGAAATAATTGAGACTAAAATGTTGAAAAACTCCCTGAACTAGTATAACTTTCTGTAATGGGCCTATCTTGAAGAGCTTTTCATTTATCTGTTCATTCAATATCTACTTTGAATAAACCTCTTAACTATCACAGTTACAGACTCTGCATCAAAGCTACAAAATTTCTGTCTATGGCCTATTTTTGTATAGCTTGGAAACTGAGAATTGCTTTTACATTTTTTTAAAGTTTTATTTTATATTGGAGTAGAGTTGATTAACAATGTTAGGATAGTTTCAGGTGTACCGCAAAGTGATTCAGTTATACGTATACATGGATCTATTCTCTCTCAAATTTTTTCCCCATTTAGGTTATTACAGAATACTGAGCAGAGTTCCCAGTGCTATACAGTGGGTCCTTGTTGGTTATCTATTTTAAATATGATACATGTCAATCCCAAACTCCCAAATGTAAAAAGAAAGGAAGAAAGCAAAAAAAGGAGAAAAGAACATGCAACAGAAATACTATGTGGCTCAGAAAGCCTACAGTAGTTACTGTCTGATAATAAGGCAAATAAATAATAGACTTATAGGTCTGAAATAATAAACTTACTTTTGTTTGCAGACACCATGTACATCTAGATAAAAATTATTTATGGGAACTAATGTATAAATTTATTATGTTCACTTCATGCAAGGTCTATAGAAACACTGTATTCCTACATACTGACTAAGAAAAATTGGAAATGAAAACTTGCATATCATTTATAATACTTTTAAACATGACATTTAAGAAAGTATAACCAGGAAAACACTTGCGGATTCATGTGCTGAAAACTAAAATATCAATGAAAACAAGTTAATAGGTGAGTCATGTTAATGGATTGAAATGATTCATATTGTTAGAACCATTTCTCTGTGTACTTCATTTCAATGAAAATTCTAGCTGGCTGTTTCAGTAGAAATTAACAGATGAACCTTAAAATCCTTCCTTCATGAAAGTACTTAAGATAGTCACTTCCCATTGACTTCCACTGTACTGGTTTTATAAACGCCTACTTACAGTCTGAAAGACATGCTCTTAAATCTGATTACAGTTTCTGATTTCCCTCTGCTGATCTGGAAGACAGCAAGACCAGCACCCAACAGTCATTGCGATCGTATCTTAAAAGGATCTCAAATCATGATACTGTTTTTCACGTTCTGTTGTTCCTCACGGCCCAGGGGATAAATTATAGTCATCACTCTTGTGTTTGCAGCTCTTTGCACAGTGGTCTGAACCCACCCAGGCTGTATATCTTGTGACTTCTGTCTAACCTTGTCCGTGAATACGCGCCACATGCGTTCTCAGTGCAGACTCACACGTATTTTTGGTCTTTGAGCATTTCATTCTCTTTTAAACACATTAATTAATGCCTAACCATCCTAGTTCTACCCACCCTTCAGAGCTTAGCTCAGGCTTACATTCTTTCAATGTAAGAATGTATTTCCACAGCAGTTCTGAAAGCAAATTCACAGTTTGCTGTTTCACACAATGGTTTATCTCTGCTCAGAGAGTATTTCCTGAAGTGGACTGCACAGAATCTGAGGGTCAAATTGGTCAAGAAAGTATTGAACTGAGTACAAAGAATAGCTAAAATGAACACTGCAGGTTTTCCTAAATGTGAAAGGCTAGATTCCAAACATAGAAGAACAGAAAAAAGAGGCAAATGAAACATAGATTATTTACATTCCCATTAACTAGAATTCTTTAATTCAAAATGTTTCCTTCAAATGCAAATGAAAACAAAAGAAAAATATCTTCCTTTCATTGAATTCAATTTAGTTCAGTCGCTCAGTTGTGTCCGACTCTGCAACTCCATGAACTGCAGCACACCAGGTCTCGCTATCACCAACTCCTGGAGTCCACCCAAACCCATGTCCATTGAGTTGGTGATGCCATCCAACCATCTCATCCTCTGTCGTCCCCTTCTCCTCCTGCCCTCAATCCTTCCCAGCATCAGGGTCTTTTCCAATCAGTCAGCTCTTTGCATTACGTGGCCAAAGTATTGGAGTTCCAGCTTCAACATCAGTCCTTCCAATGAATTACTTCCTTGAATATCCTTCAGTGAATTACTTGAGAAAATACATCAACATGGCTTTTTACTCTCACAGCTGTTTTTTAAAGTTGATGAAACCTTGTATCAAGTAGTGAGTTTCAATTTTGAATTGGGGGATATTGTTAATCTAAAAAAGAATAGTTCTCAGTAGCATAAAATAACTTATTGGGAAAGATTATGCTTGTGTTATAGAGGGAACTTTTCACTGAAAACATACTCTGTATTGGGCTGATGATGACATACTCAGACAAAGGAAGTGCTTCAGTGGACAACTTACATATGGTCATGGGGTTGACTTTGGGTTCCCACACACATCGCATCAACTCTAAACAACTTGAGACACTTTGAGCAGGATGCAGAATAAGTGAGTCGTTGAAAAACAGTGTCGTGTTCCCAAAGCTAGAATAAAGGGATCTAGGAACAAAGGATGTAGGCAATGTTGGTCTCTCACAGTCACTTCGAGGCTCAGATTCACACTGACAGGTAGTCCCCACCATTGGAGACAAGGGTCCCTGCTTGCCCCTCACTTGAACGAGCTCACCAGTACTGGAAAGGCATCTCCAGGGGCAGGTGTGTGTCCATGTTCCAGGCTCTCGTCATCACACAGACTCTCTTGGGAGAGTGTTCTGTATGCACCGAAGGACTCCTGGGGAACAGACTCACTTTTGCCAAGAAAAGTTACCTTTAAGTGTACCTCTGTATTCACTCTTTTCCAAAATAAACTATCTTTATTCACTAGCCTGCTTATCAGACAACCACATCAGTTATTCACCCTTAGCCCACATCCTCGTTTCAGTGTTACTTTCGGGGAGCCTAAATGTTCTGCTACTGGCTTGGAAAAAATAAAAATGATATAGTCCCATTTTTGTCAGTGCTGTTAATCTGACCACTATATATCCCGATATTTCAGATTTTAACCAGACAGGTTCACCCTCATCTCCATGTCCTCCCTACCTCCCAGAGGACAGGTCTCCTGGAAATGGTGGCAAACACTCAATAATTTACTGCTGAGATGACACACGGACTATTAGGGTGGAAGAAGACAGGAGAAGCCATGCTCCTTAAGCATCCAAGAGTGGGAAAAGTAATAGATATCTGAAAGCGATAAAATTATAAATATACATGAAGTCAGCTACAAGACTATTGAAACATGGACCACACTTCTGATGTTTCCGCCAAACTGTTCAAAGTGGTATTTCCATCAACTGGAAAGTAAAAATAAAGAAATGCCAAAAATGATTTGTATGATCCAACTGGTAAGACCACTTGCTCTGGGATAACACAGGAAGAACCTGCCTCTTGTTTCTCAGAATCAGCCCTCAGCCTCCTCTCCCTACCCCGCCATGCAGGCTCAGTTGGCTGTACCTGGGTAGGACCCCAGTGATTGACTCAGTTACAGCCTGACACCTGGAGGAGCCATTACCTCGGCTAAAGATAAGAATTTTCTTAGAGTGGGACAGTGGTTTCATTTGGGTAAGTTAGATTTGAATTGGCATGGTATCTATTGCTTAAATATCCCTGCTCATCAAAAAGAAAGGCACCCGAATATGGATTTGAGGAAGGAAAAAGCAATCATACTGGAGACAGACAGGCTGGGCAGTGAGATGTATTATGAAGATCATCAGCTCCTAAAATGCTCTGACTGGCCAGCTGTCCTGGACTGAGTCAGGATCTCCTGACCTCCCACTGACCTCAGACCCAGGACTAGAGTCAGAATAGATTCTGCTGCCTCCATCTTTCAGACGTTGTTATTCTAGAAGGTTTGGGGGAAGCCACCTGCTTCCTGTAAATTGGAATTACCACTAGTTATTTGGAAGATAAGCACTGTCAAGTAAAAAAATTCATCTAGCTATTTGAGGAATGTGATTGCCATTTGCTTTCCTGGTGGCACTAGTGTTAAGTAATCCATCTGCCAATGCAGAAAACCCAGGTTCAATCCCTGGGTCAGGAAGATTCCCTGGAGAAGGAAATAGCAATGTACTCCAGTATTCTTGCCTGGAGAATTCCATGGGCAGAGGAGCCTGACAGGCTACAGTCCGTGGGATCGCAGAGTCAGACACGACTGAGCGACTTAGCATGCATGCATAGTTGATTAATAATTTGTGATCATTTCAAGTGTACTGCAAAGTTACTCAGTTATACATACACATGCATATATTCTTTCTCAAATTCTTTTCCCATTTATGTTGTTGCATAATATTGACCAGAGTTCCCTGTGCTATACTGTAGGTCCTTGTTTGATTATCCAGAAGAAATTCTTTACATATGAAAAGGGTCCTTATAGTATGAAAAAGTATTAGAAGTAGTTGATTTTATTTACATAGTTTTAAAAAAATGGCTGCATAAGAGATCATTTTCTACAATTTAACAACTAAACTAAATATAACCAGTGACTTCTCTTCACCCTTCCAATCTTTTAGAGCTCGATTTGTAATATAATTTTCACACCTTCTCATTAACCTACTATCACTAAACAAGGCTCATACACCTGTACAGAGATGAATTAAAATTATACAGCTGAATATGTCAAGTGACTATGACCTGAACAGATGGAGTTGGTCGTCTAAATTTTAAGAGAAAATAAAAGGATTTTAGAAGATGAATGCATAAGAAACAATTTTAAGCCTGGCAATCATCATAATAAATTTGTTATTGTTCAGTCACTCAGTCATGTTCAACTCTTTGCAACCCCATGGACTGCAGCACTCCAGGATTCCCTGTTCATCATCTCCCAGAGTTTGTTCAAAATCATGTCCAGTGAGTCACTGATGCCATCCAACCATCTCATCCTCTGTCATCACCTTCTCCTCCTGCCTTCAAAATTTCCCAGCATCAGGGTCTTTTCTAATATTGAGTTCACATCAGGTGGCCGCAGTATTGGAGCTTCAGCATCAGTTCTTCTAATGAATATTCATGATTGATTTCCTTTAGGGCTGACTGTTTTGATCTCCTTGCAGTCCAAGGGACTCTCAAGAGTCTTCTCCAGCACCACAGTTCAAAAGCATCAGTTCTTTGGTGTTCAACCTTCTTTATGGTCCAACTCTCACATCTGTACATGACTGCTAGAAAAACCATAGCTTTGACCATATGGACCTTTGTTGGCAAAGTGATACCTCTGATTTTTAATATACTGTCTAGGTTGGTCATGATTTTTCTTCCAAGGAGCAAGCATCTTTTAATTTCATGGCTGCAGTCACTATCTACAGTGATTTTGGAGCCCAATTAAAAAAAGTCTGTCACTGTTTCCTCATCTATTTGCCATAAAGTAATGGGACCAGATGCCATGATCTTAGCTTTTTGAATTTCTACTATTTAAAATAATTCTTCAATAAATAGGAGTTAATTTTTCCATTAGTTAAATCACTTATAGAAAAAAAATTGACATCTGAACCCAGTTTTCTCAGTGAAGTGGCAATTTCTGTAAAACTTTAAAAAAAATTATTATTAATTTCAGGAAGAAAATGACTGCCACACTAAAAAAGGTAACATTTGTTTAACAAATAGACCATATGTTAAATTCAATTTCACAAAGACTTTTTTTCTTTTGACCACACCTCACAGCATGTGGGATCTTAATTCCCTGACCAAGGATTGAACTCATACCCCCTTCATTGGAAACACAGAATCTCATGAAAAGTTCACTTTAACAGTGCTTTTTGTTTTGTTTTGTTTTTTAGAATAACATCTTTAAAATGCCATATGGTAGCAAGTTCTTCCCAAATGGAGGATGTCAGCTCAGGGAAGCAAGTTGTCTCGTCACCAGATCTTGGACATCCGTGTGATAAACATCTCCCCAAGGTTCACTGTAAAGTCCACATCTCTCTAAGGACTTTCACATCCTCAAGAAATTACAGTGACTTGTTACTTGCCAAGCAAATCAGTAGAGATGCTGTGGGAAGCTTTAGGCTAGGAGGCGAGTCATTTAAACTCAAGTCACACTGTTATCTGATGGCATTGCCTTGTCTTAATCATCGTCAGTTTTGGTCCAAGACCATCATCTCCAAAATGGGAAAACTGACTTCATTTCTCGCCTTCCTCAGAGCTACCTCTGAGAGGGTCCTTGGATTGCATCCTGACACTGACACTTTTCTCCTCCCAAATAGAATTTTCTGTAGCCAATCTGATTTCTAGTCTAGCTATTTTATGACTGGAAAAAAATCTAATAAATATTATTGGAAAGATTTAGTGCTGGCAGATGGGTTCTGAGTACTTGGAGCTCTCCGATACCTGTTCAAAGATGTAGGCTACTCCACCATCATTCTCATTCATTGAAAGTCAGCAATCAGACACAGAAGCAGAACATGGTGTATGAACAGGCTTCTGCTTCTGTTTCATGAGCCGCCCACCATGGGTAAAATGAGGGCGGTGGATGGTAAGTTAGTCCTATCTTTGATATTCTCCTTCCCTGGGCTTCATTATGTAATCATTAACACTGATAGACCAAGATAGGCACTTTATGATGGTTGCCAACTACCAAGAGATGATGTGTTCAAACTGAAAAAATAAATCATGCCCAGTTCCCTGAATCTGATATTTCCTTGAGACCTCTCTGTAACTGGAAATAGTCGTCTTCCCTCTGAAGGAGAGACTAACTCACATAAAAGCCTCCATGAGATTTTACTGAACACCAAGAAGCTTTAGTATTTACTTGGGTTTAAGGACTAAGAGGAAATCCCACCTCCAGAATGGTGGCACCAGGAACCTTGTGGATCCATTCCCTCTGGGACACCCATAACTGGTAGAAATTATTTAAGCCTTAAAAAAAAATTTAAGTGTCTGTAAGTTATCCTAAGGGCATACAGCAAATGAGGAAACATTTACTCAAGAAAATCTACTAAAGCTCAGTAAGGACAGCAAGAGCCTGGTGCACTTAAGCCACAACTGCCCCACAGTTCCTGCTCCCTCAGCTCAGTTGGAGGAAACTCAACTCCCAGGGGGACCCCTCTCTGCTCAGACTCCAAGAAAGGAGTTGCAGAGCCCTATGTCAAGAAGGTAGCAGGCATGCAAAAGGTGAAAACATCTGCTCGTTTATCTGGAACCATCGGGGGAAAACAGAATCCTGACACCAGGGAGAAAAGCTGAAGCTAGGAACGTGAATTCTAGCAGTCAGGCTAAGAAAGATGATCCCGAGAGAACAGCCTAGGACACGTGTTTGCCACTGAATCTCCAGAGAGACGACCATCAAAGCTGTTGAACAGACAGACAAAATTTGTTCAGCTCACTGCTCTAAAGGATAATAACATCTTGGCTGAGTCTCAGCAGTATCTCAGAAGGGAAAAACAGCAGGAAGACACTTATGTATCTAGAGCTTCAGCTGAGCAATGTAAAAGTTGACACCCAAGGTAGAGAATTGGTTAGGGTTTTAGAGAGTTTATGATAATAGCTTTGGGTGGTGGACATGGGAAGCTAGGGTCTTGAAACGAGTACTGATGAGTGATATGTTAATCTTGATGAATGAGCTGTAATATTTAGGTAACATCACCTTCATGGCTCCCAGTAGGAGAATTTCCTGGACTGGATAACTGAGCTGCATTTGCCTGGTTGCAGGAGTGTGTAGTGCAAAGTTAGGAACTCGCCTTCATCCCAGAATTGTTTATCATGGGGGTAGGGAAGTACGGTTAGCATAGAATTGCTGAACACGGGGAGAGTGGATTATACTGAACTCTCAAAGTGAGGTCCCACTGTAAGAGAGATATTGGCAGATGTTCTTGGTCTATCATGAATTTCAGAAAGGCCACAGTAGTAAATCCAGAGTAGGAGACAGATATAAAGAGAGAGATGGAATGAAAGATAAAGATGGGGGGAAGAGTCTTGACACTGACACAATGCCAGCTGTGATGCTAAAAATTCACAAAATGAGCAGGCATCAAACAAGTGAACATAAACAACTTTGAAAACTGCCTACTCGTGTCAACAATACATCTTCAGTCAACATACAAAGAACGCAGGTGAGCATCACTCTGGGGAGGTTCTGATCATCCTCAATGGCCACCACTGATGGCCGAGAAGGACAGCAGGTCCTGTGCACAATGCCTCTCCTGGCACCAGCCAGACATTCACCAGAGTCATGGTGACCTCAGCCTTTAGAGTATGGACACCTACAAATCTCTCTATGACTCATGCTGGAAGAAGAAGAATCTCTGAATTTCTAGATGATGTACAGGTGAGATCGGTATAGAGAGAAACAAACACAGGATCATACAGATACTGCAAAGTAGATTTGAAAATACTGGGTTTACGTTTTATACCAAAAATGTAGAACTATGACTCAGGTGATAGGCAACCTGGGTTCTGTACTCTTTCAAGAATGGAGTTAAGCCTTACAAAGCTGTGTCAGATTTCTTTCATAGACCTCTCATAATAAAAGAAAGTATGTGCTCGGTTGTTTCAGACTCTCTGTGACCCCATGGACTGTAGCCCGTCAGGCTACTCTGTCCATGGGATTCTCCATGCAAGAATACTGGAGTGGGTTGTCATGCCCTCCTCCAGGGGATCTTCCTGACCCAGGGACCAAACCCATGTCTCTGAAGTCTCCTGCTTTGCCAGGCTGGTTCTTTACCACTGCACCACCTGGGAAGCCCAATAAAAGAATAACAAACCAAATGTATAATTAATGGCTTTTCTTGGTCAGTGATACAAGTGCAAAGAAAAAAAGACAGATTTAAGAGGACTTTAAATATAGGAATAACTTGGCAACATCCATAATCTGGAGACAGAGCGAAAGGGTTGTGATATAAAAAGCATTAAACTAAGAATAAAAGTACTAAACTGAAGTAAAGGTACTTGGCAATTTTCCTGTAAGTTTGCATAAACAGCTTTGTCTCTGATCCTTAGCACTTCATTTGGGTAATAGGAATATTAAATTCAATGGTCACTAAGTTTATTTTAGACCTACAACATTGAAATTCAAACATATACCCAAGAGTTTCAGTCAGAACAAAAAGAAACAGCGATACCATTGACAGAGATGAGAAAGCCAAAGCAAATTGTTTGGGAGAAGGGAAAAAGAGGAAAAGCCATAATTTTGTTATGCTCACAGAGCCCAGAGGATATGTAGTTAGTGATGGATACTAATGAATAGTTAGAAATTTTACTGTTAAAGAGAGATTATTTTTAGAAATATAGTCATACTCAGAAAAAAAAAAGTAGTTAAGACTCTGAGAATAAACAAATGTTGTAAAGAAACAGTAAGTCAGTGGTTGACTCCTGGCCAGTCTACTCACCTGACCATATCCTCAAGAGATACAAGTATGTCTTTTGAGCAGAGATGAAAATAGGTATTTTGAAAATGCTACCTGAATGATTTTAACATGTTCTCTCACTCTGTCCCTCATTTCATTGAAAATCATTGGTATGTAAATAGAAAAAAAATGAAACACTGTATCTAGCTGAGTCTGCAGAGGGTCTAAGGTTTTACTTTTTATTTTAGCTTATAAATTAGTCACAATTTCAGGGTTGCCATCAGGAGACTCAAGACTCCTGGGTCCAAGACAAAGGACTTTACTAACCTCGGAAACTCTGAGTGGTTCTCCTTGCCCACAGGAATGACATGGATCAGTCTAGATGGATGCCCACACACGGTGGGTTTCATTAAGGAAGACCTCAGAGCTCAAGGAACCCAAATGTTTTATAGTGGGCAATGAGCATGCCTGCAATCGGCTCCACAGTAAGACGCCATCTCCACCATTCAAGATGGTCACAACTGAGACTTCCTTGAAAAGATGGTCCTGAAATAAGGGTAATTAATGCCTTATTTGCAAGTCATGCTGAAACTGGGCGATCAATGGAACTGTTGTTGCCCAGTGAATGTTTCCCGTGTGAGACAGACACCACTTTAAAAAAACTTTAATTGACTCATTTTTTCATACATTCCAAATTGGGAAGTGTTGACATTTTAAATTATGACAAAGTCCGTGGGATACCGGTGCCTGAGAGAAAGTGAGGGAGATAGGTTGAGAAAATGTTCATGGGAGAAAAAGGAGAGAAATATTTAAAACCTAACAAGCAGTTTTTTAATTTGTGGAACCACAAATTCGAGCGAGGTGGAAAAGAAGGATTTGTTTTATGTAACCTGGGAAGAGAGCTGGAGGTTTCATATTTAGTGACTGTAGCAGCTGGAAAGGGGTCCCCCAAATATGTGTTCCCACAGGCACTCTGAACGTGACCTACTGCTCAGAATGTGCAATGAGGGTCTCTGCACGTGTCATTAAGTAAGGATGTCGAGGGCAACCATACACACTAGGTGGACCATAAACCCTACGATGAAAGTCTTTGTAATAGACAGAAAGGAAGGTGACGTGAAGATGTGGGCAGAGACAGCAGTGACCCAGCACAGAAATTCAAGGGAACCTAAGGACTGCCGGGAGCCACCAGAAATGATGAGAGAAGCATGGGATGGACCATGCATCTGAGCCTCCAAGGGGAGTCAACCTGTGACACCTGGATTTTGGAGTCCAGGTCTCCAGAACTATGAGACTATACATCTCTGCAATGATTTGTCACTGACAGTGTGTGAGTACACGGCGGGGGTAACTGTAGAGGGGCTGAACTGCAATGCGGGCACAGCTATGGGGGCAGGGAGGTGCAGTCAGGCTTGATCGTTGTGATGGATGAATACAGAGGCTGGGGACTTTATCCGCTCCCTTCCTACAATAACTGTTTGGTGTCACTCTGCTTGGGAGGAACGTCCTGCACAACCGCTTTCGTTCCAAGAACTAGTGGTGCCAAAAGTAATTAGCAACGCATTTGTCAAAAACAGGCCCTCCATTCAGGTGCTAGAATTTGCCAGGAGCCCTGGGATGACTGTGTTTTGTAACAACGTGGGTTTGTGTATCAGAAAACACATCCACAACACCTTGGTTCTGAATTATTTTTATTTTGGAGGAGAAGAAAAGATTTTCTGTCTTTCTAAGTAAGGTAAGAGGGCTTCCCAGGTGGCTCAGATGGTAAAGAATCCACCTGCAGTGTGGGAGGTCTGGGTTCCATCCCTGGGTGGGGAAGATCTCCTGGGGAGGGCGTGGCAACCCATTCCAGTATTCTTGCCTGGAGAATCCCATGGACAGAGGAACCTGGTGGGCTACAGTCCATGGGGTCGCAAAGAGTCGGAAGCTACTGAGCGACTAAGCACACAAATAAGGTAAGGAGGTAGCAGCTTACAGTTGTAGTGTTTTCAGCTTTTGAGCAAAAAGTAACGCACAGAGTGCTTCAGAATGTAGCCAGGCAGAGTAGACTGGGGAAGGGAGAGATACAACATGACCCCCGTGATCTTGGCTTAGCCAGTGGGCAAGTGATGCCCCAATAGAGAGACAGGGTGTCCTGGGCTGACCCTTGATTGGGTAAGGGTAGGGAATGAAGACTCGTTGGGGACGTGTTACCCTTGAGCAACAGGGGAGAATAGTCCTTACCTGATTATCCCCCAGCGTCAAAGAATTAGAAGGAAGGAAGGAATTGTCTGAAGTTGGCCTGTCATGCCTGCTTCTGTCAACTCTACCAGCTCAGACAATCTGCATGGCCCTGGTTTACACCATGGACACTCCAATGATGGGGACCCTGGTGTATACCCATGGACACTCCAATGGCGGGGTACCTGGTTTACACTCACAGACACTTCAATGATGGGGCCGGGTGGAACACAGGTCCCTGGACCATGGCAGGCTAACTCATTCATCCCCATGTGACCTTTCGGCAGAGCCACCCGAAGCATCCTCTCCTCAGGGGTCTTCCCCAGTTTCTTTTCACTCTCTTTCTTTCATCTTTGATTTTGGTCTTTCCCCTCCTAAGTTCTTCCTTGGTTGTTATTCTTTGAGCGACTGGTGGCCCCAGCAGTAATGGTTATTCTACCCCTTATTAAGGACTTTAGGTGACTCTAAGCTTGGCTATTTCATAATAACATGTAAATCTACATGCTCTGTCCCTAAGTATCTGACAGAGAGATCACTGTGTTTTAGAAATGCAGGTCATCTTAGAAGGTGCTCATGTTACGAACGAGGAGGCTGAGGTCCTGGGAACTTTCTCTGGAGAGACCCTGGCTCTGACATTGGGTCCCCCTGACTTGCAAACAGGTGCCACCACTGCCCAACGAGCTGATGTGCGGGCTTCCTTCTAGTCCTAAGACCAAAAACTATTCTATCATTTTTGCTAATAAAAGTCTTCAAAGAAATGAAAATGAGATAATTGACAGCAGTGCATTCTAGGCAGAGAACAGAGAATTTCAGCATTTTCCCCTGACTCTCTTCCCTGTTCCACCTGGACATTTATTACAGGTACAAATGATGCTAATCGGATGCTTGAGATTCAGCCCATGAAAACGTGTCTTCTGGAGCAGGAACAATTTAACCATTGACCTTAAGCCCCGGCTACATAGCACAAGTTCTGTTTTGCTAAGCAGAAAGCAGTGTGCGAAGCGGAAAGGTTTTTGCCACTAATCACAAAACCGAGACAAATTGCAGAGGAAAAGAAACTAGATATGCATGGAGGTGAATTGAGCTTCCATGAGAAGCCAGAGGAGGAATCAGATTTGCTTGTTTGGAGAAGAGGCCTGCGGGAGGAGCAGCTTCATTACCAGGGACCCTGAATGCGGAACGGTCCCTGGTTCAGCAACACTTTTCTGTTTCCAGCTGCATGTCTAATGGATGGATAAGTCATACCATTTCCACTTTCTAAAACTGGGGGTCAATATAATTTGGGAGTGAAGGTAGAGACGGAGCAGGGAAACCACCTGAATTAAGCATTTTATTTAAGAGGCTTATAGGAAGTGGTGTCGGAGGAGGAGAGAGGCAGACCTTTATGTGGGAGAAACTCTCTGATTGACAAGACTTTTAAAGCACTGCCTCTCTGTGATTGACAGTCCAGCTGGAGAACAGATGAACAGGTAATTGCAGTTCTCTATTATCTTTGCATAAGTACCAACGCCCTAAATGGGCTGCCAGTGTGGAGAGACATGGCCTCAGCAGAAAACTGCCATCCAGGCCCTGCCTGCAGTTTCCCAGGAGCATTATCAGAACTGCATCGAGATGAAGGCAGACCCAGAATTGCTGCAAAGTTCACAACAGTGTCACAGCCTTTAAATATCGGTGGAGCGCATGTTACCCTTGGAGGCAGGAGGCCAGAGGCAATCCCAGACTCATCATTTACGTGTGCATGATCCACAGGGGGTCATTTCATTCTGAATCTCAGTCCTCCCTGTGCAAAAAATGGGATTAAAATAC
This sequence comes from Ovis canadensis, assembly GCF_042477335.2. Lineage (NCBI taxonomy): Eukaryota > Metazoa > Chordata > Mammalia > Artiodactyla > Bovidae > Ovis > Ovis canadensis. The sequence goes on along the minus strand of NC_091257.1, from coordinate 60,349,067 downwards.
TGACTGTCCCTAACACACACAGCTCAGGTGAGACCCAAACACAGTTACAAAGAAGGGAAGTTTAGCATCATGGACATCAGGGCTGCACTAGAAATCCATACAAGGTACCACCTTACATGAAACACCACACGGTCTGTAACTGATGGGCGAGGCCATGACTTTCTCAGGTGAAACCACAGCTTGGCTTTTGTCCCACTGTATGATTTGGTTAGTAAAGCAGGAGATTATCAGAGTGTATTAAATGCATAAACCTCAATGAACGTGAAAGTGTTAGTCACTCAGTCGTGTCTGCCTCTTTGTGACCCCAGGGACTGTAGCCTGCCAGGCTCCTCTGTCCATGGGATTCTCCAGGCAAGAATATTTGAGTCGGTTGCCGTGCCCTCCTCCTGAGGCTCTTCCTGACCCAGGGATCAAACAGGGGTATCCTGTCATTGCAGGAGGATTCTTTATCATCTGAGCCAACAGGGAAGCCCAATACTTGTTCAACATATGACAATGGAGACACTGAGATGATCCACAGTGGATCTCAGTCATGAACACAGGACAGGGAAAGCAATTTTGAAATCTGAAAAAGCTTCTAGAACCCTAAGAAGGTGTAATCTCCCCGTTTCCTCTTCTGCTTTTCTATGAATTGACCAATAAAGATGAGAGGGTAGGGACTTCGCTGGTGGTCCAGTGGTTAAGAGGCTGTGCTTCTACTGAAATGGGTGCAGGTTTGATCTCTGGCCAAGGAATTAAGGTCCCACATGCTGCATAGCCCTGCCCCAAAAAGAAAGAAAATAATGATAACCTTTTAAATAAGACAGAAAAATATTAATAACCTTAAAAAATTACAACTGGGTTTACCCTGGTTGAGTTCTTTTCTTAAACATATGACAGTGGATCTCAGTCATGAACACAGGACAGAGAAAGCAGACAAAAACTACACCCAGGGACTTCTTTTGTGGTCCAGTGATTAAAACTTCACCTTCCAATACAGGGGATACATGTTTGATTCCTGGTCAGGGAGCTAAGATCCTACATGCCTTTCAGCAAAAAACAAAAAACAAAAAAAAACAGCAGCCCCAAACCAAAAATCCAAACATTAACATTATTGTAAAAAATTCAATAAAGACTTTAAAAGTGGTCCACATCAAAAAAAAAAAAAAAAGCTACCATGCCAGTTGCAGCCAAGATTATAATCAGTCTGAAGTGAACTCTGGAAAGGCCACTGGGGTGTTTCCCAGCCTATGGGTTCATTTTCCTGTGCTGAAAGCAGTTTCTTCCAGGACTCCCCATGGGCCCATCCTTGAAGGATTTGTTTTAGGAGATTAAGTTTCTTGATGTCCCCACTGCTCAACATGTTTATCTGTGGAAAAGTCACTAAAAGAAAACATAAAAGCAGCTTGGAAGATGAAAAAAATAAGAAGTTTCCCAAAAGAGCTATTGGCTCCTTGAAATGTGGGCAGTTTGGGGGGAGTTCCTTCTTGGTAAAGAGACTCACTCTCTCCACTTGCTTTTTCTGATCTAAATACAAGGACACATGCCCCAAACGTTCATCTATCCAGGAGTTAGAACAAACCAGAGGCAATTTTTAAACATGGGTGAATTTATCCTGAAGAGGAGAGGAAATGTGTTAAATGCTTTTAAAACCTACCAAGGTTTCCATGAAGAGATTTTTACAGTAAATAGTAAATATTAAGCATTGACTCTAACTGAATGATAGAGAAGTAACATAAATGAATCTAATGAGGTATTTCCTGAGTTTAGGAGTTTGGGGAGTAATAGAAAGATAGTCAGTTATGATTATCCTTTACCAGATAGAACATTTTTTTTCAGATTTATAGTCATAAAAATATGAAATAAAGTGAAAAAATACTGACTATAAGCTAAGGTAACTGCATGCTAGAATTCATTAACTGTTCAGAGTTTTACAGAAGTCAACAGAAGTCACACGTGCAGTTCGGGATGCCTCCCTTGACTGCTATGTGACTTACGCGAGTACAGGTAACCGTCTATCTACCAGGAAGAGATGGGGGGTGTGGATGTGTTCACGGGCACATCTATTTTCCTGGTAAACTCGTGCTTCTTCTGAAGGCAAGTAGGTAACTAGAGGGTTCTTTACTCAGCCTGCTTTTACTTTGAAAAAAAATTAACAAGGGAAAAGTGAAGAACCAGAGATAGAGGAAGGTAAGGTAAGGTGAAGTCACTCAGTCGTGTCTGACTCTTTGCGACCCCGTGGACTGTAACCTACTAGGCTTCTCCGTCCATGGGATTCTCCAGGCAAGAATAGTGGAGTGGATTGCCATTTCCTTCTCTGGGGATCTTCCCGACCCAGGGATCGAACCTGGGTCTCCCACATTGGAGGCAGACGCTTTAACCTCTGAGCCACCAGGGAAACTGCAAATGCAAACACAGGCCCTGAGTTTGGAAACCTGACTACAAAGGCCTTCACCTGTGCATGACTTACAATTCCACAGTCTGCCTGAAGTGTTGAGAGTTCAGCTGGGACTCTAGGAGGAGGTGTCAACCTTTTTTCTACTTCACATGGGCTGTGGGACCCTGAGAGTCAGTTTCCTCCTTGGCAAGCATAGGGCGCATGCTCAGTCGTGTCTGGCTCTTCTGCCCCCATGGACCATAGCCTGCTAGCCTCCTCTGTCCATGGGATTCTCAAGGAGAGAATACTGGAGTGAGTTGCCATTTCCCCCTCTAGGATATCTTCCTGACCCAGGGATCAAACCCACGTCCCCAGCATCTGCATTGCAGGCAGATTCTTTACCCCCTGAGCCAGGCATCGGGGAAGCCCTTCCTCCTTGACATCCAGGAGATAATAATAGTAAGGACCTCACAGTGTTCTGTGAAGACTTAGGAAGGGCAAGAACTTCCTGTTTCCTGTGGACACTTTCTAGCTGTGGTTTCCTCTGTTTGACTCTGAAGATTGTTGTCTAGTGTGGAAAAAACACCCTTGGGTGGGGGAGCAGAGCTCATCTAATCCTCTCTGACTGCAGGATAGGTGTTTTAACTGGACTGAGGGAGGTGTTCTCCATTTCAACCTAGACTCTGCTACTGTCTCCCTCAATTCTCTTCTGTGACAAAACCAATGGCAAGAGTTTTTAATTGAGTTAAACAGTGGGGAGATCCTTGTGAACAAAAGACTTTTATCAAGTAGTGAATTTAAAAATTTGCAATAAAAGTATGGAGCATATCCAGATCTTTAGCTCTATTCACTGTTTTCTCATAAAGCTTCCCTTTCCTCTAGATCTGGGGTCAACAAACTTTTCCTATAAAAAGGCTAGGTAGTAAATACGTTAGGCTTTGTAGTTCGTAGAGTTCAGTCACAGTGACTCAACTCTGCCTTTGTGGCATGTAAACATAGGCAACGCGGAAATGAATGAACATGTCTGTGTCCTCATGAAACTGCTAATAGACACTGAGATAAACAAATAAATAAATGTTGTTGTCATATTCGTATTTGCATACGAAAGTCATGCATGCTCAGTCACTTCAGTTGTGTCAGCTCTTGCGACCTCAAGGCTCCTCTGTCCATGGAATTATCCTGGCAAGAATGCTGGAGTGGGTTGCCGTTTCCTCCTCCAGAGAAAAATACAAAAATAATTCATAGTTCATCCTCATTAAAATGCATACTATTTTTTGGATAACCAACAAGAACCTACTGTACAGCACATGGAACTCTGCTAAATGTTATAGCTGGGAGGGGGTTTGGGGGGAGAATGGACACATGTATATGTGTGGCTGAGTCCCTTTGCTTTCACCTGAAACTATCACAGCATTGTGAATTGTCTGTACCCCAATATAAGATAAAAAGTTCAAAAGGAAAAAATATTATACTAATTTTGAGGGCTGCCCTCTTAAAAACTAGAGTCTTGAATATATTAATATGTGCAACATTCAGAAATGTTGAAAAAGTGTACCCATGATAATCCAAATATGCCATAAATAAACTGTAGGATAATTATTGTCACTTGCATAAGTTCCTCACTATACTTCTGTAGATATTCAACTCCAATTTTACAATAAAAATGTGCTTTTTCATCTATGGATTAAACATACCTTTGCAGATACACTTCTGGTATGTAAAATTACTCATGATCTTTGACATAGTTTAAAAGCCCACAGATCTCGTTCTATCCCATAGGAACACATCTAGGCGAGGCCCACACTCCTGGGGACCTTGCAGCCCTCATCTGCACCAGGCTATTGCAGAGGGGAGTGTCGGGAAACTAAACTGAGCATTGAATTCCCCGGTGATCCAGTGGTTAGGACTTGGCATTTTCACTGCTAAGGGCCAGGTTCAATCCCTGATTGGGGAACTAAGATCCTGGAAGCTGTGAGGTGTGGCCTAATATCTTCCTGACCCAGGGATCGAACCCAGGTCTCCCGTATTAGAGGCAGACGCTTTAACCTCTGCGCCACCACGGAAGCATATATATAATCAAAATAAACAAAACCAAAAAACAAACAAAAAATTTATGCTACATTGAGTCTTTTCAGTGTCTACAACTTGTCCACATTCTTAAAAAGTTCTCTTTAATTGTTTTAGTTGATGCTAACTGGACATGACTATTGTCTAGTGAAGTCTATATACAGATGGGGGAGCAGAGTGTGGGGATATAGGACCCAGACTGGGGCTTTTCTGTGTTTCTATGTGTCTCAAATGCTCTTTCATAGCCCTGAGAGTCCAAAAACTATTGCTCTTCCCAAAGAGCTTCTCTGAAGTCAAATAAATATAAAATGTTTTCCATCTTAACAAAGAAAAGCACCTGACAAAGCCCTTTTTCTTCCTCAACCATCAGAAGGCATACTGGATAGACATCCCATGTAATTAACAAAGAAACTTTGGGCTAAGAACAGCTTGGTGATTGATCAAAGAGAAAGCTACACAAAGACATCTTTCCTGCAACACTGTTTTGTCCTCTTTGGTTTAATAGAAAACCGCTAATGTGAACATGGTAGATATCACTTCAGGAATGTCATGCAAATGAATGAAATGTGGTTTTAAAAGTCTTAAAAGGTCTTTAATAGCAAGAAAACAAAGATCATCGCTCCAAACTCTTAGAATGAGCACTGATGTATTAGCCCAAGCATTTATCCATCAAATGGCATTTTGTAAAGGGCAATCTTGTTTTAGAATCTCATCCTATCTTTCTCAATCTCCTTCCACATTTTTTTCACCTTTCACTGCTGTCCATAGCATCCTATTGAAGACACTGAGAAATCCTTAAACACAGGAGACTAAACCACAGGATGTAATTTTTGTGCCTGGTTAGATCGCACCAATTATACCACTTACCACTTGTAAAGGAAATCTATTGAGCCTCGTCGAAACATTTATAATGACATTTTAAGTCCCTCCCATTGAAAAGTATTCCCTGAGTGCAGTATTTAGAACGAAGCTATTATTTGGAAGAGGAGTCAAATGTTGCACCTGCTGTTTTAAAATTACTTTCCAGATCCAAGGAAGCGTTTTACAAAGCAGGCTCCTAACCGGAATAGAGCCGGGGCCAGGGCACGTGAGCGCCAGGTCCCAAGCTGCGCCATCTATTGACCTCGGAAACTTGATGAAACGGAAGGCAGATTGCACTGGTCTTCCATGTGTTTAAGCATCAAGCTGATCCATAGCTTTCCCAAGAACCAGAAATCATTTATTGTCAGTGCTGTCTAGAATATATCCTGACAGTTCAGTGGGAGTTTCACTGCCATTTATTTTCAAATCAATACTCAATTACGAAGAGGAAGATTCACTCCCTTGCCCATTTTCAAGATGAAATTATGGACTGGAGCTATAACACTTAGTCAAGGCAAACCACTGTCCATTAACTCATGATGGTACTGCAAACCAGCCTGATACTTTATTAAAGTTCATCCCGTCTCATGCTCTTTTTTTGGCTTTTAATTAATCATGGTGAAAAAGGCCTTTCACATTGTGACTGATGACCAGAGAAAACAATTTTCTCCTAACTGCCTTTTAATTTCAACTCTGGGAGAGTGCATTGACCGAGTCTCACAACAACCCATCAATGCTAGTTTTTAATGTGTTTTCTCCTTTGTTATTGAGAAGAATGGAGTGACGATGGGGCAGGGGCCACTCTTCATAACTCACATAATTGATTTGCTAAATGCTGCGCATTTGCTACAGGATAAAAAGTGCTGTCAATGAAGATACTAGGTACTATATAAATTACTCCATTAACGAGAAATAAAGCTATTTATGGTTTTTAGAGTAAAATGCAGCTGGGACTAAAACAAGAATAGAAGAGTGGGGTTACTTTCACTTCTCTCTTATAAATGTGGCCCCATGCCTTTGCTCTTGTAGTTATGTGGATAATAATTAAAATCATTAAAAATGAAGATGGAATTACAATAAAAATTATTCTTAACAGTAGTAAATCTGAAGGGCCTGATGGCTCATGTGTAGCCCAACTTTTTAGTTTTTGTACCCTTGATGGTTTTCCCTTTATTTAGGTTATTGTATAAATACACACCTTGCAACATCTTCCAAATGCATTTATTTAATAGAAATCTTTGAACATAAGTGCCAGCATGCCCTTAAAAAAATAAAATAAAAACTACAAGTTAAAACTCTGTTATTTCAAAGACTAGTATTTTTCTAGTAGCTGGAACTCCATATGACAAATAAAGACACGAAGTTTGCTTATGAAGATTCATTTATTTGACAGCATTTGATTGAAATCCAAGCCCAGCAAAGTGTGTATTTAGAAAGTCACTGAAGAGAACAAGGTTTCATGTTTGACATCCACAGTCACTACCTGTTTCCATCAAAGTTGTTCTCCAAGAAGCCTCAGGGCTAAAAGTTGGCCAACATTCTCCTGAGTTAGAAAATTGTTACTTAGATCAGAAAGGAATTGTCCAAAATCACTAATTTCCTTACAGTTCTATCATCAGATAAAATGATAAATACTTGCTAAGTTGGAATTCATACCCTCCCTGCCCTCAAAACATCCTATGTCTTAGGATGAAATATTATATACAAATAATTAAAATTAAAATTTAAGAAAAAAATCAGAAATCAGATAAGGAAAACTGAAAGTAATTGTACCTGGAAGCTACAATAAAATTGTTTCTTCAGGGTATTAATAATTGACATCAACTTCTTAGCTGTCAAGAGAAAAAAAGAAAATGCAAATTGTTTCATAGTTTTCATTTAAAACATACAAGAGCCTCTGAAGAGTTACTTGTCAGCAACTGTTGTCTTAATCTTCTCTCACCCATGTAAAGCAAGGTGTTTAACACAGAGGACATGTGTGGCTTCCCCAGGGGCTCCCACCTGCCAATGCAGGAAATGCGGGAGACCTGGGCTCAGCCCCTGGGTCAGGAAGACCCCCTGGAGAAGGAAATGGCAGCCCACTCCAGTATTCTGGAAAATTCCATGGACAGAGGAGCCTAGAGAGCTACAGCCCATGGGGTCAAAAGAGTTGGCTATGACTGAGCATGCATGCACGTGCACACAGATGCTCTGTGAAAATTAATAAAGACTGGCAGATGGGAAGCTACACGGATGCAGCTGAAGTCAATAAATATAATGGAGAAGAGATGGAAGAGTGTACTCAAGGACAATTTTCTGGGAAGATATCATCCGATTGGTGGATCCTATATTCACAATTTGTTTTGTGCAGTGGAATGTAACGTAGCACAGCACTGAGGCTTTCCAGGGTCCCTCCCTGTTGGAAACCTCTCAGGGAGCCTGGGAGAAGGAGCGGTCACCATCGACATGGGGCTTCCTTAGATGTCAGTTTCAACAAGCACATTTCTGCTTTGGCAGTCTTGGTGCTGACCGAGCGCAAATGATGGCAGCATGATTTCCACTCCTATTTAGCAACCGCAGACCATGAAGTGCTTCTGTCTTCACCAAACCCTGGATCTCAGGTGCCTTCATCTTGGGTGTCCATCCCCCAAGGCCGTGAGAAATACCCATCTATTGTTAAGCCACTTGGTCCACAGTAACTCATCATATCAGCCAAGTTGACTAAGACAGTAGGAAACATCTTTTCTGATATAATTGTAAACTAAAATAATTGGAAAAAAAAACACAATAGCCTAGAGAACAGACTTGTGGACACAGTGGGGGAAGGAGAGGGTGGGATGAATTGAGAGTAGCATGGTAATATAATCATAACATGTACATGGTAATATGAATATATTACCATATGCAAAATTAGATAGCGAGTGGGAATTTGCTGTGTGATGCAGGGAGCCCAGCCCAGTACTCTGACAACCTAGAGGGTTGGGATGGGGTGAGAGACGGGAGGGAGGTTCATGAGGGGCAGGACATATGTATACCTATGGCTGATACATGTTGATGTGTGGCAGACACCAATAAAACACTGTAAAACTATTAACCTCCAACTAAAAATTAAAGAAAAAATAGTTCAGGTAGTGACCAGAGCCCCTAAGTAGGCAACTGCCTACACCGATGAGAAAAACCTGTGGTGTGTCTCCCCAAACTTACACACAATCATTACCATCCTAATTCCGTGGCAATCCTGAGAAGATATCAGAAATAACTTGTCTCTAAGAAGAATCTGGTCGAACATTTCTAATATGCTGAGCATCAAGGATAAACTCTTCAACCGAAATGTAAAATTAATAAACCAAATAAACACAAAATATGGTTAGAAAAACCTTGAGGATCTTGTCTGTTTTCACACAACCACAGATTTCTCTCACTGCCCTTACTTCATCAAGCCTTAAAATTGCTTATTCTGAAGGAAAAATTACCACCTGCAAGTATTATTTTTATATCAAGCTCACTTGAACAAACAAGATGAAACAGATATGCTACATGATATTGCTAGTGCTTTTTCTTTTAATTATTAGCTTTCAGCCTCCTGATTACAAGTTTTCTAATTTTAAAAAGGTTCAGCATGTTTGATAAGGATCAGTTCACCAAATACCAGCTTCACCATTTGCCCATACAGCTTCTTCCTTGGTATAACCAATTTAAGTTGCTAAGTTTGTGAAAGTATTTGTTTACTTTAGTTCTTCTCTTTTTTGTCTGTGTATGTTAAAACATGCACATCCATCCAGTCTTTGTACCTACTAATAAAAAGTAGAAGCTGAGATGCTGATAGTGTTGAGACTAGAGTTGAAGGAATCTCTGGCTTATCCATTTGGACCACCAATAGCCATTCATTGCTCAGAGCTCTAATTTTTTATCTTTACTATCTTGTCAGCAAGTATGAGAAATGAAAGAGAGAATGGAAAATTCATTAAATGATTGGGCAACAATCAGGGCTAATACTGAGTGGAAAATTTTGTGTTTGAAGTTTAACCTCGTTGTGTGTACCATGACTGAGGAATGGTCGTTTATATTAACATTGCACAGAATGTTTAGCTGTTGTTCTGCTTATGAACACATGAACAGGTATATTCTCCAATAGAGAAACAGATTCTATAGCAGAGATATTGTGATTGTTGGTGTTCAGTTGCTCAGTTGTGTCCAGCTCCTTGCAACCCCATAGACTGCAGCATGCCAGGCTTCCCAGAGCTTGCAGGTGTAGTTATAAAGAGATAAACATATACACATGCACATATATACATATATGCATACTTGCCTTCTTTCTGTGTATACAGACTTTCTCTCTCTGCCTGACCCTCACTCCCACATGTTATCACAACTGAAATATGAATACGTCTTAGCTGCTATGATTCTTAGTCATAACATAGTCACCATTACCTCGGCATATTCTTCAAAACAGACAGACTGGATGCCAATGGTTTAGGCAACAACAGAGCACACAAAGTGCCGGATCATCTATGCTTAAATGTCACAGAGAAAACTGCCAAGCTCTCAGGAAGTATGTGGACTTAACACCTCAGAGGAAAATGTATTCAGACACCCCAGAACAGGAGAGAAATTTCAAGAGTACCAATTCAGTTAATTTATACTCTGTTTTGGGCTTCCCAGGTGGTGCTAGTGGTAAAGAATCTGCCAGCCAACGCAGGAGATGCGAGAGACGTGGGTTCGATCCCTAGGTTGGGAAGATCCCCTGGAGTAGGAAATGGCAACCCACTTGAATATTCTTGCCTGGAAAATCTCATTGGCAGAGGAGCCTGGTAGGTTATATTCTATGGGGCAGCAAAGAGTCAGTCATGACTGAGCGCACACATACACACACACACACACACACACACACACACACATTCTGTTTTATGCATGAAAGAGATGTAGGGTGAACATATTTTTAAATAAATATTAAAAAGCTTCTCTGGTACATTAATTAGGAATTCTGGGTGGCAGTTTAATTAGAAACATTTTCTCTTTCTAAATGTCACATACAGTGATGGTGTACCTTTCAATTTATGGCACCATAGATTCAACGAAATGTGGGCATTTGAAAACCATCAGCCAGCCAACATGTCCTAGGAACATTATTTTGCAGGATATAAAAAAACTCACCTGAACCAATGCTATGGCAGAAATTCAGAGAACATAAATTAGAATCTTATTTCAAATGACTATTTCTAAGGTATTATTCATGTTAGAGAAAATAGCCCCACCCACTCATGTCACAGTTTCTTTTCACATGGAAAAAGAGAAACTTTCCCAAAAATGAAACTCTAAAATACCACACATTCATAAAATGTTTGAGAGGATTAAAAGAAACCTCTAAAAATATTTGGCAGGATAATGAAAGAAGATACTGGGGTTTGAAACAGATATTATATAATTTTCTACCCTGTTATTTAAATTGTACTTCAGAATGTTTAAAAAAAAAACAAGTAAAAAATAATGCAAGATTCAAGCTCACCAATTCTGAAAACCTAGGTGCTGGTATCAATAGAAACATCTTTCTTAAGTCAGACCATAGGAAGATAAAAGGACCACCAGCTCAAAGCATGATGCAGAAAGCACTGGTAAATGTTATGGAAGTGACAAGAAAAGCATGTAGTTTAAACATGTTAAAAAAGAATATGTCATTAAATATTTATTACTAAATGCAGTGCTGATAAATTAATTTTCTCTCATTCACTGGGAAACTGTGCAGCAATCAAGCACTTTTGTGTCTTCATAACCATTACATTGGCAGTCTCTAATTGTGGAAAATATTCAAGTGAATTATAAAACACCTTCTTTAGTCCTCTGCCTCTCTTCTCTTCATTTCTGATGTTTAAAATTGTATCGCATCAAAACAAAATGTTCTGGAGAGTGTTTTCATTTTAAGATGTATGAATGCTGTTCCCTCATTTGGTGAATGAATCCACAGAGGGAAAGCCTGACTGAAAGAATCTGAGAGTCAAATTGGCCATTTCCTCCTTTTCTCTCCCAAATTCTCCACCAAGTAGGTGTCATCTGGAGATGTGGCTGGGCTTTAATCACTCAGTGGTCTGGTCTTGCACGGGCTTCATTCTCACCATCAGCTGGGGAGGACCCGGTGGCCACCACTGGTCTGGAAAACCCCCACTCATCCAGAGGGATGACTTGGGTGTGCCGGGAGGGCAAAAGCATCAGACAGGTGTCTCAGGAAGATCACCTTGGGAAAGGTGAAGGATACAGAGGAACGGTGCATTTTGAAAACTTGGGAAATGAAAAAAATTGGGGACTGATCTTGGAAATGACCTATTGGAACTGAAAGATAGGTCCTGCAGGAGGCTTCTCTGTTTAGAGACCTTAATCTGTCAGGCACCACCCCCTTGAGCATGGCTTCCACCCCAAGGTGAAGAGACGACCCTTCCCAGAACCCTGGAAGCATCTAAGTTCATCTGTACCCTAGGGTCTCCCTTCTGCCTGAGGACCAAACCGATGTCACTTTGAACTGGAGGGAGACAACCTTTCCTGTTGCTCAGATTCTCCTCAACTCTGGGGAGACTCCACAACCAGAATACCACACCCAGAATCCACACAGAGTTTATGGTTTTACTAATGGTACTCTTAGTTAAGCTATTTTTAATTTGAAAATTAAAAATTCCTTCTCAAAGGAGGCTGGCTGTTAGGAATCAAAAGTGCTTTCACTTTCAAATGATTGTTCAGCTTTCGTGTTTTTTTTTTTTTTTAATGTCTAATTAGGAGCTCAGAAATCGAGAGGTTAAGATTGGTTGCGTTCTCTTTCCGGAGGCAGGAAAACTTACATTTCTAATGGAGAATTAATAGAGGAGAAGACACAGGATTTAAAATGTGTGTAGGAGGAAACAGATGTTGGGTATTTTTTCAAGATTCTACCCCACAAACGTGCACAAGGCAAACATGCTCTGTCCTGCCCCCCACCTGTCTGCACTCTGCTTCACTCTACGTTAGAGACGAGGAACACCTTGTTGTTTGTCCATCCTTGAATGCTGTGGATGGAGGAGCCTAGCGGGCTACAGTCCCTGGGCTTGCAAAGAGTCAGACGTGATTGAATAACTAACACACAAACACAATAAACAACAAGGTCCTACGGTACAGCATAGAAAACAGTATTCAACATCCTGTGATAAACCATAATGGAAAAGAATATTTTTTTAAAGGTCTATATGTGTATAACTGAGTCACTTTGTTGTATGGAAGAGATTGGCACAATCTTATAAATCAGCTATATTTCAATTAAAAATTAAATCGAAAAAAGGAAGAGGAACACTTCTATGAAACAAGTATGTCACTGATCCTGTCTGTTTTGCTCCATCTTTCAGCCCTTCTTTCTTCCACACCATTCTTCTCTATTGAATCATCTCTATTAGTATACACAAGATTTAAAATATCCCTGCTAAAACAAGACCACAGGAATTCCTCCCAGCGCTCCCTGAATGCCAGAGTCATATACACAGCCGCCTTAATGCTCATTTGGGGACTCAGTAACTGCTCAAATGAAACACATCTGCACCGAGTTCCTGATCTTTCCCTCCAAGCCAGCCCTACTGGCATCCCCTCCACGCAGATCCCAGTGGCTCTGTTTTCCTAGATGAGCAGATGGGGAAACCCTGACTTCCCCCACACTGATTCCATCAGCGGTCCAGCAGACCACTTCCCGCCCTTTCTCATTACACATCCAGGGTCCAAGCCACCACCATCCTTTCACCAGCCTGAATTCTTATTTCAAATCCATCAGCTGGAACCCTCACTTCTGCCCCCACAGTCTGCTCTCTATTTAGCAGCCAGACCACTTTTAAGGCTGTGGAGTCCATCGTGTCCACACAAAGCCCCCACAGATCTGCACCCCTCTCAGAGTAAAAGCCCACCAAGATATGGGACAGACCCTCTGTCATCTGGCCCTTCCTCCTGTCTGAACTCATCTGCAACTTCTCTTGCCCCTCCGCCCAGTCCATCCACAGTCAGCTGGCATTTCTCAAATACACAACCTGTATCAGGATGCATCAGGATCTCTGTATGTTCAGTTATAACTTCCCACCTGGGGTCACACAGCTAACTCTTCAACTCCAGTCTGGACCCCAGAGTTGCCTTATCTTCCTGCCTCTGCCTGGAAAATGCCAAATTTCCCTCTCTGATGCTTGGTTTACTCTCTGCCTTATTCTTCACTGTTACTGCTCACTACCATCTACCATCCTGTCTGTTTACTTGTTTATCTTTCTTTTGTCTCCTACTCCAAACAGAATGCAAGCTTAGTGTGTGCAGAGAAAACATTTGAGTTTCCTCAACTTAGGAGCATTTTGCTTAATATTTTAGAACAGGGTCCCATATTCACCAAACATTTTCATGTTATTGATAACTACAATAAGGAGATAAGGGCTTCCTTAAATGAACAATTAATCTTCACTGTGAAATGGCAACCCATTTCAGTGTTCTTGCCTGGAGAATCCCAGGGACGGGAGAGCCTGGTGGGCTGCTGTCTATGGGGTTGAACAGAGTCGGACACGACTGAAGCGACTTAGTAGCAGCAGTGATACTATAAAGTCAAACAAAGAGACTGCCACTTTGTTTTCAGTACTGTGGACAGCACCCTTAATTGACCATTAACTGCCTAACACACGTGTTTGGCTCACACATTTTAGAAACACATGCCCTTAAAGTATGCTATTATATTTATTCATATTTAACTGATTTCTTAAATCCACATTTTCTACAAGTGAACTCTTCAGATTTCATTACAATTGAAACACATTTCAGTGTATCTGCAGTTCTGTGCATTTAATTTACAGCATAACTTTTAGATTAAGACACCAACTCTTGAAAAATCTCATTTTAAAGTCACATAACCTAGTTGGGACAACAATGTCCAGGTTTAAAACAATGGGAAGTGATTTATCCCAATGGCTGACAATGCATTTTCAAGAGAACCCTTAAAGGAACGAGACAGCAGCTGTGAAATCTTGGAATTTCTCCCCTCTCCTCTATGACACCTTGATAAGGCAATTATAGCATAATTACCTTAACAAGTGGCATTACAGGAAATTATTGTCATTCTCCTGTTAAAATAACACATAATCATCAGCAAGTGAATTCTAGAATCCCCAATCAGCATCTCATTACCTGCCGTTGGCTCTGAAATGAGCACAATTGGTGGGCAATAACTGACAAGGTATTTGAAGGGGAAGAATATGAAAGCGGACAGTTTGGAAAATCAACCAGGTTAACCCCCGATGATCAAATTTTCAGTTAAACAGCAACATTTACTGGTTGTTCAAAACCCTGGTAAACCTGGCACCCTTTTTGTTTTCCATAAATACGCTTGCTTTCTTGTCCTGCCATCTTGATGTTTTCTGAGACAGTTAACACTCTTCCAGGAAGCAGCCAATTGTGATGCTATGCTCTATAAATGACACCATTCTCAACTGCATGTCAATTCAGTAAAAACATTTATTTAAACCATTCACTTCTTGATGCAATAATTTGCTTCCAAATGCAGTTCTATTTTCACAACAGTAGACATATCTTAAAAATAGATCTTCATAAGCCATCCTAGGTCCTTAAAGCCTAAATTTTTGTCAAGGATCTTGAGGCAATGTGATTGACACAAAGGCCTGGAGAGACACCATCACAAGAGATGGTTTTCTTTAGTCTCAAAGAATACAGGGATTTATGGAGATGATCACCGTGCTCCCAGAGGAGTAACTTCTCAACACTCAGGTCCCTCCATACTGCCGAAGGATATCACCTATGTACAGTGAAGACTTTGCCGGTGTTTGTCACAGCCTTCGCCAATATCTTAGGGGTTTTCGCATATTCATGGCCACCCACCGCTCTGACTCCTGAAGACTTGAGCTACTTGCTTGCCAGTTCCTAAGAGGTAAATACCAAGCACTGAATAGTTACTGCAAAGTCAGATGAAATTAAGGTTTACCTTTCTAAGCCAATTCACAAGTCCAGACATGAAGGCTGCCTGAGGCCCCTGTTTCAAAGAATGTGAACAAGATAAACATTTGAATTTATTTTTCCATATATTGAGGAAAAGGAACAAATGACACATAAATACAGGGGAAAAAATAGAGATACTCTTTCAAACATAAGAAGTAGTCCCCTTCCTGGGTGTGCATTTTTTCCATCCCAGCTATGGTAAGATAAAAAATAAAATGAGAAAAACAATTTAGGACATCATGTTTTAAATGAGACCTTCTTCTTCTTCTTCTTTTTTTTTAATGGAGATCTCAGAGCCTTTCTCCTTTTATTTATTTAACAGAGATCTTGGAATAATCTCGCCAGTTTAAATTAATAAAGCATTTGAAAGGCTGAGTGGCTATGCCACAGAGGCTATTTGAGGCATCCATTGTGGGAAAAAAAAAAGCAAGCATTTATATAATTTACTATCATAAATAATAAGAGCAAAAAATGATGATAGAATGCTTAGCTTGGTGAACTGTCAGAGCAGTTTCCAAAGAATTCCATGATGGAGGGAAATTACAATGTCCAGCCTGAGGATCTTGGCTAGGGAAATGGTGGCATGCCAGGTCCTATTTTTTTTTCTAGTAATTTCAAAACATAATTGTGTTCATGCTGCTTGAGAACTTAAGATCTGGCAATAGTTATATGAAATTTTAACAAACAAACAGAAAAGGGATAAAAATATTTTTTCGGAGTCCATGCATCATTTATTGAAAAATAATATAAAGACCAGAATGTCCAAATTAGAGTTGTTCAGTCATTAAGTCATGTCCAGCTCCTTGCAACTCCAAGCCTGTAACACGCCAGTCTTCCCCATCCTTCACTATCTCCCAGAGTTTTCTCAAACTCATGTTCATTGAGCCAGTGATGCTATCTAACCATCTCATCCTCTGCCACCCTCTTCTCCTCCTCCCTTCAATCTTCCCCAGGACCAGGGTCTTTTCCAATGAGTTGGTTCTTCACATCAGTGGCTAAAGGATTGGAGCTTCAACTTCAGCATTAGTTCTTCTAATGAATATTCAAGGTTGATTTCCTTTAGGATTGACTGGTTTGATCTCCTTGCAATCCACAGGACCTTCAAGTGTCCTCTCCAACACCACAGTTCGAGATTATTGGTATTTGAGGTGTAAAGAGCATGGAGTCTGGAACTAAGGAAACCATGCTGCCATTATGTGACCATCTGGGACAACTTTAATTTGTATGGCCTTTTGCTGTCTTCAGATAAGTAGACCAGTTGTACATGGGTGCTTGGCCAGGAAAGTCACTTGTTAAGAAAGTAACTAATGTGAGTCAAATTATTATTAATAACTTGAGTCAAATAATTTGCTTTTTAGACTTGCCCCATAAGATTAGCTATATAAATATAATTGAGCTATCACAGAACTGAAATTTAGTTAACCATGTTCAGCACAAGTGTGCTCCATTTCCATTTGAAGAGGCAGTTTTCATGGTGACTGATTCTAACTTCATTCTTGCAGAATGAAAGTTTGCAGGCAAACAAACAACTGCCCTGTTCAATTGCATAGGAAGCAAAATCTAACTCTCTAAATAAACAAGTGATCTAAAGATGAGAATCCCACGGCAGATGCAAAGGTTGAAAAATGTGCAGGGAAAACCTTGC
Organism: Ovis canadensis; assembly: GCF_042477335.2. Classification (NCBI taxonomy): domain Eukaryota; kingdom Metazoa; phylum Chordata; class Mammalia; order Artiodactyla; family Bovidae; genus Ovis; species Ovis canadensis. Next base: position 60,332,178 of record NC_091257.1, on the reverse strand, counting down.
AGGTGCCAGAATGGTTCTGTGAAGCCCTGACAGTGTGTTAGGAGCTCACAGGTCCCCACTCTCACACAAGAATCCAAGTCACATAGAAAGAGCAAAGTTCAGTTACTCTGGCACGCCTTCACCCATCATTCTGGAAGGAAGTAAAAACTAAATCCGGTCTGTAGAAGTTTAAGCAGTAAACACCAGTGTAACTGCTCAGCCATGGGACGTAAGGACTTCCCACTTTGACCTCAAACGACTTGCCAGGGTCTCAAGGAGGTACATCACCTTTTTTCCTGATTTGTAAAGTAAGTAAATGCTGCTGCTACTGCTGCTAAGTTGCTTCAGTCATGTCTGACTCTGTGTGATCCCATAGACAGCGGCCCACCAGGCTCCCCTGTCCCTGGGATTCTCTAGGCAAGAACACTGGAGTGGGTTGCCATTTCCTTCTCCAAAGTAAGTAAATAAATGGTCACAAAGAAAGTTTCAATGGCAACTGGGTTTATTGGAAATAGGAAAATCACTGAAACATTTGAATGCCAAACTCTCAAAGAGGACTTTAGACCTTATGCCTTATCAGAGAGTAAAACTGTGTAGGCATCCATTCAAGTTCACACAGAAGGCAGGGAACAGGATTATTTCAAGTAGGCAAAGCAATAAAACAACAAACACACAAAATCTCACGTTTGATCTTCACACATTGTGTTTTACTCCTGACTAGAGGAACTATGGATTAATTAAGAATCAATTAAATTCATTTTCTGAGAAGGCTCACAGAGTCCCATGGTGTTCTTGGAGAGAACAGTTAGAGGATTACATTTCTTGATGAAGCAGCACCTTCCAGGGAGTGTTTGATGTTAAACCAGGTACAGAAAAAGCACGACCTCAAATCAAACCTGAGGCTGGGAGAACAAGCTATTTGTTTTATGACTTGGTTGTTGCTAGAAAATGCTTAATTGACTTGTGTAAGTTTGAATAATGCCAATGGCAGGGATTCATTTCTCATTCTCTAACACCCTCACCTTCCCCTACCCATCCCTGCATGGCAACCAGAAGCAGTCCAAGCCTGAGGCTGAATATCTGGACAGAATGATGCCCTCGGATTTTCACTACCTGGACCAACTCCTAATCGAGGAAGGAGGGGCTGTCTGGTCCAGGACTTGGGAGGAGAAAGTGAGTGTGCATGGTCCAGTGGGCATGTCCCTTCTCCTCAGAGTTGGCGGTCATACAGGGAGATGACTTCTGCTGCACTTTATCAAAGTTAAAGGCACTCCCGGGACACCTTCAGATCTCCAGCTCTCCCTGTGATGGGGTGAACAAATTTGCCTCATTCCCAGGAGCAAGAACAAGTTCCTAGAGCCCATGAACCACAGTTATGTGGTCTTTAATCCATCAGGTGAGTGACAGCTGGTTTCCCACCTGTCTCTCCATCCTCCTTTTCAGCTGGTTCTAAATTGAAGCAAAGAAGCGGGCGCTGTTTATCAGAGCCCCTCAAACCTTCATGGTGTGCATGAGGGATGCACATGCAAAATATCATTTCTAATTCGTTTTCTGCTCTTCAGTCCAGTTCAGTCGCTAGGTTGTGTCCAGCTCTTTGTGACCCCATGAAATGCATAGCACCAGGCTTCCCTGTCCATCACACTCCCAGAGCTTGCTCAAACTGATGTCCATTGAGTCAGTGATGCCATCCAACCACCTTATCCTCTGTTGTCCCCTTCTCCTGCCTTCAATCTTTCCCAGCATCAGGGTCTTTTCCAATGAAACCACCATCTCACATAAGAAGAAGTGGGTGAGCAAAGCCTTCTGGGTACTTCTGGTAATTTTTATCATCCTTTTTAAGCCTTTGCACTTTAAATTCCTCTTCACTAAGCATACACAAAATCCCCTGTATTCTATTTCTTTTGTTTTACATGAAACAAGCTTTCCATTTAGAAACAGAACTTATGCAAAATACACAAATGGACATTTATACAAAGCAAACAAAAACAATGGGATTGCTCTAATGCTTATGTAGATCTTGCAAACATGACGTGGGTCCTAAGGATCGGTAGCCTCCCACACCGTCACTTGCACCCATCAGTGGGGTTGTCTTACTTCTTGCTGTCAGGTAAGATGCCCTGCATAGTTAAGACCTTTCTCTGGATGGGAAAAAAATTGGATTTTCCCAGTGGCTCAGCTGGTAAAGAACCTGTCTGCCAATGCAGGAGACACAAGAGACTCAGGTTCAATCCCTCGGTCAGGAAAACTCCCTGGAGAAAGAAATGGCAATCCACTCTGGTATTCTTGCCTGGAGAGTTCCATGGACAGCAGAGCCTGGTAGGCTACAGTCCAGGGGGTCACGAAGAATCCATTGAGTGTGTATGCGCTGGCCATGTGAGACTGTGCTTCTCTCTTTCTGTAAAAATGCTCACATACACTTTGACTCCTCTTTCTTGTTTGAGATACTCTTTAATCACAGCCACATCCAAGAAATGATGATGACGCTAGAGCACCAACACATTAAATAAAGCCGGACGAGCAGTCTCTAAAATACATACGGAATTCACTTCTCACAAAAGGGCAAAATTCTGAAAGGCATTGTTCATGCATTGGAGAAACCACGATGCCTCGCATCCCACCATCCTGACAGATGTTCAGACAGTAACTTCCTTTATAAGTGGCTGTCTGAGTCCACTTCCTGCAGGCAATTATTGGGAATTCCCCTTTAGAAAAGATGCTATGAATGAACATTTACTGGCACCAACAGTATCCTTTCTGGCCACTAATTCTTTGTGTCTTTACTAAAGGTTGTTGTTGTTTAGTCTCTCAGTTGTGTCCGATTCTTTGCTACTGTAGCCCTCTAGGCTCCACTGTCCATGGGATTCTCCAGGCGAGAACACTGGAGTGGGTTGCCATTTCCTTCTCCAGGGGATCTTCTGGACCCAGGGATTGAACCTGCATCTCCTGCATTGGCAGACATGTCCTTCACCACTGTGTCACCGGGGAAGCCCCTTTACTGAAGGTAAAACCCACTGAAACCTCTCCTGAAGGTCTTAAAGATTTAACCAACAATCAAGCATATTTAAAAATCATAAAGTTCCCTAAAGTTCGGGACCAACTTTCTTGCCCTTTTCCTTAAATAAATTTTTATTTGGTAGAGAAGGAGACATTGTAAATGTAGACAAGATTTGAGAATAAAAAGGGGGTTGTGATGGACTCACACTTCAGTGAACACCTGCATGGCCCTGTTCCCTCTGACACTATGCCTCAGCCCCAGACCATCCCGCTGAAGACAGAACAGGTGATGCTGAGGACCCAGGGGGCTCCTGCCGAGTCCGGACCCACTGGGACACATGGTTCCACAGAGGCTGCTGGGAAATGCAGGACTTCACACCCTACAGCGCGGACACCTGGGGAGGAGAGGGACAGAAGGGCTGAGAGGAAACCGTTCTCGTCTCTTCCTCTGCTGGACCGTCCCAAGTTGCAGCAGCTCCTGCGACCCACTTGAGGATGTCCCACTGGATGAGAGGTCAGCTGCTCTTGTCACAAAGAGGGGCTGGCCAGGAAGTGTGCGTCTCTGCGTTTCATCTCCTGCCTGCTCCTCCCACCTTTGTCCTCCCTCGCTCTCACTGCCCTGGGTTTGCACTCACCTGGACAGTGTCAACATACAAGTTTTCGCCTAAGTCTCTATTTTCCTGGGAACCCAGTGTAAAAGAATTGAGTTTTATTTAAAGTTTTTCTTCAAAGAAAAACAAATAATCTTTTGAAAGATTCGATGAAGTTTCCCTACACTCACTTGTGTGTTCAATGGCCCTATTGAAGCATAGAAATTTCTGAAGCTGTTCCTGAAATATGTGCACTTTGAACGACAGATGAATCACCGAAGCAGTTTATTAGCTCATTGTTATTCGTGATGAGCCAATATTTACCATATAATTATTTACACCTTTTCTAATAATACGGGAACTATTAAAAATCTTCGTGTAGGCGAAGTAATTGCACTGGGTCACCTTGAAGATTATGTTACTAGCTGGCCTCCAGCAGGTGTTCATTTCATCTGATTTATATCATTTTTACTTACAATCCACCAAAGCATAGTAATTATGTAACAGAGCAAAGTAAATTCTACAGAATATCATAAAATGATAATCACAGGCTTGTTGAACATATGAATAAGGAACTAGTCCTCTACTTTCATGGTGTAATAAATAAATATCTGGGAACTATTCCCTACAAGCAATAGAAGAAAGACATTGGTAAATGTTAATAACATAACACATACAGACAATATGTAAATAGGATTTATTATATGGTTAACTTGAAAAACAAATTGTTCCATTTATCAATGTAAAATCATTACATTTAACCACTTGCTTATCTAGGATGTGCAAAAGAAATCTCTATCTTAGGCTTGATTTAAAATTATCAGCTATGATTTTGCATGCCCTTTTTGTTCTCATTATTCAGTGCCTAATGTAACGTATTTCTGGGAGTCAATGATTGGTATAAAGTCTCAGAAAAATAAAACTTGCTACTTGTGTTCCATTTCAGATTTAATTTTTGCACTATAGTTTTGACAACATTTGATGATGATAATACAGATTTTCTTTTCATAGATAATCAGTTTTTGACTGATTTATTTTGCTTTATTTTTAAGGTGGGTTGCTATTGAATGTGTCAAGTTTTGGCAGAACAGTGAAACAGGAAAACAGATCGTTCTACAGAACATCACCCAAGTTTTTACATATGATTTTTGTTGAGAAAATCAAGAATTCCATGAAAAATAGGACTAGATTACATTGTTGAGCAGACCATAAATCAATGTTATTAAGTTAGTCAACACATAGAAAATTTGTTTTCATTACCAAGAGATAACTCATAAGGCATGACAAAAATGAAATATCTCTTCTTTCAATCTGCCTGACTCTTTCATCTTACCTGCATAAGATGTTGACTACTTTATGAAACAGCCTAAAAAGTTTTTTAAAATATTTCAAATTCTAGGAATGTTTCATGTTCATGTTGATATTTTTAAGGCAGATCACTCCCTGAACTTAAACATGCTTTTAAGATATCTGAAGAATCTTCACCTACTTTGCAAATGTGTGAATCTATTAAAAGTAACAAGTGCCGCTACTAAAATCTCTCTGCCTTAACCTTGGTAGAAATGGTGGGGAGATTTGAGTAGGCAAAGAGCTTTTTCTTATATTTTTACAAAACTTCAAAAATATTTTTCGGTGTTTGCATTTTTGCAGGAAAAAAAAAGTGCTTGTTTTTCAAGCAGTATTATACCTTGAATTATAGCTGCAACCATGCTACATTCCCATCCAACAACTTCCAGTTTTCCTTTTCCTGTAGAACTCAGCCCTAAACTGCATTTCAGACTGGCAGCTTTCCGCTGATGGCTCTTGACCTCATCTAGTATTCAGAGGTCACTGCTGTGTTTTGTGTCTTTTCACAAAGCTTTATCAGAATTACACTACCTTTTATACTTACGCACTAAAATCTCCTTAGGCCTGAGCTGACATTTAAAATATATAAGAGGAGGTGGTGCTCAGGAAAACCCCAGTCAGAACAGACTTGTGACCAGCCAGCCTGGGGAAAATGTGTCAAAATCCTACAGCTGCATCTACTCTAGGTCTTTACCTGAATGCTTCATGTATCCCTTTCTTATAGGTCTTTTATGGACTGAATATTGGCGCTCCGAAAATTCTTATATTAAATCCTAAACCCAGTGTAATGGTGTCAGGAGTGGGGGCTTTGGGAAGTGATGAGGTCCTGGGGTGGAGCCACCGTGATGGGTGAGTGCCCTTATACAAGAGACCCCGGAGAGACCCTGCCCCTTCCTCTAGTGAGGACACAGTGAGAAAATACCATCTGTGAACCAGGAAGTGGGTTCTCACCAGACAGCAAATTTGCCAGATCTCTGATCGGAGACTTGCAGCCTCCAGAAACATGAGAAGCATATTTTTGTTAAAACTCCTGTCTGCGGTGTTCAGTTACAACAGCTAGGCCAACCAACACACCAGTTCAGTTCAGTTGCTCAGTCATGTCCAACTGTTTGTGACCCCACAGACTACAGCACACCAGGCCTCCCTGTCCATCATTAACTCCTGGAGTTTACTCAAACTCATGTCCATTGAGTTGGTGATGCCATCCAATCGTCTCATCCTCTGTCATCCCCTTCTCCTCCAACCTTATATCTTTCCCAGCATCAGGGTCTTTTCCAATGAGTCAGTTCTTTGCATCAGGTGGCCAAAGTATTGCAGTTTCAGCCTCAGCATCAGTCCTTCCAATGAATATTCAGGACTGATTTCCTTTAGGACGGAGAGGTTGGATCTCTTTGTAGTCCAAAGGACTCTCAAGAGTCTTCTCCAATATCACAGTTCAAAAGTGTCAATTCTTCGGCGCTCAGCTTTCTTTATAGTCCAAATCTCACACCCATACATGACTACTGGAAAAACCATAACCTTGACTAGACAGACCTTTGTTGTCAAAGTCGTTTCTCTACTTTTTAATATGCTTTCTAGGTTGGTCATAACTTTTCTTCCAAGGAGCAAGCGTCTTTTAACTTCATGGCTGCTGTCACCATCTGTAGTAATTTTGGAGCCTCAAAAGATAAAGTCTGTCACTGTTTTCACTGTTTCCCCATCTATTCGCCATGAAGTGATGGGACCAAATACCATGATCTTCGTTTTCTGAATGTTGAGTTTTAAGCCAACTTTTTCACTCTCCTCTTTCCCTTTCATCAATAGGCTCTTTAGTTCTTCACTTTCTGCCATTTAGGATGGTGTCATCTACTTTCTGAAGTTATTGATATTTCTCCTGGCAATCTTGATTCCAGCTTGTGCTTCATCCATGGTGTACTCTGCATATAAGTTAAATAAGCAGGGTGACAATATACAGCCTTGACGTACTCATTTTCCTATTTGGAACCAGTCTGTTGTTCCATGTCCAGTTCTAACTGTTGCTTCTTGATCTGCATACAGATTTCTCAAGAGGCAGGTTAGGTGGTCTGGCATTCCCATCTCTTTCAGAATTTTCCACAGTTTCTTGTGATCCACACAGTCAAAGGCTTAGGCATAGTCAATAAAGCAGAAGTAGATGTTTTTTTGGAACTCTCTTGCTTTTCGATCATCCAACAGATGTTGGCAATTTGATCTCTGGTTCCTTTGACTTTTCTAAGTCCAGTTTAAACATCTGGAAGTTCACGGCTGATGTACTGGCTTGGAGAATTTTGAGCATTACTTTGCTAGCATGTGAGATGAGTGCAATTGTGCGGTAGTTTGAGTATTCTTTGGCATTGCCTTTCTTTGGAATTGGAATGAAAACTGACCTTTTCCAATCCTGTGGCCACTGGTGAGTTCCAAATTTGCTGGCATATTGAGTGCAGCACTTTCACAGCATCATCTTTTAGGATTTGAAATAGCTCAACTGGAATTCCATCACCTCCTCTGGCTTTGTTCGTAGTGATGCTTCCTAAGGCCTAGTTGACTTTGCATTCCAGGATGTCTGGCTCTAGGTAAGTGCTCACACCACTGTGATTATCTGGGTCATGAAGATCTTTTTTGTATAGTTCTTCTGTGTATTTTTGCCACCTCTTCTTATTATCTTCTGCTTCTGTTAGATCCATACCATTTCTGTCCTTTATTGTGCCCACCAGGGAAATGCAAAAATAAGACCACAGTGACACCTACTTTTCCCTATCCCTCTCACCAACTGCAGCTAAGAACCCTGGCTACTACATGTAGAATCAGCCTCCAGAGACTCTGAAAAGGGAAGAGAAGAAAGTAGGCCAACCAGGGGTCTTAGGACCCAAGGAAAACCCCAATGGTTATTCCTGGGTTTTCCCTATGCCTCATACCTCCCAGACTGATGAAAAAAATCAGCACCCCAGAAATACCAATTGGTGCAATCACAAAAGCCCCAAGAAAAACCTGGAAATGGGCAGCCTTCCATGATGGAAATCTTTTAGCCAACAACGGTTCTACTCTAGACAAGGAGCACAGAAAAACTGTGGTCACAAACGCCAAGCCCAGTAGGAAATGCAAATGGAAGCTTCCCTGAAGGGCTTCCCTGGTAGCTCAGTGGTAAGGAATCCACCTGCCAAGGCAGGAGACGTGGGTTCCATGGGTCCAGGAAGATCCCATATACTGTGGAACAATGAAGCCCAGGCACCACACCTACTGAGCCCACTTGCCGCAACTACTGAAGCCTGTGCGTCCTATAACCCGAGCTCCACACCAAGAGGAGGCACCGTGATGAGAAGCCACCACAACTAGAGAAAAAGCAGCAATGAAGATCCAGCATGGCCAAAAGTCAACACAATTTTTTTAAAAAGCTACCCTGAAACACTACCCCACACTTATCAGGCCATCCAGGATGAAAACACAGTGGCACTGTCTCTTTTTCTTGATGAGAACATAAATTCAGGAGCACAGTTTGGTAGATTCTTAAAAACTAAGCATGCAACTATCATATGACAAAGCATTTGCACACCTGGGCATTTATCTCAGAGAAATGAAGACTTAGGTTTCACACAAAAACTGTTCCAGGAATGTGAGCACCAGCCACACTAGTAATAGCCAAACCTTTCAATCTCCCAGAAGTCCTTCAGTAGGCGAATGTGTACACTGTGGGACATCCGTACCAAGGAATATTTCTTAATAAAAAGAAGACATTGGTAGAGAAACCTGGATCTCCAGGGAATTATGTGGAGCAGAATAAAAATCAATCCCAAGGGGTGCATACTCTGTGATTCTATTTGCAGCATATTCTTGAAATGGTGAAACTGTGGAAATGGAGAAAAGATTGATGGGTTTCAGGGGTTTCAAAGAATCTGGGAGTGGAAGGCAAGTGCGTGTGTCTACATGAGGGTCACCTGAGCAGTGCTTATCAGATGGAAATGGGGGTCTAGATGTGACGTTCTACTGTCATTTTTCAAGGTGTTGCACTGGGAAATTTTTGGTGAAATTGACTCAGACAGTAAAAAAATCACCTATAATGTGGGAGACCTGGGTTTGATCCCTGGGTTGAGAAGGTCCCCTGGAGGAGGGTATGGCAACCCACTTTTATTATTGCCTGGAGAATCTCCAGCATTCTTGCCTGGAGAATCCCCATGGACAGAAGAGCCTAGCAGCCTGCAGTCCGTGGGACTGCAAAGAGTCAGAAATGACTGAACAACTAAACACACACACACACTCACACAACTACCTGTATATCTTCAGTGATCACAACATTAGAAGTTAAAAAAAGAAATCTCACTTTAATTCCCCAGTCTTTTCAAGTTGTTTCCATATTAAAACACTCAAAACCCAAAAGAGGTAAATAGCACTGCAGTTGGTAAGACACAAACGTGAGACTGGCCACTTTCCCTGGCATGAGGTCCCTAATTAGCTCTCTGATCAGCAGTTGACAGATTAGACAGGAACGTTTGAGTACAGCAAATACATAAAAGTAGAAATTTAAAGAAGAGCGGCTAGATGAATCTGGACAGGAGAGATCAGAGTGCCCCCTCCCCGCACCTTTGGCACCAAGGGGAGTCCCTTACCTTTCCAGAAAGAGGATCTGCAATTCTTCTCTTCCAGGGACGCTGGCTCAATGATTAAGGATAAGTTAACAGTACAGGTCCATTCGGAAGGGGTCACATAAGGAGGGTTGAAAGGTAGCTATCAGTACATCCACATTTAAGGAAGTAAATGAAGCAGAAACAGAGGGAACGTGGAAAGGAAACACACACACAGGTCATTTTCCTAAGGACATCTGACTTTCCCAGACGGGTGTTCACGAGGCCGCAAGCTGGGGGAGGACTAAACGCAGAGGAAGAAGCATCAGTGTGAAGTCATGTGATGGGAGGCACCAACACTGATATTAGGTGGATAAACAAAAACTGGAGTCCCCTCCCCACTGCCCCGCTCCTCCCCTGGGCTTTGCAGGTTTGAAGGGATCTTTTATGCTGTAGATAGGATAGTCCTAGAACACAGTGATTGCTCAAGAAATAATGTTTTAAAATCTTCATTTTTATCTTTCCCGGGGAAATGCTGATCTTATTGCATACAGGGCACTTTCTGAGGGTCCTCAAGCCAGAGAACCTTCTAGAGACATCTGTGTGCCTGTGAGGGGCCTCCTGAGTATTAGATGTCAGGGCAACAGTGCACTCCTCCTAAAGGCCTGTCGTGGTCCCCCCACTGTAACACACTGTCCCTTCGGTCAACCCTCGCCTTCTACCACTTACTTCAGCACAAGCGGTTCAAACGTGAACCATTTAGGATGAAGAACACAGGAATAATTCACTCGATGGTGGGTGCTTTATGTAATCTGGAGCCTTTTATCATAGTCATGCATATTAAAGGTTTTTCTCCCACAAATTTACTCTAAGAAGGAAGCCATCACCTAGATCAGCAAACCAGAGGTGAGGAGGTTTCCCCTCCTGGCCCCTGACCCTCAAGGTCCTGGAAATGTTTGTCTTGTCTCCAAACCAGCTCATGTTCTCCCAGAAACCACAGTGAACCACATATGTTTTTGTCTCCAGCTTCTGCCCAAGGATGTGCTGGGATGCAGAAAGGGGTCGCAGTGTGAATCTGCTCGACAATACAAGGCAGAGCACTTCTCTCTGCTTTATACAGAGAAAGGAGGAAGGAAAATCGTGTTTCTACTTGTGGAATCTACTCTGTTATACACTTGTTCTTGTCAGTCACTAAGTTGTATCTGCCTCTTTGCAACCCCATGGACTGCAGCACATCACATTCCCCTGTTTGCTCAAATTCATGTCCATTGAGTTGGTGTTGTTATCTAATCATCTCATCCTCTGCCACCCCCTTCTCCTTTTGTCTTGAATCTTTCCCAGCATCAGGGTCTTTACCAAACATTACTGGTAAATAAATGTGAGAATCAACTATATATATAGAGTCATAGTCCCTGGCTCTTGCCCTTATGCTCAAATATTCTATTTGTCATATGGTGGTCAGTCTGGAGAGTAAAAGTATCTGACAAAGAGATGGACCAAGAAAAGCAGAATTCATCCTTTTATATTAGCCCCAATTCCACCTCCTTTTGCTATCCTCTTTCTTCAAGGCCTCAGATCCCAAATTCCTTTCTTTCTTCCACTAAGAAAGCAATGGCTGCTTCAAACCATCAGGGAGAAATTTTTGCTGCAAAAAAACCAGGAGGAGGAAAGTTAACACCTCGTTGTCAAGTTTCCGAATTTCCATTTTCACCTCATCGGTTTTCCTCCCTATTAAAACGTGTGGAAAGCCACAGAGGAAATGACCTACCAGGAGTCAATTAGTGGTTTGTCTTGCCAGGCAAAATAGTGCTGCTGTTTGTGGTCACTGGTCCGGGATCCCTGAAAGCACAGTTCACAGCTGTGAACATCAAACAGGAAGTGCACATGGTGGGTGTCTGTAGGGAGGGTGGGGGTTTCATGGGGCTTTTTTGGGGAAAAAATTCTCAGCTTTCCAGATGAGCCAGATAAGGTTTTCTGGACTTTTGGACTCAGAGGGAGAGGAAGAGGGTGGGATGATTTGGGAGAATGGCATTGAAACGTGTATACTATCATGCAAGAATCGAATCGCCAGCCTATGTCCGATGCAGGGTACAGCATGCTTGGGGATGGTGCACGGGGATGACCCAGAGAGATGTTATGGGGAGGGAGGTGGGAGGGGGGTTCATGTTTGGCAACACATGTACACCCGTGGTGGATTCATGTCAATGTATGGCAAAACCAATACAGTATTGTAAAGTAAAATAAAGTAAAAATTTTAAAAAAATAGATAAATAAATAAAATAAAATATTTGCAACTTGGACCCACTTATTTCAGTGCATTCAGAATAACCACTCTTGCTCCAGTGCTGGAGGTCGTTCTGACAGGGGTCCTCTAGGACCATCTGTCACATCTGCACTGCCTGTCTTTTGCTCTTGCCATGAAATAAACAGTGGTCTGAGCAAAACACATGGCTTGCCAAGCACTTTGCAAGGCTCCAGTTATGTATCATTTCCACGTTAACAACAAGCAAAGAAACAAAGCCACTGGCACAGCATCTGAGGAATGTACATGCCAGCTGTGGGAACACCCTCCACCAGACCCAAGGGAGATCTGGACTGTTAACCTTAGTATCCAGGGCAAGGAGTGCACGGTGGGCTGACAGAGGCTGGTTTTCACTTTGTCTCTTCAATTTTTCACACTTGAGAAGGAGAAGCTGTGAAACATCACAGTCTGCCCTCTTCAGTCTTAGGGTAAATTCCTGGTTCTTGATGATTAAGTCGCCTACTCACAGACTCCCCCACATCTGTGCCAATATTCCAAGTGTCCAGATATAATCTCCACGTCACCACTCTTCTCAGCTTAACTGTGCAAGATTTGACATGTATCCAACTTGAAATTTTTAAAATAAGCCCATGTAAAATTTAATATTCAATTGGCTTCCCTGGTAAAGAATCTGCCTGCCAGTGAGGAGATATAGGTTTGATCCCTGAGTCAGGAAGATTCCCCTGGAGGAGGACATGGCAACCCACTCCAGTATTATTTCCTCGAGAGTCTCATGGACAGAGGAGCCAGGCAGGTTACATTACATAGGGTCACAGAGTCTAACATGGCTAAGCACCTGAGTATACACACATATGGTGTATATACACAAGCATGCCTACATATATATGCATGTATATGTACCGGCAATTATTCTGCCTATTGCAAGAAATCTGTGTTTTCTCCCTCAGCGACTGTGAAGTTGAAAGCACTAACCCATCTAGGTGAGGACGGGCTTTCTCTGCCTGTCCCCTCCTAGCTGGCCATCATCACGGCTCTGTCACACCTTTGGTTGCACAGCCAGATTCTATCTCTCGGGGGTGGTGACCCAGCAGACATCACAAAGGAGAGAAAGGAGATTGTCTTTCTTCCCACCCCAAACTCCTGCACCCAAGGTCAGCATCGTTTAGGCACATCCACGGGGCTACCACTGACCGACCCAGGTAACAGACTCACAGCAGCAAGAAAGTGAGGGTAGAGGTTAGAGCCTCCTGAAGCCTGGACTTCATATTCCCAGATCGTTACTTCTGCCCTGGTCCATCTGTCAGAGCAAGAGTTGAGACCAGCTATGAGATGGCTGGATGGCATCGCCGACTCGATGGACATGAGTTTGAGTGAACTCTGGGAGTTGGTGATGGACAGGGAGGCCTGGCGTGCAAAAAATTGGAGATGACTGAGCGACTGAACTGAACTGAACTGAGGACCCAAGGATGTAAAGAAACAGATTCCACTTATAAATGGAAGAGCAGCAGTGCAGCTTGCAAAGACAGACTCTCCTGAGATGTACCATGGTAGTGAGTTGTTGCTACCAACCGAGGGAGGGGGATGGGGGGACAAGAAAAAGGAGATGAGGCTGCAGGAAGCTCCTGGAAACATTGCTGTGTGACCACACCCAGGATTTAAAGAGGTAATGGAGGACCCCAGCCATCGTGCTGCTGGAGCACCAAAATCTCAGAGCTCTTCAAAATTCATACCTCTGTCACTGCATGTGACATAGAAACCTGACCATCTAAATGGCTGGCTGAAAGTAACTAGAAGGCTAACTTGTGTTGGAAAAGGAATATTACAAAGGCTTACCATGATCTGATGGTGAGTCCCAAGTAGTAGAATTTTAACATTTTCTCACTAGTTTCATGTAACTGAGTGTGTGTGTTTAACTAATTTGCTATTTCTCTCTGCCCCTCTTCTGCCGTTTTCTGTAGGATATGTTGGTGGTGAATGAGCTTATAATTTAATCTGTGAGTTTCATTTTATAAAAAAAAAATTCTAACAAAACTCAAGGAAGAATGGATATGACCCAGGGAAACTTGATAACCATGGGTGTCCATTCTGAAATGTGGGTGTGTCTCTTCTTGTAAAAGGGCCAACAGTGTCTTCAGCTGATAAAAAGAGAGTGGCTGAGATCCGGTGTCAGCGACTGTTCTGAACTCCAGGTCTGCTCAGAAGGATGCACAGGTGTTGGGCAGTGGTTGCATTTTTAACACTTTGCCTTGTAAGCTCTTGAGCATCTGAATCACCACCCTTAGAGGAGACCTCCAAAGACAGGTGGGGGCGCGAACCAACCACCAATTCACCCAGGGCAATGAGGCTGCTGGTCCCCACAGCTGGCCAGTCACAGGCCAGTTTGCAGGCTGAGGAGGCTGTTTAGACATTTCTCCCTGGTAATTCCAATCTGAGGAATGGTAAAGGTGCACTCACTCTGCTTTCTGTGCAGTTGAGATCCATAGTGCGGGGAGAGTTAACGTACTGAAACAAGGTCATCATTATCACCATCATCATCACAGACCCCAACTGACCTCGTTGGTTAACTCTAATTTTTTTGTGTGGTTAAAATATTCAGAGTTGCCTTGGAAACGAACAGAGATCATTCTGTTGTTTTTGAGATTGCATCTAAGTACTGCATTTCAGACTCTTTTGTTGACTATGATGGCTACTCCATTAACCATGAACTTCCAGATGTTCAAACTGGTTTTAGAAAAGGCAGGGAACCAGAGATCAAATTGCCAACATCTGCTGGATCATCACAAAAGCAAAAGAATTCAAGAAAAACATATATTTCTGCTTTACTGACTATGCCAAAGCCTTTGACTGTGTGGATCACAATAAACTGTGGAAAATTCTGAAAGAGATGGGAATACCAGACCACCTGACCTGCCTCTTGAGAAACCTGTATGCAGGTCAGGAAACAACAGTTAGAACTGGACATGGAACAACAGACTAGTTCCAAATAGGAAAAGGAATACGTCAAGGCTGTATATTGTCACCCTGCTTATTTAACTTGTATGCAGAGTACATCATGAGAAATGCTGGGCTGGAGGAAGCACAAGCTAGAATCAAGATTGTCAGAAGAAATATCAATAACCTCAGATATGCAGATGACTCCACCCTTATGGCAGAAAATGAAGAAGAACTAAAGAGCCTGTTGATGAAAGGGAAAGAGGAGAGTGAAGAAGTTGGCTTAAAGCTCAACATTCAGAAAACGAAGATCATGGCATCCGGTCCCATCACCTCATGGCAAATAGATGGGAAAACAATGTCAGACTTTATTTTTCTGGGCTCCAAAATCACTGCAGATGGTGATTGCAGCCATGAAATTAAAAGACACTTACTCCTTGTAAGGAAAATTATGACCAACCTACACAGCATATTAAAAAACAGAGACATTACTTTGCCAACAAAGGTCCTAGTCAAGGCTATAGTTTTTCCAGTGGTCATGTATGGATACGAGAGTTGGACTATAAAGAAAGCTAAGAGTCGAAGAATTGATGTTTTTGAACTGTGGTGTTGGAAAAGACTCTTGAGAGTCCCTTGAACTACAAGGAGATCCAACCAGTCCATCCTAAAGGAGATCAGTCCTGGGTGTTCACTGGAAGAACTGATGTTGAAGCTGAAACTCCAATACTTTGGCCACCTGATGTGAAGAGCTGACTCATTTGAAAAGACTCTGATGCTGGGAAAGATTGAGGGCAGGAGGAGAAGGGGATGACAGAAGATGAGATGATTGGATGGCATCACCGACTCAATGGACATGGGTTTGGGTGGACTCCAGGAGTTGATGATGGACAGGGAGGCCTGGCATGTTGCGATTCATGTGGTCACAAAGAGTCAGACATGACTGAGCGACTGCACTGAGCTGATTCAGAATTAGTTTTGGAACTTTACAACCAAACATAATGCTCAAGGACATAAGCAATCGACTATCTGAGCTTCATAGCTGGTACGAGAGATCAGGAAAAGATTCATATAAAAAATTAAGAACTAAAAAATTAGCTAGTTATGTAATCAGTGAAAATTATCTATTTGAATGCAGTTTTGAAATCCATGCTGTACTATGCTATACTTAGTCACTTGATTATATCTGATCCTTTGCAATCCCATGGATTATAGCCCTTCAGGCTTCTCTGTCCATGGAGATTCTCCAGGCAAGTTTACTGGAGTGCGTTGTCATGCCCTCCTTCAGGAGATCTTACCAAGCCAAGGGAATAAACCCAGGTCTCCCACTTTGCAGGCAGATTCTTTATCATCTGAGTCACAAGGGAAGCCCAAGAATGCTGGAGTGTGTAGCCTATCCCTTCTCCAGGGGTTCTTCCCAACCCAGGAATCAAACTGGGGTCTCCTGCATTGCAGTCAGATTCTTTACTAGCTGAGCTACCAAGGAAACCCTTTGAAATACATAGTAGGGTTCAAATGTTTTTGGGTTAAATATCCAGATCTTGGTGCTTTATTTATTCTTATCACTCTTGAGTTGTCTGAAAGGGCGGAAAAATAGAAGAAAGTATGTAAATAAAACTTGCTCTGGTATCATTAATTATTAAGAGAAAGAATATTTATGTTTTTATGGAAAAATAGAACATTTATAATGCTAACATTTATATGTTTTATTCTGATGTTATGTCTTATTTTACTTAAATTAGGTAACATTTTGAAAATAAAAAAATATAACATTATTTTCAGTAATAGTAGTAAGAATACTGGAAATTAGTAAAGGATATTTTCTGCTAACATTAAAATGAGAGCCTAATCGAAAATCCTGATAAAAAGAATAATTTATTTTTCAATAGAATTACTGAATAGCATTTTAAATCCTTTAAGAATTCTCAGAAAGCAACCTTGTTAGAAAAAGTCTGTTTATGTTTTACTACTTTTAGATTTTAAATTATTCATTCTTGCAAAGCATATTTTTACTGCAGTTCATTAATTTTTAGAATCTATAGGTTTGTAGAACTCAATTTCCTTAATCATGCATGTAAAATTAATTATTAGAATTTTTATTTTGCTGAGTTCAGCGAGTGTGTGGAACCACACAAGATAGCCTTCAGCAAAATATGTAGCATCTAGCAGAAAAAGGAAAAATGATTCTTGTTTTTCCTTAAAATGAATTTTCTGTTTCAATAACTTGTATTCAAATCATTAAGGCAAAATATATCACTTTGCTTTCCTTTGTTCATATTTTCAGCAGAGAAATGGAAATAACAACACTTGTACCCGTTGTAAAATATCTAGCCATACTGTGCATGATATAATTAGGTTTCCTAACAACACAGGTAAAGGAATATTAATTGAAGGAAATCATGAGTAAATCAAGCATTGTATCCACTTTATTTGCCAATAAACATAATTTTTACAAACTAGATGTGGAAAAGATCTTGAAAGTGTTGTAACACAGAGAAATACCGTTTTTCTTGGATTCAGACGTGGTGCTCCCTGCCCCACTTTACATGTGAATTACATAAAATTCTAGTAGGTACAATCTGAGGATTTTCGTTCCACTTAGTACTATGTTTAAAAAAGAGGCAGCCATCATTTGGGAGTACAACCATTGTAAAGAGCGCTTGTGACCAGCCAAAGGCTTTGTGTGAATTCCCAGATGACATAGTGTGAACTCCGGAGTGTGCAGAAGTGAAGTAAAGTGAAGCCACTCAGTTGTGTCCGACTCTTTGCAACCCCATAGTCTGTAGCCTACCAGGCTCTTCTCTCCATGGGATTTTCCAGGCAATAGTACTGGAGTAGATTGCCATTTCCTTCTCCAGGGGATCTTCCCAACCAGGGCTCGAACCCGAATCTCCCGCATTGTAGACAGACGCTTTACCGTCTGAGCCACCAGGGAAGTCCTGTGCAGGGAGTGTGCAGAGGGCACTTGTAAACATGATGGGCAGATCAAGAACAGACCTAATTCTGAAAGCTAAGTTTGGCCTATTGTTGCTCATTTATTATGTGTGTGCTCTTCTATTTCGTGTTATGTTTTATGATAGAGATAAATTTTTTTAAAAAGCTTTTTCTATAGGAATTAATGAAATTACTAATACAGTCAGTTATCCAAAACTTTTTGTTTAATACTATGTGACATCTTCAAAAGAGAATTCTCCTGCTACACACATTCCACTAGCATCATCTCACAAGTTTTAAAGAGAGAATGTCATTGGAATTTATTTCATACTGCTCTTCAGTCATCAATCTTTAATGAATAAGGGCTTCCCAGGTGGCACAGTGGTAAAGAATCCACCTGTCAATGCAGGAGACACAAGAGATGTGAGGTTCCATCTCTGGTTTGGGAAGATCCCCTGGAAGAGGAAATGGCAACCCACTCCAGTACTCTTGCCTGGAGAATCCCATGCACAGAGGAGCCTGGCAGGTTATAGTTCATGGGATAGCAAAGAGTTGGACATGACTGAGTGACTGAGCACAGCACACTTCAATGTATAATTTAGGGAAGTGAAAGCTATATTATTACCAAGTCAAATATTTTGGTATTTATCTGAATGCTTTATTATATAACCCCACTCAAATTAAAATGACTTCATTGTCAAAATGTCACCCACGAGTCACATACATTCCAGCGCAAGAAAAATGGAGTCACAAGAAAGAAACTCCATGTTATAGTTCTGGGTATTCCACCAAGTCTTTGTAGAAAAAAAACAAAGGACTGGGGAAAATATATAGAAGACTGGATTGAAAATACTGCTGTCTAATCGTATTTTATATTAGATTCTAAAAGACATAGTTAAGACTTTAAAATCGAAAATTCTATAAAGAATTTTATGTTATGTGAGAGCCAAAAAGCCTTCTCTGCCTCCTGGACACACAATTAAATATTAATCTTCCAAACAAATGATATGGTAACTGAAATGGAAAAGAGTAGGAGTATAAGCTATATTCCGCATGCTGCTGCTTGTTTCGGTAGTATCTTTTTGCCTCCTTGGAATATACACGGAAGATTTACATTCCAAGACAATAAGAGATGGAAAAAAAAGACAAGGGATGTTTTTTAAAAGCACATTTAGGAATGTTTAAAATGCACCTCGTTTTTGGATTCATTGATTTTTATTCTTTAAAACGAGGCTTTTCTATTTCCAAAGATGACATGTGCATCGTTCAGCCCCACTGAAGAGCCGCACGATTTGTTGCCAGCTATCTCATCAATCCTGCTTTAATCTTCCCGGGGTACTGAAGGAAAACATGCTGAGCTGTAGATTTCCTCTGCGGTGGCAGGAGGAATTGACTGAGCCACACCGCTGCTCTTCTGCAGGTCTTGAGAGCGCATCTCCCCCGAGTGCTCCCCTCTGCCGCCAGGGCTGCGGCCAGGTGTCCGGGAACTGCCACGGTCACAGAGTGTGCTCCATTGATTAACCATGAAAACAGTAATGGGACAGTCACTGAGCCCTGAAACGGCTCCTCTGAACTCCTTCAGGACGTCCAGGGGTCACTACTCATGCTCCCTTGTGAGGATCAGCTTCAAGCTCTCTGGCTGTGAGCTCAATGCTACCTGCAATAAACTGCTTACTTTCCATCACAGCTTAACAACCGCCCGCCAGGGTAGGGTGCTGGGGAACAGAGCAAGGAGCGCCCAGCTTCACAGCTGCAGGAAGGGCCATGCCCGACTCGGAGGATTTCCAGTCTGGAAAAGACTCTCCAGCATATCAGGAAGTATACAGAGGCGGTCTCTCAATTTGAATTTCTAGAATTTAAAAGTAAAAAGCTGGCTACTTTTGCACATCCCTTTAACTCTTCAAAGCTCTCTCCTATTTCCTCTGCTGGCTTATTTCTTATTTTACCTAGGGACCATTTCTGAAAATGAGGGGAAACCATGGCAAAATCATGACTAAAAAATATTAAATGGCTTTACGAGAATCACTGAAGGCAGAACTCTGTCAGACCCCCAACCTGTCTCTAATCACCCCAACTATACTAATCAGTGTTCAGTTCAATCGCTTTGTCATGTCTGACTCTTTGCCACCCCATGGACTGCAACATGCCAGGCCTCCCTATCCATCACCAATGCCCAGAGTTTACTCAAACTCATGCCCATTGAGTCTGTGATGCCATCAAACCATCTCACCTTCTGTTGTCCCCTTCTCCCACCTTCAGTCTTTCCCGGCATCAGGGTCTTTTCTAGTGAGTCAGTTCTTTTCATCAGATAGCCAAAGTATTGGAGTTTCAGCTTCAGCATCAGTCCTTCCAATGAATATTCAGGCTTGATTTCCTTTAAGATGGACTGGTTTGATCTTCTTGCAGTCCAAGGGACTCTCAAGAGTCTTCCCCAACACAATTCAAAAGCATAAATTCTTCAGTGCTCAGCTTTCTTTATAGTCCAACTCTCACATCCCTACATGACTAATGGAAAAACCATAGCCTTGACCATATGGACCTTTGTTGGAAAAGTAATGTCTCTGCTTTTTAATATGCTGTTTAGGTTGGTCATAGCTTTTCTTCCAAGGAACAAGTGTCTTTTAATTTCATGACTTAACTTTTATTAAATGAAAAGTGTCTTTTAATTTCATTTCACAACTAAAATCAGCGTTAGTGAGACGTACATATATTCCCACTAAGGGTGTATACAAGACATGCATAGTGTGGGAATATATAAAATACACATGGACACATATACTAGTGTGGGAATATATGTCATATAAATACACATACATATATGTCGAGAAGATCCCCTGAAATGGAAATGGCAACCCTCTCCCTCCAGTATTCTTGCCTGGAAAATCCCATGGACAGAAGAGCCTGCCGGGCTACAGTCCATGGGGTCGCAAAGAGTCAGACATGGCTGAGCGACTAAGCATGCACACATATATGATATATATATATACACATGGATACATACATACATATGCACACATATAGTAGTGTGGGTATGTGTGACATATAATTCACATACATATATATACACATAAGGTATACACACGAGTACTTACAAACATACACACACACACATGTACTGATAGGGGAATATATACATAAACACTTGTAAGGGCTGTATGTACAACATTTCCAAATCAAGTCTTCCCCTGGGTCCTAAAGCAGGCCATAAAACTGCCACTCCTGCCATCAGTGTGGATGTCTCATGTTTGTCATCTTCCACAGTTGCTTTAAGACAAAGGATCAAGGGCTCTGCCTTCTCTGCCATTTTCCAGCAGAGCTAAGATGTAAATCTACAGTCCTGAAAGAGACCTCCCATGTTATTTAGGCCTCCACCCTGATCCAGACACCAAATAAGCCTGAAAGGATTACCTGTGATCTTGAAAAGCTGCATGGACCCCGCATCTGAGCAGGGGCAGGTGACCAGGAGTCCAGCTCAGCCCATCCTCCCAGAAGAGGCCGCGTCCTCCCCGCCTCCAAGGGCCCCCAGGTTCAGTGGGACCCACTAGGATGGGCCACCTACTGCTCATCACTGGGGGCCAAGGGAAGAGGCAGCAGGGAACAGAGACGTCCTAGCTGTAAACACACAAGGAGATGAAATTACTAAAGGGACTACAGAGAAGAATAGAGTGTCCACAGACCAATCCCGGAAATAAGGATGTTAAGAGGGTCCCAGTGAAAACATGCAGAATGGTGCCCGGCTAACAGGCACAGCTTCTCAGAGAGTCCAAGATTTTCTTCTTGTAAGCAATGTTAACCATACTGCTCAGCTACCTCAAAGAGCAATGAGCAAAACATGAGCAAGTAAAATGTTGTTGTTGTTCAGTCACCAAGTTGTGTCTGACTCTTTGCGACTCCATGGACTGCAGCACACCAGGTTGCCCTGTCCCTCACAATCTCCTGGAGTTTGCTCAAGTTCATGTCCATTGAATCAATGATGTCATTGCTCTAAGAGCAATGAGGAAAACATGAGCAAGTAAAATATGACAATTTTATTTCAGATTCCTTCCATAACCATAATCACATGCGTAAAAGAACTTCTTCCTTATGATACTTGATTCATGGACCTAATATTCCAGGTTCCTATACAACATGGTTCTTTACAGATTTGGACTTAACTTTCAGTACCATGTACATCCACAACTGAGCGACGTTTCTGCTTTGTCCCAACCACTATATTTTTCCTGGAACTATTAGTAATTGCCCTCCACTCTCCCCCAGTAGTATATTGTACATCTTCCAACCTAGGGAACTCATCTTCTGGCTTCATAATTTTCTGTCTTTTCATACTGTTCATGAGGTTCTCACGGCAAGGATACTGGAGTGGTTTGCCGTTTCCTCCTCCAGTTGACCACATTTTGTCAGAGGTCTTCACTAGGACCCATCCATCTTGGGTGGCCCTGCATGGCATGGCTTATAGCTTCATTGTATTAGGCAAGCTCATTTGTCACAGCAAGGCTGTGATCCATATTTGCAAAACAAAAGGAGAGAGATGGGGACTTTTTTGGGTTATCGAATGGCTAAGACTCTACTCTACCATTGCAGGGAGCCAGGTTCAATCCCTGGTCAGGGAACTAGACCCCTGCGCCGCAGCTAAGATTCTGTCTGGGCAAATAAGCAAATATTTTTTTTTAAAGGAAAGAGATGAAACCTACTATGCATATTTTATAATAAAGATTATTTACTTAAATAAGTAAATTCTAGAAAAAAATGAATTAGTAATAAATTATGTAAAATTATTTATGTTATTTTCTTGAAAATTAGTTGGAATATAATTTCAGTTTTTATCAAACTTTGAAGACATTTTATACCCTCACTATAAAGTGCTTCTTCTAATGACACCAGTTTTAAATACTTTGTGGTAATGATTTATATAATTTGAAGTGGTTATTTTCCATACTTCATTACTTTCCCCCAAACGATCATTGATTTGATAATTACTTGATGTTTTAAAGCCTGAAGACATACTGTCCTTGAAAATGTTTTAAATGTCTTGTTCTAAGCAAAAATAAATTACGTGAACTTAGAGATGATTTATTTTTTCAACAAAGATAAAGATCATTTTATTTTATCTTAATTGACTGCTTAGCCACATATCTTATCCAAGAAATCAACGTATAGCTTGTTAACGGACCATAAAGTCAGGCATTTTTCCATATCATGTGCAAATATTATTGCATTTTATTAGGATGACCCAGGATCCACCGTAGACAATGTTTTACTCACCGATTTTCCTCTGGCTTCTCTGCCAGGACCCTGATGTGTGACTTTTGTCTCTACAAAGCAGGCTGACATTTAAATGTGAACCATTTGATTAATTTTGAGCATTCAATTAGTCTGTGTTGTTGTCACGTTTATATTTCAGACTTGTCCTGTAGACATGCTTAAGAATTTAATACAGCTATTATTTATTGCAGTACACATTTTTACATGAACTAAAGAGAATGTGAAGAAATTTAGTAAGCATTAGGTGATATAAGCCTCTTGATGAAAGAGGAGAGTGAAAAAGTTGGCTTAAAGCTCAACATTCAGAAAACGAAGATCATGGCATCTGGTCCCATCACTTCATGGGAAATGGATGGGGAAACAGTGTCAGACTTTATTTTGGGGGGCTCCCAAATCATTGTAGATGGTGACTGCAGCCATGAAATTAAAAGACGCTTACTCCTTAAAAGGAAGGTTATGACCAACCTAGACAGCATATTCAAAAGCAGAGACATTACTTTGCAAACAAAGGTCCATCTAGTCAAGGCTATGGTTTTTCAGTGGTCATGTATGGATGTGAGATTTGGACTGTGAAGAAAGCTGAGCACCGATTAATTGATGCTTTTGAACTGTGGTGTTGGAGAAGACTCTTAGACCCTTGGACTGCAAGGAGATCCAACCAGTCCATTCTGAAGGAGATCAGCCCTGGGATTTCTTTGGAAGGAATGATGCTAAAGCTGAAATTCCAGTACTTTGGCCACCTCATGTGAAGAGTTGACTCATTGGAAAAGACTCTGATGCTGGGAGGGATTGGGGGCAGGAGGAGAAGGGGACGACAGAGGATGAGATGGCTGGATGGCATCACTGACTCGATGGACATGAGTTTGAGTGAACTCCAGAAGTTGGTGATGGACAGGGAGGCCTGGTGTGCTGATTCATGGGGTCACAAAGAGTCGGACACGACTGATAGACTGAACTGAACTGAACTGAACCTGAAATTTTAGGTAGAGCAGGTGGGAAAGTAAATGCTATGCAAAGGATTGTGCCTAGCAAGAATTAACATACACTTGATCAGCAAGATCTTGCAGTTTTAGAATTCATGAAAATACCTGGGGCTTTTCTTGTAAAACATCCCTGAAAGTATTAATAGTATGGTATCTTAAGTAGCAGGCTACCCTGGTGACTCAGGGGTAAAGAATCCACCTGCCAGTGCAGGAGATGTGGGTTTGATCCCTGGGTCAGAAAGATCCCCCAGAAGAGGAAATGGCAAACCATTCCAGTATCATTGCCTGGGGAATCCTATGGACAGAAGAGCCTGGCGGGCTGCAGAGTTACAAAGAGTCAGGCACAACTAAGCGACTGAACAACAACATCTTGAGTAGAATATGTATCCCTGGTTTGAACTAGTCCTTCAGAATGCGTTAATTACTCCAAACACCAATGCTATGAATTTTCATACCCTTCTGATAGACTTATAAACCTATTCAAAATTGTACATATTGTTTTATAATGCAATAGAACATTATAGAAAGTGCTTCTTAACCATTTTTAAAGCAAATTCATAACTTCTAAGAGATTTTCCCAAGAACATAATTAAAAAGTTCACTGCGAGAAAATAAACAGGATTATTGGGGTGAAAGCATTATTAAATATGGGAGCATGAGAGTTACCAAGAGAACTTAATAAAATATTTTGACCATACTCTCAGTTGAAATTAGTAATAATATATGCATTAATTATAGTTTTTAGTGTATCTTACTTTATAATGTTCTTTCTTATCATTTTTCAAGAGGAAGTACCATTATACCGTCAATCACACAAGTGTGAGCATATATACACACAAATATAGGCTTCCCAGGTGGCTCAGTGGTAAAGACTCCACCCACCAATGCAGGAGGTGCAGGAGTTCAGTGCCTGGGTCAGGAAGGTTCCCTGGAGAAGGAAATGGCAACCCACTCCAGTATTCTTGCCTGAGAATTTCCATGGACAGAGGAGCCTGGTGAGCTCCATGGGGTCACAAAAGAGTCAGACACGACTCAAAGACTAACACTTTATAATGTCCTTTCTCATCATTTTGCAAGATGAGGTACCATCATCCTGTCAGTCACACAAGTGTGAGCACATACACACACACACACATATACATGATTCATCCAAGGAATGTGTGCATATATGTGTGTGTGTGTGTGTATACACACCTGCTTTCTGCCATATTTTCATTCCTTCATCACTTATTGTACATGTTACGTATTTGTGACTTCTTAAAACACCAGCATCAGTTAATGTTCCAAGTGTGCACTGTGCCCGTGCCTGTGTGTGTCTCAGCCTCAGGAGAGGATAGAGCTCACTGCATGTTGTATTTGTGCAGTGGGCTCTGGTCTTCCCTTCTCCTGGTCCTTCTCCACTTTCGATTGCAGTATTGGCAGTTTAAGGCAAGACCCTACTGGGAAGACAGACAAGAGTGAAACTCAAATTGTTGAGTATTTACTGCAGAGTGATAGATTTAAGAATAATTTTAATTTTCTTTATCCTTCCAAAGTCCCTCAATTCACATGAATTCTCTGCACCCTCAGAAGAAAACCAGGCACACAACAAAGCAAAGCCAATGGCGATGCTGGTGGAGTCCAGGCTAGTCCCATGACTTGCACACAGCAATGGCAGGTGAGTCCCAGATGGCCAGTGTGGATTTTAAGCTGACTGCTGTTCACCTTCTCATCTGAGTTTGAAGGACTATTAAGATCAAGGAAAACATTTGAATGCAACTTTTTCTTTTTTATTCAAAATGATCTATTCTTTTCTATGCTTTAAATGATCATCTCCTTCATTTAAATGGCTTGCTGGAAACATGTCTCCTAATGAAACCCCATTATGCTTTTTCATAACTTCTGACTTGAGTGAGTTCAGCACTGGGCTCAGAAAGATATTAATTTAAAAGGAAAAAAAAAAGATCAGATGTAATGAGCTGTGAAAAGACTGTACGTCTGGAAAGAATAACACTGAAAGACACTTAATATAAGGCCAATTATTTGACTGGCACTTGGATCTTGCCATTTGTAATAACCTCAACAGAAGAAAATTTCGACACAGAGATCTTCTCTACAATATATACAGAGTACCGGAGGACACAGGAAAATGATCTTCAGCTAGGATATCTCCAAGCACACACATAATCTGCACAATCTTTAGGCAAGTTACAATCTCTCTGCACCTCATTTGTTTCAACTAAATAATAGGGTGCAAGTGTCTGTGTGCAGGGGGTGGGGTGAGTACATTTATGTATCAGAGTCTTACAAACACTAATGAACTAACATATGTAAAGTGCTTTAAAAAGTTCTATTGGCATATCCCAATTTTTATCTCATTATTGCTTTGTTTGAGGACTCGACTCTATTTCACAAAATCTGCATACAACAGGAGGCTAAAATAGGAGCCAAATGTAGGCAGAAAATAGAAGGAATTTTGACTCACTTGTTCACAAAGCAAATCTATCTCTAAAATCTCCAGAAAGGTGCTAAGAAAATTGCCGCCCATACCTAAAAATCTTATAAAAGATATTAATCAATAGTGACTGCTGCCAGAATGACAATGGCTGAGAGAAAACTTGCATTAAAAACCATTCATTTAGACACTACCTTCTCTTTAAAATGATCTTCAATTGACCTCAAATATCATATTAAAAAAGTGAACATGAAAGTCACATTCAGAGTAACTAGGGGATATTTTAAATATGAAAAAAATCCTGGCTGTCTCGACAGCTCTTCTTTTTCAAATGTCAGCACCAAACATCATCGTTCACAAGACAGATTTCAGGATGGAGGGAAAGATGATCACACATTAAACTAAGGGCGCAAAGAACAAACGAGAGATCCTCAGATTCTCTTTGCATCAGCGTGAGTTGAAGAAAAAAAATCTCCCTACGTTGTCAAAAGAAGAATTGGAGACAAAATATCTGTGAACTGTAGCCAAGGCGAGCACACATTTTTCAGGCTTTTTTCAGCAACTTCCCCAGAAAGATAAAAGGTGCAGTAACTCTTCATAGAGAAGTGTGGATGATTTATCTACTCAATTACGCTTGATGTCAAGAGGCACCAAAGCAGAAGACGGTCCCAAAGAATGACCACGTACCTCATACACTGCAGTTCAGAGCTGAGCCCCACACAGTCCAACGTTGCCCCACACATGACCACTGCTCCTCCGTGCTATGATCAGGGCTTTGGAAGTTTTGAAAATGATGAGATAAGTGGCAACATCACTAGCTACCATTCACACTCCTAGCACACGCTCAGAATCACAGAGGCATTGTCTGCTGAGACGTCTTTCCGGACGTAGTGTCTACTGTGACCCCTGGTGATCCCAGTCCACTCCCAGCCATCTTTATGGGACCTGGTGACCATAAGTAAGTGGAGGCTCAGACAAGGATGTCAAAAGAGGAAAGGAATGCTGGTAGGGCACAGGGCATTTTGAATGCTTTATTTATTTATTTTTTAAACTAGCAACTGGTTTTCAATGCTACTTTGTCCTAAATTATTTTTAAGCGACAATTTTTTAAAGCATTGTAAAGAAATCTCTCCATCTCTGGGAGTAGTAATGGAAAGGGTTTATTTGTCTATTTTAAATCAACAGAAGGCTCAAGAATCTTAAGTTTCATCATTGATTGATCCACATCTTATCATTATATAGAGTGGCCAACAGGCATAATATTTTCTCACACCTTTCTTTCCATCTGGTTATTTCTCTCTTTGTCCCACGTGAGTCTCTCTGAATGTTTTTAGGATATTTAAAAACATATGTGGTTCTATTTACTTAAAAAAAAAACTGCTGGAAAGAAGTATCAGTGTATTTTCTGGGTAGTTAAGAAGTTAACACATTGAGTCTTTAGTGCCCTGATGAGATAGATAGTCCATTCCCATTTGCAAGGAGTGAAAATCTTATAAAAATGCAAAGAGAGGTTAGGACAAGAGATAATTCAGCAGAAGAAAAAGCCATACCACAAAAACTGTATCAGAATACTTTTTAAAATGTAGCTAAATTGGGGTGTGATAAGCACAATCCACACTTGCAAAATTTTGTGTTTCAGCTGATAAATGAACAGTTTGGGACCCTTTACAGACTTGTCTGCTTTTGAGAGGGTTTGAGTGAAATCTCTACTCTCTTGATAAGTGAGATCTCTACTCTCTTGATAACCCACCTTTAAATCTTTGAGACTACAAATGAAATGCAAAGCTTCAACTCCACAAATCCAGCTTCAACCACACAAAGATGTCATTGCCCACCTAACACAGCATAATTAATCCCTTCACACTTCCCCTGTCTACACTGTACAGTATAACTATGGGTTGTCCATCACCTCCAGACTTCCCTAGGTGAGTAATTATTATGATAATTAACAGTTAGGGAAATTACCTGCATAGACCTACCCTGGGTACAAAAAGAAAAGTTGGTATTTTGCTTGTGCACTTATTTTCATGTCTATATGGTGTGTGTGTGTGTGCACACATGTGTGTCTGTGCATAAGTGGTATGTGACGCATATGCCTCACACTAAAGAGACCAATCTGGGTTACTTTCTTTCAAATCTGAACTCCTGAGGGTTTGCACATTCAGAGGGCTGCATCTGTTTGAATCTCTGTCGGATAAACAAATATTTAAATGTAAGCAATATTGGAGAGATTGCTTTAAGCGCTGAAGCATGGCATGGCATTTAGGAGGAAAAACAATTGGGCAAGTTCTGGTGTAACTGACTACAGATCACTGGAGCAAGAAGCTTGCTGGGGATGGAGCACACCACAGACACATCCCTGAGGCTTCCATGGATGGTGGGTCATTTACAAGCAGAATTTACTGGTAAAGTAACTTAGGGAAGCTGAGTTCCTAGGCACACATCAGAGCACAATAGTTATGATGCTAAAACGCAAACGTTTTGCCCATTTTGCCAAGCATCCTATTTGTTCTCCTAAAAGCCCCTTCCTTCTCCCATTTATTTCCTTAGTAAGTGGGTTTATCTTCTATTTCAAGGAGATACTGTTGGGCCACACTGTTTTGTTTTGTTTTAACATTAATACCTCTGGTTTCATTTGTTTTCAGACTCAGTGCCACAAAGATGAGATGGCCAGTTGATAAACAGGATGACAGAATCATGCATTGTAACTTTCCAACAAAACCTGAAGGCAAATAAATGGAGAACAAATGTGTTTTCATTCAGAAAATCAGTTTCACATACAACATATGGGAGAGTTGCTAGAAATGTGTCTTGTGTAAAACAGAGCTTTAGGTGATGGTAAGAGCAAGCAACATAGACTTGAGACAGATGAGAACTGATCGTGTGAACCATCCACTGCATCCCTGGCTTGTTCTAATGCATCATCTTAGGAAGGAGCTGCTCCTCTTGTAGGTCCCCTTGAATCCAATGTACCCTACATGCTGTTTGAACAAGTAGCCCTGTGCCTCTCCTGACCCTTGTCTCCTGGCTTTGAGTGGCAAAAGCAGGTCTGCTTCTCTCCTTCCTGATCTTACAGGAAAAGTTTTCTGTCTTTTGTCATTGAGTACAATGTTTGCTGTAAGTTTTCCATATATGATCTTTATTATGTTGAGATAGCTTCCTCCTATTCCTAGTTTTTATCATGAATGGTGTCGACTGTTGTCAATATTATTATTATTGTTTTATCAACTGAAATTTTGGTATGTGTGTGCATGCTTTTCCCTTGTTCTGTTAATGCAGTGTATTACACTGATTTATTTTATGTGTTGAACCATCCTTGTATTCCAGAAGTAAATCCCACTTAGTCATGGAGTATAATCCTGTTAATAAAGTGTGGAAATCAATTTGATAGTCTTTTGTTGAGAATTTTTCATCAATATTCATAAAGGATATTAGTCTATTTTTTTTCTTGTAAAGCCTTTCATTTGTTATTTGGGAACACTATATTCACAGAGTGAGTCAGAACATGTTCCTTCCTCTTCAATATTTTGGAAGAGCTTGAGGAAGACTGGTTTTAATTCTTTTCTAAATGTTTGATAGGGCTCACCGGTGAAGCTGTCCAATCCTAGGCTTTTCCTTGTTCAAAAGTTTCTAAGTATTGATTCAATAGCCTTTCTCTTTATAGCTTTATGCAGATTGTGTTTCTTTACCATTGAGTCCAGGTAAGTTTTTTGTTTCCAGTAATCTTGTTTCATCTAGATTATACAATTTATTGACATACAACTGTTCATAGTACTTCTAAAAATCTTTTTATTTCTGGAAAATTTGTAATAATGTCTACTTATTTTTAACATGGTTATTTGTTGTTTTGTTGTTTAGTTGCTAAGTCATGTCCAACTCTTTGTGACCCCATGGACTGTAGCCCACCAAGTTCCTCTATTCATGGGATTTTTCAGGCAAGAATACTGGAGTGGGTTGCCATTTCCTTCTCCTATAGTTATCTGAGACTTCTCATTTTCTTACTCTAGCTAAAGATTTGTCAAGTTTGTTGTTTTTTTCTCTATTATTCTCTATTCTGTTTCATCTATCTCTGCCCTAGCCTTTATTATTTGCTTCCTTCTACTAGATTTGGGTTTAGATTTTTCTTCTTTCTCAAGTTCCTTAAAACATTAAGTTGTTAATTCGAAATCTGTCTTCTGTTTGAATATGACAGCTGAAAATTTCCATCTTGCCACTGCTTTCATTGCTTTTCATACATATTGGTATGTTGTTTTCATTTTTATTTGTCTCAAGATATTTTCTGATTTCTATTAAGATTGATTCTTTGACCCATTTTTAAAATTAGTGTGTTTTCTACTTTCCACATATTTTTAAATGTTCCTTCTTCTGTTGATTTCTAATTTTATCCCATTGTGATTAGAAATATGCATTATATGATTCGAAAGTTAAAAAACTTTGTTAAAACCTCTTTTGTTGCCTAATGCATCTAATGTATCCTGGAGAACGTTCCATGTGTACATATGAAAGATGGCGTCTCTAATGTCCCCTAAGTCCAAATGCTCTATAGAGTTCAAGTCCTCTATTCCTTATCCATCTTTTGTCTGTTTTTTTTTTATCATTATTGAAAGTGAAGTATAATATAAGTGTCTCCTATAATTATTTCTTTCAGTTGTGTCAATATGTGCTTCATATATTTTGGAACTCTGATGTTTGGTGCATAAGTTTTATAACTGTTATTTCTTTTGTTTAATTGAGGCTTTTATCATTATGTAATTTTCTTCTTCATCTTTTGTAACAGATTTTGGTTGAGGTCTGTTTTCTCTGTTTTTAGTATAGCCACCTCTGCTGTCTTGCATAGATTATCTTCTTCCATTTTTCACTTCAAAATATGTGTATTCTTACATCTAAAGTGAGTCTTTTGCAAGTAACATATAATTGGATCCTATTATTTTTTAATCCATTCTATCAACATATGTCTTTTGAATCAGGAATTTACTGTATTTATATTTAGAGTAATTGCTGATAGAGAAATACTTACTTTTGAAATTTAGTGACCTGGAGGAATGTTAGCCCAGGGCAAGTGTCCAGGGAGTGGACAGAGGGTGTGTCTTCCACTCAGATGCCAGGTCCACCTGATGGGACAGACTAATCTATTTCTCTGTTGTGTGTAGTTTCCAGGATGGTTGTGGCATTCGATGGTCACTATCATTGCTATCACTATCATTGATTCAGTGGTCACTATCACTATTTTGGCGATACAATCTTGAAATAATCGACTCCTGGAATGCTAAGGCAGCTTCAAGAGCAATCAAATCAAGAGCTAAATTGAGTGGTATTTCTAAGTTGACAAAGGAAAAATTTAATTGAAACTTTAAGTGACCTTCAAATGTCAGGAGTAAATAAAACGGTAACAACTGCATTTTTGACAGCTGTCAGCAACTAATGGGAATGCCATAAAAACTCATGATCAGGGAGCATTGGCATATCCGGTGTGCACTAGACTCATCACCGTAAATTCTGTCAGATAAGTGCTCGACCTGATAATAATCTTACATTAGTGCTCTGAATTAGCTTCAGCTACACTGATGGAGAGGCAGGTAGAGGAAAGGATCATCTCCATAACAATGACAGCCTCCTGTGCTGAGAAATAGCTGAAAGATTGGAAGCTATTTGCATGAAAAGAAAAGCACAGAATTTCAAGGGAAGTTACGACAGAGCCTCCCTCACTTATATCCGTGACCTTCTTTCTTCTTTAATTTGGGGTGTTTGTTCTCGATGCATTTGTATAATTTCACACACAGACATGGATAAAAAAATAAAATAAAATTCTCACGGTTTCTCCCTCTAAAGGAAAGAAGATATATTTGTCCCACTAGCACAAGGTTAGTTCTTTTGAGCACCGCCGGCATCTGGAGATGCAGAATTTTTAACCTTCAAGCAGCTGGTCAGTGACTGCTTTGCTGAGGTGTCACAGAGATTCAACAGGGTTGAGGGCTGTTAATTGATTTTGCCGCTTTGTTGAATACAGCAAATCCTTCTTGTTCACAGTTTCTCAATTTCAAATATTCTGTGTGCATGATACCAAAGCAATGCTCCCAGTAAGGCTAAAAAACATGATAATAGATACCCTGCCCATAGTTACACCTACCTTCTAAAAATTTTATAAAAATGGATTAAATGTTTGGGGAAGATACTTAAAACATTTTCTACCAAGAGTAAAAGACCAATAATTTCTCAATATTTCCTAAAACAATTGTTATTAAATACAGTGTATAATATAAAATTGTTATTGATATTTTAAAACTGATATATTTAAGAATAGGGTATTCTTAATATTTCATACATATTCTGATAGGTGTAAGCAATGTGTATTATAATAAACCATAGAGGTAATATCTAGGCTTGGACCAAGTGCCAAAACTAGACTGCTGTCTATTTTCCTAAGGCATTGAACTAAAAATGTTTTTATTTTACAATTTTAAATAATTCTATATGTCCCTACAAACCACCATAGCTTAAAGTCTAAAATATTTACCATCCAGTTCTTTCCTGAATAATATTTCTGATACCCTCCCTTAAGAAACAAGAGTTGCACACAAACACAAAACCAACTCCTACAATATAAGTAGCCTTGAATAACCAGAAATGCATTTCTTTGTTGTGTGGACTGATGATATCTAGTGTCCGTGTATGTGTATCTGTTAGAAAATGGATAGCTTGGTCTGATCTTAATTCACAAGAGATGTAACAGGTCTCTTGCACACACATAACTGTTCATTTTGGGTGGAAAACGTCCATTAACAGTAGAAATACGAAGTTAACTTATGGTAAATGGGCATTTGGAAATTTCAGGCTGCATAGGTAGAAACTCGGAATCAGAAGTCTGTTCTGCCTTTTCACACCATCTCAGAGCAAAAAGGATCTTGACACTTGGTCAGAAAGTCTGCAATTTCTTTCATGCACTTTTGACTGTTTTGTTATGGTTTTGACCAACACAGAATTTTTTTGGTAATGCTAAAGTAGACGAGGTGCATTCCCAACATACCCAGAACTCTAACATTGCACTTATCTCATCAATCTGTAATCAGTTTATGTGCTCAATAGACTGTGAGATTCCTGATGGGAGGGGTCAGGTCTTATAACAATTCATCACTCCAGTGCCAGCCTATTAGAACCACTCATTAAATATTAACTGCGATTGTAATCATGACTACTGCTACTATTGCTATTGTTTTCCTCCATTACCTAGTATGTGCTATAATCAAGATCAGTTGTTTGAAACAACTTCACCTTCAGCATTTCAGGAACAGAATGATTTAGAAGCAAACATGTTTTAGCTAGCTTTAGAGCAAAAAAAAGCAGATATACTTCTTCTGTACATGTCTCCAAGGCAAAAAAAATATTGAAGAGCAAAAGTTTTCTAAGAAGCAACTGCAGACAGAAGAGCTTGCTAGAAGTCCAATTTGATCAGAGCTGACATGAGCCAGAGGCGAGGACCAAGGTGTGAGTGGAGACAGCAATGCGCGTTTGGCCTGGTGCTGCCCTGAGTAAGATCCAGTCAGAAGTGATGCCCTGTGAAAATCATTAAATAAGGCCCACTAAAAATACTTCCCAACAGTCACTTTCATGCACCAGGGAGGCAAAAGGGCAGTAGCAAAAAACAAAAAACACAATCTTTACTTTTATTGCCTAAAACAAAGCTATGAAGGTGGATTGGATTCTATTGATTCTAAGATGGGAGTATGACTGAATTCACTTTCCCATTTAATGTTAGATAATACATGATCAAGTATGTGATTTATGCTAAATTTAAAGAGTGGGCAATGATCTTCTATCAGAATTATTGAGTAGAAACCCAGGGGAAAATTTAAAGTTAAAACATGTGAAGATGGACAAATTGTTCTTACCAAAGGTACCTATAAGATACCAGATTAAACGTGTTGCATGAATAAGTGAGTGGATAGTTTTCAAATGTCTTCTCATAGTTTGTGCTTGAATCTTACTCAGTCTTGAGTGGAATCAGAGAATTAGCCAACTTTCTAAAACACTATGAAGCAACTACGGTTCACAGTTAAACTGAGGTTATAAAGAATTTCTGTGGGGAAATCTTTTTTCAACCTAATAGATGCATTTATACAGTTAACATACAGGAAGAACTTGCTGTCTTATCCAACCTCTGCCCCTGTTCTTCAAATTGTTGTAAATGAAAGAGAAGGACCAACTTCTCCAACTCTTTAGCTGTCAATTGTCACCAATGTCACCGTTCTTATCCCACCTTCCCTGGGACAGCTCAGTTATTTAGAATGGCACACTGAATTAAGTCTGAATTCTTAACTACTGAAATGCTCTCTTAACACATGTCTGTGAGGTTGAATATTTGTTTTATTCTGTTATTTTACTTTATCTTGTTCCACAAGCACTTAGAGGAATAGGGCGTGGAATGCATGCTTGGTTGGTGATATTAAAAACTGGAAAATAGGGACTTTCTAGTGGTCTAGTGATTTAGACTCTGCACTTAAACTGCCAAGGGCACAGGTTCAATCCCTGGCTGGGGAACCAAGATCCCACATGCCTCGTGGTATGTCTACGAAAAAAAAAAAAGGAAAACAGTCCATGGAGAATCATTGGCTTGCTTCAACATGTATCTACTGAGCAGCTGAGTTCTTAGAAACAGCATTATATGTGACGTGGGCGCAATAAACAGCACATTTCCTAGCTCTCAGAAATGTTTTCAGAGAGTCGAGTGGAGTCAGGAGCCCTTGAAGAGATGACGTCATAGAATGAGACCGGTTTGCACACAGAGCTATTTCTGTCCCACATGCACCAAAGGAAGGATGGAGGCTCCGAGCAGAAGATGGGTCAGGGGAAAACTTGGATGAGGTGAAGAGGGAGGACAGCCAACTGAAGTCTTTCAGAGGTTTTTGTTCAGCGGCCCTGGATTGCAGTTTGTTCTGGTGAACCATTACCCGCGGGCCATGGGGTTACCAAAGCAACTGCACTTAGCAAATTACTGTCATAGAGCCTTGAAAATTGCAAAGTAATTGCCAATAAATTAGTTCCTTTGCCCCATAAAACTGGCCTACGAAATAGGAAGATGCATTATTATCGAGATCACCCTATCATCCTTTCAGGTGAGGATGCTGATGACACAAATTCACCACCGCATAGCAGACTAGCACTCAACACCAGGCTTTCTGACTCCGATCCCATAATCACCAGTCGTATTACAAAGTATGTGTGACCAGGATCAATGTGTATGTCCAATAGACTCTCCAAAGGTGGCTTTTCTCACCCCCTCATCCATTCAATGATGGTTTTTTATTGAGGGCCTACACTATGCCTATAATGGACGTAGGTCTGAAGGTGCAGTAATGAACTGACAGAATCTCTTCCTTTGTAGAGCTTGTATGTTTAATGCAGAAGCAAGAACCCAATAAGATAAACAAACGCACATGCCATGTTCAGTGTGATGATTAAAACCTATCAGAACAGGAAACAGTGCAACCATGAAATTTTTAAACCCATTTGCAGTTTTCTCCCTAATCATGCAATGTGTACCTATGAATATTAATATGTTACATAGACAAATGTGTACACATGTTTATATATTTCATACACTCCAATGACCTAGGGGTTCTGACAAGTAGGATTTTAGTTCAGGGAATTTTATTGGTACTTTAAATACTAGTGGACTACAAAGCTGACATATAAATCGAGATCTTAGAGAAACTTAAACAACTCCTTTCATAGAAGTTCTCTGCTCTGGATGAAAAGAAACATAAATTTAGTTTACTTTTCCATGTAACTACAGCTCTGACTCAGTTAAGATATGCCCATCATTAAAATATTCATCAGCGTGAAGTGCTAATTTCTATAACATCCTCTTCAATCAGGCCAATCACTTAATTGGCAAGTTTCTATTTCCACTTGAATAGGCTAAAAGGGGAATCCTTCTACAAGATCTAGATAAAGTTAGGCAATTAAAATTCTTACGGAAAGTTAAATTACCCAGAAGCAACCAAACATCTCTATAGCATAGCAGAGAAATCATCCATAAAACATAACAAATACTCATAGCCTCAAAAAAGGAAAAAAAAAAAAAAAAAAGAAGGGCAGCCAGATATCCTGCTGTGGTTTCCTACTTTCTACTTTAGATATTAAGAAAGTCAACTGCTAAAGAGATGAAGTTAATTACCAAAATGACACAGGGTGGTCATCAACTTTTATATTTCTGCCTCTTCTCTGGCTTCTTTGAAACACAGGTGACTTGATTCTTTTTCCTTGACTTCCTCTCCTTTGAACCACGTGGATTCTCATGTGGTGTGCTAGTGTGATTTTACAGTTTAAATAATCATCTAAAGTGTGATTGATGAATCTACATCCTTGACCAACTCTCTCTGTAAGCATCTTACCCATGTTTTCATCATTTATAACTTAATTGATATTGTTTTGGGGCATTTTATGCTAGTTATCATCTAGCATAAAACTGTTCCTACACTACTTCCAAGCTCAGGAGATGGATCAACTTTGTCCCACAAGCAAGCCACCTCAAGTCGCTTTCTACTCTCCCCTAGTTCTCCATAAACAGTCACCAAGCATATCAGAAGATATTCAATATATGGCCCTTAAATTTCACTCATATCTTATTTCTACTGGAATCCCCCTCAGTATCTCTCTCTTGGCTGTTGGAATTGCCTTCTAAAACTTGTTTCTCTTATCCTGGCTCTTCTTCTTCCAATTAATCCTTGACGTTCTTAAAACAGCCCAGTGTAAGAGAAACTGCCTTAGCTGACATCCAACACACAGACAGTGAGAGCACCACCCTCAAGTGCTGGCCTCAGCTAACAGGGAGCACGGGGTTTAATTATGGACACAGTGTTCTAGAATGATACTTGACAAATGGGAACCCTTTTTCTGGAAGATGACAGTGTCCAGAACATAAACGCTTTATGAAAGAACTATGAGAGATTTGGAGATTGGAATAAATGAAGGACCGTTGAAAGACCTGCCTGGATAAATTTAACCTCAAGAAGGAAGGACAGAGGTAAGATATCTGGCTGCTAATATAGTATTTGTTCATGTGTAACAGAAAAAGGATCATCTATATTCTAGCCAACGCTTGACAATACAAATGCTAGTATTAACAAGTGGGAGCTGTAGGGGATTACATACAGCCTGTTAAAACAAAAAGCATTTTGGCAACACCAGCTGGGAAACAGCCTTTATGAAAAAACTAGAGGGTCTCCCCTTAACAGCCTCTTTGATGGGGCCCTTGCACGAAAAAGGAGTGAGACAGAAAGATACATGCAAGATTCCTCCCAATTTTAATGTTTCTAACTGGACTGTATTGGAAATATTTAGAAGCCTTTGTGGGTAGTCTGCTCATCCTCTTGGCAAGTTAACTTTTCCACTAATGGAGAGTGTACCTTCTCCAGGGGATCTTCCTGACCAAGGGATAGAACCCAGGTCTCCCACATTGCAGGCGGATTCTTTACCAGCTGAGCCACCAGGGAAACTCTCCCTCTTTTATTTCTTTTTTCACTTACCAGCAAAACTGTCCCAAGCTGAGGAAGTTCCCTTCCCCAATGATGGCACTTTATTGAAGTAGCAAGTGCCACATTCAAAGCCAGTGGGACTTCTTTTCCCGTGTGCTTTAATCATGTGACAAATGAGGCTGAATCTGCATTTACACAGCATTTCAGGGTGTCCGCCTCCTCGTCCACTGCACCCCACACTGCACGACACTACATTATCCCTAATGGCTTATCAGGTCTGAAATTTAGTATTTGATCTTGTTTTATTATCTTCCCCAGCTATATTCTATACCTAATTTTTTCCCTGAAATGAACATTATTGATTTACTTATTAAATATTGTCTGCCTACTGTGAAATCTTCACACAAGCAGAATGATGAATCCCTTTTAAAAATAATGATTATCTGCAACACAATGCCTGAGATGCTAGTTTTATAAGGAGAGTTTGAATGGATTTGAACTAAATGCGGAGTATAAAAACTGTCCTGGTCTCTCTCGGATAAAAGCTTACACACTGTTTCTATCTCCTGAAGAAAAAGAGGAATCAATAAGTGATTATATTCTTAAAGTAAATTACATTTCAGGTTTTGTTCTGTCCAGAGCAGTTAAGAAGGGATGATGACTGCAGGTTAAATCTAAGGGCACAGAGAAGAACTTGAGGAGTTGTTTGTAATGGCTGGGGGCAGAATTCAGAATAACGTTTAAAGGTAATAGTAGAATTAGCATCCTTTCATTAAATAGTGTGTTCCTTCCTCATATACACTTTGAGCTAAATCTAACCCGACAGGAACTGTCTGCCTTTTCCACATGTATGGACAATGTCTCTCCCAGTGTGGACAATCCCAGGCTTCTCAGGATGAACCCCAGACTCCTGGGTCTCACTGGAAACCCTGCATCCCACCCACCCCTGAGATGTACCCCCTTCCTCCTCATTCTTGCCTCCTCCAGCTGCTGCTGCGAAATAGACCACCCTAAACATAGTGACTGGAAGCCACCACCATTTGCTTTTTCTCATGAGTCTGTGTATAGCTGACTGGTGGATCACAAAATCTAAAATTTCATGTATTACCTTGGCCTCTGACCTCCTCCAGAAGATAGAAAAATCAAGTTCTCTGGTTCATGTTAGGAAGGTAATAGAAGCCTGATGTTGCTGCTGCTGCTGCTGCTGCTGCTGCTGCTGCTGCTGCTAAGTTACTTCAGTCATGTCCGACTCTGTGCCACCCCATAGACAGCAGCCCACCAGGCTCCCCCGTCCCTGGGATTCTCCAGGCAAGAACACTGGAGTGGGTTGCCATTTCCTTTTCTAATGCATGAAAGTGAAGTCACTCAGTCGTGTCCGACTCTTCACTATCCCATGGACTGCAGCCTACCAGGCTCCTCTATCCATGGGATTTTCCAGGCAACAGTACTGGAGTGGGGTGCCATTGCCTTCTCTGAGCCTGATGTTAATCCCTGGTAAAAAGGTACAAAAAAGAAAACCGCATTTTTTTTTTCATTCTTGCAGACAACTGCCTGCCCCCAGAGAGGACGCTGAGAACCCAGGAGGCTGTGAACACTTACTGCCTCTCATCCTGGTCCCTAGCACTAGTTCATTCTGGATGAGATAACTGAACGACATCACCAACTCAATGGACATGAATCTGAGCAAACTCCGGGAGACTGGAGGACAGGGGAGTCTGACGTGCTATCAGTAGGGTCAGGAAGAGTCGGACATGACTGAGTGACTGGACAACAACAGCAAGATCTGTATCTGAGGTAGTGTGTGTGTGTGTGCGCCTGTGTGTGTATGTCCTCTCCAACTGAGATACTACAATTTCATGAAAAATACAGACAAGCAAGTCGATAGAAAGGCAACACTGACTGGGAGTGGTTATTTGCAGAAAATCCGTACAAAAAGCAGTAATAATCAGAATATTTAAAGAGTTCCCACAAGGAACTGCCCTGGTGATTCCATTGATAAGAATCTGCCTTTCAATGCAGGGGATCCATCCCTGGTAAGGGAGCTAAGATTCCACATGCCTTGGGGCCAAAAAACCAAAACATAAAACAAAACCAATACTGTAACAAATTCAATAAAGACCTTACAAATGGACCACAACAACAAGAAAAAAATTTTAATGAGTTCCCACAAAACAAAAGGAAAAAGGACAAGAAAAAGAAATAAAGAAAAATAGTCTATGGCTACAGAGAAGCTCAGACGGTAAAGAATCCACAATGCAGGAGAACCAGGTTCAATCCCTAGGTTGGGAAGATCCCCTGGAGAAGGGAATGGCTACCCACTCCAGTATTCTTGCCTGGAGAATTCCATGTACTGAGGAGCCTGGCAGGCTACAGTCCATGGGGTCACAAAGAGTCAGGCATGACTGAGCAACTAACACTTTTTCATAAAGAAGCAATTAGAAGAGATACAAATGGCCAACAGTCACATGAAAAAAAAAATGATCAATTTCATTAATACAAAGGAGAATGCCAAATAAAACAAAGTTGAGATTTTAGTTCACCACATTGTCAGAAATGCTAAACATGAATATATTATGGTGGCCCAGAGCTGGAAAATAGGGGGAGATACCTTGCTGAAGTCAATTTAGCAATATGTGTCAACACTTTGTAATTACACGTTTTTACTGTGCAATTTATGTCCATGGATCTATCTGATGTGGATGTGTCTCTGCTCAAAGATGTGTTTACTGCAGCATTTTTATAATAACCCCCAAATTAAAAAGCACATAACGCCTGCCAGAGCTGGATAAAATGTCCCACGCCTCTGGTCCAAGTACATTTACATTCTCATATCTGAATATCATATACGAACCAAACTGAATAAATTCATAATCACGCCAAGACAGGGAGGCAGGCGTAAACAGAATAGGAGCCGACAGGCTTCTGAAGCATGGAAATCAGATGAGACAAACCGTGGCAGGGGAGCTGAGGACTGTCCTTGAGGAGCAGGAGCGGGGTCTTTGCCAGAGCGGACCGGCATCCCTCCAGGGCCCCCGGGGAATCGGGGACACTGACTCCGGGTCTCATGCCAGGGGCCTCAGGGGTTCTCTTCCTATAGCCCCTGTGCCCAGGAAAACAGGGAGCAAGCCACCAACTTGAGCAGCTCAGGGGAGAAGGAGCAGGAAGAGGGAAGGGAGAGCCATCTTTCAGGAGCAAGGGCCACGTGGGGCCACACTAGAGTGTGTGACGATGCCTGCTGGCACAAGCCTGTCCACCTCCAGTCCACTGGGATGGACTCAGTGGATCTCACGCAGACAAACAGGATGAGGAGCAAAGATGGAGAGGGGGCTGTGCAAAGGTGTGATGTTGTGAAGAGCTGTGGTGTCCGCTGGTCAAGGAGGAGGTATGCGTGCTGTGAGGGATGGCAAAGGGGAACAGGACAGATGGGTTCAGAGACAACAAGCACGGAGTTGGGGGTGCGAAGATGTGGTGATCAGAAAGGGTGTTGCTCAGCTAGATGTGGTAGGACCCTGCAGTCTAGGAGGATGAGAGATCAAGGGGTGGAGAGGTTGGGATGGTGGAGAAACCATCTCAATGTTGGCAGGAACTGGACCAGCAGAGACGCAAGGTGCAGTGACAGGGCGCCGGGCACTGCCACCTTCAGGAAGGAACGAGGGGCGGGCACCCCAAGAGCAGGGGTGGGATCCCAGTCCAAGGTCCCAGAGTCCATGCTGGAGGCTGTGGGGACAGGAATGTGGTGCAGAAGGAGGGGAGGAAGGAAGGGAGAAGAGTATAACCCAGAGGGAACACAGGAGGAGATGTAGGCAAAATCACCCACCCGCTTTGGGCATATGCGCATAGCCTCCTGCCCCTCGTGTTCCTGTTGTTACTCAGAAGGTGCCAGGTGATGCTGTAGAAGCAAATTGACGTAAATCTCAGGAGTTTGCATGAAGGGTCGTTTCCTCCACAGTGGTCTCCCCAGGGGCCTTTGGGGAGGACTCTGCTCCATACCCTCTCCACTTCCTGGTGGCCAGTGGGGTTGGGGGAGAATTGGAGGGTCCCAGGGAGGTTTCCGTGCCATTCTGCTCACTGCCCACCAGAGAATCAGTAGCAAGGTGCCGCCCAAGGACAAGACGACTGGGAAGTGGGTGTTGAGAAGAGCTGGGTGTTCAGCAGGCACTAAGCATCTTTTCCATTCCTCACTCCAGCTCTCAGCTGGCTGCTGAATTCAGCATCATGGGGAATCAGGTTCTAACAGAAGGCAGAGCTATTGGGTAAACACTGAGCCTCTGAGGAGTTATTTGCAGGCTAAAAGTAGACTTCTGATGAAGAAAGAAACTGACGCTCCAAAAGGCAAGAGGCCTTAGTGGAGAAAGTGACAGATTGCAGGGACTGTAAATTCGGGTGACCAGCCTGCTTCTCCTATGTGGGCCCACCTACCAGCTGCATTCTGGGTGTGCCTGTAGATCAAGCCACTTACTGCAGGTGAGATGATTCACGTGGTAGAAATAGAAGGGTGAGAAGGGGGCACACATCAAGCTGTGGTGCAGATACTAAACAAAACCCCTTTTATGCTGCCTTATGCGAGGACCACATCCTTTCATGGACATTAACCAATCAATTTACCCCACACCTAGTAAGATATCAGTTACTATGAGCTGAGCAATTAGAGGGCAGGGGAGGAAGGCGTGGGTGGCAGCCCAGGCGGTGTGCAATGAGGAATAGCCGCAGGAGGGAGGAAGCCCCTGGTCCTCTCGGAGGATGCTGGAGGATGCTGAAAAGGCGTCCTGCTCTCAGGACTTGGAGGAGACCCGCTCATCTGCCAGCGGTTCTGTCACAGAAAGTGCATTTTCAGTCCAGGGGTCGTGGCAGGAGGGACTCGTGTCAGGGACTGGA
Organism: Ovis canadensis; assembly: GCF_042477335.2. Classification (NCBI taxonomy): domain Eukaryota; kingdom Metazoa; phylum Chordata; class Mammalia; order Artiodactyla; family Bovidae; genus Ovis; species Ovis canadensis. The sequence goes on along the minus strand of NC_091257.1, from coordinate 60,289,562 downwards.
CTGATGGATAGTGTTCCCTGCACTTTCACCCTGAGCCCGAGCCCATCTGTCATCCTCGTTTGGAGCCCCAGGAGCAAGGTGGAACCTTTGGGGCCAGCAGACTGGGAAACCAAAAGCCAAGGGAAGCCTTCAGTTCCTCACCTGGGCTTCTTTGAACCAGCCCCTCCCCTAGTCCTCTCCTGCTCTCTGCTGGCCCCAGGTTCTGGCTGCTCTTGGTGACACATCTCCCAAAGGCATCACACGGCTGCAAGATGCAGTGGGAGATGTGCGCACGCAGGTGCATGTGCATACCAGCACACACACATCTGCACCCATTCATGTGAGTGTGGGTACATGTGTGCATGCTCATACACAAGCACACATATACACTCACATGTGTGCATACATATACACACATGCACGCATTCACAAACCTGCATGCACACACGTGTGGGTAGATGTATGCACACTCATACACAAGCACAATGTGTACTCACACACGTGTGCACACACACACGGCAGGATGTCTGTTACACCAGGGTGAGGACCACAGGGTGGAGAAGGGGTTTGCCTTTATTCCCTAAGTAAAGGGAGGTCCTTGAAGGTCGCAGGTCAGCAGGGGTAAGGTCAGTATCATATTTCAGGGGTCAGGCTCTGGCATCAAGGTGGGAGTGTCAGGGATGTAGATTGATTGGGCCCACTGTCCTGCCTGGGAGGACACATGGGGGCGGGGGGGGGGGGGGCTCAACTGCAAGAGGGACAGAGAAACTGGAGACCAGGCACCACTGAGAGGGGAGGGGAGTGACGGACCTGCAGGGTGTGCGTGTGTGCATGTGTGTGTGCATGTGTGTGCATGCCCGCAGGGTCAGTGAGGGAAAGGAGGGCTTCCAGGAAAACCCTGGGACCCTCCCTGGGAGAGACCAGGAGGAATCACCTGGAAGAGAGAAACTGTACAGCCTGATCACCACCCCCACCAGGTCTGCACACACTCTCATCAGGCGGGGTTCGCTTCCACCACCTGCTGGTTTCTCCCCTGGGCTGGTTTCCTTCTCATCTCTCAGACGTGCGGCTAGTTTTCACACTTCCTGCTCGAGGTGGGCGTTTTAAGTCAACCTGCCATTTTCATCCTCTGTGCCCAGCACAGTGCCTGGCCCAAAACTCAGACAGTGAGAAACGGGCTGGAGGGGGTGCATTCAACCCCCTCCAAAACCTGTAGGCTGGGTTTTATGAGGTCAGGAAGTAGTCATCAATGTACAGTCCATTCCAGAATGTGACCTACCTTGGCCAAAGACACCTGTGTGGATTAATTTTAGAGACTGTTTAGAAATTTCCTTGATATACCAATTCATACACTTAGCACATAAAACCTATTATGTGCATCCTTTGTGACTACTAATAGCTTTTGTTGTCCCTTTATTCCTTGGTGTACATTGTATTTCCTGGTCCCTGGGAAATGGGAAGGACACACCATGATTCACCGACATCTTTGTTCAGAGTTCCAATGGACAAGCTTCCAGTCAGGACAGAACGTGGCAGACAGAGCTGTCTTCCTCATACCACTCATTTTACTGTGCAGAAATGCAATTTTATAATTCTATTGTGGATTTAAAATACGAACCACAAAACTATTTTCTGAAAACACCAAACCTCAAAAGCCTGTATCCTAGTTTTATATATACATACAAAATCTCAATATTTTCCTTAAATTTTCTTGAATGTCTTCATAGCAGTTTTTCCAAAAACAATATTATAAACAACTCCATTATTGTCATGGGTCATTTTGAAAATGTGTCATTTAATTAAATGATCTACACAAATCCTCGGAGAAGGCAATGGCAACCCACTCCAGCACTCTTGCCTTGAGAATCCCAGGGACGGAGGAGCCTAGTTGGCTGCCATCTATGGGGTCGCACAGAGGTGGACACGACTGAAGCAACTTAGCAGCAGCAGCAGCAGGCAAATCCTTCTGGCTCACAGCTTCTCCCATTAAAAAAAAAAAATTAAAGCATTGAGTGATATATATAAGGCTTCCCATGTGGTTCAGGGGTAAAGAATCTGCCTGCAATGCAGGAGACCCAGGTTCAACTGATCCCTGTGTTGGGGAAGATTCCCTGGAGAAGAAAATGGCAACCTACTCCAGTACGTGGGATTCCAGGAGAATCCCACAGACAGAGGAGGCTCAAGGACTATGGTCCATGGGTTCACAGAGTCAGACACAACTGGGCACACGTACACGTGATCCGTATCAGGCAGGCCACATTCTCTGATCCAGGCATGGTGAAGCCAGAACCAAGCTGGGCTACATTAGGTGCGGTTCCTGTTTTCAGTAACCTGCTGCCTTCAGCAGAAGTGGGGCTGTCTCACCCAGCCACCCTCTACACAACAAGGAGGTCACTGGACATTTTTCCTCCTCGGTGGGACTCGTGGCAGCCCACGTGGCTCACCCAGAGTCAGAGGGAGTCATTTCAAAAAGATTATCATTATCCTGACAAAATGCGATGGAGGTGTGCATGATTCATTTTTTAAGGGAGCCGTCAGCAAATGAACGAGGCAGGGCTGCGACAGCCCTGCTCCGTGTCCTGCTCCGTGTCCCTGTGATACTAATTACTAGAGACACGTGCACAACACACCAGGGGTCTTATCTCGCCTGTGACCGCTGATGAGCACAGGCAGCCTCCGGACATCCTTGGCCCGGGCATTGTTCTCAGTACTGAGGGAGGGGGCCTGGCTGCCTTCTTGGCTGCCTGCATCCTCAGTTCACAACTGTGCTCCTTGCCTTTGTTTTCTTTCCTTCCGATTTTTTCCTTCTTTTCTTGACCTTTCTCCTGTGCTGTTTCACAGATGCAGAACCTCAAGACAGGCTCCATCCTATGAAGGGTTTTCCCTCTTCATAAGACAGCCTCAGAAGCCCTGCAAGTTGCTCTGTTACCGGACGACAGGTGAAAGTCACTGTTTCAATAGGTCTTTGGGGCTTCCGTCCCCCCTCCATAAGGAGAACCACCTCTTCCCATAGTGTAATCTGCGGACTAAAAACCCTAGGGGTGAAACACTGAACACAGCGCCTCAGTGCAGGTGAAGTACCTGGAACCCAGGAGTTATTATCACCAAACTGTATCTGAACATGTGAAAATGTGTTAATTCAGATGCTGCATTTGTGGAATCACTCTTCCCTCTGGTGTGTGAGGTCATCAGTGTAACTAAATGAACCATCCAGAGCTCTGTGCTAGAGAATAGAGTAAATAGTGGTAGAGCCGTGGGATAAGTGCGATACAACTTCTCAGCCTCTCAGTATTGCCAGCAAACCCTACTGAGCCCCTCACCTTCCCAAGCCTAACCTTCCAGGTATCGCAGGTACTCAGTGCATACCTGTGGAATGACCCCACCAATAATGGGCAACTCCGCTACTTTCACTTTCTTGGACAGGCGTATGCTTCCTCTTAAAGATGGCATATGTGTGAGTATATGTCTTTATAAGGTATTTTAGAAGATTTTTCCTCAAACATGATCGATTTTCACCATATTCATATTTTGAAGTTCCAGCATTTTTTAATTGGAGGAAAATTGGTTCACAGTGTTGTGTTGGTTTCTGCCATACAACAAGGAGAGTCAGCCATGATTACACATCTGTTTCCTCTATCTTGAGCCTCTCTCCTCCCCCATCCCAACTCTCTGGGTCATCACAGAGCCCCAGGCTGGGCTCCCTGTTGAAGTTACAGTATTTTTTTTTTTTAATTAGGACTTTATTCAGCTTAGTTGGTGAAATGTTGCAAGCTAAAGGCCAGTATTCAAGTGAGACCTGGAGACAGGCTTTGTTTAGAATGCTCAGATATTCTACAAAATGAAACCAACAATTTCCATTTTCATAGGGAAAACAAATTTCTGGCTTCTCTTCAAAAGCCCAACCACAGTGGGCCCCTTCTTCTCCAGGGCTAAAGTCTGAGGGGTTGATTAGGTGTTCAGGTGAAATGCCTCTCCCCAGTGTGCCTGCCCCCCCCCCCACCGCCAGGACAATATCTGCACACAAACAGATATTGTGTCTGGCACGGTTTCTCCCCATGTTACCTTCAGGGCCCTGCAGGCACCTGGGGTGGGGAACTCCACAGAACGTAGAATGATTCTTAGAAAAGGGAAATATGCCTCTTAGGTTAAGATCAGCTTTTGAAAATAGCTTCTATACATGTCTTTGATGTATACCACAGTTCTTCAAAGATCATTACATTAAATTGTTGTTGTTTAGTCGCTCAGTGGTATCTGAGTGTTTGTGACCCCATGGACTGTATGAGGCCCACCAGGCTCCTCTGACCACGGGATTCTCCAGGCAAGAATACTGGAGTGGGTTATCCTTCCCTTCTCCAGGGGATCTTCCCAACCCACGGATCAAACTCGCATATCCTACATTATCAGGTGGATTCTTTACTGCTGAGCCACTGGGGAAGCCCGTGTTCAATAATTTCAAAATACTTTAAATTTTTGATATTTTTAATGTATAGTGAGCTTAAAAGTTCATTATTAGTCTGGTATGTTTCAGTTCAGTTCAGTTCAGTTGCTCAGTCGTGTCCAACTCTTTGTGACCCCATGAATGGCAGCACGCCAGGCCTCCCTGTCCATCATCAACTCCCAGAGTCCACCCAGACCCATGTCCTTTGAGTTGGTGATGCCATCCAACCATCTCATCTTCTGTCATCCCCTTCTCCTCCTGCCTTCAATCTTTCCTGGCATCGGGGTCTTTTCAAATGAGTCAGCTCTTCGCTTCAGGTGGCCAAAGTATTGGAGTTTCAGCTTCAACATCAGTCCTTCCAATGAACACCCTGGTATGTTTAAGGGACTACTGAATAAAATGGAATATGTTTCTCTAAGATCTGGACAGGATTACAATCACAATTTAGTCAGAACTTACAGCCTCCTGTGATGTTCAGTGAGATTTCCAAGGTATTCTCACACAGTAGACAGCCTTGTATTGCAATGCAATTTGTGGTTGAAGACATCAGGTAGAGTTAAGATTTCAGTAAGGGTGAGCTATGCAAATTCTCTAGAATAGTACTCTGTCCACTTTCAGATGGAAAACCATCTCAGAAGTTTCTGACTTAAAAAATCAACTAATATAGTCCCAGGGTTGTTCGTGCAATTTTTTCCTCACACATCGATTCTTTCTTCTTTAACCTAGGAAGTAAAAAATACATGATTTAATAGTTTCCTATGACAACAAAGCCTCATTATTCTGCAAGTGTGTGTTCACACTTGTAAGAGAGGATGGAAAGGAATATTGGAGGGTTTATTTCACAGAAAGAAACAACTTCAAGCAACAATTAGCATTTGACAGTTCACGTTCTATTGAAGAAATAGATCACAAGTTTAAAATATCACGAAAACAAATGATAATCCTATTTCCGAGCTCACACATCTCCCAGGATGCTTGTAAGACTAACAAGAGGGAATGTTTGTGACATGTAATCATTATTCACATGCCCAGTCATTACAGAGAAATATTTGTGGAAAATGGATAGAAAGGATGCTGAATGCATTGCCTCTGGCCATAATATTTATTATGGGCTAGGTAAAGAGAAAGTATAATATAACATATCCAAACCTTTTAGCATACAAAAGAATGACAGGAAATTTTTTTTTAGTTATTAACCCAAACACATCGCAATTTTTAAAACTGCTCTTGTAAATACCATTCTGTTATTTCTACAAGCAACATTCCTGCAATTGGCTACAGTTAAATGTCAGCTAATAAATGTAAATAAGAAATAATTGTTAGAAGATAAATAAATGAGATGTGTGCATAGTCTGACAGATTCTTTATTTATAGTCACCATTGTCAGCTTTGGGACATATTCTTGAACCACACAAATATGTGTGATTCACAGATTACCCCATTTTCTTAGCTGAAACCTATTTTCTGACGCATTTTCAAAGTAGCTATTTTATTTTGTTTTCCAGGAAAATCTAACAAAGACAGTGTCCATATAACTCCACGATATATTAGAGAGGGGAAAAAAAATCCCGTCTTGGTAACTGTTGTTTTACTTTGTTCCTAGAGAGGACCACCACTCTCAACTAAAAAGATGTTAAAAAATAAAATACAATGAATTTTCAAAACTGCTGGGACAAAAACGCTGACTGATGTGAGTTCTATAAAATCATTTCCCAAACCAGCAGTTAAAGAACATGTACAACTGAGTGGACTAAACGTTTGAATAAATACTTCTTTAAGAACCTTCGAGAGAAGTGCTCACTTCGGCAGCACATATACTAAAATTGGAACGATACAGAGAAGATTAGCATGACCCCTACATAAGGATGACACGCAAACTCGTGAAGCATTCCATATTTTTAAAATCTACAAGCAATAAATGCTGGAGAGGGTGTGGAGAAAAGGGAACCCTCTTACATTGTTGGTGGGAATGCAAACTAGTACAGCCACCATGGAGAACAGCGTGGAGATTCCTTAAAAAACTGCAAATAGAACTGCCTTATGACCCAGCAATCCCACTGCTGGGCATACACACCAAGGAAACCAGAATTTAAAGAGACACGTGCACCCCAGTGTTCATTGCAGCACTGTTTATAATAGCCAGGACATGAAAGCAACCTAGATGTCCATCAGCAGATGAATGGCTAAGAAAGCTGTGGTACATATACACAATGGAGTATTACTCAGCCCTTAAAAAGAATACATTTGAATCAGTTCTAATGAGGTGGATGAAACTGGAGCCTATTATACAGAGTGAAGTAAGCCAGAAAGAAAAACACCAATACAGTATACTAACACATATATATGGAATTTAGAAAGATGGTAATGATAACCCTCTATGCGAGACAGCAAAAGAGACACAGATGTATAGAACGGACTTTTAGACTGTGTGGGAGAGGGAGAGGGTGGGATGATTTGAGAGAACAGCATTGAAACATGTATACTATCAGGTAAGAAACGAATCACCAGTCCACGTTCGATACAGGATACAGGATGCTTGGGGCTGGTGCATGGGGATGATCCAGAGAGATGATATGGGGTGGGAGGTGGGAGGGGGGTTCAGGATTGGGAACCCATGTACACCCGGGGCTGATTCATGTCAATGTATGGCAAAACCAATACTGTATTATACAGCAAAAAAAAAGGAAAAATAAAAAATTTTTAAATAAAATAAAATTCAAAAAAAAAAAAAGAACCTTAGAGAATATTTTGAAGTTCTAGTAATCTGATTCAAGACAGTAAAGTTACATATCAGGAACTTGGAGGATCCAGAGAAAGGAGAACTGATTGTATCTCTTACGATCCCTCTCAGAGACTCTATGTCTTAGCAGAAGTCAGTCAGCAAATAGTTAAATCAAACTGCTGAAAAGTGTACTTTACGCATACTTGGGATTTCTCATGAGCTGTAAGTGACTAGTCCTGACCACAAGGAAGAGGCAGAATAGCATCTTTGCCTTAGTGTAGGTTGGAGCCACCTGCGTGGACTTTGGCTAATGCAGTACCCATAATGAATTTTTATTTCATGAGAAAAAAAAAAAAGCTCTGGGTAGATTCTAATGTTTGTATAAATATTAGGATGAAGCATGAAATTCCCAATGATACTCGCAACAGTGATGAACTTTACCTGACAAAAGAAGGTATTTTGTTAAATATATATGTTTATTTGTAAAATAAATACATGCTCACTTTCAGACATTTGGAATAAATATACATATATGTACATGGTGTGTGTGTGTGTGTGTGTGAAAATAAATTTGTCCCATAACCTGCTACCCAGAAATGACCTCAGTTCAGTTCAGTTCAGTTCAGTCGCTCAGTCATGTCCGACTCTTTGCGACCCCATGAATTGCAGCACGCCAGGCCTCCTTGTCCATCACCAACTCCGGAGTTCACTCAGACTCACATCCATTGAGTCAGTGATGCCATCCAGCCATCTCATCCTCGGTCGTCCCCTTCTCCTACTGCCCCCCTATTGTCTTTCTGGAGAATTCCCTTTTATTTCCAATATTATAAATGAGGCTATTGTTCATGAAGTATTGTATCTTGTTTTTCCTAATAATATTATATAATAAGCAGTATCCCATGTAGTTAGAAATTCTTCCAAATAACCATTAAAATTACACAATCTGCAACCCTATGTGTCTCCTGTATTCCTTGTTCCTGCTTGAATGAATGAACGATATACAGGGAACATCTTGGTACACAATTTCTGTTCTAAATTTGGAAATATGCCCTTGTATTAAACGTATTCAATGTCCATGTAAAACTCCTGGGTTAAGTCATTGGAAAAGTTAAAGCCTCTGATACAAATTGAATTTTTTTGCAAAAAGAGGGAGCAATTTCTGTTGCCCCAGAAGTCAATCGGAATGCTTGTTGTGTCTCCATCAACACTGAGCATTCCTACTGAAAGAGAGATGGTTTCCCTCCTCCCAGGACAAAAGGCACTAATCGATTGTCACTTTACAAAGTGTGGTCCTGGTTGGATTTTGGTGTTGATAGAACTTCATATGCATAGACCTGTGGGGATGAGCAAACTTCTGAAGGCATCCCCAGATACATTAGGGACTGCAGGTGTTGCCTTAAGTCTCCCCTTGTTGCCCATCCAGGTGCCCAGACGTGCAGCCTTTACAGCCCACGTGTAGCCCACACTGAGCTGCTGTGTCTGACAGCATTTGGCCAGCAGGTTTGGCCAAACACTTCTTGAGCCATCTCCTGAAAGCAAAAACTAGACTGTATTATTGGCATAAAGAAGGACACTTCTTCTTAGGGTTTGTCATCATTTTGAAGTATGAAATAATAGCTCAGCAGTTGCTGTGGGATGTGGGGGGTAGGGGGAAAGAAGCCGGGGCCGCCCCTGTAAAGAAGATTTGGTGGGACACAGGCGCCTGGGAGTTGGGGGGAACAGTGCTGCAGGCGCTGCTGTCTGGGGTCCTGACTATGCCGGGACCAGTCAGCTTTCCACTTCTTCTCTCTGCTCCTCTTTGGCACATTGTTGTTGCTGTGCAGTTACTAGCCTGTCCGACTCTTTGCAACCCCATGCACTGTAGCACAGGAGGCTCCACGAGCAGGTGAGTGCAATTCTAAGGGCCCTTTCATTCAATTACTTCCACGCACCTTAATATATATGTTGCAAAGTTCCAGTTTTCAGAAGAGGTGAGGAAGGTCCAGCCTCACTTCCCCTACTGGTTTGTTTCAGCCCCATCACTGGGAGGGGTCACAACAGAGCCCACCTGGCCACATGGACCTGCCTCTCCCATAGAGGCTAGGAGTGGGGACAATTTACCCCAAAGAGTGTTTATGAGAAGAGGATCAGCCTCCAGTAAATGTGAGCAGAAAGCAGGCGTATACAGTTTTATGTGCACGTGGGTTTAATTATAGGACAAAATTGCCCCATAATTTGTGGGTTGTAAGTTGTTCTTCCAAGAATCGAGACTGTCACCCTGTGAATTTTAAAGTGATATTATAACCAAGGCTTTAAAAGGCATTCTAAATTGTTATTTAAATTAAATGTTAATCAAAAATTAAATATTAATTAAAACTCTGGGTTGTTTATCTATTTAGTAGTTTGGTCTCTCTAAAATGCCAAAAACTGATTATTTGACTAACAAATGCCACAAATAATTCTGACATTTTCTTAGCCAAGGTGTCAGTTAAGATACAGTGTGTGATGATAACAGAGAACAGAAGAGTTGTTGCTTAAACTTTTCTGCTTTTCTGTAGGATATTTGACACAAAAGATTGTCATTATTAAGGGTAAAGCTGGCCTAAAATTTGAGGAAAAATTGGTATATCATCTATAATTTTGGAGAAGAGGCACATAATTACAATTTTTGCCTACTTCGGAAAAATATATCTGAGGGTTTTGAGAAAACATTTTCAAGAGGGTTGGGATGCATCTTTCAGATGGCATATTGGATAGCTTCCCATCAAGGGGCCTTTTCTGAGGTCTTTTCAGTAATGTGATTTAATCAAGGACTAAAATAAGGTTGGTGGGTCCAGGTAGGCTTCTGAGGCCTTTAATCAAATTTCAAAGCCTATTAAATTTAAGAGACAAATTATCTTGTCATCAAGACTCCTTCATTGAAACTCCTTCATTGAACCCTTGCTATGTCTAATTTACTACATTTTTGGAGTATTATTGTTCTTACTGGATAATAGAGCCAAGGCCTTTTATTCAACCTCTAATTATTTAGAATATATAAAATATATTACAGATTTCGATTTCTCAGTGGTATGTAAATGGTTATCTGTACAAGAAATAACTTGTTGACCCTGATTAACGATTTTGTCTGAGCTGTCTACATCTATTCATAGTAATTCAAGCCAAGTTTCACTCATAGTGTTTACAACATAAACATATGTCATGAAATCAGCCTTGAAAATGTTCTCCATAACCTTTAAACTGTGTTGGGTGGAGTAACTCAAAATGTACAATTTATTGAAGGTCTTTCTATTTCACATTTTGTCTGGAATTATTTGTTTGTCAGAAAATAGGTCCCTGACACACAGCAGGCAGGCAGGCGAGAATTGGTTGACTAGAAGAGTAAACCAGTAAACCCAGACATCTCTTTACACTGTGGGTTTTGAACTCCACAGAAAGACCGATGGCTTTCTGCTCCCCTAAATCCAGAAGCACCTGGAGATAAAACCCTCCTCCAAAGACAGACACAGAACATCTGTGAGAAAGCAGTGGTGACCAAAGGATGCCAACGGCCCTTTCTACTCCCCAGGATAAGGACCTGGGCGGGAATTTCCACTTATCAGGTGTGTGTCAAAAACCACACAGGAATATCCTGTTTCCAGTAGTTGCTACTAAGAAATCAGATTTACACACACAGAACAGCAGAGACCACGGGTTTTACAAACAATCTAATAAACTCGAATGCATATTTTCTTTACATTAACAGTAGACTTGTTCTCATTGACCCCTGAAAAAAATATCCTAGTTAGAAATCTACTGCTTTTAAGAAGACCAAACCAGGAGATGCAAAGTGGATTGTTTACCTATATGTTGTCAATATACTCTGAAATCCGTTGTATCGGGAAGAAACAGACGTGGGGCTTGCTTGTTTCCTGACAAGCACAAACAACCGCCAGCACATCGCTGACACTATCAGTGTGTCACTTAGGATACTTTTTCTTTAAAGGGGACAGTTTGCTCCTGCTGTGTCAGGATGCATTGAAGTCAGTTCCCTTTGGCCAGACACAAACATCACAGACAGCTGCCTGGTGATTTTTCAGAGACAGTTATTTGAAATTGCTTAAGATGCTACAAGCACATCATGATTTTAATAAACTTTCTAAAGTGGAGGGTGGAATTCCTTGGATGCTCTTCGTTCTTAATGTGAAAACATTGTTTTCAGTCAATGGCAGGTGCCTCTCACCTTACCTTTCCTTGTATTCAATTTCCTTCATCACTTTGTAGAGAATCTTTGTAGAAATTATGTAATTAGAATAAAGACGTCGGCTGTAAAGACTGGACATCACTAAGGCCCATGCAAAGGTAGGACAAAGGGAAAAGTCATTGTGTTTCAGTCGATGATATTTTTAAGACAAAATATTAATTTATATAATGTTATTTGCTTTTTATTGTGTTTCTTTGTGATGGCGGTATTATTACTACTAATAGCGATTAACTATTCACTGAGCTCTTGCTCTGTCAGGCATTGTTCTCAGGGCTTCCTACAAGTTGATAGCTCAGTTGGTAAAGAATCTGCCGTAATTCAGGAGACTCCGATTCAATTCCTGGGTCAGGAAGATCCGCTGGGAAAGGGATAGGCTACCCATTCCCAGTACTCTTGGGCTTCCCCGTGGCTCAGTTGGTAAAAAAAAATCCACCTGCAATGTGGGAGACCTGGGTTTGATCGTTGGGAAGATCCCCTAGAGAAGGGAAAGGCTACTCACTCCAGTATTCTGGCCTGGAGAATCCCACGGGCTGTATAGTCCATGGGGTCGCAGAGCCGGACACGACTGAGCAACTTTCACTACTTCATCCAACCGTCAGAATTATTAATATTCTCAAAGCCCAATCACCCCTATTTTACATTAAAGAAACTAAGTGATTCTGTAAATCTTTTGTTTCACACTGAGGTCCAGGTGTTTGAACTTTCAAGCAGGAGAAGCAAGTTGGTCCCCTGGGAGGCTGGTAAACTCTCCTCTCCAGGGACCAAACCCTTTGCAAACATTGAGCACCAAAGAGAGGAGACCCATGAGGTGGCCACTCTCACAGTCCCATGAGAAATGCAGACTGACAAGCCCAAGTTCTCTGATCTGCCAGGGTGACACCTGAAGATAATATTTTATGCAAATATTCAGTTCAGTCGCTCAGTCATGTCTGACTCTTTGCGACACCATGGACTGCAGCACACCAGGCTTCCCTGTCCATCACCAACTCCTGGAGCTTACTCAAACTCATGTCCATTGAGTCGGTGATGCCATCCAACCATCTCATCCTCTGTCACCCCCTTATCCTCCTGCCTTCAATCTTACGGAAATATTATTCCCACTTAATTTAGTGGATGGATCTCACTAGAATACAGGTGATTTCTCTGTTTTGTAATTTCCTCTCAATTTACCTTTGAGAGGATATTGTCTTCCCTTAATCTTGCTTTTATTTAATTTTTACTTTCTTTAACATTCAGAGGCCTGAAACTGGTTTTTCTAAAGTGCGGGTCTGAAGAGACTCTTCTCTTGAGTTTGGTCTGTTAAGTCCTGCAAGCTTCTCCCCTCTTCACCCCTCATTCTGCATCCTCAACCCCCTAATCTGGTAGCAGGTCCCACCACGTGCGTGGAATGTGAGATTTTTCCAAAAGAAGATTCATGCTCTCTTGGGCCTCTACGTCCTCGATCATTTTCTCCTTTGCTTGGAACACTCACTCTCCCTCTTTTTTCTAGATATCACCCTCATCAGTCAACACTTAAGTGAATCATCGCTTCCTCTGAAAAGTCTTTGCTGACACTCCCATTGTACAGCAAAGTAAATCATGATCCATATACACATATCCACTCTTTTTTAGATTCTTTCCCCATGTAGGCCATTACAGAGCATTGACCAGAGTTCTTGTTCTATACATATGTGAGTGCTCAATTTCTCAGTTGTGCCCAACTCTTTGAGACCTCATGGACTGTAGCCTGCCAGGTTCCTCTGTCCGTGGAATTTTCCAGGCAAGGATACTAGAGTGGGCTGCCATTTCCTATTCCAGGGGATCTTCCCGACCCAGGGATTGAACCCACATCTCCTGCATCTCCTGCATTGGCAGGTGGATTTTTCACCACTGAGCCCCTGGGAAGCCCATGCTATACAGTAGATCCTTATTAGTCATTGATTTTACGCACTGTAGTGTGCGTAGGTCAATCCAATCTCCCAATTTGTCCCTCACCCCTAAAGCTCCCGATGGTAACTGTAAGTTTGTTTTTTACATCTGTGACTCTATATCTGCTTTGTAAATAAGCTCATTTGTACCATTTAGATTCCACATAGAAGTAATAGCTAGGCAGGGCTTCTTTCTCTCACATGTCAGGGCAAGGAAGCAAAATGCAGAGTATTTGTCCTTAAGACATTCCTTTGAGATTTCAACAACCTTTTATTTTAAAAGACGTCTTATTAAAAATCAGTACCTCTTGTTTAGAACTGTTCAAGGGCGGAAGGAAGAGCTGAAAATGTCAGAATGTGTCCTCAAGTACACATATTCCTATTTCCCTAATAAGGTATAGTATAGGAGATACCTGATGTGGATGTAAACAGATAAACAGGATCTGGTCATGGAAAATTCACCTGAACATCTTAGAGTTGTCCATTTCCAGGGTGAAACCAGAAAGCTGTTGAATTAGTGCTTAGTGCTCCATATACAATGAATGCTGCTGCTGCTACTAAGTCGCTTCAGTCGTGTCTGACTCTGTGTGAGCCCATAGACAGCAGGCAGTCCACCAGGCTCCCCCGTCCCTGGGATTCCCCAGGCAAGAACACTGGAGTGGATTGCCATTTCCTTCTCCAATGTATGAAAGTGAAAAGTGAAAGTGAAGTTGCTCAGTCATGTCTGACTCGTAGTGACCCCATGGACTGCAGCCTACCAGGCTTTCAGACCTAGAAAATATTTCCCAAATGGGCAGATCACAGTTTTACAAAATAATCATGTACTTTTCATGATAAAGTATTTTCTGTTCAGATGTTACAGAAGTAATTTCACATTTTCTTTACTGCCAAACTTTTCAGACACTTTAGTATATTAATATGTATTATAAACCTATGGTATTAAGACAAAGCATTTTTTAACTCTTCAGCTAATGAAGGGAAAAGATAACATAGCTACCTTTAGAAAGTTTAGAAAGTTTGAGGGTTTGATGGGGAAGAAGTCTGATTTTCAACAACGTAAAAGGAAACCTAATTTAGGAAATTTAATCATGATGGACTAGGAAATATTCATGGAATTTTCAAAACCTTCTCGATACTGTTTTTGTAATATTCCCACGTGTGACATTTTTATAAGCCCAGTCAGTTTCCTTTTTGGTGGGTAGGGACCCTCTGGCTGCCCCAGATTGAAAACTGTCCTTATAAAATGTAGGTGTGTCACAGTCAGAGATAGCCTGTATTTCATCCTCTGCTTCATTTGTAGAAAGATATAAATCAAAGTAAGACGAGAGGAAGCCGCTGTCACCGCCGCGCATTCGCCAGCGAGATCCCTGGCCTCAGAGCCTGTTCTGCACACCAAGTGCACGGCATCACCTTACCACTCTTAATTTATGGTGCTGCTATGTCTGTTTCACCTTGTCTTGCTGTCAAAATGAATTAGGAAAAGGTGAGAAATCGTTAGATCTTTAAGGGATTCTTGCAAACACTTGCTACTAAGAGGAAAATGAGAAGGCTGGCATAAACATTCCCAGCTGTTTCTATGAGTAGGTAGCAGTACCTGCTAAAGGATTCTCCCCCAATTATGAATTTTTCCACAGCAAGACACTCCCATTGGACCAATTCAAGGCATGACAGATAGATAGACACAGATTTCTTTATTCAAGTCAGTTGCTGGGGCTGCTGTAAAGCTGTTAATCGTCACTTACCCTATTTGTGAAATGAGCAATGTGTAAATTCAATTCAGTTAATATGTATGTAAAGTGTGCACAGTGCTGTACAAGGAACCTTGGGCCAGGCAGTGAAGAAGGTGCCTCCTGCCGGGTCCTTCCTACCTTGTGGAGCCACCACCAGGCACACAGCCTGTGAAACACCAGTGCTGGTGGGGAGGGAAGCTTCACACAAACTTCTCATCTCTAACCCTCACCCTTGGGTCATCCATCACCCAATCAAAGCTGCTGAACACAGGATGGAAGCCATACGAGCCCACTGGATTTTTCTAGATAGGTAGCGTTTTGTTCGACTTCCATTATTTTCCCATTTTATCTCACTTTTAAAAAATCAATACTTTTATTTTAGCGAGCCAGAAGATTCTAGTCTGTACCGCTTAAACACAGGAGCCATGTGGTGTCATTCTTAGACGTGATGTCAGAAAACACCAATGCCGGCCCTTCCTTCTGCTTCTACAGCAGCTGCATGAACTGAGCCGTCGGCGAGGCTTCTGAGATGCAAAGACTTCACCTGCAAAGACAGTCTATTCTGTTCCCCAAACTCAGAGAATGAACTGAAATGGTGTCAGGGAGGATTTTATGTTCAGCATTATGCAAAATGTAAATGCTGATACTAGAGACCTCAGTTAAGAGAGTAAACTGACTGTAGCTGCTGTCCTACTGAGGTTTTACTTCAAACGACCCCTTTGTTTGGAGAATTTTTTGCATTCTTTATGCAAACTTATTTCTGACCCTGCTGCTGCTGCTGCTGCTGCTGCTAAGTCGTTTCAGTCGTGTCCGACTCTGTGAGACCTCCAGAGACGGCAGCCTACCAGGCTCCCCCGTCCCTGGGATTCTCCAGGCAAGAACAGAAGTGGGTTGCCATTTCCTTCTCCAGTACATGAAAGTGAAAAGTGAAAGGGAAATTGCTCAGTTGTGCCTGACTCTTAGCGACCCCATGGACTGCAGCCTACCAGGCTCCTCCATCCATGCGATTTTCCAGGCAAGAGTACTGGAGTGGGGTGCCATTGCCTTCTCCGATTTCTGACCCTATGTTTCCCTGAAGCAATGGTGTTCAGTGTGATTTTCTGAAATGTTATACTTTCAAAAAACCAAGTTGTTCTCCAACTTGTAGAGAAAAAGACAGATGGCTACCATGTAATTATTTTTCAGTGTTTACATTTTTCTCCCATGATATATATGTGTGTGTGGATATGTATACATCTTTTTTAATTTTTGAAAGCTGCTAACAGTTCAAGGAAAAATGAACATTTAATTGTAATATTGCAAAGAGCAACATTTGGCAGTTGGTGAGACTAATCCTTCAGTCTGAACGTAAGTAGCTTATGTTACTATTTTTATTCTACCAAGAGATGTTGTGGCTTTAACAATGCCATTATTTGTTTTTAAGGTTCAGTGGTGTATTCATAAGGTCATAACTCCTACAGAACCAATGTCCTTCTGTGTGTGATACTGTTATATCACTTTCCAGGTGAGCCACCCCTAAGGACAGCTCACAACTTGGTGACTTTAAAAATAAAATGAAATAGGTGACTTTAACAAATATCTTATTTTTTAAAGCAGTCTTGGGTTCACAGCAAAATCAAAAGGAAGGTGTAGAGATATACCACACACCCACTGCGCCCACAGGCACAGCCCCATGCTATCAACATCCCCAGCAGATGGGACATTTGTTACACCTGATGAACCTACTCTGACATGTCATCATCACCCAGAGTCCAGAGTGTACCTTAGGGTTCACTCTTGGGGTCCTTGGTGTCATACGTCCTATGGGTTTGGACAAATGTGGCCTGATCCCTGGGTCAGGAAGATCCCCTGAAGGAGGAAATGGCAACCCACTTCACTATTCTTGCCTGGGAAATCCCATGGGCAAAGGAGCCTGGTGGGCTACTGTCAATGGGGTCACAAAGAGTTGGACACGATTGAGCATGCACGTGTGGACACACACACATAATCCTATCCTTCATTACAATGTCATCCAGAGAAGTTTCACTGCCCTAAAAGTCCTCTGTGTCCAGCTGTTCATCCCACCCTCCCATTTAAAACCTGATAACCAGCGACTTTTTTACTGTCTGCATAATTTTACCTTTTCCAAGATGCTGAGAAGTTGGAATCATAGTACATAGCACTTTCAGAATAGCTTTTCTCACTTAGTAGTATATATTTACCTTTCCTCCATGTCTTTTCATGGTTTAATAATTCTTTTTTTCTTAGCATTGAATAGTCGGTCTAATCACACTAGGACCGCAGCCTTGTCTAACTCAATGAAACTAAGCCATGTCCTGTGGGGCTACCCAAGAAGGGCAGGCATAGTGGAGAGGTCTGGCACAATGTGGTCCACTGGAGAAGGGAATGGCAAACCACTTCAGTATTCTTGCCTTGAGAACCCCATGAATAGTATGAAAAGGCAAAATGATAGGATACTGAAAGAGGAACTCCCCAGGTCAGTAGGTGCCCAATATGCTACTGGGCATCACTGACTCGATGGATGTGAGTCTGAGTGAACTCCGGGAGTTGGTGATGGACAGGGAGGCCTGGCGTGCTGCGATTCATGGGGTCGCAAAGAGTCGGACGCGACTGAGTGACTGAACTGAACTGAATAGCCCATTGTCCGGAAGGATCACAGCTTATTTATCCATCACCTACTAAAGGACATCTTGGTGTCTTCCTGGTTTTGGCAATTATGAGCAGAGCTGATATAAACATCCACACACAGGTGTTTGTGTGGGCATAAGTTTTCTGCCTCTTTGGGTAAATATCAAGGAGTGTGATTGCTGGATCCTATAGTAAATAGCATCTTGCTTCCTCAGAAAATGAAAGAGGGCAAAAAAGAATGGGTAAGCACAATAGAAATCAATCTGAGATGTCACATCTCATCACTTTTGTTTCTTTGGCAGTGCCTGCAGCTTACAGGATCTTAATTCCCTGACTAGGGATCAGATCTGAGGCCCTGGCAGTGAGATTACCAAGTACTAACCACGGGACCACCAGGGAATTCCCCAAGCCCATCACTTTTGCCATTGTCTATTCTTCAGAATCAAATCAATAGGTCCGGCATCCCCAATCTAGGGGAAAGGATAATGCAGGAAAGAATTCCAGAAAGCAGGATTATTGGAACTATTTTATTTTTAAATTTTTTTCTTGAAGCCTGATTGATAGACAATATTATATTGGTTTCAGAAATACAACATACTGACTCAGAATTTATATACTTTACATGGTAACCATCAAGAGAGTCTGGTAACCACCTGTCACCACTATTACTGACTATATACCCAATGCGGTGCAGTACCTCCCTGGGACTGATTTATTTTGCAGCTGGAGATTTCACCTCTCCATCTCCCTCACCTGCTGCCCTCAACCCCCACTCTTCTCTCTGGCTACCATCAGTTTGTTCTCTGCACCTAAGAGTCTGTTTCTGTTGGGCCATGTGTGTTCATGTATTTCATTTTTTAGATTCTATCTGTAAATAAAATCAGAGGACATTTTTCTTTCTCTTCCTCTGTCTGACTTGTTTCACTTAGCATTATACCCTCTAAGTCCATCCATGTTTTCCCAAATGGCAAGATTTCATTCTGAAATGAATTCATCATTACTCTGAGTAATAATCTATTAATTATATAGTGATATATGTACATATATTCTTATCATCTATTGATGGACACTTAGGTTGTTTCCATGTCTTGGCTATCACAAACAGAGTGGCTGCAAACACTGAGGTGCATAGATTTTTTCGAGTTAGTTTTTTTCTTCAGATAAATATCCAGGAGTGGGATTGCTGGATCATGTGGTAGTCTTATTTTTAATTTTTTGAGGAGCCTCCACACTGGTCTCCACAGTAGCCATCCCAATTGACATTCCCCACAAGGGTTCCCTACTCCATTGGAAACGCTTTAGAAGCAAACTGTCACGATAAACAGAAAGAAACAAGCAAATCACAAAATTAATCAGTCCTTGAAATTCTATGATTGGGTCATGTTTTATTTCTTTCCTTTCAGTGTTCATTACATGTGTTTTCTTCAGAATTAAATTTTTATACCTACTAGGCAGCTAAGTACTTGGACTTGTTGATAAAAAATAAGAAAGCAATCATTTTACCAGGTAGATAAAACCTTTGACTATATTTATCAGATTCTGTTAATATATCCAGGTAATTCTCATTTCAGAGCCAAAAGCAACTTCAATTAATGGCAATTTCTTTTCTCCAATCTAAATAAAATTATATTCCCATATATGTGTGCACTTATTTTTGAATTGCCAATTTTTTAAGCTTCAAGGCATTTAGAAGTTTTATAAAAATGATTAACTGATTGAGATACATTTTTCTCTTTATTCAGGCTTTAAAAGAACAATGCAAAATTTTATTGCTTCTTTAATCCACTGCAATTGTTGCAAGTCTACACCTTAATTAAATTATTTTTTTAAATCAAAACTCACTTCTTCAGTTGAGATTCATAAATAATGGTGGTTCTTAAAATGCAATCAGCATATGACGAAAAAAAGACAAATAATGGTATTTCAGTGACTGCTAAGCTATCTCAAGCTATGAAGTTATTATTTAAATAGCTTCTAAGTCCTCCAAAATGAAATGCTAGTGCATGATAATGATGGCAATTTTAATCTAAGTATTGATTTTGATTGATTTCTTGCATTCCAATTAATAGTAGACTATAAGCAAGCTTACTTCTCATTTACTCATATATAACAATGTATGGATAAAATGTGTCCATTACCAAATTCACTAGTGCTAAATTTTGAAAATTTAGCTTTAAAAATAATAATATTTGCATGTACTCAGTATACAAGTAAATTTTACTTCTTCAATAGGAATTCTGGAAAGACAAATAGATATTTTGTCATCTGTGAATACCCTGCCTCTCTCTAAGTGTAATTTAGATCACTCAAAGGAAGATTTAACAAAACTATCAAATTAAACAAAAATGAATAAAGATACTAGGACAAAAGGAAACAATACAGGAGCAAGTTCAACTTTTAACTGTTGAAAAAAAAAGAGAAGGAAGAGAAAGAGGGGGAAGCTCACAAGAGGAAAATAGCAAATTATATAAAATAAGAAATAAGAGGAAAGGAAAAAGAATAAATGAAAGAAAAAAGGAAAACAACCATATGCCAAGTCGCATGAGTCGTGTCCGACTCTGTGTGACCCCATAGACGGCAGCCCACCAGGCTCCTCTGTCCCTGGTATTCTCCAGGCAAGAACACTGGAGTGGGTGGCCATTTCCTTCTCCAGTGCATGAAAGTGAAAAGTGAAAGTGAAGTCACTCAGTCGTGTCCAACTCTTAGCGACCCCATGGACTGTAGCCTACTAGGCTCCTCCATCCATGGGGTTCTCCAGGCAAGAGTACCATATAAGTATATGCAATAAATTCCATAGGTAGAAAATAACACCTGCAAAAATGACTTGTTTGCAGTGAAACTCTTCTTAGAGAGTTGCCCACATCCATCTCCAGGTTGGCCTGGAGGAGATTGTCTTCTTGGGACTGGCTTGAAATGCAGCTGGAATTGCCCAGATGTCTGACTTTATTTTACTAATAATTCTCCCTTCAGAGAGAGGCTGTGCAGGCTAATTGTGCAGCAACAGGAGCGTTTCTAGTTGCTTCTTCGTGTGAACCTTGATCTTTCATTCCCTGACATGAAAATGAACTTGAAACTCAGTCTTTTGTGTTTCTAGTCTTAGAGCAGCAAGCCTCTAGATACAGAGGAGTGTTTCATGGAAGGAGGGCATGTGGAGAATTTCAACAGGCCAGTCTCAAGGGATGGGCTTCCTTGATGGGCTGCCATGCCCTCTCCCAGGCAGTTATCACAGATAAACATATGTCCATAAGGCCTTGAGTGTACTTCTGCAAGTGGCATGGTGAGGTTATCACAACCAAGAAATAGGGTCAGTTATAGAACTAGCAATCTGGGTTAGCATCATTCTAATTGAAACTATTATCTTCCCCCAAAATGCAAATAACTTTGTGGAGACTTATTTTCTACATAAAAATTATTCCATTAATTTTTTTCACTTGAAAAAGAATGAAATTGTGTTAAAAAAAAAAAGCAAAGTAAAGATCACTTGTTATTAGAAGACCAAATGTAATTTAATTTTGACAACTTGCTGTCAAAGTCATCTATCCTTATTCTTTGATCTGATGAATGCATTATTTTGCAAAAATGAATTGTGAAGTTTTTATAAACCTGATTTCTTCAGTTAGTATATAAAGAACGTAGGAAATCATCCTTTAATGTACTCTCAAAGAATTTTGTACTTTCTCATGGTTCTGTCATTGATAAGGAGTTTAGATTATACCTACTGTTTTGTTGTTTTAAGGAACACTGCACAAAATGATATTTCTAATCCTCCAATTCATAAAATTATGGGCCTAATAGTCTTGCCTCGCAAATCCACCTTACCTCTCAAATCCATCTTCAGCTGCTATTTCTCCCACACAGGAAGACAGAGAACGTTGGTTACTATAGATTAAACAAAGGTTATATTTATTAACCCTTATTTAATCATCACAGTCAAGCAAACAGCTTTAATCAGAAGAATAGAGCTGAAGCATAATATTTAAACTGTGCATAAAAATACGGCATTTAATCTAATCGAGTCAGCCGACAATGAGCTTGCCACATTTAATGTTTGCTCTTCAAACCTGGAATTCATTCCTTCTGTCACTCTAATTCCTGAACCCAATTTGGAAATAGTTTGCATTATATGCTATCTCACAGCTCTTTCTGTTTGCTAACCAAATAGAATATGTTTAAAGACTTTGTCTTCCTGAATGTGACATTGTTAAAAATCAAAGGCGTTTTACAGTTACAGCTGCTGGTGGAATAAGAGACTCATTTCTTAAAGACAACTTAAAAATACACAGAGAGAGTGAGAGAGAGACAGACATAGTCCTGATTCTTTCTCTACTACTTTAGGTTTTAATAACTGAAGTAAAACACACACACACATATATATATGTACATACATATATATTACGTATGTGTATGACAGGAGTTTTTTTCTCATCTAAGGAATCCTGTCCAAAGCAAACATTCCAAGTAGAGGAAATTGCGAGTGTGCAGAGAACAGAGAAGAAAATAGCGCTTCTTTACAAGCAATTTACTGAGTGCAGAGAGCAAAGGAGATCATGCAGCTCTCCTCATTTTTCTCTTTAGTTTTCCTGTCACGTTGCTAGTACTTCCAGAGAAAATCCCATCAAAGGAGCATCAGTTGGAGAACTCCTCACCCCAGTTAAGAGTGGCATGTGAGCAGGCTGATGGCAGGACCGGACATGTCACCAGGGGAGTGGAGGGGGGAGGCAGCGAGATGGAGTCAGGGTTGCTTCCTAGAAGCTGGGGCACACTTGCTGGTTTATCCCATTTCCCCCAAAATTAGCCTTTGGCTTTCAGGGTGATTGACTTTGTTTTCATTTTTTAAATTTACCTTTCCTTAACTTATTGAACAGACAGCTCCGGATCGGAGTCTGGGGGCTGTTCTTGGCTCCAGGACAGGGCACACACCAAAGCCTGCACTTGGGGAGCTTTGATTCCAGAGAAAACAACCAACAAAGGAAAAGAGAATTCAGACCCTACCTTGGACATAAAGGCCGTGAGAAACCCCTGCAGAGGAAGGAACTAGCCTACACGGGTGGGGGGGCTGGGGTCGTGGTGCCATTTTCAGTCAGCGGCCCGCAAAGCCCGCTGGCACAGTTGACAGTCCAGCAAGGTGCTAAGGAAGGAGAGCCAGGAAGCCAGGAAGAAAGTTAGACAAACACGGGAGCGTGGAGGCCCGGGGTGTGCAGGATGCGGGGCGAGCTCAGAGGGCAGAGGGTGCGGGATGAGGCTGTCAGGGGCCATTGGGGAGCACACTCGCTTCTGTTCAGTGTGAAGTGTGGACCCCCAGAGTCTGGGAAGGGGACACCTGGAAATGTTTTGTGGGAAAAATCGTAAGTCAGGCGAGAGCAGGAGGGGGTCCTGACTAGAGCGACAGCATCCCACAGCTGAGTGGGGAGGGGATGGGGCCCCAGGAATGTCCTTAGGGTACAGCTGTGAAGATTGCTTGATTGCTTGACAATGTCAAGGGGAGTTGAAACCACACGTTTTCTCTTGAGAAATAAGCCAAAATATTCTACCAGATAAAAAGAGGCCTGGGATGTGATGGGGTTAGGGGATGGGGACAGAGATCTGGAGGTTCATGCAGGGAATCCTGGGTGTGAGATGTTCCCTTGTCATCCGAGTAGGTCTCCAGGAGACAGTTAAATAGATGATTCTAGGCTCGGGAGGTCCATCTAGTCAAAACTATTGTTTTTCCAGTAGTCACGTATGGATGTGAGAGTTGGACTATAAAGAAAGCTGAGGGCTGGAGAATTGGTGCTTTTAAACTGTGGTGTTGGAGAAAACTCTTGAGAGTCCCTTGGACTGCAAGGAGATCCAACCAGTCCATCCTAAAAGAAATCAGTCCTGAATATTCATTGGAAGGACTGATGCTGAAGCTGAAACTCTAATACTTTGGCCACCTGATGTGAAGAACTGACTCATCTGAAAAGACCCTGATGCTGGGAAAGATTGAAGGAGGAGAAGGGTCAACAGAGGAGGAGATGGTTGGATGACATCACTGACTCGATGGACATGAGTTTGAGCAAGCTCTGGGAGGTGGTGATAGACAGGGAAGCCTGGCGTGTATAGTCCATGGGGTCGCAAAGAGTCAGACACGACTGAGCAACTCAACTGAACTGAGGCTGCTGAGAGCTGGAGCCAGAAAGATGGTAGACATACTTGGGCGTGTTCCTCACAAAGGTTAAACTCCACGCCTGGATGGAGTCACCAAAGGAGTGGGCGTCCGGAGAAATGTCCACCATCGTGCGCCAGGGGTCACAAAGGACATGGAGAGACTCGGGAGAAACAGTAAAAGTTCAGCCCTGAGGGCACCGGTGGAGCAGAGGAGGGGTGCCCAGCTGTGTCAAGGCAGCCGCAGGTCCAGGGGAATGAGAGCTGGGCACCAACTGACAGGGTGGAGAGGGGAGTCACTGGCGAACTTGGTAAAGAGGAAACAAAAGGAAAAAAAAGTCTTACTCTTTGTGTCGGCTTGCTAAGCCACTGCACACTTGCTGGCGATGTTTTCTTTCATTCTCCAGGTGAGTTCCCTAAACTGAGCCTTCCCCGAAGGTGAGGAACCTCAAGGCTGGCAAGGGAACTGCCTTGCTGCCTTTCTCCACGTTCAATAGACACACCTCCCATTGGCCCCGAAGACCAGACGGTCTTACTCCAGCCCCCCTCTCTCCTCAGGGAGGCTCTGGAATGGGGTCTCCCAGTGCGTCTGGCTGTGTAAGAACCCTGTCTTTTCTCACTCCTGAGCTGTGGGTGGGCCGATTGTACCAAAACAGCCAGCATCTCCCACCCCTGCCTCTGTGTCTCTTCCTAACCCTGCTTTGTTCTTTCTAATTATCCCTGCAACCTTCCTTCTCTCCTGTTTTTCATTTTCCGGATGGAGGCCCTGACACAAAGAGAAATTAAATGCTCTCCCCAAGGCTCATAAAGCGGAGCCACATCTCTCAGAAAGCCACCTCCAGCACCACACTTCCTCACGCTGGTCCTCGGCGCGGACGCCCTCACCGGCCACTCCAGCAGTGGCGGGTGTGATAATGGCCCAGTAAATCCTGTATGGACACTCGGAAGCTGTGTCTTCTTGGAAATTACATGGTAAATAATGACATTTGTAGGGAACAAATAATTCAACTATTCGTTACCATGTCAAATGCAATTTTAAGATCTGATGAGGCAAATCTTGTTTAGGAGATAAAAACGGAGGATATAAACCAGATAATTGCCAAGTGATTAAACAGGAAGTGCCATGCGTGTATGATTAACGCAGAGAGGCCCCAGAGTGAGCGGGGATGTTCCCCGGGGTGTGCGTGTGCCCGGGGATCTCTGTGCCAGGTCTGACTCACCAAGCTCTGCATGCCTTTCGGGGGACTTGGCGCACACGCCTCTCTTCCTCCCCTCCTGAAGACGTCTCCATTCTTCCCATTTCACTCCTCTGTCTGCCCCTTAACTTCCCTGGGAATCCACTCTTCTCTTCCACTTTTCGCTGCTCCTCTTTTGAGGGGTGTTTCCTGTTTGCGGCTCCTGCCTTGTCGTATGTTCAAAAAGGAGGAAGGTCCTATGCTGTCATCCCGTCATGAACAATCTGTAATCTGTCCGTAAAGTGTCTGCTCTTGTTCATTTCCTTTTCAGCAAACCGGCTGAGGCCTCCTCTTTGCAGGAGGACTGCAGGGTCCAAGAACACCCTCTGCAGCCCTGAGTCAGTGTATACGCGAGTCTCAGGGACCCTGCTCCCTGCGGCCACCACATCCCTCGAGCTCCTCTGGCCTGTGTCCCTGAGAGTCTCAGGTCCCCTGAGCCCCTCTGGTCTGTGTCCCTGCGGGTCTCAGGTCCCCTGACCTCTCTGGTCTGTGTCCCTGCGGGTCTCCTCTGGTCTGTGTCCCTGCGGGTCTTAGGTCGCCTGACCTCTCTGGTCTGTGTCCCTGAGGGCCTCAGGTCCCCTGACCTCCTCTGGTCTGTGTTCCTGCGGGTCTCAGGTCCACTGACCTCTCTGGTCTGTGTCCCTGCGGTCTCAGGTCCCCTGACCTCTCTGGTCTGTGTCCCTGCGGTCTCAGGTCCCCTGACCCCTCTGGTTTGTGTCCCTGTGGGTCTCCTCTCGTCTGTGTTAGAAGTGGGCAGAGAGGCTGGTGTTCACCATTCCTCTAGTCTGTGTTCTTGCAGATCTCAGGTCCCCTGACCTCTCTGGTCTGTGTCCCTGCGGGTCTCCTCTGGTCTGTGTCCCTGCGGGTCTTAGGTCCCCTGACCTCTCTAGTCTGTGTTCCTGCAGGTCTTAGGTCCCCTGACCTCTCTGGTCTGTGTCCCTGAGGGCCTCAGTTCCCCTGACCTCCTCTGGTCTGTGTTCCTGCGGGTCTCAGGTCCCCTGACCTCTCTGGTCTGTGTCCCGGCAGGTCTTAAGTCCCCCGACCCCCTCTGGTCTGTGTCCCTGTGGGTCTCCTCTGGTCTGTGTTAGAAGTGGGCAGAGAGGCTGGTGTTCACCATTCCTCTGGTCTGTGTTCCTGCGGGTCTCAGGTCCCCTGACATCTCTGGTCTGTGTCCCTGCAGGTCTTACGTCCCCCGACCCCCTCTGGTCTGTGTTCCTGCAGGTCTCAGGTCCCCTGACCTCTCTGGTCTGTGTCCCTGCGGGTCTCAGGTCCCCTGACCTCTCTGGTCTGTGTTCCTGCAGGTCTTAGGTCCCCTGACCTCTCTGGTCTGTGTCCCTGAGGGCCTCAGTTCCCCTGACCTCCTCTGGTCTGTGTTCCTGCGGGTCTCAGGTCCCCTGACCTCTCTGGTCTGTGTTCCTGCGAGTCTCAGGTCCCCTGACTTCTCTGGTCTGTGTTCCTGCGGGTCTCAGGTCCTCTGACCTCTCTGGTCTGTGTTCCTGCAGGTCTCAGGTCCCCTGACCTCTCTGGTCTGTGTCCCGGCAGGTCTTAAGTCCCCCGACCCCCTCTGGTCTGTGTCCCTGTGGGTCTCCTCTGGTCTGTGTTAGAAGTGGGCAGAGAGGCTGGTGATCACCATTCCTCTGGACTTTTGTCCTCCGTCACTAGCAGGTTTCTCAGGACTGGTCGCAGTCCTTACATAAGGAATCAGGACATTGGACCCAGAGGCCTTATTTGCCCCCAGAGTCCATAAGAAACAAATGGCAGGTAGAAATAATGGGGAACCAGAGCCCCCGAGCAGGGAGGAAGTTTAATTTGTCATCCAGAGAAATTGATATCGGATAACTTCCTCCAGTGCACAGAAGCCTCCAGACACGATTGTCACCAGCTGTACCGTGTGGTTCTGTTTCTGGGAAATGGAGCTCATAGATTTGCAGGATGGAGAGACTGCCTCTGTGCACCTGAAACGCCGCCAATGGAAATGTGAGCAGCGTTCAAACAGGCAGGGGACCAGTGGGCTCCGGAGGAGCCAGACTGGGAACTAGGCTGTGACGGCCTGGAAGCTGGACTGTTCGAGGTCCCGCAAGGCAGCAGGCTGCTGTAATCTTGTCACACATGCTGTCTCACCTCGCCCTGATGGGTGCCGTTCACAGAGGGTGCTGCCTGCCCCCTGAGGCTCCGCCACACAAGGGCGCTCACCACCATCAGGAGCGAGGCCACGTGGTGGTTAGC
This sequence comes from Ovis canadensis, assembly GCF_042477335.2. Lineage (NCBI taxonomy): Eukaryota > Metazoa > Chordata > Mammalia > Artiodactyla > Bovidae > Ovis > Ovis canadensis. The sequence goes on along the minus strand of NC_091257.1, from coordinate 60,262,349 downwards.
TGAGTGTTAACCTGCCCGGTGCACAGGTTCACATATCTGGTTAGCATTATCCTGAGTGTGACTGCCATGGAGTTTCTAGCTGAGGTAGCATTTGAATAGACTAAAGTGGATGCCCTCCCTCACGTGGTGGGCCTTGTTCGGTCAGCCGAAGGACTGAATAGACAGAAGGTGGGCTTTCTCTCAAGTAAAGAGAACTGGCCTTTGACCTGGGCCATAGGCTGCTTTCCCATCTTTGATCTCGAGCCAAAAACCTGGCTCTTCCTGAGCCTCCAACCTGCTGATCTTTGGACTCCAACTACTCCATCAGCAAAGCTCTCCTGGGCCTCCAGCTCGTGGGCTCACCTGCAGATTTCAGGACTTGTCTGACTCCACAGCTGTGTAAGCCAATTCCTTGTAATAAATGCCTCTCTAGATAGGTGATAGATAGGCAAGGGATTCCGATTTCCTAGTTTATGTATATTTATTTCTTAAACCAGACCAGTATATCTTCTATTGATTTTGTTTTTCTGGAGAACCTTGATTAATTCCACATGAAGATATATATATATATAATATATATTAATATCATATGAAGTTCAGTTCAGTTCAGTCAGTTCAGTCACTCAGTCGTGTCAGACTCTTTGCAGCCCATGAACTGCAGCACGCCAGGCCTTCCTGTCCATCACCAGCTCCCAGAGTTTACTCAAACTCATGTCCAATGAGTCGGTGATGCCATCCAACCATCTCACCCTCTGTCATCCCCTTCTCTTCCCGCCTTCTATCTTTCCCAGCATCAGGGTCTTTTCAAACATGGTCTTTTCTACCATATGAAGATATATATATTATATATATTAATACCATATAAATATATAATATATATTAATACCATGTGAAATATATTAATAACATATGAAAATATATTAATAATGTATGAAATACATATATAGTATATATTAATAACATACAAAATACATAATATGTTAATACCATATGGATATATATAATATATATTAATACCATTGACGATATATATACATAATTTTGACCAGGCCCCCTAGTCTTTCTTTGTCTCAGTATTGCCTCATTATAAATGTAGATTCAACTATATTGGGACAGTATTTTATTACATAATATTATATATCACCTTAGTATTGCCTCAGTATAAACATGGATTCTGTGATTCTATGACATTACAGGACAGCATTATATGACATGGTGCTACAGCATTGGCTCAGTATAAAATATGGAATATATTACAGGACATTACAGTGCTACCTTAGTTTTGCTCCAGTATGCATGTGGATTCTTTGACATTATTGCAGTATTATATGACGTGATGCTACGGTATGGCCTCAGTATAAAACACGGATTACATCGCATCTCCTATCTTAAACTGCAACTTGGAGGAGAGGGAGCTGTAGCGTGCTGAGATCCGTGGCTCTGTGAAGTACATACCAACCAGGTTTGCTGTGGCTGGGACACCCTCCCACTGCAGGGGTCCACTCCTCGGAGGGCGAGGTCTAGACCCGGCACAGCCTGGCAAAACTCCCAGCGTGGGGTCCCCCGTGAGCACAGTCATTTCTGGAGAGTGTCTCCGCCTTGCCCACCATTAAGACACTGTGACATTCGTCTCTGTGGGACAGTTTGGATGAGTGACGCTGCAGGAGGGCCCGTGAGGGAGGCACCATGTGGTCTCCGAGCCACTGGAGCATGGCCTGGGAGCCCTGGAGGAGCCGTCCCTGATGGGCCATTAGCAACACCCCGGCTCTTCCCCGGACCATAATATTGAGTTCCCATTAGATAAACATGAATCTTCTAAACAAGGGTGAGTGCTCGGGAGCCGACGCCTGCAGCCTCGTGCAGGTAAAAGGCAATGCGACACAGTCCATAGATTTGATTTTTCTGTAATTACCTCTCCCAGTGAAGGGAGCGCAAGCTGCAGAGGAAGCCTCTGCCACAGCCAGGCTCTCAGAAGAGATTAAATGAGGTCATCCCCTTTGCAGGACCAATTTCTATTTTGTGCAAAACCCATTATTAACAAATCAGGGCCATTAGAGGAGTCTCTTCATTGAAAAAATCCAAACGCCGAGGGAGGCAGACGGGTCAGCTGTGAGAAGATTTAAGTGGATTCCAGGGGTGGGCTGAGCCAGTGTGCACCGGGGTGAAGGTCCCTGTGGAGACAGTGAAGACCTCTGCCCACACCCTCCGAGGTCATCACCCTGGGATAGAGAAGTCATCGCGGCATGGCATACTGTCCCCCACCCCTCCCATTGATGTCTGTCTGACCATTTTATCAAGGTCACCTTTTAAAGCTGATTTGCTAAAATAAATCAGAAGTGCTTGGTCCCATCTTTTACCGATCTGTGATTATCTAAATCAAACAAACCAATAGCAAAGGGTAAGGTTAGTGTTTTACAACAGTTTGTTTTAGAGAAACACTTACTTCAAATAATGAGGCTTCTGTGAGTACATAAGATGAGTCAGTGGATAGAAACTTGATTTACATACAACTTGTCAAGTTCTCCAAGAGTAAAGCTTTGCTTATAATAAGCAACCCTAAAATTAGTGACGATGGATTGCAAAAAAAAAGGTAATAATAAAAAAAATCTTCATAGGAGCCAACATCCAAAGTTTAGACACCAGTTAAGATTATTTCCTTAAGTCACTCACCAGTAATCACATCTATCAATCTTTTGCTCCCTTCTCAGTTATGAAATCTTATCGATTAGGGAAGAAAAAGATCAAGTCGAAAATCCACTGGATTTTCTGTCTGTCCTGCTTCAGACATCTCCATGAGGGACACAAGGTCAGGTTCACAGAGGTGACCTGCCACGTGCTGGGGTCTGTGCTCTAATAGAAAAGGAAATGCGTGGGCCACAGAGATTTTTTAATTTTTTTTGAGAATTCATTTCTCTATATTCTCTTCCAAAGGGTCTTCAAGTAGTATCATAAATCCACTTAAAGCTGTCCTTTGTCCTATTAATTGTATCATAATTAAATGAAAATTTAATTAAAATTAGTCATCACTTGTCTGTGAGCACATTTCTTAAAAGATTTTTAAATGTGTTAGAGTAGCATGTTGTGTGTATCTGTGTGTGTGATTTTAACCTCCTGGGACCCATGCTGGCCTTCTGACCGACAGAATTGGAAGATGATAAATTCATATGTTTTAAGCCACTACTTTTGTGGTCACTTGGTACAGCAGCAAAAGAAATTGCAGTTCCCCAAGCAGTCACATTTCCAGAAAAACATCTCCACATGAGTCCAGTGGAAAGAAGTGAGCTCAGAAAGTTCACTGCTTGTAAAGCTAAAGCTAAAATTCCAGATGAAATACTTTAGGTTCCAAAAGTTTATTAGGTGGCCTTCAGGGCTTCCCTCACAGCTCAGTCAGTAAAGAATCCTCCTGCAACGCAAGAGACCCCGGTTGATTCCTGGGTTATGGACATCTGCCAGAGAAGGGATAGGCTACCCATTCCAGTATTCTTGGGCTTCCTTGGTGGCTCAGCTGGTAAAGAATCTGCCTGCAATGTGAGAGACCTGGGTTCGATCCCTGGGTTGGGAAGATCCCCTGGAGAAGGGAAAGGCTACGCAGTCCAGCATTCTGTCCTAGAGAATTCCATGGACTGTATAGTCCATGGGGTTACAAAGAGTCAAACATGACTGACAACTTTCTCTCTGGCTTCTAGAAATAGCAAGTAGTTTAGTCCTGCAGATAGTAAATTTCATATGTAGACTCTCTAGGATTTTAGTTAATCTGAAGACATAGGAAGCCTATGTCTTCCCAGAAACCCCAGGGTTTCTACCCATGAGAGGCAGAGGCTGTGACTGGCGAGGCTTGTGGGCTCTGGCCTTTTTCTGAATGCACTTTCCAGTGTGCCCGCAACTCCAGCAACAGGAATCTTGCTGCCTGAGGGGTCAGAGCACAGAGCTCGCATCTGGTAGAGTAGCCAGAAAGTGAGGGAGTTCCAGAAAGGATGCTCTACATAGAGGAGTCCCAGAATCACCCTGTAAAATCCATTCACACTGCTGGGTAACATCAGGTGTGGGGGTTACCCAGGGGGCCCAGTGCAAAAGGACCAGCTGGCAATGGAAAGGGGCTGATGAGATGGTGTCTTCACCTCCATGTGTATAGACTTCGCCTGATGGTCTAAAGTAAAGAAACACTTGAAACTGTAAGGAAAGCAATAAGCCATGGGGGCGGGGGATGGTATAGGCAGCAGAGACTGAGTAAGTGTGGAAGAATGTCAGTAATCTTGTGCAAAGTGTGTAGGAAATCTGTAAACACATCTGTGTATTTCTGCCTAATTTTTTCCACAACAAAAAGATTTTAAACATATATTCATATTGCAAAGTTCCTGGTTAGAGCGGAGGTCACGAGGAGATGATAATCTAACAGAGAGATATGAGCACAGAAGACTTCTAGCAACTAACCGTTCCTGCAGCGCCCCACCTCCAGCACCCCCATACACAGGGAGGAAGTCCCCAAGCCCTGTCTACCCTGCTCCTGTGTTTTGTCTTTCCTCTCTGTCTTCCTGTCTTGATGTCATCAAAGATGACCTTAGAGGTTTCTTCCTACCACCTTTTTCACTGCAGTCTTTGGGAGCTGCTCCCAACGTCAAACTAAAGTTGCTACGGCAATAAGGTCACCAAACTATGGAAATTGAGACTGATGGTATATTTCCTCAAGGGATCAGTGACCCCAGCAGAGGGACATTGGATGTGCTTTCTGCCAAAACGGGGTAGATGGGTCTCCCCATCCAAATGTAAGCTTGGTCTCACTCCACTCAGTGTCCCTTCATGTCTGTACTGTTTGCTATGGGGAAGCTCACAGGAATATTTGAGGAGCAAGGATATGTCATCTCATGGTATGGTACTGGCTTTGGGGTTCATACGGTGTTCTCTCTGCTCTTTTTCTTCTTCCCTCCTCCCCTCTCTTTCCCTCACATCAATTCCCTCTTTCTCATCCCTTAACTGCATCATTCTTCCTCTTCCTCTTTCTCCTCTTTCTTCTCCAAGACCAAGAGTTTCAGGTCTCTTGCGAAAAGCATTGGCAATAGCAGCCCATTTTTATTTTTGAACCATTTGTGCTTTATAAGTATTCAGCATCCAACTGCTAGCGTCTTAAAAAGAAAACCCTACTTGACCAGTATTTCTCAAAGTAAAGGTTATTGGAATATTATAGCAAGACCTGCCTTTGCTCTCTTGCATGTGGTGGTTCAAATATCCTGATAAGCAGGGAAAAGCTGGAGTGAGCCGTGATAACACAGCCGAACCTGCCTTCTGTACCTCCAGACACTTTGAACGGGTGGGAGGTTCCAGTTTTGCCATGATTTCTGCAGGAAGTGTTTGCAGAGCACTGGAGCAAAGACTGAGTGGCAGAACGCACTTGCTAGAATACTGCTGTCTGCATGCCTGCTTTGTGGATCAGATATTCTTGTCCCCAAAACAATTGTTAGGCATCCTATATTTGCATGAGAAATGAGCCAAGAGCTGGAACAGTCCATGTAGGAGGAGGAGAGGGTGTGTATGGGGGAGGGAGGAGGAGGCAGTCTGGGATACAGTCTTTGCCCCTAGGAGCTTGCAAGACAGATCAAGAGACAGGAAATCAGCACATGAAAATGCAAAGAAGATAAAAATTTTAAATAACTGCACAAGACAACAACAGAACTGATACTTGATTCTCTGCCCCCAAAATGCCACTTCAGTTTTACAGAGAAAAACTGCTGTTTGAATAAAAGCCTGTCTTCTGGGATGTCAGAGAAGTTCTAGTGGGGAAAATGTGATGCAAAGCCTTTCATAAAGTCGGAATGGTTATTTCAGGGGGTGGAGGATGAGATCAAGTTGCCGCAGATCAGAAATTGCCCTCTGTGAGAGGGCGGAGCAGAACTCAACTGGGATGGAACTGGGGCCGGACCATCCTCAGGGTGAACCATGAGCAAGCATTATGGTGACAATTAACAGTTTGAAACAATAATAGCAAAGAGAAACGTCTGCCCCATTTATCTTGTTTGTGAAGCTTGCTTCTCATTGATAAGACATGGGAGAGTTGAATTTTTTTTTTTCTAACTATGGGCCAACGAGTTCTAATTTTACAAAGATATCAGGATTGATGAACTGGGTTAGAGCTGCGATGCTGTGAGGTCTGACCGTAGCTGGGACATGAGGAAGCACTCGGGAATGTCACGATTACTACTTAACAATCTACGTCAGTATCTATCTCTTTAAATAATCTGTTATAGACCTGTCATCTATGAATTTATGTTTATTAGAGTATATTTTACTGTAATTTTACTCACATTCATATTGGTGAAAAGTCGACTAGTATTAAAGGCACTTGGTAAAGATGACCAACATGACTCATATCCAGTTTTCCTTCCTTCTTGGGCGTAGAAAACGAAACAACACGGTGCCCGGTGGTTAAGTAGAGTCAGGCCGCAATTCTGCTCTGTGAACTGAGGAGCTGTTTCTAACATAAGGCGGGAAGGGCGTCTGCAGAGTCTCCAGGTCTTTTCTGCTCCATCAAGAAGGCACAGCACAGCTAGAAGATCTTTACTGACGGCAGAAGCCGGTGATGGAGCCCATGGCCTGTCTGAGTCACCGCTTTGAGGGATCTTCCCCAGAGTACTGCCATTTCCCTGGAGGAATTTGGGTGGGAAATAAGCTCCAATGTGTTAAATCTCTGAGATTTCAGGATTTTGCTATTAATCTTATTTGATTACTACAAGGCATACAGCAGCCCCCTCCCCAGACCACCCCATTGCTACAGATATCACAGAGGAAAAGACTTTTTACTTTAAGTGAACTAGGTATATTTTTATCTCTATCAATTTTAATCATTATTGACTAAATGTTGGTTATATATGAAAATACAGATTTTTATACCCACATTTCTCATTTTTCCCACAGCATCATATGACAACTTATGCTTAATTCGTTGTTTATATTATTTTAATGGTAAATGTTGACAAGTAGTAGTCTAGGATTATATTTGTATTTTTATAATATTTGTCTTTCTTGAAGTTAGCGATTGCCTCCTATTTTTCATTTGCTTTGTTGTCTATATACCTACTCAAGTTTTCCCTTCAGAGCAGTCCATGCAGGTCAATATTTTCCCTAATGCTCAGGCATATCAGTACTCAGGTATATTGATACTCAGGTATATTGATACTCAGGCATATCAACACTAAGGCATATCAATGGCTCTTCAGTCCAGTCCTTTGTGAGGCTTCCTCCTCTCTAACTGGAAGGTGCCATCCCCAGTCCTGCCACTCTTTTATTCTGGGAATGGTTCCTGCTGCTCTCCTGAGTAACAGCTACAGTTTCCAAGGCTTTTTTGGATAATGACTGTTATTTCTGAGACAAATAACACAGAGGCTTCCAAGAAAAAGTGAATGGAGAAAAAATGGATTCATCCTTGCAAAATTAAAATATCTTTATCTATTTCTCATGCTCAAATGATGGATATGTGGGTATAGAAATCTTAGTTACAAGTCATTCATTGACACCTTCAGAATTAATTTTGAGCTAACAGTGTCCATGTTGATTCCTATTTCTATATGTTACCTGTCCTCCAACCCTACGATTTCAACTTGGAAGCTTTGAGATATTTAGATCATGTTTCAAGTTCTGAAATTTTATAATTGCATGCCCTCATTGAGTGTCCTTTTCTTTCAATATACTAAGCAACTGATGAGCCATTTCATGTTGAAAACTCAGATTCTTGGTACTCAACCTTCTATTAAAGTTTGCTAATTTCCTTTCTATCCCCTTTCTAGTCACTTTTTCTGGAATTGCTATTAGTTAACTCTTGGACTTCTGCATGGCCCCTGTAAATTTTATAAATTTTTTTTTAATCTCTGTAGTATGTGAGAGATAGCCTAGCCTTTATCTTCCAACATTTTTATTGATTTCTTTTTATTGTGTCTATCTCATTTTAAATTTCCAAGAGCTGTTCCTTATGGCCTGATTATTCTTTTATTTATAGCATCTTGTTCACCTCATTTCCCTAATCATAAAAATTGTAGAGTTCTCCCTTTATTATGGCCATTTCCTGTGTTTCATCCTGTTTGATTTGGTCTTCCTCTTTCTTGTTTGGAACCTCTCTTTTCACATCTGGTGACTCTTGGGTGTCTGCTTGCTATTCAGGGTGAAGTCCTAGATGGTGACTGGAAGTTGCGTGTATGTGGGCACCGCTTTTTAATTTCTGGATTTCACAGTTGCAATGATGGGTATGAGCAGGTTTCGGGGACCCTCAAAAGACAGCACTTGGAGTTCTGCCTGGCGCTCTCCAGTCTCTCTAGACTCAGTCCAGCGAGGACTCTCTACAATTGCCTTCTCTGCTGGGACTCTGGAATTAGGGGAGGGAGGGAGCCAGAGGGCCTGACACCCCTTCTACAGGAGTTCACCAGCCCCTCCCCACCCCTCAATTCCCAGGGACTCTGCAGAGCATCTCCCCAGTGCCTGGACCACTGGGGGAGGGTCTGCTGCTGAAGGGCCTCTGTCCCCAGCACCCCAGCCTGCTGGCCGGGCTTTCCATCCTCTCCTGAATACATCCTCTCCCCCCTCCTCTCAGCTGACTTGTTTCACACCAGCTGCCCTGCTTGCTTCCTGTGTGTCCTTGAGCATCCAAGCTTTTCTTTTTCTTCGCTAGGGCTTCAGCGGGTACCCAGGAAGAGGGAGAATATATGATCCATGTGGAAATAACGAGTTCCAAAACATTGTTACTCACTTTGTAAAACAGTGCTATCGTCAGGGTGAGTTTTTTGGCCTTAAACCCACATCTTCCACACTTAATAAGGTGACTCTAAGATTAGCAACCCCAGATTTAGTGAGTAAGTCTTTCAAGTCCAGGTCACGTTATTGCTTATTTTCCTAGAAATATAACCAAAAACTATTGCAGAAAAGGTCTTAAAAATATTATCCAATTTAACCTGTTTACTTCATATGAAAAAAAAGGGGAATTTAGAAAATTTTAAATGCCAACTTTAATCAAACAGCTGCTTATTGGCAGACTCCCGGGTTGATGATCTCGCGCTTTTGCTGATAATCCAGGGTGCCACCCATTGTATCTTTAATTATTGTAAGCTTCAATCATATATTTTCAAGGCATCATTTAAAAAATAATAATTTAAGCCTTTTCATAGTGATGATTAGAATAAGGAAGATATTTTTCAGTTTTCAAAAGAAAACAATTGTAATACAGTAAGACTTGATATAGCTGATTTGTTTTATCTGAAAGACAAATATTTCAAGGTAAAGTTCTTGGTTAAATAAAACACATTAACTCCCATAAAGCCTGGCAAAAGTATAACTACAAGAGAAAGCACGTACGGTCTCCATATAGCTCTTATTAGGAGCTCTTATTGGTTATTAAACATTGATTTTGGCTTTTTAAAGAATCCCCGATGACCACTAATAGACCTTCATGGCAAGCATCTTGAATTTGTGGGGTTACTTCCCCTCACCAGCTATTCAGACAGCATCAGCAAACAATGCAGAAAAAATTACCGAGACATAAGGACAAAGTCCATTTTCACAATACAAATAGCAGGGAAATGGTCGGACTCATTTACGATGTTATTACAGACTTCAAGGGAGCTGTTTCAAGATGGAAGGTTGATTACTATGTAAAGATGTGAAAATAAATCCAAAGTGCATTTGTGGACAGCTGGGAGAGCCTGCCTCCAGAGGGCAGTGAACCCAGGCCCCGGGCCTTGAGTTCCCATCTGCTCTGTCTGCTCCCAGACTGATGTCTATCTCCTCCGCCTTTAAATGTCATTGTCCCCACAGAATTCCATCATCAGCTCTCTTACTTTTTTACGCTTGACCTGAGTTTTCTCATGCGCCTCCATTGTGACAACTTATTGTCTTTTAGTTGCTCAGTCATGTCCAGCTCTTTGCAACCCCATGGACTGTAGCCCACCAGGCTCCTCTGTCCATGGGATTCACAACTACCCTCCTGCCAATTGATGACAACACACTATACATCTTCAGCGTCAGCGGTACCAGCATTTTACTGTCAGACATTATGCTAAGTATACCCTTGTATACATCCTCTTTTTGACTGCACACTTTCTCCTATGGATGAAGTGCTATTGTTGTGCCCATTACGGAGTGGAAGAAACTGAGGCTTACAATGATGAGCTTGTGAAGTCACATAGCTGGAAGTCTGTAGAGCAAAACCAAACCCATCCTGTATTTACCGGCCTCCCTGTCCACTCGCTCAATACTACCCTTTCTGCTCAAGACATCAGAGCTGGCTCTTCCCATCACAGCCTGAATCTGCCACAAGAACCCCTAACTGTCCTCTCCTCCTGATCCTCGTCTCAGGAATATCTCACCCACACCGTTATCCTGGCAGAAGGCAGAGATCACTGTGGATTTCCTCCTGTGTCTTCTCTCCTGCATCCTGTTGACGATCAAGCCCTCTGAGTTCTGCTTCATAAATGCCTTTCTAATCTATTCCCTCTGTTCCCACGGCTGTGGGTCAGAACCTCAACTTCTTACAGACATTTTTATAATGGTCTGTTAGCCGTTATCCCCAGGCCTTTGGTTGTGGGCTAATAAACATCACAAGGATGCTGGGAGAATGTTTACAAAGTGAAAACCTACTCATGTGATCCTCTTGCTTAAAATCTCTCAGTGGCAACCTTTACAAGAAAGATGATGTACACAAGGCTTTTATGAATTGGTCCCTGTACACAGGCTCACCTCTTGCAACTCTTTGTAGCTACTCATTACTTATTCAACTTACATTTATTATTTATTAGTATGAGATATTGAGAAATAGATACAGACCCACTCTTTACCCAGTGTATCTTACATGAAAGACAAAAATCCAGCAAGTTGTTAAAACCAAACCTGTTAAAGTCAACAGTAGGTTAGTTGAAAGAGAGATTGATTTGGGTCAGATAAGCCATCCTTGAGAAGTGATAGCCATTCCAGAAAGATGGACAGGAGGGGAGTTTATGTGGTAGAAACTGTTCTGGACATAAGGACAGGATGTGCTGAGGACTGGGCGCCCCAGGAAGCGTGAACTAGAAGAACTTGGTTAGACAGCGGCACAGAGGATAAGCCGGCAGAGAGGATGGCACCTGGGTTTAGAGAAGTTAGCAGCGGAAGAACCAAAAAGAGCTTCTGGTCCACATTGAAGAATTTGGAACAGATCGTTGGGGCAGTAGAAACCTGTCAAGGGTTTTGACTTGGAGGTCAACGAGTTGGACTCACAGTGAGCAGAATGACTGACCGAAGTGGAGAGCACAGTGGAGGAGGGAAGGGCGGAGGATGCGGCAGGGATCCAGGGACACCTGCAGGGTCAGGGTAACCCTGGGCTGGATGTAAGGAGGTGACCGGACAGGAGATACTGGCATTTCAGACTTGCAATTAGCAGGAGGAAGAACAGAAGACCTTGAGTGTAATATTCTGAGTCAAAACACCCAGTCAGAACCCCGAGGTCTCAGTGCATTCCCTGGGCAACCCTGGGGTACCCCCCAAACCAGTGCATAACCCCAAGTGCTGAGCCAACACCTGTCTATTAGCAGACAAGGACCACCATGGATCTAGATGTAGACACTATTGAAAACAAGCTAAAACAAGGGACACGGAGAATGCAAAAATGGCAAGCCAATGAATTCCCAAGGAAAAGCAAACAAAATCAACCTAAATAAATGCAAGTCCACACCCTCAGATAAGCTGGAGACAAGTTAGACTCACAGGGGTGGTGGGAACAAAATAAGACAGGGGCTAAAAAATACAAAACAGCAAGTGAATAGCCACCATAAATGTAGAAACAGGAATAAACTGAGCACCTTGGTGATGGGGAGAGATGGCAAGAAGGCAGGCGGGGTCCATGACTGTCAAGAGATGAGATGATGGAAGGATCTAGCATCTGGATGGAAAGCTACAGTCATGACTGACTAAGTCATGCTTCCAGAAATGCTTACTTTGATCCACTTTAAAAATCCAAATGGGTTAAAATGCAGAAGAATCTGGAACCAAGTTTCCTCAGCTCTAAAACTGGGAGGGTTTGAATGCTTTTCAGGAAAATACCGTTTATTAATTACATACACTTCTGAGTATAGTCTTAACTTTTTGAAAGAGAAAAAAGGATAAAAAAGAAAAACCAAAGGGAGCAATAGAGAAAAAGAAAAAAAAAAAAGCTCTGTGCCTTTGTCATCTGACTATGAAATGAATTTGGAGATTGTGTCACAAGGGAAGGTCACCTTGCCCCATGGACAGCGGACCAGGCTGGATCTCATTTATCTTTTCTCCAGGTCCAGAGAGTACAGCCTCACCGCAGGCAGGAAAAGCCAACTATGGAGGTTGTTCCACCTCACAATGGTCACTTTCACCTGTCTGTCAGGATCTGAAGAGGATTTATTAGCCGAAGTGCCGAGCTCAAGTTAACTTGACTGTCAAAAATGACCAATTTTCAGGTCTGAACTTAGTTCTGAGCAATTTTCACTCTCTATTTCTACATATCAAATATATATGAGAGAGGATGTTACAGGAAATGTTCACCCTCTCATTACCTGTCATGGAAATCGTGGAGGTTTGCATCTGTAGTGCAAGAGGACGTATTGGATTACGCTGATGAGAAAGGGCACAGAAGGAGACCACGCCCTGGCCCCAGATGGTCCTCACACCTGGGCAGAGGCATGAGGCGTCCCTGAGGGGAGCAGAGACCCACACCCTGAAAGGCCCTGTACGGGGTGCAGTGGAGAAGCCAGACTTCACCAGACCCTGCAGCCAGCCCACAACAGCCCCTCCAGTCCATCACCCCACCTAAAAAAAAAAAAATGGTGAGCTATCCATCCGTGAAAAGCTATGGTGGAAATGTAAATGCATAAAGGAAGGAAGTCAATCTGAAAAGCCTCCTACGTACTGTGTGATTCCAACACAATGACACTCTGCAAAAGGCAAAACTATGGAGACAGTTTAAAAACCAGTGGTTGCCAGGGGCTAGGGAAGAGGGTGATGAGTAGGTGGAGCTAAGGGGGCTTGTAGGGCAGTTAAAATTACCCTGTAGGACACGTTTATGGTGGATACATGTCACTATGCATTCTTCCAAATCCAGAGAATGTACAACATCCCCAGAGAACCCTAAAGTGAACTGTGGGCTCGGGGTGATGATTCAGTGTAGGTTCATCAGCTGTAACAAGCTTCCCACCTGGTGGGGTTACTGACCAGGAGGGAGACTGTATATGTGTAGGGGCAGGGCTGTGCTGTGCTTAGTCGCTCAGTTGTGTCTGACTCTTTTCACCCGCTGGACTGTAGCCCACCAGGTTCCTCTGTCCATGGGATTCTCCAGGCAAGAGTCCTGGAGTGGGTAGCCATGCCCTCCTCCAGTGGGTCTTCCTGACCCAGGGATCAAGCCCACGTCTTCTGCACTGCAGGTGCATTCTTTACCACCTGAGCCGCCAGGGGAAGGGGGTACAAGAGAAATCTCTGTGCCTTCCCCACAGTTTTGCTGGGAAGCTAAAACTGCTCTGAAAAATTGTCTTTAAAAAAAGAAATGTACACCCGTGGTGGATTCATGTCAATGTATGGCAAAACCAATACAGTATTGTAAAGTAAAATAAAGTAAAAATAAAAATAAAAAATAAAAAAATAAAAGAGCTGGCATTTACACCGCAGCAGCCCTAGTGAGAGCCTATAAGCACCAGGTCCTCAGCTAGACTGGGGGGCGTGTCAGGGCTCCAGGGGGCAAGTGGATGAACACAGGGGCTCACACCCCTGCTAAGTGCAAGGCTTGGCGTCTGATGTGCTGAGTCCCAGGGTGGCTCCTGTGAGCACCCTTGACTCAGTCTGCACTTGAGGAACATATCCTAAGTTTTCCTGCGAAGCTTCCACACAGAGCAAGCGCTGTGTTTTCTCGGGATAAAAACTAATGGGATTTTCTATCTTGAAAGAACTCTTTTACATTAGAATAAAATGAAATGTTCCTCTTTCCATCAGGAGAGCCTCCCACTTACCACCAAAAATGCAGAAGGAGAGCATTCTTAAATTTGAAAATCTTAAACCTGTTCTTTTCACTTTCACAGATAGAAATCCATTATTTCCTGATAACATATTGGCTGGAGCGAAGTAAAACAAGACGTGATTGGAACTGAAAGCCATCCAGTTTTATTTCTCCCTGCTGCTCTGATGTAAAGTGAAGCCTGGCTTTGAGAGAGAGAGCCAAAAGCAAAGGCTGGCGTCAGGAGGAGCCTCAAAATGGCCATCTCTGCACAAGGAAACCATCCCCTTTTCAGAGGATGTGTGTGGTACAGATGAAACCAACCCAGCAGAGTAGATCAGTGCCACAGGAGTAGTTGTCACACCCCGACTGGTGAACAATCGCTCACACTCATCTCCTCCGCTAGAGCCCGCGGAGGAAAGCCTGATGGTTTGATCATAGTGTGGCATTAATTACACGGGGACTGCAAAGTGCAACCTTATTTGCACTTTTACAGTATATGACATCAGAAAGCTTGAGGTAATTTTCAGTATCTTATTAGGTGTTTGAAATTCAGTTTATAGTATTTGCTTCCAACATCAGCCTTTTCACTGAGCACCGACTTAGCCCAATGGGCTTGGAAAGCAGCAGAATCACCTCAAGAGTAAATCTCAAGAGTAAGTATCCATTCATTTCATTAAAAGAGGGACAGAGGAGTCATCCTATGTGGTCAGTGCATTGCATCACCTCAGTAGTCACCGACAACTGTCTCCATGCAGGCTAAGTCGCTTCAGTCGTGTCTGATTCTTTGCAACTCCATGGACTGTACCCGGCTGGTCTTCTCTGTCCCTGAGATTTTCCAGGCAAGAATACCAGAGTGGACCACCATTCCCTTCTCCAGGGGATCTTCCTGATCCAGGGATTGAACCCAAGTCTCCTGTTGCTCCTGCATTGCAGGCAGATCCTTTACTGCTGAGCCAGGAGCCTCTAAGTAGATTTGTCCCATAAATTCTTGATTGGTTTTGAGACTGATCCCTCCTGGGAGCGACAATGTAGGGACCCCTGCACCAGAGCCCAGTTCAGCTACACCATTCAGACTGTGGAGTGCTTGACCAGGGTATACGCTTTCCCTAGAGATGGAGACAGGATTTTCCAGAGGTACTGGTTTCCCTTTGCAATCCAGAAGAAATCAGGTTAAATTCAAGTCTCTGGAATGAAAGAAAACCTTCGAGGCCAGTGGGAAAGTCTACCTGCTTCAAGCATAGCTCGAATGAAAGGAAAAGCAATAAAATATACATCAGCTTAGTAAAATTGGAAACCACCCTCATTTTGCCCCATGAATACCTGGAAAGTGGAAGAAGCAGGTAAGGCTGTTTCTTCAGAAAAAGAAACACCTATGGAATTGGATCCTCTGCCGCTGCCCTTATGTTACCACACACACACACCCTCTGGTCCTTTTCTTCCTTTGCAGGCTCTCCGATGCTTTTACATGGCTTTTGACCTGAACTGTGCTTCTGCTCATTACTCCTACAGGGACAGGAAAAGAAACTCATTCCCATGGGTTCTGCTTGCTAATATCTAATCTGATAAATAAATCAGGCCCCACATTACTAGTAAATGGATTCTTTCCTCTTGAATAATATTTGCGTTTTAATCTCTATCAATTATGTAAATTATTGAGACCCATAGTAGTGACACTGATGATAGAAATTGTAGGTAGTGTGGCTGGAAATGGGGCTTGGGGGGAAATATAGGAGCCACACTTGTCACCTCTCAAAAATAGGTACCAATTGGAACAGACTCTAAACCCATCTTGAATAGTGTTAGCATACAAGAATTGGTATTTATGTTCTGTGTAACCAAAGAGCTTTAATTGTAAATTCTCAGCACTGCCCACCCAGTCTAAAAGTCAAGAGCTGTAAATATAAGTACCAAATAAAATATAAAATACTTTTTAAAAGCTGTGGATTTTTAAATCCGTGGTGGGGGATTGGTGGTGGGGGTGGTGGTGGTGATGGTTTTTTATGAAGACAGAAGACATAATATTTTACTGAGTCTCCTGCACTTGAGATAGCTTGAGCTGTGATCTTCAATTACACAGAAGAAAAGAAGCAATAGGTTGTCTTTAATATCACTGGCCCCTTAGAAATTCTGATCTGGTAAGGGTCTATGTAGTCGAGAGGAGAACACATGAGACAGAGTTGGTGGCTGAATTGGTGGTTCGGCCACGTGAACCACCAGTGTGGGCAAATGCATGAATAATGCAAATAGCTGACCAGAATTCAACCCAAAACAGGACTTGAAGCAGTCGTCATTCTCCCTTCTTCCCCGATGAATATGACAAATTCACATGTTTACATTATTTGGTTAGAGGTGATCAGATTAAGCTACTTGATACAAATAAAATCTTTTTTTTTCCATTTACTGGAAGAGCATAGTTAATAAGATGAGATATTTTGTCTAAAAGAAAGTGCTTCCTAGTAGCAGAATTTTTATTCTATCCCCTTCTGCTTTCTGTATTTGTATTCTGTGTTTGTATTTTGTAGTCTGTATTCCATTCCCCTCCCTGGGTGGGCATAATTGTTCAACTCCATCGTAATTATATGTTTGTCTTTATCTCCTCACCATTTTGTCTAACTCAAATCAGCTGAAAGTAGCCTAAAATTTTGAGCTATATTTGGCAAGAGAGATCAGCCTGAATCTATAAGCATTTTAGGACAAATGGTGAAAATATTTCATCCCCCAAAGAGAACCGACCGTGCTGACATTAAGAGAAACAATGACAACAGAGCATGGATCAAACTCACGGGATAATTGACAAATCTCCACTTCATTTTGCACTGTGACACCGGGATCTAATCTCTTTTGCTATCTTAATGATCAATACCATTTGCTACAGCCGAATCAATCCTGACACAATCCTCATCAATCGTGAAGGTAGCTGAAGTGACCAAATCAATTGAGTGACTCAGTGCAGCCCTCGCCTGCATAAAGGCTTCCTTCTCTTTTTGAGTGTAATTTCTACTGATTTCAGACACAATTTCAGGCTGTGTATATTCCACACTTTACAGAAACACGTTGCTCTGTGTCATCCCAGAAACCAGAGCTGAGTTTAAAGCTCGTACCCATTGGCTTCATCCAGCCCCACCCCTGCAGGCACACTTCACCCTGACAAACACTGATGGTCACAATTGTGAAGCTCTTGATATAAGCTGAAACACTCAGAAAAAAAAAAAAATATATATATATATATATCTCCCAGAACGTAATTTTCTCAACATCTGCATGTTAGGCTGAGGCCAATGGCTACTTTAGAATGAGAGGGGACAGAAGATTAAAGAGAACACTAAGAAAGGAAAGAGAGGAGGAGGGAAGAAGGAAAGGAAGGACAGGAAAGGGAGAGGAGGAGAGGAGAGGGAAGAATTTAGATCTGTTCACATAATGGAAGGTATTTCAGAAACGACTGCGGCCCAAAGCATTGGAGCCCTTGCTAACGCAAGCAAGAAGAGAACATCTCCCCAGGGAGCGAGTCAGATAACAGACCTGGCGAGACTCCCACCCCAGCACTTTGCCCTGCAGAACAGGGGTTGAAGCCAGAAGAGCCTGGCTGGCAGAAGCCACCGAGGGTTAGCCTGCAACTGATCAAAACTGATCACACAGCAGGTGTTTCTATGGTGATGGGAATAAGCTGGGGATTTAAGGATTATAGGAATAGAATCTGGACGGCCACAGGAGAAAGGAGGATGGGAGGAAATATGCCAAGCCCTGAGTCTCCATAGCTGAAAAATATTGATTTCTATATCATATTAATCTCCACATTTTCTGGGAAGGGACTTAAATTAAGCCAAACTGAGCTGTTCCTGTGAACCTTTTAATTTACTATTCTAATGAAGAGGGTGAGTGATAACTCTTAAGGTTAAACAGACAGTGGTTTGCAAATCACAAACTGCCAGCTTTATTGATTCCTTATGAAAGCTCTGTTGAGTATCACTTGCTGATAAACTTTATTGCCACGTTTGGGCAGTCATTCCTATTTCCTTTTTCTTTCTTTTTCTTAATCCTCTAGCACTAAAAAAATAAAAATAAAAATAGCCTTTTCTAGTAAGATTTTACTTGTTTCTTTTCAACTTCACCTCTCAGATTGATATGATGGGCAGGACAGCAAATTCAAGCAACACAGTGATTAAACTTTTCATTCCAAGAAGGATTCAGGACAAATCATCGGAACTTATAAGTACCCTTGTAACAATTATATGGGAGCTCAAACACCGTTGAACAAGATATTTGGAGAGCCACTTATACCCATTATTCCTGGAAAACGGATTCTAAAATATCTCTATGACATGTCATCTCTAGTGAAAGAAAAGCATAGTGATATATTTTAAATTATTTTTCAAGTATCTAAGCAAGCATGAAAATTTCAAAAGGAACAACACACTTGTAAATCGTTTTCAGTGTGTGTGATCCAAATTCCTTCCATTATATGGGTTTCTCAGAGCATATTCTTTCCAGTGTCCACTGTATCCTCAGGTTTTCTAAGAAGATGACACACTTTCTTAGAAAAATTTGCTCCAGGATTTTTATTTTAAATGTGCAATGTGTATAAGAAGCAGAAGAAATATCACAGAACACCAAAAAGGGTGGTGGGGACCTTCTCAGGGGTGTTCTCTGGTACCTCTGCTTATCCCTCCCTCCATGCAGCCTTCTCCCACTTCCTTCCTCCTGGAGGCCCTGGGACCTTGATTCAGCCATGCTGGTTAAGCGCTCACTGTGCTGTTTCTACGGGTAGTCCCCTCCTTCTGTCTGTAAAAGCTCTTGCCTCACTGGTTGCCAGTGGAGGGAGGAGGGGAATTGGCCTTTAAATAGACGTATGCCCTCTCCACCCCCCAGCTTTCAGCATCTGAATTAAAGCAAACTTTCCTTTCCACTAACCTGGCCTGTTTATTGACTTTTGAGCAGCCAGCAGACGGACCTCACACTCTTTTGGTAAAAGTAACAGCTAAAGGACTACTTAGGGGAAATTTAGTCTTAAATGTTCACACAGAAGAGAAGGAAGGTAGAAAATTGATGCATTAAGCATTTGACTTCAGAATACACCCAAAGAATAGGAGAATAAACCCAAAGAGAATAGAGAATAGAAAATAACAAAGAAAAGGGCAGAAATCAATAAAATAGATAGTAATGCAAGGATTCAATAAGAAGCTTACAAATGGGTAGAAAATTGTTTGAAAGTAGATATTCCAAATTGTTAACAGCAATTGCCACTTTTTAGTGGGACAGGTGAAATTGGGGTCAGAATTTCGAGGTAAGATATAAAAAGAAGAATTTTCATTTTGCATTATATATGCACTTTGATATGATTTATATCCTATTATGTAAAACATTTTTATAGTAAAAACTTATTTATTTTAGTGTTAAAATATAGAAAAATATAATATATTATCCATGTAACAGGAACTTTTTAAGGAAGATGTATGCTTGCAGGCTAAGTCACTTCAGTCGTGTCTTCACTTCTGTGTGACCCCATAGATGGCAGCCTAGCAGGCTCCCCCGTCCCTGGGATTCTCCAGGCAAGAACACTGGAGTGGGTTGCCATTTCCTTCTCCAACATCTGATTAGGTCCCAATAAGGTATTAAAGGTATTTGACCAACTTCATGATATTTACCTTTTAAAATATTGCTTCTGCAGCCAAATGAACCTCTAGATGGTATAATATCACTCAAAAGGAATAAAGTGAAAGTAAGTTACTCAACAGATATTTACTGAGTAGCTACTATGTCCCAGGCAGTCTGCTCAATTTAGTTTTACAAAATGAAAAATCCCACAGAAAAAAAAATGGATGTTTCCTCATAAATTGTTCATAGTAGTTTAAAACAAAAAACATGGGGGATTTCCCTTGTGGCCAGTGTTTAAGATTTTGACTTCCAGTGTGGGGGAGTGCAGGCTCAATCCCTGCATGGGGAGCTTGGATCCCACATGCCTCATGGCCAAAAAAACCAAAGCTTAAAACAGAAGCAGTACTGTAACAAATTCAATAAAGACTTTTAAAAAATGGTCCACATCAAAAACTCTAAAAAAAAAAAAAAGCATGTGAAGAAATAAAATAATTATAGACTATGCTGTTTTCTCTGAAGGGTGTGCATATAACAAGGGGCAAATACAGTTAAGGTGTATTTTCAAGATGGGAAGAAGTGCACCCTTGAAAGTGTGGGGCAGAGGGTGCTGAGGCACGTGAAGGAGGTCACATGCAAAGGTCCTGAGGTAGGAACAGTCTTCACTCAAGTGAGCAGAAGAGAGCAGACTCATGTGGCTGCAACATGATGAGTAGGAGGGACAGGCAGAGAGGATAATCAGAGATGCGGGCAGTGGCTGCATCACAGGGGCCTTTGGGCTACGAGACGCTGCATGGATTTTATTCATATTGAGCTCGGAGAATATATTTGGGGGCTGCTTTCACTGAGCTTCTTACCTCCTTGTGTGACAAATCCTGCCCGCTTCATCACGTTGTCTCTTTCTGGTTTTGTGGTTATTTTATATAAATATGTATAAATCTCAACTCCATTCTGTTATTCAGTACTCACTCCCAAACAAGGGGCCTATCCGAACCGTCTTTGATGCCCACCCCAGGATGCTGGGAATGTATCTGGTCTTTAGCTAGCTGGAGAGAAGGAACGGATTTCTGCCCCTCCTGAGAATGCCTCCTGGCTGCTGTTCCTGCTTCCTGCATTAGTGCGCTCCCAAGTACAACCGGTGAAGCTCTCGATGTGTTCATAAAAGGAGCTCTCAAAGTCCCGTATCCCCTGCTGCTTTATTGCTCTTGACACGGCTTGTCCATTACACTTAACAGCCCTGTCCTCACTGCCACATTTCATCCTTACTGCACCTGGCTGGACCACACGGAGGAAGCCCATGGGCTATGCAAGATTACTCCCAATTTAGAGACCTTTGCCACAGTCTGGGGAAAAGGAGCCAAAAAAGATCAGGAGCTTTGCCTCTGAAGCATTAGAATGAGCCCTTCCTGTTAACCTAACCACGTGCTTCAAATTGAATATGTAAAGCACCACTCCGGTCGGCAGCCCTGTTAGAGCAATCAGCACAGACAGTGTTCCATCCAGACTGTTCCATCTTGTCTTCACCCCACGATGGCACTTGTAATCAACCCTGACCTCAGAGATCAAGGAAATCTACATCCCTGACAAGCAGAGTGTAGACATCCCCTTGCTCTTCCATCATAAATTGCAAATCTAGGTGAGAAAATGATATATTTGATTGCATCGCCTTTTCTTGAGAAATTTTTTTCTCCAGCTTATCACATAGCTTGCAAACATACCAAGGAGACAACTATTTTAACTAAGAGAAACTGACCAGATAGTGACATACCAGTTATACCAAATTAACTCAGATAGAGAAAATTTGTCCAAACACTGTATCTTCCTAGGTTTTAAATCCCAGATCATTGTGACCATCCTCACCTTCAGTAAATCATAGTTGAAGGTTATTAAGCTGATTTAGAAATCAGACTCCTAGCAGCTCCCATCATTTTGAACATGTCCATCAGCTTGAAAGCAAACGAAAAGCTTCTGTAAGAGTGAAAGATCTGCCACACACACACACACACACACACACACACACACACACACACAAACTGAACCTTTTTCTAGCAGAGGTCTGTTCTGATTATTGTTGTTGTTCAGTCATTCAGTCAAGTTCAGCTCTTTGCAACCCCATAGACTGCAGCACACCAGGCTTCCCTGTCCTTCACCATCTCCCAGAGTTTACTCAAACTCATGTCCATTGAGTTGGTGATGCCATCCAACCATCATCCCCTTCTCCTCCTGCCCTCAGCCTTTCACAGCATCAGGGCCTTTTCCAATAAGTCAGTTCTTTGCATCAGGCAGCCAAAGTATTGGAGCTTCAGCTTTGGCATCAGTCCTTCCAGTGAATATTCAGGGTTGATTTCCTTTTGGATTGACTGTTTTGATCTCCTTGCCGTCCAAGGGACTCTAAAGAGTCAGTCTCCAGCACCACAATTCAAAAACATCAATCCTGCCTGTTTGAGCCCTGTTCAATTATCATTGCCCACTCAGTAATGCAGAAAATTAGCAGCTGAGGCTATTGACAAAAAGAGGAGTGAATGACTCACTCTTGGGAGGGATCTGGGGGGAACTGTACAGACCAGAGCAAGGCTTCGAGTTAACCTTGTGTAGTCATGTGTGTTGTTTGAGACAACCCTTTTTCATCATGGAGAAGCTAAATCACCCTGAACTCTGTCCTTATGAGAAGTAAGCTGTTTACACCTTTACATGTTGCACTACAATTTTAAAAGGTAGGCTCTACCCAGTACATAAAAACTGGCCAGACTAACACAAAGCTAAGCTGGTGCTCCTCCAGACTTAAAGCAAGTTGCACCTAAGGAAACATTTACACTTTGGGGTGACCAGCCCAAGTGAGCAGGAGCAAGGGCTTCCGGTTTTAACCCAGGATAGGTGAAGGCAAACTGGGGTGAGTGGATCACCTGCTGGGCCTGACACAAGGTTCGAGATGCTTCACTACAATGGAAGAGCACTGTCTGTTGGGAATCAGAGCTCTGGGTACTTCCCTGGTGGTCCAGTGGTTAAGACTCTACACTTCCACTGCAAGGGACACGGGTTCGATCCCTGCCTGAGACACTAAGATCCTGCATAACAGAAGCATGAAAAAAGCAGAGGGAAAATGAGATCTCTGTCTTCTTCTCTGTTTCAAGCACCTGAACATGGTCCAGGAGGGAAAACTTCCTTTAGGTTTTAGAAAGTGAAATTGAAGTATGAGAAGATGATGGACATAAAGAGGAGCCATGAACGAACTCTTCTGTGTCCCTACAGAGTCCTCCTTGGGGTTGAAGGCTGGTGGGAGAGGCAAGGTAGGGAAAGGGAGCTTGGTTGACTATGGGTGGCCGTCTTCAAGGTGTGGAAGCAAGATGGCAAGGAACCTACCTCTCCAGGACAAACCCAACCTCGTGGTTAAGTTTACTCTTGCTTTATTCCCAAGAACGTGTTGGAATCCCTGCTAATCCTCCTGTTTGAATCACGGATAAATCACGGTGAACTTGATGAGGCTCCTTTATCAGCAATACGGAAAAGTGCATAAAAGAAGACTCTGACCCAGCCTTCTGTGAGTTGACCCTCCGAACAGGAATTCTCTGTCCCATGATGCTGTGATTTTTCCAGGTTCTTTGCACTCAGAAAAAGTCTAATCACAGCTCTCTAAGTAAGACAGAACTTTATTACAGGGTTTTACTTCTGGTCTCTATATTTTGCCAAGATCTTGAGAGAAATGAAGCACAGAGTTACAATCATACCTGAACTTATCTTTTTTAAAATTTTTAATTGAAAGATAACTGCTTTACAATATTGTGCTGCTTCTGCCACATCAGCACGAATCAGCCACAGTTATACACACATCCCCTCCCTCTCCACCTCCCTCCCATCTCCCAGGCCTCTAGCTTGTCACAGAGCACTGGGCTGAGCTCCCTGTGTCACACAGCAAATGCCCACTGGCTATCTATTTCATATATGTTACTGTATATGTTTCCATTCTACTCTCTCGATTCATCCCACCCTTTCCTTCCCCCTCTGTGTCCACAAGTCTGCCTCTCTATGACTGCCCTGCAAATAGGTTTATCAGTACCATCTTTCTAGATTCCATACATTGAACCTTTCTTTCTTAAAAATATCCCAACAGTCCCACCAAAAAGAGTAAATCTTTCACAAAACACTGAAGTCTTGTCAAGTTGCCAGACAATGTGTATGCAAAAGCTTAGTAAAAGACAAACTAGATCAACCCATTTTAACAAAATATGGGGCTCCCCTGGTGGCTCAGACAGTGAAGACTCTGCCTGCAATGCTAGGAGACCCAGGTTGGATCCCTGGGTCAGGAAGAACCCCTGGATAAAGAAATGGCAACCCTCTCCAGTATTCTTGCCTGGAAAATTTCATGGACAGAGGAGCCTGGAGGGTTTCAGTCCATGGGGTCACAAAGAGTCAGACATGACTGAGCAACTAATACGTTCTTTCAACACATTTTACGTTTGAAAAATGTCAAAGAGATATGAGAAGTTACAAAAAGGTGAAGGGTTTAGTTTGCTTATCTGCTTTAATCTTTTTAAGATGAAACATGGGGGAAAGTCTCTTAAATGGATAAAAACAAAGAGGAGAAATCAAAGCAATTCAGAGTTGCCACGTCTGGGAGATGCTCGAAGATCTACTTGGTTAATCAACTCGACGATGACATCACTAGGGAAACATTGACAGACTGACCTCTCCCAACATCAGCAAGTTGGAATCCAACCTTAAAGTGTAGGAAAGTACCATGATAACTGAAATAATATTTTAGTAGTATTTATAAATTAGGACATTCCCAAAGCTCTCTGTCCTCTTGTGATCTGAGCATTTAAAAAAATGTCGCTGGTTACAGAAATATTTAGGAAAAAAAGTGATCATTTTTCGTTTTCTATAAAGACAGGATAAGATGAGTATTATACATAGCATGGATCAGAAGACAACCAGGGCTTTGCCCCCCTCCCCCTCCACCATCCCCAATGCCTCTAGTTTTGTTTTGTTTTTTTTTTCTTCCTCTCTGTTCTTTTTTTTAATTTTTAATTTAATTCTATTTTTAATTGGAGGATAATTTTAAATGATCTCTCGTGTGAGCGACTGGGCTAATGCGGGCTGGCCTGGGACGGGGTATGAGAAAGGACCTCAAAAAGCCTCTTTTCCACAAGAAACTTGTCAACAGAGCCTTGGCGCTCTTGAAAGCATCTCTCCTCTCTGTAAAGACCTCCATCCTCTCGGCGGCAGGGGTCCTCCTGCTTCAGGTTATAAATGACTGGTCCGTGAGCTCCAGGTCCCCCAGCCCCCAGCCCGGCCAGTCGCCCCCAGGGAAGCACATTCTTTTCCTGGGTGACTCACTTCCCACTGCCCCATCTCCAGCACAGACACAGCATTTATATAAAAGGCTTTCCTCAGCTCCCATGCCATCCAGGTTGCAGGCCTATTTCGTAACATTAATTCTCTCCCTCAGCAGCGGCCACATCAATTCAGGACTTTACAAACTATTTCAGGGATCCGATTTATCAGGCCTGACAGTGCTGCACGCTGAAATACACAGCCCAGCCTTCTATTTGTCATTATTTAATTCAAGGGCCTAAAATCCTCTGACATTATTAATAGTAAGATGAATCACTGGAAAACTACAGAATCTGTGACCAACGAGGCTGAAATAATCCATTTTGGTGGAAACGTCCATGCGGAATTGCACTCCCTGATGGCGGGCCTCTCTCATTAGCACGCGGGGTGGGGCACCGGAGCCTGAAGTCCCTCCAGACGGAGACCTAAGGCAGTTCTCCTCCAAGCAGCTCCGCCAGCAGCGAGGAGGGAGCAGGAGGGTGCGGGTGTCAGCAGGGTTCCTCCCCTTGGTCTGTCACCGGGTTTTCCGTGGACTAATTGAAGCTGTTTTACACTTGATTAAATTTAACTTGTCTTGGCTTTGAACTTGGATGGGAGCTGGCCCTGGAAATCTATCAGTTAATGATGAGAACTGGATTACTTAGCCCCTTTGGAGCCACCTTCCTTCATCAGATGGTCAGCATGCATTCTGATACCTGACTTTTGCCTTCAAGTCTCATTATTGGCCTGCTCGCTCGCTCGCTCGCTCTCTCTCTCTCTCTCTCTTTCTTAATTTAATTTAAAGGAAAAGCTATTTCCACCTCTAAATATGAGTTTTCTTTTTTAAAAGAAACCATTAGAAAAAAAAACAGCTAAGGGTATATTTGCTCATCTTTTACTCTAAGAGCTAAAGAAACAATGAACATTACAAGTGGATTATCGCTGGTACAAGGGGAATGGTCTTTAGCAAAGCTGTGGAGCGGATGTAACAATAGAAGGATCCTTCCAATAATGGTGTGTTTCTTTTTTAAGCCTAGAAGGATAATCTTCCTGAGAGAAAAGTCTTTTGAAGTGATTTTTAAATATTATAATTTTATAGTTGACCCAAGCACTATCAAGTAGGATTAAAATTAAGTCTTCCCAATCTTAAATATTTGACGGGAAAGAAAGTACTTGACTTTTCCCAGCAAACGCTCTCAGAAACACCAGAGGGTTATTTCTTATAATTAACTTCATCTAACTGTACTAATACAAGCCCATGTCCTCAAGGTCTATTTTGTGGAGCAAAGAAAGAATGTTCAAGCAGTGTGCTTCATGTAACAAAGTCAGGTTTTTGTCTTTGTTTTTCCTTTAGCAAGCATGTACCAGGCACTGTGTTAAGCAATGAGATTAGGGCTACATAGTCACTGCTGTTCATGTTTATTGGTGGTAACAAGTGCCAGGCAGAGACTCTGTGTTTGCAATTAGATTTTAGTTGCTTCTGGAGGAGTATGTCATTCAGTAATACAGCCATGGAGAACCAGACCTGTCTCCCCCAGACTGAGCAATACCCAGATTTCTGCTGGTGTCTCCAAGATCTTAGTCGGCAATTTCTGAACTGTCCCAGGTGTTCATCAGGCTTACCATGTGGCTTAGCGGTAAAGAACCCACCTGCCAATGTAGGAGATGTGGGTTCAATCTGTGGCTCAGAAAGATCCCTTGCAGGAGGAAATGGGAACAGACTCCAGTATTCTTGCCTGGGAAATGCCATGGACAGAGAAGGCTGGTGGGCTGCAGTCCATGGGACCGCAAAGAGTCGGACTTGACAGCAGGCAGGCAGGCAGGTGCTCACCTCCCTTTTGTCAATGTTCCTCCTACAGTTTACAGGGCCAAACCAAAAGGAAAATAGCACAAAACTGTTCAAAAATAAAGCTCTGCTTACCTGTCAATGCTTAATATTTTTCTTTCACTAAGATTAGCCAAATTCTGTTACCAATAGAAGAGTTATTGGGAAGTCTTTGGGGGCAATGTCGAAGAGAAAGATAAAATGAATCAGTTCCTATGTTTATAGATAGAGCTTTGTTTAACATGTCTACCAAAACATGTCCTTATTAGCTGTTATGTCTTTATGGCACGTACTTTTTACACCCATGATGAAGGAGTGACCATACTCGTTTCATACAAAACTGATCTCACTGACTTCCAGTTTCTGGTCCATCCTGTAAGGAGCTTAGAAGTCATCATGCCATCATTATAAGAAAAAGTAAAAAGCTGAGCAAACTGAAAATCAACAGCTCTTCTTAGATTCAGCAAAGAATTGAGGCCACAGGAAAAACTGCTGCTCTCAGTGTTGGAGAGACAAGTGGACACAGAGAATTCCAACTTACCAGAGTGGAAATTCACAAGCCACAACCTCCACAAGAACACATGCCTTGTACATCGTGTCCAGCTTTCAACAGAAAATCACAAGACAATTAAAAGACAAAACACAAAAGCAAGCATCAGAACCACCTTAAGTTATGCCAGGGGTGCTGGAATGATCAGAGCCATGATTACAACACCAAGGCCTAATACACATCTTATCTTACTCACTTTTCATAGGACAGGAGTCCCTATGACTCTCCTGTGTCTGAGTTTGCATGCAAATAATTCTCTAAGAAAAGGAGCATGACTTAGAAATGTAGACTCAAGAAGGCAGAGGAACTCTTTATAATAGAAGGGTGTTGTTTTTTAAAAATGAGAAAGAACAAAGCAAGGTGGAATTGACCCACCCATATGCCTACTCAAGCCTGGGAAGCTGCAGAGGTTTCTTTCAGCCACTGTGCCCGTGGCTCAGTGATGCCCGCATGATTTCCACGCCCTTGTCTTCCACTCACCATGCAGAAGACACCTCTCTGCTCCAGCTCCCACTAAACAGTCGGGAGATTGTGTGATGCTCTCCATGGCTATTCTGAATTCTCTGCTTCCTTATACTGGTGGGAATCACAGTGTGGACTCAAAGACTTCCCCTGCAGCCCAGATCATGGAACAAACATCTCTCTTCATCTTGGGTGTTGGCTATGGGCTAGTTAATGTGATTTTGTTGTCCAAGACCCAGAAATAGAACTTGAATTGCCTGTGAGACAAGGAAAGCTCTATAAAAGAGCTTCTGTGTGAACACAGAATCCAGGGTTCAGGTCAGCGCCTTCCTCAGCCACGAGTCTGTTGGAGAAAATCCCATCCTGACGGTGGGGAGGGGGCAGTAACTCAGAGTCCCTGCTTTGTCCTGGGGAATTCAGACATTCAGTATGCTTGTTTACAAGAAGATCGCCACTCACATTTAGACTTTTTTCTCTGTATATGGAAAAGCAGGGACAAATTTCAGACACATAATCACAAACTTTATGTTCTTCCATTCCTCTCAACTTTTTTATCACAGTGTCTATGACAACTTTATTTTCATCCATCTCTGTTGGAAACGATACTGAATTGAGTTCAAAACCAAAGTAGTCATTTCATATGCTAAATAGCCATACTACACTCTTCAGGTTCAAAGGAGAAAAACACCTGTTTAGAAACTACAAAATATGTATATAACATACGTCAGAATTCCTTTCTGTATTCATGTAAGAGTCAAATTCAAGGATTTAAGATTAAATTTTAACTGATGATTGAATTACTAAAGATTCATCAGGAAACTAGAGATATACTTAAAACAATATACATTTTTAAGAGTCCCCAAAATAAAAAATT
Source organism: Ovis canadensis (assembly GCF_042477335.2). Lineage (NCBI taxonomy): Eukaryota > Metazoa > Chordata > Mammalia > Artiodactyla > Bovidae > Ovis > Ovis canadensis. The sequence continues at coordinate 60,233,800 of NC_091257.1, read as the reverse complement.
CACATAATTTAATTCATATATATGATTTCTCTAATAATTGCTATAATCGCTATGCATTTAAAGCTAGAAATGATAAAATTCATTAAAAAAAATGAAAGCACTTTTAATTCTCTCTAAACCTTTTCTTGATTTCAAGTAGTTAAAGAGGTTACCACCTCTTAAATTAATACAATATGTATACATATATAAAACAATATTACATACATACATACAACAGAAGATACTTAAATAACATCTAGATTTAGGCTGGAAGAAATTTGAGATCGGCACCATCTCACTGGAAAGGCATGAGACAGAAAACACTTCTAAATTTATTCTAAGTTGCTTCTAAATAGCTCAGCAAGAGATCTTCACGGAGACACAGCCTTAGAACAAGAATTGGATAAGTGAGAAAAGCACATTTCATGATTTTTAAGCTTATTGTGTTAGATCTTAAATTTCCAAGAAGCATTTATGACACAAATTCCTTTTAATTTCATTAATTTGAAAACACATACTTATCAATAAAATAAGCCTAATATTTCAAAAGAAAAGTTTGTCTTTCTTTTTCATATAAATCCCAATTTTGTCTTCCATTTTTGAGACCGCTCTGAGTCCTTCAGATGCTGCGCAGGGGCAGACTCTGCTATCCCGATGCCTGTCTGAGTCCTCTTCCTCTTTATCAGCGCCGTCCGCTGTCCCGGGGGAGGCCAGGACAGAGGCAGAGGTGCAACACGCATCAGCCAATTTGCTGCTCATTAGCTGCCCTGATGAAAGAGCTGATGGAAGGGAAGTGGAAACTACGAATTTAGGTGAGAGCTGAATAGTATCCACTGCCTGCACCCCATTAACGTGGGTAATGAGAGTTGCCTTTAATACATCTCTTTTAATTTTTACTTCACTATTTTGGAATTTGTGAGAAGCCCACCGTGCCCAATTGGAATTCGGTTTCACACAACTGAAAAAGAGATTTGCTAAATCAAAGAAGAATATAAATAGTCAAGACAATTTTTTAAAGCAACGAATTAAAAGCTTCGAGAAACAAAGCCTTTGTGTATAGATAGACTCACATCAGCTAAATCGGATCCCCCACACTGTGAAACTAGTAAACTTGTAGGGACTTCCTCCAGCTCACCAAGTACTTCAGGCCCTTGTTTGAAATTCCAAAATCCAGGGTTTAAAAGTCAACAGTTTTTTGTTGTTGTTTTTGTTTTCGTTTCTGAAGTCATTTGGTGGCAGCACCTGGCTTAACCGGAAATAAATAAATGGTGAAATCTGATCTGCCATGAGGTCATTAAACTTTCCTGAACTTGAGCAAAACTTGAAAGAATGACAGTCGTTTCTACAAAATCTTTCTATCTCCCTGAGATAAAAATCTCTGAAAATCAGGTTGCAAAGACGTAAGTTGCCATTTTTGGTCAACAACAGGATACTAGCAGCTTCACAGGGTTCAAACTAATAACTATTTTAAACTTGGAGGAAGCCAAGTCCGTGAAAGGCATGACCCAAATAGGGACTCAGCCTGTGAGCGGCTGTGGAGTGTCTTCGGATGTGTCCTTCCTCAGAAGTTGGTCCCTTCCAGCATGGGAAAAAAGGGCTCTTTGAAAAGACAAACCCTAGGCTGGCTCAGTGAGAACCAGCCTCTCCCAACCCAAGGCTGCCCTGAAAAGCCCCCTGAGAGTCTCTGTTTTGTGGAGACACCAGAGCCAGGGCAGTGCAATGGGGGCCGGGGTGGGAAGACATGGCTCCTTGCTGTCTAATTTTTGACTGACGGGACTTCCCCTCCAGATCCTAATCACTAAAATTAGACACAGGAAAAGACCTGTTACAAATGGATGAAATATTTTAGCCACCAGCTAACAACTCTGAACACTCTCTGGATGGTACCCCCTTTTCAGGGTCACACACCCCTTTGCCTGCATCAACATTTCCCTCTTTGGGGACTGTTCCCATTGGCATAATAATATACCAATATTTTCCTTAAAAAAAAAAAAAAACAACGCTTTTATAGTCTGTGCCTCGCCCCTTTTTCTCCAGCTGCCTCCTCGTAACTCGTAGCAGGAATCCTGTGATAGTGCAGTTAAGGGAGAGCTGCCCGCGGTCACACCGTCTGGCTCCTTTCTCTCTGTTCCTCCGTAAACGACCTCAGCCATGCCTCTGCTGTCTTCTGGCCCCTAAAAAATGCCTTTACCATGGTACCTGACGGCCTTAGGTTGCCTGATCCAGTGGTGAATTCTGTCTTCTTCCCACTTAACAACGGCCAGAACAAATGGCCACTTCTTCCTTCTTGAAATTCCTCTTTGAGCTTCAGGCTACAACCTTCTTCTGATTTCCTTCCTACAAAAGGGGTTATTTTGTTCAACACTTTCCTTGGCTTTTCTTCTCACTCTGTTGGACTCCCAAAGGTCATTTTACACATGTCTTCGGTACTGATCCCCTTTCCCTCTCAAAAATCACACTTTCCAATGGCCTGTTGTTGTCACCGTGAAATTCATAACAGTGTATCAATGAAAGAACTCAACATTTTCATTTCGCACTTTGACCCAGAAATTACATAGCCCATCTGGCTACCACCTTGAAGCCAGCAACTAGCAAACTTGCATCTCTAGCCCTAAACTCCCCTAAATTTCTGACCCACACATGCAGCTGCCAACCTGACATCTCTGCATGATCAGGGTTCCCAGGCATCATGTGATCACATAGTCTTTGGATTCACTACTAACTGACTCCCCCCTACTTCCTTCTCAACAAACAGCAATTGCATCTGTCCAGATGCTCAGAGCAAAACCTTGGAGTCACCACTGATTCCTCTTATTCTTTTACACAAATCATCCCCTTTACCAGAGAGACCTATGACCTCTGCCTGAACACATAAGCTATCCAGCATCTGACAACTTCTCAGCTTTTGCAAAGCCCTCCAACCAAGTCCCCTGCTTCACTCTTGTTCTCCTCACCATTCATTTTCCACAGAGAAAGCAAATGCTACTTTAAATGAATATTCTGTCCTGCCACCCTCCTGCATGTTCTCCCCAGGCCACACCACTGCACTCAAAGTAAAACCCAAGTCTTCCCTCTGGTCCACACAATACCACCATGTCCTACCCGCCTTCCTAGTGGCAGCCCCATGGTTCTGCTTTCTGCATCAGGCACAATTAGTCTCCTTGTGATTACTCCTGTTTGTCCAGGGATTCATGTGGCTGAAAAACTGATCTCTGCATAACTGACTCAGTGTCATTTGAACCTCCCTTCAACATCCCTTTCTTGTCCCATTGCTTGTTTACTTGTATAATCCAAGTTGCCTGTCTCCTTAATGTTAACAGATTTAATCGCTGGAAATTAAATCTGTCAAGAGTAAAGATTCAGGCTGACGTGTTTGCCATGGACTGTGCTGGGCTCAGAGTGATGCTGTGAGCACAGTAAACCCTTAGTCAAGGCGTGTTGTGTGGAGGGAATTGACCGCTCTCGAGACACATAAACATGTATCAACTGCCCACTTCCGCTTTCCAGAAGAGACTTATACAATTTCATTATTATATTTCCTAACACTGTAATTCATTAAAACACAAGAAACACTAACTTTGATCTGCCCTCAACCTTCAAAAGTCCTGAGCCTTCCCATCACAGATGACAGATATACACACTGTGCCCCTGGGTGGCAGCTTTGCTTTGTGGGTGAGTGCTAGTGCTCAGTGGCTCAGTCATGCCCAACTCTTTGTGACCCCATGGACTATAGCCCACGAGGCTCCTCTGTCCATGGGATTCTCCAGGCAAGAATAGTGGCGTGGATTGCCATGCATCCTCCAGGGACCTTCCCAACCCAGGGATCAAACCCATGTCTCTTAGGTCTCAGCACTGGCATGCACGTTCTTTAACACCAGAACCACCTTCAGACCTCATCAAAACTTTAACTTTACACGTCCAGGTTCTAACTCTGCATGATTTACCCATGCTCAGAAGTTTTCAAGGCGTTGTATATTTCCTTAATAGGACTCAGAATGCAGCTTGTGAGCAGTCATTGTTTTTAAGAAGAAGAAAGAGGATTTAAAGTAAAGCTAAGTGAAAAGTTCTTCTCCACTGTAGAAAATGCTCCAGGTCTTTATATTGTAGCTTTCTCAATCATAAGCCTTGGACCTTTCACAGAGAGCAATTTCAGCCTCTGAAATGATGGCGTGCTGTATTTCACACCGAATTCTGAAGAGAGTTGCCAAGTACAGAACCCTGGAGACCAGCCAGCTTCAGTGAAACCCAGCCCTGGGAGGTGTGACGAAGTTCTGTTGAAGTCAGCCTCTGCTGGAGACAAATACTTTGAACACACACTCTCCTTGGCATCATCATTAGGAACAAGAGTGAAGACAAATGGAAAATAGACCAGAAACTGCCCTCTTGGCTCCATCCTTACCTAGAAGACCCAGGCATAGCCATCATTTGATTCAGAACAACTAATAATTTTACTTCTTTACTGGTAGCCCTGCCCACCTCTGGATCAGAAGCTCATTTTATTTAACATCTTTTCTAAATTAAAGAAATTTCAAAAATATGAAAATTATAGAGAAGCAAAGAAAACTATGCAATCCCACCACTGAAGCATACTCTCAAAGTATTCCTTTCAACTCTTAATCTAAGGCATGAATTTAGGGGAAATAACAAAAGCAGAGACATTACTTTGCCGACTAATGTCCGTCTAGTCAAGGCTATGGTTTTTCCAGTAGTCATGTATGGATGTGAGAGTTGGACTGTGAAGAAGGCTGAACGCTGAAGAATTGATGCTTTTGAACTGTGGTGTTGGAGAAGACTCTTGAGAGTCCCTTGGACTATAAGGAGATCCATTCTGAAGGAGATCAACCCTGGGATTTCTTTGGAAGGAATGATGCTAAAGCTGAAACTCCAGTACTTTGGCCACCTCATACGAAGAGTTGACTCATTGGAAAAGACTTTGATGCTGGGAGGGATTGGGGGCAGGAGGAGAAGGGGACAACAGAGGATGAGATGGCTGGATGGCATCACTGACTCAATGGATGCAAGTCTGAGTGAACTCCGGGAGCTGGTGATGGACAGGGAGCCCTGGTGCGATTCATGGGGTCGCAAAGAGTCGGACACGACTGAGTGACTGAACTGAACTGAACTTTGTTTTCACATACCTATAAACATACTCCATATAATTTCGTCACATTTTTTACATAATATGATGGCATAAGCATTTGGCAACCCATCCAGTACTCTTGCCTGGAAAATCCCATGGACGGAGGAACCTGGTAGGCTGCAGTCCGTGGGGTCACTATGAGTCGGGCACAACTGAAGCGACTTAGCAGCAGCAGCAGCAGCAAGCATTTTTCATGTTATTTTAAACACTTCATGCTTGGTAATAACAGGCACTTAGTATATAGTTGTGGTATAAATTAATTAAATAGCTTTATTACATGTTAATTAAATCACATATTAATTAATTACACATTAATTAATATTACATATTAAATAGCTTTATACAAGTTACTATGCATAATTTACTTTAATATGAGCTGATATTTGGTCAGTTGAAAGACTCTCTTACTTTTTCTTCAATTCTTTCCTCTGTACTTACACTAATTTCTCCTAAAGTGTATTTCCTGAAAGGAACCGCTAAATCAAAGAGAATGATAAGGGTATAGATAAGTCTTTATACATCTCTCTATAGCTTCATCTAGTTCCTGATACATGTAATGAGCCCTCAACATAGGCTGCAAAAGAAGTTTAAGTTGTAAGAAAGAGAAATTAAACTATAAGCAAGGTGAAAAGACAGCCTTCAGAATGGGAGAAAATAATAGCAAATGAAGCAACTGACAAAGGATTAATCTCAAAAATATACAAGCAACTCCTGCACCTCAATTCCAAAAAACTAAGTGACCCAATCAAAAAAATGGGCCAAAGAACTAAACAGGCATTTCTCCAAAGAAGACATACAGATGGCTAACAAACACATGAAAAGATGTTCAACATCGTTCATTATCAGAGAAATGCAAATCAAAACCGCCGTGAGGTACCATCTCATGCCAGTCAGAATGGCTGCTATCAAAAAGTCTACAAACAATAAATGCTGGAGAGGGTGTGGAGAAAAAGGAACCCTCTTACACTGTTGGTGGGAATGCAAGCTAGTACAACCACTATGGAGAACAGTGTGGAGATTCCTTAAAGAACTGGAAATAGAACTGCCTTATGACCCAGCAATCCCACTGCTGGGCATACACACCGAGGAAACCAGAATTGAAAGAGACATGTGTACCCCAATGTTCATCGAAGCACTGTTTATAATAGCCAGGACATGGAAGCAACCTAGATGTCCATCAGCAGATGAATGGCTAAGAAAGCTGTGGTACATATACACAATGGCATATTACTCAGCCATTAAAAAGAATGCAATTGAATCAGTTCTAATGAGGTGGATGAAACTGGAGCCTATTATACAGAGTGAAGTAAGCCAGAAAGAAAAACACCAATACAGTATACTAATGCATATATATGGATTTTAGAAAGATGATAACAATAACCCTGTATGCAAGACAGCAAAAGAGACACAGATGTAAAGAACAGACTTTTGGACTCTGTGGGAGAGGGAGAGGGTGGGATAATTTGAGAGAATAGCATTGAAACATGTTTATTATCATATGTGAAATAGATCACCAGTCCAGGTTCGATGCATGAGACAGGGTACTCAGGGCTGATGCACTGGGATGACCCTGAGGGATGGGATGGGGAGGGAGGTGGGAGAGAGGGTCAGTTTAGGGAACACATGTACACCCATGGCTGATTCATATGCTGCTGCTGCTGCTAAGTCACTTCAGTCGTGTCCGACTCTGTGAGACCCCACAGACGGCAGCCCACCAGGCTCCCCCATCCCTGAGATTCTCCAAGCAAGAACACTGAAGTGGGTTGCCATTTCCTTCTCCAATGCATGAAAGTGAAAAGTGAAAGTGAAGTCGTGTCTGACTCTTAGCGACCCCATGGATTGCAGCCCACCAGGCTCCTCCATCCATGGGATTTTCCAGGCAACTGTACTGGAGTAGGGTGCCATTGCCTTCTCCACTGATTCAGATGAATGTATGGCAAAAACCACCACAATATTGTAAAGTAATTAGCCTCCAATTAAAATAAATTAAAAGAAAGAGAGAGAAATTAAAGTGTGGAGTTAATTTAAGAAATGTCCCACAAGCCAGATAGCTCTTGACACCATCTCAACAGCCTGAAATTTTCCAGTAATACTTCCATGCCAGCCAGCATCTTTTCAGCTCTCACCAACCCTATACCACCTCCTTGTCCTGTCAACTGAACGAACGCTATGACACCACCGCTCCTGAGATTCAGGGCTTAGCCAGCTCCCACCAAGGTGGTCAGACACCACCTGCTTTGCTTAGTTTTTCCTCCAAACCCTGATGCGTTGTTTGCTGTTGTGGTTGGACAGGCTGACCTTCAGTAACATCATGTGTCCAAGTGCTCAAACCTAGCTCACACACACACACACGGAACCCCTTCATCCTACTCTTGCCTTTCTGAGGACTTCCATGCTTCCAGGTCTACTTGGAGGAGCCCTGCTCCCTGAGACTTGGCTTGCCAGCTGTAGAATAGACCCCTCTCCCTTCCTCTGAGTTCACGATCTTCTGCCTGCCATCTGTCTTTTCCATTCGAACAGTTATAGTATGTTTTGAAACGTTACCCACACTGCCCCATGTACTGTGTCACTCCAGCTAGATTGTAATCTCCAGGAAACCAGAGATTCTGCCTTGATTTTTTTCCATATCTTCCCAGCCGTTAGCTCTCAGTCCAGGGCTATGAACAAAGATTAATCTCCTCCAAATGACAAATTAATCTGGTCACTCATTTTTCTGCTGTCAGAGATGCAGTCTCGGTGGGAGGGAGCTTCCTTTCTCTGTCTCCCTTTCCCAGAGAGATATCAGCAGAACCCCCTTGGGGCTCCTGGGCACTAAAGCCTGTGTCCCCTATTCCTTGATTATAGGAAATAGGTTTCATTCAATCCCAAAGCCCTTCCCTGAGTTCCAACAGACAAGTTCAAAGTGAAAGTGAAAGTGAAAGTGAGGAACAGCCTAGATAAACCGTAGTGCAGCATGGGGGCAAATCCTGGTTCGTGCTCAAGGGATCAGTTCAGTTCAGTCACTCAGTCGTGTCTGACTCTTTGCAAACCCATGGACTGCAGCACGCCATGCTTCCCTGTCCATCACCAACTCCTGGAGATTGTTCAGACTCAAGGGATACACACAATGGCTCAAGGGATACATGGCTCAAGGGATACACACAACCAAGTCTTTGAACTGTTTTGATACTGAAACCCCTACCAGGTGGAAGAAGTTAATTGTGTGCTGCCCACAAGCATGAAGCCCGAGAAGGGCTGGAACTGGATGGATGATGATGCTGACTCCCACTTACCTCATGCCCTCTTTGAACCACTACTGTCAGACTCCTCATTTCCCCACCAGCCCCCAGTTTGGGACACAAAGTTTTGAGGACAGTAGCCCACTGTGGCCCCCTGTTGCCTGACTAAGCTATAAAGGTATTCCTCTTGACTTTACCCAGAACTCAGCTTTGGAGAACTAACTCAGTGCTGGGGTACAGAGGCTGGCTTCAGCTCCAAGAGGAAGACACTCATGAAAACAGCCCTCTGGGCTCCCTGCCCTTCCTCCTGCCTGGGGAACCTGATGACAGATCTAGAGGGAGATCTAGGTCTGCCCAACTTCGCTGACTGTGGAAACCAGCTGCCAGCAGGGTTCTGCCCCTCCCTGCCAGGATTCTTAGAGGCAGACCCGCTGGCGTCTGGTCAATGCAGCTCGTTTATTATGACGTGGTGGGCAAGGCTTCTTAATCTGGAGGTGAAACAGGAACATGACCACTGGCTGAACACCACGGTCCTCAGCAGGTTTTTCACATCTGTATCTGCCCAATTCGATTGTCTGTTTCTAGACTGATTTCAAATTTTCATGGAGAAGAGAGAGATTCATTAGATCCCTTCTGCCTGCTTGACAAAACAGTGCCCACCAGCTCTTCACACACCTCTTCTGCTCACCCACCCCACCGTCAGAACCTCAGGCACCCAGGCCCCAAGGCCCCACGGCCATTCCTGGGTCACAGAGAGCAGAGTCTAGGGCAGGACCCTGCCTAGGGCTCAGCGAGATGAGGAGAGTTGTCTCTGGCTGTTCAAGGCTGTAAGAACAGAAGCTCTCAGGAAACTTCTGGGCAGTCCTTGGAATGCTCAAGTGAGGAAACTCCTTCCCAGCCAGGGGTGGGTGTTCTCCAGCCACCACTGCTCCCCTAACTCTTAAAAGACCTCTCATCCAGCTAACTGCCTCTCCCATCTAGCATCACCTTCAGGAAAGACAAATCAATGTTCAAAGCAGCCAACCCAACCCAGAAGCAAATGCCAATGAGCTGGAGAGGATCATTTTTTAGACTTGTTTCCCAGAACTGGCCAAGGTCCTGCCTCCCCAGCTCCCTGCGGGCATCTGGGCTTCAGGAGGAAAGTATAAGACAGAAAGAAAAACTGGAATGCTCTGCAAGTGGGAAACTCGAGCAGAGCTCAGTGGAAATGTATCCTCATATATATTTCCTTTAAGTGAGTAAATGTTTTCCCATCGTCTAGAGAAAAAATCCTAGAAACGTCTCCAAGAATAGAGCTGATTATTTTGAAGAAAGTCGTGCAGGAAATTTAAAACAATGATTACATTTAACATCGGAAATTGGCTGCTGTTGTGCACACTTAGATTCTCATTGCTTAAGAATGTTCTTTGCATATTTTGTCTAAATAAAGCACACACTGGTATGATCAGCCATTTCAATGAGGGTGAGCACTTGGGGTCTCTAATTTGGAGAACGAGCTTTTCAACATGTTTCTAAATATGTGCTTTTCTGGCTAGCAAATAATCTACATTTTTTTGTATGTCCCCAAAATGATTTACATTGTCCACCTTTTAAAAATATTGTAACTATGTATTGACATGATAAAGTATGATTCAATTCTAATATCAACTCATATTTCCATGAAGAATATTTCCTCCTTTTGAAAAAATGCAAGAAAAACACAGGAAATTTACATAAGTTTTACTCACCATTTGTGCATTTTAACTTAATCCACATATATATTCTGAAATATAATCAGCTGATAACACACAAAAAACAATCATTTACAAAACAAAAAATATATATACCTTTAATTTTACCTCTTCAGTAGTGTCTGCAATTTGGTAAGAATACGCTTCTTATGTGAAGAAACCAGTCAGGCTTTTGCTAAAGGAGGTCATATCCAGAAGGCTTATATCATCGGGTTTAAGAAAAATAATAAAGTTAAAGTTAGAACAGTTTCAGTTTACAGAAAGGTTGTAAAGATAGTACTGAGTGTTTCCATATGCCTAGTGCACAGATTTTCCCCTAATTAACATCTCACACGGGTATGGTACATTTGTTACAACCAATGAACCAGGATCGATGCATCATTTTAAAGACACATCAGTGGTTTAGTCCTATATCCTTAGACCTACCTAGTGTCTGCTTTCTGTTCCAGCATCCCACCCAGGGTACCACATTATATGTAATCAACCACCCGTGTCTCTTTAGGCTCGTCTTGGCTGTGACAGTTTCTCAGGTTTTTTTTCCTCCTAGACAGTTTTGAGAAGTACTTGGCCAGGTATTTTGTAGCATGTTGCTCCTTTGGGTTGGGTCTGATGGCTTCATCATGATTAGACTGGGGTGATGGATTGTACAGGAGCGATAACAGGGGTAATCTTCACTTTATATCATTATTGTTTATATTCCTGTCTTTGTTACCATTAATGTTATGAATCTAGTGATTAATAGTATCCAAGACTACCAAGACATCTGGTCAAGTAGGAACAGATTGCTGTCCAGGTGGTCCAGTCATTAGGAGACTGCTGGTCTCCTCAATGAAGACAAGCTGTCCGAGTCCCGAGGACAGAAGTCACCACAAGCCAGCGAGAGCTTTTTGAAGCAAAGATTGCAATTGTTTCCAGTGGTGTGAAAGGGAAAGATTCAGGAGTAGGTGGAGAAGCAAAATGGGGTTAAATGAGTGTTTCATTGTTGTTACTTAGAGTATTGGCATGTTACCCAGTGGAGGAAAGGGATCCAGAGAAAGGGGAAACGTGAGAGAAAAGGAGTCAGAAAGGAATTCAGCGCCCCCAAGGAGAAAAGAAAGGGTAAAGTGAAAAACCAGAAGAGTTTATCTTGAGTAATAGAGACGTTCACTCTTGATGGTGAAGCAGAAAAAGCAAAGTGACTGTCCCCACACGTACGTTTATGAAGAAAGGGTTTGCACGTAAATGCGAAGGGAATGAGAAATGTGGCATCTTCTCAGAGACCTGGAGACAGTGATGACGATGTTTCAGAATGGTAATCACAGGGAATGAAGGAGTGAGCTGTTCAAAACAGAATTAGGTGCAGCTCCATAGCACAGAAAGCCCAAAACAGCAGCAACCAAATAGCGAATACATTTTGTTATATTTTGGACTTCCCTGGCGGCTCAGATGGGAAAGAATCTGCCTGCAATGCAGGAGACCTGGGTTTGATCCCTGGTCAGGAAGATCCCCTGGAGAAGGGAATGGCAATCCACTCCAGTATTCTTGCCTGTTTACCTCTCATGGAGAAATCAATCTGAAGACACCAAGGCTGGAACGGCAGCTCCATGGTCCACAGTTCTTCTATTTTGTGACTCCAGGATCTTTAGAAAAGGTGGCTTCTGAGATGGGAGTCAGAACCCAGGAACAGTCCTGTATAAGTGGTCCATTCACTGACATGTAATCCTGCAGGACTTCTCTGCCCCTTCAGTTTCCAATAGTATATTGAATTAGTCCCTTCCCATCCACTGATAGAAGGAGCTGCAAGTGATGTTCACGTGTATGCATAGAAGCAACTCATGGTTAGTGCTGGATGTGTCCAGTGTCAGAGGCTAGAAAGAGAGATGCTTCTGAGACATTGTTCTGTATCAGAGGGGGTCTGTACTCTCAGCTCCCTTCCTGGTCTGCCTCACCACTCACTGTCGGGTAAGATCTACTGTCCCAAAAGATAGCGATGAAAATGACACAATTGTCTAAAACACAATGAAACGTGAAATCAGCTACACAAATCCGGAGGTGTATGTTGCAGTTCCATTAGTTCCATGAAATGGTGAAAGCCCACATGTTTATCAATAGAGACATGTGTAAAAAGCATTGTTAAATGAGCAGCAGTCCCTGTGAGAAGGGACTTTCAGATGGGATTACGCCTCCCCCCACACCTGCTCCACTAGTGTTTAGAAGGTCACCAGAAGCACGTACTCCTGCCTCAGAGAAGACGGGTGCTTGTGCACTAAATGACATTCTCTTCATTGTCTAAAAATGAGCTATTTACTTAGTTCTTGTTCCTTGATTTTAATCCAATATCCTATCATCGGTTTCCTTTTTTTTTTTGCAGGAATAATAGCTACTATTTATTGATCACATACACTGTGGCCGACAAAATATATACATTATCATCAATCTTAAAATGGTGTCATTAGCAACATTTTCCAGGAAGGCTCAGAGAGATGAAATAAGTTGCCCAAGGTTACAGGGAAGGGAAGTAATGGAGCTGGGTTAAACCAGACCTGCCTCTCTCCAAAGTAATTGTTCTCCTACAAAACAAGGTAGTATAGACCTACTAAAAACAACACAACAAAAATAGACCTACTGAAATAGAAAGTGGCATAACTTCGCAATTGTGGTGCTTGCCAATAAATATAAGCCAAACAGGTTAGAGGATGAGCCAGTTTTGTGGATGTTGGTTATTCCCCATTGTAATTAAAATTTTTCAAAGATGCCCTCAAAATTTACAGCACACCTGTGCCTGTGACACAAGTGAAGATATATCAAGATGAGTGGGTATTGACAAAAAACACTTGACAATATTTATGTGATAACTTTTAAAGTAAATTATTGGAAATGCTGGGCTTAGGGTTCACAGAAAAAGTGTTGCCATAAGACAATCAATCTCCTGATTTAGCAAATAAATTGGACCACATTCTGGTCATCTAGATATTTAAGGTCAATGAGATGGATTTCATATAGTGTCCTGATTGTTGATCAATCCTAGCTTGTCCTTATTATATGATACTGCTTTGGACTTAATTAGATCAAGCACCTCCCCTTGTGATAAAGAACAGAAAGTCAAAACTTTTCATGTACTCAAATTACATGGTTTTATTATTTCAGACTATAAATTGCCCAACCTACTGATTATTTTTCCAAATTTATTATCAGAAAGAAATGTTCTAAATAAAAAATTTAAATCAAAAATTTAGTCTTTACAAGTTGTCCAGTTTTTAAAAGGATGCTATTAGTTGTATAAAAGTGATATGCATTCATTATAAAAATCCAAGTAGTGTCAAAGAATAGGAGGACTGTGCCATTGATGGCTCCTGGTGGGATGAAGTCATGAAGAGTCTTCCTCACTCCTGTCCTGCACCCACTTCTGTCCCTGGGTCTTTATCTTGGTCAATCATCTTATTTCATGTGTGGGCTCTTTGCATCCTTTCAGAACACAAGTGTGACTCATACACACGTGTTATATGTGAGTGCCTGCAGGTACATTTTCTGGGCATTTAGTTTGCTGGTAGCTTCACATACACACGCTCATTTAATTCCCACCATAACCCTATGAAGCGAATGGGCTGTGCATTACTTTTTAAAGTCAGACACACAAAATAAACTTCAAAAGGGAGTAAATAATACTGCTGGTACATTGCCAACTTCAAACTTGAATCAAGGCCTCTGACCACACTTCTACTCTTTTTCTCACCACCCTTCCTCACTCACATGGGTGCACATCTGCAGAAAACCCTCCCATTCATGAGAGATGGAAACTCCAAAGATATGGACTGAGCGACGCCAAGAATATCCTTTAATAATAGGAAACAAGCTACACATAAGAACATGAATCAAACATCTGATTTTGTATCTTGGCCAGGATTCCAAAAGTTACTGAGATGCATTGAAACCACAAATAATATTTTAAAAAATCAAAAGCTTTCATATATGCTCTGCTATGGACTGAATGTTTGTGTTCTCCCAATATTCATATATTGAAGCACTAAACCCCATCCAACGTGGTGGTGTCAGGAGGGGGGCCTTTGGGAGGTGATTAGGCCGAGGGTGGAGCCCCCATGATGGGATCAGTGCCCTTATAAGATGAGACATCAGAGCACTCCCTCTATCTCTTATTCTTTCTCTATACCTCACCCCTACCACATGAGGCTATAAGGAGAGCTTGGCCATCTATGGACCAGGAAGAGAGCTTTCCCCAGAATCTGACAAGGCTGGAACCCTCATCTCAGATCTCTAACCTCTAGAATCATGGGAAACACACTCAGTTCAGTTCAGTGGCTCATTTGTGTCTGACTCTTTGCTACCCCATGAATTGCAGCACTCCAGGCCTGCCTGTCCATCAGCAACTCCTGGAGTTCACCCAAACTCATGTGCATCGAGTCGGTGATGGCATCCAGCCATCTCATCCTCTGTCATCCCCTTCTCCTCCTGCCCTCAATCCCTCCCAGCGTCAGAATCTTTTCAATGAGTTAACTCCTCGCATCAGGTGGCGAAAGTATTGGAGTTTCACCTTCAGCATCAGTCCTTCAATGAACACCCAGGACTGGTCTCCTTAAGGATGGACTGGTTGGATCTCCTTGCAGTCCAAGGAACTCTCAAGAGTCTTCTCCAACACCACAGTTCAAAAGCATCAATTAATTGGTGCTCAGCTTTCTTCACAGTTCAATTCTCACATCCATACATGACCACTGGAAAAACCATAGCCTTGACTAGATGGACCTTTGTTGGCACAGTAATATCTCAGCTTTTTAATATGTTCTCTAGGTTGGTCATAACTTTCCTTCCAAGGAGTAAGCATCTTTAAATTTCGTGGCTACAATCACCATCTGCAGTGATTTTGGAGCCCCCAAAAATAAAGCCTGACACTGTTTCCACTGTTTCCCCATCTATTTGCCATGATGGGCTCGATAAAGGACAGAAATGGTATGGACCTAACAGAAGCAGAAGATATTAAGAAGAGGTGGCAAGAATGCATGTACTCTGCATGTAAGTTAAATAAGCAGGGTGACAATATACAGCCTTGACGTACTCCTTTTCCTATTTGGAACCAGTCTGTTTTTCCATGTCCAGTTCTAACCGTTGCTTCCTGACCTGCATATAGGTTTCTCAAGAGGCAGGTCAGGTGGTCTGGCATTCCCATCTCTTTCAGAATTTTCCATACTGTTCTTTATAAACTGCCCAGTCTGTGGGTCTTTTTCACAGCAGTCCAAGCTGAGTAAGACATATTTAACTTAAAAAATATGAAGAAAAAGTCCTGATATAGGAAAGAGATTCTTGACCACTGGAAGATATTCTGCCCCTAGGGCCCCTTTTCCACACGACCTTTACACGACCAGGTGGAAAACTGACTTTCGACAGGGTACCTATCCTCAACCCAGAAAATTAAACTATTAAACTCAGTAGTTTCAAAGGCTTCATGATCTCAGTAGTTACATTAAATTATCTAAAATATTCTCTTACCAGTAAATTAGTGATAGCTGAGCAAAGTTTCAAAACCATGGAGAAAATTAGAAGTTTTTAGTGACTGTAACTTCAGAGGAAACTTTTATCAGAAAAAAAAAAAGTGAAATGATATATGTGACTCTTTCAATATATTTTCCTATTGAATCTATCACAAAGGAAGAGAAAAGGTAGCATTTTTAAAAGAAAAGGATACTGAGTGTAGATGAAGTCTATCAAATAATGAATTCTGGTCTCCTGGTGTCCTTTTCACTTCCCCTGGAGGACATTAGTTACGGCTTTTCCCTATTATGGGAGATGAGCATGGAGGAGATGACATTAATGCAATCAACATAATTTTATCAGCTTCATTTTTCTTACTTTCAGTACCTGCTGACAAGCACTGAAAGCGCTTTGAAAGACTGAGAACTTCTTTCAAAACCTTTTCCAGTTACAAATTCAAAAGAAAAGTTTTTCATTTGTAATGCTTCTCCTTGCCTTGTAAATACACTCTGCCAAGCAGGTAAAGTTTTTTCCTGTAACAGTATTGATTTTTTTTTTTTTGGTAGGGAATGGAATTTGGGTATACCTTCTATGAAGTCCATAACCTAGTCAGAATGATCCCTTTCTAAGCTAGAAAACAGAGGTCAGGGGACACAGCAGAGCAGGTGAGCTCACGAATTCCTGAGTCCTCACTGGATTCTCTTGCTTCACAACCTTCAGCTCCCCTTGGGTTCTCATCCTTCTCCAAACTAGCCTGTGTGTCACCTTGGGCAGCCACTTCACAATTCCAGACTCAGTTCATCTCATGCAAAGCACTGATAACAAAATATAAAAATGAGCACTTCAATATTTAAAGAGCTGAGACCTGTGCTTGGCATATACTGTTCCATGTGTTTGCTTAATAAAATGCATAAACAATCAGATTACAGCCACAATCACTTCTGATGCTGAGAAGACTTTCTACCACACCCCTCCTCCCATGTAAGTTCATCTTTGGTACCTTCACAGATAATGTTACTTTGACAATCTCAACTCACTGTCATCAAGTAAAATAAAACTATTACTAGAAGGTGATACAATGAATCATGGAGAAAAGGCCCATTAAGAGGACTTTGAAGATGAGCAATAAGGGTGTTTTCATTTTAGTGAAATGGTAAACCTTAAATACTGAGTGACTGAGTGACTTCACTTTCACTTTTCAGTTTCATGCATAGGAGAAGGAAATGGCAACCCACTCCAGTGTTCTTGCCTGGAGAATCCCAGGGACAGGGGAGCCTGGTGGGAGGCCATCTATGGGGTCGCACAGAGTTGGACACAACTGAAGCAACTTAGCAGCAGCAGCAGCAAATCTTGAATAAATTCTAACTATTCTCTGTGTGATGCCTTCTGATTCTAGCAGCCTGCAAAAAATAATACAGGAATAATAATTTCAAAATAAAAAAATAAACAATTTCACCACATTGTGGAAGACTTGAGTTATGAAATCGAAGTTCAAAGAAAATGATTTCAGGAGAAAGAATGTAACATTGAGTTAGTTTGACTCTGCTATTGTTAATACATGAAACTAGCTGTTGTTCAAACAAAGTATTTCAAGGTGAGGCCTTACATAGGCTCAAGAGAACTTTAAAATTAGTCAGCAATGACGGATCCATATTGGTGCAATAAGAAATTAGTGATGTTCAATTAACAATCTCCAGAACAACTATGATGTTTAATAAAACATACCTGATTTATGCTGGGAATTCTGAGTTCAATGAGCTATTGATAAAGATGCGGCATAGTGCACTTTCAGACAATTCCATATAAGCCAGTAAAGACAAAACAAACTTATATTTGAAGATTTTCCAGAAAGAAGATTCTGACATTAGGTAATTGCTTTCATTTCTGCTTTTTAAGCCTGAGGAGCAAACCAAGAGCCACAGATATATAGATGTGGGATGCTGTGTTGGCAGAAAATCCATCTATATTTGCTAAGAAGTAAAACTAATTCCTCAGGAAATCTTAAGCCAACAGTTGAGAAAAGATTTATGAGTGTCCTCAGAATTATGAGGTACTCTATTAACTTGCCATAGTTTGTAATTAACACTCATAGATAATCAGTGTGTCCTGGGTGAAGATTCATGTCGAGGACACAAACAATAAAAAAGGAAAGAAATGACTCAATGTGAACCGCTCCATCATTCTCCTCCATGAGGTATCGAAGGCTTTCTCAGACATTTTGGACCAACCTAAAGCTTATTTCTCTCTCTTATACTTAAGCACTGTTAACAGATGTCCCTGCACCAAGATGAATCCTTTAAAGGCAAAAAAGGATTTACTAAGTTGAGCCCAGCTGGCTGATAACCTCAGCAGAAGTTCCAAATACACGAATTGCACCAAAAAGGAAAAACTGGGGCAGTGAGAAGGCAAATATCTAGCTCACTCAGTGTGAGGTCTGTATCTGTAGGTAGATGGCATCAACCTTTTATTCTAGAAAAACATGACTTCATCTTAGAAACAGTCTATTTCCAGGCCAAGGGAAGTACAAAACTAAAATAAGTTTGCTTGCAGTACTGAACAACATAAAAGATAAACAATTACCCTGGGGTTAAAGTTGATGCTTATGTTCTGGTTTTTGGTTTTTTGTGTTGTTTCCTCCCAGGGGATTAACACATTTCATTTAGTTTTGAACAAATTCACCAAATAAGGAAACAGGGTAAATTTAAACTTCAAAAATAATTCCTTTTTAAGTTCTAAGAGGGAAATGAATGGTATAAGATAATAAACCATACAAGATAAAAAAAAAAATTGTAAGAGTGAAACATCAAAACCAATCTGTTCCTTACCTTCATGGAAGAGAAGGTACATCACAGTAAAATCATCCCAGGAAGGATCCTCAAGTTTCACAGCAGGAACGAGGCATCTTCCCCTCTTGGTTCCAGATCAGACACGCCATGATGCCCTGAGGACCCGGAAGTCCTTCCTCAGGAGGAGGGCTCTCCCCACCCCACCCTACCCACCCCGCCTGCTAGAACTGGAGATGGAGGACAAGCAGATCCTGGTGCTTGTTCTTCCCACCCATGGCTTAAGAAATCTGCTGATGGCAGAAAGCTATACAAAGAGAAAACTTCTTCTAGACAATTATTTCTTTCCTTCTTTTGGAGGCAACATCTTTTTAATAAATTCATTAATGTCTCACAAAGCTGCATACATGAGCCTCACAAACCTCATATGCACATTATACAATTCCATTTACATGAAAGTATACTACCTGAAGACTAAAGTCACCACAGTGATGTAATTTGTTATTACATATTATATATATTTAATATAATTTTGCATATTATAACCTTTACTATTGAATATTATGTAACAATATATTATTTATTGCTAATATTTTACATATTAATATGTAATTAATATGTAATTACATAGCTACATATAGTGTATGCATATGTTGCATATACATATTATGTGCATATATGCATACATATGTGTACATGCTCAGTTAGTCATATCCAACTCTTTGCAACCCCATGGGCTGTACCTGCCAGGCTCATCTGTCCATGGGATTTTCCAGGCAAGAACACTGGACTGGGTTGCCACTTCCCTCTTCAGGGTATCTTCCTGATCCAGGAATTGAACCCAGTTCTCCTGTGTTTCCTGCGTTAGCAGGCAGATTCTTTACCACTGTGCCACCTGGGAAGCCCTGTACATACATGATGTGTGTGTGAAGTCGATCAGTCGTGTTCAACTCTTTGCGACCCTGTGGACTGTAGCCCACCAGGCTCCTCCACCCATGGGATTCTCCAGGCAAGAATACTGGAGTGGGTTGCCATTTCCTTCTCTAGGGGATCTTCCCGACCCAAGGATTGAACCAAGGTCTCCTGCATTGGAGGCAGACGCTTTAACCTCTGAGCCACCAGGGAAGCCCCAATGTGTGTATGTATATAAATATCAGTTCAGTTCAGTTCAGTCACTCAGTCATGTCCAATTCTTTGTGACCCCGTGAATTGCAGCATGCCAGGCCTCCCTGTCCATCACCAACTCCCAGAGTTCACTCAGAGTCACCTCCATCGAGTTGATGATGCCATCCAGCCATCTCATCCTCTGTCGTCCCCTTCTCCTCCTGCCCCCAATCCCTCCCAGCATCAGAGTCTTTTCCAATGAGTCAGCTCTTATCATGAGGTGGCCAAAGTACTGGAGTTTCAGCTTTAGCATCATTCCTTCCAAAGAAATCCCTGGGTTGATTTTCTTTAGAATGGACTGGTTGGATCTCCTTGCAGTCCAAGGGACTCTCAAGAGTCCTCTCCAACACCACAGTTCAAAAGCATCAATTCTTTGGCACTCAGCCTTCTTCACAGTCCAACTCTCATATCCATACATGACTACTGGAAAAACCATAGCCTTGACTAGATGGACCTTAGTTGGCAAAGTAATGTCTCTGCTTTCCAATATGCTATCTAGGTTGGTCATAACTTTTCTTCCAAAGAGTGAGCATCTTTTAATTTCATGGCTGCAATCACCATCTGCAGTGATTTTGGAGCCGCAAAAAATAAAGTCTGACACTATTTCCACTGTTCCCCATCCATTTCCCATGGAGTGATGGGACCAGATGCCATGATCTTCGTTTTCTGAATGTTGAGCTTTAAGCCAACTTTTTCACTCTCCTCTTTCACTTTCATCAAGAGGCTTTTTAGTTCCTCTTCACTTTCTGCCATAAGGGCGGTATCATCTGCATATCTGAGGTTATTGATATTTCTCCCGGCAATCTTGATTCCAGCTTGTGTTTCTTCCAGTCCAGCGTTTCTCATGATGTACTCTGCATATAAGTTAAATAAGCATGGTGACAATATACAGCCTTGACGTACTCCTTTTCCTATTTGGAACCAGTCTGTTGTTCCATGTCCAGTTCTAACTGTTGCTTCCTGACCTGCATACAGATTTCTCAAGAGGCAGGTTAGGTGGTCTTGTATTCCCATCTCTTTCAGAATTTTCCACAGTTTATTGTGATCCACACAGTCAAAGGCTTTGGCATAGTCGATAAAGCAGAAATAGATGTTTTTCTGGAACTCTCTTGCTTTTTCCATGATCCAGAGGATGTTGGCAATTTGATCTCTGGTTCCTCTGCCTTTTCTAAAACCAGCTTGAACATCAGGGAGTTCATGGTTCACGTATTGCTGAAGCCTGGCTTGGAGAATTGTGAGCATTACTTTACTAGCATGTGAGATGAGAGCAGTTGTGCTGGAGCTTGAGCATTCTTTGGCATTGCCTTTCTTTGGGATTGGAATGAAAACTGACCTTTTCCAGTCCTGTGGCCCCTGCTGAGTTTTCCAAATTTGCTGGCGTATTGAGTGCAGCACTTTCACAGCATCATCTTTCAGGATTTGAAATAGCTCAAATGGAATTCCATCACCTCCACTAGCTTTGTTCATAGTGATGCTTTCTAAGGCCCACTTGACTTCGCATTCCAGGATGTCTGGCTCTAGATGAGTGATCACACCATCATGATTATCCGGGTCATGAAGATCCTTTTTGTACAGTTCTTCTGTGCATTCTTGCCATCTCTTCTTATATGTGTATATACACACAGAGAGACACTGGATTTTCACCACTGAATCTTGAGTTGCTTCATGGTTTTATTCATAGAGTTGAGGAGCCATAGAGACCTAAGTTAGTTCAGTTCAGTTCAGTCACTCAGTCGTGTCCAACTTTTTGCAGCCCCATGAGTCACAGCATGCCAGGCCTCCCTGTCCATCACCAACTCCAGGAGTACGCAAACCCATGTCCTTCAAGTCGGTGATGCCATCCAGCCATCTCATCCTCTGTCATCCTCTTCTCTTCCTGCCCTCAATCTTTCCCAGCATCAGGGTCTTTCCCAATGAGTCAGCTCTTCGCATCAGGCGGCCAAAGTATTGGAGTTTCAGCTTCAACATCAGTATTCCAAAGAACACCCAGGACTGATCTCCTTTAGGATGGACTGGTTGGATCTCCTTGCAGTCCAAGGGACTCTCAAGAGTCTTCTCCAACACCACAGTTCAAAAGCATCAATTCTTCGGCACTCAGCTTTCTTTATAGCCCAACTCTCACATCCATACATACCACTGGAAAAACCATAGCCTTGACTAGATGGACCTTTGTTGGCAAAGTAATGTCTCTGCTTTTTAATATGCTCTCTAGGTTGGTCATAACTTTCCTTCCAAGGAGTAAGCATCTTTAAATTTCGTGGCTACAATCAACATCTGCAGTGATTTTGGAGCCCCAAAAAATAAAGTCAGCCACTGTTTCCATTGTTTCCCTATCTATTTGCCATGAGGTTGATGGGACCAGATGCCGTGATCTTAGTTTTCTGAATGTTGAGCTTTAAGCCAACTTTTTCACTCTCCTCTTTTACTTTCATCAAGGGGCTCTTTAGTTCTTCACTTTTTGCCATAAAGGTGGTATCATCTGCATATCTGAGGTTATTGATATTTCTCCCGGCAATCTTGATTCCAGCTTGTGCTTCATCCAGCCCAGCATTTCTCATGATGTACTCTGCATATAAGTTAAATAAACAGTTAGCTAGCTGTCCTCTATTTATTGAAAACACAAACATTTCTCATCCATAAATTAAACCTTGATATGAACAAAGACTGAGTCATGAAGGGCACGGCAGGTGTAGAGCCCTCACTGAGACTGGAGGTGGTGACAGGGGGCCAGGAGGAACAGTGACAGGAAACAGATGGTAAACACAGTCTGCCACCCACAAGGTCTGTGTCCCTTGCTCAGGTGAGGGAAGGAAAGAAGGCTGAACAGGAAAGAACAATGGGGCAGAACGTCCTGTAGAAAGCACCCTCCTGGTTTGCGCCACTCCGAAGCCCTGCCTAATCAGGACACTTGGAAAGAGGTGTTCTTCCTCCATCTCTGGACAAGAGCTTTGTGAGCTTCTCTGTGGGTAATTGCTCCAGGTCCCCCCTCCCCACCAGGAAAAGTATAGCCTCTCCTGGTGCACAGACTCTGTCTTCTGTTCTCATTCATTCCACATTGCCTGGCAGGATGATGAAGAGATAATCAGTAAATTGTTACTGAATTAAGTCAAATTCAATCTTTTCACTTCCCAATTATGTCATGAGGTCCCTTAAGCCATGTTAGCAAATTTACATTATTCTGCTGATAACGTTCTATTTGTTTATGCATAAAAAAACTTTCTTGTAGCTTAGGAGAAAGGTCTTTTCCTTAGGCCAACAGTGAAATCAAGAACTTCGTTCTTACCTTTATTGATTCACAATCTTTTTCCAAAGCTGACTGTATTTGCCTGCCTTTGCAGATGATGAAACAAGTAATCAGAATAGAGCTATTTCCTAATGAAAAACTCTCCTCTCTCTTGTCTATACCTTGCACTGAGATGATGGGACATCTATGAATGGATACAGTTTCCTCATTAGTTACTGTTTTTCTTGAAGCTATGGAGCTCACTTTTTCAAATTTTTTCTTTGGCAAGCACGTATTTGTGCTTGCACATAGCAGGTGGCACACTTGTTAAGAACTACCCCCTGCCAATGCAAGAGGTGCAAGAGACCTGGGTTCAATTCCTGGGCTGGGAAGATCTCCTGGAGGAGGAAATGTCGACCCACTCCAGTATCCTTTCCTGGAAAATCCCATGGGCAGAGGAGCTTGGCAGGCTACAGTCCATGGGGTTGCAAAGAGTCCAACATGACTGAGCACACACGCATAGAGAAGGAAGGAATAAACATTTCTATTTGCAGGTGATAAGACTGATCATTGATGAATCCAGACACACACAGACATACCATATTTGCTGTGGGGTTTTTTGCACAAAGGTGTAAATGCAGTACAGTGGGGAAAAGATGGCCTTTCAACAAATGATGCTGGGGCACCTGCACAGCGATGAGTGAAAAGAACAAGGAAATGAATGCCATCCTGTCGTCTCAGGTCTCACACTTTATACAATTAACCCAAAGCAGATCACAGATTTAAGTGTAAAGTGTAAAATTATAAAAATTCTTACAGAAAAAGTAGAAAAGATTGGGGAACTTAGAACTAGGCAATGAGTTGTTAAGCTTAACACCAAAGGCACAATCCGTTAAAAAAATGATGAATTAGATTTCATCAACATTAGAAGTGTTTACTCTGCAAGAGACCCTATTAAGAGGATGAAAAGACAAACTACAGATGGCAAGTAAGTACAGAGAATGATGTTCAAATTTATTAGCCATTAGCAAATGCATCCTAATACCACAGCGAGATATCACTGTACTAAACCACTATCTGAATAGCTTAAAACTATGTAGTAACAGCATCAAATAACAAGAGAGTGAAGGGAATAAGTGGTTCCCTCAGACACCCTGGCAGGAAAATAGAATGGTATGGTCACTCGGAAAACCAGTTTCTCAGAAAATGACACCTGGAACTATGACCCAGCAATTATATTCTTGGGCACTTATCCCAGGAAAATTGAAACATGTTCACAAAATTATCCATACAGAAATGTTTACATCAACTTTATTCATAGTAGCCAAACACTGAACACAATCCGAGTGTCCTTCAGTGGGTAAACAGTTCAACAAAATTGGTGGGTGTGTATCACAGGATCCTCCTCAACATTAAAAGGAATGAACTGTTGATACGCACAACCTGATCTCCAGAGAGCTTATGCATTGATTCCATTTATATAACATTCTTGAAATGGAGAACAGATTAGTCGCTTCCAGGAAAGATGGGCGAGGTAGCGAGGGTAGAAGTAGATGATTTTATAAATCATGGGACAAGGGACCCACATGGTGATGGAAAAATCCTGTATCTTGGCTGTGGGATAGATATGCAAACCACACACACAATAAAACTTCATGGAACTAAATACACACATCTAAACACATTTCCCAGGTGGCTCAGTGGTAAAGAATCTGCCTGCTAATGCAGGAGATTCGGGTTCAGTCCCTGGGTTGGGAAGATCCCCTAGAGGGGGAAATAGCAACCCACTCCTGTATTTCTGCCTGGAGAATTCCATGGACAGAGAAGCCTGGTGGGCTACAGTCCAAGAGGTCACAAAGAGTCGGACATGACTCAGCCCTGCATGCACGCACACATAATTAAGTGCAAGTATAAATGGGGAAAATGTGAACAAGATCAGTTGATCATATTAATGCCAGTCTACTGCTATTACATTATGACTTTGCTCAGTGTTTTCAGTGAAGGACTCTGTGAAACGTATATGGGATTTCTGTTTTATTTATTACATATGTACATGAATCTATAATTATCTCAAAATAAAAAGTTGAATTGAAACAGTTTTTAAAGTATTCTCAGACAGAGCCAAAGATCTCAGATAGAAGCATATGCCAGGTAGGGATGGATGGACGGATTCCTGGCAGCTGTTGTAGCCCTGCTCCTGTAGGACGCAGTATCGCTACCATGCATCTCTACCCCGTGTACTTTCTACTTGGCTGCATGACAGCCTGGGCTGGGGATGTGCACATGGTCTGTGCAAATGACTGTATTATGTCTCATTAAAGAGCATAAATGCCAATCAACCTAATCACAGAAGTACCATTTCTGTGTTCATGTGGCTATTTAATCTGGACGACGGTGACAAAGAGGAAGAATCTTATTCTGTTAATCACTGCCATTTACTGCTGTGGAGGATGGGCGTGCATCCCTTTCGCTGTTTTGAATGTCACATCTGAAATTTTGCTTGTGCGATTTCTTCGAAAAGAGGAAACAGAGGAGAAAAGAGAGGGAGGAAGAGGGGGAGAACGAAGAAAAGAGGGAGGGAGGGTGGAGGGGGAGGGGAGAGGGGGGAGGGAGGGAGGGAGGGAGGACAGGGGAGGGAGGGGGAGGGAGGGGGAGGGAGGGGAGAAAAAGCTGTCCTTCAGAAATAGAAACAAGATAAAGACTTTCCCTTTCAAACAAAAGTTGAAGGAGCTCATCATCACTAGACCTGCCTTACAGGAAATGCTGAAAGTAGTTCTTCAAGCTGAAATGGAAGAACACTAATTAGTAACAAGAAAGCACAAAAACGCACAACACGGTGGCAAAGGTGAGTACACAGTCAAATTCAAAATATTCCAATAACATAATATGGTGATGTGTTAACCACTTAATTCTAATACAAAGGGTAAAGAACAAGAGTATTAGAATAACTACCGTTGCAATCATTTGTTGATGAGAATACAAAAGAAAAATACATAAATTATGACCTCAAAAGAAATGATAATTACATGGCATTTTAGCGGTGTTAGCTAACTGCCAAAGGTAATTATATTACATTGTAAAATGTATCAAACCAGCACACTGTAACACCATAAACTTGCATAATGATATCTGTCAGCATACCTCATTTTTTTTAAAGGGCATGAAAAAGTAAATAAAGACTGGAATCTTTGTATGTGACCAAAGTTAATTTGTTAACAGTATAAAATGGACTGTTACATCTATACGCCCAGTTGCTCAGTCTTTCCCACCTCTTTGAGATCCCATGGACTGTAACCCATCAAGTTCCTCTGTCCACGAGATTCTCCAGGCAAGAATACTGGAGTGGGTTGCTATTTCCTTCTCCAGAGGATCTTCCTGACCTAAGTATTGAACCCAGGTCCCTTGTGTCTCCTGCATTGGCAGGTGAATTCTTTACTGCTAAACTTCATGGTTCAGTTCAGTTCAGTAGCTCAGTCGTGTCCGACTCTTTGCAACCCCATGAATTGCAGCACGCCAGGCCTCCCTGTCCATCACCAACTCCCGGAGTTCATTCAAACCCACGTCCACCAAGTCGGTGATGCCATCCAGCCATCTCGTTCTCTGTTGTCCCCTTCTCCTCCTGCCCCCAATCCCTCCCAGCATCAGAGTCTTTTCCAATGAGTCAACTTTTCACATGAGGTGGCCAAAGTACTGGAGTTTCAGCTATAGCATCATTCCTTCCAACCAGGACGGATCTCCTTTAGAATGGACTGATTGGATCTCCTTGCAGTCCATGGGACTCTCAAGAGTCTTCTCCAACACCATGGTTCAAAAGCGTCAATACTTTGGCGCTCAGCTTTCTTCACAGTCCAACTCTCACATCCATACATGACTACTGGAAAAACCATCATGGTATCTATCCACAAAGCAAAATCCTAAAATAGATTAAAAAAAAACCCATGTAAACAAAAGAAAATCAAAGCTATCACCAACTCCCAAAGGAAGACAGTGATAAAAAGAGAGAAGGAAAGAGAAAATGAAGGAAAAAACACCAAGAAAACACTTAGATGTCCATAGTAGGTCCTTACCAATCGGTAACTACTTTACATATAAATGGACTAAATGCTCCAAGCAGAAGACATAGGGTAGCTGAATGGACTGAAAAACGAAAGACCCAACTGTGTGCTGTCCACAATGGACTTACTTCAGTCTTGAGGACACATAAAGACTCAAAGTGGAGGGATGGAAAAAGATACTCTACGTGTTCTTTATCAACTGTGACCGAGGAAAGCTGGAGTAGCTATATGTGTATCAGACAAAATAGACTTCAAGTCAAAACTATAACCAGATTTTTTGTGACTGAGTCTGTCATCAGCCCAGATTGCTGGCATTCTGATTAAAAGCAACTTTTCTTTCTACCAACAAAAGCAAAACAAAACAACAACAACAACAAAAACTCTACACAGAGATAAAGAAGGTCATTAGATAAGGATAAAAAGTCAGCTCATCAAGAGATTATAACAATTATAAATATAAATGCACACAGTATCCGAGTACCTGAATATATTTAGCAAATACTAACCAGTATAACTCTTGGGAGCACCTTGGACAGCAAGAAGATCAAACCAGACAATACTAAAGGAAATCAACCCTGAATATTCATTGGAAGGACTGATGTTGAAGCTGATGGGAAGAGCTGACTCATTGGAAAAGACCCTGATGCTGGGAAAGATTGAGGGGAGGAGGAGAAGGGGACAACAGAGGATGAGATGGTTGGATGACATCACTGACTCAATGGATATGAGTTTGAGGAAGCTCTGGGAGCTGGTGATGGACAGGGAGGCCTGGTGTGCTGCAGTCCATGGGGTCGCAAAGAGTAGGACATGACTGAGAGACTGAACATCAACAACCAGTAGAAGAGGCATTCTTGTAAGTGGGATAAGTCAGACAGAAAAGTCAAATATTGTATGATTTTATTGTAACATTAAAAACATTGAACTCACAGAAACAGAGTCGCTGGGTGGTCGCTGGGGCCTGAGGGGATGGGGAGAGGTTGGTCAGAGGGTACAAACATTCAGTTACAAGGTAAATATACCCCAGGGCTCTAAGAGCAGTCCAGTAGTTGGGACTTTGCCTTCTACTGGGGGTGGTGCAGGTTGGAGCTTTGGTTGGGGAGCCAGGATCCCACAAGCCTCATGGCCAAAAACCGAACCATAAAACAGAAGCAATATTGTAAGAAATTCAATAAAGACTTTAAAAATAGTCTACATTAAAAAAACTTTTTTTCAAAAATGTTAAAAAAATTTTTTTAAAGAAAATGATGTTTCTGAATTACATTTCTGGAAGAAATATCAACAAAAGCATGCATTGTTTTTATGACTGGCTTTAACCAATCAATCAATAGACAGTCATCAGAACCACATTTTCATGGGGTAAAATGAATAATAAGCTCATATAGTTAGCAGGGCTGAGTTTGAACTCCCCTGCTCAAATGTGCAGAGTCTAGCGTGTGACTCATTTTTCCCTCCTGCACATCCATTTTCTCATTTGTAAGACAGAGACAATACCCTTTTCGCAGGGTTATCATGAGGATTAAATGTGGCACTGGGAAAAAAAAAACACTTTGCTAATTATGAAATGCTGTAAAAACACAATGCGTTAGATTAATAAAAAGGAACTTGGGCTGCACTTACACATGACCATGCCTCTTTTGTTAAAATCTCTTGGAGGCAACTGTCACAATCCAATAGAATGATAGATTAATTTGGCTGGAATGAGTTTTCTAGCTTCTGGCTAGAATAATCATAATAAATATTTAATGTGGCATCTTTATAACTCTTTTTTTTAATTCACCTTTATTCCCCTTGGATCTTTACACATTTTTCTCCTCATAGCTGCTGGATAACTTAACATTGTTTTCCTCAGTCAGACCTGGGATATGAGGAAACTGGGCTTTCTCATTTCCTTTCTCCCACCGTCATTCTCCACTCAACGTATCATATTTTGATCTACGTCCACATTCACAACAGACTTGAGCTGTCTCTCACACTGGTCCCTGCTTCTTCTCCAACACATCGCTTCCTATTTACCAGAATGGCGCTGTAAGTCACATCAGATCCTGCCTCAGATACAGCGGATTTCACACATCACTGTCAAAGTGCTTCTCATGATAATGCATTTCTCTTACTGCCAGCGACTGACCTGAAGTGCTCTTGAAGGATTGTGAGCCTCTTTATGACAGCGTCTGGCCTCCAACAAGGAGCTCACACTGTATTGTGGAGCCTGGTCTCCATAAACAGTGACTGTTCATTTGGGTCAATAAACCTTTACAAGGCACTTAGCGCCACAAGTCATGGCACCAGAGAAATAAGTCAGAATTCTTGCCTTCAAGAAACTTAGAGTTTAACAGAAAAGGTAAGAATCAACACAGAAAAGTCTAACAAAGGCAGAACAGACTTCTCAGGAAATGCAAACACAACATGATAAAAAAAAGAAAAAAAAAAAAAAAAACAACCTGTCCAACTGGTCCACCCGAACTTGGCTACCAAATTTTCTTCTGCGTCTTTTACAAACATTAAGCAAGATGTTTTCTGAGAATAAATTACAAAGAAGTATTAACCCATTTAGATCACCTGGATTTTTGATAAGTCCTCCCATGTTTATTTTTTTAAATTTCCCTTTGAAATAATTTCAATTTAAGTGTCTTACCAAGACACTTAAATTACTCCTGAATTCTGGCAAAATGTAAATTTGTAGGGTAGCATTAACATATTCAGTTCTTGAATCTGTTTTGTTTTTACTGGTAGAAACCCTTAATACTTATAGCATGTTATATTTATAATATAGAATATAGTACCATATAATACTTAAAGCTCTCATTTTATCAGACTCTGGGTTTCTTAATTTTCATCATATTTTTAATATGTGATTGCCTTCTACTTACATGAAGATTATTTCAGCTTATTTTAACTGATTTACTGCGAGCCAATTCATCATCTGGTACTTACCATTATTCTTCTTAAATGTCTTTTCTCACTGTACACTGGCACTAAAAAGACTCTCCATCTTTTATTGAACTCATAGTCTCCCTTTTCTGGTCCTTTTCTTGTTCCCGAACATACCTTTCACATTTCGATGACAAAGGACAGTAAATTAGCACACACATTCCTATGCCACAGAATTGTTAAAATCTGTTTTCAATTATATCTGGTTTTTTCTGGTGATTCTTCATGCTTGAATGATATTGTATATATGAGAACACTCCCTCAACTTAAGTACTGCTTACCATGGGCACCATCTCCTAAATCTCCAGGCAAGTATTAAAATCCCCTCGTGCACCCATTCACTTTAGACATGCTTTAACTAAAGAGCTTTTAGTATGATACAGTGTTCAGGAGTGTGATGTCTATGGCATGACTAGACTGTCAGGACTGGTCACTTTTTGTCAGCAGCCTAGTGACTCCCTCTGGAGGCAGCCTCTGCCCTTCCCCACTCACCCTGTGCCTAGCGCTGATCTGCACCCCTTCTCACTGGCCTCCAGTTGGACCTGGAGAAGGAGGCACCTGGAGGAGATGGAAGAAGGAAATGGAGCAAGGTTGGAGCAATGTCTCTGTCAGCTCCTGCTGCCGTAAAAAATGCCATGGTCTGGGTGGCTTATATAATCGGACATTCGCTTCTCACAGTTCTGGAGGCTGGACAGCCAAGATCAAGGCTTCAGCAGGTCCACTGTCTGGTGAGGACCCGCTTCCTGGTTCACAGCATCTTCTTCCTGTGTCCTCCCTTGAAGGGAGGGACAGGGAGCTCTCTGGGCTCTCTTCTGTAAGGACACTGGTCCCATCCTGGGAGCTCCACCTGCTGGCACCATCACCTTGGGGGTCAGGACTCAACATATGAATTTGCGGGGGAACACAGACGTTCGGTCCATGGCAAGACTTCATCCTCTTGAGAGGGTAACAGGCAGGAAGGCCAGGGGTCTCCAAACGGAGGAAATGAGCTGCAAGTGCCAGACATTATTTTTTTCTCTCTTAAGGGGCAGGAGGAAACAAACTAGTGATATAATTTTTCCCCTTCTCTATACAAATTTAAAAAGAGGTTTCTCTTAAAATCCTGTGTTGCCATAATGACACCTGGTTCCACCTGAACTTAACTCTTCTCAAACCTTGAGCTAACCAATGCATTTTTTATTATGGAAATGTTTTTCTTAAGCTATGTTAATGTACTATGCATTTACCCCAGACTCTGTCTTCAAGTTGGTTCATGTAAAGGCTCAGAACTGACTTGACAAATCAGTATGTTATACTCATACATTGTTCTCTTAATCTATGTTAATGAAAAACTATATATTTGTGTGGGAATCTGCCTTTCTTCAAGATTCATGTCAATCATTTTATGACCTGGGGTGACTCACCTGGTGCCAAGATTATCTCAAAATGCATCTTGTGGGTGAGGGGCCTGGTGCCATTCTCTGAGTTTTGAGACATTTCCTTCCTTTTAATTAGCAGACTGCTAGTAGCTATATAACATCCAGCTAAAGACTAGCAGGGGGGTATTCTTTCAGCCCCCTTCTGATGTCCATGTTAGAAGCTTTCTCTATCTCCTTTATACTTTAATAAAACTATTACACAAAAGCTCTGAGTGATCAAGCCTCATCTCTGGCCCAGACTGAATTCATCTCCTCTGGAGGCCAAGAATCCTGGCGTGTGTCATGGTGCAGCAACAACCTTTCACTCTTCCCTCTATGTGGGAACTTCCTCGAATGCCACACAGGTTGAGTGGCCTTCTCCCTACAGCTGGACTGACCCCAGGTTACCTTAACCCTGACCACCAGACCTGCAGATCTAGGGGGTCACTGGCTCCATTCTTCCAAGTCTCTGACTGCCTTTTGCTTGATTTCTTTCCCTTAAACCTGTCCACACTTTTATAAGCTCCTTCATTAAATTCTTTCAAATACCCCAATGAGTGTTTCTACTGTCTCTTTTGGGGAACTATTTCTTTTTCTGATAGAACAAGTGACCAGCCCAGTGCCTGGCAGGTGGAACTGGCTTATTAATTGAATGAAGTAAATAAATAGACTTGTAATGTGACCATATTTCCTTGGGAAAAGGATACTGAAGACAAGAGAATGGCCTCTAGAGTCACCCTTCTACAGGATGGGAATAAGGAGATGATAGGGCAAACCAGAACGGTGCCCGATAAGCAACTTATTTGCTAAATTTAGGTCACCACGTTCTCAGAGGCAGAATCCTAAAGTAAAGAGTTGCGCAATGGCTCATGCCTCTGACCTTGATTTTGTCTTTTTTAAAAATAAATCTGATCTGGAAAACATATATTTTGAAAAGTGGCCTATTTTATGACCCAGTTGGATTTCCTCAATGAACACATCAAAGACTAGGGTCAAGATAGAGAGTCTTTTCTTGACAGAGAGGGAGGGTGATATGGTCCCCAGCACAGGAGACCTTATAATGTATTTAAAGGACTTAATAATACAGGGCCTGTCATGTTACTAATTTTAATCAGTAAATGGGTCATTAGCAGATTAAATGGTCTAATTTCACCTTCTTGAGACAAATCCTCTGTTAAGACAAAACGACTCCCATGAAGCCTGGCTGAAATGTCCCTCTCTTGGGAACCAAGGCCTCCAGATGAACAGAGCCAAGTTATTAGGAAGGAAAAAATCTTTCCCAAGTGGGCTGTCAAGGGTCAAGGTGACAGGGCCAATCCCATGTCTGTCCCTTGTTACACAAAACAGTGCTTTTCCTCCCCTAGAGGACAAGGTCTCTGAAGTGCACAGACATTTTTGTTTAAATTTTGTCACTTTTTTGGTAGACGTTTGAAACCAATGCCATCTGAAGCCAATAGTCTTGCTTAAAGAGATTATAAAGTTGTACATGTGCTCCCTTCCTTCTCAAAAACCATATTTATTTTCTCTCCATGAAACAGAGCTGCCTGGAAAGACTTGAACCACAATGGAACACCCAGAGTTATCTTCAGTTCATCCAAGCAGGGCGTCACCAGATGACGAGCCTGGTGACTCTTTAAGAATCTACATATTTCTGATATCACCTGACATGGTCACCCCAGCAGACCCTAAACATGTCTGAGAAAGTCAGCCACCCACTTTGAACCTCCATTTCTTCATTTATTAAAGGTTCCAGAAGCTGTGACTACATTACATTGTAGGCAAAGGAGATTCTGGTTCAGATGAAATTAAGGGACTTAATAAACTAACTCTAGATTGGGAGATTCACTTGGATTTCCCAGAGGGGGCAAGGATGTGATCACAAGGGTCTTTATACATGAAAGACAGAGGCAGATAGTCAGCCTCACCTAGTCCCAGAATCAGTGGCTTTGTTACCTCCCAGGACAAAAGGGGCTTCAGGGTGTGGTTAGAGGTACAGATCTTCAGATGGGAGATGCCCCTGGGGTGCCTAGAAGCCATCTAATTACATGAGTCCTTACAAGCAGAGAAGCTTTACCATCTGAATTAGAGAGATGAGACAAAGAATGAGAGTCTGGAAGGTGAGAAGGACTGACCTGCTGTTGAGCAGGGCCTGGGCCAGAAGTGGCGCAGTCCCTGGAAGTCGGTGCTGACAGCACTGTGCGTGAAGTGCTGATGACAGCCAGCGCAGTCTCTAGTCAGCTGCCCTGACAAAATGCCCTCTGACAAGGGGCTTATATACACCAGACATTCATCTCTCCCAACTCTGGAGGCTGGACATCCTAGATCAAGGTGCCAGCAGATTCTGTGTCTGGTGAGGATCTGCTTCCTCCTGGTTCACAGATGACATCTTCTCACCGCATCCTCACCTGGAGGAAGGGGCATGGGGGTCTCTGTGTCTCCCTTATAAGGATGCTAATCCCATCCTGGGGGCTCCACCCCCATGACTTCATCACCCCCCAAAGCCCCTACCTCCTAACACCATCACATCAAGGGTTAGGTGTCAACCTGTACATGCGAGGGGACACAGACACTCAGACCGCAGCAAACACGACATACAGTTGTTAGTGGAAGGAGCGACATGTTAGAGTTCGGTGATGATTTCGTGTCTCTTCGGTAGATCACTGTATTTCTGTGACTTAGAATGGCTGACGTGTAAACCTGGTAGATGCCCATTAGTAGCTAATACTCATCAAAGCTTAAACAGCTGACAGGCAGCAAACAAACACAGCAAACTTCAAGGGGGAAAATCTCTTCAATACAATAGTGAAGGAGCTGCCTCAAGTCAGGTTCACTGGCATGTGAATGAGGCCAGCTGTGGGAGCTCTGTGGGTCCCAGGGATGCAAGGTCAGCCACGTCCACAGTAATATTTGCTGAACGCCCTGCGCCATCCACCCAAGGTGACCCCTCAACAGGGGTGTGCCATCCTCAGATACAGGACCACCTGACACAACTCTGTGCTGAAGAAAGCTTCTCATTAATCAGGCATTTGTAACTCCCATTTTAGGCTTGTTAACCCTAATAATAGACTCAAAGAAGTGAATAAATTACTTATATTACCAGGTTCTGTGTGAATAGGTGCTCTCTACATAAGACTCTTTTCTTCAACATGGTAACTGGGATAAAATAAAAAGAGAAGGAAAGCTGAGTCACTTTCTACTTTAATCAATTTTTAGCAGAATTTTTAAAGATGAATTTCAGCTTCCCTGCTTGGTGCTGAGAGGAGTGGCAGGAGAGGCTGTCGCCATGGAGATGAGGTTTTCAGCTGACTGGGACCACACTGATGTCTCTGATCACTAGGCGGCCATTAGCTTCAGCGGCTGCCTCTTTGCAGCCTCGAATATATATTTATTTATCTTGCTGTTACTTATATTTCAGAAGATCTACCACACTGAGCCTTCTCCATGTCACCCACAGATTTCCCTGAGAGTGGCCTGCCTCCTGTGCTCTGTCAACACTGCCATCAACCCCTCCACATACACAGACATACAGACAAAGACACACACAGACACACACACACAGTCACACACACATATGGACACACGTACCCTTTCTTCCCGTGTTCCAGTCCATGTTAACTGTAAACACTGCGCAAGTTTCATGTGTACAACATCATATTTCTACTTCTGTATACCCTACAGCGAGCTCACTAAAAATTTAATTTCCATCCATCACCCTTTCGAGGAGGAAATGGCAACCCACTCCAGTATTCTTGCCTGGAGAATCCCCATGGACAGAGAAGCCTGATGGGCTACAGTCCATAGGATTGCAAAGAGTTGGGCACTACTGAAGTGACTTAGCATGCTCACTCACCACCCTTTACCCATCTCTCCCTCCCTTGCCATCCCTCCCCTTCTGGTAACTACTACTTTGTTCCCCGTATCAACATGATTGATTTGGTTTACTCTTTTATTTAGGGTTGTTTTTTTTTCGGGGGGGGGGAGGGAACTTATTTGTTTATTAGTGTTTTAGATAACACATGAGTGAAATCGTACAGCATTTGTCTTTCCCCATCTGTAAAGAATCCTCCTGCAATGCAGGAGACCCCAGTTTGGAGAAGGGAAAGGCTACCCACTCCAGTATCCTTGGGCTTCCCTGGTGGCTCAGCTGGTAAAGAATCTACCTGCAAAGCGGGAGAACTGGGTTCGATCCCTGGGTTGGGAAGATCCCCTGGAGAAGGGAAAGGCTACCCACTGCAGTATTCTGGCCTGGAGAACTCCACGGACTGTATAGTCCATAGGGTCACAAAGAGTCGGACACACTGAGAGACTTTCACATCTGACTCAGCTCACTTAGCATAATATCCTCAAGGTCCATTCATATTGCTGCTTTTTGTTGCTGAATAATATTGCATTGAATATATATATGTATACATATATATGTATAATCTTTACCTATTCATCTGTCAATGGAAGCAGCAACTTAGTTCTGTCAGGAAAAAAAAGACTTCCATTACGCTTATAGTTGAACATTTTTAA
Source organism: Ovis canadensis (assembly GCF_042477335.2). Lineage (NCBI taxonomy): Eukaryota > Metazoa > Chordata > Mammalia > Artiodactyla > Bovidae > Ovis > Ovis canadensis. The sequence goes on along the minus strand of NC_091257.1, from coordinate 60,198,208 downwards.
TATTTCCTATTGATTCCATGATATTTATTTTAAAGTATTCATAAATATTCTATCTTCTTTGGAAATGATCATACTTTTTGCCTTGAACTCTGCTTTTTCCTATTTAACAATGCATTATTTTACTTGCATATGCTTAATATGTATTTGCTAGCTCTTTCATTTTTATCTTCTCTATATTATTTTCTTATATCTCTTTGTAAATAAATATCATGTTTCTTATTCCATATGAGAGATTTTGTCTTTTACAGTCATGAAAATGAGTACAGCTGGTATATCAACTGTCGTCATAGTTACAATTTCAGTTTCACTGTTTCATTTTCTTTCTATAAATTCTCACACTTTTCCTGTAGTCTGATGTGATTCTCAAGACTTCCTGATATCCTCTTTTTGTTTTTCCCAAGTTATTTGGAATTGAATGAAACTGATTTTTATCCTACAAATACATAAGGCATGTTTAAAACTCCATTTTCTACCACATTGAGAATAATTGACTACACTCAGGCTCACTCTCTGTGCAGAAAACTTGGTTGTTTCATTACCTATTTCTCAAACACATTTAGACATCCCATTGGAATAACCAGATTTATTGACCCAGTGATCATCAATATATATCATAATATATTTATCTTCTTTGAATGATATTTATATTTGCATAAAACTTAAATTTTATGTTTACATAAATGCAATGTGAATTTTTAGATTTATTTATATTTCATATTTTGCATATATATTTTGTATACATGTTATATATTTCATAAATATAAATAGATAAATGTAAATACATTACATTTATATTAAAATTCATGAAAGTTCAACAGTATTTTTTTAGAATAACTTTTGTTTTTATTGGTCAGATATTCAGCGGTGTCACTCCTGTATGTTACTCATCCCCACATGAGCATTTTGATGTGTTGTCTCTGAGACAGCTTAGTATCCCCATCTCTTATGTTACTTTTGGATCTGAGGATAATTTCCACAGCTGTTTCTTTCTGCAATAAACAATCAGCTGTTTTAATTCAGAAATCAGGTTTTTCTACTGAAAGCAGTATTTACTAAACTTGGTTTGTTCTGTTTTGGTAGATGTAATGTAATCTCAAAACTGAAGAGACTACAAATCGTAGAGATGATTTTTTGCCCCTTTACTTTTCATATTTTCATATTCTGAGGCAATTTTAGTGAGAAAGAGAAAAAAGCAGAAACAGGGGCCCCAGCCATCCTCTAACCTCTCCGCATCGCATCATGGGCCTGCTGTCAGTCAGTCTCCTTTCTCCACGAGTCTCATAATCCTGGGATGTGAACCCCAGGCCTCTCACTGCAGCTCAGATGTTAGTGTGTGCTAGCACTGGGTTTACTGGGACGCCAACTCAGTATGGGCTTTCCTTGTGGATCAGCTGGTAAAGAATCCACCTGCAATGCAGGAGACCTGGGTTTAACCCCTGGGTCAGGAAGGTCACCTGGAGAAGGGAAAGGCTACCTGCTGCAGTATTCTGGCCTGGAGAACTCCATGGACTGTATAGTCCATGGGGTCGCGAAGAGTCAGACGTGACTGAGCGATTTTCACTTTCAACTCAGTATACAAGCCATTTTGTTCTGACCAGGCTGAAGAGCAGCCTCCTGAGTAGCCCTTGGGGCTTTCTCCATGGACTGGACTCCCTTGTCCAAGCAGATGTGGGCATAACTGGTGTGACTACCTTCTGTTTGAACAGTTCAGGGCTGAGTGACCAAATTCCTGCCCCTTCCCAACATGTACAAGTAGATTTTTCTCTCTTTTCTGCTTCTTCCCCTCCTTTGGACCAACCCTAGCATGACTGTGGAGCAGCAACGGGGTCTGGGGTTACCAGTGGAGCGGCTAAGCTTCCAGCCAGAGGCAGAGGAGATGCTGCCTGAAGCACAGAGCACATTGGATGACAGGTAATACAGAACGAGCAGGACTCCAGTCAAACATCTGCATGAAGAAAGAAGGCAGCAAACAACTGCTCCAGACTCAGGATGATGTCTAGAGTCTAGAAATGCGCAAGATGGGCAGAGGCAGGTCTGAGGAAGACAGGCTGTGCAATGGAACCGGCTCCGGGCCCAACCCCTCTGTGAAGGCCATGCTCTACTCCTTCATGGGGCTGCCTTCATACATTTCCTGCCCGCTCCCACAGAGGTCCCCTCCTTGCCAAGTCGGGCTGTTAGCGTCTCTGACCCTTGTTCAGACTGAGGCTCCCACTCCCAGGACTGGCTCACACCCTGATCGTGCGAATGGCAAGAAGGCATTTGTGCCCCGACTCAAGCTTTGATGTCTTATTAAATTCACGTTTGCATTTTTTTTTTCACAATCCTTCTCTGTAATACAATGTATTGATCAAAAAAGTGGTTTCTGTCCCTGGAGAGAAATGGAGCTAGGCATCTGGCTTTTGTTTGTTTCTGTTTCCTAATGTTTTGTACTTTTGCATTATTCATGCACCCAGAGGCTCCACATGACGGCCACATTTTTACAAATCCCCCAAATAAATAAGTAATAGCCTACTTAGGAAGGTGCCTTTGGTTCACCCAGGGCTGTGGCTGCTCGTGTCCGATGGGGCACATCTAGCCGTGCCAGCCAAAGGACAGGTGACAGCAGTGTCCCCAGGCATGCTGCAAACATTGAAAATAGAAATTACAATGTCCCTTCAAGTGTCAGGTGGGTGTGGTCATCGCATGGCACCTGGCTGTCCAGCCTTCCTCCCCTGCTTTTCTGAGATATCCAGCTCACTCGAGAATTCTAGACAGCACATGGATGATTAAATGACAGGGGACTTTATAAAGGCTCTTTCTTTCAGAAAAAATAAAGAAAATTTTTTTAAAAAAGCACTATTTTTTAACAACTGTTTGTCCTATGACCCATGAAGTTAGTGGTCACTCCCCAGAGAGGTTGCAAGGGTTGATTCACTTTGGCAGACCGAGATAGAAAAGGAAGATCATTCTCCTCATTATGCTTTTGTTAGTGAAGAAAGGAACAGAAGATGTAAGTTTGGGTGCACATCTGATATTAATCTAATTCTCTGGGAAATTCCTCAAGTCTCCATCAACCCAGACTCCCCTCCATCCACCTGTCACCTTGTATATGAATGGATGCTTGTATATGGACCACTGCATCCGTTTGCTGTCCATCTGAAACTATCACAACATTGTTAATAGGCTCTACTCCAGTATAAAATAAAATGCTAAAGAAAAAAAAAAAACTGTAGCCCTCCATGGCTGTGTCTCCCCCTGAGACACAGACCACGGCTCTGATACACTTACCCCACATGACTTGCAATGAATAAAACTCATTTAAAAGGATTCACACTGCATTAAGATATCTCCTTCTCCCAAAGTCTATCTTAGTTGTCTAATTGTAAGGCCAAATCTCCATGACAAACAGCTGGGTTGTCAGGAATCCAGGCTATGCTGGATTCCATGGTTCTTCCTTCACTGGACCACCTCAGGAGGGCGCCGGGCTCCTGAGCACTTCAGTCCCACCCCTTCTGGATGCTTCACTTTATAAAGCACATTTTATGCATACGTCCCTCACTCTCTCCTTTGTGGTGAAACGCATTAAACTTTCCCTTAGTTTCACTTTGGCTTAAGATCAATATTTCGACTAAATTCATATCTTTGATATATGGCATTTCACGAGGAGAGTATAAGAAGTCATATATTATTTTGCTCTTAAGAAAAATGGGAATCTGATCTGGAGATTACCTGCTAAGCGGTTGTGAGGATTTATTTGAATTCCCCTAAGAACCTGTTAGTGTATAATTTGCTGCACAGGATTTATGACCCTCCCAGGAGATTTCATTCACTGCGTAAGAACATTTCCCTGACATGTCAGAGATGTGGCACCGTGCCCAGGAGTTTTGTGTATTCACGATGGGGTTGCTGTGGTTCTTCTTGTTGAAGACTTGGCTACTCCAGGCACGCTTGCTTCAACGTGGGAACCACATGGCCCTTCCCCACCAGGGAGCCCATCTGCATCATCAAATTCATCAAATTGCAAAATCCAGCCCAGGTTGGCCCTGATGGTCTTTGTCCTCTCAAATCTCTATGGTGTTCATTACAACAAAAAGGTCTCTGTCAGTTGAGTCCGTGTCAGTCCCAAACTCCCCAGCTATCCCTCCCTGCTTTCCTCTGGTAACCACACAGTCCTCTAAGTCTGTGAGTCTTTTTCTATTTTGTAAATAAGTTCATTTGTGTCATTTATTTTTTAAGATTCTGCATAGATGACACCACCCTTATGGCAGAAAGTGAAGAGGAACTAAAAAGCCTCTCGATGAAAGTGAAAGAGGAGAGTGAAAAAGTTGGCTTAAAGCTCAACGTTCAGAAAACTAAGATCATGGCATCTGGTCCCATCACTTCATGGGAAATAGATGGGAAAACAGTGTCAGACTTTATTTTGGGGGGCTCCAAAATCACTGCAGATGGTGATTGTAGCCATGAAATTAAAGGACGCTTTCTCCTTGGAAGGAAAGTTATGACCAACCTAGATAGCATATTAAAAAAGCAAAGATATTACTTTGCCAACAAAGTCAAGTCTAGTCAAGGCTATGGTTTTTCCAGTAGTCATGTATGGATGTGAGAGTTGGACTGTGAAGAAAGCTAAGCACCGAAGAATTGATGCTTTTGAACTGTGGTGTTGGAGAAGACTCTTGGGAGTCTCTTGGACTGCAAGGACATCCAGCTAGTCCATCCTAAAGGAGATCAGTCCTGGGTGTTCATTGGAAGGACTGATGCTAAAGCTGAAACTCCGATACTTTGGCCACCTCATGGGAAGAGCTGACTCATTGGAAAAGACCCTGATGTTGGGAGGGATTGAGGGAAGGCAGGAGGAGAAAGGGACGACGGAGGATGAGGGCATCACCGACTCGATGGACATGAGTTTGGGTGAACTCCGGAAGTTGGTGATGGACAGGGAGGCCTGGCATGCTGCGATTCATGGGATCGCAAAGAGTTGGACACGACTGAGTGATGGAACTAAACTGAACTGAACTGATAGATGATACTAGACAATATTTCTGAATCATGGAAATCATGTAGGTTGGGCTCAACTTATTTAAATAATTATCTATTTTTCATTTTCAAGATACTTCTGGTCTAAATCTATCCCTTGAATCTAAGCCCCCAATTTGCTTCTTTCTTGCCCCCAGCCACTGTGCCTCTGGAGAGTGAAACTGTCAACAGGTGGAATCTCCTGGATGGTGATGAGAAGCCCCACTGGCCTCCACTGGGTTCCTTGGAAAGATAAGTTCCAATAGGCCAACAGCACAGCATTAAGTGACAACACTCAAATAAGGCAGGGCTTTGTGTCCCCATCCTTGACCTGAGGGTCATGGACTAGATTTCTCCAAGCTCTCCAGCAGCTCCAGGGTTAGAGTAGACATCACTCACCTGTGAACCTCTTCGGGGCTTCGTGTAAAACCCAGATGTTACATGGCACTTCCTTGGAAAGGAAGCAGCCATCCTGCCAGTCCCAAAACTGCTGTTTCCCTCAGCCTCTCGCTTCTCATCAGGATGAGAAGGACCAGGGTGCATCCCTTTCAGAAACAACCACTCACGTTTAGACCAGAAGAAACACTGGGGAGTGCCTGGATCACAGACCAGAGTGCTTGATAGACGTGTGGACATGCTTGTCCAGATTGGAAAGTGCCCTGAGCTCTGGAAGACTGCCCTTGGGCTGGCCCTCACTCCATGGCCCAGCGGAGCCTCCAGAGCTCTTACTGGACTGTCCTTCTAACAAAGCGAGTGAGAGGAGAGCTGTGAAACCAGGGGACCATCAAGGATTCAGAGAAGTAGGCTCACAGGAACAAGGAAGGACCAGCAAGACAGAGGCAAGGTCCATTAGGGAGATAGGGGTCCCCGAGCTGCATGTGTGACCCCAGGTCCAGACCCCTATTCCTCCCATGAGAGCCCCCCATTTGAACCCAGCTGGTGAGGCTGTGATCCTGAGAAACCCAGATGCTGCCTCGTGAGAGAGAGTGTACAGGACCACACCTTGCGGCTCTGGCTGCTGTGGCCTGTGCCGCCGTGGCTGCAGGCAGCTCTGTCCACCAGCTCCCGAGGTCTAGCCCCAACTGTCTGTCAGGGAGACGGATGGCAGCTCTCTTCTCTACCTCATTTCCAAGTGACTTCTTTTTTTCTGTAATTCATAAATCCTTACTTTCATGTGAGGCTTCTTTATGATACTTTATCAAATGCCTTTTGAAAGCCTCTGTAGAAAATAGAACCTGTGTCCTGGACTTCCTCCTCTCAGCTGTTTCCTCAGTAATGGAATCAATTTTTTAAAAGGGAGATGCGCAGCGGGGCAGGACAGCTCTCGGGTACACTGTGCCTCCCCCATGCGGACCCCAAAGCTCTTCATGCAGACTCTGTGTAATTTACCCTCATCACGTACTCTCTGTGACAGGGAAAGATAAATTCTAGGTTCTTCCTGCCGTGAAAACCTCCACTTCCCTGAAACCCTTTAATAGGAGCTCTCAAAAATAATCCTACATCCCAAATTGGTAGGAAGCATAAGTTTTCTTCCCATAATGACAAACGGCGGGGTGTCGGGAAAACACCTCTGAGACGGGGGCCCTCCGCAATGTTGGCTTCTGAGTTCTTCTGCTGCCCTGGCCTGTGGAATAAAGGGCTTTCTTTTTTTTTTTTTTCAAAAAATATTATTTTTAAGTAGTTTTAGGTTCACAGCAAAATTAAAGGGAGAGTATGGAAGTTTCCAGGCTTTCCTGGTGGCTTGATGGTAGAGAACCCACCTGTCAATGCAGGAGACATAAGAGATGACGGTTTGATCCCTGGGTTTGGAAGATCCCCTGGAGGAGGAAATGGCAACCCACTCCAGTATTCTTGCCTGGAGAATCCCATGGACAGAGGAGCCTAGTGGGCTACAGTCCATGGGGTTGCAAAGAGTCAGACAAGACTGAAGCAACAGAGCACCCACCCACGCACACACTGATTTCCACATACCTCCTGCCACCACATGCATGCCTCCTGCCATCAACATCCCCACTAGATGGTCCATTTGTTATAACTGATGAACATACATAGGCACGTCATCATCACCCATGTCTTTTCAAGGCTTGATGGCACATTTCTTTTTAATGCTGAATAATGGCCTCTGACTGTGTAGATCACAATAAATTGTAGAAAATTATTAAAGTGATGGGAATACCAGATAACCTTACCTGCATCCCGAGAAACCTGTATGCAGGTCAAGAAGCAATAGTTAGAACCAGACATGGAACAACACACTAGTTTAAAATGGAGAAAGGAGTACATCTAGGCTGTATATTGTCACCCTGCTTATTTAACTTATATGCAGAATACAACATGCAAAATGCCAGGCTGGATGAAGCACAAGCAGGAATCAAGAATTGTTGGGAGAAATATCAATAACCTCAGATACACAGATGATACCACCCTTATGGCAGAAAGCAAAGAGGAACTAAAGAGCCTCTTGATGAAAGTGAAAGAGGAGTGAAAAATCTGGTTTAAAACTCAACATTCAAAAAACAAAGATCATGGCATCCGGTCCCATCACTTTATGGAAAATAGATAGGTAAACAGTGGAAACAGTGAAAGGAGAGACTTTTATTTTCTTGCGCTCCAAAATCATGGCAGATGGTGACTACAGCCGTGAAATTAAAAGGCACTTTCTCCTTGGAAGAAAAACTATGACAAAGCTAGACAGCATATTAAAAAGCAGAGACATTACTTTACCAACAAAGGTCCATCTAGTCAAAGCTATGGTTTTTCCAGCAGTCATGTATGGATGTGAGCATTGGTCATAAAGAAGGCTGAGCACTGAAGAACTGATGGTTTTGAACTGTGGTGTTGGAGAAGACTCTTGAGAGTCCCTTGGACTGCAAGGAGCTCCAACCAGTACATCCTAAAGGAGATAAGTGCTGGGTGTTCATTGGAAGGACTGATGCTGAAGCTGAAGCTCCAATATTTTGGCCACTTGATGCGAAGAGTTGACTCTTAGAAAGGACTCTGATGCTGGAAAAGATTGAGGGTGGGAAGAGAAGGGAGCGACAGAGGATGAGATGGTTGGATGGCATCACTGACGCAATGGACATGAGTTTGAGCAAGCTCTGGGAAATGGTGAAGGACAGGGAAGTCTGGCATGCTGTAGTCCCTGGGGTCACAAAGAGATGGACACATCTGAGCGACTGAACAGTAGCAACAAATATTCCACTATCTGATAGATCAGTTTATTTCTCCATCACCTACTAAAAGACAACTTGCTTGCCTCCAAATTTGGCAATTATGAATAAAGCTGCTGTACATATCCATGTGCCGATTTTATTGCGGACGTAAGTTTTAAGCTAATTTGGATGTGATTGCTGGGTCATGTGGGAAGAGTGTGCTTAGTTTTGTAAGGAACTTCCAAACTGTCTTCCCCAGGGGCTGCTCCATTTTACATTCCCACTAGCAATGAATGAGAGCCCCCCTTGCTCAACACCGTCACATATTTGGTGTTGCCAGTGTTCTGGATATTGGCCATTCTACTAGGTGTGTAGTGTTTTCTCAGTGCTGTGTGATTTTGCATTTCCCTGATGGCATAAGATGCGGAGCATCTTGTCACGTGCTCATCTGCCATCTGCGTACCTTCTGGTGTCAGGGGTCTTCTATTCACAGACCATAACCATAACCTGGAGACCACACCCTGCGCCTTGCCTGCCCTCCCTCCTGAACTCTGCCTGCCTCCATCACATCTCTGTTTGGAATTTTAAATACAGCCCTAGGCAAGGAGTAACTCCCACTTGCATCACCACCAACCAATCAGAAGAATCCCAAGAGCTGATCATGCCTTCTTTGAACCCTGTATATAAAACTCCTCACTACCCCTTCCCAGGGCAGGACACACAGTCTTGAGGGCATAAGCCCACTATAGCTCCCTTTACCTGGTATATTCTTTTCTACTTCACCAAAAACGTTGTCTTTTAGATACATTAATAATTCTATGTTGGGGTATAGAGGCCAGATTTGGCTTCAACATTCACATACAAGGAGTCACACACGTGAGACCTTTCTCCTTAACTGTTCCTACATTGAGTTGGTCCATAGGAAGAGAGAACACTGTCTCTATGCCCTAAAAAGAAAAGCCAAATTCAAATTGAATTCATTTATCTCACACTTTGGGAAGAAATACAAATATTTAAATTCACCTCTTGATAGAGAAACTTGAGAGAATTTTTGGAATAGCATTCTTTAAGAACAACCTCAGAGTTAGCATTTATATGATAAGAACCTGGGACAACAATAGCGCAGTGATTTGGGGCTAATTGTCCTTAAATATGTCTCCTGTAAGGTACTGAGCCCTTCTGACATGTGGAAGCCTGGGGACTCTGTCCTCTGAAAAGGCTGCATAAATTGAGGAGTGCTCACAATGAGGGCTGATCTGGTGTCTCCCACTCCCGATGTCTCAGTGGCCCATGGTTCTGGCTGATGGGCTGTTCAGCCAGATCCCTGTCACAAAGGCGACTTCACGAGGGGCTGGCCACCTTCCCTTTATCAAAACCCTTTGTCGGAGCGTTATAATATAGTTGCAAAAATCAGTGTGAGCCACAGCTCCAGCTATACATGCTGAGGAGACCTTCTTTAAAAGTCACTTAAACTTCACCTTAAAGCACTGGGAGCTTTGGAAGGTAGAAACTGGCAATGAGAGAAAATAACACTTCATCCCTTGTCTCAATTTTCTTAATCCAGATGTCTGGGAGGAAAGGTTGATATTTTTCCAAAGCATTTCTGACTCCAGGAAAAATACCTTCTTTCTAAAATTTCAACTGTTTCTTAGGATGAAAACTCATTATTCAGAAGGAAATCCAAAAAAAAAAAAAAAGAAGGGATATATGTACACATATAGCTAGATTCACTTTGTGGTTCTGTAGGAGCCAGCACAACATTGTAAAGCATCTCCACTCCAATAAAAATTTTTTTTAATTTTTGCTATTTAGAACATGTAATTGTTCATAAAGTGTCTACCCCAGTACTCCCTTATCTTTCTTTTCATTTGACCATGTCATGACTCAGTGCTTTCGAGAGAGTCCAGGCCCCCTGTGTGGGTGTGACTTGGCCCCATGCAGCCATCAGCAGAGCCTGAGCACTTGGACAGACAGGAGACGGTCCTGATCCATGGGAAGCCCACCACCTTCTTTCAGTGTCCCCCAGGGCACCTCAATTCCAGCCCCCACAGCCCCCCTCAGCCACCTGTATACAAAGGGCTACACGACTGTAAGCTCCCAAATTCATTGCTTATTGAATAAATTGTCATGAAAAGCAACAAAACACTAGGAGCCTGACATCCTCTTTACATTGTTGTAAATCAGTTATCCTTGCACTTCTCTTTCTGTTCCCACTCTTAGTTTTATTTATCCTTTTCTTTAATTTTTTTTAACACTAAAACATTTTGTATTGGGGTATAGCCAACTGACAATGTTGTGATAATGTCAAGTGAACCCTGAAGTGACTCAGTCATACATATATATGCATCCATTGTCCCTCAAACCCCCCTTTCATCCAGGCTGGCACATAACAATTGAGCAGAGTCCCATGTCCTATACAGTAGGTATTTGTCCTTTTTTAGAGTGAGAAGGGACCCCAGAGGAGAACTTGATTTTATGAAAATCCACTCTCCACATAACACACTCTGGCTAAACAGAATAAATAATGGGAAAATATGACTCACAGATGCCACATCTCCTTCAAGGCTTAGGAAACAGTTCACGCATATCCATTCAGGGATAAAAGTATCTTGACCACAACTGGCCACAATTATCTCCAAGGTAACATCACCTTGGAGATAATTTCTGGATTAGCAATTCTAGATGAACCTTCTTCTGGTTTTTATCCAGTCAAGTGAGAAAATGTGGTTAACCCTGCAATCTTGGGGTCTTAGGAGTGGGGAGGCCAAGTGTGCAGTGAGGTCAGGTTTAGTGGATCATCACAGCAGGTCTGGGGGCAGTCAGTATTCAGAATATTCTTTAGAAGTAGAATTTCCTAATTACAGACTCTAGACAAATGACTCTTAGTAAGACTGATATTTAGCAGTTATTCCCCCTCCCCTACCTTCATTCCAGCAGGTCCTGTCTGTAGCTGACCCCTGGAAGCAGAGACATTCCCCTGAGTTTAAGTTCTATAACTTGCATTACATGGAAAATAACAGCTAGCTGTGCATTTTTAAACTAAACACCCCTCCTGAGAGGATTTGCACCCCTCCACCCTGTCCCTTCCCAGCTGGGGTGAACAAATTAAACCAGAGATACCACCCTGGAAGCCCCCAATGACTCTGAAAGCCACTAATTAATCCTGCCCACCCAGAGCACTCTTGCTTCAGGAACCCCCCCACTAATCACTAGTCACAATAATTTATTGATCCTATAACCAAAATTTGGGCTCTGTACTCCATACATAAGCACACAGTTTCTTCTCCAGTCCTATGAAATGACCTGGAGCCTCATGCTTGTCCAAGGGTTTGGGGGGAAAAAAGTGTGTGCACCAGAGCAGGGAAAAAAGTGTAATGCTCGTGGCAAACAGGACGGGGAAAAGAGAAAACAGTGACAGATTTTATTTTCTTGGGTTCCAGAATCACTGTGGACAATGACTGCAGCCATGAAATTAGACACTTGCTCATTGAAAGGAAAGCTATGACAAACCTAGACAGTGGGTTAAAAATAAGAGGCATCACCTGGCCAACAAAGATATGTCTAATCATCAAAGCTTTGGTTTTCCAGTAGTCATGTACAGACATGAGAGCTGGACCATGAAGAAGGGTGAGCACTGAAAATCGATGCTTTCAAACTGTGGTGTTGGAGAAGACTCTTGAGAGTCCCTTGGACTGCAAGGAGATCAAACCTGTCCATCCTAAAGGAAATCAGTCCTGAATATTAATTGGAAGGACTGATCTAAAGCAGAAGCTCCAAAACTTTGGCCACCTGATACAAAGAGCCGACTTATTGGAAAAGCCCCTGATGCTGGGAAAGATTGAAGGTGGGAGGAAAAGGGGACAACAGAGGATGAGATAGTTAGATGGCATCATTAACTCGATGGACATGAATTTGAGCAAACTCCGGGAGACAGTGAAGGACAGAGGAACCTGGTGTGTTGCAGTTCATGGGATTGCAACGAGTCGGACATGACTTAGGGACTGAACAACAACAACTGGTTACGAGAAGGTTCTGACATCATGAACTCCTTTCTCCCCTAAGGAAGATAGGGATGAACCATGGGACGGTGGGGAGACTGGGAGAGAATGGACAGCCTTGATTGTCTCCTGAAGCTCTTGTTTTAGAACTGGAAAATCAAGCCTTCTGTTCTGAGTATGCTTCAGAAACTCCATGGGTCAAGTCTTAGAAAGTAACTTCCTGTGAATTACAAATTCACCACATATACTCTTTACGTTGACACAGAAGAGTCTTGTCTTCTACAATCTTAGATGTCTTGTCACCGTGTCCTCATGGAGGAAGGAGGGAGGGACTCTCTGGGGGCTCTTTTATTTGGACATTAATCCCATCCTGGGAGCTCCACCCTTATGACCTCATCACCCCCAAAGATACCTCCTGACACCTGACCCTGTGGGTCAGGACTCAACACATGAATTTGAGGGGGACACAGAATTCAGTCCACAGCAGGATATAGAAAACGGAAATAGGGATCTGAGAATATAATATCTGAGTGTAAGGGATACAGTGTTAGAAATAATTTATACTGAAATGTGAACATGTAATTTCACTGAAGTAGATCAGCAGTAGGGAAAAAAATACTTGCATTTACAGTATTTTCTTTACTTGCTTTTTCCCTCAAAAGTATCAACGGTAAAAAAGTATCCTGTAAAAAATCTGAAAGACAGTGTCTGTGGACTGCACCCTCTGGCAGCAGAGTCCCATAAATCCAGTGTTTGTTATGGTGCCCAGGAGAGGTTGCCAGGTCAACACGGAAGAGACAGGCCCCAGGGAAATGATGCTTTGGTCAGAACCCTGGTTCCATTGTTGTCAGCCCCAGCAAGGTCTATGAGAGCAGAGCAAGCAGCAGTGGACAGTCCTCGGCGCGTGGAGGCCGAGCTCCGTGCTCCTTCGTGTCCTGAAATCCGACTGAATTTCTTACTCTGAAAGCTTTTTTTCTTGCTATATTTCAAATCTACGTCTCTGATTCATCACTGGCTTCAGCCCAAGGCCTCCCATCTACTCCTTAGTGCTAGCAATGGCCATCACGTGCCACCCAAACAGTAGCACCCACCCCACTCCAAGACGGGCTCGAGATGGGAGCCAAGTGCGTCTTGATCTGGATTCTGTGCAGTTGGCACGTCGGCCTCACAAGACACACTGTCGCCTTCTCTCTGGTACAGAGCCTAGGAGACGATAGCAATCTACCCAGAAAAGGTTTATCTGTCCTGCCCAGACAGACAAAGCTTTGTCAGTCTCCCCGGGAAGGTTTAATCAGATGTCTTTGAATATGTGAGAAGGAATACAGCCTGCTTAATAAACATGTCTTGCTTAAAAACTCTTTGTAATAGCTCAAGATTTGTTTCCTTTTCTTCCCTTCACTTTTTTTTTTTTAATGCCTTTGAAAGCCGCCATCTGAAGCGTCTGATGTCTGAACTTTCCCTGCTCTGCGTGCACACAGATGAGAAGAAAAGCCGCCTATTGTGAGCCTGCTCTTCTTTTTGGCGTGAGAGATAAGGCTCGGAGAAAGCTGCCACGCTGTCCTGAAATTTAAGAAGACATGCAACCCAGAAGCGCCCGGCGCTAGGCTTTTAGGAATGCTCTTATATTATTTATACGAAGAGACAAAGAGACACACACACAAAAAAAAAATTCCCCTTAGATGGGAGAAAATAGGGCACATCAACACCATGAACAAACTCATCAGCCACCGGGAGAGCATGAAAGTGAAGCAGACATGAGCTTTTTCTGAGGATGAAACTTTCAGGGCACCGGCTGTGTCGAGATGCAGAAAAGAATCATTGCTCTGGTTTGCTTTTGTTCTCCCTCGAAAACTGGAGCCCCATGTTCCCTACAAAGGTTATTGTCGTAAGAATCATGGACTGTTTATAGTCTCCCCCACCCACAAAAATAATGCACACTGTGCTTCAAAACTTCCAGCTGCCCAGGTTATCTACACTCATATCCCTAGATGCATGTCGTCCACCCGGGACAGTCCCTGGCTCGTGGACATCGCTACACAGACATTTCTCGCCATCATGTCAAAACCGTAGGTTCGTGGTCCAGCCAACTTGGAGAAATGTGTCATTTTATTTCACACACCTGCAACCTTGGTCTATGGACTTCATTCCTCTGCACCCCAGGCCCTGTCTGCCAATGGAGGACCACCTCACAGACCTGGGTGGGTGTAAATGAGATACGAGAAGGAAACAAGAAAGGACCTGGTGCTCACATCACATCCTTCCAAATGGCCATGCACATCAGCAATATCTTTCCTCCCTACATCCTTCCATAGGCCAAAAAGATTCCCATTTGTCTAACATCTGGCCTGAAATGATTTCTAAACAGACGGGCTCAAATGGTCTGAATAACTTCCTTTGCCACTGTCAGCTCCTCTCTGATTTACAACGCATTCTGACACATTTTTGCATCAATTCACAAATCACCCTCTAAAACAACATTCCCTGGGAAATGGTGAATTTATGAGATGCTATCCCAGGCCAAAATAACTCAGGCCGACAACGTGAAATTAATCGGCCCCCATCCATCTTTATGATAACGTCCTCTGCTCACGTGTGAACCTCTGCTCTGTGAACGGAAGCTGGTGATCCTCATGATGTAGGAATGAGCTGTGCATCCTCACTCATTGAAAAAATAGAGATGCTGGGGCTTCCCTGCTGGTCCAGTGGTTAAGAATTCACCTGCCAGTTCAGGTGACAAAGGTTTGATGCCTGGTGCGGGAAGATCCCACATGCCATGGGGCAACAAAGCCCAGGCCCCGCAACTATGGGGCCCATGCTCAAGCCCAGGAGCCACCACAAGAGAGCCACCGCAGTAAGAAGTCCACACACCACAGCTAGAGAATGCCCGCACACAGCAACGAAGACCCAGCACAGCCCAAAATAATGAATGAATGAACACATTTTTTAAAAAAGGGGGTGCTTTTATGCAAAATAGCTCTGGGTCTGGGGCAGTGATGTTGCTCTAGACGTGGTGACTCCTGGCCTCGCTCCCACCCCGCAGGTCCTCGGAGCTGATGCCATTCCCCAGCTGCCCTCACACCCGCAGTGTGACAGGACACGGTGCTGCCCAAGGAGACAGCTGAGGTCACACGTGGCCCGTGGTGGTTCATCTCACATGTGGACCTGACTCAGCTGACAGATGCCCAGCTGCCAGTAAGACTACTTCTGGGTGCGTCTGTGAGGGGCTCTGGAAGAGATCAGCAGATGGAATAAGGACAACCCTTCTCAGTAAGGGGGGACCAGCCGGTCCCCTGAGGGCCCAAGTGGATCAAAAAGGCATCAGGGAGTTCGCGCTCTGCCGGAGCTGGGACAGCATTTTCTCCCACCCTCAATCAGTGGAGCTTCTGGTTCTCAGGCCACCGTCAGCCTCGACTGAACCCACGACCCACTCTGCACCTGCATGGGTGACAGCAGGTCCAAGGAGTGCCCAGCCTCCACTCTACACCAGCCAGTTCCTGTACGAGTCTCCTCTGCTGTCTCAGTCTATCAGCTATCTACCTCCGACTGGTCTGTTCCTCTGAAGAACCTTGACGGTACAGGATTGTAGGAAATTCTTCTTTTCTGATTCAAGTCAGGTTGAGGTGTTCTCCCTCCCACTTCAGGATTCTTTTGTAACTCAGTTGGTAAAGAATCTTGCCTGCAATGCAGGAGACCCAGGTTGGACCCCTGAGTCAGGAGATCCCCTGGAGGAGGGCATGGCAACCCACTCCAGTATTCTTGCCTGGGAAATCCCATGGATGGAGGAGCCTGGTGATCTACAGTCCAGGGGGTCGGACATGACTGAGCAACTAAGCACAGCTCACACACCCTACCACTTCTACCTTGAGCGTGAACGGGCAGCCTGCAGTGGGTCAGCGTCTGGCAGCCTTGAAACACCAAATACGCACCCGAAGTCTGGGGAGGCCTCCCCCACTGGACAGCAAGATCCAGGACACATTTTTGGTGCTGAAATAGGAAATGGGATGCAAAAACATTTATGGAATTATTGTAGCCGAGTACAGAGGTGTCTGTTTTCCCAAGGTGAACAGTCTGCTCTGAAATGGTGACTTACATTAGTCTCTTTCTATTCATTAATAAAAGTATTCTTTTTAAACAAAACTAAGGATATCCATGTTGCATTTTAGACCGTCTTAAAGTCATGAATTTTTTGGTGACCTTGAGAAAGACTTTTGCGGTCAGCTGGGTCGTATGCTCTTCCTTTGGTTTTGTTATTTTACTAACATTTCATCTTTAAATTCAGTTCAGTTGCTCAGTCGTGTCCGACTCTTTGGGACTCCATGGTTGTTTTTTTAATTAGCAAATACGAATACATCATTTCTTATATTCTTAGATTTCTGTTATTTTCTTCTATATATAAATGTAGTTAGTAAGTGTAGCAGTTGTTATGAGGGCTTTCAAAAGTTACTTCACTAAATGCTCTTAAATATTTCAAATGGCATTTATGAATTTAATTTATTATGGTTTAGTTATATTCCCTTCCACGGTCTCGCTCATAAACAAAAACTTCCCACATATTTAACAACTCAAGTAAATGTAATAAACTGAATTTACAAATATAGTGATTCTCAAGTTCTCTTAGACATTCCAGTCCTGTATACAAGTGTTACTAAATTATCTTATGCCTTTCAATTTAAAATAACAAGTCTAAATTTAACTAAGCAATTACACATTTTAATTTGGAATCATGAGTCTAATCTCTTAGATACTCTGTGTGTCAGATTCTCCTAAATATTACAATTACTTCAAATACCAAATATAAACAGATTGCTCCTAACACCCACAAAATGTTGATGCTCTGGGTTGGACTTATTTTATGTTCATAGTCTTCATTCTCGATCTTTCCAAGGTTAAAAGCATGTGCCTGTTAATACAGAAATGATACCAGCCCAAGGGAATCCAGCACCCTCTGCTGCCCCAGGAGCTGAGATGGAGGAGGAAGCAGAAGGCTGATACCCCAGAAGTTTTTACTGTGACCCCAACTGTCACTGTGAGCCGTTTTTAAAAAGAGTTGCTGCTCCAAAGAGGACTCTCAGACTGTCGCCTCTGATTGGGTGATTTTCCAGCCCTTTTTCCTCCCAATTCGGTTGCTTCTGGCTTGATTCTTCTGAAACATCTTTCAACACCCTCACCTGAGCTGGGCATTTGAAATCCCGTGACTGTCCCCAGATCAGCGTACCAGTGCCCCAAATTCAATAACCTATTTTCCTCTGATTTTGCAGAGTCTGACCATAGTCTCTTTAAGGGCAGAAATGTAATGTTTTAATGAGTTTCTTTTTAATTCCTTCCATGTAGTGAGCTTCATCCTCACCGACATGATTCCCAGGTGATTCCCAGGATGTAAAGGAAAGCTGAACCTGGCGTCTCCCTTACGTTCCCAGATGAGTTCTTCACTTGGAGTTAATTAATTTCAAAAAAGAAAGCAGTCTTTCTTCATCTACAAAAAACTCCATCACAGTTGAGCCCTGAATAACCTCCTCCAAAATCTCTCTGGCTCCCTGCACACTCAGTGACTTTCAACAGTCCCCTGGACTGACCTCATCTCAAAAGCTGTGAAAAAGAGAGTCTCAGAAAGACTACACTGTGGTTCTAAACTGTATCACATCAGTGTCATGAAAACAGAACCAGCTGTGGCCCTGGAGTCTCCTCCTTAATATGAAGGAGCATCTCTTCTTCTGAGTAGTAAATATCTACCTACCTACATATATACATATATAGAGAGAGAGATTTTAAAATATTGACTATGGTTTTAGAAGTTCCAAACTGAAAGTTTTTCCTGCTCCTCTGTAAGCTGAGTAACACACTTTCTCTGAACTTCAGTTTCCTCATATGTAAAAAAGGTTAGTCTGGACTAAGGTTTTGCTTTGTTATTAATTTTCAATATATTGGATAGGTGCTGTGCTGTGTGCTATGCTCAGTGGCTTCAGTTGTATCCGACTCTTTGCAACCCCATGAATTGTAACCCACCAGGGTCCTCTGTCCATGGGATTTCCCAGGCAAGAATCCTGGAATAGGTTGCCATGCCTTTCTCCAGGGGATCTTCCCAATGCAGGGATAAAACCTGCAGCTCCTGCATTGCAAGTGGATTCTTAACCGCTGAGCCCCTGGGGAAGCCCTTATGTTGGATATAGTTGATTCATAATGCTATGTTAATTTCAAGTGCCAAGTGATTCAGTTATACGTATAATACATATATTCCTTCTCAGATTCTTTTCCCAGGTAGGTTAATACAAACTATTAAGTAGAGTTCCCTGAGCTAAGGTTTCTTCCTTCTAAAAGATCACAAGTTAATGGATTGGCCAGAGAGAGCAAAAAGAACCCAGTAGCAATTATTTTTTATCACAACCATTGTAAGTGGAAAGCCAAAGAGGCTGGAATTTTCCCTTCCAAACCGCTTACTTTACGGTTGCAATATTTTCATAAACAGACCTGAACTTCCTGAGATAAGAAAAAAACATGAACTTTCAGATGACTGAAATGGAATATTGCAAGGGGAAAATACTGTGAAAATTATGCTGAGATTGCTATCCTGATGGAAATTTGGCCAGGTTCTCCTTATCCTGGGGAAGTCACTTATGATCAGACAGTCACAGAAAGAGGAGGGTTTTTTAAAAAGCACACACTACAACATTTCCTAGACTTACTCCTACATCCAAAGTTTCAAGAATAAATCCTCATGTGTGATGGTGCCAACAATGCACACTCCAGCAAGAGCTATTCCTCAAGGAGCCATAAGAGAACCAGGTTTGTCAATAACAACCAGAAACACAGGCAGTGTCACTACACTGCAAGCGCTGTTCTGAGAACATTTGTTGTTGCTGTTGTTTAGACACTAAGTCAGGTCCGACTCTTTTCCACCCCATGAACTGTAGCACGCCAGGCTTCCCTGTCCTCCACTATCTCCAAGAGTTTGCTCAGGTTCATGTCCATTGAGTCGGTGACACCATCCAACCTTCTCATCCTCTGCCAATGCCTTCTCCTTCTGTCCACAATCTTTCTCAACATCAGGGTCTTTTCCAATGAGTTGGCTCTCTGCATCAGGTGGCCAGAGTATTAGAGCTTCAGCATCAGTCCTTCCAATGAATATTCAGGTTTGACTTCCCTTAGGATGGACTGATTGACTGGGCACATTATGAACATCATTTAATAATTCCTATGTCATTATTCCTGTGCTAAAAACAAGAAATCCTGAGTCCAGAGGTAAAGTCACTTCTGAGATACCAAGCTGGTAGCTGAGGGATTCAGGAGGGAACTCTCTGAGTTCAGAGTTAGGGAGGGTTTGTGGACCTCTGTTGGAGTGTTCTTCAAATGACCCTTTGAAATCATATTTCCTCCCTTTGCATACAATGCAAGTGATTGCTTGAGGGTGGGTGCTATTTATAATTTCATGAGAACAGTTTAATTCTAGACAGCAGCCTACATTTCTGTTACAACGATTCTTCTTCACCCTGAGCCTCTTTAGAGAAAAATGGGTTATCTGGAGAAAACTGCTTTAAATGTTTGACTAGGTATCTAGGGCAAAGGAGGAGAGAGGGAAGGGGAGTTCACAGAATGAACAAAGAGAGCCTCTAACACACCAGCCAGCAGTAAATAAACCAGAGGAGAAAATGTAAAGACAAAATGCTTAAATGTCATTAATGTAGAGTTCATTCACATGACTCCACTAACAGAGAAAGCTTTGAGAAGACCTATTTCCAAATTTATAGTTTTTCTAATAGTCATGTACAGATATGAGAGTTGGACCATGAAGAAGGCTGAGTGCCAAAAAATTGATGCTTTTGAACTGTGGTGTTGGAGAAAACACTTAAGAGTCCCTTGGACTGCAAGGAGATCAAGCCAGTCAATCCTGAAGGAAATCAGTCCTGAATATTTATTGGAAGGACTGATGCTGAAACTGAAGCTCCAATATTTTGGCCACCTGATGCAGAGAATCGACGCATGGGAAAGACCCTTGTGCTGAGAAACACTGAAGGCGAAAGGAGAAGAGGGTGGCAGACAATGAAATGATTGGCTAGCGTCACTGACTCAACGGACATGAGTCTGAGCAAACTCCAGGAGATAATGAAGGACAGGGGAGCCTGGCATGCTGCAGTCCATAGGGCCACAGAGTCAGACACAACTTAGCAGCTGAACAACAACAAAATTTCCAAGGCTCAATATTTGGCCAAAGTGTGGTGAGTGGACCCATGGCCTTCAGCTTAATGTCTGAGGCTCTGGGAAGAGAGATCTTACAGCTGTCCCTGAATCAAGCTGTTTCTATTTTGATCTATGATACAAGACTCTGAACCCATGTTATTTTAAAAAACAAGAACAAAACAGCTTTACTGTAATTTTAAAAGTTGATTTCATCAACCCTTGCTCTGTGACAACCTAGAGGGGTGGGATGGGGTAGGAGATGGGAGGGAAGTGATATATGTATACCTCTGGCTGATTCATGTTGATGTTTGGCAGGAACCAGTCAATATTGTAAAGCAAATATCTTCCAACCAATAAAAAAGGAGTTTAAAAAAAGTGATTTCAAGTGACTGAATATTATATTAACTTTTCCTTCAGGAATTCTGAAAACTTCTGCTTTTCAAGAAAGGGACCATTCATTTTGTAAGACGGGAAGAAGAAATTTTGTTTCATGCAAACAGCCCCTATTCTACAGACCTGGTTCCCTGAAAATTCTTATAACCACCTTAAACGACACGAGGACCTGGGGAGCCATGGGAGGGGTGGGCCAACCCCTCCCTAACTGTCCTAATTTGCAGTCTGGTTGGCCACTCTTGCTTGACTTGCCCTGTTTCTCACTGTGCACACCTTCCCCTCCATGCACTGCCATACCCCACCTTTCTAACCACACACACGTGCGAGGACAGGGAGCACACACATTAGCACTTCCACAGCAGACGAGAACTATGCCAATAACACAGGGAACCGTCAGACACTTGACGGTGAGCCATTTAGGTGGCCGGGCTCATGGTGACCACAGGGCATTAGGTACCTTTATAAACATAATAAGCATTTCAACAGCTGGGTTTTTTTTCCCCCACTCCTATTTCAAATCTTATTCTATCCTGGGTGGAAACCATATTTCCCAGAAGTGACTCAATGAGGCCTTCCTTGACAACTATGCCAGACATTTTTACCAACTCTATCTATTTCTGTTTTATTAACTATGCCAAAGTCTTTGACTGTGTGGATCACAATAAACTGGAAAATTCTGAAAGAAATGGGAATACCAGACCACCTGACCTGCCTTTGAGAAATCTGTATGCAGGTCAGTAAGCAACAGTTAGAACTGGACATGGAACAACAGACTGGCTCCAATATGGAAAGGAGTATGTCAAGGCTATATATTGTCACCCTACTTATTTAACTTATATGCAGAGTACATCATGAGAAATGCTGGGCTGGAGGAAGCACAAGTTGGAGTCAAGATTGCCAAGAGATATATCAAATAACCTCAGATATGCAGATGACACCACCCTTACGGCAGAAAATGAAGAAGAACTAAAGAGCCTCTTGATGAAAGTGAAAGAGGAGAGGGAAAAAGTTGGCCTAAAGCTCAACATTCAGAAAACTAAGATCATGGCATCTGGTCCCATCACTTCATGGCAAACAGATGGGTAAACAGTGGAAACAGTGTCAGACTTTATTTTGGGGGGCTTCAAAATCACTGCAGATGACTGCAGCCATGAAACTAAAAGACACCTGATCCTTGGAAGGAAAGCTATGACCAACCTAGACAGCATATTAAAAAGCAGAGACATTACTTTGCCAACAATGGTCTATCTAGTCAAGGCTATGGTTTTTCCAGAACTCATGTATGGATGTGAGATTTGGACTATAAAGAAGGCTGAGCACAAAAAAAATTGATGCTTTTGAACTGTGGTGTTGGAAAAGACTCTTCAGAGTCCCTTGGACTGCAAGGAGATTCAACCAGTCCATCCTAAATGAGATCAGTCCTGAGTATTCATTGGAAGGACTGATGCTGAAGCTGAAACTTCCATACTTCGGCCACCTGATTCGAGGAGCTGACTCATTTGAAAAGACCCTGATGCTGGGAAAGATTGAAGGCAGGAGGAGAAGGGGACAACAGAGGATGAGATGGTTGGATGGCATCACCGACTCAATGGATGTGAGTTTTGGTAGACTCCAGGAGTTGGTGACAGACAGGGGGGCCTGGCATGCTGCAGTCCACGGAGTCGCAAAAAGTTGGACATGACTGAGCAACTGAACTAAACTGAATTGAGCCGAAGCTGTCAGTATCCAAAACATGACTGTGTTCCATAGAGAAAACACAGCCCAGCTACTGGTGCCCAGCAGAGTTGAAGAAGGGAGAAAGGGAGGAGGGGAGATTTCATCTTGCTTGACAGTAAAATCATCCAGCAGAGCAGCGGGACCCTACTCTGGAAGAAGAGCTACAGATTCATAAAGGTGAGTGTCTTCTGAAGGAATGCTGCACAGGTGAGCTTCTCAAAGGACTATGAGAAATGGAGAGGAACCAAGAGAGAGGGGCCCCATGCCTAGTCCTGGGGAGAGTGGGCGAGGCCAGTGGAGTGAACAACAGCAGCTGCACCTTCGGCTCCAGGGCAGCGGGTCTCCCTCTAAAGATGGGAGACAGCACAGAGGATATCCCAAAACATCCTCAGGAGGACTTCTGAACTGATCCTAATCCCTTCCAGTTTCTGTGCAGATTCTGTGCCGTCACACCACTGGGCTACACAGTGGGTGCTGAACCTGGTGACAGACAGGACCAGAAGTGCCCAAATCTTATCTTATTCTCTTTCTGCAGCAACAGAGAACAGCAGTTCTGCAATCCGGCTTGAATGCATGTATGTGTGTGTCTCGGAATCCGAAAACATGCCTAGGAAAACAGAACTCTGAGACTGACCATCCATCCATACTTGTAAAGCTCCCTGACATATGGCTGAGGTGAAGACCCCACGCTCCATGCAGCCTTGGAGATGCAGGCGTGTACCTGGGAAAGTCTGAGGACACTCATGGCTCTACGTGAACAGGCGCACAGTCGTGTGAAGGACTGGAATGCATCTGAAGGAGGGGGACCCTATGGCACAGACTGGGAAATGGGGGGTGGGTGGCAGGTGCTCCTGATGGTCCTGCAGAGGACAAATCCCTTTCTGCCCCCAGGTGAGCGTTACCTGTGGTCTCCACTGCCAATGTGTGCAAATGAGAAAGCAGCCCTTCCGCAGCTCCTTTTGAGCTCCTCGATTTTGAGTCTCATGTTTCGTGAACAACCATAGCAGGAAAATCAGCTACAACCTCCCAAGCAGATGTTCACAATATAGAAGCCTAGGGTTTTTTCTTTTTTTTTAAGAAGGGGAAGTTAAAGGGCAAATTTTAAGTAAGAAGAAATTTTACCTGGTAATTAGGAAAGAAAAACAGTTTAGAAGCCTGAAGCTAAATCTGATTTCTGCCAAGGTTTCTGACTCCTGGCTCCCAGCTTTCTGAGCCTCCATGTCAGTTCTTGGGTATGTTCTGAGCATCCTCTTGTGGAAGGAGGAAGTATCGCCTTTGGAAGCTTGCAGAACGCCTTGCTGGGGCTGCACAGCTTGTCCCAAACCTTTGCATTTGGGATGGGAAGCGAGCCGAGGGCTTGCTAACGGGTTAGTCAACAAACACCCAGAACAAAGAACCATCTGCTTCGTTGTTCTCAATTAGGCAATTTTGCAAGAAAATTGAGCAAATTATCAATTTGACACTGCAATTACCAAAAATAACTGAATTCTGTCTTCTCTTCTTCCTACATCAAATCATTTTAATTTACAAGGGAAAGGGAAGGAGACATTAGCAACTTTTAATTATCAAGACTGCTGATTTGTTTTTTTCCCCCGAGAAACTGTGAACCATTAAAAGTCAAGACGCAGCTCAGGTCAGAATGACGGCTGCTCAAGTGGCCCTCTCCATTCAAAAGAGATCAACTTTCATCAGCACCACACTGGAGATATAAGCATATTACGTATTCATTTCCTTTCCTCCTTAGCTTGGCTGCACTAGGGGTTCGCACTCAGGGACCCAGGGTCTGAGAAGGATGTTTCTCTAAGTGGAAAGTCTGTGTTACTGTTCTGTCTGCATGTGTTGGAAGCCCCACGGCCAGAATGATGCGACCTTGGATACAATTTATCTCTGGTTCCTTTAAAGTGTTAGATGTTCTAAGGTCCTAAGGAAGTAAATCACCTGTTATTGTTGTTCAGTCACCAAGTCGTGTCCAGCTCTTTGCCACCCCATGGACTGCAGCACGCCAGGCCTCTCTGTCCATCACCATCTCCTGGAACTTGTTCACACCTGAGAAGGTAAATCATAGTAATTGACTAACCCAGACTGTTGGGTCCCCCATGGATCCCAAACACGTACCTTAAAATTCTCCCACTTGGAATCTTGATGAGTTTGTAGAAGAGACGAAACCAGGGCCTTAGGTATCACATTATTGTGTGTTTATACAATACCATCAGCAGGCTAAGTGTTTCATATGCATTATCACAGGTTACCTCAGTGGAAACGTAAGGCAGATTTTACCATTATCCTTGCTTCATAGATGACACACAGAGGTGAGAAGTGCAGAGCATCCTTCCTGAGTGTCAGGAGGCAGTGGTCAAGGTGGGGCTCTCTTCTCTCATACCCAGAGGTCGTCCTCAGTCAGTCTGCCTCCTCAGAGTGTTTTCCATGTCAGAGTGCTAGGAAATAGGAGAGCTACAGCCTTAACCTGGATGGTCTGACTCAAAGGGCTAGGCCTTAAGCCCGATTCCTCTAGGGTAGAACCTGCCCACCCTCTGGGTTCTGCAGACCTGTGGGATCCTGTACTCCACCCAGGATTCCTGCAAAAGTAAATGGAAAAGAGCAACTCATAGTGGTGAAACCACGGCAAGACGAAGGCTGCACCCATGTGGAAAGGCAGAAGGCTGGTCCGATTTCCTCGACTAGGGGAAGGTGAAGACTTTGGGAGGCTGCCACACAGGTGTCCTTAGTTGGCTGGCCACTGACCTGGCTTTGCTTGAGGTGAAGTCGCTAAGTCAGATTCTCTCACTACCCCCTGTTCTTTAAACAACCATTACATGCATTGTGGCTCACAGACTCAGTGAAAAGCAGGGTTTTCAGAAGAAAGCCTTCAATTTTCCTTTGTGCTATTCTGTCCCTGCAGTAATTTGCTCGGTCCGTGTTTAAAGGTTTTCCTAATTGAACAGGTGCAGGAAACAAAAGTAGTTGGTGCTCTATTTGTACTAAGTGTTACTACATAGCCATCACTTACAAACAGTTGTTGAGTTGTAAATACTTATCTCATCTAATAAAACAGGGGTGTGTGTATATGTGTCAAACTCATGATGTCCTAAGAGAATCATGGTTGGGTAGGGAAGAGGAAGCCCAGTCAGGGACTTCTCTGGTGGTGCAGTAGTTAAGAGCCCACTTTGTGATGCAGGGGACGTGGGTTCAATTCCTGGATGAGGAACTAAGATCTCAGGCGCCACGGAGTAACTAAGCCCATGCCACAACTACTGAGTCTGTGCACCACAACTAGAGAGTCCAAGCGCAACCAAGATCCCACATGCTGCAGCTGATCCCAACACAGCCCAAGAAATAAATATTTTTTTTAATGCTGTAATTATTTTATAAAAAGAAAGCCCAGGCAGATGCTGGGCTACTGGCCCTGAAGGTACATGGGGTCTCTAGATTAATTGTAAAACAAATTATTCTTTGTAAAACAAAGAATATATGACAGTATATGTGCCTTGAGTGTATGCACTAATAAAATATATCATTTCCAAGGCTAGAAATATGACTGTCAAGTAAAAATAAAATAAACACATGTCCAAAAATGTACTTAGCTCATTAATAAATAAAGAAACAAGAGTCTAGTTCAACAGAGACTGAACCATGGAAACATACATAGGCGCTCAGAATGCTGAATGTGTTTGCTAATAGATTCAAAATGGCTAAATGTCCTACAGGCCAATAAAAAGTAATGCTGTGCTTATACTTTCTATAGAGAGGAAATCAATTGTGTCTCTACCAGGCAAAGTTTATTTGCATTGATGCAGACAAAATTATTTGCATTATTGTCACTTTTCTACACCAACTGCTATGCCTGTAGCTCTATAAAATAGACTGGTCGATAGAAAGTGAGTGGAAAGAGCCCTGTCCCCCCACAGAATGGGATCCACAAGGGCCCCCCAGGCCATACCCAGCTCTCCCCAGAAAGGATCCTAGCCTGCTTCTTCACCTGCCCCCAAGCCTTGGAGGTCATCCCCCTGCAGTGTCACCTGAAATTCACAACTGGAATCACCACCCCAACCTCCAGTTTGCCAACTGGAGTTATTAATCATTCCCTTGAGACAAATCCTTGGAGGAAAGCATCTGCTGGACTATGGGAAAAATAGAACTAAGCAGAGGCTTGAGGAGTGCAGTATTAGGACTCCAAGGGGCAGACAGCAGGGGCAGAGGCCAGGCTGCCCAAGTTCATGTCTGATCAGAGCTGAGCATGAATGTATCCAAAAGCTCTTGGATGAGTGAAGCTCTCTGTGGAGGCAGAACGCAAATTGTATTCAATCACCAGAGAAGCACTTATCTGTGATCTGAGTGGGCCACCCCAGCGTTCACATCTAGAAACATCAAATCAAGGGAACGCATTTCCTCTCTGGACCATCTTAATTCCTGTGCCTCAGATGGAACTCAGCTGCAGATTTCTGGGAACGCCGCTGCTGAGAGACTGACCATCTGTAGGCAGTCATCAAACGTTCCAAGGTGAAAAGGATGTTCAAAGACACCACCTAGCCGCAGGCTCTGTGAAAAACACTTTTTAAAGCAACTATTCTGGGCACCTCTTCCTGTTCAATCATTATTTGCTTCTGACTAGAAAAATAAAGCACGCTTATTGCAAAAGGAAGAGAGAAACGAAGGAGGTGGTGAGCGAGGGGGAGAGAGAGATGGGAAGATTTTCTTCTATCTCCTGCAATTCCACACATTCGGCCAGAGGAGCCATTAATAGTGATGTCTGGGCACCTCTTTAATTCAGTTTTGCTGAAAGAAATGATGATCCAAATTAGCAATGTTCATCACACCTGAATTAACAGAAATTTCCACCAAATTAGGATCATTTTTGTGAGATTGGAATTGTTTCTGCAACGCCTGAGGCCCAGAAATGGAGGCATGACAGCGAATAAAAATCAGGACATCAAACGGATCGCTGGCAGAACACCGCCTCTTTTCAGACTGGGGCCCAGAGGCAGGGTCAGTGGGGAGGAAAAAGTCTCAGGAAAACTTGACTCAAAGACCGTCCTCGGGAGGGTGAGTTGCACAGGGAGCGGAGACCACTGGAAGCCCCTGCCTTCCCAGAGCAGAGGTCAGCACTACGGGGCCTGATGAGTACCAACCAACTTGCATCTCCCCGCTGACCTGGTGTAGGTGGGCACTGGCTCTTTCTCAATCATAGATTTATTTTTTTATTATTTTTTTAAGTTTTTTATTTTTTAAATTTTACAATCTTTAATTCTTACATGCGTTCCCAAACATGCGTTCTCAATCATAGATTTAAACTGAAAAGTACCCCCATGCATTTGGCATCCTGGAGATACAAGCTATTTTCTATAGCATCCAATTTTAAGGGAATCCATGGAATGAAATGAGTAGGGAGGGTGTCAGTGGATTTCATATGTATTTTGTATACAAATAAGTTTTTTTAATCTGCATCTATGTATGTATACAGGGCTTCTCTGGTGGTTCAGATGGTAAAGCGTCTATATGCAAAATCTATTTGCAGAAATGCATAATTTTTAAATAAGTTAAAAGGGTGCCAGATAAAGGACACATTTCTCAAAGTTGGTATGCTGTTAAAAAAAAAAAACCTTGACTAGATAGGATGCAACACCTTTCCATCGAGCATAAGTGATGGTATCTTAAATTAGGCAGGGACACCATCCTGCTCTATCTGACTCCTCATGGGGCTCCAGCCCCGCTAACTGTGGGCTGCCTGACTGCGCTGATGCTTCAGACATGAGGGCGCAGGTACTGTTAGCCTAGGAAAAAGGAGCTAACTGCTTTCACTTTGGGGAAAAAATGGGAATTTATATTATTTTCCCAAAAAAATCTGGAAAGAAAAGAGCTCAAATGTTTTAAAAGACCCTCCCCATAGAAGGTTAATGTGCACTGGAAATTTTAAAAAAGAGTAGCTCTCTGAAATAGTGGAGATTAAAAAATTGGGTGATCCATTGAAGGAATCTTGTTTAATTGTCATCGTTACTGTCTCGCCCTTTTTTTCCACTTGCGTTCACTAATTTAAAATGCACTCATAAAGCTCTGGAATTATATATTGGTTCATTATTTGCGAAACAGTTTACTACAGGTGTCAGGTACCAGTGTTTTTTCCTGTGTGTGTGTGTGAATATATGGAATGCTTTTGTAAACTTTTTTCTTTTTTTTTTTCAGAAGTCTCATTTTATTTTATTTTATTATTTTATTATATTATTTTTTTTACTTTACAATACTGTATTGGTTTTGTCATACATTGACATGAATCCACCATGGGTGTTCATGAGTTCCCAATCCGGAACCTCCTTCCCTGTAAACTTTTTTCAAAACAAAAGGAAAGAAGGAAGGAAGGAGAGGAAGGAGGGAGGGGAGGGGAGAGGGGGAGGTCTAAATACAGAAAAACAGTGCACGACCACAGCTTCAAGTGCATCGGCCCCGGGAAACTCCTGAGATGCTCCTGAGCCAGACCCACCCACCAACTCACTGGGCAGCCCGCCGCCCTCTGAGACTGTGTTTGCGTGTTGTCAGAATAGGCCTCTCACGCGGTGAGAGCTTCCAGTGTCCAGGCCCTTAAAGGTGCTCCGTGATGTCCCCTGTGTTCTCCCTTTCCTCTTGGCTGCTGCCGCTCCATCGATCATGGCACCAGCTTTCCAAGGACAGTCAGACCTCATCCCCAAGGATCCCACATCAGCAGATTCACCCAACCATGGGTCCAAAATATGGGAGGGAAATTCCTGACAGTTTCAAAAATCAAAACTTGAATTTGCCGCAGGCCAGCAACTACTTACATAGCATTTCCATGGTGTTAGGTATTATAAGTCATCTAGAGATGATGAAAGTATGCAGGAGGGTGTGCACAGGTGACAGGCAAATCCCACGCTGTGTTATGCAAGGGACTTGAGTGTCCTCGGATGCTGGTATCCGTGGAGGGTCCTGTGACCAGTCCCCAGAGATACCTGAGGATGACTGCAGCCTCCTGGAGTCCATCTCTTTGTCTTTCATCTCAATCCTATGCGCTTGGCCCATATTAATAACCAGACTTTCAGATTTTTTATTTTCTCCAAAAATCTTATCTGTTCCTCACCAAATTAAATCTAAATCCATCTTCCCAGATTTTTTTATCCATGACTTTTCGACTCTCCCTATGAAATGAAGGTATTATTTTTCACTAATAACAGTTAATAATAAAGACCTTTAAAGTCATAGCAACCATTAACGTTTGTCATTTACAAAACTGATTTCATGCATATTAATTCTTTTGCCCTTTAATTCAACCCAGCATCAAAGATGCTATTTGAAATGAGGAAGATTGCCAGGTGGGGTGTGTTGTATTAAACAGAACTGTGTCATTTGCCGGTGACACAAATACAATGCAAGCTGGCCTGCAAGGGAGGGCAGAGGTATATGGGTACATCTATAATTCTGTTTCTCTCACTGTCTCTTTTTTCCTTTCCTCTGTGTGTTTTGATCCATCAGCCCAGCTCCAGAAGATGGGAAAGATAGTTGCAGCAAGCCCCCAGACTACCTCTTCAAGGATTTGACAAAAATGAAGCAAGCATCAACCCCCTCCCCCAATAGCATCCACATAGCTAATCTCCGTGAGAATTCGCATCACCACCACTCAGGGGATGTCACTGTGTACAAAACAGACCACATGAGCATGGACTGCGTGGCTGGGGCACAAGCTCATGGCTGTCTGAGGGACCGAGGGAGACCATGAGGGGAAGCCACCCAGGACCATGGGAGGCAGGGTCCCCAAGGAGAGAGAATGCCTCTCCGAGAAGCTGGGCAAGCAAGACCAACCAACAGCCACTACCTTCCAAGACCTAGGCTCCTCTCTCTAAACTCATCCCCATCTCCCACAACAGCTGAGGTCCTCTGATCCTTCCACGTCATCACCAGGGTTGTGTTCTAACTCCAGACCTAGAGGCTGCTGGGGACACTGGTTTGCAAGGCTGAGCATCAGAAGCTGCCTATGCTGCTGTCATCTAGGTGAGCAAAGATGTACCTGCTGCAAAAATGAGGCTGCATCTATTCATCTCCATCACTGGCATCCAGAATTGGGTTCCTTGGGACCAGAAGCTTGAACTTGGGCCAGCCACCACTTCCCTGGTTGAGTGAGTCTTAGAGACTTATTGTTAGTGGGAAATTACTCTACAAAAATAGAAACAGTCTGAAGGATTTTGAGAGGGGTGGACTCAGCTGTTGTCTTTCCTCCCAAGGCGGTTGGTCAACAACATGTGCAGTTGTGAGGAGAGAAAGAATCGGTAAAGAAAATGTCAAACAGATATTCAAGATATTTGTACATTTCTCCCAGAGATCCTAAATGTTTTGCATGATTCAGTTAATAATTCATTAACATGAATCATGTTGAGCATTTCATAGCCTATTATATACCACCCTCTTGTCTGCCTAAATCCATTCCTTAGTCATGAATGTTTTATGCGTAGGTCACTTTTTCAGTTTGGTTTGATGTCTTACACTTCATGTAAAAAGTAAAATTGCAGAGTCACATGGGTTGATGGGTATGGCTGACTCAGAATCTGTTTTATGTCCCTTCAGTATTTACTTTCTTTTGCTTTTTTTTACACTTCAATGAAATATTCAGCATTACTCTGAGCTGGTGTTATGGGAAAACAAAAGTGAGTGAAATACGGTTCTTGCCTTCAGTCAGGTAACAATCTCTAGGTATTAGGACACTCTGGAAAGGGTCGGCCCAATATGCAACTTCTTAGTTGGAATCCTTGAGAGTTGAAAGGATTCTGAACTAAAAGGAGTGCAGTATTGGTATTAAGTGGGGAGAGACCCTGGGAATATTTTAAAATGAGGATTTAAAGAAATAAGCATCTAATTAGAAGTAACAGGAAAGTGCAGAAGTGCAGGAAAAAAGGGAAAAGTATGATTCCAAGGTTTAGAACAGTATTTTATAAACTATGGTCTCATAACCTCCTGCACCAATAAATAGTACCTAAAATTCTCTTTAAAATAGTAAATTCCCACGCCTCATTACATGCCATCAGAATCACCATGGAATAAATTTTGGGAAAGGAATAGAAGATATCAGTTCTGTTTTTAGATATGTGAAATTTGAGTTGAGAATGACATCAACAACAAGATATATAGCAGAAGTCCATTTTCTGCATATGTATATTTAATTGTTTCCAAACTGTTTATTGTCTCTTCTCTATTGCAATACTTTTGAATCTTTACCAAAACTCAATGGCATGTGTGTGTGGGTTTATTATGACACTCTCTAGTATGTTCCATTGATCTGTTTTTCAATCATTATGCCAATAATAGTTAATATAAGTCCTCCAAACTTATTCATCTTTTCAAAGTTATCTTAGTTCTTCTGGGTCTTCTAAATTTCCAGATGAATTTTAAAATCAGCTTGCGAATTTCTACCAAAAAAAAAAAAAAAGACTAGAGGGATTTTTACTAGAATTGCATAAATCTATAGCTCAATAATGGTAGAACTGACATCTTAGTAATATTGAGTGCTCTGATCCAGGAGCACAATATATCACCCCATTTATTTAGTTCCTATCTAATTTCTCTCAGCAATGTTCATAATTTTCAGTGTACAGATCTTGCACACCTTTTGTCAGATTTATCTTCAAATGTGTCATTTTTTTGGTACTATTGTAAATGCCTTTACTTTTTGAATTTCAATTCCCACCTACTGGTTATAGATATACAGAAATTGAATTAATTTTTGTTTATTGATCTTATGTCCTGCAGTCTGCTAAACTCCCTTATTGGTGATATGTTATTACTAGTTCTAGTAGTTTTTAGTAGATTCCAGCAGACTTTCTTTGAACTTTCCAGGTGGTGCTAGCAGTAAAGATACTGCCTGCCAATGCAGGAGAAGTAAGAGACACGAGTTCAATCCTTGGGTCAGGAAAATCCCCTGAAGCAGGAAATGGCAACCCACTCCAGTGTTCTTGCCTGGAGAATCCCATGGACAGAGAAGCCTGATGGGCTACAGTCCATAGGGGCACAAAAAGCTGGGCATGGCTGAAGCAACTTCACACACACTCCAGTAGACTTTCTACACAGAAGATTGTGTCATGTGTACCCGCGCTTGGGAAATATTTGTTGAGTCAATTAATGATTCTACAGTTCCTACCAAAGCTAGAAAACTGAATGTAAAAAGTGAACAGAGGTAACAGTTCTAAATAGACCATACTGTGAAAAAAGAAGGGAAAGGGGACGGAGAGGGAGCTGCAGCTGAATGTTATTACTGGAGAATCATGTTGGGGGTGGGGTTCCAGAGACACAGGATGCTCCAGCATTTTCATTTATTCCTGAGGATCTGTTTCTTTCCCGAGTACGTGTGACTCCCCTGAGCCCTCTGTGCAGCCACGCTTCTATAGACACACAAAACCAGGCAGTGCACTTTCACACGCTATTAACCAGCAGCAGTCGTTTGGACTTGCAAGGAAGTGCAGAAGAAAGAAGTTAGAAATAAGTATCTCAGTAGAAAAAAAATTCCCCAAAACAAAAACATAGGTGGGGAAAAAACTGATGTTTGAAGGCCATTTTCCAATAAGTTTATGGCTCTGTAAGTATGAAAAGAACAACTATGACCTAAAAATTCATCAGGATGCTCCACATGTTCTTGCTATATCACTGTGTGCATGTGTGTGCATTGCTTATGTGTGCGTGTGTGTGTGCACACGGATGGGTTGCACACATGTGTGGGGGTGGGTGTACACATACATGTGTCTGTATGCCCATGTGTGTGCAGATGGGTGTGCACATATGTGTGCTCATTGCATGTGTGTGCATGCATGTGGGGTGTACACATGCATGTGTCTGTGCACACGTGTACAGATGGTTGTATGCATGTGTGTGTGGATAGGTGTGCATGTGTGTGTTCGTTGCATGTGTGTGCACATGTGTGTGGATGGGTGTGTGGATGGGTGTGCACACATGTATGTGTTCATTGCATTTGTGTGTGCATATGTGTGTGTGTGTGGACATTTGTGTGTTAGTGCGTTGTCAGGTGCCCACAGAATGGAGCCCTATTGTCAGAACAATGCTATTCTCACCGCAGGTATTTCTAAAGGCATCAGAAAGTAACAGTGTCACTTGTAGAGAAACCCTGAGCAGTAGAATCTAGTATACAATGAGCCCCGGGAGTCTCCAAGCCACAGATAGAATGAGCTGCCTGCAAGTCAACGCAGATGGCCAGGCAGGCAACACTCCAGGAATCTCCCTTCAGTAGATCAGCCTGTAAACCCGAGCTCTTTCCACAGATTCGTCTGTTTCTCTTGTGAAGGAAAATGACCCTGTAGCTGAAATGCAGACTTCACACTGCAAGAAAAACAACATCTGGAGCTTTAGCCGGGGGCAAGGCAGGCCAGGCAATGGGCGAGGTCTGGTGGGGACCGACTGTGGGAGCCAGCGCTGCACCCCGTGTGCCACACCGACAACATATGTTTCCATGCTAATGAACGCCGGGCTCATTTAGAATAAATTTGCATCTATCAAAGTCAAACAGCGAGCGAATGTTCTGTGGTGTGTAAACAGCCCTCGGATGCCCAGGGAGCTTGAACCACATTTCCATCCGACTTCCAGGCACCATGGAGGGGAGTCGTTGACCACAGCGAGAGCTGGCAGCCGCTTTTCCGGGGCACCTGGAGTGGCCTTGTGACTGATTCAGAGGAGCACTGCTGGGAGAGCCTTTGGAAGGATGGGGAGACCAAGCCAGGGGAGGAGATGGAGAACTGAGGCTGGAATCCCCCTCCCAAGGAGGAACGAGGTGCCCTTGCGGGCCACCCAGGTCAGGTCTCACCCCGCCATGGCTTCTGTGAGGCAAGGAGCAGGTTACTTCATGTCTCCAAGCTGGTCTCCTCTTCTGGGAATGGAAGGTTTGATTAGAGGAGCATTTAAGCCACCTACAGCTACCTAGCCCACCTCCTATGTGGACATAGGAGGCCTCAGGAGGACCCAGCCCTGCCCACACCTCGATCTCAGCTTCCAGGACGGGGAGAGAATAGATATCTATTGTTTTTAAGCTCCCCCGACTGCAGTTTTCTGTCACAGTAGGCAGAATGGACTGAGATAATCCCAAAACTTAACATATGTGTTGTTTGTCTAGCACACATCTCCCACTGGACTGACCTGTAAAGCAGAAGCACAACTAGCCAGCTCACCAGTATCGCCCAGGACCTGGCTCCATGCCCACCACAC
This sequence comes from Ovis canadensis, assembly GCF_042477335.2. NCBI lineage: Eukaryota > Metazoa > Chordata > Mammalia > Artiodactyla > Bovidae > Ovis > Ovis canadensis. Next base: position 60,163,587 of record NC_091257.1, on the reverse strand, counting down.
AATAGATGTGTAGCCATTATTTATCAGATGGACACGTAGACAGATGAAAGTCCTGTGAATGGCCTGATGTTCCAGATGTCTGAGCTGAACCCAGCTCTTACTAGCTCTTCTCCCCAGTAAGGAAAGAAAGCCCTGAGGTTTACACATCTCGCAAGTCCACCTGCCTTCAGCAAGTCCGTCCTCCTAGCATGGCCTCCCTGACCTGAAGATGGGCTCTGGTTTGAGCTTCTGCCTCGGTTTCTGAACACTACTGCCTTCTCCCTCCTGCACCCAATGGCTCAGAGCTCAGGCTTAATTTCACACCCACAATTAGTAAGATTCATATTCCAGAAGAAAGCTAAATTGTTCATTTGCGTTAACTCCGCACTTGGGACCCATAAGCTCACTGAGAGGAAGCAAAGCCACATTTTGTCTTTTCAGAACGGGCCCTCCGTTTTGCTCCAGGAGGATCTCCCACCCTGGGGACCCAGCCCTCCGTGTCTCGCTTAGAAACACAGCATTTTTACGAAAGTCATCTTTCCTGACCAGACATACAGAGATGCAAAGCCATTTTAGCATTGAAATCTTGGGAGGAGAAAAGAAAGGAAAAGTCTACGTATATTTATATAGCTGAATTTTCATTTGATTCTAAGACTGAAATCTATTTCAGCTGAAAATATCTCAGTAAATCAAATCTCAGAACATACAAGACAGGGCTTCTTTTCTCTGATGACAATAATTTCTTTGTTCATACTGTTGAGCATATAATACTTCTTCTAAAGCAGCAAAAACGGACCTCTCCTCAGAAGTGAAGACACTCAAGCTGTAATTCATATGAATAAAAGAAAAAAAAAGAAGAAAGGGAGGGAGGGGGATGAGAAAGAGAGAGAAAGAAAGAAGAAGTCAAGAAGGAAATAAAGAAAGAACACAGCCCCAAGTTCTGAAGCACAGCTGCTAGATTTATAGCAAACGCAGCAACACATTCTAGCAGCTGAAATGACAGTCTTACTCTGCCGTTGGAATCTGTGCATGACCGCTGGCCCTGTGTACTTTTAACAGCAAGTTATAAAGCCATTTGTGCAGCTACCAGACCAGGACTTTCTGCCTCATCAGCGGAGACTGAGCCCAGTGGGAGGTGACATCCTGGCAGGAGTTCTGAGGATGGGGTGGGGGGTGGGGTGTGGAGCGAGGAGTCAGTTCCTGCAATGCTTTTCTGGGATAAGCTGGCACCATGGACCAATCTCATGTGTCCCAGAGCCATGTATTAAAATTGGCTAAAACTCTCAAATCAAATCAAGGCAGCAGGCAGACAGGTAATTCTACACAGGTATCAGTGCTGGAAGGAATTTAAACCCCCTCACAAACCCACACGTGCACAGACATGCACACGTCTCGTCAGATTGTCCATAATGACACCTCGGAAGGGCCTTCGCCTAAAAGTGATTGCAACCGAGCCAGGTAGACGGCAGGATTCAGCAATCATGCCCACACGGCATCAATCGGCATGATGAGTCTTTTACATAATGTGAATCACTGTCTAATTGTAAGTCTGATTGCACCTACCATCAGCCATCAAAGAAGCAAGGAGTGAAAGGAAATGACAAAAGACCAACCTTTTGTACATTCTGAAAGGAAAACCATGCCAGCTCCGTGGATCAAGAACCGGGAAGTCCCCACAGCTCAGCACACGGAGTACTGACACGACAGAATGAAGGACCTGCCAGAAAAGCATCTCATCCACCCAGCGGCACAGACTCCCTAGGAGCTGCCACCTGCCACATGACAGGGTGTGATGGAGACCCCAAGTGTCCACACCCAGCAGACCTGGGTTCCAACCCTGCTCTGACACCTCCTGCCTTGTTCACCTGGGTGGTCTCATCTCAGTTTGATGTGAAGAATAAAAAGGATTAAATGAGGTCCTACCGCAGATCCGAAACAAAGTATGGGTGGTTGATCCTCAGCAAATATTAATTACAATCCTTGTCCTTTGTGAAAATTAAGTCCATTTATGAACATACTAGTCAGAAGATCAATAATAAGTTCTCAATCCTTCTCAACTCCTCTGCCGTTGAGGACACCAAAGTCCAGTCTTCCTTTTGGTCTGCTGCAGAGGCAGTAACTTTGGGGCACTATGGCATTTGTGCCCAACTGGCACCACCTTCAGGAACCACCAGTACCTTCAGGAACCTTCAGTACCTTCAGGAACCACCGCCAGGCAAACAAGATGCCAGAAGGAGAAGCAACATCATGGGCCACTGGCCAGCACCTCCCATCACAAGCTAACACCCAATAATGGTGGGCCTGGGCTGGGAGGAAGGTCAGCGGCCATTGTTGTTGGTTCTGATTGTGTCCTGCGCCCAAAGACCCACTCCAGTGGGAGCTGTAGTGGGTGGAGAAGACACCAGGGGCCTAGGCAACAGCACGGTGTTTCCCACATGGTTGCCATGGAGATTTGCCCTCCAGATCCTTTTTAGGGAGGACTCTATACCCCACTAGAAAAAGTAGGGTCAGCAGGCAGCCTTACCAATGACCTTTCCCCCAGGTCACAGTATCCTGGAGGAGCCTCCATCAGGTGGCAGAGCTGGGTCAAGCCAAGTAATTTGGTGTGCACTTGCTGGCCAGGCACTATTCAAGCACCAGCCATCCACAGCAGCCGTGTATCACTAACTTGATGGCAACAACTGCACAGGAGTCCACATGCTTCATCAGGTGTTGAGAGTGTGAGTCACCTGAAACCCAACATGGGTCAAGGCCCCTGTGCTCCACACACCTGTGGGAGTCACCAAAAGAGAAATTAGATTACATGCAAACAATCCACCTGATTATGTGGGTGACTTGGGTAGGATTTTGCAGTTCTTACGAGATTAAATACATATTGGTCTGGGGACTTCCCTGGCAGTCCAGTGACTAAGACTCCATGCTCCCAATGCAGGGGGCTTAGATTCCATTCCTGCTCAGGAAACTAGATCCCACATGCTGCAACTAAAGATCCCACATGCAAAGCAAGACCTGGCACAGCAAATAAATAAAATAAATAAATATTTAAATTTTAAAAAACGTATATGTCATCCTATGCTTCTGTTTCCACAGAAACATACTAAACAGCAGGATTGTGTACAGTGGTGTGTATGGGATTAGGTGACAGTGTACTAGCTGTGTTGGTGTATATCTCAGGCATCTGGGGCTGCTGTAACACGATGCCACAGTCTGGGGGCTCAAACAACAGAAGTCTGAGGCTGGTGTCAGCAGGGCTGGCTCCTGATAAGATCACTCTTCCTGGTGTACCTCCTCTTTGCTGAGTCTTCAGAAGGTTGAGAGAGAAAACCAGCTATCAGTATCTCCTCTTATAAGGACACTAACCCTATTGGGCTGGGGCCCCACCCTTGTGACTTCATTTAACCTTAGAAGCCTCAACTCCAGATACAGCCACAGGATTAGAGCTTCAGTATATGAACTGAGGTGGTGGCGGAAGGAAGGGGTGGGACACGAAGCTTCAGTCCATACAGTCTATGACCTGTATAAGCTGGAGCAGACAAGTTAATACCTTCTGGCTTTTTTCAAAGCTGCTGCGATGTTGTTTGTCTGCCTCGTAGGGTTTCTGTGAGGATCAAGTAAATATACATGAAGGTGACGTTGAAAACTGTTAGAATCCACAAATATCTCCTAAGTAAGAATGAAAGAAGGGCTTCCCAGGTGGTGCTAGTGGTAAAGAATCTGCCTGTAATGCAGGAGACATAAGAGAACTGGGTTCGATCCCTGGGTAGGGAAGCTCCCCTGGAGGAGGGCATGGCAACCCACTCCAGTATTCTTGCCTGGAGAATCCCTTGGACAGAGGAGCCTGGAGGGCTACAGTCCATAGAGTCGCAAAGAGTTGGACACAATTGAAGCAACTGAGCACACACACAAGAACAAAAGGAACCGTCAGCTAGATACACAATGTGAACAGCTCAGCCATGCTGGACCAGATCGTTTATTAGTCAGAATCCTTCTGCCCTTCTAAGAAGAGAGCAAATGGCTATAGAAGAAAAATCATCTTTTTTAAAAAAGCCAGGGTAACAGCATGAACCCTCCCTCATCAGTTTCCCACATTTCCTTCCAGACAATGAGAAACAAGACCAGACGCTCATTAAAATTCTAACAATGACAACAAAGCTCGCTTGGGGAAGAGCGGACAGAGTCGTTTCAGAAGGAGCTTCACAACCTACATTGAGAAAAGAGGAGCTTCCATCTAATGAGGACACACAGGTAATCCCATGTCTCTGATGCTCTGCTGAGATTTGGTTATGAATACTTTGCGCGTTTGTAAAGGGCAAGATCTGCAGACAGTGCTTTTGAGATCGTCTCTGTGAGCATAACCTTTTTTGGGAAGTGGCTGCTTCTCAAACGAGCCCCTATCTGTCCCAGGGATTCCTCCCAGTGTCACCTTATTTGTGCATTTAGATGAGATCAGGCCTGTTTCTCACCCACGGGGCCCCATGTTCCCTGCTACAGAAAATGACTGATGGATCCCAGGAGCAAAAGGAAGCCGGTGTCCTAAACCAGATTCCAGGAACTTCGGCTCGGAGTCTGTCAACAAGCCCAGCAATGCAGAGAGCGGGGCAGAGTCGGGCAGAGATCCAATGCTACTTGCATATTTGACCCTTAAATCTGAGTTCCCTGCCTGTACTATGCCGGCCTGCTCCAGAAAATCTCAGAGAAATTGTCCTGGTTGCTTTTCACTAACACTGAGCACCGGCTTACTTAAACAGTGTTACTGAACTAAGGCCCTGAAAGTAGCTGTGTTTCCCACTCAAACTCATTAAAAAGCTAAAGAATTTATAAGTTATGTTTACTTTTTTTTCCTGTTCATGATAATTTAATCCTATTAAGAAGGAATAAGCTGGGTCCCCTGTGGAAGCTTTATGCCCTGCATAGAATAGATGGCATTTCGGGTTTTAGAAGCAGAGAGCAAGTTCCCATGATTCTGAACACTTGGAAATGGTACTGACTTGGGGTTCAATTTCAGTTTCAGCTCTGGGCAAGTGAGGAAATGAGGGAGCCACGAGCAGGAGCCTCTCTCAATCTTCAGGGCCCTAATGATAGAGGACAGAAAGGGACCTCCACTCCCCTCCCCTGCAGCCCCTGGCCCCGTGGGATGAAGCTCCCTCATGGGTGCCCCAAGACCCAGGTCATCAGGATGGGTAACATTTTCACACAATGTTTTTAAAATATTTCAAACTTCAAGCAAAAATGTCCATGATGAACAAAAAAAATCAAAACTGTAAGTAAAAATAGGATCTGACAGTGCTGTTGTGAGCCAAACTGAAGCCAGAGCAACAAGACATGAGCTCCTGTGTGTGCGTGTGTGTGTGTGTGTGTGCGTGCGTGCATGCACGTGCACATGTGTGTGTGTTGTCAGGAATTTTTTCGGTGGTTGATTTTTTTCCAGAACCTTAAGGTAATCGAAAGCTATTGAAAAATTGAAGAGTGGGTGTGTTAAATCTCACAGCATTATGTGAAGTTTAAGTGTTTTATTCACATAGGAAAATAATGTATTAGAATTTTTACCTTCCTGCCATGAATGGAGGGCTGCCAGTGCAGGAGACCCAGGTTCAATCCCTGGATCAGGAAGATCCCCTGTAGAAGGGAATGAAACTCATTTCAGTTTCCTTGCCTGGAAAAGTCCATTAAAGAGGTGCCTGACTGGCTACAGTCTGTGGGGTCACAAAGAGTCGGATACAACTGAGCAACTAACACACATGAATGGAAGTAAGTGCATCAATCATATTTTCAAAATCTGCTTCTTTGCTTCTCTCATTCTCTATTGAGAGAATTGCCTTGTAGCCAATTTCTCTAGACCATGGAATAATTCCACATTTCCTTAAGCTGACTTTCATTTATTAAACTTCTTTTACCGTTTCTTGAGTTAGGGTTCCACCGTGACTCGTTTTGTGAAAAAAAAAAAAAAAAAAAAAATTTTTTTCTGAATACCGCTTCTAAATTTAGATCAGATTTTACTGGGCAGGATTCACAAATGAGTTTTAGAAGATCCAAGCATGATGCTGGTTTTATATTACAAATTATTGGCAAGGCAGGCTGCTGAAAACCAATGATTTCTGATGAAATCTGTCCAGGATTTAGCCTGTCAAGATATTCAGAGGTGAGACAGTATCTGCTTTTTGAAAATCAGATGTATTCAAGCAGAACAACTTATTTATAGTTAAAAATTCAAAATCTGAAGATAGTTGGTTTAATTTCACATTTCTTCATTTCAATGTGAAATGAGGACATTTTATAATCTCCCAAATTTTGATTTGATAACCACGTTTCCTGTAATAATTGATGCCCTCATCAGATGAATCATACATTTCCAATTTCTTTCCTTTGCATTTATTTTCAAATGCAGGAAGAATATTCATGTCTTTTACTAAAGTTTTCAATTCATCAAACGTACTTTCAAAGTCTCATTTGGTTTTATTCACATGACTCACTGAAAATGAGGTCCGAAAAGAAGTCGATTTTGATAGTATTATTGATGACTTTGCTTTCATTAACACCAAGTGGTGGCGGTGGTTTACTTGCTAAGTTATGTCCAACTCTTGCAACCTCATGGACTCTGTTCATGAGATTCACACCAATGAGGGGAAACTATAATAAATTCTGGTTTGGGTATAAATAAAATATGTAAATTAAAAGAATGATGTGAATCTTGATGCTCTTAATTTTCAGTATATTTTCACCTACTTTATTATTTGGGAGAAAAATTAATCATTAAAAAATGTATAACTCCCACATGATATAAGTTTCTCTTATTGATGAATACAGCTTATTCTAATCCAACTCTCCCTGAATATTTCAGAGTTAACTTATTATGCCACCTAAATGTAAGTGATGTGCTTTTACATCCTAAGGAATGAATCTCTAATGGTGTAATTTCGTGCTTCATGACCCTTTTCCCCCTGACCCCCGGGGTGGAAGAGAGTGTTTCCTGGGACATTCCTCGAATCCAATTCTTTATTCTAAATAATGAAGGGAAAAGGTGCTCAGTGACCTGGAGAGGTCTTGCTGGGGCAAGGACTGGAAGGAGCATTAATTTACACCACTGTATTAGTTCCCTAGGGCTGCTGTAACAAACTACACAGACTAGTAGTAGCTTATAACACCAGACACACTTGCTATCACAGGTCCACAAACCAGAAGCCCTAAATCCCACTGTGCACAGCGCTGGCTCCTGGAGGCTCCCAGGGAGGCTTCTTGCTGCCTTTCTCGGCTTCTGGCAGCTCCAGACATCTTTTAGCTTACAGGTGTATCCCTCTGCTTCTGCCTCTGCCTCCACATGGCTTTTCCTCCTGTGTCTGTGTGTATGCTTTTCTGTCTCTTTTGAGAGCGCCTGTCACTAGCAAGTCCTTAGGAAAGATGGCACTGGGAAGAGTTTACATTATAGTTAAAAGGCTGTCTATGCAAGGCTAGTATCTATGGTGTCCCCACTGAGCTGGAAAGTAAGGAGAGGTGTCCACTTCTGGGTAAAATCAGTGCATTACTTTGGAAAATGATGAGCAGGAGAAAGAAAATAAGAAGTATTAAAGGGGTTTCCTGGTGGTCCAGTGGTTAAGAATCCACCTGCCAATGCAGGAGATACGGGTTTGATCCCTGATCTGGGAAGATCCCACATGTCGTGGAGCAGCTAAGTCTGTGCACTACAACTACTGAGCCTGCGCCCTAGGGTCCAGGAGCCCCAGCTACTGACGCCCATGCACCCCAGGGCTCATGTTCCACAAGAGAAGCCACTGCAATGAGAAGCTCATGCACCACAACTAGAGAATAGCCCCACTCTCCACAAGTAAAGTCCACACGTAGCAACGAACACTCAGCGCAGTCAAAAATAAATTTTAAAAAATTTTTAATCTTATTGTTTAAAAAAAAAAGGAAGCATTAAAGGTCAGTTCATGCACCACCTATGAAATACTCTTGTTAAAATGTTGGACCTGAATATGCCCAGGACGCTATGAAGCACCATCCAATGGCACTTTCTGCAGAGAGGGAAACGGTCCACATCTGCCTGCCAGCGGAGCAGCCACTGGCTTGTGTGGTTAAAGCACTTGAAATGTGGCTGAAGAACAGAATTCTTAATGGTATCTACCTTCAGTGCATTTAAATTCAGATAGCTACCCGTGGCTGGCAGCCCTCAAGCAAGCTACCACTGACGGGATGTGTGGGGACACAGGAGCCATCAAAGGGCACAGCAAGGAAGCAAAAAGACACATCCAGACTGCAGGTGCACCAAGACTCTTCAGAAAGGTAGAACCCAGAGGATGCGCCTTTCTAGGAGAGGCGTGTTAAGAGATTGGCCCATGTGATTAAGAGGGTTAGGAATTCTGAAACCTGCAGGGTAAGCTGGCTGGAGAACCAGGGAAGAGCCACACTGCAGCTCACATCTGAAGGCCACATGCTGGCAGAATGCTCTTTTGTTCCGGAAAGTGAAAGTGTTTGTTGCTCGGTCTTGTTCAACTCTTTGTGACCCCATGGACTGTAGCCGGCCAGGTTCCTCTGTCCATGGGATTCTTCAGGCAAGAATACTGGAGTGGGTTGACATTCCATTCTCCAGGGGATCTTCCCAACCCAGGGATCGAACCCAGGTCTCCTGCATTACAGGTGGATTCCTTACCGTCTGAGGGAAGCCCAGGAAGGCCTATCTTTTTCTTCCACTCAGGCCTTCAGCTGATTAGAGGAGGCCTACTCAGTTTAGATTTAAATGTTAGTCTAATCCTAAAAGCACCTTCACAATAATGTCTTGATTTTAGTACATGTCAAGAGTCATTTGCATTGATGAGTGTGGAGCTAACAATTAGTTTAGAATTTTAGTTAATATTCCTTCTATCTGTTGTCCTTTTGCTCTTGTGGCATCAACAGAGATAGAACCAAATGAGAGTGATTTGGCAATTCAGTAGACATTGTACAGATATGAAGCTAGCAAATAATTTAAGTGGGACTAAATATCCAGGGGTATAATTTATCTTAGAATATTCTTAATAAGCTAAATAGAAAAGCAAATGTTTGAGTCTATTGAGGAAAAAGAAACCAATAAAATTGAATAAAAGCTTAAAAAAAACTCCCTCACAGACTACTCAGAATAATATTTGACCAACTATCTGGGTCCCCCATAGCCCAGCCAAATTTACACATGAAATTAACCACTACTGGGGTCTTTTTCAGGCCAGCGGCAGGGAGGAAAAGGCAGAACTGGGAGTGTACAATTCTGGATTCAGAGAACCTTGATGGCTATACGGGTCTGGTCAGATCCTAATCAAAGAGGTCCACTGCAAAAGGATACTGCTGGGACAGTGGAGGAAACTGGACTGTGGCCTGGGCACTAAGTAGCAACAAGAAGCATCCTTAATTGTGTTAAGTGTGTAATAGCATCAGCAGAGAATGTCCATATTGTTTAAAAATGCAGAGTAAAGTAGGAGGTGTTGTAATGATCTTCCACCAGAATCTCATTAAAATAATCCCATAAGGAAAAAAAACAGATAAATGAAGCAAATACGGCAAAAGAGGCTTCCCAAGTGGCGCTAGCAGTGAAGAAGCACCTGCCAATGCAGGAGACATAAAAGGTGCAGGCTCAGTCCCTAGGTGGGGAAGATGCCCTGAAGGAGGGCATGGCAACTCACTCCAGTATTCATGCCTGGAGAATTCCACGGCAGAGGGGCCTGGGGCGCTACGGTCCTTGGGGTGACAAGGAGTCAGACATGACTGAGCAACTTAGCACACACACACACGTAGCAAAACCTGGAAATGTGTTGAGATTCTGTGATGGTCTGTGAGGCTGCATGACACCCTCCTCTCTGCTTTGGATATCCTTGCAAATTCGCATAACACATTTTCAGAAGGTGATTTGAAGTGTTATTTGGACCCTGTGGTTAGAGGATCCACACTGAGCATAAATGTATTTGCTAAACTGGTGCTTTTTATCAATATCTTCATGGATCCTCTCACTGTTCTTTCTTTCTATCTGAAATTCATGACTGGAAATAGCAAGCCTGTTTTCTCTCTCTCATCACATAAAAGCAATCAGATTTGGAATTATGTTAATACAGTGTGCCTGAGTTGGAGGGAGAGCATTTGCAAATTCCCACTGTGAGAATATCTCTAAATATTAGTAAAACATTAGGTGGCCACAGAACGCACGTGGAGGATTTTGAAGTGTGTTAACAGCAGGCTCATGAGCAACTGGCTACTTTGGCTGAAAAATGTTCCAGGGATATTTGTTCATCTTCATTTGTGTTTTATTCAGAACTCCAAGAATAAAAAGCAGCACTATATGTACATTCTGGAACACTTGACCCTTTCCCTGAACACACGATCATTTTGGCAATCTGAAAGGGAAGTCACAGTCCTAAAGTTTCACAGGGCGCTGTAAGCATGAAATTTATTTTAATGTTTCTAAGTAGCATGTGTACAAATAAGGTTTGCCGTTAGGGATGCTCGTATTTTTCCCAAACCTCTCATTCATATATGTGGGTTTTTGAAAATGTTTTCTAATACTCTAAAAGGGAAAAAAAGAGATGTTTTTCTTTAAAATCAAAGTCTCTTCTCAGTAATAAATTTTCACTTTAGAACTCAGTAGGGTTTCTCATGAAAGGAAATGAAACAGTTTTGTCTTTCTGTCTTAGTGAACAGAAGATTTCCCAAGCAGTCTACAAGTCATCATTAAACCAGTAAAACCCCACAGTGGAAATATATGTGTACACATATCCCTGTGTTTGACCCAAGCCAAAGTTCACCAGTTAGGTGGTTGTCTCGATGTAAATGTTAGTGTGGCATCATTGCATCTGGAAGAAAAACGAAAACTCTAGCTAGAGCCTGTCCAAGCAGAGGCAACTGCACTGATATTCCAGCTGAGGAAGTGACACCAAAGACCCTGGGAGACACAGCCCTTGCTCCCCCCCGCCCCACCCCCCACGCCTAGCTGGTGACTCTTCTTTGATTTGTCGCCGTGTCTGGACATGGACCTGCAGTGCCTGTCTTGTTTGTGTGTGGAGTAGCGATTGCTGACAACATCACTGCAGCTGGTGAAGAGCTCAGAATTGATCACTCCCATGCTGATCCAGGCCAGTCTCCTGTTCACGATGGGCTCTGCCCCCCAGGCTGGCTCCCCAGTCTCAGGACTCAGCCTCTCCTGTGGGACGGGGCTCCCTCTACGCTCTGGGGGCTTTCTTTGTTAATGGAAATGAATGCCAAACCACTGAAAAGATGGCCTTGTGGTATAACTCCTGGCACAGTCTGATTTCAAACTTCTAGAGAATTCCTATTGAAAACTTCTGGCAAATACCTATTGAAAACTTCTAGCAAATTCCTTTTTCAAGCGGTCAGAAATCCCCTTTCAGCAGGTAATGCAGACACCTCAACCATGTTGATGCCAGCTGCATGGAGTCAGTGAAGAACGTTTAACCAGCAGAGTCAGAAAATGAAACTGAGAAGAATCAGGCCTTTCATTTGGAATGCATTCCTCCTGTAGGATGGATTTTCAAACGTGATCATTTTTCATCAGGCCAATTTCCACAACAGGCAAAACAGATTCAGCGCCCACCTGGGGATGTTGTTGAGTTGTCCAAGAATATGTGTATGTCATTTGTAGCCTCCAGCAACAAACAGACCACTTCACTTGCTCTCCTGGTGCCTGCTGGAGGACCAACAGAGTGAAGCAAGCAGGCTGTGCCTTGATCACCATCCTGACAACATGCGTGGGGGAAACCAGAGCTCTCTCCCCGAGTAAGAATCGGTGGTCTGATGAGCCGAGGCCTGTGTACCCAGCAGACACGGAGGCCCAAGCACTGCTGGACTAACAACAAGATGGAGAGTAACCTGGGTTTTAAAGCAAACCCACTGGTACTGCTGCTGTTGTTCACTTGCTCAGTCATGTCCAACTCGTTGCAAACCCATAGACTGCAGCACACCAAGCTTCCCTGTCCTTCACTACCTCCCAGAGTTTGCTCAGACTCTCGTCCGTTGATTCGGTGATGCCAGCCAGTCATCTCATCCTCTGTCATCCCCTCTCCTCCCGCCTTCAATCTTTCCCAGCATCAGGGTCTTTTCCAATGAGTCAGTTGTTCACATCAGGTGGCCAGAGTATTGGAACTTTAAGCTTCAGCTGACCTCTTTCCAAAAACAAAACTGTTGGGTCACGAGCTGCCCTTTTAAAAACATGGAAACCCCGCATGCGGGTCATTCAGTCCTAGGACATGGAATGAAGCCTGAATCGTCAGGCGTGCTAAATGGACTGCCTCTCATCACCACCCTGCTAGCAAGGCAGTGTTCCTGTAGGTGGCTGGTGTGTCACACAGAGTTAAGGGTTAAAGGTAAGGACACGCTAGGAGGAGGAGCATCAGAACAGGTGCAGGTCTGTAGTCATGGGACACACGAGTGAGGACCCCGAGCTCTCTCCCCCGGCTCTGGTTCCTCCTGAGCTAGGGCTGGTCCACCTGGGGTGCGAGTGGTCCAGAGCCCAGGGCAGGACGGACAGGAGGCTGAAATGGGATCTGGACTGGGAATCACAGGGGTGCCTCAGCTCCCAGCCATCAGTTTCCAGTAAATAAAAATAAAAATGTAAAGTCCTACTCCCACTTTTATGTACTCTTAAGAGCTTTCTTTTTATGGTTTTGCTTCCATCAGTGTGTGTGTGTGTGTGTGTGTGTGCACGCGTGTGAGAATGGAGTGTGTGAAGACAGAGATTAATGGCTCTCCTGCAGATCAAGGCCCCGCTATTAGCTCGCCTGCGCCCGAGCCACCACATCACTCATCTAAAACACCTTATAATAGTCTGATTGAATGGGAGGGTGATTTTTATGATGTGAGTTAAATGGAAATTAGGGTGATTTTTGAAACTCTAACATATGGCCCCTACTGATTACTTTTCCCAACAAATTTTTCATGTGGTCATAATCGAAATTTAAATAACAGTCTTTGGGGGAAAAAGCCGGTGTATGAACGCCCTGTGCCCTCAGGCCTCCTAGGAGGACAATAAAAACCAAATTTCCTGAAGTCGAAGGAAAATGCGAGGCAAGTGGAAAATTAATGGTCAGGAAAAAAACACCTCCAGAAAAAAAACTCCCTGCAAATGTCTTTCCTAACAATAGTTTTCAGCCAGAATTGACAAGAAAGAGTGGAGATTTTCTGATAAGGCCGCAACCAGATCTGCAGAGCTTTGTGAGGCAATCAGCCCAAACACTGACATAAAACGGCTTTAATTGAGGGCACGTCCCTTCTAGATCATGCCTCCTGATACAATGCATGTGGTGAAAACGTTCCTACACCATCTACACGGTCTTTCTCAGTCTAAAACCACCTCTTTTTAAATTACAAAAGAAACACGTGCACATTGTGGACATTTTTGAAAACGCAAAAAGGTATAGAAGAAAAGATAAAAATAGAGATGTATTAATAAAATCCCAAGACCCAGAGGTACAAGCTGTGAGTAGCTATTACCATCATCATATTCTCTAGTCCTTTTAAAAAAAAAAAATGCCTTCCTAATCTAAAGTATTTGAGATTGTGCTGCTCGTCAATGTCGGCTCCTTCTCACTTAGTTTCAAAGGCTCCACGTTTTCCAATGCCGTTAAAGACTCTTCATAAAATCCTTTGTAAAACCATAACAACACATGACTGTCCACAGTGTACACCATCTGCATGGTGCCACGCTTTCAGGATTGCATCTGTAATTTCCCTTCTCTACCACCAAATACCTAGGACTAATTTAACAAAATGTGAAAGTGAAAGTTAGTCACTTAGTTGTGTCCGACTTTTTGTGACCCCAAAGACTGTAGCCCGCCACGCTTCTCTGTCCATGGGGATTCTCCAGGCCAGATATGGGAACACATTGATTAAAGAATTTGTATTCTTTTTCTTAAGATCAGAGGCAGTTTGGTAGCTGTTACTTAAACGCCAAAATACTGGAAGGGATGGAACTTTTCAACATCTTTGGAGGAAAATAAGGGTCAAACACCAGAAGTTAAGTCTTAGTTTCAGGTGCGCAGCAATGTGATTCAGAATATATATCTTCTTTTTCAGACTTTTATCCATTATAGGTTATCACAAAATTTTGAATATAGTTCCCTGTGCTATATAGTAGGTCCTTGTTGTTAAATCAAATACACTGTGATTTTTTTTAAATGAAAGGAAAGAAATTGTCTTTTCAAGCTATTTGGGAAGGTTTGATCACTTTAATATATAGCACATTCCCAGGGATTTTATTAGATCACGTATGTAATGTGTTGTACCTGTGAAAAGAAAGACACCTTCTGTGACAAAGGCAGGGAAAGGCTCCACGTGTGTTAGGATCCTGGAGATTGCTCTTGAATAGGGGTTGGGGGCGGAGCGGGAGTAAGGTGCAAGGTTTGCCCCTTACATCCTCCTCAGTGACTGGGGTTTTAAAGGGCCGCAGGGACCATGCAAAGGCTGAGTTTCTTGCTCATCACAGGAGGTGCCCGGGACAGTTCTGCTGCTGCGGTTAGAGCTGCCAATAACAAGCCTAGTACCTATCCACCACAGTGCAATGTAGTTGTTATAATAACATAGTTAATGATGGTACGGCTGCTGCTAAAATATAGTTATCACAATACTATAGTTATTAGTGATGCAATGCTAATAATAATGTCAATATTACAACATAGCTATTAATAGTATACTATAATACATAATATGCTGCTGCTGAGTCGCTCAGTTGTGCCTGACTCTGCAGCCCTGTGGACTGTAGCCTGCCAGGCTCCTCTGTCCATGGCATTTTCCAGGCAGGAATACTGGAGTGGGTTGCCATGACCTCCTCCAGGGGCTCTTCCTGACCCAGGGATTGAACCCACATCTCTTACGTCTCCTGCATTGCTGGCAGATTCTTTACTGCTGAGCTGTTGAGGGGAAGCCCGATACATAGCACACTATGTTAATATTCAGTTCAGTTCAGTCGTTCAGCCATGTCTGATTCTTTGTGACCCCATGGGCTGCAGCACAGCAAGCTTCCCTGTCCATCACCAGCTCCCAGAGCTTGCTCAAACTCATGTCCATCAAGTCAGTGATGACATCCAACCATCTCATGCTCTGTTGTTCCCTTTTCCTCCTGCCTTCAATCTCTCCCAGCATCAGGGGCTTTTCTAACAAGTCAGTTCTTCGTAACAGGTGGCCAAAGTATTAGAGCTTAGTTAGCAGCATTTCTTGTCAATGGTGCTCTACAGGAAACAAAATGATATTAACATTCTAAAGATTTAATTACACCTCTTCATTTTCATATGTGTGTATACATATATACGTGTGCATATATGTGTATTAGATTTTAGATATGTGGGTGTATAAACTAGACTCCTTAGGGGGAAAAACCAGCTTTGAAAGGACATTGGAGAATTTTTAACTCAAGAGAAGATGATTTGGGAAAAGTAAGGGGGGGTTTTTTCTTAAATGTTGATGCCAAAATTGGCTATCCAGGTTGGGACAGCAATTGCAGGAAAGATCTCAGAATAGAGGGAATGGTTTTAGTCCTGGGCGGTCTGGGAATGGAAGATGGTAAAGAGGGCTTAGGAGGAGGTATAAACTAGGAGGGCCAGATCCTGGAAGGGAGCCTGAGGAAGTTTATTTTGTTGGCAGGAAATAGAGAAAGGGTTTCTCTGGAGGGACAAGGTCTCAGTTGCAGGTCACCAGGTCCAGAGACCCTTCCCTCACCTCCTCAGGCTGAGCATCTGCCTCCCCGCCTCCAGAAGGGAGAGAATTCTACCATCTATGCATCCTCACGAAGCCTTATTCAGTGAGACTCAAGCCACTGCAATACCCGACCCAGTGCTGAGACCCACACAGTAACTATTGTTTGAATCAACTTTATACCTGGAGGAAGTTTCAGGATGAACACGTGAACCCCAAAAAAGAAGTAGAGAGAGAAAGCTGACGCAAGAAGGTGGGTGAGTCCCACTGAGACATCACAGGGAGGCAAAGGCTACCCACTGGACCCAGAACTGGCCCGTGGGAAAGGCTCCATCTCAGCCCATTACCTGCAGGCGAGTGTTTAAGAAACCAAAGAAAAACAAAACCCCATTTTCACTGGGGTTCATAATAAATCTAAACGCTTTACTAATTGCCTGTCACCCCACTACAAATAATTCGTGTTTTCAGGGAGTTTTTATAATTTTTAAGCCCTGGAAATAAAGCAGAACTTTTCATTCATTTGAAGACATGGAGAAAAAAGAGCGGGCAGTGCTCAAGGATAACAGGGAGATCTGAAGCTTTATCTGAAAAGTGCGACTGAGCGAGGTGAAGACGAGAACACAGTCGAAAGCCAGTCAGAAACAAGTCTCCCAGACAATGGAAGTGCTGATCGTTTACGTACCATCTCTTCTAATCTAAAGACCCGGGGTTTCATGCATTGGAGAAGAAAATGGCAACCCGCTCTAGTGTTCTTGCTGGAGAATCCCGGGGACCGGGGAGCCTGGTGGGCTGCTGTCTATGGGGTCGCACAGAGTTGG
The DNA here is from genome assembly GCF_042477335.2 of Ovis canadensis. Classification (NCBI taxonomy): domain Eukaryota; kingdom Metazoa; phylum Chordata; class Mammalia; order Artiodactyla; family Bovidae; genus Ovis; species Ovis canadensis. The sequence continues at coordinate 60,147,133 of NC_091257.1, read as the reverse complement.
ACACAACTGAAGCAACTTAGCAGCAGCAGCAGCAGCACTTGGGCTGAGGGAGGGGAGGTTGCAGGATGGGACAAGGGGTGGGGGGCAGCAGTTCCCAGAAGGAGTGGAGGTGAGACACCCCACCTTCTCTGCAGGCCTGTGGGACCTGCAGGTGTATGTTTACATGCTAGTTTCTTTGGCACCTCCAGATGTCACTCCGTGGCTTCATGACACCTCTGTTTTTCCTCAAATGTAGAATTTAATACAGTATCAAATTACATCACTCACTGTGCCTGGAAATCACCTCTTAACTTCCACCAACCGACCGACAGAGACAGCGTGGCATCACGGGAACGTGTCGCCAGAACACGTTTGCTGCCAGGGCACTGCTGACTTCTTCCAAGAATGGTCGTATTCAAATAAAATGTTAGGAAATGTGAATGCAGAGCTTCGATCCATGTGCCGATAATAATTACCACAGCAAACTCGCTGCGCTGAATCCCCTTAGGGTTTTAACAAGAAAAATGTCAAACTGAGATATAAAGTTTAGGCTAGAAATCTAGAGCAAATTATTGAGGGATGACTAGATGGAGCATAGAGGATTTTTAGGGTGGAAAAAACACGCTGTGTGGCACTATAATGATGAATACGTGTCACTAAACATTTGTCCAATCCCATAGAACGTACAACACCAAGAGTGATCCCTGATGTCAATGGTGCATCCATGCTGCATGATGATGATGCATCCAGGTAGGTTCATCAGTTGTAACACATGGACCACCTGATGGGGATGCTGATGGTGGGAAAGAAAGTAAGGGGAGGGGGCAGATGGAAACCTCTGCTCCTTCTGCTCGATTTTGCTGTGAATCCAAAACAGTTCTAAGACATTATCGCGGTTGTTGCTCAGTCACTAGGTTTGTCTGGCTCTGCGACCCTGTGGACTGCAGCATGCCAGGCTTCCCTGTCCATCACCAGCTCCCGGAGCTTGCTCAAACTCATGTCCATGGAGTCAGTGATGCCATCCAACCATCTCATCCTAAAAAATAAAGTCTATTAAAAAATCTATAACAAATTATTGATCAAGGCTATTAAACTTCATTCAGAATTAAACTGAGACATTCTTTTTTTCTCCCAATGTGACTGTGAATTGCTTTAAACTGGAAGACCTTGTATGTTTACCTGAGAAGGAAAAAGGACGTGCAGGTCCCTGCTGCCAGGAAGAGTTCAAGAGGAAGAGATGGAGGAAGTCTGAGTCTGCCCCAGACTGCACGCCCAGCCCTTACAGAGCAGGAAGCAGACTTCCTGCCACCTCCCACTCTGGGGCCACAGGGACCCTGCCTCAGCTCCCCCTGGCTTTCCCACCCTCTCCTCCACCAGGTCGCCACGATCAAATCTTGGCGGTAGAGGACTTCTGGTGTCAAGGACCACACTCAGCCACACGGCCATCTGGATGCTGACTGGCACAGGCATCGAATCAGGACTTCGCTGATTCTGGAGCTCTCAGTTGGTATTTTTGAAACACGTCAAAGCCATGCCTTCCTGGGAGCTGGAGAGAGAAATATCAGGATCTGTTTACCGATCCAGGCACTTGGCCCACCCCCTCTCATTCATTCCTGGATTAACAGTGTTGACGTTTTTCCACAAAGCCAAAGCCTAGAGGATTTGGGACCTTAATTATTTGTTGGTGAAAATGATTAAAGGAAGGTGACATTGCATCCTGCTGTTTCATTCACAATGTGGTTTTCCAGGGTCACTGCGTCAACCCTCGCAACCACCCTGCCCCATAAGCAGCGCTATTCCCTCCTTTATATACGAGGAGACAAAGGCTCAGAAAAGCTGAGTCACGCTTGAGGTCACAGGGATAAGGGGGACGAGAAAGGTGGGGGCCTCGGATTTGACCCCCAGGGCCTTTCTTTGGCACTAAGAGCACCCCTCCCACTCTCTTTTGTTTGTTCTAGGAGCTCCGACTGTTTGAAAAAAGAATCGCCTTGTTCGTAGTAGGAAAACTTTAGTTTACATATATATATAAATAGTATGTATAATATAACATATATATTTTAGAAAGCTTATGCATTTTTGAATAGCTAAAAAATTTGTGACACTTTAAATCCACTTGTTTGACGTAGTACGAATAGAATGCTAGATTTCTAATTTATAATCACTCAAAATTGTGATATAGTTCAATGTATTTTCATATCTAGGATTACTGCTAAAAGTCTAGAAGATTTATTATCTTTGTGAGCAAAAAAATTTGAATGAGCCTCAAAATTTCTAATCCTATTCTGAGATTACAAATAAATATTATGTTTTAAAAAACAGGAAATTAACATGTGATATAGTATTATTAATTAAAGTAAAATTTAGTTCAAATCTTAAAAAAAAAAAAAGGAATGTTTGCTCCAGGTAACTAAAGTAACATTACCAATATCACAATTAAAATGAAAAGAAGGATAAAAAAAGAATCGTCTCTCTTTTAGATCCAGTCACATCCCACAACTGAAGAACCCATGGGACAGCACAGTCATTCCAGTATCTGAGTCCTCATTAGAACCAATACAGGTTTAGGTTTAGTTAATAATGTAATGATCAGCAGTTAACAGGCTTCCGGGGCTGATTGACCACATGTGAGTGGGTGTAACACAGATCCAGTCTGAGACTGTGTTTGTAGGTTTTGCTTACACCCACAGCCAAAAGCAAAATTAATTCTCTCTTGTTATTTATTATGGAAACATGGTAGTCATATAAAAACACAATAGGAAGACAGGCGGAGGCAGCGCATTTGTGGAAATAGAATTGAGGATCCACTGCCTGCATGGAAATAAAAGCCTTTCGAGCAAAACGGTGTATAAATAAAAGACAAGTAACTAGCACATGTTATAAATGATGCCTTTCCTGCCCTGTGTGTCATAAAATGCTTCCTGAAATCTTAGAAAGTCCAGCCTGGCTGGAATGTAATGAGGAGGAGAGTAACCAGCATCAGGGGGACATGGGGATCGTGTGGCCACTGGAAATGACCAGGCTTCTGGCCTCGTGGCAGCTCATGATCCTTAATAAATAGCATGGTAGTAAACGCAGTTAGGATATAATCTGTGCAGCAGGACAAAAATTAGTACCATGCCATCTCTCACTGCTGATTTCATTACACTGTGTATGGTGGGGGGTGACTTTCTTACATGAGGGTGAGTTTTTATGAAATATGTATTTTTCCTGACATTTTAAGGGGAGAAAAAGATGTGCCGTGAGAGGGAACGTATTTATTTAAGGAGTAAATGCCTGAATTTTTCAGTGAGATGGAGCTGAATGAGCAAAGCCTGGAATAAGCGGGCCATTAATACGACAAGCAGCTGGGTGTCCACAACCTGAGCACCCATCACCCGGCAGCAGTGCAGAAAGAGGAGCCTTGCAGGTAGGACCCGGGACTCACTTCTGTTCACGTTTGATGGATTTACTGATAATTCACATTAAGACTCAGGCTTCCCAAGAAAGCAGAAAAGAAAAGGAAAAGGCTTTGTCACATTTCAATAAAGATAAATGATTCGGAGGTCAAAAAACTGGCAGAAATGGGAAATGAGAAAGCTGCTTTGTGAATTACTGGGAGACCTCCTTTAAGTACCTCTTAACTGACTGTGTTCTCAATTTATCCCCCATTCATTTGTCTTCCTTTTGAAAATACTGTAACAAATGCAGAATTCCTTAGGAGAATGCTTTCAACTAGAAATACAAACAAGCACATTGGGAATTTTTAATTTTCTAAAGCACTTTGCAAAGATAAAACAATGAAAGTAATTTTGATAACATATTTTATGTGGGTAACATATAAATATGTTTTTTGATAACATATTTTTTATGGATATTTTAGTTTGGGTAAACTCTGGGAGTTGGTGATATACAGGGAGGCCTGGCGTGCTGCAGTCCATGGTGTCGAAAAGAGTCAGACACGACTGAGCAACTGAACTGAACTGAACTGATTTTATGTGGCCCAATACAACTAGAGTTTTAATTCAACAAGCCACTGATGCAAAAATGATGTCAATGAGGTCATCACACTCTTTTCGTGACACAGAGTCCTTAAATCCGTTGTGTTTTCCACCACATGGTGGGTGGGCAACATTCCAAGCCTCCGGTGGTTTTATGTGGCCAGGAGCTGCCCTGCTGGACAGCAGAGACTCCAGATATCTGGCTTAGCCAGGATGCTCTAAATAGAATTCTAATTTTGTTATAAAACGTATTCGATGCTACAGTATTATTTTCTTGGCAATTAAGACGGTTTTGAAAAGAGAGCAATGCTGTGGGCATTAAGTCAAATTTAAGCATATTTAAAGAGACATTTCGTGTTCCTATGTGTCTTGACTGGATGAGCTCCTCCAGATGAAGTGAGTCGTAGTTTTCATCATTTAGGAGTTTGGGAAAAGCTGAAGGATTATTAATGCAATAATTCCAATCTGCTTTTAACAAGAAATAGGGGTTTTTAAAAAGCTGAAATTCATAGTATTAATAAAACAATAATTAGTGAATATAATAAAATAAAAACAGACTCACGGACATGGAGAACAGATTAGTGGTTTCCAGTAGAGAGAGACAAGGTAAAGCTCGGGGGTAGAGACTACTATGTTTAAAACAAATAAGCTACAAGGATCTATTTATAGCACAGGGAATACAACCAACATTTCATGATGACTTTAAATAGAGTGTAATCTTTAAAAATTGGGGATCACTGTGGTATACACCTGAAACATATAACATTGTACATCAACTACAGCACAACAAAAAGTAAGATCTAAAAAAATAATAACAACAGCATAGAGCAGACCCTAGATGTTAAATCCATGGTCGTACCGTCCTCAAAAGTCTGTGAAATGAGTACTATTACTAACCTCATTTTAATACTTTTCTAATTGACCCTTGGAGAAATAAATACCCTGCTTAAGGTCACAGAGTAGGAGCCGAGTGGAACCTGCAGCCCCTCAACCCCCTCAGTGGGAACATGGGGGGCCCGGGCCACCTCTAGGGCAATGCCCCGACACACTGGTGGCCACAATCCCTCCCTCCAATGTCTCCGAGGCCATGCTGTTGCCTGGGATGCGATTCCAGGTTGCCTGTGCATCCTGATGACCTCAGAGGGAAGCATTTTCGGGCAGAACAAAGAATTCAAGAAATGTGGAAAGGAAACAAAGCTCCTAAGAATCACTTTTGATCAACTTACTAATGTTTCAAATGGTATTCAGGTATTCAGGAACCAAAACCAGCCACTGCGATTAGAATACGTAATTTGGGTCCATCATGGTGAAAGTGGGCTTGTTCCCTGAATCTCTTTGTTCCCTGGATGCACAAAGCAGGAATTCTCTTAGGAATGTTTAGGAAGATTGCCAAGATGAGGGAAGATGATGCACCAGAGGCAAGGAGGAAGGAAGAGGGGAGAAAGGGAGAAAAAAATAGAAGGAATCAAGAAAGGACAGGATCACAGAGAAGCTTTCCGTTTTGTGTTTGCTGTTTTCCCACTTGCTGAAGCCCTGAGGAGGCTTAGTTCAGTCCAGTGCTTCCCTCTCGTGACTGAAAGGCAGAATGCAGTCGTCATGCTCTGAAAAAGATATGAAAGTCATAAACTCAGACCCTTCCACCTGACCTGCACAGAAGTGGTTTCTTCCTCCATCCTGTGCTCGGAGTCCAGCCCCTGGATAGCCAGGCCAGGTTCTGCTCCTTCCCCGAACCAAAGACTCCCCATTGCTTCTGAAACTCCTCAAAACAAATGATCACAAAGATCCTTGAATGCAGAATCCTTCCAGACTTCTTAAAATTTCTCAGTCATATATGGTCACCTCCATGCATCAGATTCAACCATGTGTTTTAGTTACTCTGTTTTAAAATATATTCAAGCAAAGCTTCCTGGAGAGAAGACGTCTCACTCATTCTTTCTGATCTCATGTTTCATGGGTTTACCTACTATTTAGTGAGATGATGGCATTTTCTACTCTTTAGAAACTAGGCCTTATCTAATATTTAGTAAAACTGTGAAATTGTGGATCACCTAATCCTTAGCTAAATTTTGAAATGATACCAAAACAGAAGACACCAACTTGGGACCAAGTAGTAACGAACACATTGGTCAAGGCAGCACCCATGGGTGCCCAGTGAGCCATGAGCATCAGTCAGTGGAGCTTGGGCCCTTGTTGGTGCATCTGTGCTAAGTTGCTTCAGTCATTTTCCGACTCTTTGCAACCCCACAGACCGTAGCTCACCAGGATTCTCTGCCCATGGGATTTTCCAGGTAAGAATACTTTAGTGGGTTGCCTCACCCTCCTCCAGGGATCTTCCCAACCCAGGGATCAAACCCGCATCTCCTATGTCTCCTGCTTCGGCAGGTGGTTCTTCACCACTGTGCCACCAGGGAAGCCCCTGACGAGTGCAGCCCATCACATAGGCAGAATCTGAGAAGACAAAGTCCCCCAGGGTCTGTCGGTACTGCCTCACCCCTCCACCAACCCTGCAGTTCACAGGGCCTAATGGGAACCTGGCTATTCCAGTCGTGTAATATGATTTCCCATGACCTTACCTGGGTGAATGTTCAGGAGATGGCCATTTGAATAATAATGTTATGAATAATAATGTTAATAACCCTAAACCTCTTCCTGAATAATGGGCAGCCCATCAGATGAATGCTCTCTTTTTCAAGATAGAAATAAGACAGGGTTGTTACTGTGTCTTATGTCCACTGAACTTGTCAGAGTATCAGGGGAATCCACAAAATATTGAACCTCTGCTTTAGAAAAAAACAAAGATGATAGATTTCCTGAATTTCAGGAGGCAGAAGCCACAAAATAACCAGCGTTTGCCAGTTCTCAGTACCAATCATTCTACGGGCTTTTGGTCTGCACGAGGTTATATCTTCACAAGGTCCTTAGCTTAATCACCCTATGTCTACACGTTTTTATGCTGAAGACTGTTTTCAAGCATTTGAGCATCCAGTTGAAAAAGGGCTCTGAGATATGTTTAATGAACTTCAGGTTTTGCCCCGGCATTATATAAATAATAACTCTTGTTATTTTTAAAATCAACTTGGGAATAAGGATGGGAAATTTTTAATCCTTTATTATTTGCTGCTGTGTCATCTCACCACATCTGCTGTCAGGCCGCCAGCCCGAGGCAATGCTTGTGACAGGACTCAGCTGTGAGATGAAGGAATTCCTTTTCGCTGATTGCCTTTTCATCAGGAGGGCTGGCCTGGCCAAGGACACCTATGAAGTCCTGGCCTCCAGGGAGCAGGGTGCAGGCTCTTCCCTGTGGGGGTGGCTTTCTGGGGGAGGAGGCGGGTCTCCTGGTGACTTGTCCTGTGTTCCAGCTCCAGGCCTTGAGCCACACCACCCACTGCCCTTCCTGGGCCCCCAGCTCGCAGATGGCAGGTCAGGGCAGGGCAGGTCAGCCTGCCCAGCCTCCATGACAGCCTGCTGGCCACTCATTGTAAACCTGCATCTGCCTCCTGTTGGTCTGTTTCACCTCCCCCTTCTCTGGTGGCTCAGATGGTAAAAGCATCTACCTACAATGCGGGAGACCTGGGGTTCCATCCCTGGGTCAGGAAGATTTCCTGGAGAAGGAAATGGCACCCTACTCCAGTAGTCTAGCCTGGAAAATCCCATGGACGGAGGAGTCTGGTGGGCTACAGTCTATGGGGTGGCAAAGAGTCGGACATGACTGAGCAACTTCACCTTCCTCCTCCAAGACCCCCGCCTCTCACCCCAGCCCCTTCTTGGAGTAAGAAGCTCTCAGAGGCCCTAATGTTGGAAAATTGAGCCTCTCTCTAAATGCCCACCTTCTCTTTTCTCTCCTCTGACTGGTTTCACATCTAGTATTTAATTTGCACTGTTCTCACCTCTCTGTGGGGCTTCCCTGAAAGCTCAATTGGTAAAGAATCCGCCTGCAATGCGGGAGACCTGGGTTCGATCTCTGGGTTGGGAAGATCCCCTGGAGAAGGAAAGGGCTACCCACTCCAGTATTCTGGCCTAGAGAATTCCACGGACTGTATAGTCCATGGGGTCACAGAGCCAGACACGACTGAGCGACTTTCACTTTCTCTTTTCCCACCTCCCTGTAAAAACAAGTCATGCCACAATAGTAAAAAATAAAACCAGTAGTGACAATTAAAAATCAAATGACCATGATCATGAAATCTCTATATTATCACTCATTCTTGCCAGGCCTTAATGGTAACTGAAGTCAGGAAACAGAAAACACATTATTACAGGTTTTTACATCTTTACCAAGATGAAACTTGCTCTTTAAATATTGACAAAGAGCTGGTTTCCTGTGTTTAAAGACTTCTTGTGTTCTCTGAAAGGGAACTGAAATAGGGAAAGGGTAACAGAAGAGAAGGAGTGGACCTTGTAACGTGAATTACCCCCAGACCCCCTTGCGTCTGTCTCCAGCCCTCAGACGTGAAGCAGACACCTCCTGTCTGTCTGCCCAAGGGGAGTGTCAGCCATTCCTAGAAGCCTTGTGTTCCTGCGTCTTCTGGTCACAGTGTTGATTTTCCTCTATTTTCCTTGCCGGTTCTCACTTTCCTGTGATTTTATTTTCTCCTTCCTTGTCCGGTGTCCCTCATCCTCTCCTATAAAGTTCACCTTCGCTTTCAAGGGTAAATCCCTTTGTATCGGAAAGACACACAGCTGGTTAAATGGAGCTCAGGTTTTCTCTCTGCAGGAAGACCCCCAGCACCACTGACTAACTTCAGATTCTTCCACACCTCATCGGGACACAAAGCAGGGGGCTGCCATCCCAGGCCCCATCGTTCTGAGACATGCACAAGCTGAGGATAGTTGTTTCCCTTTGGGATCACTACCTGTCCTGTCCCCTGTCTTTCCCACCAAGTGAAGCCCACCTACCAAAGGATGAGGCAGAACCCAGAGACGGAAGGGGCGGGAGCTCTGATAGCATCAGCCCAGATCAGCTGCGCTGCACCGGAGCCACCCTGGGCTTCTGGGTGGGAGTCAAAAAAAATAAACAATCAACCACTACCATGTGTTCATCGACCTAGTTCATGTTGCGTTTCTGTGATGCTCAATAGAGAGCCTTTCCTAGTACAGTGACACAGCCTCCTCATCCTTCCTAATTTCCTTCCGGCCACATTTCAGATGGGAACAGGCTCTGTGTGTTTTCTGCAACCAAGCAATCAATCGATTGCACACAAAACTAAGTTAGTACACAAAAACACTTCTCATCATGATACTTTAAAATAAAATACTGATGAAGATTTCAACCTGTATTACAGAGGAAAGCAGATGCTGTATTAAAATATCTTAAATATGTTTACATATTGAATTAGCTTGCTGACTCTAAATGCTATGTACATAACCTAAGGAATAGACTATGTGTAATGTATTATTTAAAAACTATGTGATTTCAAGTCATTAAGAGTATATTTTAAAAAAAGAAAATGTCTAAACTTATCATCAACATCAGAGGTTTTTTAGACAGAGTATCATATTTCTTTAGAATTCCACTGCCAAATTGTCTCATCTTAACACGTGCATGTGAGCTCAACCACTCAGTTATGTCTGACTCTTGGTGACCTCATGGACTTAGCCCACCAGGCTTCTCTGTCCATGGAATTCTCCAGGCAAGAATACTGGAGTGGTTGCCATGCCCTTCTCCAGGTGATCTTACCAACTCAGAGATCGAACCCCCATCTCCTGCACCTCCTGCATTGGTAGGCAGATTCTTTACCACTGAGCCAGGAAACCTTAATATGCCTTGATACACATCTGAGGGAGACAGAGAGAAATGTATATCTGTACAGAGGGTAAGTATTTTAATAGTTTTCATTACAGTGAACATATATGGGACATATGGACTGTGAGGAAAACATAATATGTACTGAACAACAATATCAAACTTAGAAATGAAACTCTCAATATAATTTTCAATTAGCGCATCTGTATACAGGCCACCAAAACACATCTCCGTTTGGAAGAATAGCCCTCTATCACTTTCCTATGGGCTAAGAGAATGTGGTCAGGTGCTCCTTTCCACTAGCCTGCTGATTTCCCAGAAGAAATCAGACGCAGTCTAGGGAGTGTGATCTCATTCTAGAAATTACATTTAAGAAAACACTCGGGTTTGCCTGGGACCACCAGCCTTGCAGCTGCCAGGATGAGTGCTTACACAGAATGAGTCCTCGAGTGCCATCTGAAGCACGCAGGCCTCGGAGTCAAACACGCTGCCTTGTCGGGTCGTGGGGGACTATTTCATACATCCAGCAGGTGCCTTTCAGAGAGTGGAGGGGGCCATTCCTGAATTTTTTGCATGCGCGTGAGGCTCTCCAGGGTCCAGTGTGGCCTGCAAATGTTGATTCCAGCACAGAACAGAGCTATTTCTACCCCAAAACAGGTTTCCATTCCTGAAATGCATCAAAAATCATGAGAAGCTCTTTAGAGTCTGTTCTGATAGACGTGTCATTTTATCATTTGCCAAAGAGAGGCTCCTTTGTATGCTGTGAATTTTATTTGTTAAATCTTTTGAGTGATTCTGCCCTCTCTTCTCTGTTCTGTTAAAATAAAAAGAGTGGTACAGAACACTCTTCTGAAAGCTTACATTTTATCTACTTATCAGTTAAATGTTGCCTAGAGATTACACATTTAAAAAAATTTTTATTGGAGAATAGTTGTTTTGCCACATGTTTTAAAATTCCAGTTTCTCATGAAAACTGGAAGTGGTCAGACTGGAACCCTGGTCGTCTGGACTTGAATCTCTCCCCATCTCTCTCCCTGTGTTCACTGCAGACCCCAGTAGCTCTGTTTTCCCAAGCTGCAGAACTGAGTCAGTGTCACGTTTACAAAAATCAGCTCACTGTGTATGTGAAAATCCACTTAGAGACCCTCAGTTCTATTCCACTGATCAAGCCTCGTGTCAGCACTACAGTGTTTGGTCACCATCACTTTTAAGTATGTTTTAAAATCGGGAAATGTGAATCCCCTAAATTTGTTCTTCTTCAGGATTCTTTTGGCTACCTTGGGTCCTTTGCAATTTTCATATAAATTTCAGAATCAGCCTGTCGATTTCTACAGGGCAGAGAGCTGGGGCTCTGATAGGGATTGCATTGAATCTGTAGATCATTTGGGAGTGTACTGCAGTTTCATAAAAATATGAAAATTATATTTCCATCCATTGACTGTCTCTTGAAAACATGATGAAAGTCAAAGTGTTAGCTGCTTGGTCTTATCTGACTGTTTTCAGCCCCATGGACTATAGCCCACCAGACTTTTCAGTCCATGAAGTTCTCCAGGCAATACTGGATTGTTGCCATGCCCTTCTCCAGGGGATCTTCCTGACCCAGGGATTGAACCCAGGTCTCATGCATTATAAGTAGTTTCTTTACCATCTGAGTCATCAGGGAAGCCCAATAAAGTAAATCATAAAAAATTGGGGGCTTCCTAGTGCATATTTTTTGGGCTCCAAAATCACTGCAGATGGTGACTGCAGCCATGAAATTAAAAGATGCTTACTCCTTGGAAGAAAAGTTATGACCAAACTAGATAGCATATTCAAAAGCAGAGACATTACTTTGCCGACTAAGGTCCGGCTAGTCAAGGCTATGGTTTTTCCTGTGGTCATGTATGGATGTGAAAGTTGGACTGTGAAGAAGGCTGAGCACTGAAGAATTGATGATTTTGAACTGTGGTGTTGGAGAAGACTCTTGAGAGTTCTTCGGACTGCAAGGAGATCCAACCAGTCCATTCTGAAGGAGATCAACCCTGGGATTTCTTTGGAAGGAATGATGCTAAAGCTGAAGCTCCAGTACTTTGGCCACCTCATGCGAAGAGTTGACTCATTGGAAAAGACTCTGATGCTGGGAGGGATTAGGGGCAGGAGAAGAAGGGGATGACAGAGAATGAGATGGCTGGGTGGCATCACTGACTCAATGGACGTGAATCTGAGTGAACTCCTGGAGCTGGTCATGGACAGGGAAGCCTGGTGTGCTGCGATTCATGGGGTCGCAAAGAGTCGGACACGACTGAGCGACTGAACTAAACTGAACTGAGTGCATATAAAAGTCTAGTTTATACTGTAGTCTATTAAGCGCACAATAGCATTATGTAAAATAAAAAATACATGCCTTAAATAATATGCTATTACTCAGAAAATGCTAACCATCATCTGAGACTTCAGAATGTCATAGGAGTGACATCAAAGACCACAGATCATAGATCCCGTAGCAAATACCAAAACAGTTGAAACATTGTGAAAACCACCAAAATGTGACACAAAAACATGAAGAGAGCAAATGCTGTTGGGAAAATGTGCCGTTAGACTTGCTGGATGCAGAGCTGACACAAACCTTCAGTTTGTGAAAAACATAATGAAGCAAAGCTGGATAAAATGAGGTATGTCTGTACTTAGATTTTCTGGAGTTTCTTTCAACATTGGTAGTTTTCAAAGCACCTGCCTTATACATCTTTTGTTAAATTTATTCCTAGTATTTTATTCTTTTTCAGGCTATTGTGAGTGGAGTCGTTTTCTTAATTTCATTTTCAGGATGTTCATTACAAGTTCATAGAAACACAATTGATTTTTAAATATTGATCTTCTATCCTGCAACCTGGCTGAACTCATTTATTACTTCTCACAATTTTTAGTGGATTCTTTGGGATTTTCAATATACAGGTCATTGATTTTCATTATTTTCTACATTGAGTAAACCTTTCTATTGTGTATACTGCTTGCCAGCCACCGTTTTAAGCCCTCTGCAAATATGAACTCACCTAATCCTCGGAACAGCTTCTGAGGTGGGATGATTTCTAGCCCCCTTGGCAGACGCAATCCCCGGGCGATCTGAAATCAGGCCAGGGACCGTGACGGTCATTCCGAGCTCATCCTGCCCTCCATCTTGTGCTCACCGGGCAGCACACAGACTCCACTCCCTGCAGTCATGATGCCAAAAGCTTGGCTTGTCTGTACACTGATGCCAAATCAAATCTCAGGGACAGAGTTTTGGGTGAAGTAGGAAAGGATAGCTTTACTGCTTTGCCAGGCACAGGGAGACACGGTGGGCTCAGGCCTTCAAAACCAAATATCCCAACTTGGGGAGATAGCAAGAAGTTTTATAGTAATTGTTTAAAGAGGGCGTGACCAGTCTGTGGACATTCTTCTGATGGGTGGGTGGTGAGGTAAGTAGAGGTCAGCATCGTCAACCTTCAGGTCAGCTGGTCTGGGGTCTCTGTGCTTGCGGGCAGCCATACCATCATTAATCGTTAACTTCTCCCACCTAGAGGGTTTTCAGTCTTGAGCAAAAGAGCTCAAAGACATGGTTGTATATATCCATTGATGGGAAACCAGGACCCTTCCCCGAGGCTGCTCTTGACTGCTTCTACCTGGTCTCACCTCCCCTCTTTTCCCTAGTTAACAACTGCTTGAATCTCCCCCACTGGGACTCAGGGAAGGTCATGGAGGCTGAATGAAGGCTGTTCCCTGTAATCACAGAAAGGGGTGACACAGAGGCCTTGTGCCAGGAGCTCCTCAGGGCCCGGCTTGGTGTCAGTCACTCCATCCAGGCTTTGCTCCCCCCACCCTGCCCTCTCATGGGTGAAGCTTCTGCTCTCTGGCACCACCGGGTTCTTACTCCTCCAGTTTTCTGGGAGTTACCTGGGTGCTACAGCATTTCTCTGAGGGTCAACATCAGGCAGCTCCCCACCATCTATCAGACACAGAAGGACACAGGCAATCCCAGGAAATCAGTGCTACCAACCATGTGGGTTTGAGTCCCCAACCTGGCCTGGAGTCCCTGTGTCCCTCAGGAAAGTCTCGATGCTTTCCGAAGGAGATGCCAGGAGAACACACGTGGGCAAGGAAAGAGCCACCCTCCTGCTAGACGGTCCTGGAGAAGACCCAAGCATGTCCTCCAGAGTCCAGGAGTCCACCAGATCCCAGTCCCTTGTTTGTATAGGTTTTCTGATGCATGATATCCTTATTTTTTATTCTTCTCTTTTTTAAGCAGATAATCACCTTTCAGAGAGTGTGGTTTAGCCTGTGGGATCTAAAAAAAAATAGAAAATTAAACTCCAAGATTAGAGAGTGGAGGTGTGGTCTCCAGGGGCTGGGGGTGGGGGTGGAGGTCAGGGGGGTGGTGGTCAAAGGGCACACACTTCCATCATCAGGTGCATAAGCCCTGGGGTTGAACCACAGTTGAGACTCTAGTTAACACACTACTGACCAGAGACATATTAGCTCACAGATTTTGGTTTCTGCAAAAATCCCATGGTCAATAGTATGTTAGCAGTGGTGCATTGTATACTTGAAATTTTCTAAAAGAGTGGATCTTAAGTGTCCTCACCACAAAAAGAAAATAAAAACGTATTTATGGAAGGTGGTGGATGTGTTGAATGTGTGTTAATTAGCTTGATTGTGGCAATCATTTCACAATGTACATGTATCAAACCACCACATCAGACCCCTTAAATAGGCACAATTTTTATCAAAAATAAATAAGTAAAATTTGGAAGACAAATAATTACACTTGGACCAAGAGAGCAAGTGGTTGTGAGCGAGAGGCAGTTGGAAAGATACCGTTTAGGGTTATGAAGACAGGGCAGGTCCAGGGCTGCCCAGCTCAGCATCCTGCCTGTGGAAGGGGGTTTCTTCTTAACTGATAACTAAGCTGAGTCCTAGACTGAGTAAGGAACTTGGGAGGGTAACCCAGCCAGGGTTTCGGTCCTGTGGCACTCTCAGCATAGCTCTGTGCCCCTCTCCCAGCGAGGCCCTGATCTGCTCAGTCTGGGCTCTGTCTGCGCCCTCTGTGTGGCTGTGTGAGGCCGGTGGGCCGAGGGTGCCAAGCCTGGGAACCCTGCTGGCATGTGGGAGGGGATGGCCTGCCCACTCAGCTCTCAGCACAACACACATGTCCTGCGTGTCACCCTGCCGGGGTGGGGGGACCCTCAGAGCCATGATGGACCCAACCAGCTGAGACCAGGCCAGACCCACTGGACCAGGTCAAGGGTTGGTAACAGGTCAGAGGAGGTCTGGTGACCCAGCGATTCCCAGCGATCCCCTGGGTGAATCCTGCGATTCCCAGCAGTGGGCAGTGGGTATGCAGTTCTCCACCCGGGGCAGCATCAACACTGCTCCTAGGCGGGAAAAGTTTGCATTTCTATGACAATTCATGATGTTGGTGTTGGTCTCTTTTGCTTCCTTGGAGAAAAGAACAATCTGTTGCTGGTGCTCGTAATTTGTGCCAGCCCGAGGGATGCTGTCTGCCCAGGAACCTGCCCGCTTCTGTCCCTCGTCCATTTGCATTTTCCTGATTAGCCCTTCATGCTGGACACAGCTGGCGGGGTCAGAGGCTGAGCCGTGGGCATCCTCCTGTGGAGGACAGGATGAATGGGACCAGGCTATGTGTGCCTGCGTGTGTGGTCCAGCGTCTTGCTCCCTCTGGTGGTCTCGTGCAAGTCTGCGCATCAAAGAAATGTCAGGGTGACCCAAGCAAAAGTGCCCAAGGTGCGTTATTTATCCAACGACACTGGACATGAGGAGGCCTTCACCACAGCACATGATTCCTTGCGCTACAGGAGTGACTTGGAATAAAAGGATTCAAGGAGTCATAGTTCGCCTCCAGAGCTGCCTGCCCTCTAGCCGAAAGGGCAAGGTTTGCATTCAGCTCAATTCAGTTTCAGTGGCTCAGTCAGGTCCGACTCTTTGCAACCCCATGGACTACAACATGCCAGGCTTCCTTGTTCATCACCAACTCCCAGAGCTTACTCAAACTCATGTCCACCGAGTCGGTGATGCCATCCAACCATCTCATCCTCTGTCATCCCCTTCTTCTCCTGCCTTCTATCTTTCCCAGCATCAGGGTCTTTTCTAATGAGTCAGTTCTTCGTATCAGGTGGCCAGAGTATTGGAGTTTCAGCTTCAGCATCAGTCCTTCCAATGGATATTCAGGATTGATTTCCTTTAGGATGGACTCCTTGGAGTCCAAGGGACACTCAAGAGTTTTCTCCAAAACCACAGTTCAAAAGCATCAAGTTTTCAGCTCAGCTTTCTTTATGGTCCAACTCTCACATCCATACGTGACTACTGGTTTGCATTAGTGTGAGACTTTCAAAAGTCAGCGTGGATGATATGAACCAGTTATATCATCTACATCAGTACAAGAGGTCACAGTGCACGGAGCTCGGTACCCAGAAGGAGCTCGGGTGTGTCCAGGGCTGCACAGGGCAGGGGCTGCTGGAAATCACCTCATTTGATGGAGCGAGAGGCTCCCGAAGGAGCAGACTCTAGTGTTCGTCCCTCTTATCCACAGGCTGAGGGAGGCTGGGCCGTGGAAAACGTGGCAGTGCCTGGGTTCCGTGCAGCCTGCTGTGACAGAACACAGACTAGGAGGCTTACAAACTACTGACATAGACTTCTCCAGCTCTGGAGGCCGGACTCCAAGATCAAGGCTCCACCTGGAGCCTCGAGGGCTAAGCTGCCAGCCCTCTGGGGTAAGGCTGGAGTCACCAGGTCCCAGCATACAGCCCAGAACTGTATCAGAACACAGATTCAGTATCTGAACACGGATATCAGTGAGGACCCAGAACATGGATTCAGTATCCGAAAGAAAGAATTTAACGTTTCCAAGATTAATCTACCCAGAAATGAAGTGGAAAAGACATTCAATAACTTAGTCACCAAAAGTTGATTTTAGGCTTCCGAGGGTACATGAGAGTAAATAAGAGAGCCTTGTGCCCTCATGTCTAGGGTCATGTGGGCAGCGCAGCAGCCAGGGCTCATGGTTCGAAACCCTAAAGCCACGCACACAGGGCTAAACGCTCAATGCTACCTCCCTGAAACTTTGAACAAGGCCATTGTTTCTCAGGGACCATAAAACACAACTTTGATCTAGGATTCCTAGACTTCCTGGAAAACATTCCCAGTGCACAGCTGTATTTTGAGCAGAGATGATTAATACATTGGGAAATTGTCCTGTATAGTCAATTTATGAAGAAGCTGCTTTCAGAAACTGAAAGTATGACATTGTCAGAGTCTAAAAAAAAAATACAATATCAGGACAAGGAGGTTAAGATTGAAAGAAATAATGTCTTTTTATCTTGGTAAAATATACGTAACATAAAGTTTACCATTTTAATCAATTTTAAGTGTGCACTCAATGGCACTAATTTACATTGTTGTAAACCATCACCACCGTCATCACCAGAACTTTCTCAGCTTCCCAAACTGAAAGTCTGTCCCTATTACTCAACAACTTCCTGTTTCCCCTTATCCCCAGACCCTGGCCCCCACCATCCTACTTTCTGTCTCCATTACTTGATTCTCTAGGGACCTCATGCAATGACTCCTCATGGATTCATACAGCATTTGTCTTTTTGTGACTGGCTTGTTGCACTTAACATAAAGCCTTCATCCGTGTTGTAACATGTGTCATAACTTCCTTCCTTTTCAAAGCCAAATGATATTCCACTGTGTGCTTCTACCCAGTTTGCTTCTCCGTTCGTCTGCCAGTGGACGCTGGATGGCCTCCAGGTTTCAGCAGGCTTCCTGGTGGCTCCGCCAGCAAAGGATCTGCCTGCAATGCAGGAGACACAGGAGACCCGAGTCCAGTCCCTGGGTGGGGAAGATCCCCTGGAGAAGGGCATGGCAACCCACCGCAGCGTTCTTGTCTGGGAAACCCCGTGGGCAGAGGAGCCTGGTGAGTTACAGTCCATGGGATTGGGGGAGTTGGACACCGCTTCGCCTCTAAACCACCTTTAGCTATTGTGAGTAGTGCTATGAACATCTGCTTGAGTCTCTGCTTAACATTGTTATGGATAAATACCCATGAGTGGACTTGCTGGATCATATAGTAATTGTATATTTAACTTTTGAGAAGCTATCATTCTGTTTTTATGGTGGCTGTACTGTTTTTATGCCCACCAGAAGAGTACAACTGTTCCAATCTCCACATCTTCACAACACTTGTTATTTTCTGATTTAAGTTTTTGGGTTTTTTTTTGTTTTTGGTAATAGCCATTCTGACATGCGTAAGTGGTATCTCACTGTGGGTTTGATTTGCATTTCCCCGGTGATTAGCGATGTCCAGCATCTCTTCATGGCCTTTTTGGCCACTTGTGTATCTTTTTTAGAGAAATGCTGTCAGCTCCTTCTCCTATTTTTTATTTGGATTTATTTTTTGTGTTGAGTCAGTAATGTTAATCTCTTAACATACATTGACACCCTATGGCAACATTCCAAATATGCACTCATGAAAGATTTTTATTTAAAGACGTCTCTAAGGGGATTCTCTGGGAGTCCAGTGTTTAGGACTCTGCGCTCCCCCTGCAGGGGGCATGGATTGGATTTGCTGGTTGGAAAGCCAAGATCCCACATGCCACATAGCATGGCCCAAAATTAAATAAATAGAATTTTAATAAAATAAAAATTTCTCCAAAAAAAATCTCAGCTGTGAATTATGAAAGCTTACCTTTATCCTTGAAGAATTATGAAACCTCAAGCAAGTTCACACGAGGTAATGTAACATTCAGTCCATTAAATGCTTAATTCCCTGTGTATAAGGTCAAACCTATTAAACAAGTTTTTGGTAACCAGAAATGCTCCTTTTCGCAATACAGTCAAGACAAGGACATTTCTACAGTGGTCTCTCCTGATTCCTCACGAAGGAATTGTGAGGAAGGAATTCACAGTTCACAAAGGAACTCACAAAGGAATTCCAGCACACTTTCTAGAGCAAAACCTGGCTGACCTTTTCCTAATTATGCGCATCACGGTGCGTCTACCCAGCCATACCTACAGTACCATGCTGGAAACAGCTCACGCCACTTCACAGAGTCTGTCACACGAGCCACACACGCCCACCCAGGTGGGAAGTGGGAAGTGACAGGGTGGACACTGAGCCTGGCCACCAGGGAGGAGGTTCTGCCCCACCCCCACTTCATCACAGCTCAGAGCCCAGTACTGGCTCTGTGCTTGTCATTCCTGCCCCTCCCAGCTCAGAAAGGGCCACCCCATCCTGTCTTCAAAAGCAGGTTAAATGTTTGAGAAAAAGGCCAGGGTTCTCCAGAGAAACAGAACCAAAGAGAAGTAACAGAATCAAAAAAAAAAAAAATATATATATATATATATATATATATATATATAGAGAGAGAGAGAGAGAGAGAGAGAGAGAGAAATTCATTTCAAGAAATTGGCTCGTGTGATTGTGGAGACTTGGTAACCTCCCTCAGGATACGGGAGGCCAGTGGGCTGGAGGCCAGGGCAGCTGGGGCTCAAGGGTGTCTGCTGGACAATCCCCTTTTGGTCCAGGGAGCTCAGTCACTGCTTTATCCAGGCCTTCAACTGACTGGACGAAGCCCACCACATTTGGGGGGTGGGACCTGCTTTACTCAGGGCCTGACCATTTCAACATTGCTGCTGCTAAGTCGCTTCAGTCGTGTCCGACTCTGTGCAACTCCATAGACAGCAGCCCACCAGGCTCCCCCGTCGCTGGGATTCTCCAGGCAAGAACACTGGAGTGGGTTGCCATTTCCTTCTCCAATGCATGAAAGTGAAAAGTGAAAGTGAAGTCGCTCAGTCATGTCCGACTCTTAGCGACCCCATGGACTGCAGCCCACCAGGCTCCTCCGTTCATGGGATTTTCTAGGCAAAAGTGCTGGAGTGGGGTGCCATTTCAACATTACCCTCACCCATAAACAGTTTCATAGAAACATCAAGAACAGTGTTTGAGCACGTTTCTGGGCACATTTATTCCATCTGTCACAGAAAATGTGACGCATGGAATAAACCATCATAGCCGGCTAGGAGAACAGTTCCATCAGAGGAATCACCTGCAAGAAGGGGAAAATGGAACGTAAAAGCAATAGCCATACAAACATGGACACACTGAGTTGTCTTTACTTATTCACCTATTTCTGTGGCCTCTGGTTTTCTTAGCTGGACTGAATGACCACAAGGAAACAGCAGGCAGGCGTTTGAAAGGAAAGAAAGACTCGGGGTTGAGAACCACCCAAAGCCACATCCTCCAAAGTGTGAACCAAGTTGTTTTTCCATCTCGGAAATGTGTCTTCCCCCTCCCCCACACTTCTAATGTAATTTTCCATAGACTCGGGAAGGCGGAATGAGGAAGAGAAGACAGCGCTGGCCCCTCATTCCAGCCATGTGGGAGGAGACAGGAGAGAAACTCAGTTCTGTTCCTGAGTGCAGTGAGAGTCTGTGTGAGGACAGGAGGAACTGAGGGGTCCAGGACTGACGGGGAGGCCTCCCCAGCACAGGGCGAGGATGCCCATCTGACTTAGCGCTCGTTCTCTATCCAGCATCACTGACAGAGCAGGTGGGGTGCAGGCAGGGCAGGGAGCGAGGGCGCTCTGCTCACATGACTCACCTCAGCCACAGAATCCACACAGGAAACCTGCATCTCACCTGCGTGAAACTTGGAAATGAGAGAAAGTCATATTCTGCCCCTCTATGGGGTGGGGCTGCCCAGAGCTGGCCAGGCTATTCCTCTGAGTGCATATCTTGGGGGCAAAGACACCCAAGCTCAGCTTTTAATATATCTCACTTGAATATTTACTTTTTAAATTTCTTTCATTCTCCATCAGCTGCTCTAGCAGGAGAGGAAAATAAGAACTTAAAAACGTAAAGCAAAAAAAAAAAAAAAAGGGAAATTGGGTATGAACCAACCTTGCAGAGCATTGTAGATTTTGTGTGGACCAGACTGGTTCCAAATAGGCAAAGGAGTACGTCAAAGCTATATATTGTCACTCTGCTTATTTAACTTATATGCAGAGTACATCATGAGAACCCTGGGATGGAAGAAGCACAAGCTGGAATCAAGATTGCCGGGAGAAATGTCAATAACCTCAGATATGCAGATGACACCACTCTTGTGGCAAAAAGTGAAGAGGAGCTAAAGAGCCTCTTGGTAAAAGTGAAAGAGGAGAGTGAAAAAGTTGGCTTAACGCTCAACATTCAAAAAATGAAGATCATGACATCTGGTCCCATCACTTCATGGGAAGTAGATGGGGAAACAGTGGAAGCAGTGTCAGATTTTATTTTTTGGGCTCCAAAATCACTGCAGATGGTGATTGCAGCCATGAAATTAAAAAGATGCTTACTCCTTGAAAGGAAAGTTATGACCAACCTAGATAGCATATTAAAAAGCAGAGACATTACTTTGCCAACAAAGGTCCGTCTAGTCAAGGCTATGGTTTTTCCAGTGGTCATGTATGGATGTGAGAGTTGGACTGTGAAGAAGGCTGAATGCTAAAGAATTGGTGCTTTTGAACTGTGGTGTTGGAGAAGACTCTTGAGAGTCCCTTGGACTGCAAGGAGATCCAACCAGTTCATTCTAAAAGAGATCAGTCCTGGGTGTTCATTGGAAGGACTGATTCTGAAGCTGAAATTCCAATACTTTGGCCACCTCATGGGAAGAGTTGACTCACTGGAAAAGACTCTGATGCTGGGAGGGATTGGGGGCAGGAGGAGAAGGGGACGACAGAGGATGAGATGGCTGGATGGCATCACCAACTCGATACACATGAGTTTGAGTGAACTCCGGGAGTTGGTGATGGACAGGGAGGCCTGGTGTGCTATGATTCATGGGGTCTCAGAGTCAGACACGACTGAGCGACTGAACTGAACTGAAGTTACCTACATGGGCTTCCCAGGTGGCGCTGTGGTAAAGAATATGCCTGCCAGTGCAGGAGTCGTAAGAGATGCAGGTTCGATTCCTAGGTTGAGAGGATCCCCTGGAGGAAGGCATGGCAGCCCACTCCAGGATTCTTGCCTGGAGAATCCCACGGACTGAGGAGCCTGGTGGGCTACAGTCCATGGGGTCGCACAGAGTCAGATATGACTGAAGCGACTCAGCACGATCACTCCTACACGTGTTACAATGAGCTGAGTCAGGCCCTGGCCCAGATCCCTGGAGCCTGTGAGTGTGAACCTAACGGCAGAAATAACTGCATCAGCATAATCATATTAAGGGTGGTGAGATGGCAAGGCTGTCCTGAGAAGCAGTATGACCACAGGGGCCTTCATGGGAGAGAAATCAGAGAGAAGGGGCTACATCCCGGCTTTGGAGAGAGAGAGGCCTGGAGTGGAGGGGAATGGGAAGGACCAGTTTCTCCAGGACCCTTAGCAGGAACCAGCCCTGCCAAGCCCTTGGTTTTAGCCCCATGAACCCACTCTGGACGTCTAATCCCAGAACTGCAAGACTGAAATGTGTGCTGTTTGGGTTTTTTAATATCTGTTTTTTTTATTCGGCTATGCCGGGTCTTAGTTGTGGCATGTGGGTTCTAGTTTCCTGACCAGACATCAGGCCCCCTGCATTGGAAGTGCAGAGTTTTAGCCACTGGACCACCAGGAAGTCCTTGTGTGCTGTTTTGAGCCACTGAGTTTGTGGTCATTTGTTACACTAGCAAATAGGAAACTGAGGCTCCTCTGTCCATGGGGTTCTCCAGGCAAGAATCCTGGAGTGGGTGGTCATGCCCTCCTCAGAGGCAGCATGCTCACTCACTCAATCACTCACCTGAGACCAAGGAGGAGTTAAACAGTTTTCCACAATCACCTGGGCAAAAAACTAGACCAGAGCGAGGACTGTGAGCACCTTGGAGTGAACCTGGTGGGGCCCTCCAACCACAGCAAGTGCTGGAGGTGACCTCGGGCTGGGAGTAGACTGGACACAGTCCTAGCTCCACCAGCTGCGATGTCACAGTACCTGTAATACCTGTGCTTACCTGCCTCACTTCTGCCTGAGAGGCAACATTGTACTGCAGTTGACAAGACCAATCCAGGGCCAGATCTAAACCCCAGGTGCAGCTCTTCTAGCTGTGCAACCTAGGGGCTTGTTACATAACCTCTCTGTGCCATGATTTCACCTTCTGCAAAACGAGGAAATCAGTGTGATCTATTGTAGAGTCCAGCTCTTAGTCAAGTACCTGCACAAGACAGAAGACCCGTGGGAGCTGGGTTTTATGATGACTGAGATGATAACAGAAATGTTTCAAGGAAAAGCAGTGCTTTATTGATTTAGGATCTGCTGTGAACATTGACTGAAATCAATGGACAACTTCTCTATTTTCAAAACCAAAGTTCACTCTTTTTCGTGATTAGAGCCTAACATTCTGGTTTCGTTTCTGATAAAGAGCATGATTTACTGCATGACCTATTTTTGTGTATGTGTGTGAATCAGTTAAACAATCTCAAGAAGAAACTTACCAGGCACCCGGTCACTTCCAAGTCACTCTTCCCAGGAACAGATTTACTGAAGACACAAATACAAGTTCAGTCCTCCAGGACTGGGGATGTGGCCAAAGGCATCCTGGAAGTTTCCACCTCCCAGGCACTGGAAACAAAATGCAGAGTGAATGCGACTCTCTTCAGAGCAGTGGCTTCTCTCGAAGGAGCGTTTATGACCCCAGTTACGAGCTCCCCAGGTCCAAACTACACCATCCCACCATCCCACCCCCAACAAGGACCCAGGAGGGGCCAGGGTCAAAAATGATTGTAATAAAGGAAACAAAGATTTTGTTCTTGCTATCAGATCTTAGTTGGCTGCACACTGCCACTGTATTACATTTAAAGTGTAAAAACGGTCAATTGTTAAGAGTCGATCCAAAAAGAACTCCCTTCACATGCTTGCCATTAAGCCAGACATGTAAGGTTTAACAGGCTTCACTGTCACATTCGAACATCAGATAATACCAGTGAACAACAATGACTCAGAACACCAACATTTAAATAATTTAAAACCTAAGGGATTGTTTACAGAAGGGATAATGGTATTGATTCTTTATAGACATGAAAGAACTGCTTCTTGACTTAAAACATAACCTACTGCTTTGACTCCCTTGGCATCTTAACCATCAATTTTAAGTTTGAGAAGAAACAAGGACACTTACCTTACTGATTAGTTTAGAGTGACAATTCAAATTACTGAGCGCACATCTTGTGGTTCGTACCAAAAAGCTAAAGACACAACTGATAAACCATTAGTACCTAAAACTCTGTGCTGGGTGATGGTAGAAAATCAAGTTTGCAATGGCCCCGACCTTGGAAAGCAACTTACAAACTAGTATCAAATATGACATGTACATGTTACAGAGTAGAATATAAAATATAACACTGAAAATGCTGCATAGATGTGAATGTAGTTCAGGAAGGGAAAAAAAGGTTAAGGGGGGAGTTATTGGACTTATGTTAACTTCTAGGACTCAAGATGCAGTGTTCTTTCCTTTGAACCTGTCAGAGAGTGAAAAAGATAACACTTCTGCATCAATACTGTATTATTCCACAAATACCTTGGAATGTACTTTGAACCTGATCAAGAATATGGGACTTCCCTGATGGTACAGTGGGTGAACATCTACCTGCCAGTGCAGAGGACACGGGTTCAATCCCTGGTCCAGGAAGATCCCACGGGCTGTGGAGCAACAAAGCCTGTGCACCACAGTTGCTAGGCCCATGTGCTGCAGCTACTGAAGCCTGCACGCTTAGACACGTGCTCCACAAGAGAAGATTCCACAAGGAGAAGCCCGCACACTGCAACTAGGGAGGAGACCCTGTTCTCTGCAACTAGATAAAACCCATGTGCAGCAACAAAGACCCAGTGCAACCAGAAATAAATAAATATATACATAAATAAAAAAGTATAGGGACTGAACTTAAAAAAAATAAAGATGTATCTGGGGGGGAAGAGGAGCCCATCAATATGGTACCACTCCTGCTCACCCATACCCGAGAGGCCTGGTGCCCAGAGATGCTGCCTATGTAATACACAAAGGCTTGTGGACTGGAAGAATAGAGATTTTGTGGCTTGATTATTTGTGTGCACGAAGGTAGTTTCCAAAATTCTTTGTTATTCAGTTCAGTTCATTTCAGTTGCTCAGTCGTCTCCAACTCTTTGTGATCCCATGAATTGCAGCACGCCAGGCCTCCCTGTCCATTACCAACTCCCAGAGTTCACTCAGATTCACACCCATCGAGTCAATGATGCCATCCAGCCATCTCATCCTCTGTTGTCCCCTTCTCCTCCTGCCTCCAATCCCTCCCATCATCAGAGTCTTTTCCAATGAGTCAACTCTTCGCATCAGGTGGCCAAAGTACTGGAGTTTCAGTTTTAGCATCATTCCTTCCAAAGAAATCCCAGGGCTGATCTCCTTCAGAATGGACTGGTTGGATCTCCTTGCAGTCCAAGGGACTCTCAAGAGTCTTCTCCAACATCACAGTTCAAAAGCATCAATTCTTCGGTGCTCAGCTTTCTTCACAGTCCAACTCTCACATCCATACATGACCACTGGAAAAACCATAGCCTTGACTAGACGGACCTTTGTTGGCAAAGTAATGTCTCTGCTTTTTAATATGCTATCTAGGTTGGTCATAAATTTCCTTCCAAGGAGTAAGTGTCTTTTTAATTTCATGGCTGCAATCACCATCTGCAGTGATTTTGGAGCTCAAAAAAATAAAGTCTGACACTGTTTCCACTGTTTCTCCATCTACTTCCCATGAAGTGATGGGACCAGATGCCATGATCTTCATTTTCTGAATGTTGAGCCTTAAGCCAACTTTTTCACTCTCTTCTTTCACTTTCATCAAGAGGCTTTTTAGTTCCTCTTCACTTTCTGCCATAAGTGTTAGCTGTACTTTTTTCTATGCTTTTATGCCTTGTTGTTAATATTTAATCAATTGTTACTAATAGCTCCTTCTAAAGGGCCCAAGTGCCAGGCTGGCTGGTTAGTGCCCTGTCTCTAATTAAGTCAGTAGCCCGACAGGTTGGCTTATTCTTGCTTCATAGATAAGAAGACACAGAGCAAAAGCTCACCTTGCTAGCAAGCGGCTCAGCTAGATGCCAAACAAAGTCTGACTCCAAAGCCTAAGCTCGTTATCTGTGAATTATTGTTATATTTAAAGGTGTGTCACTATTGTGTGAGGAGGGCCTTGAGAGCAGTGGCAGAACGTGTGGCTGGCACTCGGGCCACACTGCCCGCACCCGTTTGTCCCGGCGGTGGTCATGAGCAAGGTCACGGATGTCAGTCACTCAGCACCCTTGCCCGGTTAACTGGAATGAACAGGACTTTGCTCGCAAGGTTATGAGGATGGTCACAGGAATCAGACATGCCTAAAGGGCTTGGCTAGCTCTTGGCCCCGAGCCCCAGGATCACTGAGAAACTGTTCCGCTTGATGTGTCCACTGCCAAAGACACACTCAAGTTGACAGCCTGTGACTGAAACCAGCCCTGCTGTGCTGAGCTTCTTCAACAAAAGCTCCCCAATGGGGGCAATGCTAATCTGACTTGTATCATATTAGTATCTGCACAGTATTTGTTGGCTGTGATTTATAATCATAACCAACACGGGAGGGGGAAGAAAGTTTGCAAAAGACTAAACCCATGAGTTTGTTGTCTACCCTCAATGATGGATACAGCCTGTGTCTCCCAGGATTTCACTGTTTCCCAGTGAAAAAGCAAAAAGAGGAAAGAGTCTTTCTTTCCTGAAAACAAAGAAAATAAAGAGGACAGTCAGCAGGCCTGATCACTCCTACGTTTTACTTTAACTGATCCTCATCTGTAGTCTGTAACTAAGCTTGCTACAGTCCTTTAGCTCTATGTTAATTACATCCTGTATCTGGTGCTCACCTTTACAGCTCTCTTCAAAGACCACCCCTCATAGTTCTCTTTTTGCATTACAGAAAGAGGAAAGCAGTACCATACACAAAAGTCAATGGACCCAGTTACTGGGCTACCTGACATCAGCCCATGACCATTTTTTCTGAAACAACACAAGAGAAGAATATAAGGTCCTTACACTTTTCTTCCTCATCACCTCCCCCTGACTGTAAGCCCTCATCTTATATAATCCCCCAGACTCCTCATGGTAAGGGGAGAGGGGTGAGGAGGGGTGGGGAGGGGGGGAGGGAGTAGGGGGGAGGGGTGGGGAGGGGTGGGGGGATGGGGAGGGAGTAGGGGAGAAGGGGGAGGGGAGAAGGAGGGGCAGTTGAGGCGAGCTTGCTGTATGTCCCACCTCTGCTGGCTGAGTAATAAAACCACCTTTTTCTTTCCTCCAAACTCTGTTTCCATAATTTTTTTATTCAGCTTCAGTGGGCAAAGAAAGCCAAGATAGGGCACAGCAACGCCAGCACAACGTGGAGCCCTTGTCAAATGTATGAGGCATTAATTCTTGTTCCACAGAGTAGAAAAAAATAAGACACAATAAAGAGTTGTAGTTGTAAGTTCCTCTTTGTTACTGGGCAATTTTAAAACAGCTTTATTTGTTTTGATAAGAGAATTTGAGGAACCCGGAAGCATCAAGTGAGTCAAAATGACCCTTTCCTCCAAGGATTAGGAAAACCAGTCCTTTGTGTATAACTCGGAATTCCATTTGGTCCCTGTGACTAAGAGAGGTGAAGCTGAGAATGAGACTTTTCAGTGTGGACATTCTTAGCTTCCCCTTCTAAAAAAGTTAAAAAACTTGCAATTAATAAATCACAAAATTCCCAATGTTTTCAATGATCACATCAGAACCCAATCACTCCTGTAACTATTAGATTAATTGTTCCTAAGCCTTGGGGTGTTCTCTCTGTGTAGTAAAGCCAAGTCTTTCTTTTAGGAATCTTTCCCCTCTTCCCATTTTAATATGTAATGATTCAATTTTTCTATAAACATGGGAACTTCGGGTTCAGAAGGAGAGCTCAACTCCAAGAGGTATTCATCATGACTCAGCATCATCTTAAAAGAGACTCCTCAGAGGACTCAGAGCCATAATTAATTCATGTCTCTCCAAGGCAAATACTGCCTTCATTAGGCCCAGAGAAACAGGGCTAAGTAGCAATACAGCATGTACACACGGCTGTATTTTACATGGGTAACCAACACGGACCTGCCGTGTACCACAGGGAAACCTGCTTGGTGTTATGTGGCAGCCTGGATGGGAGGGGAGTTTGGAAAAGAACAGATACATGTGTATGTGTGGCTGAGTCTCTTCCCTGTTCACCTGGAATTATTACAACATTGTTAATTGGCTATACCCCAGTACAAAATAGAAAGTTCTCTTTAAAAAAAAAAAGAACACAGTATACTTATATAACACAACAGTCTCAGTCTAAAACCATCTTCCTAAACCCCAGGTTCTGTGCAGGGGGATATTAGCACGATGTTCTACATTCCTTAGCACCAGATTCTTCATTGCCAACAGCCAGTGTCAACCCAGGACATCTAGAGCAGTTTATTCAAGTGGAAGTCCCTGAAAACAAAAAGCAGCAAATCATTCACAGTACTCAGTGGAATATGAACCATAGAGATATGAAAGGGACTTTGGTTCTAGTCACTCACAACTTCTCAACAATTGATGATCACCTTTATCTCCCATTATTCAGGAATATTCTCTCCTGGTCAAGGACCTGGATCCCACTTAATTCTCAGACCCCATCACACTGAGATGTCTACTTCTCCTTCCAAGGCTTCTATTCCAAAATGTAGTCTGTGCCTATAAACTTGTCCAAAGTACAGTTTGTCTATCCAGTTGATTTATGCTAAACTGTGCTTCTCTCTGGCACGTTCTGGAAGACTTGGCTCATGCCTTATAGGAATGATGCAGCTCTCATCTGAGTGTGTCTTCGCTTCCCATAGGAGGATTTGTTTTCCTCTTTCCACTATGGCAACAGGGGTGGGGTTTTAAGCTCATTTTATTAGGAAACCACTTTTTACTTAGAAAAGGGATTGAGAGTGAGTCCTTTGTTTTATTAGCACTGTGACATATGCTGGCTTCCCAAGTGGTATAGTGATTAATAACTGCCTGCCAATGCAGGAAATGTCAAGAGATGTGGGTTCAATCTCTGGGTTGCGAAGATCCCCTGGAGAAGGACATGGCAACTACTCCAGTATTCTTGCCTGGGAAATCCATGGACAGAGGAGCCTGGCAGGCTACAGTCCATGGGGTCGCCAAGAGTCGGGCATGACTAAGCATCAGAACACACTCACATGACGAGTCCTACATGTAGGACTAATACTAGACTCTCCTTCTCTCTCACACACACACTCACACCAGTACTATTCAAAAACATTGCTGTTTATTCCGAGCTCAATGTCATGTGGGTTAAACACAATTATAAAGCATCTGAGACTTGATGATTATATTTACATTTTGGCTGACCAGATGTATAATGAGACCCATTCACTAGAGGACCCCATGCAACATTATTGCTTCAGCATTACAAAAGAGAGCTGCAACCTAACTATGATGAATAACTACTCTTTTAAAACAGGACAACACCATCTGTGCTGAAAAGCAGTTGACTTCTGAGTCAGGGAGACTTTTCAGCAAATTTGAAATTTAAGAATCTGAAATAAAATAGTTTGTCTACATTTACAAGTGACTCATGCGCTGCATTTACTATAATAAATGCATGGCTGTGTGCATTATATGCTGCTAAGGGAAAATATTTTGTACAGATGCATTATCCTATAAACACTGAAGCAATAATGAGCCATTTCATCCTCAAAGCAAATCTGTTGGAGCATAAGATACAGAATTCCATAGCTTCAGCCTAAATTGTTTCTGTTTGAATATAACACAGAATCCATATTTTCACATCGTACAGAACATATCCCTCACCTTTCTAGGCTCGTTTGCACATATTTCCCTGGGGAGAAAGATAATTTCTGTAAAAGTGTTTTAAAATGCAGGTTTTATTATTATTCAGGGATGGTGGGGCCAACAGGTCAGGAGACATTGTCCTTGACAAGATGGTTTGCTCCTCTCGGCTCCAAGAGGAGGGGCCCCCCGCCACACCATGCAGGGCTCTGAGGGTGTGGCCGCAGAGGGGCCAGGAGCAGGGACGGGGGAGGCAGAGGGAGAAGGGGATGTGAGCAAGAGCCCGCACTGGAAGGGCAAGTAGGTTTAGGATTGGTACTTTGAATAGTTTCTGTGGGTTCAGGGGAGAAGAGGCTGGTTGTCAGATGCCTGGCCCCGTAATTAAGGCAGAGGGAGAGAGACCAGGCATATACAAGCTCAAGAAAGAGGCGGTTTGCAGGGTGGGCTCTGAGTTGATTGGTTTGCATACAAAAAGGCATACCCTGAGACAAGTCCCTCAAAGAGTCTAAGAACAGCTAGGGCCCACGGTAGTGGTCAGTTCCTACAGGACCCTAAGGCCCCAGATGTCAACAGATCAGGAAAAAAAGGCTTGTTTAACACACTAAGAAAGCATGAGTGTCTGAACCAATGCCTGTAAGGACTGCATGATTTCAGAGCCTTGGGGAATATGACTTCTAGGGATTTTAGTGAAAAGCAAATGGAAATAGAATACAAGCCCACAGCCAGGGAGGTACTGGAGAAGGAACACAGAACAAACTGGCAATTCAGGACAGTATGCATGCATGCTTAGTCCCTGCAGGTGTGTCTGACTCCTTGCAACCCCAAAGACTATAGCCCCCAAGGTCCTCTGTCCATGGATTTCCCAGGCAAGAATACTGGAGTGGGTTGCCATTAAGTGTTTCTATAATGGGACAGACTAGAATCTCTTAGACTCAAGAATATTCATGTAGATTCATACCAAAGGTCAGTGCATCAGAAGCCACAAAAATATCAAATGCTGGGGACTAAAAAGTTTCATTTTCTATCACTGTCTCGTAACAGTAAAAGAAGTAAAGATGGGTCATGAATAAAAGATGGTAATCCAAGTTGCTGTTGTCATTGTTCGGTTGCAAAGACGTGTCCAACTCTTTGCAACCACATGGACGGCAGCCCACTGGGGTCTTTTGACCATGGGATTCTCCAGGCAAGAATACAGGAGTGGGCTGCCATTTCCTTCTCCAGGGGAAATTCCTAACCCAAGGATTGAACCCACGTCTCCTGCTTGGCAGGAGGATTCTTTGCCACTGAGCCATGAGGGAAAAACTGGTGATCAAATACCATCTGTTCAAATACAGATAACTCTGAAATTAATTTTAAGGCTTTCTTCATCAGAAATTAAATAGTGGGGAAGGAATTTTCTAGAATTGCAGCTAGACTTATGTGGCCCAGTAACCAGCGTCAGGAGGAGGGGCCTGGGTGGGATGGAGGGTGGAGGACGCCTGGCAGATGAGGCCCAGCTCTGCTGTCAGGCTGTGTAGACTCTAGTTTTGGCTCCTGAACCGCTGTGTGGCCACCTGAAAGTTGGGAGCAGCTCTGACCGTCAGCTTCCACAGCAATGAAATATGGGTCCTGAGAGCCCTGCTTTATAAGATGGTGAAAAGTGAAGTCGCTCAGTCGTGTCTGACTCTTTGTGACCCCATGAACTGCAGCCTACCAGGGTCCTCTATCCATGGGATTTTCCAGGCAAGAATACTGGAGTGGGTTGCCATTTTCTTCTCCAGGGTATCTTCCCAACCCAGGGGTCGAACTCTGGGTCTCCTGCATTGCGGTCAGACGCTTTAACATCTGAACCACCAAGGAAGCCCTTAGAGATTTATTTATCCCAAGAGCACATGATCAGCATAAAACCAAATCTCTTGAAGTGGCTTCCGTTGTTCAGGGACAGGCTGACTTCTGCTAACCTCCTCACACACCAGGAGTCCGACTTAGGAACTTCTTGCACCAGAGGTATGATGTGGCCGCAGAGTCCGTACCGGGCGATGATGTACTGCAGGTGCTTGTTCCGCAGGGTGACTCTGGTCTGCCCTCCGATGGGCCCTCCAGGGACTGTGCTCTTGAAGTCAGCATCGATGAAGATGGGCTCTGTGCCTGCAATGGTGATGAGGGTTAAACACAATCACACACATGCATTGCTGAAAGCAGTGTCTCGCACACATCATATGCTAAATAAGCTTCAGCTCCCTTTATACGACAATAACATAATTCTAAAACCGTGAGGAGATTGCCTGTGTCTCTCTAGCTGTTCATCTGGCGATTCTGTCCTGTGGTGAGCAGATTAACTAATGAGGAAGGGGCCACGGTGAAGGTTAGTGAACTGTCCCAATGTCAAAGGGAAGAGTGCTACAGGATCTGAACCAGAAAGAGGGGAGAGCCCAGCAAGTCTGTGCCCACCGGCCCAGCAGAGCACGTGGGATCTCCTCCAGTGGTTCCTTCCCGCTGAGAGAAGCTGAGTATCTCCAAGAACAAGGAAGAAAAGAAAACAATGAAACCTGGTCCCAGAGGCCATCTATGGATCTGGCATGTAAAGGCGCATTTCGTAGTTTTCATAGAGAAGCAGAAGCAGTGAGTTTTGGGGGAAGAAATTTTGCTTGTTCATGGGGTTGAGACAACTTCTGCCATCCTGGGGACCGTGCTGCCGCTGTGAACCATCCCTCTTTGTTATCTTTCTAACCATTAGTCTTTTCCCTTAGTACCGTGAAGTTATTTAACTTTTACTATCTCCAAGTAGGATCTGTAGTACAACTTAAGGTTTTTCTGTTTGTTTCTGTCAGTATACAAAACGGTGCCTCATTGGAGAGCAGGTGGAATGTAACTTTCAATGAAATGTAATTTGACTGGTGTGACCCATAAACAAACAAAACCAGTTTACGAAACTAGGAAGCTGGAACTTCATCCAAATGTCCCCTGAAAACTTGTATCATGATGAGTTCACAACATGCTTTCAAGGCTTCTCTAGTGGGTCAGTGGTTAAAGATCTGCCTGCCAATGCAGGGGACACAGGTTCAAACCCTGGTCCAGGAAGATTCAATATACGTTGGGGCAACGAAGCCTGGATACCACAACCACTGAAGCCCTCATGCCTTGGAGTCTGGCTCTGCAGCCAGAGAAGCCTGAGCCTCTAAGCTGGAGAGCAGCCACTGCTAGCGGCAACTAGAGAAAGTCTGTGTCAGCAACAGAGACCCAAGGCAGGCAAAAAAATATATTCTTTTAATTAAAAAAAAAGTCAACAGCTTTGACCTTCAAAGTAAAGGTTGGAAGAAATTATGTGTGAAACACATATCTGACAAAAGACTTATACCTACAGTTGACAAACAATTCTCACAATGCAATAATAATAAGAAAAAACCAACCCAATTGAAAAGTGGGCAAAACATTTGAGCAGACCCTTCGCTAGAAGTGACACATAGATGGCAGATAAACAAATGAAAAGGTCCTGAAGATTATTGGTGGTTAGGGAGATGCAATTCAACACCAGTATGGGATTCCTCCACATACCCCCAGAAGGGTGACAATGTAAAAGGCTGACTCTGTCAAGTGTTGGCAAGGATATGGAGCAACTGACACATCCCACGCTGCTGGCAGGGATGTAAAATGGTAAAATGCGGCCAGTTTGGCAAATAATTTGGTGGTCTATTTTAAAATTAAACATACATGTCCATATCACCCAGTCATTCCCCCTCCCTGGTAATGACCCAAAAGAAATGATAGCAGACTCTTACACAAAGGCTTGTACACCAGTGCCTATGGTAGCTTTATTTGTACTAACCAAAACCTGGAAAGAACCCAACACCCATCAACAAGTGATGCTCATACAAGGGAAAATTGCTCAGTAATAAAAAGGAGAATTTTCGATACATGCTAAGATGTGGTTGAATCTCAAAATCAGAATGCTCAGGAAGGAAAGCCAGCAAAAATAGTGTACATAGCACATTACTTCATTTGTATAAAATTCTAGAAAATGTAAACAAGAGAAGGCCACTCTTTCTGTTGGGTAGGTGGGAGGAGGGGGGTAGGAGAGAGGGCTCAGGAAATGTCTTGGGGTGATGGACACCCCACTGAGTTCTTGCTGCACACAGATCAGAACTCATCAGTACACAGTATCAATAAGTGTAGTTTGCTGTGCTTTAATTACGCCTTAATAAGGTTTAAGAAAGAAAAAAAAAGAGAGAGTGATAACAGAATGGAAAAAAAATCAAACATACTTTGTCCTATTTAAGCTTTAAATATTTATGATAAAGTATTACAACATTCAAATTTGAAGGTAGAGTCATTTGAAATACTGAGCTCAGAGGTACTTCTGTAAATTTTGGTGTCCTAAAAAAAAAAGAATAAATTTATTTCAAATCTACCCTACGTCTAAGAAAGCCTTTTTATGAAATGGAGAAAGGCCATGTGATCTAACTGGAATCTATTAATCCCTGACTACATGGGGAAAAAAATCCTGGGAAATATACCGATTTCAAGTCTATTCTTTAGGGAAATTATTCATTCTCTTCTAACCTTTTATCGAGGTATAACTGATGCACAGCAGTAAGAATACATTTTGGGGACCTAGTGTAGGGCATGGTGGCTGCAGGTAATAGTGCACTGTGCGCTCGAAATTTATTGAGTAGAATTGATGTGTTCTCCTAACATTTTAAGCAGGGAATCAGTATGAGGTAGGAAGGGTGGCTTAGGTCTCTGCATCCGGGGCTCTGGGGCCATCATGTGGCGAGGAGGGTGAGGAGATGTCAGAGGCTCATGTATCTGTTCCAGGAAGAGCATGATAAAGACAGAGAATGCTGCGGGGAATGGCGGGCATCCAAAGCTTGGGGGTCTTCTGTAAGACTGGGGGGCTTCCCAGGTGGCGCAGCGGCAAAGAACCCGCCTGCAGGTGCAGCAGACCAAAGAGATGCGGGTCCAATCCCTGGGTCGGGAAGCTCCTCTGGAGGACTCCATGACAACCCACTTCAGCATCCTTGCCTGGAGAACCCCATGGATAGAGGAGCCTGGTGGGCAACAGTCCATGGGATTGCAAAGAGTCGGACACGACTGAGCACGCACACACAAAAAATACATAAATAAAAGCTTAGTGATGATGCATAAAATCATTTGGAGAATGAGGTCTTAGAACCTGCATCTCTATCAGGCCCCGGGGTGTGGATTCCTGGGGCACAGACAGTGCTTTGAGCAGGGGTGCAGAGGCAGTGAAGAGAGATGGAAACAAATCCCAAAGGGTTGTTTTTAATATCTTGAGACAAATCCAGAGAAGAATGTAGTATTGCATTACATCACGCGCAGACACACACACACACAGATACACACACACACACACACTCACACACACACAGAGTTTCTCTGACTTCAGTGAACAGCTTTGGCTAAGTTTAGATCTCAGGCTTCCCAGACAGGCTGAGCTGGAGGAGGGGAAGGACTCTTGCCAATGAAATCCCATCTGCTTGGTCAGGATTTTATCTTCTTAATATTCCAGCATGGTAACACTTACACAAAGCTTGTTTGAAATTGCTTTTCAGGTACATATATATTCTCTAAATTCCAACCTAAGCTAGGGGACGGAGCAAAGATGGTGTGTCTAGATTCCCATTATTCTCAACAGTAAGGATGGAAATGCACATGAAGCTCATCTCATACTCAGGAAGGATGGTCCAAGTCCAGCACACCTGGGGACCAGGTCCCTGGGACACTGAGCACTTAGGTCCCCGTCCTCAAACTCTCTATCCCCAGGCTGGGTGGAGGCCGTGAGGATGAAGGGGCATTTCCCCTGTGGACATGGATGTCCTGTTGTCCTGCTCCTTGTCCTACAGGGAGGAACAAGAAGACCCAGAGCGGGAGAGAAGGGCGGAAGGGGAAGGAGAAAGACCCAGATTAGCGCGCAGCTTTCAAAGGATTAACAAATCCACTGACTCAGAACGCACGCAAACCACGACAGCCAAAATCTTGGCTTTCTCTGCCCACCGTTGCCGAATAAAACATACAGAGACAGGGTTTGGAGGAAGTAGAAAGATGGCTTTAATTCTAGGCTGGAAGAGGGGCAGGCTAGCACCTCAAGAACTGTGCCCTCCCCCCACCTAGGGGAACTGGGGTCTCACAATCTTAGGGTAAATGATAAGGCTCAAAGTAAAGAAGGTCTTGCATTTTTCATGGCGTCAGGCAGCCGGTAATTGGGCCCATTTGTCTCTGGGAGGTTATCTTCTTTCTGCAATGCAGACAGCTACTAGGGGTGATTTGCTGGGAGAGTGCAGGAGAGCAAATACCGGGACAAGATGTAATTTACATAGTATTAGGGAGTGCTAGGTTGGCTCCTCCTAACTGACACTGCAAATCAGCAACAGTTAAAGCAAAAGTAGGAGTGATTAACTCTTTCAGGCCTGCTCACCTTTCTTCTCTGTCCTGTTCACTGTTCCCTTTACTTTCCTTGTTCTCAGGAGAGGAAAACTGCATTTCTGCTTGTACTACAACAAAGCCACATTTGCAAACCATGAGTCATGCCAAGAAAGGAGCCTCATTTGACCAACACACCTCTGGAAGGATTTCACAAAGCAGCAGCTACTCTTACTAAAGGCAGAGCATTCGCATATGCCTGTCCTCCTTTGCATTAAAGGAAATACTCTGGTCACCACCACCCTCCCTCCCGCTGCCCCCCTCAAGCTGGTTCCACCATCCCCCCTCGCCCCTGTCGCTGGGCCCTGCCACCTGCAGCCCCTCCCCACTGCCTAAAAAGAGGCCTGAGTGAACCGGCCTCATGACTGCAGAAACTGCAGCCCCACCTGTCTAAGCGTTCTCCTCCGCCCACCCTCGCTCTGGAATCTGCCAACCCTACCCCAGATAAACTCCTCTGAAGGGGTCCAGGTTGTGGGCTCACAGCTCAGGGTTTGGCCCTGGTACAAGGCAGGCAGGGTTCCCCGGGAAGGGGGGCTGGGAGGAAGCAGCAGACACAGCCTCCTTGGCAGCACTCTACATTTCGCTCTGATGTGTTTTTTGGTCGAAAGTCACAGGCCCTCACTGAGTGACAGCCCCTATCTGCCCTGAAAAGAGTACAGGAATCCCAAGGTCTGGGAGGAGGACAGGGTGTATTAACTTCAGCACCTCACACCCAGTACTTGCAGACCTGACAGCCCAGGTCTGTCCTGGCCCCGAGGGCGACCAGCAGGGGTGACTGGGGACAGTTCCAGCCTTGCCAAGAAGCCCTGACTCCACGGCACCCAGCCTAGCACAAGGACAGTCCCTCCTGTCTCCAAGGGAACCCCAGGGGCAGCTCCCTGCAGTCTAGATGCTCAGAGTCCCTCCAGGGCCAGCACCTGCCCAGCTGCCAGCCACTCTCCCTGCCTGCCCCCTCCATTTGCCCTCCCCCATCTGCCCCCCCCCACCTGCTGGCTGCCTTTCCTCCAGCTCCCCGACAACCCCCGGGCCTCCCCCCAGCACAGCATCCGCACAAACCTCACTTGCTTTGTCCGCACTCATATCCTTCTTTCCCATGGCCTCCGTCTGGCTAGAGCGTCCCCAGCCCTTACCTGTCCCCTAGTCACAGGTCACATCACCCTCCTGGGAGCCAGCTTGAAGCCCCAGGGCCCCAGCTGGAGCCCCAAACTCACTACCGCTCAGCATGGTCCTCTTCCTGAGCTGCAGACCCAGAGGCGGCGGCAGAGACTGGGCAACACCTGCAGCCAGCAGGCTGCAAGTACCGCAGGCCGGCAGGAGGCGGAGGAGGCCAAGGCCCAGGTAGAGGCCTGAGGCCAAGGCCTTGAACAAGTTCCCATGATCCCAGAAAACAGGCTGGCATGTGGCTGGGAGCAGAACAGGGGGCGACAGCTCCCCCCGCTTCAGCCCCTGAAAGCCGGGGACACAGGAAGCTTGTCGAGCCCCCTGGCGGGGGTGGGGGTGTGCACGCGTGTGTACGTGTGTCTGCACACGCTTACACAGTACTGAAGAGACAGGAGTCAGGGAACAGTGAGCCTGAAGGCACTCTCAGGAACTCATAAACACAGCCTAGAACCAGCCTCCTCCAGGGAAGATTCCGGGAGCCTGTCTCAGGGAAAGAGATCTGAGTACCGCTTGCTAATAAGACTGGAGTCATTCCTGGAACGTCACCAGGACATAGCTAACAAGATACGAAAACAAGCTCCCATCACAGGGCCTCGCTTTCAAAATGGAGAGCGAAGAGAGGATTAATTACAGCCCAAGGGTGGAATGTTCTAGAAAAAGAGCTTCGGCACCAGCCTCTCCCCAGAATGCTGGAAGTGGGGAGGGAGTGGGGTGCAGGGGCTTCTGGTCAACCAGTCAGGGTCTCTGGAGGGGAGTGATAAATTGCTGTGTCTCTCTCTCCCTACCCCACCTGCCCCTTTTCCATTTCATATTTCGGTAGAAAACTCTGCTCAGATAATCCATCATCCTTCCTACTCCTTTCATTTATACCAAACGGGCTTCTAATTCTCCTGCCCACGTGGGAAAGCCCACACCGCTCACAAGAGGTCCTGTTGTCTTACTTCCATGAGCCCCAGTCTCTAGAAGAAAGTCTATACACTGTTGTATGGCAGAAACCAACACAACATTGTAAAGCAATTATCCTTCAATTAAAAGTAAAAATAAATAAAAAATAAAAAGAAAGTCTGTAAAATGCATTTGTCAAAAAGTAGGAGCTGACAGAGAATCCTAGCATTTCCTTGCTGTTTACATTTATTTTGTTCACATGGTTCTCGGTGAATGGGGAAGCTCACTGCTCAACACGCCCCGAGCGTGGTGTGTTTGTCCACGTGCATATTCATCACCTGAAATTCCCACTTGCATCTGACTCACCTTACTTTAGATATGTCCTTTTTTTTTTCTAGTTGCCTGATTTAAAAAGAAAAAATCTGAGGATAAGTTTTAAAAAGCAAGTTTCTTAACCCTACACTGAGGTCAGACTCTTGGAGGCAGAGTGGGAGACAGAAGCGGGGCACCTCCTGCCCCAGAAGTGACAGCTGTGGGAACAAAGGTTTCTGTGTGCGGCTCAGGGGCAGGAACCTCGGGAAGTGAGTGTGTTCCAGCCTGGGAGGCCAGGTAAGGAGAGGCTCACTGCCTGCCCGCTGGGGACTGGGCGTGGGGCCCTCAGGCCCAGAAGCGAGAGCTGGGATCCTCAGGATCACCTTCCTGGGCAGATCTGAGGCTCTGACACATGAAGCAGGGGGGACCCTGCCCTTCACCTCTGTTCCGTGAATGCTGGCTTATTGAAGACGCTGTTTTGGAGTTATTTTAACTTTTTATTTTGTGCTGGGGTACAGCCAATTAATAAAGACTGCTGTGATAGTTTCAAGTGAACAACAAGGGGACTCAGCCATACATATACACACATCCATTCTCCCCACTCCCACCAGGCTGCCACCTGACATTGAGCAGAGTTCTCTGTGCTA
Organism: Ovis canadensis; assembly: GCF_042477335.2. NCBI lineage: Eukaryota > Metazoa > Chordata > Mammalia > Artiodactyla > Bovidae > Ovis > Ovis canadensis. The sequence continues at coordinate 60,108,171 of NC_091257.1, read as the reverse complement.
CACAGTAGGCCCTTGTTGGCTATCTGTTTTAAATATGGCAGGGTGTACTGCTCTCCCCAGATGCCCTGTCTAACTGTCCTTTCCTCCCAGAAGATGCTATTTTGAATATTGGTACTTAACCAAGTCCTCAGCAACCTGCAATTCAGGAGACCCCAGTTCGATTCCTAGGTCGGGAAGATCCGTTGAAGAAGGGATAGATAGTGTATGAACTCCAGTATTCTTGGGCTTCCCTTGTGGCTCAGCTGGTAAAGAATCCGCCCACAATGTAGGAGACCTGGGTTCAATCCCTGGGAAGGGAAGATCCCCTGGAGAAAAGAAAGGTACCCACTGCAGTATTCTGGCCTGGAGAATGCCATGGACTGTATAGTCCATGGGGTTGCAGAGTCGGACACAACTGAGTGACTTAAAAAAAAAATTAAAACCGAGTCCTCAGCAACCCCCCATGGCTAGACGAACTATCTTCATGTTTCTAGTGGCTAGAAAAGTTTTGCCTTCTTTGCTAAGGGACTCCACCTTCAGGCTGTTTTCTGCCCTTCCTACTGGGTCTAAACTGTGAGCTGGCAGGTATTCTCAGCCCCTCAGAACTTGGCAGGGCAAAGAGCATCCTTGAGGGGCTTCAAGTCCTGTGAGTCAATAATTCTGAGTCAAAGTATGCTAAAGGGCATGGAACAGATTGCATGGGACTAACCAGAGTTCCCGAAGTTTCTTCCTTCCAGAATCTCTGTGACAGAGGACATAGAAAGCGCCAAACCAGTGTAATAAAAATTTGAAAAATGGACCATCTGGATCCAAGGAGAAACCTTGAAATACATGCTTATTATCTGGCATGTTATCTGCCACAAAGAAAGTCTAAATGCTAAGGTCCTCATTGTAACTGTGAGGAAAGGAGCCCCAACACGCTCCATAAGGAGGAGCCCGGAGGATAGAAAGTTCCACGAACAAAACATTCCTGAAGGGCTTCATCTTCTCTTCATTTACGTTCACCATCGTTATCTGCGTTCTCTGTTCGCAACCAAGAAAATCCAATTTACAGAGGGCATTAGGAGGCGGTGTTAGGAAACACCACCATAGAGTTCAGAAAAATATCAAGAAAAAGTCGAGTAATTGGTTTCACAAGCTGTTTTATTCGTTGGTTGTTTGGACCGACACTTGATGACATTCAGAAGTTTCAGAGGCAGACTTGGGGAACCTGAGGGAATGGCGACTATTTTAAACATTTTTGGTGGTTGTCACAAGCAAACATAAGGAATGTTGCGTTTTTGCTTTCTCTCTCTGCCTTTCTGTATGTCTCCTTCTTTGTGTGTCTCTGTCTCTCTGCCCGCATCTCTCAGCTCCCTTTGTCTTCACAGCTCAAACTCTCTCCCCCTGATGAATCAATGACTCCAGAAACGATCCTTCCAATGGGCTCCGGGGTTAAAGGCTGGAGTGGGGTAGTCTCGAGGGCTGGGCTGTGTCCTCTGCCCCTGGTGACCTGGACAGAGGGAAGGTCCCTACAAGACCTGGAACGCAGCTCCTGTGACCAGCTCCCCACCAGGGCCTGGGGCGGAGGGAGGAACAGAGAAGCGGACTGCAGGGCAGAAGGGACTCAGAACAAGCCAGGTGAGAAATGATCAGCCCTGTCTGCTGCAGAGGTGCCTCATTTGCCGAAATATGGCTCTAAATGGATGGCCCATTCTGGTAATAAGGTTTTATAGACTCAATAATAGTCTGCCCCAGGCAGGATCACAGGACCACATCATTAATGGAAGGAGAGCTGGCGCTCTGAATGATGCTTTCCAAACAGCATCACAGGGTGGGGGGTTCAGGGAGACTCCCCCAGACGCAGGACTGAAACCCCAGGAACTGGCGCTCAGTCCCCATCTGGCCTGGGTTTGGCTTAGGCTCTGAGCTCAGATGGGGCCCCAGGGCTGAACAAGGAGCAGCCAGAGGGAGGCCACTCAGGAGGACTCAACTTTCTGCCCCTGGGACCTGGGGCCAGACTCCATCCTCTGCCCTCTGTCTGACCGAGTCACCAGGCTCAGGAGTTCCCTAAACTATGCAACATGCAGGGGTTGTGTGCGCACCTGTGTATGTCTGGGTGGAGGAAGAGGTGTGTAGTTTATATAGGAATCTCAGATATTTTATTCACCAAAAAAGCTCAAAACCCCTGCTACAAGCCGGCACTGCCACTGACACACGCATGGTCCTTGTGGGCCTGTCTGCAAACTGAAAAAGCACTATAGTTCATGGCTGTGGTTTTGGGTTTTTCGGCATGTTTGCCCTTGACTGCTGGCCATGAACCACTTCAGTTCTGATGTGGGAGGAAGGGTGCTTTAAGATCCATCATTACAAACTTGAACATGTAAAATGCCACTGGGGACACAGGCCTGTGTGTGGACAACAGCATTTCACAACTAAAACACAGAACGAATTCATTTAAGCTGACTGACTTGCCAGGATTCTCCAGTGAAGCAGAACCAGCGGGACTTGTATATTGATACATTTGATAACATCTAGGGAGAGAGAAAGACCACAAGCTCACCTTTACTCAGATCCTCAATGGGCTGGCTGAGGCCCTCCCCAACCCCCACAGGGAGAGGGGATCGGCTTCGCTCAGTTCACTGATTCAAATGTTAATCTCATTGGAAAGATTCAAATGTTAATCTCATTGGAAAGATCTTCACAGTCACATCCAGACACAATGCCTTGCCAACTATCTGGGCACCGATGATCCAGCCAAGTTAACTCATAAGATTAACCATCACATGGCAAGACTGCCAAAATCATAATTTCCTTTCCTAACTGGGAAATCCCTATGTAACTCATTTTTCAAAAGAACCATCCATCTCTCCTTTCCTCTGTTTCCTGAAGTAGCTCGGCAATTACGAAGCTCAGTTTATTCCACCTTATCACAACCTGTGCTCTCCTGTTGCAGGAAAAGTGTTGGAAGTATGAGGAAGTCTCCGTGAACCAGCTTTCAACACCACTCGGAGAAGGAAATAGTTGTTCTCTGAGACGGTCCAGTTCACATCACCAGTGACATTTCCTGGAGCGGTTAAACTCTTAATGGCCACATACTCTGCAGAAATAAATGAGTCTGGCTTTCTTTCCATTTTTTTCCCCCAGTGTCTGGATATTGACTCTAATTGGTCCAGGACAACATGGTTCTGCGTCAAGGTCTTGGAAAGCATCCAACTGTTTTATATATAATTTAAAGTTTATCTGCTGGACATAAAGCAGAATTATTTTTAAGTTTGGACAAGGACACTGAAAGACAACTGTACAGCGGGGGAGGGACAGGGGTTGAAGGCAGCATTTCCTTGTTTAGCAAGCCGTTTCATTTAATCTTCGACTTTCCCAAGTCTAGGGGAGAAGGGGCAAGAAGATGAGGCACCAGGAAAACGGCAGATGGTGGTGGAGCTGTGGCTGTAGATTAGCTTGAAATTGGCTCTGGGGCGGGGACAGAAGGGAGTTGCTAAGATGAGGGATCAGAGGAGAATCGGGACCCCGGCGACACCTCTGCAGCCTCTGAGACCCCAAGCAGAGGGCCCAGCAAAACCCTACTGCACGCCCTCTCTGGGATGATAAATGTGTGATATAAGTGGTCATATAAGCCACAGAAGCTCAGGGTAATTTTTTAGGTAGCAGTGGAGAATCAGCACATTGGAGGTAAGCTGTGACCTCAACATGGCATGTGATTCTCCCTCTTGTATCAGAGAAGCCTCTTCTAAGGCCAAACAACCAAAAAAAAAAAAAAAAAAACCCACCACCAGCTGAAGAAATACTAAAATAAACACTGCAAAAGAAAAAGAAGGGAGAGATGGCTGTGTCTTTCCATAGACTGTGTGCATGCTAAGTCACGTCCGACTCTTTGCAACCCTATGGACTGTAGCCCACCAGACTTCTGTCTGTGGGATTCTCCAGGCAAAAATACTGGAGAGGGTGCCATGCCCTTTTCCAGGGGATCTTCGCAACCCAGGGATGGAACTAGAGTCTTTTATATCTCCTGCATTGGCAGAGGGGTTCTTTACCACTGCATACTGTGGGAAGTCCCATAATAAGCAGAAGGAAAATAAAATATCTAAATTTACATATGCATGTGTGCGCACGCATACACACAGTTTAATGGTATTTCTGATCTCCTTCTTCATTTATTAACATATCCTAAATACACTTCCATGTAAATGGATTTGTCTTCATAATCATACCAGTAATAGAAGGCCATGTGTATATTTGCATTAAAATGTACTTAACCCATTGATTGGACTCTTAGTTTGCATCTATTATTTTTTACTGGGTTGGCCAAAAAGTTCATTCAGGTTTTTCCATACCATCTTACAAACTGTTTGGCCAGCTCAATACATTACAGACAACTCAATGACAAATGGCTAATCCTCTAAATTACAAAAATGTCAATTTTATAAGAATATAAAGACTTTGGGGCTAAAATTCAAAGTGCAGAATGCTCCAGAAAGGGGTGGATGATTCTGGAGCACAAATCCTGGACAGGGAAAACCTTTGGCTGGAGAAACATGAACCTGGCTCCCGGGCCAGGACAGTTAAGGGCAGCCTCCCGATGCCCAATATCTTCTCAGTATCGCTGCTCAGTTTCACTCTTCGGAGCAGGTGCCCTCAGACTCTGCAGTCACCAGAATGTGCTGTGACTTGTTGAAAATATATCTTTTCAAGCAGCATTCCCAGAAACTGGGCTTCTGCGGTTCTGGTGGAGCGGGAAAAACCAGGCCAGGTGATTCCAGTGACCACGGGGGGTTTAGAAGTTGCTCCATCACTTCTGGTCCAGGGTAGAGATCAGAAGTCTGGCCTTGTTCATGGCAGGTATTTGTATCTTTTCTGCAAAAAAACAGGAGCGAGGACAGGAGGATAAGGCAAGTGCCAGATAGAAGTGCATAGCGCACACACCGCTCTGTCCAGGGCAGCCAGGAGTAAACCACTGTCAGGCTGCTCCGGGTGGACCGGACGGCCTTGACTTAACCTCTTTTCCCTGTGTCCACTCAACGCACATCTGCTGCGCAAGTAGTAAGGGGATACCGTGCGGTCCCCACAAGGGACTGATAATGCGGCCGCTTATGAAACTCTTTTCTGGGGGTGATCATACCCCAAGCTCAGCGCTGCGCGCTCCGAAAGACTGCGCATCCGTCTGCACCTGCGGCAGGAACCGACAGGGACCAAGCTCCCTGTTCATCCATCACCCAGCGGACCAGACACTAGCGCATCGGTCCGGGAGTGCCCGGCGGGGCAGCGAACATCCGGCCGGCGACCCCGGACACCGCGGCTTGGGTCTTATCGCCTCGCCAGGACCTTCCTGCCCTTCCCCCGTCCCTTCCCTTCCAGCTCCCAGCCCGGCGCCAGCGGTGGCCAGAGTCCCCGCGCGTCCTCCAACGACCCCAGTCCTCCTCCTCGTCTTGCGGCCAGAGCCACTGTGGGGACGGAGCCCGCGCTTCTTCCTCGCCAGCAGGCGACGCCCACCGACTAGACGATCCGGAGGCGGGAGGAAAGGCTGGGGAGCCCGGGCCCCGAGAGCCACCCGGGCAGGAACCCTGTGGGAACGGGCGCGCGCCTCGGCGACGGTTCGGGCCCCACAACCGCCAGTGACCCGGTGCCCCACGTGCGGCGCCCCGCACCCCGACCCGGCCTCCTGGGCTTCCCCTGCGGGATGCTCTAGCCCACCTGCCGCGTTCCCGCGACCACGGTGACCCCGCCCACCTACAGTTCCTCCTTGCCCCCCGCACCCTCCCGTCGCCGGGACTCCCCCTCCCAGTCCGCCCACCTCGTGGCCAACACTCGGGCCGTGCTCTCCCTGCGGCCTACCAGGGATGCTCCGCCCACCTGTGGGCTGTCCCCTCCCACCTGCGGGCTGTCCCCTCCCTCCGAGGCGCTTCCGGCTCGTAAAACTCCTCCCATCTGCGATGCACACCGCACCCCCCAACCATGTGGCTCGCCCTGGAGTGGTCCTTCCTGCCGACCAGGCTCCCCTGCCCCCGGAGCTCCCCTCAATCAGGCGCCCGCAGCCCCGCCCGCGCCACCGCCCCCGCGTCCCCGCGCCCGCCCCAGGCCGCCCATTGGCGCGCGCCGCGCGGGCGTGGCCGGCGGTTCCCGTGGCGGCGGCGCGGGCGGGGTGCAGTGCCTACTGAGCGCCCTCCAGAGCGCGGTCTCCGGCCTGTTCACGATGGACGACCACGACAGCCCTCAGACCCCCAAGGGCTCCTTCCGAAAGTTCCTGGAGCACCTCTCCGGGGCCGGCAAGGCCATCGGCGTGCTGACCAGCGGCGGGGATGCCCAAGGTGCGCCACCGGGTCCCCGGTCCCGGGCTGGAGGCTCAGGGAGGGGACCAGTGAGAAGGGAGGTGGGGGTGCCAGGGAGAAAGGATGGGGGTGCCGGGGAGAAGGGACGCCAGAGACAGGACGAGGTGTCAGGGAGAAGGGATGGGGGGCCCGAGAGGAGCAAGGAGGAGAGGAGTACCAGGAGTAAGTGACGGTGGGGAGAAGCCCGGCGCCCGGGAACCTCGGAGGTGCTTTCCCAGGGCCGGAGCCAGTGCGGCCTCGGAAGGAGTCACTGCGCGACCCGCGTGGAGAGTGCGGGGGTCCCTTACCCGGAAGGTCAGTTTTCCACCTCCACGTTTATTTCCTAAATTACGAGTGGCGACAGGGTCGCCTGGACCCCGTTCGGAGGTCCCTCCGCTTCCGCGAGGCGGGATGAAGCCGGACTCTCCTCCAAGGCTTGGCTACAGCGCGGCCACTTCTGATGCCGCTGCGGCCGCCCTGGCTCCATCCCAGACTCCCCACACCTGGCGTCGCGAGGAAGACCGCTGCGTCCCCGCGACGCGTCTGCAGCCCCACTACCCCCGCGCGGCGCGGGCGGGGTCCCCGCTGCTGTCCCGCGGCGCGCGGCGGCGAACGCACGGGATCCCTGCCCGGGTAGCCGGGCCAACCGGCACCGCCTCGCGTTTCCGCTGGGAGATTTTAAAAACGGTTTTCCGCCGGTCTCATCTCCTGTCTCCTTCCGGCTCGTCACCAAACCAAAAACCGAAGCGGGTCACTAGGCCCTCCCCGCCAGCCTCCCCTGGATGGGAAGGACCAGGAAGCGGGGACTCCGGGGTGTTGCCAGCGCCGGGAGAGCGGTCTCGGGCGCCGCCTTCCACCCGCGAGCCTGGAAGCTGGTCTCGGAGGAAATGGGGCCCCAAGGTTGGGCCCCGCGGACAACCGAAGCAGAGATGACACGACCGCGCCCCTAGCGCCGGGCGCACGTGGGGGCCCGGGCATTCCTGATCCTCGTAGATTCCCGGGTGGGGCGAGCCAACCGCTAGAAAGGAGCGGGGTGCTGCCCATGCGCTCGGAACCTGGAGGACCGCAGGCCAGAGAAGCCTCCCGTGCCAGCTTCTGGCGTTTCTTTTACCCGCTTCCTCCTGTCTAGATGAGCTGAAAGGCCCCGATGCCTCGTTCTCACCTCATCTCACCACGCGCGGTGCAGGGATGCTTAAGTGGCTGGCCGGCGCCCTAGCCTCCGCCCACGCTGCTGGTGACCTTCTCTTCGCCCTTGAGAGGGGCGGGCCGGGAGGGGGGTGCTGCAGGTGGGGAGCTGTGGCCGCAGCCCCGCCTGCCCCGCGCGCGTACGTGATGCCGAGCCCGTCGCCGCCCGTGCGCCCCGCGCCCTCGACCCGGGACACCCCGCGCACGGCCGGCAGGAGGCCAGGGGACCCCGGGTCCCTGGAGAGCCCCTCCCTGTCCTGTTGAAGGTGGTGCGCGCCGCATCTGTCACCGCCCCCGCCCCACAAGCCGGCTGAGCCCGAGCAGGCTGGTCTAATTTGGTATTCTAGTAAAGTGGCCCCAGTGAAGAGAGAAAACGTGATACAGCAAAGACTGGGGGCGGGGAAATGGCAGAGTGAAACTGATGACATAGCCCACATTACTTACCTGCTGTGCTGGATTGGGTCCCAGTCGAGTCGCTGCTGGGCTAAGAGGGGCTTCCCGGTAAATGCGCTTCAAAAAGCACCTGCGTCCCGAGACGTGGGCTACCCAAGTTAGGAAGCATCCTGAGTGACTCTTACCATGGGCTTGGAAAAAGAATAAAATGCTGGCACAGAAAAAGGAACTGGTCTCTTAATCCTCCAGCTTTCAAGGTCAGAGTTGCAAAGTCATTTAGAATTAAGGTGCTGTGTCTGTTCAAAAAAAAAAACGTAGGTCATTCACTTGAATCCTTTTCCATAAATTTGCTCAGCTGCCTGGTAGCTGGTGTAAAGGCAATTGAGGGGATGATGCAATAGACAGAATCAGCATTTTCTCGGCTACATACCTGCTACTTATCTCTGTCACTTGTGAGCAGTTATGAATAAGAGGTCAGTAAGTCTACACCTCTTCTCAGTGGAAAAGCATACTTTGAGAATCAGAATTATATGACAAGGTCAGACGGCTTGGTCGGTGTATGGTCAGGTTGATGGAAGTTGTCCTGATGCCCTAAACTGGCTCCTCTGGGTGGTCTCTGCTGGAGAGCCCCGGGTGGCCTGACGTTTGGGCATCTTCCTTGGGGCAGAGCTGAGACTGCTGTCTGTTTCTTCTTGGACTTCATGCCAAGTGCCACCTCCTGTTCGATCCTATCTGGGACCTGAGTGAACAGGGGCATGCATTTCTTTCTGAGAAAGCTCGCCTCGCTATGTGCACCAGGGGGCTGGTCTCTGAGGTAGCGGACTTAAGCTCCTTGAGGAGGTGATTCCTAGACATGATGTTACTCCCCCGTGCTCTGCCGTTTTGTCTTGACTCTGTATGATATCCATGCTTGATTTTCCCTAAGATAAGAGAGGTTTGCTCGAAGCTAAAGACCAAGGAGAATAACCACAAGTCTTAATTTCAGGATAGTTTTCTACTAAGATGTGAAACAAAGATAAAATTTCATGTGGAGAAGGCTATAGCTGCTGGTTCCTGGGCACAGTTCATGTCCTAGGAGCTTTGTGGTTTTCATCTCCAGGCCTGATTACCGTCTTGGTTTTGGAGGTAGGGAGAGAAGTAACCTTTTTAAGGTTACAGGCTCTTAGGTGGCCCTTGGAAGGATTTAAACCAAGTTCCATCTCAATCCCAAATGTTTTCCAGTAAGCCCTGCTCTTAAGACTGTAACATCTAATTAATACTCAGAAGCCAAGTTTGCTCAAAATTATACAGGTGATTTTTTTTTCATAACACCAGACTTTTCATTAGTAAGGCAAGTGGCATTTTTCTTTCTATTTTGCAGATTATGAAGAAGTAATTAATTTGCCACAAGTAAAAATATTTTCCCTCAAATTAGAAAGAAGCATTTTTTAAAAAATTTCCCTCAGATTAGAAACAAAAGAAGTTAAAAATTTTAAAAGACTCAAATGGAGTTTAAGACTGTGCTTTAACAAAGTACATTGGAAGACAGGATCACTGTGTGAAATTTCTCTTACTAAAAATATATAAACTACTTAATTGGTATAAAATGTTTTAATGATTTCCTGATGAAATTAATGAAGAAGTAAACTGTAGTCATCTAAAGGAAATAACCTAAAATTTCAGATAGATACTTAAACATGAGACTAACTGCCCTGCTTACCAGTCAAAAGAGAAGGATATTACATAGATGATACACATGATTTTTAAGCAGCTTTGCAAGTAGAACATAAAATCCGTTTGTCCAGTGAGAGCATCAGGATGGCTAAATTGACATCACAACTGAGACTAAAGTGATGAAGCGCTTATTTCCAATGGAATTTATATTATATGATTGTTGAACAAAACGAAAATCCTCCAGCTATATTCCTGACTCCCCCAGCCCTGGCCACAGAGGAAGACTATTTCTAAGGCTTATTATTCTTATTTTCATTCTTTGGATTGCTTTTATTGTCACAAGGAATGTCTGCAAATTTCAGCTGATTTTCACTTTAACCTACAATAAGTTTCAGGTCAGTGCACAGACTTACCCTAACAAGGTACCCACCGCCGAAGCAAGACTGTGTCATATGCCGAAAATGACTCCTTGCCTTAGACTCAAATTGAGGGCTTCTGGAGGGCCCGGTATAGATGAAAGTGCAGAGAAATGGACCTACAGGGTAGACTGAACAGGAAGACTGAGTCCTTTTTGACCTATAGCAAAGTAAGCCAGTGTTTACAGAAAGCTGATGGAAATCAACCCTTCCAATATTTATTGGAAGGACTGATGCTAAAGCTGAGGCTCCAATACTTTGGCCACCTGATGCAAAGAGCTGACTCACTGGAAAAGACCCTGATGCTGGGAAAAATTGAGGGCAGGAGAAGAGAGCGGCAGGATGAGATGGTTGGATGGCATCACCGACTCAGTGGACATGAGTGTGAGCAAACTCTGAGATAGTGAAGGACAGGGAAGCCTGTGTGCTGCAGTCCATGGGGTGGAAAAGAGTTGGAAAGGACTTAGCGACTGAACAACAACAACATGTAGATGGAGTCTGTATAAGCCTTCATACTAACAGGAAGGGTTAGCCATAAAAAAAAAAAAAAGAACAAAATAATGCCATTTGCAGCGCAACAGATGGACCTGGAGATTATCATACTAAGCACGGCTTTGTGACTGAACAAGTCAGACGGAGAAAGACAAATAAACAATATTACTCGTGTGGAATCTAATGTTTTAAAAAATACAGAAGTGAACTTATTTACAAAACAGAAACAGACCCACAGATTTCAAAAACAAATTTATGGTGCCCAAAGGGGAAATGAGGGGGGCGGGTAATAAATTAGGAGTTTGGGATTAACATACACACACTGCTGCTGCTGCTGCTGCTGCTGCTGCTGCGTCGCTTCAGTTGTGTCCGACTCTGTACGACCCCATAGACGGCAGCCCACGAGGCTCCCCTGTCCCTGGGATTCTCCAGGCAAGAACACTGGAGTGGGTTGCCATTTCCTTCTCCAGTGCATGAAAATAAAAAGTGAAAGTGAAGTTGTGTCCGACTCTTAATGACCCCAGGGACTGCAGCCTACCAGGCTCCTCCATCCGTGGGATTTTCCAGGCAAGAGTACTGGAGTGGGGTGCCATCGCCTTCTCTGATACACACATTACTATATATAAAATAGATGACCAACAAGAACCTGCTCTATAGCTCAGGGAACTTTACTCAATATTCTGTAATAATTTGTAAAGAGAGTCTGAAAAGGAGTGGAGATATGTATATGTGTAACTGAATCACTTTGCTGTGCACCTGAAACAAAACACTATAAATCAACTATACTCCAATAAAATTTTTAAAAAAAGAGAGAGTAACTAACATTTAGTGATCATTTGCTTAGCAGTAGCCACCAGTGCTTCCATGCAGTAACTCATATGTTTCACACACGAGCAAGTGAGCTCTGAGATGAGCTGGCTGGGCCAAGTGGCTGCAGTGGGAAGTGGTGGCCCAGGATGTGTGTCCATTCACCAGGGTGTTTCTGGTGCCCAGGGCAGTACTGGGGGCACCTGGCAGGTACCCAGATGTTTGTTGAATCTCCCTCCTGGAACCTCAGAATGGACTGCTTCCTTCTGCAGGATGGAGGTGACTAGTCTGTCTGTCTTTTCTCATGAAGTCATTTTGATGAATTAAGCCTTCAGTAATCAAATGCACTTTTTTTTTTGTACTTTGCCACGTGGCTTGCAGGATCTTAGTTCAACCTGGGATTGAACCCAGGTCCTGCACTGTGAAAGCCTGGGATTCTAACCACTAGGCTACCACATGTGTCCTAAGTCACTTCAGTGGTGTCTGACTCTTTGTGACTCCGTGAACTGTAGCCCGCCAGGCTCCTTTGTCCATGGGATTCTCCAGTCAAGTACTGGAGTGGGTTGCCATGCCCTCCTCCAGGGGATCTTCCTGACCCAGGGATTGAACCGGTGTCTCCTGCCACTCCTGCATTGTAGGCAGATTCTTACTGCTGAGCCATGGGGGAAGCCCACTAGGCTAGCAGGTCCACCATCGTGTCAGTGGATTGCCCAGCAGTGCCGGCAGAGAGAAGACACCCATCCATGTGTCCTGGATGGACAGACAGTCGACACCCCTCAGGGATTTGTATCACTGGTGTCTGACACAGGGCTCGATGGCTGGACACGGCAGGGTGCTGAGAAGGCGAGGCTGGTAATTGGTCACAGGGACACTTTCTCCTGTGGACTGTTTGTCCTTCCCACACCTGATTTACTAAAACAGGGGAGCTTTGTAGAGGGCTGCAGTAGCAAGTGGAGAAGGCAATGGCACCCCACTCCAGTACTGTTGCCTGGAAAACCCCATGGATGGAGGAGCCTGGTGGGCTGCAGTCCATGGGGTCACTAAGAGTCAGATACAACTGAGCAACTTCACTTTCACTTTTCACTTTCATGCATTGGAGAAGGAAATGGCAACCCACTCCAGTGTTCTTGCCTGGAGAATCCCAGGGACGGGGGAGCCTGGTGGGCTGCCGTCTATGGGGTCACACAGAGTCAGACATGACTGAAGTGACTTCAGCAGCAGTAGCAGTAGCAAGAGCAAGATAAACTGTTTTGTTTTCCGATCTGTGCTGACATCCTCCCTTTGGTACAAAGGTGAAAACCCCATGGTATCAGGGAGAAGCCAGTAAGATAAAGCACTGGATCTTATTTTTCAAAAGAGAATTTAAATGTTGAAGTTAGTCAGGGAGTGGTTGTAGGCCCTGAGAAATATGCAGGGGAAATGGCTCAACATGGACCAAAAGGGCCGAGCAAGGATGTTTATTAGGCTTTTCAGACCATGGGGAAATAAAACAGCTCCAATTATGTTATTAGAAGCAACACAATCCTCATTTCTTACAAATTGCTCGAAGTTTAAATTTTATCAGAACAGAATCTTAGAAGCCTCCCTTAGAGGTTGCTGGCTTCCCCAGTCAGAAGGAAGAAGTTATCTTAATGACTGTCTTATATACACCATGCTTTTAGTAAGAAGCTACTTGAGGACCTGTCACAGCAGGAAGACAGTCTAACAATCCCTTCTTTCTATCACACCTAATTTGCTCACATTTCCCTCTTAGCTGCTCCCTGGGTTTCTCAAGGTTTATTTTTGGTTTCTGTAACAAGTCCAGTCATTCCCTGAGGACGAGGGTTCTAATTTTTGCAAGGGATGAAGAGGTTACTCTCCAAAGACTAAGGCACTTTCTTGGTAGCAGGATGATGGTTCCCATGGAAACAGTTATGGAGGTTGTTTGAATTATGGGGCCTGGCTGCCAAAACAAAACCAAAAGGAAAAGGAAGGAAACTGACTGTGTCTGAAGGTTTACTAAAAACAGCTGTTGGAGTGCCCTGGAACCTGGGGCTGCTCACCCAGGAGGCCTCAGACAGCAAACCCAGCCTGGACCCCACTCATGTGTCACAGAGACGGCCGGTGGAAACTGGCCTTTCCTGTTGCCCTCTGCTTCTGTCCTCTGGACACTTTCTGGAAGGCACCCACCTGTGGGCCCAGTGCCAGGCAGCAGCTCTGCCCTGTGGGCCCCAAGTTCAAGCGGACAGCCGGCCTTTCCACAAACATTTACACAAGAAACTGGGCCCAGTGGGCGTTTTTTCTTCCAAGTTTCCTTCCTTCTAGAGGCAGTTATTAGTACAATGGGTTTTAAGTTACAATAAGGGGGAGAGTAGGCTTACACCCCAGCTTTGCCTTTTACTCGCCTTGTTCCCTCCGCTATCAATATATTCACCCAGGGGCTGACTCCCTGGGCTCCCAGGAGGACCAGGTCCCCAGGGCTCAGTGGGCGCACCCGCCCAGGTGTGCAGAGCACTCAGCCCTGGTCATCACTGAGCTCTAAGCAGGATGGCTCCGCTCAGGGCCCAGTCAGAAGGGGCCACGGGGGCTGCTGGGAAAAGCCTGCCTTGCAGCAGATTAACTGCCCTTGAATAAAAGCCCTGGGGGCTGAGCACTGAGCCTCTTAGACGCCAGGGCTTCCTCTCCCAGGAGCTTGCTAGAAATGGGTGCTCAGGACCCTCCCAGACCCTGCCTCACTGGGCCTGCTGAGGGGACAGGTCGGGTTCCCAGGTGAATCCGGGTCAGCTCCTCCAGGCGGGAGGAACTCAGGCCGTTAGCATGAAGGCGGTCAGGCCTCTCGGGCAGGGGTCACCCCAGCTTGTTTTTATTTCACTTGGGGGTCCCCAGGGTCACCTCTGACAGTCTCCCGCTCGCCACTTCTCCTGCCCTCTTTCCCACTTGCATGTTTTAAAATCTCCCATGTCCTCTTTATGCCTGCCTTTAGAAAACCCGCCACCAGCCTCAGGAGGTCTTCAGAAGCCACGGCAGTTGGGCGGTGGGCAGGAGTCAGTGTCATTCGTGCTGGCGTCCCGGTGAAGGGCTGCCGGGGCCCCAGCGTTTGGCGGTCAAGCTCTCGATTCCAAGGCCACAGAATGAAGTTCTGGAATCACAGGGTCTGTGGGGAGGGCACAAGGAGGCGCGCTTGTCCATGGGGTCGAGGCCTGAGGCTGTGGTGAGATGGGCGAGTGTGAGTGCCCAGCTGGGAGCAGTGGGGCAGCCACATTTAGCTTGCATTTATTTATTTAACGTGCATTTATTTGTTTAACGTGGATTTAGTTCCAGCTTTTTCAGCTCCATGAACCTAGTAACCTTTCAAAATGGTCACCTTTCAGAGGCAGCAGTCTTATTCCACATTTCCAGACCTGGTTCAAAGAAATTTGAAAATTTGTAATCATCTTCTGAGCCAGTTTACCCTCCAAATACATACACACTTAGTCTCCTTGTCTGTGGAGTGTATTCCTGGGACCACGGCTGCCTTCGTTTGTTGCTTTGTTTACCTATAGCACCGCTTACTTTATCGTCCACCTTCTCCAACACCTTTAGTCCTGATGTTTGACCCTGACATTTAAATTTATGAAGGATTCAGATTGAAACCTTTGGGGGCCCAGAGGCTATGAGTTTTCTGAGACTCAAGGCTCCTTCCTTTCAGAGAGGAATGGTCCTCCCTTCTCACTGTCCTCCTGATGGCTTCACTCATCACCTGGGGTGAGAGACACGAAATCCTGTCCTGTTCACGGAGGTCTAGATTATGGTCCATTTCACAGATGGCTGCCCAGAAATGGGGCTTCAGTGGAAAGCAGCATGTGGTTTTGTTGTTCAGTTGCTAAGTCATGTCTGACTCTTGGTGACCCAATGGACTACAGCACATCAGGCTTCCCTGTCCTTCACTATCTCCCGTAGTTTGCTCAAACTCATGTCCGTTGAGTCGATGATGCCATCCAAATGGGGTGTAGCAGTTTTATATAAGGATACTTTGTACTTTTAATTTCCTTTCAGGCTCTGGGGAAATATGGAAAATGGCCTAGATTTTATCTTGGTTAGGTATTACTTATAGTATGTTTGTTTAACTTGAGCTTTGTTTTAATAGGATTGTGTGATTTGTTTTGTGTTTAAAGCCACTGATTAAAATTTTATTCTTTAACACTGGCAGCGGATGATAGTGTTCTCCTCCCCAGACCAATGGGCCTCTTCAGTCCTGTTTTCTTTGATTACCTATAAAAAAGCATCTCTCCTCTCTGTTGTTCTGCAGTTGGATGGAATCACCTGCAGATTCACACCAGACTGAGGTCGCCCATGTCCTGAGTGTGTTTGCAGCGAAATTTAAAACAAACATCCCGGCTCCCTTGTGATGCTCCCTGCGGTCCAGCCTGCGACGCATTGGTCTCTGTACTCCTGTCCCCGGCTCCCTGCACTAGTCCTGGGGGTTCATGTCGGGGCTGTTGTTCACAAGAGGAGCCTTCCGAGGGGGTGCATGGTTTTCCCACCGTCACGGTTAGTTAACTAGGGCCTCATCAGTAATGACTGTCTGCCTTCCTCTGCAGGCATGAATGCTGCTGTCCGGGCCGTCGTGCGCATGGGGATATACGTGGGCGCCAAGGTGTACTTCATCTATGAGGTCAGTGTCACATCTCTTCCCGCTTTCTCTGTGGACCTCATGCCTGCCCGGGGCTGCCGACCACAGGCAAGGGGTGACGGGCACACAGGGTAGCAGGTACCAGGTACCAGGAGAGCCTCCTGGGGATGTTGGGGTCACACCCCCTGGTCTAGATGCATGTCTGTGAGATTTGTCTTCGAGAGCAGGGCTCCTAATAAATAAATGAAACAGGGCTCAAAATGCCATTTTGATATCAACTTAGTAGAATAAAGATCTCAAGCTGGTCGTATTGTAGTTCCCATCCCTATAGATACATTCACTGAAAATGCAGCCTGAATGTGAATAGACATTAAGGTAAACGGGAGAAAGCCTCCTCTTTGATCTTTTCATCATAAATGTAAAACCCAGGCTACCTCCCTAGTGTCTGTTTATGCCTTAACTTCAAAATGGAGCTTCTGAAAGCAAACAGCAGGGATAGTTGATTATCCCGCTTTTGAGGTCCTTAGAAGTAAGTTGTGTTTGTTGGGAAGGCGCCCCTATAGCTTTGACCACATGGTTTATTCTAGCAACTATTAGAAAAAGTAGCTTATCATTAGTTTTTGAATTCTAGAAATGGAAATTAGAGAATGGTTTTTTAAGACTGCTGAATTCTTCCCGAGTCACTGTTAGCATTTTATTCTGATTCCTCCTAGTATCATGTACGGTAAAGACTGGAAGGAAACATTTACATTATTAACGTCATAGCAAATATATTTTGTGTACCATATGTTTTATCTGCCACTACATTGTAACAGTTTTCTATGTCTGTAAAATTCCATCAACCTGATGTCTCATCATTTAACTCGTGTTCTCGTGGCACTGAAATATATGTAGATCACCACCCATTTTTCAGCTCTCCTGACACAACAAGCCCTAGATTAATATTTGAAGCCGCTCTATACTTTGCATCATTGTTGTGATCCCAAGATACAGCATCCGGCCAAGTTAAAAGGGATGGTTCTCTTATGGGTCCTGCCAGTGTTCCTTTGTTCCCGCTCACACCCACTGCCCTTTTATTTCACTTTGAGGTGGGGTTGTGTGCCTTAGAACTTGAGTGTGGGCCCCGCAGCCTGGGCTGATAGGAGTTCCTGATACGTGAACACCATGGTTAAACGTGTCCTGGAGGCGGAGCCCCCTCAGATCTGGCTTTTCTGTTACGTGTAATAATGTTGTTTCAGACTCACTGGAGGTGAACAGTCCTCCAGCTTCCGGTTTCCAGCATGTTCCCCAGGAAGTCTTTGATTGCCTGGCCAGCTGCCCTGCTTGCTTCCTCCCTTGGTGGGGGTGGTGGGGGGTGCAGTCCCGTCCCTCCTGGGATCTTTAGGACTGCCTTGCCGGTAGGTGAGGGAAGTCAGCTGAGTTACTTCACTGAAGAACCCGAGGGGTTGTGGGTGGCACACTTCCTCTGTGTCACTTCTCAGTCACTGGCGGGGCTGGGACAGGAGCTGGCATGCACAGCAAAGCAGTGGTGGGGGCGTGTCTCACCCCCAGGCTTTGTTTCCTTGGAGATGGTTTTGGGTCCTCCTAGGTTGAGGGGCATCTCGTGAGCCAGGGACACTGCTCAACATCCCGTGTGCGCAGAGCTTGATGCTGAGGGCCGGTGTGGATGCTGGAACGCACACTGTAACTGGTCAACTTGAAGTCGCCCCTCTCAGGCTGAGGGTTTTCGTTGTGTGTTTGTTTCTAATTGGCACCATGTCCTGTGGCTGTGTCTGTATTCAGGGGATATTTTGGTGTATCCAGAGGTACACCGACCAGACTTTGCACTTTGCTTAATGAAGGAATTGAGGCACATCAGATGGCCCGGGGCTCCACACACCTGGGCTTCCTTCAAAGAATGTGTAGGGTCTCTCTGGAGGAGTCTCAGCACCCAGAAGCCGAGCTCCTCATGGGTAACGGGGTCCTCCTGCTGATGCCCTTGGGCTGAGCTCTTCCTGACCTCTCGGGGTGGGGATGAGGGGGCGCAAGGGCATGGTGGGCCCCTGGGAGCTCGGCATCCTGCCCTCCCTTGGGAGGGCCGTAAGGTCTCCTGAGTCTGAACAGACTCCCTTCACAGGAGCAGGGCGTTCTGCAGTTCCTCGGTCAGGAAGAAGTCAGAGAGAGCCCTGGGCAGAGCTGCACTGATGACTCTGATTCTCGTAATTATCACTTTATGGGCATCTCAGTGTCCAGCTGAGTGCTGCCTTTCAGGGTCGGCGCTACGAATGACCAGGACTTGAGGGCCTTACATTCTGGAAGGAAATAGAAAAGGAGAGCTATCCTGGTGAACAGGGCCTGTTCTTTCCACCCCTTGGGAGGGAGTCCTTGGGGTCAGCCTCCCCTCAGGGCCCACTTGAGACCAGAGTACTCAGTTGGCCTTGATCCAGGGCCTGGGCACAAATGGTATCAGTACCATTCCCCTGAATCCAGCCATCCCTCACTGCAGGTGTGAGGACCCTGCACCTGTAACTCTGAATCCAAAAATCTCTCAAGTTTGCCTGAGTTCATTTGGGCAGCAGTCCTTGATGGGGCCGCCTGTGACAGTGCCTGCTACCTAGCGTGGCTGTCCCAGGGTGCAGGTGAGGCCTCTTCATGCTGCCGACAGCACCAGGTGACCGGGATATTTGTGCTGCTGCTGAAAACCCCAGCTTCTAAGACCCACACATCTTTGACCTGCAGGCTAGGGGAGCGGTTGAGGGCCCACGTCCGTAGCCAAGTGACGGGAGATCCACATGCTCACCTTCTGGGCCTGTTTCCTTGCCCATCGCCTTCTGCACTTGGAAGGACTTTCTGCACAAACCAGGCAGGGGTCATCATGTTCCAGGTGCCGCTGACTCTGCTGGTGGTGGCCAGATGCAGAATCGGGGGCTCGGGGGGCTCACCTCCCTGTGGACCGTCTCAGGACTGTGGACATCCACCGTCTGGGTCATGTCCCGATAGACATGGCTTCCTTCCTGGCTGTAGCACTCTTGGCACCTGCAGGATCCAGGTATGGGGAGCACGGCTGGGCTGTGTATGGTGGTTAGAGCGTCCCTGCCTTAGCCCCCCGGAAGCCAGGACCACCCCTAGGCCACAGCAGTGACAGCCAGAAATGTCTCCAGAAGTCAGCAGTAGTCCCCTGGTTGGGGACCACCGCCCCGTACCCAGTGGGGCTCAAGTTTAGAGCATGAGTTTGTTTTTTTAAAGCATCATTTGGTAACTTATCCAACATATTTTTCCATCCCTAGTTGAATTTCTAAGTTTAGCTGGAACTTTGGCGGTTGCCAACATCAAAACAGTTAAACAGGTCCGCATCAATTATTGAAATGAGGGTGCTTTGGCTTTTTCTTGGGCAGAAAGCATGTGGGAGGCATATTGACCAGAAAACACTGGTATTTCTGCTGAGGGTCTGGCACGGACGCGTTCTGTCTAGCTGCCGCCGAGCTTGCTGTAAGTCTGGAACGCATCTACGTGTGGTGCATGCCAGCCCTTGGGCGCCTTCTGGGAGGGATGGGGCGGGGTGTGGATTAACTCATTCTCTCCACCTAGCCTGCTGTAGATTTGTTTGTGTTTTTTCCTTCTTAAGATAGGACTTTTCCTTAGAAACATACAGGTGCCTTCAGCTTCTTGGAGGTAGTAAGGTGCTCAGGGTGGACCGTCCCAGGTCTAGGTGGATAAGAAGTGGAGCAGGGAGAGTCCGTATGTTGCCTGCTGCTCTGGTTTTGGCTGTGGAAATGGCCTAGTTGTTTTTCATTTAATATATGAGCTCAAAATGAGATGCTCGTTTTCTTGAAGGTGGCTTCCCTGATAGCTCAGTTGATAAAGAATTTGCCTGCAATGCAGGAGACCGTGGTTCGATTCCTGGGTCAGGAAGACCTGCTGGAGAAGGGATAGGCTACCCACTACAGTATTCTTGGGCTTCCCTTGTGGCTCAGCTGGTAAAGAATCCACCTGCAATGCGAGAGACCTAGGTGTGATCCCTGGGTTGGGAATATCCTCTGGAGAAGGGAACCCACTGCAGTATTCTGGCCTGGAGAATTCCATGGACTGTATAGTCCATGGTGTCACAGAGAGTCAGACAGGACTGAGTGACTTTCACTTTTCCCAAAGATTTCCTGGTGGCTCAGATGGTAAAGAATCAGCCTACAATTCAGGAGACCTGGGTTCGATCGGGTTGGGAAGATCCCCTGAAGAAGGGAATGCCTGTCCCCTCATGTTTTCTTGCCTGAAGAGTCCCAGAAGAGATGGACAGAGGAGGCTGGAGGGCTATAATCCACAAGGTCACAAGGAGTCAGACAGGACTGAGGGACTAACATTTTACTGAAGATTAAAGAAAGTCACCATTCTGGTTATAGCTCTTTAACTATGACTAACGCAAGAGTCTTCCTCTTTAAAGGAACTCTTAGCAGCTTGCCCTGCTCAAGCCCAGCATTTGTGAATATCAGGGTTCACCCATCATCCTCCACATATTGAAGACAAGCTGAAAGTGGAGCTTCACTTTAAGAGGCTGATCTTATTATTATAGACAATACATTCTAAGTGCATTAGGTGAGTCAGGAGTTTGAACTAGAAAAGAACAGTGACATCGGAGCAAGACCAGGAGTTAATGTTCTCATCTCGCCGGCTGTCAGAGGAGGTCCAGTGAATGACTTTCTCACCAGAGCTCGGGGCCCCTCAGACCAGCTTGGAGTCTGAACTGCACTCACCTGGGGCCTGAGCTTCCCAGCCGGATATTGTAGGAGCATGAACAAGCTTTAGAGGAGCCCTGTCTCCCTTCTTCGCCTCCCTTGGACACTTTATTTTCTTCTTGGATATGAGAAACTGTCCACTTTCACAATTTTTCAAGTGAGAATTGTCACGTTGTGACCAAACAGCAACAAAGCTCACTTTCCCAGGGGGGACAGAGCGGGCCGACCTGCCCAGAAGCCCAGGCTGTGCTCTGTAGCGGGGGGCTCACCCCGAAGGGGATTTGAAGCTGGAGGGAGGGGGACGCAGGTGGCTGTGATGGTGTCCCGTGGCCCCGGGGCATGTGGGCACGGTGGATGGTGACGCCGCCACTCACACAGAGAGCAGGTTAGAAGGTCAGCTTTGGGGACATGCCTGTCCTTTTCTCTCACCCGTGGTCACTGCCTCTGCCTGCCCCCTCAACAGTTCCCTGAAGGCCGAGGAGATGACCAGAGTCCCATTGTCTCCTCTCCTTGAGGTTTTTACACTTCCGCTTTCTGCATTTTAACTTCCTTAAAGACAGAACTCCTTAACCACTAACTAAAAACAGCCACAGTGGTGCTGGGAGGTAGGCAGAAGCTTCTCCGGGTGGCTGAGAGGGAGGCAGTACTGCCTGGCCCTTTGGCCAACGTGCCCCGTGCCAGGTTAGTCCAGCTCCTTAATTTAATTCACAGCGGGCCGGTGACCTGGGGGACGCAGCGGGAAACCCACCTTTTTGGCAGGAGGCTGACTTGTGCCCACCTGGAGTAGTGACCCCTCACAGCCCTGAGCATGAAAGGGTTAGTCGCTCGGTCGTGTCCGACTGTTTTTGACCCCATGGACTGTAGCCCGCCAGGCTCCTCTGTCCATGGGATTCTCCAGGCAAGAATACTGGAGTGGGTAGCCATGGCCTCCTCCAGGGGACCCTCCCAACCCAGGGATCGAACTTGAGTGTCCTGCATCAGCAAGCAGATTCTTCACCATCTGAGCCACGAGGGGCACCTCCGTAACCACAGGCTGCTCCCCGCTGGGCTCGAGCAGAATCCTTCGTGTGTGACCTGGCTTGACCCTCACACTGTCGGCATCACTCCCGTGGCCTCGGACCGTCGAGGGCTAGCTCTCATTTTAGTGCTCAAGTTGCAAAAATGATCCTGTCTCCCCCTGCCTCTGCCCCACCCACTGATATCACTAATTAAGCACGTAAGTCACAGAGATAAGAGGGCTGGCTTTATCCTGCTATGACTTTTGGTTTACCAGGAACTGTGTATTATGAGCTTTGGCTTAGAAATCTAATAACGCCAGAGGGCTCAATAAATCAGGTTGGTTTGTTATCGGGTTTCAAAAGCACAAAGTTCAGGGCTGTGCCGTGACTGTTCCAAGCTGCTGAGAATTTTGGAGTCGACCACATCTCACCGACGACAAAGCCAAGGGCGTTTTCCCTGAAGCCATGAAGTCAGCAAGCAGGGGTTACGGCTGGTCCTCTGGACTGGAGTATCCGTGCCTTTAGAACCTGGTGGGGCCTCTCAGGCCCTGGGCCTGGGTGTGGGGAGTGTGTGGTCTCAGGTTCCGCACTGACTCTCCTGTGGATGATTAGAACCATCGTTCCTGCATCTCTAAAGCCGTCCGCATGGAGAGCTGTCCCCGCCCGCCTCTTCGGCACCCACAGCTGGTCCAGCACCACGGACTTGCTGGCCCTTGAGCAGTTCAGAGCGAACCTGTGCGCTGGCTCTCAAATGCTATACACGAGAAGCTTTATTAACAACGAATTGACTTGGGAAATCTTCATTCTGTGGGAAACAAACATGGGTGTTTGCTCGGGACCCCTGGAGAAGCCTCTGAATGTAGGTGGTTACAGTATCTAGGAGATACTTTGAAGCTCGGTAAGCTTTTTAGCAGTTGTTTCCTCTGGTCCTTGAAAGGCTTGCCATTCAAACCGTGCTACTCCCCAAAGAATCTAGGATTTAGGAAAAGCACTGCCAAGTTGGGAGGACATGAGGACCCATGTGACACTTTTCTTTTAGAAAAGAAACAGCCTAGCCTGAACGGAGCAGAGCATCTTACCTGGCTTCAGTGCAGAATTGGTCTCAAATCTTCTGTAAAGATGCCAGCTAATTCAGTGGACTACAAGTAGAAGGGACTATTAAACATCTCTTTTAAGAGTAGTCAGAAAAGTGAAGGCCAAGTTGCCACCAGGTAGAGTTAAAATCCCAGTAACTTTCCTTCACTTTCATCTTTGTCTTCAACTTGTATAATTATTGCAAATATCTTTTCTTTCTTTAAAGTTTTATTAAGGTGCAATTGATACACAAAGGACTCTAGATAGTGAATGTCTAAAATTTGAGTCTGGGCTTATGCAAACACAAGTGATACCATCCCCACACCAAAAAGAAATTATACCTCCCAGAAAATAAGATAAATTAAAAATACATTTTTAGGGACTTCCCTAGCAGTCCAGTGGTTAGGACTCTGCTCTTCCATTGCAGGGGGCACAGGTTCAAGCCCTGGTCAGAGAACCAAAATCTGGCACGCATATAGCCATGACCCAAAAATAATTTTTTTAACAGCCAACTTTGTCATAGCCCAAGATCAGAATTTTACTCTGGGTCTTTAAACAGCACTCGTGAGATTTAAGAGAAAACCACCCAGGTGACCAGCTCTTACACTATTAGAACAGATTTAACAGATGCTGAAAAATACCCATGTGGCACCATCTCCTCCATAACCAGCTGGGAGACTGTGCCTGTTTTGTTCAAACTGATCTGATAGTGAGTTAAGGTGGCTTCAGAGCCTCAGGCGTGATTGGTGTTGGGCTGGATCAGATAGCGGAGGGTCTCCTGGGTCATCTTATGACCAGCACCAATGAGATGGTATTACTTTTGGTCCAAAACTAAGCGAGCTTCAAAGGTTTTACAGTTTGTTTTTCTTGTGTGAGTCATAGAACTGGCTTGGAAAGGAGGATTCCAAAAGAGAATTTTAGAAAATATTTTGGGCTCTGGCTACGTTGGAATAAGTATTCAACGTTGTAAGGATACTTGAAAAAGCTCATCAGAACTGATAAATTATAGTAACATCTGTATAAAACTAGTCTTCCTGTCTCAGGAACATCTTCCATGTTAGCAAAAGACAATTTAAAACCGCAGTAGGTAGTTCTTCTTCAGATGTTCCACGGGCCTAACAAGTTTGCAGTTAACAGGGTGAGTCACTTCCTATAGCCCAGCCCATGGGCGCAATGAGAGGTTTGGAGAGCAACACTGGCAAGCTCATCCCCTATTCCTTAGTCACTTTCTTTATTGTGTGTATCTAGGCTGCACAAAATAACCAAACTCTTTCTGGAGAGTCTCAGAATAAGTGTTATGGTCTGTAGAACAGTTTTCCATGTTCTTACTCTAGGAGCAGAAGGATTTGCAGGGTTTTTTTTTTTTTTAAATTAAATCCATATTTAAATTCTCAGAAATCATCAACTCCCAACAGAGCAGTTTTCAGCAGCACACCACCAAAGTGCTGGAGCTTCAGCTTTAGCATCTGTCCTTCCAATGAATGTTCAGGACTGATTTCCTTTAGGATTGACTGGTTAGATCTCCTTGCAGTCCAAGGGACTCTCAAGAGTCTTCTCCAGCACCACAGTTAGAAAGCATCAGTTCTTCAGTGCTCAGCCTTCTTTGTGGTCCAGCTCTAACATCTGTACATGACTACTGGAAAAACCAAACCATAGCCTTTTACTGACCTCTCCCATCTATCACCTATCAATTACCTCCTACCTAGCTCGCCCATCACCTGCCATCTGTGATCTATCCACTGTCTGCTAGCTGCCTGTCTGTCCTCTGTTTTTAATATTCTGTGGAAACAAGCTCCCTGGAGTCCCTCAGAAGGGGAGAGGGCCTGGTGTTTCATCCGCTCCTGGAGTAGCAGAGTGCCCTGCAGGACAGTGCCTGCCTCAGGTAGCTGACATACCAGGACAAAACTGAAATAGCACCTCTGATAAGCGCTCCCTCTCCTTGAGGAGGCCTGGATCGCATCACACTCAGGCTTATCACCCTCGCCTTCCAGGGTGACAGCCGCACTGGGCTCAGGGCTTTCAATGGAGCAGGCTAAAAACGTACACCCTCTGTGGTTTCCAGAAAGAAAGAAGGGAGATGGGGACAAAAAGATAAAAGTGATCCTTGGAGTTGGCCCGAGATGTGTGTAGAGCAAATGCCACTTCTTCAGCGTGAAGGCAGGGCTGTGGGTACCCCTGACCCAGTCTGTGTGTAACCTGAGGTCATGTGTGTAACCCTAGACTAGACACATACGTGCAGGTGTATATGTATTTATGTACAATATTGATGTATAATGTGCTATATATAATCTGTGTAATTATACTGTCTATAATGAAATGAAAGTGTTAGTTGCTCAGTTGTGTTCGACTCTTTGTGACCCCATGGACTGTGGCCCACAGGCTCCTCTGTCCATGGAATTCTCCAAGCACAGATACTGGAGTAAGTTGCCATTCCTTTCTCCAGGGGATAGAAATCCACAACAATAATTATTATAAACTTTTCTAAACAGCCAATACCTTTTCCTTTTCAGGGGTAAAATGCCCTGGAAAGTGAGTCACGTAGACAGAGACGCAAGTGAACAATTCCATCGTCGTTGATCTTATATATTCTGTGGGGAAAATGGGCTGCATTTAGAATTGAAAGGTCACTGTCTCTGGGCTTCCGGCCAAGCGTTCATGGCTGTCCAGACCTGCTTGCAGCCTCGCTCAGGGTCATGAGTTGGCACCAGCCCCAAGGTGAGGAGGATGGGGGTGCATGGCATCAGCTGTGCCTTCAGACCTTGTTCCTGTGCCTGGAGAGTTGCAGGTCACCCGGCGGCTGGAGGCCCTCCCAGGTTACCGAGCGGATGTGTTCCTGTACTCGGTGTGGTTGACACCACTGTTCTCAGCAAGTTTGTGTGGAATCACCAATGGTGTTGGGGTCATTCCGTCCCTTTTCAATCTCTCGGGAGCCAGAGGACAGCAGGCAGAATGCGTCTGTCTCTGTAGCACCCTGGGTTAGTCTGGGCAGACATTCTCATTACTGGAGATGACATCTGAGGGGCTCTCTCACAGTTCTGCACCTGGGAAGAGCATTAGCATCTCCCCTATAACTCACATCACGCTGTCTCCTGAGCTCCGGGCTCCTGGAAACTCGGCTCCATCGTCACTGGCGTTTCTGTTTTACGCCACTCATGGATCGGTTAATGTGTCAACTCAGTTGAACCTGGTCTTAATGCTGTCCTTCCCTCCTCAGGGCTACCAGGGCATGGTGGATGGCGGCAGCAACATTGTGGAAGCCAACTGGGAGAGCGTCTCCAGCATCCTGCAAGTGGTACGTGCTGTGCTCATCCTCCTCGGTTCTCTGAGTTCCCTCTGGTCTGAAGCTTTTCCTGCTTGTGTTCCAGGAGCACTTAAAACAGGTGAATGTGCTGCCTGGCATCATGAAAAGAATACGTTCTTAATTTTCCATTTAATTTTGTTTTGAAAAAAGCTTTGCATACTGAGGAATTATCCTTACAAGAACAAGTTGTGTTTGATGGCGAGTGGTACTTGTGGGGGATCTTTTTTTTTTAGAGCAGATCAGTGTTGATACAGTTTGGGTTTGTTGGTGCTGCGTGTTTAGTGGTGCATCTCTTTGCCTGTTGGGTTTGGGGTGCCATTTGGCATCAGTGACCGTGGCCTGGCAAGGCCTCTGACCAGCAGCCTCCAAGGGCTGTGGCTTTAGTGGGGACACAGCATCTCCCCTGACTCAGGGCTGACTTCCTTGGCATGTGCAACGATGAGGTAATTACGACTGCAGGCGAAACAGCTCTTACACGGAATTGTAAAGAAGCCTGCCCGAATATGTCATGCCCAATAAATTCCAGGAACAGTGCAGCTCAGTGAAGGCTCCAAGTCGATTAAGAAATAAAGAGATTACGTGGAAAGAATGGACTTCATGACAAGTGTTTTACTTGCGGTTTGATCTTTTGAAATGTATGTGTTACTATTAATCTGTGACTTGTCGAGTTTTTTAGAATTTTTATTGGCATACAGTTGTTCTACAATGTTGTGTTTCTGCTGTGCAAAGTGAATTAGTTATAATATGTTTACAAGGACCCCCCTCTTTTTGGGTTTCCTTCCCATTCGGGTCACCAAGAGCACTGAGTAGAGTTCTCTGTGTTATACAGTAGGTTCTCAATAGTTATTTTAAACATGGTATCAGTAGCTTATATGGGTCAATCCCAGTCTCCCAGTTCATCTCCCCCTCCTTCACCGTAATCATAAATTTGTTCACTACACCTCTTACTATTTCCGCCTTGCAGATAAGTTCATCTGTATCATTTTTCTAGATTCCTTGTATAAGCAATACTGTATTTGTTTTTCTCTTTCTGACCTCGCTCTGTAATACAATCTCTAGGTCCATCCACTTGTCTGCAAATCACATTACTTCACTGCTTCTTATGGCTGACTATATTCCATTGTATATACGTACCACATCTTTATCCATTCCTCTGTAGATGGACATTTAGGTTGCTGCAACGAGAATCGAGCGTGTGTTTCTTCGTGAATTATTGTTTTTTCCCCAAGTACGCCTAGGTGTGGAATTGCCCTATCACACGGGAACTCTGATTTTCATTTCTTCAAGAACATCCACAATGCTCTGCCTAGTGGCGGCACCTGCTTACACCCCACTGAGAGTGTAGGCAGACCCCCATCCCTCAGGCCCTCTGCAGCACTTATTCTCTGTAGATTTTTTTGGTGCTGGCAGTCCTGAAAGGTGTGAATGGCACCTCATTGTAGTTTCCATTTGCATTTCTCTAATAATCAGTGATGTGAAGTATCTTACCATGCTCTTTTTATTTGGTGAGTATCATTGGCTTCCTTCTCCTTTTCCAGGAGAAAGAAATGGCAGCCCACTCCAGTGTTCTTGCCTGGAGAATCCCAGGGACGGGAGAGCCTGGTGGGCTGCTGTCTATGGAGGTGCACAGAGCCGGACATGACTGAAGCGACTTAGCAGCAGCAGCATTGGCTTATTGGAAGTCGGCCCTGTTGTGATCTTTTCTGATGATTTTCTCCAGGAAATATATTGAGCACAGGTCTCATTTCCAGCCTGGATGACTCTTGAACATGAAGACCCCAGCAGTGCCTATTTTCAATGTGTTGTTACAAAAGGCGGCAGCTTTTCTCCACACCCAACTCTGGTTTCTCTGGAAGCTGACTTTAGGGAAAGTCCTGTTCCTGGTCGTCCTTTAGAGTGAATATGTCAGAGGAAACACCCAAGGCTGTGTCTCCTGACTTCTCTCCCTTACCCTTTGTCCCCCGAACACCTCCCCATTCCTGCAACAGCAGTCTGGGGAGGGTGCTGTCATCCGTGGGTTGAGGGGGTCCTCAGGAAGGAGGCTGGAGGTGGGAACCCCACCAGCAGAGCCATGAAGCCCAGGGGACTGTCCAGAGCTCCTGGAGCCCTGAGGCCGCCCCTTCCTGTCAGGGCAGGAGGCCTGGTCTCTGCAGGAGGGACCGCCCCCTGCATCTGAGACCGCAGCTCGTGCAGAGGGTCCATCGGGGAGGGCTCGTGGGCATGTCGTCCCGCTCCCTCAGCCCAGGATGGTCCAGCCTGGGGACCCAAGTGCTCGGGCTCCAGGGGTGTGACCCCAGCCCAGGTCACCAAGGCCTGAGGGGGACAGAGCCCGCGTTTCTCTTTCTTTTTCCCTTTTTTCACGTTAATGTTTGTTTTGAATGGGAGTATATAGGGGATCTGTAATGTTGTATGGCTTTTTTTTTAAGGTGTAGTAACTTGATTCACTTGTACATAGTTGTGCATGTGCTATTCTGCGTCTCTTCCCATGTCTGTTATTACGCAGTGTTGAGTACGGTTACTTGTACTGATCAGCTGGTTTTTGCTGAGTAACATAAACACACTAGTATTTATAAAATGATCTCAGCCTAATTTCTTCCTACCCAGCACCTTTCCCTTTTAGCAGCCATAGGTTGCTTTTGTAAGTCTGTGAGGCTGTTTCTGTTTTGTGAAGAAGTCATTTGTATCTGCGTTTTGATGTATCCTGGGAGTGATACATGGCATATGACTTTCCCTGTCTCTATGATTTCGCTTAGTATGGTCAGCCCTACTTCCTTTCTCGTGGCTGGACGTGGCCATATTCCATCTCTTCCTGTGGCTGAGTACATTGCATTCTGTGTTTGGGCCCCATCTGTGTGTCCATGTGTCCGTCCGTCGGCACTTGGGTTGCTTCCCTTGCTTGGCTGGTGTACAGAGTGCTGCCATGATCACTGGGGCTCAGGTGTCTTTGTCTGGATCGCGCCCCGGCCTGGGAAAGCTGGATCACAAAGGACTTTGGTGCTCAGCTTTCTAAAGACCTTCCCTGCGGTCCCCGTAGTGCAGGTACTGATTTACCTTCCCACCAACAGTGTAGAAGGGTTTCCCTAATCCACACCCTCTTTTACTCCTGCAGATTTTTTTGTGCTAGCCATTCTGACAGGTGTGAGGTGATACCTCATTGGACTTTTGACTTGCATTTCTCGAATAATCAGTGATGCTGACCATCTTTTCCCCACCTTTATGGCCATCTGTATGCCTTCTTGGCAGAAATGTCCCTTTAGTTCTTTGGCCCATTTGTCTTTGCGTTGTGTTTGTTGTTACTGAGTTGCATCAACTGTTTGTATGTGCTGGAGATGAATTCTTTGGGGGTAATATCCTTTTGCAATTTTTTTTTCCCCATTTTGATGGTTGTCTTTTTATGGTTTCCTTCCTGTGCAAACTCGTTGAAGGGTAATTAGGTTCTGTATGTTGATTTTTGTTTTATTTTCATGATTCTGAGTTGTGGATCCATAAAGAACTTGCTGCCATAAATTTCAAAGTGTGTGCTGCCTGTATTTTTCTCAAGAGTTTTTCTAGGATCCTTACATTTAGATCTTGCATCTATTCCAAGTTAATTATTGTATGAGGTGTGGAATCCTCTCATTTCACCCTGTTTGTAATTGTTTAAGGACCTGCACACTGTCCGCCCTTTGACTCTTCCCAGTTTAGGTTCCCAGCTTCCTCGTAGATGGGCTCTGTTTCCTCCACACCTTCTGCAGCGGTTCTTCTTGGCAGGCTTTTTGCCAGTGGCCATTCTGACCCATGTGAGGTGATGCTTTGTTGTAATTTTGATGTGCATTTCTCAAAACATTTAAACGATGTTGAAATCTTTTCTTGTGATTTTTTTTTAAACAGTGTGAGTGACCCTTACCTCTTGGAATTGGCTTCTTGAAGGTTTGCCCTGTGTGAATTCTATTTCAGTGACCACCCTCAGGACATTTGTGGAGGGCAGGTGGTATTTTTTTTTAACTAACAGCCCCTTGAGGTAAAAGTAACTCAGTGCTGTCTGACTGTTTGCGAGCCCATGGACCGTAGCCTGCCAGGTTCCTCTGTCCATGGAATTCTAAAGCCAAGAATACTGAGTGGGTTGCCATTTGCTTCTCCAGGGGATCTTCCCTACCCAGGGATCCAACGTGGATCTCCTGCTTTGCAGGCAGATTCTTCACCTTCTGAGCCATCAGGGAAGACATTTCTAAGTATAGAGACAGGTCAACTTAAAAAGTGTCAGCAGATACATGCTTGACTTTATCTTATCATCAGTAGTACCTTAGAATATGTAATGAATCCATGCACCATTTCCAAAGGAATGTCCAAGACAGAAGTAACAATAAAGTTATCAGTGACAGTCATTAATCAGGTGAAATAATTTAGATGAAGCATATCTCTCTCTGAGAGATGGGGACTGGGCAAGCCCCTTAGGCCTGTGTCACTAAGAGCCCGTCTGCACAGGTTTTGAAGTTGTTACCAGGCGGCAGCATCTCTTCATGCCCAACACTCTTTTCTTTTTCCCTGATAAGTTCATTTTTATATTCTGTTAGAGTAGGGTTGTGGGGTATTGGTTTTAGGTGGTATAGGACCTTCTTTTAGTAATACACAGACCTGTGTCCAGTATTCTTGCCTGGAAAATTCCATGGATGGAGGAGCCTGGCGGGCTGCAGTCCATGGGGTCGCTAAGAGTCGGACACGACTGAGCGACTTCACTTTCACTTTACACTTTCATGCATTGGAGATGGCAGTGGCAACTCACTCCAGTGTTCTTGCCTGGAGAATCCCAGGGACGGGGGAGCCTGGTGGCCTGCCGTCTATGGGGTCGCACAGAGTCGGACACGACTGAAGCGCCTTAGCAGCAGCAGCAGCAGCAGCAGACCTGTATCTGCTCTCTGTGGGATTCTTCTCCCATGTGGGTTGTACTGGGTTCAGAACAGTTCCCTGTGCTGTGCAATAGGTCGTCTTTGATCATCTGTTTGATACATAGTATGTGTATGTGTGAGTCTTAACCTCCTAGTTTATTCCTCCACCTAGGTTTTTGTTAACCATAAGTCTGTTTTCTAATGCTGTCTTTCTGTGTAAGTTAGTGCTCTTGCATGGATTTATTCATTTCCCCTGTAAAAGACAGGATGCTTGTCCTGCTCTGGGTTACATCAGCTCACAGGTACATATGTACATGTGAATAGAATTCACACAGGGCAAACCTGCTCTGGGTTACATCAACTCATCCCTCAGCTGATTCTTGCTTCTGCGAATGACCTTTTCCTCACTAATATGACTAAGCGTCCTCTATGGTACGGAGGTGGCACTTAGACTTCATTTTTCTGTCACTGGACATGTTGGTAGATTCAGTGTCTTGGCTCTTGTGAAGAGTGCTGCCCTGAAGACATGGTGCGCGTGTCATTTTGCATGGCGATTTCTTGTATCTAAGCCCAGGGGTGGGATTACTGGCTCCTGTAGGTTTTTGTAAGGAACCTACATGCTGTTCTCATAAAGGCTGCACGTGTTTACACCCCACGAAGAGTGGAGGTGGATTCTCGGTTCCCCCAGGCCCTCTGCAGCATTTGTTCTTTGTAGATCTTTTTAATGATGGCCCTTCTGACAGATGTGAGGTGAATCCTCATTGTAGTTTTCATTTGCATTTCTGTGTTGATAACTGATGTGGGGTATCTTGCCATGCTTTTTTTTATTTATGTGAGTACAGTTTACCTCTTGACATTGGCTTCTTGAAAACCAGCCCTGTTGTGAAATCTTTTCTGATGATTTACCCCAGGGCATTTGTTGAGGGCAGGTGTCCTTTCCAGCCCCAAGCCCTCTAGAACATTAAGAGCCCAGCAGGGCCTATTTTCCGGAGAAGGCAATGGCAACCCACTCCAGTACTCTTGCCTGGGAAATCCCATGGATGGAGGAGCCTGGTAGGCTGCAGTCCATGGGGTCACCAAGAGTCGGACACGACTGAGCAAATTCACTTTCACTTTTCACTTTCATGCATTGGAGAAGGAAATGGCAGCCCACTCCACTGTTCTTGCCTTGAGAATCCCAGGGACGGGGGAGACTGGTTGGGCTGCTGTCTATGGGGTCTCGCACAGGGTTGGACACGACTGAAGCGACTTAGCAGCAGCAGCAGCAGGGCCTATTTTCAAGGTGTTGTTACAAAAAGGGTCACAAGGCGGCAGCATTTCTTCACGCCCAACTCTGGTTTCTCTGGAAGCTGACCTGGTCAGCTTAGAGTGAATGTGTCCGAGGAAACACCCAAGGCTGTGTCTCCTGACTTCTCTCCCTTACCCTTTGTCCCCTGAACACCTCCCCATTCCTACAACAGCAGTCTGGGGAGGGTGCTCTCATCCATGGGTTGGGGGGCCCTCAGGAAGGAGGCTGGAGGTGGGAACCCCACCAGCAGAGCCATGAAGCCCAGGGGACTGCCCAGAGCTCCTGCAGCCCTGAGGCCGCCCCTTCCTGTGGGGGCAGGAGGCCTGGACTCTGCAGGAGGGACCACCCCCCGCATCTGAGACTGCAGCTCGTGCAGAGGGTCCATCGGGAAGGGCTCGTGGACCGGCACGTCCTCCCACTCCCTCAGCCCAGGACGGTCCAGCCTGGGGACCCAAGTGCTCGGGCTCCAGGGGTGTGACCCCAGCCTGGGTCACCAAGGCCTGAGGGGGACAGAGCCCGCGTTTCTTTCTTCTTTGACTGTTTGTTTTGAATGGGAGTATATAGGTGATTTACCATGTTGTGTGTTTTTTTTAGGTGTACAGCCACTTGATTCACTTGTACTTCAGTTCAGTTCAGTTCAGTCGCTCAGTCGTGTCCGACTCTTTGCGACCCCATGAATCGCAGCACGCCAGGCCTCCCTGTCCATCAGCAACTCCCGGAGTTCACCCAAGCTCACTTGTACTTAGTCATATGTATATATGTTTTTCTGGTTCTCTTCCCATATCAGTTATTACTGAGTGTTTTATAGGATTCCTGCGCTATACAGTTGGGTTTTTTTGATTAATATATACACACCATTATTTATCAAATAACCTCAACCTGCTGGTTTCTCCCTGCCAACCACCTTTCCCTCTTGATAACCATACGTTTCTAAGTCTGTGAGGCTGGCTCTGCTTTCTGAAGGAGTTCATTGGTCACCATTTTTACATTCCGCTTGGTCGTGGCACCTTGGAGTTTTGTCTCTCTGACTCTTACTTCACTTAGTGTGATTATCCTGAGATTGCACGTGCTGCTGCACATGGCATGCTTTCGTTCTTTTGCGCGGCTGAGTCATACTCCATTGTGTATGTGTATCACTTGTTTTTATCCGCTCATCTGGGCACAGTCTGTTTCCTTCCTCGTCTTCGCTGTGGTAAAGCTGCAGCCCTGCCTGCCTGGGTGCATGGTTTTCTCCAAGTCTGGTTTTTCCCTCAGATGCTCTTAAGAGTGGGACAGCCAGATCACAGGGCAGCTCTGTTTGTTTATAGTAATGCCTTCTAAATGCACTTCCATATTGCCGTTACCAGCTACATCCACCAGCATCATTAAAGGGTCCGCCGTTCTTACCCCGACAGTGTACTTCTGTGGATTTTTAAGTGTCCTTTTCCGTTTCTCTGAGGTGATACCTCATGGTTGTTTTGATCTTCTCATCTCTGATAATTTCCCATATTGAGCCATTCCTCATGTGCGTTAACATTGTGAACTGTACGTAGCTGATATTTTTTTCTTGACAGTTTGCCCTGTTTTTAATTATTTTTGATCAGTTACCCCTGGATTTTTTGAGGGCAGGTATTATTTAATGCCCAGCAGTCCTTCCTTGTGGCTATTAAGTGTCCCTAAGCAATAATTTTCTGGTTGCTCCTGTGGGGAATGGCCAGAACTCAGATTTCTGTTTCGCTGGCGCTTGTGGTGAGCCCAACTGAGAAGGGCAGCCGTGTTGCCTGGGGCTGCTGGACACGGGGTTTCTCTGGCCATGGCTTGTGAGTGGCCCTGGCCCGCCTTGGGCTCAGAGAGCGTGCGGGGTCCCCCCCTCCCCATGGGATGGCCATCATCCTCTTATGGACTTCTCTCTGCTCCATGCGTTTAGCTGATGGCTGCATCCCTGTTTTCCTGCCCTACTCTGTCCCCCGTGGGAGTGGTCCTGTGTCTTTAGCCATTGAATTCCAGTTCGGAGCTAAAAATGGAAGACTCCAAACTTCTACGGTTGATCAACTGAAAAGACGAAAGGCGGGAGATCTACGCCAAGTCCTGTATTTATACCCAGCACGCACGTGTTCAGGGGTCTGTGCAGTTGGGAGGAGACAGATAAACAGGTTTCTTTCTCTTCCAGGGAGGGACCATCATCGGCAGTGCCCGCTGCCGGGACTTCCGTACTCGGGAAGGCCGCCTGAAGGCCGCATGTAACTTGGTTCAGCTGGGCATCACCAGCCTGTGTGTGATCGGCGGGGACGGCAGCCTCACCGGGGCCCACATCTTCCAGACGGAGTGGAGCGGGCTGCTGGAAGAGCTGGCCCGTGACGGTGTGTCTCTGCCGCCCACCCCTCCCCGTCAGCGCTCCCACTGCTGACATCCTGCCCCATGAACTGTTCCACAGGTGTTTGTTGCTGGCGGTGCTGCAGACCTCAAAGCTGCCATCTCAGGACTCAGATTTGTGGCTCAGATAATAACAAAAGTGATTATAAGAATAACATTTATTCCAATATCCTATGTGCCAGGCATGGCTCCACTTTGACCCTGGTGGTTTTGTGCCTGCTCAGGATAACCATCTGGAGCTTCCGTGCCGATCCCCGCTTTACAGAGGAGGGTCAGGGGCTCACGCTGAAGCCACCTGGCCACGAGGGTGGCCCTGCTCACACCAGCCCTCAGACACCTGCGGCTGCCCCTGCCAGCTCCCCTGGGGTCCCTCCAGTCACTGGTGCAAGACTTGGTCCTCTATCACCTCCAAAGCTGTGTAGGAAAGGATGTTCAAGAATCCTATATATCCTGTGATTTTTATCTTTTAAATGTGGCTTTATGTAATTCCATTTTAATTTAAAATATGACCAGTGGAAACAAACTGAAGTAATATTAATAGCAACCTTGTGAAAGGCGTAAGCTTGAACTAAAGCGACGACCCACATGTTCTGTGAAGTCTGTCTGGGGAATGGAGGGTGCTCTCATGCCAGCACCAGGGGCCTCGGGATGCTTCTGCACCATGTCTGGTGTGAGGCAGGTGGCCATGGTGGTGACTTGGGTGGGGGGAGCATCGCTGCCCCCGCCTTGACCTTGACCTTTGTGGTCCATTTAAGCAGCTCTGCCAACCCTGGTGGTCTGTCCTGAGAATGCCAAGTACATCTATGAAATAATGGGGCCCCACAGGCCTGTCAGGAGTCAGGGTACCAGTTGTACCACATCCTTGAGGATGGGCTTCTGGCATGGTGACCTGCCACAGTCAGAGCCAGGCCGCTGTCAGACAGAAGTCGCATCTTTTCCCCCCGTCTCTGTGTGCACTCCTTCCCTGCTCCAGCTTCCATTCCTGGGCTGGTGCTCCTGTCTGGGTGTCAGGTGACTGCTCCCGTCTGTGTCCTCGCCTCCACCTCCATCTGGCTCTTATGTCCGTCAGTGTGCAGGGTTAGGTCCCATGGGCGTGACACGGTGGGTAGGAGATGCGTGTAGGAACACACGCTCCCCCACATCATCCTGGACGTGCGGCTTGTCCCCACACAGGCAAGATCAGTGCGGAGCAGGTGCAGAAGCACGGGCACCTCAATGTGGTGGGAATGGTGGGCTCCATCGACAATGACTTCTGCGGCACCGACATGACCATCGGCACAGACTCGGCCCTGCACCGCATCATCGAGGTGGTGGACGCCATCATGACAACTGCCCAGAGGTGGGGGACGCGGGGACCCGCGGGAGGGGCTGTGTAGACCTCAGAGCCAGCTCCGGAAAGTTCCACAAGCCTTGTCGCTTGATATTAGAAACAATTTTGTACTGGTGCAATCAGCGGTTTTCCTCGTTTACTCTTTATTTTCAATTTTTAACAGTCACTGCTTTCTGATTGTAAAAGAAACGCATTTATTGCAGAGAATTTAGAAAAATGAAAAAAATAAGTCATGATTACGTCAAGTCCTGCACAAAGCTCCCCTGCAGGAATGGCGGACCGTAAAGCCCCAGGTTTGCACAGCCCTGGTCACAGCTGGGCAAGCCCCCACCCTGCACCCTCCTCACCTGGGGTTCCCACCGATGGATGAGGAGTGACCCCATGTTCTGGGTTGTAGGCTCAGGGCTGAACCTTTCCCATTACGCCCTCCCTGGCTCCCTCAGGCTTCCAAAGCACCTTCACGAAAGTTAAGTGAGAGATACAGTGGAACATGTGCCTCTGTCGTGGACGAGCCACTCGCCACCTTCTCAGGGCCACGCCTGGGGAACCGTGGCTGGAGACAAACCTCAGCCCCTGTTTGGGTTCCCAGGGTTACTGGTGGCAGTTAGTTTCCTCTTTGTGGAAAGGCCATGGTCCTGGGGTGCAGACCTGACTCCTTTGCTCTCATCTCCTGAGCTGATGTGGGGACATCCGGCCTGTGGTTCTGGCCAGAGAAGCCTGACTCTGCCCAGTGGAGCCCTCGACGCCTGTCCTGGTGGTGTGAGCGTGCCTGGCATGAGAACACTACCAGGGGCGCTCACTGCTGCAGCCCCTTCACTCAGGAGAGCTTGAAACACACTCCCCATGGTGTTTGCTTGTGTGCAGTGTGGGTCGTATGAGGGGGACAGCTGGGGCCCTGCCGTCTGCCCGGCCGTGCTAAGTGGACGTTCCTCTGTCTCTCTCCAGCCACCAGCGGACCTTCGTCCTGGAGGTGATGGGGAGACATTGCGGGTATGGACACATGGACGCAGTCAGGGTGGGAGGTCCCCAGGGAGCCCCACACCCCAGCTCAAGCATCCCAGGAGGGGCATGTCCTGTCTGTGGTGCTGTCCTGGGCAGGGGCGCCCAGCCCCGATGCCTCGTGAAACCCTCGCTCTCTGCCTGCAGGTACCTGGCCCTGGTGAGCGCTCTGGCCTGCGGGGCCGACTGGGTCTTCCTTCCCGAGTCCCCACCGGAGGAAGGCTGGCAGGAAAACATGTGCGTCAAGCTCTCAGAGGTAACTTGCCTTCTGCCCCTGTGGCTGCCAGCCTCTGGTCGCACTGCCCGGCCTGCGGCGTGGTGGCCGTGGGCATGTTCCACGTCAGGGAGCTTTCGGCCCGTGGAGGCTCTCTGCTTAGAGTGGCTTCGGGCTTGTGGCTGTGACCTGGGGGCGTCCCATCCGTCCACTGCCTGCTGCGGCAGAGACAGGCGAGGGAGAAGCAGCTGAGCTTTTGAGCTGCTCGTGCAAAGCGGGCGCTCAGCCATCCCTGGAAGAGGCCATGTGAGAGCCGGGGTCTGGGGAACACAGCGCAGCCGTCCCCTTGGAAAAGGGGCAGGAGGCCTGGGAGTTGGCTTCCCCCCGAGTCCTGTAGCTCTCAGCGGGCCGGGGCCCGACAGCTAGCTCCCCGGAGAGGGTCCCCTTCCCAGCGCTGGCCTCACTGTGGGTTTAGCTCAGGCCTTTCTTTTCTCTGTGGACTGTGCTCATCTCACACTGTGGGTCACTGGTGTCAGGCAGATTTCCTTTGTGAGGCCTCACAGAAAACAAGGGTGGCTTTCAGGACAGAAACCCCACCCCAGTGTGTGGACTTTCTCTTCTCTTATTTTCATGACCATCTCATTCTGTTCTGTAGGCAAAAAATGGGAACCTATGGCAAAGGCCAGTTATCATATTCAGCAAGCACATAAACGCTGCATGCGACCAGGACCCACGATCCATGAGACATGGCCGTCACCTTCAAGGTGATGGTTTCCAAGAGAAGATTTCCAGCAACTAATGAAATACGCTTTGACTCAAAAACTGTATGAGAGACTTGGTAAAGCCATCCCTTGGCTGGGAAGTTGATCCCTAGGTTGGGAAGATCCCCTGGAGAAGGGAAGACTACAATCCTAAGATATATTTTTTGCAATACTCTAAAGTCTGCATTGGCTCTTGAATTATAGCACTGATTGGGAAGATCCCCTGGAGGAGGGATGAGCTACCCATTCCAGGATTCTTGCCTGGAGAATCCCATGGACAGAGGAGCCTGGCCAGCTGCAGTCCATGGGGAGGCAGAGCTGGATATGACTGAGCAACTTGGCGCGCATGCACATAGAACGGGGACAACTCACCCCTTTGAGGCTGGAGTCAGCTGCACAGGTCCAGGGGTGACCGTGAGCAGTGAAGTAACCCGTGAGCTCACTGTCCCTTACTTCTGGCCTGGGAATGTGGGCAGTTCTCTGCTTCGTGAAGGCCAGGCTGGGTCCGGGTTCCCAGGGAGATGACAGGAAGCTGTCTTCTGGGGGAGCCGGCAGGCCTCGTCTGTAGGAGAGACCCGGGAGTCCAGCCTCAGGACTCATCGCTATCTGGGGGTCCGGGTCAGAGGCACTGGGGGCTTTTGACCTCCTGCCAACCTGTCCCACCTTCTCACCCCAGGCGCCTGAACCTGCTCGTGTCCTTAGGAAGCGCTGCTGATGAAACCGCGTGACCATGTGTCCCTGGAGAGAGCCCAATCAGTTGGGCAGAGACCCCCGTTCACAGTGGTTTAGGCATCTGAGGGTTTCTTCTTCCATCTCCTAGAACCGTGCCCGGAAGAAAAGGTTGAACATCATCATTGTGGCCGAAGGGGCCATCGACACCCAGAACAAGCCCATCACCTCGGAGCAGATCAAGGAGGTGAGTGTGCTCTACGCCGTACCTGCCTGACAGTGGGCGGTTCCAGCACTTGGGTGTGGTGAGGTTTGGAGCGGGGTGCTGTTAGGTAAGTATTCCTGTTCTTCTTAATGGTTGAAAATACTTTCATGATGACTGTGGCTTCACTGGCAGGATCTCGCAGCTCCTGACTTCTAGGGAGCCCATGCCTCTGGAATACTGTCAGGAGTATTCCTGAAGGCTCCAGGCTCTCCCGACAGAGACAGAGGACATGAGATTGGGCGGGGTTAGAAGGTTCCAGGAGCCAGGGGGTCAGCACAGTCATCCTCTCTCCTGCTGGAGCATCAGCTGAGCCTTACTCACGGAGGAAGTGCTCTGCTAGTCTTAGTGACTGCCCCTCCACCCCATGGGGGGCCGGCCCCATGCTCCTGTGGCTGCAGGGCTGCTTGTCTGCCGCTGGCTTGTCCAGCCTGGGAGGGACTGACTGGGCTCCCGGGTAACCCAGCAGGTTCTGGCTGCAGCGCTGGGAAATGCCCATGGGCCCTGGTGGAAGCTGCCCATGAGGGGAGACACGTTCTCAGCGTGGCTTTGCAAGTTGGCATCTCCGCCTTTTCTGTGCCCCCAACCAGCTGTTTACCTGGTGATTAAAATATCAAGAGATCTGTGACAGTTGTCTGCTGGTATTTACAGAAGTAATGAGTACGATCGGAGTAAAGATTTTCTTACCCACTT
Source organism: Ovis canadensis (assembly GCF_042477335.2). Classification (NCBI taxonomy): domain Eukaryota; kingdom Metazoa; phylum Chordata; class Mammalia; order Artiodactyla; family Bovidae; genus Ovis; species Ovis canadensis. The sequence continues at coordinate 60,068,841 of NC_091257.1, read as the reverse complement.
AACTTGAGATTGGACTGTGGAGGATGAGAGCCAGGGGTGACCATGGGGTGACCATGGGATTCCCACGCCCCAGCCCCAGCGTTTTCATAGAGTAAATGAGGGCCACTGGGGACATAGGACCTGGCCTGGCCACCCGGCTGGGTTCTCGCGGCCCCGGCCTGAGGGGATGCCTGGAGTTACTGTGCTGTGCTTTTCAAATACAACCTTACAAATTTAAGGCGATTCATGGAAAAGTTGACATTTTTATAAAGTATCCGTGCTTTTAAATACAAGCTATAGAAACAGTATTTTTAAAAACCTGTTTTAGTTACGTTCACTGGCAAAGTAGGAGAGACAATGGTTTTACCTGCAGTTAAAGCATTCTCTCTCTCTCTCTCTCTTTTTTTTTTAAAGTGATTTTGGCAAGCTGTTAACATTCTTTCAGGAAGTAAAATTTAGAAACTAGGACATTCTTGCATGTAGATGTGCATAAAGGGTATAGACCTTCTCCAGTTCCCAGCCCCCTGTCCTGGACAAGACGATATGCCCGGGTATGTCTTGTTTCCCTTCAGCTCGTGGTCACGCAGCTGGGCTACGACACGCGAGTGACCATCCTTGGACATGTGCAGAGAGGCGGGACGCCATCAGCTTTTGACAGGATTCTGGTGAGTGAGGCTGGAGCTGGCCAGGCATGTCCCAAGGCAAGGAAAGCTTCTGGGATCGCAAAGGGACCAGGTTGCTATGAAGACTGGGTGACATGGTGGAGCTATCAGTGAAGGATGTCTCTGCCTACAGTGCTAGATGGCTTTTCCCTGAAGTCCCTGGGAGACCTACTCACCAACGGGGCTCCTTGGCCCTCAGCCACCCACTGGGAGACCCCACCAAACATAGGGGACAACACCCAGAAGGTGGAAAGGCAGTGTTCATGTGCAGGTTCTAGAAATGGACCCAGGGACCACAGAGACCCAGAGTGCAGTCTCCATTTCCTGCTTTGCACGCCTCTGAGCCCCCAGCCCCAGTGGCTGGTTCTTACTGGAGTTGAGCTCTTTTTTGGAGTGGGGTTAGAAGTAAGCGGGGAGGACTGAGTGACTAACAGAGACTCGGGGCAGGAGAAGCTAGGGGGAAGCTGAGGATGCAGCTGGTCTTGTCTGAACCAGGCAGGCCTCTGCCTAGGACAGCAAGCTGGGCTCCAGGCAGGTGGAGGGCCAGCTCTGACCGTTGTGACGTTGTTTCCAGGCCAGCCGCATGGGGGTGGAGGCTGTGGTCGCCCTCCTGCAGGCCACTCCCGAGACTCCGGCCTGTGTGGTGTCGCTGAGCGGGAACCAGGCAGTGCGGCTGCCGCTGATGGAGTGTGTACAGATGGTGAGTGCGGGTGCAGGCCAGGTTCACTGCACGAGTGAATGAACTTCCCCAGGAGCCCCCATCCCAGGGGGGTGGACGGCAGGATGGGGGTGTCAGCTCCTGTCTCAGTCCTGTGACACAAGCAAGCCGCCTCCACGGTGAGTCTAGCCTATCCTATGGGGGGGCATCCTCTGGGCACCTGTGCACTTCCCATGAGGCTGGAGACAGCCCTGCAGGGACCAGGGTCTTCACAGGGCAGGAGGGGACACTGTCAAGCCTTTCTAGGGTCAGCCTCTCCCGCCCTCCTGTCCCTGAGACCCTCACATCTGTGATGTGACATGGGTTGGGGGGCCTTTCTCAGGTGCCACCCCGACGTGCAGTACCTCCTCAGGCCCATTTCCCGGTGGACTGTCCACTAGGTGAGGCGGCCGTGGAGTTGCATTAGAAATTGTTACCATTTATTTTTCAAAGTCTCTTCATGACTATGGATTTATTTCATCTTGTCAATGGCTCTGAGGTGTGTGTATTTTATAATGTGTATAGAGAGGTGATTAAGTCAAGGGACTTGTTGAAAGAAACCTTAGAAACGTACTTTCCAAAAGCCTGTGGCAGTAAATGAATCCTGTGTGTGTGCACGTGTGTGCATCTGTGTCTGAGTGTGTACATGTATCATTCATGTGAGTCAGTGTGTGCATGTGTGTCTGAGTGTGTGCACGTGTGTGCACATGTCATGCATGTTTATGAATGTGTATGTGTCATGTGCTTGAGTGTGCACATGTCCTGCATATGTGTGCACACGAGGATGTTTGTGCACGTTTGTGTCTGTGTACATGTGCCATGCATGTGTATGAGTGTGCAGGTGTTGTATGTGTGCACGTGTGTGCACGTGTGTGTGCATTTGGCATGTATGTGTGCATGCTTGTGTGCATGTGTCCTGCATGTGTCTGTGTACACGTGCTATGCCATTATGTACGAGTGTGCATGTGTCATGTGTGTGCACATGTGCATGTGGGAATGTGTGCACGTGTCTGTGTACATGTCATGCATATGTATGAGTGTGCATATCATGCGTGTGTGAGTGCACGTGTTGTGTGTGTGCATGTCACGCATGTCTGTGTACACATCATGCCTGTGTGAGTGTGCACATGTCATGTGTGCATGTATGAGTGTGTGCACGTGTTGTGCATGTATGAGTGTGTGCACGTGTTGTGCATGTCTGTGCGTGTGTCGTGTGTGGAGTGTGAGACTGTGGCTCAGAAGAAGAGAACATGGAATGATGTGCAGTGGTTTTACTGTGAGCACATTTCTTCTGTCCAGTCTCTGTCTGTTAAGAGACAGAGGCGGCCGGTACCACTGGCTTGTTCTCCAAAGACCATGCGTCATGGTGTCTCAGCCTGACGGTCGCGAGGCCACAGCCGGCCCCTCCCTGACCAGGTGCTGCTCACTGGGTCTCTTCCTAAGGGCTGGGCGTGTGGTCATCACAACAGACGACAGCAGAACTAGGGGGCATTTTTCTTACCGCACAGCTTAGGAAACTGAAGTTCAGAGAGAGGGGTGACTCGCCTGGGATCCTGGGGCTGAATGAGGGAGTCGGTGCTGGACCCCAAGTGCTGTGGCTCCAGGATAGCCTGCCCCCAGCCCCGTCCCTCTGCCCCTGCTCCTAGGGAGCCAGCTGGTTTCTGTTTGCTCTTTCCTCACCAAAGTCAAAGGGGATTGTTTAGAGCCTGGCCTGGGAGACTCACCTCCTGGCCTTGCTCTCAGGGGCAGGATTCCTGAGATCTCAGGACCCACTTACCCGGGCAGTGCCTCTAGTCCTTTTCTACGAAGCAGGCTGGGTGGTGGCCAGGTGGTGTGGGCTCGCTGATCCCAGCTGCCGGCTGCAAGGTCAAACCTGAACGAACCTGGGATGGAAGGGCCCAGCTGGTTCTGTGTGATCCGGGGACACACTGAGTCCTGACATGTTCTTTCTTCCTTACAGACCCAGGAGGTACAAAAGGCGATGGATGAGAGGAGATTTAAGGATGCCGTGCAACTCCGAGGAAGGTGACTGTTCTGAAAACTGTTTCCCCAAAGCCTCTATTTGTCAGCATGTGCCCAGGTCGCGCTGCTTCTCTCTCAACATGAGAAGCCAGAAATGAGACAGGAGGCACTGCTTCTGCTGGTGGATGGTCTGGGCGGCTAATTAGAGGGAAATGTGTTTGTTTTTGTTGAGGTGGGATGTCGTTCAAAAGCTGAGATGAGAGAGAGCCTGACATGTGGCTGCTAGCATTCTAGGAAAGAAACTAGCTGCATCCTGGACGCAGCCCCCTCAGCCCCCTCACACAGCATCCATCCCAGTCTCTGGGACCGCCCAAGGCTTCTCTCCGGTCATGAAGCCCGCACTGCAGCCACCCACACCCCGTGCAGGCATCATCTGGGGACCCTTCTCCCCGGGAAAGCCCATCTGCCCTGTCCTGCTCTCTAGCCTGTGGTCCGACTCCGGCCTTTTCTTCCAGGAGCTTCGAGAACAACCTCAACACCTACAAGCGGCTGGCCATCAAGCTGCCAGACTCCGAAATCCCAAAGGTAGGAGACCCTGCCCCCATCCTCTCCCCTGCTTCTGGCCATGCCTGCGTCCTGCCCGGCTCGGTCCCTGCTTCGTGGAGGCTGCCCAGGGCCCCTCCAGTGCATCCTTCCCACCCCAGCCGGACCTCACGGCCTGGAGCCCCCGCACCAGCCTCTCACTTGTGCATGCGCTCGGGGTGGAGCAGTGCCAGGGGGTTTGGGGGTGCACCTAGCCGGTGACCCCCACCGCCACCCCTTGACTTGCAGAGCAACTGCAATGTGGGCGTCGTGAACGTGGGTGCGCCCGCGGCAGGCATGAATGCGGCCGTGCGTGCCGCTGTGCGCGTGGGCATCTCTGAAGGACACAAGATGTTTGCTGTGTATGACGGCTTTGAGGGCTTCGCCAAAGGCCAGGTGGGTCCTGGGGGCGCCCACGGGGAAGGGCTTCGGTGGAAGGCAGGTTCTGGATCTCTGAGGGGGTGGGGACTGCATCTCTGGGATCCCGGAACTGGGACATTAGGTGGGAAGGGGAGCAGATGCATGCGAGGTAGTGGGGAGGTGTGCTCGGGATGCTGCACCCCTGACTATGGGCCCTTGGGGTCCAGCTCAGGCCCCGGCTCCTCCTGCCTCTCAGGGAAAGCTGTTTCTTCATGTTCGACAAATCCTTACAGACACGCTGCCTGTCAGAGGCGCAGACTCTGAGCTGTTTGTAAAACCTTTTCCTTCCCTTTACTTGTTCACTTCAGCTGTTTCTCTCTGTGTTTGCACCTTAGATAAAGGAAATCGGCTGGGGGGACGTTGGAGGCTGGACGGGCCAAGGTGGCTCCATCCTTGGGACAAAACGGTAATTCTCTCATCTTGATCCTGACCTGCTCTCTGGGAGCAGGGTGCCACGTCGCAGGGAGAGGAACTGTGTGGCATTCGTGTCCCGTCTGGGATCCAGGAGGGAAGGGATTGGCACCAGCTCACATCCAGGCCACACTCTGGGGGCGACCCAGGCCAGGTGTGGGGAGCCGGTGAGATGCGGCCTCAAAGAGACACCAAGCGGAGGGCTTGGTGGTTCCTTGTTTCCTTGGTGGTTCTGCTGGTTCCTTGTTTCCCTCATCAGAACAAGCCCGTGGTGGCACAAAGCCCTCATCCTGTGTGGGGCCGTGCAGACACAGGCGCGTGAGCTGCAGTGACTGCGCCCTGCAGAGGGGCTAGATGTGGCTCACCATCCAGGGAGCCCAGCCACCAGATCCCCACCGCCCAAGGGAGGACCCAAGGGGCTCCGCACAAAACCGCAGGTTTCTGAACCGTGGCTGTTCCTGTTGCGGATACAGCGGGGCCCGGATGTGTTCCCGCCAAGGCACTGATTTAACACAAGGCTGTTTGCTCTTATTTCTGGGCGCAGCCATCACTGCATGTGTCATGTTATATGGAAGGACAGTTGTGGGTACCTGGGCTCAAAGGGGCATTGGATTCCGCACGAGTGGTAGCCTGTCATCCAAGGGAATCGTCCCAGCTTCTGCCTTGCCCTGAAGCTGGGCACCCTGCCACCAGCACTCCGCGGAGCTGACCTAGGTGTCCAGAGCTCTTGTGGTCCTGTCCTCCCAGCGCCCTTGGGGATGGTATTGTGATGGTGGAGCTCCACGCAGGGGACAGTACCCCTTGGCTGCCTCCTGGGCCTCTTCAGACCGACTGTGACTCCCCAACTCGTCTGTTTCATGAGCGCCACACCCCGGGGGCTGCTCTGGAGGGGTGGCTGGCAGCACGTTGTCACGATGCTTAGACGCTGGGGAACCCTCTAGTCGACTCCACATGCACTCATGTGCCCTGAGCACCCAGCCCTACGACTTCTTTACACCTTCCCTGAGCGGAGCCCATCCCACGTGAATCCTTGATGCCCAGGGGATACAGCAGAAAGGTTGGGGTGGGCGCTGGGTGGGCTCTCTCGACGGCCGAGTAGCCTTTGTCTCCTCCGCTTGCAGCCATGTGTGGACAGAGGGTGAAACGGGTTAAGGTGAGCAGGTGTGTGTGGAGGTGACTTTGAGTGAGATTACTCCAGATGAGGAGTGTGTAGTCTGTACATGACTCAAAAACTGGACATTTCCATCCAGACGATTACCACTGTGAACGTTTAATAGCTTCCGTGGTTCACCATGTCCCTAACCCAGGCGCTGGGATTTTCTGAGGTCCAGCTGTGAGGCAGCAGCAAAGTTTCTTCCCATTTTCTTTTGAAAAGACCCTCTTTTGAGATCTGACTCCTGGCTGCGCCCACTGTGGCTGGCTCCCCAGCCATGCTGTCCCCCAGCCACGTAGCCCAGGGTGCCTCCTGCCCCTGAGTGTCATGCCACTTGGCCTCAGAGGTTGGGGTGTAGAGGGGGCCCCGCCTGAGCTCACCCCCTTGAACCTCCCCAGCATCCTCCCTGGGAAATACCTGGAGGACATCGCGGCGCAGATGCGAACCCACGGCATCAGCGCTCTCTTGATTATCGGTGGATTTGAGGTACGTCTGCTCCCCTGCTGGCCAGCACTGCGGGTTTGAGAGGGGACCCCGCGTCGGCTCCCATGAGCACCCTGCCGTCTGCTCCTCATCGGGAGCACGGGCCCAGCTGCCACTGAGCACCGGCGATGCAGGACTCAGGGCCACTTGTACCCCCGACCCCATGGCTGGGCTGTCTGCTCAGTGAGTCCTCATGTCCGCTGGGTTTCTGGAGATGACCCTCTCTCTCGAGTTGGAAGCCCATTGGTTACTCAGAGAGGAGGGAAGTTATGGGGCCAGATTATTATCTTTTAACTACCTGTTGGATTGTCCACCTTCGTTTTTAATATTAGCCTCATGATGACCTTGACGTTTCCTTTAAAGGAAACGTGAGAACCTCAAACAGTCAGACTCAAAGTCTGGGTCAGATGCTTGCCCGTGAGCAGCTTAGTCTCGCCCTGGGCCGACGCCCAGATGGCAATGCATAGCCACCCACCACCCTACCGGCCCCCACTCACACACTCACCCACAGGCCTACCTGGGGCTGCTGGAGCTGTTGGCCGCCCGGCAGAAGCACGAGGAGTTCTGTGTCCCCATGGTCATGGTCCCTGCCACTGTCTCCAACAACGTGCCCGGCTCCGACTTCAGCATCGGGGCGGACACCGCCCTCAACACCATCACCGACGTGAGTGTGGGCAGCAGGGCAGGGGCTGCGGAACTAACCTGGGGCGCCGGCCCGCTTTTATGTACCGTGTGCTGGAGACAGACTGGGCTGGGGGTCTGCTGAAAAGTTTATCTTTTTTGAAATAAAGGGACTTTCCTGGTGGCCCAGTGGCTAAGACTGCACGCTCCCGAGGCAGTGGGTGTAGGTTTGATCCCTCACTGGGGGGAATTACGGTCCTGCATGCTGACACGGCCAAAAAAGAGAGAGAGAAAAAAAAAAAAGCCTGACGATCTACAATTCGGCCCCAAAGATTTTTCACCTCCATTTCCCTTTGCTGCAGCCAGGGTGACATCATCTGTACTTCATCTAGTTTTGAGTTACAGTGATGTGGATATTCGATTAAACCCACCCCCGTTGTTTTCTGGCTAAATTTTCCCCAAGCATATAACACATTATTGTGTTATTGTGATGAAACCTGGGTCCAGGGCCCTGTGCTGTGGCGTCTGAAGGTAGAAGCTGGACTGAAGATTTTGTGAGTTCATTCACTGACCTGGATCCTTTTAAACAATTGTCCTCCTCCTCCTGTTTGTGGACTGGGGACAATAAACCATATATAAAAGAATACTGATGGTACTTGAATGTTTTTTTATCCCCCTAAAGTCCATACATGGAGAAGGCAGTGGCAACCCACTCCAGTACTCTGGCCTGGAAAATCCCATGGACAGAGGAGCCTTGTAGGCTTCAGTCCATGGGGTCGCTAAGAGTCGGACACGACTGAGCGACTTCACTTTCACTTTTCACTTTCCTGCATTGGAGAAGGAAATGGCAACCCACTCCAGTGTTCTTGCCTGGAGAATCCCAGGGACGGGGGATCCTGGTGGGCTGCTGTCTATGGGGTCGCATAGAGTCAGACATGACTGAAGCAACTTAGCAGCAGCAGCAGCAGCAAAGTCCATACAAAGCAAAAACTATCAAAAATTTAAATCACACTTGGGAAATTGCTTGGGCATTTGAAGATCAGTGAGGATCAGAATGCATAACTCCTTTTTTTTTTTTTTTTTTCAATTCAGTGTCCAGAATTTTCTGGTAAATTCTTACATTTTATTTTCCTTGGGAGACACAGGCCTCGTGGCTGTATTTCTAGCTTTTTTCCCCTTAAACTAATGGGCATCAAATCTGTCTCCAGTGCCAGTAAATAAAAGAAAAGCTTTTACAGCAGGATGTATGCGATAAGCAGTGCTTGGTGCTGGTTCTTTGCTTTCCTGAACCTCTTCAACTTTCTGCAGTTTCTGTACTAAAAAGCCTTCCGGCGTGGCTTTGGCCGGTGTCCGCGTGCTGTACCTCCTCACCCCCGTGCCCACCCCTTGTGGCCCCGGGGATGCCGTCTGTGCTTCTGCTGCCATGGGACTAACTCAACCTCTGACCGCTCGCTGCTCAAGGTCTGAGTTGAAAGGTCGTGTGTCACTTCTGCTCCCATGTAGCTGGGTCTGAGCTGCTCTCGCTACGCTTGCAGTAGAAGCATCCGAAGTTCGTGTCCTGATTGTCGCCTAACGAGACCGCAGGGGTGGCAGGAACTCCGGGGGCGGTCGTTGGTGGGTCCTGACCAGGGTCGGTGTGTGTCCCCTGTGGCCTTTCACACACTCTCAGCAGGACAGGATGCTCCCACTTCTTAATCCCAGGCTCCTCTGCTACGAAGAATCACTTTTCCAAGTGATAGAGGTTCTCTACACATGGGTTGTTGAAAATCTGAAAACCAGGACAGGTCTGGGGAAATTCCACGTGGTCCATCCTGCTTCCCTTCAAGAGGTTTTGAGATTTATTACATGGCCCTTGACATGCAGGCTTTTCTTTACGGGAGCTTCTTGGAGCCAGGGTCACCGTTGGTGACAGGCCAGGGCTGCCCCACAAACTGGGGGTGTTGCTCTGCTGCTAAGTTCGTGCCCAGTGGTCAGGCGGTGGTTGAGATGACCCTGCGCTGGACCTGCTCAGTGGGTCCTGGAGCTGGGGGATGGGAGGCCAACTGTTTCCCCAGCTTGTGTGTGTTGAGCCGCAGTGCAGTTGAGTCTCTCAGGAGGCCTGGGTTTGGTTGGCCCTCGGCTGGGCCGGGCACATTCAAGAAGGGGGCGGCAGGCAGGACCATGCTGGGGGAGGGCCCAAGGGTCATCGTTCCCAAGCCTCCCTGGGAGGCAGGAGGCTCTCCGGCTTCCAGAGCCAGCTCAGCGTCTGTTCGTCTGTCCGGTCAGCTGCGCTCTCAGGACAGGCCTCCGTGGCCTGCGATCTGGGGTCTGGATGTCCTGATGGTGGCAGTGCTACCTCCTGGCCTCGGGGACAGCCCCGGGCACCTCTTGCCCTAGCCGCTCTCTTCCGCTCAGAGGCCAGGGTGGTCTGGAGGTGACTTTGTCCCCAGGGGAGGTCTGCGACGTTGGACACTCTGGCCGTCAGAACTGGGCGGCCGGGGGTGGGGAGGTGGGGCATGGTGTCTGGTGAGTATCGGCCTGGATGCTGCTGACCGCATGATGTCAGGATGACCCCACAGCCAGGGTCCTCAGCCGGAATATCCCAGGGGGCCGAGGGGGTGAACCCCGAGGTGGCCTGGTGTCGTCAGGTGGCACATCCTCTGGACACTTAACCCTTGTCCTCACGTGCCCTCCTCATCAGTCTGGATGCTGAGCTTACGGATGCGTTCCTGGAAACAGATCCCAGGGAACTTACTCCATCACGAGGTCCCGGGGTCCCAGGGAGGCGCTGGTCCTCAGGGCTCGGGTTCAGAGAGTCTGAAGCCAAAGAGGGGGCTGCGTCTCCTCCTCTGGGCCGCTTGCTGGTCCCCTTTGGAGCCTCAGCTGACGTGAGCTCGGTGCTGCCCAGGTGGCTGGCTCGCTCAGCATTGCCCCCAGGGCCCCGGGCTCATGTCCTGGGCAGGGTTCTCCTGGCTCTGAGTGTCTGTCTCATTTTCCAGAGATCAGAGGAAAAGCAGGGAGTGATGGAGGTCAGAGAGAGGGTGGGAGGAATGCACAGGTGTAGAACTGCCGTCAGATTTCAAGGTGCCGGCGCCCTGCCCACCGCCTATGCCAGGTGACCCCACCCAGAGCGTCCTGGGGGGTGCAGACAGCCTGGGAGCCCGTCTAACCACGGGACTTACGACCCCTCCATCCAGCAGGCATCCGGGCAGCCCCACGGTGGCCCTGAGCTGCATCGGGGCTGGGGAGGTACCCCGTGGGGATCCGGGCTGGACGGGGTGGGGTGGTGATTGATGGTGGTGGGGCACGGGGCAGGTGAGCAACCCCCTGACCTTCCTCACGGCTGCTCCCTGGACTCAGCCAGCGTGGGCTCACTGTCCACACGTCCTAGGGCCATAGACCCAGAACCCGGCCTGTCTGGGAGTCTAGGGATGGAAGAGGCAGGGCCGGCAAAGAGCCACGCTCTCTGGAAAGCCCGGGTTGTCCTGCCGGGAATTTCCCCGCACAAGGCGTGGGAAGTGGCTCCAAGTGGGAGGAATAAAGACAGGGCAGAGCCCAGGTTCTGCGAGCGTCTGGCTATGGGGCGCTGTGGCCTTAGGGGCGGGTGGTGGACCGGGACACTAACAAGTTACTTGCACTAATGCGGAGGAGGGAGGTCTGGGCCCTGGTCGTGTGCTTGAGAGCAGCCCGCTTTTCTGACATCAGAGCCCAACTGTTTCCCGGGGATCCCGAACCCTCTAGGGCTCTCTGTGAGGGTCACATGGCCCGGGCAAAGGGGACTCCGCGGACGTCTGCCTCCCCATCCATCCGGCATTACCTCTCCGAGGGGTCCCAGCAGCCTGGCCCCTAAGGTCCCGCCAAGTGGCCGCCCACATCTCCTCCTGATGCCAGAAAGGCCTGGCTGCTCGTCCACCACTAACCCCGTGCCACCTTGGCCCTGCTCTGCTGCCCGCCTGCCCTGGCCTGTATCCTCTGGGCCTGCACCAGAGTCCCCCCTGCTGGTCTCCCCTGCACCCTGAGTACCCCCCTGCTGGTCTCCCCCTGCACCCCGAGTCCCCCACTGCTGGTCTCCCCTGCACCCCGAGTCCCCCACTGCTGGTCTCCCCTGCACCCCGAGTCCCCCACTGCTGGTCTCCCCTGCACCCCGAGCCCCCCTGCTGGTCTCCCCTGCACCCTGAGTACCCCCCTGCTGGTCTCCCCCTGCACCCCGAGTCCTCCACTGCTGGTCTCCCCTGCACCCCGAGTCCCCCACTGCTGGTCTCCCCTGCACCCCGAGCCCCCCTGCTGGTCTCCCCTGCACCCCGAGTGCCCCTGCTGGTCTCCCCTGCACCCCGAGTGCCCCTGCTGGTCTCCCCTGCACCCCGAGTGCCCCTGCTGGTCTCCCCTGCACCCCGAGTCCCCCTGCTGGTCTCCCCTGCACCCTGAGTCCCCCATGCTGGTCTCCCCCGCACCTGAATCCCCATTGCTGGTCTCCCCCTGCATCCCAAGCACCCCACTGCTGGTCTTCCCCTTGTACCCCAAGCCCCCTGCTCATCTCCCCCTGTACCCCAAGCCCCCCCACTTCTGGTCTCCCCCTGCACCCTGAGCCCCCCCAGGTCTGTCCCCTGCAGCTTCCTCCCCATTGGCCGTCATGGATGTGGGTTCCCTGCTGACCCGCCCCGCTCTGCTCAGGCTTTCCAGAGCTTGCTGGAGCTGTCGAAGAACCGCGACAGCCACCCTGAGTTTTGCATCCCCGTTTGTATGGTGCCCGCCACCATTAGCAACAATGTCCCAGGCACAGATCTGAGCATAGGCTGCGACACGAGCCTGAACGTGATCGTGGAGGTAAGGTCCTTGCATTTGCTCAAGGAGACGGCCCGTCAGGTCCCGTAGGGTCTGTCTTTCCCACTCAAGGAGAACCGGAACGGGGACCTGTTGAATCTTCCAGGGCAAAGGAGCCCTGCTGCTCATCAGCTCGGGTTAGCACAGTTTCCTCCCAGCCTGTCTTGAGGAGCCCACCTGTGCTGACTCTCAGTGGCCTGTTCCCTCGGGGGCTCTGGGTGAGCCTGCTCCTGCCTACCAGGACAAAAGCCCCGAGCTGCCCCCAGGTGACCAGCGGCAGTGTGGTGCTGGAGGAGACAGCACGCAGAGCAAGGGGGTGGGCAGAGGGACGCGGTGCTGGGGGTGTGAGAGTCCAGTGGAGCCCGGGTCACAGGAGGGCAGGGAGGAGACGCCCTTCCTGGGGGGCTTCACCCACAGTCCCTCCCAGCCCCATCCAAGTGGGGCCCCAGCAGGCCGGTGTCACCCAGGCTCCGAGGGACCAGTGTCTCTGAGCCCTGCCCACCTGGCATCCATCGGTACTGACCCTCACCCATTGGCACCCTGGCTGCCTGGCCTGTGCCGTGGGCTGTGGGACCCGTGTCCTCCCCCACTGGGGACCCCCAGAGGTGCAGAGCCCCCTGTGCTGGAGGGTTCCTGTCTCAGCTGGGCAAAGAGCCCTGGTAAATGGCAGTTGAGCACAGGTTAGACAAGGAGGCTGTCACCGGGACCTCTGCCGTCGAGGCCAACGGGCACATCTGGGTGGGGGTGAGACTTGGGTGCTTGGGCCTCACAGGAGAGGGGCTTTTCCGGCTGGTGGTGATAGCTGCTGTTCTGGGTCAGGAGGGGAGCCCACAAGACCTGCAGCCCAGGGGGGTCTGTGCATCCCCCACCCTGAATTCCTGAGACAGAGGCCAGGCAGGCAGGTTTTAGTGCTCCAGTGCCAAGTGAAGGACCCATGGACACCACAGTCCTGTGTGTCTCCCCACCTGGCCGGGCACCCCCAGGCCTGAGCACCGGGAGGAGGAGACGGGCACTTTGACGTGGTTTCTTTTCCTGTCTGGGCTCCTGGAGAACGTGGAGCTTCCCAGTGGCTGAAGTGCACCCCGGGTTTGGATGAGATCAGTCTGTTTTGGGGGAGGGTGGTGATCCATCACAGATGCTGGAGGGGTCATCATGGGTGACGGAATGGGGCCTGTCTGCGGATCACAGTGCTTGTTCATGTTTAATCCAAAGTCTTGGAACGAAGGTCCCCCCGCTGGTGGTGGTACACTTTGGTGCACAAAGTCTTCCTCCCGCCACGTGTCCCCGGAGTGTTTCAGGAGAGAACAGAGCAGGGACATGCCTGCTGACGAGCCCAGAGAGGCCAGGGCCTAGGGCACAGCACACCGCCCGAGGTCAGGGCCAGCCATGGGGCGGTGTCCGCGTCTCCTGACCGTGTCCCCTCGTGCAGACGTGCGACCGCATCAAGCAGTCGGCCAGCGGGACCAAGCGGCGCGTGTTCATCATTGAGACCATGGGGGGCTTCTGCGGCTACCTGGCCAACATGGGGGGACTGGCGGCTGGCGCAGACGCTGCCTACATCTTCGAGGAGCCTTTCGACATCCGGGACCTGCAGGTGCGTGGACACGGGGCCCCAGGGGTCGCTGACCGACAGGTCCAGGGTCTCAGGAAACACCCCACCCCCCTGCCACATCAGACACCAGTGAGGCACTAGAGCTCCATGTGCAGGGACAGGGTGACCCCTGGAATAGGTTCCAGGGCACCTGCTGCTCATACCCCGAGTTTGAAACTGTGTCTCTTACATGCTTACCTGGGAAGCAGTTAACGCCCTCCCTGGAGGCCCTACACTTGCAGGGACACGGATGTGCTAGGCGCCTGGGGCCTTGCTGGCTCATGGCCACCATGTGCAGGCCTCGGGTGTGCAGGCAGCCAGAGCTTGGGGTCCCTGTGGGTCTGAGCCAGGGGAACTGTGCAGCAGTGGAGGACAGACCCCCGCCTGAAGGAGCCCCTGGTCCCCTGTGGCCCAGGACATAGGGAGGACGACATGGGGAGGGCCGCCCAGTGCCCCCGGGCAGGCTTGCTCCAGCCAGGATGCAGCCCAGGGGAGTGTCGCCCCCAAAATCAGGACAGGAAACTCACAGTCCGCCTGCTCTTCTGCAGCCGGCTTCCTTTGGAACCTGTGCTCGTGTGTCCTCGCTCCCTTTTTCTTGCACACGTCCTCTCTCAAGCCGTGTCCTTCCTTAGAAATCCTCCTGCCTGAACGTGCCTGTTAGGCAGGGTCAGGAGTCTGTGTAAAGCCAGGTGACAGCCGTGTTCCTCTGAGAGAGCAGGCGCGGCCGTTGGCCGGGGGCCTGGGGAGCAGCCTTAGGCGAGCGCACGGAGCACACAGTGAAGTGACCAGGGGCCCGCTCCCCTCTCAGGCATTGCCTGCGGACACCGAGCGGCGCAGACGCCATGACCCCCTCCCCCCACCCCAGCTGTGGTCTCCACATGCCGCTGTCCGCAGTGGGAGTCACTAGCCGGCACGTCACTGTCCACTGTCCCCTCTGCCACAAGGTCAGCTGAGAGCAGCCATGCCGGCCACCCTTGGGGCAGTGCCTGGCACACAGCAGGCGCCTAATCACAGTGTCCTGGCTTTCCTAGTCCAACGTGGAGCACCTGACGGAGAAGATGAAGACCAGCATCCAGAGGGGGCTCGTCCTCAGGTAACAGCCCATGGTCCCCGAGCGCGGCTGCTCTTCCTCTGCATGGTCTCGCTCGCTCCGTGTTCAGACCAGCGGGCGTTTAAATGACTCAAGGGCCATTTTTAGAGATCCGGTTTTGCTTGGTCGTCAGTTTCCGTCCTTAAGATTCTTTCAGTGGTTTCTGCCACAGTGACGCCGCGGTGATAAAGCAGCGAGGGTGGCATGGGTGCCGGGGCGGGACGACCCTGGGCTTGTGTGTTGCAGGAACGAGAGCTGCAGCGAGAACTACACCACCGACTTCATCTACCAGCTCTACTCCGAGGAGGGCAAGGGCGTGTTCGACTGCAGGAAGAACGTGCTGGGCCACATGCAGCAGGTGGGCCGCGGGCGGGGCACAGCCTCACGCCTTCTCTCACTTGGATGGCCTGTGTTAGCCGTTTTGCAAAAAGGAAATGTATTCCTAAGTCAATTCCACAGTGATTAAAATCGGCATCTGAACTATGTTATGAACTATGTTTAACTATGCTGTTAAACCAGTTATCAGCCGCCTCAGGAACACTTTCTGTTCTGACAGTTGAGCAGATAGGCTTTGTCAGAAAACGGTCCACCTCCATATACACAGTGACACCAGTTAAGTGGAAAGATGCATTCAAATTAAGTACTTGATTCAGTCAGTCAATTCAGTCACTCAGTCCTGTCTGACCCTTTGTCACCCCATGGACTGCAGCACGCCAGGCCTCCCTGTCCATCACCACCTTCTGGAGCCTACTCCGACTCAGGTCCATTGAGTCAGTGATGCCATCCAACTATCTCATCCTCTGTTGTCCCTTTCTCCTGCCTTCAATCTTTCCCAGCATCAGGGTCTTTTCCAATGAATTGGTTCTTCGCATTAGATGGCCAAAGTATTGGAGCATCAGCTTCAGTATCAGTCCTTCCAATGAACATTCAGGACTGATTTCCTTTAGGATGGACTAGTTGGATCTCCTTGCAGTCCAAGGGACTCTCGAGAGGCTTCTCCAACACCACAATTCAAAAGCATCAATTCTTTGGTGCTCAGCTTTCTTTAGAGTTCAACTCTCACATCCATACATGACAACTGGAAAAACCATAGCTTTGACTAGACGGACCTTTGTTGGCAAAGTGATGTCGGTGCTTTTTAATATGCTGTCTAGTTTGGTCATAACTTTTCTTCAGTATACTTTGATTCAGTATCAGGCTTTCATACCCATTTAAACTGGAGTGTCAGACAAATGACAGTTCTTTGAGATCTGTGTGAAATCAGAGCGATTTGGACAGAATCTTGGGGTATGCACGTCAGCACACCCCAGACAGGGCAGGCAGTTGGGGTGGAGTCGTGGGACCCGGTCCCCTGACAGCAGGCCTGCCCATCATCACCTTTCAGTGCTTGTCTCAGGAGCTTGTAGTGCAGGGTCCACAAACCCACTGACTGCCCTCAAGTTACACGATGGCGTGTGTGGTAGGTGTGTGTAGGTCTTTCTGAAAGCAAGCCCACAGAGTGGGCCAGCTCCTTAAGAGAACTGTGACCCTTCCCCACGGACTCCCCAAACAAGCTGAAGAGGTCCTGATGAAGATGCTGATGTGAGGAGGATGCTCAGGGTCTGGCTGATTAAAACCCACCTCCTCAGGAAGCAGCGACACCTGACCGGGGAGTTTTGGCTGCAGGAGTGACAGGGTTTCTTGTGGTTTGGTCCCAGTCACGTACAAGGAGATAGACCCCCAAACTCGTATTTACAAACTATAGAGTTTCTTAGAAATAGGACGTGAATTTTGTTAGTCATTGTAACTTCCGTTCCATTTTAAAAGCTAACAGCCAGGAAGGTGCTGGTGTCTAACTCTCGTGTAACTCTGACCAACCACAGGGTGGGGCACCTTCTCCGTTCGACAGAAACTTTGGAACCAAAATTTCCGCCAGAGCCATGCAGTGGATCAGCTCGAAGCTGAGGGAGTCTGCGGGGAAAGGTACCAACTGGTGGCAGGCGGCGTGGGTTGGGAGGGCCGTGCTCTGTGCAGGTGTGTTTCTGCCCCACGTCCATCTGGCTTTGGGCTGCACGTGACTTCTGCAGCTGCTGCCTGTGACTTAGATTATAACTAGGAATAAATGTACTTAAGGAAACAGAATGCTAATTACTACAGGAGGCACTCCGCTCATGTAGGAAGAAACTGCCCGCTCTGAGGGTCCCAGACCTACTGTGACCTTCCCTGTTTCTCTGCTGTGCTGACGACGAGTTGACTTTTACCTGACACTTGGCACCTTCCATTATTCCTTTATGGCCTCTCTTTTTGGGGAGGACAGCAAGGGACGGGGAGGCACCTGGACAGCTTCCTCCCCGGCAGGTCCTCTCTCCACCTCTGAGCCCCTCCCCAGGGCAGCAGCCCTGCGATCCTTCCTTCAGGGTCTGACTTTGCATGATTAAACCTTCAAAGGCTCTGGTTTTGTGGTTTACCTGAGGGGAGCTGGTCTCTGCTATGGCCTGGAACCCACCTGGCCCTGAGCAAGTGGTTCCAGGGTCACAGCCGCTGCCCAGGCCCAGCGAGGCCAGTTCCCCAAACCAGTTTCGCCCACCACACGCTCACTGGTGGGACCCCACCCTCCCTGGGGCTCACCCATCCGTGTTACCTCTGAGCTGTTGCTGTGATGGTGGGTATCCTGTCCCCCTGTGGCTGGCCAGAGGCTGACCCTCCAAGTCAGCAGGGAGACGGCCAGGCCCCTCCTGCTGGTCCAGCACTCATTTATTCTGTTAATTCTTCCTGTTATCTGATTGTTTGGGCTGTGTTATTTCCTAGAATTTAAAAACATTTTAAGAATTTTTGATATTTTATGTTGGAGAAGGTCCATGTTTTATATTCTGTGAGTCACAGGTTGCAGATACGTATCTCCCATTTGGCAAACCCTGTCGTTTTCTGTTATCTTTTTATGAAGAACTCTTAATTTAGTAATGTAGTCGGTTTTTTTTAACTTTGTCGTTGAAGGTTTGAGCTTTTTGTTACTAAAATATTCACCTTTTCCATTTGGTTTTTAGCCCACTTGAACTGGTATAACATTTAAAGTCTAATTTTTTTCCATGTGAATAATTACTTGGGTGCTAGCCACTGAAAAATCCATTCCCCCCAATCTGCAGTACAATTAATCTCCATCCAAGAACAGGAACCCAGAAACCTAAGGGACTGTTTCTGGATTGTTCAGTTCTTTTTTTGGCAGTTAGCAATCTTGCCAATATTCCAGCTTGGCGAACAATTACTGTCATCAGGTAGTCCTACCTGGGCTTTCTCCCATTTCAGCTACTCGTGACTCTTTGTGTCCATCAGTTCTGTTGGATTTTTGGAGGTGGGGATTACATGTAAATAACAAATTACATAAATAACAAGTAATCTGGAAGAATTGACATTTTAAAAATATTTATCTTCTAATTCATGAACAATTTAACCTCCATATATTAGACCCTTTGCTACTAAAGCATTGTTTTCCATTAAGCTATTGACTGTAAGTTTATTCCTGACTTAGTGATTTTAAAAAATTCTCCCTAATATTTAAGTGAAGTCTTTCTGCAACTTATTTGCTGATGGTCTTTGGTGGATACTGGATGCTCTGATGTTCGCTAAGAATTGTTTCAGTCATGAAGGCTAGGACACACTTTTGCACTGAATGAGATGGATGGTCCCTTGAATTTTCTTTAGCTGACTTGCTCATGTTACACTCAGCTTGTCTGTTCCCCTCTGTGTAGAGGGCTGACTTGCTCTAGCATCCTAGAGGCCTGGGGGTTCCCTGGGGAGAGCGTCTCTAAGAGTCCTGATCTTGGATGTTTGATAAACCTCTGCCTGTGTCCTGGCTGTGCTTCTGCGGTAGGGAGAGCGGACGGCTGCACGTCTTCCATGTTTACAGACCTGCTTTTGTCTGAATCTGTAAAGTTTGGCATGAAAATACACAATTTACCCTCTCCTCTGCAGTTCCTACAGCTCTCCGTGTCCCCTGCTCTCCTGCTCTCCAAACCCTGGTAATTTGTGCCAATATCTAGACCTCACCTCTTGTTTTCTTACATCATCTTTCTACCTTTCATAGGAAAAAAATTTTTAAGTGAGGACTCTGTGTGTGTGCTGGGAATCAGCAAGAGAACACTGCTGTTCCAGCCCGTGGCGGAGCTGAAGAAGGAGACAGACTTCGAGTAAGCACCTGAGGCCAGGGGCGGGGGGAGGCCCCCCGGGTGGGCCCTACCCTTGCTCAGCCTGGTCCCCCCCCCCACCCCCGCAGGCACCGGATCCCCAAGGAGCAGTGGTGGTTGAAGCTGCGGCCCCTCATGAAGATCCTGGCCAAGTACAAGGTCAGCTTCGAGGTGTCGGATGCCAGCCAGCTGGAGCCTGTGCAGCCCCGTGGCGCTGAGGAGCCGGCCGCCATCTAGTGCCGCCCACCGGCTGTCGTGGTCCAGTTATTTATGAGCACTTTACGCGAGCATCGTCCACGTGATGCCTGACCCCAGGCCCTGGCGCACGGGCCGCCTGTGCTGTCCTGTCTCCTGCTTCACAACCTGCGGGTCCCGCAGAATTAAACGTTTGCTACAATTCCAACCACTGTGCCCAGTGTCTTTATTTTACATGGGAGTTGAAGACCTCGGGGTGTGCGGGTGGCTGTCAGGGTTCTGTTGGCAGAAACAGACAGGTGTTTTCTAGGGAACTGGAGCTGGCCACAGGCAAGGGCAAAGTCACCGGAGGAAACAGGCAGTGCTCTGACCTGCAATGCGTGGGTGGTGCCCAGCGCACAGATGGCCCTGGATCAGGGAAGGTGATGCTGCCAAGGGGGAATGGAGGCATGCACCCCAGAGTCTGCAGAGAAGGGGCCCCCACTCCCACCCTGTGTGCCTGGAGGAGGAGGGGGCTGGGGGAGAGTCAGTGCCCCTAGGAGCAGAGCCTGACTGGACACAGTTGCCCCACAGCCAGTGAGTGAAGGCCAGCGTCAGCAGCGTCAGGACACCTCATGCATTTCTCCATAAAGTCCCTAAAAACTACTTCAGCAAATAGTCATTTAAAATAATGCCTAAAGCGCAGGTAGGTCAGAGTCACCTTTTAGTTTTAAAAGGCATGCACTAGGACAGTAAAGTAAAACAGCACTTAAAGCTTTAGAAAGTCTCAAGACTATATACTCTGTGCGTCTCTGGCATGTAGTGAGTAATGATTTCAGTTAATTTCTTTGTGATCACTATTTCCTTCTTCAAGACGGAAGAGTTTTCATCTGACTTGCCAGGCAAGACCTTATGCAAAATTTTAAGAATGATATCAAATGATATCATGTATATACGATCATATATATTTGATATATAAATAATATATACACATGATCAAGAGTCTTGCTAAAAAAATAACTTAAAAGGTGAGGAAAGCAAGGCCCTCGGAGTCAGGAGGCAGGGTCACCGCTGTCTTACGACCCACGACGGGTCCTTAGCGATGCTCGCGTTGTCTGGTCCGAGCAGAGCCATGCCGTGTGTGTTTCTCCTGGCGCCCAAGTACCTGGAGGCAGGGGGGCAGTGGTCACTCAGGCACCATGGGGTCACAGGGACTGGACACTAAGCACCCAGCTCCCACTCACCTGTTGCTCACGTCGACCAGGTCTTCGTGGCAGACGGCAAAGAGCTGCTCACGGTGTACCTGCTTCATCTCATCTGAGAGGCCGTACAGAAAGTGGTCCAGGCCTGAGAGTGAGTACAGGGGATGGGATGGGGTGGTTCTCAGGACACACAGCCACCCCCAGCCTTCAGGCCCCGCTTCCACCACAGGTCTCAGCACTGACCCTCAGGCCCACTCCTCCCGACTCGGCTGAGACGCTGGGCAAAGGAGGAAGCAGAGTCTCGGGAGGACGAGCTCAGGCACCAGGGCTCCAGGTGTGTCTGCTACACCACGCACCTTTATCTGAAGGTGCCACCGGAGTATCCACGGCAGAGAAGACCGAGAGCTTTGCCTCGTCAATGTCCTGCTGGGTGAACCTCCCGGCCTTGGCCCAGTCGATGGCCTTCATGAAGGACTGCAGTGTTTCCGTGGAACGTGGATCCCTGGAGACCCGAGGAGTCAGACACTGACGTTTATCAACAAGGAACAACCAAGTATGACGCAGTTTGTCCACACTTTGGGGTCATCAGTGGCTGTTTTCATCAGCGGCTGTTTTCACATGGTACAGACACCCCAGTGCTCTGGACACTGACGAGTGGCCACAAAAGCCACCAACACTATCCCTGGAGACCCAGCCTGTCACCCTGCGAACTACACCTCTGCCACCAGGACAGGGACTGGCCAGAGGGAACAGAAGACACATGTGAGACGCCCCAGACTCAACAATGGCCCCTGCGGAGGCCAATCTCCTGCATCCTCCCTGAGCATGGAATCCTCCAAGGTCCTCACACAGGCACGTGGTCCCCAGGGCATCTGTGAAAAACGCCTGGTTTCTGTCCCTCTGGAGACCCATGGCCCCCGCACGACCACAACCACGTCCAGCCCGTGAGAAGGGAAGCCCCTTCTTCCTTGGGGTGTCAGTCCTGCCCTCAGGCAGCGGGGCCGCAGGACGGAGACGTGAGCGGGCAGGAGAGTCTGTGGCCCCGAGGACCCAGCCCGGCCCCAAGAGTTTCCAGGTTGTCTCCCAAGCACCCTGGCCACCAACCCCAGAGCTGTTTCAGGCCCAGGGTTCCCAGGATTATCTGTCCCCACTGCTGGGGGGTGAGAACAGGGGAACGTCTTTCTGAAGTGTGCAGTGCGCTCAGACCCACCTGTAAGAGTAAAGTGTGAACATCCCGCCGTAGCTGAGCCGGGCGCCTCCGCCGTAAGCACCACCTTTTTCTCGAATTTCCGTGTGTAAGAATTTAGCAGTCATCAACCGTGCCAGGATCTTGAGGCTGAAAAGATAAAAAGATGCACATTAACAACAGCACAGCTGGCAGGGCAAGACTGAACATAACACAGAGTGATCCACGAGGGCAAGAAAGACGCGAGCAAGGTGAGGCCTGGGTGATGGGAGGGATGGGGGCGGGCCCACTCCCTCCTGCCCCGCCGCAGCATTTGGGTGTCTTAGGTGAGTGGCCTCCACCGTGAGTGCATCCCTCCCTTAGAAAACATGCTCCAACAGGGAAAATCTACCAGGCCTCCGCATCCCCATGACGTCCACCATGAGCAATGACAGCATGCCGCCCCGCCCTGGGTCTCCTCTATGACGGGGCGGGGGGCATGTGGAGGGTGAGCCTGAGCTCCTGGGAGAGGTGGCGGGCCGCGCATGGCTCTGCTCTCTGGCAGGGACGGGGTGTGGAGGAGGGCAGGAATCCACCCGTCCACACGTCTTTTTTCAGGAACTTCTCTTTCTGTGATATACGGGAAGTTAAGTCCTCACACCCAGGGAAGGTGGTCCCTGTCTGTTTCTAAAACCACATCTTGCCACTCATCAGAGCCCTACATAGTGCTGCTCCTGAGGGCCCAGCCCCATGCACCTGGCGTGGTCCGGGGATGTATACGGGGCGGTCCTGGTGCACTCGGCAACGTAGTTCACGGGGAACGGAAGCAAGAAGTGCGTCTTCATCTGGCAGGGCTCGAAGGTGGGGTCCTGGGGCAGAGGCCAGGCGGTGTCAGCGCCACATGGCCAGGACCCTCGAGGACCCAGAGCCCTGATCGTGATGCCCTGGGCAGCAGCAGCAACCCCGTCCACACATAACAGCACTGGCAAGCTCGCCCCACACAACCTCCACAGGGTGGAGGTGGCACATCCCAGCCCGCCCAGAGACCTTGGCTCACCTCACCCACTCCCTCCCAGGGCCCTGAGCATGTGGCCTTGTCTGGTCACTTTCCCAGAATAAGTGCCTTTGTCTTTCCTAGGGTCATCGGGAGCGGGGTGGGGGGTGCGGGTGGGAGGTGAAGTGATCCCGATACAGCAGTGATGTTTGAACAGAGGTGGACTGAACATGAGGCATCCACACAGCACCTGATGGCCTCAGATACAGGCTGGCCATGGAAGGGACGGCGAAGTGGGCAGGGCGCGAGAGGAAGGGACTCACCGTCACCAGCCTCCTTACGACTGGGCAGCTTCCACTGGATGCCTTAGGTGCAGGTTTCTGGAAGTGAAACGTTTCCCAGAGAAATGAGTAAACCCTGAAACGCACGTGAGCGGGTCAGGTACATTCCAGAAACAGCCTGGATGCTTAGGGTTCAGGCAGTATAGGCTCTGTGGCCTGAGTACCCTTCCATCGTGAAGCTCGGGGAGCAGAAGTCCCCTTGTCCTTGGGCCCCAGGGCGGGCCCCGAGCCTCACCTCCACCACGTGCAGGCACACGGGCCTCTGCTCCTTCTCACTCCGGCTGAGGCTCCTCAAGAAGGTCTCCACTGCGCCCTCCACCTGTGACATCTGTTGGGCAGTCGCGTTCACAGAACATCTGTTTAAAACAGTGTATGCACAGAACCATTACTGTGAAAAGATTACCGAAGTGTAAAGACACGTACATGTAGATGTACAAACAAAAGCTGAGTAAACCAAAAGCCACATGCTTTTCTTCACCACATGCTTTCTGGGTACGAAAAAGCCTGACCCTGCTCTTGGCCGGCTCAGAGCTCTGTTTCCCTGAGGAGGAGGAGGTGCAGAGAACAACCCACCCCCAGTGCTTTCAGGGCCGTGGTCTCAGCACACACACTGTTGAGAGGAAAATAAACCTTCATTCAAGAAGCACTGTTAAGTAGTCAGAGGGTGGTGGTAGTTCTCCACCCTCTCAGAAGACGTTTCTCTGTGGTTCCTCCAACCTCCACTGAATCAGACACTATCATAAAAAAGCGTCTGACAAACACTGAGAAGACCTGGGCTCTTCTCTGCATGCTGTGGCCGCCCCCGAGCACTCCCTCTGAAAAGCCTCTCCACACCACACTCAGCAACAAGGAGGTTAAGTGCAGCCTGGAGGCCAGCGCGGCCCTACCTCAGGCTGTCACAGCTCAGCAGGTGTTTCCAGATGCGCAAAAGATTCCCCAGGATGGGCTGCAGGTTAGTCATCTCCGCAATTCTCTTCATCAGCAGCACCTGAGTCAGAGAGCCCATAGGGAGAGCCTGGACCAGACATCCTGACACAGGGACACAGGTGTGTGTGTGTACGCGTGGCATTCGCACTTGCCCAGCTCGAGGGAAGGGAGCTGTGGCTTGAGAAAATAAGGTGAGAGAGAACACTTTCCGCCCCCCCGCCCCGAAACCTGGCCAGTTCATGTTGGCCAATCTGTTAAGAGCCCCGGAGAGGCGGCCAGCCTGAGCACCTCACCTGGTCCATCCCTGCGAAGGTCTCCTGCAGGTCCCCCGCAGGTGCCAGCGTTCTGCCCGCCCTGATGGACGCATAGAGGTGGCCCGAGTCGGGGACACCATTAGACAGCTCCTGGGCGGCCATCCTCACCAGCACACGGAAGTGCTCCTCCTCCTCAAGGCGGGGGCTGCAGCGGAGAAAGCCGTGATGAGCCCCGGGGACACAGCCACGCCCCCGTCCCCAGTGGGAAACCTGCCGAGGGCAAGTTCTCAGGGGAGGGCAATGTCGAGACTCCAGCAGGGACCAAGGACCAGGCCTGCGACCAATCACAACAGGGCACGGTGCTCACAGGACTGGGTCCCTGTGTCTGGGGTCACGTCTTGGCAAATACTTACTCATTCAGTATCTCACTCCACAGATGCATCATGTCTGCTAGGTTTCTATCGAGGCAGAAGGAGGAGAACAGCACACCCTAAACCAGGAGGGAAGAAAGAATTCTGACCTTCTGAAAAAGAAAAAAAGACATGGGGAAAACCAACCCCCACCAGCCTGCACCCGAGGAAATGGTCACCTGCTCGTAGGTGTTGAGGTGTGAGTCGTCGGGGAGCACCTGGGGGGCGGCAGCCAGGCCACCCGTCTTCAGCTCCACCTGCTGGGCCAGCTCTCGGTAGTCGAGGCTGCCGCAGCCCAGCCTGTGCAGAGAGAGCACAGAGTCACCGGGCAGAGGGTCCTCTGGGCAGGGAGTCCCCCGACTGGGCCCCCGCCCACAGCAATGCCCGCCCAGCAGCTGGGCTCCCCCACCCCAAGCTTTGTAGCCCCCAGGTACAGGCAGCCTCAGGGGTGGGGGACCTGCAAAACAAGCTTCTCTGCACTCTCAAGAAGTCACTTCAACACGGATGACGCCTTGGGAAGGAATACCCTCACTGCTGCCCCGAGTGCAATATTAACTAACTGTCCCAAATAAATGAATAACTGAAGACAAGGTGACGACCGGGCTATCCCGGAACCCTCTGCCATGGAAGGCAGGCAGCAGGAGCTGTATTAACGAGGACGGGGAGCAGCGGACAGGTTCTGCGGGTGACCCCAGGCCTACACGTCACATTTAAAGCTTAAAGCTTCTGATGAGAAGAATTATCCTCTTCATCATTTTAAAAAGAATCTAGTTCAGATAGCTGTGTATTACGTTCACAGTTTATACATGGATTTTAATGTACTACATTATAGTAAGAAAGTATGATGTCCAGGAGGAAAATTCTCAACAAATACACCATCCACCTTTCTGTAACAACACTACGAGATTTGAAAAATAAAACCATTCACTGACAAGTGACACTGATGCATTGAAACAGGACACACAGTGAACAGCCCCGAGCGACCAGGGAAGACGTGCCGGGCTCTAGAGGCGCGCGTCTGCCCCATGCAGCCCCTTACTTGGTGAGGACGCTGCAGAAGAGCGGCACGTAGGGCCGCAGCTCCTCAGGCAGGGCATTGAGGCTGGAGAAGGCTCTGAAGTAGACCACACCATTGGTGGGCTGTGCGCAGTACTGGACTGGCGTGTCCCCAGCTGCAGGAACAAGGGTACTTCTTCATATCCTTACCAGCAAAGTTTTAACAATGTAACCATCATGTAATATTTGTAAAACACAAAAGTTTTTCAAGGATGGAGTTTTAAATTTTATATTATTATATTAGCCAAAAAACGCGATTCATTCGCCACACATCATCAGACAACTTTCCCTGCTGTACTTTTGTTACGGTAGAACCCGGAAGTCTTGAGCTGCTCTGTGAGGAACCAGAGCAGAGCAGGGACCCTCGTGGGGCGCCTGACCACCTGTGGTCCAGCACCGCCGCCTGCACTCAAATCCTGGGCATGGGGGGACACTGGCAGCCCCACCACAACACACCCCACACGCCACTCACCGCCAGGCCCCTCGGGCACTACCCTGTGTTCTCATTTTCACATCCCAAGCACAGTGTCTGACCTGCAGCGGAGCTGAGCACTACTCATGATGAATTACAACACTGACTCAATGAACTTCACTGATAAACCAGACCTGAAGGGGACGCTGACCTGGCTTCCCAGAAGCCTGGGCCAGAGAAGGGGCTTTGCCGACACTCACACACGAGTAACAACAGACACATCATGAGTCAGGGGTGCTCGCGCACAGCCAGAACCCTGGCTAGACATGGACACCACGAAGGCCAGCGCTGGGGTCAGACCTGCTCGGGCAGGAGGGGCTGTCACATCACGGCCACGGGGAGCAGTGTCAGCACCACGGGCGAGGGTCCAGTGTCCAGGGGAAGCGAGCAACGACCCCTCTGCATCCCACAAGGCAACACCCAGCGCTGTGGGCCTCTGGACCCCATGCCCTTGAGAGCCATGTGTACACACACAGGGGAACCCAGAAGCAGGGGCTCAGCATTGCTGGACCCAGGACTAGAAACGGGGGTGCAAACATCCTCTGTAGACATCCACCGGTGACTCTCCTCCCAGGGACACTGGTACCCACCACTGACCTGCCTGTACCACCTCCAGCTCCGTGAGCGGGATGTGGGGCTCGACGTCCGACACCCTGAGTGCTGGCAGACACGAGGCATCTGGAGGTTGACTCTGCTGAGCCTGCAGTTCCAAACCTATAGCGGGGGGCGGGGTGGGGGCGTAGCAGCAGTGAGCATCCAAGCCAGCCCTTAGAAGCCCCTGCTCAGCCCCTCTCCTGTCCTTTAGTTTCTGTAGTCTCCCCTGGGCGCAGGGAGCCCCACAACGCTGGGGTCGGAGGTTGCCAGAACCAGAGAAAGCAGCACAGTAAGCAGCCAGCAGCAGTCGTCTCCCCAGCTCATCCTCAGTGACTTCAGAGGACAGGTTTGCTGGGGGAGGGGAGTTTGTGCAAGCAGTTCCCACCCCCATTTTATATCACAGACTGAGCTTGTGGGTTGAAGTGCACTAACTCTGTACTTGTTTACTTGTATTTCATCTTCACTCATCTTGGCAATATGCTGTGTGATCACATAACGTTCACAAAGAAAGAAATGGGTGAACACTTCCAGGGCCTGATCTTACACTGATGTGAGGGAGGGGTGACGGAGGATGGACGGACACCCTCTCCTTGAGTTCCTGCTCAGACCAGGCAACCCGTGGGGAGGGGGTGTCACAGGGTGCAGTCCTGTCAGCCTGAGTCACCTCACCCCTACCCTGAGTCTCTAGCACCAGGTTCCCCACCTGGCCTCACGCAGGCCCAGGGAGCCAGCTCCACATACTTCTTGAAGCCCCAACACCTTCAAGGGCCCCACCTGGCCACTTTTCCCCAGTCAAGTGGAGCACCCCAATCGCTGCGCCTCAGACATGTCCTCGCATCCTGAGAAAGCCCCCTCGCGCCCTCTGTCCTGGTGAGCATGGGGCAGAGGCCGCATGCTCCACCACAGGCCCTGGTGGCCCAGCCACGCCCCTGCACACGGCACACACGATACAGGCCCCAAACTGGAAGACTGACTTTCCCAACAAACTAACACCCATTCCTACTTCTCATTGGTGCTTATCTGCAGACTGGACCCCGATTCACAGACTCTTTGCACTGAGTCCACACTCAAGACTTACTGACCTGACACAATGGTAAATGCACTAGGCTGTGTCCTATGTCTCCAGACCACTCTGCCATGATCTTGTAACCAGGGCCGCCATCCCTCCACAGGCAGGCGTGTGCTGGAACATACGAGTTGTCTTAACGCAAGACACCTCCACGGCCAGGCCAGGCACCTGATAACTCAGGGAACACACATCTCTGTGCTTGGTTGTGGAATTACCTTCTGTGCCACAAACAGCTTGGAAAATGGATGGACCACATTAAACTAAAAACCTGACAGCAAAGGACACTGTCAGCATGAAGAGGCTGCCTACACAGCAGGCAAGTATTTGCAAATCTAATGTTACTGGCAAGATATCCAAAATATCCAAAGAACCCAGTAGCAAAAACCATCCAATTAAAAAATAGGCTGAGGACTGAACAGTCATTTTTCCAAAGACAAAGATGGCCAACAGGTATAGGAAAAGGTGCCCCAAACCACTCACCAGGCATGATAATAGTGTGTGTCTATTACTGTGCCCACAATAAAAGACAGAAATGGTAAAGAACTAGTAGAAGCAGAAGAGATCAAGAAGAGATGGCAACAAAACACAGAACTATACAAAAAAAGATCTTCATGACCCAGATAACCATAATGGTGTGATCACTCACCCAGAGCCAGACCTCCTGGAGTCTGAAGTCAAGTGGGCCTTAGGAGGCATTACTACGAACAAAGCTAGTGGAGGTGATGGAATTCCAGCTGAGCTATTTCAAATCCTAAAAGATGATGCTTATGAAAGTGCTGCACTCAATATGCCAGCAAATTTGGAATACCCAGCAGTGGCCACAGGACTGGAAAAGGTCAATCTTCAACCCAGTTACCAAGAAGGGTAGTACTGAAGAATGTTCCAACCACTGGACAACTGCACTCACTTCCCATGCTAGTAAAGTTATGTTCAAAATCCTTCAAGCTAGGCTTTAGCACTACATGAACTGAGAACTTTCAGATGTTCAAGCTGGTTTAGAAAAGGCAGAGGAACAAGAGATCAAATTGCCAACATCTGCTGGATCACAGAGAAACCAAGGGAATTCCAGAAAAATATCTACTTCTGTTTCACTGAGGGGTAGCTGTGACTCCTTTTATCCATTTCTCCCACCATCCACCCAACTACAGCCTTTGACTATGTGTATCGTAACAAACTGGAAAACTCTTAAAGAGATGTGAATACTAGACCACCTCACCTGTCTCCTAAGAAACCTGTATGCAGGTCAAGAAGCAACAGTTAGAACCTTATATGAAACAAATTACTGATTCAAAATTGGGAAATAAGCATGACAAGGGTGTATATTGTCACCCTGTTTATTTAACTTCTTTATAGAATACATCATGCAAAAAGCCAGACTGGATGAGGCACAAGCTGGAATCAAGATTGCTTGGAGAAATATCAACAATCTCAGATATGCAGATGATACCACTCTAATGGCGGAAAGGGAAGATGAGCTAAAGAGCCTCTTGATTGAGGGTACAAGAGGAGAGTGAAAAAGCTGCCTTAAAACTCAGTATCAAAAAAAAGCTAAGATCATGGCATCTGGTCCCATCACTTCATGGCAAATAGAAGGGGAAAAGGTGGAAACTGTGACAGATTTCCTCTTCTTGGGCTCCAAAATCACTGTGGATGGTGACTGCAGCCAAGGAATTAGAATAAGACTGCTTCTTGGAAAGAAAGCTATGATAAACCTAGACAGTGTATTAAAAAGCAAAAACATCACTATGCCAACAAAGGTCCATATAGTCAAAGCTATGGTCTTTCTAGTAGTCACATATGGATGTGAGAGTTGAACCATAAAGAAGGCTGAGCGCCAAAGAATTGATGCTTTTGAACTGTGGTGTTGCAGAAGACTCTTGAGAGTCCCTTGGACTGCAAGGAGATCCAACCAGTCAATCCTAAAGGAAATCAGTCCTGAATATTCATTGGAAAGACTGATGCTGAAGCTGAAGCTCCAATAGTTTGGCCTCCTGATGTAAAGAGCCAACTCACTGGAAAAGAGCCTGATGCTGGGAAACACTGAAGGCAGAAAAGGGCGGCAGAAGATGAGATGGTTGGATGGCATCACCAATTCAACAAACATGCACTTGGCCAAACTCCGGGAGATGGTGAGGGACAGGGAAGCCTGGTGTGCTGCAGTTTATGGGCTCGCAAAGAGCTGGAGACACTGAGCGACTGAACAATGACAACAGAGATTACCTGGACAAACTGTGGTAAGCATCTCACAGCATATAAATACATCAAATCATTATGTTATATATCTGGAACTAATATGATGTTATGTCAGCTACTCCTCAATTAAGAAACAAAAATCAGGAGGCTTTCCTGGTGGCTCAGTGGTAAAGAATCCACCTGCCAATGCAGAAGACACAGGTTTGATCCCTGATGAGGGAAGATCCCACATCGAGCCTGTGCTCCAGTGCCCGAGGGCCGCAACAACTAAGTCCATGTGCCCTAGAGCCCGTGCTCTACAACAGAAGACGCCACCGCAACGAGAAGTCTGAGCACAATGCGAGAGCAGCCCCTGCTCGCTGCAACTGGATAAAAGCCCTTGCGGCAACAAAGACCCAGCACAGTCAAAAATAAATAAGATTATTTTAGAAAATTATAAACTTATGGTTACCAAAGGGCAAAAGGAGGTGGGGAGGGATAAATTAGGAGATTGGAATGAACATATACACGCTACTAAAGTACATAACCAACAAGGACCTACTGTAATAGCACAGAGAACTATATTCAATAGTCTGTGATAAACTACAGCGGAAAAGAATCTGAAAAAGGAACAGAACCACTCTGCTGTACACCAGAAACTAATACAACACTGTAAATCAATTATACTTCATTTATACTTTAATTAACAAATTTATGGAAGACCTTAAAGTAACTCTCTACATATGTAAAGAATTCAGAGATTAAACAGGTTACACATCGACATTAACTCTGTCTTTACAAAGTCAAATCACCTCAAACTCAGCATGATCAAGTCAACCCCACCTGCTGACATGCCTGATAAAGTCTTCGTGTAATCCCAGCCAACTTTTCAGGGGTCGGGAGGTGGGTGGATGTATATGTATTCCTGTGTACTGTGTACATATGTAAACGTCATATGCTGCAACCTGCAACTGCTGTATAGAACCCAGTGGCTCTGATAAACGCACAGCGTGAGCAGCACACCACCATCGAAGGCAGGTGCCTCCGCCCCAGAAGGCAGCCCCATCCGCTGTGGCCTCACGGCCTGTGAGACTCACAGACCCCGCGTGTCCCAGTGTTCTGGCCCTCGTTATGGCTGAGCAGAATCCCCCCATGTGGACACCTCAGTTCCCTCTCTGTGTGGACACATGCGGGCCTGTCAAGTCCCGTGCGGACAGACACTTTCACTTCTCTTGGGTGAACACTCAGGAGTAGGACTGCTGGGCTTTACAGGCAGTGCAGGTTTACCACGTAAGAAACCACAGACCCGTTTCTATGTTCACAGTGCCTGCACCAGAGGCACCCGTGGGGGCTCCGTGAAGAACGGAGACCTGCCACCCCTGAGCCCACAGCGCACTCTGTCCCCAGGACCCGTCTGCAGTCAGCCGCAGACTGCCACGCAGCACGCACCCAGTGGCCTATACAGCCTCGGTAAGGAGAAGGCATCTGTGAAGTGTGTAAATGCATAAACCCTGTGAAGCCACCTCTCTTCCAGAACACCTGCCTCTCCTGCTGAATCACAGGGTATAGTTTCTGAGGGGAAGGTCAGTCTTGTTGCGGTTAATACAGAACTCTGCAGGCAGCCGGCAGAGACCTATTGGCTGAAACCAGCCGCCTCCTTACGCTGGAAGCTCGGTGGGGCTGGGTGAGGGTGGGGCAGCTGCCAGACCTGACCTTTCTCATAGATCTGCTGCTTGTCTTCCGGGGAAAGAGAAGTGACCTTTTGCTGCAGTTTTTCTGTTTCCATCTGTGCTTGCTTCTCGGAATACTTTTCATCTGGTTTCATGGATAAAGTCAGCTTGTGCCGATTATTCTGCAACAACCAGAGCAAGAGAAAAGTCAATTAAAAACACGGTCTTATGGAATCCAGCATTGAGCCGGCCTCCAGCAGGGTGCGCTTAGCCCCACAGTTCCATTTTCCCATTTCTCACGGTGATGACAACAGAACTTGCCCCACGAGGTTGTGCATGCAGAGCCCGGGAGCCACAAGCAATCCTTGAGGCCACCTGCTCTGCAGGGACCATGTGGTCCACACGCCAAGCTGCTACCACCTGAGGCATAGTCACCGTAGTTCCTATGTCTTAACCACAAACGCATCGATATTCAACAGTGCCTTTACACCTTGGTTGTACAAAGAAACCACCGGCACCTTTTAATACCATAATAAACCTTTGGCTTTAGTCTAAGTTGAAGATAACGGAATAAAATAATTTTTTACTGAGTCTTCATAATACCACTAACCTCTCAAACCAAAACTAAAATCAGTATTTTATAAACCGTGAGGACAAAATAGATGCTGATCTAACACGACTCAAGTGACACTGGGCCCCTTGACTTACTGCACTAGACACACACGCCCACAGAAAGCTCAAGTGCGACACCACAGAGCGGGAGGACCACAGCACGTCAAGCACCATGTGCAAAATGGCTTGTGATTAGAGATGAAGAACGAACGGCCAGAGCAGGTGCCCCACCCCAGCACGGGTGCCCAGGACCACGACCCCACTCACCACAGGACAGTCCTCCCCACCCCCACCCACCCAGGGCAACAGGGGAGATGACATTCCCCTCCATCAGTGATGGTCCACCAGGGAACACACACAAAGCACAAAAGCCCACAAGTCTGTGGAGACAAATGAGTACCAAAGAGACCTTGGTAAAAACAACCAGAACATTCACACACTTGGGCAACTCGTCTCATGTTCAATACAATCTATTAGCAAAACTGAACAAAAATACAGGGCGACCCCCTGGGGTCCAGGTTTAATCCCTGGTCTGGGAGCCAAGAACCCACAAGCCAAGAAGCGCCCTCCTCACCAAAGCAATACAGGCAGATGCTCCATTAAACACCCGCCCCACCTCCACCCACCCACCCACCCACCCACACACACACACACACTCACTCATACACAAAAACCCACCTGCATGAATATCTGGAAAACAGAATTTTTAAAGCTAATATATGACCATTTACATTTTTAATCAACAATTAAAAAATTAAATCTCATATTGTCAAAACTCGACTTATACAATGCAGAGTATATTCCTAATGTTCCCTTCATTATTATAAAATTCAAGTTCAAAATTACAGACATAAACTCTCAACTTTCTTACCTTAAAATACTGTTTCACTTTTTCTTGCAAAAACCTTGGATTTTCCTTCAGGCACTTTCGGAACTGAGCCACCTGACTTCCGAGCTTCAGGAGCTCTATGGGGTCCCCGTCATGGTTCCAGCAGGAAGCAATGTACTATTGAGGGGGCAGGTAGGAGAGTCACAACAAGCCACAGTAACCTGCAAACCCTGTGTCTGCCCAGCAAACATCCAAGCCTGCCTTTTCATCAGGACTCAGCTTCTAGACTTAAAAATACCACAGATGACTGCGCATGAAGAAAATTAAATCATTTTTTTTGGCTAGAAGAATAACTAAACTCATGATTTTTTTCCCCTAACAAATTAGAAAGCACAGATTTAAAGATTACTTTTTGGAAAATATAATTATGAAATCATGCTAAATCCCTAACCATTTAAAGTACTCCCTAAATCTATTAAAAAATAAGACATCGGAAAGCTAATGAAGTAAGCAAATAAAAACAGGAATGATGTATTATAAAACTAAATTAACAGTAATTTTATATCAGATCCAAACACCATAACTTCTCCAGTTCAAATGAAAGGTGCTATGAATAACAATCTGTATTTTCAAGAACCACTAACTGGGCTTCTCTGGTGACTCAGTGGATAAGAATCTGCCTGCCAATGCAGGAGACACAGGTTTGATCCCCGATCCGGGAGGATCCCACATGCCATGAAGCAACTAAGCCTGAGTCTCACAATTACTGAGCCTGCAGCTACTGAAGCGCAAACGCCTAGAGCCTGTGCTCTGCAACACAGCGAAGCTACCACAATGAGAAGCCTGCACAACACAACTAGAGAAAAGTCCGCACAGCAATGAAGACCCAGCACAGCCAAAAATAAATTAAAAAAACCACGAACTAACACACAAAAAAAAGAGACTGAGGAGTTTAAAACTACGCACAGACGTCAGGGTGAGTCCAAAGCTGACGGACTGGTGCTTCATCTGTATTTCAATTTTATGAAGTAATGCTTCAATGCGATCCTCTTCAAATCCTTTCCTACAAAAACATCAAGAACTCAGACACTAAAAAATCCATATGTCTCAACAATAAGGCTACAAAGGTGACATTCAAACAGCTGCCATGAAGGACTGCATGTGATGTGAGCCTGTGTTCGGGAACGAGGACCCAGCCCAGCCCTGCAGGCGCCACACGTACTCGATGACGTCATCTAGCGTCCGGTCCACTATGTCCCGGACCGTCTGGACGTCCTTCTCTGCGATGCCCTGTAGGCCCACGCTGAAGTAGGCCTCCCGAGTGCAGCCATTGTACCTGGTATGAAAGCAGGTGATACGTCAGAATTTGCACGCCCCTCCATCGCTGGTTGAGAAGACTCTTCACTGAGATCAGAGCCTCTACAGGACTCAGCCAAGAGGGAAGCTCCTCAGGTACCCGCTGCTCAGATACGATGCCTCACACTCAAACCCTTTTAGTTTTTCCAAAAACCACCACAATTAAAATTCCAGAGCAAAACAAATCTAGAGAGCTTTACCAAATGCTATGATTTCAAAGGACTTCTAATGGCCTGACTTTTCAAGCAGGCAGCAGCATGCCACTCTTGGAAGAGTTACCTTGTTGGGTTTTTTTGTCAATTGTCCACTGCAGGGGACATCTACAGCTTGTGCTGGAAGCACAGCTGGGGCAGGAAGAGGGCCCCTCCCTAACCACAAGGTATGGAGCCACCTATACCACTGATCCCCCCCAGCCCCACACCCTACGAGCGGCCAGTAACCCCTGCCCTGCAATGACCAGCCCAAAATGTGTCCAGACACTATCAGGTGTTAGAAGTGCCCCTCACCACGGAGTAATGATCTGATCTGACAGTGACACGCACCCAACATCAGGAGAGAAGTCTGTGCCAAGTCCGGATTCAATGAGGGCTTTGTAGAAGGGGGCGTTGGGGCCACTGATCAGGAGTGAAGACAGAAGGCTCAGCGTGAAGGCTTCAAACGTGTTGGTGATGCTTCATTTATGAAAAGGGGGGAAGAGAGGGAAATGGTTGGCTCATGGAAATGTTTTCAAAACTATTAAAACCACAATAAACACTTTTATTTTCCAAAGCAGCTGAAATTCTACTAGAAATTCTTCCACTTCAACCTCTATTTTAATAGTTACATGGGCAAAAGAGCATTTCTTGACTTGTAAAACTCTTACACTGTGGGACCTTGGGGGTCCCACACCATGAGCAGACAGTGACAGCAGAGCAGGAGCCCTCCCTGCCCATACCCCTCATGTCAGGCCGCTGGGGTCAGTCTTGAGTGAACAAAGCTTCTCAAGGTCAGATTTCACAGGGCTCTTTTCACGTGGAGAGGCACTGTGACCCCAATATTAAACCCAAACCGTTCCACCGCTGTTAAAGACACCCCACATCTAATAATACCACTGAAGGCCCAAATCCCCCCACCCATGTGCTCCCAGGGGTGCGTCCCCACAGGGTGGTCCGCGTGAGCCTCACACACTCACTCTGGCAGGAGAAAGCTGACACTGATGGTCGTCTGCCCCGAGGGGCCCTCAGCCAGTGAGTCTGGGGCACACGTGATCTGGAACTCCCTCTGCAAGGGCACAGGCGTGCGTCAGCGGGCGCAGATGGGCAAGGGCACCTGACGTGCAGGACATTCCCTGTGCTTCGCGTCAGGGCAACTGTGCTTTGGCACGGACCACCGCTCTTCCGGCTGGAGAACCCTCACACCCAGGGCAGGCCCACAGCGCTGGAAACCCTAGGAACACACACCCCACCTGCATGTCACACGCTCACAGGCCTGCTGACGCATGACTCGGACCCAGCTCTCACCGGCTCATCCCAGGGCTTCTGGGCTGGCACTGACGTCCGTGGCTCAATTCTCTGAAATTTACTCAGGGCCTCTTCGTGAATTTGCTTCAGATGCTGCTCCAGCGGAAAGTTACCATAAGTGAAGAACCTGAAGTTTGAGAGAGCACCTTAGTCTACATCAGGCTCTGTAAGAACCAGAGGGTGTCCAGGATCTAACGGCCAGAACACGCCAGTCCCCATGCTGATGTCAACTTCACACAGGAACACTTGTTTCACTTAATTTAACCACAATACCGAATAGAGAGGCTTCTGCTCTTTTCTCAAGATGTGGTTCAAACAAAGCACAGATTGTACAAAAAGGATTAATTAAAATCTGGCAAAAACTGCTCTTCATTTTGAACTTACTATAAATGTGTTAGAAAAACCAAATAAACTACACATTAAAATATTTAAAACCTAAGCTACAGCACCACAATAATCTAAGACTAACAACCAAATTTAAAATGTCACAAACATCAAATCTGGGTCACAAATCTCAGATCGCCCATATTTTTAGGACAACACATTACTTACTGGGATAAAGAGCATAGTGCAGACCTCATCTTTTTAGCAGAACGCAGTCTGAGCTATAATTAAGGGCCTGGGAGCTAGTATCCTATAGATCCCGTCAGCCTCCCCCTCAGAGCTTTAGACAGTGCAAAGCCAGCAGTGAGGAGCACCTGGCTGTGCACACTGGTCCCCACACGCCCAACTGGCTCAGCCCCAGGACCCCTGGAGGAACGGCCACGGGTCTAGAGCAGGAGGAGGCCTGCCTTTGGGGCCAGGGCAGATCTCAGAAGTCACTGAAGATGTCAAGGATGAGTGTCAAGGAACTTCCTCAGGCCACCGTGGGGACAATTTGAGCACTAAAAAGTTTTTGAATTTCATTTGGTGATCACACGGTCTTAAATATATACACATATGAAAATATTTCCATGAGATCATTATGGGCCATGAGGGGGCAATGTCCCACCAGAAAGGGTGCTTAAGGGACACAGCAAGGAAAGGCTGCCTGTGGGCCTCGACTGATCAAACATCTCAGGGACAACTGGAAATCAATCTCGGTCAAGGCATAGGTGGTTTTATTCAATCATTTATTCTGTTAAATGTGAAAACACTGTTATCTCACATAAGAGAGCATCCTTGTAAACATCTATGTGTATCCGTGTATGTCTGTGTATATCTATACATGTCTAGTTGCCTGTTACTACATGTGTCTACGTGTGTCTACATGTGTCTGTGTACACACCCAGAGGACGGAGCTATAGGCTGAACACATGGGGTTCACTGATCTACTCCCTACACTCTCCTGGATGATTAGGAGTTTTCGTAATTAATTTTTTTAAATTTTACACTTAAAATAGTTTTTCAAATGACTTTACATGACTGCTTAAAGTATTTGTAAACTACTGTTGTTTAGTCACTAAGTCCTATCTGACTCTTTGCAACCTCATGGACTGTAGCCTGCCAGGCTCCTCTATCCATGGGATTTCCCAAGAAAGTATACTGGAGTGGGTTGCCATTTCCTTGTTCAGGGGATCTTCCTGACCCAGGGAACAAACCCACGTCTCCCGCACTGCAGGCAGATTCTTTACCACTGAGCCACCAGGGAAGTCCTTGCAAACTGTCAGTGTTTTATTATTAATCATACCTGAAACAGGCAATTGATCAGAGGTTGAATGACACAGCTACCTGTCTGGGGGCACCTCTCCAGGACTGCGTCCACCCTGAGAGGAGGATCACAACTTCCTGTTATACCATGCCTCAGGCTGAGCTGCAGAGGCAGCAGGCACGGGCCACGCCTTGTGGGTCTCAGGGCGTGTCCACGCACAGCAGCTCCCGTCCACTGCCGGTGGTCGTGAAGGAGGCCTCCCAAGCCCAACTCAAGAGAAGCAGGACAATGGGGGAAAGCAGCCCAGCACCAGGCTTCCCAGGCAGTGTCACCTGGCATTGCTGGGGTGGTAGTGCACGGCGTGGAACTGTCTGAGCTCCTCCCATGTGAGGTCGGGGATGCACAGGGGGTCCCCTCCGGAGACCACAGAGTACGTGTGGTCAGGAAGCAGGCGGTTCTGAAGGTGCTGTGAGAATATCCTCTCGTTATCTGTCTTCAAGTAAAAATACACATGTAAGTGAAAACCAGCACACACACTGTTCACATGTTCAACAAAGTAGCCGCGTCCTGGGAGTCCCCCTGCTGACATCCCCAAGTACCCATGCAGATGCTTTCAGCCATGAAATGCTAATTAAGACGTGTACATTTTTTTTTAGACATGGTGCTCCTGAACACCTAACTCCAGAGTACAGTGTCAGGAAACAAAAACTCCTATGACCTGCCTTCTTGCAACATTCACTGCATGCGGTCATCTTTACCATAACTTGAGAGACACTGTGTCTGTGAACCCCACCCTACACCGGGCAGGAAAGAGCGGAAAACCAAGGTCTCAGGATAGTCAGGAACACAGTTTTTATCTGGCCAAGCCCCAAAGACCAGACATCACTGTGGTCCCCACACCCTCGCTGAGAACTGCCGTCCAGCTCATCGCCCAGCGGTGTCAGCTCAGTGCACTGTCTGCGCTAACGCCAAGTTCTCACAGCGAGGATGTTAAGTGACATAACAAGATGCCAGCCATCTGCAAAGACTATTTGTACTCCAACATTTTATACAGTAGGATAATTTAGCACAGCATGAGAGAGGGAAACACTCACAAATGCTCCCTTCATTTCATTGAAGACGACACCTTTAAAGACCAAAGGCGTCTGGGGGTCATTCGGGTCCTCATGTTCCAGTCGCCATCCTTCCTGCCTGAAGAGCGACAGATGATTACATGGTGACAGTGATTCTATCGCCGAACTAAAGCTCAATGAACCAATCGCTACATACCAGAAGTCCAGTTCCCGCAAGCACGGAAAAAAGGCTGCGTCCAAAT
The DNA here is from genome assembly GCF_042477335.2 of Ovis canadensis. Lineage (NCBI taxonomy): Eukaryota > Metazoa > Chordata > Mammalia > Artiodactyla > Bovidae > Ovis > Ovis canadensis. The sequence goes on along the minus strand of NC_091257.1, from coordinate 60,030,489 downwards.
ACACGGACAGGAGGTTCTGGAAGTCCTTGGGGTTTTGTGTGGAAAATGGGTACAGGGTGTAATCACTAGCTAGACACAAAGAAGAGCAGGGTTTTAAACACAGCGGTTCCCCCAGGTTCATGCCAGCACTGTTTCAGCCTCATAGCAGGTCCACGGTGTTGGGGCACAGAGGCAGCAGCAGCTGTTGGGGGCGGGGGCTGGGATTGCCCACAGGGTGCCTGCCGCCAGCCCATACCCCCTGCTTCCTGCAGCCACAACCCAGACACCAGCCCTACCCAACCTCTTAGAGCATTATTCCCCAAAGAAAACAGCCGTCACCTTTTCCAGAAAAAATTCAGATGCATTTTCCCTAAAATTCCAGGTTTTATAATTAACCCAGTTTTCCTAAGGGATTATGCATCAAACGGCCTCCAGACAGAGACTGGGAACTTGACCCCAGCCTCCAGGCTGCCACCCCCACATCTGAGACCAGGCAGCCCTGGCCGGGCCAGCGTCTCACCCGTGAAGGCATTCATGAATGTGGACAGCGACCGGTTCAGCATCTTGAAGAAGGGGTCTCGGCAGGGGTACCTCTGAGAGCCGCACAGGACCGTATGCTCCAGGATGTGGGGGGTGCCGCTGCTGTCGGTGGGGGTGGTGCGGAACTGCACACTGGGGACATAGCCACACGTCAGAGCCCCTCAGGGTGCGGGCCAGCCGCGACCCCGCCTGACCTAAGGGAGCTGGGGCGGGGCGGAGACTCCCTTCCCCTCCATTCCTGCTGAACCGCTGCAAGCGCCCCTGCAGGGCATCCAGACCATGAGCCCAGGACGCACACACACCTGAACAAGTTGTTTCTGTCCTCGCGGGCCAGGTGCAAATACTGTGCTCCCGTGCCGTCATGGCTGAGCTTCACGGCTGTCAGCGACAGCTCGGGGACAGGCGTCACCTGAACCAACGAGGAAATGGGGGAGTTAGATTGGCTGGAAAGGCGTGCACCATGGGGATGCTGCGTCTGTGGGACCTGGCGGAAACCTCCGAGTCCAGAGTCCACGGACCAGGAAGGCCAGACCTGGAGCTAAGGACAGCACCACTGTCCCTCCTGAGCTCCCACTGTCTGCTACCATCTCCCGAGTGTGCCACAGGTGACCCTGGGAGGGAGGCATCCCACCCCACTTACAGATGAAAACTGAGCCTGTGGCTGACGGGACAATATGCCAAGATCACAGAGACCCCTTGTGTCAGACCCCTTGTGTCTCACTGGGCTGCCCTGGAAGAGAGGGGACTTACCTGGAACGCATACCAATGAAGAGGAGCCCCGCTCAACACAAACAGAGAAAGCCCACGCAAAGCAGACTCAGGACAGTCAAATAAATGAAAAGAACTATTCTATTATTTAAGAACAGCAAACTCTTCTTCACCCCCGGGGGAGGTCTTGTCTGTGAGTGCTGAATAACTTCCACTGTCCTTGGTACTGAAGTAACAGCATCAAGGCCCCACCCTTAACCTCAGCACCTTGCCACCATGACCACCACCTGGTGTGACAGGGACCTGTCTTTACTGATGCAACTTCCTGGCCGGGCAGAGGTCAAAGTTCTGCTGTCCTGAGCCTGCTCTGGGGACCCTACTACAAAAACTATGTGCTTTAAGTGGCCTACTGATGCCCACATAAGTTACAGCAATGAAACTGTTTACACCTCAGAGTTCACAACTGTACTTCTGTCAGATGTGATCAGTGTATTAGGTTGATGCAAAAATAATCGCGGTTTTGCAATGCCGAACTTCGCCACTTGTTATTAGAACACATTCTTAAATGTGGTTATGTCATACATCACTGTAATGGGTATTTCTTGCTTTATGTTTTTTGCTAATGACTTATTACTTACTGTGTATTTTATATTTATACTATGGAAATGATGTTAGACAAAAAGCAAATCTGAGCAATTTTCTTTTGAGTTCAAAACGGGCGTAAAGCAGCCGAGACAACTCACAACATCAACAACGCATTTGGCCCAGGAACCGCTAGTGAATGCACACAGTGCAGTGGAGGCTGAAGTTTTGCAAAGGAGATGAGAGCCTTGAAGACGAGGAGCATAGTGGCCGGTCACTGAAAGTTGGCAATGACCAACTGAGAGCAATCATCAAAGCTGATCCTTTTACAACTACACAAGAAGTTGCCAAAGAACTCAACACTGACCATTCTATAATCATTAAGCATTTGAAGCAAATCGGAAAGGTGCAAAGCCTTGCTAAGTGGGTGCCTCATGAGCTGACTGCAAATAAAAGAAAAATCCTGGTTTTGAAGTGTCATCTTCTCTTAGTCCACACAACAACGACGAATCATTTCTCAATCAGACTGCGACGTGTGACGAAAAGTGGATTTTATATGACAACCAGATCAGCGGTCAGACGGAGAAGAAACTCCAAAGCACTTCCCAAAGCCAAACTTGCACCAAAAAAAGGTCATGGTCATTGCTGGGTGGTCTGCTGCATGCCTGACCCACTACAGCTTTCTGAATCCCAGCAAAACCATCACATCTGAGAAGCAAGCTCAGCAAATCAATGAGATGCACTGAAAACTGCAAGCCTGCAGCAGGCAGTGGTCAACAGAAAGCCCAATTCTTCTCCATGACTAGGCCAGACCACAAGCTGCACAATCAGTGCTTCAAAAGTTGAACGCACGGGGCTACAGAGTTCTGCCTCATCTGTCACACTCACCTGACCTCTCGCCAACGGATAACCACTTCCTCAAGCATCTCGACAAATCTTTCGCAAGGAAAATGCTTCCACAACCAACAGGATGCAGAAAATGCTTCCCAAGAGTTCACTGAATCCTGAAGCACGGATTTTTATGTGACAGGAATAAACAAACTTATGTCTTGTTGGCAAAAATGTGTTTATTGTAATGATTCCTATTTTAATATATAAAGATGTATTTGAGCCTACTTATAATGATTTAAATTTCATGGTCCAAAACCGCAATTATGTTTGCACCAACCTAATATTTAAAACCAGTCTGTCTCTGGACTTCCCTAGTGGTCCTGTGGTTTAGAACCCGCCTGCCAAGAAAGGGGACATGGGTTTGATTCCTGGGTCGGGAAGATTCCACGGGGCAACTAAGGGCATGTGACACAACTACCGAAGCCTGCGCTCTAAAGCCTGGAAGCCACAACCACTGAGTCCGAGTGCTGCAGCTACTGAAGCCTTCGTGCCCTGAGCCCGTCCTCTGCAACAAGAGAAGCCACTGAAATAAGCCGCCTGCGCATTTCAACTAGAGTAGCCCATGCTCGTCACAACTAGAGAAAGCCCGTGCATGTGTGCTAAGTCGCTTCAGTCTTGTCCAACTCTCTGCAACTCCATGAACTGCAGCCTGCCAGGCTCCCTGTCCATGGGATTCTCCAGGCAAGAATACTGGAGTGGTTGCCATGCCCTCCTCCAGGGGATCTTACTGACCCAGGGATTGAACTGGCGCCTCTTTAGTCTAACCTGCGTTGGCAGACAGGTTCTTTATCACTAGCACAACCTGAGAAAGCCACACAGCAACAAAAATCCAGTGCAGCCAAAATAAGTTAATTAAAAGTAAAAATAAAATAAAATAAAACCAGTTTACCTCATAAACAGCTCTCACAGTAATTGTTTCTCAAAAAGGACCATGGTTTATTATAAACTAAGTTCCCACAAAACTTGAAATGTACAGGAAAAGAATCAAGACTCTGAAAAAGGTATTATTAGCCAGAACTATACAGAAATCCCAAGTCTCTTGAGACTTCTTTAGGGGCCCCACAACCATGAACCCCTTTAAGTGGTTCGGAGACCCTGCCCTGAATACCCCCTGCCCCTGTTCCTAGAGACAGATGGTGGCTCTCCTTTACTTCTCCACAAATCCATCCCCACCCTGCTTGTGCCCAGCAGACCCTCTTGCGTCTTCCTGTTGCACACCTGAGTCCTTCTGACTGTGAGCTGCCTGCCTCTGTTTTTATTAGTGTAAAGAACAGTGTGAAACCAACATCCAGTCGACTATGTCATGTACATCATTGTCAATTATAGCATTAAAATAAAAAAAAAGTTTAAGCCAAACAAAACAAGATATTTTAACATAAGCTAAGTACCTATAAGCCCACACAATCTCTCTTCTATAATCCTGAAACCTAAATGGCTCAAAACCAGAAAGATTTTGCCCAACTTTGGAGCAAACTTGCTGGATGGTAGGAACTTCACCTGAGTAGATGCGGGGCCTTCAGTCTTCAACACAGGTTATCAGCAATGCAGAAACAAAAGAAGCAAGGCCTCAGGCACTCAGGGAAGGGATTAGGGGGTCTGCTTTCATCTGAGTCAGGAAACCCTTTCACTTGCAAACTCTGCTCCTTTGAGCATCTGCTGTGAAACTGAAGGAAGCGGGGCTGGGGACACAGATGAACAAGCCCACCCCCCACATCTCTGCTCTGAGCTGACACAGGAGGCGCCCCCAGGCCCACCTGGCTGACGGTGAAGCCGTGGATCCTCTCTCCAATGCGGTATTGCAGTGCTCGCTCACAGGCCTTGGTGCTCCCCCACCTCCAGGCTCCGAGGTGGGCATTGCTACATTCAAGGAAAGGAGTCAGATGATCTGCTGGAAGACTGGCTAACATAATTCAGCAAGGTAACAAAAAACACTGCCATGTGACAAAGAATTCTAAGAAAAATGAAAACCTGCATCTGCTAAACACATTTCAGAAAATCAGTTTCCATTAAAGTCCTTTCAATTGTATCTCAACTCACCTAAGCCTCGTAATACCAAACATTTAATGTTGAAAACCTTTTATTTCTACATGTCCATAAATAACTGTAATACAATCATGTCACCAATTTCCCTTGATTCTGGGGAAAGATACAATTCTCATGTCAAGATCATGGTATCCCAATGAACTCAGACTACAATAAAGTTTCATCCCACACCTGCCCAATTAGTGAGAATTAACAATCTAGCGTTGTCAGGGGCTCACATGGCCACTGAGTGTGCACTCTGAAGGGAGACTTCAGAACAGCCCTGTCCTTATTAGATGAGCAGTTCATTCCCCTCAACGTATGTGCCCGTGAGCGGCACTCACTCCCTGGTGCACAAACACACAACAACATGCACACCATTCCCAAGGGCCCCAAACTCAGCAGCCCAAATGTCCAGTAACAGAGAACAGATAAAGGAACTATTCAATTGACAAACTTAGCCCTAAGAATGAATGGACAACAACTACATGTATCAGCGATGTGGGCACATGATGCTGAAGCAAAGAAAAAAAGGTGCCATCTAACCAGGTAACACCGTAATGTACGACTACACAGGGATGGTAAAAACACAGGGGAAAAGTAAGTTACTTCTGTAAACCAGAAGAGCAATTTCATTTAGGAGAGAGGGAGAGTTATCATGGGTAAAGGGTAAGCTTAACCTGGGTAACAGGGACACAATTTATAGTATTTTCTACATTAACATTAAATCTCACAAAAATATTCTTTATAGAAAGTATGGGCTGAAAACACTGACTCATTCAACATTATGCAATAGTATGGGTCTATTTTATAAACAACCAACAATTCCATTCTGGATTTAGCCAATTCTAGAATTATGGGATAGAAGATTTTAACCCAAATACCCAATAAAGACAGCCCAACGACAGACACCCCCGTTTCCTCCCCTGGGTCAACAGCAGCTAAACTCCACCATAAAATAATTCTCTGAATCAGCATGAAACTAAACAATTTATGTTTCTTTAGAGAGTAAAAAGTTACATTTTACAAAGTCAAAAGGAATGAAGCTGATTCAGTTTGAAACTAAATGCATTCTTTTCCCATAAATCCACTCATTAAACACGAAGTTGGAGGCTCAGACAGGGAAGAATTCACCTGCCAATGCCGAAGACCCGGGTTCGATCCCTGGGTCGGGAAGATCCCCTGGAGGAGGGCATGGCAACCCACCCCAGTGTTCTCGCCTGGAGAATCCCGCGGACAGAGGAACCCGGCGGGCTGCGGTTCAGGGGCCGCTAAGAGTCGGACACGCCCGAATGATCAGCCCTTCACCTCGGAGGCCCCATTCTCCAGGCCGCAGAGGCGCTTAAGCCCCCCACCCACAACCTCGGGGAAAAGAGCAAACGCCCAGCGAGAGCCCTGCCCGCCGCCCCCTAGTGTCGCTCTTGTCAGCTCACTTCAGGGGGCCTCCGCCTCGGAGGCCCGACCCCCGGTCCGCGCTGGGTCCTGGCCGGCTTCACCCCGCCTTCGCTGGAGGCAGCTCCCCAGCCTCGGTAACCGGACAGGGGCTCTCTCCCTCCCTCCGGGATGAAGGCCACCGCGGGGCCCGCTCTGCCGTCCTCGCACCGCGGCCTGCGAGGGCGCCCCGTCTAGGGGCCGGGCTCTCGCAGACAGAGCCCCGCACGAGGGGTCCCAGGTGGGGGAGCCACGCCGCCTCGTCCCCTCCCCGCATCACCGTCCCGTCGCTCCCTGCCCCCAGCCCCGCCCCCTCACCCGCCGCTCAGCCTCCGGAGCGCGTCCCGTGCCCTCCAGCCGCCGCGCCACATGCCGCCAGACTAGCTTGCTGCCGGCGTGACCCCGTGCAACCCGACGCACGCCGCGGGGCGGGACCAGCCAGCCGCCTCCCAATTGGCCAGCGCGGAACTACGGTCTCTCCGATAGGCTGGCGTGAAGGGGGTGGGGCCTGTGCCCGGGGGGGTGGGGCCTGGGCGGGGAGAGGAAGGGCTGCGCGCGAGAGGGGCGGGCTTACCCCAAGCCTGGTGATTTGCCTGGTTCTCAGGCCAGAGGTAACCCCGGTCTCTGGGACAGACGTTTGGGCGCCGGCACTCTGCCAGCTCAGGCGTCCATCAGCAGCTCTAGGGCAGTGGACCGAGTAGGGCTTCACCTGTCGGGTGCCTTAGCCCCGGGGCGTGGGGCCTCGTGGATGTGGTCTGAGGCTGGCATTGCCTGCTTTCCAGGGCCAGGATTCCATGATGTCACGCTATTTTAGGAACGGTCCCAACAAGAATGTCCCCAGCCAGAATGGATGCATGTATATCTATGGCTGAGTCCTTCTGCTGTCCACCTGAAACCTATCACAACATTGTTCAGTTCAGTTCAGTTCAGTCGCTCAGTCGTGTCCGACTCTTTGCGACCCCATGAATCGCAGCACGCCAGGCCTCCCTGTCCATCACCAACTCCCGGAGTTCACTCAAACTCCTGTCCATCGAGTCAGTGATGCCATCCAGCCATCTCATCCTCTGTCGTCCCCTTCTCCTCCTGCCCCCAATCCCTCCCAGCATCAAAGTCTTTTCCAATGAGTCAACTCTTTGCATGAGGTGGCCAAAGTACTGGAGTTTCAGCTTTAGCATCATTCCTTCCAAAGAAATCCCAGGGCTGATCTCTTTCAGAACGGACTGGTTGGATCTTCTTGCAGTCCAAAGGACTCGGTACCAATATATAATTGTTGTTTTTCAGTCGCTCAGTCGTGTTCAACTGTTTGCAACGCCATGGACTGCAGCATGCCAGGCTTCCCTGTCTTTCACCACCTTCCAGAGCTTGCTCAAATTCACGTCCATTGAGTTGGAGATGTCATCAAACCATCTTATCCTCTGTCATTCCCTTCTCTTCTCGCCCTCAATCTTTCTCAGCATCAGGGTTTTTTCCAGTGAGTTGGCTCTTTGCATCAGGAGGATGAACTATTGAAGCTTCAGCACCAGTCCTTCCAATGAATATTCAGGACTGATTTCCTTTAGGATTGACTGGTTGGATCTCCTTGCAGTCCATGGGACTCTCAAGAGTCTTCTCCAACACCACAGTTTAAAAGAATCAGTTATTCAGCACTCAACTTTCTTTATGATGCAGCTCTCGTATCCATACATAACTACTGGAAAGACCATAGCTTTAACTATATAGACCTTTTCAGCAAAGTATTGTCTCTGCTTTTTAACATGCTATCCAGGTGTGTCATGCTATCCAGTATAAAATATAAAGGCTTTTAAAAAAAACTACAAAAAAAAAAAAAGTCCCAGCAAACTTCAGGACAGCTCCCTACCTGCATTTGTGCCTGGAGAGACTAGACAGGTGGCCTTCTGGAACCTCAGGGACTGGCCCCAAGAGGGCGGAGCATGAGTGGGTGGGCCAGGTAGGTGGCTGCAGGCTGGTGGGAACACTGGGGGCTGGGGTTGGGGGCACTTGGAAGAAGGCAGGACCCAAGTCTGGCCTCAGTTTCTCAAAGCTTTGGCTTCCTCCCTTGTCTCAACTTCCTCTTTCCTCCCAACCCCATCCCCTGCCCACCCACTACTTAAAAGGGACTCAAATCCCATGGCCCCTTTTTCCAGGCTCTAAAGAAAGAATGCAAAGTAGACAGGTGCAGCTGGTCTGAACACATGACACTTTTCCAGCATCCTAAAAGATAGTCAGCAAAGTCTACAGAAACCTCTCTGTAGCACAGAGGATTCTGCAGTTAACCACAGCACCTCTTTGTTCAGAGGGGATACCTGTGGGTCCAGGACAAGCAAGGGTGATGGTGAGACACTGCAACATGAACACTTTCTGTGCAAATACCTTTCCTCTGATGAGAATCTGGCTGATGAATGTCACTGAGTCACCACAACTTCTCTGTGATCTTGGGGGACACAGCTGGGCATTGTTAACCTTGTAGTGATTGTGCAGGAAACTGAGGCACTGAAAGTTCTAGTATTTTGATCTCTGAAGAATAAATGCTACATTAACCCAGTAATTGCCACTTAGTAGAACGTTCCCACAGGATAAACCTCACTGATAGCTGACCTACACATACACACTCAGTCAGTTCAGTTAGTCGCTCAGTCGGGTCCAACTCTTTGCGACCCCATGAATCACAACACATCAGGCCTCCCTGTCTATCACCAACTCCCGGAGTTCACCCAAACTCATGTGCATTGAGTAGGTGATGCCATCCAGCCATCTCATCCTCTGTCATCCCCTTCTCCTCCTGCCCCCAATCCCTCCCAGCATCAGGGTTCTTTTCCAATGAGTCAGCTCTTTGCATGAGGTGGCCAAAGTATTGGAGTTTCAGCCTCAGCATCAGTCCTTCCAATGAACACCCAGGACTGGTCTCCTTTAGGATGGACTGGTTGGATCTCCTTGCAGTCCAAGGGACTCTCAAGAGTCTTCTCCAGCACCACAGTTCAAAAGCATCAATTCTTTGGCGCTCAGCTTTCTTCACAGTCCAACTCTCACATCCATACATGGATGGAAAAACCATAGCCTTGACTAGATGGACCTTTGTTGGCAAAGTAATATCTCTGCTTTTGAATATGCTATCTAGGTTGGTCATAACTTTCCTTCCAAGGAGTAAGTGTCTTTTAATTTCATGGCTGCAATCACCATCTGCAATGATTCTGGAAGCCCCCCAAATAAAATCTGACACTGTTTCCCCATCTATTTGCCATGAAATGATGGGACCAGATGCCATGATCTTAGATTTTTGAATGTTGAGCATTAAGCAACTTTTTCACTCTCCTTTTCACTTTCATTAAGAGGCTCTTTAGTTCCTCTTCACTTTCTGCCATAAGGGTGGTGTCATCTGCGTATCTAAGGTTATTAATATTTCTCCCAGCAATCTTGATTCCAGCGTGTGCTTCATCCAGCCCAGCGTTCTCATGATGTACTCTGCATATAAGTTAAATAAGCAGGGTGATAATATACAGCCTTGACATACTCCTTTTCCTATTTGGAGCCAGTCTGTTGTTCCATGTCCAGTTCTAACTGTTGCTTCCTGACCTGCATATGGGTTTCTTAAGAGGCAGGTTAGGTGGTCTGGTATTCCCATCTCTTTCAGAACTTTCCACTAAGAATTTGTAAATTATTACTTTGAGATGCAAAGTATGTCATCTCAATTTACATTAACACAAATCACTGCCATGTAGAAAAGAAAGATCAAAAATTGTCTGTGCAATATCCTTTGTTACAATGAAACATTGTGTTAGATTAGCAAGTGAGCATTCTCTGGAAAGTGTGACTGGGACTTAGAAAGACAATCAAGTTAACACTGGAGTGTCAGGTGTAGAATTGCATCTCCCCGTAAAGATATGCTGATGTCCTAAAGAAACCTCAGAATGTGACCTTATTCAGAAAAACTGTCTGTGTAGAGGTAACCAAGTTAAAATGATAATCCAGTATGACTGGTGTCCTTATCATGGGGGGACAGTTGGCCACACTGAGACAGACACAGAACATCACGTGAAACTGAAGGCAAAGATAGGGGTGATGGATGAAGATGAAGGCAAAGATGCAGGTGATGATGATGAAGATGAAGACTGAGATTGGGGTGATGAAGAAGATGAAGAGATGAAGGCAGTGATGCTTCTACAAGCCAAGGTGCCCAAGGATTTTGACAACACCAGAAGGCGGGGGAAGAGCTAATAGAACAGATTGGCCCTCACAACCTCAGGATGAACCAATCTGCTGATACTGTGAGCCCTGAGTTCTGGCCTCTAGGACTATGAAACAATAAGTTTTTATTGTGCTAACTCACCCAGTTTGTGGTACTTTGTGACGAAGTCCTAGCAAATGAATACCAAGATGTCAAGGTTGTTTTACCTCCAGAAGAAAAACAGGCAGTGGTTTAACTGACTATGTTGTTTTCAAGGATTGCATGTCATTGACAAAATGCTGCTGCTGCTGCTGCTAAGTTGCATCAGTTGTGTCCGACTCTGTGCGACCCCATAGACGGCAGCCCACCAGGCTCCCTCATCCCTGGGATTCTCCAGGCAAGAACACTGGAGTGGGTTGCCATCTCCTTCTCCAATGCAGGAAAGTGAAAAGTGAAAGTGAAGTCGCTCAGTCGTGTCCGACCCTCAGCAACCTCATGGACTGCAGCCTTCCAGGCGCCTCCATCCATGGGATTTTCCAGGCAGGAGTACTGGAGTGGGATGCCATTGCCTTCTCCGTGACAAAATGCATGCTTTTGCAAATCTTTTATTTCTGAATCCATCATAAACAGCAGTCAAGTGAGACTGCAGGAAATGCAAAGTGCCTCTGAAGTTGGCATGACTGAAAGGGATAAAATGTCAACAGAACCCAGTGCTGATAACACGCATCCAGGGAAAGAGCCTCAGAGTTAAACCTGGACTGCAATCCTAGCACTCTTTTTTGTAAAAGTGGGTCCATCTGTAAAGAGAAAGAGGCCCTGATTTCCTCCCACTTGACTTTCAACCCTAAGGTTCCATAGTTTTATCATTGTGGGTCTTAATTTTGACATTGGTCACACACTGACTTCAGCTGTGTTTTCTTTTGTCTGTTTAAAATGACCCATTCAGAAATTCTGGTTAATTTGGCAGATTTTATTTCATTTCTGCTTCCAGGTACAATCCCTGACATTCATCCTGATGCATATCACCTCGTCATTGAGCTTGGTTTAACTCTGCATGTCTTAAGTAGTTGTTTTAGAAAACCTAAGATGTTGTTGAGATTCCTCTTGGCTAATGTCTTTAAGAATAATAATACTTATAAAAACTTTACAAATATAGATATAACTATGAAAAAGGACCAGGATTAATGATTTAGAAAAGGTATGTTAAAATAACAATGGGACATTATCAAATGTAACAGTTTGATAAAACTCAAGGCTAGTGAGGTCTGTGAATTTAAAGGATTTAAGTATTTTTATGCTCTGGGGGCTATGTGGTACTATATATATTTTTAACCTTTTGGAAAGCACTTTGGCATCATTTATAAAAATGTTAAATGCACATTACTTTGCCCACAAAGACCTATATAATCAAAGCTATGGTTTTTCCAATAGTCATCTATGGATGTGAGAATTGGACCATAAAGAAGGCTGAGTGCCAAAGAATTGCTTTGAACTGTCATGATGGAGAAGACTTTTGAGAGTCCCTTTGACAGCAGAGAGATCAAACCAGTCAATCCTAAAGGAAATCAACCCTGGATATTCATTGGAAGGACTAAAGCTGAATCTCCAATACTCTGGCCACCTGATGCAAAGAGCTGACTCATTGGAAAAAGACCCTGATGCTAGGAAAGATTGAGGGCAGGAGAAAGGGGCAACAGAGGGTGGAAGACAACTCTCTTACCAGAAATTTCACTTCGTGAAAATTAACCTATAGCTATATTCTCTCAAGGGCACAATGACATATAAAGACAGATATTCCCTGCAGCGCTTTTAGACTACAACAAATACTAAACAACATACAAGTCTACCAAGAGGAGTTTTCTTAATTAAACTATAACACGTTTATATAATTAGACATTACTTGTTGTTGTTCAGTTGCTAAGTTGGGTCTGACTCTTTGTGACCCCGTAGGCTGCAGCTCGCTAGGCTCCTCTGTCCTTCACTGTCTCCCTCAGTTTGCTCAAATTCATGTCCACTGAGTCAGTGATGCTGTCTATCTATCTCATTCTCTACTGCCCCCTTCTCCTTTTGATAGTTAAAAATAGTGATATACATCATCTTTCACATCTCTATATTAATATCTACATCTGTCTGTCTGTCTATCTACCTACCTACCTACCTATCACAGATTAATAAGAAAAAAATTCATGGGACCCTCTGGTGGTCCAGATAGGACCCTGGGCTCCATAGGAAGGAGCACAGGTTTGATCTCTGGTCGAGGAACTGGTACAGCATGGCCCCCCTCTCCCCCTAAAAAAGGAATATTGAAGCTCTCACTTGAGTAGGAAAAATATATTTGCATTTGAGTGGAATGAGTCAAAAAGGAGATTTTAGTTGTGAATCAAATATAACACTTTAATGAAAGGCATTTGATAAAGACCTAAGTAAAGGGCAAGATGTTCTATTTCCATAGATAGGAACTCAGTGGGATAAGAATGTCATTTCTCTGCAAAAGTGCAGTGGGAATATGGTAAAGATCCCAACGTGTGAGGAGCACACAGCGATCTGAAGACACAGGTGAGGAGAAAAGACAAGAGGAGGCAAAGCAATTCTGAAGGACAGTTTGGGAAACTTACTTTAGCAGGAATTTTTAAAAAAGTTTTTTATTAAGGACTTTTAGACTTAAGTCAACAAAGCTATAGCAAATAAGACTGTGTGCATTAAGCACATAGGGAGAGAAAGCAAACAGGCTGAAGGAATCTATAAAAAGCCAGGAATAGACACCTAGAGGTAGGTCACTGGAGAACAAATTCAAAAAATCTCGTAATTTATATGGCACGAAAAAACTGAATTGCTATTTCAAGTCTGCACCTACCCCAATGCCATAGTGATATTATACTTTTTCTAAGGGTTTAAAAGTTTTACTTTTCTCACTTATGCTTGTCTCTGCTTTCTGTAATAGAAAAATCCTGAAGATTAAAATGCCCTCAGAATAAGTCACTCACAGGGTGCAATTTTCAGAAGTCAAGGCAGAGAAAGGACCTCCTCTACACATCACCCCCTGCGTTCACTCACTGATGCCTGAACTACTCCAGTGGGGGACAGAATTACACTTCCAAGTCAGGAAAAGGCTTAAAATGCAAATACTCATCTTCTCAAAATTTTTCTGTGAAAGTGAATGACTTGGAGAAACCAGCCCTGCCAACAGCCTGATCTTGAACTCCCAGCCTCCAGGACTGGGAGACAACAAATGTCTGTTGTTTAAGGCCTCAGGTGAGATGTGTGTCCCCTTTTGGCCCTAACAAGCCAGCACAGAAGGCCACTGCTCAAGAGGGAAGAAAGAGACTGACCTCAGAAACCCAGTGTATCGTGTCCAGAAACAGACCCAGAACATATGGAATTTCATGTGCAATAAAAAGCATTTTGAATCATTGAGGAAAAGATTATTTAAGAAATAATGTTGAGATTAAATTAGCTTAATACTGATGCATTCTTTATACCAGAAGAGAGTCCAGATGGATCAATGAGTATAATGTAAAATGCCCTCATAAAAGCATAAAAGATAAGCAAATGCAAAACATAACTTAGGAAATATCTATAAGTATGGTATAAAACAGGAACAAGCTAATGGAAACAAGATTTAGGGGGTCTTGGAGAAGGAAATGGCAACGCACTCTAGTATTCTTGCCTGGAGAATCCCATGGACGGAGGAGCTTGGTGGGCTACAGTCCACAAGTCGCAAAGAGTCGGACACGACTGAGCGACTTCACTTCACTTCACTTCACTTCAGTGTGCTAATGGGCTTCCCAGATCACTCAGTGTGTAAAGAACTCGCCTGCAATGTAGGCAATACTGGAGATATGGGTTCGATTCCTGGGTTGGGAGGATCCCCTTGAGGAGGGCACAGCAACCCACTCCAGTATTCTTGCCTGGAGAATCCCATGGACAGAAGAGCCTGGCAGGCTACAGTCCATAGGTTGCAAAGAGTCAGACACAACTCAAGCGGCTGAGCACACCACATAGTACAAAACCCCAGAATCCATAACGGGAAAACCTGGCACATTTGTCAGTATAAAATTTTAAAGTATATGTGTGAACAAAAGTATCAATATAAAGTCAAAAGACCAACAAACCATAAAAATTCTTTTGCAAATATGACAGAAAGAGCCCTTCGTATATAGATCAGTCTTTTGGGAAAATCTTATAGGAAAGTCTTATAGGAAAATCTTATAGGAAAATACCAATAATCAAAACCTTCGGGGGACTTCCTGGTGATCCCGTGGTTACGAATCTGCCTGGTAATGCAGGGGACACAGGTTCAGTCTCCGGTCCGAGAAGATGCCACATGGCACGGGGGCAACTGGAGCCTGTGCTCTGCAGCAGGAGAAGCCACCGCAATTGGAGGCCCGGGCGCCACATCTAGAGAGCAGGCCCCACTTGCCGCAGCTAGAGAAAGCCAACGCACAGCAATGAAGACCCAGTGCAGCCAAAATTAAATAACTAACAATTCTTCAAGATTGGGGAAGTTGGCTCAAAAATAGAATTACAAATGACCAACAAAAAAGAAAGACCCTTAAACTGGCAACTAAGAAAATTAAAATTGAAGTGTGAAACCATTTTTAGCCAATGCAGTTGGCAAAGACGTCATGTCTGAGAATGGTTGGGTGTCTCTGGGAACTCCTCCCACATACATTGTGGGAGTATTAACCGCTGAGGACACTTTAGAGCAGCACTCAGCAACTGATCAAATGATAAAATAATTCACATGCCTGAGAGTGGGCATTTTACCTCGCATGGCTTACCATGTGCATATATTCACGAATGAATAAAGTAGAATTTCCATCGCGTTGCAGAGGATTATCCTTTATGTGGAAAAAAACTGCTGTACTGAATAAAACTTTGTAGTTAGAAATGTCTGGGGCTTCCCTGATGGTCCAGTGGTTAAGAACTTGCCTGGCAATGCAGGGGACAGGGGTTTGATCCCCAGTCTGGGAAGATCCCACACGTCACAGGGCCGCCAAGCACAGCTGCCACAGCTAGTGAGTCCAGTCTGGAGCCCATGAGCTGCAAATACTGAGGTCCACGTCCTGCCTCGCGAGGCAGTGATATGGAGGAGTGATTCTGATCCAGGAGAGACACTTTTTCTGGGGTCCCTCGGCCCCTAGCAATGACTGTCACCTACAGGAAAGATAAAATGATTTCCTCTCCAACAGAGCTGTCTTCCCAAAGCCTTCAGTTTGATTTTCAGTAACAGCCACTAGATGGTGCCTTTTCCTTAAATTTCACCATTTCCATGGCAAGGATTCTGCTTTTGCATAAATACGTCCTTTACACGGTTTATTTATTTTCATTGAAATTGCTTTCATGACAGTTATTCACACCTACGACCACTTCAGCCTGCTTGGCTGGCACTGTAAAAAGGACAAGCGAGACAAAGCCATGGTTGGCATAAATAAATCAAAAGTAACAGGGAGTTTAGAACTGCTGAGATTTCTTCTCTTTTTTTAAGTTTTTTATTGGTTTGTTCTTTGATCATTTCTCCAAGCAATTCTGTCAACACAGGGACTTCCCTGGTTGTCCAGTGGCTAAGAGTCCATGTACCCAGTGCAGGGGAACTGGATCCCACGTGCTGCAACTAGAATTCAAATGTCAGAACTAAGACCCAGCACAGCCTAAATAGAGCAACTTTAACAAATAAAAAGCAAGTCCCAATTATTAAAAAAAACTCCTGTAAATGTAAAAAAAGGACTTTTTTGGAGAAGGCAATGAATATAAAATCTATCATTTGAATGACTGTATTGTAACATATAACTTAAGACCTATTTCCCAACATTATTTATGTTTTTATTGCATCTCGGTTCTATGACAATTCTTGTTTCATAACATTAATTTCCTCCTCTTGTGTCCAACAGTGAGTCAGAAGCTGCTTATTCCCTAGATCCGTCCTCCTTTCTTGGTCCATCACTATGAAAGTATAACGTGGGTCTCCATCATTATTCTTTTGGGGAATCTATCCTAAGAAAAAATAAAAAATTACAAAAAATTAAGACTCCTCAAGAAAAAATGGGGAAAGGATTCAAAGCAATAAGATAAAAAATGAAGGAGAAATTACAACTGACATCGCAGAAATACAAAGATCATAAGAAACTACTACAAGATGCCAATAAAATGAATAACTTGGAAGAAAAGGAAAAATTCTTAGAAAGGTACAACCTTTCAAGACTGAACCTGGAAGAAATAGAAAATATGAAGAAACCAATCACAAGAAATGAAACTGCAAGTGATTAAAAATCTTCCAACAGAAGTCTCAGACCAGATGGCGTCACAGGTGAGTTTTATCAAACATTTAGAGAAGAGCTAATGCCCATCTTTCCCACACTCTTCTGAGAAACCGCAGAGGAAGGAACACTCCTAACTTCATTCTACAAGGCCGCCATCCCCCTGATACCAAAAGGAGACAAAGACATCACCAATAAGAAAATCACGGGCCAGTATCACTGACGAAAATAGACGCAAAATCCTCAACAAAGTACTATCGCACTGTTACAATAAACACATTGATAGCGGTGCTTTGTGGAGGAGAAGGGATTCTGAGGTGGAAAAGGGAGCGGGGGGTGCACGAGGGCTGTCTGTCCCCACGGCGTCCGAGAACGTCCCTCCTGGTCCCAGTCCTGCACACACCCTCCAGCCCTCTCCATGTGATCGGTCCATCTCCTCACCCTGCGGGCCAGAGCGCCTGTGCCTCCACTGGAATTGGTTCCACCTTGTGCCTCCAGGAATTGGTTCAGGAGCGGAGCAAAGACTCAAGCAACCAACTCCTTTCCGAGGATGTTCTTGGGCCCCACAGCAGGGCATCTCCACTCTTCAGCTGGGAAAGCTGGCAGACAGTTCCTCCAGGAAGCCAAGAGGCGGAGCAGACGCTCGGCCTTCGTGCCCAAACTCTCTTCGCTCTTGGGTTTTGACCATTTCCCATTTTAAGCCATTTCCTTTTCCAGGCAGCCCAAAGTCCTGGGGCTACAAAGTCCGAAGCCACTGCTGATTTTCTGGCTGTGGGGGTGGAAACACCCCCTCCCATCCTTCACACACTGTGTGTTTCTGAGGTTCCTTGGCCAGTCCTGGGCGAGAGGACCCGGTGCCTTCCTGTTTGGCTGACAGCTTCTCGTCAGATGTCGTGGACACAGCTCCACATGCATCTCAGGAATGAGCAGCCCATCTCTCAGACCCAAGGGTGTGAGGACTCAGGTTCCTTCTGGCAGCGCCCCTTCCCACCACCCTGACAGCTCAACATTCTGCGAGAAGCAGGGATTACAGAGGCTGAAATTCGTCCTCGACGCGTGGACATGCGTCTCCTCGTGTCTTTACCTCACGAGCCCTTGGCTGTCAGCTGAGTGCCTCCTGAAAGCCACCCTCTGTGCCCGACTTCTTGGTGCCAGCCCAGGTCTCCAGAATGAGCTGACAAGGCGATCCGTGTTCCCGCCTGGTCCTCCCTGCGTCAGGGCCTGTATCTGCGGTGCCCTCACCCGGAACGGTCTTCTCCCAACGCCCACACTCCTCATCCATCTTTACGGGGCTCCCACGGCCGCGGGTGTGAAACAACCCCCCAGCCTGACCCTTCTCCCGCTACCCGTATGTCCAGCGTTTCTCCACGTACATGTTTGTAGAGATACGGTCAGACTCACTACTTCCGTGGGCTTTCAGCTCCTGCGACTTCAGAAACTTGAATGGCTCTGCAGCATGACTCCTATGACCAGACTCAGCCCTCCGCAGCCTGCCTGCCTGCCTGCCTGCCTTCCTGCCCCCACCGCAGCCACCGCTCACCTACATCAGGTGGCCTCTTAGCATATCCTCATCCAGAGACTCAGACTTCAAATTGCAATCATTTTGAGGAGAAACTATTTCAACAGGGAATCGCCAAGGGACTGAGGACTTTGGCAACGAGTTGACCACACCTGCAGACAGAAGCGGCTCCCACGCTCCCTCCCCTGTAGGCAGCTCCTCCGTCCCGAGCAGGAGGCTGGCAAGGCAGCTCCGTGGGTTCAGAGGGCGTTAATTCGTTTCTCGGTTCACCTCTCCATTTGTCATGGGTAATTCATGTGAAGCGCTTGCATTAATCTGAGATTGGATTTTGTCTTGACTATTTTGATGAATTGTGAACAGTTTCACAGTACCATACTTGGGAAACCATTCCTGGGAGACTGGTTTGGAGAAAGATTATAACAAGGATTGAATACTAGGTGATTAAAATTCACGAATTAACCTTTTGGTACTTAAGAGTCCCAATTAATGAAAATACCATAGTTCTGTCTCCCAGAACTCTTATTACACTTATAAATGTAGTAAGACTCTTATTACAGTAGAAAGCGGAGTCTGACAACACTTCTGTTTTTGTTAGCCCAGGATGACTGCTATCTCGTTTTTCCCTCAGTCATGTCTTTTTTTAAAAAACACACACTGGTCCCATTAACCCACGATGGAGCCTTCTACTTGAATCCACGTATTCCCACACTTGCCTGTACCCTCATTTCGAAGCTGAATTTTACCCCACAAGCAGGCAAAACATCCTAGCTCAGTCTCAGACAGTTTTAACAAACATCTCCCCAAACCACAATAAAGTGTCTCTTGAAGTGATTCTATGAAAGCTTCCCACTTCTTCCACCTGTTGTCTCAAGCTGTTTTCCCTCCAGTCACTGACTTTTCCTGAATCAATCTACATTTCCTTCAAGAAGGCATGAAATATACAGGAAGGAGGTGACACTGAGTCCCTTCGATGTGATTGCTTTGAGAGGCGAACATAAAGCAATCAATATTTATGAAACATGGGCCATTTGCTTGGGCCTACGCAAAGGTACAGAGAAGGCAATGGCACCCCCCTCCAGTACTCTTGCCTGGGAAATCCCATGGATGGAGGAGCCTGGAAGGCTGCAGTCCATGGGGTTGCCGAGTCGGACACGACTGAGCGACTTCACTTTCACTTTTCACTTTCATGCATTGGAAAAGGAAATGGCAACCCACTCCAGTGTTCTTGCCTGGAGAATCCCAGGGACAGGGGAGCCTGGTGGGCTGCTGTCTATGGGGTCACACAGAGTCAGACACGACTGAAGTGACTTAGCAGCAGCAGCACACAAAAGTATGACAGGATCTTTATGTAGAGGAAGTTCACAAGAGGACAGTCAAGTTTGCACAACCAAGTGCCAAACACGTTCCTATGTTTCATATAGGAAATATGTGGTTGTTGTGGACATAAAAATTTATAAAACTCTTAGAAGCCTAGTTGATTCTTGCTTTGGAAAATTAAAACCTGTGAACATGACACAGTTTTCTCTTCTGAGAAACAGGGCGAGAATCATGATCCTTAAGTCAAGGGTTGTGAAGGTCAGTGAGTGGATTCAGGCGGAGTCCCAGCACAGAGCAGGTGTGACTGGACACGTCTGCTCCTCCTACTGCTGTCCTCATCTCCGCAGCTGCTCAGAGACCAACACGTCCCTGAGGATCCGAGAGTGGTCTGTGTGTTCCTGTCTATCATCAGTACTTCCTGAGACTCTCCCCCAAGCACCCCGCCTGGACACCCCCATCGCAAGGGTGCTCCTCTGCTGCTCCTGGCAGTCATCCCTGTGAAATAATAATTCCAGTGGAACCAAGACCAGGCTCTGCTCACCTGGCCCCTGGCCATGAATCCAGAAATGGGCCAACCCACCAAAAATCCGTTCATGGCTGACCCATTCCCAGAATGTCTGCTTTGCCAGACATCCATTTGCTGAGTTTGGTTCCCATTCCAGCCTCTGTCACATTTCCACCATTCAGTGAACTGTGTGTGAGTGACTCCAACCTCAGCGTGGCTTGTGTCAACTTCTCTGACTTTCTGGGGTTTCCCAAGACCCAGGCCAGCAAGTGCAGGGAAACTTCTGTGCAGTGACCACAGCTACACCGTGTCTGTGGTGATGGAGTCCCTGCCCGCAGGGCCTGTGGGCCTGTTATCCATTGAGAGCAGGTCCGGATCCTAGAGGCCTAGGGTGCAGGCGTCTCCTGATCCCAGAGGCCGGGGGTGCAGGCATCCCCTGATCCCAGAGGCCCGGGGTGCAGGCGTCCCCTGGTGTTTCTCCTGGAAGGCCCCACCCCCTCTCCAGGTTGGAGGGGAGCAGAAGAGCTGAGAACAAAGGGCTTCCAGGGCTTCCATTTGGAGCCTCCCTAGAGCCAGACATCTTAGAATGTGAAGTCAAGTGGGCCTTAGAAAGCATCACTACGAACAAAGCTAGTGGAGGTGATGGAATTCCAGTTGAGCTGTTTCAAATCCTGAAAGATGATGCCGTGAAAGTGTTGCACTCAATATGCAAGCAAATTTGGAAAACTCAGCAGGGGCCACAGGACTGGAAAAGGTCAGTTTTCATTCCAATCCCAAAGAAAGGCAATGCCAAAGAATGCTCAAACTACCGCACAATTGCACTCATCTCACATGCTAGTAAAGTAATGCTCAAAATTCTTCAAGCCAGGCTTCAGCAATACGTGAACTGTGAACTCCCTGATGTTCAAGCTGGTTTTAGAAAAGGCAGAAGAACCAGAGATCAAATTGCCAACATCCGCTGGATCATGGAAAAAGCAAGAGAGTTCCAGAAAAACATCTATTTCTGCTTTATTGACTATGCCAAAGCCTTTGACTGTGGGCATCACAATAAACTGTGGAAAATTCTGAAAGAGGTGGGAATACCAGACCACCTAACCTGCCTCTTGAGAAATCTGTATGCTGGTCAAGAAGCAACAGTTAGAACTGGACATGGAACAACAGACTGGTTCCAAATAGGAAAAGGAGTACGTCAAGGCTGTATATTGTCACCCTGCTTATTTAACTTCTATGCAGAGTACATCATGAGAAACGCTGGACTGGAAGAAACACAAGCTGGAATCAAGATTGCCGGGAGAAATATCAAGAACCTCAGATATGCAGATGACACCACTCTTATGGCAGAAAGTGAAGAGGAACTAAAAAGCCTCTTGATGAAAGTGAAAGAGGAGAGTGAAAAAGTTGGCTTAAAGCTCAACATTCAGAAAATGAAGATCATGGCATCTGGTCCCATCACTTCATGGGAAATAGATGGGGAAACAGTGGAAACAGTGTCAGACTTTATTCTTTGGGGCTCCAAAATCACTGCAGATGGTGATGGCAGCCATGAAATTAAAAGACGCTTACTCCTTGGAAGAAAAGTTATGACCAACCTAGATAGTATATTCCAAAGCAGAGACATTACTTTGCCGACTAATGTCCGTCTAGTCAAGGCTATGGTTTTTCCTGTGGTCATGTATGGATGTGAGAGTTGGACTGTGAAGAAAGCTGAGCGCCGAAGAATTGATGCTTTTGAGCTGTGGTGCTGGAGAAGACTCTTGAGAGTCCCTTGGCCTGTAAGGAGATCCAACCAGTCCATTCTGAAGATTAGCCCCGGGATTTCTTTGGAAGGAATGATGCTAAAGCTGAAACTCCAGTTCTTTGGCCACCTCCTGTGAAGAGTTGACTCATTGGAAAAGACTCTGATGTTGGGAGGGATTGGGGGCAGGAGGAGAAGGGGACATTCGAGGATGAGATGGCTGGATGGCATTACGGACTCAATGAACGTGAGTCCGGGTGAACTCCGGGAGATGGTGATGGACAGGGAGGCCTGGTGTGCTGTGATTCATGGGGTCGCAAAGAGTCGGACACGACTGAGCGACTGAACTGAACTGAACTGAAACTTGAAGGCTGACTTTTGGGTTCATTTCATCTGATTTCATCACAAAAGAAGAGCGCCTGGCAGAGGGAGGACCAGAGATGGAGGGCTCAGTCATCCGAGGGTTGCAGGGCCCCCCATCCCCGAGCCCAGCATCTCTGACCGGGTCCCGGGCCACCCTCTCCACCTGGCAGTGAGGGACCCTGCATGGCCACAGAGGCCAAGGTGACCAGCAGGATGCGTGGGAGGCGCTTGAGGGGGCCTCAGCTGCTCCAAGACCAGTTCCCCCAACACCCAGCTGTCAGCACGGCGTAAGATGGCTCAGCCCGTGAAGAAGCAGCAGAAAGGCTGTGCAGGGGGTGGAGGGCAGGGGACAGAGCCAGAGCCCCAGCCCCTCTGGGGAGCCCAGATACACTCCTGCCCGCTGGGTTTAGTTTTGTCAGAAACCAGAGTGACCCTCCCAGAGGCAGGCAGGTGACACAGGACAGAACAGGTAGTCACCTGTGTGTCATGAAGGCAAAGTGAGGCAGAGACAGGAAGGTCGGCCTGGGGTCCACCCCTGCACTGCAGGCAAGAACAGAGACCCCTTCCTCACCTTGGCCCCTCCCCGTGGACATGAGGCCCCCGCAGCCCATCTCTGCTCTGAGCTGAGCTCCAGAAGCAGCCCTCCAAGTGCAGGGACGCTCTGTCCAGCCTGGGGCCTCCCGCCGCTCCAGCCCAGGACACCTCCTGGAACACGTGGGTCCCCCACTGGGTCAGGCTCTGATTCCCCAGGAACCCAGAGTCGAGCATGAAGAAATGCTGTCACCTTGTGGCTATCTCCTATAACAACTTTAAAACTGGCTCTTAATAGTCACAAGGCCCGAGGGGCTGTAAATGACCCCTGCCTGCAAGCACTGTCCTGGGGTAGATAACTGAAAGAGAAAGGGCAGACTTTCAAGAAGCCAGTTTCAAGAGATAAGTTTTACTCACAGTGTTTTAAACAAAAGCTCACATGAAAAGATGCTTGACGTTGCTTATTAGCAGAGAAATGCAAATCAAAAGTACAATGAGGTATCACCTTGCATTGGTCAGAATGACCCACATAAAAAGGCTACAAGCAATAAATTCTGCATATGGTGGGAACATACATTGCTAACAGCCACTCTGAAGAACAGCACAGAGGCTCTTTAAGAAAGTGAGATCAGGGCTTCCCAGGTGGCTCAGTGGTAAAGAATCCCACCAACGCAGGAGACATGGGTTCAATCCCAGGTCTGGGAGGATCTCACCAGCTGTAGAGCAGCTAAGCCCGAGCACCCCAAATAGAGTGTACCCCCACTCCCCGCAACAAGAGACACTAGAAGGTAGCCCCACACCCACAACTAGAGCAAGCTGGTGCAGCAATGAAGACCCAGCATGGCCACAAATGAGTAAATAAGATTATTTTTAAAAGAAAGTAGAATGAGAGCTCCCAAAGGGCCCCTGGTCAGCACCTGTCCCTGTGCCTCACTGAGGCCTCTCAGGATCAAGCAGCTGCCTGGGGCCCTGGGCCATGTGACCGTGGACAGACAGACGCCTGCAGACCCTACAGACCTGCACCGCCCTGGGTCGGGCGTGCTGGGGTTAGGAGGGGAACACAGGGGACACACTAACCCACAACCGCAGAGCTTTCCTCCCTTGCATGACAACCTCAACACAACTCTACTTAACAACAGACAACTCGACAGCAGCCCTAAGTTCTAGAATGTGCCCGAACCCCACAGCCGCTCTTGGGGAGCACCCAGGTGGGGGCCCAGATGCCAGGGCCTACAGTTTCCTGAGGCCCCAAGCCCTCCTTCCATGTGAGCAGGACTGACCCAGCGAGGGCAGTTTGGAGGCCCAGGGTCCCAGGTGCTCTGCTCTGTTCCTGGTGAGGCTGTCCACCCAGGAAGGGGCCCGCGTCAGCAGGGACCTTGCCTGTGGCTCCTGCTGCTTCCCGTCTTCTCCCCGCTGTGTCCCCCGCCCCCACGGAGGTTCTCTCATCCTTACCACCCGCAGTGTCCGGCACCTCAGGACCCCTCAACACAAATTTGATAGAGAATGAAACAGACACGACCAAGAATTTAGGTCCTGAGATCCAGAGTGGGGAGCACCTGGCCCAGGGCTGGGGCCTGGAGTCTAGTGTGGACCCAGCCCTGGGCAAACCACGAGGGGACAGTCCTCGATGTCCCCGAGGACGGAGGATCCAGACCTGCGAACACGCCACAAGGAGCCCTCACTTTCCCAGCGGCAGGCAGCTCCTTCCCAGCCGCAAGGGGAACCTTCCAAAGAGCAAGGGTGGGGGGAGCAAGCCAGGAAAGATTGACTCAGAGGTCGGGGTGGGATCTACAGGCAAATCTGGTCCCACTTCGCAGTGGTCTTCCGGGCAGGTGACCATGTGGAGCCTCGCGACCACGTGAAGAGCATCTGGACCATCTGCTGTGATCATCAGGCCAGCAGGTGACAGCTCAGAGTGGGCTGCGTGGGTGGTGACCTTAGGGCAGAGCTGGTGCCGGGGGCAGTGGAACTTGGCGGTAGGGTAGAGAAGGGGGGCGGGAGGACACGGGTCAGGGACCTGCAGCACCATGAATTGCTCAAATATGTGGATAAGTAAGGGCCCCAAACCCTTGGGATGGGGGTAGCGGCAAGGGTTCTTTCAGACTTCAGCCTGGCCAGGGCACAGGGCACAGCAAAGGGTGGAAGAGTAACAACTGCCTGTGGGCTGCTCCCACCTCTAAACAATGGACATGGGGTAGACACACTTCTGAACATAATAAATCACTTACTTTTCCTTCAGAGGTTCCATTACTCGTTCACTCAATGAACATATATGGGGTATGGAAATTCGTGTGTCAGGCCATGCCCGAAGCTCTAAAAATAGACATAAACAGGTTAGTCCCAGGTGGGGCAGCTGGTGCTCCAGCATCAGGGGTGAGGAGCCGTGAGCCTGACCACTGCTCTGTGGGGGCGTGGGCTCAGTGCACTGGGAGCTGGGAGGCTTGGGGTTAACCTGGAAAGAGCGCCCCGCTCCAGACTCCTGCAAACAGCACCAGTGAGGACTTCCCTGGGGTCCAGGGGTTAAGACTTCGCACTTCCACTGCAGGGTGTGCAGGTTCCACCCCTGGTCAGGGAACTAAGATCCCACATGGCGCTCGCCACCACCAAAAAAAAAAAAAAAAAAGCACCCATGAGAGTGACCTTCCTCCTTGTGCTGGTCACTGTAACTTAGTGAGGCATCAACAGACTGCTTCGTCACAGACAGCCTGGCCCCTGTTCCTTACTGTCCTGTAGAAAGGACCCCAGGTGTCCTTCTATTCAGAGCACTCGTGTCTGGGGCTCACCTGTCTCAGGTATCACTGCCCTTCTCACCAGCCATCACACTCGCTCTCAGGTGAGAATAAAGCATCTTTTATGTAAGCCCAGGGGGGCTTGCACAATTATTTGGAGATGTTTGCCGTGACGTCTAAAACGCACCCATCATTCTCTGATCTCCAAAGGACTAAAGGCAAACAGCCCGAGTGTCTCCTAACCCTGCAGGTAACTGTGTCACCCAATGGGACACAGAGGACACAAGGGCCCCAATGACACACATTCAGTTTCACTTTAGCCAAGCTCAGCTCTGTTTCCCAAAGACTCTCTTTACCTATTTCTTGAAAAGTACCCCCTCCCCTGTTTTAATTCCTGTCGCCTGGGTACACTCCATTTCCTGAAATGGCCACTAAGAAGTCTGTGAAATGAAAAGAAATCTCCCAGATTTCTTCCTCTTTGAAAAATGTTCATTGTTCTGTGTTCCGAGTTAGGCACAATAGTGAGAATGTTTCTTTGGGGCAATAACAATGGAATATCCGGAAACCTTTGACCACAGTACGGATGAAAAGACGAGGCGCCCACAGGGGTAATGCAAGAATCAGGCATTATTAAGATGGCAGTCATTGAAGAAGACAAGCTCAACACAAAGCGTGCCCTCCTCCAAGGTCAGGCTGGGTCAGAGGACTTGACCTCTAGGAGTGAGGCAGATTATCTGTCCAATTTTCTCTCTGCTGACGAATGCTTTCTCCCATCCTCCCAGTCCACAGAAGAACCAAACTAGCAAAGTATCAAATACTGTCCCAGAGAGAAGCTGAGATACATGCATTTTATTGAGTTTTCTTAAAAACAAATACATCACTAACTGAAGCTACAGTCTTGAAACACCTTTCTTAGAAACATAGAAAGTCCTGATCTCTGTCAGGGTCCAGGCAAGTAAGAATTGTGCTAGGATGTAACTGACGGCTTCCTTCTTAGGGCAGAAGAATTCTTGCAGTCAGTGATCCGATTTTCCCCTTGGGATCTTTCTGTCTCCCAAACTGAAATGTCTTAAGGACATCAGTGAAGTGAAGAGAAAGTCACTCGGTTGTGTCTGACTCTGTGTCCCCGCGGACTATACGGTCCACAGACTTCTCCAGGCTAGAACGCTGGAGTGGGTAGCCTTTCCCTTCTCCAGGGGATCTTCCCAACCCAGGGGTCGAACCCAGGTCTCTCACGTTGCAGGCAAATTCTTTACCAGCTGAGCCACAAGGGAAGCCCATACACAGGGCTTAAGGACACAAACAGAAGACCTGAAATTCAGTGGTGGTAAAGGTGTGGCACAGCCAATACCGAACCCACAGGCCACTTTCAGTGTCCCTGTGTGATCAGACGGGCAGCGGCCGGTCACCTGCTGGGCACTGCCCGGGGATGCCAGCCTGATCTGACACACGGTGAATGCTCCGTGGTAATATAACAAATAACACCTGCTCCAGCACCCACGGTCAGCATTTCATTATTTCTCTACACAAACTGTACACTGCTTGTGGCTGTGATTCATGGTGGTGAGGTGGTTCTAATCCCTCCCAGGTAAATTGCTAGTAAGGGTACGCGAGCGGGCAGAGCCAGCTATCGGTTTAAGAGAGTCTGCTGTTAGTCCACCAACATCTTCTTAACCAAAGTTTTCCTAATGTTTTCTTGGGGTTTGGAGTGTATTTGTTCACCTCGTTTCAAGCTGGAAATCTCAAGAATTATTCATGGACTTTGACCTCCTAAAATCAACTGTGTATTTTTTTGCACATGACTACATCCAGACTTTTTGTAAGAAGAGGGTCAAACAGCTTTGATCATATTCTCTGTCATGGAAAAAAAAAAATCAGTGCTATAAGGACTCACTAGGGTGTAGACAATATACAGGAAATTTAAGTGTGAATTCCACACAATAAAAGGAAAACTAAGTTCCCAACAAAGTAGGCTACAGGGCATCCCAGCCAGATGCCAGCAAGGGCAGGATGGCAGCAGCTGAGAGGCGTGTTAGTGCTGGCCTCTGCCACCCTGGAGGGCATGAAGGGGTCCTGTTGGCACGATCCCACTGTCCTGGGAACCCCGCTGCCTGACTAGAGAGGGCAGTGCTAGGACCCAGGGGACTTCCGCAGTTGAGGGAGAGCATTTTCTCCTGAAAGTGAGAATGTCTAAGGGTCAGTTGCTCTGTTGTGTCCTCTTTTGCGACCCATGGACTGTAGCCCACCAGGCTGCTTGTCCATGGGAGTCTCCAGGCAAGAAAACTGGAGTGGTAGCCATCCCCTTCTCCAGGGGATCTTCCAGACCTAGGTATTGAACCTGGGTCTCCTGCAATTGCAGGTGGATTGTTTACTGTCTAAGCCACCAGGGAAGCCCATGGCATTTCCACAGCTGAAGAAAGTGATCATCTTTCTCCAAGTGGACCCCTTCACTGGAAAGCCCAGCACAGGGAGGGCCTCAGTCATCACCTATAAGACAGCCGTTGACGAGCTCTTTACTCTCAAATCTGGGCTCACGCTACTGAAAATATGAAACCAGAAGAGGGGATACAGAACTCCTTTCAAAGAAAACAGGCCAAAGATAAATGAGGACACTGACATAACTTGTTGAAGAGGAAAAAAATACATATGGAAAAGAAATATTGAATATATGCCAAATCAATCATGAACCCACGTTTGCATGACTGCCGTGAGAGAGGACCAGATGGGTTAGAAGCTTGTATATCACGTGGATCAGGCAGTTCCCGCACTGTGCCTGTGACGAGAGACACAGCAGCTTTGAACCCGTCTGCTTCCTGCCATGGCTCTAAAGGAACAGAGGATCTTCGTGGCGATGGCTCAGCAGACGGTCCAACCCAGCATCTTTTCTCCTCTGTTCCCAAGCCCTCTGCCTCTGCACAGCAATCCACCTCCGAGCAGTCTTCCCTTGTCTTACACATTCAGGGTTATTTGTATGTTTAGCCTAGAGAGGGAAACGGAACCCTCTTCACTATTCTTGCCTGGAGAATCCCATGGACTGGCAGACTTCATCCCTGGCAGACTTCAGTCCACGGGGTCGCAAAGAGTCAGACACACCAAGTGACCACCACTTTCACCTGTGTTGTTCAGTTCAGTTCAGTTCAGTTCAGTCCAGTCACTCAAGTCATGTCTGACTCTGCGACCCCATGGACTGCAGCAGGCCAGGCCTCCCTGTCCATCACCAACTCCTGGAGTTTACTCAAACTCATGTCCATCAAATCAGTGATGCCATCCAACCATCTCATCCTCTGTTGTCCCCGTCTCCTCTTGCCTTCCGTCTTTCCCAGCATCAGGGTCTTTTCTAATGAGTCAGTTCTTTGCATCATGTCACCAAAGTATTGGAGTTTCAGCTTTAGCATTAGTCCCTCCAATGAATATTCAGGACTGATTTCCTTTAGGATTGACAAGTTTGATCTCCTTGCAGTCCAAGGGACTCTCAAGAGTCTTCTCCAACACCACAATTCAGAAGCATCTGGGATGACGAATTTCATCCTTTTCCTCCCACCACCTGTGAAATCTGAGCTCCCTCCTTCCCCACACATACACTCTGCTCAGTTCCAAGCTTTCACTGGGGGCTTTCCCGTTGGCTGTCTTTCCAGTCGGGTGTGGAGACAGTAGTCTCTGGGGGTAGGCAGTCTTGCTCCCCAGGATGGCCTGGCTCTGTGGGTCGGCACTGCCTGTCCTGGGATGGGGTTGGGGGCGGTGGTTGTTGCTCGGGAATACCCAGGACCTCCCAGCAACGCCGCCTGGTCTCACAAGGAAGGAGGCACGTGCTTTGCTCCATCATGGCCACTCGCAGTGCTGACCTGGGGGTTTTCTGGAAGATGAAGCCCTCCATTTCCCACAGCAGCTTCAGGGTCAAGGGTGGGTACAGCTTCCAAAGCCAAGGGT
Source organism: Ovis canadensis (assembly GCF_042477335.2). Classification (NCBI taxonomy): domain Eukaryota; kingdom Metazoa; phylum Chordata; class Mammalia; order Artiodactyla; family Bovidae; genus Ovis; species Ovis canadensis. The sequence goes on along the minus strand of NC_091257.1, from coordinate 60,001,291 downwards.
CCCGCTCTGTTACGATTCTGCCCGAACCTCACTCTTCCCATGAGCTGTCTCCATAGGACTGAGAAGCAGCATCATGGCGAGGTCCTTCAGGATGTCACCAGGCGCCGACTCAAGCAGTACCCTGTGGGGCCTTTACGTGTTCCAGTATTTTCAGTGCAGAGGCGACACCGTGGGGCCAGCCATCACCTCCTCAGTGCTCACTGCCCCACGGAGCAGGACCCGGGTCTCAAGCAGAGGTCAGTCTCTGTGTGGACAAAACCTCTCGCGTTGCCCATCAGGGCAGGAGTGTCAGCACAACGTGGCCGCGGCTGCTGCCAGGGCTCTGACTGGTTGTTGAATATGAGGCCAGATCTAAAAGCTTCTGAGGGTTTTAAACTTTGCCTTTTGAAAATGAGCGTGCTGTGTTGCTCAGTCTGCGTTTCTGTCCATGCCATCTGTCTTCTGAGACAGAAGAGGAGGCCTGGCTGGAGGGGCAGAGGCCTAGAGAACTGTTTTGACTGCTGTCGGGCCAGTGAGCGGCCGGGGCGAGCTCGGGGCCTCTGCCCCTACACTGGGGTCACTGTGAGTACCTCCCAGCCTGGTGCTCTGGACCCCGTGGCTTTTTGAGCCATCCCTCAACCTCAGCTGCTGCTGCTGCTGCATTGCTACAGTCGTGTCCGACTCTGTGCGACTCCATAGACAGCAGCCCATGAGGCTCCCCCATCCCTGGGATTTTCCAGGCAAGAACACTGGAGTGGGTTGCCATTTCCTTCTTCAAAGCAGGAAAGTGAAAAGTGCAAGTGAAGTCATTCAGTTGTGTCCAACTCTTAGTGAACCCATGGACTGCAGCCTACCAGGCTCCTCCATCCGTGGGGTTTTCCAGGCAAGAGTACTGGAGTGGGGTTCCATCGCCTTCTCTGTTACTCTCAGAGTCTCTGTAAAATGAAAGGCAAGTAGCCGCCTCTCCAAGGTGGGGCCCCCAGGACTCCACACAGGACTCTGAGCTCCAGGCCTCCTCAGGTCATGGGATGGAGTCCTTTCACCTTCTCAGGCCGGCTTTCCTGCCCCGGGGGCTCAGATACGGAGGCAAGGCGGCTCTGGCCTGGGTTTCTGCAGGCACCTTGGTCCTTCAGAGGAGCATCGTTTGAAAAAGCTCCCAGGCTCTCTCTGGGAGTAGAGGTCTCAGGTTACGGAAGGATGTAGGAGGGCAGATGGCTGGGTCTCCAGGGCCCCAGAAGGGGCAGAACCATGTCCCCCAAATTCACACATTGAGCCCTGACCGCACGTTTGGAGTCGGGGTCCCTTGGCATTATTATGGTTAAACAAGGTGGTAAGGGTGGGCCCCTGATCTGAAAGGACCCTTAAAATAACAGGAAAGGACCCACAACCCACCCCTCACTGTGACAGCTCAGCGAGAAGGTGCTGTCTGCAGGCCAGGAAGAGGGTGCCCACCCACCATAACCAACCCAAGGGCACCCTGATCGCACATGGCTGGCCTGCCCGAATCTTGTGTGTGTTATCATGTTTATTTTAGCCACGGTCTTCTCTGCATCTGCTGTACCTGAAAACATGAGATTCAGCGAGGCCAGCAGCTCAGGGGCACCGAAAGGTGCAGAGTCTGTGCAGGGCCCCACAGGACCTTCCACAGGACACGCGGAGTCCTTACCCCACGGGGGCCTGCAGGTCTTCAGAGCACAGGCAGACATATGCGTCCACACGTCACACAGAGACACGTACTCATACACATAAAAGAATACACATGCACACAACACACACAGAGAGACACGTATACCAACACACAAAGACACGCACACAACACACACGTGCACACACAGACACATACATACACACACAGCAGAGAGACACATACACAAAGACATACACGTGTACACACACAACACACAGATACACAAAGAAACACAACACACAGAGACACAGACATACATACCACACACACATACACAAAGATGCACATGAGCGTGCCCACGCACACATACACACACACACGAGCGTGTAGGTGTGGGAGCCATGGCCTTTTTGATTCTCCCACATGGAAGGGCAGCACCAGGAAGGAGTACAGGGCAGTGGGGGACAAGCTAAGCTCTGTTCTCATTGAAGTTGTTCCTAAGAAAATAATTGCAGGTCCAGGTATAATTCTAGTTAGCATTAAGAAAATGTAGTTTACATAGTTTCCCCTCTGGATTACCAACAGTACAAACATTATAAAAGGAAATCCCCTGTCGCCTTATGATTTAAAAATCAGACTAAGTACTATACAAAGTAAATAGAGCCAAGAACCAAATTACCGCCATCTAGAAACTCTTATGATGCATGTTTTTAAAAGATAATCAAACACAATCACCAGGAAAAATCTTTGATCTAAGATATGCCACTTTTTTGGCCTCCAAAGTATATTATTTTCCTCTGATTATGTTAATTAAAGAAGATGACCTTTAATAACATGGAGATATTAACCTGTGGTTCCCATTTGCCTTGAGCACTGAGGAGGAAAGCATCCTCCTCTTTGCTTGTGAAAAGTGACACACCCCACAACCCTGCAGACCTGGGCAGCATGTACATCACGACTAAAATGCACTTCGCACCATCCAGGCTCCAGGCAGGCGGATACACTGATTTAAGGAGACGGGAGTCTGGTGTATGAGAAGACAATGGAGAACACTGCTTTTTTGGATCAGGTGTAAAAATTAACAAACACTGAAGTTCTAAGATCTGTGGTAGGGAGCCATCAATGAATCTTGACTCTTAGCTGCCCTTGTTTGCAGAACTGTGTAAGCAGCCCTCAAAACTGCCTTGGCTCCAGTATTTTTTTTCACTTGGGGCCTCTTTATCCCCATGTGACCTTGTGTCCCAGCCCCTTGGGCAGCTTATACACAACAGGTGTGCATTTCCCCCAGTTCTGGAGTCTTGGGGGTCCAAGATAAAATACCAGCAAACAGGGTGTCTGGTGAAGACCCATTTCCTGGTTCACAGACCCGGGCTGGGGTCTCTACCACCTTGACATTTCACACCTGTAATCTGAAGCCCCAGGGTTTATGGAAAGGGCTCCCCAGAGCACCCATGGCACACTCAATGACACAGCAGCCAAGAGATGCTGAGCCAGGAATGTATTCTCTACTTTGCTTGCTTTCCAGATGGTTAACTATTTACTCTAAATTTCAGTGAGGAACGGCCAACTGAAGCAGAACCAGACCCATGGGGCCACCTAACCTCTCTCCTCTCCTGTTTCTTCTCAAAAATGCTAGTAAAATTCTGTCTGTGATCAGGGAAAGGAGCCCTTGGGGAGGGGTGAGTGGAACAGAAATAAAGCCTAAAGGAAGAGCCAAGTGCACAGGCCAAAAAGTGACGTCAACCAGTCCGAGTTTGGTCATTGTGAGCCAGCTCCCAGCCTCATCCTTCATCCCAGCCCTCGCCGAGGGCCTGGCGTAAGAAAGCAGGCTTCCGCGGCGTCTCTCTGACATATTTATGCCTCCTGCTGCACTGTCCTTCTTGGTATTTCAAAGCCCTGGTCAGCTGTCCTCATAGTGAAGCCAAGGGCTGGATTCCTTTGAAAATGAAGCAACTCTGACTTGACCTTCACTGCTTGGGGTGAAAGCCTATCCAGAGCCAGCCGCATGACTGGGGACCCTGTGCTTCGTGAAGATGTTCAAGGTGGGGCCGGTGGGGCATGAGGCCCGGCAGGCTGGGTACCTACCAACGTCAAGGCGAGGAAGCCAGCTCTGGTCACTGGGCACAGCAGGCACCTCTGGCCTGAACCCTGCACAGTTCTCCAAAACCCCATTTCTGTCCACCTTGGTTTGCACCTGTGTGTACAGAGCTGTCCATAGCTGTGTGGAGAGCTGTGTGTGCAAAAGCGTGGGCCGTGTGATAATAATCCTGGTAGATTAACGATTTGTTTGGGGCAACATCAAGCAAGGCCATGACGTCAGAACTTCAGAGAACGTGGAGAGTCTGTCCCGTGGGGCTCAGACAGGGGCCTGATGCCTCCACACTGCACGGGTCTGCAGGGGAGCGGTGTCTCTTGCCAACAAGCCTCATCCTTGGCCATTCCAGGGCTTTCCTGAAGGCTGCAATGGTGTTCTGCTTATTTTCCTCATTTTTAATTGTGATAAAATATATACACATAAAGCTTTCCATCTTTATCTTTCTTTAAGTGTACAGCTCAGGGGAATTAAGACAGTCACATTGTTGTGCGACCATCACCACCACCATCTCCAGAACTTTTGCGCCATCTCACACGGAAGCTCCCTACCCAGTAAATCCTAGTTCCTCACCTCCTCTGCCCTGGGTTCCTGCCGTTCCACTTATGAACACGAGTGCTCTGGGGCCCTCGTGTAACAGGAATCCTACAAGGTTTGTCCTTTTGCACCTGGTTTGCTTCACTCAGCATAATATCCTCAACGTTCATGCCTGCTGTAGCCTGTGTCACAGTTTTCTTCCTTTTTAAGGCCGAGTATCATTCCACTGCATACGTACACCACATTCTGTGTATGGAGTTATCTGCTGATGGACTCTTGCGTTATATGCACACTTGGTGGTGGTGAGTCACGCTGTGTACATGGTTGTACAGACAGACCTTCAAGTCTCTCCTTCTATTTCCACTGGGTCTTGTTTATTTTTATATGCCTCACATGCACCAAAGTTAGCAATGTTAACAAAACCAACTTCTGTCAGATGATGAGTAAAGAAATGTCCTAGAGTAGATGGTCTTTTTATTGCTTATAAACGGAAACAAAACAACATACCGCCTCCACTTTAAGGCAGCAGAGTATAGACATCTCCATCATCTTCTCATCCAAAGTGATCCCCAGAGAACAAGAACAAATCCAGAGAGTAGGGGCTTCCTTGGTGGCTTAGAGGTAAAGAATCCACCTGCCAATGCAGGAGACTCAGGTTCAGTCCCTGGTCTGGGAAGATCCCGTGTGCCTCGGGTCAACTCAAGCCTGTGCAATGGCAGCTACTGAGCCTGTGTTTCTGGGAGCTGCAACTACTGAGCCACACCTGCCTTTGTTCCACAACAAGAGAAGGCACCACAATGAGAAGCCTGTATACCGCAACTAGACAGGAGCCCCCACTCACCACAACTAGAGAAAAGCCTGTGCGGCAACCAAGAGCCAGCATAGTCAAAAATAAAATAATGTTGAAAAATTTTTTAACAAACATTCATTTAAAAAAATCCAGACAGCAGATTCTCTTCCGTGAAGCAGACAGCACAACCGTGAACCACAGTGGCAGGAAAGGTCGTCAAACGTGGTTTGATCAGGTGGGGCCAGGGCACAGCTGGCAGTGCCCCAGGTTTCCCACATGACATGAGCCTGGCTGGAAGACAGGAGCTGCAGACACCTCCCGGCACCCAGAGGAGCAGAGACAGCCCACAAGGAAGCAAGCAACTGCCCATCCTGAGCACCAGGCCCCGGTGTCAGGTGTCGCTCTAAACAGCGGCGCTATTTTACCCTCTGCTGGAGGCCGCAGATCAGGGTTGGGGGGTGTGGGGCACAGACCGCAGATGCAGAAGCGCAGTCCTGACTCCCTGCTGGCTGGGGCGGAGCAACAGAGATGATGCGCACACACACACATGCACACGGGTGCACACGTGCACACACCTGTGCACACACACATACACGGGCACACATATGCACACCTGCACACACACATGCACACGGGTACACATGTGCACACGTGCACAGATCTGTGCACACACACACACGGGCACACATACGCACACCTGCACACACACATGCACACCTGCACACACTCACACTGCCCTTGGTCACCAAGAGCTTCATTTGTACCTTGTGTAAACAGCTGGTCCAAAAAAAGCTCCCTTTATTAAAAGGTGAATTTAACAAGAAAGAGAAAAACGGGCATCTAGGAAAGATACTATTTAAGGAAAAAAAAAAGAGGGAAGGGAGAAGTTGGATAAAGGGGAACCGACAGGCTGGGGTGAGTGCTGAGATCAGAGAAAGGCTCCCCTCACGACACGGGGGACGCTCGGGCATGTGGGGAGAGGTGGTCACTTCTGGCTCCTCTGCCCGATCTGAGGGACACGCAGGTCACTGCAGATGCGCAGCCACCGTAGCAAGGACCGGCAATGAGGAGGAGGACGGAGGCAAAGGGCTGGAGATGAGGATGTCAAGGTCAAGAGGCGGAAGAAGTCATAAAGGCAGAGGCTTAAATCAGATACAGAAAGAAGCATAAATTGCCACGTGCAGATTGCAGGCCAGACACTAAGGAAACACTGGCCACGGGGGAGGAGCAGGCATCTGTAAGAGGTGAAGGAAAGTTCCTTTAGGTGTCCAGGCCAAGGAAACAAAGAATGAGATGTTTCTAAGGGAAATTTGGTGGCCCTCACACTCACCGATGATGCTCATTCTTGGGAGGGAGTAAAGCCACCTGGAGCATGCAAGACCCAGGGGCTAGTCTCTGGGGCCCCTCCCGGGGGTGTCTGGAACATGGCTCTGGAGGGAATGGAGAGGCTGACATGAAACATGGGCTCTGAGCCCTGAAGCCAGTTAAATGTAGGAATAAGACTGGAACTATGGTGAGGATTGCAGAGACATAGCGGGATATTGCCTGCATCACTTGTTTTGATGCCACGTGTGTCAACTCCAGACTAAGCAGGGGAGAGATACTACCTGTTTGTACTGCCACCCATGCCCCTGATGCTGTCTGGGCTGCAGCGTCTCACTTATGACATTCTGCTATTATGCTGTCAACATAACATACAATAAACAAGATACTGTCCAAAGAGGATTAAGGATATCACACAGGTAGTTTAAAGCTGCAAAACTAACTCTATAACACTACAAAAACTGTAAGTAGAATGTCAGTCAGTCATTCAGTTCAGTCGCTCAGTCGTGTCCGACTCTTTGCGACCCCATGGACTTCAGCACGCCAGGCCTCCCTGTCCATCACCAACTCCCAAAGCTTGCTCAAACTCATGTCCATCAAGTCTGTGATGCCACCCAACCATCTCATCCTCTGTCGTCCCCTTCTCCTCCCACCTTCAATTTTTCCCAGCATCAGGGACTTTTCAAATGAGTCAGTTCTCTGCATCAGGCGGCCAAAGTATTGGAGTTCAGCTTCAGCATCAGTCCTTCCAATGAATATTCAGGACTGATTTCCTTTAGGATGGACTGGTTGGATCTCCTTGCAGCCCAAAGGACTGTCAAAATTCTTCTCCAACACCATGGTTCAAAAGCATCAATTCTTCAGCACTCAGTTTTCTTTATAGTCCAACTCTCACATCCATACATGACTACTGGAAAAACCATAGCTTTGACTAGACGGACCTTTATTGGCAAAGTAATGTAGTATAAACTAGTAGCAAGACAAAAAAAAAACTTTTAAATTAGCATAAAAGAAAGGACACCAAAGCACATATAAAGATCATACAGTAGGCCACACAATGAAAAATTTAAAAAAACCCAAACAAACAGGAAAAGAAGAAGCATTAAAAGCAGAAGGCAAACTTAGAACCAAACTCTGCAATTCCACTTCCTCCAGTAAGAAGATATACTTAATCCTTTTTGGACAGTATCTTACTTATTTTATGTGGTGTGAACCGCTAGGAGCTAAAAGCAGAGTCTCTGGCAGATACTTGCATCCCATGCTCTCAGCGGCACAGTTCACAGATGCCCAGCGAGGGGTGCGTGGATAAAGGAGTGTGGTCTGTGCAGACAGTGGGGTATTATCCAGCCTCAGAAAGGAAGCACATGCTGAGAGGCTACAACACGGATGAAGCTCGAGGACATTACGCTCAGTGAAAGAAGCCAGATGCAAAAGTACAAACATGATGCCTGAGGTCCATAAGACAGTGAAAATCAGAGACAAAAATAGAATGGTGGGTGCCAGGGGAGGGGAGATAAAGAGTCAGTGTTGAATCGAGACAGAGTCGCAGTTTGGGAAGACGGTGGAGGGGATGGCTGCATAACAATGTGCACGTACTTAGTGCCACTGAGCAAACACTTAAAAATGGTTAAGAGGGTGAGTTTTGTTATGCGTATTTTAACACAGTTAAATTAAAAAAGCAAATACACATTCACACACGGGAAGTATAACATTCAATGGAGGCACGACCCAGGTTCTCATAAATACCAATAACCTCGGCGACCTGGTGACTCAGATGGTAAAGAATCTGTCTACAATGCAGGAGACTCGGATTTGATCCCTGGGTCGAGAAGATCCCCTGGAAAAGGGAATGGCGACCTACCCCAGTATTCTTGCCTGGAGAATTCCATGGACGAGGAGCCTGGCGGGCAACAGTCTGTGGGATTGCAGAGTCGGACATGACTGAGCGACTAACACACACACACATACACAGTGACCTGGAAAGACAGATCAGAACCTGGTCACAATGACTGAGCAGAAGACACACGCGTCTGCCTACGGACCCTTTAGAATATTCAGGTCATGTACCACGAATCTTTGTAGAAGCATTCGAATATATCCCAAAGCAAACGACAGTGTGAAAGAATGCCCCTGACACAGTTACCATAAGCTGATAATATTATATGCTCACTCCACCAATCTCTCTCAGTACCCAGAGAACCAGAAATAACATTCTATCAAAAACTCACGTCTTGACAGGACTGTAAAGACACTGCCCGTGTATTCCGTGGGCTCCTGGGACCACACTGATGGCAGCACTTTCGCAGCATGATCCCTGGGCCTGGGCCCTGTCACTGACAGCCTGCCTGGGCGTCTGTCCATATGTACAAGCAGGTGTGACCTCTGCCATCGGCCATGCGGGGTGGCTGGCAGTGCTGACAGTCATCCCAGGAAAAAGGCTGTGTGTTGCAGGTGGATGCTGATAAGTGGTTCTGACTGGCTTTACAGATAACTGGTTGAAGGAATTCTTTCCAACTAAAATATTCTACCCTACTGCTTTCTTGTGTGTGGTATAAAACCACTCTTTGAGTTTATAAACATGTTGAGATGATCCAGAGCTACTGAATACTCTCAGTTCCCCTTCGCACATCCGATAACACTGTCTCTGGAAGTGACGTACTTTGGGGTTTATTTACATATCACAGTGATTTTTCTAAAGGTTTTTTTAATTTTTAGAGCAGTTTTAGGTTCAGAGCAAAATGGAGAGGAAGGCATAGTGATTTCCCACACATGACCCATTCCTGTCCCCCTCCTCCACCATCAACATCCCACCAGACGGCACACCTGTTACACTGATGACCCTACATGGACGACATGTCGTCAGCACCCAAGTCCACAGCTGACGCTGGGGGTCACTGCACTGTAGGTCCTGTGGGTTTGGACAAACGTCCAAGGACAAGTATCCACCGTCACAGTGTCACACTAAGTAGTTTCACTGCCCTGATCCTCTGTGCTCTGCCTAGTCGTTCTTCCACCATCATTCAATTTTTTTTTAATTCTGAATTAAAAGACCATAAGGAGGTAGATTTTTTTACCAAGAATTTGGACCACAGCTGTGATAAATAGCTATTGCTTTACTGATAGAATCTTACCGGTCAGTCAGAAAGTGTCTGCTGTCCAGCCCCTTTGAGCCGTTGCTGCATTTATTCTGAAGGATGTCCCTATGTTTCTGACTCCGAGGCACACCTTAGGTTCTCTGTGAGGGTTCCCAGGTCAGTCTGGCGGGACAGCATCTCCTGGGTATTAACCTGGTGCATTCGTCTCCCTAAGGCAGGGAACCAGTCTGTTTAAGTCGCTGGATAAAAGGCAGGAACAGCCTTATTTGAGATTTGGCATCACATCACCAAACTCCCACATCGTGAACTGACTGGAGGCTCAGTTTATAAGCACTTGCTGTTTAGCTCAGATGTCGACGGAGATTAAGATCATAGTCTCAACCACAGGTTTCTGAGAAGCTACACCTGCCTTCATAATACAAAGGTATTCACGGTCTAATTTTCCAATTTCACCAGGGTAACATCTCACACATGACTTTACACAAACAATGCATTTTTCAGTTGAATTAAATGAGCTGTTGACATGTAAAAATGCTCAAATTAGATAATTGAAAACTTGAAGTGCATTTGACCAAATACATGCTAAAAGCTGTTCGCGTATAAACTTCGCTTTGTGAGGCCCAACACAGTTATGTAGATTTTAGGATGCTTGAAATGAAAACTGAATTTGATTCAACTCACCCTCAAATTTTCCTGCTGGATCAGATGGTAGAGAATCTGCCCGCAGTGTGGAAGACCTGGGTTTGATCCCTGGGACAGGAAGATCCCCTGGAGAAGAGAATGATAACCCACTCCAGTATTCTTGCCTGAAAAATCCCATGGGCAGAGGAGCCTGGCAGGCTACAGACTATGGGGTTGCAAAGAGTCAGACATGACCGAGCAACTAACACCTTCACCTCATTCAGGATGATGACTCGAATTCCATCTTGTGTGGCTCCCACCTGTTTATGATGGAGAAGAAAGCAGACGCTCTCCTGACCAGCCAGCAGGAGTGGTCTGTACATCATGCTCTCAATTCTGTTTATATAGGGAGACACACAGGTGACCACAGGGATGGGACTGAAGGGGTAACTTAAGATGCCAGCCGCGAGCCAGATGGAAGTGCACACCTTTGAATTTGGCATCGAGACCGAATCAGAGCCTGGCCAGCTCCTGAGCTGCACGTACTGTTGTTTCTGACACTGGAGGATCAGTCTCCACATTTATAGAAGTGGGACTTCCATGGTGAGGGCCAGAAAACTTACCCACTTGTCACCAGCACAGAAAGTGATTGGTCCAAGACAAGCCACTTTGCACAGAGATTTGAATGCATTCAAAGGTAAAATGGGCTTTTCGTTCTGAATCCACTGGTCTAAGAACACGAGGTCCATCCATCTAATCCTATTGTCTTGGACTGATGAAAACAGTAAGTTATTATAATGCATTAATTCAGATTCCAATCACATTAATGCTCAGTCAGCTCATTAATAATAGTCCATCAAATGAAATGCAAATGACGAGAGGTAAAATTAATCATGAATTAACAAACTTCCTCTGTGAAGTAGCTTACAGGAATTTAGCTAATCAGTTCCAACCCGTACATTCAGACACAGACAACAGGTCTCTCGGTGTCCCTTGTAGATTAGTCACGGGGGTGGATGCTGTGTGAAGTCATCATGGGTGTGACAGGTACCTCAGAAGGTGGACTCTCAAGGCCGCTCTTCAGCACAGGTAACAATCACTATGGTCTGAATCATGGACAGACATGCAACGCAAGATGGACACAGCTGGGGGTATGCAGAAGACAGAAGCGGGGCTGCGGGAGAGATCAGGGAGCAGGGCCTCTCTGCGTGCCCCAGGCCCTTGGGCTGCGACTTCAGAGACAGCTGTTGCTGCCCTGAGGGGCGGCTGGACTTCTGGAAGTCAGGCCCTGCGGTGCTCTGCTCTGTAGGGGGGCTGCTGTGAGCTGGGCTGTGGTGAACATCCCAGCTTCTGTGTGCTCTTCGCAGGATCCTTCAGGGGGTGGTGGCTGAAGGGACTCAGCTGGGTTGGGATTTTACCAGCAGCTGTATTAAGAGAAAATAGTGCTTACTCGCTTATTTTGTTGAAGCCTCTAATAAGAAAAGATACTGAAGCCCCTGTGTCCTTCTGCCAGGGCCGGGGTATTCCCAAGTTCAAGTGCGAAACCTAACCCCAAAGGGGTGGTGTTAGGAGGTGGGGCTTTGGGGGATGGTGATGGTATGAGCCCCCAGGATGGGAGGTGTCCTTATGAAGGAGACCTCAGAGATCTCCCTGCCCCTCGCTCCAGGTGAGGACACAGGCTCCCTCCCTCGGCTCTGCCCCTGACATCCTCTGAGCTCAGCGAGTCTGTCCTCCCCAGCACACGCCTAGCCTAAGACTCCTGCCCTCAAGTCAGACTCTGCTAGTCAACGAGAGGCTGAATTTGTCGTCACTCTGAGGGGACTGTCGCTAGATGACCTGAAACTCCAGGGCCGGCACACATCTGCTGGAGAGCAAATCCCCCCCGAATCATTGTGTTGCTTTGGTAGTCCATGCTGCTCCTCGGGTTTATTTCTGCCCTTGTTCTCAGCCCACAGCACCGACGTAAACCCGCAGGATAGGAGTGTGGGCCAAAATTATGGAGCATTTTTCAGCTTTTCAATGTAGCTTCGGAACTGTTTATTATTTCTAAATATCTTGCTAAGATACCAGTCATTTGGGGAGAAGAAATAGATTGTTCTTAAACCAAATCAGCTTTCACACAGGTCCATTGTGGTACTACTGTAATTGGACTTGACGTTTTTCCTTTAAACGAAGTCACACGCTACTAACAACTTAAACAAACCTTACTCTTTGGAGACGAGATTGAAAAATGCACTGTGTGCTGAGGTTTGCTATTCAAGCTGAACTCTGTAATAGAAAAAGGAGGAAAACAGCTTATCTGGGCTGAGTAGGACTGACCTCCACACTGGCCGGGCAGCTGTCTCTTCTCTCACCCAAGCGACAGCGGCAGGATCCTTTCCTCCATCCAGGCCTGTTCTTTCAGAAAAGGGTGTCTGGGCGCTGCATCTTCAGACCTCTTGGAAAGGGAATTCTTGCTCTGCTATCTTCACAGACTGGTACAGAATCCCCAGATCAAAAACGCCGCCTCGCTTCTCCTTCATTCTATGGAATTGAGTGTTTTGGGTGAACCCTTGTATGGACTGGGTTGATATTCTGTCCCAAACTTCCATCTTCTCTGTTTTGTGCCATTTATCCCAGTATCTGCTCTAAGTATCCTCCCTTAAGTGTTACTGTGTGTTCATTTGTACTTGCCCCACGTGATACACTTGGGATATTGTACTCACTGTAAACTGCATGCCCTGAAATAAAAGCTTTTTCTTTTTGCTTTTTCTTTCCACCCTGGAGTCCCCCCTTGAAAGTCGTTGATTGGTAAACCATTTTCCTGTCTTTTTACAGTCTGGCTCATTTTACCCATACTTGGTCTCTTCCTCCTTTTCCTCTGTGTTCTCAAGCCTACTGACCAAGTGACTGGCTTAATTTTCAGCAGTTTAACTGGTGTGTGTGTGTGTTTTGTTTGTTTGTTTGTGTTGGTCCTAAATAAAACTCTTGGTCCAGTTGTGTAGAGGTTATTTTCAAACTCAGGTTTGCTGCTGTAAGAGGTGTTTCCAGTCCATTCTCGTCCCTAATGTGACTTAAATTTTCCATTGCTTTTCCATCCCTCCCTTTTCCCCATCACCATGTCCTCCTCTCCTGGGGGAGCTCTACCTGGGTGCTGTCAAGTGAGAGGAATGCTGAAGGGTGTCCGACAAAACCTGCCTGTGTTTCCCTGGAAATGACTCTAGAGGTGGGAACTTCCTCTGCCTCCCACACGTGTGTGCACATACACTTCACACACTTTTTTTTTTTAAAGGTTCTTGTGCCATTTGTTGTTTCTTTATTCACCTTCAAAGCTGCAAGATCCGGGCAGGGCTGGTGCTTGTCAACCCCAGGTGTTCGACTACCAGCCCAGGGACAGGAACCAGGCCCCATCTGCCCATTCGTCCCACTTGCTGGTGGTTACTAGTCTTCCTCTTTCCCCTGAGGTTGCATCTCCAACTTCAGTCTCATACCATTGCTTGATTCAATAGCTCTTTGAGAAAACCATGTATCAAAACCCATAATTTTCAGTAAAATACTCTTATGAACGTTCTCCTGCTTTGCCAAGAAAATGCACTGGTCATAGCAAACACCCTCTTCCGACAACACAAGAGAAGACTCTACACATGGACATCACCAGATGGTCAACACCGAAATCAGATTGATTATATTCTTTGCAGCCAAAGATGGAGAAGCTCTATACAGTCAACAAAAACAAGACCAGGAGCTGACTGTGGCTCAGATCATGAACTCCTTATTACCAAATACAGACTGAAATTGAAGAAAACAGGGAAAACCACTAGACCATTCAGGTATGACCTAAATCAAATCCCTTATGAGTATACAGTGGAAATGAGAAATAGATTTAAGGGCCTAGATCTGATAGATAGAGTGCCTGATGAACTATGGAATGAGGTTTGTGACATTGTACAGGAGACAAGGATCAAGACCATCCCCATGGAAAAGAAATGCAAAAAAGCAAAATGGCTGTCTGGGGAGGCCTTACAATTAGCTGTGAAAAGAAGAGAAGTGAAAAGCCAAGGAGAAAAGGAAAGATATAAGCCTCTGGATGCAGAGTTTCAAAGAACAGCAAGAAGAGATAAAAAAGCCTTCTTCAGTGATCAATGCAAAGAAATAGAGCAAAACAACAGAATGGGAAAGACTAGAGATCTCTTCAAGAAAATTAGAGATACCAAGGGAACATTTCATGCAAAGATGGGCTCGATAAAAGACAGAAATGGTATGGACCTAACAGAAGCAGAAGATATTAAGAAGAGGTGGCAAGAATACACAGAAGAACTGTACAAAAAGGACCTTCATGACCCAGATAATCACGATGGTGTGATCACTCATCTAGAGCCAACATCCTGGGATGTGAAGTCAAGTGGGCCTTAGAAAGCATCACTATGAAAAAAGCTAGTGGAGGTGATGGAATTCCAGTTGAGCTGTTTCAAATCCTGAAAGATGATGCTGTGAAAGTGCTGCAGTCAATATGCCAGCAAATTTGGAAAACTCAGCAGTGGCCCCAGGACTGGAAAAGGTCAGTTTTCATTCCAATCCCAAAGAAAGGCAATGCCAAAGAATGCTCAAACTACTGCACAATTGCACTCATCTCACATGCTAGTAAAGTAATGCTCAAAATTCTTCAAGCCAGGCTTCAGCAATACGTGAACTGTGAACTCCCTGATGTTCAAGCTGGTTTTAGAAAAGGCAGAAGAACCAGAGATCAAATTGCCAACATCCGCTGGATCATGGAAAAAGCAAGAGAGTTCCAGAAAAACATCTATTTCTGCTTTATTGACTATGCCAAAGCTTTTGACTGTGGGCATCACAATAAACTGTGGAAAATTCTGAAAGAGATGGGAATACCAGACCACCTGACCTGCCTCTTGAGAAATCTGTATGCAGGTCAGGAAGCAACAGTTAGAACTAGACATGGAACAACAGACTGGTTCCAAATAGGAAAAGGAGTACGTCAAGGCTGTATATTGTCACCCTGCTTATTTAACTTCTATGCAGAGTACATCATGAGAAACGCTGGGCTGGAAGAAACACAAGCTGGAATCAAGATTGCCAGGAGAAATATCAATAACCTCAGATATGCAGATGACACCACCCTTATGGCAGAAAGTGAAGAGGAACTAAAAAGCCTCTTGCTGAAAGTGAAAGAGGAGAGTGAAAAAGTTGGCTTAAAGCTCAACACTCAGAAAACAAAGATCATGGAATCTGGTCCCATCACTTCATGGGAAATAGATGGGGAAACAGTGGAAACAGTGTCAGACTTTATCTTGGGCTCCAAAATCACTGCAGATGGTGATGGCAGCCATGAAATTAAAAGACGCTTACTCCTTGGAAGAAAAGTTATGACCAACCTAGATAGCATATTCCAAAGCAGAGACATTACTTTGCCGACTAAGGTCTGGCTAGTCAAGGCTATGGTCTTTCCAGTAGTTATGTATGGATGTGAGAGTCGGACTGTGAAGAAGGCTGAGTGCTGAAGAATTGATGAGTTTGAACTGTGGTGTTGGAGAAGCCTCTTGAGAGTCCCTTGGACTGCAAGGAGATGCAACCAGTCCATTCTGAAGGAGATCAACCCTGGGATTTCTTTGGAAGGAATGATGCTAAAGCTGAAACTCCAGTACTTTGGCCACCTCATGCAAAGAGTTGACTCATTGGAGAAGACTTTGATGCTTGGAGGGATTGGGGGCAGAGGGGAAGGGGATGACTTAGGATGAGATGGCTGGATGGCATCACTGACTCTATGGACGCGACTCTGAGTGAACTCCGGGAGTTGGTGATGGACAGGGAGGCCTGGCGTGCTGCGATTCATGGAGTGGCAAAGAGTTGGACACGACTGAGCGACTGAACTGACTGATAGTACTGTGCAATTTCATGTCAGGGCATCATGAGCTCATGCCTGAGTCCCCTGTGTATTTGCTCAAGTGCCAGGGACACTGGTGCTGCTGCTGTGATGGCGTCTGTGATGGCGTCTGTGATGGCATTACTGACAGGAATGGGGTGGGGATGATTCTGGTGACATGAGTGATGGTGTTGATGATGGGGATGGTGAAGGGTTGGTTAGGCCCTTTGACCTCAGCCTACTTTACAAAACAACACCCATGAGCAGAGAAGTCCAGCTGTCCGTGTACACATCAAAAGGAGGAGTCTAACCTTAGGATTTCCTAAGGAAGGTAGACTCGGTGTTTAGCTACATGTCCTAAATAAGCATGCTCTCCAAAATAAAAAAAATAGCTGTGACCACTTAAAATTGCTTTGCAGTTGTGTCACTAACTCTGCTTTTTCATGTTCTCTCCTCCCACTGCAAAGTGCATTCCCTGGAAGATAAGAGGGACTAACTCTTATAAACTCTCAAGAGGAATTTCTCTGTGATCTTGTTCCAGACTGGGAAAGCATCTTCCAAGAAGCGCATTTGGGTGTATCTGTGCAGGCCCCACGGCCTGTCGCTGGTGTGCGCTCCTCTCTGGAGGATCCGTAGATAGCACAGAGCCTGATACTGGGCTCAGCTCCCAGGAGACAATAGGGTCTTTGTGTGCGTTCTGTTGCTAAACCCACTGTTGCTGTTGTGTCTTTCCTTACTGTTCCCCTTGCTCTGATTTCATCTTTCAATTTATTCTTTTAAAGTCCATGAATTTTTACATATCTCTTCTTGCAAAGGACAAAGACTATTTGAATAACAACGGGAGGGAACCTAAATTCAGTGTCAGAATGAAGACAGAGGGACAAGCTGGGAGCAGCCTGGTCCCCTTCCATATGGAGAGGCTGTCAGGTGGCATGTCAGCCCTCATCAGCCACCCCTGCCCCAACAGTTCATCTTTGCTCCTGCAAAGGTAATGGCATCGATTCTGTGTCTGAACTTCCATGTAAAGTCAGCGATCCATGTGATCCATTCATAGGCCTTCCCCGGAGGCTGAGGTGGCTCTGTTCTTTGTTATGGGGGGCACCTCATGATGGCTACCCGGATCAATGATGGGGGCTCAGAGACCACCCCACCACAGACAATCCCCTCCTTCCAGTCATCCTGACCCCTCTTCCTCCTTGTCATAGTGCTAAGAGAGGACAGTCTTCTGCTGGATAGAAGTATTCTGAGTTTCAGAAAGTTCATATATAAAATACAAGGACTTGGGATAAACCCCTAACAGTTAGCCTTAATAAAAGAAAAGATTCCTCCCTCACCCACCCCACCCCCCGCTTTGGACACATGGACACGGACTTTTCCCCTAATTATGTCAGGTGCTATGTTTGAGAGCTCCAGTGCTCTTACTATTTCTGGAATTTAGACAGAGTCTGGCGGTCTGACAACCTGCTCTGACAGGTCCTAAGGGGCACAGATGGGAGCAGATGGGGTGTGCTGCTCAGAGGTGGGCGTTTTATATGGAAAATTGCAGACATATGTAGAAGCAGACAGAATTATAAGCCCCTGTTGTATTTATCAGCCAGCTCTCTGAATTTCCTGTTCACGGCTCACTTTGTTTCCTATGTGCCTGCTCCATCCTGAGTAAACCCCAAAGACGTGCCCTTTTGCCAGGAAGGCAAAGCGAAGCACCCATTGAACTAACCTACGTGGTGCATTTACACCGAATCCAGAACAACTCTGCCCAGCATCCCATACCCGGGTATGGTGTGCACACAGCATAGCCCTGGTAACTGGAATTGTGGCCCCTGAGAAGATGGGGGATGGAAACTCACACACGTCTGCCTGCAGTGCCAGACGCCCGGGGATGACAGGGACTGGGGGCAGGAGGAGTTGCTTGGTCTTGCCCACGGCTCTGTCCCGAATCGGTGCTGCACTGACCCTGAGTCACTGGGATGTCGCATTTCATCACCCAAAGTGCCCCCAACATTAGGCATCAACTTCAGAAACAGAACAGAACAAGATACCCCACCCTTCCCCTGGTTGCGGTCACCTACTGGGTGTCAATAACTGAGATGGAGGCAGGAAAGTCAGAGGAGAAAGCAGCCCAAAGGCAGCCCCACCTACTGGCTGCTGCCCTCCAGCATCACAGGGATCTGGGCCCACAGAGACCCTTGACGCCACAAGTGACGCCAGTCCCCCCAGAGGGACAAGAAGCCAAGGAAATAAGGCCCGCTGTTTGTGCCGTATGTAAACAAGAGGAACAATGGCAGGGAGAATGGACTCCCAAAGGGGGCGGTAATGGCTGCTCCCACCTCTGTGCTCAGACACACACAGTCCACACAGAGGACAGTCTACACAGAGGAAGAAAGAGGGGCTGCCCGGGGCTCCTACACTGGTCCTCCACCTGAGTCCTGAGGAGCCACGGCCAGCACCGGACGTTGGGGGAGAAGCTGTGGACTTGCAGTCAACACGATGCCACTTACTCAGCTCTGAAGCAGGTCAGGTACCCTGGGTCACAAGAGTCGTCAAAGCGTGGGGTGTCAGCACAGGCATTCACAGTCATCAGAATGTAAGCTGGCTGAGCACACGCTCACTGGCTGCCCCCCTCGCCATGTCCCCGGTGCCCTGGACCCCTGTAGGGGAGGAAACTCTCACATAAACTGGGGATTAGGACCCACCTAATGAGAGAAAACTGGAGACTGGTGTCCCATAGATGAAGCGCACAAGATGAGGAAACCCCGAGGGCTGACCCAGGGACGAGCCGGGGGAGCTGTAGAAGACAGTCCGGGATTGTCCCTGTAAAACCCGACGCCCCTGGCACAACAGGAAGCAGCACCTGCTCCATCAGGAGGTCTGCTGGGCATCAATCCTGTGATACGGGGCCCGATGGACCAGGGCCTTCCTAGACCAGGCCCATCAGCCTGTCGTACCCCGTCCTTCTGGGAAGGAGGCCCAGTGGGGAATACAGGATGGGGCAGGACCTCAGGGGAGACAGGGAGGCCCCCGAGGACACACGTTCTGTGTCCCTGATTCCTCATCCCGCTGGCCTCGCTGCTAGATTGTGCGATAGGTTTAAAGGATGCCTTCTTTTGTGTCCCGTCATCCTCCAAGTCACAAGAAATGTCTGCTTCTGTGTGCCAGGACCCCAAACACACAACCAGAACAATACATTCGGACAGTGCAGCTCCAGGCCTTCAGAGATGGGGGGAATCTCTGGGGAAACTTCAGCCAAAGACCTAGAAGACTGACATCTGGAGGAGGGAGCCTCCTCCAACATGAGATGACGTTCTGACTGCTGGTCCTACAAAGGAGGTCTCTAACAAAGCACTGTGACCGCCCTGACCACTGACTGATAGAGGACAGAAGGTGTCCAGGGAGAAGCCTCAAATATTACAACCGGGGCCCCAGGGTGTCCGCCTGGGCTGCATTCTCACACAGGGTCAGGGAAGCGCACCCAGGAGAGGGAAGAAGCTGTCTGCAGCCCACCCCACACCCCAGAACTAGAGGACACCTTAGGGGTTTCCAGGGGTGGCTGGGTTTCCCCACATCTGGATCCCTAACTAAGGTCTAACAGCAAAGCCTCTACATGAAAAGCTGCAAGGAAAGGATGATGACTATTTTAAATGGAAGTCAGAATTCAAAGGGGCCTTGCTGCTAAGTCACTTCAGTTGTGTCTGACTCTGTGCGACCCTATAGACGGCAGCCCACCAGGCCCCCCTGTCCCTGGGATTCTCCAGGCAAGAACACTGGAGTGGGTTGCCATTTCCTTCTCCAATGCGTGAAAGTGAAAAGTGAAAGTGAAGTCACTCAGTCGTGTCCGACCCTCAGCGACCCATGGACTGCAGCCTTCCAGGCTTCTCCATCCATGGGATTTTCCAGGCAGGAGTACTGGAGTGGGCGACATTGCCTTCTCCGAAGGGGCCTTTCAAGATTGAAAAGGCAACTACTTCAGGCCCTGCCCTGGCCTCCCAGACTCAGCTAAAACTGTGACCTTCACATTCATGAGAGAGGGCAATCATCCTTGAGTGTTGGGTCAAACACTGGGGCCCTCGACTCAGGTGGTTGGTTATTTCTGTAAGCAATCAGATCAAACCACTAGAGGTGGCCACCTTGCCTATGGGCAGCAGCACCTGTGACAACTCACTAAGGAGGCTGGAGAGTAGATGTGTGGTCAGTCACTACACGGACCCCACACTGGGTCCAGGCTTTAAGGAGTCCTGGGAAACAAGACAGCCATCCCCCTAGGTTGGTTCAAGTTCAGAGTGTGCTTTCAGACAACCCAGCGGCGACCACAAAGCCTGTCACATGCTAAATCCTGCCGCCCTGCTCCCGGCAGAAACAGGGTCCCTGGAGCATGACTGTACACGCACACAGACATGATCTGTTCCAACAGCCCCTACCGGGGAAGCCAGCGTCTCCCGAGGTGAGGAGGAGGGTCCACAGATAAACAGCTTTATCATGTGAGGGACTCCCAGACCCAAGTCCCAGACTGCCTCCCCCACCCGACCCGGGGCTTCGGCTTGCAGATGGAGCTGGGAGCCCTCACCCAAGCCTAGAGCTCAGAGGGACGTTCTCACGTGTTTAAACAGAGTCCTGCACGCACATGGGGAACCTGGAAGGAAAGAGGCATTCTACTGTGGAGAATAAACAGGTGAAACAGGCTGGCAACACAGTGAAACTCTGAAGCAGTAGGCCTTCCCAGAAAGGGAAGCATCTTGTCTCTGGGGACCTCCCTGGTCAGGCTGTGGGCTGACACTGCCGTCCCCCTGGTTGGTGTCCAAAAGGTGTTTCCATGTCCAGCTGTCATCTGTCCCTGCCCCTGGGTGGAGGAGATGAAGCTACTGCCTGCTCTCAACCCTGGACACACAGGACTTCGGGCCCTAAGCTGGCCTGAGTGGCCAGGCCCTTTGACCCGTGTTTCTGCACCAGTGGCTGTCCGTAGGGCTGGGTCTCCCCAGGATCGACCTGCAGACAGGCAGCCTTGGTGTCTGTTCACCCGGACCCCCGCTTGTCTGAGAATCCTGCCCTCTCCTTGGAAGAGGGGCCCGGGTCCCATCTCAGGAGCCCACCAGCATTTCAATGCTTTTTGTTTTGTTTTGTTTTCTCTCAACTGATCTGCGTTCTCCATTTCCTCCCATTTAGGAAAACAATTCTAGCCTAGAAGCAGGGGGAGAAAAGAGCTGGCTCTGAGATAAAAATACCCTTCCACACCTATTGTTCTCAGCCTCTACTTCCACTTTCCAAAGCCACGATCTAGGACCGTGCCTGTTGCTGCTCCTGTGGCAGGTTTCCCGAGGAGGCCGAGACAACCCAGGGCCGTGTGAACAGACAGAGGGGTGTGAGCAGGAAAAGGTGGCAGACGTGGTCCATCCACCAAGACGCTTCTGTGAGCCCCAGAGTGTCCCATGCATGGCTCAGAAAGGAGTGTGAAGCAGGGAGACATCACTAGTGTTTTCTAACAGGGCTTGGAGACCCCAAAGGTGACTCAGAGGGGTTTCCTGCTCAAGAACACAGCCTGGGAGAGGCTTGATGGAGGGCAGTGTAGATCCCTGTGCCCTGGAGACAGGGGCGTTCCTCTCCTCGTGGCAGAGGTGAGGCAACTCTCTTGCGAGGGTCACTGGTGACTTGCTTCAGGGGAGGCCAGAGAGCGCCCCCTGCACCTGCTGTTGCTCAGACTTCTTCACTTGGAAATACTCCACATGCCCGAGGTGTCGTATTTTGGGGAGGCATGTCCCAGACCTCGTCATGGCGATGGACAAGCCTGGCTTAGCACCCGAACTTCAGCTTTGCTTCTCTGTCCCTGCAGACAGGGGACCTGGCTGGGCTCAGGTCTGAACAGCTGCACTAGCTGTATACGGCAGGTGGGTGCAGGAGGCCCAAGAAAGATCCCAGGTGTGGCAGCTCAAATCTGCATGGGACAGGAGAGGGTCCGGGTGCCCCCCACCCCTGGCCCCCATTCTGGGGGCATCCTGACACCACCCCCACCCCGGCTCATGCAGATTGAAGCCAAGCGAGGGCTTCACAGTTTCCCTTGTGTCAGCCCCTCCCTTTTCTCCCACACATCTGCTCCCAGGGGCCAAGAGTCCCTGGGTTTTCTAAGGGCTATGTTGACAAGTGTCTCTTTTTCACCATTTTAAGTTTATAAATACATGTAAATCATCATCCATGCCGAGGTATGAAGGCAGCCACTTTCTGTCAACATCTAAATAAATCCGACTAACTTCAATTCTTCTTCCGTATGACAGAAATGCATTGCAAATCTTTATGTTACGGTATTTTGCAATTCATATATTCCGTAGCAATAACAATTTTCCTTCGTGAAGGCAGAAAGGATTTCTATTTCTCTATCACAATTTCAGTGCTTTGCTAGGAAGGACCTTAATAGCCATAATGATAAAACAGCCCATGGAAGAATCCTCCTGGAGGGAGTTTGGGAGCCTCTGTGATCAATAGTGTGGGAGGAGGGGCTCTTTATTCTATAAAATCATAGCTTTTGTGAAACAGAATATCAGCTGTATTTCACTGAGTTCAGATGCCCTGGGGTGCGGGTGTTACTGTGTTAGTGGGGAAGATGCACCGAGTTCTTGGGGAGAGCTGGCCTGGGGTCAGGCCTGCAACATCTGACCACAGGGTCTGGCTGCCTACCCTCCTTCCAGAGTCTCTGCACAGGTTGGTGGCCTGTTACCCGGTAGCTGAGAGCATTGCCATCATACTCTGTCTCCGTTTCTGTCCTGGGACGTCTGGGATGCTAACTCTAGAGGGGGACACAGGGGACGATGAACCAGGTGGGGTGAGGGGCCCAGAACAGCGCCTGGCAAACAACGCAGATGAATCTGAACCGCAGACTCCTGACCAAGTCTGGGGCGAACACACCTGAGTGGCAGGTTAAGATCCTCTGCGTGTAACATCTTTCCCAAAGGCATGTCACTTAAAACTTGCTTTATTATTCCAATACTTCCATAGATGAGACACCAGTTGTTGACCTCATGTGACCCAAAGCCCTGGAAGCGGGTTCCCACCAGATGCTGCAAGCTGATGCCTGATTAGGACCCCTGCCTGAAGGACCCCAGGAAACCACCTGCTGTCTTGTAGCCTGAAGCACTCATTTCCCTGGGTGGGGCATGGCCAGTGAGGGCCCAGTGAACCACCTGGGTGTGACATTTAAGGAGGAACCAAACAGAGAAGAAAGACACAGCCACTCTCAGGAACAGAGATAAATACTATCTTAATGCAACATGTCAAAACATCAAAATTAATGCAGAAAAATCATGATGTACATAAAACAAAATCTGACATAAAGACAGCTTTGTGATGAGCCATACTGAAGCCTGAGGCAAGAAGAAATCAGGAATAGTAATCCTGTCTTTATTTAATATGCTGATTTTTTTTTTTTGTCATGGGGTTTGCATTAATTCTTACTTTTTTAACATTCTGCATTGAAATGGCAGGGATCAAGAGGACAGGGGCTCTGGGCCCAGGCTGAGCCCTCCATTGCCTCACTCTCTTCTTGACAGGCCTGTGGGAAAAGGCCGGGGGTCACCTTCAGAGAAGCCATGCTGTCCCCTCCTTCATCTCTTTAGGGGCCCAAGGGTGGAGCCAGGGGATGGGGAGGTAGGAAGTGAGTCAGGACTCACTCGTTCTACTTCATGTACTTGTTCACCGGTTTGCTCATTTCTTCCCTCATTCGTTGATTAATTCCATTGCTCATTCACCTGTTTGTTCACCTGCTCACTCTCTTGCCCAGACCCTCATCACTTTTCTCATTTGTCCACTCACTGTTTCACTCATTACCACACAATTGTCTCCTGGCACAAGGTCAGCACCTAGTTCCAGGACTGGACAGGAGGTCCCGTCCTCCTGAGCCTTCTGTGACTTCAGCCTTCCCGAAAGGCCTTCTTGCGTGGCGTGTCCCCCTGCCCCCACCTCCCTCGTCCACAACAGGACGCATCTCTGCTAGTGAAGGTTCATCCTTCCTGCCCACCAGGTCTCAGGGAACAGGCTCAGAGGGACCACATTGGGCCGCCCTGCAGGGTCTGGTGGGGTGCGTCCTGAGTGGCTGGGAACACCAGGTCATGGTGAAAAGGGGACCAGCTGGAGTTGGGGGGAGTCTGGTGAACCATTCTCCTCCAAAGACATGGTGGCCTTCCCTGGTCTCGGGGCAGGCCCTCAGGAGACACATCTCTGGGGCAGAGGCTCCAGGCTGGGCTGTCTTACCTCTGAGACACGAGAGCAAATGGGGAGAAGAGCTGAGCCCAGGGTGGGTGACCCACAAGACACTGGGATTTTCAAAAGGGGGATAGACGAGAAGGAGGCTCTTCCCTCTTGAGTTGGGGACACACATTCTTTGATCTCAGGCCCCCTGGCAGTTGGGGGGCAGTTATTTATAGCATGGAAGCCTTTTGTACAAAATGAGGGCCACCCAGGCTGCAGGCTGCACCACACTCCAGGTGCGTGTTCTGCTCCTGACTGGAATCCTACTGATGTTTGCAAACACACACAATGTGAGGATAACAACCACTAGCTATAACTTGTGTTTCTGCCACATCTCCGCAGTGGAGCAGGTTCCTAGAGCAAGTTCCACAGGGAGTGGGCTGAGAGGGGAGAACCTAACTGGACAGGAAGACAGCCTCAGTCTTTATGCCCTCGCCATCTAGTCTGGTGATGGGAAGGGCCGTGTGGGCTCCCTCTCCTTCGCTGGGAACCCTCTTGATTGTCCCTAGGCTTCCTGGTCACTGTGCTGGGTCCAGGACACAGCGGGTGGGGTTAGGGTCCCCAGGAGATGACTACTCCCAGGACCCAGGGTCCTGCCTCACACAACCACCAGCTGTGGAGGGATATTTCCAGAGGCCTGGGGTGTTTTCCCCTGTGACGCACCTTTGGATCAAGATGTTAACCTGCCAGCACTAAGCGCCCCTCAGGGGCTCTCTGATGGCCCAGCACCCATCTCTGCTCCAGCCAGCATCTGGACGGGCAGGTGTAGCGCTTCCCCAAAGGCCCAGGAGGTGGCACCCGCGCTCTCAGAATGAGGCCACTGCCCCCAGGGACTTGGCCGGAGTCCAGCCTGCTGCTCCTTAGTGGGAAGGTGGCCTCAAGTTACTCCATTGTTCATGAAACCACGCTCCTCACCTGCACAAAGGCCCCTTCGAAGCTCACTCAGCGAGTCTGTGGAAGCTGGGCTCCTCTGTCCTGCCGTGGCTGTGGCCACTCTAGCTCTGGGTCTTGTCGCCTGACGTCCTGGGCCCTGGCTCACGTAGGGAGTGGGAGGTGAGCTGTGTCCCCCACGCACCGGAGGGCAGCTTGGGGAGGGTTCCCGAGGCTGGAACGCGGCCAGACCCTGACAGTGGGAGGTCGCCTGCGTTCTAGGGTCCCAGGAGCTCCCAGACAATCCACCAAATCCAGGTCAGTGTGGGGGTCAGACCCGGCCCCTCGCTGCCCCTGGTGCCCCTGCCCTCATCCTTCAGGTGACTAAGGAGAGGCCCCGTGGGCAGGTGGAGAAGATGCTCTGGACAGCTGGTCTGCTGCTTTGAGGGTGGGGCCGTGCCGAGCCAGATGGTCTCTGAAGCCCCCGGGGACCAGATGCAAACCTGCGCGTCCTCCGCGGCGCGAGTCCCCGAGTCCCCGAGGCTGGCAGGCTCTTCCTGGGGTGGACTCGGCCTGGCCCCGCTGCTCCACCGGCGCAGGAGGACGCGGGGCCGCACTCGGGAGGCCTTCGGCCCACCCTGCACAGGAGACAGCTGGCTTGGGCGTGGAGATCCGCGGCTCAGGGTCAGACACGACCCGCTGAGCCGCTTAGGGGGGACCGCGCAAAGCTCCGTGCGGTGGAAACCACGGCCAGCTCACAGGGTGATGGGGGTGCTTTCAGCGGTTGGATTCTGCACTTTGGCGCTTGCTCCAGGGGGCTCCCTTATATCTAAGAACCCTGGCCCAGTATCGTTAAAGGAGGCATTATTTTGTGTTTAGTGGAGCACCAAATTGGTGACATACGGGTGCGAACCCGGAGATGAGTACCCCTGTTGCCATGGCGACCCGCAACCCTGCGTTTACCTGGAGACCCTCACGTGCTGAGAGCATCAGGCCCCCGAGGGCCCCAAAGTACGGCCTTGCTCGGACAGTGCTTCATTTCACTGCGCCCTCAGGGAGCAACCTCGTTCTCGGTAAAACAGCAGAGGGCTAGTGAGCCCCTAGCTGAGGCAGCCCTGCACGGCTATGCACGCCCACTGCCCACTGCAGGCCAGCCCGGGCTCGGGGACACACGTCTGCTCCCGCACTTGATTACGGGCGGATGGGCACGCTCGCAAGCATTTACGGACAAACACAGACTTGGGAGAGAAAGAGTCACATATGGGGGGAACAGGGTTCCCTAGGGCCAGCCTCTCGGAGCAGAGGAGGCCGGGCGGAGGCCTGAGTTCTGACACGCTACGGTGAGGCCTGGCGGATACCAAGTCCGCAGTGGCAGGGACGATCGCTCATCTCTGGGGGGCTCTGTGCCCCCACCTCCTGGGGACTCAGTACACGCCTTCACCTGCCAGGTGAGCTGATCCTCATCACCAACTGTGGACATCAGGGACATGTGACTGCAACAGCCGTTGGAGATGCAAACCCACAGTACCGGTGTCCCTGCCTTCCAGCCGCACCCCTAGGCTCCCACAGCGCCACTCACCAGCTCCGACCCTGGTCAGGCGGCATCATCAAGACGCCCATGCCAAGCTGCTACAGGTGGTTCTGATGCACCGAGAGGGACATCTCACAGGGTTAATAAACCACACAAATAGTAGTTAATAAACCGAAAGTGAACACTTGAGAGGGAGGGTTGAGGAAACTAATCAGTGGCTTGGATGGCTCAGGACAGCTGGGTCTACCAGGAATATTTTCAGCGAAAACAGGAAAAGCACATTTCCAGAACCGGTGTTTTATCAACATTACAGCAAAACCTCAATACTTAAAATCGTATAAACTGAGTCAGGAAGCCAGCTATAGTGGGATCAACCAACGAGTGCCTCCCTGACATAGTGGAGCCTGGATCCTGAGGTTGGATGGACAGTGTGACCCCTGCCACTGGCCATGTGGCTCCCACTGGTCCTCCCTGGACCCTGTTTGGGGTGGGGTTAGAGGGGGCTCTGGTCCCTGCAGATGTCAGACATCCTTCATCACAGCAGAAGCTGCTCAAGCACGAGGCCCTGAGGAGTTTGCCCCCGCTCCCCGCTCCTTCCTGCATGGCTGCTCTCAAGGGAGCCCCCAGCTGCGCCTGGACTCGATAAAAGCCTTTTCAAGTGACACCCACAGACAGCACTCCAGGACTCCCCAGCTTGCTCTAAGGAGGTTTCACGTTCCTGCTTCCGTGTTATGACTTGTGTTACTGTCTGTGAACGAAGGCTGTCTCTACCTGGCTGGCCGTTCCCTGCAGGCATCTGCCATGATCGTAGTGGCTGGCTGCTTCTTCTTCACTTGACTGGCTTGGTGATTATGCACAATATCAGCCTTCCAGCCCAGAGAAAGCGCCTTGTTTATTTTAGCAAATGTTCTTAATAGCCTTAATCTGCTGTCCAGTCAATAAGGTGCTCATCGACTTTCATGATAAATGAAGTGTTTTCCTGCAAAAATCCAGATGAAGTGCTGGTCTCCAAGGACATAAAAGGGACACACTGTTTTCTTACCCTTTTAATCCTGGGTGTTGGGACAGCTAGAACGAGGTCATTCTCAACCACTCTGTCCACGAGCTTCCACAGTAGCTGACCTAATTCTTACATCCTTTCAGAGAAGTGGGAGCTTAGCTGCAGAATATCGGACTCTACAGGTCACCTTGGAGATACCAAGAGCCCTAGGTGGCCAGCTTTGATGGGTCTGAGAACCTAAATGCTAACGTTTTCCAGGTGTCCCCACTAGTGTGCTCTTTTGAGCCAAACACTAAGCCTTCAGAAAGCACTGTCTCTGGTACAAATTGCTTTGAACATAATAGCAGCTTCTGGGTGATGGAATGAGGCCCTTGGTCCTCCCCAGGGGCTGGACGAGGGCCTGGACACAGGGGCGTGGATGCTGGTGGCCCAGAAGCCACGGAGCTCCATGCCTTGGAGGTCCTGCCTTCAAGTGAGCTGGGAGGTTATGTGGGGCTAAGTCAAGGAGCCAGGAGGCCAGAGATCCTGAGGCAGTTATCCAAGCAGAGGGAAAGTTGGGACTAAAATTCCCAGCACCGGTGATGGACTCTTGCAGGGGCCTGCCTGGCCTTGATTCGTGAGTTGACACGGTGTACCATGAGCGTGCACCTCCCATGACCCTGGGAGGTCAGAGTGGGGAGTAGAGGCCAGGGTCAGAGTCTTGGGCACGGGTTAAGGCTGACCCAGGGGCTTCATCACTTCTGGAAGGCCTGTCTTGCCATCAGTCAGTATAGTCTGACGTGCCCAGGGGCCTGCAGTGGTGACTGCCCCTGGTGAGTAGGTGGTGAGGAAGCTTGAGTGGCAGGAGAGGGCCAGGTGGCCACAGTGCAGCCCCCCACGCTGGACAGGGCTGAGACCAGGCTGCACGCAGCTACTGGGTTGACGGGTGCTCTGACACTGTCCTTGCTCTATAATGATCCAGTGGATGGACACTGGTCACGACTCCAGCCTCCACTGGCATTCCTGCTTCGAGCTCATGGAGGCTGTGGTCTGTGCTGGGGTTTGGTCTCGTCTATTCGTTAATGAAAGCCACTGTCCCCCAGGAAGCAAGAGGCACTCTGAACATCCCCTGAACGTCCACGTCCTCTGTGTTATGGATTTCTACCAGATATCAGATGAAGAGACTTAAGAAAGGTTTTGTGAGAGTTGGGAGAGTGCAGCCACTTGCTTTTTCAACAGGAGGCTTCATCCAGTATCCTGAGCACACGCTGGGCCCCGGGGTCGTGGGGGTGCTGCTGAGGGTGAGGGTAAGAGCTGCTCCTTCTCTGCAGGAAGAGCGGGAACAGAGCCAGGGAGATGTGGGCATAGACAGGTGCTTACCCAGGTGAGCCTGGTGGCCAGTCTCCCACATCCACCTGCCGGAGCCCCAGGAGGCCGGGTCGTTCAGTCCTAAGGCCTGAGGTCCAGGAGCGCTGATGTCCGAAGGTGGGAGAAGATGGACCTCTCTGTACTGTTCAGCTTGGATGGCGCCCACCACGTTGGAGAGGGTGGCCTTTGTCACTCAGTCCACAGATTCCAATGCTGCTTGCTTCCAGAAACACCCTCACAGATGCACCCCCGGACGTCCCATTTCACCAGCTGTCTGAGCCTCCGTCAGCCCTGGCAAGTCGACACATTAACAGTTCATTTAAACTGTCACAAGAAGTTAAAATCCTAATACAAGAGAGATTAGCATAGGCAATATAATACAGATGGTACAATGAGAATATGGTATAAATACATATTAGTTGTTTTATTTTTAGTGAATTCATTAATTTAACAGACATATGAAGGCCCCTGTGTTACAAGCCCCATCTCAATTCACAAAGAGAAAAACAGCAAAACACCACGAGTAAGTTCCGAGCAGTTTGGGAGACATTCTTACATGTTTCTGTAACTGGTTTGGTCTTCATTTGACCTTTCAAATGTAAAAGGGAGTTTTATTGTTTGTCCGAATGTCCAGTAAAGTCGGTAAAGTTCAGCAGTCCCATGACCATGGCCCAGGGCAGACAGAGGTCCCCCAGTGAGGGTGACCACTCAGAACTGCTGGGTCGGCCTCCCGCTGACTTCAGGTTTTTACCCAGAAGATGGAACGGACAGGACGTAGCTGAGTGAGGCCCGTAGGCAGTTTGGGAAAGGGACCACGGCTGGCCTCAGAGGCTGCAGCGGACAGCGCTGTGGTGTGAAGGGCACCTTGGGCTACTTTTCTGGCCATTATCACTCTGATTAACATGGAACTTCAGCTCCCGAGTGAGGGCTATGGAGACCTGGTCATGTGCTCAGTGAATTCGGTGTCAAGTGTTGTAAAGGGTCATCTCCATGTCATTTGCACAGAAACACAAAATACAAAACATACCAAGTTGTTTTCCTTCTGACCATTTGAGTCACAAGTAAGAATGTAGAAATAAATGCTTTTTCCCCAGCTTTACTGAAGTATATTTGACAAAACTGCATAAACTTCAAGTGTACAATGTGATGATTTGATATATGCATACATTGCAAATGATCACCACAATTCAATTGACACCTCCGTCACTTCAAGTTGTAGTTCAGTTGCTAAGTTGTGTCCAACTCTTTGCAGCCCCGTGGACTACAGCACACCAGGTTTCCCTGTCCTTTACCATCTTCCTGGAGCTTGCTCAAACTCATGCCCATTGAGTTGGTGATGCCATCTAACCACCTCATCCTCTGTCGTCCCCTTCTCCTTTCACCTTCAATCTTTCCCAGCATCAGGGTCTTTTCCAATGTGTCAGCTCTTTTCATTAAGTGGCCAAAGTATTGGAGCTTCAGTTTTTGTACTTGTGAGAACATTCATGATTTACTCTCTTAACAAATTTGAAGTACGCAGCACAGGATTGTTCCCTGCAGTCACACGCTGTACATTCGGTCCCCAGACCTATTCATGGAATAAGAGAAGTGGGTGGGCCTGTGCTGGCCCAGGGTCAAGCCCCTCCTCACTGGGATTCCTGGTTCTTGTAGGTCAGACACCTGGCGCTCTGGCACCAACTCAGTCCTTGGGGTCTGCCTTGTGTGACATTCCCGCCGGCTGGTGATGCACCTGGCCCCCTCAGCACAGAAGGGACGCAGCTCCAGGCCCTGAAGCAGAGCGCATCGCTAACCTCTGAGGGTCCTGTAAACATGGCGAGGACTAACCAAGCACAGTTGCCCTGAAGGCGGCAGAGACGGGCCAGAGGAAGGCAGCAGGGATGCTGGCTGTCCCGGGATGCATCCTGCCTGAATTCCAGAGCAAAATTAATTTCAGCCTGGTTTGTGCTGTTCTGCACCTATCCTGAGCCCTTCCAGTTGCCCCAGGAGCCCTCCCCCCAACCCCTCACATAAACTGCGCTGTCTGATCCACTCAGGAGCTTCCCAGAGCCTTGGAGCCAGGTCAGACAAGACCTGTGCCTCCCCCGGCTCACATGCCACCACCAGCCACGACGGGGAGTAATCTCATGTGAGCCAGCTTTAGCTCAGCGTCCCACCGGAAGAGGCGTTTTTGCAAACCATGGGTCCTGACCCACTAGGCTCACGAGATCAATTTAGTACGAAAGGAAGGAGAGATGGAGACACAATGAAAACAGAATAGAACAGAATTAAGTGCACTGCGTGTGATAACGTATCATGTCACAGTGTTAAATGGTTGTGTGTGTGTGCATGTGTATGCCTGCACACATGCACTGGGTCGTGATATAAAACCTAACTAAAAGAGTTTGCGGTCACTGAGATAATGTGATACAGTTCAAGTAACATATACATAGGGCTCTTACATCTGAATATTTTTCCTAAAAATAAGAAGGAATTGTCCTATATACTATAAAAAACATTTATTTGAATTGCATTTAAAAACATTGAGCAGGATTTTTCCATCAACTTCCTTCTTTTTCTGTCTTCTATCTTCTTTTGTGACAATATCATCTAATATGAATAGTTTGGGTTTTTTTTTTTTTAATTTGGCTGCATCAGGGCTCAGTTGCAGCATGCGGGATCTTCTTTAGGGTGCGCAAACTCTTTAGTTGTGGTGTGAGAGGAGAAGGGACGACAGAGGGTGAGAGGGCTGGATGGCATCACCAACTTGATGGACATGAGTCTGAGTAAACTCCAGGAGTTGATGATGGACAGGGAGGCCTGGAATGCTGCAGTCCATGGCGTCGCAGAATTGGACATGACTGAGCAGCTGAACTGAACTGAACTGAGGGTTCAGTAGTTGTGGCGTGGGGACTCAGTTGCTCTGTGGCATGTGGGATCTTAGCTCCCTGACCAGGGATCAAACCTGTGCCCCCTGCATTGCAAGGCAGACTCTTAATCTCGGGGCCGCCAGGGAAGTCCCGAACATAGGGTTGTAATGAGCAGACACACAGTGGGCGTGAGTCCTTGCGCGGTCAGCAGCTTTCAGTGAAGATCCACATGGTCGGGCACAGACATGAGTCCGTGTAAGATGAGGAGACAACAGATCAGACGGGGAGAGAGAGGGCCAGGTGTGGTGTGTGTGCGTGTGTGGGAGTCCTCTCCGCTCGGTTTCCTCCAGGACTTTTCATGGGTCTGAGCTGCGCATCAGGGTGAATGAATGGCCGTTTTGCTCTTCACTGCTCCCCCCTTACTTGATTGAGCTGCTTTGTCTGAAGTCTACTCCTCCTGGTGACGCGCTGTAAATCAGTTCTTCCTTTCAGGAAGAGCTGTTCGGGAAGGTTCATTCTCCCTAGTTTTCTCCTCTTCTCTGGAGAGTGAGCAGCAGTCTGGAGTGGAGCGGAGGCAGCTCTGACTCAGCTCATCTGTGTGGTTTGTGCTCTGCAATCGGCTGCGGCAGCTGGCTATTTGCACAGAAACTAAGGCCCTGGAGAAAGTGTTGGGTGGGTGTGGAGCCCCGACCCCACTCATGGTTCAGGATTATCCCTCCTTGATGGCTGCATGAAAAACAGTTTTTGTTTCCCAAAGATTCAGTGTTTATTTCAAAAATTAAGATCCAGCGGGAGGAATAAACATTTTCTTGTATGATTCCTTAATTCATGGTTTCTCGTCTTTGCATAGGAGAGTCCCAGGACAAAATACTTTACCAAAAAAGGGAAAAATCAAGTTTGTGGTTGCAGTGACGAGATTTGTAAAAGAGGAGGTTTCCTAGTGGATAAGAAGGGAATGACGAAGTAGATGAATATTTAGTTGAGTGATCCACGCAAGTTCCCTGAAATAGCAGACCTGGCTCAGTAGAGTAAAGTAAATTTAGGGCCTGAAACCTCTCAGAAATACAAATATTCTGTGAGGTGAGGTCCAGCCTGAGAGATCTGTCTTTCGTGACTTGTATTCATGTGAAAAATAGAGTGTCTTCTGATATACAAGAATCAAGTGATTTAGGATTAAATCCAAGGAACAAAAATTACAAAACCAGAGGCAGTGCTGAGGGGTGTAACTGATGTTAGGTTGGTCAGCCACCTGCACTTACGGGCTGGACTTAATTTTCTAAAGTGACAGGGTGATGCTTAATCACTGGTCACATGTTTCCAAGAGAAATTTAGTTAGCAAGGGCAAGTGCGTTCTTCCCGTTTGCTGCTACTTTCTGTCGCCCCCTTCCAGGAGCTGGTCTGCATCGAGGGTGACCATTAGGATGTGTGTCAGCAGCAGGCGGACGACGGGCTGAGCTTCTGAAAGGGCTGGAGGAGCCACTTCAGCCCTGCGGGTCTATGTGTCCAGTCACCAGAGCCCACAGTCTCAGCGATTGGACCTGGGGAGCTCGTGGGCACGGTGACCAGCCTACCCTCAGCGTTCCGTGTTCCCCGCACTGAGGCGAGCCAGGTCTCTGCACTTGAGGCCGAGGACTGGGTTCTTGCGTTGAGGCCAAGGTCAGACTGTGCTCTGCGGTCTAGATGCTTCGTTGTCATTTTGTCACTTTTGCCAGAAGCCTGGGGTCCCCCGAGGTGATGAGCTTGTCAGCAAGGCTGCCGGTTCTACTATTTTCTGCTCAAGGCTGGGGAAGGGCTGAACCCTCACACGGCTGCTGCTGGGGCAACAGACAGGATGAGGACAGTGTCAAGCAGACTCTGGCAGTGCCTCCACCCAGGAGGCAGCGTCGGGGGCTCAGGTCCTCCCTTGGGGGCAGCATTCATGGAGCGTCCGGGCCTAGTTTGAACCTCACCAGGACCCCATGAGAAAGACAAGTGGGCACCCTCATCTCATTCCCCAGGGGCTGATGCCCAAAGGGCACATGTCTTTGCCAAAACCTTAGAGACAGGAGTTAAGTCCACTCTGACAGGACCTGTGGTGTTCCCCCATCGGTGGGTATGACTCAGTTGGGCAACTGCACCCTGCAAAGCTGAGCAGCTGAAGGGCACACCTGGAGGGCACACCTGGAGGGCAAGGTGATGGCTGCTTCTACTGAGGTGCCCTGGCTCTGGTGCCTGGGACTGAGTGTCACCAGCAGGAGGGTGCAAAGGAAAAGAAGCACAATATTCCACCCATATTTCTCCACCCTAACCATCCGTGCACCCACTCTTACAGGCTGCTGCAGCTCTGGCCGCCACCTGAGTGGCCCTGAGTGCACCCCTGTCTCTTCGTGAGCAACCTCCCAGACCCTTGCTCCCCTCCAGATCGTCTTGGGGCTGCTGAGATCCCATGGCTTCCTCTGCTCTCGATTCTGACTCTCAAACCACAATGGGCATGGAGACACCACCGTGGGCGCTTCACCGGGTGGAAGGCTTGGAAGACATCAGCCACCTCCCAATCCTGCCAAACCCAAGGCAGGCATGGGTGACAGGGCCAGGAAGATCTCAGGCTGCTCCTGCTGGAAACAGAGACCTGAGAGAAGACGCCACCAACTGTGACAGCTACTGAAGCTGGGGTGGAAACTTCCCCCTCCTTCTGTAGATTTTTACCTAATTCGGTCTCTGATTTTTACGTAAATCTGCCATTCAAAACCCATTTCTGAAGGCCCGATGCACCTGTCTACACAGCAGCATAAATCCCACTTCCCCAGGGCTCTGTTTGCACAGCAGTGTGAACACAGTCACTGCCTTGGGAGCCCAGTGCAGTTGAGAAGGCCTGTGTGTCCCTGTCTCACACAAGGTGCTACCAGCACCCTCTGGATCGCCCAAGGTTTGGCTATTTTTCTTACTTGTACTTGATGACATATTTAACATCGTGGTTTCATTCTTGCTTTGCTCCACTTTAAGTTTTCATAAACTCTGAAGTTGTATTTTTCCTAGATATTTACAGAAGCCTACAACATATATCAATTTAGATCCCCAAATAGGAGATGTGCCATAAATTCAAAGGAAAGACGTGAAAAACAGAAAGTAAAATTTAGACTCACTATGGTCAGTGGAGGAAATGTAAAGAAGGGCTCCACGGGGCATCCCCAGTCCCACTCATGCATCGGGTGCCTCAGCGTCCACAGCCCAGCGACCCACGGCTGCGCCAGGGTCAGGTGGCCTTCACTGTCACAAGACAGTTGCCGCAAAGTCATGACATCATGTTGACAGAAAATGCACACTTTCTGTTGTCCTTTCTGGGTGTGCACTTCAGTTTTATTTATGCTAAACAAACTGAGACACTTTGACTGCAAATATTATTGTTGGATTTCAATCTCTCAGAAACAGTTTTCTGTTGCATTTCTGCTGAAAGTACCCTCCACTTCCTCAGGCTGAGCACAGTCACGCCCCACGTGGGAACTTTGGAGGATCGATCAGGGGAGACTCAAGCGGAAAGTGCACACGACAGAAGAGTTCCCGTCTGCAAGAACGTTTACGGGCCCTTCACTGAAAGCAGCAGATCAAAAGAAAAAACAGTGAGAGTGAAGCATGTGTAGCGACCCTTCTGACAAAAAAAAAACAGCAACAAACAACTTCGGCCATCAGTGATAACTTGGTTAAAAATGTCTGTAGTGTTCTATTTTTTTTTTTTTTGAAGTTACTTTACACTGGTCAGAATGGCCATTATTAAAAATCTACAAATGACAAATGCTGGGCAGGGTGTGGAGAGAATGAAACCCTCAGTTGGTGGGGATGTAGACTGGTGCAGCCACTGTGGAGAACAGTACGGAGTTTACACCCAGAAAAGATGAAAACTCTAATTTGAAAAGATACACACACTCAGTGTTCACACGGCACTACTTACAATAGCCAAGGCGTGGAAGCAACCTAAGTGTCCATCAACAGATGAGTGGAATAAGAAGATGTTGTATGTATATACAATGGAATATTATGCAGCCATAAAGAAGAATGCCATTTACAGCAATTATCATAACCTAGAGATTATCATATTAAGTGAATTAAGTCAGACAGAGAGAAATATCACATATCACTTATATGTAGAAACTAAAAAATTGATACAAATGAATTTATTCGCAAAGCAGAAATAGACTCACAGACATAGAAAACAAACTTATAGTTACCAAAGGGGAAATGTAGTGGGGAGGGATACATTAGGAGTCTGGGATTAACAGATACACACTACTATATATAAAATAGGTAAACAACAAGGACCTATATTTAATATCTTGAAATAACCTATAATGGAAAAAAATATGAAAAGGAACACAGGGACTTCCCTAGCAGTCAGTGGTTAAGACTCCATGCTCCCAGTGAAGGGGTCCAGGTTCAATCCCTGGTCAGGGTACTAGATCCCTTATGCCACAACTAAGATCCAGTGAAGTCAAATAAATAAATAAATATTTTAAAAAGGAAAAAGAACATATATGCATTTGTAATACTGAACCACTGTGCTGTATACCTGAAGCTAATGTAAAATTGTAAATCAACTATACTTTAATTAAAAAAATTAACAATTAAAAGCTACTTTAAAGAGAATTATTGGTCTATTTTCTTTTTCATATCAGTTTATAATTAGGGATAACAGCTCTCACATCTGTGATTAATCTGATATTGAGGACTTGTGACTTCTCATCTGAACAGTTGCTGACATCTTTCCTTATGAATATCTATGGTCCTGCCACAGAGCAGAAACAAAAGTCAGTGCTCAGGTAATAGGCCTGACTGTCTGTCTGTCTGTCTGTTTACCTATCTGATCATCTGCTGGGCTTCCCTGGTGGCTCAGTGATAAAGAATCTGCCTGCAGTGCAGGAGCACAGGAGACATGGGTTCAATCCCTGGGTTGGGAAGAGCCCCTGGAGGAGGGGCATGGCAACCCACTCCAGTAATCTTGCTGGAGAATCCCATGGACAGAGGAGCCTGGTGGGCTGTGGTCCATGGGGTTGCAAAGAGTCAGACGTGGCTGAAGCAACTTAGCAGGCACTCAGCCATCTGTTATCTCTCTGTCGATCGGCAGTCTATTTTCTCTCTCATCTCTCTCATCTATCGCGTCTGTCATCTGTTGTCTGGTACCTTGTGCCGATCATCTATCATTGCCACCTATTATCTATCATCTGTTTATCATCTCTATAGCTAATCTATCAATCTATCATCTACCTATTATCCCCGTGCCCATCACCTATCTCTATCACCTATCTACATGCCGTCTTTCCTATTTCTCAACCTTTCCATGAACCCAGCTCTTCAACTTTCTGTGCTGCAGAGAACGTGGTTCCTTCACTGCTTTGATTACATGGAGGAAGCAGGTGAGAGAAGTTGGTCGGTAGAGAAGAGCTGAAGGCTGCACAGCTAGGGCTGGAGTCGAGGTCTCCGGGCTCAATCATGCCGCTTTTCATCAAGTCAAACAAAATAACACGAGTACTTCTGTTTTTCTGAGACTTGGATTTCTGAGAGCTCTCGGTCCCACTCAGTAGTTCCAGGTGATACACCCTAGGCCTTGGGCCACAGGGGTCATCCTAGAAAACAGACACGGCTAGGACCTGCTCTCCATCACAGTGGGATCTCGGAGCCCCTACTCTACTGGGCGTGTATGATGCCTGTGTTCTTGGATTTTCAGTAAGCTACACGCAGATAACGAAGGCCCGTAATCCTCTTTCCATATTAAAGATTGTGATTTGGAACAGGGAAGCAATGGTCAACTCTTAGCTGTTCACATTCAGAAATTTTTCAAAAAATGCCAGAAGAACAGTATTCTTTACTGTCCCAAGCATGTACTTTCATCATCAGATAGCCTGCCTATGTGCTGCTGGTTACACAGAACAATCTCTCTCGCCTCTTTTATTATCTTGAGCTGCTTCTATTATTTTTTAAAGAGGTCAAATGTTATTTAGCAATTTATTCTCTAGGAGAAAGTTTCACCGTATTCTCTTCTTACTGACTTTTAAAATAATTTTGCAACATTTCCTGTTGCCTACGGATTGAGAGCAACACGCACACCATCTGCTTGGTGACAATGATGGAAACTTTGCACCATTGACCAAAGGACAAAAACGTTTACCCAAGGGACCTGATCGTGTAGGTGGGAACAGATGGCACCCCCTCCAGGCAGTTCCTGTGACCTTAGACTCTAGTGCTGAGACACACTGACCACTACTTCCTCTGGCCATTCGCGGTGGTCAGGCCAAAGCTGAGCTCATTCTTGTGGCCAAAAACCACTGAAGTGTGGTGCATGGCCTCTGAGTGCGCAGCCCTCTCATTCACCATCTAACCCTGCAGACAGATGCCAGAGGGAGGACGAGCCCAGATCCTGGGCCAGGGGGGTGAGGCAGGCCTGTCCTCTGAGCTCCTGGCTGGGGATCCATCCCTCTGTCCCAGGGCACTTTCCCTGTTCTCGCTCTGTGCTCTCGGCATCATCAGCATCACAGAAACAACGAGCAAACTCTCTCCTCTTCCAGTTCAGAGGCTGTTTCAGAGGTGAGTGAGGGCAAGCAGCTTGTGAGTAAGAATCAGCTCTGGGTCTGAGGCCATGCCCTGGTGTGTCCACAGCCTCCTTCCCACCATGGATGTCAAGGGAAGCCCTGATGGACCAGAGGTTCCCGGAGCAAGTGTCCTCGCGGAGGTCACTGGTCCTCTCTTTTCTCCTAATAACCTGTCCCTTGCCCTGCATGGCTGCAGAGTTACCGTACACCTGCCTCCTTTCTTGTTCAATAGAATAAGCAGGGACTTCACAGGACTCCGGGCTTCTTGGCAGGCAGGGCTCACAGACTGGGTACCTTCCCCAACTAGAGGGGCTCCAGGGAAGGAACAGAGAAGAACCAGCATGGCTGGTCTGAGTGTCCACCTCACACAGCAGCACCCCTCCAAGCACCCCCGCTGCGTGGGAGCAGGGCAGGAGCTCGGAAACTGGGTGGAGGGCACCAGGCTCCAGGCAGAATAAAGCTTACTTTCCCCTCCCCCAGGATTCTCCAGTTCTGCTTTCACGGTGATTTCTGAGAGCTCTCGGTCCCACTCAGTAGTTCCAGGTGACACACCCTAGGCCTTGGGCCACAGGGGTCATCCTAGAAAACAGACACGGCTAGGACCTGCTCTCCATCACAGTGGGATCTCGGAGCCCCTACTCTACTGGGCGTGTATGATGCCTGTGTTCTTGGCCGGGCCAGGCCAGAATGCCAAGCACAGAGCTGTGTCAGGCCAGTGTCAGGCGGCCCTGTTCTTCCCAGCGCCCGCAGGGCTCAGCCAGGCTTCCCTCCCCTCCCTACTCTCCTCCGGGGAGGCCTCGCCTTTCATCTCTGCACCACATCTCCCAGGGGATGGAGGAAGGAGAAGCCATCGCTCGTTCCCCATCTTCAACGCTTCACACCTGTTCCCGTATTCCTCCCTCAGAGTGACACAAAGCTGGTTCTACAGACAACAGCGTAAGCCTTGTGCCAACCAAGCAGGTCCTGGAAGACTGACTGACTTCGAGTCTGTGGGCGGAGCCTCCTGACAGAAGGCACGGTCCCCCCCGCCCCTTGCCCCACGTGGTCCAGGCCTCGCTGCTCTTGGTTCTCTCAGGTGTGCGTTCTGCACTCATGCAGGCGTTTCATTCCCGCCTCCACGGAAGCTGCTGGCCATGGCCCAGAGAAGGAGGGCGCCCTGGCAGGTCACCTGGACTGGCTGGGCCAGGCCCTCCACCCAGGGATTTCTCTCACGGTCCTTGGGGACATCTAGAAAACACACATAGTTACGAGGAAGGTAGCAAACGGCACTCTCACCATCCGCCAGCAACCTCTGATCCATGACGCGGGGGCTTTTCCTTTCCAGGTTATGGTCGCTTGTATACACTGCACTGCGTATTTAACATGATCTGGTTCATACCACACTGTGAGGACTGTACTGTTTTTCATTTGAGGGGAGGAAAAAGTGCCTTTTCCTACTAGTCTCCTGGGTTCCATGAACTGAACTGGCACAAGACAGACTGGCAGGAGAAAAACACATTTGTTTAGTGTATTTTTTGGCATGCATGGCGGGGGAAGCTTCACAGGAAAGAAATAAAAACCCAAAGAAGTGGTTGGTCTCAGAGATTTCTATACTCTTAACAAAGGGCAATAGTTGGTGGGAAGTGGGGTGGGCTTCCAGGGGCAGGGCATTGTGAGCAGGTAAACACAGGGGAAAATGCGGACAGTATGAGCCACTGTAGTAAGTCTTGTTTGTTAGGATGCATCTCAGTGCCAACTTTGTCTTCTTCTTGGTCAGCCCAACCCCCTCCCAGAGTGGGAATCTATGGCATCTCATGTTCAGAAGCTTGGCCTTGAGTCAGAGGAGGGAGGTTACTGGAAAGCTGTCTTCTGCACCCACTGACTCCCAACCACCTTCAGCTCACAATAGCCCACGTGCCAGCGTAGCGTGTCCCAAGGCTATCTCCACACTCCCCTCGTATCCCAGACGTGGGTGGGCCCACATGGAGAACCCAGACTGAGAGGAACGATGTGTGCCATTGAGGGCAAGCAGAACCTTTCTGGTCTCAGTTCACTTGGTCCTGAAAACTAGGCAGAAGCTGTAATAATACAGCTGACCCTTGAACAACGTAGGTATGAACCATGGGGTCCACTTACACAGGGACTTTTTCAGTAAAAGAGAACTAGGACCACACGATCCAAGGTTGGTTGAATCCAGGGATTGGAACCAAGGACTCAGTGGTCCGACTATAAGGTGAGAGGTGGGTTTCCACGGCTCGGGGTCCGTGTTCTTCCAGGGTCACTGGCAGGGCCCCAGCCTTCCTGGCCCCATGGGAATCACTCTATCTCCTCAGCCTCCTTAGGGGGCGGCAGTCACTGTCCTCATTTTCCTGAGAAGGCAGATGAGCCTTGAGAGTCTGGTCTTGGCTTAGGCCCCTGGGTGAGCAGCCGGGGGGTATGGAAGAAAGCCTGGTTCCAGCTCACATGTTTTGGACCATAGTGCTGATGGGACCCCCTCTGGCAACTTCTGATCCAACTCCAAACTAGAGAGATTCCGATGGTCCTGTCTGTGTGCCAGGTGACACGTGGGTGCCTTTCAGGCAACAAGGCAAACTGGCACAGCAGCCTGTTCCTTTGTCTAGCTTTCCATCCAAACCTGAACAACCAGACAGGAGTCTCTCATGCAGACAGAATAAACTCAGAAAGGCAAAACTATGGGTTCAAAATACATTATTTTTAAACAAAGAATAAACTCACAGGGCCCACAGGACAGGTCAGATCTACAGAGCCAGACCAGTATCTGTTCAACTGCGCTGAATGAAAGATGATTTGGCCAAGGGACCGGGGAGAGACCTTTTATTTGATCTGATTTTATACAAACATTTCTGCGCTCGGAGTGAGAAGGACAGTTCCAGAGCCGTATCACAATCATCATGCGTTTCTGCTCCAAATGTCGTGTTTTGGACGCTGACTTACGTCCACAGCGATAACCAGGGCTTAGTACGTATTGGAGGCACACAGCTGTGGGCACATGCCTGCAGGTCTGCTTAGGTGGCAGTTTTGACTGTTCACACGAAGGTTTGCAAACAGAGAAGACGTGGATCAAGGCTCTGCAGTGGAGGGTTATTAGAACCTGCTGGGACAGTTGGTGGTTTTAAACAGACATCAACTTCAGAAGGAAGGCTCGTGCATCAGCAAGGCAGCCAGGGGCTTGCGGAGAGCCTCAGGGCGCACAGAGAGCCCAAGACGAAGCCCAAGCAGCCTGGTCTTCACTGAGCTGCCATCCCAGCATGCAAGTGTCCTCAGCTGTGGTTCAGGGTCAGCATCGTGATGAGGGCCTTGGTTCTTCTCACCCACAAGCAGTGGACTCCCAGGTTCAGCCGGGAATGGAAAACTGGCCTCTGGAGAGCCTCAGGCCAGCACAGCTGGGTAAGACGATCGGCCTTTCAACAGCAGGACGCAGAATACCGCGCTCATCATACGATGGTTTTTATTTATCTGGCATTTCAGGGGCCTATTCACGAGGAGACACTGGGTGTGTTTTCAGCGA
Source organism: Ovis canadensis (assembly GCF_042477335.2). Classification (NCBI taxonomy): domain Eukaryota; kingdom Metazoa; phylum Chordata; class Mammalia; order Artiodactyla; family Bovidae; genus Ovis; species Ovis canadensis. The sequence continues at coordinate 59,959,485 of NC_091257.1, read as the reverse complement.
AGACAGCTACGTAGGACACTGAAATAGACGCGGGCACTGAGCAATGTTCTGTTAGAGGTTTGCCTACTTGCCAGTTACAAAAATAATTTTGACGAGTTTAAAATGGGCCTTATTCCCAGAATCCCAGCTTTTTCTATTTGCAGCAGTTAATACTTGACCTGGATTCCCAATGAGGGTTAATATGCACAACTTCATTATTTGGCAAAATGCTATTAGGCTGACATTGCATGTTCACAGGACAAGAGAGTTTGATGAGGTGGCTCCTTTCTGGATGAGGAAGTGCGTTCTTATTTTCTGATTAGAACGTGGAAAATTCTAAATGTCTCTCATTCAAAGACCACTTCCTCCCTGAGATTTTATGTCACTGGGATTTTACTGTCAAGGTGTGGCTGCAGCCTGACACTGGATTTGTTCTCAAAACCATTTCTTATGTGGCCACTTGGTGCAGCCTGGTTAAGAAATTTAAACACTACTCACTGAGCGAGGCTCTGGAGGGAAATGTCTCATTTTAATGAGCCCCTCGGGAGGTGAGAGCCGCACGCTGCCTAACAGGGATTTTGTGTTACGCTTTGTGCTAAAAATAGCACACAGCACACTGGCTACCATCAATGTTAGTGCAATCACGGTGATCACCGTGTGATCCTTTAAAAATGGCAAAGCTTCATTAGGAGAAAGCAAAACTCAAATTTCCTTTAAACATTCCCTTCTGTGCACACAGGAGCGAGAATAACCCTGCTGACTGGGAGTCGGAGCTCCTCTGGCTGGCTTGGGCCGTGGCTTCTTCTGCTTCTTCCTTGTTACCTCCGGCAGTTCCATTTACTAAGCACAGGCTGGGAGAGAAAGGGGCTGGTCTTCACTAGCCTGGAGAAAGTGAAAGTGAAAGTTGCTCAGTCGTGTCCGACTCTTTGTGATCCCATGGAATTCTCCAGGCCAGAATACTGGAGTGGGTAGCCTTTCCCGTCTCCAGGGGATCTTCCCAACCCAAGGATCAAACCCAGGACTCCCGCATTGCAGGCAGATTCTTTACTAGCTGAGCCACAAGGGAAGCCCAAGAACACTGGAGTGGGTAGCCTATCCTTCTCCAGCGGATCTTCCTGACCCACAAATTGAATCGGGGTCTCTTGTATTGCAGGCAGATTCTTTACCAACTGAGCTATCAGGGAAGCCCTAGCCTGGAGAAGCACGACCAATTAGTGGATAGTATGGGTGACAAGGAGTGTCTCATTTGCATAAAAGCAGAGACTTTTCAAGGGGCGCGCTGTGAAGCGTTGCCATTCCATCCATGGGGAGCGACATGCCAAGCCCCCATGGGCCATGATGAATGAGAAGCAAACTCATCAGATTGCACTCAAATAGTGAAGGAACAGAACGCACCAGGCTACAGCCCAAGGTCTGAGGTGGTCAGGGGGCCATCATTTACTCAAGCAGAGTAGATTTTTTCCTGTGGCAGTGCTTCCACGTGTTAGTGACCCTTCATACTGCTGAAACAGAGCAGGACTCTACGGCGTTTGCCTGCCCACCTCTGTGTGACCTCACCCTGCCTTTGTCTGTGGACAAACTTTAGCCAAAGAATACGTTTAATCAGAGAAGTGACAAGATGCAGAAAGAAAGGAAAACAGTCAAAGCAGACCGAATAATAATTAAGCACAGTAAAGGACCTTTGGTTTCTACTCAAGGGCTACAGATAATAGTCTGAGCCACATTCTGTGAGCTGTCTTATAGACACTGAAACCCCCACCAGGCAGAAGGAGTTAACTACACAACGACCGGACTGTAGTCACAATATGAGCTGCCACAGTTCCAAGAATTTGCCTCAAAGAAATGGAAACTGGAACTGAAGACTGACTGTACCTAGAACAATCACGATGACACTGGTCAGACCGCTGATGACCAGCTTCAAGTTGACTGTCTGAGCAGACTGTGCTGTTTCTGCGTGGAGCTCCCTCCCTCTGTCTTTAAAAGCTCTTGCTCATTGACTGTCGGTGGGGTGGGTAGAGGGTGTCAGCCTTTGGACAGGCAGGTTGTCGGCATTCAAAACAGAGTGAACTTTCCATTCCACCAACCTGGCCTCTTACTGGCCTTTGAGTGGCGAGCAGCCGCTTTGGGTGACACCACTAACGATTTTGCAGCATAAGAAGAGATACAGAGCCTTCCTGGCATGTGAATTATCCCGTAAATCAGACGATTCCCTGTCACGGCTCTCTGTTGCCACGTCGCCCAGAAGTTCCACAGATGACCGGAAGAGGCAGAAGTGCTGCTGGCACTTGTGGGCGAATCAGGGCCGGCTGCGGCACCCTTTGCAATGTTTCCGAGAAGGCTTCTTGGCTTTCTTGCAGGCGCAACTGTTTGCGAGCATCCGGGGACAGGCTGCAGGAGGGAAGGGAGAAAGAAAGCACAAGCTAGAAAGGACCACTTTGCGCAAAAGTGAACACTTGGTAAGAGGCCAAAATTAGTCAGAGGGCTTACTCTCCTATGCCTGGCATCTCCTGCTTGACTGCTCATGACTTTCGTAAAAGGGTTGAGAGCCTGTATCCTTCCATTATTTTAATATTGTAACAGAAGAATGCCATTTGCACTTCTCTTCTCTTCACATTAACATCTTAAGTATTAGACAATAGGATGAAAGGGAATGAAAGACTTTTGAATTATTAATGGATGCTCTTAGCTTAATGTGTATATGATATCTGAAGAATAGTTACAAGGATAATATTTGCCTGTAATAAATTCCCACTTGAAAGAATTATTGTTAAAACAGGCATGATATACCTCAAATGATATTATTGTAAAAAACTGTTATAAAATAAAACATTCCTTAAGCCTCAACTCTGTTACATCTTGATCACCCAACCCACCCTCCTTTTTCCCTCCTGTCTTTCACAAGGAAGAAAAATCCCAGGGTTGGAGAAGAATCTGATCGTTACTGCAAGTTAAATTAAAGCTATCTAAAGCTAATAAAAGCTTTTCTTTGATATAGAGCTTCTATAAAGTCTTTTGCTTCTAGTTGGCTTTGGGGGGTGATCTCAGTGTGGTAAGATTCTTTGGTGCTTCACTGATTAAATCTCTTTTGTCAGGGTCCTTCAACCTAAACAAAATTTTGCCTCACACCGTCCTGCAGTGTCTGTGTTTATCTGCGGTGTTTCTCGGGCACACCTGCGTTATCTCCCTCCTTTTGCAGACACCTGAAAGCTCTTCATTTTTCTTAATGCATAAAGAAGATGCAACTCTCCACAGATAAGTACACAAAGAAATACCTTCTTTTGCATCCTTCACGCTCCTATTTTTAAGAATGTATTTTCTCGGTTCTCTTTGGAATTGGCCTTTTACTAAAACATTTAGAACACTTTTGCATCAACTCTTCCATGAAAACACTTGGTTTTACAGCAGGCCTTTCATTTCCAATGAATACAAAGGACATAACTTCCCTAGTGAATAAATTACATGGGTGAGTCAATGATTGCTGCAAAATCTGTCACATTGCTTCACTTGCTGTATGAATTCTTTAAGGGCTTCCCTAGTGGCTCAAAGGTAAAGAATCTGCCTGCCAGTCGTGGAGATGCAGGTTCAGTCCCTGGGTTGGGAAGATGCCCTGGAGAAGGAAATGGCAACCCACTCCAGTATTCTTGCCTGGTAAATCCCATTGACAGAGGAGCCTGGCAGGCTCTAGTCCATGAAGTCGCCAAAGACTTAGATATGGCTTAGCAACTAAACAACAACTACGGTGAACCTCTAAACACAAAACTATACCAGGGATGACAGTATTAATAATATGTACAGTGTCCTATCTCTGTGTAGTGCCTGATCTTTCCAGCTCTCCTTTTTTCGCTCTTACTTCAGTTTGGTATTACAGCCAGTTAACATGGTTTAGGGCTTTGTTGATCCTGATTCACGGGAGAAGGAAGTGAAGTCCAAGGAGAAGCTACCCAAGGTCACAGCCTGAGGCCACAGTGGGGCCAGGCTGGACAGTGGCTGGCGGGGCATCCTCACTTTGTCTTCTTAGAGTGATGCTGAAAACTCAGCCTCTTTGCAGCGTGCTGAATCAAAGCTTGGAGACAGAGGTGAGTGAAGTAGAAAAGAAGAGCTTTAATGCTTTGCCAGGCAAAGGGGGCCACGGCGAGTTCTGGCCCCCCAAAACTATGCGTCCCCACCTGGGAGGATATGATGAGAAGTTTTACAGCCAGGGTTCAAGTGGAGGGGGTGGCTGACAAGATCAGGGGGTGTGCAGGGCCTGCGCTCCTCTCATCTGGTCTCGGGTCACCTTCTTAATGAGCTTCTCTAGCTCTTTTAATCTTGCCTTGGGTGGTTTCTTCCACTCCAGCACTCTTGCCTGGAAAATCCCATGGATGGGGGAGCCTGGTAGGCTGCAGTCCATGGGGTCGCTAAGAGTCAGACACCACTGAAGTGACTTAGCAGCAGCAGCAGCAGGTGGTTTCTTGGCTCTTGTTGTTGTTCAGTTGTGAAGTCATGTCTGACTCTTTGTTTCCTGTTCTTCATTATGTCCCAGAGCTTGCTCACACTCACATCCATTGAGTCAGTGATGCCATCCAACTATCTCATCCTCAGTCTCCCCCTTCTCTTCTTGCCCTCGATCTTTCTCCGCATCACGGTCTTTTCCAATGAGTTGGCTCTTTGCATCAGATGGCGAGAGTATTGGAGCTTCAGCAATGAATTTTCAGGGTTGATGTTTCTTGAACCCCATGAACAGTATGAAAAAGCAGTGGTTTCTAGACTGCTCCTCTTTTGATTAGCAACTGTTGAAATCAGCCTTTTGGAACTCGGGGAAGGTCACAGAGGCTGGAGTGTGTGCCCTAGGAACAAGAAATTGGGGGCAGAAATGCTTCCACGTCCGGGAGCCCCACAGGATCCTGCTTGGTTCCAAGGAGACAATTTTGTTTTTTTCTTTCCCAATCCTTATGCTTGTTAGTCTTACACCTTCCTTGGCAGGTGGACACCTCTGAGATACTGGGGAGATGAGTGGAGAGCATTGTTCCTGTCTGGCTCCTGATCTGGAAGGGGCAGATTTAAACATTTAACAGGTAGGATTTTGTTCTGTCTTTGTTCTGTCTCACTTTGTTTTGTTCTGCCTCCCATCAGGTTTTGGACATTCCCTTTTCCTCCAGGAACATGAGTTGATTCTGTGTGTCGGGTGGGGTTTGTCTCAGATTTACTCTTCTGAGACAGTGGACTCTTCTGATACCAGCACCTTGTGGTCATGACAATCCTGTTGAAACTCCCCACTTTATAAGTCTCCAAACTTTAAGAGGCTGTGGAGTTTTATTTCTGCTTGGCTGAGCTGGTGCCTGCAGGGCAAGAGCAGTTGGTGCCTGGCTAGACCCTCCGGTTACAGGTTTATAGTCCATCCTGATAATTACTTACCCTGTCAATTGGTCAATAACTTAAAAACAAGCTTCTTTAGAGTTGAATCATCATTTTCTCACTTGCAAAAGAGAAGATGATCTGAATACCCTGAAGGGTCTTATTTCTGGAAACAGAAATTTCTCTGCTTAGCTTCCAAAATGTAGCTTTTCTTTCCTATCCTCTCTAAAAGAAAATTTGTGAGTTTATATCTTTCAAAGAAGCTATTTTTTCCCATATTTTATAGTGGGAGTTCAAGAAAGGGCCAAAATGAATGTGTGTTATCCACTCCCTTTCTAGAAAAGTCCTGCCCGCATTTTTCTGCTGTACCACAGTGTTGTTTTCTGGCCAAGGAAAACCTATGGGACTCCAAAAATAATATGGGGGTGGGGGTGCGGGAAGTCCACTGAACTGAAATCTGGAAAGAAACATTTTTTAGTAAGAAAAAATTAGCCGGGGAAATTTCCCCAGGTATGTTTAACTACATGTTACCACTTTTCAAGAAAAACAAAATAAAGCAATGTTTATGGATTTTAAAGAAACATACTCAGAGGTGTAACTGAAAAGTGGTTGCTTCCTTCAGGATAATCCCTTAGGAAAGAGGCATATTTCCCAAGTGAGGCAGCCTGGGTTACACAACATATTTTTGGACTTGCTTATTTTTTTTCCTTCTTCCTTCTCTTTTCTTCCCTTTTCTCTGTCTCTTTCTCTTTCTCTCACAGTTTAATTTTAAAAAAATTAACCTTAGCAGTACATCCTATGAAAGTGACGTTGATTTTCACAGAAGAGCCAAAAGTTAGATTCAGTCAGGTACGGTGAATAAGAAATATCCAGTTGGCACGTCAACGTTTTGGATAATGGCGTGTATATGCCTGTCCGAGTGCAGACACATGACTCTAAAGGATGGTGATTATTAGGCAATGCTTCCTTACATGACTGAAGGCATTTTTTCCTCCTCTGTGGGAGGAGGCTCCCACAGACACCCGGAGGACGTCTGGGAACCCAGTGGAGACGAAGGGCTTTGTCCTCAGAGGTGACTGTCTCTGCCTCAGGGCTTGGCTGGGATCCCTCGGGGAGAAAGGTCCCTGGGACATGTGGCCCTGTGCCCGCCCTGCTGCTCTGAGCTCTCTCAACTCAGCTCTAATGGCTTCCTGGATGTCCTGGCAGCTTCCTATCCCTTCAGAGGGCTTCTTCTTTCTTCTGTGTTGCTCTGTCTCACACACAGCTGTCTGATAATGACAACAAACATGATGGTCTGGATGCATGGACGCCTGCTCTGCTGAGGGCACCAGCCTCCTGGGGGCATCAGGTCATTGTCTGGACATGTGACCTCAGTCATTAGCACATCGCCAGAGCCACGTGTGTTTCTAAAGCTACGTTGGCCGGTCATTAAATAAAAGTAAAAAATAATAAAAATCTTTTCACCTTGCTTACAGTTCATTTCACTGTGCAAAAGCTTTTAAGTTTAATTAGGTCCCATTTGTTTATTTTTGCTTTTATTTCCATTACTCTGGGAGATGGGTCATAGAGGAACCTGCTGTGATTTATGTCAGAGAGTGTTTTGCCTATGTTTTCCTCTAGGAGTTTTATAGTTTCTGATCTTACATTTAGATCTTTAACCCATTTTGAGTTTATTTTTGTGTGCAGTGTTAGAAAGTGTTCTAGTTTCAGTCTTTTACAAGTGGTTGACCAGTTTTCTCAGCACCACTTGTTAAAGAGATTGTCTTTTCTCCATTGTATATTCTTGCCTCCTTTGTCAAAGATAAGGTGTCCATAGGTGTGTGGATTTATCTCTGGGCTTTATACTTTGTTCCATCGATCTATATATCTGTCTTTGTGCCAGGACCATACTGTCTTAATCACTGTAGCTTTGTAGTATAGTCAATCAAAAAAACTGGACAAAGAACTAAACAGACATTTCTCCAAAGAAGACATACAGATGGCTAACAAACACATGAAAAGGTGCTCAACATTACCATTATCAGAGAAATGCAAATCAAAACCACAATGAGGTACCATCTCATGCCAGTCAGAATGGCTGCTATCCAAAAGTCTACAAGCAACAAATGCTGGAGATGGTGTGGAGAAAACGGAACACTCTTACACTGTTGGTGGGGATGCAGACTAGTACAGCCACTATGGAGAACAGTGGAGATTTCTTAAAAAACTGGAAATGAAACTGCCATACAACCCAGCAGTCCCACTGCTGGGCATACACACTGAGGAAACCAGAATGGAAAGAGACATGTGTACCCCAAAGTTCATCACAGCACTGTTTACAATAGCCAGGACATGGAAGCAACCTAGATGTCCATCGGCAGATGAATGGATAAGAAAGCTGTGGTACATATACACAATGGAATATTACTCAGCTGTTAAAAAGAATGCATTTGAATCAGTTCTAATGAGGTGGATGAAACTGGAACCTATTATACAAAGTGAAGTAAGTAAAAAAGCAAAACATCAATATAGTATATTAATGCATATATATGGAATTTAGAAAGATGGTAACGATGACCCTATATAAGAGACAGCAAGAGACACAGATGTAAAGAACAGACTTTTGGACTCTGTGGGAGAAGGCGAGGGTGGGATGATTTGAGAGAATAGCATTGTAACATGCATATTACCATATGTGACGCAGACCACCAGTTCCAGGTTCAATGCATAAGAAAGAGTGTTCAGGGCTGGTGCACTGGGATGACCCTGAGGGATGGGATGGGGAAGGAGGGGGGTTCAGGATGGGGGGACACATGTATACCCGTGACTGATTTATGTCAATGTATGGCAAAAACCACCACAATATTGTAAAGTAATTAGGCTCCAATTAAAATAAATACATAAATTTTTAAAAAGCAGCCCCACAGTGGACCACTGCCCCCAAAATAAATAAATAATAAAATCATCAGAATCTCCACACAGATGCTTATTTCTTGGACACGTAATTTTCACTAGCTCTTATATTTAATGTCATGGGAGATACTATACATCTCTCAAAGATGAGAAAAAATGAGGAATAACTGGAAAAAAGATGTACTTTAATTTTAGACCAAAAGGATATAAATAAAGCCATGGAAAAATTACTTGTAGGAAAAAAAAGTTCAGTATCACACCTTTTACAAAAACTGAGTGAAAATATATCACAGATTTAAATGTAAAACATAAGACTACTTAATGTTTAGAATCTAAACAACACAGGAACAAATCTTCAGGACCTAGGATTTGGTGAAGAGTTCTGAGATATCACACCAATAACACAACCCATAAAAGAAAAACTTGATAAATTGGACATCAAGTAAAAAACTTTCACTCCATGAAAAGCCTAAAGACTCTGTTCAGAAAAAGATCCAGTTAACAAGCACAGATGGGAGAAAATATCTGCAAACCATATATCTTATGAAGGACTAGTATCTAGATTACGTGACGAATTCTTACCCTCAACATTAAAAAAAGCTCAATTAGAAAATGGGCAAAAGACATTGAGGGGCATTTCACTGAAGAGTATGTGATGGCAAAAAAGCACATGGAAAAATGTTCAACATCACTAGCTATTAGGGAGATGCTGGTTCAGGAACCATACAGGTGAACTTCCCTGGTGGTTCAGTGGTTGAGAATCTGCCTGCCAGTGCGCAGGACAAGGGTTCCATCCCTGACCCAGGAGAACTCCACATGCCATGGGGCAACTAAGCCAAGGGCCACAAGTACTGACCCACGCACCCTAGAATCTGTGCTCCACAAGAGAAGCCACCACAAGGAGAAGGCTGCACAGCCAAAAAATAAATAAATAAATGATTAACTAGGGAAAAAAAAAAAACATGTGGGTTGCATTACACACCTATTGTATCAGCTAAACAGCATCAACATGAAATGTAGCAACTTGACTTCTAATAGAATGTCCTTCAGCAGGTGGATTGTTCAACAGACTGTGGTATGTCCATACCATGGACTATTACTCAGCTAAAAAGTAAACTGTGGATAGCTGCAACAGGGATGCATCTCAGGGTCGCTGTGTTGAGTACAAGAAGCCAATCTTAACAGGTCACTGATACTCACTGCCACTAATATAACATCAGGAAAATGACAAAACGAGAGAAATGCAAGCAGATGATGGCTGTGGGGGGCTCGGGGTGGTGGGATGGGCAAGGGACTGACACACGTGACTATGAAGAGGTGTGCACTAGTTTGCCAGGGAGTTCATAACATGATGACAAACTAAGTGGCTCCATAGAAGCTTGTTCCTTGGCAGTTCTGGAGTCTAGGAGTCCAACACCGTGGGAGAATTGGGCTCCTTCTCTGCCTCTTCTGGCTCCCGGAGCTGCTGGTGATGGCTGTCTTTCCCTGGTTTGTGGTGCCTCATTCCACCTTCACGCCGTCTTCTCAGCTGTGTGTGTATGTCTTCCTTTTCTCTTCTTATAAGGGTGCCAGTCATGGGGTTCAGGGCTAATTCAGAATACCTCATCTCACCTTGATTACATCTGCAAAGACCCTATTTCCGAATAGGGTCATGTTCACAGGTACTGGGGGTCAGACTTGGACACCTCGTTTTGGAGGACATGAATCAACCAGGCAGCACCACTGAAGTGGTGGTGGAATACCCTGCGTGTCCATTACCACCGTGGTTACACTCACATGTGCAAATGACCAAGTGACGCAAAACTAGGCACGGGCATTGTATCTGCATCGGTTTCCTGGCTTTGAACTTGTACGTGATCATGTAAGGGGCAACCCTGAGAGGAAACTAGGTAGAGGATCCAGAGGACCTTCCTGCTTATCTTTGCAATTTCCTATGAATCCACAACTTTTCAAAATAAGAATTTAAACAAGTCAGCATGGCAAAACTACACATGTATGTTTACAGCAGCTTTATTTGTAATTGCCCCAAACCTGGAGGCAACCAAGACATCCTTCAGTAGGTGGGTGGATAAATACTGTGGTACATCCAGATATTGGAATACTATTCAGCACTAAAAAGACATGAGCAATCCGCTATGAAAAGACATAGAGGAAACATAAGTACATATTACTAAGTGAAAGAAGCCAATTTGTAAAGACTATATCCTATATATTTCCAGCTCCATGACTTTCTGGAAAAGGCAAAACTGTGGAGACAGTAAAAAGCTCAAAGTTTGCCAGGGGCTTGGGGAAGACATAGGGATGAAGAGGCAGAGGGCTTTGGGGGCAGTGAGCATATTCTGTACCATTCTGTATCGATGGATGAAGCGGTTAGCTATTTGTCCAAACCCACAGAATGTACAACATCAAGAGTAACCCCACTGTAAACCACAGGCTTCATGACAATGATGCGTCAGCGCAGGTTCACCAGCTGTAACAAAGGCAGCATTGGCTGGGTGATGTGGATGGTGGGGAGGTTGTGGGCATGTGCAGTGAGGGTGTACGTGGGAAATCTCAGAACACCCCTTTCGAGTTTGCTGTCAATATAAAACTGCCTTAAAAATAAAGTATTTGGTTTTTAGAAAGTAAACAAAAAACATCTCACTTCTGCCTCTCCTCTCTTCCTGCACCCGCTGGCTGAATTAGGTTTACATAGCCTTTGCTGTGTGGGAGACACACTCATGCACACACACCCCATGTACAAACACAACACCCCACGTCTGTGTTATCTGAGGGCTGACTTGAGTTCTGAATATCTGGGTTTCTCTGTAGAAGATGACAGCTCCTTTGGTTGGAAAAAACACACGGCAGGTGAGGAAATGGTGAACATTGGGTGGAGAAAAATTCCAAACTGCTTCACAAAACTGGAGCATTTTCACAGTTTTCCACTTGCCTATCATGTACCTGATTTCTTTCAACACCTGGCCAGTGGGTGGACCTAGCAAGAACAGGATACTGAGATGTGCCCTTGATTGAGAACCACTAGGATTCTCCTGGCTCTGTCAGAGAGAAAAATCTAAGGTTCCTGGTATTTTTGGTGACCCTAAAATTCATTCTTAAAGTCTGGTTTCCTTCTAAAGCCACTAGCTATTTAGATCTGAAAAAAGGCAGGTCAGTGTGCTCACAACATGTTATTGGGTTGGTTTATTTCCAGCAGTTGCATTCTTTTGGAATGAACTGGAGCCACTGATTCAATCTAGAAGGAAAATGACAACCAGCAGACTTATATTCCAACTTTTTCCCTCATGTGACAAGGCAGTCTCTTTCAATGTGAACCTAATGAAGACTCTTTCAAAGCTTCATCACGTGGAAATTGGACATGGTTTCAGCCATAAATGTGTAATAGCTTTACTGAGAGAGACACTGGAATTTCTGGCTGCCTCTTCCCTGGTTTTGGATGGCACGGAAGGCGATGTGCTTATTTCCTGTCTCATTACCGATCAATAAGCAATATGGCAAATACCTTATTCTTTATTAGTGTCATACAAATAAAGGGTTGGAGCCTCAATGGGTGTTTTTCCTGAGCTCTGATGATCTGATAGTGCAGCCAAACTCACCATGTGGAAAATGGAACATTTTATGAAGTTCATACATTTTCAAAACTGCTCCCACAATACCGCTTTCATTTTGTGTTAGGACTGAAATGATGGCTTCTATCTATTCCAGAAAACTCCAGCATTGCCTCAAGTGAACAGGAAACGCTTACATTTCAAGGCCACTGACTGGAGCCCATCTAAACGTCATGAGGGACCACGCACCAGCTCCCTTTTCAGTCAAGGAAACAGTGATGGAGCAGCATCTCCTCACCTTGTCTCTCCGTCAGCCTTCCTGTTCTGCAGATCAGCTGGCCTGGCTTCTGCAGCAGGATGAAAAGGTGCCCTGGGAGATGTCCCAGGGAGCTAGTGAATACCAATACTCTTTCCCTCTCTGTATGTAAAATCCCCTTTTTGGTGGACAGAACTATTAGTTGATGGAAGTATTGACATTTTTATGGGATTGCTTTTGGAAAAGGCTAACACGTAATTCTAAATTCAACATATGGTTGTGGTCAAACTGTGCTCCTACTGTGTAATGTGCTTGAACAGTAACCCGTGCATTCTCTTGGCCAGCACGGAGAGAAGCTCGATTAATTTCACCAGTACCCTTAATCTCCTTCCCTGGCTCCTAGCCCATGCTGCAAGGGCTGATAAATCTTACATGCCCTGAAGATTATTACAGTTCCTAATAGTCTCATGACATTGGAAAGAAGTGAGGCTCAATGGCACAAAATGCATCCAACAAATGAAATCACATAAATAATTTAGGTTTCACAATCTAATTTTTATAGGGCACTTTTTTGTTGTTGCTATTGTTTATGGAGCATAATAAGGATAGTTGGCTTAGCCTGCAGTAAAGGAAAAGGCAACATTCTACAGAAAAACTTCATTGCTGTTGCTGTCTTTCACTGTTGGCAATTCTCAACCACCCAGTTCCAGCCTAAGGTCACACACATGTTCATAAGTAATACCATCAGAGAGGCAAACACTCACACACACACACACACACTCGAACATACAAACACAGACACACACATCTGCTCTCCATTTATTGCAAGGGGAGTGAATTTGCTCCTTTTCTTTTTAGAAATATGCTCATGCTGCTGCTGCTGCTGCTAAGTCACTTCAGTCGTGTCTGACTCTGTGTGACCACATAGATGGCAGCCAGGGTAGGGCAAATCTTACCTACCTTTGTCTGTTTTGAAATAACTTGTGCTGACTTGTGATCATCAAGAAACATTTTTTAAGACTCCTCTGGCTCTTAACACATGGACTGAGCTGCTTCTGTGTGCCAAGACTTTTGCTAAGTGTTGCGATGGGTGTCGAGAAATCACAATGCTTGTCCTGGTCCTCAAGGAGTCAGCCCTTCATGAACATGAGAGCGTTTAGGTGGAAAACATAAAAGCTTCCAAATAACACCAGAGCTGATGCAAGAAAGCACAGGATTGACAAAGTGATCCAGAAGAGTCTGTTTGACACCGCAGGGGTAGAGCTTGGGCTAGGATTTTGCTTTAGACTAGCTTTCAATTAGTTCAAATAAAAATATTCATGGTGAGCAACATGCAAAATTTTACACTGCATTTACAGTGCAATTAGTGGATACATGATACTTAAAGGTGTGTACACAAGTCTGCTGTGTGGCCATCACTACTCACGTTTGAGCTAATTGGAGGCCAATCTGAAAACTAAAGCAGATGTTGAGGCTTTGACTTGTTCATAGAGAGCTCAAACATCTTCTGAAGCCATGTGCAGCGGTGACACTGGGAATGAACAGGGGGAATCAGCACCCTCCCTCCCTGCCTGCCCAGTGCGCTCCAGTCTGTTCTAAGGATGAGAGATGGGAGGGAAGGGACAGAGGACATGTCCATTCACTGAACACCTGCTCTTGTCCACCAGGCCAAACACCTACAGACATGTGTCTCTCACACACACATAAGGACTGAGCAAGAGTGTCCCACCCTCATTAGCAAGTGGGGGTCCCGTGGGTGTCGCTCTCGAGTCTGTGTTTGGTGGGCAGTGGGGGGCTGGGCTGGAAGGCTGAAGGAGGTCCCCTTCCTAGGCTGGGCTCGGGAGTCCTGGGTTCCCATTGGACCGCTGTCTGCAGGAGACCAGCGGGCTTCTTGCCATGGTGCACAGGGCTCTCAGAGGGTGAATATCAATTGCCTGGGAGCTTGCCCCCCAAGTCACAGCATCACTTCCACCACATCATGTTGTCAAACCAAGTAGCAAGGCGATTCAGGGGGAAGGAAAACAGACCCCACCCTGGAGGGAGGCACGGGTCTCTGCAGACACGCTCACATCCACCTCCACAGACTACCCCCTCTTCCATCACAGAGGAAGGAGCTTCATTATTATTTTTTTATGTTGTTATTTTTTTAGGTGTGAAGACTGAAGGTTACAGATACGAAGAGATGATTTAACTTCTTGGAGTCCTCTAAACATTCTTGAGAGTTTTTGCTAAGAGTAAGGGGCTTAGCATGAGACATGCTGGCGATTAAATGCTTCTGTGATTTACTGTCTGGGAAACGAAGGGCGATTTATTTAAGGTGCCCATAGAATAGGAATAATAATACCTATCTCACACGGCTCTTTTCAGAGCTGAATGAGGTGGCGCTCAGCGTAATTGCTTCGCGTGGTGCCCAGCAAGTAATCAGCACTCAGGGTGTATTACCAAGGATGTTATTTATGGATTAGAAGAGGAAGTTTGAATCGTGTGGTCTTAAAGGAGGGAAAAAAAAATGTTAGCATTAAGAATTGTCAGCCGAGGTCTTTAGAGAGAAAAAGACTGTTGGTCAGGAAAACTTGGAACACTTGGCTACTTAGATTATGGGAAATTGCCCTTGAGTCAATTAACAGGAATTCCAAACAGGCCAGGGGGGCACTGCTTCTCTGAGGGGGGGTGGGGGGGTGGGGGGTGCTTTGCGGGGCAGGGGAGGAGGGGACAGTGAAAGCAGGGGTTGGAGGCCCGAGATGGGGTGGGGCCAGGGGGAGGTCCCCAGTTCCTGGAGACCTAGAAGCTGACCTTTAACCTGGAGCCTTTGCTACGCTCCCTCCAACCCTCTTCTTCGTCCCATGCCTGGGAAGCTTGGGCTCTGGCTGTCAGTTGGACAGCCATGAGTGAAACAACCTGCTTCACGTGGCGGCAAGCAGCATGACTTGGTGAAAAGAACATAGGTTTGGTTCCCAGAGTTCTGAGTTCTAGTCCCAGGTCATCATTACTTGGCTCTCAGATTTTTAAGAATTTATGTGAAGTCTCTAAGATGTATAATGAAGAGGTCAGATGTCCTGTAAGTTTCCTCCCTTGCACTCTGGTCCTTCCTGACTTTATTTGGAAATTCCAAGACAGCCCAGGTGCCATGGCAAAGTCAGAGTGAGGGGGATAGGGCAAGAATTAACACACAGCAAGAAGGGCTGTTGCCAAGCCAAGGGGAAGAACAGAGCATTTCAGCAGAGATTGGAAAAAACTGTCAACAGTTACCACGAGAGTAAATTACTGAAAGAACTGCAAAGGCCAACCAACCGATGGAAACATGTTTAACCTCAATAATGATCAAAGATATTGAAATTTAAAGGAAGGTGAGATGTCAGTGTGCACTGATTAAACTGGAAATATGTTCTAAATGCTAACATTATGTGTTCTACCACACTGTTGGCCTTACAGCACCAATGGCTTTTGAGAGGTCACTTTGGCAATGTTTACCAAGAGCATGGAGAATTCATCTTAGACCCAATAATCTCACCCTTTAGAAACTGTTTGCATTAATTTATTAATTATTATTTCATAATAATTCCAACCTGAAAGCTACTTAGACATTCATAGAAATGGTAGACCTAACTACACTATGGTACATACGCTGATCACCGATACATCCATTAAAATCTGTAATTTTAGAAGTATTTTCCACTATGGGAAAAAGTTTGCTGTGTAGTGGGGAATGCAAAGAAAGAAAACATCTGAATTGCAAACTCAGTGTCATCTTAACTATGGAAAAACATAAACAGGTACTCATACGAAGATACTGAGAAAAATAGACACCTTAATTTTGAGAATGCGTGCCTGCATGCCAAGTGACTCAGCTGCATCCAACTCTTTGTGACACTATGGACTGTAGCCCGCCAGACTCCTTTGTCCATGGGATTCTCCAGGCAGGAATACTGGAGTGGGTTGCTGTGATCTTGAGAGTACACATTTCAAAGTGATTGGATAGGGAGTCCCTGGTGGCCCAGTGGTTGAGAATCCAGCTGCCAATGCAGGGGACATGGGTTTGTTCCCTGTCCAGGAAGATTCCACGTGCCATAGAGCAACCATTAGAGAGCAGCTCTCGCTTCCTGTAACTAGAGAAAGATGTGCAAGCAATGACGAAGACACCAGCACAGCCAAAGGAAAAAAGGTGATTGGATAGCTGGCACTTTTTATTTCATGCTTCCTTTTGTTCTGAGTTTTCAAAACTTTAGTAAACTCGAAAGCACTACGATTTTATTTTTTTTTATTTTTTTTTCTAATTTTATTTTATTTTTTATTTTATTTTTTATTTATTTATTTTTTTAATTTTAAAATCTTTAATTCTTACATGTGTTCCCAAACATGCCCCCCCTCCCACCTCCCTCCCCACAACATCTCTCTGGGTCATCCCCATGCACCAGCCCCAAGCATGCTGCATCCTGCGTCAGACATGGACTGGCGATTCAATTCTTACACGATAGTATACATGTTAGAATTCCCATTCTCCCAAATCATCCCACCCTCTCCCTCTCCCTCTGAGTCCAAAAGTCCGTTATACACATCTGTGTCTTTTTTCCTGACTTGCATACAGGGTCGTCATTGCCATCTTCCTAAATTCCATATATATGTGTTAGTATACTGTATTGGTGTTTTTCTTTCTGGCTTACTTCACTCTGTATAATTGGCTCCAGTTTCATCCATCTCATCAGAACTGATTCAAATGAATTCTTTTTAACGGCCGAGTAATACTCCATTGTGTATATGTACCACAGCTTTCTTATCCATTCATCTGCTGATGGACATCTAGGTTGTTTCCATGTCCTGGCTATTATAAACAGTGCTGCGATGAACATTGGGGTACATGTGTCTCTTTCAATTCTGGTTTCCTCGGTGTGTATGCCCAGAAGTGGGATTGCTGGGTCATAAGGGAGTTCTATTTGCAATTTTTTAAGGAATCTCCACACTGTTCTCCATAGTGGCTGTACTAGTTTGCATTCCCACCAACAGTGTAGGAGGGTTCCCTTTTCTCCACACCCTCTCCAGCATTTATTGCTTGCAGATTTTTGGATCGCAGCCATTCTGACTGGTGTGAAGTGGTACCTCATTGTGGTCTTGATTTGCATTTCTCTAATAATGAGTGATGTTGAGCATCTTTTCATGTGTTTGTTAGCCATCCGTATGTCTTCTTTGGAGAAATGTCTATTTAGTTCTTTGGCCCATTTTTTGATTGGGTCGTTTATTTTTTTGGAGTTGAGCTGCATAAGTTGCTTGCATATTTTTGAGATTAGTTGTTTGTCAGTTGCTTCATTTGCTATTATTTTCTCCCATTCAGAAGGCTGTCTTTTCACCTTGCTTATAGTTTCCTTTGTTGTGCAGAAGCTTTTAATTTTAATTAGATCCCATTTGTTTATTTTTGCTTTTATTTCCAGAATTCTGGGAGGTGGATCATAGAGGATCCTGCTGTGATTTATGTCTGAGAGTGTTTTGCCTATATTCTCCTCTAGGAGTCTTATAGTTTCTGATCTTACATTTAGATCTTTACCTCAACCTAATAAAAGCTATATATGACAAACCCACAGCAAACATTATCCTTAATGGTGAAAAATTGAAAGCATTTCCCCTAAAGTCAGGAACAAGACAAGGGTGTCCACTTTCACCGCTACTATTCAACATAGTTCTGGAAGTTTTGGCCACAGCAATCAGAGCAGAAAAAGAAATAAAAGGAATCCAAATTGGAAAAGAAGAAGTAAAACTATCACTGTTTGCAGATGACATGATCCTCTACATGGAAAACCCTAAAGACTCCACCAGAAAATTACTAGAGATCATCAATGAATATAGTAAAGTTGCAGGATATAAAATCAACACACAGAAATCCCTTGCATTCCTATAGACGAATAATGAGAAAGTAGAAAAAGAAATTAAGGAAACAATTCCATTCACCATTGCAACGAAAAGAATAAAATACTTAGGAATATATCTACCTAAAGAAACTAAAGACCTATATATAAAAAACTATAAAACACTGATGAAAGAAATCAAAGAGGACACTAATAGATGGAGAAATATACCATGTTCATGGATCGGAAGAATCAATATAGTGAAAATGAGTATACTACCCAAAGCAATTTACAAATTCAATGCAATCCCTGTCAAGCTACCAGCCACGTTTTTCACAGAACTAGAACAAATAATTTCAAGATTTGTATGGAAATACAAAAAACCTCGAATAGCCAAAGCAATCTTGAGAAAGAAGAATGGAACTGGAGGAATCAACTTGCCTGACTTCAGGCTCTACTACAAAGCCACAGTCATCAAGACAGTATGGTACTGGCACAAAGACAGACATATAGATCAATGGAACAAAATAGAAAGCCCAGAAATAAATCCACACACATATGGACACCTTATCTTTGACAAAGGAGGCAAGAATATACAATGGAGTAAAGACAATCTCTTTAACAAGTGGTGCTGGGAAAACTGGTCAACCACTTGTAAAAGAATGAAACTAGATCACTTTCTAACACCGTACAGCACTACGATTTTAAAAAAGCAGGAAAACGCAGCAACAACCATAATGTCTCCTTCAGACACGCTCCAGAGCCCGGAGCTCACAGGGCACTCCAGCGAGCATCTTCTGCTTTGTCACCGGGCAGGGCTCCAGTCAGGCTGGGCCCTCTTCAAGTCAAAGGTCACACTCAGAACCCAGTGGTCACAGATCTTTAAACCTGGGACTGCAGGTGGTGCACAAGATAGTGGGCAGCCCCTCCACCCCTCCGCTGCTTTCTTCTCCTCCCGAGCCCCAGGGTGCTCTCCCCTGGGTCAAAGGGCTGCACCAGCACCAAGTCTGGAGGGGTTTCCTGTCCTGTCTCCTCCCTGCGTGGCCCCTGTGCACGGTCCCTGCTCCTTCTGCATCACCCACCCTTGGCATGGAGACGCGCCCTCTGGTTTCAGCGGACTCTGCCTGCGGGCCGGGCCATTCAGGCTCTGCTCTGAGACTCAGGTGGTCCTGGCCTGGCATCTGAGGGACGCCACCTAAAACTTCTGTTCGGCTGCTTCCTCGTTTACCCACAGCACACCCCTGCCCTGAGCAGCACACCGTGTATCACCTGCCTGCTTGACGACTTTGTTTTTCTGTTTCAGACTCAGACAATCTCCCCTTCATCCAAGAGGGCTGACCTCTGAACCCCCAACTCCACAGCCATCATCCATGGTGCCAGCTGCTAGAGCCAGAAGCCCTGGGGCAGAGGGAACATGAGGAGGGGCTGGATCGCGCCCCCAGACACATGTGCTGAAGCTTAAACCCTGAGCAGGAACTGAGAGTGCGAGTGTGCCCAGAGACAGGTAACTACATGGGGGTTAAGGCAAGAGGTGGTCACTGCAGAGGGGCCCTAACCCCGGAGGACTGGTGTCCTTACAAGAGGGGGCACCGACACCCAGAGGGTGGCCAAGTGAGGACACAGAAGAGGACGCTGTCTGTGCACCGGGAGGGGCCTTGACCACAGGCTTCCCACCTGCAGAGCTGAAGACAGGGAGCGTCTGCTGTTCCAGGCCCCAGTCTGGGCACTTTGTTACAGCAGCCTGAGCTGACTAATACAGCCTCATGTTTGAAAACAACTAAAGATTCCAAGATGACACAGTGGAGCCTGAAGCCAAGCACAGACCCTTCTGCACGCATGCCTGCTGCTCCCTGCCCAGAAGGCTGGAGCCCCCTGGGGTCAGCTCAACTGTTTTCTTTCTCACCCACGTCCAGTTGCCCTCAACTCACCCCACAGCCTTCAGACTCACCACGGTTAGAGGGAGATCAAGGCCATGGCCGTTCCTGAGCGTGAACACATGTTCCTGGGGTCTTTGTGTTCCAGAGTTCTGAAGGTCTTCCTAGACCCCAGGACTGTCTTTCCCACAGCTGTGCAAGCCTCGCCTCCTGTTTCCACCCTCTGCCTCCTCCGAGAGCCAGAACTCCTGACTCAGTGCCGATGGAGACAGGCCTGCTGCTGGGAGTCACCATCTAGGCAGAAGACAGGGCAGCTGGTGCCCCTGGGCGCCCTGCATCTGAAGTCCTGATTCTCTGTCTTCTCCCCTTAGAGTAAAATGGCCCCTAAGTGACCACTTAGGTGGCCACTGGAACAGTCAGCAAACAAAGCACCAGAGACCACAGATTTTAATCCCAGAGTTGTTATTGTGGGCAAATGACTTCATTTTTTAAAACAGTTTTTTCCTTTTCTAAAACAAGAGTAGAGTAAAATCCCATTTTTCCTTTGATGAAGTGTCATAAGGAATGAATGAATTTAAGTTATTACAAGGCAATTTGGAAGTTTCCATACCCAGCAATACAAACTATTCTGACTTTCCTTGACAATATAGAGAATGGCAGGTCTATGTGGCATGTGGTGAGGAAGGCTGATCTGAGAGTCCAACCCCATGGTCATATCCTGGCCTCTTCACTATAGGCAGTGCAGCCACAAGCAAGCTGATTTCATTCCCCAAGGACCCCCGGCTGTAAGGGCCTGGTGCCCATCTCATGGGGCCATCGGGAGGGTAAGAGTCAGTGTGTGCTGTGCTCTGAACAGTGTCTGGGGAACAGGCACACTTCAGGGGCAGTGGTGAAGGGGCCCTGCCCTGCCTCTAAGGAAAGACGAGGCCCTCATCCTCCTCAGAGCTGCACCCTGACACTCTGGAAAACTTGGGGGCTTGTCTTCCACCTTCCCCAGGTGGGCGTCTTTTCCTGAGTGCAGCATCCATCCTCAAGGGCCTCGTCTGAACCTGGGAGATGCGTGGGCCTCGCCTTCCACTCATGAGCTCATGTAAAGGAGAAGGGTACCCTGGACAGGGCTTCCCTGGTGGCTCAGCAGTAATGAATTTGCCTGCAATGCAGGAGATGTGAGTTCAATCCCTGGGTCGGGAAGATCCCCTGGAGAAGGAAATGGCAACCCACTTCACCATTCTTGCCTGGGAAAGCCCATGGACAGAGGAGCCTGCCTGGCTTCAATCCATGGTGTCTCAAAGAGTCCGACATGATGAAAGTGACTAAGCAGCGGCTGAAGACCCTAGATGACAGAGGAGCCTGCTGTCAGGATGCGACTAACCTGGGGAGCCCCAGTCCCACAAACAGAACACAGATCAGTTCTCACAGTTCTCACAGATCAGTGAGGTTTGTGCAACCTTAGCACCGCATGGAAGTCTGTTCCTTTCATGTTGGGTTCCTCACTGAAGAATCTGAAAGAACCGACCTAGAATCCCTTCCTCATCCTCAGATGCCTTGGGGACATGGGGACTTGGGGACGTGTGACAGCTCCCTGGTGGATGTGCAGAAAGGACCCAGCTGAGAAAAGCAGAGCAAGAAAGGAAGCACACCCCCCCTTCCCCCAACCTGCATAGATTTGAGAATCAGAGAGGCCGGGGCTGAGCTGCCTCTGAGGCCCAATTGCAGCTGAGACGTGGTCATTCATTCCCCAAGGGGAGGTGGGGAGGCTGGAATGTCCAGACCGATGTGGGCTCAGCTCCTGCCTTGACAGCCTGCAGCCAGTGTGGACAAGGGGCACGTATAAACTCCCGCCTTCCCCCTCCAGTACAAACTCGCCCATGGTCTCCGAGCTTGGAGCCGGAGCCCCCACCATTCTTGTTCATTTCAAATAAATCAACTTGATGAAAACACAACTCAAATACCATGAAGTGCACCCATTGAAAGCACACAAACCAGTGGGTGTTGGTGAATTCACAGGTGTGCATTACACTCACTTCAAAGAGAAACCCTGGATCCTTTAACTACCAGCTCTCTCCCTGCCTCCTTTTTCTGGGGACCATTTCACAACAGATGCGCATATCAAAACATCAAGTGGTTCACCTTAAAAATATGCAATTCCTCTGTCAGTTATATCCCAATATAGCTGATAAGAAAGGACAGATGTTAACGTTCTTCAGCCCCACCTTCTTCCAGCACAGAGGCAGCTCTGAGGCCAACTGCCAGGCTGGACCCCAAGTTCTGGATGTGGGGGTGCTCCAGTTGGACTTGTGAAGAAAACTGCTTACACAGTGACAATAACATCCATTTCCATTATGCACTCATCTTACGTGGATGTGAACGCCATCCACGTGACTGAATGAAAGCTGAGGGCATTTGAAAGGGGGGCTTCACAAGCCAAAGTGAATCTGAAACCCGCAAGCCTGCTGCTGGGAAGAACTCCAGCAAGAAGCAGAGTGGAAGGGACTGGGTTCTGGAGAGAGGATGGGAGGGAGGAGGGTAACTGTGTGCATTTCCCCTTCGTGGAAGGAAGGAAGGAAGGGAGAAGAGGCCAGAACATGCTTCACTCTAGATGCTCAGGCAGCCTGGCTGGGAAGGATGGTCCCTGGAGCTCAGCTCGCCTTCCTGCCCCAGAAAGGGGGACAGGACAAGGGCAGACAGGAAGCCCACGGTGAGGCAGGCAGGGAGAAACACATTCTGGGGCACCAATTGCACAAAGGCTCAGAAGTCCATACACATGGACACCTCTGTCCTCACGTTAACCTGCCAAGTAAGCAGGTGAGGAGACTAAGGGCCGGAGGGGTTGACTGATCCATGAGACACAGTGAAAGCCCTGCTGGGTCTGGGCTTCAGACAGGACATCAGTCCCACTGAAAGTGACTGCTAGTCACTCAATCATGTCTGACTCTTTGCGGCCCCTTGGACTGTAGCCCACCAGGCTCTTCTGTCCATGGGATTCTCTGGGCAAGAATAGTGGAGTGGGTAATCATGCTGTTTTCCAGGGGGTCTTCCCGATCCAGGAATTGAACCTGGGTCTCTTGCATTGCAGGTAGATTCTTGACCGCTGAGCCACCAGTCTCACCAGCTTGCCACCAAGACAGACATTTCAACTATGGTGCCATTTTTGCCTATTTTCTCCAGGAACCCCCTATTCAAATGAAGCTATATTCCTGATAAAGCATTAAACCATAATCTAAAAAAGAAAAGCAGAACCTGAGGCTGGAAGTGACTTTAAACCCTACCTAACCATATTGCATGGTAGCTTAGCTGGTAAAGAATCCACCTGCAATCCATGGGTTGGGAGGAGCCCCTGGAGAAGGGAACAGCTACCCACTCCAGTATTCTGGCCTGGAGAATTCCATGGACTGTATAATCCATGGGATTGCAAAGAGTCAGACATGACTGAGCGACTTTCACTTTCAACCACATTATTACCCCCTGTTCTCACATATGAGTTCAGTCTTCAGGGTTCACTGTCTCCCTCTTCAGGAGGGAGAGGGTAAATGCTGTCTCTCACTGGTGGGGGCGTGTGCAGGGAGAGCTGGAGCTGAGTTTAATCCCCCAGAGGCACACCCAGTGTGCAGTGAGAGAATTACATGATCACCATTATCAAACATCATAAATATTATTGATTATTGTGATGATGATATATGTTGTTCAAATGCTTTCCGTCTTTTTTTTCCTCCATGGGTGGGAAAGAAGTGGGAAGAATTTTCACTATGTAAAAGCAAACAGAAAATACAGCATTTCGACACAGAAACGGACTCTCAGTTCAGTTCAGTCACTCAGTTGTGTCCGACTCTTTGCAACCCCATGGACTGCAGCATGCCAGGCTTCCCTGTCCATCACCAACTCCTGGAGCTTACTCAGACTCATGTCCATTGAGTCAGTGATGCCATCCAACCATCTCATCCTCTGTCGTCCCCTTCTCCTCCCACTTTCAATCTTTCCCAGCATCAGGGTCTAAACAGACTCTACAATATGCCAACAGCACGGTGTGGCAATAATTAAAAGTTAGCAGCTTGATTAAAATGCCTGACAGTAAACAGTCATCACACAAGCTCCAGGGTGGGGAGCGGTCACAGAGGGGGCCGCAGGCAGGGCCGCCACTCAGGGCCACATGGGGAAGCCCCATTCTGGTCTGCAGGCAGAAGAAAGGAGGAGGGGAGCTACAGCCGTGGCCTTTCCTGGGGTTTCTGGAAGGCAGGGGAACAGTGGAGGGCCGGCCAGCTTGGATAATCTGGGGTCTCTGGGCTACAGGCATGGTCCCTTGTTGCCAGGCCCCTGGCCAGGACGATGCAGGCAGAGGAGGGCTTCCCCCTTCCCTTCAGGTGCATGGGCAAGGAGAGGAAGTCTAGGTGCCTGATCAGCACTTCAGGCTTCTCCCGCTGGGCCCTGGGCATCTCTGAGAACTAAGTCATCCCAGGAGGGTGGTCTCCCAGCCAGGGAGCTTCTTTAGGACATGAGAAGATTGCAGAACACAGAAAATGAAAAATAGTCAGCACATCCCCTCCTCGCAATCAGAATGCCACTCCCCCAGATGGCAGAAGTGAGAGCAGGACAGAAGTTGCTGAGATGCCTCCCTCTAAAGAAGATCTGAGGGGCTCACAATGCTGTAATGATCAGACCACAAGTAGAAAAAGGGCCCTCTTGTTTCCTGGGCCCTGAGTGAGCGCAGCTTCCCTGGGTTTAGGGAAACTTCGGGGCGTGTGTGCGCATCTGGGAAGCACTGAGTTCCAGGAGGAATCTGCCAAGTGGACCCACGTTCCCACCCCTCTGGCAGGAAGACAGGTTTCGCTGGGAGCTCCATTTGCTCTCCGTCACAGTTCTGGGATTGGAACAAGCTTT
This sequence comes from Ovis canadensis, assembly GCF_042477335.2. NCBI lineage: Eukaryota > Metazoa > Chordata > Mammalia > Artiodactyla > Bovidae > Ovis > Ovis canadensis. The sequence goes on along the minus strand of NC_091257.1, from coordinate 59,934,893 downwards.
GAAGGGAGGGAGCACTGAGGGCCTCTGGGCACCGATGCTGCTGACGTGCCGCCAGCCTGGTCCACGGAGGAGGAAGCCGAGACCAAGGTATTCACTCCACTCACAGCAGAGAGGGCCTGGCCGAGGGGCGCTTCGCCTCCCCACAACGTGCAGGGGCCATGAGAGCTGGCTGCAGTGCACTCAGCACAGGCCAGGTGCCCTGTGGGCGCCTTGTTACCAGCTCTCTCAGAGCATCCTGGTGCCAGCATCACCACATCCCCACTTCACAGAGGAGGGGCTGGGCCGGGGGTCCATACCTGCTCCAGGCTGCGGCAGATGTGGGGGTCCCAGCTGTGTGGCCAGTACAGCACAGGCCAATCTGTCACGAACTCTGAGCTGACCTTCAGGGGTCTGCGTCCCACCTGCCCACTCTCCTCTCTCCCTCCGAGCATCTTCACTTGCAATTTCCATGACTTCTTGCCCCTGGAAGTTCGGGAACAGTAAGGCATGTTTCCCTGGGCCATGCTCAAGACTCAAGTGATCTTACAAAGACAACTAGAAGCATTTTCTCAATGAGAACAGGATCGTGTAATTTGGATGCTATTAAATTAATAAAACTCTAGGAGCTGGCCAGTGACAATCTAATTAAACATGCAGCATGAACATAGTTCAATTATGTGGCAAGGTGGGCTGACTTCAGAAAAGATGAGTTTTGAACAGACATCAGCTGGCTGATCACCTGCCACCAGGTCACATCAGTTCAGTCGCTCAGTTGTGTCCGACTCTTTGTGACCCCATGGACTGCAGCATGCCAGGCTTCCCTGTCCGTCACCAACTCCTGGAGCTTGCTCAAACTCATGTCCATCGTGTCAGGGATGTCATCCAACCATCTCATCCTCTGTTGTCCCCTTCTCCTCCTGCCTTCAATCCTTCATAGCATCAGGGTCTTTTCCAATGAGTCGGTTCTTTACATCAGGTGGCCAAAGTATTGGAGCTTCAGCTTCAGCATCAGTCCTTCCAGTGAATATTCAGAATTGATTTCTTTTAGGATTGACTGTGATCTGAATGGGGATTAAACATCTCATCACACAGGACCTGAACCCCTCCCAGAACCACAGCAAGATCTCTTGTGGGTGCACTCTGCTGCAGAAATTACTGATTAAGCTATGATCTGGGGTGCCTGCCTGTGCTGGACACACCTAGTCAGGCTCCTGAGAGCACCGGGAGGCAATCTGGAGATGCTGCGTGTGCTTGAAGGTGCTGGGCTTCCAGGAATGCTCCCCAGAGGAGCGCTCGCCCACACACGCACACGATGTGTATGAGGACACCGGCTGCAGCCTTTCTTGTCCTGGAGAGAAGCTGGAGTAACCTTAGGTGTCCATGGGCAAGAGAATGGATCCTTACAGTTTGGTGATTCACAGAGTGGAGTTTTCTCAGTTGTTAAAATGAGTCATTTAGAACTTAAAACATCAAAATAGATACATCACAGAAAATACTGAATGAGAAATATGTAGAATGATGCAGTATCATGCCATATATAAAAATTTTAATACATTATTTGTGACTATGTACCCTCACCTAATGCAAAAGCATCAAAACAGTGTTGGGGCTAATTAAACACCAAGACAGTTGATAAGCATTATCTTTCAGAAAGGATCAGACAGAAAGAATTGGAGAAGCATATAAACTGTAATTATAGTGATCAATCTCTTTAAAATAATAAGAACTGAGGTAATGATGCAAAATACTGTTTTCAATGATGCGAGGTTATGAGTCTTCATCCTATTGTTCTCTATATTTTTTGTGAGGCTTGAAACAGTTCATAACATAGAAGGAGCTTTCTGCGAGCTAAGCGTTAGTAGGATAAGACCTGTGAAGAAGTGGCAGGCAGCCAACGAGAGGGGCTCACACAGCACCCAGCCAGCCAGGGTCGCCCGCAGCAAAGGTGGCCAGTGACGGAGCAGGACCCACCTTTGATATAAGCAGACTTTATAATGACAGCCCTTCTCTTGAGCAAAATCTATTCCCAAATAACTCACTTTCCCCAATTTCTCTCTTCATAAATATGAGACACATGGCAACTAGCATCCCCAAGAAAGTTCTGGGGAGCAGCGTAGAAGTACAAAATGCAAGTGGGCTGGAGGAACGCCTGCCAGGAGTGCCCGGGTGCAGACCTTGCATTTCGCTGCTCATTTAGAATCCGTGTGGCCGGCTGTACAAGAAAGGAGAAATTGCAGGTGGTTCTGGGTTCCTGCCAGGTTTCTGATGGACTGAAGTCTTGGCCTGAAGATGTCCCCTTCCACAGCAGGTGGACAGGCAGTTCAGCTGATTTGATGTTTCCTGCTCAGGTTATTTTTTCCCCTGGCTATTTTAAAAATGCTTGGAAGTCAACTTTTCCATCCCTTTGCACTGAGACAAATTTGGCAAAAGTCAGAGAAACAGTCAGTAGCCAAACAAATGGGAAGAGTTTGAGTCACCGACCCTAAGCGCCCAGTGGGTAGGAGCGAGGCTGTCAGCTGTTCCTTAAAAAGTTCAGAAAACGGACTTTGATGCTGATTAGCACAACTCCCAGGCCCACGGAGCTCCTGTAGGGACAGGTTTGCTCGTGGTGAAGAGAATCATTCAATTACCTTCCTGATGCTCCCCAGTCCTGTCTAGGGTGTCTTGATACTCCTCTAACACAGAACACTCGTTACGTGGGCGGTGGACGTTAGCGCTGATCTTTAGAGACAGACCTGCTCTCCAAAACAGATGGAGGTCCTGACTTTGTGAGGTTAACTGTACACAGAGGGCTGCGGTGATGCCAGCAGTTCTTCTTAGGTGACAGTCTTTAACGAGTCATGTAGCAAACACGCCAGGTTCTCACATTGCATCTCGTTGGCCCGTCTGTGATTCTGAGTCCCCTGTGGTTTCCAGGTCAAACAAGCTCACCTGCGGTGACGGCGTCCCACCTGAGCATGGGCCGCAGGCCTTCCCTCTTTGCTTCAGCGTCTTCTCCAGCATCCCGGGGGCTCAGCAGTCCCACGCCATCGCAGACCAGGCAGCAGAGGGACTCACTTCCTCACCGAATGGGGGATAAATGCCTCTCGCGTTGGGAAGGTTCTGGAAGCCATTCTGCTCTCAGGTGTGGCTGGTTTCGATTTTGCCTGGTTGAGTCCTGCCCGACTATGACTCTGTAACTTGACGCTTTTGTCAGTTTTGAAAAATTGTCAGCAAGTGTTCTCTCCCCTTCTCTCTTCTTTCTTACTGGAACTTGACTTGCACTCTGGCCTCTTTGCGCTGCACTCTGCGTGTTTTTTTTCCTGATCTGTCTGCCAGCTCACTAATTTTCTTTCACCTCTCCTCCGCGGCTGTTAAACTCTCCAGTTCAGTTCTTAGCTGTGGCTATTGTGCCCTGTTTCTGTTGTTCTAAATCTCCCTTTGGTTCTTTCTAGATACCTTCTGGTTCTTTAACTCTTCTTACGGTTCCTTAAATATATTAATCACATCTGATAACGCCTTCACCTGAAACCTCCTTTTCTTTTGTCCATTGTCTTAACATTTGCTTTCTGTTATGTGTCCTATTAATTTTGATTGAGCGCTAGAAATTGTATGTGAAAAATTAAGTCTAATCTGATGCCAAGGACGATGCTTTATTTCTCTACAAAGAACGGACCTTGCTGTTCCTCCTGGGGTCTCTCCCCTCAGTGTGCGAAGGGCCCCCTTCTCACTGTGTCGTCTCATGGTTTTTCTTCCACGCATGCACACTCCTGAGGTCTCTGTGTCCAAATTCCCGTACTTCTAAAGACATCATATTGGATTAAGACTGGTTTAACCTCCTCTTTCAAGATCCTATCCCCAAATACAGTCATATCCTGAGGTCCAGGGAGTCACGGTTTCAACACAATTTTTCAATACATAATTTTGTTGGGAAGGGAGACACACAATTCAGTAAGGGAAAAGTTTCTTAGTTGAAATGCAAAAGAATTTTAATCTTATCACCCCTAAGTCATTCAATTACATTAATAAAACAACTTGTGTTTATATGTATAGCATGTGTATGCAAAAGCCAAAAATACTGTTTAGAGAAAAAATTATTATAATCTCTGTGTATATAAACTCTCAGATTTTCTGTATTCATACACATTCCGTCTATGTAAAAACATATTTCAATTACATTTTTGGCAAGATTGACAAATTTGCATAGAGAAAATGAATTCCTTTGAGGCAGTCTAATTAATTTCTAAACATTGTATAGCATTAAATAAAAATGTTTATTTTTCTATTTGCTAGTATCTTTTTTCCATGTAAATGTTTATTAAAGATTGATTCGTTGATCAAGTTTTGTCCATATTAAGTTTTACTGATTAGAGCTTCTGTGTTTCCAGTGTCTGTGTAAGCATGATTTTTGAGGGGTTAGTTGTATTTTCCTTTAAGTAACCTACAGAATTTTAATTTTTTTTGGAATTTGATCTGCTTGTTTTCAATTAACAAAAACCTTAGCACGTACAATTCTTACTATTGCCATTTTTCTATGTGTTTATTTTATTCAACAACCAATAAAGGGCTGAGAATAAATAAATGAGTGTTTTCTTAATTTCTCAAATGATCCAGGAAAGTAGGAAAACCTGGTAAGTATCTTTCTCACTTTTCCAATGGTGAGTGAGTGACTTTGAAATGTGCAGAAACAACAGTATTTCCGTGTTTTCCAAGGTCTCCTTGTCTCCATGTCCAATTTCACTGGCGCCTGGAACCACATTCTCACAGAGGAACTTGACACCCTCCGAAGTGAGCCCCATGCATTTCTGGCTGGTCAGACATGGACCCATTAGCAGTCCCGGCCAGCTGCTTCAGGGCACCTGCTGTTTCTTTACTGTTTATGGCAAGCTTTTTCACTGGGAACTGCCCTGCCCAAGAGCACGACCAGGTCACGCTGGGCATCTCCTCCCTGCAAGGCCGTAGACAAGTGGACACCTGCCTTTCTGACATGGTGGTGTCTCCCTTGCCCCTGGGAGACCAAGGATTTCCAGCACGGACAGAGGGGAATGAAAGGGAAGCAGGCAGGTTTAGGTGAAACACCCCACCTGGAAGTAACTTGAAGCTATCTGGAAGCTTAGGTCGAGCCAGCAGAAGTTATGATTGTTACATCACCCTCACTAGAGCGCAGAGGCTGAGGAGGCCTGGATAAGCTGCAGGGTTGACTGTGCTTGTACAAACAGCTTTCTGAGTCTCTGCATGGAGCCCCAACCCTTACAGGGCGGCAGTCGGTATGAATACAGACCCAGCCGATGTTGGTGAGGCCCTGCCTTACTGACGCAGGAGGTTTGGTTCCAGCACAGCTGCTCATTCCCTGGCCTCTTGTCTGTGGGGTGAGCTCCTCCTAGCAGCCCGCCGAGCCCTTCATGTAGCTGGGCTTCTAGATGGCCTGGCCACCCAGCCTGCTAATGAAACCCCAGACTCATCTGAGTTTTAGCCAAGGGTTAAATTCAACTCAAGCTTTGCTACCTGCTCAAGCAATGACCCCTGGAAAAGTAAATGGCAACCCACTCCAGCACGCTTGCCTGGAGAATTCCACAGACAGAGGAGCCTGCCGGGCTGCAGTCCATGGGGTTGCAAAGAGTCTGACAGGACTGAAAACTGAAATTCCACTCCAGGTGTGAACTCAGAAAAGAAGTTTGAGGTGTCAGAAGATATTCTGTGATTGTTCTGGCTTGTTTAGACATGGTTAAACCACTAAATTGATAGATTCTCAACTTTATGACTAGGTGCCAAACCCAATCATGACAAATGTTGGCATCCTTGGTAAACAATTTTTCTTATTTTGACACCAGTTTTTATTTTAAGGAAAAGAAAGTCACTGCAGAATATGACAGTTTGATTATGGGTGACAAGAAGAAAACAAGAGGCCACAGAGAGATTGGACTGCAGAGTTCAGGTTGGCATAGGCGCGATTTTCAGTGGCAAGTGTTGAAACTTCCTGTTTGTCCTGTTTTATGTTGAGGACGAGTATCAAATACTGGACTGGACTCGAACAACTGAGAACACACAAGGCTCATGGAGTCAGACGTTTATAAGGAGTATTTTTCTACCCCTTTGAGAACGTGATACGTGACCAGGGCCTCCAAGGCTTCCATCTTTTTGCAGGAAGGGTGACAACCTCGAGAGCCTGGTTCCTTAGAAACTGCTCTTTCAGAACCCCCCTTATCACCTGCATCTTTCCCATTTACCTACCAGCATGCGGGAGCGGACAGTACTTTAGGATAACCTGCCAGACCTAGCACAGGGTCTTACATGACCTGTGAACATGCTTCTGGTGGGCTGACTCACAGTCTTTCTTCATTTTCTAAGCAGAAGCTGACCTGTTCAGAGCTGGTCAGTGTCGGGTGAGTGAGAGAAGGACGCAGGCACAAACAGAAGTAGGAGTGGCCACAAGGTTCATTTGGGTTTTTCCATAAGATAGTACAGGAAATCAAAATTAACTTCTTGGCCAACCCAATGTCAACCTAACCTTTCTATGGGAAGACACTGGAAACTGCCCCTGAAAGACATCCTGCTTTCAACACTCACACCTCTTCAAGGATGAGGGCATAGTCATGCCCTTCCTGGAGCCTTGCTCAGCCCCAGGCCCAGTGCTGGATGCTGGGTCCGGGGAGGTATCTGAAGGGGCGGTGGCCCAGGGGTCTTGGTGTCAGCTTTGGGGGACCCGGGGGCAAGTGGGGTAGGATGATGGTCAGCTGCCACGTGCAGAAAGTAAGCAGAGGGTGGGGAAGCCAAGGAGCAAGTGCGCGAGATGCTTTGAACGTATGTGGATGTAGGCAGGAGACATGGGCAGGGGAGTGGCTTCAGAGAACAGATGCCGGGGGGAGGGGAGTGAATTTAAGTGCAGTGGGAAAGAGTCAGTAGCCCAGAGGAAGGTGAGTCTGGGAGGAGGAGCTGAGGTGGGGAGTGAGGAAAGGGTGCCCTTAATGGCCAGATGATGGGGGGGCTTGTTTCCCCACAGCATGGGGTCTGGGTCCCCCATGGCAGGAGGTCTGGGTCCCACACAGTGGGAGGTCTGGGACAAGGTACAGACTGAGGGGTTCTGTGATGGCTTCTGTGATGAGCGGGAGGACAGAACAGAGCGACCGTGCCCACAAACACAGGCTGATAGCGTGGGCAGCAGCCAGGGAAGGCGGGGTGCGCGGTTCTCTCCTGAAGCAGCATCGGGAGGGGGTGACACAGGCTGGAGGCCGCGCTGGCTCGGTGGTGGACAGTGAGGTGGGTGGGGAGTCAGGAGGGGCTGGGAGACAGGAGACCGTGCACCCTCCTCGTCCAGCTGGTGAGCCCTCACCTCCACCACCTTCAGGTTGTGAGAGTTCATGAGTGAGCGTGCCTGCTCTCCTCTGATGCAGGGCGGTGTCTGCACAGCACTGCTCTAGCTCCAAATAGCTGGTAAAAATAGCTTCTGCTTCTAAGGAGGCCAGAACCCTTAGAGGGAGAAGGGTCTGCGAGGAGTGAATTGTGCAGTGCGGTGCCTCTTAGTACGCCTGAGAAGAAGCCAGCTTGTGCCTCCAGAGAAGCACGGATAGAGCCTGGAAATAGCCCAGCGCTGCGGTGCGGGCCTGACCCTGCAGGACCAGGGGCTGGGGCTGGGCTCCTGGACAGACCCGGTTCCATCACCGTCTGCGGGGGAGTGGGTGAGAGGCACCAGCCCACTGCAATGGGGCCCATCCCCAGCCAGTCCACTGTCCCTGCTCCCCACTTTCCGCCCTCATCTCGGGGAGACTAAAGCAGCCCCAGCCTCTCAGGTTGAGCCCAACGGGGACAGGAAGCCAGCAATTACAGCCACACACACACGGCCCTGCCCCTCTGCCTGCCCGCGGCATCTGGGGTGCTCAACGCTCATGACGGCGCCCCTCTGGGGAGCAGCCAGTTCCCCCGGGGTTCCCTGGGAAGAAGGCGTGCCAGCCGAGGAGGCTGCCTGAGCCCTCTGACCAGTGGGTCTGAGGAGCTGCAGCAGGGGCTCTGCCCCTTGGGCACCCCAGTGACCACTGTGCCCCTGTGCCCACGAGCTCCTCCCACCGGGCTGTGGGCACCTGTGCAGCAGGAGGCCTCTCAGTAGGCACACAGCCTTGGGGTCTCCTCTGGACGCTCATTCAGTACTGCGATGATCAACATGCATCCCCACACCCCGTGGGAACTTGCGAAAGCTCCTGGTTGGTGGGGGCAGCTCACCTGGACTCTAGTGAGGAGCTAGGTGGGAAACGGCACCTCACTCCTGCACCTGAGCCTGTCAGACAGACCCAGGCTGGGGAGCACTCCACAGACCCCCTGGACAGGGCCCCCCACATTGTCACAGTCACCAAACACAAGGGAAGTCTGATGAGAAGCTGTCGTTGCAGATAGAGAACTTCCCTGGGGGTCCAGTGGCCACGACCCTGCACTCCCAATCCCTGGTCAGGGAATCAGATCCCACCTGCCACAACTAAAAAGGGTGCATGCCCCAATTAAGACCCAGTGCAGCCAAATAAATAAATATTTAAAAACTTTCTAACACCGTACACAAAAATAAACTCAAAATGGATTAAAGATCTAAATGTAAGATCAGAAACTATAAAACTCCTAGAGGAGAATATAGGCAAAACACTCTCAGACATAAATCACAGCAGGATCCTCTATGATCCACCTCCCAGAATTCTGGAAATAAAAGCAAAAATAAACAAATGGGATCTAATTAAAATTAAAAGCTTCTGCACAACAAAGGAAACTATAAGCAAGGTGAAAAGACAGCCTTCTGAATGGGAGAAAATAATAGCAAATGAAGCAACTGACAAACAACTAATCTCAAAAATATGCAAGCAACTTATGCAGCTCAACTCCAGAAAAATAAACGACCCAATCAAAAAATGGGCCAAAGAACTAAATAGACATTTCTCCAAAGAAGACATACGGATGGCTAACAAACACATGAAAAGATGCTCAACATCACTCATTATTAGAGAAATGCAAATCAAAACCACAATGAGGTACCACTTCACACCAGTCAGAATGTCTGCGATCCAAAAATCTGCAAGCAATAAATGCTGGAGAGGGTGTGGAGAAAAGGGAACCCTCCTACACTGTTGGTGGGAATGCAAACTAGTACAGCCACTATGGAGAACAGTGTGGAGATTCCTTAAAAAATTGCAAATAGAACTCCCTTATGACCCAGCAATCCCACTTCTGGGCATACACACCGAGGAAACCAGAATTGAAAGAGACACATGTACCCCAATGTTCATCGCAGCACTGTTTATAATAGCCAGGACATGGAAACAACCTAGATGTCCATCAGCAGATGAATGGATAAGAAAGCTGTGGTACATATACACAATGGAGTATTACTCAGCCGTTAAAAAGAATTCATTTGAATCAGTTCTGATGAGATGGATGAAACTGGAGCCAATTATACAGAGTGAAGTAAGCCAGAAAGAAAAACACCAATACAGTATACTAACACATATATATGGAATTTAGGAAGATGGCAATGACGACCCTGTATGCAAGTCAGGAAAAAAGACACAGATGTGTATAACGGACTTTTGGACTCAGAGGGAGAGGGAGAGGGTGGGATGATTTGGGAGAATGGGAATTCTAACATGTATACTATCATGTAAGAATTGAATCGCCAGTCCATGTCTGACGTAGGGTGCAGCATGCTTGGGGCTGGTGCATGGGGATGACCCAGAGAGATGTTGTGGGGAGGGAGGTGGGAGGGGGGGTCATGTTTGGGAACGCATGTAAGAATTAAAGATTTTAAAATTAAAAAAAAAAGTATTTCCTAAAAAATAAATAAATAAATAAATAAAATTTAAAAAAAATAAATAAATGAATTCAAAAAAAAAAAAAAGAAAGAAAGAAAGGGATAAATCATCACCGACAGGAGGGCACATGTTACTGCTGAGTGTGTGGTACCTGGGCTGGTCTTTGGAGCATCAAAGGGACAAAACTGGGAAAATGATGAAGTCCCCAAATCTTCGGTTTAAGAAATGTTAATTTCTTAGCTTTGATAAATGAAATGTGGTTATGTAGATGCTAACATTATGAGGAAATATAGCCTATCCATAAAATGGAATATTATTCAGCCTTTAAAAGGAAAGAAATGCGAGATGTAGAGAACAAATGAGTGGTTATGAGTGGGGAGAGGAAGAGCTGGGTGAGACAGGGTAGGGATTAGAGGTACAAACTACTACAGACAAGATAAATAGACTGAGGATGTGTCGTACAACACAGGGAACACAGTCAGTATTATAATAACTACAAATAGGCTAAGGATGCATTGTACAACACAGGGAACACAGTATTTACAATAACTACAAATGGGGTATAATCTTTAAAAATTGTAACTTGCTATACTGTATACCTATACCTTGTAAAATATTGTACTTCAACTACATTTACCAAAAAAAAAGGAAAGACATTCTGACACAGGCTACAGCATGGAGGAGCCTTGAGGACATAAAGCTGAGTGAAATAAGCCAGACACAAAGAGATAAATGCAGTATGATTCCATTTATGCAGGGGTCCTAAAATAGTCAAGTTCATGGCAGCAACAGCAGTGTGGTGATTTCTGGGGGTTGGGGGAGGGGGTGGAGGATGGGGAATTGTCTAGCAGCCTCAGAGCTTCAGGTTTTCAAGATGTAAAGGTTCTGAAGATCTGTACAACGCATGCGTTTAGGTGACACTGCCTCAGTGCTCACTTAGAAAGATTAAGATGGTAGTTTTTACATCATATGATTTCTTCCACCAACTTTTTTTTTTATAAAGTAGTCTCTCTTCCCAAGAAAACAACACAACTTAAGAGCAATAGCTCAGGCCCTTTTGCATCTCATCCCAATCCTCAAGCTGCATACTGTGTATAAAAATCTCAGAGAAAAACACTCGTCATTGCTAGTAGGAAGAACCGCCCGCCTCCAGACCTGGAATCCTCTGGAGTTCCCTGGATCCTGGGACAGCAAGGGCAGGAGGGCAGGACCCTAGTCTTGCCTGCAGTTCTGAAGCTGCACATGCTGTGCTCCAAGCCCACCCCCACCTGGCGACCCCAGGCCCACCTGTCCTGCCTGCAGCCCCTGCCTGCAGCCCCTGCCTCTTCCAGACAGTTCCTGTTTTCATCTCTGTGCTATTGTTCTTTATTTCACTCCTGTCAACACAGCTTCCCACTTTTAATCCCATTATGCCAGGGGTTCTAAACTCCACTGCATTTTCCTTCTTTTCCAGGGAAGGTATGCAGCCCAAATGCCAGCGGCTTTCATCTCTTCAAGGTGCGAAACCATGGGAAAGCAGGCGCAACATAAAAATAGCCGCACGATTCTTAAATGTCCAGACAGAAATAACACATCCAGGGGGCCAAGGTGTTTGTGGCTGGGATATCTAAATAAAGACACTTCCCCTTCCTGTTTTTTCCTGTACATTTGAGCATCCAAACTGCCAGATGTTCGGTGCTGGGGGTCCTGACGCCTTGGGAATCAGCACTGATGCTGCCCAGGTGCTCAGACTGGGACTTGGGGCCCTCACGGCCTTCCCTCTAGGTCCTTGTCACTTCTCCACTGCTTCCACTGTGGCTGGTCACCAGCAGGATGAAGACCACAGCCCCCTAATTGCCCGGGTCCTGGGTCTTCATCAGCGCATCCAAACCCAAACCACTCTCCTCAGGGAGGCACACAGTCTTTCTAAAATGGAAGGGGATCTGGTCAACCCGTTTCCTAGAACACTCTGATAAGTTCCCTTTATCATTTAGCAGGACCAGCCTGAGGCATACAAATACCACATTTAAGCCCGTAACCTGGCAGCCCTCAAATCCACTTTCTTTAAGATTTGTTTTCAACATTTATTTAATGAGGGAGAAAGAAGCCCTGTTAACAAAGAGTTTACAAAGATTATCGCCTGCTCTGTAGACAATGGGGGTTTTACTAGATGCTCTAAATTCTAACAAAATAGTCATATAGAATGGTCTTTCATTTTTGCAGTGTCCCTGTTTCAAAGAAATATTTTGTTATCTTTCTTACTTTAGTGTCCTTTTCAAATTTTTATTTTTGGCATATCCTACAGTTGTACTGAAAATCCAGAACACGGTATCATCACAAAGATGCCTTCGAAGCCTTGGTCTGCCCTGGCTGAGCGGGGTCAAGGACATTTGCTAAACCACGTTTCCATCAAGGTCACAGCTGCCTTGTGAGCAGCATCAACATGTGTAATGTGGCAAAAGAGAAGAAAGCAGGGCCAGCAGTGTCTCCCCAGCTTATTTCAGAGACTGTCCCTGAGCAACTGTCCCCGGGTCCACTCTTAATCCACCTTCAGGATCAGCTCCTGGCTCCTCAGCAGGGCACCCAGGATGCCGCATGCATGTCACCAGCTCCCTAGTCTTCCACTCTGTGTCCCAGGCGATAGAATCACTGGATGCTTCACCAGAGTCTGGGCGCTCTCCCCCGAGCTCTGCCCACAGCCCGGCACCACATTTCTCACCTGCTCCTTCTCATCCACCCCTGGAAACCTGGACCCATCAGAGCTGCGTAACTAGGATGTCTAATGGAGGGGCCACATACCGAGGTGCCAGCAGGGGGCAAGCATCGGGGCCAGCACTGTGGGGAGGCAGGGATATCGGTACCTCCCACCCCCATGTCTCCTGCTGTCGTCTCCGACCAGGGGCTCCTCCAGACCCAGGGAGGCTGTTATTGAGGCTTCCTGGGGCACCAAGCAGAAGGGAGAAGGATCTAGAGAAGGACTTCTGGTGGGCAGGCACCCCCAACCACATTTCACATCAAGTATAGTTTCTATAAGGTTTCCCTGGTAGTTCAGAAGGAAAGAATCCATCTGCATTGCAGGGGATATGAATTCAGTCCCTGGGTTGGGAAGATCCCCTGGAGTAGGAAATGACAGCCCACTCCACTATTCCAGCCCAGGAATCTCAAGGACAGAGGAGCCTGGTGAACTATATAGTTCATGGGGTCACAAGAGTCGGATGCAACTGAGCAACTGAACACACACACACACACACACACACACATGCACACACGCAGGCACACGTGCACACACATGCACACAGGCTCCATAAAGCCTGCCCTGCTGCACTTCCGCAGGTGGCAAGTGCTCTCCCCACACTCCTTCCATCACAACCTGCAAATGTGTTGTGTGATCGCTCACTTGTGGGGCTCCTCCAGGGCTCAGGTTGCTCCAGGGGACGGGGGCCCCTGACCTGGTCCAAGGGCAGAGGCAGTGCCATCAGACTGACTGCGTCTGCAGAGCCAGGGGCTCGGGGCTGGGGAGCCCTGATATCTGAAGACTCAGGAAGAGGGTGCTGGCAAGGATTATAGCACAGAGCCAAAGTCTGAACAGAGCCTGACAGGGAAGGAATGCTTTTCTCTTAAAGACAAAGTTGGAAAACAAGCTTCAAGAGTCCTTACAGAGAAGAATCAGTAATGATATGTGCCTAGAATAGCTTTTTTCCCGCTGAAATTACTTTAAAGCTCATTGTGTTGCACTCCTCCAGCCCGTCTCAGGGTCTAAGCTCCCGTGGACACGCTCTCTTCTCGCTCCGTGCACAGCCATGGATTCTGGTGACTCCCTGTGCTCCTTCTCATGGAGCGCAGGCCACTGTGCCTCCTGTCTGTTTTATGGTGGATCCATGCTGTTTCATAGGATGAAATTCATTACGATTCATTAAACTCACTCATAAAAAGGGCTTGATATCCCCTGGGGCAAGTTCATTAGAAGAATCTCTTTGGTTCAATTATGAATCATTTTTCCCCCGTATCCAAAGGCAGCTCTTGAGATGCACGGCGGCAAGGAGACCTCACAAGGCAGATTCAGGAATCCGGCAGCCAAAAGCCAGGGCCTGCGCCGTCACTTCTGAATAAAAATACTGCCGTGGGAGAAGGAGCGCCAGATGGCTGTCTGGGGGTGCTCTCTGCTCGGCGTCAACTGGGTTCCCAGGGGCGCACTTGCACAGACGGCGACGATGCCCTGGCACGCCGCGCCTGCAGGCTCTGTGTGGGCCGGCTCCGCGGCCCCCACCGCTCAGAGCCCGTCTGCTTTATCACCCCACAAGGATCATAGAGGCTTACCTCCCCAAAACCAGCTTGGGAGACAAAAATTTAGACCTAAGACACTTCTCCTTGCATCCTTTTTCTTCCAAAAGAAAGGGAATCCTCCTCCACCAGACAGAGCTTTCCTTCCTGTTTCTATCCCTGGATCTCTCTTGGCAGAGTAACCCACGTGGTGACATTTCCCTGGTTACCTCTCAGACGAGTTTCATAGTGATAGCAAGAGCAGTGCATTTTTTAGAGCCATGTGCAGACATAATAGCTGGTCTTCAGAAAGCATTTTCCAGGAAGTTCTCTGGGTGACATTTCTATGCCAATTTTCTGCAACTTGTTTCCACTCAAAAAATATCTGAGGCCCTGACAGTATTTCCACACTTAGTGAGACATGCACCGTCTGGCCCTCGCCAAGTGTGTCCCATTCCTGAATCTGAAGGCTATTTATTCACCTGCTCAGGTTGCCTGTGGCTGTCAGTACAATGCGGGATGCTGCCGGAGCTGAGGGAGGGCATGGGGACCGCTGAGGGGTGGCCCTGGTGGCCCCCGGCCTGGCCAGTGCCCTGGAGGAGCAGAGAGAGGAGGGGCTGGAAGGAGTGGCCCCCAGCAGAGGGAAAGAGGCACGTCCTCTGCCGCTCTGGGGTCCCGACTCAGTCTCGGGGCCCTGGGGACCATCCCTGGCCCACACTCAACTGTTCTGTGGAGCGTCCATTCCCCGGCACCCCAGAAACGTACCAGGTGGAGCACCTGGCTTTGAAAAGGATACACCCAAGAGAGGCTTGGGATGTTAGCGGGGAGTTTAGTATGCTCTTAAAGAAGCCTTAGCATACAGCTGTTGCTGCTGCTAAGTCACTTTAGTCGTGTCCGACTCTGTGAGAGCCCATAGACGGCAGCCCACCAGGCTCCCCTGTCCCTGGGATTCTCCAGGCAAGAACACTGCAGTGGGTTGCCATTTCCTTCCCCAATGCATGAAAGTGAAAAGTGAAAGTGAAGTCGCTCAGTCGTGTCCGACTCTTCGTGAACTCATGGTCTGCAGCCCATTAGGCTTCTCCATCCATGGGATTTTCCAGGCAAGAGTACTAGAGTGGGGTGCCATTGCCTTCTCCGTTAGCTAGAGTACAGCAGAAAGTGGAAAATCAGAATCAATGACCAGAATGTTTCTTTCCAATGGGTCACTTTAGATAAGTTAGTAAGAGCTGCCTGAGGCCAGGGCGCTGCACTTGGGGCCACATCCGGGTTGTGGGTGGTGGAGCTGTGTGTGGACTGGTTTCCTCTCCTAAAAACAAAAGTTACCTGTGCAACTTCTATGGTTTGTAAATAACACATTTAAATTATATTATTTAACAGCTTTATTCAGATATCATTGACATATGAAAGTTGTATGTATTTATAGTGTAGAACATTTTTGATATAGGTATATATTGTGACAGAGAGTGGTCCACTGGCAAAGGGAATGGCAAGCCACTTCAGTATTCTTGCCTTGAGAACCCCATGAACAGTATGAAAAGGCAAAATGATAGGATACCGAAAGAGGAACTCCCCAGGTCAGTAGGTGCCCAATATGCTACTGGAAATCAGTGGAGAAATAACTCCAGAAAGAATGAAAGGATGAAGCCAAAGCAAAAACAATACCCAGTTGTGGATGTGACTGGTGGTAGAAGCAAGGTCCGATGCTGTAAAGAGCAATATTGCATAGAAATCTGGAATGTCAGGTCCATGAATCAAGGCAAATTGGAAGTGGTCAAACAAGAGATGGCAAGGGTGAACATCGACATTCTAGGAATCAGCAAACTAAAATGGACTGGAATGGGTGAATTGAACTCAGATGACCATTATATCTACTACTGCGGGCAGGAATCCCTTAGAAGAAATGGAGTAGCCATCATGGTCAACAAAAGAGTCCAAATGCAGTACTTGGATGCAATCTCAAAAACGACAGAATGATCTCTGTTCGTCTCCAAGGCAAGCTGTTCAATATCACAGTTATCCAAGTCTATGCCCCAACCAGTAACGCTGAAGAAGCTGAAGTTGAATGGTTTTATGAAGACCTACAAGAGCTTTTAGAACTAACACCCAAAAAAGATGTCCTTTTCATGATAGGGGACTGGAATGCAAAAGTAGGAAGTCAAGAAACACCTGGAATAACAGGCAAATTTGGCCTTGGAATGCAGAATGAAGCAGGGCACAAACTAATAAGAGTTTTGACAAGAAAATGCACTGGTCATAGCAAACACCCTCTTCCAAGAATACAAGAGAAGACTCTACATGTGGACATCACCAGATGGTCAACACCAGAATCAGATTGATTATACTCTATGCAGCCAAAGATGGAGAAGCTCTATACAGTCAAGAAAAAACAAGATCAGGAGCTGACTGTGGCTCAGATCATGAACTCCTTATTACCAAATTCAGACTCAAATTGAAGAAAGTAGGGAAAACAGCTAGACCATTCAGGTATGACCTAAATCAAATCCTTTATGATTATACAGTGGAAGTGAGAAATAGATTTAAGGGCCTAGATCTGATAGATCGAGTGCCTGATGAACTATGGAATGAGGTTCGTAACATTTTGCAGGAGACAGGGATCAAGACCATCCCCATGGAAAAGAAATGCAAAAAAAAAAAAAAAAAAAAGGCTGTCTGGGGAGGCTTTACAAATAGCTGTGAAAAGAAGAGAGGTGAAAAGCAAAGGAGAAAAGGAAAGATATAAGCATCTGAATGCAGAGTTCCAAAGAATAGCAAGAAGAGATAAGAAAGCCTTCTTCAGTGATCAATGCAAAGAAATAGAGGAAAACAACAGAATGGGAAAGACTAGAGATCTCTTCAAGAAAATTAGAGATATCAAGGGAACATTTCATGCAAGGATGGGCTCGATAAAGGACAGAAATGGTCTGGACCTAACAGAAGCAGAAGATATTAAGAAGAGGTGGCAAGAATACACGGAAAAACTGTACAAAAGAGATCTTCACGACCGAGATAATCATGATGATGTGGTCAGTAATCTAAAGCCAGACATCTTGGAATGTGAAGTCAAGTGGGCCTTAGAAAGCATCACTACGAACAAAGCTAGTGGAGGTGATGGAATTCCAGTTGAGCTGTTTCAAATCCTGAAAGATGATGCTGTGAAAGTGCTGCACTCAATATGCCAGCAAGTTTGGAAAATTCAGCAGGGGCCACAGGACTGGAAAAGGTCAGTTTTCATTCCAATCCCAAAGAAAGGCAATGCCAAAGAATGCTCAAACTACCACACAATTGCACTCATCTCACATGCTAGTAAAGTAATGCTCAAAATTCTCCAAGCCAGGCTTCAGCAATATGTGAACCGTGAACTCCCTGATGTTCAAGCTGGTTTTAGAAAAGGCAGAGGAACTAGAGATCAAATTGCCAACATTCTCTGGATCATGGAAAAAGAGAGAGTTCCAGAAAAACATCTATTTCTTCTTTATTGACTATGCCAAAGCCTTTGACTGTGTGGATCACAATAAACTGTGGAAAATTCTGAAAGAGATGGGAATACCAGACCGCCTAACCTGCCTCTGGAGAAATCTGTATGCAGGTCAGGAAGCAACAGTTAGAACTGGACATGGAACAACAGGCTGGTTCCAAATACAGAAAGCAGTGCATCAAGGCTGAATATTGTCACCCTGCTTCTTTAACTTCTATGCAGAGTACATCATGAGAAACGCTGGACTGGAAGAAACACAAGCTGGAATCAAGATTGCCAGGAGAAATATCAATAACCTCAGATATGCAGGTGACACCACCCATATGGCAGAAAGTGAAGAGGAGCTAGAAAGCCTCTTGATGAAAATGAAAGAGGAGAGCGAAAAAGTTGGCTTAAAGCTCAACATTCAGAAAATAATGATCATGGCGTCCGGTCCCATCACTTCATGGGAAATAGATGGGGAAACAGTGGAAACAGTGTCAGACTTTATTTTGGGGGGCTCCAAAATCACTGCAGATGGTGATTGTAGCCATGAAATTAAAGACGCTTACTCGTTGGAAGAAAAGTTATGACCAACCTAGATAGTATATTAAAAAGCAGAGACATTACTTTGCTGACTAAGGTCTGGCTAGTCAAGGCTATGGCTTTTCCTGTGGTCATGTATGGATGTGAGAGTTGGACCATAAAGAAAACTGAGTGCCGAAGAATTGATGCTTTTGAACTGTGGTGTTGGAGAAGACTCTTGAGAGTCCCTTGGACTGCAAGGAGGTGCAACCAGTCCATTCTGAAGGAGATCAGCCCTGGGATTTCTTTGGAAGGAATGATGCTAAAGCTGAAAGTCCAGTACTTTGGCCACCTCATGTGAAAAGTTGACTCATTGGAAAAGACTCTGATGCTGGGAGGGATTGAGGGCAGGAGGAGAAGGGGACGACAGAGGATGAGATGGCTGGATGGCATCACTGACTCGATGGACGTGAGTCTGAGTGAACTCCAAGAGATGGTGATGGACAGGGAGGCCTGGCGTGCTGCGATTCATGGGGTCGCAGTGTCAGACATGACTGAGCGACTGAACTGAACTGAATATATTGTGACGTGGTTACTAGAGTCAGGGCAATCAACAGAGCCGTCACCTCACAGAGCTGCCGTGTGTGTGTGTCCCACGTCATCTTCTCCCACCAACAATCTCTGTAATCAACACCATGATCACAATCACAGGGGAGCCCCTCCAGTGCCCCCGCATCCCCGCACCCTCACCCCATCCCTGGCCCCTGGCAGCCTCTGACCTGCTCGCCATCTCTGGGGCCATTTCCAGAAGCTGTGAGGCTGCTCACCAAGCAGGATGCCCCTGAGGTCCATCCAGGGGGCTGCATGTGTCAGGTCTGCCCCTTTCACTGGCACACTGCGTCTCATTCCACAGATGACCCCAGTGGGTAACCCTCATCTGCTTGAGGGAACTCGGTTTGCTTCCACATTTTTGGCTCCTACAGAGAAACCAGCTGTGCACTTTCACGTATGGCATTTTTGAGCATGTCTGTTCTGACTTCTCTGGGATAAATGCCCAAGAGGGCAACTGCTGGGTTTTAGGGAAAGCACATGCTAGCTTTCCAAGAGATCGCCAAATAGTTTTCCGAGCTAGCCATGCCACGTCTATTCCCACCTGGGGTGAATGGGAATTCAGTTTCTCTGGCGCTATGACTCCATCAACCCAGGCGTCCTATTGGGTATAGTGAACCTCACTCTGCTTTTTAACTCACGTGTCCCTGATAGCTGATGTGCTGAATCTTCCACGTGCCTGTCTGTGCCCAGGCCTTTCCTTCAGTGCACATCTGTCCACGTCTTTGCCCATGCCCTAGATGGGTGTTTTTTTTTTCCCTGAGACCTGTTTTTTTCTGCCTGTCTTCCAGCTACAAGTCCTTTCAAAGACATTTTGCAGATAGTATTTCTCAGCCTGTGGTTCATCTTCTCATCCTCCTAACAGGGATTGACACAACATAAATGTTTTTCATGTTGATGACGTTCACTTTATTAGTTTTTCCTGTTTATGGCTCACGCCGTTATAGGTCTCAGAACTCTCTGCTTGGCCTTAGATCTTGACAGTCGTCTTCTATTTTTTCTCCCTACAGTCATGATTTTGTATTTTTATTTGAATCTTTGACTCATTTTGGGCTAGATCTTTGCATAGTGTGAGATTCAGGCTGAGGTTTTGTTTTTTCCCTACGTATATGTTCCAGTACAATTTTTAAAATTATGGTAAAAACCACATAACATAAAAGATGCTGTCTTAGCCATTTTTAAGCGCACACGTCAGTGGCATTAAGTCCATTTGCACTGATGTGTGGCCATTACTGCCATAAAACCCTGGGGCTTCCCATCTTCCTAAATGGAAACTCTGAGCCTGTGATACAAGGGCTCCGCATCTTCTCCATCTCCCTGTCCCTGGCAACCGCGATCCTATCTTCTGTCTCTAGGAGTCTGACAACTCTGGGACCTCATGTGCGTGGAGCCAGGGGAAGCTGGAGGGTCTGTGCTCGGGAGTGATGGTTCTGACAGGTAATTCCCAGTGGGTTGGGATGGGGCCAGTCTGTCCTGGACACTCTGCCTTCTCTTCTCTGAGGTGTTCAGTGACTCAGTTATAGTTTCAGGTTGTAGCTATAACTGGAACAACTACGTTATTAGCTGACAATCTCAGAGAGAAAAATAAAAGACAGAAGCCCTTACTCTGGTCTGAAGGGAAGAATTACACACAGCACCTTCGGGTCTCAATGAGAGGGAGTTCCTGGTGGCCTGGTGGTTAGGGTTTGGCACTGTCCCTGCTGTAGCCTGGGTCTGATACTTGGTTGGGGCACTGAGACCCCACAAGGCCTGCAGTGAGGCAAAAACCTGAAACAAAACCCCCCAAAACTCAACGAGAAAGTCTGCATCAGACCTGCAGTCCTATTGCTGGAGTCGTTGCTTTGCAGCTCAGCACTGTGAGTCTCTGGCTGGGAAGCAGGGGGTGGAAATGTGGTTAACAGCAGGACGTTATGACTTGGGTTAATGGATAAGGAAGAACAAGGATGATGCATTGCTCTCTGGATGGAGGATAGACAAGGGCTGTTCGCAGACATGGACCCAGTTTAAGGACATGGGTTATCTGCACACAGAGGTGTGTAGTGGAGATGCCATTCCTAAACAAATAATGGTTGTAAATAAATCTACCAGGTAAATAGATGGAGAAACAATGGAAACAGTGACAGACTTGGTTTTTTGTTTTTTTGACAGACTTTATTTTTATTTCCCAAATCACTGCAGATGGTGACTGCAGCCATGAATTAAAAAATGCTTGCTCCTTGGAAAAAAGCTATGACTAACCTAGACAGCATATTAAAAAGCAGAGACATTACTTTGCCAACAAAGGTCCATCCAGTCAAAGCTATGGTTTTTACAGTAGTCATGTATGGATGTGAGAGTTGGACTATAAGAAAGCTGAGTGCCAAAGAATTAATGCTTTTAAACTGTGGTGTTGGAGAAGACTCTTGAGAGTCCCTTGGACTGCAAGGAGCTCCAACCAGTCCATCCTAAAGGAAATCAGTCCTGAATATTCACTGGAAGGACTGATGCTGAAGCTGAAATTCCAATACTTTGGCCACCTGATGTGAAGAATTGACTCCTTTGAGAAGACCCTGATGCTGGGAAAGATTGAAAGTGAGAGGAGAAGGGGATGACAGAGGATGAGATGGTTGGATGGCATCACTGACTTGATGGACATGAGTTTGAGTAAACCCCGGGAGTTGGTGATGGACAGGGAAGCCTGGCTTGCTGCAGTCTGCGGGGTTGCAAAGAGTCAGACACGACTGAGCCACTGAACTGAACTGAACTGAACCAGGTAAACAGGCAGCTTAAATAAACCTAGTTATGGTTAATGATTTTCTTTTTCTGAAAGGCTGCTTTAAAAAAATCAAAGGGGCCCTATGTTACTTTATTTGGCCACTTGAATGGGGAGATTTCTGTGCCCACGGCAGCGCACAGGCCATAAGCCCCGGTGCAAAGAGCAGTTTCAGAAGCCAGCTGAGTCCAGACTGGCTCCTCGAGTGACTGTCCTGGATGCCCACTCCCAGGAATCCAACTTCACAAACAGCTAAAATGCAGGAAGGGGGGAGGTGGAGAGAAGGATTAGTGATTTGCTTCAGAGGAAAAAGAGTAAGAATTCTTATATGTGCCACCATTTTTTCATAAGAAAAAGCAATAAACATTAATGAATAATTAAAAGGATGGTTACCTGGGATGAACCCAGCTTAGAGAATGAAGGCATTCTCTGGTGGCTCAGACGGTAAAGCGTCTGTCTACAATGCAGAAGACCCGGGTTTGATCCCTGGGTTGGGAAGATCCCCTGGAGAAGGAAATGGCAATCCACTCTAGGACTGTCGCCTGGAAAATCCCATGGACAGAGGAGCCTGGTGGGCTATAGCCCATGGGGTCGCAAAGAGTCGGACACGACTGAACGACTTCACTTCACTTCTTCTTCATATATAACAAATTTCCTGTTTTAACAAGAGCAGAAGGAGGAACGGGGAACTCCCAGCTGGAAGGACAGCCCTGGGCTCCTCGGACCAGATTCTAGGAAACTGGGCTCAGGAGACCAGGACCACCCCCGCCCCACCTCCGTCCCCTGCAGATGAGGCGCCCATGGCTGCTTCTTCATGCTCGCTTTCCTTACAAAAACATCTGACAAATGTCTCCAAGGTGAATCAATGTATTAAAAAAAAGCACTGAGCCAAGGAATTGGGGCTGGGACGTGCCTGTGACATGGCTTTTCTCGAGGGCAGGGCAGGTGATGGTGAGCAGAGCCGGGTGCAAAAGGAACCAGGCTCCAGTCCTGCCCTGTCGCTGCTAAGCGTGAGCTGCTGATGGTAGGCCCGTGACTCAGGACTGTACTTCATGTCTGCATGTGATGTGAGACCTGGAGGGGGGCGTTGAGCAGAAATTAAACACAGGGCAGGTAGAAAGCTCAGGTAGACACTGTGGCTTGTTTGAGTTCAGTAACTGAAAGCTGTCTTCACTGTCCTAATTCCATGGCCCAGCAGATAGGTCACAGGGAATCACATGGGCAAAGATCCAGAGCTGAGGCAGAAACCACGGTGCCAAAGATAGAGGACGCTCAGAGACAATACCGTGCAGCCTGGGTGCAGCACTCTGCCCTCACTTCTGGAGATTCTCAACACTTTGTGAACAAAGGAGCCCCCATTTCCACTTTGCCCTGAGCCCTGCAACTCTGAGGAGTTTCTCACAGCAAGAAAGAGAAGGTTCCAGCTTTGCACCCAGCCGTCTGGCCTCGAAGCCCAGCCTTCTCATCTCAGCGGCTCATGAGGACCTCTGCTAAATGGAGGGAAGCTGACCCGGGAGCAGACCCTGCCCCAGCCAACTCAGCATCAGTCCTGGCCTCTGCTAGACTGGCCTTCACAATCCAGAACGAGTTCAGGGCTAGATCAGAGCTTCCTGGCGTCGTGGCTGCAGCTGGCGTGGTGAAAGGGCTGGTGCTTGGAAAGGAGATGAGTGCTTGAGCAGAGGGTGAGTCATTCTCCGTTTACTCAAGAGAAGCTTAGGTGGGGATTACTGAGGGCAGCAGGAGGTGCGGAAAACTCCTTCAAGTGCTTTCCAAATATTTTAGGCTCACGAAAATCCAAAGCCTTTTGTGCCAATGGCTTTTTCACTTTTAGGCTGAAAGCCACGTTTATTTAAAGAGAAATGTAATCCACATATTCATCAGTATCGTTTGTCAGTTGCTGTTTCTATAAATGTCCTAATGTTCTGAGCTTTTTTTGGGGGGGCAAATCACACATAAAATTCTCCTTAGGTATTTTATGGTGTACAATATTTATGTTAATCTCCTAAAGAAATTAATACATCGCCTTTCCTTACATCTTTTGCTGAAGTTATGTGACGTGTGGGCTCTATACCCTATCGTTGGGTAAAGCAGTCTTGGTGTGGCCTCCCCAAGATAGGCCTCATCCCCCTGCTTTCCAGATATACTTTCCAAGTCCCCCCAATATCTGTATAATTGCATCCCCTATCTCAAGGTTAGTGAAAGTATCAGGACTTGTGAGACCAGTGGAACTACGGGTTTCTAACAATGACTTCTGGAATTCATTTGCAATTTTGCACATTTTTTTCTGGTGTTTTAAGATGATTACATGATAATTTTAAAGAACAGACACATGGTTTTAGTTATGTTTTAGTGAACTGGATAAGTTTGTTCTGAGTGTTTAAATGTGGGTGTACTATTTAAGGACCCTGGATTCTTTAGTAGATTATAAGGTTAATAAGGTTAATTGACTGAATGTTGTAAAATGCATGGCCTGCCTCACCGGTTGCAGCTCAGTCCTCAGCTGACAAGCATGTCGGGAATACACAGCATCCTTGTGGATTTGTCAGAGGACGCAGAGTGGCAGGTAGCTGGGTCTCTGTGAGACTGACTTGAAGAGGAGAACGTTATTTTGACTGGTTCCTGAAGTCATTTACTGTGGAAAATCAGTGTTTCAAGGAAGATTTGTAAGCGTTCTACCAAATGGAGCTTCAAGGTCAAGTTAGGGAAGGAAAGTGTGGGGCAACCTGTCTTTTAGGCACACATGTGGCAGTTAGAGCACCCCAGACACTGCCCAGAGACAACGGGGTTCACAAATACCATTCAGGATTTCCTTGAAATCACCTTGAAAAAAATAAAAAAGAGGAATGGGCAAAATGACTTTAATAACATGTTTCACCCAGAATCTTAACTCCTCGACATGTAACCAGTATTATAAAACATTAATTTCCATCATTTTCATATTAAGAAATGTGGTGTCCATCTTTCCTCTAGGCCCATTTCCATCTGGATTAGCCATGGTTCACATTGTCCCTGTGGGGCATGGCGGCCCTTCACTGAGTAAACCTACCGTTTAATGCCCACTGCTTCACACATATGACTGACTTGAGCGATCTCAGTCATTCCCGACACACTCATCTGCTTTGATTTGGAAAACTACTGGCGCCTCACAAGACCCTCCACTGCACTGAGCTCATCTCAAGGAAGCCATGCAATGCTGGAATTTATGAAGCCAGAACTCAGGATCCATCTGACCCCATCCTGCAGTTCCCTTTGCTCTTCAGGCATCAACTACTTTGGTGAGAAACCTGGCTTTCTGTGTTGCCCTTGGCAGCTGTGTGGTCCCCAAGGAGCGGTCCTCTCCATCAAACCTCCTTGTTCCCTGCAGGGCCCCACCGGCCTGTCAGGAGGTGCAACAGGAGGCCCAGGCCCTTGCTCAGATGTTCAGTTCCCTTATGAGGATGCACCCAGCATGAAGTGCGGACACTGCACGGTGGGCACCAAGCATGGAAGGACAGGGGCACTCCTCCTCCAGGCCTGAGGCTGACCAGCTCCACCTGGGCCCAGCAGATAATGTGCATCATGGAGGAAGGTTTATACTATGAGCATGACATCCCTATAGCTATGGGCTGCTTTCTAAGCAGATGAATCCAGTGTAATTAAAGAAAAAGTCATGGAGAGACTCACTTCACAGATCCAGAGATCTGAGTGTGACCAAGGTTTCCCCGGTAGGAGGAACCTCACAGGCCAGAACCCTCTGGAAACTGGAGATTCTTTTCTAAAAGTACTCCTGGTGGGGCTCCCCTGGTGGCTCAGTGGTAAGGAATCTGCCTGCCAATGCAGGAGACACGGATTCAACTCCTGGTCCAGGAAGATCCAGTGTGCTGTGGAGCAACTGAGCCCATTCATGGTCCAGAGCCCATGGGCCTAGAGCCTGTGCCCCCTGGTGAGAGAAGCCATTACCAGGAGACGCTGATGTATCACAACCAAGAGTAGCCCCCACTCATGCAATTAGAGAAAAGCCGCCCAGTAGCAAAGACCCAGCACGGCCATAAATAAGTACAATTATTTTTAAAAAGCTTTTCGTATGTATGTATGTATATAACCAAACCACTTTGCTGTACACCTGAAATGCGGTGTTGTAAATCAACTGTACTTCAATAGCCAAAAATACTACTTGACCCTGAGGAAATACAATGAGGCTGCTAAACCAGTGGAAAAGGAAGAAACTGGTTTCAAATGGTGGGAGGGGGCGTGAGGGGAAGATTGAATAATAGGATGACTCAGTTGCTAATGATCCTGATTCAGTCATTTTCTGCTTAAAAGGGCACTTCGACCTTTTCAAGCCCAAATATATGTTTCTTGACAGAAGGCCGCTCTGTGCAGAAGCTGCAGAAGCCCAGATCTATCAAGAGCTCTGATAGATCGATCCTAAACCCAGTGTGTGCGTGTGGGGGGGGGGGGGTGGGTTGGCTCTGCGATTATTAATTGAGTCAATGATCTATTTTATCTGACACTACGCGTACATGCACATAACGCATAAATTACACAAAACAGTTCCAACATGCTTAATGAACTTGCCCTAAGGCTAATAAAGAAAAACGCTTAGCTAGGTCCTTCTATTTATTTTTTTTCTTTATGTGTAACAGCATTTTACTTAATAGCATTAATCAACTTGAAGGACCATCTGTATTAAAATGTAAAGACTGTCTTTAGACTGTGTGTCAGCGGAAGTGAAGGGCCCAGGTACCAGTCAGGGTGAAGACGCCCTGAGATGACACATGTGGCTCCATGCGTCTCTCTGACCCGGGTGCTCTAGGTAGAGAAGAGTGATCATGTGGCTGGGGAGTGGTGCTCTCCCCCAGTGGGCAGTGCTTGCAAGGCCTGTCATTACAGTGGACACAGCTTGCTTCCCCAAACGATCTTGGTGTCAGATGCCCAGAGTTTATTTCTAGCAGGGTTGGGAACTGGTCACCCAGGCTTAGAGAATTCACTTAGCTTGTGTCACCTTTGTCTATAGAATGGGGACACTAGCTTGTGCCACTCCCAGTCTGGGTGAGAATCAGATGAAGTGACAGACACAAAGCTCCAGGCATAAGACTGACAACTGGTCAACACATAAACACGTGAGAGTAACAAACCATCCAGGGAGGTAATACAACAGCTAAGCTGTTTGATCAGTTCAGTCGCTCCTCATGTCTGACTCTTTGTGACCCCATGGACTGCAGCACACCAGGCCTCCCTGTCCCTCACCAACTCCCGGAGATGACTCAGACTCATGTCCATTGAGTCAGTGATGCCATCCAAACATCTCATCTTCTGTCGTCCCCTTCTCTTCCTGCCTTCAATCTTTCCCAGCATCAGGGTCTTTTCCAACAAGACCTTCTCATCTTTGTGGCCAAAGTTTGGAGTTTGATATCTGATGAAGAAGTTCAAACACCAGTGTGTGGGGCTGACTGCCATAAATGCCTTGGTGAAAAGATAAAGTATTACCAGGAGCCAATAAGCACATCTGGAGATGCTCAGCATCATTAACTGTTGCTGCTGCTGCTACTAAGTTGCTTCAGTCATGTCCGACTCTGTCCGAGCCCATAGACGGCAGCCCACCAGGCTCCCCCGTCCCTGGGATTCTCCAGGCAAGAACACTGGAGTGGGTTGCCATTTCCTTCTCCAATGCATGAAAGTAAAAAGTGAAAGTGAAGTCGCTCAGTCGTGTCCAACTCTTAGCGACCCCATGCACTGCAGCCCACCAGGTTCCTCTGTCCGTGGGATTTTCTAGCCAAGAGTACCAGAGTGGGGTGCCATTGCCTTCTCCGCACTAACTGTTCAGTTCAGTTCAGTTCAGTCGCTCAGTCGTGTCTGACTCTTTGCGACCCCATGAATTGCTGCATGCCAGGCCGCCCTGTCCATCACCAACTCCCGGAGTTCACTCAGACTCACGTCCATTGAATCAGTGACGCCATCCAGCCATCTCATCCTCTGTCGTCCCCTTCTCCTCCTGCCCCCAATCCCTCCCAGCATCACAGTCTTTTCCAATGAGTCAACTCTTCTCATGAGGTGGCCAAAGTACTGGACTTTCAGCTTTAGCATCATTCCTTCCAAAGAAATCCCAGGGTTGATCTCCTTCACAATGGACTGGTTGCATCTCCTGGCAGTCCAAGGGACTCTCAAGAGTCTTCTCCAGCACCACAGTTCAAAGGCATCCATTCTTCAGTGCTCAGCCTTCTTCACAGTCCAACTCTCACATCCATACATGACCACAGGAGAAACCATAGCCTTGACTAGACGGACCTTAGTCGGCAAAGTAATGTCTCTGCTTTTGAATATGCTATCAAGGTTGCTCATAACTTTCCTTCCAAGGAGTAAGCAGTAAGCGTCTTTTAATTTCTTTTAATTTCATGGCTGCAGTCACCATCTGCAGTGATTTGGGAGCCCCCAAAAATAAAGTCTGACACTGTTTCCACTGTTTCCCCATCTATTTCCCATGAAGTGATGGGACCTGATGCCATGATCTTCGTTTTCTGAATGTTGAGCTTTAAGCCAACTTTTTCACTCTCCTCTTCCACTTTCATCAAGAGGCTTTTTAGCTCCTCTTCATTTTCTGCCATAATGGTGGTGTCATCTGCATATCTGAGGTTATTGATATTTCTCCCGGCAATTTTGATTCCAGCTTGTGTTTCTTCCAGTCCAGGGTTTCTCATGATGTACTCTGCATAGAAGTTAAATAAGCATGGTGACAATATACATCCTTGATGTACTCCTTTTCCTATTTGGAACCAGTCTGTTGTTCCATGTCGAGTTCTAACTGTTGCTTCCTGACCTGCCCTAACTGTTAGGGAAATACAAATTAAAACCACAATGAGACAGCACCTCACACTCACCAGGAAGCTAAGTATCAAAAGGCCAGAAAGTACAAGTGTTGGCAATGACGTGGAGAAACTGGACTCCTGTGTGCTGTTGCTAGGATGTAAACGGGTGCAGCCGCTGTGGATGCCAGCGTGGAGGTTCTTCACAGGATTGTCTCATGATGGAGCAACTCCACTTGTGGGGTTTCAACCAAAAGAACTGAAAGCAGGGATTTGAACAGATTTCTGAATGCCTGTCTCCAAGGCAGTGTTATTTACAATAGCCAAGAGGAGAACCCAGCTTCTCACAACTTCCTGTCTCTTTTCATCATACTGCCTTTTCCAGGGCAGCCAGACATGTATGTGACCAGTGATCCAATAAGTACTGACATCCCATGATTTCATATTTGCATAGAGAGTACTGTCACACACTTTTCAAATTACAGCTGATCTCAGAGACTCCATATGAGGGGTCAGGTACATTTTCTTACTTTTCAGAGGACAAATGACTTCATTCCCGTTGGGAGAGAGTCATGATCTGTGCTGTGCACATGAAGATCAGGTCCACTTACTTGACTGTGAATCTGTATGTTCACCCCTTTAACAAAGAGTCAATGCTGTTAAATGCAGTGGGGACACAGCAAAGGATGCTATTTTGCCCCCTAAGAACCCTACCATCTGATGAAATCAAAGTCTACCTTTTTAACTGGTTACTGGAGATGAGCATAGGATGGGGAAGAGATGGCAAACCAGCTGCTCTCAGTAAAAGCAGAACAGATGTGGCAAGAGAAAGCTTACCTATCTTCCTTTATTTTTAAAACTATTCGTCAGGGCTGCCCTGAAGCTTAGGAACAGAAGCAAGATTTTGGAAGGTCTTCTAAGCTGTTTTTCAACTCCATGGACTGCAGCCTGCCAGGCTCCTCTGTCCATTGAATTCTCCAGGCAAGAATATTGGAGTGGGTCCAGTTCAGTTCACTTCAGTCGCTCAGTCATGTCCAACTCTTTGCAACCCCATGGACTGCGGGACACCAGGCTTCCCTGTCCATCATCAACTCCCGGAGCTTGCTCAAACTCATGTCCATCGAGTTGGTGATGCCATCCAACCATCTCATACTCTGCTGTCCCCTTCTCTCCCAATCATTCCCAGCATCAAGGTCTTTTCAAATGAGTCAGTTCTTCACATCAGGTGGCCAAAGTATTGGAGTTTCAGCTTCAGTATCAGTCCTTCCAATGAATATTCAGTACTGATTTCCTTTAGGATGGACTGGTAGGAGCTCCTTGACATCCAAGGGATTCTCAAAAGTCTTCTGCAGCATCACAGATCAAAAACATCAGTTCTTTGGCACTCAACCTTTTTTTATTGTCCAACTCTCTCATCCATGCATGACTACTGGAAAAATCGTAGCTTTGTCTAGATGGACTTTTGTCACCAAAGTAATGTCTCTGTTTTTTAATATACTGTCTAGGTTTGTCATAGCTTTTCTTCCAAGGAGCAAGTGTCTTTTAATTTCATGGCTATAGTCACCATCTGCAGTGATTTTGGAGCCTAAGAAAATAAAATGTGTTACTGTTTCCATTGTTTCCCCATCTACCTGCCATGAAGTAGATTGATATTTCCTTCTCCAGGGGATCTTCCCAACCCAGGGATTGAAACTGTATCTCCTGCTTGGCAGGCTGATTCTTTACCATCTGAGCCACCAGGGATGCCCTCAAAGACTTACTTTAAGAAAAGTTATATTTAAGAGAAAATTTGTTTAATATTATGAGTGAAAAACCTTGATAAAAAAATGAAAAGAATAAACACTGGATTTTATTTTTAAACATTTACAGAAAGCATTCCAAGTATTTTGCTTTATGTAGTCTTTAACTTTTATATAAAAAAGGAACATTTTATTTCCATGTTGTCAGTCAAGAGTTGTCCCCTGGAGAGTTGCAATGATGCATGTGGCCGACAGAGGGTAGTAAGTTAGAATGTACTGGACTGACCTGATGACAATGTCCAGAATGTAAGCCATTTTGTTTAATCAACAATGGCACCCCACTCCAGTACTCTTGCCTGGAAAATCCCATGGATGGAGGAGCCTGGTAGGCTGCAGTCCATGGGGTCGCTAACAGTTGGACACGACTGAGCGACTTCACTTTCACTTTTTACTTTCACGCATTGGAGAAGAAAATGGCAACCCACTCCAGTGTTCTTGCCTGGAGAATCCCAGGGACGGGGGAGTCTGATGGGCTGCTGTCTATGGCGTCGCACAGAGTCGGACACGTCTGAAGCGACTTAGTAGTAGTAGTAAGTCTTGCTTGTCATCAATATTACCTGGGGGAGTTTCTCATTTTGTTTTGTGTTTTTCATCTACAGATTCTACCTGTCATGTCCCATATCTTCTAAATCAGAATCTGGGGGTGGTGCGCACTGTGGGGACCTGGGAATATATGTTTCTTAAGAGAAAGAAATGGGATGAAAGAAAAAGCACTTCTCCAGAGATTCTGATAGAAATCGAGCCTCAGAAACTACCTGTTCAGATGACAAGACTACTGTTAAGCCTGCTATCCATGTCCTCGCTGAAGACAGAGCGGGAGGACTCACAGCTCTGAACCGCACACCTGGCAGAGAGGTGTGCACAGGAGAAGAGCAGTGTTCTCGCTGTGACTCATGTTTCAGCAAGTGGCCTCTTTCTCCACTTACACTGGGGGAAGGATCATTCAGATGGTGGGACAGGTCAGCCTGAATTTTACCATGCTAGAATTTCCCAGGGTGGTGAACAGAAACATCTGGAAAGAAAACAGCAGTTTGGGGCAATTTTTCCCCCAGATCAAATCTTCACAGATAGAGAACATGACTACCTTGTGCTGCCAAATTCCTGAACTTTAAGGATGGTCTGTTCTGTTACTTTTGCTTGAAACTGTAAGGAAATAAAGTTAAGAACAGTGATGCTATACATACTGACAGTCTGTCTCCCTGAATGAACCTGAGTTGGGCTCCTCTGAGACCTCTTCTGAACCAGGCCCAGATGCCACTCTGACCCTGGGCTGCTCATATCAGTTCCGGGAAGAGTCCTGGTGGGTCAGTTTAGTGAAAATCTCCCACCATCGACATGTGATTGAATTCCTCATCCTCCACCCTGGATGTGTTACTGCCCTTGTCACCAACCACCGCCTGCCTTGTGCAAGATTCCTGTTGAGTTGTTCCAGCAAGAGTCTTCAGCCCAGAACTCCCTATGTGCCTCTTTTACTGGAGGTGGGCCCAACCTCTCTACTGGAGAACCCCATGGCAGTGGTCTTCTTTGCCACATTCAGCAAGTGTCAGAGAGTAAGTTTCTGGATGATGCTCAAGTAGAACCTCACACTGGAGGGCCATCAGTGCTCCTAACATGTTGCCTGGCAATGTTCAGCTCTTCTGCAGGCTTCCTTTTTGTACCCAGAGACCAGAGACCTATGTGAGCTGGGAGCTGCAGGAAGAAGAGAAGATGCTGAGGGAAAACCATGATGATTTAGTTTGGGAGACACTGAATCTGGACTTCCAGCAAGGAGGTATCTGGGGATGTTTAACAGGCATCTGAAGCCCAAGTACAAGCCAATGAAGAGACCGAGATAAGAAACGGACCCCTGAGAGTTGTCCCCTGGAGAGCTGCAGTGATGCACGTGGCCAACTGTGTCTGTGGAGGACGGTGGTGCCCACATCTCCCAGATGAACATCACCAGGACATCCTGTGGTCTCTGGGGGTGAGGGTATCTGAGCAAGACGATGGCAGAAGGACTCCTGGGACTGGGCTTGTGGTAGGTGGTTTTGGGGGTGGTTGAAGGATGTGAGGTCCACTCTGGACTGGGTGCTGTCATGAGGCAGGGGTCATTTTATGCCTGGGGTTTCACAAATCTTCCCTGGAAGCAGAGCAGACGATAGTAGGACTAAAGCTGTAACCAATAAAGAAGAAGCAGTCTTTCCTATTCGCCAGGAAAACGGCATAGTTGGTTGTTTTTGTGTCTGATATGAAGTTTGTATTCTCCAGTGTTTAGATCTAACCACGCGGAGGTCTTGGTTTCATCCTGCTGCATCCTGCTCTTGAGGTGACTGTTGGGGACACTCAGTGTAGCTGCCATACTCACGGGGAGACCAGCAATACCCGTGACAAGTCCCAGAGCTTGTCCAGGCTGGCAGGAGGAGGCAGACAGAAGGTTCAAGACAGTATCTTGGTCCCTCTCCCTACCCCTTACTTTAAAGACAATGAGAGGCTTTCCTGGTGGCTCAGTGGTAAAGAATCTGCCTGCCAGTGTAGGACATGCAGATTTGATCTCTGATCTGGGAAGATCCCTGTGGAGAAGGAAATGGCAACCCACTCCAGTATTCCTATGGGAAATCCCATGGCCAGGAGGCACCTGGAGGGTCCCTGGGGCTGCAAAGATTCCGACGTGATTGAGTGACGAAACAACAAAGATGGTGAAAACAAAATGAGACAAACCCAAGAAGGCAACACGAGCTATCCCCACTTCACATTTTGAAATACTTGTACCACTATGGAGGGAAACAACAAACAAGACACCACAGCAAAGCGGGGCTACTTGGAAGTGCCACCTAGTGAGGTGGAGGTCGTCTGCTTCTTGTGGCTTGTGCAGAAGACAAAGAGGCCAAGTTGAATCCACTTGATTTAACTAAGTGCGGTTGGTTTCTTGTCTAGCAGAGCCTGCCTAAGAAACCCAGAAGCTTGTTAATGGGTTGGTCTGTCATCAAGACTCAAATCATGTGTAGGAAATTTCAGCAAAGTGATAAAGCCACGTTTTTTTAAAAAGTGATTTTCCATGCGTCCGTAAGTGACGGATTTTTCTTGGTCCATTGTGACCTGAGTGGCTCTTGGTAAAAGTGGATTTTAACACTCGTGCCTCTTGCTCAGACTCCTGAGGCGTTCTGTGAGGCCGTCCGCCTGGCTAAATGGACCACTGTGTTTCCGAGAACACTTTCCAGACATGGTTTTCTCAGACCAGATTTTTAAGGTTCCTATCAGCACCATGGTTACGGCTCCATTCTTCCGTAGCTGATTCTAGCACTTGGAGGGGCGGGGTCAGTGCTCAGACAGAATGGTGTGCTGGCGCCTCAGCTGCAATCGGGCATCTTTTCACCTGGTCCCACACCCATCCTGTCGGGCCTGCTGCATCCCCGCCCCTCGCCTGGGCACCACGGGCATGTGACTGTCCCCTGCCTGCTCCTGGAGGACACAGAGCCCAGGCGCCCCGTCACATGCTCACCGGCATTCGTGAGAAGCTCTGACACCCCAGCCTCCCTCGGTCTCCCTGGGAATCCCCGTGACTCTGCGGGATGAACGCAGAGAGGGCAGCCTGGCACAGAGCAGGCGGCAGCCTCTGGCTGCCTCCCATCCGCCTTCCGGGCCCTTTCCCCTGGGAAAGCCCGGCTGGGGACTGTGCGATCTATGGGTGTTTTCAAACCCAGACTTTGAGCCGGTCTCTTTGATGGCTCCATTCGTTATGCTCCCGTCGATCTAGCATGAGAAGTGTGAGGACGTAAGCACGGATGCCATAATAGAGCCATTGTCGCCACATTGCTTGAGACCAAGAAAGAGGCCTATGGACCGCTGGTCGGATGCCAGCCGCAGCCCCGCAAGGCCTTGCCCTCATCTGGTCTCTAAGACATGAAAGTGTAGCGCCCAGAGGGGCCTGGAGCCACCCTCAACCCAGTAGGAAGATTCCTTTGCAGCTTAGGAATCAAATCCGGGCAGCCTGGGAGCCCAGCAGATATTCATGGGTTCCAGTGTTATTTAAATCAGGTCCTTTCTGCGGCGCCCATTGACCCAGCCCTGGAAGGCCGTGCTTCCCCTCCCCCCCTCCCCATCCCCCTGGGCAGTCCTGCAGCACAGGCTGGGCTTCCTGCGACACCAGAATCACATTTGATTTGTCAACAGCTGACACTGCGAGTAACAGCTTTACACATATCATGTGCAATGTCCATACGCTGCTTAAAGGCAAGACAATTGGTTAAAATTAACGTTGCTGCAATAGATTTTGGAACTCTCCTTTGAACTTTTCTGGAGTAAATTGGCCCTTAAATGAAAACATACAGACAGGAGAAATCCCAGGTGCTTTAGATCAACAGAGACTTGGGTAATCCCACGGATTTGGGTATATCTGACATAAACAACGTTCTTTAAACCTGGGGCCAACCTTGTAGCTGCTGTCAGCAGGCTAACTGGAATAGGCACCCACAGTCCTCACTTGTTTCTATGATGGGTGCTCTACTGGGCTATTTTGATTTGTTCTCCTTTCCTAAAATGCCTCGAATATTATGGGCTTCCAGTTTTTCAGCCAAGAAGTTTTTCAGTTGGGAGGTTCAAATTGAGATCCATAAACGGAAAAAAAGTGTCCAGTTTATGTGTCAGGAATGTATTTAAGTTCCTACGAATTCATATTAACAAAGACACACAATTTATTTTCCTGTGGTTGGGTGTTTATTTTATGAGCATCATTCTTGGAGAGATGTAGTGAGGGCAAGACTGTTACACATGCCCAGCATCACCAAGTGGAAACCCTGCCATTACTGGGGAACTGGCGTTCAGACAGACGAAGCTCTGGGACAAGAAGCAGTGAAAGCAGAGACCTGCAGCTTTTCCTCACAAACTCAAGGCTGGCTTTTCCCCTCTGCTTCCTTTCCCATATAATGGCTATGTTAAATTTTATTCCTACAGCACCACTGTTTGAAGGTACCTCAATGGATAACAAGGGTGAAGGAAGTCACTTGATATTTGAAAGCGGGGAACTAGATTCATATAGCATCGGAAAGTCTACTCCTAGTATCTGAATTCTATGAAATTCAAACATAATCCCATTAACAGTTCAGAATGCAGGAAGTGTTTCTTAAAATAGAAGTGTACTCTGTAATATAGTAGTCTAGCCTTTTACTGGTAGGCTCTGCTTTAGTACAAATTTTAAAGTAGGGTTAAGGTGAAAAGTCTCAGTGAATGTATCTATGCACTGTCTATTACATTTTTTTTCTTAAGCAATATAAAATGCTTTCTCAAGACAGTGCCAGGAAAAGAAAAACAGAAACACAGAACAACAGGACAGGATAGGAAACTAAGAGATAAACCCACGCACCTATGGTCGCCTAATCTATGACAAAGGAAGCAAAAATATGCAATGCAGAAAAGACATTCTCTTCAGTAAGTGGTGCTGGGAAAACTGAATAGCTACATGTAAAAGAATGAAATCAGAATACTTCCTACACCCAACACAAAAATCAAAATAGATTAAACACCAAATTGTAAGGTAGGAAACTATAAAAGTCTTAGAGGAAGATGTAGGCAAAACACTCTGAGACATAAATTACAGCAAGCTTTGCCACAGCAAAGGAAACCATAAATAAAATGAAAAGACAAGCCTCAGAATAGGAGAAAATATTTGCAAGTGAAGCAACTGACAAAGGATTAATCTCCAAAATATACAAATTGCTCATGTAGCTCAATATCAAAAACACAAACAACCCAATCAAAAATGGGTGGAAAATAGACACTTCTCCAAAGAAGACATAAAGATGGCCGACAAACATGAAAAGATGCTCAACATCACTAATTATTAGAGAAATGCAAATTGAAACCACAATGAGGTATCACCTCACACCAGTCAGAATGGCCATCACCAAAAACCTACAAACAATAAATGCTGGAGAGGGTGTGCAGAAAAGGGAACACTCTTGCACTGTTGGTGGGAATGTAAATTGGTGTAGACACCATGGAGAACAGTATGGATTCCTTAAAGAACTAAAAATAGGGCTATCATATGACCCAGCAATCCCATTTCTGGGCATACACTGGGAGAAAACCACAATTCACAAAGATACAGGCACTCCAATGTGCATAGCAGCACTATTTACAATAGTCAAGAAAGGGAAGCCAGCTAAATAGCCATCAACAGAGGAACTGTTGATGTGGTACCTATATACAATGGAATATTTCTTAGCCATAAAAATACATTAAATTGTGCCATTTGCAGAGGTGTGTGTGGACCTAGAAAACGGTCATACAGATTAAGGTGAGTGAGGAAAAAAAACAAGTATTGTATATGTATACATACATATAGTAACATGTGTATGTGGAATCTAGAAAAATGGTACAGATTAATTTATCTGCAGAGATAGTGACACACACATAGAGAACAAATGTATGGACACCAAGAAGCGATGGTGGTGGGATGAACTGGAAGACTGGGATGGACATATACACACTATTGATACCAAGTATCAATAAAGCAGATAACTAATGAGAACCTACTGTATAGCACAGGGAACTTACTTAGTGCTCTTTGGTGACCTAAACGGGAAGAAAATCCAAACATGTAGAGGATATATACAGTTGATTCACTTTGTTGTATAGCAGAAACTAACACAAAGTAGCTATACGCCAATTAAAAAAAAAAGTCAGTGACAGGCAAGAAAATCATCAAAGTACATCTAAGCAAAAATTGATCTAAATGAATGTATGTATATTCTTTATAGACTTGGCAAAATTATCACAAATATGTTACAAAAATTCTGTACAGCAAGTTTTGGAACTGTTATTTTTTAAAAATGATGAAAACAACTGTTGTACATTATCCAAACATCAATAGATTTCCATATCACCACCTACACAAAGATTCTGACAACAGTTTTCCAATCAAAGAGATTGTTGTAACTTACTTTAAAAATACCTATATTATACTGTAAGGCACGAACACTGTAAACCTTTCATCTTGTAACTTCATTTCTCTTTAGGGCCGAATCTCAGCACTTCCACTGTAAGTAAACGCTTTGGAACGAAAAGAAAACACAGCTCCCTGAATCCCATTCTTTTATTATTTCAAACAATTTGAGAAAATCCCCAAACCTTCCCTTCTCCTAACCCTGAGGACCATAACTCTTTTCTGTTTCCAATTCTTACGCTGACCTCATTTTCTCACTGGTGTTTTGGAAAGGCAGGTGAGGAAGAGAGGAAGAAGGAACTCTATATCCGCAGTAGTTTGGAGAGCACCATTTCCGTCACCTTTAATGGATCCAAACAGTGTCTGCAGAGGGGAAGTGGGCTTTGGGAATGCACCAGTGAGAGGAGCGTGCTGAGGGTGGTTCCGACCAGCGGGAGTCACCACCCACCACATCCCTGTGGGCATGAGTTGCATGAGCGGCCAGTCCGCTGTGTGAGTTGGGCTTATGGCTTTATCTGCCTGCTTGCTTCTCCACCTGTGTGATGAGCATAACACGGCCAGCTCAGAGTCTTCTTGAGTTGTCTACTAGTGGCACGCAGATTTCTAAGGACCCCATGGACTGTAACCCACCAGGCCTTTCTGCCCATGGAATTTTCCACGCAAGAATACTGGAATGGGTTGCCATTTCCTTCTCCAGGGGATCTTCCTGACCCAAGGATGGAACCCACATCTCCTCCATTGGCAGGCAGATTCTTCACCACTAAGCTACCAGGGAAGCCCCCCAAATAAGAGATTTCTAAGGAGGGGAAAACCTGAAGATAGATTTCTGTGAGCTTAGGAAAGAGGGAATGAACACAAAACCACTATAAACTGAAAATATCCTTCTCCTGCCTCTCTGATCCTTCACTCCTCCACCCCTAACCCTAAAACACACACCCACCATGAAACATACTGAAATTAGGAGAGTGCTGGGGGAGTAAGGAGTGAGTGGGATCGACCAGTCACCCCAGTAACTTGCAGAGGCCTAGAAGGAGGCTCAGACATGAGAGGAACCCAGGGGGGACAGGGATTCTTCTGGGGCTAGGGTGAACTTCCCAGGATGGAGACTAAATAGAGTCAATGCCTGACTTCCCATTTTTAGAGACTCAACACCTTAGCTTAGGGTTTGACCTTTGACATAAATTGTAGCAATATTTTTTGGATCAGT
This sequence comes from Ovis canadensis, assembly GCF_042477335.2. Classification (NCBI taxonomy): domain Eukaryota; kingdom Metazoa; phylum Chordata; class Mammalia; order Artiodactyla; family Bovidae; genus Ovis; species Ovis canadensis. Next base: position 59,896,867 of record NC_091257.1, on the reverse strand, counting down.
CTCCTAAAGCAAAAAAAAAATAAAAGCAAAAATGAACAAATAGGACTTAATTAAGCTTAAAACCTTTTGCACAGCAAAGAAAACTATTGACAAAATGAAAAGATAACCCATGGAATGAGGGTAAATATTTACAAATGATGAGACCAAGAGGGGTTATATCCAAAATACAGCAACAGCTCATGCAAACTAGTATCAATACCCCCAAACAATCCAATCAAAAGCTGCCTGAAGACTTCAACAGGCATTTCTCCAAAGAGGGCATGCTGATGTCCAGCTAGCACATTAAAAGGTGATCAATATCACTAATTATTAGAGAAATGCAAATCAGAACCACAATGAGGTATTACTGCACACCTGCCTGAATGGCCAGCATCAAAAAGTCTACAGATAACAAGTGTTGGTGGAGATGTGGAGAAAAGGGAAACCTCCTACACTGTTGGTGGGAATATCAACTGGGGCAGTCACTATGGAGAACAGTATGGAAGTTCCCTAAAAACTAGAAGTAGAACTATGATTCATTTCACTCATTTCAGTCGCTGAGTCATGTCCGACTCTTTGCGACCCCATGAATCACAGCATGCCAGGCCTCCCTGTCCGTCACCAGCTCCCGAATTTCACTCAGACTCATATCCATCGAGTCAGTGATGACATCCAGCCATCTCATCCTCTGTCGTCCCCTTCTCCTCCTGCCCCCAATCCCTCCCAGCATCAGAGTCTTTTCCAATGAGTCAACTCTTCGCATGAGGTGGCCAAAGTACTGGACTTTCAGCTTTAGCATCATTCCTTCCAAAGAAATCCCAGGGTTGATCTCCTTCAGAATGGACTGGTTGGATCTCCTTGCAGTCCAAGGGAAAGAGTCTTCTCCAACACCACAGTTCAAAGGCATCAATTCTTCAGCGCTCAGCCTTCTTCACAGTCCATCTCTCACATCCATACATGACCACAGGAAAAACCATAGCCTTGGCTAGACGGACCTTAGTCGGCAAAGTAATGCCTCTGCTTTTGAATATACTATCTAGGTTGGTCATAACTTTTCTTCCAAGGAGTAAGCATCTTTTAATTTCATGGCTGCAGTCACCATCTGCAGTGATTTTGGAGCCCAAAAATATAAAGTCTGACACTTTCCACTGTTCCCCATCTATTTCCTATGAAGTGATGGGACTGGATGCCATGATCTTCATTTTCTGAATGTTGAGCTTTAAGCCAACTTTTTCACTCTCCTCTTTCACTTTCAGCAAGAGGCTTTTTAGCTCCTCTTCATTTTCTGCCATAATGGTGGTGTCATCTGCATATCTGAGGTTATTGATATTTCTCCTGGCAATCTTGATTCCAGCTTGTGTTTCTTCCAGTCCAGCGTTTCTCATGATGTACTCTGCATAGAAGTTAAATAAGCAGGGTGACAATATACAGCCTTGACGTACTCCTTTTCCTATTTGGAACCAGTCTGTTGTTCCATGTCCAGTTCTAACTGTTGCTTCCTGACCTGCATACAGATTTCTCAAGAGGCAGGTTAGGTGGTCTGGTATTCCCATCTCTTTCAGAATTTTCCACAGTTTATTGTGATCCACACAGTCAAAGGCTTTGGCATAGTCAATAAAGCAGAAATAGATGTTTTTCTGGAACTCTCTTGCTTTTTCCATGATCCAGAGAATGTTGGCAATTTGATCTCTGGTTCCTCTGCCTTTTCTAAAACCAGCTTGAACATCAGGGAGTTCACGGTTCACGTATTGCTGAAGCCTGGCTTGGAGAATTTTGAGCATTACTTTACTAGCATGTGAGATGAGTGCAATTGTGCAGTAGTTTGAGCATTCTTTGGCATTGCCTTTCTTTGGAATTGGAATGAAAACTGACCTTTTCCAGTCCTGCGGCCACTGCTGAGTTTTCCAAACTTGCTGGCATATTGAGTGCAGCACTTTCACAGCATCATCTTTCAGGATTTGAAACAGCTCAACTGGAATTCCATCACCTCCACTAGCTTTGCTCGTAGTGATGCTTTCTAAGGCCCACTTGACTTCACTTTCCAAGATGTCTGGCTCTAGATTACTGATCACATCATCATGATTATCTCGGTCGTGAAGATCTCTTTTGTACAGTTCTTCTGTGTATTCTTGCCACCTCTTCTGAATATCTTCTGCTTCTGTTAGGTTCATACCATTTCTGTCCTTTATCGAGCCCATCCTTGCATGAAATGTTCCCTTGGTATCTCTAATTTTCTTGAAGAGATCTCTAGTCTTTCCCATTCTGTTGTTTTCCTCTATTTCTTTGCATTGATCGCTGAAGAAGGCTCTCTTATCTCTTCTTGCTATTCTTTGAAACTCTGCATTCAGATGCTTATATCTTTCCTTTTCTCCTTTGCTTTTCACCTCTCTTCTTTTCACAGCTATTTGTAAGGCCTCCCCAGACAGCCATTTTTCTTTTTTGAATTTCTTTTCCATGGGGATGGTCTTGATCCCTGTCTCCTGCACAATGTCACGAACCTCATTCTGTAGTTCATCAGGCACTCTATCTATCAGATCTAGACCCTTGAATCTATTTCTTCACTTCCACTGTATAATCATAAGGGATTTGATTTAGACCGTACCTGAATGGTCTATCATATGGCCCAGCAATACCACTCCTGGGTTTACATCCAGAGAAAACGAAAGCACTAATTCAAAAAGATATGCAAATCTTAACCCCAGTGTTGTAGCACTACTCACAACAGCCAAGAAATGGAAGCAAACCAAGTGTCCATCAATAGTCAACTGGATTAAGAAGATGTGATACATATATGCACACACAATGGAATACTACTCAGTCATAAGAAGAATGAAATAATGCCATTTGTAGCAACATGGATAGATCTTGAGAATATCATGTTTAGTGAAATAAGTCAGACGACGAAGGCAAATATTTTTTGTATCACTTATATGTGGAATCTAAAAATAACACAAATGGATATATATGCAAAACAGACTCACAGATAGAGAAAAAAAACGACACAGTTAACAAAAGGAAGAGGGATGGGGAAGGACGAATTAGGGGCATGGGATTAACAGAAACAAATGACTATACATAAAATAAATAAGGATATATCACAGAGCACAGGGAATTATACCCAGTATCTTCTAATGGTCTCTGTGTGTGTGTGTGTGTTAGTTGCTCAGTCGTGTCTGACTCTTGGCGACCTCTGTCCATGGGATTCTCCAGGCAAGAATACTGGAGTGGGTAGTCATTTCCCTCTCCAGGGGATCTTCCCAACCCAGGGACTGAACCTGGGTCTTTTGTATCACAGGCAGATTCTTTACTCTCTTAACCACTGGGGAAGCCCCAACAGCATATAATAACCTACAATGGAATATAATCTACAAAAGTACTGAAACACTAACTGAATACTGATACTGACATAATACTGGGAATCACCTATACTTTAAATAAAAAAAAAAAGTGAAAAAGAGTCTTGTCTTTCGAAGTCTTAAAGTCTGGCTCTCATCCCCCTGTGCTAATTTTGTGTGTCTGCCCCACAGTCCTCTCCTTCTGTCTTCCAGTTTCCTCCTCCTTGCTGAGCACATCTGAGGGTTTGGGGCTTTTGATCTTCTCGTTCTCCCTTTGAATGACTTCTTCAGGCTAACTTATCATTCAAGGATCTGTCCACACTCCAGGCAAACATTCTACCTTCTTGGAATCTTCAGCAACTCCAGTTCAGACCTCTCCCTCATCTCTTAAATGCTGTCAGTACTTATTTTATGCATAATTCAGCATCATAGGTGGAAATATGAGAGGATCAACAACTCTAAAATAAAAATGAGACTCTCTCATCCACTCCTCCAGGTTCAGCTAGCTGTGGGTCTGTGAATTGAGGAAATCACATGCTGAAGTTGAAAAAGCAATTAGGTGTTTTGGGGTTTTTTTTCTTAAGTTCAATTCAGTTCAGTCGCTCAGTCATGTCTGACTCTTTGCGACCCCATGGACTGCAGCACACCAGGCTTCCCTGTCCATCACCAACACCTGGAGCTTGCTCAAACTCACATCCATTGAGTCAGTGATGCCATCCAACCATCTCATCCTCTGTCATCCCCTTCTCCTTCCATCTTCAGTCTTTCCCAGCATCAGGGTCTTCTCCAGTGAGTCAGTTCTTTGCATCAGGTGGCCAAAGCTGACTTTCAGCTTCAGCATCAGTTCTTCAAATGAATATTCAGGACTGATTTCCTCTGGGATGGACTGGTTGGATATCCTTACAGTCCTCTGGGATTCTCAAGAGTCTTCTCCAATACCAAGATTCAAAAGCATCAATTCTTCAGCGCTCAACTTTCTTTATGGTCCAACGCTCACATCCATTCATGACTACTGGAAAAACCATAGCTTTGACTAGATGGACCTTTGTTGGCAAAGTAATGTCTCTGCTTTTTAATATGCTGTCTAGGTTTGTCATAGCTCTTCTTCCAAGGAGCAAGCATCTTTTAATTTCATGGTTGCAGTCACCATCTGCAGTGATTTTGGAGCCCCCCAAAATAAAGTCTGTCACTGTTTTCATTGTTTCCCCATCTATTTGCCATGAAATGATGGGACCGGATGCCATGATCTTCATTTTCTGAATGTTGAGTTTATGTCAACTTTTTCACTCTCTTCTTTCACTTTCATCAAGAGGCTCTTTAGTCCTCACTTTCTGCCATAAGGGTGGTGTCATCTGTGTATCTGAGGTTATTGATATTTCTCCAGGCAATCGGGATTCCAGCCTGTGCTTCATCCAGCCTGGCACTTCGGGTGATGTACTCTGCATATAAGTTAAATAAGCAGGGTGACAATATACAGCCTTGATGTACTCCTTTCCCAATTTGGAACCGGTCTGTTGTTGCATGTCCAGTTCCAACTCTTGCTTCTTGACCTAGGATACAGATTTCTCAGGAGGCAGGTAAGGTGATCTGGTATTCCCATCTCTTTAAGAATTTTCCACATCTCTTTAAGAATTTTCTGTTTCTTAAGCACATAAAAAATGGTAGACCCTTAATAAATATTTCATTAGAAAAGAAAAAAATTCAATGGATGGATAAGTGAATGAATGTGAGGCCTGTGGCTAGGTACTTTGATTAATTAATTAAATCTAGTTCTCGTCTCATGGAATTTGTGTTATGAAAAGGAAGGTAAACTCTTTGCAATTTTCTTTCATACAAAACAGAATGGCCACAATATCCTGGGAGATGACAGGAGAGAGGGACTAATTACGATTGCCTCAGAAAAGGCCTCATAAACAACACAGGATTTGAGTTCATGTGGAAAGGAACTACAAGGTGGAGTCAGTGCTGAAGAGCTTCCAGAAGGCCATCTGGGAAGATATGAGTAACGGACTAGAGCAAAGACGTGGAGAGGGGCAGGTTCCTTAAAACTTGCTCCTGTGACTGGCTTCTGTGTCCTCGCCTTCATCACAGTGGCTGGGGCTTGAGCTGCTGCGCCAGTGTTTGGTTCTACTTCCTGGCTGTGTTCTTAAAGGCAGGGGGTTGACTGTTAGAGCATTTTGGGGGCAGGGTGGGTCTCAGCAGCAGGCTGAGGACAGAAGTTCTGGGACGCTCATCTCAGGAAGACAGGACATGGTAGGGTGGGAAGGGCACAGACCTCCTCCACTCAGGCTGCCGTGATGGAATGCCAGAGATGGGCAGAGAGCCGGGAGAGACCAGGCAGAGACCCTGGTGTAGCTCCCAGGGGCCTCAGTGTGCGAGCAGGGACGTGATGCAGCACCCAGGGTACCGAGCCTGCTCCCTGGGCAGGTTTCTGCTTAAGCATATTTTGGAAGAGGACCATCTGAGGCCCATGCAACTGGAGCTTTAGAAGGTGTGGCCAGCACGAATGGTGGGAACCAGATTCCAGGCCATCTGGTCCAGGGTGACTGTCCTGCATTGGCTGTGCCCCTCAGTGTCAGGAACTGTTCTTTATCGGGTGACTCCTCCTCAGAGGGTGCGAGGTGATGCTGCTTTTTGCATAAAAGTGTCAGTCCTTCCAACTTATGGTGAATGCAGCTAAAAGCAGAGGTTTATTTTTGTTCCTCACACTCTGGCCATCACGGTGTCCTCTCTACTGCTGAAACCTGGAGATGGCACCACGTGGTGCAGACACCTACCCTCAGCGGGAGGGCCCCAGTGCCCTCCTCAAGCATTTTCTCTGTTGCTTTCATGTTATCCTTCTCTGCAGAGGGGGTATATGTCTAACTGCACTCATGCTTGCAGCAGGGGAGGGAAAACCCTAAGTAGACATGAACTTCAAGGCACCCTGGGGTGAGACAGGAGAGACGCCTGGACATCCCCCCCGAGTGAGTTCTGAATGGACCAGTGGGAGACCAATGAGGGTAGTGAGGCGGTGCTGTGTCAGGACTCGGATGCTCTGTGGACTCAGGATGGCCCAGTGACAAGGTTCTCCTGCGGGTAAAGGAGCAGCTTACATACTCCCAGGTGCTCGTGGATGTTCTGAGGACGGTCTAAGATATGATGGGGGTGATTCGAGGCATTTCTGGCCCATGAAACCAGAACAGTGGCGATGGTCTAGGCAAGGCCAGGGCTAGCATCCTACACCCAGTCGTGACTGCCATGGATGGAGGTAACTTCTGCAAAGAAAGTTTAAAAGTCTTCTAATCCCACCCGGCCCTTTGAGAGATGGAAATCCCACATTCTGACAGACAAGAAGGGGGTTGTTACTTGTGCAGGATCAAAGGGCTTTCTAAAGGCAGGGCTCCTGTCAAAGCCCAGCCCTTCTGACTCAGCCACTGTCTTCCTCGGTGCCACTGCCCAGTGACCCCACTGGTAGGTAACAAGGCCAATCTCCTACAATTGGTTAGCTCATGTCAGGTCCCCGCCACGCAAGGCATATGAGAACCAGGCCCCATCGGCTCCAGGGAATTGAATTTAGCACCACCAGTGCCTGGCCATCATTCACAAAATATCACCGTTCAGACTGTGGGGTTCTCTCAGTGCCCATGAATATATCTCACTGCAGATTATGTCGGGTGATAATTGTCTCTGTGCATATTCAATGGTTCCTCCCAGATTTGCTTTACAATCTGGTGGATGCTAAGTTGTTACTATGGCAGGGCTTCCTCCACTTCATTTTATATTACTGCCATGCTTATGGGCTCAATGTTGTAGTTATATTTAATTTCACTCATAATTAGGGGCTATTTTGGTCATTTGTTGGCTTCTTCCAGCTTTGCAAATTGACTTCTTTACACGGGGCCAAGTGAGGGCAGGGCAGCATGTGACAGCAGACTTTGTGACTTCTTTCCAGAGGCGGCTCTGCTAGTTTAATATTGCCCTGAAACCCAGACCTGAGAGTTGGACCGTAAAGAAGGCTGAGTGCCAAAGAATCGATGCTTTCTAATTGCGGTGCTAGAGAAGACTCTTGAGAGTCCCTTGGAATGTAAGGAGATCAACCAGCCAATCCTAAAGGAAATCAACCCTGAATATTTATTGGAAGGACTGATGCTGAAGCTGAAGCTCCAATACTTGGGCCACCTAGTATGAAGAACTGACTCATTGGAAAAGACTCTGATGCTGAGTAAGACTGAAGGCAAGAGGAGAAAGAAGGTGGCAGCAGAGGATGAGATGGTTGGATGGCATCATCAACTCAATGGACATGAGTTTGAGCAAACTCTGGGAGACAGGGAAGGACAAGGAAGCCTGGTGTGCTGCAGTCCATGGGATCACAGAGTCAGACACGATTGAGCAATTGAACAACAGTTACATTTATACAATCATCTTTTCTTGTTCCTTTCTCCATGTTCACTGACAGACAAGTATCAATGCCATTGTGTTAACTGTGTTTCTAGCATTTATAAACTTGATGCTTTGCATCTTGCTCTCTAAAAGTTTGATACCGAAATATTACTAGAGATTAGAAGAGAGTACTGTGTTAACTAATCACACAGCAATGTGTGCAATGCGTGAGTTTGCCATGAGACGCACACTCCCAGTGCAGTGTGGAAAGCTCTGCATTGTAACACAATATCCACAGCGGACTCACCCACCACCCAGGCATGTTCTGATGGATGTCTCGTCCCGGTAGAATGCACGCTCGGTCTAGGAAACTCGAGTTAGTGAAGCAGAAAGCTAACTCCAAGGATATCACCTTCTCCAAATACAGGTTTTGCTTAAAACAGCCTCTTTTAGGAACACACAAAAGGAATATTGACAATTGAAGCATAGCAAATGCAGTCTTTCCATATTGTTAGCAGTGACGAGGGGAATGCTGAGGTCCCCTGCACAGGAGACATATCTGCAAGGACAGAACCTTCCACACCAGGTGACCCCAGTGGCTCCGGTGGCAGCTCCCTCCAATGTATTTGCTTGAGAGGCTGCCCAGGGTCACCGTGTTTTATAGGTCAGAGGACTAACTCGCTGGACCAGCTCCTCCCGAACCCCAACTCGGGAGACAGAGCTGACCCAGGAGATCCTGCCAACATAGACATCAGGACGTGGCAGGTCACAGGGAACAACGTGAGCCCCGCGTCCCTCCTCCAGCACTCACAGTGTCCTCTCCTCACTGCGAAAACCCTCCTTTCCTCCACCAACACAGCACCACCTGGAGTTATACACCCTGCCTGGGTTACCCGACCACCTCGAAAAGACCTGCCCGATGGCTCCACGTGCAGGCTGTCAGAGGGCACAGCCTCTGGGGTGCTCCTCTGTCCATCCACAAGATGATGAGAGGGAGCAGGCACAGGAGTGGTGAGCTAATCGCACAGGCAGTTTCAGCCTGACAGGCCCCCTGAACGTGTCCAAGGGGTCCCCTGCTGCTCCAGCGCCACCTCTAAGCCAGCCCACTCCCCCTCTGTTACTCTGGGAGAGAGACCAGGAAAGACACTCGGCAACTTCGACTGATTTGTCCAACTCATGGAAAGGTGGATGTGAAAGACAGTCTCGGAGTTTCAGTCCTACCTCCTGGAGTTACAGGTAGAGCCTGTAAACTGTAGGCGGACAAAGTGCTGTGACGTAGCTGCTAAGTGTTACCATTGACAGTGCCTCAGAGATTCCTACCGGCCCATCAGTTTAAAACAGATTCCACAGGGAAGAGTGCACCGGAGGGGAAGGCTCAGCCCCTCAAGAACTCTGCGGGGAAGGGCCGTGTTTTAAACTCACTGGCGGCACACGGGACCCTGGGTGAGTGCCTGGAGCAGGGAGGACCCGTGCCTGAGCCCAAGCCAGACCTGCAGGGGGACGCGGCCACGGCCCAACAGCTGCAGAGGGTAGAGCCCACAGGGTAGAAAACCAACTCCAGACATGGAAACAGAAAACATGATGTCTTGGTTTTAGGAAAAGTGGGGAAAGTGGGACTTTGTTGGTTTGAGGCAAGATTATTCAGTTTATAGGGCTTCCCTGATAGCTCAGTTGGTAAAGAATCTCCCTCCAATGCAGGAGACCCCAGTTTGATTCCTGGGTTGGGAAGACCCACTGGAGAAGGGAAAGGCTACCCACTCCAGTATTCTGGCCTGGAGAATTCCATGGACTGTATTAGTCCATGGGGTCACAAAGAGTCGGACACGACTGAGCGACTTTCACTTATTCAGTTTGTGGTTCCATAGCCCTCTGGACACTCTGGGTCTCCCAGACCCCTGTCAGGAGGACTGGTGGCCAGGGTGTGGTCTCTGCTCTCCCAGGGGTCCCAGGCATGGGCCCCTGAAGAATTAGGCGCTGATGCAGCACCGGCGCAGCCCGGCCGTGGCCCACTGGCAGGCACACCTGTCCCTGGGTTGCGGTTCACACTCTTTGACCCTTTGCTACAACTGTCTCTGGCTGCAGGGCTGGCTTCCTCCCCTATCTGGCCATCAGTCCACTTTGCTGAAGGGTGATGACTAGCCTGCCCTGTCCTTTGATGCATCGACAGTCCCACCGACAGGAGAGAATGAGGAGGGGCCTTGGCTCCATCAAGCTAAAGGGGAGGCACTGAATGGTGCTTAAGCTGTCAGACCCCGTGCTGGGTTGTGTGCTGAACCCCCAACAGAAGATTTCACCTCAAAGCTTCATGCCCAGAGCATGTCGAAATGACTATTATGTTTCCAGGGCAACTAACATTCAGGTTTAGCCACTAGTAGATATGTAAACACATGATGTCACCGGTGATTCTATCAACTCTTGTTTGTGGTGTTTTAAAAGTTCACCTTTCATTGGCACGTATCACAAGGTCTCCTGAAAAGTGGGACAGCTGTTTGAGTCATAAAGGATAAATATATCCTGGAACAACCATTGTTTCTAGCCCCTGGATCATTTCAGAGGACATTTCCAGAGCAAACAGATGATGTAAGCTTCAGTAACACACCTGCAAGTCGTGTGACTTCCCAGGATCGTGTGACTTCCCAGGATCGTGTGAAGTCTGCAAACAATGTTGAGATCCAAACAGCCCATGTCCTATGAGAAGAATGTTCGCCTGTGTTTTCAGGTAGGGAGATGTTCATTTTCTTAAGGGAATACACCTCATTTTATCTCACTAAAGCCTTTATCACAAACTTCCCGCACATAAAACGCACTGGTAAAAAAATTCTTTGGGTATACCAGCAGTCTGCATTACACAAAACCGATAAAAAGCAGATTAAAAATTAAACATTTATGACCCAAGGAACTGCTGAACAACTCAGCAGAGAAGAACATCTGTAACCATAAAGCCCAAAGTCTTGAGATCTGAATTTTCCTGTTGTGCTTACTTAATTACTGTGCATAGTTACTTGTTGGGTCCTGACAGGGTGATGACTGGGCTGCAGAAATTATTACTCCCTCAGGGAGTTCCTGAGGAAATACTGGAAGGGAAAATCTCTGTCTCCAGCACCCAGGAGTGACCGCCATTGTGTTACAGATTCCTCTGCATGGTGCACAAATCCCGGAGCAGAGAGAGACTGCATGAGGGACAGCGCTCACTTCTGTATCATGTCAGGAGTAGTCTTTAACTTCTAATCCCTTAACCTGGGAAAAAAGGACAAGACTTGTTTTTTACTCAATTAAGTGAATAACCCACTTTGTAAGCACTTTTATTAGTGGGAATGTAAATTTATGATTTAATGGTAAGCCAGGGCTTCTGCCCCAAACCCATCCCATCCACCCAGACTGCCAGTGTCCAGCAGCTAGAAGCCACACTTTGGTCATTTTTGTGGCCTCCACGTGCTTGGCATAGTACAGAGCAGATTCTCAATACATGCTCACTAAAATGAGCTATGAAGCACGAAAAGATGCTCAGTATCACTTATCATTCAGTTCAGTTCAGTAGCTTAGTCTTGTCCGACTCTTTGCGACCCCATGAATCACAGCACCCCAGGCCTCCCTGTCTATCACCAACTCCCGGAGTTCACTCAGACTCATGTCCATCGAGTCAGTGATGCCATCCAGCCATCTCATCCTCTGTCGTCCCCTTCTCCTCCTGCCCCCAATCCCTCCCAGCATCAGAGTCTTTTCCAATGAGTCAACTCTTCGCATGAGGTGGCCAAAGTACTGGACTTTCAGCTTTAGCATCATTCCTTCCAAAGAAATCCCAGGGCTGATCTCCTTCAGAAATGCAAATCAAAACTACAAAGAGGTATCACCTCATATCAGCCAGAGTGACCATCATAAAAAAAAAAAAAAACTACAAATAATGCATACTGGAGAAGATGTGGAGAGAATGGAACCTTCCTACACTGTTGGTGGAATGGAAATTAGTTCAGCCAATATAGAGAACTGTATGGAGATTTCACAAAAATGTAAATATGGAGCCACCATATGACACTGCAATTCCACTCCTGGGCATATCCAGAGAAAAATATGACCTGAATAGATACATGCATCCCAATGTTCACTGAAGCTCTGTTTATGATAGCCAAGACAAGGAAGCAACCTAAATGTCTGTAGACAGAGGACTGGATAAAGAAGATGTACATACATACAATGGAATATTACTCAGCCATTAAAAAAAGATGAATTAATACCATCTTCAGCAACATGGATGGACCTAGAGAGTGTCACATTGAGTGAAGTAAGTCAGACAGATAAGGAGAAATATTGGATGCCATCCCTTATGTGTGGAATCTAAAAAGAAATGATACAAATGAACTTATCTACGAAGCACAAACTGACTCACAGACTTGGAGAATGAATTTATGGTTATCAGGGGGGAAGGTTGGCGAGAAGGGATAGTTAGGGAGCTTGGGATGGACTTGCACACATTGCTATGTTTAAAATGGATAATCAATAAGGACCTACAGTATAGCACAGGGAACTCTGCTCAAGGTTATCTGGCAGCCAGGATCAGAGTGGGGGTTGAGAGAGAAGGGATACATGTGTATGTATGGCTGAGTCTCTTTGCTGTTCACCTGAAACTGTCACAACATTGTTAATTGTTGTGACATAATAATACAACATAAAGATTTAAATAAAATAAGCTGTGAAAGATTATACAGCTTTGGTTTGATTCTGTTAGTATATTTATGATTTTACTTCCAAGTGGCAAATTCAAAATATTTAAGATTTGAGATGGCCAAGTTTACTAAAGTTCTTAATTAGAGACAATGTCAGTCTTCCACATGTTGAGTGTCCAGAGGACTGTGTTTAGCGGGTCTTTGGGCTCAGTGGGAGAAAAAAAGTGTGACCCTCCTGCCAGAAAAATAAGGAACAATGAGCCAGAGAAGCGGGTTTTACTTTCAATTCTGTCACCAAATATCTGCATTATCTCAAGTTCTCCACTGCAGTTCATTTCAGCTATCTTGGGATGAAAATACTCATCTCACAGGGCATCGTGAAGATGAAACAGAGCAATAAGTATGAAACTGCTTTCAAAAGTTGAGTGTAGCCAGCACGCATTTGTAACATCTTTATTATTTGCACAAAGAAGCATTTTCATGCTGTTGAATTATGCATAAATTATAGAAAATACATCTGACATAACAAATCTGATCTAGAGGTTGGAAATGACAGTCAAATCGTTCTCCTAGATTTGTTTCCAGAAACAAACAGAACTTTGCAAATAATATTAATACTCTAAATAATAAGCTGCCACATCAGTACAGTAACACGGGAGTGGCAAAGTGAATCAATCCAGCATGAAGATAATGAAGACCATCATAAAATGATATAGGGTAAGTTATGGGACTCCGGGATGCAGATGAGTGTGGGACATTAGTAAATGCCTTCACAGTTATTTTCTCACTCCATCATGGGAACCACACAGGATGGTATAAGCTATTATTTGGAGTTATACTGCTTTGCCCTTTCTCATTCATCAAAACTGACATCTGAGTAATGGCACTTGATAGAGTGATTCGTGATTAAGCAGAGAGTACTTAGCTGATGTGGCTTTCCAGGTGGCTCTGCAGTAAAGAATTCGCCTGCCAGTGCAGGAGACTCAGGAGATCCAGTTTTGATCCCTGGGTCAGGAAGATCCCTTGGAGTAGGAAATGGCTATCCACTCCAATATCCTTGCCTGGAGAATACTGTGGACGGAGGAGCCTGGCGGGCTACAGTCCATGGGGTCGCAAAGAGTCAGACATGACTTGACGCGCAGACCTAGCTGCTATAATTGGCTTATTTATCCACCTTGCTCCACAACTGAGAGGAGCTTTTCAGAAAAGTTTCAGATGTGCCACAGGCTGAAATGTTTCAGAATCAACTCCAGGTAATCTGAATTTGGGCCACAGTCACACAATCATGAAATCTGAAAATTCCAGGAAAGCAGGGAAACCATAAGAGGAGGGCAGCTGCCTAAATAGACGGCATCCGCGCCAGTGCTCTTGGCTGGAGAATCCCGGGGACCGGGGAGCCTGGGGGGATGCAGACCATGGGGTCGCTGAGGGCCAGGCATGACTGAGGGACTTCACTTTCACTTTCATGCATTGGAGAAGGCAATGGCACCCCACTCCAGTGCTCTCGCCTGGAGAATCCCAGGGACAGGGGAGCCTGGTGGGTTGCCATCTATGGGATCACACAGAGTCGGACATGGCTGAAGCAACTTAGCAGTAGCAGAGGTCATCTCACCTCTGGGCGTTAGTGAGAGAAAGACAATATAGAGATCACCACCAGCCATGTAGAGATCATTATTCTTAGTCACATTTATGCTCAAACTGGCTTTCCTTGGGCACAGTGTGCTACTTTGGGCTCTTTCCCTTACAGCCATCAACTGGTTCAACCGAGGGGAAACCAGTGTGTTCTCTTTGACCAGGGCTACCTTCAGAACAGCATCAGCACCACAGGCGGCTTGCTAGAAATGCAGATGCTGGCTCAGCCCAGATCCACTGAGCCAGGACTGTTCCGAAGCTCTCCAATGAGGCTGGTCCAGGCAGCACCCTCTGAGAACCAAAGTGTTTGGGAGGACTAGGAAACTTCCAACTCACCTCTTCTTAACTTCAGGGCCAGGGAACACACTTTAATCAACAAACAAAATGTGCTAAATACTCCTATCAGGTGGGGAGAAAGGGCTGGTGGACAAGGAGCAGAAATCTGAGAGGTGGGAGATGGAAGTAAACAGAACCCCTAGAGAAGGGAATGTGTGGAGAGAGAGAGAGTGCAGACAAGGAGAGCTTTTCCCTAAGAACCCCAGAAGTGCTGGGGAAGCAGGGGTCTGGAATCAGAGCAGGTGGAGGTGTTCAGAATGTTCCTCAGGGAGTGTCGCCCTTTAAAATGCTGACGGGGACTGGGCACTGAAGGTTTGTGTCCCCCCAAACCTACGTGTTGAAGCCCTGCCCCCCAGTGGGATGATGATTGGAGATGGGGTCTCAGGAGGTGATGAGGGTTAGATAAGGTCACAGGGAGGAAGCCAATGGGATGAGACTGATGCTCTTATAAGGAGAGGGGGATCAGAGCTCCCTACCAGTCTGCCAGGCGAGGACACAGGGGAGACATTGTCTGTGGGCCAGGGGGGGTCTCACCAGACGCTGCCAGTGCTGCACTGCAGACCGCAGCCTTCAGGAGAATAAACGCCTGTTACTTAAGCCAGCATCTGTGGTGTTTGCTGTAGCAGCGCAAATGGACTAAGATAGCTGGTGTGTTAACCGTTACTCACAGGTCAACCTACTAATCCTTAGTCTGTCTTTATAATTTGAGAATAAAAATTTTGCCTAATCTTCCAGTTTAAAAAATAAAATATTTGGATAGTGCTGGAGTGCACATAAAAATGAATATTTCATATGTACTTTTTTTCCTATAAACCCTCCATACTGAAAGTGATTTAGGTCATTTAAACTGTTCTTGAATGATTTGTTTTCTGTCAAGTCCTTGTTGTTACTGTTGTTTAGCTGTTCAGTTTTGTCCGACTCTTTGTGACCCCATGGACTGTAGCTCACCAGGCTCCTCTGTCCATTCTCCAGACAAGAATACTGGGGTGGGTAACCATTTCCTCCTCCAGGGACCTTCCCGAACCAGGGTTTGAACCCACGCCTCCTGCACTGGCAGGTGGATTCTTTACCGCTGAGCCACCTGGGAAGTTGGTCAAGTCCTTAAATTCACATGGATTTCTATTCATCAGAAGGCAGATGTGACCACATTTTCCAATAAAGTCCATTCTCTGAATCCTGGGACACATGGAGACATGTCACCAGGATGCCCTGCACCTTTAGAAGTCACACAGACCTTTGTGGGTCTGGGCCACATCACCCGACTCAGCAGGACAGCAGCAGGCACAGAGCTGTGGACAGACTGACGGAACCTGGGTCTGAGGTCTCTGGCTGTGGGACCATGTGCCTAGTGCCAAGGGTGACCTTGGTAGGGAGCCACAGCACATGTCAGGCTTTGATCCTAGGTCCTGCATTTGAGCCTCAGCTCTGCAGCTTAGGAGGCTCATGATCTTGGGAAGTTTGTAGGGAAGGAAAGCGTTCCCTGTACCCTCCTGTGGGTCTTATGGAATAAACTGGCTACACACTAACTGGCAGGAGAAATGTTATACGCCTTTGGTTTAGTATTATAGACTTGTGGGTATTACAGAAAAGAACAAGTATATACCCAAATGGTGGGAAACTATGAGAGCTTGCACACCATCCTTACAAGGGTGTAGGGGGGGCAGGCCCCTCTGAGAGCACAGGGTCTCCAGGGAAGGTGAGGGGCCCTTGGAGGATGGATGGAAGGTGGCAGCTGGTGACAGGGTCTGTCTGGGTGTGGGGCCACTTCTAGGGCCCTCCTGGTGGTGAAGCTCCCAGGAGGGGACCTGTGACCCTAAGTTCCTGTGGAGGCTCCCTATTCTGGCAGATGAGGGGGTGCAGGGGAAGCTGCCCTGCATCTGTGCCCTTAAGGTGCCTCCAGCTCAAGATAGTCAGTACATCTGAAATGGAGCAGAACCCTATGATCCTTGTAGGGCTCCCCGCTTCCACCCCCCAGCCATAGCCTCCACCTGCCTTTTGTCTGCAGAAAAACTTTAGCCAAAGAATATGTTTTATCAGAAAGGTGAGAACATGCAGAAGCAAAGGGAAACTAGTCAAACAGGAGAAAACTGAGTCAGTGAACAAAGGCAAGGACCTTTATTTCCTCCTCAAGGGCTGTCGATAATACTCTGAGCCACATTTTACGAGTGGTCTTTCTGATGCTGAAATGCCTACCAGATGGAGAAGTTAAATACAGGATGACCAGACTGTAACCATGACATAAGCTGCCATCATTCTGAAAACTTGCCTCAAGAAATGGAAACAAACCAACCCTGGAACTGAAGACTAACTGTGCTTAAAAGAATCAAGATGATGCTGGTCAGATCACTGATTACCAGCTTCAAGTTGGCCGTCAGAACTGACTGCTGTTTCTGCATGAAGCCCCCTCTCTCTGCATATATAAAAGCCTCCTGGTTGTCAGTGGTGAGGAGCTGGCCTTTGGACGGGAGTCCACCCCTCCCCTGTTGCTGGCATTTGAAAGAAAGCAAACTGTCCTTTCTGCCAACCTTGCCTCTTTACAGGCTTTTGAGCAGCAAGTAGCTCGACCTCACCTTCAGTTACACCCAAAGTGGCACATTTTGGGGTGACAGGTCCTGAACCCCTTCAACTACTTATCTCCTGCTTACTTCCTTCATTTCACAAATGACTACTGGATTTAATGACCTGAAAATCCCTTCCAGCTCTAAAATAAATGTTTAAAGACACCATTCAACCAAATAATGAAAGTTCAGAGCCTTTTAACTTCACATACATACAGATGGGAGCAGGTAATGAAAGGGAAAAACTCTAATAACTGAATAGCCGTCCAATATAAAAAATCTTTCCAGTATCTAATTATTGTAGAAGCACTATAAGCTCCACCCCCCACAAAAGAGTAACACAATTCCCTTCCATGTTTTTTTCTATGAAATAGATGGCAAGTGAAATAAAAGTGTTCTACTTAGTTTAAAAATAAATGGGGAAATCGCATCATAAAAAGAGTAACCACTCTTAGGCTGAGGTTTGTTTATTCCAACGCTGTCCTCAGCTGATTCAAATCTGCTTTGCAGCTGATCATTTATAAGGTGTGTGTGTTGGGGGTGCTGAAAGCTGCATAAATGCTGAGATCCTGGCTAGCACTGCTGAAATAACGGAGCCTGCGTAGAGGTGCAAAGCGAGGCTCTGCTGGTGTTGGGGACAGAAAGAAGACACAGAAAATCCCTGGAGGAGAAACAAGCATTTTGGGGATATCAGGGCCGGATTTCACCTGTCTTCATCCAGGCACCTTCATCCAGTGCAGCCGTGTCCACAAAAACAAGAAGTCTGCTTTGCGTGTGATAAATGGAAAGTCGTTACCCACAGATAGACCTATGCTGGAGCAAGTATTCCATGATGCATTAGCCCACACTTGTTAAAGTTAAGAACATTTTGTTATTTCATGTGGATTTTCCTAATTGCAAAACACCTTATGATTTATATGCACTCTGTGATTAGACGAGGGTGAGCCAATCGATAGTCTATTAATTACTAGTCGCTGTTTTATATGCACTCTAAAAATATCTGAATTCAGAAAGCTAAGTTATCTCAGCCAGTGGCCAAAATTATATGCATTTTTCATAAGTACAAAAGGCTCATTTCATCTAAAGAGGAAGCCATTATGCCAAGAAAAATTCAATGCTGTTTACAGGAGAGCAAACAGATTACTCTGTGTTAAAGAGAAATCACTCACTTTGCTGATCACATCCTGTTCCTGAGGGGCTTGGACAAATACTGTTTGTGAGACCAGCACTTGGTCCCAGATTAGATCATATTTCACAGAAATGAGCAAGGCCCACTCTCCCTGAAGATGTTATTATTCAACTGAACACTTACGTCGTCCAGCTGATAAAACTAACACCAGTAGGTCCCCAAGAACTGGGTGTGCATGTTCAGGTGGTCATGTTAAATTATGCCCTTGCCAGACTGGAGCCACTTGAGTCTTAGGAATTCTAAAATAGATTGATTTTAAGACAAATTATCCCCCATAATGAGGCCAACTAGAGTGGTGGGGACTGAGGCTTTTGTAGCTGAGAAATAACACTTGACTTGTGTTCAATTAAGCTATGCGTCCGTCTGGACAAACAAGGACCTGGGCTGCAATGTGTCTCTGGGAGCTGATCTGCCACCTGAAAATGTGTCTCTTTGGCATGTTCATTATTTTAAGCTGGTTATTTTCTATGAAACAGTATATGTGGGAAAAACTGTGACAATGAAGTAGGATCACTCTTGCGAGAAACACTGGCATTTAGGAGGGAAAGCTCCATTTGTAAAGATGTCTCCCTCCCTGCAGCAGGAAAACGGGACACTCTCATCAATGGAGAAGGCAGAACGCCCCTGGGTGTCCCCCAGAACTGACCCTCCCCATGCTCAGCACCTTCTTCTGTCTTTAGCTGAAGGTGGGAGGTAAGGTGAGTGTGTCAGGCATTTGGGTGAGTTACTCAGTTCTCCTGGATCTCTCCCATAAACACGTTTTTTGGTGACAACGCAAAAGCCTTTCCATATCCTGCATTTCTTGTTTGCAGGCCTTTCCTGGGTTCCAAAGGTTACTTATTAGGGAAGTAAGTGGATGCAGAAATGAAGAAAAAGCAGTCAAGAAACACCAACTCGACAACAGAGCAGAGTCCCAGAGCCTCCCCACCGGACTTATGTGGAATCTGATATGCATCCTTGAGTTCTTCCGCTGGAACTAATTAAGGCCCCAGCTGGTGGAGGATGGTAATATCAGGCTGAACATAAGATTCCTGAACCATCAACCTATTCCCTCACCACCTGTCAATCAGAAGAAAACTGTGCACCTAGCAGCCCTCTCCCTAACATTTACACTCAAAACGCTTCCCTGAAAGCATCAGGCAGTTTGGGTCCTTAACAGCACAAGCCACCCATACTCCTTGCCTGGCCCTGCAATAAACCTTTCTCTGCTCTAAACTCTTGATGTTTCGTGTATTTGTCCTCACTGTGTGTGGGGACAAGAACTTGGGTTTGACAACAGTTTTGCCATTCTTGAGCCTTTACGATCATAGAACAATTCCACAGGTAGAGGCATAAAGGTATCAAGTGTCTCACAATGATGAGGCATCCTGTCTCCCCAACCCAGGACACAATTCCAACCCCACTGCCTCAGGCCGGGTGTCTTGGGAGATGGCCCATGTTAACCCAGTGCTGTCCCCGCACCCGCTCAATGCCCTGCTGCTGCTGTCCTGAGATTCTTACTGAATTCTGGACAAAGGGCCCTCCATTTTAATTCTGTGCTTAGGCCCACAAGATCCATAACTGGTCCTGCGTAGAGTTAATGGGCTCACCAGCTAAAGGAAGCCCCAAGATGGCAGCCTGTGATGCTGAGAATATGAAAACAGAGGTCTCATCCAGTGACTCCCTACCTCCAGCCATGGGGCCTGGACCAGCCTGGGCAGGAGGGCCCGAGACCCCCCGCCCCCGCAGACTCTGGTCCCCGTGGTGTCTCCTGAGAGGCTGAGCTGTGACGCCTCAGACTTACAGTTATAGTTTTCAAATGACCATAAAGCATATGCTAAATCGTTTCAGTCATGTCTGACTCTGCGATCCCAGAGATGGCAGCCCACCAGGCTCCCCCGTCCCTGGGATTCTCCAGGCAAGAACACTGGAGTGGGTTGCCCATAAAGCATACCTGTTTCTTTTTTAAAAAACAGAAACATTTCAGGAGGAAAAAGATAAACTTGATTACATACTTTTTAAAACCAAATTTGAGGATAAAGATCAAGAAATGGGACATTCAATGATTTATTATAGTTATCAAGTCTTAAAGTAGTCTTGCCTAGAGAATCCCATAGACAGAGAAGCCTGGCAGGCTGCAGTCAATGGAATTGCAAGACTCCAACATGACTTGGAGAAGGCAATGGCACCCCACTCCAGTACTCTTGCCTGGAAAATCCCATGGGCGGAGGAGCCTGGAAGGCTGCAGTCCATGGGGTCACTGAGGGTTGGACACAACAGAGTGACTTCACTTTTACTTTTCACTTTCATGCATTGGAGAAGGAAATGGCAACCCACTCCAGTGTTCTTGGCTGCCGTCTATGGGGTCGCACAGAGTCGGACATGACTGAAGCGACTTAGCAGCAACATGACTTGGAGACTAAACCACCAAGTAACCACAGTTTTCTTTTTGCATGGGACTCTTCTTTTAAGTTTAATCACTTTGCTCTAAAATAGTTTTTTTTTTTAAGTTTAAATTCTCTTAGGAGAAAAAAAAACAACTCTCAAACCTTTAAATTATGTTTGCCTAACAGATTGGATTATGGTTGTGGGTGCCAAACAGAACCATCATTTTCTAAGAGAAAAAATTTTTTTTAGAGAATATTCTAGGCATTGCCATTCTCGAACTCCTTGTCCTCAGAACCTTGATATCATTGTTTAAATAAAGTGCTAACTAAGGGTGCCAACTTTAAGCTTAGAAAAGATTATGGTAAATGTGTCTTTTTTTCTCAGAAGTTATGCAGTCTTGTTGGTGAGTTTGACAACTGTTACTCTCCCAGGGGAAAGTCTTGAAGTTTTGCTGGGAGATAAATGCCAGATAAAAAGCAGAATTCTGTTAAGAAAGTTCCTAAAAGCCAAGAGGTGTTACAAGTTTCCCCCTTCACAGGAATTGATCCTGCTCTGGAACCTGGGGTGAAGGCAAGTCTCTACTTGTGAGTCTCAGGGTGCCGAGCTGCCCTGAGCCCATCCCCCGGGGGACTGACCTGAGATGTGACCACAGCAAGGAGCCTGGAGGGAGGTGTCCTGGCCGTCTGGACAATGGGGAGGGAGGCTGGAGCAGCTGTTAAAATCAAATGAGCACCAGCAGTCAACAGACAGAGGATGCCGAAAGAAACATGGGTGCTGCATGTGAGGTGGGAGGGACCATGTGTGATGGGACAGCTGCTGGACAGGCCACTGGGGTCCCCAGTTTCCAAAGGATCCTGGAGATAGTCTGAGGTGAGCTTAGCTGTGGTCTCAGAATTCCGTATTTCCCTGCATTATCGTCTCAGGGGAGGGCACGGTGAAGACACTGTTAGACCAAGAGAGAAAAGAGGAAAGGAGGACGCAGGAGGAAGGAAGGAAAAACAGACGGAAGTGGTTCTGTGACTCACAGATATTTGATGAAAGAATCACCAAAGGGAGAGAAATTGTTTCCAGGAGATAGGACAGAAATGAAAGACAAAAAGTGGTGATCAAGACATTGCAATTGTGTGAGGAGAATTGAAATATACCCTGACTCCTGCCAAAACAGTAAGTTCTGATTCTGGGGGTTCGGAAATCAAGGCAGAAGCAACATGGGAGCCAAGCATGATATGTAAGAAAGGAGGAGAGGCCTTCTGAAGTCGGTCTATTGTAAGGTTCTTGTATGGCTCCCTAGAAATGCAGATAAATGGATCAGGTTAAGACATATTAAGACAAGTGTGCATGGAGAAAGTTGAAGGGTACAGAAGATCAAAGCACTCATGCATGTTTGGTGGGATATAAAATGGTGGAGGTGCTTTGGAAGAAAACACTTTTAATTTCCCCCAAATCTTACAGAGTTATGCTCAGTCAGCAATAACACTGATCAGTGTTTACCCAAGAGAGTATCAAATACTTCTCTGCAGAAAAACTGGTAGACAAATGCTTTATCTGAATTACTCTCCAAAGTGGAAACAGTCCAAATGCCTATCCATCAGTGAGTGAACGGATAGGTAAAATATGGTATATCCATACAGTGGAATGTAATTTGTCAATTGAAAGGAGTGAGGTACTGATGTACACACACTACGACGCGAACAGACGGACACGTGTGATGTGTAAAAAGTCAGACACTAAAGACTATGTGTCACGTGATCTCATGTATGTGAAATGTCCAGGACGGGCAAACTTATAGAGACAGAAGCAAGGTAAGTGGGGACCTAGGGCTACAGGACGTGGAATGGGGAGTGACCCCTTCATAAGAACAGGCTTTCTTTTGGGAGGAATACAAATATTCTAAATTTTGATCATGGTAACGGTTACTCAACCCTGTGAATAGATGCTTAAAAACATTGGGCACTGTTAATGGGGGAAGTGAACAGTACATGAAGCACATTTTGATAAAGCTCTTAAACTCTTCATTATCTCAGCATGTTCTTTCAATCCTCTTACTGAAAACTTCTCCTGTCGCCTGCGTGGTGGGCAGCGTGGCTGTGGGTGCCCAGGAGTGGGCTCCCCTCTGCTCAGAGAGGTGGTTCGCAGTCCCATGCCTGCCTCCCTGCAGGGCAGGTGCACCAGGGCAGGTCCATTCTGGGTGGAGGGGTGGCCTGGGTGGAGGAACCCCCACAACCATGCCAAACTCTCCCCAAACTGTGGTCTGAAGGCACCCCTCAGACCTCCGTCCTGCACCCACCCCCACCCCACCTGGGCTCACATCTGCCCCCAGGGCAGCACCGCCCAGCCTGTCCCTCCTGCCCCTTAGCAGGTGTACCCTGATAACTCTGTGGGGCCAATCCTGTCTCACCATCTTTTTTTGGAGGTAAGTCCCAAACAAGACTCATACAGAGGCTGACTGTGGTACTGCAACTTGAGAATGAAAGTGTCCCACTTACTGTAACTCTACAGCTGTGTTTGTATCTAACATCTTTTGGGGGTTGCTATGGATGTGAGAGTTGGACTGTGAAGAAAGCTGAGTGCCAAAGAATTGATGCTTTTGAACTGTGGGGTTGGAGAAGACTCTTGAGAGTCCCTTGGACTGCAAGGAGATCCAACCAGTCCATCCTAAAGGAGATCAGTCCTGGATGTTCATTGGAAGGACTGATTATAAAGCTGAAACTCCAATACTTTGGCCACCTCATGCGAAGAGCTGACTCATTGGAAAAGACCTTGATGCTGGGAGGGATTGGGGGCAGGAGGAGAAGGGGACGACAGAGGATGAGATGGCTGGACGGCATCATGGACTCGATGGACATGAGTTTGGGTGAATTCCGGGAGCTGGTGATGGACAGGGAGGTCTGGTGTGCTGCGATTCATGGGGTCGCAAAGAGTCAGATATGACTGAGTGACTGAACTGAAATTTTCCTTTCTTTTTTCCATTTTTCTGCCGTTTTATGGATTGATGAAATATTCTTCATTTCCCTTTTTAGCCCACACTTATTTGGGAGTTGTACAATCTAATTATTTGCTTTTTCTCTTTGGCCAGGAGCAACTGGACCTAGTTGGTGAGAAGCGGCAACTGGTCTAGGCTTTGTGATGAGACATTTGCATGTCAGAGGATGGGAAATCAATCCAACAAACACCAGGCAGCCTCAACTTGAGAATAGTTTCCAGAGCCTCAGGGATGTGAGGCATGTGAGATATTCCTTCTACAGTGACGGGGCAGCTGCTGCACTCAATCAGGCGTCAGCAGTTGAATGCTTTGTGCAGACATGGTACCCGCGGGTAGGTGATGACTACCATTTCGGCAGTGTTCATTATTCAAGCAGGCTTGGACCGAAATAAGGTATGGCACAGGAACCGAGAAGATGAGAGATAACACACCTGTTTCCAGGATCTGCTAGATTTCTCTCCAAACTCCTTACGAATTAATTCCTTGGTACAAGGCCATAGGTGGTGAGGGTTAAAGGGAAATAGCCCGGTCGGGTGAGCTCAGTGCCACGTTTCAGTGAACCAGCTCTGTACACTGGGCCTCTGCTCGTGCTGGGTCACAAGCTTGTGGCTGCCTCCCATTGCAGCTGTCTGTTTCTAGTGCCACACTTTCCTCCAGCTCTTTCCGGCTGCCAGGACGCGACCCAGGGTCTCCTGGGCTCTCTGTGCTCACTCTTGCTATCAACAGCCTGTACATATCTTGTTTCCAGTGAGAAGGCAGGAGCCACCCGGGGCAGACCTGATGCCGGAGCAAGGACTGTGCCTGCGTCTGGGCCCTGCAGATCCTAGAAATGAGGCCTTGACTGGCTCTCCTCCTTTCAGGGCTTGTGTCCTGTTCCCGGAAGTCTGGGTTATAAAAGCAACAGTTCTTGCTTGATGTTCTTTTAAATGAAGTGGAGAAAACAGATGAATGAATTACAGGATATTGCCTGAGGTATTCTACCAACCTATGGCTATCCGGCCTCTTCTCCATTCTCCACTCTGACACACTCACACTTGCATCCACCATACAGACTCACACACACCCTCACATACACACATGCACCCACCCTATACAAACACACATGCTTTCATAATTCAGAGGAAGTTTTCTTTGCAAATGAGCTCTTAAATCATTAAAATAACAAGTCAGCTTGCTCCTCCATTCAGCTTGAAAGGGTCTTCTTTAAAAGAAGGTAAAATGGCAAATAAATATTAAGTATACATATAAATGTAATAAATTAAAAATGAACATGAATATATAAATGTAATAAATAAATTTTTAAAATATATAAATATAATTAACAATTTCTTAGTAATAGAAAAAACAGTTAAAAATGGTCAAAAGACTATAAACATATCACAACAGAAAATCTGTGAATGGCTCACAAGTACATGGAAGATGCTTGGCATCACTGGTTGTCAGAGAAATGCAAAGGAAACATGGAAGGAGATACAGTTGTCCCCACTGAAATGGCTAAACAGGGAAGACTGGTAAACCCAGGTGCTGGTGAAGATGGGGAGTAAATGGAACACCCACTCGGCAATGACAGAAACGCAAAATGGTACTTGAAAAGAGGTGAGGCAGAATGATGTAAACACAGATACGCACTTACTTACTTATGACCCAGCAATCTCACTCCCCAGGTCTCTCCCCAAGAGAAAGAGAACAAATGTCAACACAAGCATCACTCCAACAGCCAGATGCTGGGAGGGACCCAAGTGCTGGATAAGTACTCGGTGATATCCAGCCTATGACAGGACGCCACTTGGTTGAAGGAAGGAGCAGTACAGTAATTCACAACACGGGTGAAAAGTCAAACATAAAACACTAAAGAGTGTTTGTTTCATTCACACGAAACTCCAGAAAGAGCAAAGCAATAGTGACAGGAAGCAGCTCGGGGCCATTCTGGGGTGGGGACGGGGTAGGGAATCAATAGCAAAGGGGAAACAGGAAACGTTTGGGACAACCGATTGTTCAGGATCTTGACTGTGGTGGTGGTTACACGCCTGTATTCAGTCACCCAAGTATATCCAATCATATACTTAAAAGGTATAGTAGTAGGACTTCCCTGGAGGTCCAATGGTTAAGAATCTGTCTTCCAGTGCAGGGGACGGGGTTGGATCCCTGGTTGGGGAACTAAGATCACGTGGGATCACATGCCAGGGGTAACTACTGAACCCATGCACTCTGGAGCCCCCTAACTGCAACTAGAGAAGCCCTGGTACTGCAGTGAAGGTCTCATGTACCTCAAGCTAAATAAAGAAATAAATATTTTTTAAAACGCAGAGTTGAGATTAAAACATTCAAAGGTGGTGTTGTTCAGTGACTAAGTTGTGTCCTACTCTGCGATGCTGTGGACTGCAGCAGGCCAGGCCTCTGTCTAAAGGTATGACAACAGAAATCAGAAAATATGCATTAGGGTTAGGGTTAGTCTTTGAAAACTAGTGGTTTCCTGAGCAATATTTTCTATCCGTAGGTCAGTCCAATGCTTAATAATAATATTCACGGTGCATTTTGGTTTGGAGAAAACACTGACTTTTGACAGGAGTTATAAATGCATCAGGTCTTAAATCATAAACCACTAAGGAAGAATATGAGCTATGGATACTTGTCGTATTGAGGAGCAGTATGGGAAATAGATGGGGAAACAGTGTCAGACTTTCTTTTCTGGGGCTCCAAAATCACCAGATGGTGATTGCAGCCATGAAATTAAAAGACGCTTACTCCTTGGAAGGAAAGTTATGACCAACCTAGATAGCACATTAAAAAGCAGAGACGTTACTCTGCCAACAAAGGTCCATCTAGTCAAGGCAATGGTTTTTCCAGTGGTCATGTATGGATGCGAGAGTTGGACTGTGAAGAAAGCTGAGCACCAAAGAATTGATGCTTTTGAACTGTGGTGTTGGAGAAGACTCTTGAGACTCCCTTGGACTGCAAGGAGATCCAACCAGTCCACTCTAAAGGAGATCAGTCCTGGGTGTTCACAGGAAGGACTGATGCTGAGGCTGAAACTCCAAAACTTTGGCCACCTCGTGTGAAGAGTTGACTCAATGGAAAAGACCCTGATGCTGGGAGGGATTGGAGGCAGGAGGAGAAGGGGATGACAGAGGATGAGATGGCTGGATGGCATCACCGACTCGATGCACATGAGTTTGAGTGAACTCCGGGAGTTGATGACGGACAGGGAGGCCTGGCGTGCTGCTATTCATGGGGTCGCAAAGAGTCGGACACGACTGAGCAACTGAACTGAACTGAACTGAACACTTATGTTAAATAATTAGTCAAAATAACATGCACCCCAATGTTTACTACAGAACCATTTACAATAACTAGGACATTGAGGCAACCTAGATGTCTATCAACAGATGAATGGATGAAGAAGCTGTGGTACATATATACAATAGAATATTACTCAGCCATAAAAAGGAATACATTTGAGTCACTGTTAATAAGGTGGATGAACTTAGAGTCTATTATACAGAGTGAAGTAAGTCAGAAAAAGGAAAACAAATATCATATTTAATGCATACATATGGAATCTAGAAAGATCGTAGTGATGAATCTATTTGCAGGGCAGCAATGGAGTTGCAGACATAGAGAATGGGGAGAGGAGAGGGTGGGATGAATGGAGAGAGTATCATGGAAACATACACTGCCACATGTGAAATAGATGGTCAGTAGGAATTTGCTGTATGACTCAGGGAACTCAAACTGGGGCTGTGTGATAGCCTAGAGGGGGTGGGAAAGGGTGGGAGGTGGGAGGGAGGTCCAAGAGAGAGGGGACACATGTACGCCTATGGTTAATTCATGTTGGTGTATGGCAGAAAGCAACACGGTATTATGAAAAATTATCCTTCAATGAAAAATAAATTTTAAAAATTTGTCAAAATATTTTGAATCTATTTCTTGAAACTGCTTTTAGTACCCTGAATACATTCCTCTCTTTCTTCTCAAGAATAGGAAGCCCGTTTTGGAAACAGTTCAGATTTTGCAGAGTGAAAAGTCATTTGGAGTGCAGTCTCTTGAATGAAGGGGTAACCGGCTACTTTAATGGGCTGACGCCCATGTGGAGGCTCCACTCTGACGTGCCTGCTCATCGGCACCCTTGGACTTTGCAGTTCCTCCTCTTCTCCATGAGCTCCAGGTGCTCTCCAGATGCAGGCAGAGCCAGCGCGGCGTGCCCGCACCTGTCACTGATGTCTGCCTGTCTGTGTTGGTGGCACACATTTTCTCAGCCTGTACAAGGGACGGGCTGTTAGAGCACTGGTGAGTAACTGGACATGGAAAGAAAATGTCACTTAGAGGTTCTGAGGCTTCTGAAGATGGCGCCATAGAGAAGCACTGGAACTTTAGGGTGAGACCGGTTTCTAGAGATTAACCTTGAGTCTGGCTGTAGTCACGGTAGGTTCACTGGGAGAGTCAGAAAGGTGGCTGGAACCTGGACATGACCTGAAATGAATTCAGTTCTGAAAACAGACACTTGCATGCAGAGTTAAGAGCAGAGTAAATCTTCATGGGGAAAGGCCACGCCAGAGAAAGAGGGAACACTCCAGATGCTAGGGAGACCCCACACCGCCAGCCATCCTCTCACCTGCCCCTTGCCCCAGCCCTAAAGTAGCAGCTGGAACTTGAAATAAAAACACACTGATTTTATTTACACAGTTTCATGGAAAAAGGGTGATGTTTATCTACCCAGTGACCATGTGAACGTACAGTGAGAAACAGATCCCTTTCCTGGGGTAACTGCCATATACCCCATGCTGAAGACAGGTCACTACATCAGGGGCAACGCTGTCTGTGGACAGGACCACCCAACAGAGCCCTCACCATGGAAAAGCCTGTGTCTGCAGTCAGACACCAGACTCACACTTGGACCGAGTGAGGTACAGACAGGAACCCCAGGGGTGCAATGAGCCAAGCCCAGAGTGTGGGAAATTCCACAGGACAAATGGGCCAGTTTCTTCAAATGACCCGGCAAACAGATGCCAGGAAAACAAGCTAGGGAGGGGCATGGGATGTTACAGACGAAAAGAGATTAAGGAAACCCACCAACCCAATGCACAGTGTGGTCCGTCCTTGGATTATGTTACAAACAAGCCATTGATAAAAGGACATTCACTTGAGGCAATCAGTGAGAACTGAATCCAGAATGGGCATTAGGTATTAATAGGAAATTATGACCAATTTCATTGAGGATGATAATGGAATTGTGGTTAAATACAAAAAATAAGTAAGAAAGCATTTATGGATGAAATGGTGTGATGTTGCTTAAAAGTTTTCTAGTTAAACATGGTAGAGATTGAGGAAATAAGAGAATTATTTTTCTTATCATAATAAGTGGGTTAAGAGTATGTGAAAATTTATTGCATTATTTTCTCTAGTATATGTATGTTTAAAATGGTTTATAACAATGCGTTCTTTAAAATGGCAAGTAAATTACCACAGTTACCCTTACTGGACGGGATGCGGCATGAGCCACTGCTCTGGGAGAGGGGACCCTGGCCAGACCCCAGCATCTGCCTAACAGGACGTCTAATCTTGGCTCCTCCGAGATGAACTGTGGAGCCTAATCGCGTTTCCTAACATCTCTGAACATTTCCCAGCACCGCAAACCACGCCCCGAACATGGCAGGCAGTCCGTATTTGCTGAATGAATGAGGGAAGGAGTGAACACGTGAAGGGATGCCTGAAGTGAGAGAGGAGGCGTTCAGCAAAATGTTGGCCACAGCAGTGTTCTGTAAACGTTCACTCAGGGCAAGTGAATGACGACAAAGGCATGGAGCTGGGCCGGCCTCCGCACTTGGGCTGGCCCTCACAGACAGCCTCCCTGTGAAAGTGGGGTCTGGGGTCTGGGGTAGAGCTTACCCCCCGCCCCTGGGGCCTCCATGTGCTGACGGCTGCTTACACAGGGGAAACCAGGCCACATTTACACTAAGTGTACATTCTGAGAGTAAGGAAGTGTCTTCCCACTGGAGACTGACCGTAGGCATCTGCCAGTCTGCTGGAATCTGTGGTATTTAGCTCAGTGCCCGGCAATCAGTTGTCACAAAATATTGAACTGACCTTCTCCCTCTGAATGGAGGTCCCTGGATTGAAGTTTGTCTCAAAGAAAGGTTCTTAAGGGGAGCTGGAGCTATAAATCACTTGGGGACTTTTCAAAAGGCACCCCATCATGATACACACACATGCGCACACACAGACACACATGGCTGATCTGGTGAACCCCTGTCGCTGGGAAGTGGGGCTCTGCCCTTTGGAGCATCAGTCTGTGAGGAGGGCTGGAAGGGTGGCTGCAGGGACTCCGGCTGAGGACTGCCCACTCTGTGTCACAAACGCTGCACCGCTTCCTTCCAGCCTTGTGGTGCGAGAGAAAATCACTGCAGCCACTTCTGAAGGCTGGCTGGATGTGATGACCATCTCTACTCCAGTCCTTAACAAACACTGCTCCTCTGCTGGCCTGAACTTCCCGATGAGCTGGGGTGCAGGCATGCTGGCTTCAGGAACCGCACAATGCCCACCCTGCCTGGTGCCCTGGCCTCCTGCTTCAGATGTTGCAGAGAGCACCCACGCAGTGTTTCTATGAGGCCCAGAAACACCCTAACCTGCCACCAGGAGGCACAGGGCACAATTCTACCCTTGGGATGGGAGTGATAACTGGGGAGGTAGGCTGGGGTGTGTCAGGATTCTAGAAGCTGTTAGCATTGGAGCAAAGCTCCACCCCCACCCCCCGCCTTTGTCCTTCTCTCTGTGCACATCCTTAGTATCTCTAGGCAGTGGCTTCTGTCCCCGTGAACGTCCTCCTCAACACCAGCACCAGACCCTCTGAGACTCCCCCTGTCACTCCCCCCCTGGCTCAGCCTGGCCGCCCCTGGTCCCTTGCTTCCTCTGCATCACTCTCAAGAAGTGCCCTATTCTCTTCCTTCCTCAGCCTCTACAGTGTAAATAAAAGTCAGAGCTTTGTACAGCTCAGAACTCAAAGAACAGTCCCACCAAAAAATGAGCAGAAGACTTGAACAAACATTCTTCCAAAGAAGACATACAGACATACAGGCTAACAGGCACATCAAAAGATGTTCAACATCACTAATTATTCAGTTCAGTTCAGTCATTCAGTCGTGTCCGACTCTTTGTGACCCCAAGGACAGCAGCATGTCAGGCCTCCCTGTCCATCACCAACTGAAATGCAAATAAAAACCACAATGAAGTATCACTTCACACCTGTGAGAACAACTGTCAACAAAATTCTGCCAAAACTCCTGCAAATGTTGGACGGGATGTAGGCAAAATGAAACCTTCCTATGCTGTTGGTGAGACTATAAACTGGTGCAGCCACTATGAAAACCTGTATGGAGGTTCCTTAAAAAAATAAAAACAGAGTTATGATCCAGCAATCACATTCCTGGGTTTACATGGGGAAGGTAACAAAACTAACTTGAAAAGATGCATGTACTCCAATGTTCATAACAGCACTATAGCCAAGACATGGCAGCAGCATAAGTGTCTATCAACAGAGGAATGGGTAAAGAAGATATGGTGTATGTACAGTGGAATATTACTTGGCCAACAAAAGGAATGAAGCAATGCTATTTGCAACAATGTGGATGGACCTATAGATGATCATACTAAGCCAAGTCCAGAGAAAGACAAACATGATATCACATGTGGAACTAAAAATAACACAAATGAATGTATAAGCAAAACAGAAACAGACTCACAGACAACCACAAACTTCTGGTTACCAAAGGGAGAGGCAGAGGATGAATGAATTAGGAGTCTGGGTTAACAGACACAAATTATTATGTATAAAATAGATAAGCAACAAAGATTTACTATATAGCACAGGGAAGTAAACCCAGTATCTTCTAATAACTTAGAATATATTCTGCAAAAAAAAAAAAAACTCACTATGCTACACCCCTGAAACGAACACATACTCTAAAGCAACTACACTTCAATAGGAAAAAAAAAAGAGGTTAGACTTCCCATCAACAAGAGGAAAGAGTTGCCTTTTCCCAAAGGGCAGGCAGTCTGACCCCCTGAATATTAGAACAGGGAGGAAGAGCTGGGAGCCGTGGATGACAGGATGTGGGGACGGGGTGGGCGTTCCTTCTCAAATAAGTTAACAACTTCCTCAAGGAATGGGAAGAAAGAGGCATCTCCCTGGTGCACTGTTGTGAGCACAGCACCCTGAACCAAACTTTCAGCATCGACCTTCCTCACTTTGTGGAAAGGCAGCTGTACGTGTAGAAAGCTCTGGTTCCCAGGCAAGTGAGAGGGGTGGGAGAGGCAGCCAAAAGTGTCCAGGGTGAGAATATGCCTGATAAGGAGACAGGCCCTCAGGTCAGTGCCACCCCAATAGTTCCAATGAGACTGCCTGCCACACCCCAGTGATGCCAGACCTCATCCTAAAGAGCAGCCGTAAAGGGACTGGGTAACGGTGTGCTCTGCAGGGCCACAGTCCTCAGTTAAAAACTGGCTTCATTACCTTCGGACTTCCCCGGTGGCTCAGATGGTAAAGCGTCTGCCTACAATGCAGGAGACCTGGGTTCAATCCCTGGGTCAGGAAGATCTCCTGGAGAAGGAAATGGTAACCTACTCCAGTATTCTTGCCTGGAAAATCCCATGGACAGAGGAGCCTGGTAAGCTACAGTCTATGGGGTTGCAGAAAGTTGGACACAACTGAATGACTTCACTTCATTACTTTTTATATGTGCAACAACGGGGAAGTTATCTAACTTCCCCAAACCTCATCTTCCTCATTGTACAAATGGCATAAGCAATAGTATTTACTTTGTTCATAGTAACTGCTCCATATATGTTAAAGGACTGGTGGGATGGGGTGGGAGGTGGAAGGGAGGTTCAAGAGGGAGGGGACATACACCCGTGGCTGATTCATATTGATGTATGGCAGAAACCAACACAATATTGTAAAGCAATTATTACTTCAATGTTAATTAAGCTAAAACAATTAAACATTGACAAATAATACCTTAAAAAAGGATGGAAGGGAGGGAGGAAGGGAAGCAGGAGGCAAAAAGAAGAGAGAAGCAAAGCAAAACCCACTGCGGGCCTCCACACGGGCCATACTTGGCATCATCTGGTGAAACACAGTGTGAAGAAGACACGACTTCTCCAGCCTGCCGTCAGAGAACATTCTGCAAGCACTCAGAGGGAAGGCCAGGTGCAATGGTGCTCCCACTCTGCAGAGCAACAGTGGAAACTGAGGCTTCAGAGGGAAAGGCGCTTGCAATGGTACTCCCACTCTGTAGATCAACAGTGGAAACGGATGCTTCAGAGGGAAAGATGGGTGCAATGGTGCTCCCACTCTGTGGATCAACAGTGGAAACTGAGGCTTCAGAGGGAAAGGAAGGTGAAATGGTGTTCGCACTCTGCAGAGCAACAGTGGAAACTGATGCTTCAGAGGGAAATGTGGGAGCAATGGTGCTCCTACTCTGTGGAACAACACTGGAACTGATGCTTAGGAAGTAGGGGGGAAGGTAAACACTCAAAATTGCTCACTAATCTAGAGAGAGGGGAATATGAACCTATGAATGCTTCAGAGAGGCTTCTCAGGGGCTCTCATTCACCTGCCAGAGGATGTGAGAACAGAAGGCAGCCGATTAGATGAGAAGGCGTCCCGTGTCAGACAGATAAAGGGAACACTTTACGGCTTACTCCCCATGTAATTATCTTGTACAAGTCTTCACTACAGGACATTATTGTGACAGACAGTTTCAACTAGGGATTAGGCATTTACAACAAGGAGAACATGACTCTTCGCCATGTTCGAAGGGAACTGTGACCCTAGCCAAGCTGTGGGCTGCTGTATAGAGGATGCAAAGGAAACTGGAAAAAGCGGGGAAGGCTTCCCAGACAATTCAGAACCTGAGAACCCGCCCTGCCCCGTCCCCCAAATAGTCTGAGCTTAACTTCCAATGCACAAGAAAAGTGTTTTGCTTGTGCGTTTTTTTTCCCCCTGTCCTGGATTATTTTCATTATTTTTTTCCATTATGTGAAATCATAGGATGACATTCAGATGAAATCTCTCCCTAAAATTTTTGGCTAAATTAGTTAATTCCTGGGAGCATTGACAACAGATAGCACAGCAGGCATTAAAGACGATCAAGCACTGCTGTCTAGGTCACAAAACTGGATAATTTACAGCCCTAGGTACTTTGATGTGGTAGGGTGTTTCAAGTTGCCTGTCTGTATTGACAAAACGACTCTGATTATTACTAAACTGCCATTTCTCCATTTCTCACATGGTGTAGCCAATAGAAATGGCATGCTTTTCTCTAAAACATCTGGCCATAAGTTTCATTAGGAACATGATTAGCCTGCTTTGGCTGACAGTTGGCATAAACATTTTTCCCTGTAGCTTGGCTCTAAGCAATGCCAAGGCAGTGAGCATTTTAGTCAGACCAGTTGCTTGACATTATAAAAACCACGGCAGTAACAGGCAAAATCCCAAGTATTTGTTTTTGTAGAACTCAAGTCTGTTATACTCAATTAATTAAGCTAAAGCCCTCTGTAAATGTAGCTATAACTTCACCCAGTCTGGTATTTCTAGACCTTTGCATAAGTGCCTTATGCCAGGCAATAAAGTACCTTATTCAGAAAGAGCTTATGTACTTGTGAATGGGAAATTTAAATGTACCTACATAAATGCATTTATTACAAAATATGAATTTGCATGCTTCTTCCAAATCCGGTTTTAATGTTAACCAAATAAAAATAACATCTTTTTATCAGAAAGTTTACAATACCTTGCATTGCTAATGAACATTGTTTTCCCACTAAGTTGCATATAAGCTAATTTCAAACAGTCTCTAGAATAAACTGATTTTTTAAAAAGTTTAACATACATTTTAGGCTGGCTCTATTATCTTTAGGAATTGGGTTGGCTCTATGAGTGGTTTGTCATGGATATAAATATGCTTGTTTTCACAGATTTCGGAGAAGAAAAAGAGGGAGCAAGGATGGTATTTCTATACTGGTTCAGAGAATACTTCCGAGTGGATTTAAAGCTCTGTCTTCCACCAGCTTTTCTGGGGAACCACGAAGGTAACAAACACACACATAACTCTAGGCCCAGCGCATTGATCTCTGCGATCAACAGGGGGACATTCCTGGAGGTGAGAGCCTGCCTCCCTCTTTACTCTCTCCAGGCACTTTCTGTCGTGGTTCAAACTCACTTTATGCTTAGGCTAATGCTTATCTTATTTGGGCAACTAATGTTGACCCAACTTTCAACTTCGAATCTTCTCCAGTTTTGCTTTCAAACAAATGCAAATCCTATTAGATGAAGGACCCAGAGAGGAACCTGTGAACAGGCCTTGCTGAGTGCCCCCAGTTCACCACCCTGAGCTCACGCTCTCTGCCCATCAATCACATCTTTCCAGGACTCTCCACGCTCATCACACACGGTATAAAAACTCCCAGATTTACTCATTTCTTCAGGGCTTCATTTCCTCATGAGCCACAATTTTAGGTAAACATGTGCACACCTCTCTTGCTAATCTGTCTTTCATTGCAGGGGTCCCAGTTGAGAACTGAGAAGATATTCCTCCTTCCCTACAATCAGTTACTTGGTCAAGACAGAGCGAGTGGTTTCCACTCTCAGGGTTATCATGAGCTCCAAGGTGAAACAGTCCGTGTGATGCAGTCTCAGGCCAGAAGAGCGGGTTCTGGAATCAGTCTCTCCTACAACATCTCAGCAGCTGCCTTGTAGACACAGGCACCACTTCAAAGGAGTGAATGAGCCCAAGACCACTGGTTCCTACTGGGAAGACAGCATCCTGTACCACCCTGGGAAGATGAGTGGGGGCCTGCGAGTTCACGGACGACAGAGTCAGAAGAGAATGCAGGCTTTATTGGCAGGGGTTTGTGTAAGTGGGTCCCTGGCAGTGAGACCAAGGTCACACACCAGCTTAAGAAAGGGGGGTCAGGGTTCAGTGGGGAGTGTGGAGGGTTCTGTCGGGCCGCTGAATTCTCACCTCCAGGCACTAAATCAGCTCGGCTCCTACAGAACATGCCCTTGGAGGGTGGAGAGAAGTGTGTTTGCTGAGGATATGCTTAAACTCACAGGGCATCTCTTCCTGTGGCTGCTGATTGTTCACAGGTTTCCAGTTTAAAGTCATTTTAACCCCTTCATCCTTAACTGCAAGCAGGCATCAGAGTCCCTGGAGGCCCAGATGGAGCGCAGAGTTTCTGATGAAAAAGTGGCATGTCCACACGTGGAGAATCCCTGACCGACGGCTGCCTCTGCCTGCTGCACAGACATGGCCTCAGGGATGAACACTGACTCACCGTGTCTCTGGGGGAGCCACTATCAGGAGGCAGCCACTGCTGGATGCATTGGAAACAGCCAAGCACCCTGGGCTCCTGGTGCTGGTGTGGACGGACCCGGGCACTCTCATGTGCGCGTGTGTGCGCGTGTGTGCTTGCAGCTGGGGACCCTAGGGCCGGACGTGCTCCATCAACTGTGCGCTCCCGGGACTTTCAATTGTGGGGTCCGTGCTGTACCCAGGCTGCCCACCGTCTGCTGCTCAGCCCAGAGGACCGACAGTTCTGCTGACCCATGGAGCCTGCCCAGCCCAGCTCAACTGCTGTTCTGTTGTGGAGGACACCGACTTGACAAACAAATGGGTGAAACAGTGGAAAGGATGCTCTTCATTAGAAATAAGTGTAAGAGGCGACGTCTAGAGGACTGTCCACGTGAGGCTGTGCTGATCTGAGATTCACAGAGGGGCCTGATAAGGACCCCTGTACTTGCGGCACAGACCACCAACACAGCACCCAAGTGCACCACGGACTCCCGGGAAGACTGCTGGCCATCAGGACTTGTAATGTTCCAGCAAATTTAGAAACGCTACAAGGAAGGACCAGAACAACAGAGGGACGTGCCCAGGGTTCTCTGATGAAGACGGGGCTGTGGCTGCGAGCAGAGCCCCCACCCTGGCACACAGCCAGATTTTGGGCCACATCACCCGGGCAGGGATGCCCGTAACTGGGGAGAGTTCTGAAGTCGTGTTCAGAGGAAGGAGAGCTCATCTTTGAAAAGAGTTTCTTTCTTTCCATTAAAAAAGTTCACACCAGTGGAAAGAGTTTATTCAAACACATTTCATTACGTCACCCCCAAAGCATGTGTGAGCAGAGGCCGTTCAGGGCTGGAAACAAAGCGATTTCCTGTCGGTGCCGTTCAGAGCTGCCATGACCCAGACCCCCATGGCCAGGCCCACCCAGCCAGGGGCTGGGGGAAGCAGGGGAGGGGGAGGCACAGGCTGCTCTGGGGTGCGCCTCCCTCCCTTCAGTTTTGGTTTGCTGGGCTCAGATATATGCGGCAAACAGACCGTTCTCACCCAGAACGCCCAGGTGCACCCTAAGGGCACTAAACTCCATTCACAGTGGACACCAGGAAGCAGGCCACTGTCCTGGGGGCCAGGCTCACTGACCCCTGGACCCCAAGCCTGCCCTCCCCACAGGCTCCACACCTCAGGGAGAGAGCCGATGAGGCAGACATCCTTGGGGTCACTTGAGTGGACAGTTACATCTCAGATGGTTCAGTAACATCTCCTTCCAAACCCCAAGCAAATAAGTCACATTCACAATAAAAACTGTAAGAAACTGGCCTCTGGTATCCAATAAGAGTCTACATTTGTCCTTCAAAAATAACACCTAAGAAATACCATTTTTGAAAGTGATTCTACACTGTCTCTTGGAGAAAAGTTTAGATTACAAATGAAAATCCATCCCTCACCCTTTGTTTAGTTGAGCATGGCTGTTTGGGGGGGTGGGGGTGGCCTGGCCCCCTTGGGCTGTAATCTCAGGCTCCCGCAGTGATGCAGACTCCTCCTCAGCCTTCACAACATCTGGACCCCTAGCCTCTTCCTCCTCTTTGCCTCACAAATCCTGCCCCAAGCTCCACTGGGGTGTCCTAGCCCAGGGAGGCTGAAAAGGAAATTATCATCTGTCATCCAAATAGAAACCATTGCACGTGAGCACACAGACCCCGAGTGAGCCTCCTCAAGGACACAGGATCACACAGGAGAGTGGCCTCTGAGCGTGGGCTGAGTGGGGGTCCTGGAATAAGACTCCAGAGACCGCCAGTCTCTGAGAGAGGACCCAAGGGAGTGGTGACCTGGCAGAGTGGGCGAGCCCTTCACTGATCCTGGGCAGAAGCGGGGGGACAGAGTATGCTGTGCTCCAAGGGGATATGCTTGGTTTGATCCTTGATGGCACAGTGAGGTAACAGTGGGGTGACAGTGGGGTGATGCCGACGGGGGTCAAGACACCTCTGGGTGAGAAAAGTGCTCGAATGAGCTGAACCTGCGGCAGGTCTCCAGGAGCAGAATAAGCTGTCCTTCGGGATCCATCCTGACCACTGCCCTGGGGTAGGTCATGCAGCTTGTCAAGGCCTCCGGTCAACATGTGAACAAATTCACCTCCAGAGTTATGATAAAGCTAAATAATCTAGCTTCCATAAAGCCCTCGCAGATGAAAGACACCAGAGAAATATAAATTATTATTTTACCAGGAGATGGCCTCAGTAGAAGGGAAAGTAAACTTCTCCCTTTGATAGAAGTCCACTTCAGCCGATGGAGAGCTCTGTGCTCCCGACCAGGGACCAGGACACCCAGCTGCCCAGATAACCGCCTACCCCCTCCCCCGACTGTTCCCTGTTCATCAGTTCTAACTGGGAACCACTGCTGGTCGTTTCTCTGCAGGGTAAGGCCGACTTTCCATCTGATATTCCTCAGTAAACTGAACAAAATGAGTGATAACCCCCCAAAGAGGAGCGATGTATCTTCATTACAGCAATTACGCTTTATGAGCAGGCTTTTTTACAAACAGAAACAGGCAACAAGATTTTAAGTTCGAAGGACAGTGAATGTGCTCAAGGTAGTAACTTTAGCTGGCACCCAGCCTTTAAAGCAGGGAACCTGTCTTTTGCCTAGATGTTTCAGTGGGCTGCCCTCCCTGGTAAAAACGGTGGTCCCCTGTTTCACTCCAATAAACAAGATCAGAAACCTACACTGCAGTTTCCACAACCAGCAAGCAGGTCCTTCAAACTTGCCGCAGGTCCGCAGGCTCTGGTCAATCAGTGACCAAATGAGGGAGAAAACCTAAGTGCCTGACCCCCTTAGAGTGTGACCAAGTGGGAAG
The DNA here is from genome assembly GCF_042477335.2 of Ovis canadensis. Taxonomy (NCBI): domain Eukaryota; kingdom Metazoa; phylum Chordata; class Mammalia; order Artiodactyla; family Bovidae; genus Ovis; species Ovis canadensis. The sequence continues at coordinate 59,858,279 of NC_091257.1, read as the reverse complement.
GAGCCCCCAGCTCCTGCAGCTCTCAATTCTTATGTCTGTCAGTGACCACACTTGCTTTAAATCTGCATCATGACTCCACAACGAATCTTCATGATAGTTGCTGTAGTAGGTAGTCTGGGCGGAAGCACATTTACTTTTTAAAATTGGATTGTCTGAGTTATTTTTATTTATTTGGACTATAGAACACATGTTTGGTTAAGGATTATTTAGAAAAAAAAATGTGTGACCCCATGTGTGTATACGTATATATTTACATATATATATATACATATGCATAAATATATATATTAAAGAATCCCACGGATAAAAAAATGAAGGCAAACTTGACAAGCACACTGAATGATAAAAACTGTCTTAGTCTATTAGGGCTGCTACAAAACAGGACCACAGACTGGCTTACAAACAACAGAGTTTCTGTCTCACAATGCTGCAGGAGCAAGTCTGTGATCCAGGGGTCACATGGTCAGCTGTTGGGGGAGCCCTTCTCTGGCTGTGGACGGTCACTTGTCCTGTGTCTCCCGTGTCTTCACACGCTGAAGAGCTCTTTGGGATCCCTTTTATAAGGACACTAATGCCACCATGGAAGCTCCACCCTCATGACCTCGTCACCTCCCAGCAACATCACGCTGGGATTAGCTTTCCTATGCGAATTCTGGACACAGACATTCAATCCACTGCACAAATGCTGTGACCCTGTATAAAACCATGCTATTTTAAGAATCTGCTCATCCCAGACTTGGGAGGCAGAGAGGGCTGTAAAGGAATGGACACTGGGCTTAGAACCTGGGCTGCCACTGTCATGAGACGGGCTGGGCGGATGACAGAGGCAGCCCAGCCTCACTTTCCTCACTGCCCAGACCCACACAGCCTCCAGTGTAAAATGCACAGTGAGGTACATGGTGCCAAGCAGACAGCAGACAGACGTTACAGCCCCTCAATTTTCTACCAGGATGAGAGAAGGAGAACTGCAGACACTGTTGAATACCTGTGAACTACTTTATGAGAATGTCTAATATTTGTCAGAGCCTGTATTGGTCTGTGGCAGCCGAGGACGTATGTTCCAGGCATTCCTGAAGGTGGGAGTTTAGGATAGATCTGAGGAATGTTAAGGTAATTACCAGACACAGTATTTCATCAGGAAAGCTAGTTATTAAGCATATGCTGTTTATAATATGGATGATAAAAGTAAGAGCGCTAAGGAGTTAAGAGTTCCCCTCTTTGCTTATAATATTAAATTTTATTTTACCTGGGTAACTTATACCTAAAGGGCACAAATATGCCTAGAACCACCTTATGTCTGTATAGTTATTACCATACAGTTTCTCAAGGCTTATAATTTAATCTTACCCTAAGAGCACCACTGTGATTTGAAGGGAGAGTTTTAGGATGAGGAAACGTAGATTCAGTTCAGTTCAGTTCAGTTCAATCACTCAGTTGTGTCCAACTCTTTGCCACCCCATTAATTACAGGACCCCAGGCTTCACTGTCTATCACTAACCCCCGGAGTTCATTCAAACTCATGTCCACTGAGCCAGTGATACCATCCAGCCATCTCATCCTCTCTCATTCCCTTCTCCTCCTGCACCCAATCCCTCCCAGCATCAGAGTCTTTTCCAATGAGTCAACTCTTCTCATGAGGTGGCCAAAGTATTGGAGTTTCAGCTTTAGCATCATTCCTTCCAAAGAATACCCAGGACTGATCTCCTTTAGAGTGGACTGGTTCTATCTCCTTGCAGTCCAAGGGACTCTCAAGAGTCTTTTCCAGCACCAGAGTTCAAAGGCATCAAGTCTTCGGCACTCAGATTTCTTCACAGTCCAACTCTCAGATCCATACATGACCACTGGAAAAACCATAGCCTTGTCTAGATGGACCTTTGTTGGCAAAGTAATGTCTCTGCCTTTGAATATGCTGTCTAGGTTGGTCATAACTTTCCTTCCAAGGAGTGTCTTTTAATTTCATGGCTGCAATCACCATCTGCAGTGATTTTGGAGCCCAAAAATATAAAGTCTGACACTGTTTCCACTGTTTCCCCATCTACTTCCCATGAAGTGATGGGACCAGATGCCATGATCTTAGTTTTCTGAACGTTGAGCTTTAAGCCAACTTTTTCACTCTCCTCTTTCACTTTCAGCAAGAGGCTTTTTAGTTCCTCTTCACTTTCTGTCATAAGGGTGGTATCATCTGCATATCTGAGGTTATTGATATTTCTCCCGGCAATCTTAATTCCAGCTTGTGTTTCTTCCAGCCCAGCGTTTCTCATGATGTACTCTGCATAGAAGTTAAAGAAGCAGGGTGACAATATACAGCCTTGATGTACTCCTTTTCTAATTTGGAACCAGTCTGTTTTTCCATGTCCAGTTCTAACTATTGCTTCCCAACCTGCATATAGGTTTCTCAAGAGGCAGGGCAGGTGGTCTGATATTCCCATCTCTTTCAGAATTTTCCACAGTTTATTGTGATCCACACAGTCAAAGGCTTTGGCATAGTCAATAAAGCAGAAATAGATGTTTTCCTGGAACTCTCTTGTTTTTTTTATGATCCAGCGGATGCTGGCAATTTGATCTCTGGTTCCTCTGCCTTTTCTAAAACCAGCTTGAACATCAGGAAGTTCATAGTTCACATATTGCTGAAGCCTGGCTTGGAGAATTTTGAGCATTACTTTACTAGCGTGTGAGATGAGTGCAATTGTGCGGTAGTTTGAGCATTCTTTGGCATTGCCTTTCTTTGGGATTGGAATGAAAACTGACCTTTTCCAGTCCTGTGGCCACTGCTGAGTTTTCCAAATTTGCTGGCATATTGAGTGCAGCACTTTCACAGCATCATCTTTCAGGATTTGAAACAGCTCAACTGGAATTTCATCACCTCCTCTAGCCATAGTGATGCTTCCTAAGGCCCACTTGACTTCAAATCCGAGGATGTCCGGCTCTAGATGAGTGATCAAACCATTGTGATTATCTGGGTCATGAAGATCTTTTTGTACAGTTCTTCCGTGTATTCTTGCCACCTCTTCTTAATATCTTCTGCTTCTGTTAGGTCCATACCATTTCTGTCCTTTATCAAGCCCATCTTTGCATGAAATGTTCCCTTGGTATCTCTAATTTTCTTGAAGAGATCTCTAGTCTTTCCCATTCTGTTGTTTTCCTCTATTTCTTTGCATTGATCACTGAAGTCTTTCTTATCTCTTCTTGCTATCCGTTGGAACTCTGCATACAGATGTTTTTATTTCTCCTTTTCTCCTTTGCTTTTTGCTTCTCTTCCTTTCACAGCTATTTGTAAGGCCTCCTCAGACAGCCATTTTGCTTTTTTGCATTTCTTTCCATGGGGATGGTCTTGATCCCTGTCTCGTGCACAATGTCACAAACCTCCGTCCATAGTTCATTAGGCACTCTATCTATCAGATCTAGTCCCTTAAATCGATTCCTCACTTCCACTGTATAACCATAAGGAATTTGATTTAGGTCATACCTGAATGGTCTAGTTGTTTTCCCTACTTTCTTCAATTTAAGTCTGAATTTGGCAATAAGGAATTCATGATCTGAGCCGTAGTAGAGTCAGGAAGGTTAAATGATTTTGATGAACTGATGGGCAAGTTGGCCCCAGCAGTGAGAAACTATGAGAGCTTGCACACCATCTTTCTGGGGAGGGGGAAGGGTGCCGGCCTCACTGAGAGTACAGCATCTCTAGGGAAGGTGAAGGACCTTAGGGGACCAATGGAGGATGGTAGTTGGTGACAGGGTCTGTCTGGGGGTGGCCCCTCTGCTAGGCTCCTCTCTGCTGGTAGTGAACGTCCCGGGAGGGGACCTGTGACCCTGAGTTCCTGCAGAGGCTCTGTGCTCAGGCAGATGTTGGGGTTCAGAAGAAGCCCCCCCTGCATTTGCTGTTTTTCACATGCCTTTGGGTGAATACAGAGAGCATAACTGCTGGGGCACAGAGTAGGTTTTGTAGTTTGCGGTTTGGTTGGAGACCGCCAAACTGTCTCCCCAAGTGGCTGTGTGGTTTCACATCACACCAGCAATGAGTGAAGTTTCAACCATCCTAAAAATCCTCTGTGCTCTGTCTATTCATCCTGCCCTCCCTTCTAACCCTTGGGAACTACACATCTTTTTACTGCCTCCTTAGTTTTCATTTTCCCAGAGATGTCATAGAGTTGGAATAAGGCACACATGTGTGTCTGTGACTGTGCGTGCATCGATGCATGTGTGACTACATGCCTGTGTAGCTTCATTTACTTGTTGCAATCACTGAGGATGCAGGAGGTTTGGGTTGGTCATGGAATTCGCCACAGGCTGCAGCACTGGCAGAACCAAGATATGAAGCCAGCTCATCGCCCTAACTCCTACTGGACAGAACGACCCAGACACCTCCTATGTTTTTCCAGGGAAGGGAGGGCCCAGGGTGAAGGACCGTGTGAACTGTGTGTCCTGATCTTGCCCTGGGCTCTGGCCTGGCCGGTTGTGCTTGGTTTTTCATACAATATTGAAGGAGATGGCTATTTACAAGCAAACCTGCTTTCAGTTGCCTGTGCAGGGGTGGAAGTGCTCTGGGGACAGAGAGTGGTGTGCCTGTGAAGTGCCCCGCCTGGATTCACCTTCAGCACCCCCACCATCTCCCCCAGCCCTGTCCACTCATTACTGCCTATTATCAGATGGAAGTGGTCCAGCCCTCATTGAGCAGTGAGCACCCTACCGTCCACATGGGCACAGGATGGCTGAGCATGAGCTGGCAAGTGTGTTTTCCTCTCCATCCCCCTGGGACTGGAATGACTAGTAAGAGCAACATGAAAGTAAAATGGTCTCAAGCCTGAAACAATTGGGGAAGGAGCACTTCAAGTCTGCCTTTCATCACTGAACTTCAACTAAATTATGCCATCAAAATGCCGTATTATTTCAAATTAGCCAAATTAATTAATCTAAGTCAATCCTTGGCTGTATTAATCTTATGTTTGAGAATTTCATGAGAGAAAGAACATGACTTTTTCAGCTTACTGTGTGCAGACGAGCCTCCCTGACAGGTGGCTTCTCTTCTGCTCCAGGCTGGTGTTTTACAAACTGTGCAGACACAGACAGAGTCTTATATGGACTTATGGACCCGGGGGTGCAGGGGTAGGGGGGAGGGAGAGAGAAGCATGGAAACATATACATTACCACAGGTAAAATAGATGGCCAGTGGGAGTCTGCTGTATGACTCAGGGAACTCCAACCAGGGCTCTGTAACAACCCAGAGGGGTGGGATGGGGAGAGAGGGTGGGAAGGAGGCTCAAAAGGAAGGGGACATATGTACACCTATGGCTGATCCATGTTGATGTGTGGCAGAAACCAACACAATTCTGTAAATTATCCTTCAGTTAAAAAAATAAATAAATTTAAAATAAAAACAAAAGCTCTGCAGAAGTAGAATTCCCTTAAATACATTAATACAGAGTTTCACAGTTTCTCCTGTCACTTTGTTTGTATTTGAAAATGACTACCTTCATGCTCTTAAGATCGCAAGAACTTAAGCGGTGTTTTGTTTTTTTTTTTAAAGCACTTCAAATGCGTTAAAAAAACAAAAGACTGACTTGTGCACATTCCATTTTCATAACTCTCTTTTAAATACCATAAACCCACAAGTATACACTCAAGAAGAGATTTCTGTTGGACTTGTGTATAGACCTTAGAATTCTGAGTACTCCCGCGGGCGCCCCACACTGGATGAAAGCGATGTGACTCACACCAACGCCTCCTCCCGAGTCCGCACTCACTGTCATGAACGAACCAGAAGAAGGGGCTCTTCCTGCTCACTTCCGGGTCGGGCACACTGCCCCTACGTCGTCAGTCTGTCCCTCACAGTTCATCAGAAAGTGCGATCTCTGGAAAAACACTGGTGACGTGTAACGGTTCAATAGTGGTGGTGCCATGAGCAGGCGCCTGCGTGACTGGGGCTCCATGATCACCGTCATCTTACAGACTGGAAGACCAAGGCTACGTGCCCAGGCTCACAGCATTTCCACCATGGCTGAAGGACGCGATAATTAGGGAAAGACAGAAGTGCTCCAACATCTGCTGCTGCTCTGAAAGCGAATTTCCAAGTCATCAGGTAAAACTGCCTCCCCTCCAGCAGGCTTGGTCCCTCGCAGAGCGCAGAACCAGGGCCCATGCGGCCCCGCAAGGCCTGGCGGGGGCGGGCGTGAGGAGGCCGCGGGCGGAAGCAGCCCTAGGGCCGCACAGGCGTCCGCATGGCTCCGGGATCTGAGCCAGGACCTCTTTCTGGCACAGCTGCCGTCATGGGCTCACGTCTCCAGACCTCAGTTAACTCAGCACACAAGGTGCTGACTTAGAAACCTGCCAAGCGTGTGGTTGCAGTCAGGTGGGGCCTGAGGAGAGGGGATGGGTCCGTGTTCTCTGTTGTCACTTTCCCCAGATGTTCTCACTCACGTGACACGAGGGATAAAATGACAGCCGTGATGGCTGGTGAGGCCGGCGAGAACAGCGCGAATTTCCCAGACATGTTTCCTAGAACTGGCCCATTCTCACTGTTCTCGCTCGCCTCTGCACCTCCATGTTCAGGCTAAGACCAAGCCCTAAGTGGAAAAATACTGTGCGAAAGGGGCCCTTGTGGTCTTTCGGGCCTGACTGGATACAGGAAGTACAGAATGGCAGCGAAAACATGTTTACACAGTTTTCTGGGCAGGTATCTGTGTCTCCCCGAAAGTGGGAGGGTGATGTTTACTGAAAGCTTTGAAATTAGCCTCAAAGGACTGACCTACACCAGGTTTCTCAAAATTGGTTTGGGTACCACCCAAGCAGTTCCTGTCTTACTCTGGAAGCCAGAAAAAGCCACGTGGGTCCCCATCTCCCCAGGCCCTGGCAGGCATTTCTGGGAGGCAGTGGGAAGGGGGTGCCCGCAGAAGTCTTTGTTGAGAAGCAAATCTGGCGGTCCCCCCACCTCCATGGTCAATATTCCTTTGGGCAATGACTGGATTATGAAATCTGTAAATATCAAAAAGTATTCTGGGATTTTGTTTGGCTTCTGTCAGGAAGAGCTTGAGAAGAGGCCTTGGGAGGACCCCGAGGCAGGTGGGACTCAGAGTGGCCACAGACGGAGCCACCCTGACAAAGCCGCACCCCTCCTCCCTCAGCCCCCCTCACTCAGTAACCATCCTGTTTTATCTCAAGCAGCTCAGAACACCTACAAGTCTTCCTGGGGTGACCCCACATCTCCTTGGTTACTTCTGGTATTTATTCTGATCTCGACATAGGAGTGACTTTCTGCTCCATGTTATCTTGTGCTTATTTGAATCATGCTTCAGGTATATACCAGAAAAGACCAGATGCAGATGTTGGTCTGGCATTAAGTCTCTGTTAACTCTGCTTTATAACCGAAGGTGAGCATTCCAGAGTTGTGCACAGAACACATGCTTTGTGAAGAAATGAACCACATGATTTTTTGGCAAAATCATGCTTTCGCTTGGAATTCATTGGAATCATAATGATACCAATATTTTGAAAAAACATGTCAACAATTTGAGAACTCTTTAGAGATGAGATTCATGTGGACCCCCAGCTGAAACTGAGATTGGCAGCGACAACAGGCACACGAAGAGGGACTGAGTGTGCTTTTCTCTAAAGGTACCAGAACCACAGTAAATTCAGGCTACCTAAAGAACAGGCACAAAAATAATGTGACGTTTATGAACGATCCCTGAAGCTGGCCCACACTTTTCATTCTCAAGTTTACATTTCATTAGATGATACTGCTTTATCTATTTTAATAGCTGTATATTCAGTGGCTTCATAAATCTTATTCCTGTTTATCTCACTGATTTTACCAACTATCTGTGAAAGGTAATTTAATGATGCCTGGGTTATAGGAATAAAGAGCTAATATCCCTGCCATGAAGAATTTTACATTAGGTCACTCTTCTTTCACACAGCAACATGTCTGAAAGCTAGGATGATATCTGTGCTGTACACACAAACACACACTGTACACACACTGTCACACATTACATACACACGATAAACATGCTGTCATGCATTATACACACACTGTATACACTGTCACACACTATGCACACACAGTCACACACTATACACACAAAACACATGCTATCACACATTGTACACACACACAACACATACACTATACACATGCTATTTATTACACACTATACCCATGCTGTCACACACTGTACACTATACACACACATTATACACATGCTGTAACACTATACACATGCTGTCACACATTACACACACACACAACACATACACTATACACATGCTATTTATTACACACTATACACATGCTGTCACACACTGTACACTATACACACACATTATACACATGCTGTAACACTATACACATGCTGTCACACACTGTACACTATACACACACATTATACACATGCTGTAACACTATACACATGCTGTCACACATTATACACATACTGTACACACTATAGATACACTAAACACACCGTACACACGCTGTCACACACTATACACACTACACATAAGCTGTCACACATTATACACACACACAATACACACACACTATACACATGCTGTCACACACTAAACACAGTCACACATTATACACACACTGTCACACTATACACACACTATACACACTATAGACACATACACTAAACACACACTGTATACACACTGTCACACACTATACACACACATTATACACATGCTGTCACACACTATATATACACTGTCACACACTATACACATGCTATCACACAGTATACACACACTGTCACACAGTCACCTGTACACATACATTATACACATGCTGTCACACACTATATACACACTATACACAAGCTGTCACACATTACCAGTTCAGTTCAGTTCAGTCGCTCAACATGTCTGACTCTTTGCCACCCGATGAATCACAGCACGCCAGGTCTCCCTGTCCATCACCAACTCCCAGTGTTCACTCAGAGTCACGTCCATCGAGTCAGTGATGCCATCCAGCCATCTCATCCTCTGTCGTCCCCTTCTCCTCCTGCCCCCAATCCCTCCCAGCATCAGAGTCTTTTCCAGTGAGTCAGCTCTTCGCATGAGGTGGCTAAAGTACTGGAGCTTCACTTTTAGCATCATTACTTCCAAAGAAATCCCAGGGCTGATCTCCTTCAGAATGGACTGGTTGGAGCTCCTTGCAGTCCAAGGGACTCTCAAGAGGCTTCTCCAACACCACAGTTCAAAAGCATCAATTCTTTGGCACTCAGCCTTCTTCACAGTCCAACTCTCACATCCATACATGACCACAGGAAAAACCATAGCCTTGTCTAGATGGAACTTAGTCAGCAAAGTAATGTCTCTGCCTTTGAACATGCTATCTAGGTTGGTCATAACTTTTCTTCCAAGGAGTAAGTGTCTTTTAATTTCATGGCTGCAGTCACCATCTGCAGTGATTTTGGAGCCCAAAAATATAGTCTGACACTGTTTCCACTGTTTCCCCATCTATTTCCCATGAAGTGGTGGGACCCGATGCCATGATCTTTGTTTTCTGAATGTTGAGCTTTAAGCCAACTTTTTCACTCTCCTCTTTCACTTTCATCAAGAGGCTTTTTAGTTCCTCTTCACTTTCTGCCATAAGGGTGGTGTCATCTGCATATCTAAGGTTATTGATATTTCTCCTGGCAATCTTGATTCCAGCTTCTGTTTCTTCTAGTTCAGCATTTCTCATGATGTACTCTGCATAGAAGTTAAATAAGCAGGGTGACAATATACAGCCCTGATGCACTGCTTTCCCTATTTGGAACCAGTCTGTTGTTCCATGTCCAATTCTAACTGTTGCTTCCTGACCTGCATACAGGTTTCTCAAGAGGCAGGTCAGGTGGTCTGGTATTCCCATCTCTTGAAGAATTTTCCACGGTTTATTGTGATCCACACAGTCAAAGGCTTTGGCATAGTCAATAAAGCAGAAATAGATGTTTTTCTGGAACTCTCTTGCTTTTTCCATGATCCAGAGAATGTTGGCAATTTGATCTCTAGTTCCTCTGCCTTTTCTAAAACCAGCTTGAACATCAGGAAGTTCATAGTTCACATATTGCTGAAGCCTGGCTTGGAGAATTTTGAGCATTACTTTACTAGCGTGTGAGATGAGTGCAGTTGTGCAGTAGTTTGAGCATTCTTTGGCATTGCCTTTCTTTGGGATTGGAATGAAAACTGACATTTTCCAGTTCTGTGGCCACTGCTGAGTTTTCCACATTTGTTGGTATATTGAGTGCAGCACTTTCACAGCATCATCTTTCAGGATTTGAAATAGCTCAACTGGAATTCCATCACCTCCACTAGCTTTGTTCGTAGTGATGCTTTCTAAGGCCCACTTGACTTCACATCCCAGGATGTCTGGCTCTAGATGAGTGATCACACCATCATGATTATCCAGGTCTTGAAGATCTTTTTTGTACGGTTCTTCTGTGTATACTTGCCACCTCTTCTTAATATCTTCTGCTTCTGTTAGGTCCATACCATTTCTGTCCTTTATCAAGCCCATCTTTGCATGAAATGTTCCCTTGGTCTCTAATTTTCTTGAAAAGATCTCTAGTCTTTCCCATTCTGTTGTTTTCCTCTATTTCTTTGCATTGATCACTGAAGATCTCTTCTTGCTATTCTTTGGAACTCTGCATTCAGATGCTTATATCTTTCCTTTTCTCCTTTGCTTTTCACTTCTCTTCCTTTCACAGCTATTTGTAAGGCCTCCCCAGACAGCCATTTTGCTTTTTTGCATTTCTTTTCCATGAGGATGGTCTTGATCCCTATCTCCTGTACAATGTCACGAACCTCAGTCCATAGTTCATTAGGCACTCTATCTATCAGATCTAGGCCCTTAAATCTATTTCTCACTTCCACTGTGTAACCATAAGGGATTTGATTTAGGTCATACCTGAATGGTCTAGTCGTTTTCCCTACTTTCTTCAATTTGAGTCTGAATTTGGTAATAAGGAGTTCATGATCTGAGCCACACTCAGTTCCTGGTCTTGTTTTTGTTGACTCTATAGAGCTTCTCCATCTTTGGCTGCAAAGATTATAATCAATCTGATTTCGGTGTTGACCATCTGGTGATGTCCATGTGTAGAGTCTTCTCTTGTGTTGTTGGAAGAGGGTGTTTGCTATGACCAGTGCATTTTCTTGGCAAAACTCTATTAGTCTTTGCCCTGCATCATTCCGCATTCCAAGGCCAAATTTGCCTGTTACTCCAGGTGTTTCTTGACTTCCTACTTTTGCATTCCAGTCCCCTATAATGAAAAGGACATCTTTTGGGGGTGTTATTTCTAAGAGGTCTTGTAGGTCTTCATAGATCCATTCAACTTCAGCTTCTTCAGCATTACTGGTTGGGGCATAGACTTGGATTACCATGATATTGAATGGTTTGCCTTGGAGACGAACAGAGATCATTCTGTTGTTTTTGAGATTGCATCCAAGTACTGCATTTTGGACTCTTTTGTTGACCATGATGGCTACTCCATTTCTTCTGAGAGATTCCTGCCCGCAGTAGTAGATATAATGGTCATCTGAGTTAAATTCACCCATTCCAGTCCATTTTAGTTCACTGATTCCTAGAATGTCAACATTCACCCTTGCCATCTCTTGTTTGACCACTTCCAATTTGCCTTGATTCATGGACCTGACATTCCAGGTTCCTATGCAATATTGCTCCTTACAGCATCTGACCTTGATTTTATCACCAGTCACATCCACAGCTGGGTATTGTTTTTGCTTTGGCTCCATCCTTTTATTCTTTCTGGAGTTATTTCTCCACTGATCTCCAGTAGCATATTGGGCACCTACTGACCTGGGGAGTTCCTCTTTCAGTATCCTATCATTTTGCCTTTTCATACTGTTCATGGGGTTCTCAACGCAAGAATACTGAAGTTGTTTGCCATTCCCTTCTCCAGTGGACCACAGTCTGTCAGACCTCTCCACCATGACCTGCCCGTCTTGGGTTACCCCACGGGCATGGCTTAGTTTCATTGAGTTTGACAAGGCTGTGTCCTAGTGTGATTAGATTGACTAGTTTTCTGTGAGTATGGTTTCAGTGTGTCTGCCTTCTGATGCCCTCTTGGAACACCTACCATCTTACTTGGGTTTCTCTTACCTTGGGCAGTCACAGTGTGTGACTGTATGTACAGTGTGTGTATAATGTGTGACAGTGTGTGTATACTGTGTGACAGCATGTGTATAGTGTGTGACAGTGTGTATACAGTGTGTGTTTAGTGTATGTATCTATAGTGTGTATAGTGTGTGTATAGTGTGACAGTATGTGTATAATGTGTCTGTGTATAATGTGTGACTGTGTATAGTGTGTGACAGCGTGTGTATAATGTGTGTGTATTATGTATGTATACACTATACACACACACTATGCACATGCTGTCAGACATTATACACAAGTTGTCACTCATGCACATGCTGTCACACATACTATTATATATTGTGTGTGTATACACACACACAATACACACACACTATACACATGCTGTCACACACTATACACGGTCACACATACACACACTGTCACACTATACACGCACTATATACACTATAGACACATACACTAAACACACACTGTATACACACTGTCACACACTATACACACACATTATACACATGCTGTCACACTATACACGCACTATACACACTATAGACACATACACTAAACACACATTGTATACACACTGTCACACACAATACACATGCTGTCATATAGTATACACACACTGTCACACATTATACACACACTGTACACACAGTCACATGCTGCACACACACATTATACACATGCTGTACACACAGTCACACACTGCACACACACATTATACACATGCTTTCACACACTATATACACACTGTCACACACTATACACATGCTGTCACACATTATACATGCACTATACGCACACTGTCACACACTATAAACACACACCATACACACACTGTCACACACTATACACAGACACTATGCACATGCTGTCACACATTATACACAAGTTGTCACTCATGCACATGCTGTCACACATACTATATACATGCTGTCACACACTATACACACACTATATACACACACACTGTACACACTGTGTACAACCCCTTTCCAAGGCTGAGGAATTCTCCACTGTGTAAGTTTCATGGACAGGCAAAGCCAACCTTCCACTAAAGAAGACCCAAAGTCTTCATCCACCCCTTCTCCACATCACCCTTCCCCTGAACCAGGAACAGATGAGGCACTATACAACCCATTTGACACTTTGCATATGGAGCTAGTGTTATGGGTTAAACTGTGTCTCCTGCCCAATCCATAGGCTTACATCCTAGGTTCAGTATCTCGGATGGACTTTATTTGTAAGATCACTACAGAAGTAATTAATGAAAACAAGGCTGTTACGATGGGCCTCAGTCCAACATGACTGATGTCCTTATAAAAATGGGCAATCTGGACATGGACAGGCACAGAGGGAAGAGCTGTCTACAGTGTCCACAAGCCAAGGAGCCAGGCCTTGACAGATTCTCTCAGCCTCAGAAATTGGACCAGCTCTGAGGTTCTGGCTGCTCTTGCCTACTTTCTAGCCAACCAGTAGCCCTTCAAAAGTTTATTATCTTCTTAAACCATTCACAGTCTGCTGGTTGAAACTAACCACCTTGACGGATATGGAAACTGGACCAAATGTGGTTATTCAACCTGGAGGCTGCAGGGAAATTTGGCAGAAAGCATAAAAATGCAACTGGTATCAAGGGATTTTTTAATGCAGAGAACTCTAGTTCCCTTTCCTCACAGAAGACTTCTGACACCAAATGTGTCTTTTTGCTTTTTTTTCCTTACACCAGCTAATTCACCAATTGCCCAGATACCAGCCAGGCATCTACTATTCAATTTGATTATGACACCAAGTACATGGATGCAGTAATGATCGAGCAGGTGAAGGGCCAGTTCTGCATAATCCCCCACTTCAGATGTGTTATCCACTACAGGGTTGTCCCCTGGGCTTCTGAGCGACTGGTTGTAATCTGGATATTTCTACAACCCCCTCCTCAGGCTCTGGAATTTGCTACAACAGTGCACAGAATTGAAGGAAACGTATGTACCAGTTTACTATGAAGGATGTGATAAGGGTCCAGATGAAGGGCCAGATTAACAGGTACACAGGGCAAGGTCCAGAGGGTCTCAAGTGCAAGGTTTTCTGTCTCCAAGGAGTTGGAATAGGTCACCCTTCCAGGGTGGATGTGTTCACCAACCCAGAAGTTCTTTGGGCCCCTTTCTTGAGGGTTTCTGTGGAGGTTCCATTATGTAGGTATGATTGGGTGGATTGTTGGCCACTGGTGGTTCACTTACTCTCCAGCCCTCTTCCCCTCCCCCAAGGCTGGGAGCGGGAAGAGCTCCAGTCCTCTAATCACAGGCTGCTTCCCCCTGGAGACTGTCCCCAACCTTCAGTGCTCCCAGAAGTCACCTCAGCACAAACACAGGAGCTCCTTACAGAGAACAGGATGCTTCTCTCACCTTCACCACTACCGAGCCATTTCAGCACCTGGGCACAAAAAGCACAAAAGCAAATGTAACCAAAGATGCTCTCACGGCTCTTTCCACTGAGGCAATCACAGAGGTTTGTGGAGCTCTGGGACAGAGTACGTTTGTCTTCTTGTGTCACAGCATCGTAGGTATGAACTCAGTAACCCCTGATGTGCAGAGACAGAACAGCTCAGAAAATGGTGCCTGGGTTTTGCCCAAAGTGGACTGTCTCTTGATGGCCTGACTTTGGGACACTCAGCTGCTGCTACTGTAGAACTGATTAGGGCATGAGGAATTCAAGGACACTGGGATAGATGGCTGACTGCGTGCACTTGGAGACTGATGGAAACAAGCCCAAATCTTTGCATCTTAATATAAATTTATTTATTTTAATTGGAGGTTAATTACTTTATAATATTGTATTGTATTGGTAGAGATTCCTTAAAAAACTGGAACTCTTTGCATCTTTACTTGAGGAAACTCCTGAGATTCTAGTGTCTGTGCTTAAAGAGCATCTTTTCTCTTGAAGTTGCACAGCTGTGATTACTCAAAAGCAAAAGCACACTTTCACTTGGCTGATATTACATTACAGTGCTTGATAAATGCACAATTGACCTATGTATTCTTTTGCACAGGAGCTGAGGTGGAGTTATGCCTGGGTATTTAAGTGTCCCATGCCCTCATGCTCCACTGAGCCTGCCTCACCACCACACCAGTCTTCCTCCCTTTTCTGATAAGACTTATAACCAAATGTACATCAGTGGTGATGGATAAACTGGTGACTGGATAAACGAAATGAGCAAATATTCATATAATGAAACATTTTGTTGTTGTTTAGTTGCTAAGTTGCATCAGATTCTTTTGCTGCCCTGTGGGCTGTAGCCCTCCAGGCTCCTCTGTTCATGGGATTGCCCAGGCAAGAATACTGGAGTGGGTTCCCATTTCTTTCTCCAAGGGATCTTCCCGACCCAGGGATCAAACCCACATCTCCTGTATTGACAGGTGGATTCTTTACCACTGAGTCACCAGGAAAGTCCAGTGAAATGCAATTCAGCAATAAAAAATGAAATACATATACATGCTACAACTCGGATGAACCTTAAAAACATTATGTAAGGAAAAAAATCCAGACACAAAAAACCACATAGTATATAATCCTATTTATAGGAGATATCCAAGAAAGGGAAAATCAATAGAGACAGTAGACTCCCAAGAACAAAGCTGGAACTATTACACTTATTGATTTCAAGCTATACTACAAAGCTACATTAATAAAAAAAAATGGCACTGGAACAAAAACAGGCATACAGAACAATGGATCAGAATTGAGAGTCTGAAAATAAATCCACACATGTTTAGACAATTAACTTACGACAAAGGAGCAAAGAACATACTGTGAAGACAAGACAGTCTCTTCAATAAACAGTATTGGGAAAAATCAAAAGCCGCCTATGAAAGAATGCAACTAGACCACTACCATACACCACACACAGTTAACTAAAAATGGATTAAAGGTCTGAATATAAGACCTGAAACCACAAAATCACCAGACAAAACCATGAGGGGTGACCACACTGACATTGGTTACAACAGTGTTTTGGGGGCTCTGGCTCCACACAACAAAAGCAAAAATTAACAAATGGTACTGCATCAAACAAAAAAAGCTTCTGCACATTGAAAAAAAAAGCTATCATCAAAGCAAAAACTGCTTACTGAATGGGAGAAGATATTTGCAAATCATATAACCAAAAGGGAATAATATCTAAAATGTATAAAGAACTCAAACAACTCAACAACAACAATAAAACAAACAATGGGCAGAAGACCTGACTAGACATTTTTCCAAAGAAGACATAAAGATGGCCAATAGGTATGTGAAAAAATGCTCAAAAACCCTAGTCATCTGTGAAATGCAAATCAAAACAATATCACCTCATACCTGTTAGAATGGCAGTCATCGAAAAGCCCACAGATAACAGAGATTGGAGAAAAGGGAACCCTCATATACCATTGGAGGGAATGTAAATCAGTGCAGCCACTATGGGAAACAGTAGGGAGATTTTTCAAAAAATTAAGAACTATTCAACTCTGAGCATTTATCTGAAGAACACAAAAACACCAATTTGAAAAGATACATGCACCCCAAGGCTCACTACAAAATTATTAACAATAGCTAAGACATTGAAACACTCTAAGTGTCTAAAAACAGATGAATGGATAAAGAAAATGTGAATGTATATATATGTATATATATGTATCACACTCCCTGATTTCAAGCTATACTACAAAGCTACACTAATCAAAACAATATGGTACTGGCACAAAAACAGACATATATATATATATTATAATATAATATATATAATGGAATATTACTCAGCCATGAAAATAATGAAATCTTTCCATTTGCAACAACATGGGTGAACCATGAGGGTATTATGCTTAGTGAAGTAAGTCATATGAAGAAAGACAAATAGCATATGATTTCACTCATGTGTGGAATCTAAAAAAACCCAAAGCAAACAAAATAAAACAAATTCAAAGATACAGAGGACAGACGAGTGATTGCCAGATGGGGAGGGGATTGGAGGAAAAGTGGGAAAGTGAATGGGTATGAACCACATGGGCTGGAGAGCAATAAGAGCTGTGCTGCCGCTGATACTCCTGTGTGCACAAATGTAGAACCAGAATACTGGACACCTGAAACTTATAAAAAGAATCATGAGATGGTAAAGTTTATGTTATGTGTATCTTACCATGTTTAAAAACGTAAACATTTCTAAAAGGAAAGTAGTTTCCTGGTGCATGGAGTTGGGGGTGGGAATGAGGAGTGGGGTATATGAGTGAGTCTAACACTGCACTGTGAGGATGGCTTCACAACCCTGTAAACTCACTAAAAATCACTAAACAGCGCAGTTAAAATGAGTGAGTTTTATGGGATGCAAATTTGACTCCCCATAAAACTTAAAAAAATTGGACTTCCAAATCATACAATCTTTATCTACTGGAAGAATAAATAAAACCTAAGTTTTTTAAAACAATGTACCACAAAGGGATAAAATACAGAATCTGTCTAATTCTATTTTATTATGTTTCAATAGGATAGCTGTTTGGACTAATTAACAAAAAGAACATCTTTATTCAAGCCATTGAAATAGAAATACATTTTTAAAGAAAAATCACACTGATTTTTTTAAACAACAGTTTTGTAGATATCTTAAATCTTTAACAATTAGGTTAGAAAAAATTGCTTTCACTGACTTCATTGGATCAGATCTATTAGTTTGGTCACATAAATGTCAGTACATAGCAGTCTTTTACTAATTAATTATTCAGCCTAAAGTCTATAAGCAAATATTTACCACTTACAGCCTAATTAAAATTGAACCCAGGTTACTATTAAATAGAGGTGACTCTAAAGCTCTTCTCAAGAGAAATATAGGCTAATTTATAGGAGAATCACCAAGGAAATCCCACTCAGAGGGTAGTTATTCAGAAGTCGATAGGAAATTCAAGGACACAGGGAGCATTCAACTCTCACAGGTCTATTGTTGTTCCTTTTAATCAAGTATCAGATTCATTGAAGCTGGGTGATGGCATGTATCTGGCAAGAGGAAGGCAGGTTTTTAGGGAGTAATGAGTAAGTCAAAAACTAAGATCATGGCATCTGGTCCTATCACTTCATGGCAAACAGATGGGAAAAAAATGGAAAGAGTGGTAGATTTTATTTCTTGGGCTCCAAAATCAATATGGATGGTGACTGTAGCCATGAAATTAAAAGACACTTACTCCTTGGCATAAAAGCTATGACAAACCTAGAGAGTGGATTAAAAAGAAGAAAAATCACTTTGCCGACAAACATCTATATAGCCAAAGCTATGGTTTTTCCAGTAGTCATGTATGGATGCGAGAGTAGGACCATAAAGAGGGCTGAACACTGAAGAATTGATGCTTTTGAACTGTGGTGATGGAGAAGACTCTTAAGAGTCTCTTGGACAGCACAGAGATCAAGTCAGTCAATCCTAAAGGGAGTCAACCCTGTATTGGAAGGACTGAAGCTGAAGTTCTAATACTTTGTCCACCTGATGCAAAGAGCTGACTCACTGGAAAAGACCCTGATGCTGGGAAAGATTGATGGCAGGGGGAGACGAGGGCGGCAAAGGATGAGAATGCTTACATAGCTCATAGACAGACTCAGTGGACATGAATTTGTGCAAACTCTGGGAGATAGTGAAGGACAGAGGAGCCTGGTGTGCTGCAGTTCATGGGGTGGCAAAGAGCCAGACACAATTTAGTGAATGAACAACGACAACGAGTAATTCCACTCTTCACCACAGAGCAGCGCAACTGAGTATGTGTAAAGAATGCCATTGTCTTTGGGGCGGGTGTCTCTCCCCATTTAGCACAGCTCCTTGAGAAAGTCACAGACAAATAAGAGGACAACTTTCTGGTTTTATAATGTGAGGTTGTCTGCCCTTTGGAACTGTAGCCCGGACTCTGGATTGAACTCGGGGCTCTCTGAGGGAGACCGTCACAAGAACTGTCCTTTAATCACTCAGGGAGATAAGAGGAGCTTTAGTTGTTTTTTCTTCTACTTTACCACGTGAAGTGAAAGTCACTCAGTTGTGTCTGACTCTTTGCTATCCGACGGACTATACAGTCCTTGGGATTCTCCAGGCCAGAATACTGGGGTGGGTGGCTGTTCCCTTCTTTAGGGGATCTTCCCAACCCAGGGATTGAACCCAGGTCTCCCACGTTGCAGGCAGATTCTTTACCAGCTGAGCCACCAGAGAAGCGCACTTTACCATGTAAATGTCTGCAATTCTGTCCAGACTCTGCCATCACTTCGTGCTGGCCTGTGCACCTGTGAGTTTACTAACTGTTCTATAATACATTACTCCTTGTCTCATCCCTACTGGTACATAAAGGGCTTTCATTGGTAGGATTATCTTATTTCCTCAACACTACATATTGATATTAGAGAAAAAATGTCAATGTTTCAACAAAAGTAGAGACCCTTAGTATTTCTTTTCTGGCAAGATACTGAACTTCGCTCTCAATTCACGCTCTCAGTGCTCTTTGGGGTGTGTCCTCTGACCCCCCAACCCTGTGTCACCTGCTCGACCTCCCAGGGTCTCCCCGCATGACCACAGGGCATCTTCTTGGAGGAGACTGTACTCACATCTAAACAAAGGTTGTAATGTCAGCATGCTAAGGGAGGGGAGTGGAAGTTTCCCAACTATTAGCCAGTGATTATGTTCCTTCTTCCTTCCTGAAATGCAATCTTATAAAAGGCAAAGTCTTATTTAAGTTCTGACTCTTGTCTTTGCACATTAGTCACTCATTGAAAAGGAGTCTCAATTAAAAATAACCTTAAAAATTCAAAATAAGCAGCACCAAAAACTTCTAAAAGCTCGCAGACATGTCACTGTAGACACACTGCATGGTGCAGAGACTACTAGGAAGGGGAGTACGAGACAGGAAGAGACCTGGAGAACTGAGAGAGGAAGAGACGCTTTCAGTAACTTTACTGTGTAGTGAACAGTGACCAGGCTTCCCCAGTGGCTCAGCAGTAAAGAACCTGCCTGCCAATGCAGGAGACATGCGTTTGATCCCTGGGTTGGGAGGATCCCCTGGAGGAGGGCATGGCACCCCACTCCAGTATTCTTGCCCAGAGAATCCCCATGGACAGAGGAGCCTGGCAGGCTACAGTCCATGGGGTCGCAAAGAGCTGGACACAACTGAGCAACTAAACAACAACAACCAGTGATCACGGGAGAAAACCAAGACAGTCTGTCAATCAAGACAAAATGAACAGCCCATGTTTTGCCATCAAACCTCAACATGAAAAAACATACATTGGGTGAATGTATTAGTTTCCTATTGCTGCTGTAACAGATTACCACAAATTTATTGGATGAAAACAGCACACATTTACTGCCATGTGATTCTGGAATTCAGAATGTGGCACAGGCCTCACTGGGCTGAAGCCAAGGCGCCTGCAGGTCTGCGCTCTTCCTGGAGGGCCCGGAGGGGATCACATTTCCTCACACCTTCCGTTCATTTAAAGTGGTGCTGCCAAGCTGCATCGAGACCAGTTGTCCAGTGTATATGTACGTGTGTATGTGTATATATTCACTGCATGTACAGCCAGCCATCCACCAAGCATTCAACTCTGTGAACCCCTTGTTAACATACTATACGTACCGTCTAAGACCCCCTCCAAAGGGAAATAATTCAAGACAGACACCTCCGAGTGTGTGCGTGAAGTTTCTTCTTGTTTGGCGTTTGCTAGTTTGCATTTTCTGTTCTTTTCACGTTGAGTTTCATGTGAGGTGTGTGATGCTGCCTCATGGCACAGGCTCTGGGGTCAGAACTGCTGTTGTGAAGCTCAGCTCTGCACCCACTAAATGGACTTGGGGAAGTTAACCATCCTGTCTGGGCCTCAGCTTCCTCTCCTGCTAAACAGGGCAATAATGGCACAACTGTCAAAACCCAGTGAAGCAGACCTCCACCCCACACACTCTGGTTCAACTGCTGGAGGCTGCTGGCAGGACATCAGGACTCCCTGATGCCCCCTCGCCCCCCAGGAGAGGTTTCCCCTCAGCTGAGTTTGGAGACTAGAGATGAGCCTTCTCCCAACTTGTGCCCATCACCCTCCCCCCGCAACATCTGGGTTTCTTTAAATAGCTTGTCTTTTTATCCAAGTGAGACACACACTGAATCAGAATTGGTGATTTTTATTGGTCTTTTCTTGCTAATTTTATAGAAAGAGGAAACAACCACTTAGGATAAAAGTTAAATGCCAATACGTACATTATTGCAATGTAATAAACCATTTACTTCTGATGCAATCGCCTCTAATAAGACTGTCACTGTTAGGGAATGGCTCAACACCTGAAAACTGTGTCTCCTAATGGGCTCCTCAGGACAGATAAATCTGATTACTATATGCCTATTTTTTTGTTACAGGCATTTTGAAACTGCGTTGTTGCTCTTGACCTGACATTAAAGCACATTCCAAGTAAGATTTTTAAGTGAATGAGCACAGAATACAATACTGAGATTGACTTCAGACATTCCTAATTGTTTTGAGTTTACTGGGCTATTTCCCTTCATTCAAATGTACTAGAAATTATTTGTGTATTATTGTGTACATGGAGCATATACGTCTGGATGCTGAGCCCGTCCTGGGTATGATAGAATGTCCCTTTCTTGTGACAAGTCATGATGAGGCTGCATAATCCTTACTGAGCGAAATGCACTAAAAGAAACTCAGCCACACACCATAAAACCATGGAATTGTGCCACTTTAGAGCTGGCAAATCCCTTAGAGATGATCTAGTCTAACTGCCTAATTTTATGGATGAAGAGTCCAGTAAAATACAGGTTCCATTTGTCAGAAGGCGCCTTTAACTGAGCAGAGCTGGCAGGCCAGAGCCTCCCAGCTCAGCCCAGAGGGAGGGGGAGACATGTGTCACCAGGCCAGTGGCCGCCCTCATGTCTTCTGTGTGGGGGGCTGGGCTCTGGAGCTCTCCCGTTAGTCCCGGGCAGACCGGGACGCCTCCAGGGACAGGAGGCACAGTGGCCGGGCCTCAGCAGAATGTGCCAGTCACACGATTTCAGCGAGACCCAACCAGGAAGAAAGGGTCTGACAAAACAGACGTGAAGTCAGAGTTTTATGAGTTTGATCCAGTCTGCCTTCCTGTAGTTATGCCTGACAGCCTGGAATGTTAGAAATGATTCCCTTTCCATTTCTGTCCTGGGTGGTCTTCCCAGGATGATACATGGCTCTCCTCTAACCATTAGGAAGGCTGGGACCACGGTGGGGCCTTAGGGAGAGCTTGTCAGGGAGGAGGGTGGTGGGTGCCCAGGGTTTCCCAGGAGAAGAAAGCCGCAGTGGGAGGCTGGGAGGACTGCTGAGGGTCTTCGTTGGGGTCCCAGAGGCTTATCCAAGGCCAGCCCGCTGGCCCATCAGCTCACCTGAGGTGCTCTGAGTCTGTGTTGGCCAGACCAGCTGCTGACCAAGTCCCTCTCCACATGCCCGCCTGGCGGGCCTGACTCTCGTCCCGCAGCCGCCACTCAGGGCAGTAGGACAAGAATCCTCCCCAGCCCCTGGTGAGGTTGGCGAGTCTGCCCTGGAAGAAAGACATCTTGAAACACATCGGGCGTCTGATCCTGACTGCGAAAGAGCAGCCCCCAGGGTGGAACGACTGAAGTGGCAGTGCTCCAGGGGGTATCTGGGCACCTGGCTTTGCCAGCCTCACCCAGAGGCGCCTGTTCCCATCTCTCCTGTAGAGTTTCCAGATAGGGGTAGAGGGGAGGCAGGCAGACAGGTCCCTCTGAGGAGGAGGAAGGCTGGGCGAAGGAGAATGTTGAGACTTCTGGGAGAAAGGGCCACAAGTTCAGGACTGCCCTCACAGGCTGTCACCTAGGCCTGAGAATTAAAGTGACAGAGGAAAGATCAAGAGGGAACAAGCCTACAGGCTCAATTACTGGAGGTTTAGGAGCCTTCACAAGGAGCAAAGACGCAAAAAAGCCATAACCTTAAATACTTTTATATTGGGCTGGACAGAGAGGAAACTGCGGAAAAGTGACTACCATACACGGGGAGGCCGGGGAAGGCGGGAGTCACTTTAACAGGGCCCGTCTGCGCAGAGCGCTTTCAGCCTGACTTCCCACCGGGCAGGATGAGGACGTTACTCCCTCCAAGCTTCCGGGGCCATCTTCCATGGTGGTGGGGTGGGGGTCTTCTTTCCCACATCCAGGAAGGGTACCCTTCTTGCACCTGGTGTTATTTTAAGTGCATTTCCCTTGAAACAGCCTTTATGTGTAGGGGGCACATTGTGGGCTGCATGTCTGGCCGCCCTATGGAAGCCTAGAAACCCTTGATACCGGGTAAGGGCTCTGCTCTTGCTTCCAGTCCCCCAGGCTGCCCAGGATGTGCTTGCTATTTCCATTCTCCAGCTCAGAAAATGAGACTTGCTGAGGTCAGAACATGGAGCTAGACGAGAACCCAGTGCTGTCCCTACAGCAAAGATTTAAAACATTCCTTTTAAAATATGCTGCAATAGAGCATAAAACAATAACCCCAGAGGTGTCTGTCATGACTCAGTGAATGGCACGGGGGTTGACTCGAGCTGGATGAGAAGACAGAGGTGGAGGGAGTCTGGTCCCCTGAGCCCTGAGTGTGAATGAGCTAACGCAGTGCCAGGGTCCCCAGGGGCGGCACCTGCGGTCCTGGGACCACCCTCACCAGTGGACAGATGAGCAAACTAGGGTGCCCACTGCCTCTGTCCCCAGACGCCTGAGGATGCCTGGTTTCAAAGGCTACTCACTATTCACACAGGACTGTCCGGCTGTCCATTCTTGAAGCCCACCAGCCCTGGTTTCCTTGGGATTGTCTCACCCTCATCCAGTAAGTTCTAGCCCTCCCCGGCTTTTAATGAAAGGAAGTAGCCACTTGGCTACAAAGGGTGAATGGAGCGATGACTCAGGGCTTGAGAATGCCATCTCCAGGAAGCAGTGGTATGACTTTCACATCAGACTTTCTCACCACCTCCCCGACCCTTGGAAGAGAAGCAGTCATTCTTTTCAAGTGGCCAAAATGTGCGGCACTGTTTTTGTTCTAACAGTAGACAAACAGGACCCTGCCCAAAACAAGGTGCCCTGTGATTTAGCTTGCACTCCTGGAGGCGTGGGCACCGAACCCGGGGAAGATGTTAAGAGCGTATTCCCATGGGAGCCACGAGAAGGGGGTCTGAGGTTTACTGAAGGGAGTTTACGGGAGGGACTACCATTAACTGCTGCTGTCCACAGGACTCCCAGTGGCTCAGGATGGGTGTATTATTGGAAGACTGTGGACATCTCACAGACACTGTGAACAGCCTCTGTATAACTGACTGCTCTTCATGGTGGCCTTACTAAAACTGAAAAAAATCGACTTGGGTGAAAGAGGCTAACAGATGGCATTTGGTGGAGAATGTTCACTTGTAGGCTTGTGCTTCAGGCTGTGAAATTGGAAATTTTAATCAAGAACTGCAATGGAGCCCATGATGGGCTTCAGGTTCTAGGACTTCATTGTGACACCTGGATTGAAGCATCTTTGGGGTGCACTTCTGAGAAATGGTGGAACCTCCCAGCTAAATGACATCTCTGTTTGAAAGGAAGAAACAAGCTAATTATCCTTGATCCTAAAAGACAAAGTTACCCCCATTCAATGACAGGGTCAGTAACCAACACCTAAGGTTTCTTTTCTTTGCATAAGCTTCAGGTCATCCATTTCCTTGCAATACAGATAGCGTCTCTCGTCAGATTGTGCAGAACACTTCTCGTTGCAAGGCTTAAACTGAAACAGCAGGCAGGTGAGAAGCAGCAGCAGAGGACTTGTTTGGAAGGACTGATCCTGCATCTGCACAGAGATCCCTGATGGGCGATGGTCAGGTCAGGACACCAGGCACGCAGAACGCACCAAACCTCCTAGACAACTAGGAGATATTTGAAGCTGTCAGACCATCATATCCGGTGATTAAAAACCACAGTAATGATGATGGGGAAGGAATAAAGAAAACAAATCTAGGCTCTGTTATTCTAGGAAAGCTTTATGGTAGGAATATAAATCTTATCATTGTCATTTAACATATACGAAGCCCTCACTGAATCATTGTCTGGCGCCAAGTTCCAGGGAGACATCCTAATCTCAGAATTCCATTTTAGTTGATAACATAAAATTTCGTCTTATCACCTCTTGGCTGGAGCTGGGAAGTGCAGCATATATGAATGGTTTAATGTATCTTCCTCTTCAAGGTTGAGCTTATGTGGGATGCTAAAAAGAAGTCTTCCTCAATCAAGATGCTTTCTACAACTACCTGTCTCTCTTGTTCTGTTAAAAGTTCACCTGTGGACACTGGGTTCTTTTTTTTTTAGTTGCTGCAAGAGTGTACTGTTAAAAAATTATTCATTTGGAAAGTATGTATTGTGAGACATTATTAGCAATTATAATATTTATCATTTTTGCTAATATGAACAGAAACAATGGTTAAGATTGTCACGTGCCAGTCAGGAGGCTAGAATTACATATGTTGAATATCATATCATACAGATCATAAGTCACCATATATTATATCATATATCATGTTAGGCCTGGCATGCTGCAGTTCACGGGGTCGCAAAGAGTCAGACATGACTTAATGACTGAACAGCAACAATCATATTATGGGATCATATATTGTATCACATATATAAGAAGACACTGCTACAGTTTTCATTTCACCCATGAAGAGACTGAGACTAGAGAGACAAGCTGTATAATTTGGTCAAATAGGTAGGAAGTGGTAGAGCTGCCTCCCACCCACCTCCCCCCTGCCCCGCACCCTACACTCTCCTTCCCTCTCTGCCTCTCTTCTTTTCTCCTCCCTCCTTTCTCTGGCCCCACAGCAGGCCCTCAGGCTAACAGAGCCTAGGCACAGGTTCTGGAAGTGATGGAGAAGGACAGCAGAAGGCTGCCTGACATAGAGCCGGGACTTCAAGTCGGGTCGGGCACTGGCTCCATGGGATGCAACCGAACCATGAAACAAGTGTGAAGAACACAAAGACTTCCCAGACAGATGACTCAATGAATCATACTTTTCTTAACCTTGTTAATAGAACACAGTTGTAAAAACTGGATTCAATTACGACTCCTTTTTCCAGTTCACTGTTGTCCCTAGACTAGTTGGAGATGTGGATCATCACTAGCCCCAAGGGCAAAGCCCTGGGGTGTGGAGGGCTGAGGCTGGTGCAGCCCTGCACAGGCGCAGGGGCTGGAGCTACCAATCCTGGAGACGCTACAGCTTCCTCAGTGAGGGCCGCTGCGGAGGGCGCGTGTCCCTAAGCACACTTTTCTCAGAGGGGCACAGACTCCTGACCTGAGTCACATCCGCGTGGAGAACGGGGTTAGCCTTTCGGAGCTGGATGGGTGACTCACTGCGTCATCACATGGGGAGCAAAGAGCTGCCTATGGGCAGGTTCCAGCAGGGGCTCAGAACCACTCCTCCCACACCTCCTGGAGGAGACCCGCTGGGCCTGGAATATCACTGTGTGCCGCCACGAGGCTCCGTGGGTGGCACCGGCCTGGCGTCCTTCGAGGGCACGGCCAGGGCACCACAGCCAAGGGCACTCCCAATATGAGGAGGTCACCTCTGCCCCTGCCTCCTGCTCCCCGTTCCCAGGCAGCCAACTCTAGCGCAGAACTCCCTCCCCCGAAGCCCAGGAGAACAGGGTGGTCTGCCATCCCAGCAAAGAGGTGAGCGGTGAAGAGGCCGCACCGTGAAAAGCACAGTAAAAGCTGGGCTCATGCTGCCGCGGGCTGTTCCCTGTTGATGGGCTCTCACACAGGGCCTGGGAGATGCTAGTGAGGGTTTGAGCCCACCAGCGAGCAGGCTGGCTGCACCAGAGGGCAGCACCTCCTGCTGCTTCACCACAAGTCCTCTCCGGGCTCCCTGGGGAAGCCCCCAACAGTGTCGCCCCTTCATCCCACCCTCCTGTAGACGCAGGAACCTCAGGAGATGAGCCGTGGCTTCCCACTTATCAGCGAGGATGCTTAGCGTACTTGACTTAAAACATTACCCTGGAATGGGAGCTTCTGCTTGGAGGCTAAGCCCGCCCACTCTGAGAGGAGATCAAAGGGTTGGAGCTTTCCAAAGTTAAATCTAAGGTTCCCAGAGTGGGGAGGGCAGACTAAGATAGGATTTTGCAATAACGTTCGGGGGCTGTTTCCCATTGCTGACAGTGGACTCAGCCAGGAAGCCTCTTTGCAGGGAGCTTCCTTGGCTGCTGGCTCTGAGGCTCAGCTCAACAGCCACATGATTCCTCTGTGATGCAGAGGCCATGGGGCCTGTTCCCTCCTGCAGGGAGGGCTCCCTGCCTGCTGCAGATCAGAGCTTTCTTCTCTGCAGCAACAACAGTGCAGGACACAACAACACCCACTTTGGGAAAGGGATTTACTAACAAGTGTAACAGGAATGTATGAAAATGGGCCAAAGGAACCACGTCATTCAACACTGGCTCTGGGACATTTGTGTCACCTTAGCAACTCCAGTGGGGACCTCTGCTTTCTCCATCATCATTATTTTACTACTATTATCACTGTGAAATTGCCATCTGTCACTGTAAGGCCAGAAACAGTGACTTCCTAAGAACTCAGGGAGGGAAGTGGCCCCAAGGCCATCGCGTCCTGCCCTCATGGGCAGTACCACTCAGCAAAGAGGTGCAGGGCCTCCTTCCCAAAGGCCCAGCCAGGCCCATCATATCTCAGCTGAATTCCTCTTTATTTCACATAATCCGGCATAATTTACCACAATTATGGATACAAACAAACACACAAGTGCTGCTTCAAAGAGCTCCAGCTCCAGGAGAACATCTTCCAGGGAACTGGGTGTTGCCCTCTGACCAGTGGCAACAGGACACTTACCTCTTCTAGCCAGAGGGTGGGACCTTGGTTACACACCGGGGCATGTCTGACCTCTCTGAGCCCAGGTTCAGCATCCTGAAGAGATACTGATCAATAATACCCATTTGCCTGTGTTGTTGTTTAGTCACTTAGTCACATCAGACTCTGCAACTCCATGGACTGCAGCACACCAGGCTTCCCTGTCCTTCACTATCTCCCGGAGTTTGCTCAAACTCCTGTCCATTGAGTTGATGATGCCGTCCACCATCTCATCCTCTGTTGTCCCATTCTCTTCCTGCCCTCAGTCTTTCCCAGCATCAGGGTCTTCCAATGAGTTAGCTCTATGAATCAGGTGGCCAAAGTATTGGAGCTTCAGCTTCAGCATCAGTCCTTCCAAGAATATTCAGGACTAATTTCCTTTAGGATTGACTGATCTGATCTCCTTGCAGTCCAAGGGACTCTCAAGAGTCTTCTCCAGCATCATGATTTGAAAGCATCAAGTCTTTAGCACTCAGCCTTCTTTATGGTCCAACTTTCACACCCATACATGACTACTGGAAAAACCATAGCTTTGACTATATGGACCTTTGTCAGCAAAGTCAGGTCTCTACTTCTTAATACGCTGTCTAGGTTTGTCACAGGTTTTCTTCCAAGGAGCAAGAGTCTTTTAATTCTATGGCTGCAGTTACTGTCTGCAGTGATTTTGGTGCCCAAGAAAATAAAGTCTGTCATTGTTTCCATTGTTTCCCCATCTATTTGCCATGAAGTAATGGGACAGGATGCCATGATCTTAATTGTTTGAATGCTGAGTTTTAAGCCAGCCTTTCCACTCTCCCCTTCAACCTTCATCAAGAGGCTCTTTATCCTCTTCACTTTCTGCCATTAGGATGGTATCATCTGCATATCTGAGATTGTTGATATGTCTACTGGCAATCTTGATTCCAGCATGTAACTCATCCATTCTGGCATTTCGCATGATGTATTCTGCATATAAGTTAAATAAGCAGGGTGACAATATACAGCTTTGATGTACTCCTTTCCCAATTTTGAACCAGTTCATTGTTCCATGTCCAGTTATAACTGTTGCTTCTTGACCTGCGTACAGATTTCTCAGGAGGCAGGTAAGGCGGTCTGGTATTCCCATCTCTTGAAGAATTTTCCACAATTTTTTTGTGATCTACACAGTCAAAGGTTTTAGCATGATCAGTGAAGCAGAAGTAGATATTTTTCTGGAATTCCTTTGCTTTCTCTATGATTCAATGGATGTTGGTAATTTGATCTCTGCCTTTTCTAAATCAAGCTTGAACATTTGTAAATTCTCAGTTCATATGCTATTGAAGCCTTGCTTGAAAGATTTTGAGCATTACTTGCTAGCATGTAAAATAAGCACAATTGTGTGGTAGTTTGAACATTCTTTGGCATTTCCCTTCTTTGGGATTGGAATGAAAACTGATGTTTTCTAGTCTTGTGGCCACTGCTGAGTTTTCCAACTTTGCTGGCATATTAAGTGCAGCACTTCAAGAGCATCATCTTTTAGGATGTGAAATAGCTCAGGTGGAATTTCCATCACCTTCACTAGCTTTGTTCCTAGCAATGCTTCCTAAAGCCCACTTGACTTCACACTCCAGGATGTCTGGGCTCTAGGTGAGTGACCACACTTCATGGTTATCTGGGTCATTAAAACCTTCTTTGTACAGTCTTCTGTGCATTCTAGCACCTCTTCTTAATCTCTTCTGCTCCTGTTATTTTCTTAATATATGTAAACAGCTCATACAACTCAGTATCAACAAAATAACCTGATTTTTAAATGGGCAGAAGATTGGAATAGACATTATTGCAGAGAAGACATACACGTGGCCAACAGGCACATGAAAAGATGCTCAACATCATTAGTTACTAGAGAAATGCAAACCAAAGCCACAATGAAGACTTCCCTGATGGTCCAGTAGTTAAGAATCCATTTGCCAAAGCAGGGGACATGAGTTCAATCCCTGGTCTGGGAAGATTCCACATGCCTTGGGGCAACCAAGCCTGTGCACCACGACTACTAACACCTGGGCACCCTAGAGCCCATGCTCTAGAGAAGCCACCACAATGAGAAGCTTGCACACCACAAGAGTAGCCCCTGCTGGCCACAACTAGGGAAAGCCCTCTTGCAGCAACAAAACCCAACACAGGTAAAAGTAATTAAATACAATTTAGAAAACACAATGAAATATCACTTCACGCTTGCCAGAATGGCTGTCATTAAAAGTCTACAAATAACAAATGCTGGAGAGGGTGTGAGAAAAGGGAACCCTCCTGTCCTGTTGGTGGGAGTGTATACTGGTGCAGCCACTCTGGAGAACAGCATGGAAATTCCTTGAAAAATTAAAAATAGACCTACCATACCATCCTGCAATTCCACTCATGGGTATATATCCAAAGTAAAGGGAAACATTAATTCAAACAGATATGTGCACCCCAATGTTCATAGCAGCATTATTTATTAATGAAGCAGCCAAAATGCTGAAGCAATTTAAATGTCTATCAACAAACGAATGCATAAAGAATATGTAGTGTATATACATGATGGAATACTACTCAGCCATAAAAAGGAATGAAAATTCTGCCATTTGCAACAACACGGATGAACTTGGAGGATATTATGCTAAGTGAAATAAGACAGAAAGATAAACACTGTATATCACTAATATGTGGAATTTAAAAATAAAAGAAACTAGTGAACATAATAAAAAAGAAAAAAAACTCAGAGGCTCAGAGAACAAGCCAGTGGTCACCAGTGGGGAGAGGCGGGAGGGGGGGCTTCCCCAGCGGCTCAGCAGTAAAGAACCTGCCTGTGATGCAGGAGCTGCCGGAGATGTGGATTCATTCCTTGGCCGGGAAGATCCCCTGGAGGAGGGCATGGCAACCCACTCCAGTGTTCTTCCCCGGAGAATCCCACGGACAGAGGAGACTGGCGGGCTACAGTCCACAGAGTTGCAGAGTCGGACATGACTGAAGCAACTTAGCAGGCATGCATGCATGAGGGAAGGGGAGGGGGGGAAACGGATAGGAGACTAAGAGACACAAACTACTATCTATAAAATAAATAAGCCACAAAGATATATTGTACAGCACAGGGAATATAAGTAAGATTTGATAATAACTAGAAAAGGAATATAACCTTTAAAAGTTGTGAAACACCATGTTATATACCTAAAACATACAATATTGTATGTAAATCAACTGTAATTCAAGTTTTTTAAAAAGGGGGGATAAGGACTGTATAGCTTTTATAAAGTTACAGTGTGTTAATTGCTTAGTCATGTCCGACTCTTTGAGACCCCATGGACTGTAGCCCACCAGGCTCCTCTGTCCATGGGATTCTCCAGGCAGACATACTGGAGTGGGTTGCCTTTCCCTTCTCCAGGAGATCTTCCTACCCCAGGGATCGAACCTGGGTCTCCTGCATTGCAGGCAAATTCTTTACTGTCTGAGCCACAAACAGCCACTTTTTTTTTTTTTAAATAAGAAGCGCATTAAATAACTTTCATAAATCTTTAGAGAAGTCAGAAATAGAAAGCTTCTGATTCCCAGGAACATGGAAAACTTGACCCAAAAAGGTAAAGTTACACCCTCAACTCGGAAAACAGGAAATTCTAGATGGTTTTTGGCAAAACACATGGCACCCCACCTCTCTTGGTGTGTGCACTGAAGTTTTCCAAGATTGTGCATGCCTTCTAACTTGGGAATTCTCTAAAGGCTGAAATTCCTGTTCCCGAAGAGGAATAGTGACATCAAGAGCAGAAACAAAACAACATTCAGAAGAACAAGCAAAGAATGTTGTCATTGTGGTTCCTTTGCAGAATTACAGGTTTCACAAGCCATCTTGCAGGTCAGAACATCTCCCAGACACTGGGGAATCACCTCCCCAGTGGGGAGAAGGAACTGTGCAGAAAAGGAAGTAGTGTATGTGAAGAGCACATCTGTCTTGGGCGTGACGGCTGGATAAACCACACTGCTGGGTTGGGCAGGGCTGTGTATCTTGGAAACTGGGGTGTCTCTATTGTCATGGCTCTTTGGGAGATCAGAGTGAGCATGGAGCGTCCCTTCTCTGCAGCCCGAGGAAAACACCCAACACGGGTGTCTCTGTCACCCAGAGGGCCCGGTGAGTGGGTGTGCTGGAGATTCCATCTGCGGGACGTGTGCTGGGGAAAGCCTGGCTGGTGGAAACCAGACTCGGCACATATTGTTGATCTCTGTGAGTAAGCCGGCGAGGAAACGTGGGTGTGTGCTGCCAGGAACAAGGCAGGCAATGACAGAATGTGGGAATCATCTTTTAATTGTTAAGGAAAAAGTATATAAAATGCCATTTGGCTCCTAAAATTAAAGCAAAATTAAAAAAAAAAAAGACACAAGCACACATCCCTCCAACCCCCAATGTGTTGAAAACTGAAGGTGGCCAGACAGTGTGTCCAGGTACACAGCTGGTATTCAGCTGAGGAGGCGGCTGAATAAGAAGCCGTAGTAGAGTGGCCCTGATGGCTATTAAAAATGTAACCAACCCTCCCTCTGGCTTCCAACAAGCCCCCAGGAGGGCTGCGGCAAGCTGGGGTTTGAGGAAGTCAGAATTTAACCGATGATCTCCCCTGCCTCCTCCCTGCCACAGCAGGGCCTGGTGAATCAGAGTCTTTGTGGTTATGCTATTCAAACAGGCAGGCATTTGGTGGTTTGTCTTTTGTTTAATTTGTTACAAGATCACACAGATATTTCCAACAGAGTTTCAGAAAGCATCTTGGGAAATCCACAAAACAGAGCTGAATCATCGAAGCCCAAACAGCCCGGACCATATCTGACTGGACTCTGCTCCTCCTTCTTGAGAGAAACTTCTCAGCCTCCGGCAGATGCAAGAGCGAACTGGTTCTTGCATCTGAGTCAGGGTCACCCGGGAGAGCCCAAGGGGGACACACGCACTCGGGGTCCGAGGATGGTTCTCTGTGAGGGAAAAACACATGTGACACGACTCCCTCCACACGCTCTAGGAGCCGTGGGTGGTTATGGGAAGACTCAGACCCAAGGGGGACGCTCTGATGGACAAGCGCTGCTGCAGGTGTCGGGGTCTGGGGCTAAAAGTGACAATTCCTTCCCCTTGCAGCCAGCACATCACAGGGTACAGACCCAGCCAGTTTTTTGTTTTTGTTTTTCCTTCTCTTTCTTTCTTTTTTAAAGCTCAGGTTCAGCCTATTTCTATCTAAATCTGCAAAGCAGGTTGTGTTTCTTTGGCCTGGGACCTGATCCTTAGGTTAGGGGAGGAGGTGGTGTGCTTGCCCACGGGCAAGCCCAAAGAGAGTTTAGCTTCTTGCTTGACGAGGTTGGATTTCAGGCTTCAAACAGTTAAAACTAGTCTTCAAAAGAGACTCACTCAGGAAGAAAGGAACCCATGAGGGAGAAGTTGCTTGGTGTTTTGACACAGTCCCTTTTCATTCGAGAGTCACATTTCAAGTGGGTAGGTGTTCCCCCTTTTTAAAAAATGCTCGTGAAATGCATGACTCACCCTGCTGCTGCAAACAGCCAAAAAAGCTCCGAGGAGTCTGGGGCTGGACAGAGGATTTCTGATAGTGCTGAGCCAGCTCTCCCAGTGCTGGGGCCAGGAGGCAGAGTGAGGGTTCTGCTTCAGCTCCCACAGGTACTGGGCTGTCCCGTCTTGGACAGAATTGGGTCTAGCAGTGTCTAAGCCCCAGCTGCCAGTGCCCACACTCGCCTCTCAGGCTGGCAATGCTGGCCTTTGCCAAGCCTGCCAATGTCTTTCCCCTCTTGGAAGCATTTGGCTCAGAGCACAACGTGGGCAGAGAAGGGAGGCACACCACTGTCTCCAACACTGAGAGACAAAGACACACAGGCTTTCTGTAACAGTGACCCCAACGTGAGGAAGTGCTTGTCTCTAGCACCCCCTCCCCCCCAAAAAAAAACCCAAGAGGCAAAGCTGACCTTTCTTTCCCACCCTGGGTACCACCTTGAAAAGTGGGTGTAGGCCGAATGCAATTCAGGCTTGGACAGGGACAGCTGGCTGGCCCGCCCACGCGGGCAGGGTTTCCATCTTTGCTGCTGTGTCAATGGGGACTCAAGGCCATGGCCCCTCAGAGTGACCGCTGCAGCTTCCAGGACAGGATGAAGAGCTCAGAAGCCTACAGAGCAGCACCTGCACGTGTGGAAAGGCGGAGGCCAGTCACGGGTGTGCGGTGAGGGCCTGGCAGTAGGCACTAGCCGTGACAGCCCCCCACCCCTACCCCTGGGAGTTACGTACTCCCTGTACACTGGACTCGTTCCGGCAGAGCTCACTCAGTGAGGCCGGAGGTAGGGCTTCCTGCCCCCTAGCCCCAGGACGGGGACCCTGGGGCTCAAACAGTAAGAGGTCCTAGGAAGTATTAGTAGATGTTTTTCTGGTTCAAGGTAGAATCAAGTTTCAAAGGGAATCTTTTTTTCTTTTACTAAGCAACAAAAAATTTGGGGGCTCTGTGTGTGTGTGAAACAATTAACACCTGCAGTTTAGAAATGCTCTATCTCAGAACCAAGGGACAAAACAACGTGACCAGGGCTCAGGACAACTCACCACTAAACGCCACTGACCGACAGCAGAGTCCTGTCCACAGGAGGCCTTCCCGGGGGAATCTGGGCCCCCATCCCTGTCACCTCTGTTCTCACTAAAATTTTCCATGCCTCACATCGTGACTTCCCTCCTTTCCAACGGATTCTCCACCAAGTCTCTTTTCTCATCAAAACATTTAAAATTATGTTCTTAGTCATTAAAGCAAAACTCCAAACATGCTTTGCTTACAGGCATCCTGCAATCCTTCCGCAGCGCTAAGGGGCCAGAGGATGCCGGGAGCCTGCCCGGGTGCAGTTTCTGCACAAAATCTCTCCATGTGTCTCAGCACCACTGTGTCGCTGTCGAGGCACACACCAACATCCTTCTCAACGAATGGTTTGCTGCACTTAATTTCCAGTCATGATTAAAAACAGCACTTTGCTTCTTGCTCCCCTGGATCCTCACTTTCAGAAGGGCGTTTTTTCTATCTCTTCAAATGGCTTCTCTTTGATATGGAAAGAATTCAGTTGCTTTCACTTGGTCTATTTCCGCTCTCCCATCTGAAAGTGTTCAACAGACACGCAGCAAGGCCATGCCAGGACAACACGGTCACTAGGAGATGAAGCTGGTGTTTGGGTTTGTGAGGGACCATAAACTCCTAAATAGATTTACTAGCCCACCATCAGGAAGGAAAGTCCTCAGCAGCAAACCTCTGCTGGGAGTGGGGTCTGACTGGAAGCCGTGTGCCCTCAGGCTGAGCTGACACTCCCTGCAGAGGGCCGCCAGGCCTGCTCTGGAAGTCAGAGCGGCGCTGCGTAAAACAGAGCTGGGGAGACAGGGATTTCCACTGTTTCCAGGGATGGAAACACCGAGAGGGCGAGGAGGCTCGTCACATACCCAGAAAACACACCCAGCTTTCAGAAGCAGAGCACTGCTGCAAGGCTGACATTTGGGGCCCGCCCTCAGAACCTGCCCCCTCAGCGGCTCCGCACACCCGGGAAACCTCCTCAGCGTCAAGGCGCCGGGAGCCATAAATCCATATTTAATTAGCTCTGAATGAAACGCTGAAGGTGATAGGATCTTTGTGCCGAAAATGAAACCCGAGTGGGTCTGGGTGATTTATGTCTAATTCAGAATTGTAATTTAATTAAAACGACATACTGAATTTAAAAAAAGCCTCTCTGGCAGAGTCCTTCCCACCTGAAATTCAAATGCACTAAGTGCTCTGTCGTACAGCGAGGGACCTCGTGTTCTGTCTCATTGGAACGTTGCTTAATACGTGTATTCACCCGCTTCCAACAGCTTGCTCTCTTCACTGGACTGTTTCTCATTAGAGCATTGAATTTCTGTGTGACTCAGGGTGCATACAGACACATCCTTCTATCTCACCCGATGACTTCCGTGACAGCTCTTTGAAGATTAACTCTCTTCCCCACCAGCCTTTTATTTACGGGAGCTCAGGTTTGAGTTTAAGGACAGGATATTGAGACAAAGTTACAAATAAAAGATAAACAAAAATGATGGACTCTTTTGTGCGTCAGAGGGTGAAAGTGAGAAATTAATGGGAAAGTGAAATTTTACTAGTACACCTGGAAAATGAAAACTTCTCATTTTTAAAAGAAAAAAAAATTCTGGTAAATTAAAGCTTCCTGCTTCTATTCTCCCTGGAGAAGGGCATGGCAACCCACTCCAGTATTCCTGCCTGGAGAATCCCATGGGCAGAAGAGCCTGGTGGGCTACAGTCAGTGGGGTCGCAAAGAGTCAGACATGACTGAAGTGACTTAGCACCTTGTCCACTCTAGTAAGTGTAAAATGTGGTAAGTAAAATTAAGCTATGAAATAATATGTCATAAGCAGTTAATGGATTATTAATAAGTAACTTGAAAAACTTACTTGTACTTTTACAGATGTACTTTTACCTAAGGCTTCATTGTAACTGATGAGTAAGTTACGGCAGTGCCGTGCAGTGAAGGACCATGACTGCGACACCGGGCAGCCATAGCTCCAGACAGCGCACCGACAATTCCCATTGCCGTGGCACGTTCTCCTGTGCCTCTCTGCAGGGAGACCCCAGACCATCACCTCTGGCATTCTTCCCATTGCTTTCTGTGGCAGGGAGGGTGTGGAGACCCCTGCTCCCTCTCCCTGAGGTGTGGGGTGTGGGGCAGGGCCATGGCTAGGGGGCACAGCTGGGCTGGGCTCACCCAGCAGGCCAGTCCGCTTGGCCACCAAGGCCCCCCTGCAGTTCGGGGACATGCCGCCCACTGGGGCACAGCTTCCCACTTTCTGGAATCTACTGCATTCAGGGTCCTCCATGCCCTCAGCTCTCTGGATGGCATTAAACCCTGTGACTCAGTGGAGGACCTGGCTCTCCCTCATGGAGGGCGAGCAAGACCCTCTCTTGGGGCTCCCACAGCCTCCCCAAGCACTGCTGATGCACCCCTCCTCCAGTAAGCCTGTGGGGTCATTTTCCCGGCAGCCTTTGCTCGATCTGTATCTCTGTCACGTTTCTGTAATCCTCACAACACTTCAAACATTTAAGTTATCACTGTATTTGTTATGGTGATCTGTGGTCAGAGATCTCTGACATCATTGCTGCAACTTGCTGAAGGATCACGTGACAGCATCATACTTTGATCAAATGCGAATCTTCTTATTAAGAATTAATAAGCAACTTGCAAGGAAAACCAGGAGAATTATGGTTTAAGACTGATTTCACAAAACTGTGATTTAAAATTTTTCCTCTTGAGTCAATATTTTGTTTTATTTCTGCTCCCAAAGAGATTTTCAGATTTGATTAGAGGCCATTTTCCCTTTACTCACAGCTGTAAGAAAAGGAAACACATTCCTAGAATTACAGAAGTTGACACAGGAGTCTAAGTGGTCTAAGGGTCACTGCCGGCCTGTCCAGCACTTGGCTCTAGGATTTGGGTCTTTCTCCCTCAGGAGTCTTGTCCCATGTTGGGTGACTCTGCTCTCCATCCATGAATCACTACATCGGAAGGTTGTGCTCACACTCTGAGGTCTAAAATCTTCCCACCTGGTCTGGCTAGACTGGACATAATTGCTTCAAGCATAAAATTTAAAGACGCGGCAAGCAACTCAGTAGTCCAGGTAAATAATAGTTTATTGTGGGTTAAAAAAATCAAAATTATTGCAAAAACATTCATGATGAATAAAATGTCAAAATTTTCACTAAAGACAGGATCGTCACCCTGTCCTAGTTATGTTTCCAAATTCTCTAGTTCTAATAAAAGTCAATATTTAAAATATTTTATCCTGTTTTCTTTTTCTATATCATGTATAGATTTTAACCTTACATCCTCTTCTGTGTATGTGTGTGTGTGTGTTTGTGTGCACAGTGTCTTCCTTTTGCTCTTTCATCTTTTACTACCAGCTGTGACCTTCAGCAAGTTCCACTGTCTTTCTGTTCCTCAGTTTCTCCAAGTGTAAAATGGAGATGAGGCTCTTTGTCATGTAAGGTTGTTGGGAAGAATCACTGAGTCTATATGTATTACTAAGAATCTAGAACTGCACTTTGCAGAAGTCAGGGCTCTGTTGACGGTCACTGCCGCTGTCGTCTTGGTCATCAGTGAAAGTGGGACTCCTGTGTGTCCGTCCCCCACGGTGTTTGGGGCAAGCTCACCCACCTTCTCTCCCCTCTGACCGGAACCCCAGCCGCGGTCCCGTGAGGGCACAGGACGCACCCTGACTGAGCGTGGTCTCTGGGCTGTGGAGTGAGGGCAGAACGCAACAGTTACCTCTAACCTGCGGCGACCGCTGCACCCTCTCCTGCTTCCCAGCTGAAGCCCCTTAGGAGAGCCAGCTACACCGAAAATCCAGAGTTTGAAAAGAGGTACTCCCTTCAAACCCAGCATTCCCTTTAGGCTAAACATTACATTTTCCACTCAATGCTCCTGTCAAACGCCCAAACCAATGAGAATTTTACTGTTGTAACCTTGGTGTGAAAATAATAAAAATAATGTAACAGGCAGTGTGAGGCTGAGAGACTAATGGGGGAAGAGAGACCTCGGAGCTGAAGAGCATGATTATCCTACTGTGGCACAAACACGAACCTGCACCCACCAAGTGCCCGGCACTGCCCCAGGCCTGAAGGTGCAGAGAGACGGGCACTGGACTCTCCCTCTCAGCGGGTGAGACACTGCAAGAACAGACTGGTTGTGCACTGAGCCAGTACGCGGGCGTCCCTGTGCTCCAGGGTCCTGACGACAGTGCCCGGGGAACACCGTGTCCTCAGAAGCCTAAGCAGTATATCATCATTGCCAGGGGTAGAGCGGGGCTCCTACATGAGCAGGAAGCAGGGGGACCCGCATAGCTGATGGGCTTTGAAGAATGAGTAGGAGTTTGCTGGGTAAAGAGGAAGCAGGGGAGGGAAGAAAGGGCCAACAGGGGAGAGAAACAGCAGAACCCACGCCTTGAGCAGGCCAGGTTTAGGGAGCATGGAGGGAGGGAGGACGAGCTGCACACAGAGGGCCGGCGGGCCTCAGCCCCGCACCATGGAGCCGGGAGCCCTTCCCACCGGGGCTGCGAGTTCCACCACCCCTCACCGCAGCAGCCTCCCTTCCCCTCCCTCTGGCCCCTCCTTCACCCTTGCTCCTCTGGCAGAAAGTAGGGAGCGGTGGCGTGGGCCCTGGTACCCCAGAAGGCAGACCTGAGAAGGGGGCTGTGTGCTGCTTACAGCTGGTCCCCTCCACTTCTCCCGTGGAGCAGGCACCGGAGCTCTCTCACTTGCACGACGTGTGCCTGTTGCTCACCCACTGGGAGTCAGCCGCTGATCCAGCTCTTCGGATGCACCATTATATTCAGGAGTCAAACAGCCCTGTTTTCCTGAAGCTTGTATTTTTCAGGTAGAGAGAGGAGGTGAGGATGGTGGAAGTAGATGAACAAAAAACATGAGTATGTCATATGGCTTATAGTATGAGAGAAACCCTATTCACATTGCCCAATGTAACTATTTCATAAACAATGTTTCAAAGGCGTGGTACATGGGAGGTTTAATCAGAAGTTTTATGAGGGGCCTGAGGATTAAAGTCAACATATATATATACATATATATACACACACATACATATGTGACCATGTATCTGCTTGCCTTCAAATCAAACGATGCTCAAACTCTAAGCAGACATTTCACTGACAGTTCCCATACAGGCGGAGAGTCCAGGACTCAGCGAGTGAGCCTCCTGACTTAACACTCAGGAACAGGAGACTAAGGACAGCGGATGCGCTGACCCGGGGAGGAGAGGAATGAACGCCTGCCTCTGGCAGCCTGTGGTCTCATAAACTCCGCTGCCATCTGCAAGATGACTGTTATCAATCTGATCACCCTGGATGCCTTGTGCCTCCATGAAAGAGGGGCACGTGGACAGCCCTCTGCCCCCTGCTTCATCTCAAGTCCCTGTGCTGCCTGGCCATCAGCTTCTGCTTGCTTCCTTAGGAAACCTCCACAGGCAGCCGACAGATGTGTTTTCACTAAAACACGTCACATGTCTAATTAACTAACCAGTGGGCCAAGTACCTGAGCGGTGCCAGGCATGGTGAGAGAGGTGGAGATTCAGAGACCGATGCCCGTCGAACTTTCATTTCAGGATGGCTCCTGCCGTCCACTCAAGGCTCGGTGGTCTCCTCGGTCCACTGCCGTGTGCCCTGTCAGTTGACTAGACTGTGTGTGGCCTCGGTTGTGTGGCCTTTCCCATTGGCCTATCCCACCCCTCGTCTAGCCTCCACACTGTGGTCCTTGTCCCTGTCCCGTCCTGGAAGCGGGGGTGTGGGCTGAGCGCTGGCCAGGGCAGCCCTTCCCCATAGCCAAGCTGGGCTCGCTGTTTCCCCTTGCCGTCCCCTCCAGGGCTCTTCACTCTGCTGCTGCAGACAGCCTTCCACTGAGCCTGTCTCTAACTCAGATTGAATCCCAGCAGAAGCTCTGACATACGCTCCAGCTTTGTACCACATGAAGTGTGGAGGGGTGAACGTGAGCGCCAAGCCTCAGAATGAAGTCCTGCCGAGGGTGTTGCTACAGATCATTCAATGACTGAACATGGGAACAAGAAGGCTCATGGGGGACCCATTGTAGGCCTGGAAGGTGAGGGAGCATGGGGCGGTCAGTGGGAGCCGCATGTCTGTGTCAGGCTCAGTGTCTTTCCAAGTAGCCTGAGAGAGCTTCAACAAGCAAGTGGGCTTTGAGGGGTTACTTGGCTACATAATGCCGAGGGCTCGATAAGCCAGTATTCCACTGAAATGGTCAAAGTTCAGGGATAGACAAATTACATCAGTCCAAGCTTAAAGCCACCTGACTCCCCGGAGTCAAGATGAATGGATGACCTACAGATCAGAACCAGGAAAGGCAGAGGCAGATGTGAGTTGTTGAGTATCTGGGACTTTATGGAAAGAGTCCGAGGGCCAGGAAAAGAGTGGAGCCCCACAATCCTGTGGGTCTCACAGATGCTGCTGGCTGGCTGAGCAAGCAGCTGGAAGGAAACGGGGGTGACTGCAGCCCCTGGGACACTCGGGCAAGGCCCTGAACACAGCCAGCACAGCTTACGTGGGAAGGGCTTACCTGAGGTCAGTGGAGGAGAGTGGTGGCAAGGGGACTGTGGAGCAGGGGACAGAGTCATGTGGGTGAGAATCTGTGTGTCCTGTCGGGGAGGGGTTCCCAGTCACATGAGTGGGCTCTGAGGATCAAGAAGCCTTGTGGGTAAGCTGTTAGGCACCGCTGAAGACAAACGGTTTGAACATGACTTTGTTCCTTCGACTCCTCCAGAATCCACTGTGCTCACAAGGTCTTCCAAAGGAAGAGCAAGACCTTGAGGTGGTCTGAGCCCCAGGACAAGGCAGCTCTGCAAAGCTGTTGGGCTTTGGGGCCTGAGGCGTGAAGCAGGGTATCAAGGCAGTGTCGCAGAACAAGTGCCATCTGTGAGCCTCTGGTGCAGAGCAGTTCCCCGGAGCGCCGGGCTCCCTCTGGAGACACACTCCAACCATGGAGGCTTCACGCACGTGCTCTGTTCTCGCTTCAACCCCCATGACTCCAGAGCCATCCACACTGCAGGCTCTGAGGATGTACTCACTGGATGAGATGTAATGTCAGCTCAGCAGCCCAGCACGCTCCAAAGCCCAACTGTTGGATGAGACGGGAGACCTCGTTAGGCAGATGGCTTCATTCAAGGGGTGGTCCTGAGCTGAAGCTCAGCACCACAGCTGTGTGTCCCGAGTTTCCTGGGCTGGGTTCCAGCATCCAACGCCCAGGCCTTCCCCAGACCAGTCCCCTCAGGGCGTTGGGCAGAGCCAGGCAGCAGCACTGTGGCAGTGCAAGGGACTTCAGCCTCTTGTCCCCAGTGTAGTCTCGTCCCCAGGGCAGCCGGGAGGAATGCAGGGGCTGGGCTTTGTCAGAACACTGACTCGATGGACCCTGCTGCCTGCTTGAGGGCCCTGAGCACAGCCTTTCTACTCATAACCGGGGCAGGAAGCACTGGGCAGACAGCAAATGGGGACCTCACTTTCAAGATCTCTCTCATGAACGCTGTGAAATATAGAACTAATTCAGGGGAGCGGCTGTCTTAGTCCATCCTGGTGGCCACTGCAGACACCGCCAGCCGGGTGCTGACAAACAACACGCCGATTTCTCCGAGTCTGGAGGCTGGAGCCTGGGGCCAAGGTTCTGGCAGGTTTCCCGTCTGGTGGGGACCTGCTTCCTGGTTCACGGGAGGCTGCCTTCTGCTGTGTCCCTACCTGGGGGTTGGGGGTGGGGAGGGAGCTTCCGCTGTTTGATTCATCTCTTGTCTCCACAATCCCTTGCTACGTCTGGCATTCCTCTGCTGGGGCTGCCAAACAGACACTGCAGGCCTGGGGGCTTGCAAACCACAGACACTCACTGTCCATGGTCCTGCTGGCCGGACGTCTGAGAGCCAGGGGTCAGGGGCGATGTCTTTTGAGGCCACTCTCCTGGGCCTGCCCACATCACCCTCT
This sequence comes from Ovis canadensis, assembly GCF_042477335.2. NCBI lineage: Eukaryota > Metazoa > Chordata > Mammalia > Artiodactyla > Bovidae > Ovis > Ovis canadensis. Next base: position 59,815,797 of record NC_091257.1, on the reverse strand, counting down.
CCCTGCGTCCTCACAAGGCCGTCACTCTGTGGGTGTCTGAGTCTTGGTCTCTTCTCACAAGGGCACCTGTCATGCTGGATCTTGGCCCCGCCGCCTGACCTCGCTTTAACTTAATCACTGCTTTAAAGGTCCTATTCCTGAACAGAGATACACTCTGAAGTTCGAGGGTGAGGCCTTCACATATGAACTGGGGGAAGGAAGGGTGCAATTCAGCCAATAACAGCCAATCCAAACATAGAGGAAAGAAAGAATGAACAAGAATGTCTGTAATGATGGAACTGGATAAGAATGTGAACATTCATCTGAACAGCTGTGAGATTCCCAAGGGAGCAGGTTTGAGGCAAAAATGAGGGAAATTACATGAAGCGTGGAACAAGTGCCTTTATTTTTCACCCCTCTGCTCCTGGGAGAAGATTATACATGTCAGCCCCTCCCTTGAGCAATCTGATGGGAGAGAAGGTCAAGGACAAGTCTGTCAGCTCCCAAAGAGCAGAGGAGGAAAGTGACGGCCACTTGTCCCATGTGCAGAAGCCTGCTGTCCTCGCCCAGCAGCTCTGCCCAGGAGGAGAAGAACCAGGGACTGTGTCCATCTATGCCTTGGAGTTCACGACAGCAGAAAAATGGGGATGGAACGCCAGTGCATGCCCCCGTGGCACCAAGATGTGGAAGAACACTGTGCTCATGGCCAGCTGCCTCCTAGGTATGTTCACACGGTGTCAGAGAAGTGCGCCAAGGTCTTGTTTTCGAGAGCAATAACCTGCCCCAACCTGCCTGCTCCTGCACCGAGTTGGTAAGAGACCACTGTGCTCAGGAACCTGAAAAGCCTGCCATGAATGATCAGGCAAGAATCGAACACTGATGTAAGAGGAATCTTACAGGATATTACAGTGCAGAATTTGAGACTGTTACTCTTGCCCAGAAAATCCCATGGATGGAGGAGCCTGGCAGGCTGCAGTCCACGGGGTCACAAAGAGTTGGATACAACTGAGCAACTGGCACACTGCATGCCCCAGTCATGAGAGGGAAGGACACCCTCAGTGGGTTGTTGCTGCTAAGTCGAGTCAGTCGTTTCCAACTCTGTGCGGCCCCATAGACGGCAGCCCGCCAGGCTCCCCCGTCCCTGGGATTCTCAAGGCAAGAACACAGGAGTGGGTTGCCATTTCCTTCTACAATGCATGAAAGTGAGAAGTGAAAGTGAAGTCACTCAGTCGTGTCCGACTCAGTGACCCCATGGACTGCCGCCTACCAGGCTCCCCTGTCCATGGGATTTTCCAGGCAAGAGTACTGGAGTGGGGTACCATCGCCTTCTCCACTCAATGGGTTATGCTCCCTTTAAGCTAAGTCCCTGAGTGTTTTAGGGTCCCCTTTTAACAGAGTCACACAACATCATCAAGGAGGGCATGTGTGGCTGCACTGCTGTTTTCCTGTTCTTGACTGATAAACACCTGAGTCAGCACTTGCTCAGGAAGCAACCTGTACTGTCCTTAGTCGTGGGGTATTTGTGCAGTGAATTTACGGGTGCGTAATCTGTTGCAGAGCCGCTGAAGTCGCCGAAAACTGCCCTGAGCCAAGCAATCAGAGGAGAAAGGCGAGGTGAATCTCGAGGCTCCGAAGGTTCCATGGCTCATCTGTGATGGGCGAGCTGGGGGTTCCTTGCTTGTGAGCCTTGAGGTTAGCAGTCAAATTGACTGTCAAGCAAACAATTACTAACATAAGTCAAATTAATGTAAAGAATTATCGGTCTTTTTTCAGCATGGGGGAGGGGTTGGTTGAGATATAGGAAAAGTCAGTTTGAATGCTGTGTGTGTGTGGGCGATGGGGGACAGGATTTGCAACAGGGAGCTGTGACACTGGGCAAGCTGTCCCCACGCCACGTGTGCCTCATTCTCAGGTAGAGAAGGAAAGCCCATGAGCGCTCTGGAGCACCTTCAGCCCTGGTGCCGTCGAGCCCTGGGGAGAATTTTGCAGGGCGCTGACTGCCTTGCTAACAGCTCTGCAGGTGAAGGGTCAGTTCCCCACTGCCCCCCTGGCTCCAGCTCCTTTCTGAAAGCGTGTCTTCCCCTCACGGGGCTGCTCTGCTGACACAGACCCTCTTCCAGTCTGCAGCATGAGTGACGTGGGAGGACGGAGTGAACAGTAAGGCAGTGTGTCCTGGGCAAACTGGGACCTAGTTCCACCTTCGCCACTGGGGCTGCCCGTCCCTTCTCTGACTTTCCTCTCCAGCCCCTCCCCTGCACGCTCTACTGCCAAAGGTTCCAGCGGGCCTGCCCTCTAGACCCAGAGTGCTGCCTGTAGAGTCAGCCACTATTTCATGCCTCACAACAGGCAGTGGGGACTCCAACTCTGGATTTTTTGACTCCCAACTCCAGCCTCTGGTTTCCTCCATCTTCTGGCTTCCAGTAACATGAGTTCCCATGATTACCACAGTCAACGTCTAACTGAAGCCACTGGCTTAGAGTCCCTGGGCTCAGAGCCTCCACTGGTGCTCGTGATTTGTTGTTGTTCAGATTCAAAGTCGTGTCCGACTCCTTGTGACCCCAGAAGACTGCAGCCCGCCAGGTTTCCCTGTCCTTCACTATCTTATGGGATTTGCTCAAACTCATGTCCGTTTAGTTGGTGATGCCATCCAACCATCTCATCCTCTGCCGCCTTCTTTTCCTCCCATCTTCAATCTTTCCCAGCATCAGGGTCTTTTCCAATGAGTCAGTTCTTCACATCAGGTGGCTAAAGTCTTGGAGCTTTAGCATCAGTCCTTCCAGTGAATATTCAGGGTTGATTTCATTTAGGATTGACTGGTTTGATCTCCTTGCTGTACAAGGAACTCTCAAGAGTCTTCTCCAACACTGAAGTTCAAAAGCATCAATTCTTCGGCACTCAGCTTTCTTTATGGTCCAACTCTCACATCCATACATGACTACTGGAAAGACCATAGCTTTGACTATACAGACCTCTGTCAGTCAAGTGATGTCTCTGCCTTTTAATACACTGTCCAGGCTTGTATTAGCTTTCCTTCCAAGGAATAAATGTCTTTTAATTTTGTTCAGGGCCACTCAAGACAGACAGATCATCGTGGAGAGTTCTGACAAAATGTGGTCCACTGGAGATGGGAATGGCAACCACTTTGGTGTTCTTGCCTCGAGAACCCCATGAAGAGTAAGAAAAGGAACTTGTGTTCATCCCAGATATTTGATAAGAACAGGGAAATAATACTATGTGCTTATTTCTATAAAGTTTCTGCCACTCAGAGGCTGGTGAGCAAGGATTTGGACAAAATCTTAACCTAGGAAGCCTTCGACCCTCCTGCAGCAGGACAATGAGGGCACAGTTGTTCTCAGGAACTGCCTCACGCAATGAGTTTATGCAAATGATCCCCAAGGAGGTGCCACAGCTCCGAGGACCCTGGTAATTACAGTTCCAACCCCAGCATTTTCAGTGATCAAGCCTTTGGAATGTAATCTCTACACAGTCTCCTTCAAACTCCTGAGTAATAAACAATCATTTGTGATAATTGCAAATAGCAGCCTCTCTTCTATCCTGGAGAGGCTGTGTGGCATTAAATACAAGTTCTGAGTTTTTCCTCCAGGAAAAGTCTGGATTGACCGAATCCCTCAATGTCTTGGCCACCATTTCTGTATCTGAGAAGAGACTCAGCTGTTGTCACCACCGCCCCGAGGAGCTCAAAAGCCACCTTCTGGGACGCACGCTCCTCACGGCAGGAGTGTCTATTTTTGTTTCCTTTCTGCCTCTCAACACCCCCTCAGTGTGATCCCACAATTCCGGCGAGCTATCTGCTGTGATTTAAAGAACTGAGCCCCGAAGACGGGCTCCAATCTTCCCGCTATATGTGGAGTATTTTATCACAAATGTCAAGCTTTTATGCACGATGGAGGATCATGCCGTCTCCCTGGGTTTATTTCGGGCACTATGAAGTCTCCGGCAATTAGCTTCTCACAAGTCTATTTGTGCCGAGGACGCTCTTGTTTCCTATTCCTGTGATTCCTCTGCTTCTACCTTTACCATGCCTGGCTTCACTCCCAGTCTGATCCAACCACTTTCAATTAGGCAGTTGCTATTTGCTTCTGCCTTTTGGGCTCTGCTCAGTCCTTTTAAACCCTTTTTGGTAAGAAATCGAGTGCAAATTAGGAAGATGTCATAAATCAGTGAGCTGTAAACATGACTTGAATAGAAAAGTGTTTCCACCTACAGGGCATGGGAGAACATGTGTATAAAGATAACAACATTGTAATTTCATATTTTCATATTGTGTGAAAAGTGTGCATTTCTGTCAGGAGCCAACAATAGAAACAGACATAGGCAGTGTAGGACCTTCTAAGTAGATCCCTGTTAACAAAGGAAAAAACTTATTTGCAGAGAAAGTGCCCAGTGGCAGGGCGTTGCCTCCCTTACCATCCTTCTGAATCCCTTATTTTTACTCCATTCAACTTCTTTCAAAACCTTGTCAGACACTGTTATTTGAGACTTGAATCCCTTGTTAGTATCTCTTCGATTGCATTACATAGAGAACATAACATCCTGTCTCTCTGAAATCAGGAAGAACAGAAGGGTTTAAGGTAGAGGATCAGGTGGAATTTCTGTGGACTTGCTGGTGGGGCTTGGCATGGGGCTGCCTGCTCACTCTCCTGAGATTCTGGACGCTTGTGCCCACACTGAACGTGGGGACAATTTCACACGTCCCAGTCCTCTGAGCTCCTCTTGTTCTCATCATCGGGCCCAATTCTCTGTGTCTGTACTCTTCATGTCTATTTCACTCTTCACGTTTCTGAGTAAGTAGCATTTTGCGTCCTGCCCCATGCAAGGCAGAGACCAGGTGGGGAATTGCCTGCCTGCATGAGTCACGGCCACTTCCCATGGGCGTGTCCCCGTGGCCTGATCTGAGCTCAGCAGCAAAGCCCCCACAGTGCGTGCCTGCACCCGTGACCCACAGATGGGAGGAGGGGCCCTGGTGATGGCTGTCCTCTCATGGCCGAATCTTGGAGGCGGCTCAGGACACGAGGAGCCCCCTTTCTCGCTGGAACACCAGTTTGTGGCTGCCCTGGAGACATGGACAACATGGGTGTGCATGTCCCTGTCGGGCTGTGGTGCAGCTAGAGATGAATTCTGAATTCTCACCAGGTGCCATCTGAACGTAGCAAATAAAAAGCTGCTCTTCTGTTTCTGCATAAGCCAGAGCCCACGCGTTTCCCAGTCTATTTGCATTTACTCATCCCTGCTCTTTTCGCGCGATGAGGACTCTCTTTGGCAAGCATGCAGCCATCAGGGGATGGTGGAACCGGGAGAGTCCAGTCTCATTTTTCCTGAGCTAAAGCAGAGCTGGGGCCCTGAAGTGGCAGGGTAAGTGAGGTTACCGTAAGTAAGTGAGGTTCTTACTGCAGGATTCGATTACAGTTCCTCATCAAGCTAACATTGGATCACTGACCAAACGGGCCCCTGCCCAAATGAAGACAGGGAAAATTTCAGATTGGATTCTTAAAAATACATTGCTTTCCACAAACTATTGTTTATCACCTTTCTTTTAACATAACATTTAGCTGAGTTGTCTGGTGAACACAAAGACACCTTACTATTTAAAAATGCCCTGACTATACTGATACCAAAACTTTATTTGAGAATGTTGTAAATGCAAACATCATAAACAATAGATTCGGTTCTCAGGGTGGTCCCCATATCCACCACACCTCACAGGTTTATTTCCTGGAGAGAAGCGCAGTGTTCTTCCTAGGAGAGAAGGACTTCTGACTGAGCAATGAGCTTGAGGTTTGGAAGTTCTCTGTATGAGTCTGATGGAAATGAGTTCTATTCAGGCATATTTTAAGAAAAGCAAATGGAGAGATGGTAAAAACCAACCAATCAACCAAAAACAACTATATGCAGAGCAACAGAAAGTCTTCTCCCTCGCCAGTGGGGATGTGAAAGGGTACAGCCTCTTTGTAAGACAGAGAAGCAGTTTCTTACAAAACTAAACATACTCTTATCATACAATCCAGCAATCAAACTCCTTGGTATTTATTCAAATATCATGACTATATTCACATAAAAAACCTGCACTTGGATATTTATAGCAGTTTTATTCACAACTGCGAAAACCTAGAAGCTTGGCCAAGACTTCCTTCATTAGGTGAATAGATACATAAGTTGTGGTCCATCAGAATGGAATATTATTCAGTGATTTAAAAAATGAGCTACCAAATTATGAAAAGATATGAGGGAAACAAATGCACACTACTAAGTGAAAGAAGCTAATATGAAAAGTCTACACACTTTATAATTCCAATGACAAGAGATTCTAGAAAAGGCAAAACTGTGGACAGGGTAAAAAGCTCAGTGGTTGCTGGGGGCTGGGGGCTGCACAGGAGTACAGAGCTTTTCAGGGCAGTGAAGGGCCTTCCAGGTGGCTCAGTGGTCAAGAATCTGCCTGCCAGTGCAGGAGACACAGGAGACATGGATTTGACCCTTGGGTCAGGAAGATTCCCTGGAGTAGGAAATGACAACCCACTCCAGTATCCCATCGACAGTTAAGCCTGGCGGGTTACAGTCCATGGAGTCGCAGAGAGTCAGACATGACTGAGTACGCACACACGAAACGACTCTGTACCATACATGTAACTCTACATTTGTCCAAACCCACAGAATGCACAACACTCAGAATGGACCCTAATGTCGACTGTGGACTCTGGGGGAGGATGACGTGTCTGTGAGCACCATCCATGATAACAGGTGGACCACTTGATGGGGGATGTAGGGGCTGTGCACGTGGGGGTCACAGGAAATCTCTGTACCTTTCCACCAACTCTGCTGTGAACCGTAAACTACTCTGAAAAATAGTCTTTATAAAAACAACTCTGACAAGCGGGGCATGAGATCGGGGCACTTATTAGAGAGATGCGTTTGCTCATCTTCAAGTAGTGTGTCCCTGACTTCGCCTGCAGCTGAGGGTGGTTTCCTATACACCATCTAACCATGGCCCAAGGAGGTCCTTGGCGCCTTTTATTTATTTTTGCCATTAGATCAGCAGAAATAATTGATCACAGATTTTTCTGTAACTGGGTCACCCAGTTGCACTTCACAGTGTCAATGGCCTCAAAATCCCACCACCTGTGAGATGAGGGTTCAGCAGCTGAGAAGGCCACAGGGGGCTCCCTGTGAGCCATTGCATTCTCATGCTCATTGCCCACAGCTTTTTAACCAGCTCAAGCTTGTATGGTCTGCCAGGTCAGGGACTTAGGTTGTATGTGTTTCTCAGTAGGTATACAGTTAAACCAATTTCCCTGTAGTTGACAAAAAAAGAAGAAAGTAACCAAAGAGCAAAACCAAAGTCAACCCCTGCTGTCTGGCACCAAGGTAGGGCCGGCCTGACGCTGTCAGTTGAGGACCTCGTGGCCTGGAAAGGAGGAGGAGGAGGGCTGGTGGCAGCTTGGAGGCACCAGGCTCCTGTCTCCATGGCAACAGTGGGATTTCCCAGGCTGCTTCAGCATCGCATCAGATCTGGGAGGAGGACTGTTGACTGGGGGTCAAGGATTGTTCCTTTTATCCCGCTCTGACTTTCAGGTGAGCTGAAGCCACGGCTCCCCAGGGCAGCACCCAGTGTTTCTTCCACACGACAACCACACTCCTGGGCTGACCCTGGTCATCCTCAGGCACAGAGAAAGGGGAAAGTCTATTTTTAAACTGGTACATTGCCAGGCAGGATGTGTGAAGCTTTTGAAGGGAACCAGGAAGGGGGCTCTTCCTTCCCAAACAATGCCTTTGCAGGGACATGCCAGAGAGGACTGTCAGGAAGACACTGGCAGGAACACGCCCATGGACGCACAGTCCCTGGGGATGGGGGTGGGGGCGGGAGCTCCTCACAGCACTGCGCTGACAGACCTGGTCTGCTCCAGGACTGCCGCCCCCGAAGACAGACCTTTCCATCCTTGAAGCTGCTGCACGTGGCAGAAAGGAGGCCTGGCGAGAGAGACACACCTCCCTTGCTGCAAGGTGACCTGTTTCTGAAGTACAGACATGACGGGGGAATACTGGGCTCAGAGGGATACAGGCTTGTTCTGTGAAGGTGGAGACTTCATTCTGGCAGAACTCAGGGTGACAAGGTGACAGGCTGACAATTCTGACCTAAGGGAGCTGTCAGGAGCTCCAGGGCCAGGCAGGAAGCATGCACCCGGCAAGGGTGAAGCAGTTAGGATTGCTGTGGCCTGCTGCTAAGGGCACCTGCCCTGCTTCAATGATGACGCGAGCTGACGTTTACTGAGTGCATAGTCCGTGAGAAGTTCTATTCACAGATTTTGGTTATCTCCTTAATCCTCAGCATGAGTCTATGAGGGAGGCATTCTAACTAAGCCCAGTTTAAAGAGGAAGACTCAGGCACCGAGGAATGAAGGGATTTTCAAGGTCATGTGGCTGAGCTGGGAGCCAGAGCCAGGAGGTCTCCCTCCAGCACCCGCTGCCCGAGTCCATGGCGGCGGTGGGGGGAGCGTGGCTATTACAAAGCAGCGTGGACGGTGAGGCTCATAAACATTCGCTGCTCGCAGTCCTGGAGGCTGAATCCAAGACCAGAGCATCAGGAGGTCTGGCATCCCGTGAGACCCCACTTCCTGGTTCACAAACAGCGTCCTCACAGGAGGACGGGTGTGAGGGAGCCCCCTGGCATCCCTCATATACGGTGGCTGACCCCATCGTGGGGGCTAGGTTTCCACGTATGAGTTTGTGGGGGTGGGGGTGGGGGACACAAACACTGTCCACTGCTGCCACTCCTCGGTCTGAGCTGCTGAGTTGAGACATGAGCAACACGGCCACGGGAGGCTTTGATAAGGACAGAGGAGGGGGTATCTCCAGGGACTGAGATGGCTTCTCAAGGACTCAGAAAGGCGTGGTGATGATGACCCCGGGAAAGGAGGAGAGCTGGCAGAGGCCAAGTGAAGGGGGGAGCAGGGCTGGAAGTGTAGACAGAGCCGGGGGCTGAGGCCCGTGGGTTAGGCCAGGAGGAGTGAGAAAGGGACACCCTCCACTTGCCCCCACTCCCCTCGTCAAGCAGACGGTGCCTTAAGCCTGAAAAGGGGAAGCTCACTCAGGAGTAGGGCACTGAAGGCCATGATGGGGAGGGCACAGACAGCACGGGGCCCGTGTTTGAGCTGCGCTCTCTGGGGGCTGAGAGACTGTGCACAGAGCCAGGGACTCCTCTCACATCGGAGCTGGGCATTCAGAGAGGAAGGGCGAGACCCCAGCAGCTGCCGGGCACTTAGGCTTCTCGTGCCTTCCATAGCCAGAAGTCGATGAATACCCCCAAGTCTAAGTTTATTTAAAAACGTGTAATAAAAGTACACGACCGACCTCATTTCTATAGCAAGAGCTTATATTATTTTAATTGGAAATAAAAAGAGGTGCATTATTCTTGGATCAGAACTTGCATTAGGAGACAGAAATTTGTTGTCACTAATTTTCATGGTCTGGGCGATGGCCCTGTGCTTTGAGCCTCATAACGATGAATGACATGATTACTTAAGACGTGTAAGAAGAACCACACAAGTGATCTCACAGGTGCTGAGAATAAAAGAAAGGCACGAATAAGGCACCAGTGTCATCGAATGTGGGATTTGCTTGATGATGCTTGGATTGAAATTACATATCCACAGTGACTGAAACCTCAGATGACCAGAATGTCCTCTGACAAAAGCAACTTTGCAATCAGAAGCCTGATACAAGCTACCCTCTATACCCCACTGAAACAACAGTTTATAAAAGAATCTTTAACAGTATAAGCTTTCCTGGAAACATGGTTATCATGTCACAGCCAGAGCGGACTTCTGTTGTTCTGAAACCCAAATATTGTTTCTAGGAATATAATGCAAGCAAACTTTATATAAATAATTTTCGAGTAACTTCTACTGGGAACAGAATACAAACACCACATGAGTAGACTGCAAGTACTAATTCTTTCTTGATTGATTTCTTTTGGAAAAGTTATTTTCTGCACCAAATTCCATGAATGGAAATCACTGCAGTGGAATTAAACAGTTATCTCACAGTCAGTTGTGATTTAGAATTTTCAAAGTGCTTTCACACAAAACATCTCATTTGGTCTTATAACAATGACGATGTCAGGACAGGTATCATTACCCTCATTTTCATGTGAGTAAATTAAAGCTTAGAGAAGTGACTTGCCTCAGGTTGCAGCGTCTCTGGTGCCTCCACCCCTTAACACTTTTTTCACCAAGCCTGCCATTACAGCTTGTGCGTACACAGGGGAGAGGCTAACCTTTCCAGTCAACCTGAATGTCCGTGTTCTTGCTAGGGACTGGACTGCCCCACGGAGCATGTCTACCACGGAAGAGGCAGTAATACAAGGGCATTGGTGAGTCTTCTGCCTCATGAAATAATCGGCTTCAAAGCTCAGACTTTTCAAGACTCATGTCGCAAAGCGTGGATGATAGAACAATGGATAAGCACTAGTGCCCCCACTGCTGTTAACACTGGAAAGGGGGCCACACCGATGGGCAAGGAGTGACAGCGGTGCTGTGCTCTGCCCTCTGTCACACAGACAGCAAATCAGGTGGCTGGCCGGTCCAGGGCCCGTGTTTCCCACAGCCCTCGTGCTCCTTCCTCAGCACCACTCCGCCTAGACTTCTCCAGTGGCTGTGCGCAGTGTGAACTGTCTTCTCTCCTGTCAGAAGTGCGCGGACATCAGAGAAACGGTGGGTTTCAACGGGTGCACATATGGCCAAACTGGATTGTTCTCTCTGGCCTTGATTGGATTAGCACCATCTTGCTCTGTTTTGCTAAGTAAAATGCACATTCTAAGTATTAACTCTGGGATTTATCAGGGTATTGCCCTGTAAATGCACGTTTTCAAGCCTTAAGAAGGCTGTGGATGAAGCGATCCCCATGATTTTGAGCCATGCGGGTTTTCCAGGTTGAGGAAGCGGTGAACGGACGGACTGCAGGAGGGGTGTTCTTAATACAGCCTGGCAGAGTCCCCAACAGGCAACCGGCGGAGCAGGGAAGGAGATGTCCTGTCTTTGGGGGCAGCTCTGTTTCCTCTGCACAGGGGAAAGTGAACAGGCCTTATCCGCAGGGCAGTGCTGAAGCCAGGTGTGCTGGGCTCACAGGGAGTCATCACACTGGTGTGGTTGGTTTTTCTTTCTTTCCTCCTTTCTTTAGGAGCTGAAGCCTGAGGGAGAGGGTCGGGGATGGAGGGAGGGAGGAAGGAAGGAGGGAGGGAGGAAGGAAGGAGGAGGGGCTGTGGGCTTGGGGGTCCAGGAGCTCACTTCTGGGGTCCCACTTCCTTTCTGTGAAATGAGACCATCCAACCGTTCACCCTGAGTCCGTGTGCAGTAACTCCTGGTGGTGGATGGTCGGGCTTCTTCAGCTTGGAGACATGCTTCACCCCGACATGTGGGGAACTGCCGATTGCTCGGAAACAAACCAACAGCACAGCAGAGACTCACATGAATCCACCGAACGAATGTGTTTGGACTGAAGACACGCTCAACCACACTTACCGTCTGCTATTTGAGGACATCAGTGGGGAGTTTGCTCAAGAAAAACCTTACACCCCACGGACAGATACACAACTCCATTCAACCCCTTTACATCAGATGCCCTTTACCCCATTAAGTCTCCTGTGATAGATGCTAAAATAAAAAACCCACAACCCTTTCTGAAAATCAAGGAAAGATGAGAGAGAAAAAAAGGATCAAGTATCAGAAACGAAAATGCTGACTGAGACCCAAGATTAAAAGCCAGAAGTGTGGGTCCTCCCTTCACGTCAACCCTGTGCGGTCTGTGGGCCGATCCTCTGATGCTCTCACTAAGAACCGAGAGCCACACGGACTAAACACGGTGCTTGGGTACGGAGGAAACAGGATGGCTGCGGCTCTCCAGTCAGGCACTGGTGAGCCCTTTAAGCACCGTCGCTCAGAATCGAGCTTCTCCTGACAACAGTCCACATCAGAAGTGCATCTTCTGTGTGTCTTTTTTATTGTTGGTTTTCTTTTCCTGATTATAAAGGTAATATGTGATGAACACAGGTATAGGTTTCTGTATAAAGTATAATGAGGAAATAAAAATGTCTGTATCCCATAACCCAGCAAGAACCACTCTTGTCTCTGAACACCCCTCCCAGGTGCCCTAATCCCATCCTATTCTGGGTGAGGACAAAGGGTGTGGTCCCTGCCCCTACGGAGGTCTCACCCCCACAGAGGGCGCAGGACCCTGCAGGGATGGTCTGGGAGAAAGTGGCTTTGTCCCGAGGTGCACAAGGCAGGGCAGGGAGGATTCTGGAAACAAGGGCCAGGGAGGGCCTTTATGGAAGATGCCGTCCACGTGGAGGATGAGAGGGGAGTCTCCCAGGCAGAGGGAGTGCACATCACAGCCCAAGGCTGGAGAGAGGCAGGGGGCCTCGCATAGACCCTGGGCGGCAGGACGTAGCCTATGAGATGGGGGTGGGAATGACCAGGTCTTAAAAGGTTCACCAGACCTCGGCGAGAAGTTCTTTTCTTTGCCTTTTTCCTTTTCCTTCTCAAGAAAGGAGAAAGTGAATCCAGGTTTGGTTTAAGTAACTCGAGAGATGATGATCTGACTCAAGGAGCTAAAAATGTGAAAGAAACAGATGAGGTAGACACGGGGCTGAGAGGCGGTCTCCCCTTCTACCCAAGGCAGGCAATGATCTCAGGACATTTTAGTTTAACCATTTGGAGATGGTGTGTCGCGGGTAGGGGAATGTGAGAGTCTGGAGCTGAAGGAAGTCAGCGGGACCAGACACACATATTTACAAGTCACTAGCATGAGCAGGAAACTTAAGGTGATGGAGATAGATACACTTAGGGAGGGAGTAAAGACAAAGACACAGAGAAGGTGCAGAATCAACTTCTGAAAAGTCAGCAACTGGAGGTCAAGGTGAGAAGAAGCCGCTGGAAAGATAGAGAGGGACACGCCAGGGAAGCAGAGGCCAAGAGAGCCGTCCTGTCACCCAGGAGAAGGTTCGAAGAGGAGCTATGTCAAGGGTGTGTGGTGACCTGGAGGCAGGGGAAACGCAAGGTGGGTGGACAGGTGACTCGGCCTCAGGTCGCCCCAGGCTGGCCATGCTAGAGCACAGGTCCTCCCTCAACACCAACAGTGCAGTGGGCACCCATCCCTCCTCGTCAAGCCCTCTGCTGTGTGCCAGGCCCCAGGCTGCTGAGAGCGGTCTCCTCGGCTCTGACTCACCCAGGCTGCTCTGGCCCCCCCAAGGCAGCCCCACCCTGTGCCAACAAGAGGGACATTCAAATGCACCTGCTGATGATGTCATCCACATGCTAGAAACCTGCCAACCCCTCACCTACCCTTCCCATTGTCTCTCAGGACAAAAGTCAAGCTCTTTAATCCGCAAGGCCACTGGTCGGCATTCAGGTTCTCTCCTGTTTAAGGCTGCTGTGTACCAGGGGTACCAGGAGTTCTTACACTTTGAGGACTTTTCTGGGATGCTTCTTCGGATGTACAAATGGGCTGGAAATTAAAGATCAAAGTAAGCTACTTTAGAAAACAGAAACACAAAACCCATCTAAGACGAGATAGAGGGAAGGAGTTACTCAAGATGAGAGAAGTTATCAAGGAAATGAAAAGGAGGTAGTAGAGGAAATCGGTAAATGCCACACGTGGTTCTTTGAATTAACTGACAAGAGAGACGAAACTCGGAGAAGGCAATGGCACCCACTCCAGTACTCTTGCATGGAAAATCCCATGTACAGAGGAGCCTGGTGGGCTGCAGTGCATGGGGTCGCTAAGAGTGGGACACGACTGAGCGACTTCCCTTTCACTTTTCACTTTCATACATTGGAGAAGGCAGTGGCAACCCACTCCAGTGTTCTTGCCTGGAGAATCCCAGGGACGGGGGAGCCTGGTGGGCTGCCGTCTACGGGGTCGCACAGAGTTGGACACGACTAAAGCGACTTAGAAGCAGCAGCAGAGACAAAACTGCAAAACGGATTGAAAAAAAAAGTGGAAAAAGTCTAAGTGCGTAATATCAGGAGTGAAAAGATGGAGGCATCATTGCTGAACCTAAAGACATGCAAAATAAGGGCAGGTTGTATCATTCCCTGTTGCTGATGCAATGAGTTGCCACATACCAGGTGCTGAAAGCATGGATCTGACATCTGAAGGTGCAGGGGGTCTTAAGGAGCGGAAGGAGTAGGGGCTGCATGTGTTCCTCCTGGAGACTCTTGGGGTGTCTGTGTCCTGGCCTGTTCCGGCCTCTACAGGCACTGTGTCCCACAGGTGTATCTGCTCTGCTTCTCCTCTAACTCAAACCCTCCTGCCTCCCTCTCCCACTTAAAAGGCTGCTGTGACAACGCTGGGTTCACCCACATGATCCAGAATAACCTGTCCGTCTCAAGGTCCTTAACATCATCGAGAAACATCGAGAAACTTCCTTTTCCCACGTAAAGTAACATAGTCACAGTTCTGGGGAAAGAGAAACACAGGTTATTATGAACTAGGCTTTGCAAATAATTTTGAAATGAAAGATGGCATGAAGACATTTTTAAAAAACAATTTTCCAGAACAAAAACCAGAAGAAACAGCTATCTTTATAATTCTATTTCTCAGTGGAGTTGAATCTACAATTTAAAACATCCTCAATAGAAAAATTCAGGTCTCAAAGAACTGCATCATTAAATCACTAAAAATACTTAAGGAAGAACTCACGCGAAGTCAACCAGAACACAGTAAAATGTGAGCATTTCCAGCCTCTTTCTTTGAGGCCAGCATAACTTTAAAGTCAACATGTAGCAAGGGCACTATAAGATAGGAAAATCAGAAGCAAATCACTCTCATAAACAGAGGCACAAAAATGCTGGACAAGTAATAACAAACCAAACCAATGAAGTATGAAAAGGGTAATACACCACAACCATGCTGGCTTTATTCTATGGATGTATGTTCGATTTAAAACTGAAAATTGAAACAATGTGACTTACCATATCAAAGTAGAAAAATCACAAGAGATTCTCAAAAGATGCAGAATAAGCCGTCTATATTTTCAGTACACATTCATAATAAAACTCTTAGCACACTAGAAGGGCAATCCCCTATATAATAAAGGATGTCTACCAAAACCCCCAGAAAACATTATACTTGAGAAAAAAAAAAGAAGCATTTTGAGAACTTTATACTTTTGACTGAGAGTTCAGTTTAACACTTTCTATTCAGTAGTAAACTGGAGCTCTGGTCCAGTGCAATACGACAAGCAAGTGAAATAAATAAAGATCCTGAGATTTGGAAAAGAAAGAAAACTGTCATTCTGCATAGACAGCATGAGTGTGTGGACAGAGTCACTAGATTATGCAGATAAACTATGAGGATAGGTAAGCGAGTTTAACAACGTTATCCAAGAGAACAGTGCAGAAATCCACAAACAGGTATTTATGAGAATGTCTATAGTAGCTTTACTCACAATAGCCCCCAAAAGGAAACAGCACCAATCCTTTAACAACGTAATGATAAATAATTTGAGTTACACTGATACAATGAAATTCCTAAAGCTATGAAAAAGAACAAATTATGTATGCACACCCATCACAAGTATGTACGATTCGAATTAAATGAAATACAAAGCTGGTAAAATAAATTTGTAATGGCAGTCGTGAGAACAGTGGTCACCTCCAGAAAGGCTATGATTTGAAAGTTCTGGGTGTTGGTAAAGTTCTATAACTTGACCGGGGTGGTGGTTATCTGCATATGCTCATTTCTTAAAAAAATGTAACAAACCATACATTTATAATCTGCATATTTTACAACGTGAATGTTGTATGTAAGAAAAAAGCTAAAATATTTTAAGACTAAAATGTACTAAATAAATACATTAGTAAAGGAAATGTACTAAATAAATACATCTGTAAACAATTACATGGTTATGTGGAAGTACTGATTTGATGTACTGGCTGTAACTTTAATCACTATAATGCTGCTTAATTTTTTTCAACAGAGCTTGAGTTTTTCTGGAGTTTTTACTAAGGCTGTCTACGCACGTAGACCAGGTACCTGAGCTGGTCCCAGGCAGGAGCTGGGGGAGCTGAGGGCTGTCTGGCTGCCTTTTCAGTCGCTTTAAGATCCGTCGTATGGGCGCCGAGATTTAAAATAAAATGACAGCGGAGTCTGAAATCTCCTGAAAACAGCTGTGACTTGGGATTGAGAAGATAAAAGCCGTGATTCTAAACTCTGCTACTTGCTTTTGACTGGTGGTCCTTCTCAACCCAGGAAAGCTTCACTTCTGTTCTAGCCTTTGTCCCAAGGTTGCTGTAATAACATGGACTGAAAGAGCGGTTTGCTGGAAAGAGGACATGTAAACTATGAACGGAATTTTGCCGATAACACTTAATATGCTGGTTACCACAATCATTTACCAACAGGGAACCAAGCCTACTCTGAAGTCCTCAAATGGAAATGACCCTTTGTTCCCTCAGGGACACACAAAGCCACTGTTTCCATAGCAACACTGTCATGTGACATCAGAAATCAGGGCTAGGCCTTGAATGATAAAACAAAAGAGAGTGCTGGCTAGCTGGCAAGGAAAACATGGGAAGACAGTGCCATGCCGCCATTAAAAGGAGGCAGTGTACGCATATGTACATACTATGTAATATTTTTTATTCTTGAGAACTGCAGAAAACCTATTTGTTTTCAAAGAGCCTTTATTTTTTTAGAAGTACTTCATTTGACGTGACAGATCACTTGGAAAATAAGATTTTTCTTTGTCTTTCATTAACACCGATTTTTCTCTTTCATGTAGTTAAGAAGATATTGAGAAAAAGAATTTATTTGCCCAGATCCTTGAGATGCTGTGACTTTGGCCCTTAGGGAACAAAGGAGAGGAGGACTGTTTAGCAGAGATCTAAATGGGGTGAATGGGCATAGATTTTTTTATGGTATCTTTTTGAGAATTCAACATAAGCAAGATGTTATTAATACATATTATGGGCTTTCAAAATAGAAAACATTTTATGAAAATCCTAACTTAGCATACTGTCAGTGAGGTCTGACTTCTCTTTCCACAGCTTCCAGGGAAAGCACCAAAAGGCCAAGGTTCCTCTGTGCCCTTTCCAAGTCCTCAAGTAATTGAAAATTTTATACCTGATACCATTAATCAGAGAAACTGGTTCTTTGTTCTACTTCTTAAAAAAAGATTCTATAGAGAAAATGAAATATTGATTAAAGGGAATCCTTAACCCCAAAGGACTGAAATAGCTGTTGAATTTGAAGATTCTTCAGTTAAACTACTATGAATGGCATGATTTTTAACCTACAAAAGACTTATATCATCAGTCCCATATTTGCTAAAATGATATCTTTTGATACTGTAGTTTTATTGACATAATAGAGTTATTTTTCAGAACACACGATGTTGGAGAATCCAACATCAATGTATTTTGCTGAAATCTTTAAAATGACTAAATTCACCTACAAATACATATATGTCGTTGTTCAGTAGCTGAGCTGTGTCCAACTCTTTGTGATCCCATGGACTGCAGCATGCCAGGCTTCTCTGTCCTTCACTGTCTCCTGGAGTTTGTTCAAATTCATGTTCACTGAGTCAGTGATGCCATTCCCTGCCACCCCCTTCTCCTCCTGTCCTCAATCCTTCCCAGCATCAGGGTCTTTTCCAATAAGTTGGCTCTTCACATCAGGTGTCCAAAATATGGGAACTTCAGCTTCAGCATCACTTCTTCCAATGAATATTCCAAGTTGATTTCCTTTAGGATTGAGTAGTTTGATCTCTTTGCAGTCCAAGATACTCTCAAGAGTCTTCTCTAGCGCCACAATTCGAAAGCAACAGTTATTCGGCACTCAGTCTTTATGGTCCAACTCGCACATCTGTACATGACTGCTGGAAAAACCATAGCTGTGACTATACAGACCTTTGTCAGCAAGGTGATGTCTCTGCTTTTTAATACACTAAGTTTGTCATAGTCTTCCTTCCAAGGAGCAAGTGTCTTTTAATTGCATGGCTGCAGTGATTTTGGAGCCCAAGAAAATAAAATCTGTCAGTGCTTCCACTTTTCCCCCTTCCATTCACCATGAAGTGATGGGACTGGCTTTCTGTGATCTTAGTTTCCTGAATGTTGAGTTTCAAGCCAGTCTTTTCACTCTTCTCTTTCACCCTCATCAAAAGTCTCTTTTAATTTATTTTCACTTTGTGCCATTAGAGTGGTATCATCTGCATATCTGAGGTTGTTGATATTTCTCCCAGCAATCTTGTTTCTAGCTTGTGATTCACCAGCCTGGCATTTCGCATGATGTACTCTGCATGTAAGTTAAACATGCAGGATGACAATATAAAGCCTCGTTGTACCCCTTTTCCAACTTTAAGCCAGTCAGTTTTTCCGTTTCTGGTTGCTTCTTGACCCGCATATAGGTTTTTCAGGAGACAAGTGAAATGGTTTGGTAATCCAATCTCTTAAAGAATTTTCAAGCTTGTTGTGATCCACATAGTCAAAGGCTTTCGCGTATTCAATGAGCAGAAGTAGATGTTTTTCTGGAACTCCTTTGCTTTCTCCATGATCCGGTGAATGCTGGTAGTTTAATCTCTGGTCCCTCTGCCTTTTCAAAATCCAGCTTATACCTCTGGAAGTTCTCAGTTCATGTACTGCTGAAGCCTAGCTTGAAGGATTTTGAGCATAATCTTGCTAGCATGTGAAATGAGCACAATCATAAGGTAGTTTAAACATTCTCTGACATTACCCTTCTTTGGAACTGGAATGAAAACTGAACTTTTCCAGCCCTGGGGCCACTCCTGAATTTTCCAAATTTGCTGGCATATTGAGTGCAGCACTTTAAGAGTATCATCTTTTAGGATTTTAAGCAGCTCAGCTGGAATTCTGTCACCTCCACTAGCTTTGTTCACAGTAATGCTTCCTAAGGGCCATACATATTATGTATATATGTATCAATGGTATAATCATATTCATTATTCTTGTGCTATATAAAACTTGGTAATAAATCTCAGGCAGCTTCAAAATCCATGAAACAATATCTGTTTCAAGCTATATGAGGCCAAGGGGAAATGGTTAAAATAATGCATCCATATTTTATATTTTAAAATGCTTTGCACCACCTGCTTACAATTAGGAAAGACATTAACTTCCACAAACTCCTGAGATGATTAAGATAAGTGTGCAGCAGTAACAGGGACAGCCTTGCTCACTGGCTGCTCATACTGTCTCTGGAGCTGACTGGACGCCTGTGAATCTGGGATGCCCAGCGGCTCCCCACAGCTGAGAGGGGCCAAGATGGGCTGTTTCCAGTTGAAACAGGCTGACCTCACTGTCACACTCTGGTCCTGCTGATCCCAGAATTAAAACTTTTAAACATCTCTCCAAAGACTGCCTCTGGGATTAATGGCTGTCAGACACCTCAAAGACCAACAGACACCTCAAAGATCCATGGGAACATCCTCTGTGGACAGCCTGATGCTTAAATGGTGACTGAATGCATCTCATAGGGACAGCAGCCACTGCTTAGGTGCAAGCTGTCTGTGACTAGAAAGAGAAAACACATGATGTGTGTTTCTCCAGGTGAAATGTGATCATTCCCCTTTGTTTCCCAGGTGGCACAGCCTCCAAGAATAATAGTGAATTCCCTGCTAAGGGCCAAAAATCGCCTGGAAAATAGGACTGTGACCTTTCTTTTGCGGTTGCCATGGAACGTTGGCATCCTGACTGCTAGTAGAAGGTCAGTAATTGTATTTAAATGGAGCAAACCCTGAACATCTATAATGCATGCAGTCTACTATTATTTCTTTGTGGGAGGTTTATTATAGGGTTTGCTATGTAATTTAAATTAGATGTCTGAAGAAAAACAATGCTTTTAAATTTAGGAAATTCTAGAGAATTCTTTGAGTGAGATTCTCTTTTTAAGATTCCATGAATTTCCTTTGAAGTTTTTTTATTTGAAACTGAGTCTTATTTTCTCTATTCTTTTAAGAAAACCTTTCCTTTCAACCGTCCACAACAAAATGATGTTCTTTTATGTTTTTGCAAAGTTGGATGCAATTATTTTATAATAAGTCCATCTCTGTAAACAACCCTATAATTTTAGACTTTTAAATGTCATTATCATAAACACAAACCTGCTTATTCTCCCCCTGGCTGGCTTTGAAATGGCATTTGGAATTCGCATGACTCTGTAACCTCTGTCACCCAGATCACCCGGGTGAGTAAATCCTGCTAGCAAGTTACTGCGGGTTCCACAGGTTTTCAAATCCTTGATAACTGCTGATATGTGCTAGCAGCCCACTGTGAAAACAGAATGTGCCATTTCGTCCCGCTAGCCACGGGTGGAAGGAGACACTCGTCTCAGTGTGGGCGTCTGTGCTGGGGGAGGGCAGCCTGCTGGAGGGCCCTGCCTTGCGTGGTGGGGGGTCACTGCCACTGTTCCCAGCAATCAGAGCTTGAATGGTGAACGCTTATTATCACTAGATGATGCTTTAGTCCAAGGGACCTGCAGATCATTTGGGCCCAGCTCCCTCTCTGGATCCCAGAGAGATCATGGGGTGATGGGCCAGCTGTTTAGCCTCTCTGGATGCACGTTTCAGCTTGAGCCAACATGAGTTCAGGCACAGTCTTGACAACCATCTCTGGTCTGCTGTTGTTGTGCCAGTAGGAGGGCTGTTGGAGGGTATAGGTTAGATTAGCTTTGCTGACCCCTTCCTACACTTTCTTTGTTGGATTCTAGGTCCATCATTCCCCAGACAATCACTTCACCTCTCTAAGCCGAACAAGATCAAATACTGGTGTCACTTGTGACAGCTGTAAGGACTGGATGAGGTAATGTTTATAAGGCCCTAGACACAATACACAAAATATGCCCCAAATACCGGTAGAATGTGTGCTCAGTACTGGTACACGTGTAACCTGCTGCAGTCTGCCTGTGATGGAGTATGTTGTGATGGAGGTGAAGGCTCAGCTGTCACAGAGCTGAAGTGTCACCTGGTGGGTATACCTATCAACCCATCTCTTGGCCCCAGGTGCACCCTTGCTGAAGGCTGGGTGGGGAGAACGCCTGAGAAGCCAGCCTGGGGTGCTCCAGGCTAACCACAGAGTGTGTGTCTACTCTACGTGAAATTCCTGATTCCTGGACACACAAGGTGTGGGAATCACCGAGCAGTGTTGAGGTGTGTGTGTGTGTGTGTGTGTGTGTGTGTTTAGGAGTTCCTGGAAAATATGACAATTTTCCAGCCTTTCCAGCCTCAAAGACCTTCAGAGAATTCTCTCCATATTCTTTCTATAAATCCATTAGAGAGACTCAAGAGACGTGGGTTTGATGTCTGAGTCAGGAAGATCCCCTGGAGGAGGCAATGGCAACCCACTCCAGTATTCTTGCCTGGAGAATCCCTTGGTCACAGGAGACTGGTGGGCTACAGTCCATGCGGTTGCAAAGAGTAGGACATGACTGAGCATACACGCACACAATGGGCAAAACCCCGCATGTACGGGAAGGTCCTAGGATTCCCCACTGTCCTTCATGCACAGAGGCAGAGAAATGATGCACTGAGGGAAAGCTGAGCCCTGGTCCTGGCCCTGCCATGAATAGCTGCCCATCCTTGGGCACGTCTTCTTAATCTCACCAAGCCTCTGCTTTCTCTTCTGTGAAATTAGTGAATTAGACCACATAATCTTTACAATCCCATCCACTGATAATGTTTTAAGATTGCAAAAAAGTCTTAATATGTATTTGGGAGCTGAGAACGCTTGTCAGCATCTGTGTGGCCATATTCGCGGCACTGCTCCTAACCTCTTGTGAGCTCACCCTCTTGAGCTCAAATCCCAGCTCACACAGTCTCTGTTCTTATATATGTGAATCCTTCCCATGTTGTCAGGCTGCCTGGACATGAAAAAAATTAACTTTATAGTGATTAAGACAGATGAGATTATAAATTACATTTTGAATTTGGCTTTAATGCCTACTCTTCTGTTTCTGCATCTGCGTCTCCAGGTCTAAACAGGAAGCTATGCTCTTCTTATATGACTGACATGAGACCTGAAATTCAAAGCCAACATAACACGGGAACATGTTACGATCTATTTGGCTAAACCATTAAATCAGATGAGCAGAGCAGAGAGGAACTTAATTTTCTTTTAGACAAGCATGATGTGCTCTCTGATGTCTAGTAGACTTTTTCACTTTAAGAAAGTACTAAATTTGACAATACATTGTCACCTGATGTGAAGAACTGACTCATTGGAAAAGACCCTGATGCTGGGAAACACTGAAGGCAGGAAGAGAAGGGGACGACAGAGGATGAGATGGTTGGATGGCATCACCGATGCGATGGACATGACTTTGAGTAAGCTCTGAGAGTTGGTGATGGACAGGGAAGCCTGGTGTGCTGCAGTCCCATGGGGTCGCAAAGAGTCAGACATGACTGAGCGACTTAACTGAACTGAACTGAAACTTTACAGGAGTAACTTTTGGATAAACGTTCTCTACAAACATGTGCCTGATTTTGTAGGAAATGTCGCCCAGGATGTCTCCAGATCTTGAGGGGACAGAACTGGAACTAAAAGCGGAAACACTTTCCAGCCTCGAAGACCTGCAGAAAATTCTCTCCATGCTCTTTGTGGGTTTTGACCCACGCTGATCTGAGCATTCCAGATCTGAACTGGGATAGCCCAGATGCGACCTAGTGAAGATGCAGGAGGGGGCATTCTGGATGAGGTGGGCGCAGTGGACACACTCAGTCCTCCGTGGTCTCCATTTCTATTTTGGGGGAAGGTGTTTTCTGAGAACTGGGTAGGCACAGTGGACATGCACACTCCTCTGTGATCTTGATCCCTATTTCTGGGGAATGTGTCTCTGAGGGGGAAGGCATCTCTGAGAGGGGAAGATGTCTCTGAGTGGGGAAGGTGTCTTTGAGGGGAAGGCATCTCTGAGGGGAGAAGGCGTCCTTGAAGGGGGAAGGTGTTTCTGAGGGGAAGGCATCTCTGAGGGGAAGGCATCTCTGAGGGGGAAGGCGTTTCTGAGGGGAAGGCGTCTCTGAGGGGGAAGGTGTCTCTGAGGGGGGAAGGCGTCTCTGAGGGGGGAAAGCATCTCTGTGTGGGGGCGGGGGCGGGGGAAGTGTCTCTGAGGGGGGAAGGCGTCCATGATGGGGGAAGGCATTTCTGAGGGGAAGGCATCTCTGAGGGGAAGGCATCTCTGAGGGGGAAGGCGTTTCTGAGGGGAAGGCGTCTCTGAGGGGGGAAGGTGTCTTTGAGGGGGGAAGGCGTCTCTGCAGGGAAGGCGGCTCTGAGGGAGGAAGGTGTCTCTGGGGAGAAGGCGTTTCTGAGGGGAAGGCGTCTCTGAGGGGGGAAGGCGTCTTTGAGGGGAAGGTGTCTCTGGGGAGAAGGCGTTTCTGAGGGGAAGGCGTCTCTGAGAGGGGAAGGCGTCTTTGAGGGGAAGGCGTCTCTGAGGGAGAAGGAGTCTCTAAGGGGGAAGGCATCTCAAAGGAGTCTCTGAGGGGAAGGTGTCTCTGAGGGCAGAACTGAGGCGCAGGAGGGGTAGCGCCTCAGAACACAGAAGGTGACTATTCATAACCCCAAGGAGGTCTGCCCGTATTCAGGAATTACTTAGGTCTGATGGGAACTCCTTCTTTCCTTTTCTGTTTCCCTTTTTGAACATGTCTGTAACTGTTTTCTTGTGCCTGTCCCACCACTGTATTTTGGGAGCGGATAACTTGTTTCTTGAGTGTCCCAAGCTCAGAGATGGAGGAGAATTTCAGCGTAGGCTAGAGCATACCCTGAGTCTCCCCCATACCTGACTCAGTTGATTTAGATGATGAGATCTGGGACTTTTGAAGTGAGGTATGTGCTTAGTCATTCAGTCACATCTGACTCTTTGTGACCCCATGGACTATAACCCTCCAGCCTCCTCTGTCTATGGAATTCTCCAGGCAAGAATACTAGAGTGAGTTGCCATGCCCTCCTCCAGGGGATGTTCCCAACCCAGAGATTGAACCCAGGTCTCCTGCATTGGCAGGTGGATTCTTTACCATCTGAACCACCAGGGATGCTGAACACTGTACTTTGGACTTGAGTTTATGCTATAATGGATTGAGACTTTTAGGGACTTTGGGATGGGGTGAATATATTTTGCATGAGAGGGACATGCATCTGAGACTAGAGGGTGGTCTGTGGTCTGCTGAGTAATGACCCATAGACATGTCCATCTCCTGATCTCCAGAATCTGCGAATGTTGTGTTTTACACAGCTGAAGGGACTTCAGAGTGGTGATTAAGTGCAGGATGTTATAATGCCGGGCTACCCTGGCTTATCCCAGTGAGCCCAGTGTAATCACAGGGTCCTTATATCTCGAAGAGGAGACAGAAGAGGAAGAAACAGAGAGAAGCCTGCATGAGGGGGACTCAGCCTAGCACTGCTGGCTTCAAAACTGGAGGAATAAGGCCAAGAGCCAAGAGAACACAGGGGCTTCAGGAAGTTGGAAAAGGCAAGGAAGCAGGCTCTCCCTTGGGGTCTCCAGAAAGGAACCATCTCAGCTGACATCTTGATTTCAGCTGAGAGACCCAGGCCATACTCTGACCTCCAGAATGGCAGATAAAAAGTTCGTGCTGCTTTAATCCACTGGGCTTGTTAGGCCAGAAACAGGAAAAAAAACACAGGGTTATTGCAGCAGGGTTGTCAACAATTCTTAACGCTGGTTGGTCAGACGACTGTCCTGACTGCTCCCCTATTCTTCTGTAAAACAGAGCTACTGATTCTTCTGAGGATTATCAATAAGAAGCTATTCCTCTTCACAACTGACTTTTTGGCCAACTAAAGGACTGGAAAGTAGCCTGAGCAGGCTGATGGCAGCCACGGCAACGGCTTTTCCACGACACTGCCAGGGAGAGGAAACCACTTCTGGGTCAGCGCTGAGCTGCCCTGGGTGCCCGCACATCCCTCAGCCCAGGCCCGAGGGCAGCCAGAGAACTAGGAGACAAAACGGGGAATGTAGCAGGGATCCATCACCGGAGACTGAAAACAAATCAGCACAGGAAGCACACACTGTGCTGGCGGGATCCTCTCACATAGTTAAGGAAGAAAAGGATTCATTTTCCTGACATGAAGCACATACTCTACCTTATCTAAAACGCTTCCTATTTGCTCAAAGTTCTGTGTATGAGTGTGTATCTTTGTTCAGTCTGACACGGCATTAACAGCAAATTGAATGCACGTAATATATATGCCTATTTGTGAAAGGGCAGAATAAATCTGTAGGATTAAATCTGAAAAGGGAAGTAAGACAAATGACGTAGACAGCTCAGGACTGGCGCCACTTTTACACGACACGTGGTTTAGGAGATGCCGGCGACACAGCTGTCGGGATGAGGCACTACGGAGAAGTGCAGCAGGGACACCGTCCATGGGGTTTGGTTTAATGATGGAGAGGTCACAAGTGTGAGACAGTTCCTTCCAAGAAAACTGCAGAGAAAGGAATCTACAAACCATCCGCTTGTGAAATGCTGTGGGCAGGGCCCTGGAAAATGGCCAGCATGTTCAGTGCCTCAAGGTTGCTCCTGCAGCCCAGGTGTCAGCAGTGAGCCCGGAGGTGGCGTGTGCTTCTGCCCTGGACCTTCACAGGAAGGCACACTGCGTTATCACATGGCAAAAGCCGCACACAAAGAAACAACCAGGAAAACAGTATGGGAAACAGCACAGGCAGCTGTCGCTTTCTATTTAGCTTTCGGTTTTTCCCCCAAACTTAAGTTCCTATCAAGCAAGACAGCACCCATTCAATCATCCTTTGTTAACTGCTCAGAAAAAAAACAAACAAAAAAACGACTGTAGACTGTGAGCTCCGAAAAGGCCCGAGGGAGTAGGCCTCAGCTACTGACTCTCCCTCTGGGGAAGCGAGGAGAAGCCGCTCCGGACAGCTCACACCAGGAGCTTGCGCCAGCCCGATGCAGGCACTGGCCTTCGTCTCCCAGACCAGTTACCTTCCACTGCACCGAGGACCCGGGACTCAGAGCCTGTGTTTACCTTGTGAGTAGTTTACACGTGGCTGAACTTGAAAACAACTTACAGTGAAACCAGTTAAGTTTCCTGCCGCTCTACCTCCCAAGGACATCCAGGGAGATGTAAACGTGAAAGTGCAGCTGAACCCTGGGCTCTAAGCACCCACGACAAGAGCGGATGCCCACATGGGATCCCAGTGCCACGGCAGGTGTGCTGTTCTGACACCAGCGCTCGTCACAGAACCATCCGGAAAGCTAGGAGCAGGCGGCTGTGTCCTCATGGGCAGTCTGCTTACTGGCTGTAAGATGCGCTCCTGTGCAAATGGAGGCCTCCTCACGGCCTCCTCACCTCAGTCCACCTTCCTAACTGACGAGTTTCCTGTCTGCCCTGAAGCTACTCACGGTGATGAGGGGGAGATCTGGCGCCCACCGAGGATGCAGCCTCCTGCAGTTACACTATTTCTCAACTTTACTCTGGACCTACCACCCTTGCGTCCACACCTGCCTGGCTGTGTCTTACAACTACGTTAATGCTTATGTTGCATTCCGCCTGATGCAACAACTGAATGTATTACTATCATTATTACCACTTAGAAAAATCCCTTAGCAGTAAGAAGTAATACAGCCAGGGGTTTGCAGACCAGGAGCTGGAGTCTCTATTGTGCCAAAAACAGACTCATTTTCAAAAGAAAGAGGCCTGAAGAGGTGACTCACCCACAAATAAAACATGTTCACGACCTCCATCTTTCCTAAGAGCAGATCACTAATCAGATTTCAGGAGGGAAGGAACAAAGTGCTCTATGAAGAGTGGGCGAGAAAGATCAAACGTGTTTGGACTGCTGACCGCAGATGATAAAACTGGCTACAGGGTTCGGGCGAAAGGAAGCACTGCAGACAGACACTGCCCTTGTGTGCCGACCAGCAGCCACCGGCTGGTTCCCCTTCTCCATCCATGCAGTTTCTGCCACGGAGAGGCGTCCAATTATCAGTCTACCTTCTGCCCTCAGCCCTGGCCTTCTGAAAGGAGCCTTTGTTGTCTCTGCCTGGGCTACTGTGGTCGCTAATTGAGATGAAAGGATGAAGAGCTTCTTTAGGACCAAAGCCATTACATCTTACTGATGGGTCAGAGAGGAATGTCCTTGACTGATTTCCTTCCCTAAATATACATGTATATTGTTCAGGAC
The DNA here is from genome assembly GCF_042477335.2 of Ovis canadensis. NCBI lineage: Eukaryota > Metazoa > Chordata > Mammalia > Artiodactyla > Bovidae > Ovis > Ovis canadensis. The sequence goes on along the minus strand of NC_091257.1, from coordinate 59,788,644 downwards.
CCCATCAGGAGCGATTATTTCTGGGCGCAGCTACTTTTATCTGCTGGGGCACTTTTTTATCTGCTGGGGCACTTTTTTATCTGCTGGGGCACTTTACAGTGATCTGCTATTGTTATTCCTTTGCTTCAGGAGCACTCTGAAAACAGTTGTTTGTGCATCATCTGATACTCTAGTAAGGGAGCAGCAGATGTGTGATGCAGGATGGTGAGGCCACAGCTTTGTTGTTCTTTCTTCAATTATGGGAAACATCCACCTTGAGGTCATAAGCAGCAAAAGGGCTTCAAAGGCAAACAGAAAGGACAGAGGCATTAAAATGAAAGCATTTTTAACAAATAATGAAGAGATTAGGAGCCTAACATTCACAGGGGTTTGTGGGGATATCTACCTGAACCCATGGCGCGGGGCCAGACCGTCAAGGTCCAGGACTTGGGTCAGGGGATCTGGGCTTTGGTGGGAAATGTGAAGATATCCCCGGGTTCCTGTTGCCTTGGTGGGATGGCATCACGGTGAGGAGAAGCTCATATGTGAGAGAGATTAGATGTGGATGAACCTGAAAGGTGGGGAGGCCAGCTGGGGGCCACAGCCTATGCATGTTAGTTGACTCTGAGGAGTGATAAAGTGTCCTGAGGTAGAAAGCAAGGCAGGCATTGCACCAGCACACGTCTGTGGAGTGCATGCCCATTTCCCACTGCCTTCTGCTTTGAGTAAGTTCTGTCAGAAAACTAAAGATGACCCTCTTTCAGGCGGTCACTCCATCCCTGATTCTGACCGGTCCCAACCACGTATCTTAACCCTGTGCTATTATTACCCTGTGCACGCGGGTGGGTGGCTGTGAAAGAGGCTCTAACTGTCACTCTGTCTCTCTCCTCCTTTTTCCTTTCCTTTGGTGTGGAGATCTAGCTTCACCAGTTCTCCATCTTCAGTGCTAGTCTGTGTGAAGCCCCCTGCAAAGAGCACCTATGCAGAACCCTGTGCCACTGCCAGCTGCCAATCAATGTCCAGCAGCTGTAACTCCTAGCCCCTGATAAGTCTCTCCATCACTTAACGGGGCTTCTCTTTCTGAGATGGATCCAGAGTTAGAAATCTTTACTATGTTGTAATGTTATCATTCTGGGTCAGTGTGGCTGAAAACCAAGCCTTGAATCATGGAAAATGTGCCAACAGCAGATCAACCTCTAACTCCGAGGAGGTCCCCTCTGCTGAAAGGCTCATCCTGCTTGTCTGTCGCCAGTACTGCTGACCCTGTTCCCATCCAAGATCCTGGGACTACTGCTTTACCGACCAGTCAACCAACACTTGACTTCGACCAAACTTGGAGGCAGATGCTACTTGGCAGGTGAGACGTCCACTCTCTCAGAGCCTGTGTTGGAAGACGGTGTGCAGAATGAAGAACCACACCCGATGCCAGTAGCTGCACACGATGAACGTGAGAAAGGCTAACACTGCAAGGGACTGACTGTCATCCTGAATGCTGAGGGACCTGTGCAGCACTCTCATTTTGTAAGAGGAGTGGACAGATGTTGTGGGAGGGGACCAAGAGCACTTTCTAAACCACCTAGGAGCCGAGGGGACCCAGTGGGGAGGCAGGGCTGCCTTGGGGGCCATGCAACTGACACATCACACAGCTGGAGAGGGCGCACCTGGATGGAGAAGAAACAGTGTCTGAGTCACTGGAAACATACAAGACCACTGATTAAGTGATAGATTGACAAGCAGAACAAAGCATGAAATGCATTCCACGATGAATTCTGTCACTTTTTGTTGGATCAGGCACTTCTATTACACTAGGGTGCTCTGGCTCAACAAAGCGCTCTGTGAGTCTTAGGGATGCTTTATCTCAGAACTGGAGGAGGGCTCAAAGATGATCTACTTGAACTCTTTCATCTGATTGATGAGGAAACAGAGGCCCAAGGCCACACAGCCAGTAACAACAGGGGCCAGAAAAGAATAGAAGGATGAAAGCCCACAGCATGAAAGGGCACTGAGGCTGGACAAGAGCCTGACCCAGCTCTGAGCAGGTCTGTACATATGAGAAAAAAACAGTCACTCTAGGATGATGGTGAAAGAGGGAGTTCAATCGACCACCTGCTTGCAAAATCTCCTTCCTTCCTGAAAATTCTGCTCCAGATAGGAGACAAAGTCAAAAGTTTAGTCTCATTACAGATAGCAAAGTGATGGAGAAAACATTTAAATCAACTCAAAATGCACTTGCTTCTAATAATTCAATCAAGTACACCCAATACGGTTATTATTTCTGACACAAATTAATCCTTCATTTTCCCATGAAAAACATCTCTGGAATAGAAGATATTCTCATACCCTGTTAGGCACTTGGAGCTATTCTGGGCATAGCATTTATCTATGAAACCATATAAACAGAGAGAACATGGCGCCACTTATGTAGCTAATCTTCTAAATAAACTGGAGCTCAGCATATGTGATCTTCTTTGTGACTGAACTACATTTCTTTTCGTTGCATGCCCACATGATGAGGTGTCCTGTAAACAGAGCTTTACTGCAGAGGACCCATGTCCACAAGCACAAACCGTGTGGACACTGTGCTTACATGGTGACTTTGGCACAGGCTGACCAGTGCTGAACATCCTTCCTGAGAAATATCGTGCCATGGAGACAACATTGCGCTGTGAAGAGTCATACTTCAGGGCTCCAGGGAGACAGATGAAAAGGAGGAAAGTGCTGCCCTACTGCCCATAAAGAAGCATCTTCCCTCTAGCCTACGACACTGTGCTCAGTTATCTATGATGGGAGGAACCACATCGAACAACCGGAGAATTCCATGTGGGTTATGAAAACATGGTGGGAAACCCACCCACGTCCTCACTTTAGAAAACCCTCTCATGTACAAGAATTGCGAGCTGTCACCTGAGGCCGCCCCCGAGTCACATCCCTTCAGTGCTGGTTTCCACTCCCTGCACCAGGTGGAGGAGATGCACAGACGGCATTGCTGCCTTACCTCCCATCTGGACAGCCTCCCACTGCAGTGAAGCAGGGCGCATGTCCCCAGGTGGAGTTCTCGAGTCCTGTGTCATGCTGCAGTGGGGGCCACAGGGGGAAGACTTATAGCCTCCTGCTGTTCACAGGCCAGAGCCAGACCATGGGATGCCAGGCACCCCCAGTCTCCAGAAGTGGTTTCTTTAGAGCTGGTTCCTGTCTTGGGACCATGGTGTACCCATTTGCTACAACACCCAAAGGGGCCAAGAACTCAAGAAAAACCCACAACTCCAGCAAAACACCTTCTAGACCTGTTTTGTAGTCTGCATGGGTTGTAGGGTCAAAGACTGTCAAAGGTCAGGACACTTACATCTTGGTCTGGGGAAAGGCATGATTCCAGCAGCACTGCAGCACTCTTTAGAATGTTTCACAACGTGAATTATTAATAAAATGTGGGGATAATAAGTATCTTTGACTGTGGATTTTGAACTTGGAGACATTCCTGGTCATCAGGAAAATGGGGAGCTCGCAGGAGAGGAAAACATGATGCCTATATTCAAGCTGGTCATTATCTTTAAAAGGGGCACAAGGTCTGGATCACAGGTAAAGTGGGAGATGGAAGGGTGAGGGTGGGCTCTGCCAGAAGTGATGTGCTTGTATGCAGATAGAATTCCAGCCCCTCAGGGTCCTCGTGATCACACAGGCACATGTATGCATTCAACACACATGAACGTGCACCCACTACCTGCCATCTCTGTTCCTGGCACTTGAGATACCCCAGCGAATGAAAAGGGACGATCTTCATGCTGATGGGTGAGGCACTCCTCACACAGGCGTGCATACCCGTCAATCACACTGTCACGGGGAGGGTGTAGGAAGAGGGGAAGGAGAGCAGGGCCAGGAGGGGAGGCCTGAGGGTCTGACACGGAGGGCTCAGGGTGAGATGGCATCTGGCCAGAATGCAGAGTGACCACAAACAGACAGAGTCACAAGCCAAGAGGGAACAGGCACCAGAGAACGCTGGGTGTTGTGGGCAGAACTTCACTCGACTCAGTGAAATGGGAGCTACTGAGCTATGTGGTGACTTGTATTTTCAGCCTAAAGACTCTGATCGCCACATCAAGAACAGACTGTAACAGAGAGCACAGGGACCTGCCAGGACGACTGTGATAATCTGGATCAGAAACCTAGACTGCTCATGTCTGTGTTGTCAGGTGACAGTGAGAAGTGGTCAGATGTGGGTATGTATCAGGGTTTGCTGGAGCATCGAAAGTGTGACATGAGAAATGTGGTAAGGGGGCTCCAAGTTTCTGTCCTGAGCAACTGGAAGAAAGACTGCTACAGACAGACATGAGCGCTGAACCAAGAGGGGTTTGGCAGGAGAAAAGCATTAGTGAGTTTCAGACGTACTGATTCTGAGATGCCAGCAGACCAGCTAAGTGGGAGCGCTGAACAGGTGGTGTGCTGTACCATCTGGAATACAGGACAGACCCAGGACCGAAGCAGCCACTGTGGGTTGTCCATATAGAGAGAAGCTTCACCGTGGAGACGGTGCCCCATCACCGAGAGGATGAACATGGGGGGAGAAGGGGAGTGAGCCAAAGTCCTGGCTGCCGCAGTCCCTACTCGAGGGGTACCTTACCCTCCCGCTGCACCCCGGGTTGATAAATACACTGTGACTGTCAACTTAAACACCACCTCTCAACACAGCAGATGTTAGCAACCCGACTCCAGGTTCCCCAGGGATTCAGCATGAGTTCTAGAGGAGACCTCCTGGAGAACGAGTCCGGGCACCCCTGAGAACCTGGTGCTACAGACTGGATGCACACTTCAAGCTGCTGTGTACAGAGCTGAGCTCTGCACTATAGTGGCACTCCCCCTGGGGGCTGAGAAATCAGTGACTGGTGGGCTATAAATGAGGGAGCCCCCACCCCGCAGGTGGATCAGGAAACAGCACAAGACAATGTTTTTCACTGAGAATGATTTTTTTTTTCTGAGTCAACATTCCAGAAGCAAAACTAAAACATGTTGATCTAGTTTCTCAATTTCCAAAATCCTGAATTCTGAGGATAATTGCTAAAAACATATCCAATCCACCACCTGAGAGCCTAGGACCAGACAGATAGATGGGTGGCTGTCTCTCATCTCCACATTTAATCAGGACTCAGACATGACTATCAGCTCCAGCTCCACATGGGAGCTGGTCTGGGTGGGTCATGCTATAGGCCTCATGTTTAGAAATTTGGAATCTCACATTCTCTGTTTTATAGCTCTCATGACAAAACATCACGCTCTGGACCTTCAGACATTCTTTACAAAGTCCTAATGAGCAAAACATTTATTAACCCCTTGGACAACTAAACAGATCCAAGATACAATAATATGATCATTTATCAGTTGTGTAGAAAATCACGTGAACCAGCAATTCCACTCCTGAGTATATATCCAAAGAAAACAAAAATGCTGATTGGAAAAGATACATGCACCCCAATGTTCATCAGCTCAGTTCAGCTCAGTTGCTCAGTCATGTCCAACTCTTTCCAACCCCATAAATTGCAGCACGCCAGGCCTCCCTCTCCATCACCAATTCCTGGAGTCCACCCAAACCCATGTCCATCGAGTCGGTGATGCCATCCAGCCATCTCATCCTCTGTCGTCCCCTTCTCCTCCTGCCCCCAATCCCTCCCAGCATCAGGGTCTTTTCAAATGAGTCAACTCGTCACATCAGGTGGCCAAAGTATTGGAGTTTCAGCTTCAACATCAGTCCTGCCAGTGAACACCCAGGTCTGATCTCCTTTAGGATGGACTGGTTGGATCTCCTTGCCATCCAAGGGACTCTCAAGAGTCTTCTCCAACAGCACAGTTCAAAAGCATCAATTCTTCAGCACTCAGCTTTCTTCACAGTCCAACTCTCACATCCATACATGACCACTGGAAAAACCATAGCCTTGACTAGATGGACCTTTGTTGACAAAGCAATGTCTCTGCTTTTGAATATGCTATCTAGGTTGGTCATAACTTTCCTTCCAAGGAGGAAGCATCATTTAATTTCATCAATGGCTGCAATCACCATCTGCAGTGATTTTGGAGCCCAGAAAAATAAAGTCAACCACTGTTTCCCCATCTATTTGCCATGAAGTGATGGGACCAGATGCCATGATCTTCGTCTTCTGAATGTTGAGCTTTAAGCCAACTTCTTCACTCTCCTCTTTCACTTTCATCAAGAGGCTTTTTAGTTCTTCTTCACTTTCTGCCATAAGGGTGGTGTCATCTGCATATCTGAGGTTATTGATATTTCTCCTGGCAATCTTGATTCCAGCTTGTGCTTCTTCCAGCCCGCGTTTCTCATGATGTACTCTGCATGTAAGTTAGATAAGCAGGGTGACAATATAAAGCCTTGTCCTACTCCTTTTCCTATTTGGAAGCAGTCTATTGTTCCCTGTGCAGTTCTAACTGTTGGTTCCTGACCTGCATATAGGTTTCTTAAGAGGCAGGTCAGGTGGTCTGGTATTCCCATCTCTTGAAGAATTTTCCATAGTTTCTTGTGATCCACACAGTCAAAGGCTTTGGCATAGTCAATAAAGCAGAAATAGATGTTTTTCTGGAACTCTCTTGCTTTTTCGATGATCCAATGGATGTTGGCAATTTGATCTCTGGTTCCTCTACTTTTTCTAAAACCAGCTTGAACATCTGGAAGTTCATGGTTCACATATTGCTGGAGCCTGGCTTGGAGAATTTTAAGCATCACTTTACTAGTGTGTGAGATGATTGCAATCGTGCAGTAGTTTGAACACTCTTTGCCATTGCCTTTGGGATTGGAATGAAGACTGACCTTTTCCAGTCCCGTGGTCACTGCTGAGTTTTCCAAAATGCTGGCATATTGAGGTCAGCACTTTCACAGCATCGTCTTTCAGGATTTGAAATAGCTCAACTGGAATTTCATCACCTTCTCTAGTTTTGTTCTTAGTGATGCTTCTTAAGGCTCACTTGACTTCACATCGCAGGATGTCTGGCTCTAGGTGAGTGATCACACCATCGTGATTATCTGGGTTGTGAAGATCTTTTTTGTACCGTTCTTCTGTGTATTCTTGCCACCTCTTAATATCTTCTGCTTTTGTTAGGTCCCTACCATTTCTGTCCTTTATCGAGCCCATCCTTGCATGAAATGTTACCTTGGTATCTTTAATTTTCTTGAAGAGATCTCTAGTCTTCCCATTCTATTGTTTCCTCCTATTTCTTTGCATTGATCACTAAGGAGGGTTTTCTTATCTCTCTTAGCTATTCTTTGGAACTCTGCATTCAGATGCTTATATCTTTCCTTTTTTCCTTTGCTTTTCACTTCACTTCTTTTCATAGCTATTTGTAAGGCCTCCTCAGACAGCCATTTTGCTTTTTTTTGCATTTCTTTATCTTGGGGATGGTCTTGATTCCTGTTTCCTGTACAATGTCAGGAACCTCCATCCATAGTTCATCAGGCACTCTATCTATCAGATCTAGGCCCTTAAATCTATTTCTCACTTCCACTGTATAGTCATAAGGGATTTGATTTAGGTCATATCTGAATGGTCTAGTGGTTTTCTCCACCTTCTTCACTTTCAGTCTGAATTTGGCAATGACGAGTCCAAACAGCCAAGGCATGGAAGCAACCTAAGTGTCTATCAACAGATGAATGGAAAAAGAAGATGTCTGTGTGTGTGTGTATACATACACATGGAATACAACTCAACCATAAAAAGAACAAAATTTTGCCATTTGCAACAATGTAAATGGAGCTAGAGTATTGTGCTTAGTGAAATAAGTCTGATACAGACAAATACTTTGTCATTTATGTGTGGAATCTAAGAAATAAAACAAGCAGATGTATATAACAAGACAGAAGCCAATTCACAAATATAGTGGCTACCAGTGGGAAGAAGGAAGCGGGGGCAAGAAAGGATAGGGGGCTAAGAGAGAAAAACCATGTGTATAAAACAAGTAAGCAACAAGGATATATTTTACAATGCAGGGACTATAGCCATTATGCTGCAATAACTTTAAATGGTGTATAATCTATAAAAATTTTGAATCACTATGTTGTACACCTGAAAGTATTATAATACTGTACATCAGCTATAGTTCAATGTAAAAAAGAAATAAGACTCTCTGTTATAAGAAAAGAAAGATGGACTTTGCATGTGGGCTTTGCTTGCTGTCTTACTGCCTTTTGGTTGCTGTGCTAGACTTGGGAGGACACCGAGGGCCACGTGTCATTTGGGGCCAAATGTGGTATGTGATCATGAGTCACAGATGGGAGAGAGGGAAGGAGCTGGGGTTGGGGGTGGGAGAGGCCCTGGAACGGTGAGGCCTGCTGAGGTCTGGGCATATCTGGTTCTTCCACAGAAGGGAGACCCTCCCTTCACCCATTCCACAGAAGAGCTGAATCACTCAGAGAGGAGAGAGGTGGGGTGAGCAGGCCACGCCCTTCCCAGGAAGCCACGGCCAGCTTCAGCGAAACGTATACTGCTCTTGTAAAGAGCAAGAGCTTTCCCCACCCTGGTGGTGCTCCACCTTACTCCCTCTGGTGGAATAAGAGGCCCTGGGGGGCGTGGGGGGACGTGGGGAACATGGTGAATCCAGGTGTGGGCCCACTGCCACTCCAGGCTGACCAGGGCAGGCTCACTGGACTCCAGGTCTCACCTCCACTGGTTCACTGGGGACTGGAACACGTGAGAATGGACACAGAAGTCCTCCCCAGCTCTGAAATTCCAACATGCTATTCTCCAGGGAACCACGTGTTCCTGGAGAACCATGTGTTCCTGGGCTGGGAGTGGGCTGCCACGGGAGAATTTCCACCCTGCGCCAGAGCCTCCTGGGGCAGTGGAGCCACACCCCAGGCCTACCCCGAGGAGAGCAGGACAGAAGCTCAAGCCTGCAATCCAGAACGGTCACTTCTACACACCCCTAAAAATGTCATCTGCTGAAGACATTCATCAAGGCTGTATATTGTCACCCTGCTTATTTAACTTATATACAGAGTACATCATGAGAAATGCTGGGCTGGAAGAAGCACAGGCTGGAGTCAAGATTGCCAGGAGAAATATCAATAACCTCAGACATGCAGATGACACCACCCTTATGGCAGAAAGTGAAGAGGAACTAAAAAGCCTCTTGATGAAAGTGAAAGAGGAGAGTGAAGAAGTTGGCTTAAAGCTCAACATTCAGAAGACGAAGATCATGGCATCTGGTCCCATCACTTCATGGCAAATAGATGGGGAAACAGTGGTTGACTTTATTTTTCTGGGCTCCAAAATCACTGCAGATGGTGATTGCAGCCATTGATGAAATTAAAAGACGCTTCCTCCTTGGAAGGAAAGTTATGACCAACCTAGATAGCATATTCAAAAGCAGAGACACTACTTTGCCAACAAAGGTCCACCTATTCAAGGCTATGGTTTTTCCAGTGGTCATGTATGGATGTGAGAGTTGGACTGTGAAGAAAGCTGAGTGCTGAAGAATTGATGCTTTTGAACTGTGCTGTTGGAGAAGACTCCTGAGAGTCCCTTGGATGGCAAGGAGATCCAACCAGTCCATCCTAAAGGAGATCAGACCTGGGTGTTCACTGGCAGGACTGATGTTGAAGCTGAAACTCCAATATTTTGGCCACCTGATGTGACGAGTTGACTCATTGGAAAAGACCCTGATGCTGGGAGGGATTGGGGGCAGGAGGAGAAGGAGACAACAGAGGATGAGATGGCTGAATGGCATCACCGACTCGATGGACATGAGTTTGGGTAAACTCTGGGAGTTGGTGATGGAGAGGGAGGCCTGGCGTGCTGCAATTCATGGGGTTGGAAAGAGTTGGACACGACTGAGCGACTGAACTGAAGACATTCCACTGAACTGAAGACATTCCATGAAAACTCCATGAGCTTTACTATTTCTAAAAATACCGTGCCAGCTTCACAGCCAAACAGAACACCCCTTCCAAGGATGAGTCAAAAGCACTCTGCATCAGTGGCTCCACTGCTTGAGGAACCAAGTGGTTTCTACAGTGGACTTATTTGTGGTGAAGATATTTTTCCATATTGTTGCTCCAGTAAAGTTCATTTCTAAGAAATTTCTAATTTCCCTGGAGTAAAATGAATGTTTCAAAGTCAAAAAAAAGAAGCATTTTTTAACTCCATCATGACTTCTAAAGCCTTTTCAAAGCTGGCTTTTTGCTTTTGAGATCAATCTTTGCCTTATCCAGTCTCAAATGTCTTTCCTTTCTTCTGTCTCTACCCAGTTCTTGTTAATTGATGCAAACTGAGTATTGTGCAAGCCGCAAGCCCCATTTTTAGCCCTTAAAACACTTCTAGCATTTCTATTTCTTTATCTCCCCCAACCATAAGCTTTTCTCAAAATGATCCTGTCCTCCAACAGCACAAAAACACCCCTGTGTTCATCATTACCACTAACTTCCTCCTGCTATAAGTCCCCAGTGACTCCTGGCTCCACTGCAGACCCGTGGCTTCCCCGCCCAACAGGGAGAGAGTGGCCTCTCGTATGGAACAAGGCCGGATGTTCCATACGTGGCTTCTGTCATCTGAGCCCAGCATAATGCCACATGAAAGAACTGTCAGTTTATAATATTTTGGGAATCTTAAGAGAGTTAATGCTGCTATTTAGATAAAAAAATTGAAATGTCATAAAAAAACACTAAAAATGAGAAAGTCAGAGAAAAAAAAAGAAAATAATATAAAGAAGTTCTTTTAGCTTTCAAAAGACTATTCAATAATTTAGTTTCCAGTTGCTCAACTGACCAGTATCATTGGAACTTCACACTCATGTGAGAAACAGTTGGGGGCACAAATGATAAATGGAAACAAAATATGACTTGACTTCCCTGCTCAAACTGTTTTTCCATAAGGCTGGGGTATAAGAAGGCTACAGACAAACGCAGCATGATATTACAAGAGCTTTGCCTTCATCTTGCATTCACGAGAGGGAAACAAGGCAATTTTCAAAGAACAGATATTCCAGGAAAACCTCTCCAGTAAAGCGTGACTAGTATGACGATGTGTGTGCATGTGAGCAGTTCTGGGGTATTTCCATGCCTTTGGGGTACCATTCGGTTCCCTGTTAGAATTAGTAAGGAGGGATCTATCGCCTCACATTGGGTTTCCTGGTGGTGGGTTTTCCCATAGTTAAAAAGAAGCTGTGAAATTAATACACTATAGTAAATCAGCTGTTTGTTGTTTCTCAGTTGCTCAGTCATGTCTGATTCTTTGCGGCCCCACGGACTGCAGCATGTCAGGCTTCCCTGTCCTTCATCATCTCCCAGAACTTGCTCAAACTCATGTACATTGAGTTGGTGATGTCATCCAACCATCTCATCCTCTGTCGTTCCCCTCTCCTTCTGCCTTCCATCTTTCCCAGTGTCGGGGTCTTTTCCAATGAGTCAGCTCTTCAGGTCAGCTATACTTCAATAGAAAAAGATGCTACATCCTGTCAATCCTGAGAAACTGAGAACTTTCAAGTCCAAATGTGAAGACACACTTAAACCCTGGTTTGTTTGCTTTTTCGCTTGAAAATTTTATTTCCCTGAATTATCTCTTTTTCCTTTGGTGTGCTATTTTATTTTTAACACATGCAAGTAGATTATCAAAGAAAGCCAGCAAAATGCATGTTTTCCTTAATTTGCATTTTTGGCTTTTCTTTGCATACATTATTTCTTTTGTTCTGAATACAGATGATTTATTCACCTCATCGAATGATCCAACTGACACACTGAATGAGGACATTCTATTTGTAGGAAGCTGTAGGCAAAAGTCGGGAAGCAAGACTGTGGGTGGCAGACCAGCGAGTTTTCCCGAAGGGGAGCTAGAGCCAGCGGCTCACCTGAGCAGAACACAAGCCCCAGTGCAAGTGACTCACATCCACTGGGAACGAGGACAGCACTCACAGAAATGCGTTACCTAGATGATGACAGCTTCTGAGCAGTGACCCCGAACTAATCGCTCCTCCTCTAAAGGAAAACAAACGGGATGAGAGCAGAGGAGGAGAAACATCCCCAAGGTGGTGCCAAGAGTGTAATACATTCCTTAGCCAGTAACTGATCCAGGTTCAAATGTATCACTTTGCTCACTGATCCTTTCCACATACTTCCTGCTGAAATTTTATCAGCTCTTAGACACTTTCTAACTTCTTTTCCCTACGGATTCCAAGATAACAGCGGGTTAAAAAGAACCAACTGTTACAGCTAAGTGATTAAAAATGTCATGGTCACACAATACTTCCTGGATCTAACTCCAGGTTCTCCATGGAAGTTAACATAGACCCATGTTCTCTGGCCATAAGAGGTCAAGCGACAGATTCCAGAGACTTCCATGTGTCTTATGCCCTCACGGAAGAGAATGTGCTAAATCTGAGCTCCATCCCCAAAGGCCACACAGTCCTTCAGCTACCGTGGACAAGTGGATGGTCAGTCAAGAGGAAAAGGGAGGATGTTGTAGTGATGTGTCAGAAGCGGAAGTACTAGGTTCATCAATTCTATGATATATTCTCTTAGGTCTTAAAGCTGCCATTTGAGAGGTCTATCACTCTTTACCATCTGTTATTACATATTAGTGGCAAAGGCCTCCAAATTCAATTAATGTTCAGGCTATGTGACAACAGTCTAATTAGTTTACTTTCTCAGCAAGAGTCTGATGCATGTACCAATGTTTATGTGTCATGTAAACATAACTCTTCTTTACTAGGCTTTCGGGCAAGTCATATTGCCTGGGGGCAGGGTCTGAGAAGCTGTTCACAAAGTCACTCCTTTTCAGTTTGGAGGGAAGCTCAAGGCTTCCAGGATGCCGGATGTTTTGATGGTTAAAAGTCTGTTTACAGTGTGTGGGTGTGTGGGGCTCTGCTTCTAAGGAGCTTCCAACCCGGTTCTAGATCTTCCTGATTTTGTTACCCAACTCAGGTTTGGTGGCCCGCAACTTGAAAGCTAGTATTCGAGAGACAAGTACTGGTAGGAAAGGGAAGGTTGGTTTATTCAGGAGTCTGGCAACCTGGGGGGATGGTGAACTTGGGTTCCAAAGAACCAACTGTCTGCTGTTGATCAGAGGGCAAGAGCTCTAAAAGGAATTTTCAGGGGTGGACAAGTGGGGGCAGGGAGCAGAGCAGTGAGGTCAGCTGCAACAATCATATTGAAACTGGTCCCAGGGTAGTCTGACAAGCATCATCCTGATTGTTGTAAGTACAGTTGGTCTCCAGTTCCAGGGGTAGCTTGTTTCCATTTCCGTGAGGTCAGTCCTTGGAATTGCGTGAGATGGAGCAGCTTATGTAATGGCTACAGTCTGGTCATCTTGGGGTTAACTCTCTCCACCTGAAAACAGCTCAAAGGATATGTATGGCTCAGAATATTATCTATAGCTTTTGAGGAGGAATTAGAGGTCCTTGCCTTTGTTTAATAGTTAAATTATGATCATTTGTTTTGCTTGTCTGTTTTCCTTTTTTTCTGCCTTTTCTCACTTCTCTCATTTAATTTATTCTTTGACTAAAGTTTTTCTACAGACAAGAGGCAGGCGAAGGACAAGGGAAGGCCTCGCAGGGTCTGGCTCTCTTACAGTTTAAAGTAGATGCCACTTCCATCCTGCACCCTTAAAAGCTGTGAAGAGTGCCACTAGTTTCCGCTCTGTCTCTTTTCACGTCTCATACCCTTGGGCCTTCACTTTACTGGGTGCAGAGCCTTCACCGTGAAAGCTCGTTCTTGAACTGATGCTGCCTTGTTGAGAGTTGCTACTGGGCACCCAGGGTACATAAGACACAATGCTTCCTGGGACTGAAGACACATCCCTGCACATAAGCTTATTCTCCTTCATTCATATAAGAATCCCTGCCAGAAACATGGTGACCAGGAGGCGGAAACAGGTGTGAAATGGCTGCAACTTTCCATTTCTTCTGAGGGTCTGGCCACAGCTTTGACTCTTGTTAGAGGCAACATCAGCCCGAGGCATCCTGGTTCTGTTCCATTCTGTTCCCACAGGCAGGAGGGCAGGCAGTGCTCTCCCAACTGTGGAGACCACCTGCAGTTTCTTTTCCTCGAACACCCCCAGGGTGGCTGCCTCTGCCCCCTCTGCTCAGTTATATCCTTTACACAATCTCTAAAGCTATTCAGCTTTCCATCTGGACAGTTTCTTTCTCAAATATTCCTGCATCCATTACATCTCAGAATTATGAAACGAAATAACCAAGCTCTTCCCCAATTCCGTATCAGCTCTGTTTGCATCCATCTTTTCTGGGTTTAACTTTGATTATTTATGCATGCATAGTACGTACCGCTGTGAAAAAAATAACTTATTCTTTTGTAGAAGCTTAAGGTAGGTAAGTCTTTGATGTGTGTTGGTAAGCTATTCTAATCCTTGCGGTTGCTGTATGAACTATCAACTCTTTTAATACTCACTCCTCTTGGAAAGCGGTACGATTGATCTTGTGAAGATCTAAGTAAATCTTGGATTTACTACTGGAATAAATTGATGCTCATCTTTTAACAGATACTTATAATACTATTAATGCTTTTGTAACAGTAGCGACTCATTTGCAATGTCTAAGACGTATGATTTATTTGCATCATTTGCATCAGGAGGTTTAAAATTCTGGTTGGGACGTGTTGCCCTTTTGTTATTTCCAGCAGAATTTCAGTTGTTATGTAGAAAAAAGATCCATGATCCACATCTGAACAAAATAGTGATCTGCTTACTTGTGACCTGAGCATGGGAAAGGAAATGTCTTGCAATGGTGAGCCGGTTATTCAGCACTCTGTGAATTACGCTGGCCGTCCCTCCTCTCAGACTGGAGTGAATGTTGAAAGGAGATGGTCTGCAGCCGTGTCCGCTTTTGCCAGTGGATGATGGTGCTCCTTAGTGGACACACTGTCCTACTGTTCCGCTGAGGTTTGACTGGGTCCCAGAACAACCACTGAAGCGGCACTTGGAGCCTCTGGATGACCAGGTTGCAGGATTTCAAAATGCTTCCCCCCACTCGCGGTTCCCATTCCATCCAGGGAGGCCCCTGCCATACCTCTGAGTCCTGCTCAGTCGTGCTTGGTGATCACAGTCCTCCACACCCGAGTTTCGAAGCTGGGATAGTCCTTGCTGTTTGCAGAGAGCACTGGCTTCCCCTGGCTGAGTGTCCTTGGCTGACTGACATCCTCTCCCATCTACATTTTTGGCAACAGGCTCATGAACTCCTGCCATAGGAAGCACACAGCAGGCCCTCAACCTCACCTGCATTCCTGTCTTGTTCAGCTGATCTTCTTGGAGACATTTCTCAGAGGCATTTTTTTACTTACAGAGGAGTTTGGGCTCCCTGGATCACCTTGACAGGCCTCTCCTCCATCCCTCTTTTCCCTGCCCTCCAAGACTTCCCTTCTCATTCTTGGCAGTGGGCCAGAGAGGAAAACCGGCTAGGAACAGACGGCACAGGGGAAGCAGAGGGAAGAGTGCACCCCCAGGCAGGTGAGTAAAAGCGAGGAAGAGAGAACCACAACATGCCTTGGTCGTCAAGGTCCGGCCTCCGGTGGGACCTGGGAAGTCCTGGGCGATG
This sequence comes from Ovis canadensis, assembly GCF_042477335.2. Classification (NCBI taxonomy): domain Eukaryota; kingdom Metazoa; phylum Chordata; class Mammalia; order Artiodactyla; family Bovidae; genus Ovis; species Ovis canadensis. The sequence goes on along the minus strand of NC_091257.1, from coordinate 59,773,137 downwards.
GCGCTGGCCAGCTTCCACTGAGGGAGGTTTCACACTTCACACAGAAGAACATGAGAGACTTCAAAAGCTGTATGTCTATTACTGGTCAAGGATGAGAGAACCCCAATGGCCACGGGTAAGGAGCTCCTGAAGTGTGCCCACTCAAGTGTTTCTCCATCTGCAATGGTCCAGTGAGACGTGGGTTACACTTTCCAGAGCCTGGGTTCTCTTCACAAAGACTCAGACTGATGTAAAAACCCAGCAGATCCCCTAGCCCAGTAGTTACATTTATTGTGGCTGGGTGTTTTGAAATCTTAATCAGCAGTCTTATTAATTATTTAAAGTTGCAAAATGCATACTTTCTTTTTAAGTCTTAAGACTCACTAACCACACAGTCAAAAGTGAAAACACTGTGTCTTTTGCTGTTCCTGGAAGTGGCATGTGGTTGGGCCGCCAACTCCTTCCCCGTGTATGCTGTAGGTATACATGCCTGCAGGCGCCTGCCGCTCTCTCTGGTCCTCTTAATCTACTTCTTCCTGTTCATCCGTCATGCTTCATTCAGAACTTCACAGATTCAGAAATTTAAAAATAGAGGAAAGAGCGAAGTCTACACAACGCTAACCATTCTGGCTAATGTATCAGAGTAGAACTCTACTCACATAATTTACTGGAAATCCACCCAAGAGATTTGGGCTGCATATTCCTCATTGCTCCGCGAGCTCACCCAGGACAGGCCTGTGTGTTGTTCTTCCTTGCATGCCCTAGCCAGTCACCAGCCTGGACCTGCTACATGATCCATGAATTTGGAAAGTGAAACTACTCACGTGGGGAGTAACAAAGACACACAGATCAACCAGTCCTGTGGACTCGTCTCTAACTCTTTTACTCAAAATATTCTCATTATGTAGTCAAGACAAAGAGTCACAAAGAAAGAAAAACCACGTCCTCCATTTGGGCTCCACCTTGAGGAAAACCAAGATCTCAAGCTCAGGAAGTAGCAACCTCTACCTCAGAATTCCTAAATTAGTGGACTGACCAAAACAACTAGGAAAAGCGTTACTGCTAATTTACTGAGATATAAACCTAACCTCTGCAGGAGCCCATGAGGTTTGGGAGAGGCGAGACACAGCACAAGGCCTTGATCCTACCAGTAGGCACTAAACTGCCCCAGCAGAAACAGTCATAGGTGGGAGAGTCGTGCCTAGCTTCACTGTGACACACGGTAAAATGTAGAAAAGAGAGCATCCTGTCATTCCTTCCTAGCTCAGCGGCTCCTTCTGATCGGAAGGCAGGATCTACCCGACACCAGACAAGCAGACTCACAGTAGCGGGGCCTCCATCCTGCAGGTCTCTTGACGTTCGCTGCTGCCCAGCTGTGATGCTCACCATCCACGTCCTCAGTGTGAACAGCATGGAGGCTGCACGTGCCTGTCCTGATCTCCTTGGCTTGTGGAAGCTCCTCAACGTGTGGAGCCACCTCAGCGGTTCAGGTTATCATGGTCTAACTGGGCGTCAGCTTCTGCTGGGGTCACTTCTCCACTAACATAAAAGACAGAAGGGGGAGAACACCACTAAGACAAGGGGTCGACATAGAATCTGCTTCTCTCTGTTGTACCACTGAGGACCCAGACATGGGGAAACGGGAAAGTCAGGAATTTTCTACCCTATTTGTTCTGCACACATTTTGCACATAACTTTTTTTATATTTACAACTTTTTTATAACTTTTTTATATTGAATTTTAGTTTGTGACTATTTTATTTTTAATGTATACATTGGTTCTTCTTTGAAAACTGGCCTAAAGAAGACTTGTAAAAAAGGCTTAAAATGAAACATAGTAGGATACTTTGAGAGTGGGTAGGGGACACGATCAGACCCTGCTTGAAGGTCAGCTGTGAAGACTGAGTCCATGCAGCTGTCTCGGGGGACCGGTCTCAGGTGTGTGCAGGTGCTGACGCCCTGCTACGTACAGCCCAGCCCAATGAGCCATGGGATATGTAACTGTTTTCCTTTCTACTGCTTTGATGTGAAAAACACTGGAAAGCTCTTGTTCAGAGCATGGCACTATTACTACCTAGATCCTAGAAGCCTGACTCACCAACCAGCTCTGAAATAGCCACAGGGAACTGCTCTAAAACTGACCGTTGTTCCAAGCAGGGGTGCCCAGAGAGTGTTCGAAGAACCGGGAATAGCCCGAGGTCACCTTCAGAACACTCGGTCTGTGCAGCTCTTTGAAGCCCCCGAAGGCGCCCTGCCTCATCAGCGGCAGTCACAGGCCCCCAGCACTGGCCCAGGTACAAGCTCTGTGTGTAGAAGCTCTGGACTGTCCCGAGGGGCCCAAGGCTGCTACTCTTTTTACCTCTTAGTGTTTGGGCCCAGTTCTCAAGAAGAGCATTCCCCCTGGCTCACCCTGACCTCAGAGGTCAGACCACAGTAAGGGCACAGCTCAAATCTAGTAAAAACCGGTTTGGTGAAAGTACTCTTGACTGAGAAGGTGGGCTGTGGATCTGCGGGAACCAGGAGGTCAGGGTTTGCTGGCCCCCTCACGGCTGGTGCCACATGCGTGCAGGCCTCCCTGGTGCCTGTCCCTGGCCATCCTGGAGGCATCACCTCATTCTGAACAGGCTCCACGACAGCCGGGCCACCCTCTCCCCCAGGATGGCCAGGGGTCTCTGTCTTTTCTCTGCTTCAGGAGCCCATGGAGCGCACCTTAATGCTCCCTTAGTACTTTTCTGCTACAGACTCTCTGAGCCACTCTCAAACTCATATGTTGAAACCTAACCCCTGACATGATGGTGTCAGGAGGGGCTCCTGTGGGAGGTGATGAGGTCATGAGGACGGAGCCTCCAGGGTGGAGTCAGGGTCCTTGTGAAGGAGACCCCAGAGAGCTCTCTCACCCCTTCCTCCAGGTGAGGACACAGTGAGAAGATGCCGTCTGTGCACCAGGATGCAGGTCCTCACTGTAGAGACTCTGCTGGCACCCTCGTCTTGGACGTGCAGCCTCCAGAGCCGTGGGGAATCAGTGTCTGTTGTTCATGAGCAGCCAGGTCTCTCCCGGGTCTCTGCCCGGTCTCTCCCGGGTCTCTGCCTGGTCTCTCCTGGGTTTCTGCTTGGTCTTTCGTGTTCCATCACGGCAGCCTGAGGGGAGGAAGTCCATGCCCTTCCCACCGCACCATGTCCTGTCTTCCTGAGATGAGCATCTGAGACCTTCTGTCCTCAGCCTGCTGCTGAGACCCAGCCTGCTGCTTGCATGAGTGGGGACAGGGGGTATATAGGAATCTCTGGACCTTCCTCTCAGTTGTTTTGTAAGCCTAAAATTGCTCTAAAATTAAAAAATATAACTTTATAACCACCAGTTAAGATAATGCACATTTTCTTGCTCTCTCAAGAGCCCCCAGAGATAGTTGTAAGAATAAATGAATTGACTTTTGCTGAAAACACAGAAATTCTAAGAACTAAAAGCATTCCCAGAAATGAAATAAAATACAAGACAAGTGTAGTTCCACAACAATGGAGCAATAACAATAAAAACAATAACAATATTTTGAGTCTGGAATTCCTAACCTTAATCCATGTGTAATTGCATCTCTGTAACTTAATATGCTTTCAAGCTACTACCAAGATCACTTCAAATTGGCAGATTGAAGCATCAGGACTGAATTCTCTTGGTTAAAATTCTCCCACTTTTCTTAGTCACAAAGAGAAGTGTCAAATTTATGTCAGGAATATCATGGCTAGGACCAAAATAGAACCCAGGGAAAAAAATTTAAATCCTTAAAAATATCATGCTTCCATGTCAGTTGAGTATAGTATTTTTAAATTTGCATTTCCAATACTGGATTATTTAACTTGATTCTCAATTTTGGGACTGCCACCTCTTTGGTATTTCTATAATTTAACTCCCAGTACTGCCTAGATTCAGTATTCTAATTTCTGACCATACACCTTTTCAAATTACTTTCCAAATTATTTTACCTGCATTTCAAGACTTCATTAAAATTTTCTCTCTTCCAAGACTTTCCCAGCTATCACCACCACTTCCAACACTTCTACTGTATCTGTCACACCTAAGAACAGGCATTCTGTTGTTATTCAGTTGCTAAGTTGTGCCCAACTGTGTTCAATCCCATAGTCTGGAGCATGTCAGGCCTCCCTGTCCTTCACTATCACTCGGAGCTTGCTCAAACTCATGTCCATTCAGCTGGTGATGCCATCCAACCGTCTCATCCTCTGCCACCCTCTTTCTCCTTTTGCCTTCAGTGTTTACCAGCACTAGGGTCTTTTCCAGAGTTGGCTCTTTGCATCAAGTGGCTAAAGTATTGGAGCTTCAGTTTCAGCATCAATTTTTCCAATGAATATTCAGTGTTAATTTCCTTTAGGATTACTGGTTTGATCTCCCTGCAGTCCAAGGGACTCTCACATCACAATTTGAAAGCATCAATTTTTTAGCACTCAGCCTTCCTTAGGGTCCAACTTTCACACCTATACATGACCACTGAAAAACCATAGCGTTGACTATAGGGACCTTTGTCAGCAAAGTGATGTCTCTGCTTTTTAATACACTGTCTAGGTTTGTCATAGCTTTTCTTCCAAGGAGCAAGCATCTTCTAAGAATAGATCTATTCAGATATATGAGATATAAAATATATCTGGGTCCTCCCACCAGGTAAGGTGGGATACTCTTAAGGTAAAGCTATTCTATTACAGAAGAGTCCTCTTTTCTGGGGCTATTCTAAGGTAAGAATTATAATCATCTTGAATCCTAGCCACAAGACTTAACAGACACTTGCTTAGTTTCCAGAAACAGCATCTTAAATATGCAGTTTTGCTTTGGTTTCCTCAATTATCAGTCCCCTTGTGCTCCACATATCTCTAGGCTATTTCCCCCACCCACCTCCCCCATTCTTGACTACTTGTCTCCACGGCTGCAGCAAACTCTGTTTCTGCATATTCTCTCCAACTGGAGGCTTGCTAGATTCCAGAAACAACAGAGCCCTTCATACACACTGATTCATAAAATCCTCTCAGCACTCAGAGATATATCATTTGCCCTGTTAGAGAGGAGGCAACTGAGGCATGAGGACAGCCAGTTTCCAAAGACCTCTCAGCTGGTAAGTGTAGGCTGGAGACAGGGCCCATGGACCTCTAGCCTCAAAGTACTCCCACATGGGCAGTTTTGTTTCGACGTGCTTGCTGCTGTTGCACGTGTGTCCTGAGGTGGTTCACACTCACTCTGTGGGCACCTGGCCTGGATTCTGAGGGCTGTGATCTGGGCGGTCCTCAGGTCTCTCGGCAGGTCTAAAGCTCAGGCCAGGACTGTGAGCATGCAACTCTGTTATCTCACTGGAGTGTAAAGTGTAAATAAAAAAGGTTGCAATTATTATTACGTGATGATTATTACGATGATTATTACACAGTGACACCAAAACAAGGGCACTACTTTCCACATTTATTGTTATTTTACATCACAGATACAGTTTTTGTGTATGTTCAGCCAGTTTTTCAACATATGTTTGTTGATCAGGTCACTGGATCTTCATGGGAATGGGGCTGATTAAATAACACCATATTTTAGGAAAAACTGTATCATTTTTGAGCATTATTTTCTCTTTGGAGAAAGAAACAGACTTGGGTTTGGACAGCTAACATAAAAAAGTGAGATGTTTTTCTTTTTAGCAACCAAATTATACTTGAGTTACAAGTATAATTACAACCAAATTACACTTGAAAAACCCTTGAGGCATGAGCAGTTAATGCCAGGCCCATGCATAAGCGTTTTACTCTCCCTGTTATCTAAAATGCCCGTCTCCCGTTCCTGTGAACTCAGTGCATCACTCAGAACATGAGTTTTGCAGCACCTGGATTTCTGCACCTCAATTCCTGACCTTCTGAATCCACGGGGAAGTCAGATCAGGGCCCTTTGTATCAAAGGCTGTGTGAGTTCTTAATGAAAAGTTTCAGAGGGTCTATAACTATGTGGGCAGGGCATGTTGCTCTAGGGCATGTGAAGTTGGGGCTCCACGGCAGCCCAGCCCCCACTGCTTTCCCTCACTTGCTTGTTCGCTGCATCAGTCAGATCTGTGTTCTACTGTTGTGACCTATGTGTGCTATGCTAAGTCACTCAGTCGTGTCTGACTCTTTGTGACCCCCTGGACTGTAGCCCCCCAGGCTCCTCTGTCCATGGGACTCTCCAGGCAAGAATGCTGGAATGGGTTGCCATGCCCTCCTCCAGGGGAACTTTCCGACCTCAGGACTGAACCTGTGTTTCTTATATCTACTTCTCTGACCTAATGGCACTGCTATTTTTCCACAGTGGCCAGAACTTTCTGGACTATACTTAAAGCATTCACCCTGCTTGTCGTTCACTGGCCTTCATTGGAGGTATTGGTGTCAGAGCTGCAGTGAGTCATACTTGTTGACCAAAGGGGTGATTCCTGCAGATGAAAGCTGTGGCGGCCCTCCTAGGAGAGCTGTGGATGCCCCCTCCGCCACCACCCTCCTAGGAAAATGGAACGCCAACGCACACACAGGTGCTGGGGACCAGAAGCTCAGCCCATGCTGACCATCTCTTAGGACGCTTCATTCACCCAGAAATCCCAGACTAGGCATACAGTCAGTGCCACTTACTTCTTCCAGTTTCACTGTCCCTGGCACCAGGAGGTGGGATCTGAGTAGGAAAAAAAAAAAAAAAAAGAGAGAGAGAGAGAGAACACATTAGATGGTAGAACTGAAAGCTTCCTGGTAGTTTTCAAGCATTTTGGCAGTCATAGGTCCTTTATGAATCTGAGGAAAAGACATGTTCTCTTCGAAGTAGTATTTTGAAACTCAAGTCAGAAGATACCAACATCCTCTGACACATTGCAATCTGTTTCCCAGTAAACGGTCAGACTTTGACAGAGAGAGCTGGTCAAGAGCTCACTGACCCAGGGCCCACCCGCTGTGGAGAGACCACAGCGACCACAGTACCCAGACCTGGGCTCAGTCCCTTAAATTCAGTGGTGTGGAATCTGAAATGGACCATGGAGAGAGAGGAGAAATCAAATTGCTATGCCACGGTTCTTCTGTTTTGGACACACAAAATAGACACGAAGCTCATTCACAAACAGGAAAACCACACACTTGACCTTCCGGGTCCAGGGTTAAGTCAGATGTCAGAGATGTCTTATTGGCAATGATGGCACAAAAAGAAAGAGAGTTTGCGGAATCAGAGTGGACCTTCATTTGAAGAGCAGTGCTAAATGACAAGCTGACTCCTAGGGTGGCCGTAACAACCTGCCCCAGACGAGGGTGGTCAAACAGAGAAACCAATTCTCCCCCAGGCCTGCAGGCTGGAGGCTGAGATCACCATGTCATGGGGCTGGTTCCTCCTGAGGCCTCTCTTCTGGGCAAGTGGATGCCATGTGTGCCCCTCACACAGTCCTATCTCTGGCCTGTGTCCTCATCTCTTCTTACAAGGACACCAGTCCTAAAGGGCCCACCCATGAATTTATTTTAACTTAATGACCTGTTTGTATGTGCACATGCTTAATCGTGTACAACTCTTTGTGACCCCATGGACTGCAGCCTGCCAGGCTCCTCTGTCCATGGGATTTCCCAGGCAAGAATACTGGAGTGGATTGCCATTTCCTTCTCCAGGAGATCTTCCTGATCCAGGGATCGAACCTGTGACTCTTGTGTCTCCTGCTTTGGCAGGTGGATTCTTAACCATTAGCGCCACCTGGAAAAGACCCCTATCTCCAGATACAGTCACATTCTGAGCCCCTGGGGCTCAGATCCTCAACACGTGAGCTTAGGGGGGGCACTCAGCTCAGCTCCCAGCAATGCAGGCAGATGTGTATTCCTTTCCAAATCTCTGGGAAGGAGGATTCAGTTGAGAGATGGGACTGACCCCTCTGAGCCACACAGTCTCATCCTGTCATTGGAACTTCATGCAGGCTGTTTTATTGCTTCTCTCTTAGCTTGCACAAAGGGACTGGGCACATATGAGGTCTCACCCAGGACCCTCTCTAATCATTCTGTGTCTGGTGTGTCGCCACTCTCTCCTTGACTGGTCAGGAGCTGGTGAGCCTTACACTCCCTGGGTCCTGGGCTAACACTAGCTGAACAAACTAGGTTTTCCAAAACTTCCATCTGCACCCTGGCTTCTCTTGAATCAAGGATGCATGGCTGAGCAGACACTTCAAATGTAGAAAAGGCGTTAGATGAGGTTTGTTGTGTGAGTTACTATCTTGAATTAATTATACTCATTTTATCTTTTTCTAACTGACCTCTGCCTCTGCATCAAAACCTCCACAAACACCTCACATGGGAGACCCCTCCTCTCAGAAGGCCTTCTCTCAGGCCACAGTCAGGGTGTACGGCTTGCCTCCTACTCAGTGGAGACTGCACACTCCAGCCTTTCTGCTCTCTCTCACGCCTATGGAGCAGTAGGATGAGACTGTGGGGACTGTCATAGGTCTCAGTCACTCCATCCCTGAAACCACTTTGTAAAAATCTTTGTAAAAATATTGACATTTGTGAGAGAACTGGTGACTGGTCCTTTGAAAAAGGTTGGAAAATATGAACAAAATACATAGAAGGAAATAGGACTTATTTGGGAAATCAGTCCTGAATATTCATTGGAAAGACTGATGCTAAAGCTGAAACTACAATGCTTTGGCCACCTGATGTGAAGAACTGACTCATTTGAAATGACCCTGCGGTGGGAGGGGGGTTCATGTTTGGGAATGCATGTAAGAATTAAAGATTTTAAAATTTAAAAAATAAAAAACTAAAAAAAAAAATAAATAAATAAAAAAAAAAAAGAAATGACCCTGCTACTGGGAAAGATTGTAGGCAGGAGGAGAAGGGGACAACAGAGGATGAGATGGTTGGAGGGCATCACAGACTCGATGGACATGGGTACAAGTAAGCTCTGGGAGTTAGTGATGGACAGGGAGGCCTGGCATGCTGCTGTCCATGGGATCGCAAAGAGTTGGACACGACTGAGCGACTGAACTGAACTGAACTGTGTTGATCAAACTTAGTGGTAGTGTGACGGTTATTTTGAGGGTGGACTGTGTACCCTCTTTATTGCTATGGCGATGTGAGTGAACAATCCCCTTTGTAAAGTCAAATAAGTGTTTAATATGCATCATGGGGAGCAGCCTGACTATGCAATGTGATATACTGCTTTCACCGAGTATTTCCAAGTAATTTAAAATTCCTCAAAATTATTATGTTTAGTGACTACATAATGCTTTATCTTAATAATGTACCTAAATTATTTAGTCTTGCTCTGAGTCTTGACTATTTCTGATGTCAACAGTTCTATGTAACTAGAGGGAACCTCATTGCACATAGATTTTACCAATAAGTAAAGATATATTCCTAGGAATAAACTTACCAGTTCAAGGGGCACATGTAATATTTTAAGTTTCAATGTTACAAATTGAGAAACTCTTTCTGCGAATTCTGACCAGGAGCAAATGAGATTGTCTGCCTGGAATTCTAGCAGAAATGAGGATTTTATTAAAAGAAATAAAAGAAAATTAAAAGAAAAAAAAGAAAAGAAAAAGGTTGTAAATTTGTCAGGCAAAAAGTAATACCTCAATGTTTTAAGGATGTGAATTTTTTCTTGTTACTACAGAGGCTGAGGAATTCCCCTTCGCTTTTCAGTCTTAGCTTTTCTTGTCTGTGAGGGACCCTCCGGGTATTTCCCTATTGGAAATAGCCTGCCTGTAATCCTTGAGGTACATAGTTCCCTAGTTTCTTATCTACCTTAGTTATTTCACAGTGAATACTGTTTGGTGCACTGGAGCTCTGTGCTTCATCCAAGCGTATGAGAGCAAGGAGGGCACGTGGGCTGCGCCTGGTGGGCCAGGAGTGCTGCGGGGCTGGGCTGCGAAAGCCGTGGGACCAGCCAGGGCCAGACCCACGGAGGCAGGGACCAGTGGGGAGGGCGTAATGCAGCTGCTGACCCTGAACAGTCGAGGATCTGTTCGGATCCTGCTTTGAGTGCTGTCCATTGACGGTCTTCCTGGAAAGTCCCCTTTTCTTCTTGTCATAATTAAATGTTCCTCAATTTTTAAAAATTGCTATTTTTAGTGTTATGGCTTTCTACAAATTTCGTTAAACTCTTCTTCAACTTATTTTTACGTAAGTTGTGAATTAAGGATCTTCACTGACTTTCCCCCAACTAAGTCTACACGTTTTCCAACATCATTTATTGAATTAATCACCTTCCTTGTCATCATTAAGTTTCTCTATTAGTATTTGCTTCTGGGAAAGCTAATCTTTTCCAGTGATTAAAATATTTTCTCTTCTACCACTACTGCAGGATTCTATTTCCTGTAGATATATAGGGCCGGCTCTCTTTCATCACATACTCATATTTTTCTTTTTTTCTTTATCTTCTTTGGAAATGTGTGTTTCCCCATGGCTGCCTCACACGTCCAGCCCAGTGCAACTATCTGTGCTGTCCTGCACGCAAGCCACTGGCCACCTGTGGCTATCCACATTGACCAGTACGTTTTCCCCCCACTCCTACTGGGGTGCAGGCGGGGGCTTTAGTCCATGCTTAGGTAGGTATGGAGAAATCATTACATTTCAGATGTGTTTTCAGTAATTCGTCAATGCTTATACACTGTAAACTTCATTCAGAATCTCTAACTGGAGTAAAATTATAAAGTTGTGAGTGAGTGAGAGAACGAAGTTGCTCAGTCGTGTCTGACTCTTTGCGACCCCATGGACTGTAGCCCACCAGGCTCCTCCCCCATGGGATTCTCCAAGCAAGAGTACTGGAGTGGGCTACCATTTCCTTCTCCAGGGGATCTTCCCGACTCAGGGATAGAACCCGGGGTCTCCTGCATTCCAGGCAGACGCTTTAACCTCTGAGCCACCAGGGAAGCTCAAATTATAAAGTCAACAGCCTTCTAATATGTTCTGTGTAACTGCATGAGAGGTTGCTCTATTTTGATTTCTTTTCTATAAACCTAAGTCACTACAGTAATTTTTCTATTTAGTCACCTGACAAACTAATGAAAATAGGGTTTAAACATTTTATTGTGCATATTCCTTTTACAGGGGTTTTGATCTTTAAAAAACCCCCACAAATATTAATATCTTGCTTGCTGCTTTTTGTACTTTGGGGTAATGGAGGTAAGAAAACTGTGTTGCTTTATTTTTCCATCTCCTAGCTAGAAAAGGTAACCAGAATTCCAACCAGGTGATAGTAGCTAGTCTCAGAAGTCAGTTTCATAGATTAAAGCTATGTTTAATGAATAAAACAATACCTTTAAGTACTAACACAATGTGGAATACTATAATGCAACAGAGCTAACAAATTTTACCTGCTTTGATTTTTTTTTTTTCGTTCAAATTGAAATAGCCATGCATGACCACTGGGTATCACAGGGGTAGACATGGTAAGAAGCTAATCTCCATCCCAGCCACACTGCCTGATCACTGCAAAGAAGAACTCAGGTGCCCTCTTGGTCTCTACCAGGTCAGAAGAGCAGCCCAAGGCTGGCGGTTGGAGTGATTAGGGCAGCTCTCCCATGGGGCTCACATACTAAAGCATAACGACATTCTGGGCAAACACAGGGTGCTGGCAGAAGTGGGGATGGCAAGGAGAGACCACCTGGACCCAGATGGACTTGAGGGCCATGGGGACACAGGGCAGGGGTGTGCTGAGGGGAGTCCAGAGTCTCTGTTTACTACTTCAGACCCACATCCAAGTTCCCGGGGCAGCTTCACCACGCCTTAGCAGACAGAGGAGTGCTCTGTTCAGTCGCTCAGTCGTGTTCGACTTTTTGCAACCCCATGGACCTCAGCACGCGAGGCTTCCTTGCCCATTACCAACTCCCGGAGTTTACTCAAATTCATGTCCATTGAGTCGGTGATGCCATCCAACCATCTCATCCTCTGTCGTCCCCTTCTCCTCCTGCCTACAATATTTCCCAGCATCAGGGTCTTTTCCAGTGAGTCAGTTTTTCACATCAGGATGCCAAAGTATTGGAGTTTCAGCTTTAGCATCAGTCCTTCCAATGAATATTTACTAGTTCTGCTTACTAGTTCAGATCCAGATCCAAGTCCCCGCCTCCATGCAGCTTCACCACACTGCAGCGGACAGAGGACCCCTCCCTCTGTGTGGCCGGTCAGCCCAGTCAGACACACCAGAGGAGTTTCCAAACTACCCTCTGTGGGGAGGATGAACCCTGTGGCCGCATCTCCTTCCCTGGTCTTGCCTGTAGCTAAGGGCTTCCAAGTTGCCAGAACCCAGCACACTGCGTTCTCATTTATTGTGCAACTCAAACAGTTTGGGGCTAAACCTATTTTAAAATGTCAGCCTACTTATTTGGTCCACGGGATGAGAAATCCAAGATTCTCAGAAAATGCCATGTTTGGTTTGGACTCTGTCCTGGAATGCAGAGTGGAACCAGTGCTAAATCCTCCTAGAGTAGCATGAGGATTAAAACAGAAAAATCGAGAAAAAGCAACTGGTACCTCTGATATGCTGTATCTCACCAAGTTCCATTACTGGTATTTTTTGTCATCACTGCCATGGTTAGAGCCATTAGACTGTACTGTAACAGACGTATTAAATGGAGAAGATGTGGGATCTGAAAAAAATAAGATCATTCTCAGAATTTCCAAACTAAGGAGACTGTGCACATAAATCCCACCCAAAAATGTTTTAAAAAAGAAAGAAAAGAAGAATGAATGAGCCTCTCTTCGATGCCACTGAACCACCAGAAGGGATAAAAGATGAGAGCTAAGTAAGAGGCTGGGCCTGCTGAGGGGTGCTGGCTGTGGCCCACAGACCAGAGTCCTCTGTTCAGGGTCCCCCTTCTGTCTGGCTGGGGGCTTTCCGTGGAGATCACCCTCACCTGAGCACTCAGCTCCTGCATTTATCATCAGCCACCTGGCTGACGAGGACATGTGAACCAGTGACTGCTGGTACCTGCTGGAGCCATGTGGGGTAGGGTCCAACTGTCTTCCCTGCCTGCTCTGCCTCCTGGGCACAGGTCCAGGGAGGCTGCAGATGGAGCCAGACCCCCATGAGCTCAGCTTCTCCATGAGAGCTGCAGCAGCACCTGCCTCTCCCAGAGCAGGTGAGAGATGCAGAGTCCCAGGCAGCCCCACCTGCCGACCTGCACGTGCATATGGCGCAGGCCGATGTGAGCTGTGAGCACTCTGGCCGGTGACCAGTGACCAAGCTGCCCACATGTGGACTCTCACTGTGGTTGCCCACAGCTGGTGTGAAAGTGAATGGAAACCCAGAGAAGGAAGCAACATCTGTGTGTGCAAAGGTAATTTCCCTGTTTTCGCTTCATTAGAGACAGACATGATTGAAGTCGGCTCCACCTGGGTGCATTTCCCATGTTGGGGAGCAGCTCTGAGGCCACCTGCTACAGCTCTTTGCACACCGGTGTGAGGGTCAGATAAAACCGGCTGGTGAGAGTGTCTGAGTGACTCTGTAAGACCCTTCTCAGGTCGACGACGGGGATGAGTCGGGAGCCAGTGTGGGTCCAGCAGCAGTCGAGGCCTTGCTCAGGTGCTGCAGGGCCTAATGGGCCAGCGAGGTCACGGAGAGCAATGCCGCAACTATCGGAGGGGTCACTCCATCCCAAAGGAAGCCTGTGAAGCAGCGTCAGCTGTTGCAGACTCTCATGATCTCAGTTTCCAAATTCACTTCTTTGGGACCGTGACCCTATGTGGTTGTGCTGCTCTGCATTTGTGGCCGGACATGGGGGCCAGCTCTTATCTCTTGGTTATAATTCCACCAGGGAGCTTGGCTGTCTGGGTGCCGCAGGCATCCTAAAAATGTCCCCATTGTTTCTGAATACACAAACTTAGAAGGATGGCGATTCCAGGAAGAAGTTATGCAAAAACATTCATAATGCCTTCAAATTTATTCCCAGATGGGCTAACTGCCTAATTCTAGAGATAGCAGCCACAGTCTCACATGAATGAGACATATTTGCATTTCTGGGAGCCACCGTGGAGAACCCCACTGCCGCCATGAGGGGCCAGGAGTGACAAAAAGGCAGGGCCAGCTGCCACCAAGCGTACCATCTCCAAGACCCTCCTGTCGGTGGCACTGCTCTTGCCTGCGTGCTGGCCCAGGACCCACCGTGTGTGACTGGTTTTGCCTACATGGAAGAGCTCGTCTCCTCCCCTACATAAAGTAATACTGCTATTCAAGACTGAAGTGTGGGGGCGTCTGCTTCCTTCGTTCAGGGAGTTTCACAGATGGGAAGCACACACGATGCATGGTGAGGCAAACGCCTGCCCAGGAACCAGAGGCAAGCAAGCCCTCTGCTCTGGCTGGGCAGATCGCGGCCCACACTGATCGGAGGTGCCCTGGCATCATACCCAACCGCTGTTATCCTCCAGAGAATGTGCTAGTGGATGAACTCTTTCTTTTAAATATAAATTTATTTATTTTAATTGGAGGTTAATTACTTTACAATATTATATTTGTTTTGCCATACATCAACATGAATCCGCCACAGGCATACACGTGTTCCCCATCCTGAACCCCCTTCCCACCTCCCTCCCCATACCATCCCTCTGGGTCATCCCAGTTCACCAGCCCCAAGCATCCAGTATCATGTATCAAACATGGACTGGCAATTTGTTTCATATATGATATTATACATGTTTCAATTCCTTCACAGTTCACGCCTCAACAGCAGACTCCTTCCTTCTCTTCAGAGCACTGAGCATTGTGAACCCCTGTTTTAGTTCATGTGTGATGTCCAGATGGCACCAGGAACTGTGACAGTGTGGACACCACGTCATCCTTCCACTCACTGGAAAGGATCCCAGGTTCTAAACAGATAAAGCAAACTAGGGATTATATAGGAAAACAGGCCAAGGTCAGTGGATGCAGGGGTGACTGGTATCTGCAGAGGCTGCCAAAATGATGAGCAGAGAAGGTGCCATCCTTACTAAAGGTCCACAGTGGTGCCACACAAAATGAGTGGCTGCTTGGAGGGCATGTCAAGGAAGACCCCATGTGCTGCAAGCAGGAGAGATCTGCCTCACCCTGGACCAAATTCTGAAGGAGGCTCAGTGGCTGTCACGAGGAAGCAAGAGTGAGGTGGACACTCAGGATGCTACCAGTGTCCGCTCTCTAGTCCTGGACCACTGCCTGTCACACCCTCCATCCACCTGTCCCCAAGGCTGACCATCATGGTAGGAAGGGAATGAAAATACAAATGGTCCATCAAGTGGTTCCGTCCAAGCCTTGCTTGCCCTCAAGCAGCTCGCCCAGATAAAAAGCGCTGAGAGGAGGAAAGGAGAGAAAGAAAGTAAAAGTGAAGGTGGCTTAGTCATGTCCGACTCTTTGCGGCCTCATGGGCTGTGCAGTCCATGGAATTCTCCAGGCCAGCATACTGGAGTGGGTAGCTGTTCCCTTCTCTAGGGGATCTTCCCAACCCAGGGATCGAACCCAGGTCTCCTGGCATTGCAGGCGGATTCTTTACTAGCTGAGCCACAAGGGAAGCCTGCAGGAAAGGAGACCATGCTCTAAATGTAAGCTCCTACCACAGTCCTCTGTGCACTTTTTGCCATAGGGCCTGCTTTACAGTAAGTTGGATTTCACCCAAAATGGTACATCTAGGTGGACTTCTGAAAGACCCCTCTGCTCTCAGTTCTCTCCCGCAGTGGCCTACTACAATGTCTAAATTATCCACTGAGGTAATATTAATGAGAAATTATTCAAACACACAGAAGTCTATTGCTGACTTCCTGTGTCCTGTGCTGAATTAGCTTCATGGATTAGCCCTCTGCTTGCGAAGACTCAGAGCATGTCTAGAAGGGAGAAGCAGGACCAAGCATTATCACAGCGGGTGAGTATCGAGGAGGCTGACAGAGCGCCAGCTGTGTGAGAGCAGAGAGCTCACCGCGGGCTGTGGTCTCAGAGTTCCGGGGACAGAGTGGCCTGTACATCACGCGAGTGATGGGGCCACAGCAAAATGCCTTAAACTGACTCTGTGCCCTCTCAACTCCACTGCCTTCCAGAGGGCACTGCCCGCAAGGGGAGTTTCAGGTACGAAGAAGCCAGGTCAGGAAATGCAAATGTACAGGATCCAGGAGCCAGGCTGCTCCTCCCACACCCATCCAGAGGGACAGCCCCAGTGGACACAGGACAGGAAGGAAGACCAGACAGGCCTCTCTCAGGTTTACATAGAAACAGAGACCTGCGTTTATATAGCGAGTTTTTCTAGCTTAATATTTGTACTCTTGTCCCGAGCTGGGGCCTGCTCACGTTTCTGTAAGAAATATGCCCTGGCATCCGATCCTGACAATTGTGTCTGTTTGTTGAGACATATCTACTGAGCTCACTAGGGAGGGCACACCTTTCTGTCCTAATCAACACCAGCATAAGAAGTGACGCTACATAAAAAGTGTCAGAATTCGCTCCACCACCTTAATTGAGCTCATTTGGGAGTAGATGACAAGGCTTTTTTTCTTCATAAGCCTTCATTGATCCCCTTAAAATAGTGCTGACATAAGCGGGAGTAATTCAAATGGATGGCAGGTGAAGTCCTAGATGAGGTCAAGATTTCTGGAATGACCCAGGCCATAATCAACACTAATCCGCTTGGATTTAATGATCTCCACACATAATAACAATAAACAAATCCAGGTGTGGCCTTTTACAGAGGATTAAAGTGGGAGAGGAAACTTTTCAAACCATTCTTCCCGGTCCATCCTCAGGATGACTTGGCCAGGCTCAGTGAAGAACACACAGGCAGAGTCTGTTCAGGTTTTCAGAAAACAAAACCAAACCGGGAAACAGAGCCCTGAGCTTTGACTGCTGCTGAGGGGTGCCAAGGACTCGATCTCATGCAGTCGCTGAGCTGGCCATGAGCATGTTCATCTCAAGTCCTCTGCCCACAGTGGTGCAAGTTCTCTCCTTGGGATGTTGGAACATGGCCCCAGGCTTCCTGGGGAGGCCAGTGACACCCGAGTGGGGATTGTGGAGACAGCGATTAGAGCCTCCTGCACAGGCTCATGGATTCTGAGTCTCCCTCCTTCCTCTCTGCTGCAACCTCAATACCTTTTCTGGGATATTTAAAGCCAAATCTAAGACTTCATATGATTTCAGATTAATCAAGGATAATAATTTTTAAAAGCTGTCATTTCATACCATTATTATATTGACTAAACTGTCAGCATTCTTAACATTACTTACTATGCTGTTGAGTTTATATTAGACCCCCACGTCCCCATCACCTAATTTCAGTAATTATGAACACATGCAGACATGTGACGCCTAAAAGTCCCACTCGATCTTTGTCCTTTCCACAGGATTATTTCGAGGGAAATCTCAAACTTTCTACCATTTCATCTGTAAACAGTCTGTGTCTCTGGCAAGTAGGCTCTCTCTTAAAATACAACTGGGGACTTCCCTGGTGGTCCAGTGGCTAAGAATCTGCCTGCCAAATGCAGGGAACATGGGTTTGATCCCTGGTCTGGGAAGATTCTACGTGCTGCGGGGCAACGCGGCCTGTGAGCTGCAGTTACTGATGCCTGCGTGCCTAGAACACCCTGCTCTGCAACAGAGAAGCCACTGCAATGAGAAGCCTGCACAGCTAGAGAGTAGCCCCTGCCTGCCACAACTAGAGAAACCTCAGTGCTGCCAAAAATACAGAATTAATTTTAAAATAAATAAGATAAAATGCAGGCACAATCTCATGGCCAATAACAATAATTAGCAATAACTCAATTCTATTAAAAGTAAATAGGTACATTTAAATATGCAATTCAAATTACCTGATTTTAAGTCTGTGTGTATACAGGCATATGTATATATTTGGTTGGCTTGTTTAAATCTGGATCCAAACCCATTCTAAGCACTACGTTTGGTTGACAAGTCTTTTAAATCTCCTTACCCTGAGGTTCTCTCGCCTTTTATTTTTGTAACTTGCAATTAGCCAGATTCCTTCCCCTGCAGAGCTAGCCCCAATCTGGGTCTTGGCGACTACATACCTGTTATGTTGTCTGATTCTTGGCCCCTGTCTCTTGTGTGTCCCTGCAGTCTGGGACACAGACCTACATCTGTGCTGTCCAACAGAGTGGCCACGAGAGCACATGGCTATTGAGCATTTCAAATGTGGCTCCTGTGACTAAGGAAACCAACCTTTAATTTATTTAAATTAATGTAAATTTAAAAACTGATACTCTTGCTGCTGGAAAGATTTCAAGTATGATTGGAACAGCTTGGAAAGTGAGCCTACATTTTAACTGTAAATTTTGTAAAATCTAAATACAGATAAAGTTTTTCCAATGAAAATTCAGCCACAAAAGTAACACAGACTTGCAAGTGTAAAATATACACAGCATTTCAAAGGCAGAGTAGAAAAAAATTTTAAAACTCTTGTCAACATTTTTTACATTGATAATGTTATGAAATTATGATATTTTGGATACACTGAGTTAAATAACATATACTGTTAAAATTAGTTCTTACCTATTTCTTATCTTTTAAATGTGTTTACTAGAAAATATGAAATTCTAACCTGGCTCTTACTGAACAGCCCTGATGCAGAGGATTAATTAGACTGAGGTTGGTCTGAGGAAGGGAGTTGTCTGTGGGTGGAGTGTAGCACAGGCAATGCCCAGGATTCTGGTTGTTTCTCTTTGGTGCAAGGATGGCCGAGCCCTCAGCACAGCATTATCAAGCTCTCTTTCAGCTCTTTTTGGCAGCATTAATGATGATCACCTTTATTTTTGTGTCATTAGCAATTGCAAAATTGTGATATTCTAGCTCTATGATTCTTTCCTCTCTTGATTCAATTTCTACTATAAAGAACTTTGCTGAACAACTTTTTTTCTTTTTTACCCAGAGGCAGAATTCATATAGGTAAAGTGGAACAAATGCATGTTTTATTCCCTATATTTACCAGTTTTCAGAATAGTCATTTAGTCTTAAACATGTAGTAAAGATACTTTTCTTTTTTCATTTCGGTTCTGTTTTCAGTTGTAGGATCACCATAACCTAATGGATTTTGGCTACACTGTGTTGCAATAAACCACAGTTACTACTTCTTTGATGCTTAACTGTCTCAGTGTGGCTATGGGAATCCTTTAAAGTTGACTTCTGATCCTTCCTGTCATGATTCTGCTAGTGTTCTCACTTTCTGGAACAACAAGCTGGTTATCAAGATCATTTATGTTTCCTGTCCCACACCTGGAATCGGCATTTTCTCCAGGGAGCGCTGGATCCTTTTAATGGGAAATTATTTAGAATCATAATTAGGGTCCCAAACATATAAAGAAGAGCCAACATGTATCCTTTTCAAATTGTTCCAAAAAAATTAAAGAGGACAGAGCACTCCCAAATTCATTCCATGAGGCCATCATTACCCTGATATCAAAACCAGAAAAGACACTACAAAAAAGAAAATTATAGGCCAATATGAATACAGGTGCAACGATTCTCAACAAAGTATTAGCAAACTGAATCCAATAATATATAAAAAGGATCATATACCACAATACTCGAGTGGGCTTTATTCCAGGAAAGCAAGGATGGCTTAATATTCACAAATCAATCAATGTGGTACACTATACTAACAACAAAAAAAGGATAAAAACCGCATGATCATCGCAACAGAGCCACACAGAGTTATTTGGCAAAATTCACCATCAGTTCATGATAAAACCTCTCATCAAAGTTGGTATAGAGGGAATATATCTCAACATAGTAAAGGGCATTTATGATAGTTCAGTTCAGTTCAGTCGCTCAGTCGTGTCCGACTCTTTGTGACCCCATGAATCGCAGCACGCCAGGCCTCCCTGTCCATCAACAACTCCCAGAGTTCACTCAGACTCACGTCCATCATGTCAGTGATGCCATCCAGCCATCTCATCCTCTGTCGTCCCCTTCTCCTCCTGCCCCCAATCCCTCCCAGCATCAGAGTCTTTTCCAATGAGTCAACTCTTTGCATGAGGTAGCCAAAGTACTGGAGTTTCAGCTTTGGCATCATTCCTTCCAAAGAAATCCCAGGGCTGATCTCCTTCAGAATGGACTGGTTGGATCTCCTTGCAGTCCAAGGGACTCTCAAGAGTCTTCTCCAACACCACAGTTCAAAAGCATCGACTCTTCGGCGCTCAGCCTTCTTCACAGTCCAACTCTCATATCCATACATGACCACAGGAAAAACCATAGCCTTGACTAGATGGACCTTAGTCAGCAAAGTAATGCTTCTGCTTCTGAATATACTATCTAGGTTGGTCATAACTTTTCTTCCAAGGAGTAAGCGTCTTTTAATTTCATGGCTGCAGTCACCATCTGCAGTGATTTTGGAGCCCAAAAATATAAAGTCTGACACTGTTTCCACTGTTTCCCCATCTATTACCCATGAAGTGATGGGACCGGATGCCATGATCTTCGTTTTCTGAATGTTCAGCTTTAGGCCAACATTTTCAGTCTCCACTTTCACTTTCATCAAGAGGCTTTTTAGTTCCTCTTCACTTTCTGCCATAAGGGTGGTGTCATCTGCATATCTGAGGTTATTGATATTTCTCCCGACAATCTTGATTCCAGCTTGTGCTTCTTCCACTCCAGCATTTCTCATGATGTACTCTGCATAGAAGTTAAAGAAGCAGGGTGACAATATACAGCCTTGATGTACTCCTTTTCCTATTTGGAACCAGTCTGTTGTTCCATGTCCAGTTCTAACTGCTGCTTCCTGACCTGCATACAGATTTCTCAAGAGGCAGGTCAGGTGGTCTGGTATTCCCATCTCTTGAAGAATTTTCCACAGTTTATTGTGATCCACACAGTCAAAGGCTTTGGCATAGTCAATAAAACAGAAATAGATGTTTTTCTGGAACTCTCTTGCTTTTTGGATGATCCAGCGTATGTTGGCAATTTGATCTGTGGTTCCTCTCCCTTTTCAAAAACTAGCTTGAACATCAAAAAGTTCACAGTTCACGTATTGCTGAAGCCTGGCTAGGAGAATTTTGAGCATTACTTTACTAGCGTGTGAGATGAGTGCAATTGTGCGGTAGTTTGAGCATTCTTTGGCATTGTCTTTCTTTGGGATTGGAATGAAAACTGACCTTTTCCAGTCCTATGGTCACTGCTGAGTTTTCCAAATTTGCTGGCATATTGAGTGCAGCACTTTCACAGCATCATTTTTCAGGATTTGAAACAGCTCAACTGGAATTCCATCACCTCCACTAGCTTTGTTCTTAGTGATGCTTTCTAAGGCCCACTTGACTTCACATTCCAGGATGTCTGGCTCTAGGTGAATGATTACACCATCGTGATTATCCAGGTCTTGAAGATCTTTTTTGTACAGTTCTTCTGTATATTCTTGCCACCTCTTCTTAATATCTTCTGCTTCTGTTAGGTCCAGACCACTTCTGTTCTTTATCAAGCCCATCTTTGCATGAAATGTTCCCTTGGTATCTCTAATTTTCTTGAAGACATCTCTAGTCTTTCCCATTCTGTTGTTTTCCTCTATTTCTTTGCATTGATCACTGAAGAAGGCTCTCTTATCTCTTCTTGCGATTCTTTAGAACTCTGCATTCAGATGCTTATATCTTTCCTTTTCTCCTTTGCTTTTCACTTCTCTTCTCTTCACAGCTATTTGTAAGGCCTCCCCAGACAGCCATTATGCTTTTTTGCATTTCTTTTCCATGGGGATGGTTTGATCCCTGTCTCCTGTACAATGTCACGAACCTCAGTCCACAGTTCATCAGGCACTCTATCTATCAGATCTAGGCCCTTAAATCTATTTCTCACTTCCACTGTATAATCATAAGGGATTTGATTTAGGTCATACCTGAATGGTCTAGTGGTTTTCCCTACTTTCTTCAATTTGAGTCTGAATTTGGTAATAAGGAGTTCATGATCTGAGCCACAGTCAGCTCCTGGTCTTGTTTTTGTTGACTGTATAGAGCTTCTCCATCTTTGGCTGCAAAGAATATAATCAATCTGATTTCGGTGTTGACCATCTGGTGATGTCCATGTGTAGGGTCTTCTCTTGTGTTGTTGGAAGAGGGTGTTTGCTATGACCAGTGCATTTTCTTGGCAAAACTCTATTAGTCTTTGCCCTGCTTCATTCCACATTCCAAGGCCAAATTTGCCTGTTACTCCAGGTGTTTCTTGACTTGCTAGTTTTGCATTCCAGTCCCCTATAATGAAAAGTACATCTTTTTTGGGTGTTAGTTCTAAAAGGTCTTGTAGGTCTTCATAAAACCATTCAACTTCAGCTTCTTCAGCATTACGGTTGGGGCATAGACTTGGATAACTGTGATATTGAATGGTTTGCCTTGGAGATGAACAGAGATCATTCTGTCGTTTTTGAGATTGCATCCAAGTACTGCATTTTGGACTCTTTTGTTGGCCATGATGGCTACTCCATTTCTTCTGAGGGATTCCTGTCTGCAGTAGTAGATATAATGGTCATCTGAGTTAAATTCACCCATTCCAGTCCATTTTAGTTCGCTGATTCCTAGAATGTCAACGTTCACTCTTGCTGTCTCTTGTTTGACCACTTCCAATTTGCCTTGCTTCATGGACCTGACATTCCAGGTTCCTATGCAATATTGCTCTTTACAGCATCGGACCTTGCTTCTATCACCAGTCACATCCACAGCTGGATATTGTTTTTGCTTTGGCTTCATCCCTTCATTCTTTCTGGAGTTATTTCTCCACTGATCTCCAGTAGCATATTGGGCACCTACTGACCTGGGGAGTTCCTCTTATGGTATCCTATCATTTTGCCTTTTCATACTATTCACTGGGTTCTCAAGGCAAGAATACTGAAGTGGTTTGCCATTCCCTTCTCCAGTGGACCACATTCTTCAGACCTCTCCACCATGACCTGCCCATCTTGGGTTGCCCTGTGGGCATGGCTTGGTTTCACTGAGTTAGACAAGGCTGTGGTCCTAGTGTGATTAGATTGACTAGTTTTCTGTGAGCATGGTTTCAGTGCGTCTGCCCTCTGATGCCCTCTTGCAACACCTACCATCTTACCTGGGTTTCTCTTACCTTGGGCGTGGGGTATCTCTTCACGACTGCTCCAGCAAGGCGCAACCACTGCTCCTTACCTTGGACGAGGGGCATCTCCTTACCACCACCCTTCCTGACCTTCAATGTGGGATGGCCACAGCTAATATCATACTCTAAGGTAAAACGTTGAAAGCCTTTCCTCAAAATTCAGGAACAAGGTAAGGATGCAGACTCTCACCGCTTCTATTTAATACAGTATTGGAAGTCTTAGCCCCAGAAATCAGGAAAAAATAATAAATAAATGAAAGGCATTTGAATGATAAAGGAAGTAAAACTGTCACTATTTTCAGATGACACAATGCTATATATAGAAAACCTTAGATCACCATCAACAAAGCTATTAAAACTAGTTAATTCAGCAAAGTTGTGGATACAAGACTAACATACAGAAATGTGCTGCTCTTCTATAAACTAATAATGAACTATCATAAAGGAAAAAAATCTCACTTAAAATCTCATCAAAAAGGATAAAATACCTAGTAATAAACTTTACTAAAGAGCTTAAAAATATCTGCTATAGAGACTATAAAACACGATAATGAAGGCAACTGAAGATGACACAAAGGGATGGGAAGATATCTGAGCTCTTAGACTAGAGTGTTTACTAGTTACTTCTAAAACGGCCATATCCACCGAATGCTATCTAGAGATCGAATGCAATCCCTATCAAAAACCCTATATATTTTTCACAGAACTGGAACAAATAATCCTAAAAGTTATGCAGCCACAAAAGATCCTGAATTGCCAAAGCAATCTTGAGAAAAGGAGAACAAAGCTGGAAGTATCACTGTCCCTGGCTTTGAAGTATACTACAAAGCTTCAGTAATCAAAAGAGCATGATACTGGCACAAAAGCAGACACAAAAATCAACAGAACAAAATAGAGAACACAGAAATAAACCCATGAACCTATGATCAATTAACCATGATGAAGGAGACAAGAATGCACAAAGGAGAAAAGACAGTCTCTTCAATAAGTAGTGCTGGGAAAGATGGACAGCTACATGAATAAGAATGAGATTAGGACATTTCCTCACACCATATGAAAAATAAATTCAAAATGGATTAAACACCTTAATGTAAAACCAGATACCATAAAATTCCTTAATTTTTTGTCTGTCACATCTGTCAGAATGGCTATCATTAAAAAGTCTACAAATGACAAATGTTGGTGAGCATGTGGAGAAAGAGGAATCCTTGTACCCTATGGTGTGAATGTAACTGGTGTAGCCTTTATGGAAAACAGTATGGAGGTTGTTCAAAAAGCTGAAAATAGAACTACCATATGATCTAGCAATTCCATTCCTGAGTATACATCCAGAGAAAATGAAACTGTAACTTGAAAAGATACATCTATTCCAATGTTTATAGCAGGACTATTTTAAAAACAAACAAATGTATATAGCAAGACAGAAACAGAGTCTCAGATACAGAGAAAAACCAGTGCTTACCTGTGGCAAGAGTGAAGGGGCAGAGGCAAGAGAGAGGTATGGGATTAAGAGAATTGAACTTCTAAGTACAGAATAGATAAGCAACAAAGATTTTGCAGCACAGGGAACTACAGCCATTAATTTGAAATAATTTTTAATGAAGTCTAATCTATAATCCTATATCACTATGCTGTACACTCAAAATTGATATAATATTATATTTTAGATCAATTGTATTTCAATAAAAATAACAAAACAGTACACTGACATGATTAATTCAAATTTATAAAGCTTTTAGTGTCTTAATCTGTATCAACTTTTTTCTTCACACTAAGATTCTGGTTTCTAAAGACATTAACATTATTGATGTTACCTATGACTATATAAAAGTTTTCACAAATACCAGTATTATCACTGATACTATGATTATTGAAGAGTTCAAGACCTCTTTCTATTCTTTTGGTCCAAAGCAGCACTACTGGCATTGTATAGTTAAATCATTGGGCTGAAGTTACTCAAAATAGTATTTTATTTGCCAGTTAGTGACCACCTTCATATATAGCTAGGGTCACTTATTTTTTGTTTATTTTCAGTATTTTGGAATGCTTTTTAGATTTTGGTTTAATTCTGTCTTATAAACTCAAAATGGATTAAAGATCTAAATGTAAGATCAGAAACTATAAAACTCCTAGAGGAGAATATAGGCAAAACACTCTCAGAAATAAATCACAGCAGGATCCTCTATGATCCACCTCCCAGAATTCTGGAAATAAAAGCAAAAATAAACAAATGGGATCTAATTAAAATTAAAAGCTTCTGCACAACAAAGGAAACTATAAGCAAGGTGAAAAGACAGCCTTCGGAATGGGAGAAAATAATAGCAAATGAAGCAACTGACAAACATCTAATCTCAAAAATATACAACCAACTTATGCAGCTCAACTCCAGAAAAATAAACGACCCAATCAAAAAATGGGCCAAAGAACTAAATAGACATTTCTCCAAAGAAGACATACGGATGGCTAACAAACACATGAAAAGATGCTCAACATCACTCATTATTAGAGAAATGCAAATCAAAACCACAATGAGGTACCACTTCACACCAGTCAGAATGGCTGCGATCCAAAAATCTGCAAGCAATAAATGCTGGAGAGGGTGTGGAGAAAAGGGAACCCTCCTACACTGTTGGTGGGAATGCAAACTAGTACAGCCACTATGGAGAACAGTGTGGAGATTCCTTAAAAATTGCAAATAGAACTCCCTTATGACCCAGCAATCCCACTTCTGGGCATACACACCGAGGAAACCAGAATTGAAAGAGACACATGTACCCCAATGTTCATCGCAGCACTGTTTATAATAGCCAGGACATGGAAACAACCTAGATGTCCATCAGCAGATGAATGGATAAGAAAGCTGTGGTACATATACACAATGGAGTATTACTCAGCCGTTAAAAAGAATTCATTTGAATCAGTTCTGATGAGATGGATGAAACTGGAGCCAATTATACAGAGTGAAGTAAGCCAGAAAGAAAAACACCAATACAGTATACTAACACATATATATGGAATTTAGGAAGATGGCAATGACGACCCTGTATGCAAGTCAGGAAAAAAGACACAGATGTGTATAACGGACTTTTGGTCTCAGAGGGAGAGGGAGAGGGTGGGATGATTTGGGAGAATGGGAATTCTAACATGTATACTATCGTGTAAGAATTGAATCGCCAGTCCATGTCTGACGTAGGGTGCAGCATGCTTGGGGCTGGTACATGGGGATGACCCAGAGAGATGTTGTGGGGAGGGAGGTGGGAGGGGGGGTCATGTTTGGGAACGCATGTAAGAATTAAAGATTTTAAAATTAAAAAAAAATAAATAAATTAAAAAAAATAATAATAATATAAAAAAATACAAAGAGTACTAAAATTAAATCTACAAAAAAGGATATATTCAGGAAAGTCTTTCTTCCCTGGTCCCATGTCTGTGTCTTCCCTCAACTATGGATTATTTATCTTCAGTGTTTGGTTTATCTTCCCATTTTACTGAAAGGCTTCATCACCTTGTTTCTGAAACTGGCAGGGAAGACATCAGTGTTGCCCATTAAGTAACATGTTGACTTTTAGACTGCGGACTCTAAGACATGTTTTAAGACTAACACTACCTTTGTGGCTCAGCTGGTAAAAGAACCTGCCTGCAATGTGGGAGACCTGGGTTTGATCCCTAGCTTGGGAAGATCCTCCTGGAGAAGGGAAAGGCTACCCACTCCAGCATTCTGGCCTTGAGAATCCCATGGACTACAGTCCAAGGGGTCCCAAAGAGTCAGACACGACTGAGTGACTTTCACTTCACTTCACTACCTAGATATAATTTCAGCTCTATGCTCTTCAAACCAGCCTGGGAGTCCACAGAAGGTTGAGTCTACTCACAAACGTATCCCCCAAGATGGCTGGCAGCCATCTGGGGTGTGCTATTCCTTTTTCCTGCCATGTTGTAAGCACTGAAATGAGGAGAGCTCAATGAGATATGCAGAATGATGCTTTGTATTTATCCTAGAGCAATGACTTGACTTCCTCAAGGACTTGCTCTTCAGCACGGAGGCCACCTGGAGCTCCCGGGTCCCAGAGCACTCTCTTCCCTTGGTAAGAGGAGGATCTCTTGAAAAGGATCCTGTTAGTGTCAACAGCTCACAAAATAAAGGCAGTGGCATGGAATAAGTTAACTCTGCAGGGTCAGGAAGAATCTGTTACAGAGGAAGAAGGACCCAGCAGTGTGGTGGTAAGAGCGGAGACACTCCTCGTGGAAGACATGGAGAAACTGACTGCTGGGCTCCTGACTGGGCACTGAGTGGAGTACCAAGTGTTCTGCATACATGACCTCATTTCATATTTGTCTGACTCACAGTCACCTTGCAAGGTCGACGGAATTGACTTTTTGTCATAGATGATAAGCAAAAACTGACTATTTAGAAAAATTTTTAAAAATGTTATTCAATGGGAACACAATAAAATCATTTTGTTGACAGATTTGGCGAGTGCTGAATATATATTAAAACAGCCACAGAAATACTACAGTTAATCATTGTGGCCAAGGAGTAGTGTGCTCTGACTAACTGAATTGTTAATCTTATTTTAAGTTGAAGATTTTACACTCTAAAATCTGCTTTGGCAAAACTGTGCTTGGGAAGAATGCAAAGACCTCCAA
The DNA here is from genome assembly GCF_042477335.2 of Ovis canadensis. NCBI lineage: Eukaryota > Metazoa > Chordata > Mammalia > Artiodactyla > Bovidae > Ovis > Ovis canadensis. Next base: position 59,745,501 of record NC_091257.1, on the reverse strand, counting down.
CTTCAACAATAATTTTCAAACTAGTGCGCGTTTTCAGTAAATTATTTTAACAGCATGAATTTTGAAGACTTTGATTTCATCTTGTTGACCGTGTTAATAATAAAAGTGTCTCGTGTGGTCGTCTCAAAGCACCTATGACTAAATATGGCTTCTGGGTTTTCGAGCATACACTGTGCTGAACTTGACACCCAAATGGGGTAATAACTATTGCTGCGGCATAATGCTTCAACTGCAGAAGTATACTTAATGCCTAAACGCTGCTTCCACCAGGTAAGATCAAGACGATCTGACAATACTGGAACGACCCAGGGGCTAAAAGGCTCGAGAAGTTTAAATACAGGAAAGCGGTGGGAGACTTGAGGCATACACAGCAGCGCTGGTGGACAAACTTAAATCATACTTACATCTGGAATGGAAGTTTCTGAACAGCAAAACTGAATTTGCCATATTAAGTTATGTTAATTTGAATTTTATTGGTTTTAAATCTTGTATTTATGTATAAATATACGTGTTCTCGTTTTACTGGATTTATAAGCATAAAGTATTTATACCTAGGATTAGAGCTTGTATATACTTTTATAATACTATAAGCTGTTTAAATCAACACTGTGAGTCCATGAGAACTCATTTTTCTTTAAATGCATATGTATATAACCCAAGTTTGAGAAATACTAAACCAGAAAACTCATGCCCAGCTATACTCAATTGAACTGTAGAACTGCATTTCTAGAAACACCCAACAAAAAAATCTAGCTCTAGTAAGTGGAACTTCCACCAGTACAAGCATCCAATTACCTGCAACAAGCGTTAAATGAGAGGTTGCCATGTACTACAGGGGCATCCAAGGCTGCAGGTGTCCAGTAGCTGACACACAGGATGTCAGAGGACAGAGGTGTTTACAGAGTGCGACGAACGCTTCCTGTGCTGGAGAGAAGCCTAGATCTGAAAGGGAAGTGTCTGGTAGGTGACCACGATCAGAAGTGTGCTTCCCAACACACCACACATAGATAAAACATGAAGACACCACCCAATATACAGACAAGGATAAAACACAAATAATATCAATAATTATTTTCCATTTTGTCCACCCAAAACTCTGCAGAGCAGAGACCAGAAAGCTGTTTATGTCCTTGAGAAATAATAATATTTCAAGACATTAGAAGACTGAATGAAATATAAATGCCAAAATTAAAGTATTACCCACTCAAAGAGGATTTTCAACATTACTAATAAATACGTAAGTGTGAAGCTGGTTCTAGATGTCACTGGCATCAGAACTAGCAGAGACTTGATGTTGTTGAGGAATGTCAACTGTCCGGATTCCAATGAAATGGAGCTAATTCATCCGCTTGCATATCTAGTCAGTGCAGCATCATGGAGAGTCCTTAACATGCATCAAGCTGCAAACTGTGCAGTTCCTAGTGAGCACTCCCGATTCAGGGCGTCCACATACAGGAAAGCGATACAGAACTGTCCTCAACAGGACGTGGCCTTGGTGACACATACTCAAAACATTCTACCACCAGGAATCTAAGCGTCCACTCCCCAAACAGACGCAGTCTCATGACAGACAGTTCCATTTTATCAGCAGTGGGAAGCCCCACTTATTCTCTCTGGGGGGAGACTAAGCCATCTTTAGTGTACTAAGGCTCAGAGACTCCCTGCAGAAAGGAAATCTGCTTAACTGTGCTAAACCCAGGCTTTCTCACACTTTCGGATCATGGACTTCTGTCACTGTTATTTTGAATACGGTCTTCAGCACCCACACCTTTAGGAAATGTAGCTCTAACACACAATGTGATGCCCTACGAGAGGCTCCCACAAAACTCCACAGGAAGCATTTCCAAATACTAGAGCTTGGTTGGCATCGGTGTCCTACTGAGTTAGCTTCTCTGTGCTGGAGGATATCAATCGTGTAACGTATTAGCATGTTCTTCATAGTAACTGGAAAGTGATCTCACCATAGGAAAAAATAATCTCCTTAGTTTGCCATTCTTTGTGTATATATAAACATATGCACATGTATACATTTCAGTGTTACATACACACATATACACATACATACATATATAATGATGTACTGCGGTGGTTGGTTGTATGTTGTAGAGCTGACTGGGCTAAAGGCTGCCCAGACAGTCGATAAAACTTGATTTCTAGGTGGGCCCGTGAAGAGTTGCTGGGAGAGAGTAGCATGTGAATGACCCCCTTCATTAGATCGAGTGGGCACTACCCAGGCCACTGAGGCCTGAACAGAACAACAGAAGGACACACGCACAGCCTGAGCTGGGACGCGCCTCTCCTCCGGCCCTTAGACTTTGGTGCTTCTGGTTCCCGGTCTCAGACTGAGCAACGCCAAGGCCCTCCCTGGTTCTCCAGCTTGCAGGTGACAGATGGGCCTCTGCAACTGTAACTATGTAAGCCAATCCCTGTATTAAATATCTCCCTCCCCCCATACACACACACACACACACACACACACACACACACACACAGAGGACTCTGTTTCTCTGGAGAACCCTCATTAACACATCAGCCTATATTCATGTCCCTGAAAGCACAAAGAAGTCCTGGAACCTCCAGAACTCTCACCCACTGGGAATGAAAGCACCAAGAGAGGGACAGTCAAGAGAAGGAAGCTGCTTTCTGTGTTGCATCCTGCTGACTCTAGTTTAATACACCAGCTGGTGGACTCGTGTCTGTCCAGAGAATCCCTTGTGGGAATGCTTTCCATTCCCTGGGGAGGTAACTGGCATGTCTTTGGTGAGATGGAGGTGGACTGGCCTGTGGGCCAAGGCACTTAGAAGCCTCTGTAGCCCCACACCCACTGCTGCCCACAAACTTGGGGCTCCGTTCTTTGTTTTTAGTCAAACCAGAACACATCTGTGTGCGTCCTCCTCAAGCCCTCTGACTCCATCCCTCACAAAACACACATGCCTCAGCAAGGACTATCACTGAGCCTTATTATCCATTTACTTCCTGCATGGACCTTCTTTAAGGTCCTTCTCTATGCTGGGACGGAGCGTGAAGAGGCTTCTTCTGTGTCTGGCTAGTATAGAGCCAGCTTGTCTGCTGAGGGTGAGTCACAGTGGATATGAAGGGTGTTTGTGGGCCAAGGGTCTACAAGTCACAGCTGTGGGCCAGGCCTGCCTCCCTGCCTGCTTTACTTTTCTACTAGAACACAATTTCCATACAGTCCAGGGTGCTTTTGTGCAGCAACCACAGAGATGAGTAGCTGTAACAGAGACATCAGAGTTCATAGCGCCAAAACTGTCTACAAGCTGGTGTTGGGCAGAAAAAGTCTGCTGACCCTGTTCTGGGGTGCTGCAAACCTGCCCCTAGAGCCGCTGGATAAACATGAAGAGGAGGCTCAGTCTCAAGCTCCTCAGTCCATCTCATGTGGCCAGCGCTCAGACAGATGCTGTGGGAATGTTCACTCTCCAGCTGTCCTCTGTCTTCTAATTATATATGTGAATGGAATGGAAAAGTGCTCAGTCATATCTGACTCTTTGCAACCCCATGGACTATACAGGCTCTGGAATTCTCCAGGCTAGAATACTGGAGAGGGTAGACTTTCCCTTCTCCAGGGGACCTTCCCAACTCAGGGATCGAACCCAAGTCTCCTGCATTGCAAGCAGATTCCTTATCAGCTTAGGTACCAGGGAAGCCCATATATGTAACTCATTATTATGCGGCTCCAAATCCAGTGTCCCTTATGATCAGGAGCCAGAAAAAAATAAGTGATCAACTGAAACAGACACTGCATTATCAATGGCTTGATACACAAGATTTTTAAAAAATTTAAAGGAACCTTTCTAAAGTAAATTTATCAAATTTTATGATTTCTAGAACAGTGAGCTTACAGATACAAGAGATCAGAGATGCGATATTAATAATACTAGAAAAGGACCCCCATTCTGATGCAGCACTTCTAAAGAATAGGGATCATCCAACTGTATTAAGTGCTAATTAAATAAACTGAAATGTCATCTAAGAACATCATGTTCTAGATGAAGGTGACAGATATTAAATTACTGGAACAGATGGAACAAACACACCTATAAATGGGTGTGAAATTGATTCAGGAGCTTTTCTATTATTTTATATCTAATTCAAAATTAAATATAATTTTGTGAAAAAATTAAACAGTGAAAGATTTTTTCTGATTCATACGTCCCTCTTTAAACACACACATACACGCACACGTGCTTATGCATAGAAACATACATCTTCAAATTTTAAGTAGAGAACAAAGTGATCTCCTAGAGTCATGGGAAGGAATTTTGAGAATTCAGTGGTGAGTGTCAGAGATGGTAGGGAAGCACTAAGGGCCAAGGCGAGCTATGTAGTCTGTGGGGCCCCTTTGTTAAGGAACTATTCTAGGTCAAGCTGGTAAGAGCGGAACACTGAATTCATGTCACAAGCCATGACGCTATGGGTCCTCCTCTCTGCTCCCCACCCCTGAACACAGGGGTGGCTTCAGGAGCCGCTGTGGAGGCCACGGACACCACGTTGTGATGTCAGTCACATGCTGAGCAGAGGAAGTCTGAAAGCAAGTCCCTATTTTCTTCTCAGGCAACAACAATTTCTCCTTTTGTTCTGCCAGGACCTTTAACTGCAAACATTTTTCAGTTGCACCAATAACCCATGTCCTCCCATGGCTTCAGTGCTTCTGCCTTTAGCTAAAGAATCATCGGAAAAGGTCATTGTTTTCATTCACATGAACAGAAGCCGCAGGTAGATAAGTGATGCCTCACAGACAGATGCCTTGAAGACCAGCATTCAAGAGCGCAGCAGCCTTGGTAAGTGTCTGGTGTCTTACCCATGGGTGCAGGCATCCCTGTAAGTACCCGGCGACACCTCTGTGGGGCTGGAACAAACCAGACACCACTGGGGGGAGGAGAAACTGCAGCGAAAAACAGGCGAGGCCTCAAGCACTTTATTTTTCTTTGGGGAAAAAAAAAAAGATCTTCTAGCTTGAGAGGAAAATGGCATCATTGTTCCACTCCTGAAGACAGGGCCATGTGCTGTGGCTGCCTGAACAGTGACATCACGGTGGGGTCGCAGTCCCCAATTCAGCACCAGCGGGGGCAAGGCCAGGGAACAAAGGCAGTGGGCCCAGGCTGGGGGGACATCACCACCCAACATAAAACACCTAAAGAGAAAATGCAGCGGAAACAAGAATTTGTCTGCTCCCTTCCCCGAGGAGGAGGGGTAGGTTTGATCGTGTCAGTGTCCAAGGAGTTACAACTGAAGGTCAGAAGACCCATGTTTCCTATGGAAACAGAAATCCCACTGACCCCTATTGGACAGCACTGTTCTCTTTCAGGAGAAGGAGTTCCAGACACTGCAGTCCAATTGGGCATGATGGAGGGCCGTCAGTACCTTTACACTGACTCTGTACAGTTCAGTTCAGTTCAGTTGCTCAGTCGTGTCTGACTCTTTGTGACCCCATGGACTGCAGCACTCCAGGCCTCCCTGTCCATCACCAACTCCCGGACTTTACTCAAACTCACGTTCATCGAGTCGGTGATGCCTGCCAACTATCTCATCCTCTGTTGTCCCATTCTCCTCCTGCCTTCGACCTCTGACCATGAAAACCCCTTAATGCTATGAGCATCTTAAAATAAGTAATCTTCTCTCCATGTATATTAGGATTCAGAAAGTGAAGTTAAGAGAAAATCTTGAAGAATATGGCTGCTCTCTGAACTCAAACAGTTTTGCATGCCCCCCCCCCCCCCCCCCACCAAGCTCCCCTCAGTCAACCTTATTTGGAGCTATTACTCCCCCTGGAAATGTTTATATAGCATTTTCACCCTGTCGCTTCACAAAACTTCCATTAATTTTCTTCTCCCTGTACTAAAGTACTTCTTTTTCTCTACCCTAAAACTACCCTGCTGAAACTTCAAAGATTCTCCGGTGGTTCAGAAGTCCTGGAATTGGGTTAACGGGTCCCTGATAACGTCAGCAGAGGCTTTCACAAAATTTATGAACTTTGATCATATCTTTACCTCAGCCTTCGCCTCTTTCCAGACAAAAGAGACCTGATTTTTCCTACTTAGACTGAAGACACTCTGTCCACTCCATCCTGACATCTGCCCCCTTTCCCATCAATGCCGTAATCCTCTGCTATCCATCTACCTATTTATTTGTATAATCAAGAGGAGAACTCACTGTACACACAGTACTCTGTGGCCAGACTTGTGTGTTTGAAGAGTAAGAAAACGTGCTTCTATTTTGAAACACTAGATCTCATCATTCTAAGAACTGTGGGCCTTCTCCCCTGAAGCAGCAGCACGTTGGACCGATTTCCTGATAGTGTGGAGGACAAACAAATGACTCATGTAGCTCCAAGACCACAATTCAGAGTGCTTCTTCCAAGAACCTTCCCTCCACCTGACCACATCAAAGGTATGGGCCATTTTTTTTTTCTACTCATTCTGGCAAGAAAAACTAGCTCCTGATAGCTTTATCTTTCAGATTAAAGCTATCAGTGTATTTATAATCAGAGTTAGAAGAAATGGTCTCGAATTTTTTTTAATTACTATCATCTGCCATACACAAAGAACACAATTCTAGGCCTTGAGAGTTAATGTGAGGGATGGAAATAACATGAACACGACATGTGTGTTTTATCTGACCCTGGAGTCTTTTCAGGGACTTCCATAACAGGAGCCTCAAATCCACAGAGTCTTGCTCCTCCTGGCTCACATGGGAGTTATGGCATCTTCACCTTCTGAGGGTCTTGGAGGGAACTCGTTCATGAGCACAGAGGCATCGTCTCCCTTTAGCTGAAGCTGCTCTTTTGCAAAACATGAGAGATTTGGCAAAGCTAAATTACAAGTTGATTGCTGACCAAGTAGTGGGGAAAGTTTTCTCCTCTTTGTGTCCTAGTCATCTGAAGGGTTCCAAATCAGTTACTCGTGCCCTGGCATTTCGGAGGCTCTCACTCTTCAGTTTTTGCTCACAGTCTAGGCTTTTCATATGAGTCAGGGAGTAAGCCCTCAAATCACACCCTGCGTGAGAAGCGGCTCTGTTCCTGGAGAGCGCGCCTAGCATAGGGCTTCCAGGGGCCATCACCCCTCTGCTCCCACCAGAAGTGAGATATGTTCAGATGTGCTCCAACGCCAGCAGGTGACACCCCCTTGCCTGAGGTGCAGATCCTTGTGCCCAAACAAGCCCAAGCCCACGAGAGGACGGGAGAGGGTCGGGGAGAGCAGCCTCTAAGAACAATTTTAAAATGATCAAGGAAAGAGAAAGTTAGCTGGTAAGACGTTATAGATGCGATGGAATTCCAGATTCCCCCAGGCTGTGTCTAGTCATCAGGGGAATGAGGCTAGGACCACTGCACAGCCTGCTAACTCTTGACTTTCTAAATGATGACATTCACACACCAGTGAATTAGACTTTCTCACTGAGTTTAAAAGACTGTTGGTGACAGAATCTGAACTAGAAGAACATTCTTCTATCAGCTAATTTGTTAAATATATTTAACTCATTGCTTCACCGTCTCCTAGAAAATTCTTTTCTTCATATCCCAACCAGAGAGGAGCCTCATTTTTCCTGTATCTCCGCCTGTTCCTTTGGCACAACTGATGCACTTGGCACCAAGTCAATGACAACCTTCCCCTCAAGCATATACTCCCCTCAAATCATCTTAAAATACTAGCTTTCACATAAAAAGCTTAAAGATAAAATAGTTACTAAGCACCTACTGTGTACAAAGTAAGACATATGTGCTGTGGAGAATATCAAGGTTTTATCTGAAGATCAAAATAAACTACAGAAAGATGTAAGGAAATTATGTCCTTTCTTTTGACTGTATCTGTATGTAAGCTCCCCCTAGTTTTGATTCATTTGCAAGATATTCTGTTATGGAAGACATTTTGCCTTTAACTGCTGATAGGGTTTGTCTTCTCCTCAGTAAGCCTAACCCTTATTTTGGTTTTCATCAGTTTCACGGGGATGAAACTGAGACTAATCAACTTGGAGTTGTAAGAATTTTTCAATCTTTTTTTAGGAATGTGGTCATCTTAGCAACCATTCTTCCTCTGGACACCAGATACTTAGGCTCCCTGGTACACATTTCCAGTGGAGACCGCAGCTCCATCTCTGAGTTCTTCCTAAGGGCCTGCTGTAGGCTCACCTGCAGCTTGCCATGTTCATGGTCAGGCCACCAATGCCCTGAGCCATCCTGGTTGCTAAGCCATAGTCTCCAACGCATCTGCTGGAGAAAACGCAATGGTCTGAGAAGAAGAGAGCCATACTGTCTCATCAGTCATTTTCCAGGGCTAGGAGTGAAGCCCCCGCACAACTTTCAGTCTCTGCCTTAGGTTCTCATCACGTGGTTCACTGGCTTTGTTTTCTTCACAAACTGGTCACCTGGTGCCTGAGGACTCAACTTAAACAAAGTTACTCTTAGGAGAAAGTATCTGAGACTTGTGTTCAGGAGACCTTGGTCTATTCTGAAATACCACCTTTCTAGCAGTTTTAATATCTCTCAACCTCCTCCTTTTGCAAAAGGGGCAATAATTCCTGACTTTCTTGACTATCATCAAGTTTTTGAGAAAGCAAAATGATATAACAAATTTGCAAGTCCTCTGTGAACTGTGAAACTTAATAATTATTTCAATCTAAATATAAGTGAGTGATCAGTTTAAATAGTTGTTCACAAAAGATGAACATGCTGATATTAATCATACCTAGATTGAAGAAGAAAAGATTTCTGAAGTAGCTTTTCATATATTTCTGGTAGAGTCAGTGGTTTCCCATGAATGGATGAGCCAACAAATAACAGGCTCCTCTCCAAAACAGTTACCATTCTAGCGCAAGACTATGCAGGGACAGGCACTCAGACCTGTCAGCTCCTCTAAATGCACATCAGAGTCTGGCTAAACCTGTCTCTCTCCTCTTTCTCCAATGTCGTGCTCACCAAATCCTGGAATCCAAATAACAATCAAATTCAAAGAATTACCCGGGCTTTAGCCATTCATAACTTACACTGTCATGTTCATTATCAGCTTAGCTTTCGAAAAAACAAAGAAATAGGATATTGAATGAAATAAAGGGTGCAGTGGGGCTCAAAGTGAAAGATAATTTAAAAGGGGTCTGATGACAAGGCATAGAAGATGCATTATGGCAATTTTTCAGAAAGTTTAGATCTTCCAGGCCATTTAGTAAGAAAAGTAACTAGTGTAAAGATCCCCTCATTTTGTTGAATCATCAAATATTTGTTAATACCACTCAATGACAGAAATTTTGTTCATCAGTATAAAGTGGTTTTGGACCACAAAATTCATGCCTAGTAGTGGAAAGAGAAATAGTCAAAGTGTTGTAAATAAAGTGCTTATAAAATGCTGTTTTTTGTAAACACCTGCAGCTATTAGAATCTAATTTTTCATGGGCACACACAGGGAATACACATTTCACAGATTCAATTTCAATAAGAAATCCTACCTATCAAGGGTGTTCAACCAATATTTATTAAAATTCAAAGTGCATATCTATCATTCCTTGAGAAACTTGAGAAAAGCTTATGAAGAATATGACATGTGTATAAATATGCTATTTTAACCCAGTTACTGAAGATGAAAAATCTGCAAGATAGCTGCTATTCATTAGTTAAAAGGCATACACACCAAGGAAACCAGAATTGAAAGAGACACGTGTACCCCACTGTTCATCGCAGCACTGTTTATAATAGCCAGGACATGGAAGCAATCTAGATGTCCATCAGCAGATGAATGGATAAGAAAGCTGTGATACATGTACACAATGGAGTATTACTCTGTCATTAAAAGGAATACATTTGAATCAGTTCTAATGAGGTGGATGAAACTGGAGCCTATTATATAGAGTGAAGTAAGCCAGAAAGAAAAATACCAATACAGTATACTAATGCATATATATGGAATTTAGAAAGATGGTAATGATAACCCTGTATGCGAGACAGCAAAAGAGACACAGATGTATAGAAGAGTCTTTTGGACTCTGTGGGAGAGGGCAAGGGTGGGATGGTTTGAGAGAATGGCATTGAAACATGTATATTATCATATGTGAAATGGATCACCAGTCCAGGATCGATGCATGAGACAGGGTGCTCAGGGCTGGTGCACTGGGATGACCCAGAGGGATGGGATGGGGAGGGAGGTGGGAGGGGGGTTCAGGATGGGAAATACATGTACACCCGTGGTGGATTCATGTCACTGTATGACAAAACCAACACAATATTGTAAAGTAATTAGCCTCCAAAAATAAATAAATAAAGTGGAAAAGAAAATTAAAAAGAGTGTGTGTGTGTATTTTATTTTCAATAAAAATAAATAAATGAAGTAAAAAGACAATATTTCTTTTGACTCAGAAGAAAAAAAAATCTGTCAAGGAGGAAGCAAGATAATCTCTGATTCTAACCTGACATCTGTTTCTCATGCAGTTATTTTTTAATTGGTTCAGTAGTTTTGCTGAAGACAAAAATTCCAGGGTAAGCTGGTAGTTCTGGAAGAGGGAGTATTTGAAGAAAAATATATCTTTTCAGAGTATGGTAGTACAGACTTGGGTAGGAATGTTAATTCAGAAAATGTATAATATAAGACCGCAGACCAGAATCAGATGGAAAAAACATGTCTAAATAGAGTTAACCTCAATGCATTACCAATATTTTTTTAAAGATTTTGTCCACAAAATATTGAAAAGGAAAGGTCAAAGCAATTAAATTATTAGTGAGATACCAAGTTCATTTTGTGACTGAGCTTTGTTATTTGGCATATACAAATTATAAAAAGTAATGCTTTGCCTCCACTTTTAAATTTTCATTCAATTACTATTATACACTCACACACATCAGAAAGTACCAGATCATTAGGGGAGAGCCTGGTGAATAAGAATAAGAGGAAATGTTTTCATAAATTTTTAACTTTATTGAACACATGAAAGAGAAGCCTTTGGGAATATAATTGAAAATAGGAAATCAAAGTACATCTCAAAATTCATAAGAATGCAGTATAGTTTTATAGATTTTTTTATTATTATGGATGCTTCAGCATTTCCTCTTCAATCTGATGATCATCATTTTTCTGGGATCTCCCTGGTATTCCACATTTCTCTAGTAGCACAGTACTGAAAAGGAGATGCATGAAAGAGCCAGAGAACTGTAAAGCTAAATTTAATTCTAAATTTTGTGAACAGTCTATGCCATGGGTGTAATAGAGTGATAAATTAAGAAAAGATGAAAAATGAACACAAGGTTTAATATTATTCAATGCAGTGACCGCTATTTCCTTGGTGGTATATAAAAATTGTAATTATGTATTTTACTTCATAATTAAAAATTATACAGTAAAATTATATAATGAAGCTGTATATTTTCATTCAACTAACACAAATTTGAATTTGAAAGAGATAACAATTTATTAATTTGTACAGTTTACTCAATATACAGGTTAATCAACCTGCCCAATTCTCTCTACATTTCCATTCAGTGAATTCTGTCCTGATTAAGTACAAATATGAAGTATTTTGGGTATACATCTGCTATGTTACCCATTTCTATTCTTATGTGCTATTCACAATGAGAGAATCTCACTGTAATAACTATGTTTTAATGGCCAAAGATTTGTTCGCTTTTTGACCTAGCGCTGGTTTCCCAGGTGCCACAGTGGTAAAGAATCCGCCTGCCCATGCAGGAGATGGCGAGAGATGCAGGTTCGATCCCTGGGTCAGGAAGACCCTCTGAAGAAGGAAACGTCAACCCACTCCAGTATTCTTGTTTGGAGAATCCCATGGAAAGAGGAACCTGGTGGGCTACAGTCCATGGGGATGCAAAGAGATGGATGCTGGATGAAACTGAGCACAAATGAGGGAGCCCTCTAAATGCCACCCCATTGCTTCATCTGGGCCTCAGTCAATGAAGAACACGCAGTCAGTTCAAAAGTCACTGGGGAGGGCTTCCCTGGTGGTCCAGTGTTTAAGAGTCTGCCTGCTAGTTCAGGGGAAAGTGAAGTTGCTCAGTTGTGTCTGACTCTTTGCGACCCCATGGACTGTAGACTACCAGGGTTCTCTGTCCATGGAATTTTCCAGGCAAGAATACTGGAGTGGGTTGCCATTTCCTTCTCCAGGAGAGCTTCCAGACCCAGGGATTGAACCTGGGTCTCCCGCATTGTAGGCAGACGCTTTACCGTCTGAGCCACTAGGGAAGTCAAGGGTTCAATTCCAGGCCTAGGAGGATCCCACAGGCTGTGGGGCAGCTAACGTCGTACTAAGCCTGTGCACCGAAACTATTGAGCCTGTGCTCCACAGCCCATGAGCTGCGACTACTGAAGCCTCATGCCCTGGAGCTTGTGCTCCACAGTAACAGAAGCCACTGCAATGAGGAGCCCACGCACCACAGCTAGAAAGTACCTCCTGCTCACCACAACTAGAGGAAGCCCACGCACATTAACAAAGATCTAGAGCAGCCGAAAATAATAAATTTAAAAAATTTTAAATTTTTTAATAAAAAAGTTCGAGGGGAAAACTGACTGTGTCAAAAGTTACTAGGAGACCAGCCACAAATGCATTCCAACATAGTTCCTTCCTAAGGAATCAGTATACACAATTCCTTCCTACGTATACTGGCCTCAGACAATAAGCGTCTTTAAAAATACAGAAGTAAAACCTATTCCAGATCAACTTTGACCATGCTGAAAAGGACTTTCATTCCAGTGATCTGTTTCACAACAACAGGAACCTCATTTATACATTATTTTTAATGTTTCAGGACTGACTACATCCACCAAATTCTACAATTGGTTTGATTCATCCATAGCACACACTGACTCAAAGATAATGACGGGCTTTGAGTCCTTCCCGCATTACTCTTGACAAACTCCAAAATAAGTATATTTATAGATCTATTTGTTCTTACTTCTCATAAGAATCCATTTAAAACAAAACCTGTTTCCTAAATTGTCTTTAAAGATACAGTGTTAGTTGTTGGTCATCATGTTGAAGTTGTAAGCTCCAGAGACCTTCTTTACCTGTAACTATCTTTAAAGATGCCTTTACTGGAAAAGACACTGGGTGTCTCACAGAGCCCAGAACAAACTTAACAGCCAAATGTCACCCAACTGAGGCTGAGGTAAGACTCAAGCAGGCAGACCTAAGACTTGGAAGGACATTTGGACTCCTGCCCACTCTCATCAGTCTTCATCCCGACCCCCTCCCTTGCCCCTCCGCCACTGTTCACATTCGTTCTTTCTCCAGAACGGTGCTTCCGCATGGCTGCTGACCAGCCTCGGGCACCACTACACTGTCCTTAGGTTACTATGCTATCGTTACTATCACGGTCCTTGTGTTACTATTCTAGTGTCGCCATCTTTATTTCACCTGTGTTTCTATTCTGTGTTGCTGTTCAGTCGCTCAGTCCTGTCTCTTTGTGACCCCATGGACTGCAGCATGCCAGGCTTCCTTGTCCTTCACCATCTCCTGGAGCCTGCTCAAACTCATGTCCATTGAGTCAGTGATGCCATCCAACCATTTGGTTCTCTGTTGTCCCCTTCTCCTGCCTTCCGTCTTTCCCAGCATCAGGGTCTTCTCCAATGAGTCGGCCCTTCGCTTCAGCTTCAGCATCAGTCCTTCCAATGAACATTCAGGATTGATTTTCTTTAGGATTACTGGTTTGCTCTTCTTGCTGTCCAAGGGACTCTCTCAAGAGTCTTCTCCAACACCACAGTTCAAAAGCATCAATTCTTCGACGCTCAGCCTTCTTTATGGTCCAACTCTTACATCCATACATGACTACTGGAAAAACCATAGCTTTGACTAGATGGACCTTTGTCGGCAAAGTAATGAATGTCTTTGCTTTTTAATATGCTGTCTAGGTTGGTCATAGCTTTTCTTCTAAGGAGCAAGCGTCTTTTAATTTCATGGGTGAGGTCATTATCTGCAGTGATTTTGGAGCCCAAGAAAACAAAGTCTAAGTGTTACTATTGCTTATACCATTCTGTTACTATTATTATTACCTGAGTGTCACTATTATAAATTTGGTCAGTAGTGAGGTACTGATTTGAGTCCCAAATCCGAAAACTTGTTGTTAAAAGACACACTGGCCCAGCAGTGAGTCAGGTGGTCAACTCTGAGCAATTAGGTGTGGCTCAGCTTCAGGAAAGTGAAGAATATGGAAGCTGCCTGAGAAACATATCAATGGAGTGGGCAGAGGTACTGGAGAAATGTGGGCAGGTGCGTTGAGACAGACAGGTGATAGACAGATGTATCCCCAGTATTCTTGCCTGGAGAATTCTACGGACAGAGGAGCCAGGGGTCTACAGTCCAAGGGGTTGCAAACAGTCAGACATGACTGAGCAACTTAGTACGCACTTATAGATATGGGGCTTCCCAGGTAGCTCAGTGATAAAGAATCTGCCGGCCACTACAGGAGATGCCAGAGACCTGGTTCATTCCAGGGAGAAAGATCCCCTGGAAGAGGGCATGGCAACCCACTCAAGTACTCTTGCCTGGAGAATTCCCAAGGACAGAGAAGCCTAGTGGGCTACAGTCCATGGTGTTGCAAAGAGTCGGACAAGACTGAGCAACTGAGTATGCAAAAAGAAAACAGATGACAGATGGAACCTCCACCATAAACAGAAGTAGAATAGCAAAACAAAGATTAAATGATTATCTAACGAAATTTCTATGGAAATGTGAATCGAGAAAAGATAAGCTATAGCCAAGAGTGAGTTTAACAGCAAAGAACTGCATTCGTGTCTCATCTACTCATCAGCAGATGTGGGATAAGTATCTGGCCATCAGTTCTCTGGCAGCCCTTGTAGATGTAAATGGGGGAGGAAGTGATTCAGCATCCTGACGTGCTGCTCTGGAGAAGCCCAGCTATTGAGGAACAAGACAGAGAGAATCTCTGCTGAGCTGCAGAGAGAGTCAGGGTAGGGTGAAGAAATGTCACCAGCAGGGGCGAGCATAAAAACCCCAGGTGATAGGTTAAAGGCAAAGGGCAGTTCCCTGAGCCAAGTGCTGGCCTAGCTTGTCTGCTGCCTGTTCATCTGGCTTCTACACGGGCCTCCATGTTGAGCCCCTGGAGTGGAGATGCAGGCAGAGGCAGGCTGCGGGCACTTGTGGAGGTGCTGGATGTGGCACATGGAGGGGCATGCTTTGCCCGCAGATGCTCGACGCACTGCTTCATCTGGAGTTTTGTTTACAATGCCAGGCTATCCAAGCAGAAGTCAGCTGCAGGCTATAGGCTACATTTGGGTCAAAGCACCTCTGAATGGACAAAAGGATTACTACATTTCAGGAAATCCTCCAAATCTCTTCTTTCTAAGGATATTTTGAGAAGTGAGCAGCCATGAATCTGCACATGGTAAAGAATTCTTCTAAAGAATGTTCTAGAAATGCTTTCTTGGATCTCTTGTTCTCAAGACTTCTTGCGAATAAAGGGTCCAATGTGGCAATGCTTTGCCCGAGCACCATCTACTTAATTCTAACCATGAAGCACCTAGCACAGGAGTGCCCAGGCACCTATGTAGGTGCTGCTAACTCACTCTGATACCATTAGTTCGAAGTCTAGAGCCACACCTTCCAAGACAGGGCAGCCCCTGCTTCATAGGGGTACTGAGTGCTTGGACTGAGATTTGCTGTTAGTGTGCAATGGACACCGGAATCTAGAGACTTTGTATGAAAATAAAAAAGGAATGTAAACTATCTCAATAATTGTTTACACTGACTACATATAAGATGACTGGCTATAAAAAATTTTGGATTGGATTAAATATTAATATTAATATTTTATGTAATAAAATATTAATCCAAACTATGTTGGATTGCTGCTAAGCTGCTAAGTTGCTTCAGTTGTGTCTGACTCTGTGCGACCCCATAGATGGCAGCCCACCAGGCTCCCCCGTCCCTGGGATTCTCCAGGCAAGAACACTGGAGTGGGTTGCCATTGCCTTCTCCAATGTATGAAAGTGAAAAGTGAAAGTGAAGTTGCTCAGTCATGTCCAACTCTTAGCGACCCCATGGACTGCAGCCTACCAGGCTCCTCCGTCCATGGGATTTTCCAGGCAAGAGTACTGGAGTGGGGTGCCATTGCCTTCTCCAATGTTGGATTAATAAAATATTATTAATATATTCTCCTTCTTTTTATCTTTAATGTGCCTACTAGAAAACTGAAAACATGAGACGCAGCTCACATTATACTCTCACAGGACTGTGCTAGACCACATTACAGGAGCAGGTGGGTTTGCGGCCTGGGGATTCTTTCTGAACTTGACTCCATCCGCACCTAGTAAGTCCTTCCTCTGAGGTCAAACCTCAGAATCCATTTTCTCCTTTCTCTTTCATCTCCTCCAGCTATTTACTTGTCTTTTGAAACACTCAGGTCTGCGTCTATTCTCACAACCCTAACAGGAGGTCAGACCTCCTTGGTGTATGTCTCGTCTGTCACTCAGTCTTGATACATCTGGTTTTTCTTCTCACTCACTCTTTCTTCATATAGGACCACACTGGTTTTTTCTTAAAAATGTTTCTCCAGATCACGAATTTCTGACAAGGAGTAAACCTCAGTGAGAGCAACAAAAAATAATAATTAGAAAATAGTCCCTTTAAAATTCTGAAGAATGATTCCTTAGAGCTTTCCACTGTTAACAGAAAAATCCCAAGTTCCTTGGTTCAGTCATCAAAGACCCTCACAACAGGGTCTCTGCAGAGGCACCCGTTGCCCACTGATGGCCTGCAGTCCCTGGCCCGGCCTGGTCACCAGCAGAGCCGCACTGCCTCTTTTTCTGTCCCCCTCTCTTCTCCGTTCGCCCACACCCTAACTGACTGCAGCAGGCACCCACTCATGGGCTCTCTTCTTTCATCTCACTCATCACAGCCTGGCATGCAGCTCACCAGCGTTCGTCTCTCCTATGCACAGCCGCTTTCTGGGGCTTCCCTGGTGGCTCAGAGGGTAAAGGATCTGCCTGCAAGGCAGAAGACCTGGGTTTGATCCCCTGGAGGAGGGCATGGCAACCCTCTCCAGGATTCTGGCCTGAAGAATTCCATGGATCGTGCAGTCCATGGGGTCACAAAGAGTCGGACGTGACTGAGCGACTAAGCATAGCACACGTGCAGCACTTCTTCACCAACTGGGGTGAATTATTATTTAGTCCACGTATGTCTCGCAAGGTACTGATAATCCAAATCTCCATCTCTTGTTTCCTTCCATCTCCACTGCATCCAGGACAGCGCTGGCCTTCACGGGGGTCTCAGTGTCTCCTGTCAGTTGTGTCTGCACAGCGCAGACAGGCAGTAGATCTGTGCTTTCCTTGTTCTCCCGTGGGGCATGTCTGACTCCCACTGCAAGGACCCGTGTGCAGGCAGACATTCAGCTTTACACCCGCCCCCCCGCCATAAGAACACAGCATTCTGTGGGCAGAGCACCCCAGTGAGAACATAAAGGCCCCTGTCTAACCTGTACCCCTCAAAACTTCTCTAAATCTATGAAAGCTCTTCCATTGCAGAGGTCTGCTCCCACCATGAACCCTGGGCAGTTCCCAGCAGCTTCTCAGATGCGCTGACACTGTCTTCTGCATATCAGTCTCTGGACTGAATCTGGCTGATCCACAAATAAGCAACTCTGTGAGAGTTCAACATGTACGTTTCCTGAGAGTAAAAAAATAACTCCCACTTTCCAGAATAAAAATGCTGCATGATCAGATTTAAAAGACGTTTCCCAGGAAAACAATGGATGCAATATTTTTGTCTAAAGTATCATTATATTTCAACTTCCTAATTTTGACCCTTAACTCTCTGTGTTTCTCTCTCTCCCTTTATTCCTCCCTTTCTTTATTTTCTTCTACATAATAATGTTCAAATAAACTATCCTTTCAACTTACAAAGACTTATACATATAGAATGGTATTATTTTCTTCAAAATCCACTCAGAAAGTTCATATCAATGTATGGCAAAACCAATACAATATTGTAAAGTAAAATAAAGTAAAAATAAATTTTTTTTTAAAAAAAGAAAGTTATAAACTTATTCTGAAGACTATCATTAGTAAAAATAGTTTGGAGTGTCCCTTTCTAAATCACCTGCATCACTTCAATGACATGATCTTACATTCTCTAGTAATGTAAAAAATTTTCTCAGTTAAAGATGGGTTTGATCAAGAAAACACAAACCAGCTAGAAGTTGAGTCGCCACAAAAGGCTCAAACTACAGAAGACTGAACAGCATTTAGAGAAGACTGAACAGCAGTCCTTCAGGGGAATCTTTAGAGAACAGATATCACATACCACTTATCAACTTGCATTTATTTATGTTATCTATCATATGAAATCTTCTGTTCTTTGAGGATACAGTTTGGTGTTTCAAATGCTTTTGTGTACTTTCTAGTTGTACTAAAGTCCTTTATATATATCAAGCACTCAATTATCATTTGAAGAAAGAAAATAAATTGGAAGGAGACAGGGAGACTGCAGTTGACCCATCTCTCATAAAACGCTCTATCCTGAATGAGACAGGAAAGAGTATGAGTAGGGGAAGTGCTGAAGACTTCCCAGACAAACGGCCTCTTCAGAAGGAACCTCAGATAAGCTCATCAGATTGGGCCAAATCACAGGACACTCAGCGACAAGGAGCAACATGGCAGAGAGAGATCTCTAAGGATGAGTCAAAGAAGCGCAGGAACACAAGGGGAAATAAAATAACGCAAAGCCACACGCACTAATTTTCAGTGTCTTTCCAGCATGTGCCAGCAGGGCAGATGGCCTGTGCAGGTCTGCAAAGTGACAACTTTCTGACCAATAAAGAAGCCCAAGGGCACAGGCTGGACAACCCCAGCATTCAAAGGGACTTTAAATTGTCACCTAAACATTGAGACACTCTGAAAAAGTAGCACAAAGTAGGGACACATGTCTAACATAGGGACAGCAGAGATGTTTCATGTTGAGGCCTCCAGACCCCTGGCAGCTCCAGGTCCCAAGTGTGAGGGTCTCCGCCCTCCCGATTTGGGAGGGACAGTGAGCAAGCAGAGCTGGCCACTGCCTGCGCTGCCTTTAGCTCAGCGGGTGCTCACCACACCCGTGCAGAGGTTCTACCAGTAGTAGCTCCACCTGGATCCATCTGGGTCGAGGTCCAAACGCTGATGATCTAGGGAAGCCAGTGCTCCACACAGAGGGTAACACAATGCTGGTAAAGTGATTATGGGGCCTCGATGGAGAACGACAGGTGTCTCAGACTAACTGATACCATTCTCAGCCCCCATCATTTTCTGTCCTCCTGTCCCCTCAGCCTGCTCCCTCGGGCTCCTGTTTCTGTCCCTGTCACATCTCTGCAGCTAAGGCACAGCTGTCAGCCTCTAACTAAACTCGTCTCTCCCTCTGCTGTGTTTCTGATGTGCGCACGTTTCCTTCCTCCCATTACACTGTAAGCTCAACAGTTTCCACCCCCTCTTCCATTTTTATGCCTTTGTCGCATCTAGAAGGGGCTTCCCTGGTGGCTCAGATGGTAAAGAATCTGCCTGCAATGCGGGAGACCCAGGTTCCATCCCTGGATAGGGAAGACCCCCCAGAGAAGGGAATGGCTACCCAGTCCAAGGATGCGCCACATCCAATAAACTGAGGAAGAAAGTAGAATCAAAGAGTGCTGAAGGTGAAAAATGACCACCTTTTAATGCCATCCTTGTCATTTTATCAACAAGTGAACTCGGATGTGAAAATTCTGTGACCTATGCAGGGTCATTCACGAAGTTAGTAGCAATGTCTGGACTGAAGTCTAATTTTCCTTGTTCCCAGGGGAATGGCCATTTTTACTCCATACAGTCCATCCATAAATGCATATACTCATTTTATAAAATGAATATGAATAGCCACTCATCACATCTGTCTTTCAAATTCTTTCTGACAAAAGATACAAGATGAAGTCACGTGACTGAATATGAGGTGAGACGTTTATTACCCTGGAGGGAAGAATAAAATGAAGAACGCTGCATTCATTTTTAGTTGAATTCAGCAACACGTTTAGGAGAAGGCAATGGCGCCCCACTCCAGTACTCTTGCCTGGAAAATCCCATGGACGGAGGAGCCTGGTGGGCTGCAGTCCATGGGGTCGCAAAGAGTCAGACAAGACTGAGAGACTTTACTTTCACTTTTCACTTTCATGCATTGGAGGAGGAAATGGCAATCCACTCCAGTGTTCTTCCCTGGAGAATCCCAGGGACGGTGGAGCCTGGTGGGCTGCCGTCTATGGGGTCACACAGAGTCGGACATGACTGAAGTGACTTAGTAGCAGCAGCAGCAACATGTGTGAACCTATTTTTCTTTCCTTTTGGGGTCTCTGGGGTAAAAATCACTCACTTCACCCTGCAGAAGGTCTCCAAGGCAGAAAGACTCACCCTGAGCAGTGACTGCAGGGAAGCAGTGGCCTTGGCCCATGGGAGGCAGAGACAGCAAGTGTCGGGGGGCTGGGGAGCCCCAGGGAGAGCTGGCCACCAGCAGCAGGAGTGCCACCAGCGGGCCCTGCAGCCAGCTGCCCTCTTGGACAAGGAGAGGGAGATCTACAGCCAGAGCCTGAGGAGAGCCCGCACAACTGTGCCTGACTTGGTCTCCCGACGTATCCTCATGCTGGGCTCCAGGACACGGGGCAGGGGGGTGGTGGTGTCCCCACCAAGTGAGGAGCTAAGAGGTGTCAGGAGTTAGGCCGCAGGTGCCGCTCCCAACAGCGTGTCAGCACAAAAGCCAACTTGCTTGGATGAATATAAATAAGAACCTCTTTTAAAGAAAAGAGAAATGAGCCCCTCATGAATCCACATCATGGCAAATATTTACGCTCTGGCTGCCTGGCTGTTACCCGGGGCACTCTGAAGGGAGAAGGGGCACAAGCTTTTGGAGACACACCTAATGCCTAACCTCCTCTGATTCTGACTCTGAACAAAACTCACAATAAACTACTTTAAAAACAAAAGTCTGCACCATACTTGAGATTACAAAATGCCTTCTGTAGAGTCCAAGACAGGCTCACCAATTACCATTGCAAATGATGATCTAGCAAAGTTCCAGTGCTGATGCCAAAATATTACAGATACAAAAATAGTGCTCAAATGCCTCCAGACAGCTCACTTTACATTTTCCGTTCAAGTCATTTTTGTAAGTAATGTTGAAATTCCTTTTAATTGCCTCTAAAATTATTTGTGTTCTGTACAGTGTACTTTTATTTTGAAGATACACCTGATTGAAATGTCACATGTACTTCTTTTCTCCGGGAAAAAAAATCAAAGAACAAGTAATGAGATAGAGACTGACACTGATTTAAAATCAGTCATGGAACACCTTAATTAGAATCCTTGCTGTTACAGTATCTAGCATATAATGTTTCTGAGTTTATGACAGCTGTAAAAACCATTTATAGCCACATAACAAATCAACTTCTGAGTTGTCTTAGGTAAATCTGACAGACTGCAATGCTCCTTTGGAAAAGAGTAGTAAGAACTATTTAAAAACTGATGAATTGAAATATCTTATTTGTGTGTCTTGCAAGCAGCCCAGATTTCAGGCATAATTACAATTCATCACACACTTAAGAGCTATGATGTAGTAATCTGTGACATTTCTAAGCTTATTATTTTATTTCTCTTTGTCCCCTTGACAGGTAGTTGTCATCAAGAATTACGGAAGCCTGTTGCTTTTTAACAGAAATGCTATTTCTCTTTGGCACACATCCCCATGTAATCCACAAATTACTGCCATAAAATTCATATACTTGTGTCAGTTTGATGTGAATCAAGATCATGACATTGAAATCCCATGTTTTGATTAAGGAAAGAATGGTTTTCTTAAAAAAGGGTTCTCAGAAAACCAGAGTAAATTCTCCTTTTCTTTTTCAAGGCTTGGGGAACACATGCTTATTTTTTCTCTGATGGATAGCATTTAAAGGAGGAAAGGTATACACATGATTATTTTGGAGTTACTCTTATTTCTGATAACAATGCAGGCCACTGCCTACTTTGGAAGAACAGACAGTGTAACTTCTAGCACAAAATTTTTGTTGAAACGTCTTGTAGGAGGCCTGCAGAGAGGGAATGTAGAGGAGAGAAAGCGACTGCTGGTTGAAGAAACAAAACTCAGAGTGAGACTATTTAAATGTAATTGGTGACCTTTTATTCTAAATTCATAGGCTATGTCGTTTCATGTATATGACACTGCTTTGTCAGTAACACACTCTCTGGAGCATAACTAGAGTGACCACCAAGAATCTGGTGTGAGAATTATTCAACATTTTATCACCAACTGATGGCTAAGTCTCTAGAAATTCTCCCACCCTCTCCTGGTTCAGGGCTTTCCAGGTGCAAATGAGCAGAGACAGCTCAGCTCTGGAAGTTCCAGAAGAAACACAGACAAATGTCACTGTTTAGTGCTTTTTCTGCAAATACTTGCACTGCCTTTCTTCTGACTGCCTGCTCCCTAAATCCCATAACAAACCACAGATGTACTGAGAGGACTGAGAGGTGTGAAGGCATCTGAAGAGGCCACTGGGAGCATGGTCATCCCACTGGACACTCCTCCGCGGCACCCAGGTCCCATCCCCGGGCTCCCAGGCACGCTGTCTGCTTGTCCCCGGGAGAGCACCAGCAGCTGGGTGGACTCACAGGTGCAGTGAGTGGTCCTTTCCCACCCAGCACCAGCCACTGGGGTCCAGACTCTTTCAGAGACGCGTCGTCTTTGACATTCTACCTTCCTTCCAAGGACTCAGCAATCCCCCAGCCTCTACCCTGAATGATCGTATACTCCTCTGCAGCTTTTCACACACAGCTCCTTCCTCGTCCTCTTAGTGTCAATTTGCAGACAAGAGATTGTGGTCCTTTAATGAGTGTAGGGAGTACAAGAATGAGAAATGTTGCATCTATCAAGGATACAGAGTGGCCTTTTTCTACATGTCAGATAGCATCCATTGCCATAGAAACTGAATGCTGCAGCTAAAATACACAGAAAGGAGGTTAGTTACCCGTTTCTGGGAGAAGGTGCAGCAAATCAAGTGTGGAAGCCAGAAGCGCTGAGGAATGAGAGCGAGTCTGCAGTCAGACCTGCTCTAGAGTCACAGCAGAGAGAGAAAACGGGTTCCACACGCACCGTGTACCTTCCTCCACATCTTGGAGCACTGCCCACTCCCTGCTGTCAGTCTCCCCACCCATCCAGCAGGTAATTTGGTCCTTGCCTACTTGATCTCTGGCCAGTGCTGTCAAACAATGAAAATGCTCCTGAGAGAAGAGGCATCATTTGCATTTAAAAAGCATATTAAGAATAACTGTAGTTACTGTTTTTTCTCATTACAAACATGTTATAGGTTCACTGCAAGAATCTTTTAAAATTCAGAGAAACTAAAATAGGAAAATAAAGCAAATACATATTAACACCACCCAGAATGAGTCTCTTCACAGATTGGTGTCCACCCTCCACGCGCTCACGAGCTGTAGCAAACTGAATAATGTTGGTAAGAAGAAAACTCTGCTACTTTCTCACTGTGCTTCCCAGGGTGGGTACTTCATCCCCGTACCTCCATCTTCTCATTTGTAACACGGGGAGAATATCAGCACACAATCCATGGGATCACCTGGAGAGCTGTATGAATCAATTTATATGAAGTGCTAAGAGGATGGCAACACTGTGATTGCCTAATAAAAGCTAGCTTGTATTGCTATTGTAATATATTGCTTTTAGTTTTTTGGTTTTACTTAATAGTCATTGAATATACCTAAGGCAATGGCACCCCACTCCAGTACTCTTGCCTGGAGGATCCCAGGGACGGGGGAGCCTGGTGGGCTGCCATCTCTGAGGTTGCACAGAGTCGGACACGACTGAAGCAACTTAGTAGCAGCAGCAACATCTTTTTTACGAGCTGTAATAATATACAGTATGTAAAGAGAATATATACAAAGATAGATAGTTCTTAGAAAGACGCAGCTGCACTCAAAAGCCAGTGGTTGGTTTCCGTGGACAGAAACAGAGGGACCATGTCTCACCGTAAACTGGAACCATATGTGAACATTCAGGGCTGGGGTTTCGATTCCTTTGCACAACGCCCAGGTCTGGCAAGGAGTTGCAGTTGAACTTCTGGATGACAGCTCCTGATTAAGACCTTAATCTTTACTCGTGACAGAAGGTGAACTGTCTCTGCCCAGCCATCTCAAGACTGTGGCCAAAGCCACGTGCCTCTGGATGAAGGAGGAAGCAAAGGCACTAAGGAATGGACCCAGGATTTGGAAATGCTACATCCATGCAGGTGGAAAGCCTGAGCCGCTAGCAAGGTTGACTCAGGGCCATATTCCCAGTGGGCAGAGAAAACATCATGCCTGTCTGGGCAGGAGGGTCACTAGTGTGGGGGAATATATTCACACAAAAGAGTGCTTAACCAAGATGGCAAAGCAGATGGCAAAGAGCTCCACAGCCACGGTCAGGAACCGCAGATGCATTAAAGCTGAATAAAGAACAAATGAACTCTCCGTTTTAAACAAAACAAAAGCTGAATAATACAAGTCCATTGAGAAATTGAAAAGGATATTCAAACAAGTATGTACAAAATATTCAGGTGATAATGGACATTCATAAAACAACAGCAAGGAGAAGTAACAATGGAAAAGAATCGAGTGCAAATTCTGGAAACTAATGACATATAGATAGATAGATAGATATGCATATTTTTATTATGGTTCAATAGATGTGAAGAACAGCCAGCTGGACACAACTGAAGGGATAACCCAGAACACAGCTCAGAGAGATGAATAAATGGAAAATATATAGAATTGTTAAAGGATGTTAAAGATAGGTTGAGAAACTTTTAGTTGAAGAAAACCCAGCAAATATAGGAGGGGGAAATGCTTAAACTGATAATAACTCAAAAATATTCAGGATTGAAGAAACGAATGGGCAGTCTAACGGAACTGTTATAATCACATCTAGTGCTTATAAAAACATAAAATGCACACCTGCATTCACCACTGTGAATCTACAATGTACTAAGGATAGAAAGATTATAGTTTAGAATATATAATGGGAAAAGGCAAGATTTTCTACCAAAATAAACATATAAAAACACTGCAAAATATGTGACACTTGATTTCTTATCAGTGGCAAAGGATGCAGAAGCCAGAGGGGGGCAGGTACTTTCAAGCACTCAGGGAAAGAACTGCAAACCTGGAATTCTTCTGGGAAATGCAAACATTTTCAGACATTCAAGGATAAGACAGTTTACTACCTACAGCTCCTTATAAAAACATAAAGCATATTCTTCAATAGGGAAAAAACAACTCACAGGAAAGATAGGATGGAAGGGCCAGGAGTGAGCAATAAAGTCATGAACAGGCACAGTAGAATCTGTTTATTGTCAAGAAATAAAGGGATTATGATGGTAACAGTGGTGATGGCGGTGATGATGACTTGTGTTATAACTGGTAGAAAGGTAAAGGAGAATTAATTCACTTCAACACCAATTAGGAAAGGAGACCAATTTTTTTTTTTTAAGCTGCGGAAAAGCATGGGAATTATAAAACCATAGTAAGAACTAATTCCAACTATCAACAGCATCATAAAGAGAACTCACTCAATAAAAGACCATGTCTGTCTGGAAAGCAACATGTTGGTTCCCCCAAATACCTACTTCCTAACCAATGGAACTTGCAGAGGTGAACCTGAAATGGGAGATTACCCTGATTATCTGAGTTAGCACTGAGATAATCACATGAGTCCTAAAAGTAAGAGATTTTTTCCCAACTGTGTCCAGATAAAAGTGAATGAAGGCAGTTGAAGAGAGGCCAGTTCTGAAGACAGAGGAAGCGGCCGTGAGCTGCCGAACGTGGTGACCTTGAGAAAATGTACAAGGCAAGGATACAGGTGGTCCCCCAGCCTCCAGAGAGGAGCCACCTTGAGTTTAAGACAGTAAGAGTGGTGACAGACTCTGAACCCACGGGACTGCAGAATGACAGGTTTGTGCTGTATTAAGCCACTTTTCATATTTTAATATTCTGTACTTGTATAAGCAGGGTCATGATGAACGAACACGTCTGAATGTATTTCTTTGCCTGTTTTGTTTTCTGAAGCAGAATGAGGTGGAAATTCTGATTCAAAGGGTGTGAACCTGTTTTACTTAAGAGTTTAACACTCATTGCCTTATTGTCATACAGAAACAGTCTACAAGTTCTCACTCATTTCAGCAACAGCTGTCTCTGCTGGGAGGAAGAAGGAAGAAGATGAGAGAAGGGGAAGCCACAGAAGAGGTAGGAGGCCTGGCGCTCCTGGGGCACCATCTCCCTCCTGACTTCTGCTCCTTTGGCTTCCGGAAGCCTGTGGGTGGGTGTAACTCTGGGAGGCTGCCCCCAAGTACAAAGTGAGCCCCTGCCCTCAACACCCCCACACCCCCTTCCCCTGTCCCTACCCCTTGCCTGCTTTTCTGCAGGATGGGATACAGGTCAAAGAGCTGACTGCCTCAGTCAGGACCTCTACCGAAGGAATTCAGATCTCCGTGCAGACAATAAACAAAAGGAACACGTGAACAGGTAATTAATTCAAATTAGTCTCTTTTAGGCAAATAATTTACCATTTGTCTTAAAAATAAAGTCACCTAAGCATCTTATTCACATGAATCTGTATTTATAAATACAACTTATAGGAAGTTGCTTTATTTCTCTAAACTTCAGTCTTAGCTTTCGCATCTGTAAAAGGCAGGTAAAAAATACAGTAAATAAAACTTACAGAGCGTTGGTAACAATGAATCATCTTGCCTGCAAAGAACTTATTAGAGGCAGGGCTTGGCCCATCAGAGGTAATCAGTAAATTCTGGCTGTTATTGTTACTGTTACTATACAAAATTGTGTGAAATGCAGCATGAGCATTCCAACTTCAGGGGAGCCTGCTTCTCTTCCAGGCTACAGAGTCCTGGGGTGACAGGACCTGGGGGCCAGTGGGGAAGCCACCTGTAGAAGCCCTCACTGCAGTTTGCAATTGCCTGTTCTCCAGAAGCCTTAGCAAAGCACAAAGATTTGGATGGAGCAGTGGACCCCACCTTAGGGCGTCACAGGGATCTTGTTAATCAGCCACCAAACTCTTGCGATGGGTACAGTGTCTTGACTGGGAAACCTAAACTGAAGAAGTAGTTAGTGTGCATCAGGAGGCCTTGGTCTCAGCTACTTGGGCATTCAGGCATGCCCACCTTCTCATCAAATGACAGCAATCGCCTCTGAAGCTCAGCACTAACGTTGTTGTTGTTCAGTTTCCAAGTCATGTCAGACTCTTTGTGACCCCATGGACTTGCAGCCCACCAAGCTTCCCTGTCCCTCCCCATCTCCCGGAGTTTGCCCAAGTTCATGTCCATTGAATCAGTGATGTCATCCAACCATTTCATCCTCTGTTGCCCTCTTCTCTTTCTACCTTCAATATTTTCCAGCATCAGGGTCTTTTCTGATGAGTTTGCCATTGGCATCAAGTGCCCAAAGTATTGGAGCTTCAGCTTCAGCATTAGTCCTTACAATGAGTAGTTAGGGTCGATTTCCTTTCACGTTGACTGGTTTGATCTCCTTGCTGTCCAAGGGACTCTCAAGAGTCTTCTCCAACACCAAAGTTCCAACACATCAATGCTTTGGTGCTCTGCCTTCTTTATGATCCAGCTCTCACATCCATACATGACTGCTGGAAAGACCACAGCCTTGACTATACTGAGCTTTGTCGGCAAAGTGATGTCTCCGCTTTTTAACACTGTCCAGGTTTCTCATAGCTTTCCTGCCAAGAAGCGATCATCTTATTTCATGGCTGCAGTCACCATGAGCACTAACAGCCTCTGCAAATACTGAAGGGCTCTTTGAGGTCAGCCAGACATCTCCCTGCAGACACAGAAGTCCAGCTAAGGGCAGGGCGTGAGAATCCAGCTCAGTGTTTTCATGGCCTGTGAGTCCATTATAAACGGTGCTCCAACAGACAGCTCTTCCTCTGCAGCTCTTCACAAGAAGACGTTGTAGAGGAGACAGGGGAGGTGCACAGCCACACGGAGGTGGAGCCATCTCCTTCCCTGTGGGCATTTCAGCTTCCCAAGACCTTCCAGATAGACTGTGTGCTCTCACCGTTCCAATTCTGCTGGGTGGATTTTCATATAGCTCCCATTTCAGGTTGAAAAAACAAGGGCCAGAGAGGCCAAGTGACCTGGCTGACTGACCCACTTGGAAACCGAGAAGCTCTGCTGAGCTGGACGGCAGCAGTAGTGATTTAAAGGGGTGTGAGCTAAACTCCCACCCACTTCTCACCTATCCCCTCCCTTAAAGAGGACTGGGTACTCTAACACATCCTGCAGCAGAATCTGAGCCTTTAAAGCCCTCAGTACCTGAGGGGCTCTCTACACTGAGAGCTCTGCTCTTAGAAGAACATGGATGGCCACCATGCTGCCAAGTCCTTAGCCTTGTCACTACGAGTTCCAAGGCTCATACAATAACAAACTGCTCACTAAAGTACTCTAAGTGTTCAAAGCAGTGAAGTCCAAATGGTTTTACAGAACTGATCACTCACCACATTATTTCTGTATTGATACTAATTCTGAATTCCAACTCCGAGAGCCCATCACATAGCTCCCTTGGATGTGGGAGAAGTGCCCTGAGCAGTCTTAGCTGCATGTGCCTAAGAGTGCATGCCTCTGCGTGGGGGTGTACACATGTGTGTCCATGTGGCTGCACGTGTGTGCACACGTGCCTCCGCCTGTGTCTGTGCCTGTGTGCATGTGTGCATGCTCCTGTGTGCGCATGTGCCTGTGCTCTGTGTGTGTGTGTCTGTGAGTGTTCTGGGGAGCAAAACAAGGTTCTCTTGGAACAGAAGCTGAGGACTGCTCCAGTAGGAGTGGGGGAGAGGGTGGTCTGTGAGGTCCCGGGCACGAGGACCCCAGGCTCCCGGTGGGACTGGAAGGGTGCAGAGCTCAGCTCAGGTCTTCATGCTGTCAGTGAGCGGGGCTCCTTGGAGGCTGGGCTCCCAGGCCAAGAGCAGGCCTTGCAGCAGAAATCTGACTGATCTGCTCTGAGGAAAAATAACGTCAAGCCCAGGTTTTAATATACGAAGACTGACAATGTTTTCCATTTCTCCCCCAAAAGGAATGTTTCAGCTTTTTAAAAAGTGAAAATTGGCCTTTCAAAGAAGTTTTGAAGATATTTTGTAGAAAAACTGTCTACAGCTATTAAAATTTCAACCAAGTTATGTCAACTTTAGTGAAAATTTCATTAAATGTAACTTGTAATGACAATTTTGCAAAACAGTCTTTTGTTCCTCTAGTAAAATGAAAATAACAAATATGGTTGAAATTCGTATTTCATTTCTTTCCTTTATAAAACCATATTCCTTACCTCACTGAAAGAATCAATAACACAGTGTTATTAATTAACTACATGGGATTCAACCCTAATCCTTGGTGGCTCAGATGGTAAAGAATCTGCCTGCAATGCAGAAGACCTAGGTTTGATCCCTGGGTTGGGAAGATTCCCTGGAGAAGGAAATGGCAACCCACTCCAGTATTCTTGCCTGGAGAATCCCATGGACAGAGAAGCCTGATGGGCTATAGTCCATGAGGTCACAAAGAGTCGGATAAGACTGAGCAAGTAACACTTTCACTTTCATCATGTTTTCAAGAAACAGTCAATGGACGGAAATATAATTTTGATATTATGTTAAATAAAACATGTAAGACAACATAAATCAGCCTCAAGTTTGTTTAAATATACACGTATGTATATATATACACAGGCATACAAACATACCTGAATAGAGAGAAACAAGCTAAATATTGAGTATTTCATCTTTTTAAAGTGAAGTTGCTCAGTCATGTGTGACTCATGGTGATCCCATGGACTGTAACCTGCCAGGCTCCTCTGTCCATGGAATTTTCCAGGCAGGAGTACTGGAGTGGGTTCCCATTTCCTTCTCCAGGGGATCTTCCTGACTTGGGTATCGAACCCAGGTCTCCCGCATTGCAGGCAGATGCTTTACCCTCTGAGCCACCAGGGAAGTCTATCATCTTTTTATCCTCTTAATATTGTCAGTAATTTCAAATTAACACAAAATTTTATGCTCAGAAAACAAACGAGGAGAAAAGCAAAAAGGAAAAGTTGGTGGTGTGAGTAAGGCCACACCACTGGCTGCCTGCAGATCAGCCCACGAGCCTGTCTATGTTGGGAGACTTACCAGTGACCAGACCAAAAATACGTGATGGTTTTCTACCTCCACTTTCAACTTTAACCTGCAATAAGGTCTGTGCAAGGTTACATATTACATAACTGAAAACCAAATTGGTATTTTAAAAGAGTGTTTAAATCCTCAGTTCTTATTAAGTGGCTCTATTCACTAGTTTATGTGGAATCTTGGCAAACCGAAAGCATCTGTTGTTGGCTGGGCTTGTAGAGAAGCAGTCACTGGGAGCTGCACTGCTCGGGGCTAGGGTGAGTGCCTCTACAGTGCCCTCCTCCCAAACACACACACAGCACCGTGCCTTCACCAGGCCTCAATCCGCAGCCTCTCCTCCTGGGTACACACAGGACAGAGTTCTCGGCTTGCACAGTCCAGAGGCCCTGTGACCAGTGCTGAGGATGAAATATGTGCAGAGCTGTGTGACTCTCCCTGGCTGCAGGCGGGAGAAGCCCTGGTCCACCTCCTCCCTCCCCCAGTACCACCAGGCAGGCAGGCATGGAGGAGAGGCCTCGAAGCAGCTGGAAGAGCATCTCGAGGCCCACGCCTAGATAGTCACCACCGGCTGGAGTGGACACCAGCTGGGTCTCAGCATGGACCTGCTGTTTCTGCATTAGCTAGTCCACCTCAAGAGATGCAGCCAGGAAGGATGCCTTATCACAGCACCTCTAGGACAGGCCTGGCCCTTGCGGTCACAGCGGAAGGGAACTCATACTGGGACAAGCTGAGGCACACACAAAGTCCGTCTTTCTGGATGGAAAGCAAAAGGAAGGAAATCCAAAATAATCAGATAAGATGATGTAAAGACCCCTTATAGACCTGGAATTGCAGTCTGCGGCCAAGAAGCGTAACCCAAGACATGCAGTCTCTGAAAATTCTGCCAGCTTCTGCCCAGGGGCCAGCACCCTCCATCCTGGGAGTCACAGTCACACCCACAAGCGGACTGAACTGACTCCAGGAGAAGTTCTTTTGTTTTTATGAAGCTACAAATCACTGGAATTTACTGAGTAATTATAAACCAGGGAGTTGGGGGGTAGGAGGAAGGAAAGAGAACACAGCACTTAATAGTTTTTGTGGGTTTTTTAGTCCTATCACACGCCCCTGGCTGAGAAGATCCCCATGGTGCAGAGATTCCCTTGGAGAGGAGTTCGACCAGTTCCAGGGCTGGCGGCCTCCTGGGTGAGAGAAGGGCAGTCAGCGTATGCTCCTTGGTCTTCCTACGACACTGCTGTTGAATCAACCTGGTATTCTTCTGTGGAATCCATCTGGAATGCTTACAAAGGAAACATGCTCTTGACTGAGTTATTAATGAAAAGACAGATTGACACCATTACAGTAACAGGATCTATTTCCAAGTGTGGTCATGTTTTTCTCACAGAGTTTCTGCTGTCTGAAGGCTAAATATTCACAGGCATGTTTGCTGATAATATTAAAACAGCCTATAATTCTTTCCTGCTAGGGGATCTAAGCATTCTACTCTCACATCAGCCAGCACTTAAGAAAACCCTAAATAATGGTAGATATGGACCTTAATCGGCCATCAGAACTGAGACTGATAAAAACTGGCTTCCAGGCCATGGATAATTAAATGGCCATATCCAGAAGCCAAAAACACTGTATTTTTCCTGGAAAATAATACTATTACGGTGATAGAACTGTAGAAACCTTAATTCTGCATCTCAAAGACACTCAAAACAACCATGCACAAACACTTTAAGTGAACAAGGTCAGGGGAGGGAAGAATGTTCTTGTTTTACTATCTTCAAAATGTTTGCAGGTCTGACAAATTCAAAATGAATTCAAACCTTTCATAGAAAGAAAAAGTTGAAATGTTTCTGTTCACCAGTGGGGGTAGTCACAATATTTTTACATTCTGGAATACAACAATATAGAATTGAAGAGCAGGAAGCCATAATGACTAAAAACATAACTGAAATAAAAACGTATCACATCTCTTCACCTCTCATGGGGTCAAATTTGTAACAGAGAGGAGGAGAGATGGAGACCACCAGGTAATTTCATTTGGAGTAAGCACACCATTTGTTCCTCACTCACAGATGCACACGACCTGACACAGGGAAGCACGGGGGACCCCTGAGAGTGCAGCACGGGCGTGCCTCCTGCAGGGAGGGAGGACATTCTCGGGAGCACTCAACCTCCCAAATGAAGGGTGCTCTCTTCCTGCCCAAAGCTAAGATATGCTACACAAGCTTCCCCTCTCAGAAAACCTGAAACCACACTCGGCTAATGCTGCCAAGGAAAGCAGCCCTTGGTGGCACACAGAACAGAGCGAGTGACCTTCTCTGAGTTTGGACCCTTCACAGGACAAGTAGGAACAGACCTGCAGGGACAGGACACACCTCTCCATCATTCACTGCCTGTTACGTGTCGGCAGGCAAGACTGAGCAGTGGTACATTGGCACTGGAACAGAACACTTTGCAGGAGCCAGAGTTCACCAATTCAAGGGCCAAGAGGGCTCAAGAGGAAAAGGAAAACCAGCCTCACAGCTGGTGGTCTCCTAGCAAAGATGGGAAGCAAGCCTGGGACTCCTGCCAACCCGATGGAGGAACACGGGGTGCTCAGCACCTCTGGATTACTGCTCTGGGGAAGGAAATACCAACTGAGATTGCCTGGTTCTTCACTAGAAACCAGAAATCCTCATTTTGGGAGAAATACTCTACTTCTTAGTTGTTAACAAATAATTCAAGTAACAACAACTTAAATTATTTATTCTAAAAAATTGTTAGCAAATAACAATAATTTCAAAATATGGTATGGGGCTTAAATATTGTGGCTCAACTGGTAAAGAATCCACTTGCAATGCAGGAGACTGGGTTCGATCCCTGGGTTGGGAAGATCCCCTGGAGAAAGGGAAGGCTACCCACTCCAGTATTCCAGCCTAGAGAATCCCATGGACTGTACAGTCCATGGGTCACAAAGAGTCGGACATAACTGAGTGACTTTCACTTTCACTACACAGTACTAACTTGTTAAATATACATAAATATATAATCACAAACAAATTATAGAGTCCATGGGATAATTCCAGATTCGTAAATCCCAACTAATCCTTTCTGTGGTGCTCATAAAATTATTAAAGGTGAAAGCAGCTTTGTATATTTTTAAAGACATGACTAACATCCAGTTAAAAACCCAGTAAACAACTGTGGCCCAGATGAGATGCCTGAGGGGGCTGATCAGAGAAGACCTCCCCTCGTGAACCTTGGATGTATAAGGCTGGGTACGTACAGTTGTCCCAAACACTTCACCTTCGGGAGGCCATTGGGTCTGAATTTAAAAACAATGGGAAAAGACATGGGGCTTTTAATATCTGAAATCATTTTCCCTAAATTGTAATTATGTGTTCAAGATAGTCCCACAGGCTTAGAGGAAAGTCATTAAAAAAAAAAAAGCATTCGTATATATTTTTATTTTAATGAAGACATACTGGCCTTTGTTTTAAACAGTATAATGGTAGACAATGTGGGGAAATCCAAGTGCAAGACTGTAAAGTATAATACAAGGAGTTTTCAATCTCAGGTGAGAATCCAGACTAATTCCTTGGAGAGGGGTATGAATGTGACTATTGTAGGCACGCAGGTGGAGCTGGAAGCCACTGGCATCGTGGCCATGAGAATGTGCAGGGGAAGCAAAGAGAAGGCTGGAGGACAAGGTCAGGAGGGAAAGGGGCCTTGGTGACGCAGCCTGGAAGCTCTTCCAAGAGCTCTGCCCAGACGAGCAACACGGAGAGGGGTTAGTCAAGGGAGCACAGTGCTTCAGTGGCAGACGGGCTAGAGCAGGGGGGACACCTGTTCAGAGAGGAGGAGACCGAGGTGAGGGAGATGACGGAGCCTAACCGGAACCAAGCACCGGAGTCAGAGAGAAGCTGAGATCCTGTCCATCAGCGGGTGGTCTGGCTCCCATGGAAACAGGACACTGGTCTTTCTTAAAAGGAGCTGAGCTGGTCACAGACATGGAGACATGAAGACATTCCTACACGGCTGCTGGGGGCTGCGATTCAAGGGCGATATCAGCTGTTGGGATGAGAAGGACTCTGTAGCTTTTGGGGAAACTGGTTCCCTAGGTCGTTGATATACATGGTTATTTCTCTAGGCTTTCAGTCAAGATATCATTGTTTCCACTGAGGACTATCTATCCCAGTCTGCGTCCTCAGGGTGTCACCATGTGACTGTCCACAGGGCCTATGTGATCACACCCTGAAAATGTCTCAAGGGAGGCTTTGAAAGTCAAATTCAGGCTCACAAAGTGAGTGGCAGCCCCCTGACCTGTAATAAATATAGGCAGATTGTGAGCAAAGATGCGCGGGGTTGTTGCTGGCAATACCGAGGATGCGAGGTGGACTGGGCTGGGAGACGCCTGGATAGCCTCCCTGCTGGCCACCGCACTCGGCTCAGATCCACAGGCCACGCTGAGGTAGCGAAGGCCTCCACTGCTCAGCTCCACTCAACCTCCACATAAAGACTCAGGTGCCGGCAATAACAGCATTCTCCTTCTCAAGTCCCAGGAACCAATACAAGGGAAGCCTTTTGTTTTTTAATTAAAAGGATAACAAGATAAAAAAGGTAAATTAAAAGGAATAATATGGGATTCCCTGATAGTTCAGTTGGTAAAGAATCGGCCTGCAATGCAGAAGACCTGGGTTTAATCCCTGGGTTGGGAAGATCCCCTGGAGAAGGTATAGGCTACCCGCTCCAGTATTCTTGTCTGGAAAATTCCATGGACTGTATAGTCCATGGGGTTGCAAAGAATCGGACATGACTGAGTGAATTTCACTTTCTTTAACGGTTTTAAAAAAAAAAGTGGACTTTGAAACATCACAGGCATATGCCACCTGCACTGCCTAGAACATGCTCACTACCCTGCTCCAAGCCAGAAAGGTGCTCTTGTTGGGAGGACATGCCACTTCACCAACCCAGCAAGCCATCGCAACTTGACTTCCTGTTTCCACTGACTCCACCATCCAGTGGAAAACTGCTAAGCTTGTTTGGAGAAACATGCTTTTGAAATTTTGAATATTAAAGAAAGAAGATTCTATCTCACCATGAACACACTTCAGAATGCAAGTAATTCCTGAGTTAATTTAAAACAATAATGCATATCTTCAACAAGACATAAAGTACAGATTCTCCCCCATTCCAGTAACAACAGCTATCTCCAAAGGAGAAACCACGTTCCTTGCTTTGCCCACCAGGGAAGAATGACATACTCAGATGTTTTTTCTTTATGCCAAAGTAATTACTGATCTTTCAAGTAGAATGTATTTATCTGAAAAACAAATTTGCAAGACTTAAACTACCTGATTTCAACACTTATGAAGCCACCATAATCAATGCAGTGTGGTACCGGCATAAGGATAAAAACCGGATTACCATAACATAACAGAAATTCTAGAAACAGACCCTCACCAGGGAGCCTGGATAGCGCAGTGTGAAAAGCGAAGTCTTTCAACCAACAGTGCTGAAGATCTTGACCAACACGATCATGGGAGAGATGAACCTCAGATGCTACCTCACACGGTAAAAGAAAAGCATTATAAGCTGAAATCATAAAGCTTCTGGAAGAAAACCCAAGAGAACATACTCACAACTTCAGGGTAGGCAAGGATTTCATATATAGGATACAAAAAGTACCACTGTAAAGGGAAAAACATAAAATGAACCTCATCAAAATTAAGACTTTGATGCATCAAAAGTTAAGAAACTGAAAAGGCAAACCAAAATTGGAAGAATATAGCACAATACACATATCTTCAAAAAGACTTCAATCCACTAGCAATAAAAGTACCACACATACAGAAAGAGCAAAGGGCCTGAAAAACTCAGGTAAGTATCCAATAAACTCATTAAAAGGCATTCCACATAACTAGCCATCAGAGAGATGCAATAATGGGGAGCATGTAAAATGGTATGACTATTCTGGAAAACCAGCAGTTTCTTACAAAGTTGGGCACATACTTACCCTGTGATTCTGAAATTTCATTTATAGGTATTGGTATTTGTTCAAGAGAAATGAAAACAAAAGTCTGCAAAACACTGGTACAAGACTGTTTATAACATCTTTATTCATAATAGCTTCAAGCTGAGAACAATCCAAATTTTCATCAACAGGCAGACAGATGAACTGTTGTAATCATATCATGGAACACTGATCAGCAATAAAAAGAATGAATTGCTGATATATGCAACACCATAGATAAATCACAAAAATATGTTGATCTAAGATGCTGGACACAAACAGAAATGTTCTGTATGATCTCATTTATAGGAACTTCAAGAACAGACAAAATGAATTCTGATGATATAAATCAAAACAATCACTGCTAGTAGAGGGTGGAAATTCACTGGAAGGGAACAGGGAATGAGATTCTGGGATGATGGAAATAGCCTGTGTCTTGACTGGGTTACTAGTCACAGGCATACATATTCACCAAAATACATGGAATTATACATTTAACATCCACACGTCACTGTATATAAAATTTAACTTCAATTTAAAAACATGTCAGGTAAATCTTTTCATAGCAAGGCAAACACATCAACTTTGTTCATTAAAGCACTTTAAAAACACCCTCTAATATTAATACTTAGAAGTTGGTTTAGAATCAAGAGTGATAGAATTCTCTCCAAATCTAATTCTATAAGCTTCTGTGGTATACTCCATTTGATTCTTTCAGAGCATTTGATATTTTCTGATTTCTGTGACTATGGAGTAATATGTCTTCTAAAAATTTACCTCAATTCTTAAATCAGCTGTTGCCTTAAACTCTGGCAAATACACAAAAGGGAAATATATAAACCCATTTCACGTAAACATCCTTTACCTTTTTTGATGGATCTGTCTCTGCCATCTCAGGATGGTACTAGAAGATGAGTTCAATTGTGCCTCAGTGTTACATTTAGAGAGACACGGTGGGATTCAAGGGAAGAAACAGACACAGCACAACAGAATTAATTACTTAAATAAGTGAGCAACCCAACTAAAAGCTTCCGGCATGCCTTTCAAGCTATATGTTAAGGGTGAAGTGAAGTGAAGTGAATTCGCCCAGTCGTATCTGACTCTTTGTGACCCCATGGACTAGTAGCCTATCAGGCTCCTCCCTCCATGGGATTCTCCAGGCAAGAGTACTGGAGTGGGTTGCCATTTCCTTCTCCAATGTTAAGGGTAGAGATCTGTATAATTTCAGGTGGTTGAGGTGAAGAAATGCATAGAAGAAGAAGAGAGGATTAAGAAACAGCAAAGTCAGGGCTAGCTGCTCACCAGAATGAACAATTACAGTAATCATTTGGATGAGTTGGAGGCCAGAGATAAAAGCACAATAAATTCCCAGAAAACTAGATTAGAGAAAGAGCCATTTTAAATTAAAAAGCTACAGCAATCACAAATTTGGACTTAAATGTATTTTTTATTAAACTTAAAAAGTTAATGCTCATTTACCCTAAGGCTCTTATTAAAAAGTTATATATAAAACAAGTTTTATATATTTGTATATAATTTATAGTAATTATATATCATCTTATAGATAATTTTATATATAATATATAAAGCTTTATATAAAGATAACTTCTTGTTCTTTACGCTTTTATATTCTTATCGGTATTATATACACATGCAGTCAAGCCATCCTAAAGTTACACTCAACCTTTTTCTCCCACCGTGAGCTTAGTATTTCTGTCACCATGACAATATGCCTGGTAATACCTTTTCTGACAGTGTGCTAAAGGTTGGCTGGAAAGATATGCTAACAGCCATCTTCCACTTGATTACACAGACCCATCTTCTCCCAGATCAAAGGGGTTTTTAAAAAACTTCACCAGTTATCCAGATTACAAAGAAAGGGACCTTGCAAGAGTGTGGTGGTTCTCTGGGTGTGGGGATTTCACTCTGAAACCATTTCTGAGGGAACAGCTGAGAAGGCAGGAGCTGACAGAGTTAAAGAGGAACTGCTGTAACTGTCTCTCTCACGACAGAATTATGCCAGAAGGGCAGGAACACACTGTCAGTGGAGCCAACAGATCAGCACTGGGTACAAGCTGAGAACATTTCTGAAAAATTCTATTCATGTAGATGACAAAGACACCAGCTGAATAAAATGAAAGGATGATAATATCCTCACATCTTGATATTTTCCCTTTGAATCTAAACTATGCTTCAATAGAGGAGAGGTGAAAACAGATTATTAAGCAGGAAAAGGCTCTTTGCCAGTTCATCCTGAAAAAGAGTATTTCTCTGTTCAACGGTATCATTTTTCATAAGCACTGATAATGAGTCAGAGGCTGTGTCTGTATTTCCTGCGTAAATGACCAGTGATTATATAAGTCAGGATGGGTAAACTTGGGTTGGTTTATTTTTTATAGAGAAAGCTCTGGAAAATATTAAATGAAACAGTAAGATATACCATAACTGCAACAAGTAGCATCAGCATGAAATCTCTGGTAGAAATGCAAGCATCCTCTCCTCTGGACGTTTCCAAGCTCTATATTGCGGGGATCATGCATAATATCTCCAGCAAATGGAGCCAATCCAAACTTACCTCCAGTAAAATGCAATGTTAGGGAACTCACAATAACTATGTTCCATTTAAACACTTTCCAAGCTGAAAATGTGGTTTGTTTTATGATAAAAAGAACATCACAGTTTATAATACATCTCTTTTCCTAAAATTCTGCTCTATGTTAATGAATCAAAATATACCCCAATCTGTTTTGAAATGTGAAGTGCCAAGTTGCTTTATAAGAGTCCCAAGTTCCAGAGAAAGAAAAACATGAGTAAACGCTAAACTCTAGTTTAGGAATAGAACTTGTTTTGAACTTCTTATTGCCATAGTAGAATAAATCAGACCTTTGGTGGACAATACACACTACAGTATAAAAATATTTTCATAGGTTGTCTTCAGTAGGAAAAATGACAGCAATTAGAGAAAAAAGAATACAGCCAAGACTTAGATCCATTATGTCTGGCTGCAGAAGTCCAAGCACCTGCCATGGTCCCCTGCCTCTGTCTGAACACAGTACAGGAGGAAGCACTGCCCCTGGGAGGGTGGGGGTGCAATGCTGCTTCACCAGTGGCTGAGCAAGGAGAGCAGAAGAGGAAAGCCAGGGCCTTGGATGACCACCTGGACCTTGGGTGACCACCTGGCCACTTTCTTCACATTCAGGACCAGCACTGCCTTTGGATGATGTTTAAGAGGTAGGCTTCGGAGCATGAACTCTGGCAACTTCCAGGTCTCAAAAACCACCATAAAGTAAGTCAGAGAGAGGAGAAATATCACATGACATCCCTTATATGTGAAATCTAAAAAGAAATGATACAAATGAACGTGCAAAACAGAATCAGATTCACTGGTTTGGAGAACAAATGTATGGTTTCTGGGAGAAGGGGGAGAATGGGGGAAGGGATAGTTAGGGAGTTTGGGAAGGTCATGTACACGCTGCTATATTCTAAATGGATAATCAACAAGGACCTACTATATAGAACAGGAAACTCTGGTAAATGTTAGGTGGCAGCCTGGATAGGAGGGGAGTTTGGGGGAGAATGGATACATGTGTACGTATGGCCGAGTCCCTTCCCTGTTCACCTGCAAGTATCACAACATTGGTTGTTAATCAGTTATAATCCAACACAAAATAAAAAGTTAAAAACACAGGATACATTATTGTTCTTAAAATCCACCCAAATGTTTCAGGCACCCTCTTTAAGAATTCCCTCCCTTCCTTCTAATCCAGAGTACTCTAACAAGCACACAGCTTGAAGATTTTAAGGAAAGAGGTCGTATCTATTATAAAACCATGGTGTATGCCAACAAATCCCTGGGATGCAAGAGCTCTGAAGTATTTACTCTTCAGCTGGGCTTTTCCATGTATGAATTTCAAACACAAGCCTGATAGTCAATATAGTTCCTTTTATTGAGATTCGTTTCCAACAAGTGATAGAAACTTAATCTCGGCCAATTCGGATGATTTCAGCCAATGTTAGCTGGATTCAGGAACGTAGCCAATGTCTACTTTTCAGGGATGCACGGAACAGCAAATTCTGGAGGAGGGAGGGAGGAATCTGGTTTTGGACGAGGTTTCCCATCCATTCCAATATGCTGCAAAAAGCCCAGCTCTGTTCTGTCTCCAGCCACTGGGTCACACAGACTGTTGTCCTCATCATGGCAAACGCACTCTTCCCTTTACAAACATTTGCCTGTTTCTCCTAGACCGCAAGGGAATACTGATGGCTCCCTGTACTTTGTTGGGTACAACAAGGGTAAAACACCAGCTCTCCTTGAGGAACCCCACCCTAGACGTGGTCCCACACGGGATGTGAGAGAGGCAGGTGAAGCCCCATCTCTGGAACACAACCATGACATCAAGTCCAAGCCCTTCCATCTTCCCACCTTCTCTGCTTTTTTCTTGAGAGCAAGAAGTTTTTAGCTCCTTAACTGATGGAAACCAGCTCTTAATAACCAAATACTTATATTTTACTCAAATGCCATGGAGCTTCAAGGTTTTTTCATGTCTACTTTATTATATCTTACTAATATTCTTTAAGGGAAAACAACACAGATGAGTAGGCTACCACGAAGAAATCTCCCTTTAATAACAGAATTAGTAAATCAAGAGGATACTTCCAGGGATTACCCTCGGTGATGCCCTTTATCTTTACTCTGGGAATCCAGGTCGTGTTCAGCCCTTGACAGCTACCACCAGTGCAGCAAATTCACACTAAACACAATGCACCAGCAAAGATGCATTGTTTACAAAGCCGCACGCACATTCCCTAAGCCCTGTGGACTCTCCAGTAGCCCGTTCTTCTGGAGTTTCTAAGGGCACCCTTTTAATCTCCCTAAGACCATGTTCACGTCCACGTCCACACCTGACCATAATCTGACTCTTGGAACTGATCCTGACGTTTTAAAGTCAGAAGTCAAGATCTTACTTCCCTGAGGTCAGTGCCCACTGAATGGCCAGTGGAACCTGAACTGGGTCACACTTCTTCCCCATAAATCTTTGTGTCCCCTAAGACTGCACACCAGTTCCCACACTCTAAGACGCTGGGAGGTGGTTCTCAGACGGCAGTGCTGGCACTCAGGACACCACAGGCTGTGGGACAGAGCTCCGTCAGGGGCTCCTGGCCGCTGAAGGTAACCAGACTCATGCTGGTCCCCCCGTGTTGGTCCCCCCACACCACGCTGGGCTCATTCCACTTCCCCTCAGGGCATGACTGTCTCAAGGAGTGTCCCACCTCCCAGGAGCTCCCAGCCCTCCATACTCACCCAGGAGCCCACTCTTTGTGCTCAAAGTCAGAAAGGACAGGTTCGGATTATAGCATGGACCCTCCACCCCAGTGAGGTGTCCTCGCTGCCCTGCAGACTCTCCCTCTTGGCCGTGACTGAGTCATCTGCGAAGACAGGGCGTCTCAGCTGAGCCTGGATCGATGAGCTCTGGTGGGTCTCTCTGAAGCGTGGAGGGCCCCCCTCCAGACTTCCATGGCACACACACAGCAGGTCTCTGTGGGTAACCTTCTCCTGGGAAAGTCCTCACTTCTCTTGGGGATGCACAAAGAGAAGGGCCCCTGTGCCCTGGGCTCTGTGCCACCCTGCCATGCTGGGCTGACCCAGGTCCTTCCCAGGAGTAGGCTCCTGCAGCCGCCCAGGCCACCCCTTCTAGGGAAGACAGCTGACGGCAGGCCCCTCTGCTCGGGGGGCTCTGGAGTCATGCTCTCCTTGAGAGGAAACCCCTGAGCAATAACAACAGCAGCAGAGAATACTCTCTAGTGTAATGCAAGGAGGTCATGTCTCGGCAGGATATCCGCCAACCCTCCTAGAAATGCAAAGCGTTCAGCAATAATTTTTACTGAGGTACATTTTTATATACAATATTATGTTAGTTTCAGGTGTACAACATAGTGATTTAAAATGTTTATGGCTTAGACTCCGTTTACAATTATTATAAACTACTGGCACTATTCCCTGCGCTGTCCAGTGTGTCCTGCAGCTTACTTACCTTAGACATAGCAGTCTGCCCTCTTCATCACCCTCAGCAGTATTTTTTAAACCCAGCTCAGGAAATGAGCTCCTCAGCTTTCTTTGGTGTCCCCAGCTGAGCCCTGGGGTCATGGACATTGCCTGAATGTTGTTCTAATTCTAGTCTAGGGTTTTCATCAGCTAAGGAGAGGCACGCACCCCACAAAGAATCTGAGAGATCCTAAGTGGCCCCCAGCACAGCAAGCACAAGTATCACGCCACAGAATTCAGGGGCAAGATAAATGTCTTTTATTTCTCTATCATTAAGTTTAATTTTTATTTGCAGTCTCTATTCCCCCAGTGGGAGAACCACTTCCAGCCCCAAATCACGACATTCCTTAGGTCTCCTTAGATTTGGCATGAGGGAAGCAATCTGCCCCAACTTCCACTCTCTGTACATAAAACAAGTAAGACACTACAGAGAAGATTATCAGGAAAAAGAGATTGCTTTTCAGTCTAATGACATGTAGTGAGCTACATGAGGCATTTTAAAAAATGAAATGGGGGTTGGGGGTTAGGGGTTACAGTAACCATTAACTAATTTCTATGCACACTCAAGAACTTGAAAACTTTGGGTGAAACACAGAATGTATTAAATACATAAGCTATGTGGGACACTTTCCTCCTGAGTGAATGGTCATTAATAGGAAAACAGTCAACCAGGACCAACACAGTGAGAACACACTGCTGATCTAAGGTGGATCATTACTGCACTGTCCAACTGGTAACACCGCTCAAAACCCCAGCACGTGAAGGGTGACCACCATGAGTGGCGAGAACCGAACATTGTTACATGAAGTGATACTCTACTACCGCAGTGCTGCAAACATTTTCTCAATGTGTCTGCAACAGGACGGGGCCAGGGACTCCTGGGGGAGTAAGCTGGATAGGGCCAGCACCTGCAGGGACCCTGTCATCCTTGTCAAGCCTCACCCAGAGGAGGAGGTCGGAGTGACAATGGTGATGCTCAAGGCGGTTGGGATCAGGACTCATGTCCCCACATTCTTCACAGACAGTGCCTCGCACTTCTCCCCAGAGTCCTTTCAGTAGAATGCTATGTCCCATGAGATCCTCCTTGAAAAGTGGCCTCGTGGTCAAACACACCAAGGGCTCTCACAAGCTACAAGGTCCTCATGGGACTGGTGGCAGGGGGCAGCCGTGGTGTGAAAGCCCTGCCCACATCATTCCTTTTGCTTTGTTTTTAGCCCAGTATCACTTTGTCTTCTTCCTTTTCTGAACATTCTGAGGAACTCACATCCTGAGACCACACTGGAGATACTGGTATCTCTGTCTTAAATCTACTTCTTAATACATACAGGCAAATCTTTTCCTTTGTTCAGTAAGTTTAGAGTTGACCTCTAATTGCTGTAGTTTTGTTTTTAAAATTCTGAGCAGAATGAGGCCCAGTGGTTGGTTACTTTAAAGGACATCCTAGCTGCTCCGAGTTTGGGCAGTTAGGATAAAAGCGTTTGTAATCCTCCACATCCTGGTTTTCCGGGGACATAAGTTGCTGACTCCTCTGGGTAACTACCAAAGACTGCGACTGCCGGAGAGTATGGGGACAGTGTTCAGACTCTCCCACAGGGGAGGGGCTGCACCATGCGAGGGTCCCACCACCGTGGGATGAGCGTGCCTGCTGCCACACGTCCTCCCCAGCAGTTGGCCATGTCGGTGTTCTGGGCTCTGGCCCTTCTCCTGGGCTTGTAAGAGAAAAGCATCTGTACTGACAATATCCAGCCTGGGTGCAAGCAGGGTGTATCTGGCTACTGGAAGAGTAAACTGGTACAGCCTTTGCATACGGAATTTGCAAGTGTATCAGAAGAACTAGTATACTCAAGGGCATTGACCCAGGAATTCTATCCCTAGGAAATTAGCTTAAGGAACAGAGATTCACTGAAAGTATGTGGGCATATACAGAAATATTTGTAAAAGCAAAGCATGGATATAATCTAAATGATCAAGGAGGCTGACTAAAATATGTATTATACAACAATAATGAAACCTGGACCACCGTTATTGCTGCTGTTGTTAAGTTGTTAAGCCATATCCAATTCTTTGTGATCCCACGGACTGAAGTAATCCAGGCCTCCCTGTCCATCACCAACTCACAGAGCTTGCTCAAACTCATGTCCATCGAGTCAGTGATGCCATTCAACTATCTCACCCTCTGTCATCTCCTTCTCCTCCTGCCTTCAATCTTTCCCAGCATCAGGGTCTTTTTCAGTGAGTCATTTCTTCTCATCAGGTGGCCAAAGTATTGGAGTTTCAGGACTG
Organism: Ovis canadensis; assembly: GCF_042477335.2. Taxonomy (NCBI): domain Eukaryota; kingdom Metazoa; phylum Chordata; class Mammalia; order Artiodactyla; family Bovidae; genus Ovis; species Ovis canadensis. The sequence goes on along the minus strand of NC_091257.1, from coordinate 59,701,033 downwards.
ATTTCCTTTAGGACTGACTGCTTTGATTTCCTTTTAGTCCAAGGGACTGTCAGGAGCCTTCTCCAGCATAACAATTTAAAAGCACCATTACAAGATATATTGTGGAAAAATATTTAATTATTAAGTTGAAAAGGTAGGTTATATTTCACAATGACCCATCATATAAAATGTGATTTCTTTGTACAATGAGATTATGTAAGATTTTTGTTTCTTTGCCATTTTTCCTCTCTCTTATCCAAATTTCCAACAACTAACATGTGTTACATTTCTATTTATTAAGAAATTATAAAGGCATATCAGACTTAGACACAAAAGAAGATTTAGGTCACTACCACTGACTTATCTTTTTGATAGCTTTTAAAAAACTAGTTCGGTATTCTCGCCATGTTTAAAGATCAATTTTTGATTCCTTGTTGGAAGACTGGGTTGTAGAACTCTAAAGAGAGGTAAAGTTTGTGTGGCCCAATATAAGATTGACTCAAACTGAGGTCTTCAACTGATCTGTAATATTTTAGGGCAGCTTACAAGTTTCAAAAAACAATATAAGACTAATCTAAGTGATGTACTACTGTGGGCAAGAATTCCTTAGAAGAAATTGAGTAGCCCTCATAGTCAACAAAAGAGTCTAAAATGCAGTACTTACATCCAATCTCAAAAACGACAGAATGATCTCTGTGTTTTCAAGGCAAACCATTCAATATCGCAGTAATCCAACTGTATGTCCCAACATACAGTTGTAATTGTAAAGAAGCTGAAACTGAACAGTTCTATGAAGACATACAAGATCTTCTAGAACTAACAGCCCCAAAAGATGTCCTTTTCATTATAGGGGACTGAAATGCAAAAGTAGGAAGTCAAGAGATACCTGGAGTAACAGGCAAATTTGGCCTTCGAATACAAAATGAAGCAGGTCAAAGGTTAACAGAGTTTGCCAAGAGAACGTACTGGTCATAGGAAACACCCTCTTCCAACAACACGAGAGAAGACTCTACACATGGACATCACCAAATGGTCAACACCAAAATCAGACTGATTGCATTCTTTTCAGCCAAAGATGGAGAAGCTCTATACAGTCAGCAAAAACAAGACTGGGAGCCGACTGTGGCTCAGATCATGAACTCCTTATTGCCAAATTCAGACTGAAATTGAAGAAAGTAGCAAAAACCACTAGACCATTCAGGTATGACCTAAATCAAATCTCTTATGACTATACAGTGGAAGTGAGAAATAGATTTAAGGGACTAGATCTGATAGACAGAGTGCCTGATGGAGATTTGTGACACTGTACAGAAGACAGGAATCAAGACCATCCCCAATAAAAAGAAATGCAATAAAGCAAAATGGTTGTCTGAGGAAGCCTTACATAGTTGAGAAAAGAAGAGAAGCTAAAGGCAGAGGAGAAAAGGAAAGATATATCCATTTGAATGCAGAGTTCCAAAGAATAGCAAGGAGAGGATAAGAAAGCCTTCCTCAGTGATCAGTGCAAAGAAATAGAGGAAAATAATAGAATGGGAAAGACTAGAAATCTCACAAGAAAATTAGACCTACCAAGGGAACATTTCTTGCAAAGATGGGCACAATAAAAGACAGAAATGGTATGGACCTAACAGAAACAGAAGATATTAAGAAGAAGTGGCAAGCATACACAGAAGAACTATACAAAAGAGATCTTCATGACCCAGATAATCACGATGATGTGATCGTCAACTCACCTAGAGCCAGACATCTTGGGATGTGAAGTCAAGTGGGCCTTAGGAAGCATCACTACGAACAAAGCTAGTGGAGGTGATGGAATTCCAGTTGAGCTATTTCAAATCCTAAAAGATGATGCTGTGAAAGTGTTACACTCAATATGCCAGCAAGTTTGGAAAACTCAGTGGCCGCAGGACTGGAAAAGGTCAGTTTTCATTCCAATCCCAAAGAAAGGCAATGCCAAAGAATGCTCAACTGCTGCTGCTGCTAAGTCACTTCAGTTGTGTCCGACTCTGTGCGACCCCAGAGATGGCAGCCCACCAGGCTCCCCCGTCCCTGGGATTCTCCAGGCAAGAACACTGGAGTGGGTTGCCATTTCCTTCTCCAGTGCATGAAAGTGAAAAGTGAAAGTGAAGTCGCTCAGTCATGTCCGACTCTTAGCGACCCCATGGACTGCAGCCTACCAGGCTCCTCCATCCATGGGATTTTCCAGGCAAGAGTACTGGAGTGGGGTGCCATTCCTTCTCCAAGAATGCTCAAACTACCGCACAATTGCCCTCATCTCACATGCTAGCAAAGTAATGCACAAAATTCTCCAAGCCAGGCTTCAATAGTACATGAACCGTGAACTTCCAGATGTTCCAGCTGGATTTAGAAAAGACAGAGGAACCAGAGATCAAATTGCCAACATTGATGGATCATCAAAAAAGCAAGAGAGTTTCAGAAAATATCTACTTCTGCTTTATTGACTACACCAAAGCCTTGGACTGTGTGGCTCACAACAACCTGTGGAAAATTCTGAAAGAGATGGGAACACCAGACCACCTGACCTGCCTCCTGAAAAATATGTATGCAGGTCAAAAAGCAACAGTTAGAACTATTAGGACATGGACTGGTTCCAAATCAGGAAAGGAGTACGTCAAGGCTATATATTTTCACCCTGCTAATTTAACTTACATGCAGAGTACATCATGAGAAATGCCAGACTGGATGAAGCACAAGCTGGAATCAGGATTGCCAGGAGAAATACCAATACGCTCAGATATGCAGATGACACCACCCTTATGGCAGAAAGTGAAGAACTGAAGAGCCTCTTGATGAAAGTCAAAGAAGAGAGTGAAAAGGTTGGCTTAAAACTCAACATTCAGAAAACTAAGATTATGGAATCTGGTTCCATCACTTCATGGTAAATAGATGGGGAAACAATGGAAACAGTGAAAGATTTTATTTTTGGGGGCTCCAAAATCACTGCAGATGGTGACTGCAGCCATGAAATTAAAAGACACTTGCTCCTTGGAAGAAAAGTATGACCAACCTAGATAGCATATTAAAAAGCAGAGACATTACTCTGCTGACAAAGGTCCATCTAGTCAAAATGATGGTTTTTCCAGTGGTCATGTATGGATGTAAGTTGGGCCATAAAGAAAGCTGAGTGCCGAAGATTTGATGCTTTTGAACTATGGTGTTGGAGAAGACCCTTGAGAGTCCCTTGGACTGCAAGGAGATCAAACCAGTCAATTCTGAAGGAAATCAGTCCTGAATCTTCATTGGAAGAAATAATGCTGAAGCTGAAACTCCAATACTTTGGCCACCTGATGTGAAGAGCGGACTCATTTGAAAATACCCTGATATTGGGAAATATTGAAGGTGGGAGGAGAAGGGGATGACATAAGATGAGATGGTTGGATGGCATCACTGACTCAATGGACATGAGTCTGAGTAAACTCCATGAGTTGGTAATAGACAGGGAAGCCTGGTGTGCTGCAGTCCATGGGGTTGCAAAGAGTCAGACACAACTGAGAGACTGAACTGAACTGAACTTGAGCTCAGGGGACAGAATATCACTGGACATCCTGGTTTCCATCCCTGACCCACCATTTATTTCAGTCCTGTGACTGAAGGTTGATATAACTTCCTAGTATCTGGTTGTATCATCAATGAAGTGGGGAAAGTAAAAGAACATCCCCTCTCACGGCTGTTGGAAGAAGTCAACTGAGTACCAGATGCATAAGCACAGTGTCTGGCACATAGGAGCCGTAGATTCGTGTTAACTGGTGTTATTCTTTTGCTTTAGATCGGTCAGTTATGTCTTTAATCATTAAAAGAGGTTTCTGTTAATGCATTTACTTAGGACCTTTTAGAACATAGGTCATGGTAGGCCTGTGACCGCAGTAACAATTAACTGTCCCATCAACCTCAGAATGAGTTTTCTTGGGGTATAAATTCAGTTAATTTGCCTGCTAACCTCCGTGCAAAGAAGAAAAGCATTTGTTGGCATGCTGCAGTCCATGGGGTCGCAAAGAGTCGAACATGACTGAACGAGTGAATTGAACTGAATGTAAGTGAAATTTGTGTGGATATTTTCTATTCCAAATATGACAGATTTTCACCATACTATTGGGCTGCATGAAAAGAAATATTTTAAATAAAAAATCTTTACTTATTACTATTTTTAAATCAGAAGAACCTCCATTTCATTTCAGCCTATTGGAACCTACAGGAGTATTTTACAGCTTCCTAAGGAAACTCCAACCAGTCCATTCTAAAGGAGATCAGCCCTGGGATTTCTTTGGAAGGAATGATGCTAAAGCTGAAACTCCAGTACTTTGGCCACCTCATGCGAAGAGCTGACTCATTGGAAAAGACTCTGATGCTGGGAGGGATTGGGGGCAGGAGGAGAAGGGGATGACAGAGGATGAGATGACTGGATTGCATCACCGACTCAATGGACGTAAGTTTGAGTGAACTCTGAGAGTAGGTGATGGACAGGGAGGCCTGGCGTGCTGCGATTCATGAGGTTGCAAAGAGTCGGACATGACTGAGCGACTGAACTGAACTGAACTGAAGGAAACTCCTAAAACAAGGAGGAGAGAAGGAACAACTACTGTCTTGGGATTAAAGAGCAAAGAGATGAAGGCAGAAACAAAGATGCCTGCCTCTTCCTCCTCCGCAAACACCCCCTTCAGCTACTGACTCGTGTCTACTCACAGCACTTAAGGACGGTTCACCTCCATTTGTTCTGCCTTCTCTCTATTGAGGGTTTTCTTCTAGAATCTCATTAAGTCACACGAACAGCTGCACCAGGTTGTTATGGCAACGGGAATTTTTAAAGTAAATTAATTTCACTACAAGATGTCATTAAGACCAGGTGAGGGTGGCCTTGAATCATTATGGCTTCCCTCTGCTGGCAAGTGCCACAAATGGGAGGAAAATGTTTTGACTTATCATCATCTTTTCACAGCTCTTATAGGAAAGTGATCATAAATTGTGTTGGTTTTATTGCAAGTTTGTATATCCCATTTTAATTCTCCATGAAATGGGAGTAAATGAGGGAATTATGAAACCATTGGTCCATTGATCTCTGATGAACTTAAACAACAAAAGGAGTTGTAATTCAGATAGTGCCCCATGTGGGCTGACAACATCCTCAGGAGCTTTAGAGGAAAGGGCTAGAAAAAGTCCTGGACACAAAAACAACTGAGCTATCAGGCAGATGGGTTCTGAGCACAGAGGGAGGAAAAGATTGTGCCAGTCCTTTCTCCAAGTTCTTTCACACTCTTGGTAGCCTCCAGAACCCACACTCTCCACACTCTGGGTTCTGGAGGCTCAAATTTCCCCGAGTTACTTTTCAAAAAAATCACTATCCTAGAAAGGTATTCTGTGGCGAAGTAATTATGGACTACAGCCAATAATGTAGGCCCCCTCCCCTTAGAAAGTCACAAACCAATTCAGCAGATGAAAAGCCCAGCCAAGGTGGATGGAACCCACCCTAAGCATGTTTAAGCCAGCATGTCACATTTTCTGTCACTGAGCCTATTCTTAAACATCTCCTTAGTTTTTAGTAACAGTTTATTTACATCAGGTGGACATACTTGAGAAATGCTCCTTAGATTAAAATTTTAAGGTCAAAATGAGTAAAAACTAAACATTCAAAAACTGCTTTCAAAAGGTCACTTCAAATATAGGAATATTTGTTTCCTTCTTACTACTTTTTAGCACTAATAAAACCAGTACCCTCCTCCCTGCTTCTTTTTAAAATATTTATTACATGTCACACACTCACCTAATAGCTCTGCACAAGTTCTGCCACAGAACCCAGCCACCTGTCTTTACTGACCCAGAATGCACAAGGGTGGCTGCGTGTGCTGGGGCATACACGCACACACACGCAGCCACATGCTCGCACACAAGCACGTGTGCTCACACACTCTACGAGAAGGAGAGTGACAACGACAGGGACCACCCTGACGTGCACCCTGGAGGACGGATTTATACAACAGCATTCTGGGAGTGAAACAAGCAGCAGAGAGAGCCACAGGGGAGCAAATGAGACGGCTGAGACACAGCAGTGAAGCAAAGGGTGGAAAACCAGGCTCCCCTGTCTCTGCCAGGAATGCACAGAGACCTGGAAACTGGCCGGGACAGACAGAGAAACTTGATGGGTCAGTGAGACGCCGCAGAGGCAGCTGCAGCAGGAATCTAGCCAAGAACAAAGACCACAGTGCCACGCTCCCTGATAAACGTATGGCTTCAAATTCCCTATTTTTCTTCTTAGAATCTACCCTGTTCATCTGCCCTTTTTAAACTTTGTTTTCAGCACATTGTAAATCTGAAAAAAAAAAAAAAAAAACCAAAAAAGGTAGTTTGCAATGACTTGGAAAAGCACCAAACCAGTAGTCAGCAGGGTTATTTCCCATGAGTATCTGTGCACATTTAAAACAAATAAAATTATATTACTATTCCTCACCCTGAGGAGTAGATTTAAAAACAGGTAGTCTCTGCAGTGTATACACAAGTCAGGTCAAAATACAAGGTTTACGCATGGAACTTACAGAATGTTATAAACCAATGTTGTCCAAATAAACCGAAAATCAGGTGGCCTAGAGATGTGTAGAGAAGTCGTTTTCTGAGCCCCGTCTTTGAAGCAGCACGTGGTTGCATCCTCTCATCTCCAGGAGCAAGTGGCTGAGGTCCTCTCCGCCAAGCAGAGAAGAAGCGACACCGGGGCACCAGAGGCACCAGGCTGTGCCATCAGCGTACCGCCATGGGTGCCCTTGGCAGGGTGGGGTGAGGAGGAGTGGGAAAACCAGGAGCGGGGTGTGGGCAGCAGTAGGTAAGGGGCTGGCAGGCAGTGCAATGGAGATGGTCAGCACCCCCAGGTCAGCTGCATATGACTCTGGAGCCAAAGCAGACAGGGCAGACACTGGCCACACCTCCATGCCAGCCTGAACAAGGCATAGGAACCCACAACAGCTCATCTATGGTGCGTGCTCCCTACGAGGTGCTCTGCAAGGGGACAAGGACACTTAGATGTGGATGGAGAGAACGCCTCCCTCGCAGAAAGAGCCTCTGAGGCACGGTCAGCAGGAGGCGAGGAGGCTGGAGGAGGTACCCCAGTGTAGGTGACATCCTAGTCAAGGCCAGAGGCCAGGGAAGGTGAGTGTCTCAGGCAGGCTGGGACACCCCTGCACAGAACAGGAGGTAGGAGGATCAGAGCGGGACCAGGCTGTGCAGGAGCTCCATGCTGGACAGGAGTCAGCTGCTCTCCAGAGGCTAACCCGGACTGAAGAGGATGTTTAGAGCCAGAAAGGAACAAGATCAGTGTGTCCGATCCAGAACACTTAATTTAGCCCAGGAGCCCTGGGCAGGTCACACTGTTGGGAATGAGCAGAGGGAATGGCAGGGGCCTGGCCCAACGTGGCCGCTGTGGAAGCGGCTCTTCCATCCGTGCTTATTTCACTTGTAAAAGAAAGCTCCTGCAATAACCATTTCCTTCACTCCAATTTTTCTTCTACCTGTCTGCTTGGGTTAGGCATTACATGGCTTGTAATGAGAACGGCAGAATGCCTTGTTCTTATTATGGTGATCTGAACAACAAATGCAGAATGAAACAACAAAACAGCCCAGACAATGAAAATAATTGTTAACCCATTTTACTAGCTCTGCAGCCAAATTATATTTTTATAGATTACAGTGCCGACAGAGGTAACTGTGCTCATGGGTTCCTTGCTAACAAGGTCACCAGCTTAATTTGAATATTTTCCACAGCAGCTGCCCTCACACCTAAAGAGGGAAGCGGCTCCAACTATGTAGGGCAAGCGGCCGGGAATGCTAATGAGTCTGACAGATTGGTTCAAAATAGAAGCATAAACCTTCAATTCATGAGGACATGACAGTTACGAAACCAAAGCCGAGGAGAAATAATCTGTGTTCAGGAATCCAACCCTGCCGCATTGCTTGAATTTCTGACATAGTTCTTGACCCAGGCTTGGCAAAATGCACGCACTGTAAATAGAAGGACAGGGGAAAGGTTACAAGAGACCGTATAATCCCATGACTGTGAGCTCGCTCTTAGAAGAAATCAACAAAGAGTATATTGAAGACACTCTTCGTTTCCTTGTCTGTAACAGACTGACTGCAAGAGAACCAATGGCCAGCAATGCCATGCGCTACAGGACAAAGCTGAAATTCAGAATTCACAGTACAAGTGGCGTGAAGTGACAGAGACAATGAAAGTTTAACTTGAGGGTAACAACCAGTCATTGTTTACTCTTTTTTTTTTTTTAAAGTAGAGATGAGGTAAACTTTATTAGCACTTGTAAACAATCAACCTTCATTTTTTTTTAACGTTCCTTCCCCTCTCCTGTGCCTGTAACTTGTAATCCTAGTTACAGGAACTCAGTGCAGGTTAGAAAGCGCAGTCCCTGGGGCTGACGGGCAGGAACGGCCATCCCACCGGCACAGGAAGCACAGGTCCCTGAGGAGGCCCGGTCCAGCAAGAGAGGTCGTGGCGTCGCGGCTTCCAGACTCAACCTTCGAATGGCACCTTGGGGCACGGGGAAAACGCCACCAAACCCTGCAAACGTGCAGCGTGAATGCGCGCCTTACACGAAAGCGGGTAACAGAGACTCGCAGAGGGGGGCTCCTGCAAAGTCTGACCCCTTGGGAAATGTTATCCAAAAGCTGATTCTCAAACCAACTCCCTAGCATTCAGAGGAAAAAGGAGTTTAAAGAAGTCACAGAAGTATGTAACAATGCTCTAGGTGACAGGTGCAGGTACAAAAGCCTCAGAGCCAGCCCGGTCCCTGGGTGGGCCATGAGTGGCACCCAGCTTACTGATAAACACCCTGCTGTCCCCTGGAAGAAGGCAGGCCCTGGAGAAGTCCCGTGTGTCTTTCACAGCCTAGAGGTCTATGACGGGACAAATGGAGTTTATCACTGAAAGACCTCAGGGAAGAATAAAGAGATAAGCTATCCTAGAACACCAGTGATGATTTACCTAATTTGACAGCTTGAAATGTGTCCTAAAGAAAAGGGTAATGTGGCAATCTGGGAGTCGTTTGTGTTTAAGAAAAGCTAGATTATACCATCCAATTGGATTATATGATTTTACTAAGTATTTCAGGGCCATCAAAAAGTCTCTTAGAGTTAAAATTTAAGTAAACTTAGCCTAAGTTTTGTACCAGGCTGAATATTTTATTTATAGAGGACTTTTAAAAAAATTGTAAGGCTCTTTTTTTTTTTTTTTTCTGATGTGGTACCAAGGGTATGAGGGTAAGGGTAAATGAACATACAGAAATTCTCTAACAATTTGTTTCAGCTTAACATTCAACAAGGGAGAGATTTGTTTCTCTGCAAATTTTAAGAGATTCAAATAGTGTCATTTATGTTCAGCTCAATTAAGCTACTGATCATTCCATTCTTTCAGCAATAAAGTGTCCTCAATCCGTTATGACTTCAGAACAATAAAACAGCCTGGCTGTCCAGGCCTTCATCCACACTGTGCGTGGTCTACACGAAGATTACTAACATGTGCCTGTAGTTCTCCTTCTAGCGGGAAATGTAAGAGGGCCTGATGATCTAGACTTCTTCCTTAAAGCAGCAAAAAGAGAACGTTAGAGATCTAGCTCACAGTGGAAAAACCAGGAAATCTGTTTTTAAAATTTTTCAAGGACTAAATGAGTGCAAGTCTTAGGACGTTAAGAAAAACAAAATCACACACACCAGGCGCACTGCCCCAGAGCATCCCAGGAGAGTTCTTCTATTGCATCTAAGACAATGACTGTGACCTCTCCCTCACCAAGATCAGCCGTTTCTTCACTGAGACAGCACAGACAAACAGCAGTGTTAGACGAGTAACAACACTTGCACACAGTATCAAGTGCACCATTTAATTCGTCTCCATCCGAGCATCATTTATTCTGGGTTCTTAGCACGTCAGGCACAAGAACAACAAGGGTGAGAAAGGCCCATCAAGTCCGGTCAAGCCAGTTAAAAACTACCGTCAAAAGCAGGGAGAGTTCTTTTCTAAGCAGTGCCCATCTAGCTGGTTGCTGACCCACCTTCCACCTCAAACAATGAGACACACTACATGTTCAATATTACTAATAACACAGGCATTAAATAAAACCTATGTGAAAAGCAGATCTCCCTAGGTAGGATCACCTGATTTCACTAATAAAAATATGGGGTCCAGATGAGCAGTAAACACTTTTTGATACAAGCATGTGCCACTGACTATTTGAGACACACATCAAAAATCACTGTGGTGTTCATCTGACATTCATGTGACAGCATGCTGTATTCTTCCAGCGACCTCGTGGCAAAGCAATGAGAACCTGTTGGCTAAGACGTGAAAGCGCAGAAACCCACCCAGGTGGATTTTTTTTTCTCAAGGCACCAGCTTAGAACTAAGAGAAACTAAACAAAATTGAAAAGCATGTACAGACTCAGAGAACAAAAGTGCAGCATTAGGATCCATCAAGGAAGCTCAGCTGTGTTCAGCCCTCCTTCGGATAAAGTGCAGGAAAAAGGGCTGTGAGTGGAATTTTATTCCCAGCAATGTGGAAGTTCTGACCCCAGTGCTTGAGATGTGACTTTATTTGGAAGTAGGGTCTCTGCAGCTGATCAAATTAAGATGAAGTCGTTAGGGGGACCCAATCCACTATGAATGTCTCTTTATTAAAGGGGGAGAGCATCCCTGGTCATTCACTGGTTAAGAATCTGCCTGCCAATACAGGGGACATGGGTTTGACTCCTGGCCCATGAAGATTCCATGTACCTTAGGGCAACTAAGCCGGTGCCTCACAACTAATGAGCCTGTGCTCTAGAGCTGGTGCTCCCCAGCAAGCGAGGCCACGGCAATGAGAAGCTTGCACACCACAACTAGAGAAACCCTGTGCGCAGGAACAAAGATCCTCTGCAGTCAAAAACAAATAAACACATCTTTCTGAGAGGGGGAAACCTGGATAGAGATAAGACACACAGGGAGGATGCCAAGTGAAAATGAAGACAGAGACCAGGGCGAGGCTACTCCTATTCAAGGAACAGCAAAGATCACCGACAAACCACAGAAGCAAGGAAGGAGCCTGGCACAGGTTCTTCTCTGGAAGGAACTAACCCAGCGAGCACCTGGATCTGGGATGTGTGAGATGCTGAGTTTCTGCTGTTTTAAGCCACCCAGCTTGTGGTGCATTTTCATAGCGGCCCTAGCACACTAACACAGCTATCAGCTAGAGAGACACACCTGGCCTGAGGGCTTAAGGCAGCCTGGGAACATCACTGTCAGCCGCGTCCAGCTGTTCTCCATTTGACAAGAGCACCTAGACACCCAGCTATCAAAAACGGTAACGAACCACCCCACGAGGAAGATGACCACGCTCAGGACCGTGAGATTATTTCTACCTGTGCAATGTTCAGCACCACTCAGGAACAGTCGGGCACAGGATAAAACAAGACGGAAGCAACAACAAAATGGTTATAAAAATGGGATTATCAAAATGGCTAATAAACATATTTTGGGGTGTGCAAAGTATGTATATAGACATATATATACATATAAATATATAGATACATATATATATACACATACCATGTTCTGCATGTTTTGATGTTACCACTTTAAAGAGCATTTTTAAATGCTTTAAAAAATGAGCTTTATTTATCTAAAAAAATCCACTTATCAGAAATACAGAAATTATGAGATGTTAGAGTTGTATTTGTCAATATTCTTTAGAGAAACAGAACCAATAACCAACAGGATCAATAAAAGAGATGATTTACTATAAAGACTGATGCTAGAATTATGGGGCTGACAAGTCCAAAGCCACAGCATGGGTGAGTGGGAGGAGACTCAGGAGAGCCAATGGGGCACATGAAGCCTGGGGGCTGGAAGGCTGCCTGCTGGAGACCTTGCCTTGCTTGAGAAGGCCAGTCTTTTATTCTACTCACGCCTTCAATTAACTAGGTGAAACCCACTCACATCAGGGACTCCAATCTGCTTTATTCGGCATCCCCCAATTTAATGTGAATCTCATCCATTAATACCCTCCAGTTCGACACACAAAATCAACCATCACAACAGCACACAATTTATAAAGAAGTTCAGTTCAGTTGCTCAGTCGTAACTCATGTCCATTGAGTCAGTGATGCCATCCAACCATCTCATCCTCTGTTGTCCCCTTCTCCTGCTGCCTTCAAGCCTTCCCAGCATCCGGGTCTTTTCCAGTGAGTCAGTTCTTCACATCAGGTGGCCAAAGTCTTGGAGTTTCAGCTTCAACATCAGTTCTTCCAATGAATATTCAGGACTGATTGTCTTTAGGATTGACTGGTTTGATCTCCTTGCAGTCCAAGGGACTCTCAAGTCTTCTCCAGCACCACAGTTCAAAATCACCAATTCTTTGGTGCTCAGCTTTCTTTATGGTCCAACTTTCACATCCATACATGACCACTGGAAAAATCATAGCTTTGACTGGATGGAGCTTTGTTGGCAAAGTAATGTCTCTGCTTTTTAATATGCTGTCTAGGTTGGTCATAGCTTTTCTTCCAAGGAGCAAGTGTCTTTTAATTTCATGGCTGCAATCACCATCTGCAGTGATTTTGGAGCCCCCCAAAATAAAATCTGTCACTGTTTCCATTGTTTCCCCATCTATTTGCCATGAAATGATGGGACGAGATGCCAGGATCTTAGCTTTCTGAATGTTGAGTTTTAAGCCAGCTTTTTCACTCTCCTCATTTCACTTTCATCAAAAGGCTCTTTAGTTCTTCACTTTCTTCCATAAGGGTGGTGTCAACTGCATATCTGAGGTTATTGGTATTTCTCCCGGCAATCTTGATTCCAGCTTGTGCTTCATCCAGCCTTGCATTTCACATGGAGACAAAGTAATCTGATGGTATGGTGGGCACTGGAAACACTGATGCCTGTGGGGTTTCAGATGAACTTCAGCAATAATACTTCCAAACCAAGACATTAGTAGAGATGCACAGAGTTTATACCGCAATTTAAATGTTATTGGGACAGTTACTAAGACTAACGCAGCTGTCAGCCCTTATTTACCCACATATAGCACAGAAACAGTAACCTTCACCTTTTTAAAGTATATATGCACTATTACATCTCCACCAGTATTCTGGCTCAACCGTGCCGGGTCTTTTGACACCAGCCCATTTCACACACTGTAGTCAGAGCAGTGTCTTCAAATCCAAGTCCACATGTGTTCACATTAGCTGTAAGTTAAAAGCCCGTCATCAGTTCCCCACTGCCTACACATAAAGAGTCCAGATTCTACAGAACTTTCCAGTTCTCCTGTCCTTCTCACCCCCTACTCCCCACATCTGCCCTTCACTGCATTCTCACCTCACCACTTTCGTCTCTTTTACACATTATGCTACCTGGTTCTTCCATCCACCGGATCCCTGGACATGCTGTGTTTTCTGATCTCCATGGTTTCCATCATGGCTTTTTGGCTGTTTCCTCATGCTGGGATCTGCCCCACCTCTCCACCCAAAGCCTGGACTGAGTGTAAGGGCCTGTCTGGACCTTGCTACTGAGCTGTCTGAACCACAGCAAACCACATCACCTCCCAAACTCTTACTGATCACTATCAGGGTGAAAAACTCAGCAATGGACCAGAGACTGTTCTCAAGCCCTTCTGTGCATGCTCTGTTTCCGAAGGCGCTTTCATCTTTCCGAGTGTGAATGTGTATAAGGACACGTGGTGCACACTCTCCCTTTCTCCATCCTCCTCTCTCCAGAGGCAACCCCTGCTCTCAGATTCTCATTTAGTTTCTGAGCCATGTTCTCCATGTACAAAAGGACAGATTATTTTCTCTTCTCTGGCGTAAATAGCAACACAGTTGGCTAGCTGCATACTGTTTTTTTTTTTCCTCCACTTAACAGTATAAACCAAGAGACAGTTTCATATATCCATAAAGAGTCTAGCCATTCTTTACAGCTATACAGTATTCTACCATATATATTTTTGCAATTTATTTTACTACTGACCTAGTGATGGCCATTTAGACTATTGCCAGTCTTTTGTTATGACCTTTGATTCTGCAATAAGTAACCCACTCAACAATCTACTTTGCAGGTGCATGGATTACATCCATTGATAAATTCGTGAAAGTGGAAATGCTAAAAAATGCCATACACATTAGTAATTTCTATACTAGTGCTAAATTTCACCCCAAAGAGGTGCAGCCAGTCATACCTCTCTTAGCCATGTAAAAGGATTTCTACTTCCTCCATGCATTTGCCAGGAGAATGCACACTAAACCTTAGCTCTCTAAGAATATGGGAGAATATGTTCCCATGAAGTTGTTTTTTTTTTTTTTGTACATCTACTCTTCTAAGTGAGCTCAAATATGTTTTCGCCTATTTAAGATCTCTTTGTATTCCCTACCCTTAAACTATTTGATCATAAAATATGCCCTTTTATCTATTGAGTTCCCTGCCCTTTCTTATTGATTTTAGGAGCTCTTTATATACTGATGAAAACAGTCCTTTGTAATATATATCACAAATGTTTCTTCCTTTGTGTTTTGACTATGGTAGTTTTTGAAATGTAGATAGCTTTTTTAGCACAATTCAAAACTTTTTTTCATAGCTTTTTGGTTTTATGCCATATTAAAAAGTGTTCCTCCTTCTAAGATTATTTTTAAAGCATCTTCTTGTGGTTTCTTCTTATAACTTTATTTGCATTTTGCATTTATGTCTTGGATCCATCTGAAATTTATTCTGCTTTAAGGCATGAGGCATGAATTCAGACATATCTGTGGGTCACAGAGACAGAGAACAGACCTGTGCTTGCCAAAGAAGGGGGGGGGGGTGGAAAGTGAGAAATGGACTGGAAGTTTGAGGTTAGTAGATATAAAACTTTATATTTAGAATGGATAAACAACAAGGTCTTACTGTATAGCATAGGGAACTGCACCCAATCTGCTGGGATAAACCATAGTAGAAAAGAATATTTTAAAAATAATGTATTTATGTGTATGAAAAGATGCTCAACATCACTCATTATTAGAGAAATGCAAATCAAAACCACAATGAGGTACCACTTCACACCAGTCAGAATGGCTGCGATCCAAAAATCTGCAAGCAATAAATGCTGGAGAGGGTGTGGAGAAAAGGGAACCCTCCTACACTGTTGGTGGGAATGCAAACTAGTACAGCCACTATGGAGAACAGTGTGGAGATTCCTTAAAAAATTGCAAATAGAACTACCTTATGACCCAGCAATCCCACTTCTGGGCATACACACCGAGGAAACCAGAATTGAGACACATGTACCCCAATGTTCATCGCAGCACTGTTTATAATAGCCAGGACATGGAAACAACCTAGATGTCCATCAGCAGATGAATGGATAAGAAAGCTGTGGTACATATACACAATGGAGTATTACTCAGCCGTTAAAAAGAATTCATTTGAATCAGTTCTGATGAGATGGATGAAACTGGAGCCAATTATACAGAGTGAAGTAAGCCAGAAAGAAAAACACCAATACAGTATACTAACATATATATGGAATTTAGGAAGATGGCAATGACGACCCTGTATGCAAGACAGGGAAAGAGACACAGATGTGTATAACGGACTTTTGGACTCAGAGGGAGAGGGAGAGGGTGGGATGATTTGGGAGAATGACATTCTAACATGTATACTATCATGTGAATTGAATCGCCAGTCTATGTCTGACGCAGGATGCAGCATGCTTGGGGCTGGTGCATGGGGATGACCCAGAAAGATGTTATGGGGAGGGAGGTGGGAGGGGGGTTCATGTTTGGGAATGCATGTAAGAATTAAAGATTTTAAAATTTAAAAAATAAAAAACTAAAAAAAATTAAAAAAAAAAATAAAATAAAATAAAAATAAAAATAATGTATTTATGTGTAGAAGTGAGTCGCTCTGCTATACAGTGGAAACTAGCACAACACTGTACATCAACTATATTTCAATAAAAAATAAAAATAAAATGACAAATAAATCTGTGGAGGATATAAAAAAAATCTCATGAACCAACTCATGAGTGGTTGCATCTTTTGCAAATGTTTAGGAAATGTCATTAAAATATATATATTATTTCCAAATTCAGCTCTAAATGCGGTAGCACTTTTAAACATAAAGGAGAGGAACACACATCTGTGAGATAATGCATCTGACACATGATCTGCGGCCTTCTGTTTATAACACGATGTACCCTCCTCTCCCACACACATTCCTTTACAGCTATCAGGAGCCCACAGGTTGGCCATCACCGTCGCAGGCTTTTCTGTTCCAAAGTGTTCATGAGTCTACATCTCTTATTTCCCCGGCCATTATCCTATCATTTCAAAATACGATTTATGGTGACATAAAAGGCAACCCTCATTGTTATTCTATCTTGCATTTACAATGAGAAGAGGAAAAGGTATTTGAACCAGATTATTTTTAAAAAGTGCTGACACAGTGGCACAATCAAACCTCCAGGAAGAAACTTAATTATATCCCATTAAAAAGCTCAATGCTTTCCTGTGATTTGAGCAAATTAACTAAATTCAGAGTTCAGTTCAAGATTCTTCCCTTTATGCAGCTCACCTCTGAAAATCTAAATGGAGATCATGGCTAGGTTTCTTCACTTGAAATAGCCAGTTGGCATAAGCAACCACTTCTGTTATTTTTAAGTATAAGCTACCACTGAAAGTATTTTACTCTCTTAATTGGATACAAATTGTCAGCATTATAATTTTTCCACTTCAGTCACCATGTATAATGGTTTTGGAAATTTTCATATAATTCCACTTTAGTTCACATAAATTTTTGCTTAGAATTTGTAACACCTTTATTATACATAGTCTTATTTTCCTCTTAAAAATATGTATGAAAGAAGATGTGAGAAATGTTGAAAGAAGAAGTGAAATCAAGATGGAAACTTTGGTTTTTATTTCAGAAAATGAAAATGGAAAGAAACCGTGGAAGTGATTTTGGAGCAGGGAACACAATCTGAGAGCTCCATGTGGAGATACCATTTCTGAGAGCTTTATTATTCATGTAGAAAGAGTTGTCAAGGACAAAGTCAAGGGTTTCTGGCTGGAGACAGAGATTTGGAGACCATCAGTACAGAGAGAACAGAATGAAATTACTTACCAAAATGTGAAGTTAGGCGAGAGAAGAGCGCCCAAGACCACGATTTGGAGTTGGAACAGAAGAAAAGAGTGTGAAGGAGAAAGCAGAAATGCAACAGAGAGACAGAAAAGCAGGGCTCCAGGGATTCCAGACAGGGAGGCGGTGGGGGAGGGGTCCACAAGCTGACTGCTGCGGGAAGAAAACAGCACAGGGAGGAGCTCGGGGCACAGGGAAGAAGTCTGGGTGACGACTAATGGGGACAGAGCTCAGACTGCACTGGACCGGGATTCCGGGATGCTCACAAGAAACTGGAGACAGCAAGGTTAGAAACTCACTCCAAAATTACCAAGCGATCGAGAGGGCATGGACTGGAGAAGACAGCAAACCAAGAGGGTGTCACGTGACCCAAAAGATCTTACAGACTAAGAAGGCAAACAACAGGACGGCTGGTTGATAGAAAGTGCCTGCCTGAGACCTGTGGGCAAACTGACAAGGAAGTCTTGGGTGACTGTCCAACAGTGATCAGCATCTTGGTAGCTAATGAGAAAGATGATGAGTGAGCAGAACCAGAAACGGCCTTTCCAGGTGAGGAGCCGAACTTCAGAGAAAGAGAGAGATGCTGGAAGCACGGGAGATGGCGATCACGTACCACAGAGGTAGAGGACTTTGAGGGAGAAAGAGAAGAGATGGTTTAAGGTGGAGTATTGCCTTCCTCTTTTTTGTGAGCAGGAACATATCCGAAGAGGACTCTGGTTAGACACAGACAGTCCCGTTCTGCCTGATGCAGAAGTGCAGTTTACTAAACATCTCTAAGCTTCCATACTCCACGGCACGCACACCCCACTCCTGTTCCGATCGCACTTATCCTCAACTCCAGTTCCGATCGCACTGATCCTCAGGGTGAGGATCGTAAAGGGATCCTTATCACTAGATGACGATGAAATGGCAAATTCTGTAACCTGGCTGATGGCAGAAATTTCTATCTTAAGCTTTCTGGACAGTATTCTAAATAAATTCTAATTTAGGAAACAGAATAAGATCACTTTACACAAATTTCCCATTCGTTCAGTATAAGTTTTCAAGTTTGAATCATGATACACTATCAAGTCAGTCAGGCATGGGGTGGGCATGGTGGGAGCACCTTCTGAGATTTTGGGTATGAAGTAACTGCACACTTTATAAATAAGCAGCTGAACTCCATGCCAAAACTCACTCCCAAGTCAAAATCCAATGATTCGACTGTACACTGATAAAATACACTGATTACAGTGATAAAATACTGATTTTTACACTGATAAAATACTGATTACAATACATTAGCGCTAAATGCCTATGTAGTGAGGCGGGCGCTGGAATGCAGAAGAGCACAGAGGGAAAGAAAGCCACTGAGACACTGGGAAGCAGTTTTGCTAGAGGCATCATGTGGAGTAAGCCTGCTGTAAAGAAAACCTTTCACAGCAATTAAAATAAAACAAATATATGGACCTGGGGAGAGGGGAGGAGGGGGTGAAATGTATGAAGAGAATAACATGGAAACTTACATTACCATATGCAAAATAGATAGCCAATGGGAAAAACAAAACAAAATAAGCCTAGTCACAGATCTTCTAAACCACATCTTGTTTATTCAAGTGCCCTTATTTCCACTTCTGCCAAAGAATCTTACCTCCTGAATTCTGACCCCATGCTCCAAACCCTGAGCAGGACGTTCTCAAAAGTTTTAACCAATGTTCCCCAAATTGTGGTCCATGGAATAACATCAGGATGGCTGCCTCAAAAGTCTCCTCAGAAGCTTTGGGAAAATGAAGATTTAGGGTCCTATGCCAGAAATCTTCATTCAGTAGGTCTTAGGTGGGCCCCCAGAAATATGTAATTTAAACTAGATTTGCCCAAGTAATTCTGATACCCAGGCAAAGTGGAGAATCACTGCTCTGGACTATCTGCTGGGTAGTATCAATTGTCACCATTTAGTCACTCAGTCGTGTCTGACTCTTGTGACCCCATGGACTGTAGCCCGCCAAGCTCCTCTGTCCATGGGATTTCCCAGGCAAGTATACTGGAGTGTGTTGCTATTTCCTACTCCAAGGGATCTTCCGAACTGAAAGATCAAACCCGCATCTCGTGCATTAGCAGGCAGATTCTTTACCACTGAGCCCCGTAGGAAGTCCTGGGTAGCATTGACAAAGATCTATAATAAAATATATCAAACATAATAAAATTAGAAATTTAAATTTCTAAACACTGATCTCTGAGCTCTAACATTTCAAGGCCAACTCCACCAGGAGCAACTGTCACGATGAGCCCCGCCCTCCCTCTGACGGCACGGAGAGGCAGGTGCCCACTTGCCAGCCACACGGCTCCCATGCGCTTCTCTGTACACAGGCCACCGGCGCCCTGCTTTTACAGTGATGATGGCACATGACCACTCACACCAACTGACTGTCTGATCTCCAGTGACTCTTGATTTACTCAGCAAGGTCAAGAATTCATGCGGCAGTTTATCATCCACACACACAAAACCCAAACAGAGCAATGGCCATGATGATTGTGATGATGACTGTGATGACTCAAATAATAATTAAAAATGCTAACGCCACTGACAGTTCAAAGATTACCCTCATAGATACTTTTAGAAACGTTAGCTCAAGAGAAACAGATGTCAAGTATATTTGGAAGAGTTTTTTTGTTTTTGAAGAGTTTTTAAATGACTGTTTCATAAACTGTAAGTAGAAAATAAAGAGCACATTATCCAGCCTCCTTCCAGCCAGATGTGGCCAGGTGGCTAAGCTCCACCCAACAGGACAAGGTAGAGAGTGCGTGAAGGTCCCAATGACCCCCTTAGATGGAGCGGCATCCCTCCCCTCCCTTCCCCTCCCAGCTGGGGGAGAGCCAGTGGGGGGAGAGACAGTGTGAGGATCATGAGCCAACTTCGTGACTGAGCAGAAGACACCTGCCATATACGGCAGCCCTACAAAAGGGGGCCATCACAGTGGCTTCATGTCAATCCTGGTGGAGGGACCACCCCCACTTCTTCTCTGTAAGACAGAAACAAACCCTACTTACTGCACTCACTGTTATTTGAGGTTTTTGTTATTTGCCCTCAAACCTAATCTTAATGATTTTGTTCTGAAGGGTTGACACTGTAGGCCCTGGTACTTAATCTGGCACCCTTCATATTACTTTCCTTGTGTGCTCAGTCACTTCAATCGTGTCTGACTCTTTGCAACCCCATGGACTGTAGCCTGCCAGGCTCCTCGGTCCATGGTATTCTCCAGGCTAGGATACTGGAGTGGGTTGCCAGGCCTTCCTCCAGGGGATCTTCCTGACCCAGAGGCTGAAATCCTATCTCTTATGTCTCCTGCCTTGGTGGGTGAGTTCTTTACCACTAGCACCACGGGAGAAGCTCTTAACTTTAGCCAAATGAAAAAGAAGAGAAAAGCAAACCTAAGGCCAGATTGCCATTGAGCCAGTAACTGTTTCTCCCTCTGTCTCCACCCAGGGCCACAAAAAAACCAATGGTGGAAGACAGGTGGAGTCAGCAGCATGACAGGAAGGGGCCCGTGGCACCCTGAGGCCCATCTGCACATCACTAACGTTGGCTAGAACAAGGAACCAAACCCCAAGGCCTTCAGTGAGGCCAGAGGTGAGCTACTTCCACAGTGAGTACTATCTACTGAAGAGCGAGACAAAGCGTGGAAACCCTGATGTGTCCGATGAAAGGCACTCCATGGGTGTAAAATATTATCATACATATTAATCACGGAAACGGTCTGTGGCAAAGACTAATTCTTAGAAGCAACTGGCTCTAGAGTCTCTTATTTTTAATAACATATGCGCCAGCCAAACAGACATATGCCTTAACAGCTTTTAATTATTTCTGCTGTTTGCTTACTTCTTTGCATTAAATATAACTTTTGCCATTGCATATTCATCTGAAATCTCCATTTCCTTATCCTCAGTAATTACTTCTTTAATAATTGCTGCCAGGTCTATGGAGGTTTTTGTGAAAATAATCAGCCTTTCTTTAAGCTGAAACTATTCTCTTTACCTTGAAGTTGTGCTTTTTTTTTTTTTTCTGTTCATAGTTTCTGCTGATCTTTCCTGGCAGGAGGGAAGTTTCGATTGCTCCGTACTAACTTGTTTTCTTACCTGCAGTTCAAGCATAACCCTGTTTTACAGCCACCCCCTGGCAGCTCCATAGTGCGAGCATGTCTCTGAGCAGAGCAAATCACCCCTGGATCTTGAGCACCACCTCCGTTTACTTCATGGGGGATTTTGAGAATGGCGGGGAGCCTTTCACCATGACTATGCTGGTTTGAACTGAATGGACAGCGTGTGTTACTGGGGAAGCACAGAGATGTTTTTATGTGGTTTCCCACCAAGTTTCACCAGAGTCACCCAAAAGACTGATTCTGAAGCCACCTCACAGGGTCTGCACTCTCATTCTTGCGTTTCCCCAGGAAACAAGCACAGATTTAAACAGCTAAGAAAAATTGGGTCTTGCTAGCTCATCTGCGAAATACCAACATACAACCTACAACACTCTCTATAAATAATCCAGATGAGGAATGAGACAGATAATGCATAAACCTGATAAAACAGGCCCTGGAGGGAATAGAAAGCAGAGATGACGGGCGAGGAGGCTCGTCTCGGAGCTCTGTGTTTCAGGACACTGGAGAGAGTCACAGGCAGGCTGCCAACTGGACCAGGAATTAGCAACTGACTGTGTACTCTTCAAGTGCGTCAGATGCTCTTCCCCGCCCAGCGGGGGCACGTTCCTGCATGCACTCGCACATCTGGGGCTCCCCTCCCCACCCTCCTGCCGAGCTCCCCTGCTTACAGACTTCTCACTTCTCCAGACCAGCATGATCCACTGGAAAGAGTCCTGTGCTCTCAGACCAGGATTTTCATCCCAAGTAGAGCGGTCTGATAAAATACATGCTGCCCTCTTAAAGCTGAATTTCAGATAGACAACTATTCTTTTAGTGTTGTGTCCCAAATATAATTTATTTATCTAACTGAAGTTTAACTGAGTGATATATATATATATATATATATTTTTTTTTTTGCCAAATCTGTCAGCTTTAGTTCAAGTTTAATTTCTGCTATTAACTCACACATAACATTAAACGTCAGAGTTTTTCAGTTTCTTCTGGGATGAAGGAAGGAGTGAGGCTGCTTGAAGAAAGGAACAAGGACGAGGGTCAGTGCTAATCCCCCAGTATCTGGCTCTGTGTTAATCCACTCAATGGATGTTGTTAATTTGCCAGATTTTTACTGAAAATCTCCTGTGTGCCAAGTGACATATTCTGTTGCTGTTGTTTATTCCCTAAGTTGTGTCCGACTCTTTGTGACCCCCATGGAATGCAGCCCACTACAGATCTCCTCTATACAAGTCATCAGTGATGACTAAGATGTGGGGCTCAGGAATTAACAACAGTGGTTCCATCTTGCCTTTATAGTCATCCTATAACAAAACAGTTATTCCTATTTTATACGTGAGGTAAATGAAACATGGAGGACTTGTCACAGAACCAGTTATAAAGGAGTTAGATACTGATATGACCCTAAACCTGAACATCTTCCCTTACACTGTTTCAGTTCCAAAGAGCTCGCAAACACCAAGGCAGGATGGAGTCTCAGCACCAAAGTACTCCAACTGTGACCGGTGGACAAGCCTATTTATTCTGTTCCCATGTGCGTGCTTCAAAGCTTCCTGGTATCACAGAATAGCCAGTGGTATGTCTGTAGCACAGTCGCTTAGCTGTTTCCACTGGGACTGTCTCAGTGATGCTCCAGAGAGAGCTCTTTCAATGATTACGTGGCCAAATGCCCACCAGCAGCGCCAACACAGGGTGTGATATTTATGAGTCAACTGCATTCTTCTTTCTCTTGCTGACCTTGCCTGCAGTCATCCTTGTATGGGATTTGGGGAGCTTTAGGAAGGGCTGAAAAGTTATGACCAACCTAGATTGCATATTCAAAAGCAGAGACATTACTTTGCCGACTAAGGTCCGTCTAGTCAAGGCTATGTTTTTTCCTGTGGTCATGTATGGATGTGAGAGCTGGACTGTGAAGAAGGCTGAGTGCCGAAGAATTGATGCTTTTGAACTGTGGTGTTGGAGAAGACTCTTGAGAGTCCCTTGGACTGCAAGGAGATCAACCCTGGGATTTCTTTGGAAGGAATGATGCTAAAGCTGAAGCTCCAGTACTTTGGCCACCTCATGCGAAGAGTTGACTCATTGGAAAAGACTCTGATGCTAGTAGGGATTGGGGGCAGGAGGAGAAGGGGATAACAGAGGATGAGATGGCTGGATGGCATCACCGACTTGATGGACATGAGTTTCAGTGAACTCCGGGAGCTGGTGATGGACAGGAAGGCCTGGCGTGCTGCGATTCATGGGGTCGCAAAGAGTCGGACACGACTGAGCGACTGAACTGAACTGAACTGAGGAAGGGCTGAGGCCATGGGGAGACAGAAAGATGTTTGTTGAGTACATTACTTGGAATACAAGCAGTTGAAACCTTACTGATGTCTCTTTAGGTCCTGGCAGATGTCCCTGGAGTCAGCAGTGGTGGCAGGAGCTGTACGAAGACTTCACATTCGCCCAGCTACAGCAACGGTGGGTTTATTCCTAGCCGTTCAGGTACCACTTTCTGAAGCGAGGCGATTCCCTTTGGGATGGTGTCAGTTAGGTTTAGTAGCTCAGTCGTGTCCGACTCTCTCATGACAAAACATCACGCTCTGGACCTTCAGACATTCTTTACAAAGTCCTAATGAGCAGAACATTTATTTATGCCTTGGACAACTAAATAGATCCAAAATACAATAATATTCTCATTTCTCAGTTGTATAGAAAATCATGTGAACCAGCAATTCCACCCCTGTGTATATATGCAGAGAAAGCAAAAACGCTGACTGGAAAAGATACATACACCAAAATGTTCATCAGTTCAGTTCAGTTCAGTTGTTTAGTCGTGTCCGACTCTTTGCAACCCCATGAACTGTAGCATGCCAGGCCTCCCTGTCCATCATCAACTCCTGAAGTCCACCCAAACCCATGTCCATCGAGTCGATGATGTCATCCAACCATCTCATCCTCTGTCGTCCCCTTCTCCTTCTGCCCTCAATCTTTCCCAGCATCAGGATCTTTTCAAATGAGTCAGCTCTTTGCATCAGGTGGCCAAAGTATTGGAGTTTCAACTTTAATATCAGTCCTTCCAATGAACACCCAGGACTGATCTCCTTTAGGATGGACTGGTTGGATCTCCTTGAAGTCCAAGGGACTCTCAAGAGTCTTCTCCAACACCACAGTTCAAAAGCATCAATTCTTCAGCACTCAGCTTTCTTTATGGCCCACCTCTCACATCCATACATGACCACTGGAAAAACCATAGCCTTGACTAGACGGACCTTTGTTGGCAAAGTAATGTTTCTGCTTTTTAATATGCTCTCTAGGTTGGTCATAACTTTCCTTCCAAGGAGTAAGTGTTTTTTAATTTCATGGCTGCAATCACCATTTGCAGTCATTTTGGAGCACTCCAAAATAAAGTCTTTCACTGTTTCCATTGTTTCCCCATCTATTACCCATGAAGTGATGGGACCAGATGCCATGATCTTAGTTTTCTGAATGTTGAGCTTTAAGCCAACTTTTTTTTCACTCTCCTCTTTCACTTTCATCAAGAGGCTCTTTAGTTCCTCTTCACTTTCTGCCATAAGAATGGTGTCATCTGCATATCTGAGGTTATTGATGTTTCTCCCAACAATCTTGATTCCACCTTATGCATCATCCAGCCTGGCATTTCGCATGATGTACTCTGCATAGAAGTTAAGTAAACAGGGTGACAATATATAGCCTTAACGTACTCCTTTTCCTATTTGGAACCAGTCTGTTGTCCCATGTCCAGTTCTAACTGTTGCTTCCTCACCTGCATATAGGTTTCTCAAGAGACAGGTCAGGTGGTCTGGTATTCCCATCTCTCTCAGAATTTCCCACAGTTTATTGTGATCCACACAGTCAAAGGCTTTGGCATAGTCAATAAAGCAGAAATAGATGTTTTTCTGGAACTCTCTTGCTTTTTCCATGATCCGGTGGATGTTGGCAATTTGATCTCTGTTTCTCTGCCTTTCCTAAAACCAGCTTGAACATCTGGAAGTTCATGGCTCACGTACTGCTGAAGTCTGGCTTGGATAATTTTAAGCATCACTTTACTAGCATGTGAGATGAGTGGAATAGTGTGGTAGTTTGAACATTCTTTGGCATTGCCTTTCTTTGGGATTGGAATGAAAACTGACCTTTTCCAGTCCTATGGCCACTGCTGAGTTTTCAAAGTTTGCTGACATATTGAGTGCAACACTTTCACAGCATCATCTTTCAGGATTTGAAATAGCTCAACTGGAATTCCATCACCTCCACTAGCTTTGTTCATAGTGATGCTTTCTAAGGCCCACTTGACTTCATATCCCAGGATGTCTGGCTCTAGGTGAGTGATCACACTATCATGATTATCTGGGTTGTGAAGCTCTTTTTTGTACAGTTCTTCTGTGTATTCTTGCCACCTCTTCCTAATATCTTATGCTTCTATTAGGTCCCTACCATTTCTGTCCTTTATTGAGCCCATATTTGCATGAAGTGTTACCTTGGTATCTCTAATTTTCTTGAAAAGACCTCTACTCTTTTGCATTCTATTGTCTTCCTCTATTTCTTTGCATTAATTGCTGAGGAAGGCTTTCTTATCTCTCCTTGCCATTCTTTGGAACTCTGCATTCAAATGGGTATATCTTTCCTTTTCTCCTTTGCTTTTCACTTCTCTTCTTTTCACAGCTATTTGTAAGGCCTCCTCAGACAGCCATTTTACCTTTTCGCATTTTTTTTTTCTTGGGGATGGTCTTGATTCCTTCTCCTGTACAATGTCACGAACCTCCGGCCATAGTCCATCAGGCACTCTATCAGATCTAGGCCCTTAAATCTATTTCTCACTTCCACTGTACAGTCATAAGGGATTTGATTCAGGTCATACCTGAATGGTTTAGTGGTTCTCCCCACTTTCTTCAATTTAAGTCTGAATTTGGCAATAAGGAGTTCATGATCTGAGCCATAGTCAGCTCCTAGGCTTGTCTTTGCTGACTGTATAGAGTTTCTCCATCTTTGGCTGCAAAGAATATAATCAATCTGATTTTGGTGTCGACCATCTGGTGATGTTTTTGTGTAGAGTTTTCTCTTGTGTTGTTGGAAGAGAGTGTTTGCTATGACTGGTTTGTTCTCTTGACAAAACTCTATTAGCCTTTGCCCTTCTTCATTCTGTACTCCAAGGCCAAATTTGCCTGTTACTCCAGGTGTTTCTTGACTTCCTACTTTTGCATTCCAGTCCCCTATAATTAAAAGGACATCTTTTTTGGGTGTTAGTTGTAGAAGGTCTTGT
Source organism: Ovis canadensis (assembly GCF_042477335.2). Taxonomy (NCBI): domain Eukaryota; kingdom Metazoa; phylum Chordata; class Mammalia; order Artiodactyla; family Bovidae; genus Ovis; species Ovis canadensis. Next base: position 59,674,530 of record NC_091257.1, on the reverse strand, counting down.
AGGTCTTCATAGAACTGTTCAACTTCAGCTTCTTCAGCATTACTGGTCAGGGCGTTGGATTACCGTAATATTGAATGGTTTGCCTTGGAAACGAACAGAGATCATTCTGTCATTTTTGAAACTGCATCCAAGTACTGCATTTTGCACTCTTTTGGTGACTATGATGGCTACTCCATTTCTTCTAAGAGATTCCTGCCCACAGTAGTAGATATAATGGTCATCTGAGTTAAATTCACCCATGCCAGTCCCTCTTAATTTGCTGATTCCTAGAATGTTAATGTTCACTCTTGCCATCTCCTGTTTGACCACTTCCAATTTGCCCTGATTCATGGACCTAACATTCCAGGTTCCTATGCAATATTGCTCTTTACAGTATCAAACCTTGCTTCTATCACCAGTCCCATCACAACTGGCTGTTGTTTTTGCTTTGGCTCCATCCCTTCATTCTTTCTGGAGTTATTTCTCCACTGATCTCCAGTAGCATATTAGGCACCTACTGACCTGGGGACTTCATCTTTCAGTGGTGTCACCAGGACTCATGAGCTGACTGCAGCACACTGAAGAGGCCTCGGTGATTGTGTGCTATCTGAACACTTGCCCATATGATGCAAATGTTTTGTTGGTTTGACGGTTTTTATTTACATATGAAAAATACCTGCTCATGGTTCAAAAATATAAAGATGTCTACGAAGCTTACTAGAAAAAGGATAATACCCCAAATCCTCCCTTATTTCTCACAGCAACCAATTTCAATTTGGGGGTGGGGGTGGGGTGGGGGTGGGGCTGGTTCTTTTGTGTATTTGTTTCTGTTTCTTAAATAAAATGGTTATATTGCTATTTTTGACTTCTCAGATGTAGGCAAACCTATGGACTAGCCATTCTGGAAAACAGAGTGTAGTTCTCTTTCAACCCAGTGTTCAACCATCTACAAGCACCCTAACTGTCCCCATTCCTCCCAATAGAGCTGATTTTGGTTCTATCAATATTCTTTGTTTCTGCTATCATTAGTGTAGTAATGTTAGTCACTCAGTCATATCCAACTCTTTGCGACCCCATGGACTGTAGCCTGCCAGGCTCCTCTGTCCTTGGAATTCTCCAGGCAATAATATTGGAGTGTGTTGCTTTTCCCTTATCCAGGAGGATCTTCCCAACCCAGGGATCAAATCTGGGTCTCCTGCATTGCAGGCAGAGAAGCCCTCTGCTATCATCACATAAACATTAATCACAGCTGAGGCAAGCAGTATACTATAATGATTTTTTTCCTTTCCAGTATATTTTATTGTCCCTGTTTTAAATAATTACCTCCCTTTCAGTTGCTTAGCTATCTGTACTTCCCATAAATTTAACTCTGAACATTCTGCTCATTGTCTAAATCTTTCCTCCATCACCTCAGTTGTATCAGGCAGCATGTCAGTTTTGCCTTTCTGAAGAACACCACTAGAGCCTTCTGACTTGCCCCAACATACACAGACCATGCTCTTGCCTGGTCACAAACATCCTGGGAGCCCACCCTCTCTGATGCATCAGGACCCCTGCTTTTGATCCACGATCCTGTCTGAAGGAGTAGATTATTCAGTACTTCTTGAGAAAGGATTCTTGAGAGGTAAATATTGAGAATTTAGAAGTCTGAATGTATGTTTATTCTAAACTTGTTCTTAATTAACAGTTGGGCTGGGTATAGAATTCCAGGCTTAAGAACACTTTCCTTCAGGATTTTGAAAGTGTTTTTCTATTGTCTTTCAGCTTCCAGTGTTTTGTTAAGAACTCTGCACACCTCCACCCTTGTTGTTTTATGCTGGCCTACTTGCTCTCTGAAAGCTAGCAGGACTTCATTTTTGCTCTCAATGCAAAGCCCACATAGTGTTACACATGTACTGAAGACATTAAGTGCACAGCTTTCACTTGCTGGGCACTATTCTCAATGCTGAGGATTCCCAGAAAACAGGACAGACTCCAGACAGCACTCAGACTTCAAAGAAGTGCATCAGAGATACAGAGAATCAGAGATGTTGCTTTCTAATGCAGACATCTGCTGTGAATTTAGACGAATGCTCCAGAGGATAAGGTAGGAATCAGCAGAGATCTTTGGCTCCTCTGCATCTGCAAAGACCATTTCCTGTTCACACACGTGCATGAAAACCAGGGCCAAAATCTGAAATAGAGAAATACAGATCAACTATTCAGCAATGAAGCAGCCCTGATAAGCAGATTATAACAAGAAAGTTTCCTAATAACAAGAAAGGAAATGATACAAAAAACCTTTACCCTTATGACAACAAGCTGAAACACAAATTTGATAAAAATGAGAGGGAAAAAATGGTAGAATCCAATTCTAAATGGTTCCTCTTCTTTATCAATACTTCATTATTGTTCACTGACACTTCCAGAGTTAAATACCAAAATATCCAGGAAGACTTGTTCTTTACTTCATTATTAGAATAAGCATCTGCTGATGCCAACAGGAAGCAAGGTTGTAAACACCTAGTCACACAGAACAGAACTCTGTAGTCATCTCTGTCTCCACTGCCAAAGCTTCCAGACATATTAATAAATTCAGTGGGGGAAATAAGGCCAGAACATTTACCCACCTGTGACTCATCAGCTTGTCTACTAGCAGTAATTTTTTCCGAGATATAAATAGGAGATGAGGTTGGGGAAACATGAAACTCAGAACTTAAATGATGGGGGGAGAAAATGATGGAAATAAAAGTGTAGAAAGAGAAAAGTCTGAGGTTAGCCTGGAACATTCCACTTTCACTTGGTATGTGGAGAAAGCAAAAATGCAGCATCAACAGAGAACCAGCATCTCAGTCACTGTGGCCCTGGGTTACTAAGGCTAGTCAGTGGGTCACAAACATCAGAATCAAAAGGGCTCACTTAGGACCACAAATGCCTGGGCCTATCCCAGACATACTCTATCGGAAATATTTTAAATAAACTCACGCGATGACCCAGGTGCCTACAAAAGTTTGGAAGCTGCCACCTGACGCTGGCCTTGGGAGAAAGAGCAGTAGCTGGAGCACATACCCTGCATGGAGGGGTACAGCACCTGGAGGGGCCTCCATGTCAGATTTGGGGCACATATTCAAGATAAGGAGGTGACTGTCACCTAGCCCTTCCCTGCTGTCTCTGATCTCTGCTCACCCACAGGAGGTTTCAAGATGCCACACTGCTATTCTTTCCCAATTTAAGACTGTTTACCAGCACATGAGTATCTCTGCACATACACGCCTGTATATGTGCGTATGTTTGAGGAGGTCTCACAGTAACAGAGAAAATTCTTCAGTCTTTGGTGAACAAAGAAAGGGCTTTTACTTAATGACAGGAGGCAATTTATAACCTTCTATTCATTTCTACATGTAGTTAGAAAACTTGTAAGATTTTGAGCTAGGGTTGGAGGCAGGACAAGGCTGACTTATAACCATTTAACAAGTGGAAGACAATCTCTCTGCCAGTCCTCCACATCAGCTGTTCTCAACTTTTTCAGCACCAGAGACTGGTTTCATGGAAGAGAGCTTTTCCACAGACCCGGGAGGGGGATAGTTTTGGTTTTGCCCACCACTTACCTCCTCCTGTGCAGCCCAGTTCCTAACAGGCCATGGAAGGTCCTGGTCTGTGACCCAGGGGTTGGTGACTCCTACGCTACATCACATGGCAGGTCAACCACTGTCCTCCCTCCCCAAAGCCAGGGGGCTGGAGATCCAGGCGGCCAGTAGCCCACCAGACACACTGACCGTCTGGGTGAGGTGGGTCCTGAAACTGGATCCACAGGGACAAATTCTTCAATAATGTTAGCTCTAACTTGTAATCTTCCCCTCACCATAAAGCTGAGTCTATCAACAGAGAAAACCATGAGGTTCACATCCCAGCTCTGCCCACAGTCAGGCCAGTGTGCTGACTGGAAATGACAGAAATCCACTGTCAGCTTAATCAAAAGAGGGAGTCAATCCCTGCATAACTGTGATGAAGCTGGCCTGAGTATTTTGGGGAATGAGTATTCTGGGTCTCTCCTCCCTACCTTTCTCCTCCATGTGGCTGCATTCCCTTGAAGCAGAAGTATTAATAGATGGTTTCCTTCAGGCCTTGGAGGTGGGATGGTGGCTGCAGCACGTGCAGGCTTACTTCACTCATCTTGACAGCTTATAAGCAAGAACACACAGCTTTCTCAAGGCCATTTATAAAAGCCCAGGGAAAACTTCTCATTGGCTAGACTGGCATCACTTGCTCATCAGAGGACCAACCATTATGGCCAGAAGAAATGCAGAGCTAGCCATTTCTAAGGATGTGAATGAGACGGTGACAGGATGGCGACTTCAGTCAGAAGTCCCATGGGATAGGGAGACACAATTCCCCAAATTAAGAGGTGACAGCAGCAGGGAAATAGAGAAAAACACTGAGCAGATACAGGCATCCATTACTGTCATCTGCCAGCTTTGTGACTTTGGCAAATTAATTCATTCCTCTGTGCCATATGGGGTTGTTATGAGCATTAAATAAGATGAATTATACCAAGCCCTTAGCATGTAGTGATAATCAATACACAGTTACTACTACTGCCAACCGGTTTCCTTATAGGAACTTACAAATCACCCAACTATATGAGCATATTTAAACCCACTTTTATACGATCAAAAATCCCCAGGAATTATAATTTAAGCATTTTGAAGATGGTGTGGCAAGAAAACTAGCATCTCCCTCACCAGCTAAACTGCAAATAAACTGGTAGATTGGCCCACTGTCCAGTAGAACTATTGTGTACCACAGGCACATTACAGATTTGAGGAAAGTAAACCTGGAGAAAGCTCCCTCTGCTAGAGTCTAACAGTCCTCCATCATAGATTATGGCTCGGGCTTTGTTGGAGGTGGGCTAACTGAGCCCTAGAACCAGGCCTGGCTCTCAAGCATGATCACTGACTCCCAGCTGCCTCTCCACTTCAGCCTCCCAGGCAGCGTGGCCAGGACAAGAGAACAGACACAAGTGCCCCAGGGCAGCCACTCAGCTCCTTTCACAGAAGCTGCCTCATCTGTGTCGTCTGTGAAGAGCAGTGAAGAAAGGAGGCATTCGCAGGATCCACAGACCCTGCGGTTGTCAGTCCCCTGGCAGCTGATGCTAAGGGAGAGCCCCGAGACACACCCTCTCCATGTGCAGCACACCCTGGGACTCTCCAGGAGGCCAGCCTCCGCCCACTGGCTGGGCACCTCCTCTGTAGGACACACTCCGCACCGGCCCTCTCCAGGGGTCCACTGCCAGCTCCCCACCAGCTCCTGCTCCCTCACCCTACACGGAGGCCATCATGCTGTCCACCAACCCGCAGCAGCCCTGCCCGCCCGCCTGCTGGTCCCTCCCTCAGGTCTTGTCACCTTCGACCATATTCCCTACATTTGCTCATCTTGTTTTGTTCTGACTAATCTTTCCCTACCAGAAAGCAGAGCCCCATCATCATTCCCTCTTGGATCAATTCAGTGCACACAAGAAAAATATGTATTGTATAGACAAAGTACAGCAAAGGACACAGACAAGGAGATGGACTTGGATTCAGTGTCTACAAGTCGACTACAGGTGCACAGTCCTCCCCCTAAACACCGCCCTTCTATAGCTACAAGGTAGCTCAATTATAAAGCCACCCTGCTTGCAGTTCAGGCTTGATCACTTGAGGGGGGCATCACCTGAACACCCCCAATGCCAGGTGGGAGCAATTTTCCCAGATGCTCAAGGTCACTGGCTCCTTTCCCAATTTGGCAGTGTAACAATTTAGGAACCCACTCCAGTGTTCTTGCCTGGAGAATCCCTGGGACAGGGGAGCCTGGTGGGCTGCCATCTGTGGGGTCACACAGAGTTAGACACAACTGAAGTGTCTTAGCAGCAGCAGCAGCAGCAACAACCTAGGAGAGAAAACCCTAACACTTTAAAAGAAGTGAAAGAGATCTTGAACTTCTCTTGGACACCTCAGGAATCCATCAGCAGTTACTCTGCTGACATCATAGCCGCAGAGCCACTAAATTAGATGAGCTGTGTGTTGGAGAATATTATTAATTATTTCCATGGATTTTAGAGTAAGAACCACCTGAGTCTGAACCCTGGTCTTAGAACTTACCAGTCACATAACCATGAGGAAGTTAAGCCTTTCCCCTAAAATCTCAATTTCAGATTTATGAAATAGGCATAACATGTCCTAGGGACATTATTTAATAGAATTAAGTGAGATAAATTGAGTGCAATGCAGGGCACACAGGAAGCACCTGGAACATGTGGTAGCAGAGGCCTCTGCTCAGTGACACGGGGACATGGAGGAGGCCACGTGTGGGACACAGAGACATGCAGGAGGCCACATGTGGGACACAGTGACATGGAGGAGGCCACATGTGGGACACAGGGACATGGAGGAGGCCACATGTCAGACACAGGGACGTGAAGGATGCCACGTGTGGGACACAGGGACATGCAGGAGGCCACATGTCAGACACAGGGACGTGAAGGATGCCACGTGTCGGACATGGGGACATGGAGGAGGCCATACGTGGGACACATCAGAGGGCCACACATGCTGCAGGGGGTAATGCCATGTTGGGAACCCTCAGGACCCTAAAACAGGACTGTTTCCCACAAGGTATAGGAAGACACTTCCAATCAGAGTCTCCAAAGGGTCTGGAAATTCATGTTGTAATTAACATACTAAATAGTCTAAAATAGTGACCACACAAAACATCAAGTAAAGAAGATACAGGGACTGTTACGAGCCTGAACAGATGGCATGAACCACTCAGAGTTGGGCCTTCTACGCAATGGTGGGAACTGGGACTTGATTCTGTGGGTGATCAGGAACCTTTAAGGGTGACACTTGGCCAAATCTGATGTCACTGATACTTGGGACTCTGGGGTTCCCCTCTAGGCTGTATACAAAAAAAGAAGGTTTCTCCATCTAATGCTTACCTTCATTACTGTCGAGTTCACACTTTTTAAAAACAGTCCTCTTGCCATTCTAGCCACAGTGATGTGGTTGGCCATTTTGCCTCCATGAGTGCAGTTTCTCCTTTTCCTTTGAGATCACTGAGACAGTAACAACGGGGAGAGAAGAACAGTCAGGAGCAAGAGGGGAGAATTACCGACTGCATGACCACAGGCACCTCCCCCAGGTATACCTCGGGGCCTGTGTAGACGCAGGATCTTGGGTATACCTCAGGGCCGGTGTAGATGAAGGATCACTTCCAATACTCCTGGTGGTTCTGACTTTGAACTCGGTTATGTTTGGGATTTAATCCCTTCACTCCCACTGCCATGCCATGTCACCCTGAACAGGCCACTTAATGAGACTAAGTTTATGAAAACTGTCATAGTAATGTCAATGTTATATGACTATTGCTAAAGGAGACTATTAAATTTTATCTGTTCTGAGCATATAATCAGAGCTGGAGAAAGAGTGCTTATAATGAAAGGACTTTACATTTTATTAGCAAAACAATCCACTGGATATTTCATTCATGAGAGGTCTCCTGGTTTAAAGCAAATGACACATCAAGACATTTCTATCATTCAGTTCAGTTCAGTTGCTCAGTCGTGTCTGACTCTTTGCGACCCCATGGACTGCAGCATGCCAGGCTTCCCTGTCCATCACCAACTCCCAGAGCTTGCTCAAACTCATGTCCATTCAGTCAGTGATGCCATCCAATCATCTCATTGTTGTTCCCTTCTCCTCCCGCCTTCAATCTTTCCCAGCACTAGGGTCTTTTCAAATGAGTCAGTTCTTTGCATCAAGTGGCCAAAGTATTGGAGTTTCAGCAGAAACATCAGCCCTCCAATGAATATTCAGCACTAATTTCCTTCAGAATTGACTGGTTTGATCTTACAGTCCAAGGGACTCTCAAGAGTCTTCTCCAACACCACAGTTCTAAAGCATCAATTCTTCGGCACTCAGCTTTCTTTATAGTCCAACTCTCACATCCACACACGACCCCTGGAAAAACCATAGCCTTGACTAGACAGACTTTTGTTGACAAAGTAATATCTCTGCTTTTTAATATGCTGTCTAGGTTGGTCATAGCTTTTCTTCCAAGGAGCAAGCGTCTTTTAATTTCATGACTGTAGTCACCATCTGCAGTGATTTTGGAGCCCAACAAAATAAAGTCTCTCACTGTTGCCATTGTTGCCCTATCTATTTGCCATGAAATGATGGGACCAGATGCCATGATCTTAGTTTTCTGAATGTTGAGTTTTAAGCCAATTTTTTCACTCTCCTCTTTCACTTTCATCAAGAGGCTCTTTACTTCTTCTTCGCTTTCTGCCATAAGGGTGGTGTCATCTGCATATCTGAGGTTATTAATATTTCTCGCGGCAATCTTGATTCCAACTTGTGCTTCCTCCAGCCCAGCATTTCGCATGATGTACTCTGCATAGAAGTTAAGCACAGTGACAATATACAGCCTTGACGTACTCCTTTCCCGATTTGGAACCAGTCTGTTGTTCCATGTCCAGTTCTAACTGTTGCTTCCTGTCCTGCATACAGATTTCTCAGGAGGCAGGTCAGGTGAGCTGGTATTCCAATCTCTCTCAGAATTTTCCACAGTTTATTGATCCACACAGTGATCCACACAGTCAAAGGCTTTGGCATAGTCAATAAAGCAGAAATAGATGTTTTTCTGAAACTCTCTTGCTTTTTTGATGGTCCATCGGATGTTGGAAATTTGATCTCTGGTTCCTCTGCCGTTTCTAAATTCAGCTTGAACATCTGTAAGTTCTCGGTTCATGTACTGTTGAAGCCTGGCTTGGAGAATTTTGAGCACTGCTTTTCTAGCGTGTGAGATAAGTGCAATCGTGCAGTAGTTTGAGCATTCTTTGGCATTGCCTTTCTTTGGGATTGGAATGAAAACTGACCTTTTCCAGTCCTGTAGCCACTGCTGAGTTTCCCAAATTTGCTGGCATATTGAGTGCAGCACTTTCACAGCATCGTCTTTTAGGATTTGAAATAGCTCAACTGGAATTCCATCACCTCCACTAGCTTTGTTCGTAGTGATGCTTCCTAAGGCCCATTTGACTTCACATTCCAGGATGTCTGGCTCTAGGTGAGTGATCACATCATCATGCTTATCTGGGTCATGAAAATCTTTTTCTTCCATGTATTCTTGCCATCTCTTTTTGATATCTTCTGCTTCTGTTAGGTCCATACCATTTCTGTCCTTTATTGTGCCCATCTTTGCATGAAATGTTCCCTTGGTATCTCTAATTTTCTTGAAGAGATCTCTGCTGCTGCTGCTGCTGCTGCTGCTGCTAAGTCGCTTCAGTCGTGTCCGACTCTGTGCGACCCCATAGACGGCAGCCCGCCAGGCTCCCCCGTCCCTGGGGTTCTCCAGGCAAGAACACTGGAGTGGGTTGCCATTTCCTTCTCCAATGCATGAAAGTGAAAAGTGAAAGTAAGTCACTCAGTCGTGTCCGACTCTTAGCGACCCCATGGACTGCAGCCTACCCGGCTCCTTTGTCCATGGGATTTTTTCCAGGCAAGAGTACTGGAGTGGGGTGCCATTGCCTTCTCTGAAGAGATCTCTAGTCTTTCCCATTCTATTATTTCCCTCTATTTCTTTGCACTGATCACTGAGGAAGGCTTTCTTATCTCTTCTTGCTATTCTCTGGAACTCTGCTTTCAACTCTGCATTCTACCATTAAAAACCCTAATAACTGGGTAACTGCCTGCTACTATGTATCACAGGGAGAGAACTCTGGACAGGTCAGACTGGAGGCTAGTACAGAGACATGTCAGTGTAGGGGTCAGAGGACATCAGACCACAGGAGCATGGAGCCTGGGAAGAGTTTCAAGGGGAGGAAGGCGACAAAGGAAAGAGGATGAGTTGGATGGGAAGGGTGGTCCCACGAGAGGCAAAGGCCCCCTCAGACACAGCTGTCTGAGGCCCCCTAGGCTCCCCTTGAGGCCCAGGGTTATAGCCCATTTCTGGGACAGTCAGATAAGCACACTCTTTGGGTCACTGGGGTGAAAAAAGAGAGAAATGAGCAATTGTCCACAGCAATTCATTCACCCTGGCTGCTGGCCAGCCAGACTCCATACACCTCTGTTCTTTTTATATTCTTGGAGGAGGGGGTCAGCTTCACTGTTACTGAAAGCTTCTATTTTGTGCTGACACGTACAATTTCATGCATTGATGGGGAGACAGGATATATGAGAGTTGAGTGATGTTATGATAGTTATCTTTCTAAGGATGGAAGGAGCCAAGTTATAAGATTATAAAGCCAGCGTTGAATTATTGGCTATTCTTCAGCAAAGAAGGAAGGAAGTCGTAAAATAATTTGCTGTGTAAAAGAAAATTTATTTTCTAGAATGAATAGTGTTTTGAGAATCCCTGAAAGGTTAACAACAAGGCTGGGAATGTAAAGAATTTACAATACACTGGTCTGTTGATAGGTGTACTTTTCTATATGTTATGCTGTATCTCAATAAAAAATTAACGTAAAAATTTAGACATCACATTATCCTGGCACAAACTACCAGCACTTCCTGTTAGCAGATAAGGAAATTGTCACTGAGGCACAACCGGCTCACAGGCTGAACTATTTTAGGGAACCCCCTAATTCAGAGATGGAGCAGAGGTGTAGATAAAAATAGCTTCAGCAAACATAATTTAATTAAATGGTTTATGAGCTTGAAGACTTACCTGTTCCTTCATGAAAGCATCTAAGTAAACCTGAGGTTGCTCTAAAATAGCGCATCCTGACGAGAATGATTTTTGTGAGGTGTGTGAGAACACTAGCCCAGCTTGGGGCCTGTGTCCCAGGTAATCACCCTGTTTCAGGTGTGATTAAAAAGAAATCCATGCTTAGCCAAGAAAAAAGGCTCAAGAAAGGGCCAAGGTCTTCTTAAAATCATACTGATGCGATCCATTACCTGAATATGCAAAGCCAGGCGGTACCAGTTTTGCCTGTGATTCAGAGAAGTCAGTCTTTGAGATTAAAGCCTGTCTGTAGCACTAGCCTTGGAGAAGGCGAGGGCACCCCACTCTAGTACTCTTGCCTGGAGAATGCCAAGGACGGAGGAGCCTGGTGGGCTGCAGTCCATAGGGTCGCGAAGAGTCGGACGCAACTGAACGACTTCCCTTTCACTTTTCACTTTCCTGCATCAGAGAAGGAAACAACAACCCACTCCAGTGTTCTTGCCTGGAGAATCCCAGGGACAGAGGAGCCTGGAAGGCTGCAGTCCATGGGGCTGCACAGAGTCGGACACAACTGAAGCGACTTAGCAGCAGCAGCAGCAGTGGCACTAGCCTCAGTCTGCATGGGCGCGCACACACACACACACACACACACACACACACACATACACAGAGGCATCAAATGTCTATTAAAGATACTGCATGATGCCAGGTCTGGAAAGAGAACTGCCACTCATGGCCAGTATCAGAGTTGACCCTCGGGACACGAGAGTCCAGATGAAACTAGGTCAGCCAGGTTCTTTCGGGATTAACACTGAATCTTCCGAAAAAGTGTCTCTGAAATGAAACTGACGCGGTGGTCCAGCCATTCCAGTTCATGTCTCTTCTCTGGTTATTTTATTTGCTGCAACCAGCCACTTTATATGGATAATCTGTACATTCTTACATATAACTATGTTTTTATTTTATGTAAGGCAAATTTCATTATATATCACGCATTTAACTATTATAGGACCCAAAATCAATGAACTTAAATCCCAGGTTGCAGTTCAAATAAAACAGCAGTTTGTCAAAGAAACATGACTCTTTTCAGACTTCCTGCTAGCTTATTTTCTTCCTAAATTTTGTAAACTCGCCTTTCCTCATTTTCTATTTTATTCAAATTCATCTTTCCCCTAAATCATGCCATCACACGCACTTATAGACACACACAACTTTCCTTCTCAAATGAATAACTGTGTTAAATATATACGTGGTTCCTGGGACACTGCTCCTAAAACCCTTATCCTCTCTGGAGTGGTAAGAGTGTCTTCTGTATGCTAATTAGATGAGTGATGGCTGGGGGCCACAAGACGAGTCCAGGGAGGAAAGGGGGCTGGAGATTCAGTGATTTAATCAGCCATGTCTATGTACTAAAATCTCAGTAAAAACCCCACTATGACAAGTCTAGGAGCACTCTGGTTGGTAGACAGAAGGCAGTGCTGGGAGAGTGGGGTGCCCAGGAAGGCCCAAAGGCTCTATATCCCTCTCCGTCCCCTGTTCTCCCCACTATACATCTCCTTCATGTGGCCTCTCCTGACTCGCATCCTCTGTAATGAACTGATGATAGCAAGTGAACGAGATACTTTTCTGAGAGAAAAACAAATATTGTATATTAACACATATTATGGAATCTAAAAAACACGGTACAGGTGAATGTATCTATAGGGAAGGAATGGGGATGCAGACTTAGAGAAAGGACTTGTGGACACAGTGGGGAAAGGAGAGGGTGGGACGAATAGAGGAAGCAGCATCAACATACATACACTACCATGTGTAGGACAGACAGCTGCTGAGAAGCTGCTATTCAACACAGGGAGCCCAGTCTGGTACTGTGATGACCTGGAGGGGCGGGGTGGGGGAGGGGAGGGAGGTTTAAGAGGAGAGGATGTGTGTGCAATTATGGGTGATTCACGCTATTGTACCACAGACCAACACAACATTGTAAAGCAATTTTCCTTCAATTAAAATACAGATTTAAAAAGAAATACTTCTCTGAATTCTGTGAGCCATTCTGGCAAATTATCGAACCCAAGAGGAGGGGGTTGGAGAAACCCCTGCAGCCAAACTGGACAGAAGGGCAGCACTTGCGAAGTGCATCTGAAGCGGACCAGTCCTGTGGGACTGAGCCCATAATCTGTGGGATGTGGGCTAAACCCTGGTAGTTCAGTGCTGAGTTGAAGTGCAGGACATCCAGTTGGTATCCAGAGAGCTGGACAACTGGCTCTTGGTGTGGAAAACCCACGCATTTGTTATCAGAAGGGTGGTGGACTGTAAAAACAGTTCAGCGACTGTAACTTTTTTAACCCCATCTCATCATGGGACTTTTACACCAAAACAGTCAGAGCCCCAGCTCTTTAGTATAGTCTGTCTATTCCTCCATTCATGTGTGTTCCCCTTTATACAGCATTGCAAGTTTATCTCTTACTCTGGATTTTATAATAACTAACAATAACAGAAATAGAAAAAACAAGAAAACAAATAGAAATAGAAACTGGTAACTTACTACATACCACATACTATGCTGCATGTTTTATAAAAACTACCTTTAGTTAAGCTTCACAAAAGTCCTTCAAGGTGGACATAAATATCTCACTTTACAAATGAAATGTTGTTTTATCACCTGTCACCTGTCTACACCCCTGAGTGCTTCTTCACAGACGGTTGGAGGGAGCAGAACTGGGCCGTCCTGCCCTCTCGCTCACCTTCCAGTCCCCTTCAGCCCCCTCCTTTCCACCCAGTCTCCTTCCATAGAAGACCCCCAGACACACCCTCATCACTGGCCCAATGCCAGCTCTTTGGCTACCATCCTCCACAGTTTCTTACCCTGTTTTAAATTGTGAGCCCCTGTCATCCCTTGATTCTCCACTTTCCCTTGGCTTTCCCCCCACCTCTCTGATCTTTCCTCCACCTCCTAAGTTGTCATCTTCTATCTTCTCCTTAATTGCATTTCCTAAAACCCCTTTTTTCTCTTCTCTTTCTCCATCTTTTCAGAGCATTTTCAACAACCCCTAAGACTCTGAGGCTCATCTGGACTGCCAGTCCTAACGACTTTCCTTAAATCAAGACCATGTTTTCATCTGTCTGCAAGATATGGGCACGTGGATTATTTCGTAGGCACATCAGATTCCACATGTGCCGATTTCCCTACCGCCTGCTTCAACAATGCATGTCTGACGTGATTAATAACATCACTGACCACCGGGCTGCCAAGGCAGACATCTCCAGGTAATCATTTACTTCCTTCTTTCCCCAGACATCCTAATTACAACACATCAGCAAACCTGTAGACTGTCCATCACTTCATTCTGCCATTCCTGTTTCCACTGCCCTTGTTCTAATTCAAGCATCATATATCCCTTGTCAAAGTAACTACTCAAATGCTCCCAAACTTCTGATTTCTCATTTCAGTTAACTTTTACACCATCACCCCAAAGATCTGTTTATCTCATGCCTCTTGTTTTAAAACCTCCTATATAGCACCCTTGCTTGCAGAAGAAAATTGAAGCTTTCTATTTATGGCATTCAAGATTCTTTGTGTCTTGTCTAGATTTTTACCAATATTTCTGTGACTCCTGCCCTATTTCCCCTATTACATAATTAAAACAGATTTTGATGCAGGTTTTCCTTCACGTTAAGATTCCTTTGCCAAGAATTCAGCTGACTATAGATAAGTTTCCAAGATGAGAATCCCTCAAAATCATAGTTTAACTTCAGAGCCAGTTAAATGACTTGTGAGTATCAGAATCACCTTATTTCTTACTGCAGTTTGTATGTGTACATAAGTTACTCAGTCATGTCCGACTCTCCACGACCCCAAGGACTGCAGACCACCAGGTTCCTCTGTCCATGGAATTCTCCAGGCAAGAATATAGGAGAAGGAAGCCATTCCCTTCTCCAAGGGATCTTCTCGACCCAGGGAATGAATCCAGGTCTCCTGCATTGTAGGCAGATTCTTTACCATCTGAGTCATAAGAGAAGCCCTTACTGCAGTCCAGAAGATACTTAAAATCTACTTAAAAGCTTTTGAAAATGTATAAGCACTTCTACTCTTGTTATCATCTACTGTTTTTATATTTATCATCTATTGGTTTTATTTGCATAAAAGCACACATTTCAGGGAGCAGCCTGTTGTTGTTCTTCTGGTAATTTATATGAAGGGTATTGACTCTGTGCTTCTAAGGGGACAGGAGTTCAGCTGTTTCCTGCAAGGCATCCCTCAGATGGTCGTCTAGAATAGATGACTGAGGACGGACCTCACCTAGTGACCCTAACAATGTCTATGTATTAATATGTACATGAAAACTGTAACAGGAGACAGTGCTTGGTGGCAATAATACCACATGGCTAAAATGATGTGCTCCCCTCCAAAGTACTGAGAGCCCACGTGAGAAAACAGAAATGACAATGGAGTGGGGTGTGTCAGTCAGGGTTCTCCAGAGAAACAGAACCAATATGAACTATGCATTTGGAGATATCTTATAGAAATGTGCTCACATGATTCAGTTCAGTAGCTCAGTTGTGTCCAACTCTTTGAGACCCCATGGATTGTAGCACGCCAGGCCTACCTGTTCATCACCAACTCCTGGAGTTTGCTCAGATTCATGTCTATCAAGTCAGTGATGCCATCCAACCATCTCATCTTCTGTCATCCCCTTCTCCTCCTGCCTTCAAGCCTTCCCAGCATCAGGGTCTTTTCTAATGAGTCAGTTCTTCATATCAGATGGCCAAAGTATTGGAGCTTCAGCATCAGCCTTTCCAATGAATATTAAGGACTGATTTCCTTTAGGATGGACTGGTATGATCTTGCAGTCCAAGGGACTCTCAAGAGTCTTTGCCAACACCACAGATCAAAAGCATCAATTCTCCAGCATTCAGCTTTCTTTATGGTCCAACTCTCACATCCATACATGACTACTGAAAAAACCATAGCTTTGACTAGATGGACATTTGTTGGCAAAGTAATGTCTCTGCTTTTTAATATGCTGTCTAGGTTAGTCATAGCTTTTTCTCCAAGGAGCAAGCATCTTCTAATATCATGGCTGCAGTCACCATCTGTAGTGATTTTGGAGCCCAAGAAAATAAAGTCTCTCACTGTTTCCATTGTTTCCCCATCAATTTACCAAGAAGTGATGGGACTAGATGCCATGATCTTCATTTTTTGAACGCTGAATTTTAAGCCAACTTTTTCACTCTCCACTTTCACTTTCATCAGGAGGCTCTTTAGTTCCTCTTTGCTTTCTGCCATACGCATGGTGTCATCTGCATATCTGAGGTTATTGATATTTCTCCCGGCAATCTTGATTCCAGCTTATGCGTCATCCAGCCTGGCATTTCACATGATGTACTCTGCATAGAAGTTAAGTAAACAGGGTGACAATATACAGCCTTGACGTACTCCTTTCTCAATTTGGAACCAGTCTGTTGTTCCATGTCCGGTTCTAACTTTTGCTTCTTGACCTGCATACAGATTTCTCAGGAGGCAGGCAAGGTAATCTGGTATTCTCATTTCTTGAAGAATTTTCCACAGTTTGTTGTGATCCACACAGTCAAGGTGTTGGTGTAGTCAATAAAACAGAAGTAGATGGTTTTTGGAACTCCTCTGCTTTTTCGATGATCCAACAGATATTAGCAATTTGATCTCTGGTTCCTCTGCCTTTTCTAAATCCAGCTTGAACATCTGCAAGTTCTTGGTTCACATACTGTTTTTTTTTTTTTTTAGTTTTTTATTTTTTAAATTTTAAAATCTTTAATTCTTACATGCGTTCCCAAACATGAACTGTTGAAGCCTGGCTTGGAGAATTTTGAGCACTGCTTTGCTAGTGTGTGAGATGAGTGCAACTGTGAGGTAGTTTGAACATTCTTTGGCACTGCCCTTCTTTGAGATTGGAATGGAAACTGACCTTTTCCAGTCCTGTGGCCACTGCTGCATTTTCCAAGTTTGTTGGCATATTTAGTGCAGCACTTTCACAGCATCGTCTTTTAGGATTTGAAATAGCTCAACTGGAATTTCATCACCTCCACTAACTTTGCTCATAGTGATGCTTCCTAAGGTCCACTTGACTTCGCATCCCAGGATGTCTGGCTCTAGGTAAGTGATCACACCATGGTGGTTACATGATTACGGAGGCCAGAAAGGCTTCCTCTGCAAGCTAGAGACCCAGGAAAGCCGGAGGTGAGATTCAGTTTGAGTCTCAAGGCCTGAGAACCAGGAGCCCTAGTGTGAGGACAAGAGAAGATGGCCATCTCAGCTCAGCTCATTCCTCAGCCTTCTTGTTCTATTATTCGAGCCCTCAAAGGACTGGTTGATGCCCTCCAGCATTTGTAACCTGATCTCCTTT